>NC_058368.1:133692842-136338675 GCF_018350175.1 Felis catus
CATGAGGTGACCATGAGGATAGACTACCAAGGATGGTTGAACTGAAAGGTAGAAGTGGCTTGAGTCTGTTGATTTGGTCCCAAGACACCAAGACTAGATTCCCTGCTTCTGAACCTCTTTTACATATGAAAGCAGTAAGCTATTTTAAGGTACATTTTTGGGTTACCACTTATATGCAGCTACACCTAATTGTAACTGGTCCAGAGATCTCCACAAGAACCCCAATCACTGCCCTTTTAGAGTGTACGGTATATCAGAAAGAAAAGACTGGTAAAATGAAGTAAATGAAGTAAAATGACAAGTAAAATGAAGAGAATTTCTTCCCAAGACCTAAAGATGATCTTGTCTGTTGTGCCCCATGACATTTTTTCCCCAAGGCATCTTTTATGTGAGATAGAAGACTCTGAAACTGTGTCCTCTTTAACTGCTCCCTTATTTATTCAGAACTCTGTTTCCTAAGAGTGTAGACAGTGTTAGTCATTCCCATTTTTTGCCAGCCAACATTGACATTGAGCAGTACCGCCATCTCGGTGGTACTGCACTGTTTTGAGTATTACTGCTTTTACCGTTGTTTTAGAAAGTTGAATAGAAAACAGAAGAGAATGTGCTGATACCAGGGATGAGAAGTGTAGCTCTCATAAATTTAATACCCCTGATACCAGGGGGGAATTATTTGGCTTTCCAGAAAGGATCAATATTTAGATTCAATCATACATTGTACTTGGGCTGCTGGTGTGTGTAGTTGAGAGCAAACGAAGAGAACAAAATAAAAGACTGGACAGATTGGGAGTGTATCAATGAGGAATGATTAGACAATTTGAAACTTTTTTGTTTTTCTCTCTCTCAGGTAATGAAAAATTTCCTCACAATATGTGTATGACTCTTTGACATATTTTTTTTTTTTAGGAATGTATGAAGCAGGAAAGTAAAGAATTGCTTTTATAGGTGGGTTCATTATCTTTTTAGCATCTGATTCTCTGATAGAATGTAGTGGATTGGGAGGAAGCCGGGATGAGTGAGGCTGCTTTGGGACTTCACAATCGCCCCCTGTGAGGAGGGACAGTAGGCATTTACAGAGCTGCTATGGCAGACAGAAGGCTGAAAACCTGATGTTATGGGCAAGACCCACTCTATGCTGCTGAGTAGGATAAAGCAAGGTTTTTCCAAAGCTTTCTTCATCCATCTTGAGTTCCTCGTGTTTCTCTACATCTCTGGATTCATAGCTCTCCCCCAGACATGAAGATTTTCATGCAGGTCTGGGTTTAGGGGAAACAGCTTCTACTTGATCTCTAACTAGGCAAGGTCATTTTCTGAATGTCTTCTTTAAAGTCACAATGATGTGAGACCCTAGAAAGTAGCTATGACTTGAGGAACTTAGAAGACAATGCTGTCCATTTGTGCTGAAAGTATACAAAATGTCACATTTTCTCATGGAGTATGTTTTCTCTTATTTTTCTGAGGTTTCACACATCAGAGTGTTTAAAGGTTCACTCTTAAATTTTTTTTGAGTATTTATTTATTTTTGAGAGACACACAGAGCGTGAGCAGGGGAGGGGCAGAGAGAGAGGGAGACACAGAATACAAAGCAGGCTCCAGGCTCCAAGCTGTCAACACAGAGCCTGACGTGGGGCTTGAACTCACAAACTGTGAGATCATAACCTGAAGGGAGGTCAGATGCTTACCACACTGAGCCACCCAGGCAGCCCTAAAGGTTCATTCTTAACCTCATTTCCCCTGAAACTATTGATTTTATCAACTGCGTGTTTACCTTTGTAGCATTTATCAGGATCCTAATTCTTTGTAGTAGGAGAGGAATTTCTCCCCTGTTGTTGGATAAATGTGTTCTTTCCTTGATTGGTTGAAAGACTGGAGAGAGGTGAGGTTGGTAAAATGAGTCTAACAGTGATTCACACTTTTCTTAATGCATTCCTGATGAAGTTACTATAGTTATCAGTTGAACATAAAAAAATATTGGGCATGACATGATAACTGATTTTCATTTATTAATTTCTAGTTGTTATCCTGCAGCAATGTAGAAACTTTAAAAATTGTTTTTCTTACTTAAAGAATTTTTAATGTTTATTTACTTTTGAGAGAGAGAGAGAGACGGCATGCAAGCCGGGGAGGGGCCAAGAGAGAGGGAGACACAGAATCTCAAGCAGGCTCCAGGCTCCGAGCTGTCAGCACAGAGCCCGATGCAGGGTTCAAACACAAATTGTGAGATCATGACCTGAGCTGAAGTCAGATGATTAACTGACTGAGCCACCCAGGTGCCTCTAAAATTGATTTGTATGTTATTTATCCATACTATCCCTGGCCTACATCACCAAAAATATTCAGATTATATTGAAGGTAGTGTTTGTATATATGTATATTCGGATGCCATGCCAAAAAAAAAAAAAAAAAAAGGACAGCATTTGGTTTCTCAAATGCAGGACTCCATTTCTCCCTGAAATTCCCACCCAGTGTGGGGCTATTGATAACTGGTGATTGTGAAGGATAGTATTGCCACTTTTTAAAGTATCGTTGACCCTTAAACAATACAGGGGTTAAGGGTGCTGACCCCCTATGCAGTCACAAATCTGACTATAAATTTTGAGTTCCCCACAAATTTAACTACTAACAGCCCACTGTTGACCAGAAGCCTTACACATAGCGTATACCATGGATTAACCTGTATTTGGTATATGTATTATATACTATATTCTTAAAGTAAGCTGGAGAAAAGTTGTTAATAAGAAAAACACAAGGTAGAGAAAGTACATTTTATAGAATGGTACTAAATTTATCAAAAAAAATCCACATATAAACGGAAGCACACAGTTCAAACCTGTTTCTCAAGGGTCAGCTGTACATAGAAGAAATTTGGAAGTCATGTTATCTTCAGGAAATTATGGAAATGCTATAAAAGGAGGTTAGTCTCCAGCATTCTTTTTTTCAGGGGTCGTGATGACTTGAAGGCTTTCTTCAAAAGATTACCTGGCCTCTTCTGAATTAATGCACATAAAATCTTTTTTTTTAATGTTTATTTATTTTTGAGAGAGAGAGAGACAGAGCATGAATGGGGGAGGGGCAGAGAGAGAGAGGGAGACACAGAATTGGAAGCAGGCTTCAGGCTCTGAGCCATCAGCCCAGAGCCCGACGCGGGGCTCGAACTCATGGACCGCGAGATTGTGACCTGAGCTGAAGTCGGACGCTTAACTGACTGAGCCGCCCAGGTGCCCCTAATGCACATAAAATCTTAAACATCAAGGGCTTTGTAATAGCTAAGGCTGTTTGTCAGATTTCAGTTTGAATTCTTATTTTTTGAAATGTTTATTTTTGTGAGAGAGAGAGAGAGCAGAGTGAGCAGGAAAGGGCCAGAGAGGGAGGGCACAGAGGATCTGAAGTGGGCTCCGTGCCACCAGCAGAGAGCCTGATGTGGGACTCAAGGTCCTGAACCATGAGACCTTGACCTGAAATGAAGTGGGACACTCAACTGACTGAGCCACCCAGATGCCCCCAGTTTGAATTCTTTGAGAGGTTTCTGGAGATGAGTAGCTTAGCAATCTTTATCAGGAAAAGCTCTTCAACCTTTCCTAGGAAAGATGGCAAAAACTCATCAGCTTTAGACAAGATTGGCCTTTTCATTGGGAATCCCTGTGCTCGGAGAGAAGCCTAGAAATGAAGGTCTTGTTTTGACCTCTGGCTTACTTAACTGGTAATTTCGTAAGATGCCTTTACTGTTTTATTATTTTATTGCAGTTAGATAGTGTGGTTTCAGAAGTGGAGGTGATAGAGACCTCTAGGCCATAACCCCGTAAGGTTGTGTATTTCAGGAATTAACATGGTTTGCTTTCTTCTGAAAATAAGAAGGGAAGAGTGGAGAAAGAAGGAGATGAAATAAACTCATGTTAAAATTGTGCTTGCACTTTGAATTAAATTCCCTGCATGACTGGTTCTTATTCAGAACAGAAATGATGAAACCTTGATGTGAGGATTGCAGTGTAAACGGAACAGGCAATGAAGGTCTTCTCCATATTGGTTGGTAATTAGCTATGCATGGGTCATGGGTCGATGATTAGTTCTGTTCCTCAGAGCATGTCTGCAATCTTTGATATCTACTTAAGCTATGTAAATAATTTGCATAATTTTTATTATGATTTTTCTATTAATCTTTGGTAGAGTGAAAGTTGAGATTTTTCTCTATGACACACCATGAAATTTAGCAATTAAAGCCGTTCATTTATTCAAATCCGCGCTTGGCTAAAATAAATTTCAACAAAATGCCGTGTTGGGCCTTTGAAAATACTACTTAGTGGTTCTTTTGCATCCTGTAAACATAACTCTTCATTAATATTTCTAATTGGATGGAGATAGGCTTTCGTTCTTACAGAAGTCATATTGTGAAACCCGTAGACACCAGGAAGCCATTTGGTGCCTTTGGAACCAAGCTTTGGTTTCTCAAAACCTAACGTGACTTTTACTTGTCTCAAGTTTCTTTTCATTTATTACCACATTTAACAATCAGTGGATTGTGTCGGTATCTTAGTAACTGCAGTAGCCTGAGTACTCTTGTTTCTCATAACTCCCTATCCCTACATGGCACTTACATGCTCCCCCTATGTGGAAAAATTTCTAAGGAAAAATATTTCAGCGATGATGAAGTATTGTTTTTAATTCGACTCTTTGAAAGTACAATCATGAGATTTTGAATGGTGCCTACCTTTTTTTGAGCAAACTTTCCCCAGCCAAACCTATTAATTTTTGGTTGTTCCTAATTCCTTTCCTGATCCAGCTATTTGCAGTGGTTTGGTCCCCACGTATTTCTTTCATAGTTGCATGTCACTTCATAATTAAATAGAATAACTCACCCCTTTTAAACTATACTTATTTTCTAGCTAAGTGCTCTATTCTGGAAACTGTGGACACATGTCTGGAATCCCTGACATTGTGTATGAATGTGTGTGTTTTATTATAGCTTTCATATGATTGTCCAAAGCTTCCTTGGCTGCCAGAAGTTAAAGATGATTTTTTTCCCTCATAGGGGCATTTTTTGTCTAACTAAATTTTAAGCTTCTTGGGGCACGGTGCTTTACCTCCCATTTGTTCTATATGGAGTTTACCACAGCAGAGTGGCAGTGTGTGGGAGACTGCTGATCGATTTTGGTGCTTCCCAAACCAGTGTATGCATGAGCTTTGAACAGTGCAGGAGTTAGGGGTGCCCAGCCCTGGGCAGTCACAAATCCGTGTAGAATTAACACTCTAAGAACTAACTGCTAATAGCCTGCTGTCGACCAGAAGCCTTACCCATAACATCAACAGTAGGTTAGCATGTATTTTATATGAGATACATATGTGTGTGTGTGTGTGTATAAATATATGTATATATGTGTGTGTGTGTGTGTAGGGTATATATAAGAATAGTGTATTCTTAATGTAAGCTAGAGAAAAGGCAATCATAAGGAAAATAAATTGACAGTGCTGTACTGTATTTATGAAAAAAACGAACAACTGTATATACATGACCCTGTGCAGTTCAAACCCGTGGTGTTCAAGGATCACTTGTCGATTGAGTTGTTGCAGTTAGAGGCTCTCCTCGAATTTAAATGATGTATAAGCTTTTTTTAAAAGAGAAATGTTTTCACGGTTGCAACGTTGATGTAAATATAATTTTTAAATTCTTTTTTTAAAAGTTTACTTATTTTTGGGAGAGAGAGACCCAGAGTGCGAGTGGGGAAGGTGCAGAGAGAGACAAGGAGACACAGAATCCAAAGCAGGCTCCAGGCTCTGAGCTGTCAGCACAGAGTCCAGTGCAGGGCTTGAACTCACAAACTGCGAGACCATGACCTGAGCCAAAGTCGTACGCTTAACCGACTGAGCTACCCGGGCACCCCTGAGTATATTTTTTAAAAGATGCTTTATTAAATAGGAAGAAAAAGGCCAGATATAAACTCATGTTTAACACTTTTACCATTGCAACTAAAACAAATTAATACTAATACAACAAAACTGCCGAGAATAACATTTATAAGAATATTGGTTTAATGTTACATATTAATGATGATACTTTCCTACACACTAAATCATTCTTAGGAATACAAATCTGCTTTTGGCTGATAGGCCACCTGCTTACTTCTTTTTTTTTTTTTTTTTTTTTTTTTTTTTTTTTTTTTTTTGAGTTGGCTTATTTATCATATGCAGTGTAGAGCTCAGTTCTGCTGTGACTTTTCTGACAAAAAGCCTTTCATGATGGTTCTGCAGTGCTCCATGATATCATTTGGCCCTCACCTTACTTGTGTATTTAGTCCTCTGGTTTTTTCTCATTAGCTCAGGAAAATTGAAATAGTAATACTTGGCCAACTTGATCATTACCACAAATGGAAATATGGCACTGAAATCATGAAGCAGGCTGAATTTAAAAAATAGTCATTACAGAATTCATATTTTTAAGACTATTAATAAAATATAAACAAAAATTTTTTAAAATATTTTTTAATGTTAATTTATATTTGAGTGAGAGAGAGACAGACAGACAGAGTGCAAGTGGGGAATGGTTAGAGAGAGAGGGAGACAGAATCCAAAGCCGGCTCCAGGTTCCAGGCTCTGAGCTGTGAGCACAGAGCCTGACATGGGGCTCGAACTCGTGAACTGTGAGATCATGACCTGAGCCAAAGTCGACGCTCAACCGACTAAGCCACCCAGGTACCCCATCAACAAAAATTTTTATTATGTATTAAATATTCCTCTCCCTAAGAATCTTTTTTTTTAAATGTTTATTTATTTTTGAGAGAACGAGAGAGACAAAGCGTGAGCCGGGGAGGGGCAGAGAGAGGGGGACACAGAAACTGAAGCAGGCCCCAAGCTCTGAGCTGTCAGTACAGATCCTGATGTGGGGCTCAAATCCACAAACCTCAAGACCTTGACCTGAGCCAAAGTCGGATGCTCTACCAACTGAGCCACCCAGAGGTCCCTCACTATGAATCTTTTTTAGACTCCAGTTTGAGGAATACTGGCATGGAATATATGAAGGGCCAAAACTGGTGCAAAATACTTCTAGTACATTAATGGATGGGACTTGATTTATATAAGTATTTATATAAGTTGACTTAATATTCATACTTAAAATAGATGCGCCTGGGCTTAATTAATCCTTGTCTTCATGTTTTTTATTGAAATAATTATTTGTCCCTAAGCTTTGTATTTTTTCTTTTATTTGTCTTTTAGTTGTCTCTTATTCAAAACCCGCCTTGCTTTTTGTTGTATTACCTCCTGCCAGTAAACTAGCTTATCAGCAAAGGAAGGATCCCAAGGGCATGGGTGGGGAAGAATGTTAGCAAACCATGTGTTAATGAGTTAAAAGCTGGTAGACCTCTGTACTGGGTAGAGATATGGTATAGTGAGTGGAAACATGGTACCCTTTAGTTAGTGATTCCATGCTTTCTCTTAAGATGTTTCCCCAAAATTTCTGTCTTTGAAAGTAGTAACTACTATAGTTAAAACCATATGCTTTTTTCAGGAGGTAATGTTATCTTCTAGTCCAATTCTCCTACTTGGTAGCTATGTTACTTTGCCTCTGTTAAAATGAAGATGATGGAAATGAGACTATCATGAGGATTCAGTTAGATAATGCATCAGAAATGCTCTGCACAGTGCTTGGAACATGGTAGGTGCCAATAAATTTCTGCCCACTCCTAGTGGTAGTGCTAGGACTATAAGAAAGGGATTCGAAGCATATGATTATATTCATTTTACATGCACAGTGGACAAGTAAAGGGTTGAGAACAGGCTTCCTCATTTCTCGAGTTAGTCTTTGGATTTTGATTGTAGAAGGTGATGTACTTCTATGATCATTAGCTCTTTTGTGAGAGGAAGTAGCATCTTCCAAGGTGCCTATGGAGGCCAATTATATTGTAACCTTGCAAACCTCCTTGCTACCCAGTGAATCTGCCCTCGTGCCCTTTTCCAACCTACACAACTGTCAACCCCTTTAAATTCTCTGCACCATCTTTCCAGTGCTGTCCTCTCTTCCATTTCTGTCCTAGGGGACCCCATGGTGAGCTTTGCCAACTCAGAAAATAGCTCAATGCTAATGCAGCTGTGGTTGCATTCGCTGCCATTGTTTGGAGCTGTGTGTTTCCCTCATTGCCAGGAGCCTCTCCATAGACATTTTCCTCTCAGTCCTTAATTCTGAGGCTAGGTTGTCTTATCTTCATTTAATAATGTGAAAACCAAAGCCCAGAAAGGTTATTTAACTTGGCCAGCATCTCACAGCTAGGATAGAGACTTCAAACTCAGGTTTTCCTCACTGCTTAGACTACTTCCTTTATTTCTGAATGTTCTGTTATTCCCATCTTAAAAGAAGAAAGTGTTGGGGCGCCTGGGTGGCTCAGTCACTTGAGTGGCTGACTTCAGCTCAGGTCATGGTCTCATGGTCTGTGGGTTTGAGCCCCACATTGGGCTCTGTGCTGACAGCTTGGAGCCTGGGGCCTGCTTCCGATTCTGTGTCTCCCTCTTTGTCTCTGCCCCTCCCCTGCTTGCTCTCTGTCTCTCTGTCTCTCAAAAATAATAAACATTAAAAAAAATTTAAAAGAAGAAAGTGTTAATTTGGTGGTAATCTATTTGGGGTGAAATATATCAATGGGAACTTATTTGTAGCAGCCTGAATTTAAATCCTGGCTTTGCCACTTAATAGCTACATTACCTTGGCCAAATTATTTAACATCTCTGATCCTCTGTTCCTTCATCTATGGGAGAGAGTCATCATGGCATCCGACTCATGAGTCATAAAGATTAAGTGAAATAATATTTCTAAAAGCATTTGAGCAGCTCCTGGTGTATATTAAGCCTCATGTGGATATGTTAAACATATACAGTAAAGTGACTTCAGGATGTAACCTCAGTGAAAAGTCTTCTTTTTAAAGAAAAGTCTTTTTTATTTCTTTTCCACCAATATCTTTTTCTTAGGTAGTTCTTATCTCTGAGCTCCCCTGTTGCCAGTCTTTGCTTTTATTTATTTATTTTTGTTTTAATGTTTGTTTATTTTTGAGAGAGAGCACGAGCGGGGAAGGGGCAGAGAGAGAGAGGGAGACACAGAAAACGAAGCAGGCTCCAGGCTCTGAGCCGTCAGCACAGAGGCCAACTTGGGGCTCAAACTCACGACCTATGAGATCATGACCTGAGCTGAAGTCGGACACAACTGACAGAGCCACCCAGGCGCCCCAACCAGTCTTTGCTTTTAGAAAGTCATAATACTGAAATGTTTAGGTCCTTGGTTTTAAGCTCACGATCTTTAGCAATATCTTCCTTGTTATTCAAAAGTCCTTTAAATCATTTCTTACTTACCCAGTCGCTTTTACCTGGACCACCTCTTTGACCTCCGGCCTCCTCAGTATAGCATCAGGCATAAAGTGAAAAACATGAAAAATGTTTATCTTTTTCTTCAATGAAATCTCCCTCTTCTGTCCCTCAAACTGTTCTGCGAATGACAAATTGCAATAAGCCTTCCGGCATTGGAAGTGAAAGGACAAGAGACCATACTTTTCTACAGGGAACATACAGAGAAAGGCGGTCCTCTTCTTTTAAAACATTTTTCGTAACATGTTATGACAAATAGTTGAGTACCTTCTGTGTGTCAGGCATTGGATTTGAAGGCATTCGGGAGGGGCAGTGAATTAGGGCACACATAGCACTTTCCAAGTTTTCTTTTTTTTTTTTTAATTTTTTAATGCTTATTTTTGAGAGAGAGAGAGGAAGAAAATGCACAAGTGGGAGGGGCCGAGAGAGAGGGGAACAGAGGATCTGAAGTGGGTTCCGTGCTGACAGCAGAGAGCCCAATGCAGGTTTTAAACTCGCAAACCCTGAGATTGTGACCTGAGCCGAAGGCAGGCACCTAACCAACTGAGCCACCTAGGTGCCCCTTCCAAGTTTTCTAATGAAAATTCAATTTGGGATAACACGATTTCCCAGTAGATGGGATCAGGGGCCTCCGTGCACTTTCACATGTGTTCCTTTATTTCTAAATGGCTCGAATATCTTTTCACCTTGGAATCTCTGGCACCTAGCAATATCTGGCATCTAGTGGGCACAAAATTAATGTTGTCAAAATGGATTTGTAATTAATTTCGGTACAATGGAGGATAACATTTTCTTCCCACTTTGCTAACCAGTTACTCCCTCCTGCCATTACTGAATTCTCTCCCCACTGATTTGTTAAATCTCATATGCAATATATGTCTTTTACGGTCTCTTCTGTTTCTATGATCTGTATTTTCTTTAACTGGGACTATACTGTATTTAACAACTACCCATATATCTTCATATTTGCTCTTATTTTTCAGGGTTGTGTGTGATAGATTCCTCTGTTTATTCTTTTTTTCCCTAGGTAAATGTTAGAATCATATTTGGGGTTCACCCACCATGCCACAGTTCCCTAAGTGGAATATTAAAAGCGTACATTTCATTTAGAAGGAAGTATCATCTTAAGCTATGTTTTATCCTTTTAGGAACATTTATTTGAATGACCCTGGTATTTCTCTTTTTGAAGTGTTTTTTTGTTTTCTTTTCCTTATGATCACATGTTTCTCCTTAAGATATCTTGAAGAATTTCTTGATTTATTTTTTTAAAAAATTTGTTTTAAATCCTATATAGTTAGCATATAGTGTTGTATTTTTTTTTAAATATTTATTTATTTATTTTTAGAGAGAAAGAGCTCATGTGGAACAGGGGCAGAGAGAGATGGTGAGAGAAAATCCCAAGCAGGCTCCACATGGTTAGTGCAGAGCCTGACTCGGGGCTCCGTCTCACAAGCCATGAGATCATGACCTGAGCCAAAACCAAGAGTCAGACGCTTAACCAACTGAGCCACTCAGGCGCCCCAGCATATCATGTTATATTATTTCAGGCCTACATTGTAGTGATTCAGCAGTTCCATACATCACCCAGCACTCAGGATGAGTGTACTTGTAATCCCTTTCACCCATTTCACCCACCCCACCCCCACCTCCTCTCAGGTAACCATTCACCTTGGGATATTTTCATTTATTTTTATGTGAATAGGGTTTGCTTATAAACCATATTTTATTCACTGATAGCAAAACTGTTGGGTTTTATATTTGTGGGTTCTATCCAAGCTACTTAACTCTTTTATTTACTCCAGTAGTTTTTCAAGTGCTTCTGTTTGGCTTTCTAGATAAAAAATTACGTACAAACATCAGTTTTTATCATTCTTTTACAATATTGCCTGTTTGCAAGTAAACATTACATAATAGTCATGATAGGTGGTTTCTTCCTGCACTGTTTCTAGTACTTTATTAAGATAAATCTGACTGTTAGTGTGGAATATACTCTGTGATGTAAGAAGGATTACACTTAACAGAGCCATATGGTTTGGGGCACCTGGGTGGCTCAGTTGGTTAAGCGTCCAACTTTGGCTCAGGTCATGATCTTGCAGTCCGTGAGTTCAAGCCCCGCATCGGGCTTTGTGATGACAGCTCAGAGCCTGGAGCTTGCTTGGGATTCTGTGTCTCCCTGTCTCTGCCCCTCCCTCACTCACATTCAATCTGTCTTTCCTTCAAAAATAAATGAACATTAAAAAAATTTTTTAAACAGCCATATAGCTGAATTTCTTTTTTTTAATTTTTTTTAATGTTTATTTATTTTTGAGAGAGAGAGAGAGAGTGCGAGTAGGGGAGGGGCAGAGAGAGAGGGAGACACAGAATCCGAAGCAGGCTGTCGGCCCTGAGCTGTCAGCCCAGACCCTGACGTGGGGTTTAAACTCAGGAACAGCGAGATCATGACCTGAACTGAACTTGGACGCTTAACTGACTGAGCCACCCAGGCGCCCCTGAATTTCTTTTAAGTTGCGTGGTAATTTTGTCACATAATGCCTTGTTCATGTTTGAGAGTTGCTTACCATCCAGAAAGAGAAAATAGCTTCCAGAGATGAATAAATTGCCTGAATGTAATGGACTGTTCCCTTTTAATATGAAAAACACTGTCTTGGTTAGTTCTACAATGAAAATGCTAATTTCTATGTTCTAGTGGTGAGTTTAGAGGGCATTTGGGCAAGGACCCACCATACTATCAGATGAATGGCCAGGAGGGCGTCTACACAGGGGAAGAAGGAAGCTTGCTAAATCCCAGCAAAACTGTAACCAACCTGGAATCCGCTGAGGCCATGACTGAATGATGGCAATTAATTCTCTATCTGCATAGAAGATGAAAAATAACACTCTCTGGTAGAAGATAGCAACATTTAGACCTTACATTTTTGGTTGGGTAATATTTCTCCCAAGGGGATAAAAATTGGTTCTTCAGGGGTGAAAAATACTAAGGTTTACAGTGTTCTGTGGGTCTGTAAGGGCCACAGTTCACAAAAAGATAATACAGTATATCTGTTACTAAAATGTCATGGGAGGGGTGAGAAAACATTGATGTAGAGCTTCTTCATTTTTTGATAATCGGAAGTTATAGTAAGTTATGCTATATGACCTGAAAACAACATAAAAACAATGTAATTTATAGTCACAATTTTGTTCCAGAGATTGAAGTTAGAATTTACGTACTCAAAAATAATGTGACTAGTATGTTAAAGAAAAAAAAATGAAAAATTGGAAAATTTCACCAGAGCATTGAAATTTGTGGGGGGGAAATCAGCAAATAGAAAATTTGATAACTTAAAAATACAATATCCAAAATTAAGGACTCTCTGGATAGTTTTAATAGAACATTAGACACAGCAGAAGACAGTATTAATAATGTGGAGGGTAGGTTAATAGAAAATACCCATACTGAATCAAAGAGAAGACATAGTATATGCTTGTGTTTCTACTAGCTAAAGATTGGAGAAGCTTCACATTTTCCCATATTCCTGCTAACAAATAGATTTTTTGACCCTGTTTATATTTCACCAATTTATGTGTAAAGTGATATTTTATTGTTAGCTTAATTCACTTTTCACAAACAAAACATTTTGTATTGTTTTCATTTATTTTGCTATTTAGATGTTCTTTTCTGATGTATCTATTGAAATGTCTATTCATATGCTTGCCATTATGTCTCCGGGGTTGTTAGTATTTCTATCAGCTTGTACATTTTTTGTACATGAGTGATATAATCTTTGTTGTCTCCATTACAAACATATTTTGTAGATGTGTGCATAAAACTTTTACTACCGTGCTATTTTCTTTTGCAAAAAAGAATGTTGGTTTGTATGCTGAAAATTAGGCTAGACTATATAAGATGATAAAAAAAAAAAAGCTTTCACAACCTGATTCTAAGGTAGTTTCGTGAGAGTATAGTTATTATTTTATTTTCTGTGTTCTAGACTGTCTTACATACAACTTTGGGTGTGCATGTATCTTATAATTACACTGGTAATTTAGCTTGTTTGACATGAGCTGTTGGAGATAACTTTGTTATCAGCTCAGTTTCTTCATGATTTTGTTTTTGGTCTTGGATTAATTATGTTGGATTACTTTACACCTAGTGGTTAATTAATTAATATAACCATCCTCTGATTTGCAAGTAAGGGCTTATTTAGATAAACTCAGTAGCTAGTGTCTTTCTTGCAGTTTGAGGTGTCACTGTTGACACTAATATGAGGATGTGTCTACGTATGATAGAATGCAAGTATTCCATGTAGATCTAAAATTGTTAGATTATTGGCATATATATGTAGGAAAAGTTGCCATTGATTTCTCCCTGTCGTGGCAAAGTAGCCATGATAGATATCATGCCTCTGTTTCTTTAAGGGTAATTATATTATGAAAGATAGTGAACTTAAGGATACTTATTTAATTTGACTTTGAAGACTGACCATCCCAGTTCTCTCACTTACCACCCACCCTAACCTTGGGTAAGTGAAATAACCTTTTTAAGTCTTAATTTCATTATCAATGATATGAGTGTGATAAATGTGTGCTTCATGGAATTGAGTGTGGTAATGCATGTCACATGGCACGTGCTAGCCCAGAGGAAGCACTTATAAATGCAAACTGTGGTTAGCATTTCTAGTAAAACATGTCTGTTCACATTGTGCATAATTTGTAGAGTTTTGAGCAAAGAGTTACGCAACATGAAAGTGGAGATTGGACTCCGATAGTAAGGGGTATTTAAAGATTCTTCCCTGTCCCCTCAACTTGTTACTGCCTTTAAAAAGTAAGGAGTGAGTGCAGGGAACTTCCAGGTGCCTAAATAGCTCTTGTTGTCATTATTTTGTGGAATCTGTAGCATAACAGCTGAAATATATTTATTTAAAATTAAGGTAGGAGCAAATTCCAAGAGGCTTCTTAGTTTAATGGAATTGCTTGGTGAATGGACATCCTGAAGTTTTGTCTTTAAGCAAAATTATTCATGCTTAAAATTTTTTAATTTTTATTTGAGTATTTCTTATTCTATCTTTTGAAATACTGGGCTGTGAATTATAGTACTGAGAAATACATGCTTACAAGAAAATCACTGTCTTTTCCCTATGGTAACATTCTGGAATGTTTTGAGGTTATGCTTGATTCCTGTCTTTCTTTCTTTCTTTCTTTCCTTCTTTCTTTCTTTCTTTCTTTCTTTCTTTCTTTCTTTCTTTCTTTCTTTCTTTCTTTCTTTCTTTCTTTCTTTCTTTCAGGTTTTTTGTTAATGTGTATTTTTGAGAGAGAGAGAGCGCGCGCGCGAGCCAGTGTGAGCGGGGGAGGGGCAGAGGGAGACACAGAATCCGAAGCCAGATGATTTTTTTTTTCCCTCCAAGGAGTGTCTTTATTCAGGGCGATCATGAACATCACAGCCTCTCCTCAGGAGTTAACTTAATTCCCCAGGTCCCCAGATATACCCAAGTCCTTTAGAGCTGGCAGAGAGGCAGCTTGTTTGCTGTAGCATCTAAGGATGAGAGAAAGACCACCCATGCAGAAGGCTGGCCTGCCTTGGCTTTACCCTGTAGTTAGGAGCCCAGGGGGATTCATCGTTCCTGGTGGGGAGAGGCTGCCTGCAAAGCACCACCCAGACAGGTCTGAGTGCGACAGCAGAGTGAGTTGAGCCTTGTTTCCCGCACAGCTTCTTGGCTGTGGCCACTTAAGGAATGGACCCTGAAGCACGATGGGCCAGGTGGGCTCCCCCTGGCAGCCCCTTGATATCCTAGCTAGGGAAGTCCATATGTGTAGAGCCAGCACCTGGCATACTTCGGCAGGGGTGAGGTGCTGTGGCAGTGGGCCAGAGTTGGCATCCCAGTAATCTAGGATCTCGATGACCCACTCCAGGTTGAGGATTGTGGCCATCTGGGAGAGCCGGGCAAACTTGTCTCGGATGGTCCAAGTGGTCACTCTGTCAGCCCAGAGCCTGACACGGGGCTCAAACTCACGATCCATGAGATCATGACCTAAGCCGAAGTCAGAGGCTTAACCCACTGAGCCACCCAGCTGCCCCCCTCTTTCTTTCTTGCTTGCTTCCTTCCTTCCTTCCTTCCTTCCTTCCTTCCTTCCTTCCTTCCTTCCTTCCTTTGTTTTTTTTTAAGAATCAAAGTTAGAGCATGATAAATGATAGAAATTTCAAAATAATTCTGAAGTAGCACGAGTGTGTTTTGCATTTACTGGTCTTCTCTGGAAAGTCCCTTTCAGTTTCTAAGGAACCTCAAAGGTTCTTGAGATGTTAATCTTACATATCTTACATAGATGACGAGGCTTTTTAAAAGACAGTTAATCCTTTCCCCCGCTTTTTCCTCTATGCATTTGTGTATGCTTTCTGTTCTTAAAACATTGTGGGATATTTTCTGATTTTTACCGCTTAAAAATAGTTCACAATTCATACATCATTCTGAATGAATGAAAGCAGCTAATTGCTTTCTGCATTGCCATATGGATTACGTCTCATTTATTTCTAAAATGAGGTGTTTTATTCCTTTTTTTTTAACCAGTAGAAAAAATTGGTTCTGAATGGCCTATGTGATAAGCGCTGGTTTATTTTGTATCGTTGTTTCAAAGGTCACAGTCACCTACTGTTTGGTGTTCTCAGTATCTTTAACATAAAATTCTTCAAAACCATGTTTAGATTATACCCTTTTGCTGGCTAAAAGATTTCTATCATGATAATGAAGTTAAAACTTTTATTAAGTTGGTGGTAATTTGGCTTGAAATGGAAACTTTAGGTTAGAGTCATAGAAGACACCAGAACATCTTTCTAAATAAAACTCTTTCTTTATAAGAGATAACATTTGTTCAGTATCTACCAGAGCATCTAGCACAATACATCTCAGATCTCTCTCCTCCCTCTTCCTTTCTCCTTCTGCTATCTGTGTACTTTGTTATTTCTGATGCCTCTTTTCCCCAGAGTTGTAGAAACACAAAAATTTATAATTTTTTTCTGTTTTAGTTTTTACTGCAGTGTAATAAATTGCCATAAACTTAATGGCTTAACGCAACACCTATTTATTATCACACAGTTCTGTAGATCAGAGGTCAGGACAGGGGTCAGCTGGGTTCTCTTCCCAGCTCACACGGTTGGCAGAAGTTATTTCCTTATAGTTGGAGCGCTCAGGGTGGCTTTCGTCATCTTAGAGGCAGGTAGAGGCAGTTCTCTGAGGCTGCACCATATTTTAAGGGATTTACCTGATTTGGTCAAGTCTACCCAGGATCTTCTCCTTCTGAACAGTTCAAACTCAGACTCACCTGCTTCGTAACCACATCATGGGAATAATATTCCACTGTCTTTATAGGTCTGCCCACAGTGGAGAGTGGAGGGGGATTATATAATAGTGTAAGTGGTTAGAGGCCTTTGTAGAGTTCTGCCTACCATTTCCTGGGCTAAAAAGTTTAAAAAAAAAAAAAAAACTTTTCTGTGGAGACAGAAGAACATGAACGTCTGTTGACTCCCTCCTGGTTGCTAAGGCATGGGCTTGGGATGTGACCTCCGTGTTACAAATGAGCAAAAGTTAGTTTCACAGAGACTACATCAGTGGCCGAAGTTCTCACTGAATTCAAGAGCCACACACAAAACCATGGAGATGAAGCCTCTGAGTGACTGAGAATCTCATTTTTCGTTGTTTGTTTGTTTTTAATAAACAGCCACGAGTTTTCAAATGAGCTGCTTTTCAACTGTTCAAATGTAGAGGGGTTGTTGAAAACCTATAAACACATTTCCCCAGGGAAATGGTGGCTATAAATGGTGGTGAGTTCCCAGGCCAAATCACAGAATCCAGCTTACCACGTACTCTCCCGGAGGTTGTCATCAGAGCAATCCGGAACTCCTCAGGTCCTAATCCCTGAGTCCCCTGGAGGCAGTCAAAGTTCCTGGCAGTCAGTGTGCGGCTGCTGTGGCTGTCTTGTGTGGGACCATTCCTCGGAGACGGAAGTCCCCCGGGCCCTGGGCCACGCCGGGGAGGACACGAGCAGGTGCTGCGCCTACGCTGTAGGAAAAGCTTCCAGCTTGGAGACATTGGGATCACATTTAGTTTATCGATTAGGTGATTATGTCATATGCTATATACACAATCTTAGTAGCTGAATTACCTTTTTACCGAATCAGTTACATAGTGATAGCAAGTTTTTAAACAGTGCCATTAAATTTGCACAGTAAGTTGTGTGTGAAAGTATTTGACAATTATTTGTTTCTTTCTTTTTGTTTGTTTATTCATTTTCTTAATGTTTTTATTTAGTTTTGAGACAGAGAGAGACAGAGCATGAGCAGGGGAGGGGCAGAGAGAGAGGGAGACACAGAATCCGAAGCGGGCTCCAGGCTCTGATCTGTCAGCACAGAGCCTGATGCGCGGCTCGAACCCACACACCGTGAGATCATGACCTGAGCCAAAGTCGGATGCCTAACCAACTGAGCCACCCAGGCGCCCCTGTTTATTCATTTTTGAGAAGGAGAGAGAGAGAGAGCATTAACAGGGGAGGGGCAGAGAGAGGGGGACAGAGGATCCAAAGTGGGCTCTATGCTTAGATCACTGAGCCTGATGTGAGACTCGAACTCAGGAACTGTGAGATCATGACCTGAGTTGAAGTCGGACACTCAACCCACTGAGCCACCCAGGTGCCCCGACTATTATTTTTATCCCTCAGCTAGTTTTCTTTCACCATGTTCTTTTAAGTCTGTGCAAAAAGCTAGCTTATGAGGCTTATCTCCGACTAACATCTACGTGTCAGGTAGCATAGTTTAAAAATCAGGCAGCCTCTCCTCTTCACCTGCCCATCTTGAGTTCCATCACGTTCTTCCTGTCTTTACAACGAGCTTGAGAAAAGAGGGGAGACGTGAACGGTTCCCAGGGAATCCCCACAGGAAGAGGGAGCCACGCTCAGGCTGATGTGTGCAAGAGAATTGAGGTGATGTTCATGACTGGAATACAGGAGGAGCTGTAGGTGAGGAAGGTCAGAGCGAAGGAGGCTGGGGAGGGAAAGAACGGAAGGAAGGCAGGCCGGGTTTTCTTTCTCTTGAACTTTTTGTTGCCGGTGCTTCGTTTCCTACCCCAGCATCATTCCTGCCTTGTGACCTGGGATGAAATCGTCCAACCTGATGAATCCGGGGAACAAAGTAGCCATGTTTGCCTAAATGTGAACTTTTTTTTTTTTTTTTTTTTTTAGATCCTCAGTCTTACCTTCTTTTCCTTCACCACCTCTGGTAAAATAAATAAATAAATGAATTCTGTTCCCTTTTGATCTTCATTTCAGGTTCTTCAACGTGTATGGCTGACAGCCTTCAAAGGCATGATGCGGGCATTGGATGTTTCATTCAGTGTATTGCCGCTCTTGCCCTTTGGTGCAGCTATTCAAATTGCTTTGCAGGTGCCTGAAAGCTTGTCATGCATTTTGCCAACAGTAAATGACAAGCGGTAATATATACGGTGAATATGCCGGGTGTATAAGAAATTACTGATGCAGGCCTCTGTTTCATGGAAGTTTGTTTGTTTCTCATGTAATGCTCCAAGTTCAATCTAAATTCCTCCGTCGGATAGATTCAGGTCTTACCTCTCAAGTAATACGTGGAGTCAAAATAATTGAGGATGCAGTTATGAGTGGGAAAATATAAAAAGCACGTGGTAACTTTTTAAACAGATTGTTTTTAAGAATTCTGGGCCCTTGGGACAAATGACATCCCCTTTTTATTCCCCGCCCCCCCCCCCTTTAGGATATCTACTTCCTCTTCCTTGGCTGCAAGTAAAATCTTTCGAAGATCATTACCTTAGTGTCCCCTAATGAAATGTAAATAAAATGAATGATTACAGTTTGATTATGGGTTCAGTATTTATGAGGCTCCTGGTAACTTGCTGCATAAATTTAAGTGTGCGAGTAAATTCTCTTAGGGACAGTCAGTGGGAGAGTATTTTATTTTTCTTCCCTATTTTTTATGATGTACTAATTCTTTTCACCTCTGAATTCTTTATTGTTGTTTCTGCCCTAGAAGAAGTAGGACCCTGGAAAATGGATATATTTTTTTCTGGGTGACTTTTATGGTCCCTGTAGGGTCTGGACCAGCCCTGAGTTTCTGCCTGATGCTGATGTGTCATGGGAACATTGATATAAAGGAATACAGCTTTTCTTTTAATTCCCATACTGTGTGCATCTCCACATAAAGAAAAACGTATGAACATTTCTCTCCTCTACATTTTCTCATAAAGCACATCGAATTTCAAGCCTGTACTTTTACAGAAATCACCAGGGAATGGGTTAACACTATTCTCTGATTTCTTAGGGATATCAAGTATTTTAAGCTTTCTCCTCCACCATCTAGATATTGGAAGTTAGCCTCCCACTCACTTCATTGCTCAAGACCGCTTTACCCTGCAGTCTTTTCTTTCTGGAAGAATTATTGTACTGACACTTCCAGACTCTTCTCTGCCATAATCGTTGCCCATCCTGCAGAGCCTTTTCTATGGCAAGAGACAGAATAACCCTTAAAGCTTGTGCGTGTTACCCAGCCCGGTTGGGTCCTGCAGTAAGAGAGAGTTGAATTGTCATTTGGATTTGAGTTCATGGGTCCATTCATGTTGTAATGCTGAGTCTCAAGAATCCTGCTGTTGGGGAGACTTTGGTCTCTGATGTGTGAAGGGCACTTGGAATTGAATGAAATTGGTAGAAATACATGAACGCTTATTTCATTACCTTGTGCAATGTGGGGTATTTGCTTTTTCTTTCCCCTGCAAGATAAAAAGGAAAATCGAATATCTGGAGGACAGGCCTCTCTTATGAAGTGACTGTCCTTCTTATCCACAAAGCAAGTGTCACAGGTCTCATGCCATTCTGAGTCCCACGTCTGTAAAGAAGGGAGTGAGCTGATGGAGGAGACCACTGGCATACAGCACTTATAAAATGCTTGGAGACTGAGTTCCCAAGTGGGCTGAGCAGACAGAAAAGGAAAGGCAAAGGTGAGAACCCATGTTGTGTTCCAAACTGGAGTATTTGTCAAGGAACCAAAGACTAAGTTCTGTTGGAATGTGGGGATGGTAAGAGATACTTACAGTGTGATTCCAGGTTGTAGGTTTTTGGGAAAAGGGTAAGTACGGCCTTACTGGTGTTTACTTACAAACTCTCTGTGTAGATTCCCCCGTAGTTTCTCTTGAGTAATTGTCAGCTGTTTGGTATGATGACCAATTACCAACATTTGTCATCTTATACTTCTTCTTTCCCACCTGCTGACATCCAAAGCCTTTTTGCTGGCTCCACCCCCTCTCCATTCCTGGTACAGGCAGAGCAAAGCCCTTGAGCCTCTCTCTGTTTACCAAGGTAGCTCTCAGCTTTCCCCCGAAAGCAGTGTCCAGGCCACAGGGTTACCGGTTGCTTTTTTGTATATGATGCCTGATGTATCAGTGGCTGGAATGGAGTTGAGTACAGTGTGGTATGTTGGACTTGTCACGGTAGCCTGGAGTGATCCTGATTCCTCCAACTAAGGAGGTAACTAAGCCTTCTAGAAAGAATCCCTCAGTTCAATTTGATGCCTTCCCCCACTGTGACTATACTTGTAATAATTTTGTCAAGTAATAATTAACTCTTTGTTGTGCATTTATTGAAGGCCTCCTATGTGTAGTCAAGCATTTTGTATAAAATAATAAACAGAAAAGGCATGACCCCTGCTCTCATGTGGTTTATATTAACACATTTTATTTAAAAATGTATCCTGATGGTTAATAGATGTTCTGAAGGAAAGGAGCAGAATGTTCTAGGTGAGGATCACGGTGGCTCTAATTTAGATTGGGAAGTCAGTAGCACAAGTGATATTTGAGTTGAGTTAAATATTTTAATTTAGTAAAGTAGAAGAAAGGCATTTTGTTCTGGGATAAAATTTGCAGTTCTGTTTGATCATAGAGATTTCAAGCAGTTGAAATCATTGATCCTTCCTGTTTACTTAAATTTTAAAGTGCTAACCAAGGAATAAACTTTAGATGTTACCCAGAAAGCCAAATGGGATAATTCAAAATGTATAATGTGTTTATAGATAGTAACCCATATTAAGGGGAATAATATTGGGGATGAACAATGAATATTGTGGTAAATGGTTGAATATGGAAAAAATGGGGGTTAGAAACAAATGTACCACTAGAGAATGAAGATAATTATTTTGGAAAAGGAAAAGTCTGCATTCAAATCCACAAACTTTGAGTAACTACTGTGTGACAGAGTATGTGCTAGGAGACAAGTAAGATGCTGTGACACCCTTCCATGAGTATACCATTTCAGAAACAAGTGACATCCTTCAACAATCCTGAAAGCCAAAAATGCTCCATATACTGTTATAGGAGGTATTGTTTTTTGGAAGGGAGTAGACATTTTAACACAATATTGTCAGTTTTAGGTGAAGTAAATAAAAATAAAGCTAATTAGGATCTGAATGAATCTGTATTGAATGTTATATGCTATAAATACAGATATATATTTCCATCGCACCTTCCAGTACTTAAGGAACATTTGTCAAGGGGCACCTGGGTGGCTCAGTTGGTTAAGCGTCTGACTGTGGCTCAGGTCATGATCTCGCTGTTGGTGGGTTCGAGCCCCGCTTCGGGCTCTGTGCTGACACCTCAGAGCCTGGAGCCTGCTTCAGATTCTGTGTCTCCCTCTCTCTCTGCCCCTCCCCCACTTGTGTTCTGTCTCTCTCTCAAAAGTAAATAAATGTTAAAAAAAATTAAAAAAAAAAAAAGACATTCGTCAAATCAGTCCTCCATTAGACTACAGAAAGCAATCTCAGCAAATTATCCAGAGCATACTGTTAAAGGTTCTCTACTCTTCCTAGCTGGGTAACCTTGGACAATGTAATTACTCCCTTTCCACCTCCCTTTCCTCACTTATAAAATGGGAATAAGAATACCAGTACTTGAAAGTGTATGGAATAGAAACAAATGTGAAGCTTTTAGTGTAATACTAGAAATTAATAATGTTTTCAGGAGTTTTTGAAATAATATTCTCCTAAATATTAGCTAAAAGAAAAACAATTAGAAGGTAATGAACAACCCAAATGTTACAAATTTTTAAAATTCAAGTTCTGCTCAGGATAAAATAAATAGTTTACAAAACACTTTTGAGCATATTTTTATAGAATGTATATTTTGTGCTTTCAGGTGACCCATTTCCACATCAACCTCAGTGATCACTTGATATTCTTGCAAAGGTTTTTGCTCTTGGCATTTTGTAAGATGCTGATTTCAGCAATTCCTAATGGTCCTAAAAAAGGTGCTGTATTTGCATTGAGACATTAGACTATTATTTAGCTCTTTCTGGAAGATAGGGGAATCGGAGAAGGATTTTCATGTTTCCAAAAAGTAAATTTGTGCTTTGAACTTTATTCTCTTTTTAGTTTTACTTTTTGGGTTCACAGTGCCAGACAGGTCAAGTTTGATTGTACTTGGGGTACAGCTCTTACAAGTTGGGAGAAAATAGTGACAATGAGGGAGATGAGACCAGATACACTCTTCTTAAAAACCTTACAAGATATACATTGGCAAAGATGTGAAAATGTCACATTAACAACAACAGAGAAATTTCTTGGCATTGCTTGACCAATCAAAATAGGGGTAAGGCCTAATTTTCTCTTTCGCAGACACAAAATGCCTAAATTCAAGCAGATGTGATGGCAAAGCAAACCTGAGTCTTTCCAGTCTTCTAGTTGATCCCTTTTATTGCTTGGTAGAATTTGGGATATCAGGATGAAAATCAATTTAAAGACTGTTGTTGGGTGCCTGGGTGACTCAGTCGGTTGAGTGTCCAACTTTGGCTCACGTTAGTGGGTTCGAGCCCCGCATCAGGCTTTACGCTGACATCATAGAGCTTATTCTGGATTCTCTGTCCCCCTCTCTCTGCCTATACCCCACTCGCTCACTCTCTCAAAAATAAACATTGGGGAAAAAAAGTTGAAAGAAAAAAAGATTGTTGTTAAGGCAAATAAGTTTGGACCAAATGTCCCTACCTCCCTCTCTTCCCCAGAATATAGCCAATAATATCTTTTCTGAAAAATTCTATTTTTAAACCAAGAAAACATTTTATAATAAAGCTAAGAAATATTAATTTTCTTTATTGTGGTATTTTGACGATAGTAGGTATTCTATAAATGTGAGTTAAAGGAATGATAGTTACCAAACATGTGATATAAAGAAATAACATTTCTGGGGGACCTGGGTGGCTCTGTCGGTTGAGTGTCAGGCTCTTGGTTTTGGCGCAGGTCACAATCTCATGGTTTTATGAGCTCGAGCCCCATGTCGGGCTCTGTGCTGGAAGCTCAGAGCCTGTTTGGGATTCTCCCTCTCTCCTTCTCTCTCTGCCCCTCCCCCGCTCATGCTGTCTCTGTCTTCCTCAAATAAATAACTAAAAACTCAAAAAAAAAATTTAGAGGGGAATAAAAAGGAAGTAACATTTCTTTGCTCTGCTAGTCTCCATAGCATGCATTGCAGCCGTTCATGTAATTCTGGTACTTTGTTAACATGATTTTGTAATTTATTTATTTATTTATTTAGCTTTTCTGTTAGCATGAGTTTAAAAAGCAGAGAAGCACACACATATGGGTCATCTCTAATGGATTCTCAGATCGCCATAACGTTTTATAACCAAACAGTGTATTTGACTTGGAATTTGCAAGACATATCAGGGAAAGAAATTTCAGAAAGATGAGCATTTGTAGAAGAATATAGAGTGACCTTCACTGATGATGCACCCATTTGTGCCCTTTCTTTATACCTTGTCTTCCCCAGGTTTCAAAACTTAATGTCCATAAATGTTGATGATAAGGTTTCCATAAAAGAACTTAGCTAAGCTCTTGTATATAGCTTTTTTTATGTTTAAAATTTGCTGCTGATCATCTGAATTTTTTTTTGACTGCTTTAAATTTATCATCCTCCCTGCCTGGGTGACTGAGTCAGTTAAGCATCTGACTTCGGCTCAGGTCATGATCTCACTGTTCATAAGTTTGAGCCCTTCATCAGGCTCTGTGCTGAGAGCTTGGAGCTTGGAGCCTGCTTTGGATTCTGTGTCTCCCTTCTTCTCTGGCCCTTCCCCACTTGTATTCTGTCACTCTCTCTCAAAACTAAATAAACATTAAAAAAATGTTTTCATATTTTTTTAATTCAAAGTTACCATTCTCCCCTTCCTAGTTAAAAGGTAAGATTTTTACTTGTGAATCTTCACATTACCTCTTTTAGGCGTCTGTAATTCTGACTCACCTGCCCGCTCTTGGTCCCAGATTTTAAAAAAAGAAATCCTTTGCTGTGGCTTCTTCTTAAGATCCTGTCTCTGGATCAATGAAGAAATCTTTTCCTGTCCTAGACTCAGAAATGTTGTCTGATTTCTTGCCTTTTTTCTCTTTGAAGGGGAAAAGGGACATTTCTCATCCTTAATCCACACCATAGATGTCTCTTAAATTAAGGATTCAGAATGTGAGTCTGCTGTGAAGGACACAGTTAGGCTAGTGCATGGAGAACGAGCGTGAAATAGATACCACTCCGCCTTCAGTGGTCAGCCAGAATCCTGGAAGTGGAGAGATTTTTGCATCTATTTATGAAAATCTCACAGAACTTCACTTAAGAAAAGTATTTAATTGTATAATTCACAACTTGAAAATTAAAAAAAAAATTAAAAATCACCCATTGTTAGGATGGCCTATTAAAGAGGGCCTTTCTCTGAGGAAGATAAAGTTCTTCAGGCCACATATATTTAAGCAGTTAACAAAAATGGAAAATATTGAGGGTAGGACAATTTTCCATACCGCTGATGATCCGTCCAAGCAGGAGATAATCATGGTGTTGCTGAGTATGGAAATAGAAAAACTTTTTTTGTCAGTTACCTCCTCCGGGAAGTGCTTTATAGTTTGCACAGCTTTTTCCCAAGTCCTGTGTAATTTAACTTAATATTTCTGTGTGTTGTCCACTTTTGACGGAGTTTTTTAATGAGTACCTCCAGCTTACCTTTTGGGTTATGTGTCTGACATGTATCTAACCTGATGCAATCTGTTTCCTAAAATGCCATTGAAATCAGATTTTGGTGTGAATCAAATTTGTTGAGTCTATCACCTAGAAAAATGTTCCTGGAATCATTTGGTCAAATAACTCAATGTCTGTACTTTATGATCTGGAAAAGGATGGTGCACTGTAATAAAATGAAGTAGTTGGAGTCAGATAATCTGATTTACAGTCCTGCCTCAGTCACTTAGTAAACGCGTAATGTGAGGCAAGTAATTAATTATTTTGGTCTCAGGTAGCTCTGTAAAATTTACCCCTGTACCTAAGGATGCTGTATTTTCTGCATATTTTCCCCTGGATTTGTCATTTTATTCCATTTTCTATTTTTTTCTGGTTCTGATTTAATTTTTTTTTTTTTTACTTCATTTGTTACTTTATTAAATGGTATTTAGTAGTGTATGTGTGCTTTCTTATGTATTGCCTCAAATCCTGTGTGGAATGCAGCAGGGTATAAATAACTTTCTAAAAAGAGGGAGTATGTTTGAAAAGTGTGTGAGAAAGCTGTAAAAGCTCTAAAATAGATTTTTTGCTTTTATGAAAGATGCAGCTTGAGACTTGTAGGAATCCCCATATTCACAAGTTTGAGGGATTTTCACAAACTGTGCACATCCATGTAACCAGCACTTAGGTCAAAAAACAGAACATGATTTGTACCTCAGAAGCCCCTTTCTTTATTTAAAAAAAAATTTCTTTAATGTTTATTTATTTTTGAGAGAGACAGAGACAGAGTGTGAGTGGGTTAGGGGCAGAGAGAGAGGGAGACACAGAAGCAGAAGCAGGCTCCAGGCTCTGAGCTGTCAGCACAGAGCCTGATGTGGGGCTCGAACTCACTAGCTGTGACATCATGATCTGAGCCGAAGTCGGACGCTCAACCAACTGAGTCACCCAGGCACCCCTGAAGCCCCTTTCTTTAAAAAAAAAAAGTTGATTTATTTTGAGAGAGAGTGAGAGAGCAAGTGGGAATGGGGGCAGAGAGAGATAGAGAGAGAATCCCAAGCAGGCTCCATGCTGTCAGTGCAGAGCTAGATGTAGGGTTCACACTCACGAACTGTGAGATCATGACCTGAGTCGAAATCAAGAACCAAATGCTTAACCGACTAAGCCACCCAAGCATCCCTCAGTACCTTTTATGTCTTAAGGTAACTTGAGCAACCTATGTAGATGACAGTGATAAACTGTAAGAAAGGGTCTTATTTTGCGGAAAGGAAGAACAGGAGAGGGCAGGAGAGAGAAAAGGGACAGGGAGTGGAAGATGCTTCTGTCCTGATCTTCAGTCATTGTGCCCCTCTGAGACACGATCCTCTCCTAAGTCACCTTGCTTCACTAATATCACACCCATAGGAGGCATTGAATCTCTGTTCTTCGGTGAATGAACACATGCAGACACCTTCATTTTACTCTCTGAAGTTGCTCTGTGAAGTGATGGAGAATCCTTAGACGCCATTTGGCTGCATCTCACAAAGGCCTGCTTGAAAAGTTAATTCCACTTCTTAAAGATAGCCATAACATTGAAACCTGACTCTTCATCTCCTTGGCACGCAGAACATAAAACTGGTCCCTCCTTAAACTTTTATTCTATCCTTCCCCCCGCTTCACCAAAGAATATCATTCCTAAGAACCAGACTTACCAGTGATTCATCTCTGCATCCCCTATAATGCCATGGTTTATATAAACGCTTAATAAAAATGTGTTCCATTTCTGCCTATCAGACATATGACCTTCTTCATGGCCATTAAATGACCTAGCCTTGACCCAGCTTCAGAGGCTTTGCACTTGCTGTTCTCCCTGCCTGTGGTGCTGTGTTGAAACTCTTCATCCTTTTCACTCTCCCTTTGGATTTTTTTTTTTTACATTTATTTATTTTTGAGAGGCAGAATGAGACAAAGTGAGAGTGAGGGGAGAGGCAGAGAGAGGGGGAGACACAGGATTGGAAGCAGGCTCCAGGCTCTGAGCTGTCAGCACAGAGCCCAACATGGGGCTTGAACCCACAGACTATGAGATCATGACCTGAGCCGAAGTCTGACGCTCAGCTGACTGAGCCCCATTTTTCATTCTCCCTTTGAAGCTCCTGCATCACTATGATTTCCCCACCCTGACCTGAAGGCACTATCTACTCCCAGAGTCACTGACCGTCCTGTCACCTATGATGGCACCTGCACAGCACCTGTCCTTATCAGAAACAATCTTATTTATGTGCTTACTTTGTTTACCCAACTTAAGAGGATTCCACAGGTGGGTTTCTGTCTTGCCTGCTCCTGTATCTGGTATGCTTACAACACCGACTGCTGAGTGAAATGCGTGAAATGAATGGTAGCAGAAATGAGAGAGTGAAATTGTTCATAACGTGATTTTTACTGGATTATGTGAGTGATAAAAGAAGATGACGCAGGGCACCTTGATGGCTCAGTCGGTTAAGCATCCCACTTGGGCTCAGGTCATAATCTTGTGGTTCATGAGTTCAAGCCCCCTCATCGGGCTCTCTGCCGTCAGCACAGAGCCTGCTTCGGATTCTCTGTCCCCATCTCTCTCTGCCCCTCCTCTATTCGCACTCTCCCTCTCTCTCTCTCTCAAAAATGAACATTAAAAAAAAAAAATACACATGCACCTTTTCTGAAAGTTCTCCTCAACCATGCATAGCTTTTAGAATGTGTAAATAATTGAACATATATAGAAAAAGACGCTCTGGCCTCAGGATTGTGTCCACCTTGCTTTGCAAAATTCCCTATCTAGGTTTCTGGTCGGGTGTGGCCTGGAGACACTGTTAATTAGGTTTCTGTGACTTACAGATACTTCTGGGGCTCTAGCTATAAAAAGTCTTTCCCCCTGAAAACAGGACAGAAGCATATACATATGCTTACATTGGTAATATTGCCGAGAGAAGAAATAGGGAATAAAAAATGAAACAATAATACAGCATTTTTTTTCCTTAGGCGAAGTGTAATGAAATCAGAACCAAAATGTTTAAAACTGGTTGATGATGCTGTGCGTCCTGCAGAAATTGGCCCTTAACTTTATAGCAGAGTTTCTAGAGCTGCACTATTGATTTGTGGTTGGTTAATTCGGGATTGTGAGGGGCTGTATGTGCATTGTACGATGTTTAGCAACAACCTTGGCCTCTGCACACAAGATGCCAGTAGCTGCGACCCCCTTCTCTCCAGTTGTGACAACCAAATATGTCTCCAGACATTTCCATCTCTGGTTGGGAACCACTGTTGTAGAGTTTACGTAGAAGGACCTAGCCTTAAGCCATGTCAGTGCATTTGTGCAAAATCTAGACTTCCACCATTAAGGAGACAGTGGTGTTCCCTCCCTGTAACTGTAGAAAGCTGCTTAGCTTCAGCCTTGTGCATATGTCTTCTCAGTTATACCAGTAAGATTTAGAACAGTGTCCTCCTCACCTCCCACCACCACATTGCACGAGACTCTAGTGTTACTGTAGGTTCCTCCTGTGTGCGCGTGTGTGCGCAACTAGTCCTGGGTCTCTGCCTTCCAGCCGGCAGGGGCCTTTCTGGGTCTGTATGTAGTAGCTGAACACATCCTGATTCTCCAGGTTCGTGGATGCCGCTCTCTGAGCTGCAGACACAGTTCAGTTATCTAATACTGTGGAGAGCTATAGTTACAAGAGAAGGGAGGGCGAGTGTCCTCAGTCGGTAGTTTCACCACTATAGGGAGGGTCGTTCATTCATCTTTCAGCAGATTTTTTTTCTTTTTTTAAAAAAAAATTTCTTTGACATCTGTTTATTATTGAGAGACAGAGACAGAGCATGAGCAGGGGAGGGGCAGAGAGAGGGGCAGACACAGAATGCGAAGCAGACCCCAGGCTCTGAGCTGTCAGCCCAGAACCCGACGTGGGTCCCGAACCCACAAACCGCAAGACCATGGCCTGAACCGAAGTCGCATGCCCAACCGACTGAGCCACCCAGGCGCCCCACCTCCTTTTTTTTTTTTTTAATTGATGTATAATTAACTTGCAGTATGATATTAGTTTCAGATGCATAGTATACTGATTAACCAATTCGGTACATTATGCACTGTCAAGATAAGTGTGCTCTTAATCCCCTTATCTGTTTTACCCACCCCCACCCCCACCCCCACCTCCTCTTTGGCAGTCACCAGTTCTGTGTGTTTAAGATTCTCATTTTTTTGTTTTTCTCTTACTTGTTTGTTCATTTATTTCTTAAATTCCCCATGTGAGTGAAATCATATAGTATTTGTCTTTCTCTTACCTCACGTACCCTCTAGGCCAATCCATATTGTTGAAAATGGCAAAATCATTCTTTTTTTGGCTTAGTAATATTCCGCTGTGTGTGCATATGTACACACATAAATATGAGACCTGAAATCCTAAAACTCCCAGAAGAAAACGTAGGCAGTAATTTCTTTGACCGTGGCCTTGGCAACACTTTTCTAGATATATCTCCTCCGGCCAGGGCAACAAAAGCAAAGTTAAACAATTGCAATTATACCAAAATAAGAAGCTTCTGGACAGTGAAAGAAACCATCAACAAAATGAAAAGGCTGTGTGTGTATATGTGTATATATGTGCATATACATGTGTATAACATATTTACACAGTGCATCTTCTTTGTCAGTATATTGATGGACGCTTAGATTGCTTCTATACCATAGCTATTAGAAATAATGCTACACTAAACAAAAGGGCATGCATATCTTTTTGAATTGGTGTTTTCATTTTCTTTCAATAAATAGCCGTTAGTGGAATTATTGGATCCTATAGTAATTCTGTTTTCAATTTTTTAGGAAAACCTCCATGCTGTTTTCCACAGTCATTGGACCCACTTGCATTCCTACTAGCTGGGCGTGAGGGTTCCTTTTTTTCCACATCCTTGCCAACACTTATTTCTTGTGTTTTTTATTTTCACTATCTTGGCAGGTGTGAGGTGATAATCCCATTGTGGTTTTGATTTGCATCTACCTCATGATGTTCAGCACCTTTCCAGGTGTCTGTTGGCCATCTCTATGTCTTCTTCGGAAAAATATCTATTGAGGTCCTCTGCCTACTTTTAAATGGATTATTTGTTGCATGAGTCATATGAGTTCTTTCAACTTATGGGAGAGGTCATTTGCAAGTATCTTCTCCCATCGGTAGGTTGCCTTTTCATTTTGTTGATGGTTTCTTTCACTCTCCAAAAGCTCCTTACTTTAGTATAATCGCAATTGTTTAATTTTGCTTTTGTTGCCCTGGCCGGAGGAGATATATCTAGAAAAGTGTTGCCAAGGCCAACGTCAAAGAAATTACTGCCTACGTTTTCTTCTGGGAGTTTTACGGTTTCAGGTCTCATAGTTAGGTCTTTAATTTTGAATTTATTTTTGTGTATGGAGGTAGAAAGTGGTCCAGTTTCATTCTTTTGCATGGAGCTGTCCAGTTTTCCCAGCGCCATTTGTTGAAGGGACTGTCTTTTCCCTGTTGTATATTCTTGCCCCTTTTGTCTTAGATTAATTGACCATAGAAGTATGGGTTGATTTCCTAGCTCTCTATTCTTTTCCATTAATCTATGTGTCTGTTTGGGGGCCAGTACCATACTGTTTTAATTACTACAGCTTTGTAGTGTAGTTTGAAATTTTAGCAGATATTTATTGAATATTTGTATGGACTGCTGTTGACACTGGAGTTGCAACACACCTTCTTGGAGCCCACATTTTTATAGGGGAGAGACAATAAATGAATATAAAATATGTCCAGTGATAGATGTTGAGGAGAAAAATATATCAGGGTGAGAAGGAAACAGTAGATGGGGCGGGGGAGGGCGGTGGTGGGTCTTGGAATTTAAAAAGCCTCCTCGGGGGGTTGTAAAAGACATTCAGGAGTAGGATATTTGGACATGTCAGGGAAAAAGAGTTGGAGGCAGAAGAAGCAGTAAACGCAGAGGCCATGAGATAGAAATGTGTTTGGTGTACAGGAAGGACAGTGAGAAACAAAGGAGTTGCAGGGAAGGAGGCCAGGGAGGGTGGGTGTGGGTATGCCCTGTGAAATTTTGTAGGCATGGTAAGAACGCTTCAATGTTTTTAACAAACAAAATTTCAGACGTGTACTGCAGAGAACGGTATACTGAACCCTTCACATACCCATTATCCAGGTTTAATAAATGTTAATATTAGATTACTGTGTATCTAATAAATAGTAATATTAGATACAACATGGTATCTTACTCTCCCTCCCCAGATTATTTTGAAGCGGAGCATAGACACTTTATTTTACCTGTGAATATTTTTATATGTATCTCTAAAAGTTAGGAAGCTAAAAGTGATCCTGATTCCAGTATTATTCTTTTTAAAAATTGTTTTAAGTTTGTTTATTTATTTTGAGAGAGCGAGCGAGCAGGGGAGGGATGGACAGAGAGAATCCCAAACAGGCTGAGGGGCTCAGACTCACAAACCATGAGATCATGAATCCACACCCAAGAGTTGGATGCTTAACCGACTGAGCCACCCAGGTGCCACCCTCTGATATTATTCTTAAAATAATATTACCGCATATCCAGTCAGTGTGTGTGTCTGTTACACTGAGTATTTCCAGGTATTTGATTATGTGTTTGTTTGGTGTCAGGACACACAAGTTCATATGTTGCAATTCATTGATTTGTCTCTTTAGTCTCGTTTAACCCCTCTGTCTCCTTCACTCCCCGCATTGAGCATTTTGGTTTAAGAAACCAGGTCCTGTGTTGTGGTTTTTGCTTTTCCCAGGCTAGCTCTTTTGCTGATCACTTCTCTTTGTCCCTATATATACTGTAAATTGATGCTTTGATGTAGTGGCTTGATTATATCCGGGTCGTGTGGCTTTTTTAGTAAGACTGCTTCGCCTATGTTGTACCAAGAGGCATAGAACAACCACTTGTCTCTCTATGATGCTATAGTCACATCATGATCATGACCACAATCCACTGACTTATTAGGGTTTGAGAAATGATGATACTCTAATTGTAGCACTCCTTCTTTATTTACCAGTTGGAATATTTATATAAAGAATCATTTTTTCATCTGTGAGGTGCAGTTCATAGGGAAATCAAGATAAGTGGTTGATTTTTCCCTTTTCCAGCTTTCAGAATTAATGGGGTAGTTCCCTAGCATCTTCTAAAAGGGGCCCAGGCTGGCTGGTTCCTTCCTCCCTCCTTCCCCCCTTCCTCCCTTGAACTCCTGGCCTTAAACACTGTTCTAATGTTCTAATGTTCTAATGTTCTAATGTTCTAATGTTCTAATATGTTGCCATTGTCACAACTATTGATGCTTGGTTTTTTGGGGTTTGGGCCACGTTTGCTAGGTTTTTAGCTTTTACACAGAATGAGAGGGAAACTCTTGGAGGGTTTTCAACACAGGAGTGATATTCTGGAAAAGATCACTCTAGAATCTGTGTAGCCAACAAAGTGTAGAGAATGTCAAGGAGGAAGTGGAGAGATCAGTCACAAGGAAATTATAATGATCCAGCCTGGTTAGGACCCTTGGATCAGCATGGTTCAGGGGGGAAAGAATGGTAAGAGTCAGGACATTTTACCTTGCAGGGAAACTTATTTGGCAAGGACAGGAGGATAGGGAGTTTGGGTTTGGATATTTTAAATTAAGGGTATTAAAGGGAAATTCAAGTGAAAATATTTTGTGGTCCATTGGTAATATGGAACTGAAATTCACTTAAGACCTGTGTAGAGAAGTCTGTTGAATAAAATTCTAATGTGTCTCCTAAGATGAGGTACTTTAAGAGATTAAAAACTTTAGAGAATTTAACTTTTTGGGAGGCAGAGTGGAACCTTCCTTCCTTCCTTCCTTCCTTCCTTCCTTCCTTCCTTCCTTCCTTTCCCCTTCCTTCCTTCCTTCCTTTCCCCTTCCTTCCTTCCTTCCTTCCTTCCTTCCTTCCTTCCTTCCTTCCTTCCCTCCTTCTTCCTTCCCTTCCTCCTTCCTTCCCTTTCTCCTTCCTTCCTTTCCCCTTCCTTCCTTCCTTCCTTCCTTCCTTCCTTCCTTCCTTCCTTCCTTCCTCCTTCCTTCCTTCCCCCTTTCCTTCCTCCTTCCTTCCTTCCCTTCTTCCTTCCTTTCCCCTTCCTTCCTTCCTTCCTTCCTTCCTTCCTTCCTTCCTTCCTTCCTTCCTTCCTTCCTTCCTCTCTCATAACCTGGCTTGTGCCATACTTCCTTTCTGCTATCCCTGATTTTCCTGAGTAGAGTTGATCCCCCCTTCTTTATGTTCTATTATATCTTTATTGTTTCTTATTGTTATGCTTTTCATATTAATTTAAATGACTTATTTACATTCTGTCTGGCTGCCAATGATCATGAGCCAATGACCGTAATCCCAGCATGGATTTGTTGCCTCTGAAAGGTAGGATTGGTTAGTTTTCTGTGAGCCCCCACAGAAAGAGAAGTTGTCACCTCGTTAACAAACACCCTAGACCGTGTTGGTAGGTTAGGGGTTAGAGAAGGGTTCCAGGAATATCTTATGAACCTTCTCTGGCCCACATGTACCTTTGTAGAATTAGAAACAGGTGACCCTCTAGAGGGGTACAAAGCTGAGAGTAACTTAGTGAAAATGCAAAAAAAAAAAAAAAAAATGGGGTAGAAGCTGCCCAGAGCCATGCAGCAGGCTTGGCAAAGTAGGAAGCAGGCTGGACTTCAGCCTTCACTTACTTTTTTGCCCAGCACCTTTGTGCAGCCTTGAACAACTGCACATGGCTTCCCTGCCAGTGAAGGCCTTTGGGATAGGGCGTAAATACCCCGGAATCTAACCGGGCGTAAATACCCCGGAATCTAACCCTAGTACTGCCCCTAGGTGTATGTTGTTTTCTTCCTCTGTGTTTGGATGGAATTTGACTTCATAGACTTTGAAATGTAACCGCTTGAACACAGCCGCTTGATCACAGATTTGCGGTGTGCCTGTGGGCTAGCAGCAGTGCTTGAATATTCTTGCTAAAATAAAACTTCATTTGATCAAGTACTTCTAGGCAGACCACTGGTTACTGAATTTTAAAACACTTTAAAATACACCAGAAGAAATGAGTCAGCTATGTTCTTCCTGCACCACAATGCAAGTACACTTAGTCCCAACTTATGGATAGAAGGAAACATTGTGTTGCTGAAATAAATACGAGATGAAACTTTCAGGCTTCCAAAACATACGTTCTCCCTTTGCTTCCTTAATCGTATCTGATTGCTTTTGTCAAGTGTAGTAGCGCTGTGAGGTTCCTAACAATCAGTTTTCAAAAATAGAAATACAAGCTCCTATCTCTCGCATTTCCACTTGGTATTTCCCATTGTAGGGTTTTGCCTGTTCACACAAGGCTTTGCCTCACACCAGAGTTCAACATCCCCCAAATTAACACAGTTAGTTTATTCCTCTTTCTGATGATTGCCTTATATAGAAAAAAATCTAATTGTTTTCGTTCGGCACCATTCTCCCATGTCTTTCTTGTGGCACATGAGTGATTCTGTTAACTCCACCAAGGAAAGAGTAAGCGGAACTTCCTCAGGGTGTCCGGATTCTCTCTGAGCGCGTCCCTGGGAGATGGGGAATGGTTGAGGTTTGCCGAGATAAACTCTTTCACAAGTACGATGCTGCTGCTTTATTGTTTTGTTCCAGTCCGCAGGATGAAAGGACTTTTCATCTCACCGAGGTGAAAACTGGGTCTGTGAGTGGAGCGACTTTGTTTAAAAAAAAAAAAAAAAAATCAGAAACCAATTACTTGATATGCAGAGCTGAAAGCCTCATTCCCTTAACGAAATCAGTGCTGTGTGCACTGCCGTTAACCTGAGGAAGGCGGCTGACATCTCTTGATTACGGCTAGAGGTGGAAGGACCCAAACTTGCAGGATCCCCCTCCCCCTAGAGAGATTCTTAGTCCAGTCCTTTATAGAGGTTCGTTTTGGCTCTCTGTCATCGCCGGGACGCTGGCAGGGAATGTGTGCATTGGTTACAATACAGTGTGGTAACATATAACAACCATGAAAGCCCAGCGGGAAAGGCTACAGATTCCGGGGCTGACCTTGGAGTAAGTATTGTCTGTCTTTAATATTTTAATGCTTTCTGCATGGCACTCGCTTTCCTGCGCCCAATAGCTCTTTAGCATTTGTTTGTACTGACAGCCTCAGAGCACTGCAGTGTGAGGTGAAGGAACGTGTCTTAAATGCATGGCATTTGTTTTCAGCTCATGTGGAAACCCAGACCCTGCATTTTGCACTGCAGTCAGAAGAGAAGAGGGTTTTTTGTTGTTGTTGTTGTTGTTGTTTTTTATGTTTTGTTTTTTTTTTTGCATATTTAAAGTTACTAAACCTCAGTGCTGGAAACATCTTAACAGCTCATTGTGAAAGAATGTATCAGCAGGCCTTGGTGTAGCTGTCTTTTTCTCCTCTCTTACTGTTTGTTTATCCCCACGCTGCCTTTTTCTAAAGAAAGGCCTCTGTCTGCATTGAATAATAGAAGACATTACAATGGATTAGAGTACAAGAGAAGGGTTATTTGTAACATTCATTAGATGTGATCCATGTTTTATTTGTGCAACAGAATATTAATGAACTGTAGTGCATTTTGAATCCTCTCTGCACTGTCTCCAGCCACCGCATGCAGTGTTTACCTAGTTGAGATATGTGTTTGCTTAGCTGTTTTTATTTTTTTTTTTAACCCATTAACTCATCCGACTGCCTTCTAATCTGATGTAGCCACATGAAAATGCCCACATCTAATTTGTGGCGCAGAAGTTAAACATCTGTGATGCAGGAAGCGTCAGCAAATTTTTATTTTAAATCTCTTAGTCAAAGATGCAGAAGTCTGTGCTTGGCACACTTACCATAATAAACAGTAAAATAGAAATGTGGTAGAAAAATAGAAATAGCCCTTTTTTCTAACTCCTAATAAAGGTGGAAAATTGCGTGTCAGTTGAGATTCATACAATCCAAATCATTTTATACTCGATTACTTCCAGGAAGAGCCTGCAGGAAGAGTACTGTGCCCCGTTCTGAGTACTAATTATTCTTCTTGAATTCTGGAGATGCGTCATACGAGGGAACTGACTTCATAATTAAATAATTAATAAAAAACATGGCATATCTCAAGTGATGTGAATACTTTTCTAATCAATTCTCGCACTAAAATTTGACGCTGATTTTATACTAACAAGTACTCACTTAGAAAAAGTTAGAGGGCTCTTAACAGCCCTCTTGCTAGCTGTGGCATTTTTCATAATGCACATCCAAGTGGTATTTACCTATTGCCCTGACATCTGTCCCCATCTCCACCTCCACCGTGGCATTCAGCCCTCACTGTCCATATGCAATATCTCAGTGGCACGCACTCCTTCTTCCACGTACCCCTCCTCTCTCTAGCGTTCTGGAAGTGCACAGCTCACTCAGATGCCTATGCTTCTGTGTTCAAGACCCAGGAGCACTAACCCCCGATTCTGGTTGTGCCACTTCCTTGTTGCTGTCTTTTGGACTTAGTATGTATCATTTCACATTACGCCTTTTTCTTTCATTTTTAGCATCTTTCCATTTTAGAAGGAGACATTTGAAAGTAACTTCTCAATATACAAATTCAGTTGTATCAAATGTTCTGCCCGTAATTTGAGAGTCTGAGGTATGCCACAAATTTTATGACTTTGTCAATGATGACACAGTGCATATGGGTCAGCCAAACACAGGGGGTTCCCTGGATTTTGTTTTGGCTCAGGCCACACCCCCTGAGTCTAGCTTCTAAATGTTACTGTGCATTTAAAATCGATTACTCCTCCCCCTAAGGAGCTTGACATAATAGAAATAGGGATCACTCTTAAATGTCATTGTAGTGTTAGCATAACACTTTGAGCATTTCGCTTACCTTGAAATGTAAAGTCACTCTTAGGTAGACATAGTTAATTTTGCATTCATTCACAGAGAAAGGTAATTCTATAGTCTTGGGGTAAATTCATTTTCTAACCACTGCTTGGAAATGTTATAATGGGAAATCTTATCACTCATTTTATTAAAAGCAGATTTAATGTTTATTGTTTTAATTATCTGGGGACCTTATAATACACCACATATGTGGCATAGTTTTTGAATGTTCTCCCATGAGACTGTACTGTTTTTCTTTCAGGAGGGTGTATTCCGTAGGCCTTGCAGCGATCACTCTTACGGTAGCATATTTTATATTCTGTAGACAGAACTCGATTTCCCATCTGACTTACCAATAACACACCACGAAGCACTTTCTGATTCCCCTTTTAAAAATTGAAATTTCTGGATGTGAGACATCAAATACATATGTATTTCAGACATTAATGAGTCATTAATTTATTCAGAAATCTCTGATATTTAGATGGCGGATGTGTGGCCTTAACAGTTTCTGAGAAAGTAAGTCGCTTTTTTCTTTCTTTTTCTCAACTTAAGTGTAGAAATTGGAGTAAGTACAGAAATAGTTGGTAACACGGATACCTGTGTCAGCTTGGAGACACAGAGTGGGTTCCATGCCTATGCATGTCTATTTTCAGAACACAAGGGACAGATAAGACTGTACTTAGGTTAAATCACGTCTGTGTCAGTAGACATTCCTGAGAGCTTTCCAATGAGCTGCTAAGTTAGAGTACAGCATGTTTAAGAGCAGTGGCTTTTGAACGTGCTCTGACTGTATAAGGAAATCAATTTCTTAGTTTCTTAAATACTGCCACCAAACCAGAGAATGGTTTTAAAAGATAAAAACAAAAAACAAAAAAAAAACAACTTTGTTGAAACATTTTATTAAATAAGTGGGAGCATTTTGAGCAGTAATTCTATGTTTCAGTTTAAGACGAATACAGCCAAGTCTCAATTATCCATATGATGGGAAACAAGGATGGAACTGAAAATGTGATAAACCCAAGTCTGATTTTAGCCACGGTTGTCATTTCTCTGTTCAGTAAAGGGGACAACCAGCTTGAATCATCCAGTGTACTGTTCCATTCCAAGACCCCTTCTCTGAGATAGAAAGACATGGTGTGGTGTAGTCATGGCCAGTACAGGGGCAGGAGAATATTCTTTAAGAAACTCATTGCACCATAGTGTGCATTTGTCTGCTCACTTGAGCCAAAGAGTTGGTACCAGAGTACCTAGCTGATTCTAATTTTGATTTGGCGATGTAAAAATAATTGGAAATAATTGGATATTAGCTTCATACTTTGATCCACGGGTCAAATTTTTATAAGTAAGATATGTGACAAATGTTAAGTTTTGTGTCTTCCCTAAAACAAGAGAGAGATGAGTCCAAAAGGAAAAACAATTCAAGGAAACATAGGCTGTCCACTCTGATGAATATTTGAGAGCTGGCTGGTCATTGTGCTTGGTTGTTTGGATAGGTTGGTGGGGGTGGAGACCGTAATGGTCTTTTGACAGATGAAATTGAAAAAAAACCTCTCGAGAAAGTACAATCATTTATAGGTATATGTAAGAAATTTTGAAGTTCTCTATTACAAACATAAGTGTAAGAACACTTTTTGCCTTTGCCCCCGGGGATTACAGAAAATGTTGTTGGGTGTTTTTCACTGCTAAGTGCTTAAAAACATATCTTCCTATTTGGAAATGTTTGCTGCTCTGCCTTTTAAAAACCACTGTATTTAACCTGAATTCTATTGTCTGGTAACTACTTCCCTCTAGTTCTACAGTTTTACAATTGATTGTTGGTCAGAAATAGAATATACCAAGTGAGTAAAGCAGGGCCAAGTTTTCCCAGCAAACACCACAGAAGATACCTACCACGTTAGCTTTGTGACCAAGAAAAGGCACAAATGCAAATGGCAGCAGTAGTTTTAAGGAAATCAGTTTCAGTAGGAAGCCTTGCCCTTGTTCTCTATTTTAGAGCTGGAAAGAGGCAGGTGATGAGCTGATTACCTAAGGGCATCGGTAGGCATGCCACCGTGGTTCTGGCCTAAAGGGAACATGGTCGCTTAGATGAGCATTGCTATTTTACTGCCACCATTTCCCCCATTGGAATGACATTATTTTAACTTTCAGTCTCACTCCAAGGAGCCTGAGTCCAACCCCAACCAGCCCAGGCAGCCCCTGTAGTCCTCTCTTCGCTTTTCACTTCTGGAGGTAAGCGCACTCCAGTGCCACCGGCCCTTGGCTGCTGGGTCTCTCCCTTCCCTTCCCCCACACCCTGCATCAAGTATGGAACCCTTGGGACTCTGCAATTCACAGTGAACAGTCCTTTCCTAATTGTCGTCTAAGTGTTAACAGAGAGAGTGAGGAATCTGGTTGAGTCGTTTACAGATGATTTACAGGAGCACCTGGAATATGTGCTGTGCTCCTACCATTCAGTTCATCTTATTTATGCTTCTGTTAATGCCCAGTGATGAGTTGTGTAACTCCTGTGTGTGTGTGATGGTTTTTCCTGTCGCTTTCTCAGGAGATGATCTGCTAAATTGTACAAAATGTGATCCACCTCTTATAATACAACTTATTACAATTTCTAGAAAATATTTTCTAATTCGTGTTAAAGCACCACAATATGCATTGCCACACATTATTTTATATCCTGGTATTTGCAGGACAACTCTTTAAATTCCCTAAAAGGATTAGGATTTTTGATCCCTTGTAAAACTCCTGCTACCTCCCTACCCTCTTGCTCACTGGCTGATGTAAATGAATACTTCTCTGGTCTTTAGAGAAAGATCTCCAAGGAGCTTTACTTTTACTTGAGCCCAGTTTGTTAAAAGAATGCCTGTTAGAAGCTACTGTTTACATTGTATGTATAATGCTATGTTCTGTTAAGATTTTCATGAATTCAAAGCCTGGACAGAGTGAGTCTCCCACTATTTAATGAGAAGATATGCATACCGTATCCAGTAACCCCCCCCCTTTTTTAATCCTAAGAGAGAAAACGAATGAAATTCTCAGTTGATAGAGTGACTTAAATTATTTGTTATTAGTGAATATATTTTTTTGCCTATATGCAAATGAATGAAAACACTAGCCACTCATGGCCATTTCCTTAAAAATAGTAACTCACAGGTTTTATGCTTAGATGGTATCAATGGGTCAATTTAACTTATTTGTTTCTCTCATTTTCTAAAATAAGACTGAACTAAAATCTGTGAAGAATTGACTGGGGAAATGAATTAATGACTTTGAACTTTACTTCTACTCTTCTGCTGATAGGATTAAATTTATTGTAAAAGTGACTTTCAACATGAAAGTTCCATGTAATAGCTTTCATAAAGCATATAATATATGCTGTCTGAATATAATAGATCCTGAAGCATAGGAATAGTTTTCTGACAATCCAGAGAACTCCCCTACTCATGTAAGTTGTCTATTTTTGATGATCCAACCAAAAGTAATTTGACTCTCTACTGAATTTTTTCTTTAGTGTAACACATGTCTTCATTAAATGCTTACATTCCCTTTTCTTTTTCCTTCCTGAAGACAATAAACTATTCAGAATGCAAGTGCTATCAACAGTAGAGGAGAAAAGAGTATCAGACAAAGGTTGTGGTAGCTCAGAGGAGGGTGAAGTTTTTTTTGGAAAAGGAGAGTGTTTTTGTAGAAAGATTTATGAGACCTGGTGATATTTGAGCTGGACCTTGAGAAATAGTGGTGTTTCGGGGGCAGTGGTGGGAAGGATGGTTGTGAAGGACAAAACCAGGCTGAGAATAAGACAAAGTGAAAAAGGTGAGCAAATGTGGCACATTGGAGAAATGATGTGTGTAGCCAGGACATAGGATGGATAAAGGAGAAGAAAATCAGGAGTTGTACAGCGCTGGATACGGACTTAAAAAACAATGTGGGATCATGTTTCTTAGAGCCTTGAACACTGAGCTAAGAAGTTTGACTTATATCTTGTAAGCGTTCCAGAGTTTTAGAAAGTTTGTTGAATAAGGAAATGACCAATCAGAGCTCAGACTGAGGAAAGTTACCTTCACCAGGTATTAAGAATAGGCTGGATTTTGGGTACAAACTTGAGTGAGGCTACTAGTACATTATTTCATGAGTAACAAGTCCCAGATTAGGACAGGTACAGTGAATTGAATTAACATGTGAAAAGTACAATATAGTTGACCACATGCTTTCATACACATTGTCTCATTCCATTTAATCCATCATGGTAAGACCGAAGGGAACATTGCTTCCATTTGCCGATGAAGATGCTACCACACAAAGAGATTAACCAGCTTTACTAGCCTAGGATTCAAAATGAAGTCTCACATTTTTCCACCGTGACTAACCTGAGATACATAATGCTCTGAGATCATTTGTATTGAATTTTAATTTCTGGTTTACGTAGTCTTGTGACCTCCTTCAGTCATTTTTATTTCCCCAGTGCTTCTTTCCGGAAGTGTTTGAGAAATGTTTATGAATAAATGAATGACTTGGAAATAGAAGATGGATTTCTTACATCACGGCTCACACACAAACCACCAAATAAACATCAAAAAACATTTGCTCACATACAATGGGTTGTACTTGTCATTCACAGACCAGGAGTGTGAGAGACTATCTCCTCCACACGGTCATTGCGGGATCTGGGGGGTGGGTCTTCAGCACATGCCTTCAAGTTTGCCCTGGGTATCCGCATTCGGCTGGTGGAATGGGAAGGAGTGTGGGAGATGGTGGACTGCCCGACCTGAGGATGGCACACATCAGTTCCACTCACATGCCATTGCCCAGCATTTTCTATTCTGACTGCATCTATGGCAAGCAAGGCTGGAGAATACAGCTTTCTCGTGTTGTGGAAGCAGAGGAAATGAGTTTGGTAAACAGCTGGCAATCCTGATCACAAAAGTCGATGAAAGAAAGGTGCCCACGGTTGCTCTTTAGTAGATAATTTTGAATCAGGGATTTGCACTGAGGTTTCTAGCATTAATTGAATGGACCCCAAGGCAGCAGAGTTGGAGAGGGAGGAAAACCGAGTCGCGGTGAGTCTGGTCTTGAACACCCTGAGACCTCCCGAGGTAGTGATATCTGGTTGGCAGCACAGGATGAAGCATCTCTAACAGTGTGCCCCCAAATAATGGCCTGGTATGAATTGTAGCGATTGCAAATATGTTCATGCTGTTACCACGGAAAGAGATTTATTGTAACCATGCACAGATTTTTTTTTTTCTTTGTGATGGATCACATTTCTTTTTTGTTCTCATCTTATGAGTGGGGTTTGCCTGTCTGGGGGAGAGCGGTGGTGGTGAGCATTCACAGTGTATGTGCCCTTTAGAGGTGCTGACACATGGTTTCTAAATATGGCAATGGAAGATTCTGTTCCTTTCATAGTAAACCCCTGGAGGCAGGCGATGCTGAGACGGGATTTAGCTTTCCAGCTTAGGCTTCCTGAAGGTTGCCCAGAAACGAGAGATCTGCAGCTTCTAGGGCAGGGCAGGTGCTAAATAAAGTTCAAGTTTAGTTTGGTCCGTCTTGGGAGTAAAACCTTGCACTGCGGCCTGGAGGCCCCAAGCGGGGTGGCCTGAGGGCAAGACTTTGCTAAGGAAGTTTTCTGAATGTGGGAGAGGCTGCCTCATCAGACCTTCAGCTTCCTGCCCCTGGAAGTCTCGTAGGAAGGCCAGTCTTAGCTGGAAGGATGTGAGGTCATTCCTGCAGCCAGCAGAGCAGTAGACCAAATGATTCCCAAAGGCCCTTCCATCCAGAAATTCTGACACCTTTGCTGTCCTCCAGCAGGGCTGGAGAGGGAGATACAAAATACACAATACGTCCACAAGCTGTAAAACACACACACACACACACACACACACACACACACAGGCCCAAATATTGGCTTATTAGTACAGATGTGACAGAGAATATCTTAAAAACCTTAAGTGGAATTTATAATATGCCTTCACTCTTCCCCTTCTGAGGCAACTATAGCCACTCAGAATTTCCACAGTCCTCAGTACTTCATAAATTGATGACAGTTTAGTGGCTCTTCATATAATGATGATGTCATTGCCTCATGAGTAATTTGGATATGACCCTTGTCAGCTCCTAATCTCGACTCTGATCAAATAGTGAGGTTCCAAGGGAAGCTGCCTCATTTTATATTCTCAGTGTCTTTCTTGACACCTGTCCTGCCTTGCCCTCAGTCGGGACGCGGTTAGTAGCCGAGGGCTGGCTGTCTTTACTCAGTAGCTGCCTTTCTGTTACGATAGAGCAGTGTTCTTTTTTTTTTTTTTAAATCTTTAATGTTTATTTTTGAGAGAGAGAGAAAGAGAGAGTGGGCAGGGGAGGGCCAGAGAGAGGGAGACACAGAATCTGAAGCAGGCTCCAGGCTCTGAGCTCTCAGCACAGATCACGATGCAGGGCTCAAACTCATGAGCTTTGAGATCATGACCTCAGCTGAAGTCAGAGGCTTAACCAACTGAGCCACCCAGGTGTCTTGAGCAGCGTTCCTTTGTATTTCCGTTTCATGCCCCGGCTTCTCAGCGGATGTCAAGCCCTGGAGCATCCACGGCACTCTGTACACTCCTATGTGATGTCTTCGGTCCTTTGTCCAGCTCTCCATCTGGTTCATGGAGTCTCAGGTATTGGACACACAGTCAGCGAGAAGTCAGCGAGAAGAAGGCATTCCCTTTCTTCTTAGACCTCCCGAAGCCCTCTTGCCATGTTTAAGGTGTGGCTTGATCACACATGACACATTGCCAGTAGCACACAGTCCTAGTTTCAGAGAAGAATATTCCCACCATATTACCACTCTCCACAAGGACAGTGTTTATGTCTATTTTTTTTTTCACAGATGTATCCACAAATAGTGCCTGACACACACGGTAGGGGCTCCTACTGCTGGAAGAACGACCATTATCTGTGGGACTCAAGCCTGTTCAGATGTTTTGGGTTTTTTTTAAAGTATTTTTATTATTTGTTGTTTTTAATTTTTTTAATGTTTATTTTTGAGAGAGAAAGACAGCGTGAGCAGGAGAGGTGCAGAGAGAGGGAGACACAGAATCCGAAGCAGGCTCCAGGCTCTGAGCTGTCAGCACAGAGCCTGATGCGGGGCTTGAACTTGTCAACCATGAGGTCATGACCTGAGCCGAAGTTGGATGCTTAACCGACTGAGCCACCCAGGCACCCCCTATTTGTTATGTTATTATATTATATTATATTATATTATATTATATTATATTATATTATATTATATTATATTTTAGAGACAGAGTGAATGTGAGCTGGGAAGAGGGACAGAGGAAGAGAGAGAGAATCCCAGGCAGGCTCTATGCTGAGCATGAGCCTGATGTGGGGCTCGACCCCATGACCCTGGGATCATGACTTGAGCTGAAATCAAGAGCTGGTGAATGACTGAGCCACCCAGGGGACCCAGTTATGATGATTTTGTTTAATGTTTATTTTACTGATTTTGAGAGAGAGAAGGAGAGAGACAGAATCCCAAGCAGGCCCCACACTGTCAGCACAGAGCCAGATTCAGGGCTCAAACTCCCAAACTGTGAGATCATGACCTGAGCCAAAATCAAGAGTCAGACACTTAGCTGCCTGAGTCACCTAGATGTCCCCTCAGTTCTGATGTTTTTAACCTGTGCTCCAAACATGGCATATATTTATATAGTATGTGTGTTTTAAGAATGGTGTTGACGCTTTGAGAGGGAGGGCATGCATTTTGATTCATTCATAAATATTAAATGATAGCCATCAAAATGTAAAAACTGGTCAGCCATTAATTATAAATAAAACAAGGTCCAAGGCCGAAGAAGACAGGCATTATTAAAGAAAGGTGAACCTCAGAGTATATTAGAGACCGTGCCTGGCTGTGGTGAGGGGCAGAGAAAATGATCTAGAAGTCATGGCAGATCCCACACTGAAGAGCTCCATCACTTGAAGGAAAGGTAGTCCGAATGTTAGCTCCATAGAGTGGGGGCCTTTTTCCTTTGCTCGTTGCCATCTCCCTGGCACCTAAGAACACTTGGCGTATAGACACATCATAAAACTAGTTACGTGTCATTGAACGTGCTTTGAAGCAGCCAGAGATTTCTCAGCCGGTGACTTCGGGGGACTACTCTGAGAAACCAAAGCCCTTCAGGGAGTCTGTATTCCCTCCTAGTGTGATTCTAGTCTAGTGTAGAGTTGGGTCCCTGCTGGCCTTCTTCTCCAGGCCTCCCGTTCCCCGGTGCCCCACATATTCCACCTGGCTAGCTTCCTTCATTGACATTATCTGTCAAGTCCTGGGGAAATGGAGTTTGGGACCCCAGCACGCTGAGTCATAGTGCCTGGAGTCTTGGTCATTGCCCCTACATCTGCAAGCTCTGTGACTTTGGACAAGTCATGAACTTGATGGACCTTCACTGTCTGAACCTGCAAATGCCCTGCCTCACTGTTAAGTTCACAACAAAAATAATAAATAGCTTATAGGTAATTTAGTGTAATAAATGTGTATTTGCAAGAATGGGATCTATAGTGGTCCAAAGGGTAATGAGAAGGACAGGTAGACAATAGTTTAACAGACAAGGGCATCAGGGTCAAATGTCACCTAATTCAGTTTTGTTAAGAGCTTGTCCGTTTGTCCTTTTGCTACTAGAAATATTCCTGGGTACCCACAGCTGCCTAAATGGCCCCCACTTCACTTGTTGCCATGGTGAGGGATAGACATAAGCAGTATTTACCAAATACATGGCAATATGTTGTGATTTTGTGTCTTCTTTTCACAGAGAACCTGTAAGTGTGAGAAAGCCACCTGACTGCTAAACTCTTTTTGTTTCATTAACTTTGTAGCATGAGGACCGTTTCCATTTCTTTTTTATCCTAGTTTCTCCCCTTTCACTCTGTGTAGAACATTGAGAAAATCTGAAAGAAGCTGGTACCAGATGGCAATTTTTTTGTACTCTACAGATTCCAGTTCCTGTGCTTTTGTGAATGTGATGGTTTAATGAATTGCCTTATGCATCCTTGAGTTTTATTTCGGCATTGCTGTGTAGGACTGAGTCTGTCTACTGCAGACACTCCAAGCAGAGTTGAGCTTGATTATGAACACTTTGCTGGTCCTGTGGGTGTGGGTCTGGGCAGAGATGGGGAAGCTTGGCATCGGACATCGTTGATGGGGTGGGGAGGAGGTTGGCATCAGACATCATTGATGGAGGGGGGATTGTGGGGGGAAGTGTGGACAGGCCAGTTAGCACTCCTCTGGGCCCCACCTCAGTTTCTGCTGTTACTAGTAAGTAAGGCTGCTGGAGGCTGCTGTTACTTGTAAGAATCCGAAGAAGGAAGAATGTGATGATATGTCTGTTGTATGCCAGGAAGGGGTGGGTGGGCATAAACTCATGTGCAGTAATGGGGAAGGGTGAGTCTAATAAACTTGTTGCAGAAAGATGCTCTGATAGTTTTCCTTTGACTTTCTTTTACTGGAATCTGTTTATTTATTTTTTTTAACTGATACCATAAACTTAGGTGTTAAAAAGTTACTGAGTCTAGGGAATGAAGTCTTGTGAAGTCAGGTAGTTAAGCATAGCTTTCAAGTTCACTTGGGTCCCTGGAAACCATTAGTCCTTTCACTGACATTGGTCATGGGTCTGGGGGGGTGTACATGTGCCAGGTCCTGGGAATGCTTCTGGAGCCTTGGTCTTTATCAGGATTATTCTCAGTTTTTTCTTTTAATTTTTTCAATGTTTATTTAGTTCTGAGAGAGACAGAGTGCAAGTGGGAGAGGAGCAGAGAGAGAGGGAGACACAGAATCCGAAGCAGGCCTCAGGCTCTGAGCTGTCAGCACAGAGCCCGATTGGGGGCTCTAACTCACGAACGGCAAGATCACAACCTGAGCTGAAGTCGGACGCTTACCCGACTGAGCCACCCAGGCGCCCATATTCTCAGTTTTTTCTCAAGTGTTCACTTTTTCTCTTTGGTTCACTGACTTGGATGAGAAGCCATCCTTACTGACTTAGACATTTGCATCTCTATTAGCTTCGTTTTCATTTGTCCAGAACTTGCTGCATACCCAGTGCTGTTCTTAGTCCTTCACATGTATTAATTCGCTGTCCCTGTGAGACAAGGATACTGTTGTCATTTTACAAACATGAAAACTGAGGCACAGAGAAAGTTACCTGTAGTGACCACACATCTTCGTTTGCCCAGGTTCCGCTCAATTTATGCCTATTGTCCCAATGTGATTTTTGAAAGTGCCTTCCTTGACTTTCAAACCCTCCAAGGTCGGACAAGTTATACCCACCTACCAATGTCAAGAAAGAGGCTGACCTGGTTCACAGTAAAGCATCTGGTGGGAGAGCCCACATTCTTACTCTGGCATAAGTACTCTGTCTACATTTTCCTTCAACACACTGGAGTTTGCAATTATTTTAAATTTGCATTCTGAATAGAATATTCTATTTAAAGGGGAGGGATTTTGTTACTCTGTTTGGAGCTCATCTGCTTGGTTCACTATACAAGTAAATTTTTCAGTCCTCTGTTGAGAGTGCGGTTATGGGGCTGGAGAGCATCTTCTGAGTCGTGGCGCCCTATTTTTCTCTTTTAAACAAATTTTATTTTAGACAGAGCCTAGATCATGTGATGAAGGTTAAATTGGTTTCCCTTGGAAATCAGGCCGTGGGTCCCAGTGGCTCTGCCGTCTACTCCTGCTCTAACCTGAGAAGCCTATGGAGAATTCCCTGAGCCAGGGCTGGCCTGCTTACACCCTGGGGGTGGCCCGCGTCTCACCATTGCTCTGATGGCCCCAGGCCCTTTGAGCCCTACTAGAGCCACAGCACAGCACATCTAGCCCTACTAGAGCCACTTCCTTTGTAGCACTCACATTAAATGCTTGCCTGAACCTACCACTCCGGAGTGGTTTATTACAGTCTTTCCGGGCCAAATACTGAGACCAACTTGTTGAATTTGGGTTTTAGAATATATTGAAATTTCTCTTTGGAGTTTTAACAGTTAGCTCTTATTTACTCGACCGTCTTGGGCAAATGAAGAAATTACTTTGTGCTGTGTGTGTGTGTGTGTGTGTGTGTGTGTGTGTGTGTGTGTACTGCAGCAAGGGAGGAGAGGAGGGTACTGCCCTATATCCCATTTTGTTGCCGCATTGCTTTGAGACTAGAAAAAAGACATTTCACATCGTTTTTTAAAACCTGTTTCCTATACTTAAAATGCTGCTGCAGCCATTAACACCCACCCTGTTGATAAGAGAATTAAGTTGTGATATTCCTTGAAAGCATGAGATGGTGATGATAATATGAAGTACGGAGGTGTCTCTGTAAGTGAATACAAATGCAGAATTAAAACATTCTTAAGTTTCTCCAGCAGTGACATGAGGATAATAATACCTCTTGGAGGTGTTGTAAGAATTAATTAGGTGACGTTTGTGAGAAGTTCTAAGATGACTGTTCTGTTTTATTATTATTAGCTTCGTATTGTTCTTGGAAACACAGTGTAGAAAAGGAACTGCAGAACCCAACCTTTGTAAGAAGGATGTTGCATATTCTCACATGACAGTGATTGATGAGATACTATGAAACTGAGAAAGCTGTACTAATGATCCCAAGTGAATAGGAGATGAGCTACATTTCATGGGTTCTTCTGCTTGTCTACTACTATTCTCATGACAATATGCTCCACCGAATTATTACTGGATCCGGTGAAAACAGTATGGAGATCCCCCAGAGTGAGAGAACATTTCTTTTCCAGCAGTGGTATCAGAATTGTTTTTTTTCTCTTCTCTTTATATAAAATATGCGTTTGGCTCCATCTTAACCAAGTTCTGAGTTGCAGTCCTTTTTAATTCCTCCCCCCTCTGTGGTATGTGTGTATGGATGCGTGTGTGTGTATCGTCCATGAGGACGTCCTGTTGATTCTTTGCCATCTACTTCGCTTACTCCCTCTTTGTACCACCTTAGTCGGAGCCACTAGCATTTACCCCTGGATTTGTGTAATAGCCTCCTAACTTAATGCTTCATTTCAAACTGTGCCCTCCCAACAGCCAGCTCGCTGAGTGATCTTCGTAGTGCCAGACACTCCCCTGCTCAGAGCCTTCCACTGCCCGCCCTCCCATCTCCCATGACCTCACTTCCTGCTGCCTCTCGCTTATTTCCTTCGGGCCACATTGGGCTCTGCTTTCTCTTGACCGTTCCAGTTGTGTCTGTGTCAGTGCCCATTGTCCCCTGTTCCTGAAATACTCCCTCCTATGGAGGAATAATACAGTCAACACCCTTGTTCACCTCGATTCACCGGTTTGCCCTTGCCACATTTGCTTTATCTTCCTGCCTCCTTCCCTCTTAGCCCCTGCATGTATTTCAATTTTTGTTCTTTTGCTGATCCATTTGAGAGTCCTTTGCAGACATTCACTTTACCCCTAAATACTTGAACATTTATCTCCGAAGAACAAGTACATTCTCTTTCATAAGCATATCATTATGTCATTATTATACTCTGAAGTTGAACATGATTATAGTATTATCTGATATGCAGCCCGTATCACATTTCTCCAGTTAGCCCCAAAAAGTTCTTGAGAGTCGTATTTTTAAATCCAGGATCCTGTTAAAGATTATATATTCTATTTAGTTGTCCTATCTCTTTAGTCTCCTTTAATTTTTAACAGTTTCCCCAGTTGGGAAGGGTCTTTTCCTAACACTGACATTTTTCAAGAGTGTAGTACAACTCTTTTGTTGACTGTCCCACAATTTCGATTTATCTGATGGTTTCTTTTTCATTAGATTCAGGTTAAACATATTTGGCAAGAACAGATGATGATGTCTTCACAAGAAAATTGTATTGGGAAGCCCACAATCCAGTATCTGCCAGATTCTCCCCTTGTGATGACACCTTTTTTGCTTTATAATGTCTGGAGTGACATTTTGAGTCCACATGGATAATATCTTCTCAAGCTTTCACCGAGTGATTTTTGCATTCGTTGATGACCTGAATCAATTATGATCTTGCCGTTTATCAAAAGACAGTTTTCTATTTCCGTTATTATCTATGGGTTTTCAGTTAAGGAAGAATTTTTCTCCTTCCCCTCCTCCTACTGTTGGGAGTATTGCTACTGATTCATGCATTTCTAAAGAGTAAAATAGAAAAGAAGTATATATTTGATGTGTACTGACCCATGACCGTCATTTCCTTTTTTTTTTTTTTTTTTTTTTTTGGTCAGGTTGTCTCAAAATTCATCAGTGGAAATCCTTTCAAGCTGACTCCTGGGTCCTTTTGACATCACCCTCTTAGTTTTTTAGCCTTTTTTCATTTTCCGGCACAAGTTGTGGCTGTGCAGTAAAAGAGGAACCTGATCACCAGTCACCTCATCTTTTCTTCACTACCTTAACATCTGAACTTAAACATCACTGCAACAGAGATGCCCTCCTCAGCCCCACCGTCTCCTTTCAACCTGCATCATGTACATATCCCCATTCAATATGTAACATTTTACTGGTTGTTTATCTTACCCACCTGGAATGAAACCTCAACACTGGCAGGGGCTTGCCTATTTTGCTCCCCGCTGGGTCGGCCATGACTGATACCTAGAATATCCCCAACAAATAGTTGTTGGAGAAAATGAATGAATTTATCCCTATCTTGAGTCTCCATCAAGCTCTTCCAAATTAGCTGCAGGTTTTCTGTTCTTGACCCTGACGTGAATTGGGCTGCAGGGAGTCCTCACTCGTATGTCTGGATTTCATCGCAATTATCACCCATAGTGGTCCCTCTTGCCTTCGGATTCTGGTGATACTTGAAACTCTTATGAACAGCGCATCACAGGTGACGCTCTGGGGCAGGCACTTGACAGTGACCATGGAAGCATTATGATGCGGTTCTCTGTTCTCCAGCTACTCTGAACAGACGGTCTGGCTATTTTAGAAATAACAAATGAAGCACTTGCCATTATGTGTTAGAATTTTTACCTGGGTACTGATGTTGGGAAATAAAAATTAAGGAGAACAAAGGTTTTATTTTCTAAATGAACAAATAGTCATTCATTCGGGACATAATACGTTAAAAGCCTTCACGGGATTTACAAAGCCTTAAGAGTTCTTATTCTCGAAGAGTTTCTATTCTAGTGGCGATGATAAGGAATAAGAAAAGAATATGGGGCAGGAATTGCGCATTAACACCTAATGTAACTGGTGGGTGTAGTGGGCTGAACGGTGGTCCCAAAGATAGCAGAACCTAATCCCTGAAACCTGTAAATGTTATCTTAATGGAAAAAAGTCTTTGCAGATGTGATTAATTTAAGGATTTTGAGATGAAGAGATTATGCTGGATTATCCCAGTGGGTCCTAAATCCAATCATAAGAATCCTTGTGAGAGGGAGGCAGAGGGAGATGGGGCACACAGAGAAGCTGGAAGAGGCAAGGGACAGATTCTCTCCTAGCGCCTCTGGAGGGAACATAGCCTGCTGATACGTTGCTTTGGGCCCACGATACTGATTTCAGACTTCTGGCCTCCAGAACTGTGAGAGAATACATTTTTGCTGCTTTAAATCAGAGGAACAAAATATGTTAAAGTGCACATTCTCTTATCTGTGTGGTGTCTGTGGAATGGCCCTGTCAGAGCTGCACGGTGAGGACTGTTACCTCTGGTCCCCTGAAGCAGGGGTGCGAGGACTGAGGGAGTCATGTGAGTAGAACCAGTTTTCCTGATTCTGAGGCCACCCAGGGCCGCTCTCACCCAGGTGTCCTACCTCCTTCCCATAACCAGCGCTGAAGAACAGCACAGCCTGCTCGTAAAGATGGTTCACAAGAGACAGGCCTATGAGAGGCAGGACCCAAAAGCATTCTTTTTTTTTTTTTTTTAAATCTTTTGTTATTTTTGAGACAGAGAGACAGAGCATGAGCAGTGAGAGAGAGAGAGAGAGAGAGAGAGACAGAGACAGAGACAGAGACAGAGACAGAATCATGAAGCAGGCTCTAGGCTCTGAGCTGTCAGCACAGAGCCCGATGCCGGGCTCGAACCCATGAACTGTGAGATCATAACCTGAGCCGAAGTTGGACACTTAACCAACCGAGCCACCCAGGTACCCCCAAAGGCATTCTTCTGGGGTAAAGGTATTTGACGAGTCAGATGACCAGCCTGTTTCTCACATTCCAAGGGGCTCATTGCCTCTTCAAGTGGCTGTTACTTAAGTGGCTTCCAGATTTTGGATGCCCTGGAGCCATGTGTGTGTCTGTGTGTCTGTATTTGCCTGGAACAGAGAATCCCTTGCTGTCTCATTGACAGTACCTTTTAGCCCATCTCTTGGAACCATCGTCTGTATGGTTCCGTGTGCTGGGTGGCTTCCTGGCACATTGCAGGCAGTGGGATCTGGGGAAGCCTGCCCAAGCCTTCAGAGAAAAGCCACCGAATGAACTACATTTCTAGTCCTCCAGCACTCTTATCCCTCCTGGAAAATGCTTGCTGTGGCTCCCTCTTTCTCCCTGGCAGCTACTAAAATCCCCCTGTTGCAGAGTCTGCTGCAGATGTATGTTCTAGGCCTCACGGCCCTTCATGCTGCTCCCCCCTGCTTTATACCACTGATGATGACTCAGTCCCTCATCTATTCAGCAGTCATTTTGCTTCTGAGAGACTGGTGTGGTGCTGGGAGAGATGAAAATAAGTGGGATTCTGTCCCTCCCCTGTGGGAGCTCTGATCTGTATGGGAACCAGACAAGGAAACAGCTGGACTGAAGTGTGACAGCAGTGATAGGGCAGTGATACTCCCCATGCGGCTCCCTCCTCACGGATATTAGGAGAACAAGCAGTGTATTTAATAGAGGGGACTCTGCAGGCTCACCCAGGAACCAGGACATGGAAGAGAATCCCTGGACCGTGGCATCCTGTGGGAGCGTCTGAACAGTTAGCACCTCCACAGTGCAGATCTGGGTTTTCTGTGTTTATCCTGTCTGTACCTGTTACCTTTCTAGAACTTGCAGCATTATCTAGTTCATATGGGTTTCCTAGTTAGCTCATTGTGGAGTATGAGTAACTGAGTGCCCCTTTTATCCTTTTAATAGTCACTGACCACCATCCTCAACTCCTATGCATCTATATCCTTGTATCAATGATGGGAGGTATAAAAAGAGCTAAACTTAGTGGTACCTGGGTAGCTGAGTCGGTTATGCATCTTACTCCTGATTTTGGCTCAGGTCATGATCTCATGGTTCGTGAGTTCGAGCTCCACATCAGGCTCTGCGCTGACAATGCGGAGCCTGCTTGAGATTCTCTCTCTGTTCCTCTCTGTGCCCCTCCCCTGCTCTGTCTCTCATCCTCTCTCTTTCTCTCTCAAAAAAAAAAAAAAAAAAAAAAAAAAAAAGCTAAATTTTATAGACATAGCTAGAGACCAGCAGTCTGAGAGCTTGAACAAGAACCAGAATTATATGGCATTGGATGATACTTGGGGTCAGCCTCAGCTATCTGATAAAGACGGTCTCATCTTTGTGACTGTGGGGTTCCTTTTGAATGTGAGGCATTTTGTAGAACATCCACATACTCTCTTGACTGAATGTATCTCTTGAAAGAAAAGACAGAAAGCAGAAAGTGACTGTGGACTCCAGAACATTTAAAATTGTCTAATTTATTGATCGCAACAACAGCTGTAGGCATTGGGAAAAAAAATGTGCTTCTCTGCATGGCTTTGTTCATTCAGGCTCTTGGCAGTGTTGGGACTCACATACCTCATAATAGCTTTAAGAGCAAGAAGCTGCTCTTCACCTTAATGACCCATCAGGTTGTTCTCTGAGCTTACACTGGCATTATTTCCTTCCGAAGAGAAAACAAAACAAAACAAAACAAAAAACAGATAACAAGTCACCAGGGCTACAGAAATCAGTGAGATTCCATTTGATGCTATGTTGTGTAGTGAAAACAGAACTGAAGACATTTGACAAAAAAAGTAATTTATTGTTTTGTTAGTTTCTGCCTAACTTTGCGCATGCCAGTGGCATTTTGATAAAATGGTGGCGACTGCAGAGGATTTGAACTCTGTACTTGGAACTCTGTTTATCCTGTCTTCTAAAGCATTTTCATTTCTCTTCTTAACTTCTTTGGCGCTTCATAGTGGATTTTATTTTTCAGTTTGAATCTGTTGTGTAGCACTGCTATAAAATCGCATGTAAAATTTTCTATTTCATATTTTGAGGCACTGTGTTATTCTGTCTTGAAGTTTGTAAGTTTGGTTATGAATGAACGTAAGAGAAGGTACACTTTAAAATTATTGTGATCTTGTTAGCACAGCATTAAAATAAAAAATAATTGGGGCACCTGGGTGGCTCAGTCGGTTAAGCGTCCAGCTTCGGCTCAGGTCATGATCTCGCGGTTCGTGAGTTCAAGCCCCACATCGGGCTCTGTGCTGACAGCTCAGAGCCTGGAGCCTGTTTCGGATTATGTCTTTTCTCTCTCTCTCTCTCTCTCTCTCTCTCTCTCTCTCTCTCTCTCTCCCCCCCCCCCCACTCGTGCTCTGTCTCTCAAAAATAAATAAACATTGGGGCGCCTGGGTGGCGCAGTCGGTTAAGCGTCCGACTTCAGCCAGGTCACGATCTCGCGGTCCGTGAGTTCGAGCCCCGCGTCAGGGTCTGGGCTGATGGCTCAGAGCCTGGAGCCTGTTTCCGATTCTGTGTCTCCCTCTCTCTCTGCCCCTCCCCCGTTCATGCTCTGTCTCTCTCTGTCCCAAAAATAAATAAACGTTGAAAAAAATAAATAAATAAATAAACATTAAATTAAAAATAAATAAAAGTAAAATTAAAAAAAAATCATTTCAGGAACGCAAAACACTCCTCTGGTCTCCCCTTCCTTCCAAAAATGATAGCTTCTTAAGAGCTTCCGTATTGGGTGGCAGTTGTGTAAGTTATAATAATGAGAGTAAGATTTACTCAGTGAAGGCAAAATTTAAAATGTACCCATTCTAGTTTATTCTTTGTCTTAAAAACCAGCCCTTAGCCGGGTGCCTGGGTGGCTCAGTCTGTTAAGCATCTGACTCTTGGTTTCAGCTCAGGTCATGATCTCACAGTTCATGAGTTCGAACCCTGCACTGGGCTCTGCGCTGACAGCACAGAGCCTGCCTGGGATTCTCTCTCTCCCTCTCTCTCTCTGTCCCTCCTCTGCTTTGCCTCTCAAAATAAATAAACTTAATTTTTTTTTTTTTAAATCAGCCTTTAGGAAAGCATCTCAAAACTTTTGGCAAGTTGTAGCATATCAACTGGTCAGTAAATACAACCATGTATGGTTGGTTTATTCTACTAATATCAAAAATATCAAGAAAGAGATGTTCTGGTTATCTTGGAACTTATTTTGGTTTTAAATAACAATTCACTTAAACCAAGAGGTTTATTGGAGACAGAGAAAGAGAGAGCAGGGGAGGGGAGGGACAGAGAGAGAGAGAGAAGAGAGAGAGAATCCCAAGCAGGCTCCACACTGTCAGCACAGAACCCAATGCGGGGCTCAAACTCATGAATCATGAGTTCATGACCTGAGCCAACATTAAGAGTTGGACACTTAACCGACTGAGCCACCCAGGTACCCCGTGTCTGAGGTTTTCAGCTAGGATGTTGGTCTGGTGAACTTGGTAGTTTGGTAAGAGTTTCACCCATAGCATGAATGGAGCGGAAGGTAGCAGCACAGCACAGGAAAGAGCGAATAAACGCCAGAACGGAAGGACAGCCTTGACACGCGGAAGAATGCATAGGTGTTAGGAAAGATGAGTCAGCAGACCTTGCGAAGGATGGAGGCATTCTACAGATCGGAGGCATTGTAGTATCTCAGAAAAGGGGAAGTTATAAGAAAAGTCCATTTTCAAGAGCATCGTTTCATTTTCGCCATGTTTATAAGGTCAGATCTGAACATGCTGCTGTAGTAGCTATGTGGAAACTTCCAGCCTGCTGCTGGAGATGGATCCCAGAGCTGGGAAGCATTGCCAAGACTTCATACATAACGTGGGTGAAGGTGTGGGAGATATCATCAGACACTGAGGACTCTTTCCAATTGTGAGTGGGGAGCAAATGATCTGCATAATCCACCTTGTTCCTTTGGTTTGGGTCCAGACTCGGGGAAAAAAAACAGGGAATAGTAACCAGTCCGGGGAACAGTGACCAGCCCTGCAGAAGCATGTCACACTGCAGATGACAACTGTGATTTCTTGAGTCCAGGTAACTGCAGAATAGGCCTAAATTTGGAGATTTGGAGAGACACTTAAGTAGTCTAAAGTTCCAGTTCCGGCCACCTAGAAATGCCCCAGAAGCCAGGCAGAACAGCCCCTCCTGCTCTTGATGTCAGGAAGGAGCCTGAGGAATTCTAACAGTGACAAAAGTCTTTGTTTTACTTGTGGAGGTGCACTGCAGGCCATTGTTTTTTTTGTTTTTGTTTTTGTTTTCCTCAAGAAAGAGCAGAACTATGCTAATGAAAACATAGCCCAGGACGGAGATCCCTAAGCTCAGTTGCAGTCATATGTCATTGGACCAGGAACTTCAAAGGCACGTTTTTGGTTTTTTTTTGTTTTTTGGTTTTGTTTTGTTTTGTTTTGTTTTGTTTTGTTTTTTTTTACAAATTGCTGCCTCTTTCCTGTACCTCACAATTTAATGGAACATGTGACTTTAAAGGAGGGGGAGAGGGGGCTTGCGTTTAAGCCTCCTAGTGGGAGGTACTTGGAAAACGTTACCTCGAATGGCTGAATATACTGAGCGGGTGAATGAGATTGAATCTTGATGGTTTTATTCCTTGGAAATTATCAGTTCAAAGTAGAAATTTCCGTTTTGGAAAGCCACTGGACTCTAAGTCAGTTGCTCTTTTCTGTCTTCTATGGATGGCTAATAATAGACGCTTCATTCTGACCACCCTTTTGTAAGATGGATTCAGACCTCCATGCTGAGAAGGATTCTGAGGCTCTCTGGGAGACTTCGTGGGTAAAAACCATCATTAATCAACGAACAGTACAATGAACAATGTGGTCATAGGGATGAGGATAAAAGTGATAGCACCTGTGCCATTGACTTGCCAATGGAAACTGTGGTCCTAAATTGGCATAGTTGCATTGAATTTATTTTGACAGAAATTGGCCAGGAGCCTCACATGTTTCTGAGACAAACAAATGAACCAACAAGCCAAACAGTGCCGTCCCTAACTTGTTGTACCTGGAGAGCATGCACTCCATCACCCTATAAATTGATGAATCGATTTGGTGTTGAGGGATAAGGAAGGCTAGGGCCAGCCTTATTTTTACCCCTTTTAATTTTGGGATTTCATTTTTTCAAGGGACTCTCTGACCCACTTTGATTCTGAGGGTTGCGTAGTGGTATTGCTTCTGGAGAAACATTAAACACTCAGCGTCTCTGCCAAGATCAATTTGGCTCAGTAATTGTAAAGTGCCATACACTTTAGGGGCACTTCTCACATACAAACTCTAATTGATTCCTCATAAAAACTCAGTTAGGAGGCCGTTTTTACTTTGTTTATTTGAACTTTATCCCATTATTTATTTCTTTGTAGTGTTTGAGGCAGCCCCAAATGCTCTGAGTTCTCCTCTCTGTGGGAAGAGGTAGGACAGGTGGTATAATACAGTTGTTATTCCCATTTTATAGGCAAGAAAATGAGAATTTTCAGAGATGAAGCTACTTGTCCAGAGTCTCACAAACGAGTAAGTGGCAAGGTCACTACCCACTTTCTCCTTGTATCATGGCCTTGCACACTTAGCATGGTGCCCGTGAAATGTTCTTTTTCCTTCATCATCATCTGTCTTACCCCATTCCGAACCGTGACATCACTGCATGTGTGCGTCCGTGTTCATGTTCACCTTTAACCTCTCTGTATTTCTTTACTTGAAGGGGCTGAATTTGATCTTAATAAGGGTTTGGTAAACCGTCATACTTGGAGGGTCCCTCAGAGATGTAGTCAAGTGATATGAATGTGTCTGGACACTGTTACCTGCATAGACAGAAAAGTTATGTCATAAAACAGTATTTAAGAATGACAGAGGGGCGCCTGGGTGGCGCAGTCGGTTAAGCGTCCGACTTCAGCCAGGTCATGATCTCGCGGTCCGTGAGTTCGAGCCCCGCATTGGGCTCTGGGCTGATGGCTCAGAGCCTGGAGCCTGTTTCCGATTCTGTGTCTCCCTCTCTCTCTGCCCCTCCCCCATTCATGCTCTGTCTCTCTCTGTCCCAAAAATAAATAAACGTTGAAAAAAAAATTAAAAAAAAAAAAAAAGAATGACAGAAAATTTTTTATTATTTATCAAAGTGTGTATATCTCACGTCATCGTGACAGTCTGTTGGAATCTCCTGTTGGTAGTCGGGGAGAGCTGGCGAGTCCTAAAAATATGACACTGATAAAAATCACTTAGAGGGCTGACATTGGAAACAAAACTCATGTTCCTCTTGAGAATGTCATATTGCAGTTTAACCCCAAACCTTGGGCTGTGTTGGCTTAGTTACAGCATCTCGCTTTGACAACCTTTTGTTCTCCCTAGCTGATGTTTTGGCAGCAGATATCAGCACATCAGTTAATGTACTTTCCCTCCTGTAGGATCTCATTTGACTAGCTATGGTAGCTTATATTTTCTCCCTCATTAAAGTGCCTGTCTGCAGTTTGTTCAAAGGAGCCCGCAACCCCTGTTGGAGGGGAGTGCCCTTTTGCTGATGATGAATTTGCCCAACTACACAGACCTCATGGTCTAGTTAGATTTAGTTTTAATATCAGTCTAAAGTACACTAAAATACATACCAAGTAATGCTACCCCATCTATCAGAGAATTATAGCTTTTATTTAGTACATGGCATTTATATAGCATTTTTATTTAAGGAGCTTGGTGGTGACAGTTGCTTTGTGTTGCTGCATTCATTTCATAGGGTAGATATGTAGTTTAAAGGTCTGTCCCTGGCACAAAAACAGACACTCACATCAAGGGAACAGAATAGAGAACCCAGAAGTGGGCCCACAAACGTATGGCCAACTAATATTTGACATAGCAGGAAAGAGTATCCAATGGAATAAAGACAGCAAGTGGTGCTGGGAAAACTGGACAGCAACATGCAGAAAAATGAACCTGGACCACTTTCTTACACCACACACAAAAATAAACTCAAAATGGATGAAAGACCTCAATGTAAGACAGGAAGCCATCAAAATCCTCGAGGAGAAAGCAGGCAAAAACCTCTTTGACCTCAGCCGCAGCAACTTCTTACTGAGCACATCTCCAAAGGCAAGGGAAACAAAAGCAAAAATGAACTATTGGGACCTCATCAAAATAAAAAGATTCTGCACAGTGAAAGAAACAATCAGCAAAACTAAAAGGCAACCAACGGAATGGGAGAAGATATTTGCAAACAATATATCAAATAAAGAGTTAGTATCCAAAATCTATAAAGAACTTACCAAACTCAACACCCAAAAAACAAATGATCCAGTGAAGAAATGGGCAAAAGACATGAATAGACACTTCTCCAAAGAAGACATCCGGATGGCCAATGGACACATGAAAAAATGCTCAACATCACTCATCATCAGGGAAATACAAATCAAAACCACAATGAGATATCTCCTCACACCTGTCAGAATGGCTAAAATTAACAACTCAGGCAACAACAGTTGTTGGTGAGGATGCAGAGAAAGAGGATCTCTTTTGCATTGTTGGTGGGAATGCAAGCTGGTGCAGCCACTCTGGAAAACAGTATGGAGGTTCCTCAAAAAATTAAAAGTAGGACTACCCTAAGACCCAGCAATTCCATTACTAGGTATTTATCCAAAGGATACAGGTATGCTGTTTCGAAGGGGCAGATGCATCCCAATGTTTATAGCAGCGCTATCAACAATAGCCAAAGTATGGGAAGAGCCCAAATATCCATCAATGGAAGAATGGATAAAGAAGATGTGGTGTGTGTGTATGCGTGTGTATGTGTGTGTGTATATATATATATATATATATACACACACATATATATACATATATATGTATATATATACATATATACATATGCCCCCATGTCGGGCTCTGTAGTGGCAGCTCAGAACCTGAAGCCTGCTTCCGATTCTGTGTCTCCTTCTCTCTCTGCCCCTCCCCTGCTTGCTGTCTGTCTGTCTGTCTCTCTCTCTCTGTCTCTCTCTCTCTCAAATAATAAACGTTAAAAAAATTAAAAAGAAAAAAATATCTTGCCATTTGCAACTACGTGGATGGAACTAAAGGGTATTATGCTAAGCAAAATTTTGCTAAGCTAATTTTGCTTAGCATATATTTGATATATGAAGTCAAATATCATATGACTTCACTCATTTGAAGACTTGAAGACACAGAACAGATGAACACAAGGGAAGGGAAGCAAAAATAATATAAAAACAGGGAGGGGGACAAAACATAAAACACTCCCAGTTTTGGAGAACAAACAGAGGGTTACTGGAGGGGTTGTGGGGGGAATGGGCTAAATGGGTAAGGGGCATTAAGGAATCGACTCCTGAAATCATTGTTGCACTGTATGCTAACTAAATTGGATATAAAATTTTTAAAAAATCAGAATAAATAAATAAGTAAAAATAAATAAAGGTCCGTCCCTTTGCTGCCAGTGAGCTTGTGTGTGTGTGTGTGTGTGTGTGTGTGTGTGTGTGTGTGTGTGGTCTCAACATCTCTGTCGATGTAACTTCTTGATTACGAGCATATGAAATGTCACTAGTGGTTAGTTTCTGCTGCATGGCAGCATTTGTGGGTGAGACCCTGAGTAAAGTCACCATGTCAGTTTAGTTCTGGAGGCATTAGTTGATGTCACTTACCTTCGTGTGGCTTCTTCTCCATGATAACAGATGGACACCAGTTAGCTTTGTTCCAGAAATCTCTATGTATAACTCTGGATCTGATCATTCTCATTATCTTGACAGACTCTGGGATTTGGGATGCTGATTAAAAGGTGAAGAGACCATTTTTCAACTCAGTATGTCTAGCCCTCGCTCTGAGATGTTTTACCCTACCAGTTTGTGAAGCACACATGCCTTTGTCACTTGCTTTAATGGACTTGGGACCAGTTACATAGTATTTGTGAATCCCAGTTTCCTCATCTGTGTAACAGGGAAGTTAACGCATATCTTGATTGTGGACAATTGAGCACAAAGCACAGGGAAGAGGATGAGTAAACAGTAGTTGTCAGGCTGAGGAGGAGATGGGCTTATAGTTACCTCATTATGTTATATTTCGTTGTAACAAAAGAAGGTCTGTTCCAGTGGTAGAAAGCCTTCTGCAAAGTCTGCAGGATGGAAGTCCTGGAGAATGTCAGGGATGTAACCTATGACATCAGGTTATAGGCATAGAGTATAGAATATCACTAACTCTAAAAAGAGGGCAGAGAAATTCTGAGCAACGTGTCTCAAAGGGTTTCAGCCGTAAGTGTTGAGGGGTGACACGGGTCTGGCCTTCGTTCATACCACACTTGCTCATTTTGAGCATCCGCTACTGGTGAGGCTGTCTTCTAGGCTCTGAGGATATAGCAATGACCAGCTTGGAGAAGGTCTCTGCTTTCATGGAGTTTCTATCCCAGTGGGGTATGGGAGCAGGAGGAAAGAAGATCTACCATAAAACAAACCGGAAGAATGATGGAGAGTAACAAGTGATTTGCAGAGAAATTAAACAGGATGGTCTGATGGCTTCTTTTCCTCTGAGGGAGTGACCTGTAAGCTGGACCTGAGTGACCAGAAGAGGACAGCCATGAGAATACCAAATCAAAGGCATTTCAAGGGGGAAGACAAGTAAGGCAAGAGCGACTTAAAGAAGACCTGTGTGGGCAGGGGGAGGACATACGGACGAGGGCATATGGATGAGATAGGAGATGGGCAGGGCCAGGACTCCAGGACTGAAGGGCTTCTGTAATCAGAGTCAGGGATTGGCTTTTCCCTAAGCCAGAGGGGGAAGCACTTGAGATTTTGAGGTAGGAGAATGGTGTGATATGATTGACATTTTCAAAGTTTCCTCTGGCAGCTGGGTAGTGGGGGGATTAGACTCAGTTTTGTGGCTTAGGAAGCAATCTGGAATAAGAGATAGGGGTGGCCTGGACTAGGCCTTAAATGGGGGAGTTGGAGAGAAGTAGTTGGATTCTGGCTGTTCTGATGCAGGGTGCACAGGACTTGACAGGGGATGAGTTGGAAATAGGGGGTTTGAGGGAAAGAGCAAAATCAAGGTTAGTTTCTAGGTTGTTGGGTGGAGTGACAGAAAACATGGTAGGTCTGTTTTCCAAGGTGGGGAAGGCCTGGGAAGGAACAGTTTGTGGCGGAAAATCACGAGTTTGGGTTTGTCCATGTGAAATTTGAGATGTCTCTGTGATACCCAGGTTGAGTCTAGATTTCCCAAGAAAGGTTAAGTCCGGAGAAGCAAATTTGGGACTTGACATAAGGCCATGGGACTGGATGAAGTCAACTAATGGGAAGTGGTTCTGGGATAGATTCCCAAGACACCGCAGATACAGACGCTCCCATGAGGAGCTAAAGGACAAATGGCCAGGGATTAGAAGGGACAAGAGATGCATACTTTCACAGAAGTGAAATCAAGGAGTTTCAAGCAGAAGAGTATTCCTCTTCAGAGTGCTGCCGAATGGTCAGGGCTGATGTGACCGTTGAATACAGAGGCCTGTGGTGAGGAGAGCAGGTAGGTTGCAGATGCGAGAAGAAAGGCTGGACAAAGGAAAAAGACCCTTGTGATATCAGCAACATGATGGGCTCTTGATGGTCTTTCTGGGAAAATTGGGGTTCTTGGTCATTGCGTGACACCTGAGAACTATCCAGTTTGGTAACCTTTTCCTTCCCTATTAGCACATCGGGTTTATCTTCATTGCCAGCCGTAGGTGAGCAGGAGGCCTCAATGATTTCATAAGTTTTCTTCAACCTGTAGTTTGCCTGTGCATGTCTGCATAGTTGAACAAGGCCTTTAGAGTAGGTATGATGGGAGGCCAGGCTTGAAAGAAGGGTGAGATTTGGGTCGGAGGAATAAGGGTGTGGAGGATGTGGAAGGAAACAGGAACAGTGGAGTTAGAGAGAAAATGAGCTGTGTATTTAACTAGGTAGTGACAGCTCCATTATGTAGTACAGTAACAGTGGAAACCCAGGCTTCGCTTGTTACTTGTGTCCCACCTACTTCTAAAAGAGATTTGAAACCACCCACATGTAGATCCACATGGGAGAACCAGTCATTCATCCTACAAACAGGTATTGATTGCCGGTAACGACCCCACAATAGAGGCTGGGCTACCAAGATGGGTGACCCATGACCTTCCCTCAGGGAAGACAGACACGAAAACAGTTAACTGTAGTATAATAACAGACAAGGGGAAAGAGGATTAATTCTGTCTGATTCAGTTTCAACAGGGAGCTCCCAGAGGAGATGCTTTTTGGCTCTAGAAGGATGAAAAGATGTCAGTATGAGAAGAGGAGCCAGCAGGGAAGCCACTCCTGGGCAGAGAGCATGGCAGGAGCACATCAATCAGGAGGCCTAGGAGTGTGTGTTGTGGTTACAGCTTGGGAGTCATGGTTCCTGGTGAGCACAGCAGTAGGTGATGGAAGGCACGTGTTAAGTGCTGAGACTGGAGAGGGTGACTGAGACCCAGCTGAGCTTTCGTTTTGTGGACAGGAGGGATTATAGGTTTTGTTTTGTTTTGTTTTGTTTTGTTTTGTTTTGTTTTGTTTTGTTTTGTTTTGTTTTGTTTTGTTAAAGAATAGTTTATCAAGGGGTGCCTGGGTGGCTTAGTTGGTTAAGCATCTGACTTCACCTCAGGTCATGATCTCATGGTCCATGAGTTCAAACCTTGCATCAGTTTGAAGTTCAAGCCCGCTTCAGTTTCTGTGTCTCCTTCTCTCTCTGCCCCTCTCCGCCACTTGCTCGCTCTCTCTCTCAAAAATAAATAAACACTAAAAAAAATTATTAAAAAAGAATAGTTTATCAGTCATCTTAGATACCTTTTGGCTTAAAATGAAGTTTTTTTAAAAACTTTTATTTATTTTATTTTTTTTAAGTTTATTTTGAGAGAGAGAGAGAGAGCATGCAAAGCAGAGGAGAGGCAGAGGGAGGGAGGGAGGGAGGGAAGGAGGGAGAGAGAGAGAGAGAGAGAGAGAGAGAGAGAGAGAGAGAGAAGAATCCCAAGGAGGCTCCACACTGCCAGCACAGAGCCCGACGTGGGGCTCGAACCCATGAACCCGTGAGTTCATGACCTGAGCCGAAATCAAGAGTTGGACGCTTAACTGACTGAGCCACCCAGTCACCCCTAAAACCTTTTTATTTTGAATTGAATTTATTTTTTGTAAAGCACATTTAGATTCACAGCAAGATTAAGGGGAAGGTATGAAGGTTGCCCATATACCTGCCCCCCTCCACCCTGACCCCACACATAGATACCTCCTGCCCCTCATCACCATCCGCCACCATAGCGATACCTTTGCATAATGGGTGAATGTATGCTGACACATTGCAATCACTCAGAGTCCTTGTTGGCATTAGAATTCACTCTTGGAGTTGTACATTCTGAGAGTTTGGACAAAAGTATGATGACCGGTGTCTACCATTAGGGTATCACACAGAATGTATTCACTGTCCTATAGTTCCCCCATTGCCTGCCCATTCCCTGGCAACCCTTGATCTCTTTACTGACTCCATAGTTTTACTTTTTCCAGAGTGTCATATACTTGGAATCCTACTGTATGGAGCCTTTTCACACTGGCTTCTTTTACTTAGTCATACACATTTTAAGTTTCTCCGTGTCTTTTCATGGCTGAGTACCTCGTTTCTTGTTAGCCCCCAGTAATACTCCAGTGTCCGGCTGCACCCGAGTTTGTTTATCCATTCACCTACTGAGGGACATCTTGATTGCTCCCAAGTCTGGGCAGTTATGAATAAAGCTGCATACACATCTGTCACATAAAACCTGTATGCAGGTTTTTGTGTAGACATAAATTTTCCCTTCCTTTGGGTAAATCCCAAGGAGTGCACTTGCTGGATCACACGATAAAAATATGGTTAGTTTTGTAAGGACCGTAGGTTTTTAAACAGAAAAATAATTGATCTTTATTATGGAAAGCAAGTTTGTAAATGGGCATTTTGCTCCCGCCCCCCACTTATTTCTAGTCCTCTGTGTGCGTATGCTGAGAGAAAACCACCCCATAGATGAATTGCCACCATATCAAATAAAAATATCCAAAACTCATATTCTTCCTTCCCCAACACTGTCTGTATTTTGTTTCACACAAATGCGCATGTGTGTAGCATTAGAGACCTCTCAATATCTTGAGTATGAAATTATATAGATATATTACATTCCTCATGGTACTTTATGTGCTAGAGAAAATATTTCTTGATATTTGTGTATTTAATAGCATGAAATGATAAAATGCACTTCTTAATAGATATGTTTTAGATCACCGGTATTTTAACGTTTATTTATTTTTGGGACAGAGAGAGACAGAGCATGAACGGGGGAGGGGCAGAGAGAGAGGGAGACACAGAATCGGAAACAGGCTCCAGGCTCTGAGCCATCAGCCCAGAGCCTGACGCAGGGCTCGAACTCACGGACCGCGAGATCGTGACCTGGCTGAAGTCAGATGCTTAACCGACTGCGCCACCCAGGCGCCCCTAGGTCACCGGTATTTTAAAGTCAAATGTGTGTATACAGTTTATGTGAAAGAAAACAACAGGAGTGCCTTCTTTAGGAAGATCTTCTGTGTCTTGTAGATGACTCTTTTTAGCCTTCTTAAGTGAAGTTAATCTTTTTATGTTTATTTTTGAGAGAGAGAGAGAGAGAGAGAGAGCGCGTGCGTGAGCAGGGGAGGGGCAGAGAGAGAAGGAGACGCAGAATCTGAAACAGGCTCCAGGCTCCGAGCCGTCAGCACAGAGCCCAATGTGGGGCTTGAACTCTCGAACCGTGAGATCATGACCTGAGCCGAAGTTGGATGCTTAACTGACTGAGCCACCCACATGCCCCTTAAGTGAATTTATAAGTGAAAAACAAGCCACTCTTACAGTTTAGTTGGTGTAACCTTCCTTCCTCAGTATACAGCACATAGTGTATGCTGATGAATTATGTGCAGTTGATTTTAAGATCAGAACCCTTCAGGAGAGCTGGATGCCTGAGTGTCTGAAATGCTTTAGGACATAAACTGCTAAGAAATAATTTCAGTACTCTTAAACAAAATGCAGTTCTCCTTAATTATTCTATATTCCTTATGTAACACAACTGTAGTGAAAGATGTCTTTGTCGTTTTCTTTTTTCTGTCTCCCCATACCCATGCGAAGTTAATGGTTTAAGGAAAATACTCCAAGCCCAACAGATCATGTCAAATATTTGGTTTGGTAGGATTAATATTTCACTGCAGAGCGACAGTGGGAGCGCTGTCCTAGTTTTAGGGATGATTATGTAAACTAATGAGCCCCATCCGTTAAAAAACTTAGAGAAAGAGAAAGCCATTTATCATGTGGACTATACTGACTGTACTTAGAACACACTGAAGTAGGTATTAAATGCTTACGGTGGGGTTACATTTAATTAAAATTGTTCTTTTTGTGATATTAAGGTTAATAATTATGACACTGTGCAAATGTTTAGTTTTTCTTTCTTTCTTTTGTTTAAGTCTCAATGGTTTGTTATTCTGTGTCTTATTTGCCCACTGGCTTAAAATTGGCTTTTCACTTTACCATGCTTGGCATTGTTTCCATGACAAGGGATCTAAAGATTTACACTTGGCTGGGGCAGTTGTAATTGTGTATCTCAACCACTAGAGGGAAGTGACTCTGTTATTCGTTCTAGGGAGAGAAGGTGTTTAATCTCTTAAATTCATCTATTCGTTGACCCTTAGCCCGGAAGGGGTTGTCCTTAACATTGGGACCACCTCTGCCCCTGTTCCAGAGAAGAATCTGTGGGAAGGAAAATACAGAATTAAGGACCTTGATCTAGGACTTGGTTTATATAGTTATATCTACCCGGAGTGTGGAGTATATCCACTTCCTTCAACACAGCTCCCAGTGGATGAGGAGCTTTGCTGGGCAAAGTGAGTGGTTCTTCCAGAAGCACTTCATCTATTCGTTTTCAAGTAACAGCATGAGTAATACTTTTAAAATACCAGTCACTGCTCTCAACCCTTAAAAAATACTAACATAATCCTAGCAACAGTCCTATGAGGTATTCTTATTCTAATTTTGCAGAGTAAGACACTAAAGTACTCAGAAGTTAAATAACTTACCCAAGATCCCAGAGCTAGTATGAAATGCTGCTGGAATTACAACCTGAGCAGTGGCTCCAACCCATGTCATCAACCACTGTGTGATCCTGCCTCTCCATGTACACCCAGTTTTCCGTGCATGAAGAGACATGCACAGAATTACGACCAGTTTGAGTCTGCAAAGGGGAAAGATATTTAGGGTCAAAAAACAGAAAAAGAAAACTGCAGAATCAAAATTTATGCCATATTTTATCTATGAAAACATACTTTTTTTTTTTTTTTTACATTTTAACATACCTGAAATCAGGTTGTTAGCTTACAGCTTTATTAGATGAAATAAGGTATTTGTCTGAAAATATAACATACTGACTCCATTAATCATTGAACAATCACAAAAATGTAACTTTGGGGAACCATTTCTATTTTAGATCTTAGCACTTCATGAGAATTCCCAAGTATGTGTGCTGATTGCTTAGATAAGAACAAATAGAAAATGCAGCATGTTTCACAGGAAAAAAGGTTTAATGTGGGATGTGGGAGCGTTTGACAGCATGTCAAGTGGGACTTCCAAAGGTAAGAATCCCCAGAACCTTGACATTTTAAAAATGTCCCTGAATTCTGCTTCTCACTTCTCCAAAGCACCTTTTCACCACGTCTGTCTCTCCTTACCCCTTCTAGTGCGTAATCTGCTTGAGGGCTATTTATTTTCCCTTAAGGAAGTCAGTTATTTACATTAAAATAAAAAATCATAACAGTAAGAACATTTGGGGAGAACAGTTTGTCTTCAGAGTGATTTTGCCCAGTCATTGATCAGTCGAAGCTCCCTGTCCCATGGAAGTACGTGACAGCCCCAAATTATTCAAGCAAATGGGGCACAGTCTGTGGTATTTGAGAAAGGCACACCAGCATTGCCGGTGTATGGGTCTAGCCAAGAGCTATATTGACACACAAGTGTAGCCATGTGAAAAGACTATTTTTTATTGTAAATTGTTATTCCACCCCCCCCCACTGACATTTTGAAACCACCTCTTTTGAGGAAAGAAATAGCGTTTCAGATAAACTCTTAAGGGAGCTCCCAAGAATCTGCAATTAAATATTTACACTTGGCAAAAGTGTTTTCAACCACTGTGTTTTAAATGATATTTGTATTCTGTGTCTCATTTTCATTAATTTTTTAATCTATAGTCAGAGAATAGACTACACACACACACACACACACACACACACACACACACACACACACACTGTGAATTTTGCTTTTGTAGCTTTATTCTAGATTCTCCCTTAGGGCTTTTTTTTTTTTTTTTTTTTTTTTTTTTTTTTTTTTTTTTTGCTCTCCACCAAGCCTGCACAGGTTTTAGAGGGAGATGTAGAAGTGGTGAAATTCAGAGTTTAAGTTTGCCTGGTGTTGACAGCGCTGTGGAAGGTTCAGTGTGACAAGAAGTTAAAATAATTAAATAAGGTGAAACATATGGATTATCAGGGGATTGCTTTTACTCATCTCATGTTTTGCTTATTCTTTTTTAACAAAGAAATTGAAGTAAATTTTTAGATGGCCTTGGGAATCCAAGTAATTGTTTTGAAATCAATAATACATTTTATTTAGAAGTATGTTCTATTTATGAAGTCAGTTTTCATACCCAAAATTATAGAGCAGTCTGACCACAGCTATTCTGTATTACTTCATCTCAATTCATGATAAGTTTATCTGATCATATTTCTCTGTGAGATTTTCTTAAAAATTACTTAACTAGTCTTGGAAACTTGTAGATAGGAATCTAGTCTAGAGTTTCCTGGAATCGGACAAGTAGATTCGATGTGACTTGACTGGAAAACAGATGTTATTTACTTATTTTTTATTTACTGGGCTTTTTCTAGGACTATAGTGTGTTAGGATTTAGTTATTCCCTCCTGAAATACTTATCCTTTGGGTGAAAAATAAAAATAAGCATGAGTCAGAATTGTGTCAGCGAAAACTTCTCAAGACAGGACTCTGAAATATAGGACCTTAGATTCCTACCTCACTCAAAGAAGCATTCATGGCCTCATCTACTTTGAGGTACTGATTCAGGTGGGAGAGGGATGTTACAGATTCTAGGCATGACATTCTTCCACACTTAATATGCATTTATGAAAAAATGGCTGTCTGGGTTGCATGCTCTGGTCTGTTTATCTGTTGATTGTTTTCCACCTGTTCTTTTATTTGCTTCCCCTGGAACTAGCACATCGAAAAAAAATTCAGTAATTTATATCGTGGCTCATATTTATGAAACATGACAAAAACTTCTTTTCCCCTCCGCCTCCAAAATTCTCCTTGTTTGGGTACTTGCATTAACTGTGGGGCTCAATCCACAGACCACATGGTGAGTGATGGATATTAGACCCATCTGGAACTTCCATTGCCTGTTCTATATTTTATAAGCATATCCTAAAATGCCCTTTGTAATTTGGTAGACTAGGCCAGAGCTCTCCAGTTAGGTAAATTACGTGCAGCAGGCTTTGCTCTCCATTAAAGTTGAAAGTAACAATGCATCATTTTAGGTACCCGACAGACACCTGGCACGTCACTGAAGTGAAACTGTTCCCATTTCTGGGACAGAATCACTGAATGGATCTTTCTGAGCCATGAATTCCAGGGTATTGTTTTTTTTTTTTTTTTAAGTTTCATTTGTTTATTTTGAGAGAGAGACGGTATGAGTGGAGGAGGAAGGAAGGAGCAGAGAGAGAGAGAGAGAGAGAGAGAGAGAGAGAGAATCCCAAGCAGGCTCTGCGCTGTCAGCACGGAGCCCGATGCAGGGCTCGAACCCCTAAAACTGCAAGATCATGACCCGTCCACAGTATTGTTTTTAAAGCTGTGGTACTAGGCACTAACAGAGGATAAATAAAAGAAATTATTACTTTGCAGGGGAGAGAAAGGACTTTGATAATGTCACATGACACCCAAAATGCTCACTGAGGATTATGTTTATCTTTTAGCCCCTAACAATTTGCTGTCCGGTGTTTTTGAACAATTGAAATTGTCCCTCCCTGAGCTGCCACCAGAGACAGCCTGGACTGTTCCACTTCTGTTTGTTTTCTTATCAACCAGTGTTATTTGAAGGGAATTGGAAGATGAGTTGGCAAGTCTATTTGATGTAATAATGGAAAAAGTAACTAAAGATGAGGAAATACTGTTAAAATGTATGATGTATTTTAATGTATATTAAAACAACAATAACAGAAATGAAAGTAAAATAAATCACTTACGATGAACCATTTCCAGTTTTGCATGGCATACACACATCTTTTTCTGTATGCACACGTGTTTATGTGATACATAGTTATACTGCTGGGTATGCTACAACTCCTACCATAGTTACACTACTTCTGTTTTGTTTTTGTTTTTTTCAACACAGGATATTGCCATACTGTGATATAATTTATAAGGATGACTTTTGCTGGCTGCATAGTTAGTAAATAAGCCATCTACCCTTGATGCCTGTGCGAACAATAAAACGGTGTCTACATCAGGGACTGAGAGCCCTTTCTACGCGAGGTTTTGAAGCTTCACTTCTATTTTTCTTTAATAAAGGGGGGTGGGGAGATGTCTTGGTGGCCATTACTCTCGAGGAGCCTGTTTCCACATTCTGATTGGTATCATTCACTAAACATACCCCTGTAGTTGTAAGTGGGCTCTGCCCTATTCTTCGTAACTTTCTCTAAAACTTTCAGTTCCCCTTCAAGTATAAACCCTGCTGGGTAGGAACATCGTCACCATTATCCACAAAAATGTTAATTCTTAGATCCTCAGGTGGGCGTGGTTGACTGCAGAGTAAGAGCAAGATCAAGGTGTGGAAATGGGCATTTGCCAAAGAGGAAGAGAGGCACTAGGAGAAGAGACGAACAGATGAGCTGTGTCTGTTCCTCCTAAATGGGACGGAGGGTTTTGCTGGGCTAGTTGACATACCTGAGCCAGGAGCCCAGGCTGTGAGGTGGTGGCCCACAGGTTGCAGACCTTGAGCAACTCTTTCACGGTGCTCAGAATTCTCATCTATTCACTGCGGTGGGGTGGGGAGCAGTGTGTGTTGATCATGTCCCCAGAAGGATTGAATTTCCAGCCTTGGAAAAAGATCACCCTGTCCAAGTTTGGTTTTAGTCATCTTTTCAGAGGATACAGAGTAACACTGAACTTACTTCAGCCATGTTTGTTGAAAAGGATTGCAAAAAGCTAATAGTTGTTTTTTGGTTCGTTTCTTTTTTTTTTTTTTTTTTTTTTTTTTTTAATTTTTCAATGTTTATTTCCCAGAGAGAGAGAGAGAGGGAGAGAGAGAGAGAGCATGAGTGGAGAAGGGGCAGAGAGAGAGGGAGACACAGAACTTGAAGCAGGCTCCAGGCTCTGAGCTGTCAGGGCAGCGCCTGATGCGGGGCTTGAGCTCACAAACCGTGAGATCATGACCTGAGCCGAAGTCGGTTGCTCAACCAACTGAGCCACCCAGATGCCCCGTTTTTTGGTTCATTTCTTAATGAATCATCAAAATCTGCCTAAAAACCACAGACTTAAATATTCATTGTTCTTTTTGTTTATCATCATGAAGATTGTCAGTAATGACAGTGCTTTAAAAGAAAAATCATCCAACCAGTTGACAAAAGGCAGTATGGTTTTGGAAGCGTCCCCCTAGGGCTTGTATGTAGAAGTTAAAAAGAAATAGAAAAACAACAGGTTCGTGTATGGTGGGTTTTTTTTCTTAAACCTTACAAAATAATGTGCGTGCATCCGTGAAATCTGCTGAGTATCTGTGATGTACTTAGAGGCATACACAGATGAATAGAAACTATCCTTGTACTCAGAGGGCTTAAAGCCTAGTGGAGAATTGGACCTGTAAACAATTGTGCTCTAGTAAAAAGACTGGCATAAAAGAAGTGTTTGTATGTATAAAGTTCATTCGAGATCCAGGAGGAATAACTGTTAGGTCTGCAAGAGAAAGTCAGGCTGGCTTAGCTGGAGAGGTAACCTTACATCTCTCACTTGAAAGATGTGCAGAAGTTTTCCAGGCAGAGGAGATAGAAATTCTAAGAACAGGGAACAGGGTGTGCAAAGGCAATGAGGTATGGCGCAGCTCCCGCATCTGGGGAGCTCACAGTAATTCAGTATTTCTGACATGTATGTGTTTTTTCTTTATTATCGGAGCATAAACCATAAGGGGGTGAGTGTCAAAGGATGAGGGAGGAGAGATAACAAGGGACTGTATTCATAAAGTATTCGACTTAAAGAGGTTTTGATTTCCCCGTAAAGAACCTCTCAAACTCTAATGTGCATAAGATTCCTTCCCTCCCTCCCACCCCACCCCCCCTCCACACTCTGATGGAATGCAGATTCCTGGGCTTCATGCCCAGAAATCCTGAGTCACTGGGTGTGGAGAAGCCGCCTCAAATCTGCGTTTCTCATAAGCACTCCAGGTAATTCAATGATGGTCGGACAGAAGCCGTACTTGAAGAAACACTGCTAGAGCAGTGGGGAACCACTGAATTTTCTTTCCCAGGAGAGACAGTAAAATGATTGTGAGCACAAGTTAGTGCTGCAGCTTTGGAGGAATAGATTGGAGTGGAGAGGGTGAGGATATTTTACTAACCCAGGTAAAGGGGTGATGGAGGCCTCGACCAGGGGGCCCTTTGCAACGTGAAAATCTGCTGCTCTTTGATCGTTTTAGGTACTGTGAGAGCTTACCCAATTCACTCTGCTCTCCTTTTCTAATTTTCCCAACTAGTGTATTTTTGTAACATTTAAGTGAGATTTTTTTTCTACTCTCTTGAGTCTTCTATTTCTGTTGAGTACATGTCATCTGGCCTTACTTTTCTGTTATCATTGATGTATTAGCATTCTTTATCTTTCTGTATGTCCTTCCTTTCCTAAAACCCGCCTGTAGAGATCCTTCTTAGTTCACATCCATAGATACTCCTCTGTCACCCATCTGCCACTATATTGGATGAGATGATTGACTGTTGCTACAGCTCTTAAAACTGGAATAACTTCTTTTTATTTATTTCCTTCACATTTATTTGTTTTGGAGAGATATATAGAATATATAGATATATATTATAGATCTATATTATAGAATGTGGGGGGAGGGGCAAAGAGAGAGGGAAACAGAGGATCCAAAGTGGGCTCTTTGCTGACAGCAGAGAGCCCAATGTGGGGCTCAAACTCACTAACTGTGAGATCATGACCTGAGCCAAAATCGAGAATCGGAACCTCAGCCAACTGAGTCACCCAGGTGCCCTGGAAGTTTTTTGATAACTACTAACTGGAATACAGTTGTCTCCTCTGATGTGTCTTAACAATACATTGGTTCAAAGAATATTTCTGTGGTTGGAACCAGAAACTTGGTCTCTGCCTTTCAGCCCTCACAGTCTAGCTGAGTAAAGACAGTAAAATCTGAGTTATCTAGCCTCATGGGAAATAACAAATTTGTGTTTGTTGGGGAGAGGGGAAAGGTAGTCTTAAATTACCTCTAATAGAATATTTTGAAATTAGGAACATCGTTTTATTTTCCTGCATACATGTGGACTAATATTAAAATAGGGCTCACTTTTTCAAAAGTAAATGATTTTTCTGAGCAATGAAAGAAGAAAGCCTTCATATACAGCACAATGAAGTAATTTTATAATTCAGAGCTGTCCCCAGAAAATGCAGTTTGACCAGTCTGCAAATAACACGTATATTCAACCAAAAACACAGCTCTGTATGGATTTATAACCCAGTCAGCTTTGAAAACACCCATTTGCCCAGTTGCCATAGACAGGTAAGGATTTATGTGTAGAAACAGTTATTTTTCATTTTTAGATTATGAAATCCTCTGAATAGGAAAGACTTCATTTTTAAAGCAATTTTACTATTTCTAAGGTTTTAAGGCTTTTACATGTGCATTTTACTTTGTCAGAAGATACCAATCCAATTTTAAGAAAAAGTCCTTGTCAAAGTGTATAGTTTTAAGTTTGTAAACTCTTGAAAGTATTCTAAAATTTGCAGGAACATGAAATTTCAGGCCATGGTAAAAAAGACTGTCAAATATATGGCTCCTGGGAATGGAGTTTTTTTCCTAATTAAAAATAATAGGACTCATTGTTAAAATATATGTGTGTGTGTGTGTGTGTGTGTGTGTGTGTGTGTACCCACACACATATATATATGAATAAAATCATCCATAATTCTACACTTACAGATGGCCACTAAAAAGACTTTGTTTAGTTCTTTTTTATTCATATGCACTCACATATTATGAACAAATTATATCATAACTGCTCCATTTTGGGTGGCTTTCTTTACACATATTTCAGGAGCATTGCCCATTACCTCTATTTTGCACATGTGGTCTTTGTTTCCGATGGCTACTGTAACAAATCATGACAAACTAAGTGGTTTAAAACATGTATTTATTTTTGTAGAGTTCTAGAGGTCACAAGTCTGAGATAGCTTCCCTGGGCCAAGATCCAGGTATGTCCAGGGCCCAGCTTCCTCCAGAAACAGTAAGGTGGAATGTGTTTCCCTGTCTTCTCCAGCTGCTTTCTAAAGCTACATTCTCCGCATTGCTTCCTCCACTTTTAAAGCCAGCAGGGTAGCATCTTGCTTGTGTCACACTGCCTTCTTCTCTAGTCAAAACTCTCTCCCCCTCCCTCTTATAAAGACACTTAGGATTACTTTTAGGGCCCACTCTCGTAATTAGGATCATCTCTCCATCTCAAGACCCTTAATTGAATCACATCTTCAAAATTCCTCTTGACGTACAAGGTAACATATTCACAGGTCCCCGGGATTAGAACCTGGACGTCTTTGGAATCCATTATAGCCCATCTTTATTGGCTTTATAGTGTTTCATTTTATGGCTATTTCAGTTTTTACTAGCATTTGCCTTCATAAATTAACATTTATTAACATTATCAACACCTTGTGCCTTTGGGTTTTTTTGCCCATAGTATGGTAAGGGATTCTGAGATTAATTTCCATATGCATGAATGTTTGTGTATATAGTTGATTGTATAAGTTCCAGGATGTCAGTTTATAGTTAAAATGTCTATCTGTATGTGTATATTATATGTATATTTTGTAGCAAACATATACATTTATACGTGTGTATCTGTGTATATGAGAGGTATGTGTTGGTGTGTGTGTTTCCATTCTCCAGATAGCTTTCTAGATAGTTGGCAGGGAGAACTTCTCTCCTTATGCTCTTAGCAGCATTGAGTAGGATCTTTATTTTAATCTTTGCCAATTAAACAGGTAAAAAGATACGAGTGATGCTTTGAGTGCATTTTTATGATGACTTATTAGTTTGAACACTTTTCATTCTAAACACTATATTCCATGAATTAATATTTATTTTAATAGCTTTATTAGTGAAAATGACATACAGTAATAGATGTAGATACTAAAGTTTGCTTGAGAACTTGGCTAAAATATTTTGTGTCTTAAGTTAAATAATAGCCTGTGATTTGTGGAAGAATTTGTATCAGTTTTAGCAACGGGATAAACTTTGGATTGTTAACAGAAGCGCATGGTTTCTACCTCTGTCTGTATATGCTCCTTATGTGGTACTTTGTTGGAAACTCTTAACTCTTACTTTAATGGGATAGTTTTCCATAACTTTAGATGTCTGACCTGGAAAAATATTCAAGAAAAAAAGAACTGATAAATTAACTTTAATCTTACATTACAGAAAGGTCTTAGTGTCAGCTACTAAAGGGCTAAATATAACTACCCTGACCCACTTAAACCAAATTGACACTTGTGATAATTGCACTGTAATTCATGCTCAGGAGCTGGATAAGAAATGATGAACCTTAGACCCAAGCTTCTGGGTCAAGAAACTCCGGGTCCTTGAAGTTAATTCCAGATTGAGAGACTATTACAATGATTAGTAACTGAGGGTCACTGTTACAGTCAAAAAGCATTTAGCATTTCATATAATCTAATTACATATATGTATATGTATACATACATATAGCTACATATGCATGGTCTCTATTTTCTGAGATTTTGAAATCTGTGACAGTAGACCTGCTTAACTGATACAGCATATATAGATAATGAAATGGACTCATGAAATTGAATAGGAATAGATCAAAAAAGCTTTTCCAAACATATACAAGCTGAATCTTCAAAATGTCATGATTCTCCACCTGACTTTGCTATCAAATATCTTTCTAACCCCGAGCAAATCTTTTTTTCCTCTTCTCCTTTCTCTAACATTCATGTGAATGGGTGTATTGAGGATTTAAAGATGGAGGAGATACAGCCCCTTCCCTCTTACCCAAGGGGGATTGATCTGCAAATGAACAGAGATTTTGATGTGGTGGGAGAACCTTTTTTTTCTGCGGAGGCTGTCAGGAACAGAGGCCATTAGAGGGATATTCAGCGTGGTGGGGTTAGGGAGCCTCAAAGGAAGGCCACCTAGAACAGGTGGCAAGAAGTTCGGTCTTAAAGTGAGATGGGAGTTAGCCTTCCGAGTTTGTCAGATGAGGGGGGCTGATCTCCAAGACTCGTTCCCTGCTCTAAGATTGGATTGCTTAGTTCTGTTAGGGGCCAGTACTGTGTGTCAGTTTCTAGTGGATCTTCGATCCGCTGGTTTAGAATGAAGAAGACACACTGCTCTCTGGCTCCCTCCCACTCATCTCCTGTAGGATCACCCTTGCTGCCCTGTAAGGATGGTAGACCTTTTCTGTCCACGTCTATCCTGGCGCTCTGAGAGACTAAGTATGCAGCTTCTCCCAGGATCTTCTCTTGCTTGAAAGCCAGATGATGGAGGGCTAGGGTAACACGCTTGCAAGCAGTGATTATGACACCCAACCCCGTCCTCTGTGCTGGGCTGCCATCATGCATGTTCTCCTCCTCTTCTCTGTCTTATACATCAAGGAGTCCCTCGTTTGAACAGTACTTCATTGCTCATAATCATCTGTTCTCTCCTCTTGGGTTTTTGTAAGTTACTGGTTATTTCCTACATTTCCTGAGCCTGTGATTCTCCTGGGATCCAAGGAGTACCTGAGGAAAAATGTTAGGTTCTCTTCCCGTTCTAGCCACTCTTAAGCCTGTCCTTTGCTCTCTCAGACCCTGTCCTTCAACTCGCCCTTGGGGATTATGCAGTTCTCTGCCCAACCTGCCAGGAAACATAAATCAGTTTTATTGTGTTTCCTTTGGTTTATCTATTCACTTTATAAATGTCAATCTACCTTGAAATATTGTTTAAAGTTTTTTTTTTTTTCATATTCCCAGGATAATGTAACCTTATTTATTATCTATCTCTTGGTGTTCAGCATTCGGACTTATACCTACAAGTTAATTTTCATTTACCTTTTTATCTTCTTTCATAGTTTGGTAACATGAGCAAAAAAATGGTTTAGTAACACTAATAGAGTTTTCTTTCAACATACTCCACATCTCTAGCTCCACCTTTAAGTTTTATTCCTTAAGATGTGCAGTGATTACAAGGATTGCTTATTCAGGATGGGCAATTTTCTCTTCACACTTCTACCCTTAAATTCACAAGACAGCATTTAGAAGCCAAAGCAGACCTGTAGGTGTGGACAGCAGTGGGGAAGGAGTCACTTCTAGGTGTTCTAAAGATGGGGATTCATAGAGGTCAAGTTTAGTTTACAGCACAGTCCCCAGACTAGGCCAAGATCAGGCAGAATACCTTTGGAAACTCAGTATCAACACCACTTTTCATTGTGTCTTATCATTGGAATTGGCCTTGTGGCCAGAGTGTCAGTGCAGGGAGCCACTCACCTGCACTTGAAAGCTTAGTTTCCCACAGTGTTTAAGTTCAGGGGAGGCTTGAGGGATGTTATCTTCAACACTGTTCTATGTATGGTGGGAGAAAACCCTATTGCATGGACATGGGGCAGAGGGTGGGAAGCAGAAGGGAGAATTCAAGTCAATGAAAAGAACATGGAATTCTTTGTTTGGGGGGTTGGTGAACAGTGAAGAATTTGACCCATTCTTAAGTACTCATTTTATCCTAAGCCAGCATTTCAGTAGCATGACAAGGTTATTTTTCATTGTCATTTACCTTTCTTATAAAAACAATGACTGATAATATCATCTGATTAAGTGAATGAGCATTCTGGATCACAAAGCTTGTCCATTAATGTGTAGGCTTAGTTATTGTGCAATAAGTAGAAAATCTTGCTAAATATCTGTATATTGACTTAGACTGGCTGTAGTCTTAGGAATTCCCAATAATCTCAATTTCCTCTTAGTTCTTCACCCAGTTTTACTGCACTTGCAACTAAACTATACTCTAGTTTCTGCCCATATAATTACTTTGTCTGTACAAAAATGTCAGTAGTTCTGACAATTTTAATTCTTGTGTTTGCTGACTGCATTATCTTCTGAATCATGAGTTCTCAAATCAAGTCAAACAGGTTAGAAGACAAGTTACACTTGAGCATCACACCTACTCTTATCTTAAATGAATGTGGGAATGTATCAGCCACTTTCTCTATATTAAGTAGTTCATTTCTGGCTCCTCACGCATTTTGCCTGTTTTTATTTTTTTTCATTTTGGATACAACCCACATTTTCCCAAGCCTTTTAAGTGCAAAAACTGTGTTAAAGTATACGTAGTTTAAAAAAATTATGTTTTTTCCCATCCCTTTGAGAATTTTCAGGGTGGGTTACTCAGAATGTATAGGGTGGAGACTGTAATGACATCTGCTCATAGGCCAGGATATTTATCATTCAGTCAAGAGAAGAAAAATATGTTTTATGCATTTATTTACCCATGTAAGTTATCATTGTTGCTCAAATACCTGGGCTTTTCAGGAAGAAGTAGAGAATCATGAGGTCTTGCAACCATCCAGAACTTGATGTCTGTTCACTGTATCTCCTTCAGGTTACCTCTACTCAGACACCCTTATAGGAGGTCCTTTCTTGTTTTTTCAGTCTTTTTCATCTTCAGATCCAAAGAGTCTTCTGCATTGTTAATTCAGTATTCAAGGACAGTTGTCAAGCTCCCTAAATTTTCTCTTTCTGCACTTTGAACACAGAGTTTCTTCAACATGTAATTTATTATTTTTTTTAACTTTAGAGAGAGAGATAGAGAGACAGTGTGAGTGGGGGAGAGGCAGAGAAAGAGGGAGAAGAGAGAATCCCAACCAGGCTCCGCACTGCCAGCATAGAGCCGGATGCAGGGTTGGAACTCACAATCTGTGAGATCACGACCTGAGCTGAAGTCGGCTGCCCAACTGACTGAGCCACCCAGGTGCCCCTAATGATGACATTTCTTAGAGTGATGTTAAGACATAAGGAATGTTAGTACTTCTCTTTTCAGTTACAGAATATAGATAAAAATTAATAAGAGAAATTCTTTAGAGCTTCATTCTCTTAAAGTATCTTCATGGAATTCTTAAGTTGAGATTCTTTGAAAAAAATCAATTGACCTGCTATCACTAATCATTTTAGGGCATCTTAAGGGAAACATAGATTCCAAAGCATCTGAAGTGTCTCCATTTAAAAAGCATTTATTAACTGCTTGTATAAATCAGGAACTGTCAGATTTTGGGAATATAGAAATCAGTAACACATGACTTCAGCCTTGAAGAATTCACAGACTCATATGCAAGATGGAAGACCGTAGTGAACAGGCACTTACCATACAATGTGACCAGCACTGCATAGAGGCATGTTGAAGCCACCACCATAACAGAGGGCATGGTGTGGGGTGTCCTCTGCTCTGTTCCCATTCCTTTTAGTATTGTATTCTGTTAACTTCTGTGTATTGCTAACATTTACATACATTGTGTTCTAAACACTGCTTACAAGGCCTTATGTATGCCCTCTCATTTATGGTAATCTCAGAGGTTGTCCTATCCTGAACCCCCAAAAATGGGGAAAATGGTCAGAAATTAAGTGACTTGCCTTAAGTCATAGTAGTTGTTGGATCCAGAATTCAGACCCAAAGTTGTTGCTCTTAACCAATGGTCTATCCTACCATTCTAAGAGGAAGACATAATTACTAGCAGTAGTTCTCACCCAGGGGTGATCTTGTCCCCAAAGAACATTTGGCAAAGTCTACAGACATTTTTGATTGTTACGCGACTAGGGGGTGGAAGGCGGGATGCTGCCTAAAGTCTTCCGGTATACAACACAATCCCCCAAACAAAGAGTTATCCAGCCTAAAATGTCAAGTACTGAGGTGGAGAAATTGCTTTGGAGCTTGGTAGTTTGTGTCAGCCTTTAAAAATACTCTTTTAGGGGCGCCTGGGTGGCTCAGTCACTTAAGCATCTGACTTTGGCTCAGTGGTTGGTGAGTTTCACCCCCCCCCCCCAAGTCAGGCTCTGTGCTGACAGCTCAGAGCTAGGAGCTGCTTCAGATTCTGTGTCTCCCTCGCTCTCTGCCCCTCCCCCACTCGTGCTCTGTCAAATACAAATAAACATTAAAGAAATTTTTTTAAATACTCTTTTAAATCCTTAAAAGCTTGTTTTTAAAGTATGGAGCAAAAAATGCTGAATCAAGTTCCTAAGCATCTGGTGAAGTGTATTTTGTCACTTGTTAAACTGAGAAAAATATTGCCTTCTTTGTCTACCTTAGTAGATTTCAAGGATCTGAGGAGCCTCAGTGAGAATTTCAAAAGATGATGCATAAGAAAGCCCTACACAACAATGCTCAGAAATTCCTAGAGTCCTTGGGGTGAAACTATTTCTGGGAGTCACAAGAATTAGGATCCCAGAATGCACTCCTGTTGTCTGTTTACCACTCCCTTGTCAGCTGACCTCTCTTCCCTTGTCACTCTGCTATTTAGGTAAGCAAGTTTGTCTGCAACTTGCTTAACCATTTTTTGAGTCTTTTTTTTTTTTTTTACTAAAATCTTGTTTTAAAATTTACTATCTCTCACCGTATTACGCCAATTTAAGGCAGCTAACTTAAATTCTTTTTTTTTTTTTTTTCCTTCTGTATAGACTTTTACACAAGCATTTGCCTGTTAGGGGAGTTGTTTGAACACCATGCCTTTCTTCCAGATGAACAACAGGAACGTTGATTTCATCTTCCTTTCAAGTTCTAACACATGTGGCAGGAAAATAACTCTAGCATTTGTTGACTAAGTGCCAGGGAGCGTCTGTACAGGTAGGAGCTGGCCATTCCCTGGATTTGTTGCAGTCCGCGAAGCCAACAGCTGTGCCTGTCGTAACTCATCAACTGGATGTAATCTCATAAATCCAGTTGACTGGGGTTTTAGGTGAGTGTGGCCTCCCCTTGGCGTGCTTTTCCTACAAACAGCGTCCGGGTGAAGAGTAATTACTGACTTCCTAGGAGTGTTTTCATGGTGATCCATTCTGCCGTGAATCACAGACCAGCCCTCAGGTGCGCCCAGCGCTCACCTCGGCGGGTGCGGGCCGCGGCTGGATTGATTGATTGATTTGGGGGGAATGATCCAACTGCGGCTGCGGGCCGGGGGCGCGGCGCGGGCCTGAAGATGCTGGGGTCCGGGGTGCTCCGGGGCTCGCGCACGGGACCCCACCCCACCCCACCCCCAAGCCTGCCCCTTTCCCATGAGGCCCAGCTCCCGGGGGAGGGTCTGCCGGTGGGGAAGGGGCCCCGGCCCAGCCCCTGCCGGCGGAGGCAGCACAAAGGTGCCCTGTTCAAGTCCGCCTATAGGCCCGCTCTCTGCAAGTGCTTTTAAGTTTCCTTTTTTTCCGAAGGGGGAGAAGAGGCGCTTTTTCCATTTCACTTCTTTTCCTTGTATGTAGATACCAAAAGGAAACACGGCACTGGGCATGTTCGGATGTTGAATGGTTTGCTGATAAGCAGCAGCCTCCCGGAACCGAAGCCTTAAAATAGTCGTCGCCCTCCCCTCCCACCCCCCGCAGGAGCTGCAAATGGTATCTGCCAAACAGATGACAAAGTACCTTGGACTGAATCACACACAGACAGCATTTTGTGCAGAACGCACGGCCCAACTCTTGTAATTACTGTTTATAGCTGCCCAGGGCTGACCAGGAGAGGGCAAACCCGAGAGGAAATAAGTTTCCTGAGCCTTGGAGAAATGGCTGTGTGTTAATTAAAGGCTAGGGGTACTTCTCAGACAGGCTCCAAGTTCTTGAGATCACAGTTCACAGCACGTTTCCTCTGGAGGGAGTGAGTAGATAATTGGGATTTTTTTTTCTTTTTGTTTTTTTCTTTTTGTTTTTTTTTTTTCTTTTTCCGTTCTCCACCCCCCGCCTCCTCCCTCCCTGGTCTGGCCTTATGGCCTTGAACCCGCAGTGAATTGAAGAGAGAACGAAATGGATATGTCTGACCCCAATTTTTGGACTGTGCTCTCAAACTTTACTTTGCCTCATTTGAGGAGTGGGAACAGGCTTCGGCGAACACAAAGGTAAAAACCGCGGGGATACTTCGCCTGGAGAAGGGAATGTGTTGGCTTTGGAGGCGGCCAGACTGCCTTAACAGCTGGGGTTCTGTTTAGACGGTGGCAGTTTGAAAAGTTTCTGCCCTGCCAGGGGGCCGCTGTTTCAGGTATTCTGTCATCCTCGTGGATTTCCTGGGTAATCCCGATGGCCTGTACTTCCAGAGTTGTTCTCCTTTTGAAATGTGGTTCAGGAGGGGAAGGGCTGTGAGTGGAGGGGAGAGAAATAGAGGAGGAAGATACTTTGTCTCTCTGATGGGATCTTTTCCAGCCCTTTCCTTCACCCAGACGTCCGAGGACGCTTCTGCTGCTTTTTGTAGAGCCTCTCAGATGTTACCTTCTAGTAAAGACTTGACCTTTATAAGGTGCAGATGTGCAATGCAAAGAAAGCTCAAGTTAGCCTGTTTCCTATTGTCTGTTTAAAAGAGACAGGTCCGCGTAACTTTGCCGTTGTTTGTTTGTTTGTTTGTTTTTGTTGGTTTGCTGACATTTATTCCTAATACAGGTTGGCCTTTTCAGTTGGTAAAATACCTGACAGAATAGGTGGAGGCAAAGACAATTTTAAGACCAGGATGAAGCTGGTGGCAAAAGTGAAAGGCAGTTCCGAGATTGAGGGAAGATGATTTTAAAGGAAGTGTTTCTCTTCTGTGCCTTGCGTCCGGCACAGAAAGGTGGCATCGTTGTGGTTTTACAGGGGCATACCTTCTGAGTTGCTTAAATGTAGATTCTTAGTTTTTCTTCCAAACTTGACTTGGACATACACGTGCTCATATGTGCGTAAGAGCAGCGGTGCGGTCAAATAAACAGGATGCTGGCTATCAGATTTGGAGCTTCTGAATCTCTGGGCTCCAGTGTCTTAGGAACACAAGAAAATGGTGTACTCTATTGTTACATCTATAGCATCTTGTAGTATAAGTTCTGGTACGTAATACTTTGGAAAACTTTGGAAGGTTCCCATGGTATTTCTCAGATTTCAGAAGCATCCTGGAATACTCACAAGTGTCGTGTTTTGTATATGCGCATGCACACACACACACATATAAAACACACACGTGTATGTCTGACACTGAGTAGATTTTAAAGTCATACTACCTTTAATGCAATTTGAACAGAGTTGGTACCAATAAACCGTGTGAGATTCTCAAGTTGTGCCATTTACATAAGGTAGCTGTGCTTTTCTTGTTCTGCTATATATATTCAGAGACCTTATCTTTTGGTGTTGGTCATTTTTGTTCGAGATGTATCATCCATGCACCTCTCCCCCAGCAAAATAAACACAAGTAGTTAGTTGATGAGATAATGCTGTCTGTGAATAAGACCACCACTTTCATGGCAGGAAAGTCTGTTTCTTACCTTTTCAGTTTGCTGAGGGCCCTTATATTCCCGAGTGGTTTAGTCCTGGCTATGATGCAATCCGTACTCTTACCTGGAGCCACTTCTAGAGAGCAGTCTGCTCTGACGTCACACCTGTGTGTCTGAGTCTGAAAAGCAGCTGGGGCCTCTAGCCATCTACCTGTTGATAATACTATTGAGCGAATTCTCAGGCCAGTCTGACCCTGACTTTCCAGCCCAGGGGATTCTAGTTCCAGCCCAGAACACGCCAATTCAGATAGCTCACATGGGCAGAGAGCCCATATTCTGAAGTCACTTAGGTTCTTCCCAGCAAAATGGGAGAGTGTGGGAGGGCTTTCTCTACTCCTTAAGTCATAGACCTGTTTTTTTCAGTTCAGGGAAACAGAAAAGGGGATGGATTTTCTTCCCTCCCTTCTATTAGTGTAGGTTGTCACGGCCCGTCTGTTACTGGGGATTTCCAGGATTCCCAGAGTTTCCACATATGTGTCTTGAAGATCCTGTCTACACACATCTACTTATTGGTCTCAAAGACCGGCACTACTTTATATTTATTATGGAGATTGGGAAACTTGAAGGTCAGGTGTCTTCCGGTCCAGGGCGATGTATGTAGTTGTTGCATTCTCTTATTATACAGTGATCAGTTCCAGCTCTGTGTCCTTCCCTAAGGACATGTAGCATATGCTTACAGTGGGACTCTTCCCATTCTGTGACCTCCCTTCCCTGCTCTAAATCCTGTCTCCTCCTCCAACCCCCACATTAACCCCATTCCTCAGCTGGCTCATCAGGTTCCCTAAATCTGTCCTTTCAAAAAGACCTCGCCATCCTCAGGTTGTCCTTTAGCCAGTCTCATTGTGGGTGCGCCTGGTGTTCAGGTGAGGACCCCTTGCCCTCACACTCAGGTCATGTGCCTTAGCCCTGGGCATATCTCTGTGGCGCAAGCCGAGCTTTTCTGAACACTTGCCGACTTGGTCTGATGGATCATTCATTTTACGTGTTTTTCCTAGCTACTTGTTCTGATTAATTTAATAACTTCGGGAACCTCATCCTAACCTTTTCTTTAATATCAGCTTCTTGCATCTATCAGAGACTGAAATCCAGCTTGGAGCATGTGAATGAACATCTTAGAGCTCTTTGGGATGGGATGTTTATACCACTCAGACAAAAGAAGGAGAAGGCGAATGGTTTCCCATTCTCGCCTTAAGTCTGTATTGTATGGGCCGTTGTCATCATGGAAGCCTTTTTGGTTTGCTCCGTCTCATTTGCCTTGCCAGTTCAGCATGGCTTGGTTTGCTCTGTCAGAGGGAAACTTTGAAGTTTTGAAACTGGGCCTGCCTGGGCCTGTAACTTCTAACTCCCTGAGTTCTTGCACAGAGGATCCTGCAGACCTAATCCCGGGCCTAGATTGTTACACAGTATTGACGAACTGACAGCCTGAATTCCTTATCCTGAATCCCAAGGACAATTTTTTTTTTTTCAACGTTTATTTATTTTTGGGACAGAGAGAGACAGAGCATGAACGGGGGAGGGGCAGAGAGAGAGGGAGACACAGAATCGGAAACAGGCTCCAGGCTCTGAGCCATCAGCCCAGAGCCTGACGCGGGGCTCGAACTCCCGGACCGCGAGATCGTGACCTGGCTGAAGTCGGACGCTTAACCGACTGCGCCACCCAGGCGCCCCCCTCAAGGACAATTTATTGTTCCCTTCATTCTTTTTTGTCTTGACTGTGACGGACAGCACTTGTCTGGGTGTACACTGACTTTGTGTTTTGCCGTAAAGCTCACATATTCCATTGGAAACTGTGTGTTTTTTTGTCATGTCGTTTTCATTTTAAGGGAAATTTTCTTCTTTTAATTTTATGAAAATTTTTATAAATATTCTGTAAAGTCTTAAGCCCTTCAAAATATCTTTACTTCCTCTTGCCTTGCTGTCAAATTCTTTGAATGATCACAAGTGACACTGTCTTAAGGTTTATACTTCTAGGGAAGTTTTGCCTGGAAAATGCCTCATAGCTTCTGCCAGTAAACTACTAGCAAATCAAATCTAGCACTGTACAAAAACAATTATTCATCATGACCTGTTGGTCCCAGGTCTATGCACAGGTGGTTCAACACCAGAAAATCAATCAATGGAATCCATCACATAAATAAGCTAAGTAAGCATTATCACAGGATCACAGAAAAATCCATTACTCACTCATATGACAAAAACTCTCAGAAAACCGGGCATAGAGGGCCACTTCCTCAAGGCGATGAAGAATATCTACTTAACACAGCAGTCCTCCCTAATCTGTGGTTCCACTTGGTGCAGTTACCTGTGGTCAGCCACAGTCCCAAAGCAGATGATAGCGACCAAACACTAGGTCACGATGCTTACATCATTCGCCTGACTTCATCTCCTCGCATAGACACTTTGTACATCATCCCGAGAAGAAGGGTGAATACAGTGTAATAAAGTTTGAGAGACAGGCCATATTCGCCTAATGTTGATTACACTATGTTATAATTATTCTATTTTATTATTAGTTACCGTTGTTAATCTCTTACTGTGCCAAATTTATGAACTTTATTTTATTTTGGATGTAGAAGAAAATGGTGTATATAGGGTTCGGTACTCTTTGGCATCTTTTGGGCTTCTTCTGGGGGGTTTGAAACATATCCCTGTGAATAAAGGGAACGGCCATAGTGAGACACTGGAAGTTTTCCTTGCTGAGATCGGGTAGAAGGCAAAGATGTCCCATCTCATCAAGCACTCCTTTTCAACCAGACGCAGTTTCTTTTTTGATGTCTGCCTTGATCTCCTCTTTCCCTTTCTCATTTCCTCAAGGCTGACTCAGTACAGCCATTCACCTGCTGCTTTGAGGGACCGAAATCTACAGCTACTTCATGTTACCACTGATGTCAATGACCTTTTTCCCCTGTTGGATTAAAAACTTTTGTGGGGAAGAAGATCAGGCTTCTCTTTGATTTATATCACATATGTAAAGAGAGGGCTACCATTGATTTATAAGTATTGCTGCTCAGTTTTGAGGTGCGACTTTAGTCTTGATAATACACAGTCTAGAGAATCTAGAAGATACTCGATTTTTAACCTTAATGGTCAGAAATCTGTCATGTTTTCATTGGGCTGACCTCATGCTATCCAGATCTCAATGACACCTAAATTGAGTGTCATTTTCCATGCCAATAAGCACCTTGTGACTCAGTTAATCACTTGGAACAAGTTTCCTAATGTATTTTGCAAGAACCCATGGGCTAAAAGTTGCTTTGGGGTTTTTTTGTTTTTGTTTTTTCTTTACTTGAAAGTTGTGTACTTTATTATTTCTCAATTTTATTCTTTCATTTTTTTTTTTAACGTACATCCAAGTTAGTGGGCATATAGTGTAACAATGATTTCAGGAGTAGATTCCTTAATGCCCCTTACCCATTTAGCCCATTTCCCCCCGCCCCCACAACTCCTCTAGTAACCCTCTTTTCTCCATATTTAAGAGTCTTTTATGTTTTGTCCCCCTCCTTGTTTTTATATTATTTTTGCTTCCCTTCCCTTATATTCATCTGTTTTGTCTCTTAAAGTCCTCATATGAGTGAAGTCATATGATATTTGTCTTTCTCTGACTAATTTCGCTTAGCATAATACCCTCTAGTTCCATCCGTGTAGTTGCAAATGGTTTTTTTTTTAATGTTTTCTTTCTTTCGTTTTATTTTTTTTCTGAATTCATATTACTCAGCAGTTGCTCCGAACAGCAGGTACATTCAGGGATCTTTAACTGCTGAATGTATTGAATTTTTATGTATGCTTCATCTTCCTTTCAGAAACATCTGTAGTGTTTGGTGAGTTTTTCTTTTTGTTTTCGTCATGAATATGTGTCTCTAAAGAGTATGAAGAATACACTTCTCTCTTGTCCTGACATGTGGGGTATTAGTGAATTTGTACCCACCCCTTTTATGGAAAGTCCCATTAAATCCACATTTACTGAGCATCTATTGTGTGCCTGGGCACTGCAGCCCCAAGCTGAGTCATAGAATTGCCTTCAGTGAGGACATGCAAATGAATCATTGCAAACCAGGGTAATAGAGAAGTATTTATAAGGTACATATAAGCTATAGGAGTGGCCAGTGGGGAAGAGAGACTTTGGTCTCAAGGAGCCAAAGGACAAGCCATATGGAAAAGACAATACCTCAGGGAGGTTTTGAAGGATAGGTTTCTTCTATTTATCAGGCCGAAGGACAGGGCCATCCCAAAGGGCAAAAGAAATGGTGTGTATGAAGGCACAGTGTCCTTAGCAACAGAGTTCAAGGGACTATACATAGCTCAGTATTGCTGGAGCATAAAAAACCAGAAGCATAACTCAGTATTGTTGATGCATAAAGTTTGCAGAGGCAATACAGTATACCACAGTGTGAAGAGGGTTGATCTAAAAGCCAGTTCACCTGGGTTTGAATGAGATTGGGCAAGTTCACTGGACTAGAGTTGCTCCATCTATAAACCGGGGACAGGTAAATTACTTACAGGATTGTTGTAAGGAGGAAAATATGCTCATATGAGTAAAATGCCTGGCACATAAAAACTATCAGTAGATACTCAGTATTCACATTGCTTCTATCATTACAACAAGGGGATGAGTAGTGGGCGATCAGGCTAAGGATGAGAGTTGAGGCACTTGCTGTTTGTGGGAGCTTGCTTGGCCTTTACCCAAAAGGACAAAGTCCTATCTGGCAGCTTTGGGGATTTTAGGTCTGTGAGAGGAGGGTGGGACCTGGAAACCAATGAATGAGTCATTGCAGTAGCCTACCGAAAAGGTTATGCAGGCCTGAGGAAGGAATACGGTGAGATTATGACTTTGAGAGAGACGAAGGGTATCAAGTTGATAAAAATTGATGAACCATCGGCTCTGAGAGACCAGGAAACGTTGCATAGTGGCCCTGGGGAATGTGACCTGGGAGATGAAGGAACTACCTTTACAAAGAGGCGTGGGGGAAGGGAAAACCAAAGAACTTGTACTAGTCTCTTCGATCCCCAGAAGCCTGATTAATCTAATTTATTGAGCATCTAATGTGTGCTGAATGTAAGGAGTGTACCTTCCTTCACTCAGCCAGTATTCACAGCACCAATATCTTGGGCTGGGCAAGGACTATAGTGGTGAACAAGACAGAGTGCTTGGGCCTTGCAAATAAACAAGCATCTAAATAAATCAGTTGTCCAATGGTCATCAGTGTTCCAAAGGCTTATAAGTAAGTGCTGAGAAGAGAGAGTAACAGTGTTGGGGGCTGCTTTAGATCATGTGGTCAGGGAGTGTCTTTTGAGGAGGTAGATAAAACTGAGCAGGAGACCTAAAAACCGTGAAGGAGCCATTGGTGGGAAGCATTTGGGATTGGCATCTGGGAATGGCAAAGGCTCTGAGGCAGGAAACAAAGATCCCTAGACAGGCCATTGGGGGTGTGGGTTCAGGGCACCAGGGAGGCTGGACCAGAAATAATAAGCTTGAGAGTCATCATTAGGGCCATCCGAAAAATAAGGTAGATCAATCTGTGGGAGAATAAGGTTGCTCCATTTAAGGAGTGGGCAGAGATTCAGATAGGTACAGGTACAGAGACTTGGAGGAGAATCTGGAGTGTTCTCATGGAGCTCCAGTGAGGAGGACAGGCAGCAGTGTCACTGCACAGAGAGACAACAGGAACATGTGCCTTGTGTCTGACAATGGGGAAGGCATGAGCGACCTCAGCACCAAGAGCAGAGGCAGTGACAGGGTGGGGGTGGGGCTGGGGCTGAGGCCCAAGAGCCAGGAAATAGTAGTCAAGTGAGGAATCGCAGACCATGGGTGGTAACCACTCTCTGCGGGTAGCTACCTACAGCAGTGACACATCATCATGTCCCAGCTCCTGCACATTCACAGCCGGCCCGGCAGCTCTGTTCCCTGAATCATATCCCCTTACTCACTGTTGCTCATTTTATTGTCTGCCTCATCGCCCAAATGGGCAATGACAGTTTCCTTTTCACCACGTCTCTGGAAGCTCAGGCTCTGTCCACAGCCTTATGAGTACCTCGTCACTTACCACTCTTGCTTCACATCACAGGCTCTGAGTGCCCGAAGCTCCCTCCCCCTGCCCCCACCACTTTGTCTTTTCAGGAGCTTGAGCTCTGACTCTCCCCGAAGTGTGTTCCTCTGGAGGCTGAAACCCAGTTCACTCACTGGCTTCCTCTCATCCTGTCCATGCCTGACCTGCAGGCGTGGCCCCTCCCCGAGTCTCTGCACCCCTTTCCTCCCACTCGGAGCTCTGCCCAGGCCTGTTTCATCAGTGCTTCCTTTCATCCCTCTCCTTTCTTCAAGCTCCAGACTGTGTTCTCTGCCTGCTGGATGGGACTGCCAGTCACTGCAGGACTCACCCTTTGGTCTGCCCCTCAGGGTTAGCTCCCACATTGGTAGCATTCCTTGAGACCCTCCCTTGGTGGATCCTCCTCCCCCAACCTAATAAGGCATCCCCTTAGGGAAGAGCAGAAAGCCAAGTCCCCAGGCCAGGAACAGCCAGCAGCTGTCTGAGTGGTACCTGGGGAGATCCTGGCCGCCCCACGCCACAGCAGTCTGTGTGTCCTGTACTCTAGTAAAGTTTACCACGTACAAAGGACGTGAGCAGGAATATGCACATGTCGAAAATAACGCTTTTATTCTCTAGTGTGAAGCTTTCAATAGGAGATTGCAGACTGTTTTGCTCCTTGAATAGGAAGGTCTTTGGGGGTTGAGAGGGAGGGATAGAGAAGAGAGGAGGAAAGAAATGAGATGGGTGTGTGTGTGTGTGAGAGAGAGTGCAAAAGGAGGATTTAAAAATTAGTTCTTTAAAAATAAACCATTATAATATAAAGTCTGTGCTCCATGGGCAGGCATGGGCTATTCATTGCTAGAACTTGTCAGCACTAGGAGGAGTATATCACCAAGTTCACAGTGACAGGGTAGAACATTATATGCTTTTATGGCTTTGCTTGGTTCTCTTTACACTTAGATACTGTTACCAGAAGCCTAGGTGATGTCTTTAAAACAAGAGAATCGTACACCTCAAGATGGAGAGTATCTGCCTTCTGGGCTAAGAACGGAGAGGTGTTGGGGTTAGGAAGTAACTTGAGTCCCTATGTGGAAATGGGTCCTAGAGGAGAAAACTTGGAATAGGACTCCTGCATAATTTGGGAGACTGGAAAGAGGCTGATTTCTCCAGGAGATTAAGACTGGAAGTCCCGAGTCCCCGCCTCACCCCCATACACACCCATCTTGTGTGAGTGAGCACGCACAAGCTATTTTAATCTGAGCTGTCTTTACGACATGTAACCTAGTCATTTGGGAGTGACGTCATGGTAACTGAGTAATCCCTTTGAAAGTTAAGTAGTAGAGCCAAGATATTAAAATAGTCCTGGGGCTACCTGGATGAAAGTGGGCACAGGGTGTGTATAAATCCACTTATTAGAGGTGCAATCTCTATCAGTGGAAGTCTTGAGTATATAATAGCAAACTGGGTTTTTGTGGTACGTGGGACATTGTGTAACTTGAAAGATCTCTAAATAGAAGTTCCCATGGTCATTAACACTTAGGTTCTGGTACTTTATTTTCTTTTCCTCTGTCCTGGTAATCAGGAAAGTTCCCTTGTGGACTTGTTTGTAAATTCTGAAAATGTTGACCCGAAACCTCATTAATAGAACAAGAAGATATGCAGGAGGTTTAACAACATTAATGGCCATTGGACATACTTATTAGAGAAGGTAGTTATGCCAAAATCAGACTGAAACATCATATGGTGCTTTTGTTTCTTACTTACTTACTTTCTTAGTTACTTACTTACTTACTTACTTACTTACTTTTTTATTTATTTATAAGGCCTGAGCAGCATTTGAAGGTATAAACAGACTGGTAAGGAGATTAGACAGCCATTAATGTTTATCTCTTAAGCTTCACATTGCTTGGGTTGTTACAGAACCCTGACACTTGCTACATTCCACTGACTTGGTGTTCTTAGATTTGTCAGTGGCTCAGATTGTGTTACAGTCTGGGATCCCTTAGGAAACAGTAATTGTAGGCAATATATAGGCAAAATCCAGATCGTGGCGTATGCTCTGCCACCTACTATTTGTGTTGTGAAGTTCTCAAGTAAGCTTTTAGCTCTTAAAGGTAAGAACCAGCTCCGTGTCCCTGGAAACTTTCTAGCGTGATGTGGCATTTCAAACTGCAGATACTTTTGGAGATAACATATTAGTTTCTGAGTGAATCACCTGGGCGGAGGGAATGAGGAACTGATGACCCTTGCTGAGGTCTCCTAGGGTCATAGAATCAGAAAGAGAAGAAAACTGATGGATTCACCAGGGTCATTTTGCCATATGAGTATTTCCTAAAGCTGTCTTTGCTATGCTTTATTCTAATTTTAAACATTACAGTGCATGTCGGTGTCTCAGGACCCTGACTTTGACCTTAGTGCATTTCTTTCTTGAGTCACTATTAGACTGTTATCCAGCCACTGCCAAACTGATTGGCTGCTAAATTTGAAGAAAATCACTGAATCCATAGCTTGCATAAAAATCACCTATGTCCCTTTAACATGCGTAGCTTTTCAAATGCTAGATGATGGATATCTTTAAATTAGAAATCATAAGTATTAAATGTTCTATTTTTACATATACACGGAGGGGTTAAGAGGAAGAGGTATGTTTGTCATGGGAGAAACTGCCTGGTGAATAAAGTAGTCTAGGAAATAGGGTAAATGAAACCTTTGTTACTGTAAAACAATAGCCATTAAGTGACTATTATGTAATGTTATTTCTTACGGTTCATTTGGAATGGCTTGTTGATCTTGAAACTTGAGATAAAATTCCTGTAAAAATACTACTTACATTTGGCTGATCTCACGACTTCTGATACAAAATCAAAGACTTTTCCAAGTAGATTATCTCTGTTAGACACTGAGCTCTAGAGATACTGAAGCCATGTCAGATAGATTTTTTTTTCCCCCACCTAAAGAGTAATTTTATCCACTTGGTGTTCTCCATTTGAGTACTCATCCAAATAAACACAAATATTTGCTAATCCAAAAAATGGTTCATTGTAAAATTAGCCTATGCTTGCTCAACCTCTCCAAAAGGGCACACAGGTGGCAAAACAGCTGATAGGCACATTCACCTAATTTGACAGTTTGAATGGATGGTGATGAATTTGCATTTTCCATAAAAGATACATTGGTTTTTTTTCTTCTCAAATCTTTATTTAAATTCTAGTTAGTTTACAAACAGTGCAATATTGGTCTCAGGAGTAGAATTCAGTGATTCATCCCTTATATACATCACCTAGTGCTCATCACAGTAAGTGCCCTTCTTGGTACCCATCATCCATCTAGCCCATCCCCCACCCACCTCTCTCCATCAACCCTCAATTTGTTCTCTGTCTTTAAGAGTCTCTTAAGGTTTGTGTCCCTCTCTTTCTCCCTGTCCCATCTGTTCATATGTTTTTTTTCTTAAATTCCACATGAGTGAAATCTTTTGGTATTTCGTCTTTCTCTGAATGACTTATTTCACTTAACAGGGTCTATCTACATCGTTGCAAATGGCACGATTTCATTCTTTTTGATGCTTGACTAATATTCCATTGTATATATACACCACATCTTTTTTTTTTTTTAAGTTTATTATTTATTTAGAGAGAGAGAGCGTGCATGTGAGCTGGGAGGGGCAGAGAGAGAATCCCAAGCAGGCTGTGCACTGGGGCTCAAACCAACTTACTGTGAGATCCTGATCTGAGCTAAAGTCAGATGCTCAAACCAAATGAATCACCCAGGCACCCCTCACCACATCTCCTTTATCCATTCATCAGTCAAGAGCCCATATGGGCTCTTTCCATAGTTTGGCTGTTGATAATGTTGCTATAAATTTCAGGGTGCATGTACCCCTTCGAATCCATATTTTTGTACATTTTGGGTAAATACCTAGTAGTGTAATTGTAGGATAGTTCTATTTTGAACCTTTTGAGGAACCTACATACTGTGTTCCAGAGTAGCTATGCCAGTTTGCATTCCCACCAGCAGTGTGAGAGGGCTCCCCTTTCTCTGCATCCTCACCAATACCTTTTGTTTCTTGTACTGTTAATTTTAACCATTCTGATACATTCTTAAGCAAAGGAAGTTTTTATGTTAGATCTCAAATGGCCTCAGGGATCAATAGCAGAACTCAGAGGAAGGGGTAATTCAGGGGTGTTTTAAGTCATAGTTCTTATGGTAGATTTGCCAAAATGAGCTTCTATGCTTACAAATTATAATTTTCTATATGTTTTAGTATTGGATATTTGGGGTTAGATGTTTGGACCAGAGAGTTAATAAGGGATAATTATTGCCATTATTTTCACTGTGACCTATAAAATTTGTATATAACATTCTTTTTCTTTTTTCTTTTTAATTTTCTTTTCTTTTTTTATTTGAGAGAGAGAGATAGACAGAGAGCAAGCAGAGGAGGGGCAGAGAGAGAGGGAGACACAGAATTGGAAGCAGGCTCCAGGCCCTGAGCTGTCAGCACAGAGCCAGACGTGGGACTCGAACCCACAGACCACGAGATCATGACCTGAGCTAAAGTCAGCCGCCCAATTGACTGAGCCACCCAGGTGCCCCTATAGCATTCTTTTTCAATAGTTGTCTTCTCTTTCATTAATTTCAGATACGTTAGCCTTGCAACTCTAGGATTTTTAAGGTGAGAAATTAATAGTGGTTTGTATAAGCCTTCTTAACAGGAATCCAGGCTCAAGAATTCTCTCTTCAGAACACTTCTTAGATCTTAGTGGTTTTGAGTTCATTTTACCAGCTTCCTCATTGCCAAGATGCCTTCTAGGTACATAGACTTCTGTTTTCTTTGAAATTGTGATTGATTACAAATCATTTGATGGCTTCTTAAAAGAAGCTCTTTAAATATTAGAGGTTGTGGTTTGCCTTACCTTTTAAGGACTTTAAAATTAGTCTGTCTTCTTATACCAGGCCTAGGGTGATTTGGGAGTCAGAAGGTACAGATAATTGAGCTGTTTGGATATTAATGTGATACAGGCTTTTGATGTCATTCCTGGGAAATAGATTCCATGGAATGGGTTCCAGGTTTAAGGTCCATGAGGAAAAGGGTTCTGACTCTTGGCACCGATAGGCATATTCAGAAATGTTGTATTCAAGCCAGAGTAAATATATAAGCCGTTTACACTTTCTTTCGGTTAGTAGAAGTCCCCTCTAAACACTTACTTTGGCATTAAGGAAGCTCGTCATGACCTGTTGTTCCAGAAAGATTATCGTTTTCAGTTTGAGCCAGTTTTCTAGTTCCCGTGTGAGTGGCATGCCCGGCCCAGAGCTGAAGAAACTCAGGCTTGCTTTTCAGCTCTTCCATTCTTTTAGGTGTGTCCCACAGGCAGTGGCCTGTCGCTGTTTCTTCGGCCACTTAACAGGTTTGATTTCAGATCTATTTAATAAGAAACTAACATGTTTGGAGGGGATTCATGGCCCAACATTTATGGACTTTGTTGGGAAGCTCCAGGTGTGTATGTATCTTGAACTCTATGTTAAGGCCTGTTAGGCTATCGTGATTTCACTTTTGTCTTCTTTGTTGTGTTTTTGCCTTCTTCACAGACTGGGTTCCTTAGGATGTCTCAGGGGTTTGATTGGGACGGGATAGGCCCCTGATACTCAAGGCCGTGCAGCTCCTCTTTCAATTTATTTTCTTTGGTTAATGTAGTACGAAAGAGGAGTCAAATGATTAGAAACTGGGCCAAAAGCTCAGAGCTGGGGGATTGACCTCTGAAACATGGGATGTTGTTTATATTTAAACATATTTGGAGGGGGTATTTATGATTTATGCATCTCTGTGTGAGCCTTTTCCTGCTTTGTGGCTCATGGGTCGCCTGAATCACCTTCTGAATCCTGATAACCTCATAGCCTAGTTTGACTACATTTGACTTCTGTGGACAGGGTCTGTGGAATCATCGCATTGCCTCATTTACTCACGTACGTACCAAATATTTGTTGAGTACCTTTTATGTGATGAGGGCTGTGGTTATCACCTGGGAACCAAAGATGCATGTGGCACGATCCTTCCTTTTGGTGGGGTTAGAAAGCAGTGTAACCAGGTAATTAACAGCAGCGTGTAATAACCGGTAGGAGATGTACCGACATCAGCAAAGCAAGACAGAGAGGCGGAACATGTGTTGAGGAAGTTTGTCACCTCGGTTGTACCCTATCTATAATAATCTATTTTACAGAAGGAAACATGGGGGCTTAACAAAATCAATTAACTGCCTGAATCTTGCCAGTAGTAAGAGGTTAATCTGGATAGAAATTTAACTGTATTCTTCTGTCTCCAATGGAGTATAACTCCAGCAACATTCTAATTATTGAAAATGATAATTGTAAAGTAAGATTCTAGCATCTCAGGTTTTATGGTACAGAATCCACCTGGCAATTTGAAGATAGGTGTGGGAATACAGAGCCCTGATAATTTTCATCTGTGCGATAGAAATGCCACCTGCTTGCTGTCTGAGGGAAGAGGGTGAAAAATAGAGGTAGGTTTTACTTTGTGTTAAAATGCCGCTTGCTGATTCCCTCTCCCATTAATGGAAACTGTGTATGTATTCTCCTGTGCTTTCCTCGTCTTAAAGTATCAGTCTATACTGGTATTTGAGTGGGTTGGTAAAATTGAGGTTTTACTTATGGTATAGCTCCGAAGTCTGCTATCTCAGAGGCCTTTTGAATGAGTAACACTGCTGTCCCCAAGCTCACTTTTCTGAGATTTCTCTCTAAATATTATAAAATCCTGTGCGTTCACATGAATGTATGTATTAGGAACACATTTCACAATCCTTGCTGATCTTGTACATACAGTTCATTTCCTCTAAGGACACAAGTTGACAATACAGTTTGAATGCCAAAAAACAAAAAAAGATCAGTTGGGATTTTAGAGATGAATTGCTTACAGGCTTCTTCCTCACTTTTTAACAATCTAATAATTGGTTTTGAATATGCTAGTGCTAACTACCTTGTTTTTTTTTTTTTTTTAAAAAGGGAGATGAGTGGAAGGCACTCACTTAAATACATCTTTTCCTTGGGAAAGTCATTGTATTTAAAGAACTAAGAAGTAACTGCTTTGCTCTGCATAAGACAATTATAAAAAAATAGAATAAGGAATCTGTAGCATGCAAAAGGCACAAATACTGTATCCAGGATTCTCTAAAAAACAGAAATCCTTCACTGGCCATCTTGTGGCTCTTATTGGTACAATATCTGAGCTCTATTTGAGGGAACGGCTGCCCCTTCCTGAGGAGGGAGTGGAAGAAGCAAGTATTCCCTTCAGAGGCTTTTTCACATGTTCCGTACCTTCGTTTTCACTGCCACTAACCCAGGCCTAGGCCTTCTCCAGATTGCTTGGGACTCTAGGTTGACCGCTGGTATTTACTTGCTCTAGAACAAGTCCAGGGCGATAGGTATGTTTTGTTTTGTTTTGTTTTTTAATTTTTTTTTCAACGTTTATTTATTTTTGGGACAGAGAGAGACAGAGCATGAACGGGGGAGGGGCAGAGAGAGAGGGAGACACAGAATCGGAAACAGGCTCCAGGCTCTGAGCCATAAGCCCAGAGCCTGACGCGGGGCTCGAACTCCCAGACCGCGAGATCTGTTTTGTTTTGTTTTAATTAGGTTTATTGAGATCCAGTTTAGAGACAGTAAAGCCATTCCTTTCAGGTTTGCAGTTCCATGAATTTTGGCAGACACAGTCCTGTGACCACCACCACACTTTTCCATACCCTCAAAAAGTTGTAGGTGTTTTTTAATTGTTTGATACTGCTCATATTGGATTAGAATAAGGTGTTTTGTTTTTCTCACCCCTTCCTTCCCTTTTTAAAAACTTAGTTTCCATATTTTATTCAGACTATAGGTTCTTTTTTTTCCCTGATGTCCTTTTTCTATTCTAGGATCCCAGCCAAGATACAGTGTTACATTGTGTCACCCTTTTCAAAAATTATTTTGATGAGGAAGATGATTAACACAGAGTTTGATGACTTGGTTAATAATATTCAGGAGGTACCAGGAAAATGCATCATGAGATCCCTGAGAGGAAAGCAGAAACTACCGAAATCGTGGTACATGATTAATGTATAATAGCCCCTTGATCCTACAAAGGTGAAGAAGTTGTAAGAAACCAGATTAACTATTTCCTGCTGGTCAGATTTGTTTAAAACAATCTGGAGGTGTTTATTGGGCCATGAGGTGGAAGGTATGTAGTTTAAGACATAAATTATGAATGTTGGAAAATAAATACAGACATCCAAAAGGAATCTTGGAGTTTTTCAATGCAAGTGACAGCAAAACAAAACATACATTTTATAAAAGGTAAACTCAAGATACTTTAATTGCTTTGTAAAATAATTTATTGCTTCTTACCAGTATTTTTAATTTTTGAGAGAGAGAGACAGACTGGTGTGAGCAGGAGAGGGGCAGAGAGAGAGGGAGACACAGAATCCAACGCAGAATCTAGGCTCCGAGCTGTCAGCACAGAGCCCAACGCAGGGCTCAAACTCCTGGACCACATGATCGTGACCTGAGCTGAAGTCAGACACCTAGCCAACTGAGCCACCCAGGCACCCTTAACTAAAGAACAATTTTAGTCTCAGTGGAATGTAGATAGCTTTTAAGGTAAAACGTGAACATAATGCATGCTGACGACAGAGAATGGAGAAAATACCAACAACTGTAGAGTCAAAAAATTTCCCCAGATTCTAGTACTCAAACATTCCCATATTAAAAATATGCAGTTATCATTCCAAGTTTTATTTTCCGAGTGCACGTGTATATACCACAAAATTCGTATTTTGTAGCTCCTCTTTTATGAGCTGATTTTTTTTCCCTTAAAGGCATTCTTTTAAATAGCCAGCTTTGGGGTGCCTGGGTGGCTCAGTCGGTTAAGCGTCTGACTTCGGCTCAAGTCATGATCTCATGGTCCGTGAGTTCAGGCCCCGCATCGGGCTCTGTGCTGACAGCTCAGAGCCTGGGGCCTGTTTCAGATTCTGTGTCTCCCTCTCTCTGACCCTCCCCCGTTCATGCTGTCTCTCTGTCTCAAAAATAAAGAAACGTTAAATAAATAAATAAATAAATAAATAGCCAGCTTTACAGTGGTATAATATCCAGAAAATTTGAAAAATACCTCTAATGTACAAGAAGGTACATAGGAATTATCTATGAAGTTGTATGGAAGCATGAAGACCATTGTCTGAAAGCCACTGAGCCAAGGCACAGCCTTACCATACGTGGGAGTGTCCATGGCCAGCTCCCTGGTGTGCAGAGTGAGGCCCAGGCCACTGACACCAGTGATGTCACCTTAGATGGTCTCACATTTTAGGTCCTGTTTTTCTCCACTTATATTCAGAGCTCTCTTGAAATGTTCCCTTTAAAAATACTAATGCTAACTCCGAAAGATTCCAATTACCATCTCCCCACAGGCTTAAATGTTAAACCTCAAGATCTAAACTTTATCCCTTATGGATGTGAGCAGGCTCGCCAGATGGCAGGCCAATTAATATATTTTTGCAAGGTGTAGAAATGTTTTTTCTCCATAGGGGAACAATGAATCCATCTGTTCCACATCTTCCTTTCCCCTCTGTCCTTTGGGGAAAATCATCATTTAATTTTCAGAAATAATTGTGCAACTCTCTAAGTGCTACTTTTGCTTTTTAAGGGAGATAGTTTTAATAATTGAAACTTTTTCTTACTGTGAGAATTTAAAGAGGCCTATGTCATGGATTAAGACATGTGGCCATCTGAGTTTCATCCAGGTTATTATTTCCTGTTTTGATTGTTGGGCCTACAGAATTGTGTTGAAAAACTCATTCAGGGAAGGTGTCACTTGGAAAAGACTTTAAGAAACATGTAGTCAGACCCCATTATTGTAAGATGACAAAACTGACGTTCAGGTACAAAACTTTGAAGCTGTTCAGCAAGTTGGAACCTGGATGGTCTTGGATCCTGGTCTTCAGGTTCTAAACTAGGACACCTGGGGTGAAAACAGAATCTTCACTTTCTCAGGAGGCATTAAAAGAGCAAGAACTTTGAAGAAGGTTCAAGTGGAAGCAGGAGTGCACACATTGTTTTTGCCTCTTCCTTGATTCCCAGGCGCTAAACTGTATGCATCACTCTTAAATTTTCTTTACATACTCAAGTGGCTTTTCAGATCAGCAGGTGATGCTTAACTGTTTAGTGTCTGTGTATTGCCTCCAACTCTGTAAAAGTTCCTGAAGGCCAAACACCACGTCCTTTTTTTTTTTTTTTTTTTTTAAGCACTTTTATAGTGTGCTGTCTGGGCATGAAATGAATGAATTAGGAAATATATGAGTATCACTGGTAGTGTTTTACAGAGTTCTCTCTGGGAGTGTTACAGTTCTAGGAGAGTGACTACAGTATAGCTTTGTGATCATCTGACACATTATAATACAGAATTTGGTTCCTTTTCCCTTCTGGTATAAAGACGTTCGGTATTGAATATTTCAGAAGCTTCTTTTGGGAGGAGTGCTTCACCTACATCCCTGTTTTACCAGCATTGATGATGTCTGCTGTAATGTGTCATAGGTGGGCATAGATCGATTAATGTTAAGCTAGAGCGAGGATTTAGACTCGTCTTTTTTTTTTTCTTTTACATTGACTTCCTTATCTGTTTTCAACTTAAGAGAACCTTTCACATGGAAACAATTTACACTTCGGCTTTAGACATACCTTGGTTGGAATTCTGACTGTAACAATCTGGACGTGTAACAGGCAGGTCACCTTGCTTTGGATACATGGTTTCCTCATCCTTAACTAGGAAAAATAATCACACTTTTTGTGCCTCATATAAAGTGAATTATGAAGCACTTAGGTCAGGGCTCTGTAGACAAACTACAGCCTACAGGCCCAGTCTGGCCCACTGCCTGTCTTTGCACATAAAGCTGTATTACAACTCATCCACATCAGTTCGTTTAGGTACTAACTATGGCTGCTGGTGCTACAGTAGCAGAATCCAGTAGTTGTAACATGAGACTCTGGCCTGCAAAGCTGAATAATGTATACTCTGGTCCTGTGTGGAGGATTTTGCCCACCCAGAACCTCCGGCAGGGGCTAGCGCTTGTAGGCACTCGGTCCATGTTAATCCTCCCATACCTTTAGTCTTCCCATTATTGTTTCAAGTTCCTTCTTTCTCTTTAGGCGCTCTGTAAAGAAAGATAGTTCCGGTGTGGCCTTCTCAAATAACATTCCTTCCAAAGCCCCTCTCCACCTCTGTAGTATGGCCAAAGCCTCAAGCCGTGACACAGGACAGAACACGCTGAGAGAGGTATCGACACAACTCCCACACCGTGATATACAGCCTGTCTGGACTTGAATTGGGTATTGAGCATGTTGCGGGAATAGAAATTGCTCTAATCTAAGAGTAAATAAATACAGGCATTCTATGTACATGGCAACATGTCTCTATTTAGTATTTCTTACTCTCTTACTAGGAGCGTCCAATGTATACTTCTTCAAAACCTTCCCAGTAGAACCCCTAAAACTGGAATTTTTTTCACTTCTAAAAACAATCAAAAATTGCTACAAATTATAAATACCATGTTTAGCGCAGGACCTCCTGAAACCCTAAAGCAAGAGTTTTCTGACTGACCTCACTCTGAGCCATTGAAAAGAGGAAGTTCTCAAAGGAGCGATTAGACTTTTTTGTTGTTGGTTTATTTTGTTTTGTATTTAAGCAAAATGAACTTGGAGTTCTCAGCAATTTTGATTAGGGACGCCCTGGTGTCTAGTAGAAAACTAAGATGGGGAAAAGACTGATAGAATGTGCCCAACGAGGATTTCATGATTGATGGGTACATGCCAACTCCCACACACGGTAGAGAGAAACATGGCCGGGTTGGGGGGGGCGCACATCTGAGAGCTGTTAAGGGCAATTATGCATGCTTGTTATTTTTTATTTTTAAAATGTATTAAGATAAGTCTTTTCAGAATAATGAAGGGTCCCCCCCCCCCCGTATTTTAACATTATCTGTGTCTCTAAAAAAAAATAACGTGAAGAGATGTTAAGAGCATTACCCAAAATTCTGTAAAGTCCTTCTTGCCTCTCTTTGCTCTTCTTTCCAACACATGTCAGTGTTTCTAGTGCTTCTCTACAGCCCTGTTAGCTTTTATCCCAACATGTTTTAATTCTGGGTATACTTATCTGAATTCCCAGCTGATAGTAAATGTCTTGAGGCAGAGAGTTTATGCCAGCGTGGTACCTGGCACATCATAGACAGTTGATCGAGGTTTATTGAATGAAAGCACTCCACAGCGAGCATATTCATGCATATAGGCTTTTCTGTCTTTTGGAACTATTTCCCTAGGATAAATTCCCAGAATAGAGATTTCTAAGCCAAAATGACGTGCACATATTTATGAATCTTGATATATAATGCCAAGTAGCTTTTATGTCTACTTGAGGCTCCTTCCAAGTTTGTGACTCTCCCATTGCATGGTGTGTTATTACTAGATTGGCAGTCTGGGTGTTCCACATTTTCCCTAGCAAAAGAAATAGAAAGAGTGTATAATATCGCCGCTTTTAAGTCTGGAAGGAACACTGCATATACTTTAGGGTGAAAAGCTTCTATGAGAATGAATATCCCCTCCATGGAACTTAGGAAATGGAGGCAGGGAGGCAGCAGGGGCAAGGGATAGGATAAAAGACACTGTTACAGTGACAAAGAACTCCTGGAGTTTTATAATTGCTCTGACCTTTGGCTATATTGTTATCAATACTTGAAGAAAGCATTTGGATGAATTTTATTTGCTTCCCCCCCTCAACACATATTAAATGTTCAAATATGAAACGTTACTAAAGGCAAATTGCTGTTAATGCAAATTCCAAGGCCTGCTTTTATCGAGGTTTGAAACATTTTGTGTAATGTTTTATGCATTTCCATCTTCATTTGATCTGATTTGTGTGCGAAATAAGATTGGATCTCTGTGCTGTGACACTGGGTAACCATAGCTTTTTTTGAGTTGGATATTTTGCTCTCCCTCATTTAATGTTTGACTAGCTCATAAATTCCCAACAATAAGTAGCAGTATCTCTCTCCCTTTTGGTACAAGTATGCTGTTAACGAACACCTATAGAATCACCTAAATGCCACCTTGTAGATGGCATATAAAGTTTGTAGGGGCTAAGCTGAATAGAGCTAGGGCCATGTTCAATTAAAAATGCCCTGTCCTGGGGTGCCTGGGTGGCTCAGTTGGTTAAGTGTCCGACTCAGAGTCGGCTCAGGTCATGATCTCACTGTTCTTGAGTCTGAGCCACACATTTGGCTCTTGGCGCTGACCGTGTGGAGCCTGCTTGGGATTCCCTCCCTCTTTCTCTCTGGGTGCCGGTCTTGCTCTTACAAGTGTGCGTTCTCTCTCTCTTTCTCTCTCAAAATAAATAAACCTTAAAAAAAAAACAAATGCCCAGTATGGAAATTGAGGATTCTAGTGAGTAGGAGGGTTCAACAGATGCTCTAAAGAATTTATGAGTGTTCTGTGTTATATATTGCATAATATATGATATGATATATGATGTATCTGTGTGTATGTGTGTATGTGATATATCATATATTTGTGGGTATGTGTATATATGATTCACCTGGCTAGGAAGTAAGCAGTGAAAAATGTGCTGGTTTTTCATCACTTCCTGAGCCTGTTGCTAGTGAAGCAAGAGTGTATTAGAACTAACCACAGCCACATAAGCATGGTAGAGGCTCTTCTTACCTTGACCGTTTGCCTTTGGAAGGACCCAACAGCCAGGACTTGTGGGAATGTGGACATGTCCCCTGCTCCTTGTGTAGTAAGTTGGGTCCTTACATTGGAGGAGTCTGTGTCCCTCAGCATCTTGCCATCAGAGCAGCATGACCTCTTTGTCATAACCACATGTGCTCCCCTAATGAATGAGGGCCATGAACGTGCAGAAACCGTGAGCCAGCCACACCTCCCTACTGACCGGGCTTGAACTAGGTTGCCCAACTGGAAAATGAGGTCTTTGAAATAAAAAGAAGTTAAGGAATAAAATCAACAAAGCACTTCTCATTTGCTAGTCTTAAAGTCAGTCTTCTTTGCTAGAGTTTGTGTTTTAATGACAGAGGTCTGAGTATGTTCCAAACAAGAGGGGTAGCAAGCTGAGTTTATCCTAATCCTTTCAGAGAATGGAAGCCATTGTTTCACATTTCCTGCCTACCTCCTTCAACTTTGCATTTTCAAGAAAAGTCTTTTGGAAGAGAGAGAATTATGAATGCTCTTAAATGTCATGCCATTTGACTGTTAAAACACCGTCTCAGGATAGTAGCTTCTGATGGAGAGGCAGGTTCTTGTTTGGCTTTGCAGTTGTCGTATAAATGCCTCCATGTAAATCTAGATACAGACTTTTAGCCTAAGAGACCTGTGATTTGACTTGTCCATCTACTTAGGAAAGGTAATTCATGTGACTGTAAGAAGGCTTTGTAAACGTAGAATCATTTTCAGGTTGGAAGACCCTCTACCAAATTTGATAGAAGCTTGATACATAGGCTGTAAGCAGGTTTTCCTCCCTTAGTTGCTACTGTGGATCAATATCTCTTCTTGCCTCTTCTAGAGTTTGCATGCAATTTTCTATCATGGTCATTTATGTTCATCAGTATGAAACAGAATCATTGTAAATCATAGCCCTTTAGGCACATTTTTTTTTTCCTTCTGTAATGCTTGAGACCATGGAATCCTATTCAGAAGAGATGAAAAAACAATCCATCATTTTTTTAGTGACCCACAGAACTGGCATAGATGTGGATGGCAAGGTCTCCTTGTCTCCTTATCTTTGGGCTTCATCTTATAGTTTAATTCTTTTTTTTTTTTTTTAACTTTTTAAAGTTTATTTATTTATTTATTTAGAGAGAGCTAGAGACAGCATGAGCAGGGGAAGGATAGAGAGCAAGAGGGAGAAGAGAGAGAATCCCAAGCAGGCCCTGCACTGTCAGGACAGAGCCTAACATGGGGCTTGATCCCACACACCATGAGACCATGACCTAAGCTGAAATCCAGAGTCAGATGCTTACCTGACTGAGCCACCAAGGTGCCCCTCATCTTATATTTTAATTCTGAATGCCAATGAAAATGAAGCTCCCTGGGGGGTGTCTGGGTGGCTCATTCGGTTGAGCGTCCAACTCCAGCTCAGGTCATGATCTCACAGTTTGTGGTGTGGGTTCGAGCCCCGCACACGGCTCTGTGCTGACATCTCAGACCCTGGAGCCTGCTTCAGAGTGTGTGTCTCCCCCTCTCCCTGACCCTCCCATGTTCATGCTCTGTCTCTCTCTGTCTCTCAATAATAAATACATGTTAAAAAAAAAAGTTAAAAGAAAATGAAGCTGTCTGTGAAAAAAAAAAAATCAGGTTTAAAGTAGCCAGTTACCTTTATTTGTGTAAGTCCAAATATATCACGTTAAATATGGGAGGTAGAATAACTATAATATATTCTATTTTAATGTTTTTACATACAATTATTAAAAGTTATCTTCATCAGGAAAGAATGTTTATGTAATTATTATAAATTGTCAGAGTTATTACTTGAGATGTATAAGTATATTTATTACCCACATATTTAATGATATAATTCAGATAATTAGCGTAGAGACGGCAGTTTTTTACTTTAATGTTGTACTAAGATAAATGGTTTGCCTACTGTTCACATTTATCTGTAGCACAGAACTCATCAAAATATATGGTTGCTACAGAAACAAAGTGAAATATATCTGTCTTGACCAGTAGCTCATGCATAAGTGTTTTATTCTCTTTAGAGTCCTAACTGTGCCACAAAAGCAAAGTGAACTCTGGCTGGGTTCCATATCCCTGTGCACACGCACAGGTGAATGTCAATGTATTATAAGCATCTAGGGGGCTAATGGGACCTCTTGGTTCTCCATTTAGGGTTGGAAACTTAGACATGGTGCCAAGATGTGTCGTTGCCTCTACCCATGAAACTGCATGAAAGATGGGGGAGTTTCTTTCTAGTTTTCTTTAGGTCATTCTGCATGAAAACTACCTGTCAGAATTAAAAGTGGTAAAACTGTGCATTCTGTAAGAATGGTAAGTTTCTTCCTCATGAGAGTTTCAGTCTCAAAGCGGTTTGCCATTTGTCAACGAGTAGAGACTTGGACGAAAGAGTTGTTTGGCTCCTAGTCTGTTTTAAGCGCTTCAGATAAGAAACATCCTTATTTCCCAGAAGCCACCCCCTAGGGGATGATCTCTTATGGCTACCTCCAAGTTTAAGAAGCTCTCCCTAAAGCAGGGGAGATTTCATTTGGGGGATGAGGCTTGGGAAGTGGAGTTTGGTACACTCTGCCCTACCATTGTCTGCACCTGTTTGTTCATGAATTCAGTAACTATTAGCTGAACACCTTCCCTATGTTGGGCATTGTGTTGAGAAGGCAGTGGTGAAGGAGACAGATGATTCCTGCCATTTTGAAAGCTTGCAGTTTCATGGGGAATGTGGTGGGAGTGGGTGAAGAAGACACGAAGATTAACAGGAACTTGCAGCATTGTGTGTGATTGTGCCTCTGTGTCTACCTCTCTTAGCCCTCAAGAGGGTGGGGAGTGCAGGAATACAAAACAGCTTTGAGAGCATCCCGTGGCCATGTGACAGAAAGTTTACGGGGAAGTAAACCAGGTTGGTGGCTGAGAGAGGAGCCAGCGAATGGTGGAGACTACTCCAGGCACAGAACCCTGGCAATGAGACCTGAAGAAATTGTATTAGGGCGCCAGAGGCCTGAAATTTACTCCCCTGGCGGGAGGTGCTGATGAAGGGTTTTACCTAGGGCAGTGAGTGATTAGATCCCATTTGCCCATTGGAAAGATTCCTGGCAGTGGAGGAGGAAGTGGAATGGGACAAGGAGGAGGCCAGGCTTCCAGGCCAGAGATAGTGGCGATACGACTGCCAAGTTGGTGGCAGTGAGCGTGAAGGGAGATGGAATCCACAGGACTGGATGACCAGTTGGATGATTATAGTGAGGAAGGGTGAAACCGGAAACACAGGAAACAGGACAGCAAAAGTAATAAATAATTTTGGTTTACTCCTATAGACACCCAAGTTGCAGTGTGCAGCTGACTATCGGGATGCAAGGATCTGGAACATAGGAACAAGTTCCAGGTTGAGGATTAAGAGGCATCCACATAAAGATCAATGTTTGTTTGCTTGTTTGTTTGTTTGTTTGTTGAGAGAGGAAGCATGAGCAGGGGAGGGACAGAGGGAGAGGGAAAGAATCTGAAGCGGGCTCCACACCCAGCATGGAGGCCAGTGCGGGGGGGCCCCATCTCACAACTGTGAGATCATGACCTGATCTGAAATCAGCAGTCAGACGCTCAACCAGCTGAGCCACCCAGGCACCCCACATAAGGATTAATGAATAGTGTCAAAGTTGATTACTGTTGAATATTTCTCTTCCTGGAGTCTTCAGTATTTAGGGCTGCCTAGATCCAGGGCAGAATCTTTTGTGCCTTGTGTGTTCCCAAGTGAGATGGAGGTGAGGATAGGAGATGATTTTCACATGATCTGTGTAGTGAAACATATACTTAACCTTTTTCATAGGTGTGTGTGTTTTCTTTTTCTTGGGGGTTAACATTTAGGGTTTAGCCATCTTTGATCAAAGAATCCTCCAGCTACTGAAGTTTCATGGTACTGCTGGCATTTTCCTCACAGTTAAAAGTATATTGGGGAACCCCACCATCATGTATAGTCTGTCTCTAAGGAAAAAGAAATGAGTATGGAAAGAGATGATAGGAGTTGATTAAGACATTGGGGTTGCAGAATTCTGTGGCATAGTCATAGTGTTCTTTGTTGTTTTGTTTGTTTTACTTTTTTCACCCTCTTTTTCTTGACCAGCACAGAAAGCATTTTGTATTCAGAAGTCCTCAGTTGGGAGCGTGATTTCTGGGTCCACAAAGAGGGAAAATGAGGTGGACAGAATGGTAGTTTTAGAAGGAGAACATGTTTGCTTATGTGGGCAAAAGGGTAGGAGGAAGCGAAATAGAAATTCATTCTTATTGAGTTGATAATCTCATGTTAATCACATCATTGAAATGGTTGGCTGTGTTTTGTACAGTCTATACAGAGTTGGTCCTAATTCATATGAAAGGAAGACTTAGACATTATTTTTATTCATTTTGAACTCTGAATTACATACTGCAGAATTTCATGTAATAACTGTTGAAGTTGAAAAAATGTAGATATGTTACAAAGTTGAAAGTCACCACAATTTCATAGTTAAATGTGAAATGTTATGTATATTTAGGAATATGTAGAGAATTAAAAATCCAAATTCCAAATTAAGTACATATTTTTTATTACCTAAATGTTTCATATATATGTGAATAAATATCACTCTTTCACATTTTTGTAGGTCATTAACAAATAATTTCTCAGGGCAATATGATATAAAAGCTCTGTAATTAATTCAGTAATTCCATGATACGATACCTCTATTCCGTATCTCATTCATTTTATGGTCTCGGGCAGTATTTGACGGTTTAAGGTTGTTTTCCTTTAAAACTTTGGCTTAGGGGCGCCTGGGTGGCGCAGTCGGTTAAGCGTCCGACTTCAGCCAGGTCACGATCTCGCGGTCCGTGAGTTCGAGCCCCGCATCGGGCTCTGGGCTGATGGCTCAGAGCCTGGAGCCTGTTTCCGATTCTGTGTCTCCCTCTCTCTCTTCCCCTGCCCCGTTCATGCTCTGTCTCTCTCTGTCTCAAAAATAAATTAAAAACAAAAACAAAAACAAAAAAAAACTTTGTCTTGAACCAGGTTAGTATGAGTGAAAACTCTGAGTTGACCATCTGATGGTTATTGGATAGCTCTTGTAAAATTACATATTCATCAGTTTGGTTTTTGGAAAGGTAACCATAACCCTGGTAGCAGAAATAGATCATCTGAGTGACATTTTAAGTCAGAAAAAAAAAAAAAAAAAGCTTTTCGTTTCTGTCATTCATCATTGCAGAGCACTCCTGAGGCAAATCAGTAAGACTCCCAGAGGTAATGTTCGGAAGAAGACCTGTTTTGTATATAGTAATGAGATTGTGGTTTTAAACCCATCCATTCTATTTTGTAGTTTGAAGTGGCTTTAGTTCGAAACCTTAAAACCATATAAGCTTTGTGTGTTTGGAGCTCCCCAGGTTTTGTAAATGTTCTTTGCCTCAGCACTTTCCTATCTTGAGTCCTAGTGTCACTTTCTTACAATGTCTCATTGTGGAGAGCCTTGGGTGTGTCTCAATGGCTATATTTTTATTTAGTATCTTGGTTCACTAGAGCATTGTGCTAAGGAGGCCAAGGTTATGAGTGTTGATTCCATCCCAGTCAACCTTTAAAGTGACAAGTATTTTCCCTGTAGGTTCAACTGGTGCTTCAGAACTGGCTGAAAATATTTGACTATTTTTGTTCAAAGTATGGATGAGGCTGCCCCATTCATTAACTACACTGGAGAAAATAAAACTGATGTCCATCGGGTGAAATCTTTCCAAATGGGGACAGTAATTTTTTCTTGGGTGAAAGAAAGCATTTACTCTTATCTGTGGGGGAAAACACATGCATTTCAGCAGACTTGTTTTAATGTAAGTTCCAAGAGAATGGAGACCATCAGTCTTCGTAGTACTACCCCATCCTGGTGTGCTCGGCATAGACAGAAATGATCAGCTCTCAACGTCTACTGCAGCGGAGAACGCTGGGCATTTTGTGGAGTAGATGGCAGAGGGGGGTCATCTCTTCCACCTATTTAACCTGATTTATTGCCTTTGAATTTTTTAATAAGGACATATTTTAAGCTCCATCTGGGGACTGAGAGCTCTGATCATTCATGCAGTGAACTTTGAATAAGTTGATAAGATTGGCTGGACCCTATTACCATAATGGATGGTGACTATTTGACATTTACAATGGAATGCTCCATTTGCACTAAAATAAGTGAATTTGTATTTAAAAATAATTTACCAGTTGTTTTTTTTCCCCCTACCAGACCTAAAATAGAGGTCATTTACATTCAAAGCTAAAAAATAATAACTGCATTCGGACTTAGTGAAATTTGTTGAATACATGTTAATTCGTGCGGCCCCATTAAACCAGATTGTGTTGATCTGTTAGCTGGAGAAAGAGCAGGAGTCCTCTTACTCTCATGGACCTCAACTCTAAGTTACTAGATTTTCTGAATACACAAGGATTTTTACTAAGTGCACATTGTTTGTCAGGCCTTGTGACCTTCCTGCCGACTGAACTGCTTATAGGTTAGATGGTGGTTGTCTCTGCTGTTCCAGTTTTAATTGCAACTTCTCTGGTTTGAAAACTGATTTGTGTAGCTCTTCCTGGTGGAGCATTAGGTCACTGGTATCCTTTGCTGCCCATGATGCATGGAAGTGAGTCAGTGGAAAATTCACTTACTCATCATGACCTACTTCTGTCACTTGCGTTGAAGGTGCGCTTATTTGTCAAAAGCCATCTGTCCCCCTTCCAGAAACTCTTGCTCAATTGCTACTTTAACCCCTTAGCCTATAGGTTCTTTTAGAATTTTCACAGTTACTTGAATGTGTCTATCAGCTACACTGTAGTAGGTGTAACCTGTTTTAAATCGACGCTCGGAAGCCAGAGACAGTCTGATCTTGTATGGCTCTCAGCACATTGCAACCCCCCCCCCCCCCCCAATCCCCAGTCACTGCTTTTCTAATGAAGATTCTAGGCCTTCGAGGAGAAACTGTAAAATGGTAAGTTTCAGGATTTATTAGGAGCACACTCTCCCCTCCCTCATTTTCAGTAGAACTTTCCCTTTCTCATGTTTATTAGCTTATTCTTGGGTTCATTGATCCAGCAAGGTTTAGTCAAGGGTGGCTTTGTGCCTGGTCAGTAGGGTCACAAGAAAAATAAGATCTGTGCTTCTTGCCTGCATGCAGTTTATACTCCCCACTAGGAGAGTTGCAAAGAGTCATTTTAAAGTAAGACCAATTTTAAATTCCATTTTAAATGTGGGGAAGTACGGAATATTCCACTCGGAGACCAAAACAAGGATTACTTCTTCATTTTGTTGTCAGATCAGTCCTGCCTCTCTTTGACCAGAAGGTTCACCCTTTTCACACAGTCATACATGTCAGTGTGTGAAATTGTGTACCATCGACCTTTATGCAAGTAGGAGAGGCTTTCTTGAGAACAGAATTCTAAACTGCACAAAAGGAAGTGATGTGTATTAATTTATACATTTTATTAAGTACACATACACACACATATATATGTGTGTGTATGACAACTGTAACCATATAAACATATAGTAACAGATGTATTGCTATTTCTTTCACGTCCAGTATTCACACCACAGAGGATTAGAAATGATATGCCATATTTACACATGAAACAAGGTAAAGTTCAATTCAGCATTATTTAAGGTATAACTATTTCATCTCAGAATAATATAAAAATACTTGTTTCCCTGATCTAATCAGTTTACAGACTCTCAAGTCAGGAATGAATGATTATACCTGAACTAAATGTATAGAGGAAGTGAATGGAAACCAGCATTTGATGACAGAATAGTATTCTTCTTGAAATCCATGTCATTCTTGGCTCTTAATGACTGCTTACTGTGAACAACTCCTCTTAAAAAACAAAAACAAAAACAAAAAACACTTTTGCCTGCTTGATAGCACTTAAAAAAAAAAGCAGCACCTGTTTCCATTAAAATAACCAAGTGGAATTTTGTTTTCTGCTAACTGATGAAGTTGTGAATATTAATGTATTTGGATCTTAATTTCCTTGTGCTGTTTTCAGATTGTTACTGATAACTCTCCTTTTGGAGAAGACTTTGTAGAGAAAGCATTCAGGTTCAGACCGAGCTCATTGGTTCACATTTATTACAACATAGGCATGGTTTATATTGCTGAAAATGTTCTTTGCTTTTAGACAAAGAACCACAAGGTTCTGCTCAAAGACATTAGTGAAACGGCCAATTCGAAAGTAAATAAGAGCTAGTTAAGCTGAGTTAACAATGGAGAAACAGTGATGTGTGGTGCCCTGTGAATTTTGTCGCGTTAGAATGATCTAGATTTTGCAACATGATAACTGATTAACTTTGACCCTACTGTGGGAAGACAGTCGGCTTGTGTTCATTTGCTCCTTGCAGCTTTATCTTTGCTTTTGCAACCATTTTCTGTGATAAGCAAAATAAATTAAAGTTTCAAAGGAATCCGTTTGTCAAGTAATACGGCATTGTGAATCTCCATCTACATACACAATCTATGTGGAGGTCCATATAAACAATGAAGTCTAAGAACAGGTTTTTACACTGTATTACATTTCATTATAGGCATAACCCTGTTGATCTGTTTGGTTCTCAATGAAAGAGGCCCTTCACGGCAGCTTACTTTTCATAACAGACCCCATTTCAAACAAGAGATTAGAGATTAAGCCAGTTGGCCAGTGACTTAAGTATAAAATATCTTATCTGGGCTTTGCGCAATCTCTTCATTTAAAACTACTTACCTAAAAGGCTTATTTCTTTTGTTGTGGTGTCATCACAGGCCACACCTAGAGAATTTAGAATTGTTTCTTAGAGCTTATTCAGCTGTTTTCTGCTAAGCTGTCTTTAAGTAAGGTATTGAGAAGCAACATAACCTTTCTGGGCCATAACCTCCAGTGTGATGGGAATGCTCTCTGTCGCCACAAAAGCATGGCATTTCTGCAGCCTTTGGAAAAGTCTGAGGAGGGAAATGGATGGGGTCCCTGCCAAGTAGTACTTGTGGGCATTTGAGTGGGTCGTGGGGAGCTCTGTAATAGTGATTCCAAAACCACAAGGTCTCCCTGTTCTCCCTTTGGTGCTAGATTCCTAAGTTATGCCCCGCCCCACCCCTACCGTCTGTCCTATAGCCACTTGTTCTGTAGTGGGGACCAAGGGTAGGTAATAACAGATGATTCATTCCATATGACTAACCTCCAGCACTGGGGCTTTCTTAACGTGTGACAGTGTGATTCTAGTTAGCTTCTGCATTGCAGCCTCAACTTCTGTACGTGTTTGGCACATGGAATGTGAGACACTTTATGTTCCAATGCAATATGGTAATCACCACCTGAATATAAATTCAGTGATTAAAGCTCCAAAAGAAGCGACGATATTTAACAAGAAATGCTGGGAAGAGTTGATGTTTATAGAGCTGTTTGTTGTTCCCGAGTAGCTGGCTTTGTCTTCCACTGTATCAGTAGTGTGTTGTACGTGGCTATTCTAAAAGGATGGTCTTGATTTATGGAGTGTGTTTACGTAATTGAGGGGGTTAGCTGAGAAACAAAAAAAAAGTTCCCTTGAAGGACTGAAGGACTGCTCATTTAGAGGGAGCCACTGAGGTGACCTGCTTTTACTTTGAAATCTGCGCAACCACAGGGTCGTATTTGGTGTTTTCATTGACATTTTAGGTCCAGGAGACCTGTTTTCCTTCTGGCTTTGCTATTGGTTGAGTTGACCAAGCCTGCCAAAGTCTGGCTATGTCTCCCGCACATCATTAATAACTATTAGAATTGCCTTGCCCTGGCTTTGATTAGCACTACTGTGACTACACTACCAAAAGCAATTGGATGGCAGTTAATTAAAGGGGTGCCGACGATTCCTTCCCTTTGCAAACATGTGGTCAGCATTCTGTGCTGGCTTTCTCTTTTCATGTTTTAATCCTGGCTCTGACAAGAGATGAGCTTTTGCTAAAATACTAAAACGACACTTATTAATGATTTCTCTGAGAGAGACACTTCACTGGTATTCTTCATCGCTGTGAGTGAGTTGACGTTGGCTGGTACATCACAACCAAGGTGATCCGGTATGTCATTTTTTTTTTCCACTGTGAACGCTTTCTTTTTTTAAAAATGACTTTATTGAGGTATAGTTGACATAGCAAACGCTGGACATATTTAATGTATACCACTTGATGAGTTTGGAGATAAGTATATATATTCGTGCAACCGTCACCACAACCTGTGCCCTACTACGGCTCCTTGATGTAGCCCTTCTGAGATGGTGAAGGGAAGTGGAAACCAGCAGTGGCTTCCTCACCACTTGAGTTGTTTACAGTCGAAGCCTATGTGGGATAATGAGGCCTGATCTCAGCTGGGGTGTGGTATTCCTGGATGCCTGCAGTGGGCATAAACATCTGTAACTGGCACTTGCCAAGCAAGCATGGCTCTTGTGCTCAACTCTGTCCTGCTTCCCTTTATCCCCAGCCACATACTTGCTCACCACAGGGTCTGTCATATTGTACCTCTTGGAGCCCTGCATTGGAACAGAGGAGACACAGGTCCTGGCCACTCACAAGTCGCATGAAGAAACAGGAACCTCTGCCTGCTCTGGATCGCTCAGCCCTTCTTCTAGGCTTGGGCCCTCCCCTTCTATTCCCTGGAGGAACAGGGCCCACAGGCTCTTTTGTCCTCAGGGCAGGGTCTGGGTGGCAAATTGCCTCCAGGCCGCCTCCTGCCTCTACTCCGGAAACCAGAACTCAGGACAGGCCCTCTAAGTCCCAGGAACCGGACTCTGCACGCAAAGATTTCTTCTCCTTTATACTTTGCATTGTCCTCCAGGGGAAGGAATACTACAAATTATTATCTTAATAAACTGTCATGTCAAGGACACATACGTCTTCACTTTCTACCACCCTCCATTCCTCTTGGGAATCCTGGCTAGCAGTATTAAAAAAGCCATCTGCTTTTCTTTTCAAATCACACACACATTTTTCCAGATGAAGAGGTTACAACATTCAGGATTGGAATTTTGTGGAAACACGTGCACGCACACTTAAACTCCCATACTCCCGCTGCTGACGAGTAACCGCCATTATTGTTCATGTACATTTCCTTCCAGTCCTTTTTCTTTTTTTTTTTTTTTTGCCTTTTCTATAGTTTAAACATGTTTGACAGCAGGTTTTGGACTCTACGTTTGTTTTTCACCTTTGTCTTTGTAAGCATTTTTGGAATAATGTCCCATAAGACTGATTGTCATCAGTTCTCTGCCATCTCAGAAAAATGTCCAAAAAAGGGATGTGTACATAGAGTTGATGGTAAAACAGCCAGATTACATACAAAAAAAAAACCAAAAAAACAAAAAAAAACTTCCCCAGAGAGGAGACAGTTAATTCTAGGTAATTGTTGAGTGATCTTGAAAAGAGAAAAGTGAGGGAGCCCTTGGGTGGCTCAGTTGGTGAAGCATCTGACTTCAGCTCAGGTCATGATCTCAGGTTTGTGAGTTCAAGCCTGCATTGGGCTCTTTCCCTCTCTCTCTTACCTCCCTCTCTCATGCTCTCACACTGATTGTCATTTTTTTTTTTTTAAAGGGAAAAGTGAGTGGGCAAGCTCAAGGGTCTTGCTCCAAGTTCCAGCTCTTCTTACCTGAGGGGGGGAGGGGCAAGGGGAGAGGGGAGACCTTCCTGGCTCAGCCTCTGTCTTTGAGCCGCCTGGGACCAGCCTTTTCTTGCTCAGTTTGGGACTTTTTCAAACCATTTGATTTCAGGCCACCGTGACTCAGACAGAACTAGGTCTTTATTGTGGGGAAGATTTTTAAAAATAGATATTTCATTTAGTACATAAAAAGCATTTACAGGACAGAATGACCAAAAAAGGAGCTATATCCTAAGAAAAGTTGCCAACTCTTACTTCTATTCCTGAACCTTATCAATTTTTAAAAAACCTGTTAGAAAGGGAAGTAGTTTTCTTCATTTCTCTACAAATTGATGAACTTTTTCATAGATGAGTTAGAGATTAATCTTTTGAGGTAAAATCGTATCTTGCAAGAGGAGGTAGAAAACTAATCAAAGTTCTTTGTCTAAGAGGAAGTTTTCACAGTTGAAAAATGACTCATCTCTGAAGCTGGGCTGTGATGATGAGGGCCAGGAGGATTTGGGGGGATAGAGTTATCATTCATAATTAATACATCATTAATTCTTCCTAATGATGATGTCAGACTCATTGCTGATTGTTGTTGTTGCTTTTGACTAGAACACAAACATTAATTATTGGTTCCACTGGCATTTGCTGTAATATAATAATTACATTAAAATTATTTTATGAATGGAATTGTATGTCTTAGTTTGATAGTGTATTATGGGCACATTAGCCATCTTGGGACCTCTCCTCCCCCCTCATTACCTGTTTTATATTTCTCAATGCTAAAATGATTCCCATGTTAGGTATCTTTACTTTATATTGTACTTCACTTGAGAAAATGCCTTAACCTGACTCAGATGAGAATCACTTGCCTACCTGGATACTGAAAGCTTTAGCCATTGTCTGTCTTCCTTCTTTCCTTCTTTCCTTCCTTCCTTCCTTCCTTCCTTCCTTCCTTCCTTCCTTCCTTCCTTCCCTCCTCTCCTCCTCCTCCTCCTCCTCCTCCTCCTCCTCCTCCTCCTTCTTCTTCCTCTTCTTCTTACTCTTCTTCTTCTTCTTCCTCTCCTCCTCCTCCTCCTCCTCCTCCTTCTTCTTTTAATCTTTATTTATTTATTCAGAGACCGAGAGAGTGAGAGAGGAAGGGAGAGAAAGAATCCCAAGCAAGCTCTGTGCTCTCTCAAAACCTGCCACAGGGTCTGATCTCATAAGCTGTAAGATCACAACCTGAACTAATCAAGAGTTGATGCTTAACTGATTGAGCCACCCAGGCGCCCCTAACAGTTACATTTCTAATTTAGATGATTATGTGTTGATTTGTTTCATTTTATTTTACTTTGATTTTTGTTTTCATCATGGCTACCTAGTTTCTGTCAAACCTTGGGTAGGCGGGGGGGGGGGGGGGGGGGGCAGGGGGTTGTTGGTCGCTATTTTTTTTTTTTTTTCTCAAATACACAGTGTGGCCTAACTAAACAATGGAGCTATTTTAAAACTCTGGGAAATGTCTCCCTCCCCAGATTTCCTGATTGCAAACTCATATGCACATCTCTTGAGTCCTGGTACCAGTGCTCCCTTTGCCTGAGGCAAAGACATTCTTGAAAAAATGCTGGGGGATTTTTGGTGGAGTTGTAAAGCTGCCTACAAGACAAAGGAGTTAACACAGGAAAACCCACGTTGAGGGATATAACCATGGAGGGAGTTAGAAGATAACTTGATCTACTGAGAATTTATCACCAGGTGCCAGTCTCCAGATTGTAGAAAGGGGACATGACCTGTCACTACCCACTCTTCTGCTTTCTTTTACACTATTTTAAAATATTGAAACTTTCAGATGCAAAAATAAACTTAAGTTTCTAAATGTATTCTATTTATAAATCTAAATAAATTTGTGTAATTTTTTTAAGTAAAAAGAGAAATGGTTTTTGTCATTTGAAAAACATACCATCAAATATTTGGTGTACTGTCCTCGAGGCACATTAGCTAATGGCACAAAGTGTTTTTGCTCGTTACCATATAATTGTGTGAGTTCAGCAACTTTGGTGCCTACTGGTAACAGTCAGTGTAGCTAATATCTGAAGACCCAGGCAGAAAACACTCTGTTAACATAAGTGAGCCCTGTAATTTTATGATTATACTGTGAATGAAAATATGATGTGACCACAAAGCCAAAGGAATGACTCACTTGGTAGCTATTGACAGATTTTATTTTCAAGATGGTTTAGGTGTATTGTTGTTTTCATGAGTGTTACGTTCTTTCCGCAGGGTGTAGGGTCTCTTTAGGAAAACAGTAAGTAAAAGTAGCCAGTGAAAAATTTCACCTTCACTTCTTTCATCCAGTCTGCGATTTATTCTCAGAAAGTTGAAGCATTTGAATTCTTGTCTTGATGTGCAGTTTAATTTCATGTGAGCAGATCACTAAGGATCCTTTTCAGTGTGGTAATGTTGCACAGGGGGCTGCTATCTCTCCGTACCATTGAATTTCTACTTAGAAATGTTGCCATGTGAAGGTCAGATTCCCTAACTGGAATCAACAGGAATCCAGGAACACAATGGACAGGAACTCTGTGAGTCACTCACTGCAGGGAATGCAGAATGAGTTTGGGTTGGTTGCCTGGTGAATATGGTGAAGAGGCAGAGTGGGTGTGTTACTCAGGAGCTCAGGGTACTTACTTATAAGGACCAAACCAGGCTAGGGACGAATGAGGTCACCTCTTTGAACACAAGGCTGGCCTTATGAGAAATAGATGGCCGTGCCTGTCAGAGGCATGCCGGTGGTTTCAAGGTGAGTGAAGCCAGCCTTCAACTTTTCCTTGGTAACTGACGCTTTCATGGCATGCCAGTTTGTCTGAAACCCTGCCGTAGCTCTAACATTTTCTACGGTGCAGTGAAAGCTCTTTCTACACACAAACACATTCTCATACATGATCTCTTAAAGTCTCGGAGGTTATTCGGGAGCAGGAATGGGGGCAGATGCCAGACTAAAGGAATGACATCTTGAAAGAATAAATGGAACAGAGAAATCCAAGATTCGGGTTCACAAGCTTCTGGAAGTTGTAATATGTACATTTTATAATGAGGAATTTGTTTTATTTTGAGACCTGTCATTTGTAACTATTTCAACTTAAAAAGAAGTTTGTCTCAATAGTACATGCAATATACCCTTTTATGCTTTGTGTCTTCTGGCCAAATTCCAAATGCATATTACAACATGGGCCATTCCTTTTCTCCAGAGCCACTGCTCATAAACATGCTTCACATCGCAAATCTGATTTCCGTATTCTCCAATACTGAAAGAGTCAGAGTTCAAGAAATAGGGAAAGAAAAAAAAAAAAACAACATATGGAGCATGATCCAGAAATTTAGGTTTAATTTCAAAATCTATTAAGAAACAGTGGAACAAAAAAGTTTGATTCATACACGCTTAAGCACAATTCTTTTCTCTAGTTGGGTCTGTCTAGACCAGCTGGTTTGGGCAGGGATAAGTAGAAAGTAAGTGCCTGTTTGGCATGGCTGATCTCTGTGTTGGGTCATTTGCCTTTGGATCCTCCACAATGCCCTGTGGAGATGGAAATGTCCATATCAGGACCTCTCACATGTCTGTTCGCCATGAGCCTGAGCACTATATGGAAGTATATCCCAGGATAAAAAGCATGCTCCATGTGGTGACATCGGTATGTCTGTCCATCCGGGTCAGGCTCACTGCCTCCAGAAAACTCTCACTGTCTGGTGTGAAACTTGAGGAGCTGATCTCCCTCCTGTGTTTGAACGTTGGGCTGTAGGTACAAAGATCTGCTACCCCCAAGATCACCTACCTCCATCTCTTTGGCGTGCGTCTGTAGTTACCAAGCTCGCTGATGTATGCATAGGACCAGAGCGCTGAGATACTAATTTACAGGGATAAATATAGTTATTATTGAGCTGCGCTCAATAATACCGTTCTAATTCTCTGTCTTAGAGACACTTTAACATAATGACTGAAAGCACAGGTTCTGAAGGCAGACTGTCTGGATTTGGATTCCCCTTCCACCACATACTCTTTGTGTGATGTTGCCAGACAAGCCTCTAGACTTCTCACTTCTTCGGTTTTTCACATCTGTTCGATATGGATAAAAATAAGTCCTACCTCAGAGGATTGTCACGAAAATTAAACCGTTTCTTGGCACAGAGTAAACACTTGTCAAAGTTAGCAGTTATTGTTATTGCTGTTTTTTGTCATTCACATTTGGGCACACCTCTCCGCGAAGCTAGCCGCTTCCCCTGTATGCTTGGGGGAATATTAGCAGAGCAAGGCGTGTTAGTTAGGTGACTTAAATGATTCATGGCATCGGGCGAAAGTGGACTGATGCACATGGTTTTGACAGTTGGTCTGAAACAGCAAAGTCTGTTGGGTAGAGTCCCTTGTATGTCCCTCTACCTTGCCGTTGCCAGTTTGAAGCCCTTGGCTTGATTGGCCCAGTGCTTGGATTGACACTTGAACCTGTGGTTTTGCAGCTTTTGTTTTTTCTTTCTTTCTTTCTTTCTTTCTTTCTTTCTTTCTTTCTTTCTTTCTTTCTTTCTTTCTTTCTTTTTTACCATTTCTTTTTAAATGATTATTTATTTTTGAGAGAGAGAGCTGGGGAGGGGCAGAGAGAGAGAGGAAAGAGAGAATCCCAAGCAGGCTTCGTGGCATCAGTGCAGAGCCAGACGCGGGGCTCCAGCCCACGAACCGCGAGATCATGACCTAGGCCGAAACCAAGAGCCAGATGCTCAACCAACTGAGCCACCTAGGCGCCCCATGTTTTTCTATGTTCCTAAAAGCCAACCAATAGCCCTTCGTGTTGTTACTTTTTTTTTTTCTGTAACTGTGTTAATATTGTCATTTACTCTCACGTCTTGTTGCTTTAGACCTAGCCCCTTTAGCTCTTGAATAATTCATTGTATTGCCTTAAAAGTTAATTCTGTAGGTAACCTTAGGCTTCTTGTTCTAAGATCCTTGAGGGAAAGCCTTAGTGTAACATTCGAAATATTAAAACATTTATGCACGAAAGAAGGTATGCAAGAGAGGAAGACCGAAATGTTGTATTTTGATAACTAATGTTTATGAAGCACTTGCTGTGTGCCAGGTACTATGATATTTCTTTACATGAGTTACCTCATTTAGTTTCTACATAGCCCTCTGAGGTAGTTCATATTCTTATCCCTATTCTACAGAATGGTAAATTGACGCTTAAGGGGGTTGGAATTGGAAACGAGATCTACCAAGGGTAAGTCCTTATATTTGATAGCCATCCCATGAAATCTAAAAAGTAGCTAGCTCTCTCTCTCTATGCAAAAGAATTACTCTACTCTCATAAGTAGTAGTTATGTGTATCTGTGTCTAATGCAGATTTCTAACTTTGATGGTGCCCTGCTTGTAAGAGCCCTGTGACTTCCCTAGTGGCCCCGTTTGCCACTAGTTATTACTGCGGCCTTGGCGCACACCACACCACCTTCCGGAGCTACATTGCTGTTTCTCAGCTCCCAAACGACAAGAGCAAGGTGAATTTGCTACCCAGACTGGATACCGAGCAGCTAACTTACTGGCCAGCATCTTCTGGTATCTCCCTAGCCCTCCTGTCTTTAGCAACTGAATTGATTCCTTGTGGCCAATTTCATCTTTGCAAAATGAGAGACCCACTAAGAAAACATCAGTGGATACAAATGAGAGAGAAGGAGAAAAAAATTGTCCAGTTAAAGGAAAACCTGACTTTTTTACTGTACTTTTCACCAGAGTAGTCTGTTCTTCCTTCCTTTGGAGGGCTGTATCCTTTTCATATGGGAAACAAACAGCAGGGGCGGGGTGTACGTGCTTTAAGTATGGGATTAGCAAACAACTCCTGTTAATATCCATTTGGCAGTTTTCCTGTTGTTGTTCCATCTAGGAAACATTTTCTTCTACTTCTGCCCATTATCATAGTTTTGACACTCCTGTCATTAACAGAATGTCATTTTGCAAGATACTGAATTAGGCACAGCTAGCAACAAAGCATACTGAACAGAAAGATAATGGCTTTTTGCCACATGACTTTTCCTCACAGAAAAGCACAGAGTGGAGCTCTCCTGTCAGCTGTGCCTGTGTGTGTTTGTGTTCTGACTGGGGGCAGGTGGAACAAGGGGCAGTTCACTTGGCAGAGCGCTGTGCCAAATTTTGGTAAACGGAAAATGATTTAGAGCCGGAATCATGTTAAATAGTCCCGATGCTCATTCTGTGCTTGACATACATTTCTGTTGAGTGCCGTAAAAGGAGGTCGGGTATTTACAGAAGCAAACTCCTCTGCCTTTTATGGGTCAGAACCGAGTGGCTCCAGTGTCCTCTGAACCAGAAAGAAGGAACGAGCTTTTGATTTTTATGGGTAGCTTTGAGCTCTGTAGCTAAAGGACCCTACCAGACTAAAATATATCCACCAAATTAAGTGTTTCTGGATGTAGCAAGTTAAACAGATTTAATTTCTATATGGAGAAGTCTGGAACAGGTAAAACATAGTCATCAGTTCAACTGGTCTATATATGTCCAAATGAAATTTGGATGTAAGAAAATCTTACCATCAAGGTGTGCCTGGGTGGCTCCGTCAGTTGAGCTCTAACTTTGACCCTGGTCATGATCTCACAGTTCATGGGTTCGAGCTCTGTGTCGGGCTCTGTGCTGACAGCTCAGAGCCCGGATCCTGCTTTGAATTCTGTGTCTCCTTCTCTTTCAGCCCCTACCCCTCTCACAGTCTCTCTCTCTCTCTCTCTCTCTCTCTCTCTCTCTCTCTCTCTCTTTCTCTAAATAAACAAACAAACAAACAAACAAACATTAAAAAAAGGTGGGGAGGGGGGGTAGAAAATCTTACCATCGAGCTTTATGAAGGTGTTGAGCATTTCTTAAAAGCAACAAAAGTAGAGACTGTAGGTACAGGAGAAAGAAGTTAATAGTATAACTGTATTACAGTATTTCCAAAAAGGCAGATCAGAGCAGATTTATTAAGTCTATACTGTGGTTTGGTGCTGCTACCCCTTTCTAAGGTTTTTTAAAGATTTTACTTCCTCATGACTGGCCAACTGAGAAAAGTTCAATGTTATTCATTTAAATCGATGAAAAGTAATTTTTATAGTTGGACTTTGAATTTGGTTTTCTGCTTCTTAGAAACAAAAATGTATCATTATGAGTTTTATGTATATCCAGTATGAAACATGAGAGCTTAAAAAAATGTGTTAAAGTCACATATTTTACCACCCCCCCCCCTCTGCCCCAACACACACACACACACACACACACACACACACACACACACACACACTGGAAGTTCAGGAAAACATTAGTTTGTATTTGTATTTTGTTTATTCTTAACTCCCCAATACATTGTAGGCTTATGTTCAGTCCCTGTCTACCGCTGCCCTGAGCACAACCAAAGACTTAAAAGTGTCAGTCTCTGAAGGATTTGACCCTGACCTTTTTACCCAGTTACCCAACCTGAAGTATTTGACCCTGAGCCTTTACCCAGTTACAAAACCAGGACTACCACCCCCACCGATCCCCCACCTGTCTCTCATTGCCACTCAGCCTAGGGGATATCAGCTCTTCAAGCTTTGCAGAATAGATTAGACCATGGTTTTGGATGACTCCATAAGGTGTTTTGGCAAGATCAGCCCTTGGAACAGTTTCCCAAGATCTAGCACATGCCCTTCAGCTCTTAGATTAAAATTAATCACCCCATTTCCCCAGCATTGTCTTCGCACCATCATACCAAGGAGGAGCAGTCTTTATTTTGTGTCTTCTGTGTGAGGTTTGAGCTATTGTGTCCTGCAGGAAGAATCTTAAGTTCACAAGTCATCTGTATCTCCTCCTTGACTTTTCTAGCCCTCAGGTGTCCTTCAAATCCATCACCTGCCCTCAAGTCTTAGCATTCCTGAGGGGCAAATGGGCTAGGGATTTCCTACGATTTTGTTGCAGGTAAATTGTCCTAAAAAAAATTTCTCAGGTACTGAGACACTCCTCGCTTGAATCACTTTTTACTTCTAACGTTTTTAGCAGTTGAGCTTTGCTTGCTGCTGTAAATATCCCTGTCATTACCAAACTCCTACTCAACTTTAACCTTCATATTATGCCTCTCTTTTAATCCCACTGACTATCCCTTTGTAATTTTACTCAGAACAACGTGTATGTAGGTTTTTCCAGTAAGGTGTGTCGCACCATACATCCAGCCCCACAACACTGTCAGTTCTTTGTGTTTTCTCAGTTATACGTGACCTTGATCAATGTAGTAGTATCAGACAATGCAGTAGTATTCTAATATAATCTTGGATCAGTTGTATCTTATAAGTTACACAATGTTGGGGCCCCTGGGTGGTTCAGTCGGTTTGGCGTCCGACTTGGGCACAGGTCATGATCTCGCAGTTTGTGAGTTCGAGCCCCGCATTGGGCTCTGTGCTGACAGCTCAGGGCCTGAAACCTGCTTCGGATTCTGTGTCTCCCTCTCTCTCTGCCCCTCCCCTGCTCATTCTCTGTCTCTCAATAATAAACAAACGTTAAAAAATTAAAAAAAAATAAGTTACACTATGTTTGTGGCACAAATTAAAAACTTCTTAAGAACTCAAACTGTATTAAGTTATTCAAAAATAGTTACTGAATCTTGAGTGAAATTATTATTTTCTATATTTTTCCCTGTGTCCAAAGAGATTGACCATTACATAAAATGTAGTCTTTGGCGTCAAGGAGCTCGTCCCCCCTCCTAGATTATAACCTCCATGTAGAATCCCTGGTTATGTTTCCTAAATGAATGAGTGACTCCACAATGGGTGCTGTGCTTGCCAATGTCTCTGTGGAACAATGTGGTGAATGTCAGCCACCCATCAGCCGTGTGGCTGACAAAGGACATTAGAGTTCACCATACCAGCCACATTGCTACGTCTTGTTCTGAAATTAGCCACAAAATGGACTAAGAAGAAATAGGATTAGAAAATGTTTTATGTCAGGCTGATCTCTGAGGTGAAGGGATTATTTAGGGAAAACCTATGAATGGAAGGATAATTTGCCATGCACAATATATACTGTGAAATTCTAGTGCTTACTATTTATGAAAATAGGTTTCAAAGCTGATTGGGATTCTGTCTCACGCTTTAAACAGCAACAGATTTTGGATGGTACCTTTCCTCCAGATTCTGCCATAGAAGGCAGTTATCTGTGAAGTATTCTTATCTCTTTTATACCTTAAACACTTGGAGACTGTTTTCTTCGTGTTCTTATCTCCCCTAGTACTTTATACATAGGAAAAGACATTCCATTAATATCTGTTACACTGAATAGTGTCTTGCTAATATCTGTGTGTTCAGCCATCCCTCCCTTCCTCTATGAAGACAGAAAATTGGGCCAGACTTCAGTATGGGTTATCTTAATGGATTAGATATATTTCCAAGAAGTACCGTGAACAGTAATATGTATTTTTTCCTATTGATTTGCCTCAGAATTTTTGAAAGCTTGGAGACCTATGCCTTGCTGTAGGTATGTAATTAGCCAAAATTTTTCAGTCATAGGTGAAAACAGTGTGAGCAGCTCTTCATTTCCATTATAATGAATGCCTTTAAAAAGAAATTTTTTCCACTAATGGAAAAGTTAAGTTCAAGTATGAAGCCAATGATATCCATAATAAGCATTCATAATTACATACCCTACATAGCTGTGAACTAGGGTCATTACATAGGTGCGGGAGTGAAGAGGCCTGTGGCACTCAGGCTTGGTTGTCACCACACTGTCACTGCTTGCTCCTTCTCCTTTTTTTTGTTTTTGTTTTTTTTGTTTTTTTTTTTGGTGGTGTACAGAAGAACATGGACTGATATAATGCATTGAATTTGGGGGCCATTAGTTATTCAAACAAAATACTTAAAGTACAATCACAAAGAGTGGGATAGATTAGCCCATCAGCTTAACCTCCTAACTGGCCTCCCTACTTCCTCCTTTGATCATTTCCATCTGGTAGCCTGAACCCTTCTTCTCTTTAGACAAAAGTCAGATGATGTTCAAAACCTTCCAACGGCTTTTCTTTTCCCCCAGGCTAGAGACTGGTCTCCATGCTGTGGCCTCTCAAGATGCTACAGATATGCCCTTGCTCTTTCTCCACTGTCTCTCTGGTGCCTTTGGCTCACTCTACACTTGTGTCAGGCCTTTTGCTCTTTCTGAATGCTGGATGCCTCATCCTTCTGTCCCCATTCACTTCTTACCTCCCCAGTAAGTCCTTTACTGACCGCCTCTTTACAGGTGTGATTCGTTACATCTGCCCTCCCCGTCCTACCTTCTGAACTATATTTTCTTTCTTTCTTTTTGTTTTTTTAAACTTTTATTTATTTATTTTGAGAGAGAGCATGAGTGCCCAAGCAGGGGAGGGGTAGATGGGAAGGGAGAGAGAGAGAGAGAGAGAGAGAGAGACAGAGACAGAGAGAGAGAGAGAGAGAGAGAGAGAGAGAGAATCCCAGGTTCTGAGCCATTAGCAAAGAGCCTGATGCGGGACTTGAACTCACGCACCCTGGGATCATGATCTGAGCTGAACCCAAGAGTTGTACCTTTAACTGACTAAGTCACCTAGGCACCCTTCTGCACTATTTATCTCTATCACCATCTCCTACCATATATATCATAGTATATTATAAACTTTATAAAGTTTACTCATTTTTGTGTTTACTATCTGCTTCTTTCTCCAGCATGTAAGCCCCTTGAGGGCAGCAGGGATTTTTACTGTTTAGAGTATACATAGCATATATTGGGGACTCCGCAAGCAATTTGTTAAATGAATTATAGAACGCCTAGGTGGAGCCTTGATTTCACAGACCATAGTGGGATGCCAACAGTGCTTGGCTTTACCTTATATCACAGAGACACAAACACTCATGCGTGCATCTCTGCCACTTTCTAAACTGTTCAGGAAAGGGGGTACATCTGTAGCCTTGAAGAAGCCTCAAGAAAGGGGAGATTGATTTACATCAGAAAAGCAAAAAAGTTCCTGGGAGAAGACAGTGGTATGAAGGTAGAAATGGAGAGAAAGACAAAGCAGTCTCTGAAAGAATAAGTAGGATTTGGGGGGAAGGTGTCTACACATTTTTAAGGAAGATTTTCTTTATGTTGCTTACTATAATTTTTCTTTCAAAATACAGCTCGAATATACTTTCTAAGGCTTTTGCATGCGATTTGCAAACATGCAGAGGCCTAGATCGTTCCTGTTGCAGAAAAGGAAAAAGAAACGTCCATGATATATATAATTTTAGTGCATTTAAGAATTCTAAAATTTGCTTCAAATGAATAACCTAAAACAGGAATGAATTAGACCCATATTTATGTTGCCATGGTTAAATCTCAAAAAATATAATGTTGAGAGGGAAAAAAGTAGGTTGCACAATACCTATAATTTGTAGTGTGTACTAAAGTATAATTTCTGCAAAAGTCAAAAAGTGTGACTGCCACAGAAATATAAAATGACCATGTTAAAGCTTTTGTTATTAATTAATGAGAGTAGTTGTAATATATTAAAAAAGATGAAAAGATTTTGAAACTCAAATGCGTATCTACATATATATATGTGTATATGTGTATATATATATATATATATATTTTTTTTTAATCAGGAATGATGCCATGAATTTGCTAGTAGATGTGCAAAACGGGTTATTATGTTGTAGGACAATGTTATTAAGTGCTAGGGATCATCCTTCCCTAGAGATTATCACTTGTATCTCTACCATACAAAATTTGTTTGCATTTTTGTGGGCAAGAATCATTCGGCTTACTACCAGTTTTCTACATTTTGTCTTCTACCCCTACAGAGTTTTAAAATAGCCTAGTCAGGAAAAAGACCATGGAAGCTGTCCACCCTTGGACATCCCCTGGGGAGCCCACCGTGTAGAGCCTAATGAGCCATTGAAAGGAAAGCCGTCCATCTCTTTTGCACATTTGCACGTTTATCAGTTTTTCCCGGTACGTGATATCATTAGTGAAACTGTAAACACGGACACACGTGTTGTTAGATGCACGTAAGTGTGCTCAAGTACCAAAATGAATGGGAAGGCTCCAGGCCACACTTTTTTCAGTAGTTGTCTTGTTGGGAAGTGGAACATGTTGATTGGTTTGCATGTAAAAGGTACCCTTCCCCCTGTCTCTGCTCTATGATTGGAAACAAATATGACAAGGTGATACCGTTCATTCCCAGCGGTAGAAATTGTTATTTTTCTGTATTTTCTGTATTTTTAAAACATCTTGGACATTAGGACAGTAAACTTCCAACTGTTTTTCTCATGTGGCTGTAGCTCATTCATTGTACAGACATGGAAACTACAGCCTGCTTGGTTTATAACAGGTATTCGGGACTCCCACCTGAGTTAGTCTCTGTCTCCCAGTCATGCCCACCTTCCTCTGCTTGGGCTTTCCCTTTTGTTGAAGGAATATTCAGATAGTCTGATTCTGTTAAGGTATTCACAATAATACATGTCCACATCCAGTGAAGCTTTGGTCTGTAATTGGTCTACCGCAAATTTATCAAATTGTTCAAGATGAACTAATAAATTGGAGCCTAGCATCTCTAAATTCCTGGGGCCCTCCTCCCACAGGTCACCGTGCCATCACTGCCTCTTAGCCGTGCCCAGTCATATGTTACACTAAGCCTTTCAAGTCAGCTGTGAATGTTAGAGATTACTGCCTATTGCGGTTTCCCCTCTGCAGCATGTCTTACTGTGGTCAGACGTGATGAGTATTCATGTCTCAAAAAGAATGTCATTTAAAATTAAGCTGGATCGCAGCGACTCAGACCAGTTGCAAAAGGCCACCGTCTGGTAGGCCTTGCAGCTTTGACAGACCTTGTAGGGCATAATTAACAGGTTTCTTCAGCCAGGAGAGATGTCACAGATTCCGATGTGAAATATTTACAGGTCCTACCAAGGCCTTCATGTCCTTAGCATAAGGACAACCTGGGCAGATAGAGAATATGGTTGCTTTGGACCAAAATTATGTACACCACATTCCCCTCTCCCCCTTGAGCTGTGTAGCCTACATACCTCTTTTCCCTCACACTTTTAAAGATGACTTAATTTTTTTAATGGTTATTTTTGAGAAAGAGTCCGCGCACGAGCAGGGGAGGGGCAGAGAGAGAGGGAGACAGAGAATCTAAAGCAGGCTCCAGGCTCTGTGCTGTCAGCACAAAGCCCGATGGCCCGATGTGGGGCTTAAACTCAAGAATCCCAAGATCATGACCTGAGCTGAAGTTGGACGCTTGACCGAGTGAGCCACCCAGGCACCCCACCTCACACTAAGTCAGCCCTGACTTCGATGATGAAATGTAGGATCTGTCTCTTTATCTTCCTAGCAAACAGAAGGCACTGTTTGCAGTCACTAGGAAATCCAGCAGTTCCTTGCGGAATGCTTTGGTGATGGGAACAATGAGCTCAGAGCAGCAGGAGGGGTGCCCTGGGCAATCCTCACATCACCTGCCTGAGCCAAAACCATGCAGACAAACACTTCCTTGTGCTGGCCTTGTGTCACTCTAAAGCATCTCCGCCCCTTTGCACATCCAGCTGCGACATTCTTCAAGAGTGTTCTGTCCCTCCCTGCCTTGCCTCCCAGCACCCAGGGGCGGGCCAGTCCCACTGACTGACAAGTGCTTTTCCACTTGTCATTGCCTTTCCACCTTCCATTCTTCTCAGATCCCAGGTCCACCCAGTCAGCAGTACTTGTGTGTGTGTGTGTGTGTGTGTGTGTGTGTGTGTGTGTGTGTGTGTGTAGTTGGTCCATGGGGGGAGGAACCAAAGGAATGAGGTAAAAAGAAATACTTACTTGGCATCATTATACTCTGTCCTGACCCACTATTTGTTTTTGCCTTTGTCGCAAGTTGTCTGTGGGCTAAACTCAGATTTTGCAAGTAAAGAATCTGTGCCAGTGTGTCACCTTCCAAACTGGTAGAACAAACTGAGATGTTATCCAGAAGCAGCGTGTCTCCATGTGTTGCTTCAGGTGGTGAACCGGAGAGGAGGTGGTACCTAGTGGGGAGTGGACATTCCTGTGTTTGGCTTCCAGATCCGAGCAGGGGCAGGGGGAATGGCTTCCATTCCTTTTTAAAGAGTGAAGCAGAAAGAATGCATTATGGGACGAGTAGCTGAAACTTGAATTACTAAGTGTTTTACTTGGCAATCATGGATCTTTGTTCCAAAGGCTGAAAACTGGAGAAGACTTTTTACAAGCTCAAAAATTAAACAAGGATAAATTTTAAGCAGGCTAAGATTTCGGCTCCACTAGAGGTGACATTCCTATTTTACCTGGTAAGACAGCCCCTGCTTGTCCCTTGGTGACCCTGCTTGAGAAAAAGCAAGCAAGCTGAATCAACTTAGTCATGCTGGTGGTAGGGAATGAACCTTGATTTGCCTAAGTGGCGATGTATCTACTCTTTCTTCACTTTATGAATTAAATGAGTGTGGAACAGTCACCACCACAAGGGGAACCTGCTTCTTACTTGGATGCCGTGAGCTTCTCCTTACATCTTCAGGAAAGAGTGTGATAACCTGGATGAATACATGATGACCCTAGAGGTCAGCTCAGCATTTTGTACCAGCGTCATGTGTGGGCAGTGCCAGGTGCTGTGGCAGTGTGGGTAGCAAACATTCATAGGTCCTGCCAACTAGGAGTTGTTTTACTGTGGGTTAAAATCAGCTTTTAATTCATTTATTGGGAATCAGGTACCTAGAGCAATGAAGTTAGGTGACTGTCTTCCCTACCACTGGAAAATTGTCTGCAGAATATCTCAGGGTCCCAGGTCTGTAAAAGTGCTAATGTACATATCAAGAGTTGATATTTTGGGGCTAAATACAGTATAAAATATCCCTTTACCCTTAAGAATATTAGCAGCAAATAAATGAATTTGCGAAGCCAAGTCCCTAGTTCGTGACTGTATTTATTTTGTGTATGCATAGGAATCTGTCTTGGCCTGTATTGTGTAAAGTCTGGTTTTGTGTATACATAGGAATCTTTCTTGGCCTGTATTTTATAAAGGCTGGATTTGTATTTGTTTAAAAGCTTCCTGTTTGATTGTAGAGAGATTCAGGAACGTTTCAAGTCTGTTATAATTTTAATACTGTCTGTACCTTCATGGTTACGATCCATATAGAGGTTAGAGAAGACCCTTTCAGCTTTGATTGTTCATAGCATTTGTCAATAAGATATGCCTCTGATTATTTAAGGTTTTGTGTAAAATATTCCCAGTATCTTAATTATGGTAAACTACGGAAATTCTGAAACAATTTGCTTTTAACTTTTTTTCTTGCACACATACTCCTAAATGAAGAATCCTTTTTTCTTTTACTCGAAATTGCATTCGTGATCACTATTTTGTAAAGACTACAAGTCTTTACAGAGAGTAGGCAAACACAGGATGAATGTCATACAAACTTTCATTGTATTTTTATATTTTTGATAGTGACGAAACAAGTATATTCCATTTGCCAGTTTTATTTAGACATTCTTTTTAAGATTGTTTTTTGAGTCACTTTTTTTTTTTCCTGAGAGAGAGCACATGTGGGGGAGAGGGGTAGAGAGAGAGAGAGAGACAAAGAATTTTAAGCAGGCTCCATGCCTAGTGCATAGCCTGACACGGGGCTGGATCCCATGACCCTGGGATCATGACCTGACCTGAAATCAAGAGTCAGACACTCAGTCGACTAAGCCCCCTGGGTGCCCCTGAATCACATTTTTAAAATCAGTACTTTTAAGCCTTTCCTGGTAGACTTTAAATAACTGAAATAGTTTTGAAATTTTCTTCTGTTTTTCTTTGTGTTAAATTTAAATTGATTTTGCTTATAGTAGTATATTAGTCATTCTGTGTATTTGTTAGGAAACTTCTGGTGGTTTTTTTTTTTTTTAATTTTCTTCAAGAAATACCATTTTCTAGTTTTTCTTTAAGTTCACATATTTCACCAGTATCCCTATTTAAGATAATCATTAGGTTAATATTTCTGTTGATAGACATTTATTATTCAAAATTTTCTTTACATACATAAACACCAATAATTGAGTGTCAAGAGAAAATCTTCGTAAGTGATTTAAATCAAATGCTAAATGTAAAAAATAATACAGGTGGCCAGTTTTCTGGCAGTTAACTCATATTTCAGTTAATTTGCTCAAATTAACAAATAACTTTGCTGAGATTTCCAGGGTATAAATCTGTCATTTATAATTTCTCTTATTAATGTTAGCAAGTTGGTATGTTTAATATTCCTGTATTAAAATGAAAGAAGACATTCATTTGAGTTAACACTAAATAAATTATACAGTGTCTTTTTAAAACAATCATGCTATCTGGTTTAATGATTGTGAATTTAATAGGTCAAATACGGTTCTTAATAGATGAGTTGATAATATCACAATCCACCTTTATAATTAAGTATCAAGAGTCTGTTCTTAATCAGCAACTTCTTTAAGGCTGAGTAAACATGATCTTAATTAAACTCCCAGATAATGCTAAGGGATGTTGATTGTTCCAGTAAGGAAAATAAAATGATGCAGCCTGACCTTAACAAATTATAAATATGGGAATGTTGATAAATGATAATGAGCAGCAAACATTGAAGAGAGAGGATTGGTTCCCAAGTCAATATCGTTGAAAGGAATTGAGTTTGGTTCTGAAATGTGTTATTTGAATATTTGGAAACGTTCCTTTCTGTGTCCACAACCCCCAATTTAGAAGTCAGGTGAAAATTTCTCTTTGAAGAGCCTGTTATAACAGGTATATTCTGAGTTAAAGGAGACATTACACTAAACGTCTAATGGTGGTGGAGGGCAGCCCTAGTGTAGGAGGGTAGAATCACAGTGCCCTGAACCTGCCGGGTTTTATTCCCCTTTTTCTCACTACTAAACTGATAATAGAGAGTGAAGCATCAGTCTGTACTAAAGGAGAGGCAGATGAAAGGGAGATAATATTCTCTATTATCATCAACCAGTTTATCATCAACCAGTTTTGCATGTGTCTTATTCTTTGCTGCTTCTGAGACTTACTTTGGAATCAAGATAAGCATTTTATAACTTTGCCCTGGCAGAAACAGGAAAAAGTAGCTGCCGTGTGCCTATAGGTAGCAGTTTATTGAGTAGGTACCGGGATCAAAACAGTGGGTCATGTGCCTCTGGCAAAACACTTTCACTCTTACTTTAATACCAAGTGGAATCTGTTTTTATGATTCCAAAGTGTTTACCTTAATAAGGGATTTGAATATAGTATACAAGATGAAAAATGAATCAGTAGTGAAATACCTATCTCTTCGGCATCAGCTGTTCTGTTGACAAAAGGCACAAATAGGAAATTTGTCTAAATAATTAGATTTTTAATTAGTGCATCATTGTAAGATTAATGTCATTGCGCTTCATTGCATGTAATTTTGTATTAGGAATTTCATGTCAACAAAGACGCTACCTGTGGTTTGCTGATTTGAATCCTTAATTTATCACTTGGGTGTATGGCATGTCAGCTATTTGCAGTCAGGAGTGGAAAGACGGCATTTGATTATAACCTCACTGGTGGTGTGGAATATTGATGGTGTTATGCTATATGAATACATTATATTTTCTAATATTCAAGAGGCAGCCACCCATCAAATATTAGTGAGTGTGTATTAACTTGCAGAAGTTGGAGCAACAGCAGGAGCAGACAGGTTGCTCAACCTCTGGTGTATGGTGAATATACCTGGACATCGCTGATGTTATATTTGCTGTTTGAAACTTTGTTTTTGTTTTTCCTTTCTGACAGTTGCCGAACAAGCAACCGGAAAAGCTTGATAGGCAATGGACAGTCACCAGCATTGCCTCGACCACACTCACCTCTCTCTGCTCATGCAGGTAATCAATTACCCTTTCTTAAGTTTTGTTTTACTTCTTTTTGCTGGCTCTTAAAATAATCCAAGCATTTTGAAATTCAAGTGTGCCTTTATATCATACTTTGGTTTTCCTGTTGCTTTATCACTACATTATTCTCGCTGCTAAGTGAGCCTAAGCCTCATCCTCTCTTGCAAAGTGTTTGGACTCTGAAATTAAGAATGTCTTTGTATATGGGATCCTTTTTGAGTTATTCATTTCTCCATTTCTAAATGGATGTGGATGATGCAAGCCACGTTTCCATGTTGGGACTGTCTTTGCGGAATGCATGTGTGTTCATTCACATGAAGAGAATTAGCATTAAGAACTATAGAGGAGGAAAAATAACTTTTTCCCTACCTTTCTAAGTTCTCCACTGGGAATCTCATAACCAAAGACAGATTAACCAGAGAAGAGCAAACACATTTACTTAATAGAAGATTTCCATGACACAGGCATAGAGGTGACTAACTTGAGTCAATTAATGCTAGGTCTGATGAAGAGTAAAACGTGCAAAGATAGGACAGAAGTGAACTAGGTCTAGTAAACTGGGGCACATTTAGCAAGGGCTCTGTGTTCACAATCTTCTGTGTCCTTTGTCTGTTCCTTTGTTCAGGGTATAGGGAGGACATCTCTCACATGAGGACTTGATGATGTGCTTTCGGTCCAGGTCCAAAGAGCCTTGCTGCACATGCCATTTCTAATGTGTGTTTATTTTTGAGACAGAGAGAGACAGAGAACACGTGCGCGCGTGTGCGAGCGGGGGAGGGGCAGAGGGGCAGAGAGAGAGGGAGACACAGAGTCTGAAGCAGGCTCCAGGCTCTGAGCTGTCAGCACACAGCCTGATGCGGGGCTGGAACTCACAAACTGTTAGGTCATGATCTGAGCCCAAGTCAGACGCCTAACCGACTGAGCTCCCCAGGCGCCCCTGCATATGCCATTTCTTGTATTTCTTCAGCTTAAAATATTTAGTTTGTCAAGATGCCCTATATTGATACCATGGGTCTTAACCTCCAACAGAACTGTTCAGCATGTTTTCTCCCTAAAGTTGAACTTATGTATTACTTACATTTGCTCTTATAAACAATGCTGCTGTAAGCAGTCTAGAATGTACCTTGTATGTGTACAAGAGTTTGTCTAAAGTTTCATCTGGCAGTGGCATATATAACTTATTTGTTACATGTATAATCTTTATAGGTACAATGAAGATTTAAGAGGCGAGACTCTTGGCCACAAGTACTAATTTTTTTAAGTTTATTTCTTTATTTTGAGGCGGGGGGGGGGGGGGGGGGTGGGGAGAGCGAGATTGAGAATCCCAAACAGGCTCTGCACTGTTAGCACAGAGCCCACCGTGGGGCTAGAACTCACAAACCGTGAGACCATGACCTGAGCTGAAATCAAGAGTCAGACACTTAACCGACTGAGCTACCCAGGTGCCCCTGCAAATACTAATTACAAGGAAGGTATAGCCATATTTGAAAAACCATGCAGTGAAGAGTTATTAGTATTGTTGTGGGTTTTTGTTTGTTTCTGCTTTTTTTTTTAAAAAAATTTTTAAAGTTATGTCCACGATGGTGCAAGGAAGAGAAGGGTTAATTCCAATCAGGAAAGTATGGGAGAGTATGAAGGAGCCACTTGATTGAGATGTTAAAAGCCAGGCAAGACTTGGGCTGGCAGAAATGGGGTGAGAGAAGGGGAATTACCAGTGTGGCTGCTGTGGGGTATTGTGTGTGTTTGATTGTAAGAGAATATAAAGGTGGAAAGAGAGATCAAAGTCAGAGAGTATAAGGGATTCTGATTTTGAGCGCCTTTCAAGGACTTTGGGGAGGATCTGTGTTTTGGGAAGCTGTCTTCAGGATTGTGAAGGATGATGGGTGCAAATGATGAGTGATTAAGCCTTAAGTCATTGCCCTCTGGTGGGACCTCTAACCCTGCTGGGCTTTCCGATGATACTCATTTCCTATTTAAAAGGAGGACGGTATCTCTTTCCCAGAGGCAGTCCTTTTGCTCAGGGATGGTTTCTAGTCAAGAGTAGGAGTTACCTATAGCATGTTTGGGGAGAAGAAAGGAGTGAGAGAGATAGTCCACCCTTTGGAATGAAATTTGTTTTCCCTTTAGTAATAAATAAAAGATGGCAAAGTAAAAAAGGCGAAACATGTACTGATAAAATGGTGATCCTGGAGCAAAATCATTGAGGTCCAGAAATGCCACTCTAGACAGTCCTAGAAAGCATATTCTAGACTGTTCACAGCAACATTGTTTGGAATAGCTGAACATCGGAAGCAACCTAAATCGCCGTCAGTTGGAAAACGGATAAATGAGTTGTGTCATACTCGTCCCAGAACATCGTGCATGCGTATCCACGTGGCCGAAGCTCAGAGGGCTGGGCAGAAAGAGCAGAGGTTGCAAAAGAAAATTGGTGAAAACATTCCTGAAGGTTGGCATCAGACTACAAAGAATATTTTGTTTAGGGATACACACACACACACACACACACACACACACACACACACACACGTGTATGTATATATACCTTTCTTGTAAGAGTCTAAAGGAAAACGTGGTAAGTTTAAAGGCCACTTTCATGACAGTAGTTACTTCTGAGAAGGTGCAAGGAGGGTATCATTGAGGGGAGAGATAAACAGTTGGTCATACTGTATTTCCAAAGCTGCTTGAGGGCTACCCAGCTATATATATCATTACCATTTATACCTTGGAGATTTCTATTACATTATTGTCCTCACAGCACAAGGTGACAGAGAGGCAGGCAAGGCCCAGTACCTACCTGGAGGCTGGACTTGGGTCTCTACATTCCTCGTGCACGGTGGCTGGCAATGTATACAAGTGCTAAGTATATCACAAATTTTATTTCTGCATAGAATTCAATGGCGATGAAAAAATTGACTCCTGCTCTTCTTGGTAGTGTTCTGTCGTCATTGTACCCTACGTTATGGGCCTGTTGATTGGTCTCTTATTGCTATGATTTTCTTCATTGCTAATATTGAGATTCGAGAATACATGGTGAAGACTTTAATGATCCTTTTAATTATTCTTCTTTTTCACTGTGTAGACTTGGCGTGAATTCTTTTCTCTTCAAACATTGTTTTAGTATTAAATCAGAGGAGTGGGCAGAGGGAAGCCTGTCTTTCAGGTTCTGAGAGCATTTTTCCTTAGGTTGTAGAGCCAATAGGCTTTTATTTGCTCAGAATGAGCTCTGTCAGACTTGTTTTGTGAGAAATGGCATTTATGCAGACTGCTAGTTTCCTATTTATGTATAATAAGGGGAGAAAATATAAATTTGTTTTAAAGCTTATTTATTTTGAGAGAGAGACAGAGAGTGAGCACAGGAGGGGCAGAAAGAGGGAGAGACAGAGGTGCCTGGATGGCTCAGTTGGCTAAGCGTCTGACTTTGGCTTATGTCATGATCTCAGGGTCTGTGAGTTCAGACCTTATGTCGGGCTCTCTGCTGACTCCTCAGAGTCCAGAGTCTGTTTTGGGTTCTGCATCTTCCTCCCTGTCTCTCTGCCCCTTGCCTGCTTGTGCTCTGCCTATCTCTCAAAACTAAGTTAAAGGTAAAGAAAGGAAGAAAGGAAGGAAGGAATCCCAAGCGGACTCCACACTGTCAACACAGAGCCTGACACAGGGCTTGAACTCACAAACCCTGAGATCATGACCTGAGGTCAAGAGTCAGACACTTAACCGACTGAGCCACCCAGGTGCCCCGAAAATGTACGTAAAATAAAGACCTCCTGTCTTGATGATATGAATGCCTGCCGATTTATCATGCCTTTTTATCTCTTATTGCTACCTCCTGTGTCATGTGTTTGATACACAGAATGCCAGGTGAGAGTTCCTAAATGTCTTTAGGAAAAAAAACAAGAGAAATTAAAAAAAAAAAAAAACAGTAAAGAAAAGAAAAACTGCCATCTCTCTGTGCTTTCTGACCCAAAACATAAAGTTATACTTTCTCTCTCTCTCTCTCTCTTTTTTTTTTTTTAAAGGTTGGTATTATATGAATGAGGCCACTCATCACTGGCACATGAATTAATACAGATGAATTGGTAGAGAAGAGAACATGGATTTATTCGTGTGGCTGTGTCATTTGTGCTCTAGGGAAAAAGATAGTGGCATAGCCTTCTGGAGCTTATCTCTAGAAACAAAATGGTATTTGTTGAGAGCCAGGGATTCCTAAAAGAGCAGTGAATGGGAGTCCCATTAAAAAAAGAAAGGTAGAAAATCACAGGCTTCTCGTTCCAGGAAGATTCTAAGTATGAAATATAATCCAGAAGCCCCAAAGGAAAAGACTCATGTATCTCTCCTAACATGAAAATTTCTCTGTAATAAACAAAATCAAAAGAAAACAAAGTGTGAAAAATATTTTGATGCCCATAATTGATGAATATCTGATTGCCTTCATGCACAAAGAGCTTGTATAAATTGATGTGAAAATGGCAAATGCACCAGGAGAAAAATGGGCAAAAGATGTAAACGGCGTGTCACAGAAAAATATTGAAATGCCTCCCCCCGAAATATGAAATGGTGATTTGTGGCAATCATAAGAGAAATGTGAACCAGAATAATTAGAGTACCATTCACCTAGCATACTGTCAAAAATTTTATAAAATGGACAGAATCCAGTGATGGCAAGGTTGTGGAGAAGCAAGCCCTTCCACATGACTTAAGCGTTGATGTGAATCAGTGCAACTATTTTGGTTAGCAGTTTGACCTGTTGGTAAAAACTACAATTGCATTTACCTTTTGTCCTAGTACATTCATCTCTAGGAATTTATCTACTGATATTCTCACAGAATAACAGACAATCACAAGTCTGGCTACTTGTAAATAGCAAATGGAAAGTTAAGTTGTTACCACTTTATCATTTCACATGTTCTTCAGTAGGGAACCAGTTTTGTAGAAAATGATTGAGGCATATAATCCAGTGGTTTATATGGTTGTTACAAAGAATGAGATAGACTTTTTTTGTTCTGATACTACAATGGTGCCCAAACCTGGGGGCGCCTGGGTGGCTCATTTGGTTAAGCAGGTCTGACTCTTGATTTCGCCTCACATCACAATCTGATGGTTCATGAGATCGAGCCCCACTTCAGGCTCTGGGCTGACAGCATGGAGCCAGCTTGGGATTCTCTCTCTCAAAATAAATACATAAAATTAACCTTTCAGAAAAAAGAATGATGCCCAAGACAGATAATTGAAGAAATACATTCTGTAATTTTATATGTGTATGTGTGTTTTAGACTGCATATATGCATACATACACAATTTATATATCATGCATATGCATAGGAAATTTTTGGAAGGAGAAAGGAAAAACTTAACATCGTTTATCTTTGGGCAATAGGAAGGTAGGGGAATTAGCTTATAGTGGTTTTATAATCAAGCCTCTAAAAATAAAGCCAATAAAGAAAACAAAAGAACCACCTGCCTTGGCTTTCTATTGCTGTGTAATAAATTACCAAAGATTTAGTGGTTTAAAACAATATCCAGTTCTTAATTTTATGGTTCCGTAGGGCAGAAGTCCAGGTACACTTGAATTGTTTGAGCTCAGGGAGCTCTCAGGGTATCATAAGGCCCAAATCAAAGCGAGGTGGCAAATCACAAGCACTTAGTTTCCTAGGAACCCTTACCTGGTTTTTCTGGACATCATAAGACCAAACTCACAGTGTCTTGTGGGCTGGGCTCTCGTCTGTAGACAAAGAAGGCGTCTCCTTCCAAGCTCGTGCAGGTTTTGGACAGATTCAGATCCCCGCGGGTGTAGGAATGAGATCCCTATCTCGTCTGCACCATCAACCAGAGGCCACTTTCATCCTCTCCAGGCCACTTTCCCCCATCTTCAAGCCTCCAATGACACATCCAGCCATTCTCATGCTTCAGATCTTTAACTTCTCCTGCCATCAACCAGAGAACATTCTTTCTTTGAAAGGCCTTATCTGATTGGGTAGTGGCTCCAGGCTTTTTACATTCTAAGAGCAAATGTTGCCCTCTTGCCAAAATACCTAACCTTTTGTGTCTTCAAAAATTATTTCAATGGGAATTTGCAGGTGACTGCTTAGATTCATTTATAAGAATGTTTCTGGAAGGAAAGATGAAAAGGAATCTCATGTTCCTGCTCGATAAGGCTAGGAATTATTGCAGAAGGGAAATTTTCCATAGGTACATATATGGTTAGTATGTTGTTAGAAAAACCTTCATAAAATATTTTCTAATTATATGGGTACCTCATTTCTGAAGGATGGGTCATCGTTTTTTGCTGCTGGTCAGTTCACCAAGCTCCTCTTCAAGGCTTCCTCCTAAAGGAGGCCCATGGGGGTAAAAATAAACAGAGAACTGGACAGATTATAGGAAAACCATATAGTTCCAAGTAGAAGCTTACATGTGAGACACATTAGGATAGGCACATGGGGGTTGGGCAGCACAACAGAACCTCTCACATCCCACTCTTTTTCTTTTTTCTTTTCTTTTTTTTTTTAAACATTTATTTGTTTATTTTGAGAAGGAGAGAGCACAAGCAGGGAGGGGCAGAGAGAGAGAGGGAAAGTGAGAATCCCAGGCAGGCTCCATGCTCAGTGCAAAGCTTGGTGCAAGGCTCCATCCCATGCCCTCAGGATCATGACTTGAGCTGAAATCAAGAGTCAGAGGCTCAACTGACTGAGCCACCTGGGTGCCCCACGTCCCACACGTGTAAAGAAGTCCTTGTGAACGTTGTGGTCCACGTTTCATTATCTTCCTTCCTCCCTGCCACTGGGGGGCAAAGGGGATATTGACTTAACAAATACAAGTCATTGCACTTTCAAGTAAGGTAGAAAGTGTGGGATACCATGTACATTTTTTTTAGTAAATTTGTCTTATTTCAGAAAATTGTGAGGACCTTTCTCTTGTGGACTTGTTTGGAGTCTCTCTTTGAGCCCCACACGAAAACTGGTGTCACCACTTGACAACATGCTCTCCCTGCATTTACGCTGTATCAGTGTTCTCATTCATTAGCCGTGACACTGAATTGGATGGGGTACACACAGTGGTTTTTGCATACAGGCATTGCTGATGCAAAGAATTGGGAGTAAATAGTCTGGCAATGAGCTAGAGACAGGGGGGAAAAAAAACACTGTGGACGTGCCTAGGTGGCTCAGTCTGTTGAGCATCTAACTTTGGCTCAGGCCATGATCTCGCAGTTCATGAGTTTGAGCCCCATGTCGAGCTCTGTGCTGACAGCTCAGAGCCTGGAGCCTGTTTCAGATTCTGTGTCTCCCTCTCTCTCTGCCCCTCCCCTGCTCATGCTCTGTCTCTCTCTGTGTCTCAGAGATGAATAAATGTTAAAAAAGTTAAAAATAAAAGAAGAAACACTGAAGTAAAGTTCAGAGAAGATGGTCTGGAGTAGACGAAGGGGAACGGGCACTCCAGGGTGCCAGACATGGATTTGAGCATCCCTGATGTTGGTGAGGAACTTCTTAATAACCCCCTGTGCTGAGACGGGAACCCCAAGCTTGGAATATGTGTAGCTGGGCAGTAAGGGATTTGGTAAAATCTGAAATGTTGGCCCTGGGTGCCAACCAAGCATACCAACATCCACATGACTCTGTGCCATTTTAGAAAAATGGTAAAATCTCGTAAGAAATTTTGCAGGCCTTGTGTCTGTGACTCTGATCTTCCAGGCTGGTATGGTTAAAAAAACAAAAGGTGCTACTCCGATTGTAGCAAAGTGAAACTGATAGTTTGTAGAAAATAGAAATTACATGGAAAACATGAATCTCCTATAAACTCACTCCTCAGAGATAATCCCTGCTAACATTCATTGTGTCTCTTGTCCTTTTTTCCTATATGTGTGTGCACGTATGTGTCAATACATGTATACATGTATGTTGAAATTGCCATGTTCATATGCTGCAACTTTCTATTTTAGTCCACCCTTGTCAACACTCATGGTATAGTTTTTTAGGTTCTATTAATATAAGCCAAACAATATCATAGTATTTTTTACCAATTTTATTGAGATATAATTGACATATAACAGTGTATTTGTTTAAGACATACAGCATAATGACTTGATCTTTGTATATGTTGGGAAATAAGCGTAGTTAACATCCATCACCTCACATAGGTGATACGTTTTTTGTGTGTGATAAAAACTTCTTAAGATTTACTCTTTTAGCAACTTTAAATATGCAATACAGTATTATTAACTATAGTCTCCAGGCTGCACATTTACATTCCAGAAATTATAGTTGGAAGTTTGGGCCTTTTGGCCACTTTCATCCATTACACTTACCCAGCCCCCACCTCCACCCCTACCCCCCCCCCCCACTCCATCTCTGGCAACCACCAATCTTGTGTGGGTTTTTTCCTTTGATTTTGTTTTCTTGATGAGTTTTTTAAGAATTACGTTTTTCTAAAGTCCACATATTTCTGAGATCATACAGCATTTGTATTTCTCTGTCTGACTTACTTCCCTTAGTATGCTCTCCCCAAGATCCGCCCATGGTGTGGCACATGACAGGATTTCCTCCTTGTGTTATGGCTCATAGTATTCCTGTATATGTATACCACATTTTCTTTACACATTTATCTCTTCATGGGCACTTGAGTCGTTTCTGTGTTTCAGCTATTGTAAAGAATGCTGCAGTCAACATGGGCTGCTCCTATCTTTTTGAGAGGGTGGTTTCATTACCTTCGGATATATACTCAGACGTGGAATTACTGGATCATAGCTATTTCTATTTTCAGTTTTTTGAAGAACTTCCATCCTGTTCTTCATAATGGCTGCACCAATCCACATTCCCACCAACCGCACCAAGGGTTCCCTTTCTTCCACACCCTCACCAGCACTCATTATTTCTTTTTCATAATAGCCGTTCTAACAGGTGTGATGTAAATATCTTCACATTTTTATGTGCATATTTTATTAATCTTTTGTAATATCACTGATTTTTTTTTAGATGGTGCCTTTTGAGCAGTATATAAGGCATTTCTCTTATTTTTAATTTTTTTGTGGTCCATTCTGTCAGTCTTTTTCTTTCTGATTTCTTCCACTTTTGTTGCTGTCATGTCTAGTTGGTGTAGAGTTTCGGTTTTTTTTAACAAGGCTGGTCTTGCTCTAAGAATTGTCTCCTCTGACCTCACTGTTTGTTTTGTTTTTAAGTTTCATTTATTTTTGAGAGACAGAGAGACAGAGCACGAGCGGGGAATGGGCAGAAAGAGAGGGAGACACAGAATCAGAAGCAGGCTCCAGACTCTGAGCTGCCAGCACAGAGCCTGACGTGGGACTTGAACCCCTGAACCGTGAGATCATGACCTGAGCCGAAGTCAGACGCTTAACCAACTGAGCCACCGAGGCACCCCTGACCTTACTGTTTCTCCTGCTCTCTTCATACTTCACAAGTTTAGTATCAGTTACGTGTTTCTTTACCCTCTCAAACTCTTCATCTATTGTAGAGAGTGATGGTTTTCCTGAGAGGGAGTGGGTTTTTGAGCAACAGGAAGATACACTTATGTATTTCCCTTCGGGTACTTGTGGTACCAGCTTCGTAGGTTGCATACCAAGGGAAAGCTGTTACTTGTGAATTTTAGTTGACTGGTGGGAACAACTTAGAAATCAGTCATCTTTAGGTATCAGTGAAAATTTTCTCCTTAAATAAAGTGAGACTAGGGAGATTGCTCTGAGTGTGATAGTACATCTGTTGCATTTATTTTGTGACTCTCCTGCACAAGGCTTCAGCAGGTTTCCCATGTTTGAAACAGTATTTGCCAAATTGTTTAAATCAGCTTTGTACATCTTGAATAAAAATGGTCATTCGGCAAGGTATTCACCTCCTTTGGCCATATACACATGATGGTACAAGACAAATGGTCCCCTTGCTTCTTTATATTTGGGGAATAGGACAGAGCAAGATTATGTGCCCACAGAGTCATAGCAAATTGATTGTTAGCCCTAATGGAAATGGTTTCATGTTGCCCCATATAACCCCTCTTTGTTTAAAATGATAGAAACTTTCTTTCTTTCTTTTTTTTTTTTTTTTACTCAAAAGGAATCTCTGATATGGTCACTCATTACCTTGTTTACCTAATTTTAAGCAAATCTCAATTATACCAGCTTAAACTTGTAAAAACCTGTGTTCAGTCCAGAGCATCTGATGTCATCAGAATTTCCTTTTATGGAGGTTAAAATCGGCAAATCGTACAGTCAAGTGAAACATCACCTTGGAATCATCTGGTTTTATTAAAATCCTCAAAGGCCTCAAGACCAGATTTCCTAATCTAGTACATTTGTCCAAGCTATGTAATTTCACAATTCATCTCTTCTGTGATTTCAAGTACTTCATAAATCAGTTTCTCTGAATTGTGGAGAATACTGCCTTTCTTATTCCATGCTGCATTCACAGTTCTCTGTTTGAATTCTTAGCCTTTGTGTAATTTTCAATTGTTGGCTTGAGTAACGACACATACTGCCCTTCCTGCTTAAGGAAGAGTATGATAAAATCAGATGGACTGACGTCAGTCAGTGTATTTTCCTAGGTTTTGGTATTGCTTTGTGTTGAATCACTAATTGGAGGTGTATACCAACATCGTTAATATTTCTTAATTCCTTCATGCAGACCATCAACCCTGTGACTTGAGTTTATCCTTTTGGTCCTTTGAGAAGACTGTAATGTGTATATGGAATCTGTTCCTAGTATTAATATAATGATTGACATCTTTCATATACTCCTAATCTCTAAATGTAGAATTTAACCTGAATGGCCTTGGATTTAGCTTTTTTTCTCTCCTTCATCATAAATTGAAGCTTTTGAAAGCTCCCTTTTAAATTTAATTTTAAAGCTCCCCTGTGTTAAGTGATATTAGTTATTTATTTATTTTTTTTTTACAGAACATGGCAGCCCCTCAGAAAGATTCAACTCCCTCATCCATTGGGGACGGTTCTTCATTCATTTTTTTAAATCAGAATTGTATAACTTTTTTGTGTTTATGAATTAACTGTGGATTTTCTTTGTTTTGGTTTAGTTGGTAAAGTACCAGTTGGATCTTAATTACCTATTTTTCAAGTTAGAATTGATAGTGTTTAGTGGTATAGCAGGTGTGGGGTGAGAGGGAGTTGATCAAATGTGGCGTGCATGTATCTTACTGAGAATATGGATGGCCAGAAGGGACATTTCCTGAGATGGAAAGGATAAAAAGAACAGGTTTGAGGTAGTGCTGAAAAATTCACTTTGCTGCGTATTGGGTTTAAGATGCCCGTAATCCATTTGCTTGACCTAAAGAAAATTATTTTATGGGTCTGAAACTCAGAGGATGAGTGTGTCCATAATACCAGTTTGTAAGCCATTCATTCATTCATTAACAGTATTTAAAACCTTGGGAGGCAGTGAAATCAGTGAGGGAGAGAGTTTGGAGTGAAAAGAATACAGAACCCAGCAGGGTGGGGGTGCTGAGTCTACATTTAGAGGTTCTGAGAGGACGAGTCACCAGCAGGAAACTGAGAGGCAGCAACCTGAGAGGCAGAAGAGAAAGAGGAGAAGGTAGTATCGAGAATTAAAGAGAAGACAGAGCGCCCAGAAAGAGAGAGTGGTGGATTTTAATATCAAGACCTCAGTTTCTACAAGGCACTTAACAAATATTTGTTGAAAGAATAAAGAACTTCATAAAGAAATGCACAGAGCTTCATGTGACTTTGATGACCAAAAACGTAGCATACTCCAGACTGAAAGCAAGATTTGTTCCCCCCTTCCCACCCCCACGCAAAGAGAAAGTCCTCTGAAGTACCTGATTACTTAAAAAGCCCTACAGATTTTAATGTGTTGTCTTAGGAACTTTATTTTGAAAGCAGTTTTAGCAAATCTTTCATTTTCCTTTTCCATAATATAATCTGTTTTAACCATTGCTAAAAGCTGAGATGGACCTCCTGCCTTTCATAATAGTTTGGATGTTGGGGCGCCTGGGTGGCTCAGTTGGTTGAGTGCCCACCTCTTGGTTTCAGCTCATGTCATGATCCAAGGGTTGTGGGATTGAGCCCCGAGTCGGGCTCCACACTGAGCGTGAAGCCCATTTGGGATTCTCTCCCTCTTTCCCTCTGCCCCTCTCCTCTGCTCATGCACTCTCACTCTCTCTAAAATTAAAAAAAAAAAAAAAATGAGAAATAAATTTTTTTGTCAAAACAAAATAGTGTGGATGCTAAGGTGTTGTACTACCTCCCAAATCCACAGAGCAGTCAAACCAAGGCAGTGTTTGACCAAGATGAAGGAAATCTGAACTGTAGAAAATAGACATTGGAAACTCTTGAAGTTATTTTTTCTGTGAGGAGAAAGATTTTTACAAATTTTGGAGAGGAGAGGATTCTTGAAACACAAAAATCTCAAAATAGCCTGTTTTCTTGAAAGTTAGCGAAGTAGAAAAATCTTTTTAATTTAGATTTTATAAATATTACAATCAGAAATTAAAATAATTATCAACAGTGTTTAGGATTAGATATTTTCAGATTTAAACCTTACACAATGTGGTAATTAAACACTTCACTGTTTTAAAATAGATAAGTGACATGTATTATTAGGTCTTCTAAATCTCTGGAAGTTTATGTATTCACACTGGCTAAAAAAACATTCTTTTTTTTATCTATCCATTGAACAAGAGGAGATTGCTGAATGTTTAGGGTTGCTTTCATATTAACGTATATATTTAGGTGATCAAATAAATGATCACCTAGAACATAAAAAGGTACATTTAAAATCCTTGCTTAAATCACTGCTCTCCTCACCCTCACGGTTTTCAGAACTTGATGGTCTCAGACTGGACAGCTTTGGTGATGGTCACAGTGACTATGGTGCTTCTGACACTCCCTTCACCAGCTAATCCCCGAATTATCTCTGAGCTTACGTGTATATACAGACTGTCTTCTTCAGCCCATTAGCTAGCTAAGAGTGTCTGCACTTGTATCACAGAAGAACAGACTGTTCCATAGAGACCAAAGAACTTGAGTCAGGGGTCCCATTAGTTCGGGATCAGCCAGCTGTCTACATTCAGTGCCAATGCCCCTGGTAGGAGGTGAGATGCTCAACGTGACCTAAGTGGCCTGTACCTATCAGGCAACCTTAAGTAAGGGAGGCTTATAAGTCTGTATTTTAAATTCAAGTGTCTGTGTTAAAGAGCATTTTCTTAAATACGCACGGTAATGCCATCTCTGTCTTTGAACTTACTCTGGCATAATTATAATCTCTGCTTTCATGATGCTTTAATGCAGATTTTTGTATTTATGGCAGCAGTGTGTGAGTACTCCTCCAGAAAGCTGTGCAAATTGCAGGCTTTTGAAGTTCTAAGCTTTTTTGTTAGGGGTAACAGGGGTAATGATGGATCTTGTCATGAAATGTTAAGGTGTACATACACTGTGGCAGGCATCTCAAGTTAAGAGGGTTCAGCTGGGGCGAAGATGAGCCCATCAACACTCTTGCATTGCAGTCGATAGCAGATTCGGTAGTGGTCGAGAAAATTTAGAAGAACATACATAACAGAAGAGTCATACAGTGTTTGGGAAAAGAAATGATCTTCGCTGTTAAGTAAAGAAATCATTTATATTTTATAAAACTGTCTTCAAAATTTTTTATGTTTACAAAAGCTGTGCGTGTTTATTATAGAAAATTTGGAAAATACAACAAAGTGTGAAAAAGAATACTCAGAATTAAATTAGAGAAGAACCACTCAGAATTAACTGCTTAACATTTTGGGTATTTGTCTAAATTTATTTATTTTATATGTGTACATCTGTTGTAATATTGATGGCACTTTTGTCTACATAAATTTGTGCATAAAATATAAACTTAGATATATACACACACATACATTTGTGTATCCATGTGTAAGTAAGGGATCCTAGATACAATTTGGTGTCTAGATCATTTTTCTTTCTTGTTTTGAGATTTTTACATATTATTAAGTGTCCTTTTTTTTTTTCAAATACTTGGTTTTAAAAAGTACAAAATATTCCATTTCATGAATATGCCATGGTTACCTTCCCCTAATGAATATTTTGGCTGTTTTCCTGTTTTTTGTTCTTATAAGTATGCTATAGTGAATAACATTACACGTAAATTGTTGTGATCAACCCTGATTAGTTTCTAAGCTCAATCTGGGAGGGTATTCTTTAAAGTGCTGGCCTTCTATTGTCTTGTATTTGCATGGTTGGGCCATTCGTTATTGTCTGCTGTAACTTTCTGAGGCCCTCGAGTCACAGATTGTGTCCACAGGAAATGCTCTTTAATGCTTGCTGCAAATGACTTTTAATAAGCATCAAGAATGTGTTGTGTAGGCACCAAAATAACTTTATACGTATCTAAGTACATCTCAAGTGTGTTCCCTCTCGGTGAAACAATAGCTAGTTCTGTTGAACTTCCGGGAACTTTGTGCCCAGTGACATCATGGTGGCCGGGTAAAGTTAGTGAAGTAAATGAAGAAGGAACCAGAGCACAGAGCTGCAGAGCCCTTCACACTTCACGCTGTGTCCCTGCTTCCCCAGACTCTCAATGTAAAAAGCCCCAGCTGCTATGTAACTCTGATCCTGCCACCCGAACCCTTTTAATTTTGAGATCTCAGACAACCAATAAAGTATTAAATGGTGTATGTAATAAACACTGGACCTTGGGGTTAAGATCTGGATTTTAGCTCATCTCCTCCATGTGTCAGCATTGCTACTTTGAGCAAATCACTCCCTAGATCTCAACTTCCTTCTATATGAAATGTAACTAAGAGAACTTGCCCTTGCTACCTCATTTAATTGCTTAAATGTGACTATATTTACAGTATTGTAAAGTGCCATACCAGTGTTAGGTTTTCAGAAACTATTACGGTATTATTTTATGACCAACCTGAATTCATAATGATGTTAAAATGAAGGATACCATGGTGTGTAAATACAGAGCAACTTAGAACACAGGCTTGCTGCAGTCTTCAGGTGGGTTGCTGACAGGGGAATGTGGCGTCCTTATTACAGACCCCGTTGGGATGCATTTGTCCTAGTCTTTGATATTTGCATTTTGGCATTCAGCCTTTGAAGTCTCTCAGCTGTGTACTTACTCTGGTTTAGAGCTGGACTTGGGAAATGAATAGTATTTTTTTAAAAAGTCAAACTCATTGGATCAGAACCACAGCGGTTCCAGAGGGGCTGTGCAGGGATAGGGAGTGGGAAGGGGTATTTAGGAGTGTGGCTCACTGCCTCCTATTCCACCTTTGCTTCAACCAGAGAAGATCAACCTATGTCACATTTTGGGGTACAGACTCGTCTTTTGCCTGAGCAAAAGGTTTAGTGTGTGTACATGCATGCACGCACACGTGGCATGTTTAAAAACCATTTTAGTAAACTGAGACCCAGTGCAGGCAAGTGTTAAGGATCCCATGGCTCGATGGTGTCAGAGCTAAGTCTGGCAACCTACTTCCCAGTTAGCACCCTTCCCAGGGGGACCTGGTAATTTGACCCTGAAGATTTCTTTTGGAGGGATCAGGGAAGAACGGTAACATCCCCGGAGTGAACTTTGATTCATTTTTCTTCCTTGCGACTGACAGAGTATCTAGATCAATGGTTTTCTTCTTTTGTGTTTCTTTTGTACTAGACCTTGGGTCCCACACCTGAAGTAGGAGGAGAAAAGGTCACTTTCTACACATAAACACATAGGTTTATAGCCATCTTGTTATTATAGCTACCGTTTATGGTGTGTTTTAAGGATAGAGAAAGTTTTCAAATTATTTTAGGAATGAATTAAGTTGCCGTAAGACATTAAGTGAATAACTGGTAGGAGATGAGCGTGTCAATAGCATACTAAATTTAGACCCCACATGACTAAATCAAGTGAAGGATGGTCAACAGGAAATGGCACCTGGCTGGTAAACAAGTAGACTGAGAGAGAGAAAGTTTCATTTTCAAGAAAACTGTGCATCCCCTAACTCCATCGCTGCCGACTCTGCTGTCGCCGTCCCCTTACTGGTGGAGGATCTCTCATATAGGTGCACCTAAGAATTTCCCCCAAAGCATAAACATTCCAGACTGGTCCATCTATTAAGGTATCTGATGTCAGTAAATGAAAAACAGAATTTAATAACATGGACTATGTTCACCTTTTTTTCATTAAGATACAAAGAAGTTGTATTTCAGATTAATTTTCTTGTAGTTCTATGGCTAAAAGTTCTGTGGTTTGCTATTAATCAAGTATGACTTTGAACAGTTTTTCTCATTTTCACTTAGCTTTAATTTCCTTTTCTGTTAAAGGAAGAGATTGGATTATATGCATTTATTCTAATACTCTTTCTTAATATTTATTCCAAGGCTGTAACTCCATATTTCTAGTTCTTTTGTTTTAAAGAATGTTTTTTTTCATGCATTGTTATCAAGATGAATTCATACTGGACTTCGGTTTTTCATTGGGGGCGTGCTTTTAGTATTCTATGGTTTGGTGAAAAATAGTCTCTCAGTGTCTAAAATATTAAGGAAAAGATTTAGGGTAGGAGAGTAGATTGGACTCTCCAGACTTAAGACGGATAGGGGGCATGGCTGAGTGACCCAAAAGCATGTTCTTGATATGGTCACAGATATCATCTGAGGATGGATATTCCATTTGGAAGGACTTACAATGGGAGAACTGGTTGTCCTCTGGTCTAGGCCTCCCAGGCACACTTTGAGAGCCGTCCCTGTGTTTATCTGGCTGGAGTAGCAATACCTCTCAGTTTGTGGTTTGTCTATGAACTGGAGCAATTGGGCCTAAAAGTCTTGTTTTGCACATGTGGACATGTTCTAAGAATTCTACAGTAGTTACCAGAGTGACCCCTCCAATCATTAAAGGAATGAATTTAGTTTTGAAGGATTGGAGAGTGAGGGAGCAGTCGGGTGGTGTGTGTGTGTGTGTGTGTGTGTGTGTGTGTGTGTGTGTGTGTGTGTGTGTGTGTGAAAAAGAGATCCTCAGGCAGAGAATAAGCCCCAGTTCAATGTTTACAGATGTAAATCGTTTTAAATTGGCCAAATGTAGGAATTGAAGCAAGTTCCTTGATTGGTATAAAGCCTACTTCCTTGTAGGATCAGTAATTTGGTGTGGGAATGGACACAGTCTAGAATCCTTGAAATTGAAACAAAAAGAATATGAATTAGCTCCTATTTGGTGCTTTTGTGTCATTATTTCAGTAGGAAATGTGGGTTTTAAGCTTATCACAAGTCATTTCATTTGACAGCTTTGATTTTCAAAAGAGAAAGGCCAAATGTAAATTCTTCTCCTTTCTCCGGAGACCCAGGCAGACTTTTAACATCAAGAGATGTACATACTTCCCCTGACAACAAATTTCCCATAAGCAGTAGCAGTCTGCTTTGTCAGGGGCTCTGTGAAGCTGTCGTAATTCACTTCTCCTGTTCTCATTGTTGACATAAATGATGGATGTTCATTTCTTCTGGTGATGTGAGGCCTTAACTATTTCTGTCATGATTATGTGCCTTTCTAACCTGACTCCTGCTTAACATTTCATTTCCTGAAATTGTCCTCACTAGCAAGATAGAAGTTACAATACCTAAATTTTAGTTGCTGACATTAACATACCTCAGTGAGTGCCTGACTTACATGTTATGTGTTTGTTAGTCATGCTTTCCATTGAAATATCTATAACATCCCGCCATCCCTAATTTGTAAAAGTGAAGTAACACGGGAGATAAAGCACATATCAATGATTGGTCACTTATTTAGGAAGAATTACCCTTACGTATGACATAGAATCTTGTGATTCAAAAACAGTCAACACATGGCTAGACTCAGAAAAGGTATCACAGCCTGATGGGCAGAGACAGAGCATTTCCACAAGACTGTGGATTTCACTTTCCTGTACTACATACCCTGATATTAGAGACTTTGTACCTAAGCCGACAAGCAAAATATTTAGCAGTCACCTTCTACCACCGAAAGCTGCTTTTGAGCTTCCATAGACATCCATTGTCCTCCCAACAGCTTTATCTTTCTCTATTTTATTTGAGAAACTACACTTAATAGTATTAAACATCTACCTCAGATAAGCTGAGGATTCATTAATTAATTTATAACAATGTATCTTTTTGGTGGGGAACTAGATGAATGGAACAAAAGCAATAATCAAAGATACTATTAATGAAGATTTTCCATGTGAGAAGGAGAGATCAAGTAAAAAAAAAAAAAATAAGGACCAAAAATTAAACTCTGCCCTGGATATAGGGCAGGGTTTTATACGCAACAATGGGAAATACACCAGCCCACTTCTGAGCAGAAAAGAATAAACTGATTGCTTATAAAGGAATAAAATGTATGCTGGCCTCAGACTTCCCTTCCACAAGTTGCCAGATAATGATGTTGGGGCCAAAGAACTTTATTTGCTAAGATATTATATGTATATATGTATGAATGTCTTATTCATTTGGGGCCACATAAAATTCACATTTCATGTCTTTCCTGAGAAACTCACTTGAAGATATTAGCTAAAAGTTAAAGAACTGAAGAATTGGAAAGATGGGGTATAAAAGCAGTATGTTGAACATTAATAGAAAAGTGAAAGTTTGAAAAGATAGTTTAAAAATATAACAGTGTTGGGGCACCTGGGTGGCTCCATTGGTTAAGCGCCCGACACTTGATTTGGGCTCAGGTCATGGTCTGGTGGTTTGTGCGTTCGACCCCACATTGGACTCTGTGCTGGCAGTGCAAAGACTGCTTTGGGTTCTTTCTCTCTCCCCATCTCTCTCTGCCCCTCACCAGCTTGTTCTCTCTCTCTCTCTCTCCCCACCCCCCCGTAAATAAATAAATAAACAAATAAATATAACAGGGTAAAAAATGGTTCTCTAATAACAGGCTAGATCTATAACTCATATCAGCCAAGATGAAAGACGGAGGTATGACAGAAGTACACATATGCCACGTTCCTTGGCTTACTTTGGGGAGTGGGGCAGGGAACTAGAGTTACACTTAATCCTTTTGCATCTACTAGTTAGCAAGATAGGCATTCAGGTGTGTTTTTTAAACATTTAAAGAAGATAACGTAGTAGTGTGAAAAGCAGTGATTTCCTCATATGTCACAGATGGGAAAAAGAAAGTCCTTCAACACAGAGTAGGCTCATCCAAGAATGCTGTTTGATTTAATGTTATAAGCAGTACTAATACATCTGAGCAGTGGGTCAGATGTTCATCTGAATTGATGTTGAAAGAGCACTTAATAAAACACCACCTCCATTTTTCCTGAAAATGCTTTGGAAATGAGAATGCACAGAGGATCCCGTAATATAGTAAGACATATCTAATGTAGATGAATAGCTGGTATCTTACTTTTGCAAAATACCAGCAGCATTTTATTGAAGTATCTCCCCATTAATATTTAACTTTATTCTGGAGGTTCTTTGTACTCAAGCAACACACGAAACTGAAAATCTCGAACTCAAAGCTCATAAAATGTGTTGTATTCAGATGACATAAATAATCTACAATACCCAAGAGCATTAAGTGTGTAAGTATTAAAATTAATAAAAGTATTCATTAAATGGATTGTATCCAAGATGAATATATAGCAATTACTCTTGTATATTACCAGCTGTAATCAGAAATGATAAAGAAAGGAATCAATTTGTGATAGCATTCCACTCTCTTTTCTCATACCCCCTTTCCCACCCAAAGAATGGGGCATAAATACCATGCCTTTGAAGTAACCATAGAGACACTATTCACTGGGGAAGAAGCTAAATATCCTAATTTCCCCTAATTAAATTACAGTTCTGAAGCAATTCTGATCCACATCCTCTTGATTATGCACGTGTATAACTATTTTATTGGAAGCATCACATTCACTCTGTAGTTTAAGCAGAAGAGGAGTTTATTAAGGTATATTAGGTGGCTCACAGAATTTTCAGGAGGGCCAGAGAGTGAGCATTGAAGGTCACATAACCTGGAAAAACACGCAGACTGCATCATGGTACTGTGCAGGGCAAGCCCTGGCTACTGGTGTCCCTGGTTCCTGAATTCCAGAAACTCAGACACTGTTGCCTGCACCCCCTGTGAAGAGGGGTGCCCCTGCCACCACTTTTGCCACAAAAAAGTAGTTACTTTGTCACCAACTTCCTCATATTGTCTTCTTTTGAGCCAAAGTTGAGTTTACCAATGAGAGCAAATGGGCAAAGCTTTGCCTTCGCTCTCATTGCAAGGAAAGCTGAGAGTGTGGGTGGTGGCACAATCTTGGGAGGCAGCCCTGGTGATATGGGAAATCCCTCTTTTATAGGAAGGCTTCTCAGAAGATACTGGGTGAACATACCAATGACACATACTTACCATGGTAACTGGACGTAATGACTCTAAAGTACATTTGGAAGACTGTGTAGATACAGTTGGCCACGTAAATTCAGGGAGCTGGACCTGACTGCCTGAGATTAGCACACATCACGGGGTGATGACAATGCAAGCAGTCATTCACACATGAAATAAAAATTGACAGGGATTGATAATGATATGCTGAGAGGGAACATCACACACCCCTGAGAGAGTTTAACCAGCAAATGTTACTGGGAAAATTGGCCATCTCTATGAAAATATGTGAGGTGAGCCTCCTTCATACGCCGTACTAAAATGATTTTCATACAGATATTTAATGATCTATAAAAATTAAACCCTCAAAAGTAAAATTAATATGTACATGAGTATTTTACTTAGGATGAGGAAACAATTTCTTAGCATGAAAAAGTGGAAGAAATTGCTAAGGAAAAGATTGATAATACAAGTATTTTAAAAGCTTAAAATTCTTGAAAAAAAAAGCTTAAAATTCTGTAAGTTAAAACCACTATAAAAAGTTAAAACAACGGTAAGTGAGCAGATATCTCCAGCAAATATAATGGGAAGAAGTTGAATATTATCAAGTCATAAAAAGCTCTCTTTAAATGGATGAAGGAAAAAATTGTAATACCCACCTACATAGGCAAAGGACATGGACAGCTCACCAAAGAGGAAGTAGAAATAACAAGTAAACACATGAAAAGTTTGATCTGACACTAATCAAATAAATGCAAATCAAAACAATGAAGTACCAGTTTCACCTGATTTGCAAATATAAAAAAAGCATAGACACAGTGATAATAATCGTATCTGGTGATGGTGTAGCTAGCTAGATGGGTATGCCTAGCACACTAATGTAAGTTCATAATTTTTTTAGCAAGCAGTGTGGTATTTTGTCAAGAACACTCAAAACCGTTTCTATCACTTGAAATATTATTTGCACTTCATGAAATATAATTGGAGTTAATCAGAAAAATACTCAGAAATACATATTTAAGGATATTAATTGTAGCATTACTTGTAATAGCACAAAAAAATGGGAAACACCCTAAATATTAAGTAGTAAGAGGACTAATGCTTACATTGTAGTCCATCTGTATAATGAATAATTTGTAGCCATTGAAAAATCATCACAGCAGGGAAAAAAATTTAATGGCGTGTGAAAATTATAATTACAACCTAGTCATTAAAGAACAGGATACAAAAACTGAATACGGTTTGTGATCCTATTTAAAAGTACATTTGTGGGGCATCTGGCTGGCTCAGTTGGTGAAGAATGCGATTCTTGATCTAGGGGTCATGAATTCGAGCTCCACACAGGGCATAGAGATTTCTAAAAAATAATAATAATAACAAAAGTATGTTGTGATGTACACACTATCAAAAGAACAGAGTAAAGAAAAATACCACATTAGTAGGATTACCAGTTTCACTTTTATATTTTATTTTCTAAGCCCTCTACCATGAGCACCTTTAGAATCAGGTTTTTAAAAGCTATTTTAAAACTGAGCAGTTCCTTTTCTGTGGATTTTAAACATTCCACGAGCAAAATCTCATGTGCATATTGCTTCTACCGTCACCATCTGCCTTGAGTTTAAAGCAGTTAAACAGTTATATGTTTAGTATTTTCCAATATTAGTAGCAGTGCTAAAGTTACCCCCTCAGTCTAATTTATCCTTACTCAGCCCCACAGCGGTGATGTGCATATGCTTCTGTGTTCCACCTAACTTCACCTAGAAAAGCATGTATCTGCCACAGAGCAGCATAGGATCTGTGTGAAGATTGGAGTGTGTTTTTTTTTTTTTTATGACAAATATTGTTAAATAAAAATGGCTTCGGGGCAAGGGTGCGTGTTCTGTGCTTTAATTGCCGTTGGAAAACATGAAACTATTTAGCAGAACTTCTTCATTTTCTAGTTAAAAACATGTTCATTAGAAGTATCCTCAGTAAAACTGGTTCGTGCTAAGAATCAAAAGATTGTAAACCCTCTAGCCTGTGATGGAGAAAACAGTTTTGTCCTGTTGTAGCTTCTTGTCATAAAACGGGAAACCTACCCCTTACTTACGCATTGTCTTTGATTTCATCCATATTCCACCTGAGAGCACATTTTTAACTAGGAGGCTTTTAAGTCATCCTATGAAGTTATGAGCTATTATAACATTTAAAATTTCTTCCTTTTAGAATTATAACTTGATTTGAGTTAATAAACCAAGTGTGGATGTTGTTATTCATGTTTATTTTATGTCTCAGGGAGACAGAGTCAGCAAATCTTACTCCATTTCTCTTGGGAAACTAGTTCAGGTCCAACGTTGGCTGAGATTCACTGATGATGTACTGGGCATGACACCACTCCCGTCCTGCTCCACTAAAACCATCATTTCCCAGGGTCAAATCCAGTGATTGCTTTTGTAAAATAGTGTCATTCAGCCTGAGCGTCCTGCACAATTTAATGTCAGGAACCGTTTCCTACTTCTTGAATATTTCCCTTCCCTTGATTCCTCTAATTCTTCTGTGTTTCCATTCTTCTTGTTGGCTCCTTTTTTGTGTCCTCATCCATTTTAACTGTTGGAATCCCCTGGGTTACATCTTTTTTGTCACCCTTGTGACAAGTGCTCCCTTTACCAAGGTCTGCTGCTTTGTGCACATGGTGATTTTTCCTGCAGTTTTATCTTGAGCCTGAACATTGCTTCCGAACACAGATGCCTGTTTCTGTTTGCTGGAGCTTTCTCCATATGAACGTGTCCCACCAGCACCTCAAATCCAACTGTTACTCAATAAGCAACTTTATTATCATCAATTCTGTTCTCACTTTTGGCCATGTCATCATACCTGGCCACCCAAGCTACTAGTCTCATAAGCATCTTTTGTTACATCTTTCCTGCTAAGTCTTCCTTTCCCCCTGAAATGGGTTTCACCTCTGACACTTCTCCTCACCCACTAGTTGAGGACTTTTGCAGTAGAGCAAGGACTGGGCTCCCTCTTTCTGCCTGCTCTCACTGCCTGTGTCCACCTCCATGAAATTTCTCTTCTCTGTTGAATTTTTTTTTTTTTTTTTTTTTTTTTTTTTTAGGCACATGAACATAATTAGTTCTTTCAAGAAAAACATTCATGGTTGGTCATGACATACACGAGGGTAGTGGTTTCCAAGCATGGTCCCCAGAGCAGCAGCAACTCCTGGAACTAGTTATAAATACAAAGTCTAAGGCGCCAACCCATACCTACTGATCGAGTAACTTCGATGGTGGAGCCCAGTAATCTGTGGTCTAATTCTCAAGGTGATTCTGGTAAACTGTGCAGTTGAGAATTACAGCTCCATAAGTTCTGAAGCCTGACTGCACAGAATCACCTGCAGAGCTTTAAAAAATACCAGGTCCCAGACCAATTAAATCAGAAACTCCATGTGTCTGACCTGCCATCAGTATGTATCTTTTTGAAAGTGTCCCAGGGGATTTTGATACATAGTAAGGTTAGAGAACAACTTAATCTATAAAATCCACTTTCTTTGGCAGAATCCAAAGCAGTGTTTCTCAAACTTGAATGCACATTGGAATCATCTGCCAAACTTTAAAAGTGATCCTGCCCCTGGGGCACCTGGGTGGTTCCGTTGGTTGAGCGTCCGACTTCTGCTCAGGTCACGCGTGCTGTCACAGTTCGTGAGTTGGAGCCCTGCGTCAGGCTCTGTGCTGACAGCTCAGAGCCTGGAGCCTGCTTCAGATTCTGTGTCTCCCTGTCTCTCCCTGCTCATGTTGTGTCTCTCTCTCTCTCTCTCAAAAATGAATAAACTTAAAAAAAATTTTTTTAAAGTCCTGCCCCATTCCCAACCCCCATTCTGATTTAATTGGACTGATATCTGCTTTGTCATTGGCAGGTTGATTTGTTTGTTTTAATGTTCCCTGGGCTATTTTAATATCAATCCAAGGTTAAGAATCACTGTTCTAAAGTCAGGATTCTGAAACTTTAGTGTGCCTGAGAATCACCTGGAGTACTTGTCAAAAATAGGACTCCAGGGGTCCAACCAGATGCAGAATCACCTGGAATACTAATTAACTAATACTACTATTAATTAATTAATACTACTTACAAGTATTAATCTTCATCCATTCTCTATGTTCCCCACCATTCGCTGCCCTGCCCTGCCCTAATTTCCTGCAACTTTCCTTTTATGACATCAAACTACTTGGCATTCTTTAAATGTGCTTTGCTTAAATCATTGGGAAAAAATGTAGTTTCTTAAAGCTAGTAAATGGTCTTTAATCAGTTGATTAGTCATTTAGAAAGGAAATAAACTGGACTGTTCTCTCAATCCATACACCAAATAAATCCTATATAGATACAGAAAAAAAAAATTAAAAAGAAACCATAAAGCACTAGAAGAAAGTATGGCTGCATTGAGGGAATAATTTGGAAGTGGGGAAGGCTTTTCCAAACAAGGTACAAAAGTTGAACGTCATAAAGGAAGATGGTTGATAAATGTGATTAAAAAAAAGATTTCTCCTTGAAAAAGTTAACCATTACCAACATTAAAACATAAGAACTGGGGCACCTGGGTGGCTCAGTCGGTTAAGCTTCTGAGTCTTGATTTTGACCCAGGTCATGATCTCGTGGTTCGTGGGTTCGAGCCCCACATCAGGCTCTGTACTGGAAGTGTAGGATCTGCTTGGGATTATCTCTCTCTTTCTCTCTCTCTGTCTCTCTTTCTGTCTCTCTCTGTTCTTCCCTGTGTGCATGTGTGCATGCTGTCTTTATAAATAAATAAGAACAAATGGGAGAAACATCTTCAATGTATTGACACAGTTGCCTCAGTGTGTATAAATACAATAAAACAAGACAAATCAATAAAAAAAAAGACTAACAGAACAATTCAGAAGAATGAAGTAAGAGCCAGATAATTTGTACAGAATGAAACACAAATGGTTAGCTAACATAAGTAAAAAATGCTCAGGTTCACTCATAACGTAAAGAAATGCATATCAAAACTACGATGCCACTAAAATCTTAAAAACAATTCAGCATTGGCAAGATTGAGAGGATGTGGTGCCCCATATGCTACTAGTGAGAGCATACATTAGTGCAGTGTCTGTGGAGAGCAATTTAGCCATCACACCAAAGTGGGAAATGGACACACGTTTGGACCCAGCAGTTCTGCTTTTCGGAATTTAGTCTTGGAAATAATCACTTAAGTGTTGTTGCCTCACAAACTGTAGGCCCCCCTGCAAAGAGGGGAAGGAGAAACTGAAGAAAGAGGCCACTCCACATCAGTAAGTGGCAGCTTTAAAAAGCCAGGGAACTTCCTTACAAGGCTGGCTAGAGGGGCCTCAAGATGGGTAGTTCTGTGCGTCACAATCAGAATCTTACAAGCTTATCTAGACGACTTATGGGTTCAGTCACGAATTGAGTCCAGTCATTCTCAACGCCTTACTCTGTCTCAAGGCTGTATCCTCAGAACAGCTTCCCCTGTGCAAAGTGTACATTCCTAGGATAGGGGAGGGGATAAGGAGCCTCCGATTACCTGGGTCTAGTTTCCAGGTCACATGGCGGTCACATCCTCAGAATGACCTCTGTAGAAAGTATTCACAAGATACTCACTGAATCATCAAAACACTGATATCAGTCTAAATATCCATTAATAGGAAACTTAAGTAAATTATGGTTCAGGGCATACTGGAGTTTTATTTGATGATAAAGCTGATGACAGACATTTAGGTGTGGTGACGTAGAAAGATGTAGATAGATTATTAAGAAAAGCAAATTTAGAACTATACATATATCTGGCATGGTATTATATTGGGGTTTTTTTTTTAATATTCATAATGCATGCTTGCACATCTATATGTGTTTCTGGATAGATCCATACCCTGTCAAAAGAGGTTGCAACTGAAGAGTAAAATGGGGGGGGGGGGGGGGAGATAATGAGTTCATAATACATGTTTGAATGAATCCATGAATGAGAGTCAGAAGTTGGGACCTATTTTTGGTCTTTATTGTATACCTCCCTGAACTTTTTTTTTTTTTTTTTACCATGTGTATATAATTGCTTTTATAATAAAACTAAACTAGGTAAAATTAAGCTGTTCTCTTTGGTACTCTGTCCCTTTGTTCAGTTTCCTCTGAACTTAGACTTAAAAGTCTCCTTTAAGTCCTTCATCTACTACTTGCTCTGGAGGTTCAGCTCAAAGGTCTCCTCTGTGTGGCCACCCATCCATCTTCTGAATTCATGGCTTCCTCAGTTTATATCACATAAGTACAGTATCTTACTATGTTATGTTCCGTGTTTCTTCCCTGCCTGATGGGTGAGAGCGTTGTGGTCAGGGATGGTCTGATTCATCTAACTTTCTCCAAAAGCCACCAAGAGTCTTCTTCTGATAAATGTCTCAGTCTTGTCTTTTCTTTATACATATACATGTTTTTTAATGTTTTATTCATTCTTTGAGGGAGAGAGAGAGAGAGAGAGAGAGAGAGAGAGAGAGAGAGAGAGAGAACAAATAGGGGAGGAGCAGAGAGAGAGGTAAACAGAGAACCCGAAGCAGGCTCCAGGCTCTGAGCTGTCAGCACAGAGCCCGATGTAGGGCTGGAACCTGGGGACCACAAGATCAAGACCTGAGCCAAAGTCAGATGCTTAATGTTCTGAGCCACCCAGGCACCCCCCACCTTTTTCTTTTTAGTTTATTTGTTTATTTTGAGAGAGAGAAAATGTGTGTACAAAAGCAGGAGAGGGGCAGAAAAAGAGGGAGAGAGAGAATCCCCAGCAGGGTCCACGCTTACCACAGAGCCTGACACCCAACTCGATCCCACAACCATGAGATCATGACCTGGCCCAAAATCAAGTTGGTTGCTTAACTCATTGAGCCACCCAGGTGCCCCGTGTCTCAGTATTTTCCTCTTGAGCCGCTAAGCACTGGTCTGCATTACAGTCACACTTGGTCTGACGCTTGAAGTGATTGGCCATTTCCAACCCCTCAGGTATTCTCAGAACAGGAATCTCTAATTTCACCGCAATCTCCAGAATTGCCAATAATCCATTTCATCCGTCATCACTGCCAACATCAGTTGAAGGAAGTCACTGGTATTGATTACCTCAGACTTAATGGATCTAATGAAGGATGCAGCATATAGTGGCCTTTTCCCCCGCTGAACTTTATGGAGATGTTATTGATAGATAACCTATATAACTTTAAGGTGTATACCATAATAATTTGATATATGAATATATTATAAAATAATTACCACAGTGAGGTTAGTTAATATCTTCATTCCATCACATAATTATCTTTTTGTTTTCTTTTTTCTTTTCTTTTTTTTTTTTTTTTTTTTGGTATGTGGGGATAACATTTCAGATCTGTTCTCTAAACTTTCAAGTATATAATGCATTATGTTAATTACAGTCACTACACTGTACATTAAATCCTCAGCGCTTACTCATACCTAGAAATTCATACCCTTTGAACAACGTCTGAGCATTTTCCCCAGCCCCTAGTAGCCACCATTCTACTCTGTGCTTTTATGAATTGAGGTTTTCTAGACTCTACATATAAGTGAGAAAGTACAGTATTTGTCTTTCTCTGGCTTATTTCACTTAGCATAATACCCTCAAGTTTCATTTTTGTTGTTGCAATAGACAGGGTACTCTTTTTTATGATTGAATAGTATTCCTATATATATAAACCACAGCTGCTTCGTCTACCAGTGGACACTTAGGTTGTTACCATGTGTTGACTATTGTAAATAATGCGACAGTGAACATGGGGTGCAGATACATTTTTGAGATAGTGATTTCATTATCTTTGGATAAATACCCAGAAGTAGTGATTTCATTACCTTTGGATAAATACCCAAAGGTGGAAATTTTGGTTAGTATGCTATTTGTATTTTTAATTTTTTGAGGAACCTCCATACTGTTTTCCATAATGGCTGCACCAGTTTACATTCCCACCACCTAGGCACAAAGGTTTCTTATTTTCCACATCCTTGCCAACCCTTGTCTCTTGTCTTTTTCCTGGTAGTTACCTGCAAAACACGCGAATGATATCTCACTGTGATTTTGGTTTGTGTTTCCCCGATAATGAGTGATGTTGAGCATTTTTTCATGTATCTGTTAGCCATCTATATGTATTTTTTGGAATAAAGGTCATTTAAGGTATTTGCACATTTGTTAATTGGGTTGCTTGTGTTTTTTGTTACTGAGTTGTATGATCTCCTTATATATTTTGGGTGTTAATTTCTTATCATTTAGATGGTTTGCAAATATTTCTTCCATTTGGTAAGTTGCCTTTTCGTTGTGCTGATTGTTTCTTTTGCTATGTAGGAGTTTTTTAGTTTGATGTAGTCCTATTTATTTCCTTTTGATTTTGTTGCTTGTACCTTTGGTGTCATATTCCGAAAATTGTTGCCATGCTGATATCAAGTGGCTATTCTGTGTTTTCTTCTAGCAGTTTTACATTTTGTGGTGTTGCATTTAGTTAGGTAAGGATTTGGCACGTGATTTAATATTCCAAAGTTTATACCTGTTATGTAGCTCATTTTTCCTTCAGAGGGCCATAGAGACCCTGTCGTGCTGTTGAAGAAGACTGGTCACTTTTTCCCCTACCTCAATACACTTCAACATACCTGAAGGGTTCGACACATTGTAATTAGTAACTGTGGCCCCCTAAGATAGTGACTGTCTAAAGGTTGGCACTTGTGCAGAGAGAATCAATGAGTTGTGTGTGGTTTGAAGCAGGCTCCCCTCACACTACCCATCAATAACTTATGAATATATGCTAAAAGTACCATGGATGCGTATATACAACATGAATAAAGACCTGAATGGACACATCTTTGTCATGGAGAAGGCCAAATCATGTTTTTCTGTAAGGAGGAATGATAAGAATAAGTGGTCTTATTTTTGCTTCTGATAATTACGTGTTGCCTCGAGGCCCCTGTGCATTGATTTCAACTGTTCTAATAATTGTTAACTGTTCCAGTATTACATGACTGGTGTTCTGCCTATGAAAAATGAAAGGAGATAGATAGTTTTAAGGCTAATATCTCATTCATATACTGTTAGGTGGTGATTGAAATGAAAACTGGTGTTCAAGCTTTGAACAATCAAAAGATTAAAGTTGATAGTGAACGTGAAACAAGATTATGGGTAACGAAGGGTTTTTTTCCTTACATTCTATGGAGACTTCTGGTCTTAATCTGGGAACATAGGAATGATACACAGCTAAGCCTGGGGTGGAGGGAGTGTTTCTGTTTGAGAAGAAGGGAGAAATTGTGGAAATAATTGAGTGTAGAGGAGGGTAGCAGTAGGATTTAGGTAGAGGAAGTATATGATTTCTTTGATAAACGTAAGAGGAAACCTGTGGGCAGGTGGGATTTCCAGAGTGTTGACATGGTAGGATGCTCTTTGTTTGGTTTGATAGAAAAAGAATTTCAAATCTTACTCCTTGGAGTGAATCTGTAAAAGGGACATTGAACTAGTGTACATGAAACAAGAAGGAGGGAGCTTGCCTTATGGAAAGAAATGGAGAAGTGGAAAAAAATGCAAAGCTTCCTGGTTAAGAGCTCTAAAGGGCAAATGGAAGTTTTGGATCTGATTTATATATCGTATGAGCAAATTCTAAGCTCATGGTTCCCAATTCTGGCAACATTGTACAATCACTTCGTTAAAAAAAAAAAAAAAAAGCATTAGGACCTGGATATCAGCATTTTTAAAGCTTCCCAAGTGATTCTCTTATGCACCCCAAGTTGAGAACTGTTTATTGATCTAAGGATATGAAAGAGGAGCGTGGAAGAAAAAAATACTAAGGCAAAGTCTCAGGACCAGGGAATTTCCAACATTGGGATGGTTTCTGGGAACTGAGCGTCACAATTCTGATTTGTTAGATACTTGGCACACTGCATATTATTTTATAATGAATCAATAGAATTGAATGTCTTTGATTCTTTGAAGTCTGAACCTGTTTCTGGAGTTAGAAACTGAAAATGCTTAGGTAACTGGTAAAAGAAAACAATAAACATATTTTGCTTCTTTCACATAGACTTCCTGTGTACGAGAAGCCAGAGAAGCACTTAGAATTTGTTAAATGGGGCCACCTTAAATTGCACATGTATTTTTTAACTGTAAGAGCTGAAAAGAAAAAGTTTATAATAGAGAATACATTTAGATTATATTTAGCAAGTTACATGGATGTGCACACCATGCCATTTAATACTTCCTCTTTGACTAGAAATTACTAAGCAGTTGAAGCAAACAGTCTGAGAGGAACCAGTTTCCTGATAGCACCCTCCTCTCTTGTAGGTAAAAAGGGAAGAAATGCTTTGTATCTAATTATGTTAAAGAATTGAAATCCTTTCATGTAAAATAGAAAAAAAAATGCACACCGTAGGTTACATTCTTTAACTCCATCTTTTATCCTGATTCAGATATGAATTAATTATCTAAGATGAAGGAATGCATCAAGTTTCATAAAATTGCATGAACCTTCAGAATATCTGTTGCACTGGCTATGTTCTTAAGTTCCCTTTTTTTGACCTTAAAAATGCTACTCAGTAACTTTAAACAACGGCTAAAAATAATCTCTATTGTGGGAAGATGAATTACTGTAGATGGGAGGAAAACATAAAGTATCAACTTCTTCATCACTCTTGACATTCACCAGTCTTTACTCGGGATCACCTTGAGATGTGACATCAATTCAGAGTAATAAGGAAGGGTCAATGAAAAGCTAAAACATTCTCAAGAACCCATTATAACACATCTCCAAGGGCTTTGTGTCAATGCCGCAGCATTTCAAATAGAGTACACGAATTCCAGAGAACAGCTTCATGAAATGGAGACAATAGGCATCTGCAAGAGTCTTATGACATAGAAGTTGACCTGTTACTGGATCTCTCTTTTACTCCCTACATGTTTCCCATGCTGCACCCTCATCACTCATTCCTTAGAAAGCGTCATGTGTACATTGGGCAAGAATCTGTTGTGACACAGTATATTCTCCACAAGGTTTCATTGTTGAGAGCTCACTTTTAGTAAGTAATTTTGATACATTTAAGGACTTTGGTTTAAGAAAGTGTTTTTTTTTTTTTTTCACATGAATTTGGATGCAGAATTGGTTTTTCAAGATGAGTCTAGAGCTGGGTGATGTATAGAGTTAGCTGCCTCTATCAGATTTTTGGCTCTTTAGGTCTTGTTGGCCTCTTTATCTATTGTAGCAGGTAGCTCCAAGCTCTGTGCATAAAAAAACCCAATACATAATCATTGAGTTTTTAAAAAAACTGTGTGTGGGGCGCCTGGGTGGCGCAGTCGGTTAAGCGTCCGACTTCAGCCAGGTCACGATCTCGCGGTCCGTGAGTTCGAGCCCCGCGTCGGGCTCTGGGCTGATGGCTCAGAGCCTGGAGCCTGTTTCCGATTCTGTGTCTCCCTCTCTCTCTGCCCCTCCCCCGTTCATGCTCTGTCTCTCTCTGTCCCAAAAATAAATAAATGTCGAAAAAAAAAATTAAAAAAAAAAACAACTGTGTGTTTCTAGTTTTCTATATTGTAAGGACTAGGTTAGGCACTGAGAATCCAAAATACACTTTCTGTGTATCTACATGTATAACTAGAGTTCATCGTCCACCAACATTTAGAATTAGCGATTAGAAGAAGAGAGAAAGGGAATAGAGTACATGTTGTTAGATTCCATTTAGTTTCACCCCATGGTGACAAGTAACAGAATGATTGAAGTTATCATTACTCAGACTTCATTGTTTAGCCTGTAGAATTTTTCTTCTCTATAAACCCTTCACCAGCACTGAGATTTGAGTGTCTGAAACAGATTAAGACTATTCAGTCTGCTAGGCACTAAATAATGTAAACTGGAAGGGCACCTGGGTGGCTTGGTCTGTTGAGTGTCTGACTTTGGGTCAGGTCATGATCTCACAGTTTGTGGGTTCGAGCCCCATCAGGCTCTGTGCTGACAGCTCAGAGCCTGGAGCCTGCTTTGGATTCTGTGTCTCCCTCTCTCTCTGCCCCTCTACCGCTCACACTCTGTCTCCTGTATGTCTCAAAAATAAATAAACGTTAGAAAAATTTTTTTAAGAAATGTGAACTGGAAAAATGTTACTTGCTTTCAATAACAAAAACTATTAGAGAATTTTTAAATATTTAATCAATATAAATGTTATGTGAGAACTGCAACTAAATATAAATTGCATATAATATAGAACATGAGTACATTTTGATAGATTTGAAATTATCTGAGGTGATGTCTCTGTAAGTAAAAGAGCCTAAAGCCTACCCACGTAGTCTGTCTTATACTCCCAAGCTCTCTCCTCCCGTGGTTTTCCTCATCTCAGTAAATGCCACCATCTACTCTTTTGCTTAGTCTTGAAATTTAGGAGTCCTCTTTGTTTCTTCTCTTTCCCTCATCATCCCGCTCAATCCACATTTTCAGCCAGTCCTATTCATTGTCCTGCTATCCACAGCTAGGATCTGCAGTTACCCTGTCTAAATTGCCATCATATCTTACCTTATCTGTGCGAGTAGCCCCGTAACTGATCTCCCTGGTCCGCTCATGCCTGCTTAGAGCCATCGGTCACAGAACACTAGAAGGATCTTTCTGAAATGTAAATTAAATCTTATTATTCCCTTCTATGTAGTAGAGGATTGATAAATATTTATTGAATGAATTAATCAGGGAGATGCTAGTGAATAGTGATACTGGCTACTGGAAGATCAATAAGCAGGAAGGGACAGGGAAAAGCAAAACAGGTTCAAAGAGCCCATATTTTATGAAAACTTTGGTTCATTGTCTATAATGCTCTGTTTACTTGAGAACACAGAGAAGTCTACTTTCCATTTGTTGGCCTGCTGTGGACACTTCACAGCCTACCCAGAGATAATGCCACTGACGGCCAATCAAGGTTTTTCTGTGTCCACTTAGATTCTAAACAGCTGCCCAGCTTTAATTAATATCCCACAATTTTATCTGGAGAGGAGCCAGTTGCTGAGACAGCTGTCTAAGTGAAGGGAAGATTTTTTTTTTTTTTTTTACTTTTCTTGTGTTAGCTGGGTCTGGTAGGATGGAGTCAAAGTTCTCAGATGATTGGGACTATTGTTTCTGAAAGTTCACTCAGCCTAAGGTTCCTGCATAACTGTTCCAGTGCCCATCTTATCTGTTGGCATCTGTGTTGGAAGGAGATCCTAGGTTGGATTCTTTCCAGTTTGCTCTTAGGGCTTACTTTATTGTGTGTGTGTGTGTGTGTGTGTGTGTGTGTGTGTGTGTTTAAAATTTATTTTTTTTTATAACGTTTTTTATTTATTTTTGAGACAGAGAGAGACAGAGCACGAACGGGGGAGGGGCAGAGAGAGAGGGAGACACAGAATCGGAAACAGGCTCCAGGCTCTGAGCCATCAGCCCAGAGCCTGATGCGGGGCTCGAACTCACGGACCGCGAGATCATGACCTGGCTGAAGTCGGACGCTTAACCGACTGCGCCACCCAGGCGCCCCTAAAATTTATTTTTGAGAAAGAGAGAGACAGAGCACAAGCAGGGGAGGGGCGGAGAGAGAGATAGAGACACAGAATCCGAAGCAGGCTCCAGGCTCCGAGCTGTCAGCACAGAGCCCAACATGGGGCTTGAATCCACAGACCACGAGATCATGACCTGAGCTGAAGTCGGTCACTCAACCAACTGAGCCACCCAGGTGCCCCCTGGTCTTAGGGTTTAAAGCAGTGGCAGTGTGTTGCTGAGAATTTCCTGTGGAGCGATAGGAAACACGGTACTGATTGTTGTAGTATAAAACGGCACAAGTCATTTAAGCTGATCATCAAGTAATGACAACAAGGACTCAAATGGGGGCTTACTCTTTGATCCACCAGGAGTTTCAAATGGCAATTATCATTAATTCTTGGATTCCCTCAGTCCTGATAGAAAATCAAGGCAACCAGAAACTATCATTTTGTGAACAGACAGCTATTAAAAGCACATTAATAATCTGTAGTGGGTATAGCATATGCCTTTTAAAAAGATTTGCAGCTTGTTTCTCTGTGGTGAAGACACAGGACTTCTCCAACCTAATTACAAAGCAATCAAACAATTTAATTAATCTGGAAATCACTTTCTTAACAATAACTGCCTCTACAATGAGGCACCCTGTGCCGAACCGTTAGGTAAAGCCCCAATTTGTTATATTGCTTGTATGTTGGCCATTCTAGCCCTCCCCCCAACCCCACCCCCGGGATCAGAGAGTTAATTACCTACCAAATGCCTGACCACTACTAAGGTTTACTTTACCAGGTCAAAAACATCAGCGGCAATAACAACATCCTATAAAGTGTCCTAGTGCTCAGACATCCAAGAGCCAGCAAATCCCTGGGAGCAGCAGGATTTGAGTTATAAGCAAGTGCTGCACATATGGGCAGAGAATTAACTGGCACCAGTTTTCGCTTGAGAGTCTCTCAGGTATTGCTTTGCAGATGGGGGGATGAATTCAGAGCGCAGTGCTGTGAGGAGTGAAGGTCATGTGTAGGACGCCGGTTTCAGTCCGTCTTGCTTTTTTATCCTGGGGACTCGGTGTGCACATCCCTGGCAGCCTGGTCCTCATTTCATGAGTTAAGAATACATATATAAGATGTGCTTTTTTTGTGTGTTCTAGGTTAGTGGTATTTTGAGCACTGTAAGGCTTTAGAGACTGAGTAGGTAACCTGGAAATCAATTTTTTAAAGTTTATTTATTTATTTCAAGAGAAAGAGTGCATGCACGACTGAGGGAGGAGCAGAGAGAGAGGAAGAAATCCCGAGCTGACAGCACAGAGCCTGATGTGGGGCTTGAACCCATGAACTGTGTGCTCATGACCTGAGCCGAAATCAAGAGCCAGATGCTTAACTGACTGAGCCACCCAGAAGCCCCAGAAATCAATTTTTATTCAAATAAGAACACAGACTTCAAAGTTTGACTGCTACCTTTCTAATCTGTTAATCTTGTTATTTCTCCATAAGGAACATTGAGGAATATTCTGTAATAATATCTACAGGATAATCTACAGAATACTCATCCGCCCTTTTCATCTCCTAGTAGTACCATGCCACTTCTCTCTCCAAATTCCCTACTAATGGGCAGTCATTGTCCCACAGTGGGTAGTCAGTCACCTGTAGTCTACCCATATTGGAAATGTTTGGTCACTTGTAGTCTGTAATATTTTCATTACTTCATTTCTAGTCCATCACCAATTATGCTAGGTTTGCTCACCAAAATATTTTTTCTGTTGGCCTTTCAGGTCCTAATCCCAGCACCTCAGCTCCTCTTCTTTGGCCGCTCCTCTGTCCGCCTAACACATTTATGCCATCTATTGAGACATCTGTTGAGGTTAAGACATCTATTGAGGCCCTCCTCTGGTTAATACCAATAAACGTAGTTCACAACTCATTGGCTCTACCAGTCTGACTCCCCTACTGCCAGAATATCTGTCTCTACTGCATTGCCCTACTCCCTTTGGGTCGTTTCTGTCTCCTTCCTGATGTTCTTCCATTTCTTCTCTTGAGCTTCCGGAACCGTCTTCAAATAAAGCTATAGTCTCTTGTCTTTAATGAATTGTCAGATATTCTAGTTGAGGCCACCATCATTTTCTCTAATATCCCATACATTTAAGAGCCTTTGTGATAGTATGTGGGGGGTGTGTGTGTATACACCTTGGCACTTAAATCTAGATCTGCCATAAAACAGGAAGAAAGATCTGTTATTAGCAAGATTTTGCAGATGGCTTTGTAGTCTTAAGTTTTGGAATTTGCGTTTGATTTTACAGCAATGTAGTGGATGAGAAGAAAATGAGGAATATTTTCAATCGATTGGCTTAGAAAGGCAGCACAAAATGCAGAGGCAAAACCCAAAGATTGAAAATGGTTAATGGTTGGGGTGCCTGGGTGGCTCAGTTAAGCATCCGACTTCAGCTCAGGTCGCAATCTCACGGTTTGTGGGTTGGAGCCCCGCCTCGGTCCCTGGGCTGACAGCTCAGAGCCTGGATCCTGCTTCAGATCCCGTGTCTCCCTGTCTCTCTGCCTCTCCCCCACTCGTGCTCTGTCTCTTTGTCTCTCAAAAATAAATGAACATTAAAGAAAAATAATAATAAAAACAGAAGTATTTAATGGTAGCCTTGATTTTTTTTACATTAAGAGCAGAAAATTAACCTATCTCTTTATATCTCTGTCTCTACCTGCTCATCTTCAAAGTGAGGGTGTTGCCATGTATTGTAGGATGTTACATGGCTTCCTAGGGACCGCTCATTAAAATCTCTAAAAGTGAGAAGAATTTTAAGTTAATTCCTTGTTTTTCCCTTCTTTAGATTCTTAAAAATATTTAATAAGCTCTCTCTAGTTCTAGTTGATCTCATTATAATTTCCAGATGTAGTGTTCCCTTTACAAAGAACATGGGGCTAAGAATTTGGTGCCAGGTTTCATTATTTATTCTCAAGAAATTGGGTAGCAGAGATTGTTAAACCTCTCATACCGTGGCTTCCAACAATTAACTGTTTTGTTTTTCCTAATAATTTAGGAAATCTATATGGGGTGTGAGCAAAGTGAACATTTTTTTTAAATAAAATCTACACTAAGATTTTTGGCATTAGATTCATTTCTCTTTAGGAAACAAAACTTTTAGCCATGTTGAATTTTTCAAGATCTTTCAAGGCTGTGAAGAGTGATATATAAGCTAAGTTGGGAAGAGATGGGGCAGGGAGAATCAAGGCTGTTGGGAGAAGTTGACGGAACTTAATTTAGCTGTGTAGATAAATGGACGGAAAGAGTCCTGGTTTACTGGATGGCAAAAGCAGAATCCATTTCTCCAGGGGCCCAAGGAACAACAGATGCAAAGACATGATAAATTTCATTGCAGCAGAGGGAAAAATGCTTCTAGATTCTCTGTCCATAAAGAAATGGGCTTTTCAGCGCTTCCTATTCAAATGGCTTTAATTGTGCTGTCTGTCATAAAGTTAATGGCATCTGTTGAAGACATCACTGTAAACTTTGCAACCTTAAGTTAATTGAAAAATTTCAGTAGGGGTATAACCAGTCCAGAAGTCCTCAAGGTAACACTAAACTTATCCTCTTTAATGGGTTAGTCTGTTCTTTTTTGCACACAGGTTATAAATTGTTTACAGCTAGGTACTGACTGGAACATGCAATCTTGTATGCCTCACACCTAACTACAATTGTCACTTCCGTTATAAAATCAGTAATGTGGGAACTGGCTGGCTGTGAAGGATTAAACAGATCTTCCTGATTTATTTTCCGTGTTTCAAGATCGTACAAGCTTAGTTTGCAGCTTTCCCTCACCTCCTTATTTAAACCAGCTACAATTCCATCCGGTCCTCAGATAATTCTGCCAGTCTAATTAAACATGCAGAGGGAAGCCGGGTGGTCTGGAGTGTCCTGAACTGCCCCTCACCAGCTGCCTGCCAAGCTTTCTCAATGATCAGCAGCAGGTTGAGTGTTCTGATGGAGAAAGTAACAAGCCCCCAAGGAGCTGCTCTCTTTACAGTGAGCGGTCTGTGCTCCCCACCCCCCCCCCCGCCCCCCACGGAAGGATTTAAGAACACCCCCTGCCAGCCTTTGTGTGATAGTGGCTTTTAAAGCCTGCCTGGCCAGTCACAGCCCAGATGCTTAGGAGCAGGGGGACTGTTGAATAAAATATTGATAAGGGCTAATCCTGCTGGGCCACTTGGGCCATGCTGAGAGCAAGCTAGGTCATTTGGCAGGCTAGAATTCTACCACTGAACCACCCATGCACCGAGCTGGGTCGTTTGGGAAACAGGTCCAGACTGCTGGGTTCTTCCCAGGATTTTATGATCAGTTCTGACATTTCCACCTTTAAAATATGTACCCTGGAATACAAGGATTCATTTTCCAGACATGTACTCGGTTTCTGTTAATAAAAAAATACTAAGGCTGCTTTTTCTAAAGTAGAGAGCCCCCACCCATTTCTAAAGTAGAGAGCCTCCCCCTGCCACACACACACAAGTTGGAGCATACACTTCTACTTCCATCGCCTGTTTAAAATGTTAACATCTGCAAGACTAAGAATTAAGACACGTGTATATACGTTATTCTATAGTCCTGAAATACTGAGGTTATTAATCTGTGGAAGACTGCTGCTTGGTGATGAGTGAATGTGCTTATTTATATACCTGCGCACTTGGAACGCTGTGCTGGGACTCAAGCCCATTTGCTCTTCCGCCCCCGGCATACACACACCCCCCCCACCCCACCCCCAGCCCTGCTGCCAGCAAAACTAAAACATTCTTGGAGATGGATGTTTGACAAAAATGTACAGAAATGCATTACTTGCAAGAAGATGATTCTGGATGTGGGATAGGAATCTTGTTGTGATTTTTCCCTCTGTTTCTCTTTACAGGAAATAGCCCTCAAGATAGTCCAAGAAATTTCTCCCCCAGTGCCTCAGCCCATTTCTCATTTGCACGGAGGTAAGGACTTCCTTTGAGTTGAATAGAAAAGTGTTTTGTAGAAGATCCTGTCTCCCGAACCTCACTCTTCCTCATTCCCCACTGTTCCCTCCTGTACCTCTGCCTTCTGCCTGTGTGATCCTACCCATCGTCATATACGGCTTTCTCTGAAGCTCCCTGCCCAGAGATAGCTTTGGACCACTGCAAAACTTTGTTGTAAACACTCCTGCTTTAAAAGTTTAATAATGATATCTGACTCATACTGGAGTTACATGAACCTCTCTTGGTCCTTTCCTAGATGGTGGATTCCCATTGAGGGCAAAAAATGACTGTTTCCATTTCTTTCTCTTATCGCCGGTGCAATGCCTTGTGCTTGATGTTCAACAGATTATTACTGAGTTATCTGAGCTTACATTATAAGGATTTGATTGATTTACATGTCCTGGTGCAATTGTTTTTTGTTATTGTTGAAATACTTTTTTTTTTTTTTAAATGACCTTTCTTGGGGTCGCAGGGTATAAAGTCTAAGATGGCTCTTTATGTGAGAGAGTGAAGCCACCAATTTAGTAATCCCCCTATGAACTATAGGACATTTTATGTTTTCTCTTCCTATCTCAGTTAGAATTTGACACCAAGTATTGAAGATACATGTTATTTCTGGGTCATTCAGTCACGAGAAAGTCTTGTTGTTCAGAGGATCATGGGCATGTGATGTAACATCACACCTTTTTTGTTCTGGATCTTCTACTGGAAAAACACAGAGAACAAAATGCCCCTTCAGCTATAGGTCTCTGAATATTCAGGACAGATTCAGTTTATGGTCTGATTGTCCTGCATATTTGCTCATTTTTCTCAGAGACCTAACTATACCATGAAGTAGATTAACATAGCACTAATAAAGACTTGTGTGTAGGTTAAAAAAAATGGTTTTAACACATGTTACTAAGCAGCAAAACCTGGAGTGTCCTCACTGCCATTTGTCAGCACGTAATGCATTTACATTACTAAATCCAGAGAAAAGGATCTGTTGGCAGTATTTTCAGAATTCTCTGTAATTAAGATTCCCTTGTAAATGTCACACATTCCCCACTATGTGGTAAATGCCTGTGTGTGTAAGGTTCCAGGCTTCACTGTGGGCAGGACACAAGAGTATAAGACATGCTCTCTAAGGAACTTGAGACACCCCCCCCCCCCCCGCCCGACTTTTGGCCCTTTTCCAGCTTTTCTTCTTTTAGCAACTTGTTTTAAGCACTTTAAAAAAATGCAAAAATTAACAGGTCCCGCAAAGCCTGTGTTTGCCCAGTGAATATTAATTCATGATAATGCTGCTACTCTAAGTGGAAAAAAAAAACCTTACAAAAAATTAATAAACAAGAACCCACCATAGCCTTTAAAACATATCTCTTAAAAGAATGCATTTCATCACATTAAGTAGTAAGAAAAATGCAAATCTCATTACAATGTGCATTTAAGCATGACAGAAATCATAGTCTCTTCATCCTGCCTTATTTATAAAAATGAAGAAAACCTGATAATTAAGTGGGTGACTAGAGGATAGGTCAGTTTGGTTTCTGTGCTATTTAACAAAATACACAAACCCCCAGGCATATGCTAGTTCTTGACCAGTAAACCTTCAACCATGACACAAGATGAGCACAGAACTCTAGCCCATTTTGCATGAATTTACAGATGGACCTCCCTCTACAGTCTTCAAAAAGTATTAATTTCAGTTAGGACATGAGTGATCATCTTTTTAAACTTTTATTCAAGTAAACAGAATCCTACATTTGCTATGAAAACTCAAATTGGTTTATTTTTATATAACCTCTGGTGTGTCTGTCTTCCATCTTAAAGTTGATTTTTATTAAGGAGACATGGAACTCGTGGGTCTCCATTCCCTTCCATTTGGTATGCATTTTTGAGCCTTTAAGAAATAATACCATTTTTGAGGGTCTCACATTTTATTATTTTGTATATTCAGTTCAGCAGAGAAGAGATTGCTGTATTTTTTAAAACTATTATTGAGTGAAGGGGTAAAGATCAGGTTTATTAATGTTTTCTCATCTTATATATGTAATATATGTATATATACCCACCAGTAGACATCCCCTGTGATGTAATAGTTTAATTTCAGGCTGGAAAATATGACACTCGCTTGCTTTCTGCATCATCTAATACATATATTAAAGGTAAAATTCTCATACTGATTTTTTTTTTTACCACTGTGCTAAAAGGCTGAAAATGAGCATTGTAGTATAGTAAATATTTTTATTTTGCTAATAACTGTGATACTGATTTACAATCCATCCGATTACGGAATTAACATTTTTTTTTCCGGGGTGAGAAGATGGAGGTAATAACATTGTTCTGCCTTTCCCGGAAGGTGTGGGACTTATTTGGGAACTGCTTTTACTTAGGTTGGAAATATGGAGCCCTGAATACATGCCATAGGTGTTTCCTAGTTGGCTTGTTGTTGCTTACCAGAGTAAATCTCAGAATGTATTTGCACAAGCAAATTACTAGAACTCAGCAATCGCCTGCTGAGTTCAGGTCATAAGACGCTTGTTGAGTGCTGGCATAGTTCAGCTTGTTCCAGGATCAACCAGAATGTCAAATGTGTCACTCCAGGTGACTTATAACAATTAAATAAATAAATCTTCTTCCTCTTCATACAATTATAATAGCCAGGTTGATACTGGGACTTTTCATTCTTCATTGTACACTGTATTAATCTAAATTTTTGTGAGTCATGTTGAAATGCTGGGTTTTTGTGCCAATCTTTTTGTATTCTGTGTTCTCATCTGATGTTTTTCGCTTCTTACTTTTTCACTTAGTTTAACATTGAGAGATTTTTACCCACAGGAGAAAAAAAAAAAAAAAAGGAAAAGAAAAAAAATTACTCTTTAAAAAAGCCTTGTGGGGCGCCTGGGTGGCGCAGTCGGTTAAGCGTCCGACTTCAGCCAGGTCACAATCTCGCGGTCCGCGAGTTCAAGCCCCGCGTCGGGCTCTGGGCTGATGGCTCAGAGCCTGGAGCCTGTTTCCGATTCTGTGTCTCCCTCTCTCTCTGCCCCTCCCCCGTTCATGCTCTGTCTCTGTCTGTCCCCAAAGTAAATAAACGTTGAAAAAAAAAAATTTAAAAGATAAAAAAAAATAAAAATAAAACATAAATAAATAAATAAAAAAGCCTTGTTGCTTTGGCAAGGATGAAGTCTGTCTTCCGATAACATTTTATTGGTAGCTACTGCAAAGAAAAGACAGCATTGTTAGCAGGATCCAAATTGCACTTGTGTGATAGCCTTCTTGAAAAAAGAGGGCATGCTCTCTCTTAAGTACTATATGTAGCGTGTATAGTAACAGCTGATGTGCGGTTGTCATGGTAATGAAAACGCAATGGTCTTTTGTGCTCCATTTGAGTAAATAGACACAGAGAACTTGGGGAACTTCATGAGACATAAATTATTTCTGGTCCGTGGATGCACAGGGTAGTAAGTACAGTCTTGTTTAAACATCTTTTAGTTGTGTATTTTCCAGAGTAAGCAAATGTAATTTATGTTTCAAAACTAATAAGAACATGTCTTTTCTTGGAATTGTTCATTCATGTGAAATATGCTTATTGATACCTGAGGGAAAGGAGAGTTAATGAATCACAAAACAAAATCATGGTGGGGGAAATGGTGTCCCTCGTTCTTTCCAGAGACTAGATTCTGATAATTGCTATTAAATGGACTGAATAATTCTTTTAAAAATCATATCATTTTTTACTTTTAAAAATAGGAGGTGTTTAAAATATAAAGTACACCATGGAATTTTAAGTCTTCAATAAGTAGCCAAATAAAATAGGACTCACCTGTGTCCATCTTGAGAACCATGTTGTTATAATTATTGTCTTTTTAAACCTTTAACATTTTTAATTGCTTAAAAATATTTTTGAAATAATGTATGACTTATTTGTTCCCATTTCTTGTATGTGGTATATTTACGAACACTTTATTTTGCTTCTTTTTTAAAAAAAAAAACATACTTGATTCATTTGTACTCCAATCATGGTCACAGAAATGACAGGTAAATTTTACTGAAATTTTAACATTGTAGTATTTCTGTGATTCGTCCCCTTCAATTTCTCCATTTTGTCTTTGTGGACCATTTGCATTTATTGGAGGCAACATCCATGGTAGCCTGTGATTATATTTTCCCTTGAATGTAATTTAGTCTCAGATGTCAGTTTTTGTTTTTTTTTTTTTTTTACATAAACATCTAACTGTGACATTTCTGAAATTCAAGTCTAGTGCTGTTGAATCCTCTGACTTCAACTTACTGTGAATTGTGTCTGTGGTAAATTTGGTCTGCTCTTATCTCTCATTTGGTAAATTGGTATAATCACGCATTACAGAAAGTCTACATATGATATTCCCATCTAAAGAATGCAGTAAGGCTCTTTATAATGTGTGTTTTTCCTGTTTTTCCCTTGGCAAATGTGCATGTGTTTGTTTTCACAGTGGTATATGGTTTTGAAGTCACAGTCTTACTCAGAATAAATAATAAAGTAATGATTCCAGGAAACCAGAGATTTCAGAAAGTTCACTTTTGGGTGTTCCCTTGCAATAGTATTGTCTCTGCTGCTTCATTAACTCATCTGAGACCCTTGTAATGACCCTCACTCATTACCAGAATCTACCCCAGAGGTTACCCTATGACCATTTGGAGAGAAGAATCACCTCTTCAAGGACTCCTGACAGTTTTGCCTCTGTGACGGGGCCACGGTTGTACTCTGTGCATTAGGTTCTGTCACTAGTGGAGAATTTTCATTCTGCCCCTGCCATCACTGGCCAGAATGGGGTGCATACTCAAAACCTGTGCAAGGGGCTTTGGTTCCAACACTTTATGAAGCCAGGTCATGCCAGAAGGCAGTAACTCTTAAGAGATTCTAAGTATAGGGTCAGTCCCTTTTTTAGTGTGAAAGTAATTCGCTACTTAAGGCTTGAACCAGCCCGGAGCCTCACTAATCCCTTCCCTAGATGTGATGAGTAGGACACTTGCCTTGAAAACAAGTGGAGCATCTTTAGGCTGTAATGGAAGTCCCCACAGGCTCTGGTACCTTGCTGGAATTCAGGTACAAATTCCAAAAGATCCATGGCCTCGGTTATCAGTTTCCAGCTACGAGTATTTTTCCTCCTCCCTTTCTGTTTTTATTCATTTGAATCTGCTGAGTCTGACCATTGTAATTATCCCTGGTATTCATTTTGTCAAAGTGCGTTAGTGAGAGATCAATAATATGGATCAACCCATTCACTTTCTCCTTGTTTGGGTGTATTGATTCAGTTTAAATAAAAGTCAACCTGCTGTATAATGTTTGTTTACTCTGGTCCTTGCTGAACATTTCCTCATCCTCACTGACTGTATTTGTGTCATTCGTTTGGCTGAAAATACTCGGTTTCCCTGGAGTTCCCATGCAATGGTACTCCAGTGTTGGCCAAAGCTAATCTCCCTTTCTCACCAGGACTGATGGACGCCGCTGGTCCTTGGCTTCTCTCCCTTCTTCTGGCTATGGGACAAACACCCCCAGCTCCACAGTCTCTGTAAGTGCCTAACTTGTCTCATCCTCCTCACGGCCACACGGCTCTCTTACTCTGTTACATGGGAGATGTTTTCTCTGGGTGTTTCCTGGTAGGAGGGAGAAGATAAATTCTGCATGTCTGCCACTGTGAATGGGTTACTTCTCACTTGATGAGCTGACTAATATGAAAAGGACAAACTCTCTGCTACAAGCTTTTAAACCATGGTGCATAAATTGAGTTAAGTCAGTCCCAGGATCGCAAGTTTGGAGGAGATTGGGAGCTTTCGTTTTAATACCATTTGGTGTAGTTTGGGGGTGGAAATGCAATCTGGTTTTATTGCTTTGGTTCCACACCAGCGATGTCTGTACTGAAAATGCCATTAAACCTTGATGGCCTGGGTCTTATTTTCTTGTGTGTCTTAAATGGAGGGATTTTTGTTTGTTTGTTTGTTTTGGTTGTTTTGTTTCTTTGTTTTTCTCCTCCAAAGAAAAAAAAATGGCAAGCCTTAAATGTGTACCTTCTAGGTAAGGTGTTTTTTAAAGGGGAGATTAAAAGAATTTAGTTGTAAGTTAAGACAAGGAGACAAAATGAAACCCTGAAGATGGAATAGAGGAAGAAGGATACCCTTGCCCCAAACTGTAACATTTCAACAAGAGCCCTAGCAATTAATGGAAACAATTCAGTAAGTTAGATAGATGCTTTCTCAGGTTAAATTAGTGGTGTTGTGGGATATCTGTCTTTGCCAAGCTTCAGAAGCTGGTGGTCATTTAGAAAGACCAGGTATGTTGTAGGTATTCAGTGAATACCTAATGGAGTGGTCTGAACGCCCTTGAACCAGCCGGGATGTGGACTTGATGATTTCAGATTTCCCTCTAATCTGATACATTTCCATCTTCATTTTGTCAAAATCCGTGGTCTTTTGTGTAGGGTTTTCATCCGTGGTTTTGTTGCGGTGGTGCTGGTTATTCACAAACCCCAACACTGTGCTAAGCATATAGATTCAGCCATGTAATAGTACTTGCATTGAAAAGACACTACAATTAAGTTTATAAACTAACTGGTGTCACCACTGCTTTATATTATGTTTCCAGAATTCCGTATGTAGTATAATGTGAGTTTTCTGGAGCACCTTTAATACTGCCGTGTTAAAATCTTATGGATTCTTTTTACCATCTCCTTGGTCATTTTTTGAGGAGAGGTAATTTATTTTCCTATCCTCTGTTCCATTCTGCTGTGGTATGTGAGCTTATTGTCCATTTAGATAATTTTGGTGAAGCGTCCTGACAGTCTTGAGTAGTTTCAGTGACAAAGAAGGCTCACATCAGGAAAATGTGCTTCAAATTTGTAAATGGTTTCAGTGGATAAAACTGTCACTAAAAAACAGTGAAGTCACCCTTGGCTGCTGTGTCCATAACCATCAATTTTTTGTTAAGGTTTTTTATTTTTTTTTGATAGAGAAAGGAAGGGGGATGCCTGTGAGCAGTGGAGGGGCAGAGAGAGAGAGAAAGAGAGAGGGAGGGAGGGAGGGAGGAGAGAGAGAGAGAGAGAGAGAGAGGGAGGGAGGGAGGGGGAGAGAGAGAGAGAGAGAGAGAGAGAGAGAGAGAGAGGATGAGAATCCCAAGAATGCTCCGTGCCGTCAGCCCCAAGCCCAACATGGGGCATAATCCCATGAACCATGAGATCATGACCTGAACTGAAATTAAGTCAGATGCTCAACTGACTGAGCCACCCAGGTGCTCCTGGTTATTTGTTATTTTAGAGGTTAAAAAGTTGGATAACTCCAGTGTGAAAATGAATGCCAAAACTGATCGACCAAGGAAAAAAAAGGGTAATTAACTGAAATTTAAGTATTTTTCTTCTACAGAATTTTTGGCAAGTCTCTTGTCTCCAAATTCTTCATTTCAGCTATATGACCTTGATTTGCCCTTCAGTCAAGTTTTATTGTGGTTTGGATGCAGAGATTTGTTGCTTGTAGGAAAAATAGGGAAGAGTGCAAGATCTTTCATCGTTCCATCTCTAGTAAATCATACACCATTTTAAAGAGCAAATCTCTTTTTAAAAAGGGGGAATTAGCATAGAATTGGACCTTGTTTGGTACAAATAAAAAAACCCAGTTGTTTGTAAGCACTTATTACGTGCTGGGCATTAGTCTAACTACTTAGAATGCATTTTAATCCTTGTTTAATCCCAGCAACAGACCCTGTCGTATAGTTGATGTTATTCTCTTCATTTTATGGATCAGAAACTTGAAGCACAAAGAATGAACTGAGGGGCTTTATTAGTTTATTAGTTTATTAGTAAGAGTACCCAGTAAATGGTCTAGACTCTGGGCTCATGGCTCTTTTGAAGGAATTTACATGGTGTTTCTTAAAATAAACCTTTTAATTAATGAACATGACCTGGCCATCTGTCATAATGGAATTATCACCATCCTTGACTTCCATATGTAGTCTAAAGAAGAAACCACCCAAGACAGTTTATAGTTACACACACACACACACACACACACACACACACACACACTCACACACACACGCTCTTTCTGTTTCTAACCAACAGCTTCCAACCAGAGGTAACACAGTTTTTCTCTTACATGTTTATTAAAGAAGGTGGCACATATAATTATTAACCTCATATTCCCAATTTTTCTTTCAAGATAGAATTTTAACTTTCAAAATTACTTTTTGCCAAATGATGTAAGGAACTGTTAAATCTCTGAAGTGTAGGTTTTGCACACCTAACAAAAGTTCAATTATCTCTTTTCTCTTGTTGGTAAAAGTAATGAGTGAAGATTTGACAAGCTCTTTCTCATTTCTCTTATTTGGGGGGGGGGCTTGTCCTTTAAATTTTGGGGCAAAAATTGTGCAAAACTGCTTAGTAGTTTCATTTCCTTTTCTTTCTTTTTTTTTTCAAAATATGTATTTTACTTTATTTTTAAATAATCTCTGTACCTAGTGTGGGGTTGGAACTCATGACCCTGGGATCAAAAGTTGTATGCTCTGCTGACTGAACCAGCCAGGTGCCCCTCTTCTTTTCTAAATCTGATCCGAGTCGCTCTCAGATTTTCACTTTCTGGGTTAATTGTTAGTCACTTAGTCAATCAGAAATGCACTTTAGTTATTGTTTTGAATAGAAAGATAGAACACAAAATTACACTTTGAATATATAGCTTCAGTTTGACATATGATTGTGTTGTTAGCTGAATTCCAGAACTACTTAAGCTGAAGTGTAAACATCAAATCTTTATCCTTTGGGTATTATAGCAACTGTAAAACCGGCAAGTGTTAAAAATGCTGTATTCTGAAATTGAAAAGATTTGGTCATAGGAAATTAATCAGTCCTTCCAGAGAATATTTAGTATTGTAACTTCTTTTAACTTCCAATTTTGCCATTAAAATTAATTTGTGGAACTTTTCCAAGATAATATTAAGATCATAAGTTTTCATTTTAAAATAAGTAATAGGGAACCACAGCAGTAGGAAGACATTCCCCCATATATTTAACAGATAAATCATTTTCTACAGAAGAGAAAGAACGGAAATAAGAATATAAATACCTGTAAATGTATGAGGTATGACTATAAAATGGTATTCCTTTTAATAAATAACAAGTAAAAAATGACACATGCTTGTGAATACTGTCCTTTGCAAAACGGTTATCTGGAGAGACGAAATGATACCATTATTCAGAACATTTTGGGGGAAGTCTTCTGCAGCTTTTTTATGTAACTCGTTACTCTTGGAAAGTAGGTTTGATTTAGGACACTACTAGAGTCCTACGCAAACTAATTGGGTGATGAGACCCACTGATACCACATTTAGAGAATATGCGAGAAATACAAAGTGATGAGACGCAATATATTGGGAAACCCCCAGACAAATGATTGAAGCTCTCCTCACAGCAGTGCCCCCCGGGTTGCTTAGACCAGTGGAGGCATCTTCTCAACAAAGTGTGTAATCTTGAGAGCGACCTCTGCGTCTCTGCTGTCCTGCCGCTCTCACTGACTTTGAAAGTTCTCCACTGAGCGAGTCCCTGGTCTCTGCTGAAACCTATCCTTGGACTTGTCCGTTGTCAAGTATCAACTCCCTTTTAGGGCTGTATTTGGTATCTTTGGAACCCCTGGGGCCATTTTGCTGGCCTACAGTTGTCCCCACTGCCATAAGCCCATCCTGTGTCACTTGGATTTGGTGATACCCTCGTCCCATTTGGACACTGCTGTTCCACCTGAGATGAAACAGGCTTTCTTCCCGGAGGACCTCCCTGCCTCCTCACTTTCTTAATAGTGTTCAGGTTATAACCCTCACTCATGCCACCGCATCGTTCATTTTGCCATATTCTGTAAACCCAGGGCACATAACTTACGGAGTTCAGCTCGGTGGCTGGGTATTTGATGTGACCACAAAATTTTCCTCTCAGAGTCAACACTTGTTAACAGCTTGTTACATTTGCTATGGCTATTTTTAAAATAAATTGTTATTTTGTTTAATAAATGTTAAAGATACAAAGAAAGCCTTTCCCATCCAATACCTTTCTCCTCCTTGCCTGCCCAGAGGGAACTAACTCTCCTGAAGTTGATTTGTGTGGTTTCCATGCAAGTACAGGCCCTAGATACTTTATATGAAACTCTAGAGCCCAGTGAGTCTTGGAATTAATTTTCATGTTTTAGAAAGGTAGCATGATCCCTGTGCTGTACACAGCAGCCCAACAGCACCTGGCCAGCAGTGCATAATCAAATATATTAATATTTCTGCAGCAGCCTTGAATGAACAGTCACACTAAGTGGATTAAATACATATTCTAAATAGCTTTCCAATCAGTCCGGCCGATGCCATGCCATCACAAGGATTACTGTAAACTTATGAATAACCTTCAGGGTTTTAGGGTTTTGAAATCTTGGATACAGAATTGCGCATATCGATTTACCTCTGAGACCTATGTATAGATTTTTAATTCTCTTTTTTTATTTGCTACTATCCTTATCTTCACTTTATCATTAGTGCATCTCTCCTGCTTGCGCTGATTTCATAATTCTTTTCCTGATTGTTGGAGTTGATTTGGTTTGTGTTTTATTTGTTTCTTCCTACTGAAAAGTGTTTAAGACTGTGCCTGTTCTTTCTGAGTGGAGATTTGGTTTATCTCATTACTCTTTCTAGTAGCGTTCTCATTTTTATGGCTTATAAAACAGTCTCATTACATTATAAAAATTCCTCTTCGTCTCAGTATGTACTTATAAGGTGTTTTATAATTTCAAGGTATGAGGGCATTTTTAAGCTTTAGTCATTAATTTCTAGGGTTGCTTCATTGTGATGCTTCAGTGTTTATGAAGTGTATTATTAACCTAATGACAGGTTAAAAAAAAACCTGCTAGAACTGAGATTTCAAATGAGTGTTACCTTTACAAATACGCTTATTCTAATCATGGTTCTGTTGCTCAAAAACTTCTCCGTTTTGTTTTGTTTTGTTTTGTTTTGCTTTGCTTTGCTTTGCTTTGTTTTGAGAAGTGCTTGTAGAGTTTACCTCTCAGGAAAAACAAAAAGAAAAGTCTGTTTGCTTTAGAGTTAAAATTCTCATATTGATTAAAAACTGTTCTTTAACTATTCACTTTTTCTACATTACGTTGTCCTCATAACTATTGAGTGACGTTCTTCAAAAAGCAAATCTATATGCAAGGGACTAAAAAAACTCACCACTACTGAAGCTACTTTAAAATGTTTGTTTTGTAACAAAAAAACGTGTCAGCCAGAGAAAAAAGGGCAGAGAAATCTGATTTTTAAAACAATGACATTGGTGAGAAAAGTACATGCTTCATCTCTTCCCCTTTTTACGCAGGGCACATATTGATGTGTCAGAGGGCAGCATGCTTTGTAAAGGAAGGTCTCTCGTTACTTTATTTGTGATCACACATCCTAACATTCATTTTATGTTACTCACCTGAAAGTCACAGTGTTTGATTGTGAGTAGCGGTAGGAGCGAGGTACCATACTCAGTTGAGAACTAATCTGTCATTTCATGCGCCCAGGTTCTCTGGTTGTCACTTTCTTTCAGTGGCTTTGAGTAGATCCTGCCCCTTTTCAGAGCCTGAGTTTCCTACAAGAGAGGAAGCTATCTTCTGGGAAATGGTCTTATAGACAGCTGAGATGAAATATAGAAGGCATTTTGACCTCTCAGAGAAAGCAGCAAGGGTACACATTTAGACACTAATTATTATAGTTCTAACATGAAAAGGCAATAGTATGAAATGGTGATGTCCCTCCCCTAGGTTCACTGCTTTGCTCGCAGATTCACTTGTCTTTCTTTCTGAGGTGGTCTCCTAACCTCACTGTGGTTTCTCGTAGTCCTCCTCTTCCTCCCAGGAGAAGCTGCATCAGTTACCATACCAACCAACGCCAGATGAATTGCACTTCCTGTCAAAACATTTTTGTACTACTGAAAGCATTGCCACGGAAAACAGATGCAGGAACACCCCCATGCGCCCCCGTTCCCGAAGTCTGAGGTGTGTGGACCTGATTGAAAAATGTTACTTAACTGGATTATCTCTTTTTAACCATTTCTAGGGAAGCCTTTGGGTGGTCCCATTCATCTCAGTGTTAATTGATTTGTGAACTTCTCTAAATAGAGAGTGATTTTCCCATCTCTACGTGATGTTGTTAATTACCACTGAAAGGCATCTTACTGTTTTTCTTTCAATTTCTCTCAATTTGCTAATTGCTATAGTAGCAGTAATCATGATGGACCAAAGGGACCTCCTATAAAGCCTTCTTGCCATTGGAAATTCCAAGACAATCTAATTGTGGTATAGGAGCACTTAATGCTCTTATTTTAGGAGAGTTAAGCTTGGCTAAAAAGGAAGGACAGCAAAAATAGAAGGATTTTCGTTCAGATTCCACATTATAAAAGTTCACCCCTAGTTTTCATTTTTTCTTCACATCATGAGTTTTACTTTTTTCCAGGATCATGAATGCATTGTTAGGAGTTTGTCTCCCTTGAATTTTGACATTTGGTATCTCTTACAGTTTTGTTTTTTAGGAAGCAGACTCTAAAACAGATTTGTGTTCAGGATGCTTAGTAGGGAGTGCTCAGGATTTATACTTGTAGAAAGAAGGCAAGCAAGCAAAATGGGGCAGAGGCAAATGAAGCCGTCACACAGCTGACTCCACAGGGGACTCCGGGGTTGGCATGACCTGTCAGAGTTGTGCTTCTGGGCCAAGTGGCCTTTTTTTTTTTTTTTTTTTTTTATCCCTACCTCAGTCCCTGGGTGCAGCACCCTGGCAAGGACGTGGCTTGGATGGGGTGGCTGCATCTGAGGCCATCTTTGAAGGGACTGATGGCTGAAGGCTTCTACAGTCCCAGCAGCCGGGTGACAGGTCCTTCTCTGCCGGACGCTCAAGGCAGTTTGTCTCCACGGTGTGATATCTTGACGCTAGAGTCGGAATACTTTCCTGTTTAAGATTTTATTATGAAAATAGTTTGTCAGGTGTTCAGTTGAACATCTGAGTTTCCTGAGGAGGGTTTTCCCCTTTGTATTTTTTTCAAAGTAAGCTCTACACCCAACATGGGGTTCTAATTCAAAATCCTAAAACCAAGAGTCCTATGCTTTATTGACCAAGCCGGCCAGGTACCCTCCCCCCGCTTTGTAGTTTTTTTTATTTAGCATCATAAACTGATACTAAATGTAGCCACGCTGAATAATTTGGGAATGAGTTATTATTTTGAGTTAGGTAATAAAAGACCAATTTTACGAATTCATTTAAAGACGTTGTATTTTACCACATGGGTGCCCATTTTATGGTTTTATGAAAGGAGCTCCTTGGGTATCTGGTGCAGGCTATGTTCTCCCTGGAATGTAAATACTCGCACTGACGTTGCACAACCGTATACCACGAGGAACAAACACGAACTGCTATTGAAATAATGAAAGCGCACAACAGTTCTCTGCCTCTCTTTCATATTGTCCAAAGTGCTTACCTCAGCATCCCAAATAGGTATTTGCTAGGCCAGAAAATGGATTTCAGTGGCGACACCTGTGCCACAGAAGACTCTGAGACCTTTTCAGTGGTACACGGCAGAGCTCAGGTGTACAATAAAAGTGTGAAATTACCCTGTTCGTTGTGTCCTAGATGTTGCTGTTCATAATGATCCTATTTTGTTTTATATTGCAATTCATTAATTGGTTTCCAGAACGACACAAATGCATCCTACATACAGAATATAAGCTCAATTTAAGAACGTTTCTGAACTAGTTTTGCATTGTAGCTGTAATTATTTTGTGGCATTCCATTTCTTAGGCTTCCTTTCTGAAATCCTCTCCAGGGTGTCACCCTGTGTGGGTATGTATGTACGTACTAATGACTGATTCTGTAGTTTATCGCCTAATATACTTCTCTTACGAAGGTTGTATAGTCCTTTTGATCCAACCAATTGTTTATAAATAAAAAGCTTATTTTCATTTCATGCTGAGGCAAGTTTAAAAGGGTAATTTGCTTTGCTTGCAGCCCCGGACGTTCTCCCGCCTGCTGTGACCATGAAATAATTATGATGAACCATGTCTACAAAGAAAGGTTCCCAAAGGTAATGAATTGAATCGAAGATGCCTAGCATCAACGAACAGGCAACCTGGGTGTAGCATGTGTAAGGTGGTTTTGTTACGGGAAGCAATGGTCCAGTCTAGTAGTAACGAGCTGGGCTTGTGTAAAACAGCACCATAGCTTCTGAAAAAGGTAAAATCACTCAACATTTTTTAAAAATGGCTGAGGACTAGCCATATTTGCTGTGTGAGCTGCCTCTAAAATGAATCCTGCTGCTTGTCCCACCCACTGGGTGGGCCTGATGAGGCACCCCAGGGAGAATGAGCCTCTAGACCCTCATGTTCCCTCTGCCCTAATCTGGGCCCCGTTCCTGAATCCTCAGGCAGCAACTGTTTTACTTCGTTAGAAACCTATAGAGTAGTATGTGGTGACTGTCTTTTGTTTTGTTTGCTTGTTTTTGAGAGGAGAGAGAGAGAGAGAGAGAGAGAGAGAGAGAGAGAGAGAATATTCCAAGCATGCTCCACGCTGTCAGCCCAGAGCTCTTGTAGGGCTTGAGCCCACGAACCGTGGGATCATGACCTGAACCAAAATGGAGTCGGACGTTTAACTGACTGAGCCATGGAGGCGCCCCAACCTCATTTGTCTTTTCTGGGACTTCCTATCTCTTGAGCAAGTTGATGTCTTCCCCTATTAATTTAGAAGGGAGGGTACAGTTGCAGTGTTCCCCACTGGGCTTGCAAAAGGAATTCGAATTGAGCCAGGGAGGACTTGTCGAAGAGTTGTTGCCAGACGTCCTGGCTGCAAAAGCCTGCTGTTGGATAGTTCCTGTCACCTAGTATCCACGGCCTTTGCCCTAGTATTCCTGCACATTTGGGAGAAGACTGTCTTTCCATTGTGTTCCTGTTCCTCCCCCACTACTTGTGTAGCCCCAGGCAAGAAAACGAAAGGAAATCTCTGGTTTCATAAATCAGTAGCAAAATGCTTATTATTTGCAATGAACCCGACATTGATGTCATTGATTAAAGCTGTCTTAGCTATTAATTACATGTCACTTGTTCACCGGGGAAATAGGTCCTGACTCAGGTAGTTAATGCTAGTTAGGATTTTAGAAGGGGAGCAGGAGGCCAAGAGAAACCCCCGCCCCCTCATAGACAATATAAGCAAAGGATACTGATTAGGCAGTAGGGCGTCACAGAATGAAATGAAAATTGGAAAGGAAATTTTCTATTGATGTTACCTAGGGAATCTCCTTGGCTTTTTACATGTGATACAGCTTTTTGAGAGAAGGATAAGGATAATATAAGATGTTTGTTCCTGGTACATTATAACCTAGTGAACAAAACAACTCTTGCCTATCCTGTGGAATTCTAGCAGCAGTCTGAGTTTTGAATAGGTAAAAACATAACCTGATATTTTTGAGCATCCATCTGAAAGAAATAGCCCAAGATCTAAAACGAAAGCATGTCAATTCACGGTATTGTTTGACTTGCAGAAGCCTTTATAGACCATCTTATATTTGATAGGACAGAAAAAATAATTATCACCCTAGGGTAGTCAGTTTCCCTTGTATACCTCAAATCTTTCTTCCATGTAATGAGGCTGCTGTTGCTGCTTTAAAAAAAAATAGATTTATTTTTTCACAACAGTTTTAGGATCACATCAGAATTGAACAGAAAGTACCAAGAATTCCTGTATACTCTGGTGTCCCCCCCAGCCCCCTCCCCGACATTCACACCCTCCTCCCTTCAGCATCCCTCACCCGTTAAGAGTCGATGAACCTGCAGTGACACATCATCATCACCCAGAGTCCATAGTTAACATTAAGGTTCACTCACGGTGGTGCGTATTATGTGGGTTTTGACAAGTATGTAATGATGTTATGTATATACACCAGTAGTTTCTAGAAACTAACAATTTGTGGAGGTGTCTGAAGATGCTCACTAAACGTGATGATTGAATTGTCCACTTGTGTGTTTTGTCGTCTTACATCTGTGTGTGCGTGTCTTCTCTAAATAGGCCACGGCTCAGATGGAAGAACGTCTGAAGGAAATTATCACCAGCTACTCTCCTGACCACGTTCTTCCTCTAGCAGATGGAGTGCTCAGTTTCACTCACCATCAGATTATTGAACTGGCTCGAGATTGCTTGGATAAATCCCACCAGGGTCTCATCACCTCCCGATACTTCCTTGAATTACAACACAAATTAGATAAATTGCTGCAAGAGGTATGAACCACCATATAAAGTTTTCGGATTTGTTTTGCTTTTCCCCTGAAAAAAGAAAAACTTCATGAGTGCATTTGCTTACACACTGTAACCATGAGATAGAGTTCATATTCCAGGGAAGCAAAGAAGAAAAAACTGATTGCTACTTGCTATAAATTGATTCTCATCATCATTTATAGTAGTAACAGAAAGTTAATGTAATAACCTTTACAGGAACCTTGGGACCCAACAATCTATGGCTCTGGGATAAGTGGATTGTAAGGGATTTTCAGGCAGTGATTTTCCCCCCACCCCCACCCATAAAGTTATAAATTGCCTGAGTGCATGTGCGTTATTTGATGATGCTATCTAGTTCTAATATCTGGAAAAGCTAAATGGAAAATTGCTGGCTCCTTCCAGGCCATGTGTCCTATTAATTAACCTGCACGTGGTATTGGGTAGTAAATGGCAACTTAAATTCTCATTAGTGTCAGTTCCTCTTCTAACAAAATATCCAATTTCCAAAAGACAGATAAACACAGGTACCTGTCTAGGTCTAATACTTGAATGCGTAGCTCCTGATAACACCCAGGGCAGGAAGGAATGTGTATGGTAGAATGGAATTAATGCGTATACTGCTCTTGTGACTGAAATTGATCAGCCACAGCCTACAAGTAAAACCTATTTCGTCTCTATATTTAGATATATTGTATTTCTCTACCCCATAGGGCATAAGTTATGCCCATGTCAGCAAAAACCATAGATTGTTTTTCTAAGCATGAATATGTAAATAATTGCATGGAACTGGAAGAAAATATTAGCATCCTAGTTTTCTAGAAATTCATCTGTATTGGCCCGTACTGAATTGAGTTCTGGCAAGATGAGCAGATGCCTTTGTGACTAGAAGTCACTATTTTTCTTTCCCATCCAGACATCCCAACAGAGTTTTCTGTGCTCTGTGCCCATTTCTCATATTTCACCCTATTGTAGTTCATTAAGGCAGTGTTTCTCAGAGTGTTTTAGGGGGCTGAATACCTTGTTTTTGTTTTTCATTGTTAATTTCCACTTTGTCTTGCACTAATTCTCCAATGAATTAAAATGAAAATAAATTTATAGGAACATGCATTTGGGTGTGCAAGAAATGTTCAAAATGTAAGAGCTGCTAAATGCTTGCACTCAATTATTGTACCCGTGTCATCACAGATTGGTAATAGCTCAGGGACCAGTCCCAGCAGAGGTGTCTGTGTGAGCAGGGATTTTGTCTGTTTTGTTCATCTAGTGTGGTGTCTAGCATATAGAAGAACTCTTGAATGAATGGCTTCTGACCTCCCCTCATTTAACTCACTGAAGTCCACTGTCCTCCTTACTGTCTTGTCCTCTGGACATTTTACTGAAACAGTTCTCTTTTACTGGAATATTATTATATTCAGCAATATTAATATCTTCCTTTTCTCTCTTCATAACACCCCTCCTTTTCAATTCTTCTTCTGTTGTTGTTGTTTATTTATTTTGAGAGAGAGTAAGGAAGGGGCACAGGGAGGGTGAGGGAATCCCAAGCAGGCTCCATACTGTCAGCACAGAGACCGACATGGGGCTCGAACCCACAAACCATGAGATCATCACCTCAGATTTCACCTGACCCGAAATCAAAAGTCAGAAGCTCAACCTACTGAGCCACCCAAGAGCCCCAAGATATTTTTAGTGCTTGTGTTTTTTCTCTGCTTCTTCCAAGAGCTCTTCCTCTAACTTGTGTTTTCTGAAAGTTAGTTTTCCCATCATCTGATTTGTGGCCCACTGCTCCTCCCTCTGTTCTGGTGGTCTTGTTGGCTCTCTTAGATTAAAGACCGATGTACTCTAATGGCTTCCTGTTTCTATCTCCCGACCAGCAGCTCTTAGCTTTCAGATTCATGTGTCTGCCTGGCTAATGAGTATCTTTCCACGTGGACAGTTCACTGAGACCATAGTCCTGACTCCCAAATTCTTAATTCTCTGTGGCTGTAAGAACATTTGTCTAATAACATTCCTCACTGGCTCCTTTCTGCCTATGAGTAAAAACCCTAAGATGGCAGGCACATTGACCATAGTGCAGTTTCATGCTCTGTTTTGGGTTTTCCAAGAGGGCTCTTTGAAGAACATGGATCACATCCCAATCGTCTTCAACCCCCTGGTACCTAGCACTGTGGCTGATACTTGCTTCCTCAGTAATTATGGAAGGAAGGGAAGGAGGGAAGGAGAAAGAAGATATGTATATATGCATGTCAAAATGCTTGATTTATTACAATTTATTGTCAAATAATTCACTTCTGCTGTTCCTTTTAATCAAACAGCTCCCCCCAAAAAGGCTAGGAATGCAATGCATATTACTTGCTATGAGAATATCTTGAAAATGATATTTGTTAAATGGTGGGTTTTGAAACAGAAGAGGCAGATAAGAGAGTAACTCTGTAGTCAGTCTCTGTGAGATGCTCCTTCCTTAATTCCACAGTTCTGTCCCAGGATGTTACCATAATTACTAATTTAGTCCTGTTTTTTTTGTTTGTTTTTTTGTTTTTTTTTGTTTTTTTCCTTCAGAGGCTTTCCCTGAAAGGGATAGAATCAATATCCAAAGCTGTTTACATTGAAATCCTGCCACCCCCTTCCCCCCCAACACACACATTTAATTTTGTTTCTGTCTAATAGACCTGGCAGATTGTTTCATGGCAATTACAAAAAGAAAATTTTGGGTTTCAAAAATCATCTGAATATGCCATATAGCATAATATAATTGTTGATATTTAGAGAAATTTGTCTTTTGAGCAGAGAAACGTGTTTACTTGTGGTATGAAGAGCATTGTTGGGTTGTCTTATTTATCTTCACGGAGAAACATTTTCTTCAGTCCTTGTGTGAAAATTAAAACTATCTTCAGAATGACATTGACAGTGTCCTTTCAGAGTTTGGAGCTAAAGAGTCACAGGGAAACTTGTGCCTTTCAGATGGAGTCCTTATTGTGGGAATTTCCTTTACCTTCCACAGGATGCAATTGTTGTTAGTTCCCAGCTGTGACTTTGTGTGCCTGGTATCTCCTGGCCACTTTCCCCATTGTCAGTCTTTTGTAGACCCAGGCAAGGTCCCCCTGTGGTTTTGAGCAGTTTGATTTAACTGATGGCTTTTTAAAGTCCTGAGGTCTAGGTCTGTTCCAGATGAAATGCTTGATGTCTCCATTTGTTTTCTCACTTAGGTGTATTTAGCCAAAGAAAATAATATCCATAGGAAACTATAACCTACTTTCAAATATGGGTCTTAGTATTTTTTGTAGCGGCCAATACTTAAAATATAAACACAGGGTATCCATTAGTGTTGGTGCTTGCTCTTGGCAGCCTGGAAATTTTCTTCTCATGCTGTGTGATTTTGTTTGGTGTTGTCTTGACAGAATTCCTCCCTCCCCAATAATGTTAGCATATAAAATATTATTTGAGTTAATATAATCCATTGTATGTTCTGGCTTTGGTTATAACTGATAATTCTTAGAAGTAAGAAGTAGGAATGAACTGATTATTTTTAGTTTAAAAACATTTTTTTAATGTTTATTCTTGAGAGAGAGCACGAGTGAGCGCGAGTGGCGGGGGCGAGGGGGGGGGGGTGGGCAGAGAGAGAGGGAGACGCAGAATCCGAAGCAGGCTCCAGGCTCTGAGCTGTCAGCACAGAGTCTGACGTGGGGCTCGAACTCGTCAACCACAAGATCATGACCTGAGCCGAAGTCAGATGCTCAATGAACTGAGCCACCCAGGCACACGGTAACATAAAATTTAAAAAGATTTAAAGTCAAATTTTACTGAGTTGAGTGCCTAGGTATAATTTATTCAATATGCGAAATCAAATTGGTATGAATATATCCACGTATAAACGTTATCTTCCTCACATTTGAAATCAGCAGTGCACACTTCTTACAGGTCGTAAAATAACAAATTTGTAGGCTAATCATGGTGCACGTGTAAAATATATTTCATGACTGTGTTAAACGTCCAGGATAACAAAACCAGCCCTTCACTGTGTTAGCCATTTCATAGCTAAAGTTGCTATATCTGGTAAATCAAGGTCCCTTATCAGCCTCCCACTCCACTTGTATCATGTACTTAATGCATCATAATCTCTTAATCTTTCCATCATTCATGGTTCACATTAGGAGTTTTAACATTTGATTTTTAACACCGAATAGATCAAAGTTATGCAATTGAAATTTAGCTAATAGAGCCATTTTGTAGGTAAAGAATTTTAACGGTGTCCATTTATGAAGAGATAATGTCCGCTTATCTGTCTGTGAAAGGTATTTTCTAAATCACTTAATTTTCAGAGATTTGTAATTATCTAATTAGCGTGCTTTGCTGATTTCCTTTTCCACTGAATAGAGCAACTCTGTATCATCTTTCTTGTAGGCTCATGATCGTTCAGAAAGTGGAGAATTGGCATTTATTAAACAACTGGTTCGAAAGATCCTAATTGTTATTGCCCGCCCAGCTCGATTATTAGAGTGTCTGGTAAGTTGCCCCTAGATGTGACTCCATTATTTACTGTTAACTGTGGGAAAGCAGTGACCATCAGAAACTTTCAGTTTCTTTGGCTTCAAAGACCAGAGTTAAATGGAAAGAGTCAGCAGGAACTACAACTTGTGAATGTTTATGAGGACATCCTGATGTGATTTTTGTTTTCTGGTTTTAAGTCAGAGATCTAGGATTTGTGCTGTATTCAGTGATAATCACATCACATTCTGGTCAAACGTGAAAGATAATCATGAACTAATGTGCTTGTTAACCTTAGCATAGATACTAGGTGACAGTTAATTTAAAACACTTTGAGCCTTACTTTTTTGGTGTTGGCAAGATGCAGAGAAAGGGACACCAGCAATATGATATATAATAATCTATAGTTATTATCATCTGTTTTTAAAATGCGGCATGTTAGAAATAAATGCTAGGCAGCAACCAGCTTGGGCAAGTACCCCAGCGTCTCATACAGACCTCAAGAAGTGAGACTTTCAGAGATTGGTTCATTTTGTCAATCATTTTCCTATTTAAAAATTTTTGTTTTATGTAACTCTGGTTGAAATTTCAGTCCACACTGTGAACACACATGAAGCTTTGAGCCTGAGAATAGTTTTAAGGGGCTTAGCACTGTATCAACACTCACTTTTAAGTTCTGCTAGTCACTAAAGTATTTGCAACACTTCAGAAATATTTGTACCCCGTGCAGTACAGCTTTGCGGTATTACACATGCACACACATACGTATAGGGTGGGATTGCTAGGGTTTTGCCCTTATTTTGATTAAAATTCGTAGCTTTTTTGTAATAGTCGAATGTTCACTGCCCCCTAAAAAATATACCAGTGCATTGAGAGTCACGGGAGAAGGGAAATCTTGAGGAGACAGGGCGGGGCATGGTGGAATAGGTCTTTCCATCAGTGGCCAGGACCCTTAGAACCACAGAATCAAAAGCACCATTTGGCTTTGTCTCTGGAAGGATAAAGAGGGAAAAAATACTCTGGATGCTTCTGGGAGGAGAACTGTGTGACTGGCAAATGCCAGCAAAAGGAAGTCTGATTTTGTACTGTGTCCCATTGTACTTTTTGAATTATGCACCACATGCGTGGACTTCCTGCATTTGTTTCATTTGAGGGAAAATGCCACTTAGCATTCTAACCTGTTTCTCTGGACAACAGCAGATACGCGAATAGACAGTCTTGCCTTAAAAGAGGAAGTGAATTTTTTCAGTCATCGCTCCATACCAGAAGAGAAAAAGTAAAAGTATAGCCTCTCAAAGATAGAAACGAGTGAGCTCAGAAGTAGAATTGAAAATGTTGCTGTTTTCAACACTATTTGAAGCTCTGTTGAAACTGGAGCTTTAGAGTTTTAGGGAACATTGCCCAACCACTGGTCTTAAACCTACTGTTTCAGGCTTGTGCTGTGTATCATTGTAAGTTTACAGAAAGGGCACTGAGTGTATACGCTCCTTTGGCTTTACTCTCTTTACAGCGAGCTTTCTTTATACATAATCTTTAGAAACCCTTGAGTAATTCAGGTGAAATGCTGATATTCTAAAGTTGCCTATTTGGGGCATTAATCAAAATGGGTAACATCCTGGGGGGATAACATTTAGGAAATACAACTGAAAGTAGCAACTGTCATTTAAATCCGTAAACATAATTGTTTACGACACATAAACCCATGGCATCCATCTAGAGTGATGGAATCCTAAAGATTTTTATTACATCCTAAAAGTAACAGCCAAAGGGAGTAAAAGACGTGAGTAAAATGTGCTACCAAATTTTTAAAATAGGCACTGGTAATCGAAAACATTAATTTCATATTTTTCTTTCTTCATCTTCACATTATGGGAGTATTAACTTTAGGATATACTGACGAAATGGTAATACTGAGATTTAAAAAAATATTTTTGGATACCTCTGTACTAATGGAGTTTCCTGCAAAACGTTTGAGAATATATATTCTAGCATTACTCCTTTTGTGGCTGTTTATGGAGAAGGAGAAACTGAATCTTCTGGATGAGATTTCTGGATTTTATTTTATTTTATTTATTTTACTTTTTTAGTTTTACTTTTTTAATTTATTTATTTTGAGAGACAAAGAGAGCAAGAGGGGGAGGAGCAGAGAGAGAAGAGAGAGAATTCCATGCAGGCTCTGTGATGTTAGCGCAGAGCCCGATGCAGGGCTTGACCTTACGAACCTCGAAATCATGATCTGAGCTAAAATCAAGAGTTGAACGCTCAGCCCACTGAGCCACCCAGGCGCCCCCTGGATTTTAAAGTTCTACTCAAAAAGCATAATTAAAATGTTAGACTTGTTCATTTTCAATGAGATGGATTTCTTAAATGGAGCATATACAGAACCTCCAAAGTTACATTACGAGGAATTTGGAAGTGGTCGTTCTGTGAGTTACCAAGGACTTAAATGTACTGCCTCAGAATATGGAAGGCTTCAAATACAAGGTGAGAATTATATACTTTTTAAAATCATTTGCTTCCTTTCTGCACAAACCACAGCCATGTATATCCAGCAAATGTTACTGTGAAAGGAATTGATGCATTAAAACCTCAGAGAATTTTGGCTCAAGTTAGTTTCCATCTGTGTTTGTCTTCTGCTAGGAATTTGATCCTGAAGAATTTTACTACCTGTTGGAAGCAGCCGAAGGCCATGCCAAAGAAGGACAGGGTATTAAAACTGACATTCCCAGGTACATCATTAGCCAGCTGGGGCTCAATAAGGATCCTTTGGAAGGTGAGTCCCTGGGTTGGGCTGGCCTTTTACTTGCCTACGCTCTGTGACTTCATACAGGAACTTAGCAGCTCTTTACTTTTGCCACAAGAAAAGGTGAACATGACCTATTTTGTGTTGTACCTGCGGTATAGGGATAGGCCTTGAAATCCTAGAGGCCTGTCAGCCTGACAATGCCAGAGTGTCCTGAAAGGGTTTTGGTTTCAGCTTTCTCTGTTTTTTCTCCAGCAAAGCTCCGTTGGGTTCTCCTCAAGTGCACTTGTACTTTTGAAGATGTTGCTAAAGAAATTAATTATAATTAAATTAAAAGTGACATTTAAAGGAATTGGGGAGTAATGCAACTGATGATAGATATAGATCGGGCGCAGTGGTGGTAGATCTGTTTTTGCATGTAACAAAAAAAAATTACGAAAAAAATGATAATATACAGGAATGTCCGTGGGGGGGAAATGTTTTTTAAAGCGTATGAAAGCATTTCTGGTCGGTTCAGATGAAAAAATACATCTGATGCTATTAAATACACACAAGACTAGGGGCGCCTGGGTGGCGCAGTCGGTTAAGCGTCCGACTTCAGCCAGGTCACGATCTCGCGGTCCGTGAGTTCGAGCCCCGCGTCAGGCTCTGGGCTGATGGCTCAGAGCCTGGAGCCTGTTTCCGATTCTGTGTCTCCCTCTCTCTCTGCCCCTCCCCCATTCATGCTCTGTCTCTCTCTGTCCCAAAAATAAATAAACGTTGAAAAAAAAATTTTAATACACACAAAACTAAGCACCCTGTTAGCGGTTCTTTAAAAAATCTAATACTGGTAAATGACCCCCCCCACCCCGGCCCCAGTCCCCTACCTTTTCCTACTCGTTACTGTCGGGGTGGTCATTTAAAACACTTGAGTTACATACTGCCTAAAAAGAGTCAAAAACAATCATAGACTCCTCTATTCAAAATTGTCTTCCTGGTTCATTAAATTGAATTTGCAAACAGTGTTTATCTTGCTAAATTGTTTGTAATGATGGTGACTGTTGGCACAGATATTTTCCCATCTAAAGCCAGGGAACCTGCTGCTCTCTGCCCTGCTCTCCTATTTCCCCTGCTTTGTTTGCTCTTACGGCCATCCGATCTTTGCTTCCAGTGAAATGATGCATGCATTACTGGGAGATAATGCCAGATAAATTTATACTGTACTGAAAGCAATACCACAACAGATTCATCACTTATCAGAGACTGGTGGCTGCTTTTCTGAAAAGTTCCCTGGGGAGAGATTTTTCCCCATGGCTTTTAAATTACCATCTTTACCTTTTTGAATCATGAGTCTTCAGAAATGGTTTAAATCAATGAAATAAAAAGGGCAGATGTTTAATGGTATTTAGATGAGTTTTAAAAATCTCTTCAGGCATTACAAAATGATGCCTTAGCTTCCTGCTTCAAAAGCTGACTCTTGGTTCCATTCCATTACTACCCACTGCTTGCAAATAATATGTATTTCTCAGATAATAGTTATTTAGCAGAAATCCTATTTAAAACAGAACCATCTTTTAATTTGTTTTTTTATGAAAATAATTGGAGTGGGGAGGCTGTCAAAGTATATTATAGTGACTGTTCACGCTGATAGAGTTAAGGTGGTTTCAGCCCTTGAATTGTAGAGCGAGTGAGCACTTCACAGTTTTCTTACCTGGAGGGAAATGACACTGTAGGCTGAACTTCGGTAGGTGAATAATCTGAGGCCCATTTGTGTACCTTTATAGAGAATCTAAATAAATTTTAATAGTGATCTTGGACCAGTTTTATGTTTAGTAATGCAAATTTATCACTGAGAGTTGTGTTTTTAACTCTTGACACTTGGTTTTCTTGATTCAGATCTGAGGATCATTTTTAACCGATTTAATATCATTTAGCCTGCTGTTATTACAAAATCTGGTCTCCATTTGTTTCCCTTCTTGTCAGCATCTGTACTAACAGGCCTACAGCCTGACCTTTGAAAGTCTGGAGTGAGGGTGTGGAGTGGGAATGCCCCGGTCTGCACCCCGGGACCAGCTGTGACCTTGACCATGCAGTTGATGGGCCTCTTTGTGCCTCAGTGTTCTTTCCCTAAGACCAGGGTAGTGGTACCTATTCATAGAGATGTTTTTAGGATTATGTGAGTTATTTCTCTACCCAGGATACAGTAATGCTTAATAAATGTTAGCTACTATTGCCTTTTTATTCAAACAATATTCAAGTCAGTCTCTTCCTTGAGAATCCCTCCAACTGAACATATTTTGGTTCACCTACCAGTCCAACAATCTAAGGTCCTAGTCAGAGAGGATGTTGACATCACTGGAATGACACCAAGGAAGCATGTAGTTAGTACTGAGCTCACTTTTAGTCTTGAATTTCGGGTACTGGTAGCCGTAGTCTACACTAAGTCTTCACTTAGTGTAGATTCTGGAGTTTATTAATTTTTATCTGGAGACAACACTCCATTGTCGTTTTGCTTCCTATCTTTTATGTGTAATCTCTCCCAAAAAGGATGATTATAATTATAAGAATATGAATGAGAGCCTAAGGACTCCTTTTAGATGCATACAAAAATAGGTAACTAAAAACTATAACTTATGTATAAGTTATTATATATATATATATATATATATATATATATATATAACTTAGCATACACGTTCAATTTTGAAAAATTAGAAAATGCAAATTACCTGTGGTCTTACCACTCAGAGATAACTACCTATCAAAGTTTTGGAGGGAATTCCTTCATGTTTTGGGGGTTTTTTTTAATTAAACATTTTTAGGTGTAGAAATTAAAATGAACATAAAATGAATTTGGTTTCTTCATTTACTTAGGTAGACTCAGAGATGTGTTCCATTGTGGATTGAGTGGTTAAATGCCTATGTCTTTTTGTTGGTTTCTGTTTTTCTTTTTTGTTTTTGTGTCTTTTAAGCAGACCACCAAGGTAGTACTTTGTCAGGCATGTGGCATCCAGCCCATGCTGGATCGTAATAAATAACAATCAGTATTCAGTGAACACTTAATTTTTGTTAGTCAATATGCTAAGAGCCTTACACGAATATCCTATATCGTACTTATAAGAAACTAGTAAAAGATGAATACATTGTTCTCGTCTTACAGAGGAAGAGCCTGAGGTTAAAAGGTCCCTAGTAAGTGCTGACTGTGGTGACCCAAGCCTTCTCATCGTCAAGCGTCTCTTAACAACTGTTACTTCCTTTGTGACAAATTGCAAATTCTTAGTGTACCAGGAAGGGGATATTGCTCAGTGGATGTGAAAGAAATGGAGCAAGGAATGCTCAGCTACAAGTTGAGAATCATCTCTGAGCTGTGGTCAGTGTATCTTTGATGCCTTTCAGAGCCTGGGAAGACTTGCCTGTCTTGAGAATCCTATCATAAGAATAATCATTGACACATACACCTGCCCCAACCCCACCCCATGGTGATTGTGTCGACTACTGAATCCTGCTAGCTGAAGCAGAAGCCCAGCTCTCAAGTACCCGTGTCTAGGTGTTCATAAGAAGTAGGGTTCTATAGAAGGGCTTAGAATGAACAATTTCAAAAACAGCAGCTGGTGGCTCTTACCATTTTTGATTAAGACTTTCCCATGGGTATGTTGAAGTAGAGAGTAGATTGTTTTTAATATCAAAGATATTACTTCTTATCCAGTTATAATTGTATTTTTCTTAAACTTTGCTTTTTTTATTTTTTGTTTTTAATTTAGAAATGGCTCAGTTGGGAAACTATGACAGTGGGACAGCAGAAACACCAGAAACAGATGAATCAGTGAGTGTAAGTGTCTTTCTTGATGAAATATGTTGGTTTTTCTGTTTATCAACATCTGGAGATTCAGAGTGTGTTAATTACTTTGTCTCTTCACTAAGCATGCATTGTGCTTCTATGTGCAAGGCAGTAAGCATATAATTTTAGTCCTTTTTTTTCAGAGAAAAAAATTAATAAAAAGAAATCATGCACGAAAAAAGAAAAATGCTAAACTTGAATATAAGATCAATGATGAAAAAGGGCCATGTGCTACTAAACATACAGAAATTGACCTTAGTCTTGCCAGTCCAATAAGGTCTCCCAAGGAAATGGTGCAGGAGATGTGGCATGAGAAGTTGCTAGGATAAGAAGGGGCAGAAGGAACATTCCAGGCCCAGGGAACATCCTGGGCAAAAACTGTGCCACAAGGGAGCAGAGTGCATCTGAGAGCAAGGGCAAGGAGACCACAAAGATTGGAGAGCTTGGGTAAAAACCTGACATACAGGTCCTTGTTGCTCATCTTTGTCAAATCTTTTCTTTCAAGGAACAGTGGGAAGCAGTTGAACTTTGGAGGAAATGGGTGTGTTTGTGGGGTGGAGACAAGTAGACAGGAGGATGACCCAATCAGAGTCATGGCTTCCAGTCTTCTGACTACAGTCCAGACAGTAGATGGGGTGAGGGGAACACACAGGGGTGACCACGGGGAAGCCACTCAGGAGACTATGCAGTGGCACAGGTGACAGTTTCAGGATGCCATCATCCTGGGAACCAGCCTGGAGCAAGTTGGGGGTGGTCAGAAAAGAGAGGTAGCTGTATTGCCTGGGGGCTAAGAACCCAGGCTCTGGAGTAACATTGCCTGGATTTGAAAGCTGGCCGTACCTCTTGCTAGCTGTGGGAATCTCTGTGCCTAGTTTCCTCTTCTGTAAAAAAAAAAAAAGATAAAAGATTAAATGAGATAGTTTGTGTTAGATAGTTAGGTCAGCGCACTACTAAATGCTAAATAAATGATAGTTGGCGGGTGTTTTGTTTGTTTTTTGAGAGAGACAGAAAGTGCCTATGAGCTGGGGACAGGGGCAGAGAGAGGGAGGGAGGGAGAGAGGGAATCTTAAGCAGGGAGCCCTACCTGGGGCTCAGTCTCGCAAGTGTGAGATGAAATCACCATTTAAAAGCTCAACCATTTAAGCCACCCAGGGGTCCCAATAGTTATTTTTGTTAATTCTATCATATTTATTACAATTTTGAATGTGTTTAGATTTAAGTTTTTTTGGGGGGGACAGTCACGAAGAGCCATCAAACTAGCAACTATATATATGGTGTGGAATTTTGGGGCACTCAGGGATAGTTTTGGGTGGGGTTCTGAATGACATAGGAATCATCCGTGGGCATGAATGAGGTCACCTGGGTGCGGAAGAGTTAATGAGACAGGTGGGCTTTGAACAGCCCAAAGCTTGGGGACCCATCAGAGTGGAATAGTGGAGCAAGTGCATGGTCCTTGTCCCGAATTACATTTACTGTGATGGGGTGTTAACAGTGATGACTGGACCTAAGACTTGAGCCAAAGGCCAAGGGGAAATAGAGGACAGAAACAGTTGTTGGGTTGAGCAACTAAAGTAGCCCAGAGGCCAGGGTGTTGGGTAAGTTACCTGTGGGACACGGAAGTCATCCAGGATGGTGAGAGAACTCGACCAGAGAGGAAGGTGGAAAGCTAGGTACCTAAGTCTCCAAAAGATGAGTGGGACAGCATGTTAGTGCATGACAGCCTCGGTTTGGAGAGGGTGACACGTACCTTAGACTCATAGGATTTCTTCTAAAATAATAGGAAGGGAATCCTGGGCTCTGCAGCAGACGCAAAGAGGCTGTCACTGCTCACCCTCTCAATGCTCAGATACATGGAGTATGAGAGAATTAAAGCATAACACTTTGCTTATTATTTTCCTTTGAGCTCAACTTTTTATTTTATGTTTTTCCTAAACTTTATTTACTTGTTTTGAGAGAGACAGAGAGGGAGAGAGAATCCCAAGCAGGCTCCACACTTACAGCTCAGAGCCCAGTGAGGGGCTCGAACCCACAAACCAGGAGGAGATCAAGATCGTAAGTTGAGCTGAAATTGAGAGTTTGATGCTTAACTGACTGAGCCACCCAGGCGCCCCTGAGCTCAACATTTAAAGAGCTATCTTTTTGAAAATAGATATTTAAAGCCTCGTAAGAATAATGATAGGGAAGTAAAGAAAGGCACACGGATTGTCTTTTCGAGTGTCTTTGTTGCCGACTATCTTTTCCAAACAGAAGGTACCGCAGAAAGGACACAGACATTCTCTGGCCAGGGACAGACCAGAGTTCGTGTATCCATCAGCTCATGTAGAGCCACAACAGCCCGTTCTTTCCCGGCTGACTGAAACCTGAATTAAGGCTTGACGTTTTGGACTTAAGTCTCAAAACATGAAAACACCAGGATGAGGCTAACAAGAATAGTTTACAAAGGTAAATCAAACTTGGAAATTTTCAAAAGCTTGGTGCCTTCATCTCCCGGAAATGGGGGTTCACGTACATGAGACTGAGGCTCTGTCATGAGAAGTAGTGGATCAGCACTGCTGTGCGACCTTGATCTTTAAAGTTGTCTCTCAGGTTCCTTTGGCTGCAATACTGCACTTCAGCGTATTAAACACCAGAGCATAGGGGTACCTGGCTGGCTCAGTCAGTTGAGCGTCAGACTTCGGCTCAGGTCATGATCTCATGGCTTGTGAGTCTGAGCCCCACGTCAGGCTCTGTGCTGAGAGCTCAGAGCCTGGAGTCTGCTTCAGATTCTGTCTCCCTCTCTCTTTGCCCCTCCCCTGCTCACGCTCTCAAAAATAAATAAATGTTAAAAAAAAGTTAAAAAAAAAACCTGGAGCGTATCACGCTAATATTATTTATGTTGCTGTAAAAGTCATTGTCTGGAGTTTTCAGCTATTTTCTAACTTCCATATTTTGTTTCCAAGAGCTCCAATGCTTCCTTGAAACTTCAAAGGAAACCTCGGGAAAGTGATTTTGAAACGATTAAATTGATTAGCAATGGAGCCTATGGGTGAGTAATTCAAGAAAACTCTCTATTGTATCTTAACACACCTGAGTAATGTATTCTTCACATTTATTTTAGGCCAAATAGATGTCATTAGGGACTTGAATTTTCATATTACCACTCCTTCACTGGTGGCTATAATGTGTGGCCAAAATCATTTTTCATTTGGATACTCCATCAAGAAAACGTATCAAGTGACCTGGAGTTATTTTAGAGTTATGGAGAAGGAGGCTTTATGAAGTCATGGAAGGTTTTCATATAAATCCCTGTTTCTGCCTCCTTTATTCCACTGTTTTGAGTGCCATAGTGCCTACTCCTGGTTGTAAATATGCATCCACACGCATCTACCTCTGGATATATATAATCGTTATCTCTAAACATATTTACACTCCTATATAGCATTACTACTTAAGAATTAACCAGTACTTTGCAGTCTCACCACCAGTCAACCTTGTGAGACAAGTACTGCAGTAAAAAGACTGCTTGAAAACTTAGAGCAGTTCATTTCCTTTAGTCTTTATATCACACCAAGGTTTTTTTTTTTTTTCAGTTGATGTCCGTACTCTGATCACATTAGTGGTGCCCCTTTCTTTTTTTTAATTCTTTTTATGTTTCATTTACTTGTTTTTGAGAGAGAGAGAGAGAGAGAGAGAAAGAGAGACAGGAAGGGAGGGGCAGAGAGAGAAAGGGAGAGAGAGAATTCTAAGCATACTCCAGGCTGTCAGCGTAGAACCCAACGTGGGGCTCGAACTCACGAACCGTGAGATCATGACCTCACCGAAACCAAGAGTCAGACACTTAACCAACTGAGCCACCCAGGTGCCCCTGTGGTGCCCCTTTCTTGATTCATTTTCATAGACATAAGCTTTTCTTCTCACAGTGTAGGGTCAATGGTGACAAGATCCTTCTGAGTTCCTTAGAAACAGGAAGGGTAATTAATACACATATTGTGTCCTGATCCATCTTAGACAGCCCAAGAGCTCTAGTTTAATTAAGTATTAATCTCAATTCCATCTGTATTTGGAGAGCAATAAACAATCCCATAGACATTTATTGCCATTTGTCACACATATGAGCAGATGAGATAAAAGCGATTTCTGTTACGCCACAAGGGATGTTTCTCCTTATGATTTTTTTTTTTTACCTAATATTTTCCACACCATTAACTTAGTGAAGAGCTTAAATATTTGTGAGTCCTTCCTGTGCTTCACTGATTTATTTTCAGGATTATGGCAAATGGTATATTTCCTGATGTAGCTTATAAATGTTTTCTGATATTTTATTTTTAGAATATTTTATTTTGTTCAACGGTCCTTTGAAACTTGTCCCCCTAAGGAAATTATTTGGGTATAGAGTTGTTTGTGAGTTTCATTTGTTTGTTATTTGGTTTTAGTTCGTTTTAGTTTTCAAGATCATGTGAGGATTTCTTCCTTCATTAGGGAAAAGACTGAACTTAGATTTAATGAGTCTATGGGTTTGAGCCCTGGTAGACTTTATTGGCAGTGGAATTCTAGAATAAGATGATCTGTGAAGCACCACTTGTATAAAATTTGGGCATATATCTTAGCACTATTTGGAGTTCTAATTGGTTGAGTAAACTCATTTGTAGTGCAATTAAACCACTGTATAGTAGATGAGGTATATCACACTTCAGGGAATGGCTGGGAATATACAAGAAGTTAAACAAGCTGTGAATCACTAAACACCCAGGATGCAGGCCAAGCCATTAATGGGCTTACAAGCTGCCTGTGGGAGCTTCTGCCCATCAGCCAAAACTTTTTTCCTCTTTTGCTCTTCTCAGATTTAATCTCTCATTACATCTCTGACAGATTTCCCCTTCATTTTAATTATTTTTAGTTCAAAATTTGAATGGGGCTCTACCCATTGGTCCACCCAGTCAGGAGGCTGATTGTAAGCTTATGTGTTCCAGTGGAACACTTGGTAGATGATCTGGGGCTGTTGGAAGTTTCCCTGACATGTGTCACAGTCTGCCACTCAGCATCCATGGCTCAGAGTGACACCGATGCCTCGACTTTGTGAAAATTGCCCGGCCTGGGAACTAACCCTCTCATTAGGAGGGTCTCTAACACATCAGCGTTTTCTCCGCATCATACTTAGTGACGGTTCATGTTATGAAGCCAACCTACTAATTTGATACCATCCAGTTTCCTTCTTTCCACGTTACGTGTTTTGGATCCCTGGCTGGAAGTTAGATGTCCCTTCACGCCAACTTAACACTTCGTAGAGAGCTAACACTTGCCGTGTGCCAGGCACCGTGTTGGTTTATATATACTGTCTTCTCGCAAGAGCCCTGGGTGGTGTCGATATTATTTCCATTTAGATGTAGGGAAAGAGAGGCTTGGATGCATGGATGGCCACAGGTGTGCTAATTCTAAACAGTGCTCTTTCCTTCTCTCAGTATTCTTGTTACAACTTAGAGCCATGTTCATTGTGTATAGAAGGCCTTCTTCTCGTGATTCCACCTGGATTTTTCAATTACGGCTTTGAATATTTTCAAAGTGAAAGAATAAAATTGACTTAAAAGATTTTTAAAAACGAGGTCCAAACCTGGGTGGCTCAGTTGGTTAAGCATCCAACTTCGGCTGAGGTCATGACCTTGCATTTCGTGGGTTCAAACCCTGCTTGGGGCTCTGTGCTGACAGCTCAGAGCCTAGACCCTGGTTTAGATTCTGTTGTCTTCCTCTCTCTCTGTCCTTCCCCTGCGTGTGCTTTGTCTGTCTCAAAAATAAATGAAACATTTAAACAAAATTTTTTTAAAGACTAAATTTGAAACGCATGACATCTCCCACTTTGCTTTACTTTCGGACTTTGCTGCACATCAGTCTGTTTTACTCCTCAAAAGATGGGGTCATTTACCTAAGAGAGCCGTGAGACCCATGTGTGTGGGTTGATGGCCACCCCTCTCTCCTTGTAGCCTTTTTTCTAACACATGCACTCTTGTTCCCACGTACAGATCTGCTCGCACGGATTCACGTATTGCCTCTCAGACTTAAGCATAATTTTATACGCATCAGACATTCACACTCCCGAGAGGACTGATTCATTCTGCTCTAGATCCCATCAGCTTCTGATTCCATTTCTCCCCACCCTCTCACTACTCAGTTCTGCATGGGTGGAATGAGTAAAGCTTGGCTCACAGAGGACAGTTGCCTCACCCCCTTGGGTTTTCTTGCTTTAAAAGCAGGTCGGTGTAGGAAAAGAGACCCAGAAGCAGCCTTTTCAAAGAAAGCGAGGAAATGTGGGGCTGAATTAGTTCAGTCCAGTGTTAGAATTTGGCTGGTTTACACCTGTGCTTAGCGACGTTAGATGTCTGTCAGCTGGCTGCTGTTTGTCTCTTTCAGTCTCTGTCTCTCCTCTCCACTGACTCAAGTAGATCTGGAATATGAACTTACAGGAAAGGAGGAAAGGTATATGAGAGACAACAGTTATTACTAAACAAAGAGATTTATAGATTTCAGCATTAAGAGTAATAGTCCTAAAGCAGTATGGTATTATAAAAACTGAATAAGAGAAGCAGAAATCCAGCTACAGCAAATTCTAATTAAGAAGCCTAGGTGACTTTTGCAACTTGATCAAGATATGTGTGTCCTGAGGCAGTGATGTCTCAAGCTACCTATAGGATTAATTTCAGTTGATTTAGGTAAATTCCCCTAGGGATTAACTGATTGTTTTAAGTACATCATAGCAAGGGAAAGCAAAAAGATCAAGTTTTACAAATTGCAAATCTGAGAATAAAGATATGAGTCCTTTTTCACATCAGACCACTGAGAAACCTGGTCTGGATGCTGGTCAAATTAGACCTGAGGGATCTTGCTACTTTGTTCTTTCATTAAGTCTTAGACAGTTCTGTTCTTCCTTCTCCACTTCCTACTGTTCATAAACATATTGCTGAGCAGTTGTTTATGGAAGAAATGGTGATGGTTGATTAAAAATCTAATGTCAGCTATGTGACAGTCTAAAGTGAAGTTCATAGTATCATGTCTGAGGACCCTCAGCACTATAGCTACTCAATAGTAAATACTCGAAGAAGAAAGGGAAAATAAGGTGTCTTCCACTTGACTGTCAGTCATAGGCAAGTGCTTATCTAAACGTACTATTTGTTTCAACATTTCAAATTCTAATTTTCATTTTAAAAAGTAAATTCTGTTTCAAAAATTCCTCGTCATGACAATATGTGTTCACCATTGCTTGTCTTCTATTTTTAAGGAAACCAGGTTATTTTCTGTGCTCCCTTATATCTGATTCAGTATCTGTCTGTCCTCCTTCCAGCTTTTCTCTACGAGAAGCTCAAGGTTTGGGGAGGGCGAGGAGGAGCTTGATTTTATCCAATCAGTATTGGGAAAAGAAAAATACTGTAAAAGCCTTTAGTCTGACCTAAAAGAATGAGTCGTTGGTTAGTTAATTTAGAAGTCAGTCAGAGTAGGAAATCATTTTAAAAAGATGCTTACTGTAGGGGAACCTGGCTGGCTCAGTTGGTTAGGCGTCCGACTTCAGCTTAGGTCATGATCTCATGGTTCATGAGTTTGAGTCCCACATCGGGCTCTGTGCTGACAAGAGCCTGGAGCCTGCTTCAGATTCTGTGTCTCCTTCTCTCTCTACCCCTCCTCCAGTCATGCCTGTCTCTCTCTGTCTCAAAAATAAATAAACACTAAAAAATTAAAAAGATGCACTCTGTAAACATTTTAATTTAATGTAATCTGAATATGTGTAAATTAACTAGTCTTTTTTTTTTTTAATTTTAGAGTGTGTGTACACAAGTGGGAGGGGCAGGAGAGAGAATCTCTCTTTTTTTAAAAATGTTTACTTAGTTTTGAGAGAGAGAGAGAGTGCGTAGCAGGGCAGAGGGAGAGGGAGACACAGAATCCAAAGCAGGACCCAGGTTCCAAGCTATCAGCAGAGTTCAAACTCAGGAACTGTGAGATCATGACCTGAGCCAAAGTTGGACACTTAATCCATTGAGCCCCAAGAGAGAGAGACAGAGAGAGAGAGAGAGAATCTTAAGCTCTACACTCAATGTGGAGCCCAACACAGGGCTCAATCCCATGACCCGGGGAGCATGACCTGAGCTAAAATCCAGAGTTGAACACTCAACCAACTGAGCCACCCAGACATGCCTACTAGTCTTTTGATATAAGGCCTTTTTAAGATAGCCTATATAAGCCACACTTGTAATACATCATTTTTGTTTTCCACTTTTCACTGCTTTTAAAGGTAACGTAAGAACTTGAAGCAATCTGAATGTAGGAATCTAGATTTGTATTATTTTGTCAACTTTAGAAAACCTTCTCAGCCGTACTAAAATAGGAATTTTATTTGGTAACTCACGTTTAACACATTTATCAGTACTTTCCAAAGCATCCCACGTGTGTGTGTGTGTTTTTTTTTAATGAACAACAAAGCTTTTCCTTTTCACTCTCATGTTTCATCAGTTTAAATATTTGTTGAAATTAGTTAATCCTGATATGAGGCCTCACCAGAAAAACAGGTGTGGAGATAAACCCAGCTGATGGGAGCCCCAGCATTTGGCGTCCTGAAGAAGACCCATGGCCCCTGTGGAAGGTGTTAGCTGCCCAGCTCCCTTGTCCGTTTGTTATACAGTGGGAATAACAGCACTAGATTGTTGCTTGGGTTGGTTACCTAAGGTGTGGATAAAAGAGATTTTCTGTATATGGTGAAGGAAGGAAGAGAAGACCAAAGAAATAATGAGGGGGGGGGGGGGGAAGAAGTAAAGAAAAAAAAAATTGAACAGAGACAAAATGATGTGTGATTTTGCAAGTGAAGGAGAAAGATGGATACAATAAGACAAAGATACACGTACACATACTTGACAGAAAAGCGATTTGCTAGTTGCACACTTGAGCGAAATGCGTGAATACCAGTTAAACTGAGATTGAATATACTAAGATTTACAGAAGTGGATTACCCTGACATCTTGGTTCAGCAGGGAGTTAGGGTGTTCTAGTTGCCCTTACATTCTCTTTTTAGCAACAATGAAAATAGTGGGATAGGCATCTCAGAATAATCCCTCATTTTAGGAGGCAAACGTTGGAATACTTTACTGTGAATGATTGCTGTTTGGGTAAATCATTACTTATTTGAGCATTTCCTAACAGTTCAAATCTATTCTCCCACAATAATGACAAGTGAGGAGTAACTTAAGAGAAAATGAGCTGATCAAAGACATTTTCCTTGTTGCTCATCATTTCCAGGTGAGGTTTTAAGCCTCCTCCTCTCTTTTTACTTGTTTGTTCCACATCAAGGTTCAGGGAGTCCATTGTCTTTCCCCAGCCAGAATTGGTTCTCTAGAGTGTTTGAGTGAGTCTTGCAGCAGAAATTCGGTGCAACGTCATTTTACAGTAAAGTTGGCTGTCACCTTGGCCATGGGTTGGATGGAAAGGAAATGCAGTGTATTATTGGTCCCCTTTTATGTTGGGAGAGGAATTTTCTGTTAAAACAGGCATAGGTGTAAATCATGCTGAGGTCTCTTCATTGTAGGACAGCCTCTTTATGACCTAGTACACACTTATCATTTATCTGGAAATGTCATGGGGAGTAAATTACCTTCAAACTGGAAGCCACCTACGCTAAGAAGCTTTGGTCCTTTTTTCAGATATCATTGGTATCATATAGAAAATTATTGTTTTAGTCATATAGTCAATGACATATATCTAACGCCAAAAAAGATGTAGGTCATGGTATGTGTGTACTTTTGTTAATTCTTTTCCTGTTCTGACTTAAATACTGAATTTTGTTTGTAGAAAAACTGAAAACATCAGCTACCTATTGGGAAATAGCTCACTCTGGAAACTGTCCATTTCCATCCTTGCCATGAAGACGAATTTGGTGCCTTATGTACAGCCGATTACCTTTATTGAAAGATTAAGAAATAAATAAACCTAGCTGTAAGCTTTTGCCTTGGAATGGAATGTATGTAGCTGCTAGGATAGCTTGTGTGAGCTGAATTCCAACTTCCTTGTGAATGTAAAAAAATGTTGACGATCACGTGGTTTCCTGTACCCAGAAGCATCCTCACCTCCCGTGAACTCCAACTCTTATGCTCCTTTTCAGGGCAGTCTACTTTGTTCGGCATAAGGAATCCCGGCAGAGGTTTGCTATGAAGAAGATCAATAAACAGAACCTCATCCTCCGAAACCAGATCCAGCAGGCCTTTGTGGAACGGGATATCCTGACCTTTGCAGAGAATCCCTTTGTTGTCAGCATGTACTGCTCCTTTGAAACAAGGCGCCACCTTTGCATGGTCATGGAATATGTGGAAGGTACATCAGCCTCTGACACACAGAACGTGACCCCTGTATCCAGAAGCTGCTTGCTCCTTTGTGCAGCTGAGGCTTTCCCTGTTGTGCTACCCAGTGGTTGTATCCACCTAGGAACTGAAGCCAGGCACTGAGATGGCTGTCTTCCCAGTCGTTATCTTCTGATAATTGCTTGTAAAATGCCTGCTCTACTATAACAAAGGGAAAATTAGTGCTTTTTGGAAAACGGTGGTTTTGCTTTTTTAATAGCTTTTAATCCTAACTACCTCCTCTCAATTGGTCATTACAGTTAGGATATAGGTGATGGAATTTTTCCTACCTACTTTCATTACATAACATAAAATCATTCGTGACACTGAGTTTCTTAAAGAATGAATTAAAAATGCATTCTTTGTGGTCTACGGTATGAAATTAAAAATGAGTTTAGGGGAAAAGGAGATACAAGTCAAGAAAATCTAGCGCTCCTTTTTTTGACATTTATGGTTTACTTTTTAAATGTTCTTCTTTCCATCAGTTTTACATTCAATTTCTGCATGTTTGGCCATGACTTATTGAGATAAACAAAGTTAATAAAAGGCAGAGATGAGGAAAGGCCAAAACAATCTTTAAAAGCATCTAATTTAAGCTCTTGTAATTGTTTGAGCAGAATCCCAAAACTATAAAATTCTAAGAAACATTAAATATCATCTAGTTCGACCTTTTCATTTTGCGGATGAGTGAACTGAAACCCAAGAGGTGGGAGACTTACTAGATACTTTACTAGTAGACACAAGACAAAAGCGTAGCGTGCCTGATTTCCACCTGTTTCCCCCACCCCCACACACACCAGCACTTGGCCTTACTAACCTTCGTTGTGGTTATGATAACTAACATTTATCACACATTTAATAAGTGTTGGTAATGTTCTCAATTTGTTGCATATATCACCTCGTGTAATCTACTTAATAATCTTACAAGGGATGACAGTCTTACTGTCATGATGTTAGAGAAGGGTGCCAGGACTAGCTTCCCTAAGATCTCTCCACCCGTAACGGAGCCAGGATTTGAACTCCAGGAGCCTAATTCCAGAACCCATGCTTTATACTGGTGTATCTTGTTCTTCAAATTTCATTTCCACTTTGAAGCCAGATCTGCTCTTAGGAGAACTGCTGCCTTAAAAAATATATATATGTTTATGTTTATGCTTATGTTTATGTTTATGTTTTTTATCCACACCACATCTTAGTTAAAAATGGGAATACTCTGCACAGTCCCCACTTAGGAACTTGGTATACTGTGTCTGTGGGTAGATGCTATTTTATAATCTGCATTGATGGTCATCTTCAATCCCAGCTGATACTATACCTGCTAAGTCTTGTGTCTGTGTTTTATAGGAGGCGACTGTGCTACCTTGATGAAGAATATGGGTCCTCTCCCTGTTGACATGGCAAGGATGTACTTTGCGGAGACAGTCTTGGCCTTGGAATATCTACATAATTATGGAATTGTACACAGGGATTTGAAACCAGACAAGTATGCACACTGAGGAAACAGATCTTTTTTTTCACACCATGCAGAAAGTTTTCTTATGTCTATAAAAATGTTTTCTTTTAATGCTGCTTTGCGCATTTTAAAATTGTCCTGTAATGTTCCCATATGACTTATTTTGGCAGTATATATGGTAATGTTTATATAGTACTTTAAAGGTTCTGGGGCTTATAATAATAGCTTCTAAGGAACAAAAGAAAAAGATGATGATAAATCCAGGGTTAATTAAATTTTTAAAAGTTTGTTTTTTATTATGTTAAGTTTTGAATCATAGAATGCTACTAGTTGCTTTCTGGATGGTTTTTGCATTTGGTATTATATACTTAGATAACCCTTCCCTACTCCAAGATGATATATTTGATATTATATACTATCTCACCATTTAATGTAAAAGTTTTAAACCTATGTGACGTTCATTTTAGTGTCTGCTTTGAGATACACATAGACTTTTTCCCCCAAATGACTATTATTCATCTTGACACCATTTATTAAATTTTTTATGCTTTCTCCACTAATTTCAGACAGCTCTATAAGCATTACGTGTAATATGTAAAGATTCTAAGTGTGCTGAGAACTATATAAAATTAACTCATGCTCATTCCGGAAAATTTGGAAGTACAGAAAAAGATTTTTAAAAATTCATTCATGGAGCGCCTGGGTGGCTCAGTAGGTTAAGCGTCTGACTCTTGGTCTTGGCCCAGATCATGATCTCACGGTTCATGGGTTCAAGCCCCACGTTGGACTTTGTGCTGACAGTGCAGAGCCTGCTTGGAATTCTCTCTCCCTCTCTCTCTGCCCCTATCCCATTTGTGTTCACACTCTCTCTGTCTCTCTCAAGACAAATAAAAACAATTTTTTTAATAAAATAAAATTTAAAAATTCATTCATGACATTACCAAAGACAACGATTAGAACTTTGGAATATTTCTTTCCAGTAGATATTCTTTCTCTTTATACTTCCTCTATTTCTTTAATTTTTTAAATTAATTAAAATTTTGGTTTTTCCCCTTAAAATGAATTTTTTTTAATTTAAATTCATAAAGCTGTCAAATGTGAATCCTTTGCATACATAAGAAATTTACATTTTGTGCTTAATAAGTAGAAATTTAAATTCGAGCCGTAAGTTGAAATCTTAAACAATAGTACGTTTTTCTGTCCAAGTTCTTTATCTAATGTCTCACTTAAACCTTGGACAGATTGACGTGGGATTATTGGTAATCAATCCTTTATTGTTTTATTATGCTGAAAATAGATGTCAGAGTCCCACACTAGAATTTTTCTAAGAGTTCAGACCTATAAATGAAACTGTATGTGGCCGCTCCCAACAAAGATTAGCTGGACCCAGTGTCTGGCCCTCCCTTGTGAATTACACTCATGAGCCAGATACCCCTGTGTAATATGTTCTTGTGATTTCATCTCTTCCCGGGCTGGGTTCTATATTGAGATTGATACCTCTACACTAAATAGACTTAGCAATTGATAGGGGAAGGAGAAAGCTAAAAAAAGAAAAGAACTTAAAAGCAAATATGTGTCCTTCTGCTTCATAGTTTGTTGGTCACCTCCATGGGGCACATAAAGCTGACAGATTTTGGATTATCCAAGGTGGGACTAATGAGCATGACTACCAATCTTTATGAAGGTCATATCGAGAAGGATGCTCGAGAGTTCCTGGACAAACAGGTAAGCTTGCACGCAGCCCAGTTCTAGAGGGAAATACAAAGTACGATATTGCCAGCGACATTCTGAATCAACTTGTATAAGCCAGCTTCACATTAGTGCTGGGCGTCTAGATGTCTGTATAAGCCTTACGTTTAATAAAGTGCAAATTGCCTCCATTTTTCTCCCTGGGCCTCTCTGAACTGTCCGTTCCTCCGCATTCCTCCCCCAGCATTATGGTCTATTAGCAAGACGAACGATGTAATTGCGCACAAGTGAGAATGTGAGAGAGACAAATGGAAAACTGTTTTTGTAAGGAATTCAGGAGTCTCAGTAGAGTACTCATGAAACTCATGATGCATTGTACAATCCCGGGTGCTAAAATCCCAGCCATGGCCCATTTCCCTTTAAGCATGCCTCATTACCATGTGCCCACAATCTGTTCATTGTAAAGTTACTTAAGGTAAACACATCTCAACTGTCAGGCTTTGATAAAGTAACCAGGATGTGAATATATTTTGGTCATACAAATACTAAAACTATCTCTGGTGGCAATAGATGAAGAATGCATCATTCTTTTAAGCGTTAAAAATGTTTTTAATATTGTGGAATAAGTAGAACCACCAAACAGGGTCAGACCCTCAATTTGAAATTGCACGTTATGCATAGTTTAACATTAAAGCGGCATTTAAATTTCCTTTTTTTGCTGTTTAAATATTTCATTGCCTTTGGGGTTATGGATACTGACTTAATAATTGCTGTTCTTAAGTTCTCTGCCCATGTGGTTGAGCAGGTGCACTCTGGGCAACCTAATTGGTGTTTAGCCATCGTGTTCATTTTGATTCATGTCTAATATTCCAATTATTCTAATATTGCAATCATCTTTTAGGTCTGTGGCACGCCTGAATACATTGCACCAGAAGTGATTTTGAGGCAGGGCTATGGGAAGCCAGTGGACTGGTGGGCCATGGGGATTATCCTCTATGAATTTCTGGTTGGATGCGTGCCATTCTTTGGGGACACTCCAGAAGAGCTGTTTGGACAAGTCATCAGTGGTAAGTATCTTCAAGCGACTGTCGGAAAGCAGCTCTTTAATGTAATCCTGCGGAGTATTGCCGTCTTCACTAGTAAAATGTCAACCTTTACCAAACAGTTTAGCCAACACATTAAAAGAACTCACTCATCATAGCCCATAACTGACTGACAAATCTCAGGAGATCAATTTGTGTTGAAAATTGATCTGAGGAAGTTTCGTTAACATGGAATCTGGCACGGCGCTGGCGGTGTAACCGATTTTTATGGTGTGCTTTTTCTGCAAAAGAAATTCACGTGGGATTTGCAAATTATTTCCTTGCCGTCCAGTCTTCCTTTCCATCATAGGAACGTGGCACCAGGGAAGAAAAGGTTAATGTGGGTCACATTTACATAAATGGGGGGAAAATAGCTAATGGCACAGTGAAGAAATTAACAAAAATGTAATAAACCCTAAAACAAATGTCTACCACATAATAAATAATGAGGATGGGAAGGAAGCAAATTTAATTCACAGACTGTTAATGATTTCATTGGTGGTTGTTATGGTGTAATGTTATTTCTGTAACAGCTGTTCATCTTTCATTTAAAATTCAATAACCTTTAGATCTTAACCTGCACGCTGACCCTCGCTATTGTTACGCGGCTTGTGGCAAAACTAAATGATAATTAAATAGGCCCTATTAGTACCCTACCTGCTGTTTTTATAAATTTCCCCGAAGCATATCAAAAAGGCCTCTCCTCCTCAGAGTTTTACCAGTCATCACCGACACCTCCATCACCCACTCGGATACCGTCTGGACTGTGCTACAGGGCCCAACAGTGGAAAGAGAGGGAAAATGCGAGTCGGTACAAGGAGTCCCTTAATCACAGCGTTATTCTCTATCGTTGACTTTGCAAGCCAGGCATATTTGTAAACTTTAACAAAGTAGATTTGTGTGTTGCCTGCAGTGTATAACCCTTTTCTACAATATCTGAGCTGTTTATGGATTTATAACTAGGCTGTTTGCTGATATACCAAGGCCTGAATGGCAGGAGGAATCAACTGTTTAATTAACACAAGCAGCAAATGCTGGCTTTGTTCTCGATGCCTTACGGCTCAGATGCATATTCATGTTTTATTTTCCAAATCAGATTTAAACTGCAGCAGAGGAAGCTGGAGGCAGGCACACACAGAAATAACTCATGTTTTTATTGCATTTCCATACACACAAGCACACACACCTTATCTTCAGGCAAACTCCTGTGGAATGTAGAACATGTTCTCATATTTATGGCAGATTTTGAATACTTCCATTACTATGATTACTTTGGATTTCTTTGTCTTCAAGCTTAACACTTTGGCCTTTCATTTGTCTCTAGACATAGTTATTTTTGCAAAATTAACTCGTGCTTCTCAAAGCTGAAGAACTCTATGGCTGTGGCCAAATTCTCATTTAAAGGACGGTAGGAGAGAAAAATCTTACTGTCTTGATTCCCTGTACAAGCAATCACCTGAAACAGAGGTTATAGAGTTTCCCTCATATTAAGTCCTCTTAGTGACTAGAAGGAACAATTTGTGGTGAGCCAGTTCTGCCGCACAGAAAAAAAGATACAAAGAATCAAAAAAGGAAATGGAAGGTGCTGCTTGTTGAAATATTCTCTCCCTGCCTTGTTGACAGCTGTAGTGCTTTATATCTCATGAAATAGTACTTCTCAAACTTGCTTATGCCCAACTGACATCCCTGCCAAAATGCAGATTCTGATTCAGTCTGGGATGGGGCCTGAAATTCTGTCTTTCTCACAGACTCCCAGGCCACATCCAGGCTGTAGGTACCCGGACTGCCATTTGAACAATGACATTGTAAGCTCTGTGTCTCCTTTCTAGATGAGATCAACTGGCCGGAAAAGGATGAGGCACCACCCCCCGATGCCCAGGATCTGATTACCTTGCTTCTTAGGCAGAATCCCCTGGAGAGACTGGGAACAGGTTAGAGCACATATGTTTTAATTTTGCTAATATGCAAGAAATAATGTCTTTGTGGAACATTAAGAGGTTCTTGTTTGTGTTTTGTTTTTGTTTTTTTTTGTTTTTTTTTTTTTTTTTTTTGTTTTTTTTTTGCCTAGGAAACATCTGTTGGTTGATGTAGGACATGACTACAACACATTATAACAATCATATTTTGGGTTTTTTTTTTTTTTCTGGTTCAGAGCAATATGTATGCTAGGAAGGTTGGTGGTTATGTGTCTTTGATTTTTTTTTTCTCGTTGTTTTTTGGTTTTGGGGTTTTTTTGCAAAGCAAAAGTTATTTGTTTCAATAAATAAAATTGTCTGGAAGAAAACCTCAAAGGCACATGTAACTCTTCTGTCCTGAAAAGCATGCATCTTAAATAATTTAAAATAGATGATTCGAGATGTACAGCTTTTTTTGTAACACATATATTCCTAGAAGGATTTGACCCAGCACGTTCCGTCTATAGGCTTTAAAATGGGTTATCAGTCCTTGAACTAATTAGTTTCTGGAAATGAGTGTCAGAGGTTTGAACCATGCTGTCTCATCATAGTGATCATACCATAGCCCAAGAAAGAGGATTAAAACTATTGGCTTTCAAGATTAAGGAGATAATAGATTTGTTTCTTGCCGATTATTTTTTCCCAGCTGTTCCCCATACAAGTTATGTTTCTGCCACTCATTTTCCTTTTCTAATATTCTGAATGGACAGTGATCCCAGTATAGAGTCCCAACCTGCCCTAGTATGTAAATTTATCTAGATGGGACTAAATATTAAATATAAGTACAAAACACAGTAGACCATTCCCATAATTTTCACCTGTGAAAATTTTTGTCTTGATGGGTTTTTTACTCTGAACTGTTTCATTCTACCTCATTGTAATAGAAATATCAGCAAATACTGAAGAAATCATTCTCTCCCTCAATTTTCCCAAGGCAAAAATAATTTGCAGCAGCTCCAAATACGTATCTTCTATTATTCCCCATTTTTGCCCACAGCTTCCCCAGTTGGAGGGCTCCATTCTTGCTTAAATATGCTTTGCTACTAGAGTTTATGGTAATGCATTGAAGCCCGTGGGCCATATTTTTGTTTTGGAAATAAAGTTTGATTGAAACACAGCATTGCCATTCACGTGCATTGTTTATGGCTACCTTCATGGTAGAGTACCAGAGTTGACTCATCAAACCTGCCCACAAAGCCTAAAGTATTTACTATTCGGCTTTTTGCAGAAACATCTCTCATGGTCTGCATTAGAGAATCAAACAAGATTCAAACTGCAGGCTCACTTGGGAAGACTTCTTTGAGTTGAGCCTCTTACCGGAGGACCATGTGCATTTTTGCGTTTTGCAGTAGATGAGTGGGCCTTCGAGTAGGAAAGACAATGCAAACGGAAGTTAAGGGCACAAACTCCACGGTCAGATTGTGTGCATTTAAATCTCTGCTGTGTGACTGTGGGCAGGATGTTTCCCTTCCTGTGCCTCATTTCCCCGTCTGTAAAATGGAGCTTAGAGAAGTACCCGCCTTTTCATGAGGATAAAAGATCATCCACCGTGGCTCTTAAAACCAGGTGTGACACTGCTGGCCCTGGTATTACCATTTTAATGTTCTGCCCGTATAATCTCACACTTTCCCCCTTTGGACATACAAGATACAGAAATGGTGGTGGTGCCCCTGTCTTTGAGCTGATTGAACTCTTTGAACAGAGTACTTTATATTTCTTCCCTCCCCCCTGTTTCATTTTCCTTTGTCTGGAGTAACTAGCAAACTCGTTGCTCCCTGCCCTCTGTGACCTGCAGTCACATTTGCTTTCTGGCTCCAGGGATGTGAGTAGGTGTCAAAGAATGGGTGTCAAGGCCCCGTGCAGGGCAGCATTCTGAGGCGTGATTTCCGCTCGAGCCAAATAGGAGAAGCGGTGGCATTTTCAGACAGCCTGCAACACGGCAAATATCTGTTTACTTGTGCTCGTCACCTGTCCCGGGGAAGCGTTGGCCTGACATATGTCTAAAGATGATGTTAGAATTGGCACATCCCTTCCAAAGAGCCCACTTATCTTCTGTGTTCTTGGGTCGGCTTGGAGAGTGTCCTCACAGAGTCTTCTGCCTGCTGCCCTCCTCTGAGAATACTTGGGAACTTGACTGGGCTGGATTTGACAAAACAGGGTTATGGTGATGGTCCACGCATCCATGTTTATATGTGATACGCTGTGCGTTACCTCTCTGCTCGTTTTTCTCCCTGCTACTGCTACTTGGGTTCTTTTCGGGGTTTGACAATTTGAGAAGCGAATCTCCTAGCAGAAGCTCAAAAGAGACATTTAAAAGGCCCTGACCCAGCTCTTGGTATTGTTGAGAAGTACGTGCCAAACAGACAGGTCCCATGTGACAGATCCCGTAGGGTCCAGAGAACGAGGCTGAGAATCCCGCAGGCCTGCCATGCTGCTTCCAATGACAGCATTTTGGATTTAATGCATATTTATCGGGCAAAATAATGCACCGTGAAAATGTGCGAATTCACATTTGCCCGAGAGACTAGAGAGGCTGAGAAAAAGAGTGTGAAGAACATAATGGATGTTTAAGAAACTTCCATGAAAGGGGAGAGAACCTCAAGGGAGAACATTAGGGCAAGGGATAACTTGCAGTTGGGAAACTTGTCCTCCAACTAGACTTTTGAACTCGTGAAGTACTGAACGGCAGCCTGGTTTGTCAGACTTTACAGCTGCTCAGATGCGACGACTTCCACCCGTGTACCAGCTGGGAGGTCTTGAGTGGTTTCTTCTTCACTTGGGTCACAATTTCCTAATCTAGGAAGATGGGCATGCTATGTACCTCACGAGATTATGGCGAGGACTGAAATTCAGTATGTTCATGAAGACACCAAGTACATTAACGTAATATGTAACAGGAGCTCCAGATACGATCAGTGTTCTTTCTTTCCCTTTCCCCATCCAAGCATGGAATTGATGCAATGCCTGCTTTGTGGGGTTGCTTTCAGTGATTTAATTGAAGAGAACTGGATGCTTCTAGCGTCTCGGGCAGTACTTGTCCAAGTCAGCCCTCCTCTGCCCGCTGCCACTCCTGTTGCTGTTGTGGTCAACATCAGACTCCACTGTGTGCCAGAAACACAGAGAATGCCTATGTAGCATCCTGGATAAAGATTCCAATCAAATGCTTAGTAAAGAAGAATCTGTTCTTCCTTTTTGGGGGTGACTTTCCCACTTTGCTCTTGCCCTGGCTGGGTTTGGGGCTCCAGTCTGCACCCTGTGCTGCAGTAACCTGACCGGCAGAGCGACGTCTCTGGGCCACACAGACAGGTCCCCCACCCCAACACTCAGGCCCTTTTCTCCTTCAGTTTGCATTTCTCATCCTGGTGTTTTGTTTTGTTTTGTTTTGTTTTGTTTTTTGGTACCACACTGAGGACAGAGTGGGAAGCATGGTGACAACTTCACAAGAAAGGCATTTACGTTACACCTACAGGGCATCTCCTGGCAGGGAGGTGATGAGAGCCTGTGGTAGCCTTTTGAGAAATACTCCTTCGTGGTATTTTTTGGGGACTGATTCTTCCTTTCCTCCCTCCTCGACAGTGTGTGTGTGTGTGTGTGTGTGTGTGTGTGTGTGTGTGTGTGTGGAAGGGCAGAGGCCTGATTCTCACACTTTGATTGTCTAACCTGTGTACCTGTTTCCCTTTACCTGGGGCATGATGTATTTTGATGGGGCCTGCCCTTTCAAACCCTCAATAAAATCATGAACTAAATTAGGGGCGCCTGGGTGGCTCATTCGGTTAAGCGTCTGACTCTTGACTTTGGCTCAGGTTATGATCTCATGGTTCATGAGTCTGAGCCCCATGTCAAGTTCCGCACTGAGAGTACAGAGCCTGCTTGGGATTCTCTCTCTGCTCCTCCCCCACTCGTGCACGCACTCACTCTCTCGCAAAACAAATGAATAAACATTAAAAAAAATAAAATCATGAACTAAATAACTATGCTGATTGGCAAAAAAAAAAAAAAAAAAAAAAAGCCTAAAACTTAGGAATGGTACCTGATTTTCATCACATGCTTTATAAATCTATGAAAAAGGCTTGCCAGTTTCTTACCTAAGAATCTGTGATCCACAGAATCGAAGTCCTACCTATGTTAATGAGCAATCCAATATAACTGAATGGAAACCATTATATACTATTCAGGAAAAATTCATCTTTATTAACCTTATCTCCGGCGGAAATGTTGCTGTGAACACATTTTGTGCCTTGTTAGAATTTCTTTCTTTCTTTTTTTTTTTTTTTTTTTTTGTAATGAGCAAGTCTCCTTTGGGCCAACGTGTGTGCACATCCCCAGGTTCAGCATAATGTGATTTTAAATGTCCACATCATTAACCTTTGAAAAATGGAGGAAGTCATAGAAAAATTAACAAAGGAAAACTGTGCCATGGCAACTGCTGTTAGCAAAATCAAATCGTCTTCCGATGAATTATGGGAAAATTTGGGTTGGGAGGGGTTGTTGTAGAATGAAAAAGTAAGATTTGCATGATTCTTTAATTTGTTTCTCTATTGATTTGAAGTGTTGGCAGGGGGAGGTGTTGTCAAAAGCTTTGCTGTGAGGGTAGTTTAATATTTTCCTCTCTGTTCTTTCCCTCTCCTCTGCACCCCAAGGTGGCGCCTATGAAGTCAAACAGCATCGATTCTTCCGTTCTTTAGACTGGAACAGTTTGCTGAGACAGAAGGCAGAATTTATTCCCCAACTGGAATCTGAGGATGACACAAGTTATTTTGATAGTACGTGAATTATCTGACATAAAACGTTGTTTGACCTTTACTTTGTAGAAAATTATCTCTGCTCGTGATAGAAGTTTCTAGTCTTGAGCCTACGAGTTCTTTTTTTTTTTTTTTTTTTTAACATTTATTTATTTTTGAGACAGAGACAGAGCATGAACGCGGGAGGGTCAGAGAGAGAGGGAGACACAGAATCCGAAACAGGCTCCAGGCTCTGAGCTGTCAGCACAGAGCCCGACGCAGGGTTTGAACTCACGGACCGTGAGATCATGACCCAAGCTGAAGTCGGATGCTTAAGCAACTGAGCCACCCAGGCGCCCCGAGCCTATGAGTTCTTAAACATAATGCTTTGATATAGAAACTCTTAGTAACATATCTAAATTAAAAGCTGAAATTCTGAGTGATTGGAACTGTTACCAAACATTTCTCTGCAGCTCGGTCAGAGAAATATCATCACATGGAGACTGAGGAAGAAGATGACACAAATGATGAAGACTTTACAGTGGAAATAAGGCAGTTTTCCTCCTGTTCACACAGGTTTTCAAAAGTAAGTGAAATATGGCAGAAACCTACAGAGTCTTTCTGGAGAATCTCCCTCAGGCCAGATAGTTGGCATTTCTAAATAGGCGAACAAGATTGTAAAAATCACCTCTGTAGTGTTTTAGTGCTTGGGGGCTTGGGGTCTCCTGTGCTTAAAATTCCTTTTAGCCTAGGAACAGTGACCCCACCATCTGGATAATCCAGAGTCCCTACCTGCCTGTCTCACTCTCCACAAATGGATATCTTTTTTCTTGGAGATGCAGACTTGCGCTCACAGTATTATCTATGGAGAACACGAGAGCCATATATGTTGACCTCACCCTGTGTGACTAGGTTTAGTTCATTGCCAGACTGTGGAGGCATCCTCCCCTTTCTCTGACCCTTTTTGTTTGTTTGTTTGTTTATTTGGTTTGACAGAGAGAGAAAGAGCATGTGCAGGGGAGGGGCAGAGAGAGAGGGAGAGATTCCCAAACAGCCTCCAACAGTGCACAGCCTGACAGCAGGGCTCGATCTCACAAACTGAGTCCATGATCTGAGCCAAAATCAAGAGTTGGACGCTTAACCAACTGAACCACCTAGGCTCTCCTCTCTCATCTTTTAATGAAGAACATTGAGCTTGAGGTCATTGTGTGCATAGCCCCCTCCTAGTATCACATGGAATACAACACAAAGGAGCAGTCTGAGTCCCTGACATCAGGTAGGACCCTTGGGGATTAGTTGATGCAGAATAAGAAAGTCTGGTAACCAATGACAGAGAACATAAGTTATATGAAAAAGCCTGTAGGAAGCCAAGCTCGAATTTTGGAAGTGGGAGAAGGTAATAAAATCGATGTCTGAAATGGATGCTTTTTACTGATAGTGGTAAGATTAAAACACACACACACACACACACACACACACACACACACACACAGGCAAATAAAAGGAAGAAACCTGATAGTCCTGAGACTGGAAGAGCCCTAGGAAAATGGAAACAAACCTAAAGGGCCCCCTGCCTGCCTCCCTTGTGATATTTTCAGTAGCTATGCATTTTCTGTTGCCATGGCATTTTGCATGATGATGTTCAGCTTTTCTATAACACATAGGGTTGATAAAGTGTTCATACCTTTTTCTATGTGGCTCCCTAGATACAGCACATCTGCATGTGGGCTGGCACTGACCGCCCTGTTTATAGGAAGGCCATGGAGAGGTGAGGTTTCCCCGGAGGAGGTGGTGGCCGGCCTACCCAGAGCCAGCACTGAAGCTTTGATCACACTGAGTGCAGGCTTTCCCCAGTGCCTGTTCTCTGGCCCATCCAAGCCAGGCCCTGGACTCCATTTCCTTCCTGTTGTCTTCTGTTGGTTAGCCAGCCTGGTCCTCACCCTAGTAGACCAATGGGCCATCTAAGGGCACCCCACCCATGAGAGCAGTGAGTGGCTGCATGGCACGGTAAGGATTGCTTCCTGCACTGGGCTCCCAGCTCTGTATTTTCCCTTCCACCTTTCCTGTGGGACCACAGAGGTCTCAGGCTTGCCTGAGCTCTGACCCCTTTCAGAAATGCCAGTGCCAAGCTGCGTGTCTGTATATGTGATTTATAAGCCAGAGACCTCTGACTCATAACCACATACGTACTGCATCCCCCCCACACACTTCTTGAACCAGGTAATTTATTCTTCTGTTTGCACTCAATTCCAATTCATTTTTCTCCTTCCCACCCCTGACTGGTGGCCATTAAAGCTTTCTCTCTGTGATTTTCTTTTTCTGATAGACATCATGGTTAAAAAGTAATCTAAGGTGTGCATTGATTCCCCGGCCTAGAAACCCCAACGCGTCTATGGATTTTGTTTGCAGATACAAAGTCCATAACAAGACAGGGCAAGAGGGTGATGAATTCATAGCTTTTGCTCCAAGAAGAAAAAAAAATACATACATTGACCATACATCTCAGGACTCAAGTAAACAGTATCGGAAAGTACCTTCTAAATACACGGTCCCAACTGAAACTTTAGTTATACTCTTGGTCTTTACTCCCAGGGTTTGGGTTTTTTTTTTTTTTTCTGACAGACTCTTTCAAGAAGATATTAATAAACCCTATTGCTTCACCTCGCAGGTTTTCAGCAGCATAGACCGAATAACTCAGAATCCAGGAGAAGAGAAGGAAGAGCCTGGAGACAAAACCAAAAGCACAACATTGCCATCCACAGAAACATTCAGCTGGAGTTCGGAATATTCGGAAATGTATGTGAAACGTCTGTTAAGAAGGGTCATGTGCAGTTGCTGCTAGAGCAGTGATTCTTAAGCTTGAGTGTGCATCAGAATGTCCCAGAAGCCCTGTAAAAACACAGGTTGCTGGGCCCATTCCAGCGTGTGTGATCCACTAGATCTGGGATGGAGGCTTTGTAATAAGTTCCAGGAGATGCTCTTGCTGCTGGCCCAGGGACCACACTGTAAGAACCACTGTGCTAGACGTGTGTTGGTTGGGTGTATCCAAGTTCCGTTTTTACCTAATTTCCTCCAAAATTCTCCTTGAACACCATTTCCTAGTATGTATGTATACATGACTTTGTTTTGTTTTTAATTAAGGCAACAGTTATCCACATCCAACTCTTCAGATACTGAAAGCAACAGACATAAACTCAGTTCTGGCCCACTTCCCAAACTGGCTATTTCAACAGAGGCAGAAAAAGATGAAGGTGCTCCCTGCCCCAGAGACCTGCACGAGGAGCCCGAGGTCACCACTCCCGCCAGTACAATCAGCAGCTCCACCCTGTCAGGTAAGCGCCCGTGTGCGGTGCCTGCTGTCCACACGTCACCCACCACGTTGACAAGTGGTGGCTGGTGTTCTGAGTCCCCGGCTGGCCTAACCAGGTGGTGGCAATGGCTGTTTTGTGCTGCTAGACTCCATCCATGGCCCCACGTCAAAGGCTCGGGGGATCTGCTCTTACAAACTGAGGTCCAGTGTCTCAGACCCCTCCTTATTGCGTCCCCATACAGTAAACCCTTCTTGTTTCAGTTTGACCCAAGAGCCAGCCTTAGCTTTCATGGCTGGGTTTCAGTAGGATTCTTTGTCAGCAACCAGAACCACACTAAGGACCACTTTCTCTGTTGTTGATGCAAAAGCAGGTCTCACAGTGTAGTGTCTAACTGAAAGTTAGGAGTAAGGAACTGTACCAAATAGTGACACGCTCGAATTACCCTCAAAAATGGCTTAAATCACCCACAAGGTACAGCGTAAGACCAGCTCTCCTTCTTGTGTCAAAATGGATGGTGGTTTCTTCAAAGGAGGTGGTTTTTGTTATGGGGCCATGTTGTGCCAAACAACTTACCTCTTCACGCTGGACTCTTAGTGAGTGCAGCACGATGCTTATTTTGTGAGATTCCCAGATGCTGTCTGTGCATCCAGGACTGAGGGGAGGAGTGAGTGAGAAATACCAGCACAATTCAGATTGGTATTTTACGTGCATATGAGGCACCTCCACTATAGACATGTTACCTTTCCAGTCTCTGGGTAACTGGAGTACAGAAACTCCTGAGACTTCTTTCACTGTTTGGGAGGCAGTTAAACGGATTAGGCCTCTCTCTCTCTTTTTTTTTTTTTCTTTAATTTTTTTTCTCTTTTGAGAGAGAGAGGAAAAGCACGAGCCCGGGGAGGGTCAGAGAGAGAGAGAGGGAGACACAGAATCTGAAGCAGGCTCCAGGCTCCCAGCTGTCAGCACAGAGCCCAACACAGGGCTCGAATCCACAAGACATGAGATCATGACCTGAGGTAAAGTCCGGCGCTCAATCAGCTGAGCCACCCAGGTGCCCCTGGATTAGGCCTCTTCTTTGAGAGCACTTTATAATGTCACTTTTGTGTAAAAGTAACTTTCCTGACAGGAGTGACAGTATCTTCACAGGTTTTTAAAAAGGCTTAATGTATCATGGCTATTTTCTGGCCTTTAATCATGGAGGTGTCCTCATTAGGTGATCAAACTTGAATTTCCCTCAGACCAAGCCAAGTGCACTTAGAATATTACTTGGTTTATAACAGTTTTATGCATAGCATATCCTTCTACAGAGAAATGTTCATGTATGCTTTTAAAAAAAAAAATGAAACATGGATATGGCTTAGGGTTGCTGCGATAAATGTCATCATTAAGCTCTCTTCGATATGCTATATTGATAATGCTGAACTATTCCAGGAATTTTTATGAACGTTTTTTTAACTAACTGAATATTCATAGTGTAACTTTTTAAAAATCATTTCAAGGAAACACATTTTACAGGCTAGGTTTATTTCAGCCTCACTGAAAAGTTTGCCTCTATGGAAATAATGTGGGTTGTTTTGTTTTGTTTTTTTCTTTCTCTCTCTTCTTCTAAGTTCTGTTGCCATGTAGGATAATTGCCCTTATCCTTCCTTTTTTATAAAACCAAGAGAATAGCAATGTGGAAGTAGTGTAGAAACAACCTAGTGGTCCAAAATTCTTAATTATGTTTAGTTCATCTTGATAAATCAAATGGAAGTATCTCAGTATTTTATTTTTCTCGTTACTAAGGTCTCTGTTTCCTAGTTTATTATGCTCTAAATAAAATATACTCACCTCTATTTAAAAAAATTTTTTTTAATATGGTGAGTCATTGGTGATCACTTAGTCTCTTTGCCCTGGTCCCCATCAGCAGTGTCGGAGGGAAATGTTATCTAAGCATTTGATTGATTACTTTCATAATTAAAAAAAAAAAAAAAAACTGCTTAGGTCCTGCCATGCATTTTGATTAATTGATTCAAACCACCTTTCTGTCTCCCCCATATACACACTAAAAATAATCAAAGACCTTGGGGGCTGCACAGAATAGAGAGATGAACTGATTTGCTTACGGCCAAGGGTAATTAGGAAATCTGAAAACCGTGACTGTAGTAAAATTAAATTTGTTGATTTTTATATTGCTCTGCCATCAAAAAGAAAGAACCCTTGACATTTACAGAACATTAAGGTGACATTATCCACTATTGGCAGAACAGAAACGCACACTTCTATCCATTGCTCTGAAAGGAGGTGGCAAAGGCAAGGGGGCAGGGATGCTAAAAAAGAACAGTACCTATTCGCACTCAGGCATTTAGGGAAGTACAGTTTCATACCTCTTTCTCTTTTTTTCACGATCGTGTTGCATTTGTTTTTTTTTTTAATTTTTTTTTCAACGTTTATTTATTTTTTGGGGACAGAGAGAGACAGAGCATGAACGCGGGAGGGGCAGAGAGAGAGGGAGACACAGGATTGGAAACAGGCTCCAGGCTCCGAGCCATCAGCCCAGAGCCTGAGGCGGGGCTCGAACTCCCGGACTGCGAGATCGTGACCTGGCTGAAGTCGGACGCTTAACCGACTGCGCCACCCAGGCGCCCCAGGATCGTGTTGCATTTGAATCGGTGAAAAGTAAAAAGTCTCGAAGTCTTAGGTGTAGTGCTTGAGTCAACCAATTATTCGTTGTGAAGAGATTCGGCTTTTCATTTGTCAGGGAGCCCATCCTACCAGATTAGCAAGGAGAAGAGTGTGTAACTTAGCCCAAAGTAAGCTTAAGGTTTTGGAGATGAGGTGTCTGAGTCATGAAGCAGTTTTTATCAAGTCCTTGAGCTGTTGATTTCTTGATTTAGAGGGAATTGAGTAGATGGAGTTAAGTGAGGTTGAGTTTGGAATATAGGAGTAGGAAGGCTGCTGATGCTTCGTTTAGGATTGTCTTCCTGGGTCTCATGGGTGTCGCGTGGAGGTCCAGCTCTTTTCCTGTACCCACAGCGCTCTCTCAAGTCCCAAGCTCCCTTTAGCAAGGACCCCGCCTGTAGGGTCTCTGTCACCTCCTAGGCACAGAGGCCAAACTTGAGCTGTGAAGTTGAGTAGTGGATTCAGCAGCAGAATGGGATTGTGAATTAAGTCCTATCCAGCCTAACTATTTCCTAGGCTTTAAAATGTGCTGGTTGGTCTTTCAAAGGATCATTTATAATGGTATTAAATTCTCTGCATGGATTGTGTATCTTAAGGTGATGATAGTGTTGATGGTTTCTAAAGCACAGGGGGCTTGTAACAGCATTTAGAAGTCAAAATGAGATGAGCATCACTTTTTCCGGATGGACAAAGAAACTGTCAGTGATTACAAAAAGAAAGAAAGAGAACTGATAGCCTGTGAAAGAGTAGGAAAAACCCGAAGTGGGTGGCTGTTCCCCTTTCCTCTGGGGACTCCACATGTTATTTCCGCTCAGAAGCGTTATTTATTCTTGGTCTGTGTGGTCACCCAGGCAGACATCACTGATTTTCCATTTTTGCATCCTCCCACTTGATTCTCTAACCCTGCTGAGGGGAGTCCTAATTTTTTTTTTCAACGTTTATTTATTTTTGGGACAGAGAGAGACAGAGCATGAACGGGGGAGGGGCAGAGAGAGAGGGAGACACAGAATCGGAAACAGGCTCCAGGCTCCGAGCCATCAGCCCAGAGCCCGACGCGGGGCTCGAACTCACAGACCGCGAGATCGTGACCTGGCTGAAGTCGGACGCTTAACCGACTGCGCCACCCAGGCGCCCCATGTCCTAATTTTTTTTTTTAAACAAACAAGCAAACAAACAAAAACCCACCTTTCTGTTAAGGGCTAATAAACTTAAAAATAAAGAAGGCGTGGCTGGCTGAGACCGGAAGGGAAAGGATCTTACCGCTGGTCCAGTAACCTCAGGGCAGATCAGGAGATGATACACTGTCTAGAGAAAAAAAACAGGAAGATGCAGCAAGCCATTGTGGAATGCAGTGAGTACTGTCCTTTGTTGTCCTGGGAGATTTGCAAGGAGACTTAGGGCATGAGAAGTCATAGGTGATGCTTGAGGCACTCTCCTGTGAGTTACATACGTGAACCTCGTGCAGTCTAGTGCAGTCCAGGAAGACACTAGGAGATGACACAGTCCCAAGTCTACGTGAAGAAATGAGATGTTGTCCACCTGTCCCAAACAGCATTATCCACATGTCCACATTATTCACAGCATTGCTAACGATGACCATTAATATCACAGGGTAATTTTAGTATACAGTGGGTGGTCATGGTGTTCATAAGGTGGTGTTTGCTTCAGAGCCTTCCGTGGTTGGGAGCAGTGGGGAGGAGTTGTCACTACAAGGGTTCTAAAATCGAAATTCTGTAAAGTAGTGACTCTTGTAGTTAAGCGGAGTCATTGAGAATTAGCAGACTTAGGTACAAGGAGAATGAAACCTGGATGGAAATGTCTTTCATCCCCTTCTCTTCCCCATCACCTTTCTCAAAGCAGTCATGTGTGTTTAATGCTTGCCTGGCGCCATATGGATTGTTGAGCCACATGGGAGTACGTTTCCCAAGTTGTTCTTCCTTCTTTCTCTCTCTTTCCCTCTTTCCACCTCTCCTATCTGATTTCCCTGAATGTGTTTATCCCTTCTTGTTTGTACAGTTGGCAGTTTTTCAGAGCACTTGGATCAGATAAATGGACGAAGCGAGTGTGTGGACAGTACAGATAATTCCTCAAAGCCACCCAGTGAACCCGCTTCTCACATGGCTCGGCAGCGATTAGAAAGCACAGAAAAAAAGAAAATCTCGGGGAAAGTCACAAAGTCCCTTTCTGCCAGTGCTCTGTCCCTCATGATCCCAGGAGGTAGAGAGACATCTACTCGCATGAAATTGTGTGGTTTTGTGCATGTGTCCCCCTCTCCCCAGTTTGGAATGCTGATCGAGATGCAAGATTGCTAGAAGCAGTAACGGGCAGTGCCCAGCGCATCTCTCCGGAGTTTCTCCCTGCGGGAGCTCCGGAGCTCCCAGACAGCTTGTGTCACTGATTTCTTCTTGCTTCTTTCTGCATCAGGAGATGAGGCAGGCTTCCTTCCCACACAGCCTGATTTCTTTTATTTGTTTTCTTTCCTTTTCTGCTCCCCCCTCCTCAAATTAAGTGGTAAATTTATCTCCTCTGAATCATTTTTCTTCCCTAGACTATGCATCATTTATGTACTTTACTGAGTTGTTTATAGCATATGTGTTGGAAAGCTAAGTACAGTTTTTCCTCTTCTAATTAATGAGGAGAGAGATATGGAGAACATAAGTTTTTCATTTCTGGGGATGCAGAGAGTCACAGACAGCCCTGAAATTTACAAATTTTCCCAACCCTGTCTGTTGAGCTATGCTTCCTCCTACTGGTAGTCATTTTCTCCCCTGTATTGGAAGACTGGGCTTAATTATGGTTTTGTGGAATTGCAGTATTTTTATACACCAGGGCTTTGCCTCTAGAAATCACTAAGTCTACGCAATTCCCCCAGAAGTGAGAAAACATACACCCTGGTGTTTGTGACTTAACACTCAAATGACAGCCCGAGAGTGGAAGTGGCAATTGAATTATATTGCAGATGGCTTGCATTTGGAGGAATACAGACCTTGTATAAAAGGAATTGTTTACAGTTTCAAAATTTCCTGTTTGTGCAGAAAGAAATTTGATACAAACAAATGCTCATTTGGGGGTATTGCTCACTCTAGCCCACTCTGTTTTCTGGGAGGCGTCCCATTCAGCACCATAAAGTAACCATCTATCTCCTTAGTTTGAATGACTATTCATAACTCCAAAGCAGCGGCAGTTGGAAAGGTAAGTCCACTTTTGAAAGCTGGTGAGAAAGCCCACGTCTTGGTAAGGTAGAACAATTGTTTAATACAGGGAGATAAGGGAAACTGTCATGCCACAAAGGATGGGGACTTGGCTTTCCAGCACTTTGGATGTGTGTATGTGTTTCCACTCCGTCCAGTTCCCGCTCGCATGGTTACAAGTTCCCTGCCCACCAGCGTGTGTCTCTTCACTTGGCCTTGTGATCTTTAGACAAAAGGTAGCCAGCGAAAGAGTACCAAGAGTTCCACACGCAGTCCCAAAGTGAAGGAACATCGCTAGTGATCCACCTAGCTTTGTTCCACTTTGACAGACATAAGACTCGGAAGAAATGATAGTGTGGCCACTGGCAGTTTCCTGTGGCTCCCCTGGTGCTCACTGAACCTGGTGAGTCTTCAGTAACGCTGGGCACATAGTAGCCTGCCTCTGACTGAGCTCACATTTAAACTTCAGCATCTTTAGTGGATCATTCTTTTTGTCAAACACACACACAATTTCACGTGACCAGTTAATTAAGATCTGTTTAGACTCACATGGATGGAACAGTGATATCAACAATAAAAGCGTGTTTGCTTTTAAAACAGAAACAGAATAGAATTGGTATTGTGGTATTAAGTTTTCTTAAAATTTCTCTATTTCACCTGTATTATCTTTGAGAATCATTGTTAGAATTGTAGGTACTGTAGGAAGCGATCAGTTGTATTCATAATAATTAAGAGTGATTGTTTCATAAAGAAATTGACATCTCACTGTTGTCTTGATCGAAATCACTTGAGTACTAGTTCAGTAGTACTGTAAAAAGGAACTGGTAACTTGATGGATTTTTTTCCTGACCACGTATGTTTGAAAAGGACCGTGTTAAATTTGTTGATTTGGAGCCTGAGATTTGGAGCCTGAGAATCTTTTACTATAGTCTCCACAGTCTTCTCTGTGTAAAGGCATACTTGAAATTTGTGCATCTCTGATTTGTTTAAGGGCAACAAAATATACCAACTAAAGCTATCCCAGCCAGGTAGGGACTAAGTTTTGTGTGTGTTTTAATTAGCATAGAGAATGTAGAAATTCTAACCCCACAGAATTCACTGAAAAATTAGTTGCAGTACAGACACTTTTGAAGTTTTCTTAATATCCCCTGTTTGGAAAGCCATCCTAGTTAGCAATATAAATATTTTTATATTATTTCTTGATGAGAAATGAATGGATTTATTGTGTGGCTGAGCTCCCCATCATTGCAGGGCTCATGCAGTGCGGGCTGGCTGCATGGATGTTTGTTTGATCAGCATCAGCTCTAACGACTGGCTTCTGTGTTGCAGATATGTTTGCCGTTTCTCCCCTGGGAAGTCCAATGTCCCCCCATTCCCTGTCCTCGGACCCTTCTTCTTCACGAGATTCTTCTCCCAGCCGAGATTCTTCGGGAGCTTCTGCCAGTCCACATCAGCCCATTGTGATCCACAGTTCAGGGAAAAACTACGGCTTTACCATCCGAGCCATCCGGGTGTATGTGGGAGACAGCGACATCTATACAGTGCACCATATTGTTTGGGTGAGATCAACAGCCTCTCATCCTTGTTACTTTTCATTCCCAGCCAAGCTGGACAATGAATAAGTTGGCTGAGGCATATTTATAAGCAAACAGTTTTTCTGCTAAGCTGGCTTTTGGGACCTGTTTCATGCCCTTTCCCTGTATATGGTGGCATTGAATTGAGCAAAAACTAATAACTTCTCATAATTTTGTCCAGTTTTCATATTTGATTGTCTACTTTGCATGCCAGCATGGTAGAAATTGTCCAAGATGGTCCTATTGTCACCCTTCTTTTTAATTTTTTCCTGGCCTTCTTTTATTAAAAAACAAACAAAACTAACTACCTTTCCCACTCACCTGAAATTTTGTAAGTAAGTGTCCTATTTTAGGATGCTGTCAGAAAAGGAATAATAACCATGCCTTATTGATTTCCTCTTAGAAGCTTAGGATCATTTGCTAATTCACCCAGAATATTGTCCCAGAAGAAACAGTAGATGTTAAGGTTGCCATTTGTTGGCTGATCAATCTATACTCTTTTCTTGGACTTCAGAATGTTGAAGAAGGAAGTCCAGCATGCCAAGCAGGACTGAAGGCTGGGGATCTGATCACACACATCAATGGAGAACCAGTGCATGGACTTGTCCACACGGAAGTTATAGAGCTTTTGCTAAAGGTATTATCTGTTTTATGCCCATGCCACACAAGTAAAGGTCATCAGAAAGAACTGGTACCAAGAGTTCTCTCCTTAAGTTCTAGAATTCTCTATGATGCATGCATAAACAGTCTTATTACTGAGGAAGTATTCAGTGGTTTAAAGTCTGATAAAAGGTGAAGAAACAGATAATATGAATTTGCTGGTTCTATATATCATGAAAAAACATGGCCTTCTATCTGCACAATCACTTCTGAATTTAACTTCTTATTCTAAATTACGAATAACAAGAGTTCTTTTTCACTTTATGAGCCTTACATAGTAAAAGCTGTTGGTAAGTCACCTATCCTAAAGATGGTTTTCTTCAGGGCTATTCAGCAAGTTTTATTCCAGTACAATGGAAGATGAAGTGGTATGAAAATGAGGTCAGATTTGAAGGTTCAGTCTGAGAGTTGGATTTCCTTTGAAAAATAGAAATGGAAATATATACACATACACTGTAGATGACAGAAGTAAGTAGCAATGGAGGAAGGGGTTCTAGTAATCATTAGGCCCTCACACAAATGATTTTGAACATAGAACATTTTCTGTTTTGAATGTAAGCTGAATAAAGCCCATAGAGTTAAGATCACAAGAAGCGTGAATGTGAGTGGAGAGAGAAAATCTACACTGATCCTTCAGTTCTCTTATTTGCTGTGTCACCTGCTGACGGTAGAATATAAAGTTATAGCTCCAAATATGGCTCTTGTAAAAACAAAGACGAATTTGTACTTGATTTTAAATTTGTTCAGAAAAAAGAAGTCAGTGATCAGAAATAGAGTCTCTAGTTGTAAGATTATTTTACAAATCAGCAGATTTATGGATGATCTCTTGCTTTTTGGGCACTGAGAGGGGCTGTAAGGGAGTTGTACACAGAGAGGTATGAGCCATGGTTTCAGATAAACTATAGTGTGTTGAGAGACAGAACATAAATATGTACCTGCCATTTAGATAATGTACATGCAGACTCTTTTCAGAGCCCTCGCACTGAGCCCAGTGCCATAGTACATATTAATAACACAGGAATGAAGGTATAGTCCTTGCCTTTGAGAAATATGGGAGATATAGGAGATGTATGGAAGCAGATGAAGTTTAACTTAGGACTGTCGCAGAGGGAGGAATGTTATACTTTTGGAGAGAATATTCTATGAGTGGGGAGAGACATCACAGAGAAATTTCATTGAATTGAAACAGGAAAGAAAATTAGAAATTTAGAAGGCACTACAAAGAAGTGGGTGTGCTAAGCCTTCCAAAAATAAGTGCAGTTAAATGACTTTTCTCCTTTTCTGTCATTCCCCAAGCTAATATGAGCGTATTCTTCAAAAGATTAGGGTTGGCTTAGGTTCTGAGAGTAGTAATAGCAGGCATACTCAGAGGTCCATTGCGAAGTAGCAGGTTGTAGGAAAGTTATTGCCATTGATTAATTCACATTATTAATTAAATTTTGGTCTTGGGCTCAAAACCAAAGTCTGTAGGGGGTGGCGCCTGACTTTGCTGTCATTCATACCTACCGGTTGATGATGCAGGGGACATCTTCCCATGTAGTTCCAGCATTTACCCGATACCTGGGATATACAGGTGGGTACGCAATAAATGTTCATGGAATTGAGGTGAATGCTGGGGTCCTCTTTTGCTTTCTTTCCAAAAGTTACCATGGAGGGGGTCAAATACCCCACTTCTACTTTTGTTGGTCTTGACTCATGTCTTAATATGCAGGCCGTTCAGTTTGTCAGCTTGAAAGGGCTGGGGTTAGTCTATACTTTCAAGTATGGCTATTGAACAGAAAGAGTTGACACTGTGGGTACAACCTGAGGTTTTCAGTTTAGATCACCATCTGTCCCTGGTAATATTCTTTGTCCACCTGGTATGCAACAACTCTCTCATAGTAAGAATCCAAGAAATGGGAGGCAGGACATTGGGATCCCTTGTCTGTGAAAGTCGCCTGATGGGACTTCGGGCTTTGCAAGACAAAATTCTGGACGGGATATAAAGACTCATGAGTCTGACCAGCAGATTCTCTCACAGTACCTGCTCCTATGGTCCAGGGGTGCCCCATTGCTGGCTCACAGATAGACCCCTTTGTTGTTGTTGTTGTTGTTGTTGTTTTAAGTTTATTCACTTATTCTGAGAGAGCATGAGATCTGGGGAGGGCCAGAGAGAGAGGCAGAGAGTGTCCTGTGCTGACAGCATGGAGCCTCACACAGGGCTTGAAACTACAGACCATGAGATGATGACCTGAATCGAAACCAAGAGTCGGATGCTTAACTGGCTGAACCACCCAGGTGCCCCTTGACCTTTTGTGAGTAAGAGTCCAGGAAGGTTGTTTTGGATTTTTCCCTCCCTCTGTCTTCATATCCAATACACATGCCTTAGGCTTCTCCGAAGTAGGTTAGGCTCCTCTGAAGTAGGCAGACAGAAGTGTTGTTTGTCTCTAAAATGCTCCTTGATCTGTTCTAGGAGCTCACCCTTTCTTTTGGATAATAAGTCTGTGTATTACAGTGAGCTTTTCTTAGTTGTTATTCATCCTGCTAGAGCTTTTTCCAGTCTTCGCATTAGCATTTAAAAGAAGGTCAAGGGATTTTCATTGGTAACATCAGCTTGGCTCTCTACCTTCTTTGTAACAGTATTATGTGACATGCAACATCGCTTCATCCACAGCCTATCTTCCTATCACTTCCTGGTTCTGCTCACAAAATCAGAAGAAGAAATAATAAACTGAAGTGTATATATCTTTAGAAAATAGGCATTTGTTTATCTTGCTGAGACATTTGGTTATTTCCATAATTTATTTTATGGAGTGTTAGATATGATCGTGGATTTTAAAGCCTGCTTCTGTGAAATTTGCATGTATATTTCTCCTGAAGGTGTCTGGCAAAGTGTCTTAGCCAAATCCAATCCCATTCATACAGTTTTGTCCTCCTCTGGTTGGGGAGCACCTTGATTCCTGGATGTAGTCAGTGTGTCTCTGAAACTGTGTAAACAAGCCGTATTGGAGAGCCTTGGCACCCTCCAGAGCCATGGCCTGCTCTGTCGCAGAGCCAAGCAGAGGGTCCTGCCTCTGCTTCATAAAGGAAGCACTCGAGAGGAGCGACCAATGTAATGAAACAAAAAGGATACGAGGGATTTAATTATCTTTCCAGTGAACTGTGTAATTATGCAGCTTTCTTCCAAATTTAAACAGCGGGTCTTGGACAGCGTGTAAAGGGAGTAGGATCAACACTGGGCATCCTCGTGACATCACTCATGGAACATCAGGGTAGTGGCTATATTTTGGTATTCTCGGGTACTGTTTACTTGATGTTCTTTTTTTTTTTTTTTTTTTAATGTTTATTTATTTTTGAGAGAGGGCGAGCAAGCATGAGCACACAAGCAGGGCAGGGGCAGAGAGAGAGTGAGGAAGACACAGAATCCGAAGCAGGCTCCAGGCTTTGACCTGTCAGCACAGAGCCCAACGTTGGGCTCAAACTACAAACTGTGAGATCGTGACCTGAGCTGAAGTCAGACGCTCAACCGACTGATACACCCAAGCACCCCTCTTGATTTCATGTTCTATACTTGCGAACTACTTCATGAAATGTCATGGCACCTTAGGAAAAAGGTGGAAGAGCCATCGCTTGAGGCTGCTATATATCTGTTTAGAAGTTCGTATGCAGTACAATATCTTTCAGATTGCAAACGGAGTAAGCATTTTCCACATTTGACGTCTTCACATGTGGTCTCGTTTAATCTCACACCTTCCAAGCAGACCTGCTATGGGAGCACTAACTCATATCCACAGGGAAACTTGTCCAAAGTCACTTCTCATCATAGATCTATGGAATTACAGAATCAGTGTGTTTCTCCAGTTCACTTCTCCATTGGCTCTGTGAATCCCTTCCCGCGTGCTCCTTCAGCTTTGCCTCACACTGGTCCTGCCGCAAGGAAGTAATCCCCTCCTTTCTGCTTTTGGGTAGCTTTCTAAAAGAACTTTAGAAGAGCAGTGAAATCTCTGTGCACTCACTGCAGCGATGGACGGAGTCCGTACTGACGCACATGATAACATGCCCGGCTTAACCTCCCTAATCTGGGAAACTCTCAAGTAAACCAGATTGCTTTTTGGGGATAGTATTTGTTTAAATACCCAGCACATAAAAGCAGCCCTAAAACTTCATTAGTCCCTGCTTCAAGAATTTCCTTTCTATGAACTCTGGGGAGCCTTTAGATGTGAAAATGGAGGCCATCAAATAGTGTCCTTATGACCATCCTTACATATTCGCCACATCCTAAAAACGTGCAGAGCATTGTGTTAGATACTGAAGGGTCAGTCGCACAAGAGACAACACATAAGAATATTAGGTAATAGTGCTTTATGTAGCTGAACCCCTATAATCCTCACTTGCTCTGAAGCAGGTCCTGTAAACAACATTGTTCCCATTTTACGGATGAAGAAATTAAAGCAGCAGAAATTTAACAAAGCAGCCCAAGGCTACCCGCTAGGAAGGAGCAGAAAAGAGGATTTGCACCCCACAGTGTGGCTTTGGAGCCCGTGCTTGGCATGAGTCCACCAGAGTACGTGGAAAACCAGTGGCGGAACCAAGTCTACAAAGTGTTAAACATAAGGAGCCGACTATAAATCTAGCCCACATTCTGAAGGAGAGATGGCTTTCCAGGGGGGATGAAACAGGGGTTATCTGTTCAGGGCTGTGAAGGATGGGTGGAGAGTTAGTGTATGGGAAGGGAGTGCAGGGTGGGCTCAGCAGAACGAAGAGGGTGTGTGCAAATGCAAGGCCAAGAAAGCTCAGAGTGCTTGAGGTACACAAATCGAGTGACCGGAGCCTGGGTTTGTATATGGGATGGAGTGTGCAGGCTGGCTGGGGCTGGATTGTGGAGGATGAGAGTCACAGCAAAGACCTAGGCCTGCAGAAAGCGTGACATTCCCCATGTGCATGTCACAGAGAAAGGAATGTAAAAATAGTCTATCCAAGGCCAACTGAGAAGTTAACCTGGAGCCAGACTGAGGGGAAGAGATGGTTAGCCTGCCATTGTATTCGGTTCAGCCAGCTTAAAATAATTTCCCTCGCACTGTGCACAGTTATACCAACAGTTTACAGTAAAAGTGAACAAATTGAACATTTAACAATCCGCCGGCACCATTTTTTGCTGTTGTTTTTTTAAACAAGTGCCACAGAATTTCTCTTACAAGAGTTCGCTCCTTCAGAAGAATGTATTGAGGATAAATTGACCCAGTAAGACACATTGCACTGAGTTCAGGCAGCACTCCATGTAGCCGATGGATCCACCAGGTGGCAGGCTTTACGATTCTCACCCTATTGTGGATTAAGTTGTCTTTCCCATCATTTACCATTTGCATGATCGTTAATGCTCCCAGTGAAATATTTGCACTCTGCATCTTGAGTGTCTGTAGTTCCTCCTTAGGGAAGTTTTCTGAGTGTATAGGTCAAGCAAACTGTCCTCTGCCATATATAGAAACAAGAAAGAGAAAACTGGGTTTGGTTTTTAATAGGGGAAGGGAACATTTGTACAGAACGCAGTGATGTGCTCTGATTTAAAAACCCTGGCTGTAACTTTTCTGATGAGATTTGTTCATCATTTATTTTTATTTCATACAACGTTTATGCTATTTTTATATGTCTTCCATTTCTTCTTGACAGTCTGATGCATCGATCATTCCCTATATTGTCCAGAGCCTGGTTCCTTCGCCACCACCCGTTAGGTCTAAGCCATCTACTCTGCCAGGGGCAGGAAAGGTGGAGGATGATCAGGCCACAACATGCCTGTGAGGAGCAGACAGTGGGGGTGAGGGGCAGAGAGCCAGGTGTGGGCTCTTAAGACGGGCTCTGTGACCCTGAGAAAGAAGGAAACTCAGCATCCCTGAATCTGTTTTCCTCATCTATAATGAAGGGTAACAATCCATTCGCACCTCCTAAGGTTGTATTAGAAAAAAAAAAGACAAAAGCAAAACAAAACAGCCCTCATAATTTGGTGGTGAAAATAAAGTGACAGAATATATGGAAATAATGCTTTAATGCTCAAAATGTGCTTTAAAAAGGCTGAATGGCCTTGTTAGCCTCTTACAGATAAAGATAGAAAAACCAGTGGGGACTTATGCTAGAAAGGGTGGAATTAGATTCAGGCTCAGTGACGTGCACAGTGGGACAGCCCCAGTGGACACATGATGGCTGTCTGTGTCTACTCTGCGTATGAATGTGGAAAAGGATTGAAAGAATTGCAGGGAAAGATGAACTCCAGCCATATTTGTTACTTTTTCATTCACTTAAGGCATATAGGAGAAACTGAAAGTGTAGTATGGCCTCCCTCAATTTGTGCAGAGAAGATCTCCTTCCACACAACCTCCGTTCATAGGCCTTTCATGCTTTTAAGCTGAATGTTCTGTTTAAACAAGAAATAGAATCAATCTTTGTCAGATAAGGGTTTATTTTCGAACTTTTGGCATTTGCATATAGAATGTACAGTTTGTTCTTGCAGAATATTTTTTTTCTTTTGTTCCAGTTCAAATCTTATTTTTTTTTTTTACAATTAACGACATTAGGTGTGAGATTACATGTTCTTAAATACACACACACAAAAAAAACCCTCTAAAATCATTCATAAAATACTAAACTTACTGACACGAAAGTGGATGTAAGACATGAACAGGTCATTTCCTAAAAAAAAATAGGAATGACCAAAATAAATGAGACAATGTCGAAGAATGAAGATTAAAACTCGTTGCAGTTTATTCGTATAAAATTGGTTATGTGTTTAACATTAATACTCAGTTCTGACAAACCTGTGGTAAGAAAAGTCTTTATGTGCTGCCAGCAAAAGTGTGTATTGACATAAACTTTCTGGAAAATAGTGTATTAGTATATACTAAGAGTCTTTAAGAGGTTTAGGGCACCTGGATGGCTCAGTCCGTTGAGTGTCCAACTCTTGATAGCAGCTCAGGCATGATCCCAGAGTCATGGGATTGAACCCTACATTAGGTTCTGCACTGGGTGTGGAGCCTGCTTGGAATTCTCTGTCTCTGTCTCTCACTGTCTCTCTTTCTTTCTGTCTTTCTCTCCCTCTCCCCGCCCACACCGCCCCTCTTTCCCTTTCATGCACTTTCTCTCACTAAAGTAAAAAATTAAAAAGTTTGGATAGACCCTTTGATTCACATATGTAATCTAAGGGAAATGACAGAGACTAGGACAGTGATTTATGGAGGATGATATTTATGGCAAGTCTTAAAAGAACTGAAACGTAGGAAATAATAGCAGTAGGAAAATAGTTGAATTTTGATTCACCCATCTCATGGAATATTATACAGCAAATAAAAATTAAGTTTTTTAAAAATTGTTAATGTTTTTGAGAGAGAGAGAGAGCACTAATGGTTGGGGGGGAGGGGGTGGGGAGAGAGGAAAACACAAAACCTGAAGCAGGCTCCATGCTCCGATCTGTCAGCACAGAGCCCTGCATGGGCCTTGAACCCACAAACTATGAGAACATGACCTGAGCCAAAGTTGGATGCTTAACCAACTGAGCTACCCTGATGCCCCCAAAATTATGTTCTTAATGACTATTCAGTGATGTGGGGAAGGTTTTTCAAGTTCTATAATGAGAAATGGAAAAACAACATAAAACTAAATATTAGATTAATTAAGATTAAAGTTGTTGACAACGTATGTCTGTGTGTATGCGTAATTCATACATGCCTAAAAAAAGATTAGGAAATATACGGAAGTATTACCAGTGTTAGCTGGCAATAAGTTTCTCAATGATTTTTATTTTTACTTATACTTTACAATTTCTTCTTATAATGTCGTGTATTACTTCCCAAATTGGAGCAGCAGGAGCTGGTGGTGGGGGTAGATGTTAACATTAAAACAATCAATCCCCATTGGTTTGGTCCCTGCCCCCACCATACTTAATTCTCCATCTCTTAGTACCACTTACAGCTGAATTGCTAGGCGTTTTGGGGGCATAGACCTTTTAAAAGACCCTGCTCCTTATACTTCTTATCTTTTTGAGGTAATCAGGGCCATCTGTGACTTTGAAAGGACATGTTTTTCCCCTGGTTATTAAGAAATTCAAGAAGAAGTCATTAATGCTGGAGCAAAGGGGATCAGTTCTACCATCTGCCCAGGGTGCCCCTCAGCCTAGCTTCTGACTCCACTCTTCTGTCGACCCCCAGGGCCTGCCCGGCAAGCCCTGTCCCAGCACTGAGTGAAAGTCCCAGAATTCTACCAGGAGTTACCTCCCCATACATGACCTGGTTAAAGAAAGGCTGTTTTGTACTCGCTGGCGTAAACTTCCCAGCTCTGCAAGCTGACAGGTTCTATGGTGCCAGCAAAGGAATCTTTTAAAATAATTAAAAATAAAAGTCTCATTCAGTTTTGCTGGTCTATGATTTCTCGGTCAAAGGAAAAACACAAAAAGGAGAAAAAAGAAAAATAAATCAACCAACAACAGACAGCCCCTGGGCTCATTTATACTTACTACATATGGATGAAGATCACTGTTGTTTATAGAGTCCTTTGCCTGTGTCATACTTGGTGCTGCAGGCTTTACAAACTCCATCCCGGGTAATGCACACACGAGCCCCTGTGAGATACGTGTGATTCTACTGCTGGATAGTGCACGTGTTTGAGGCACAGAGAGGAGAAGCAACCTGCTCAGGGCGTAGAACTTGGATTGAACTCACGTCTGTGGAGTCCAGAGCCTGCCCTCTCAAAGAAACCGGACATTTTGCCTTCGTGTTCTGTCAGGGTGCCACTGCTTAAAAGGCTATTTAGACATGGAAGGCTCTTGCATGTATGTCCTTATGTATCTTTATTTGTTTTTGAACGTGCTTTCCCACTTCTGATCCTGTGTGCTCCCAGATTTTCCCTTTAATAGCACCCCCTTTTTTTTTTATAGAGTGGAAATAAGGTCTCAATCACCACCACCCCATTTGAAAACACATCCATCAAAACGGGACCAGCCAGGAGAAACAGCTGTAAGAGCCGGATGGTGAGGCGGAGCAAGAAATCGAAGAAGAAAGAAAGTCTAGAAAGGTTAGTTAAAGCAGGATTTTCGTGGGGTTTTAATATGCCCGTGTTGGACGAAAGTTACTCCCCAATTTAAACAATTATATATGGGAAAGACTCATTTTTCTGTGAGAAATTTGGTGCTGTGGTTCAAATATTAATACATTAAAGTTCACATTCACAACAGCATTTTTCACAGTGAAAAGATTTCCATAGTTAGATCGCAGAAGAATTCAGATCACATTTTTTTTTTTCCTGTATGAGTACCATGACCAGTGTTTTGCTGTTTGTTGGATTTCAGGTGAGTTGAATGTGAGGCCCCAGACCTTCAGGCAGTTTTTAGCATTAAATGTACACTCAGTAATGTCTTTTACATTATCTCAGAACAAACGATTGCTTTTTTTTTTTAACAATTGCTGTTTTTTTAAATGCCAGATACTCTAAAATAACTATATCTAAAAAGCATCCACATAAGCTTAAAAATAAAGGTTTTTGTTTTACTGACTGCAGATGTAACTGGCTTACACATTTGCGATCTGGGAGGCGCTGTGAGTCCTCTCTGCAGACGTCGGCAAGATGCATGTGTGTGTGTTTCTAGTGGGGACATTTCTTGCCAGGCACCTGTCTGGATGGGCTCCCCATGTGACACCACAGCAGCATCCCCGTTTGGCCCGCTTGGATCTAATGTGTCTGATTGTAGTAAGAGGGGTTTTGATGACAGAAATGTGGAGAAAGAAGCAAATGAAAAAGGGGTGCTTATTCACTCCAGGAAAGACAAAGTCCTGCAAGAAAGGAAATGGAATGATGCTTCGCATGGCTTAGCTGTGAACAGTGTTTAGAATATAAAAGAAAAGCTCCGCCTCTTTTCTAACTGAAAGTTTTGTTTTAGCTCTAGAGGGAGGCGTAGAAAAGGGGGAAGTGTATTTGGTCAGAAGGTGGAAGGGGGTTGTGTAAGAGCCTAACTCTCATCTTCTGTCCTAGGAAATCAGTAGATCGTTTCTAAAATTGAAAAACGAAAACTTAACGAGATTACTTAGCAGTATGCAGACAAATAGGAGAAGTAGCTAAAGGAGTAGAAAGCGGTTTCTCTGGGGAGTGGGCCAAGGGCCGAGCAGGGGAGTTGCTGTCTGTCATTAGGAGCTTGATAAAATGATTTCATTGTTTAACCCAAGTACATTTATTGCATTTATTAAACTCAAATAAAACACACACACGAATTCTGAGATGCAGTCTTTTGTATTAATGACTGATTCATACACTTTTCTTAAAGTGTGCTTTAGATTTTGATTGTGCTTTAAGTTAAACAGAACACACTGTTTCAAAGGGGTGTAGCAGCATGTAAACCTTTGCTTAAGCTCACTGGCGGGGAGTGAGGCTTGCCTGACCTTAAAGGTGAAAGAGCTCTCTACAGCCACGTGTACTTCTAAGTCACCAGAAGCTTTTTTTCCCCCCTTTAAGATATGCTTGTTGAGCACTAAATACTCATTTGCTTCTGCTGCAGCTATATAGTGTGTGGTGCCCTGCTGATATGATAAGCTTCAGTTCACCTTTGTCGCTTTTTCTATGTAAATGTACCGCCTACGTGGTCATTAGGAATATTCAAGAGCCCACAGTGGAATAAGCACAGCAAACAGCTGTGGGTACAAAACACCCTCCTCATAACCCTGACAGATAAATAAATGAATATATATTTCCTATGTTTTCTATTCTTCCTATTTTGTCGCTTCTTCTTAAAGTATTCGGAATTAAGAGAACTTCCGTTGTACGTTAGCAAAGACCCTTCTTTTCTGAGTCATAAGGTTTTTAATATGGGAGTGGGAACCTACACCTTAGTGTGGGGTCTGACACCGTGTCGCTGTGCTGGCACAGAGGTGTGAAACTGAGCACACCCATATTGTGGGGGAGACAGAGGGGCCCTCTATGTAGAATCTGATTCCTTTGTTTTTGTTTCCACTCTAGGAGGAGATCCCTTTTTAAAAAACTAGCCAAGCAGCCTTCTCCTTTACTCCACACCAGCCGAAGCTTCTCCTGTTTGAACCGGTCCCTTTCATCAGGGGAGAGCCTCCCAGGCTCCCCAACGCACAGCTTGTCTCCCCGCTCCCCGACGCCCAGCTATCGCTCCACCCCTGACTTCCCATCAGGTGAGTGAGTCTCCTGGCCCAGACAGTAGGGGAGAGGTGGGAGGAGGTCAGAGTCACTATCTGAGCTCCTGAGGGATGGGAGGCTTATTCCAGCGTAATGAAAGAAGGTGTAAGTGAAAGGGTAGTCATAAGATACATCTATTTAGACCATTAAGGCAGGAAATACAGGGTTGAACCCTGATGTGGGGGGAGGTTTACCTGAAAAGCATTTTTTCAATAGAGTTAGATGCTAAGACAATTTGCTGACCTTAATCTGACCCGACCTACAACCATTTGGGCTGGAAGCATGGATAGAAAAGGGATGGAGCCCATTGCTCATGGCTTTTTGTTTTCCACCCCCAGGTACTAACTCCTCTCAGAGCAGCTCCCCAAGCTCTAGTGCCCCCAATTCCCCAGCGGGATCAGGACACATCCGGCCCAGCACCCTACATGGTCTGGCCCCCAAACTCAGCGGACAGCGCTACCGTTCTGGAAGGCGGAAGTCGGCCGGCAGCATCCCCCTCTCCCCACTGGCCCGGACCCCCTCTCCAACACCACAGCCCACCTCCCCTCAGCGGTCACCATCCCCTCTGTTGGGACACTCGCTTGGCAATTCCAAGATCGCTCAAGCTTTTCCCAGCAAAATGCACTCCCCTCCCACCATCGTCAGACATATCGTGAGGCCCAAGAGTGCAGAGCCCCCGAGGTCCCCACTGCTCAAGCGCGTGCAGTCAGAGGAGAAGTTGTCTCCCTCCTATGGCAGTGACAAGAAGCACCTGTGTTCCCGCAAACACAGCCTGGAGGTGACCCAGGAGGAGGTGCCGAGGGAACAGCCTCCACGGGAAGTGACCTTGCAGAGCCTGGAGGAAAATGTGTGTGATGCCCCTTCCCTGAGCCGCGCCAGGCCTGTGGAGCAAGGCTGCCTGAAGCGTCCTGTCTCCCGGAAGCTGGGGAGACAGGAGTCTGTGGATGAGCTGGACCGAGAGAAGCTCAAGGCCAAGGTGGTGGTGAAGAAGCCAGATGGTCTCCCAGAGAAACAAGAACCCCACCAGAAATCCCATGGACTTGGGAGTGATTTAGAAAACCTCTCTACTTTTAGGCTGGAAGAGAGAGAGAAGAAAATCTATCCAAAGGCTTTAGAAAGGTCAAGTCATTTTGATAACAAAGTAGCCTTGCAGGAGGCCCCATCTGTGGGCAGCCTGCTGAAAGGGGCTCTTCACAAGCAGGCCAGCATTCGGGCCAGCGAAGGAGTGACCTCGGAAGGGGCAGCGGCTGGCCATGGCCCGGCACCTGGGGACCACAGCCAGGGCATCTGTGACTTCAAGCGCACCTCTGCTCCTGGCACCCTCCAGGACACTCTCTGCCACTCGGCTGATAGGTCCAGCTCTGGGAAGGGTGAAAACACGGAGAAGGCCTCCCAGGCCAAGGAGTGTCTCCGATGTGAGAAGTTAGACAGCAAACTGGCCAACATCGATTACCTCCGAAAGAAAATGTCACTTGAAGACAAAGATGACGGCCTGTGCACTGTGCTCAAGCCCAAGATGCCGTCTAGTGCCCACGAAAGCCTGCCCGGGAACCCCGTCCGGTCCATGGGTGGACAGCAGGAGGCCCCAGTGGCCTCTGAGAGCCGAGCATTCATGAGCAGTGCCCACACGGCTCAGATCAGCACTGTCTCCTTTGTCCCTCTCAAGGCGCTAGCTGGGCGGGTGGACGGTGGAGTAGAGAAGCCAGGCTTGGTTGCTCCTGAGTCACCCGTCCGGAAAAGCCCTTCTGAGTATAAACTGGAAGGTAGGTCTGTGTCCTGCCTGAAGCCAATTGAGGGCACTTTGGATATTGCTCTCCTGTCTGGACCTCAGGCCTCCAAGACAGAGCTGCCTTCCCCGGAGCCTGCACAGAGCCCCAGCCCGGCCAGTGATGTGAGGCCCTCTGTGCCACCGGCTCTCCCCAGCACCGGGGGCAAGAAGGGTGAGACGGCGGGTCAGAGGGAGCCTTCCCCTGCTGGCTTCAGGATTAATAAGTCCTACCTGCTGGAGCCCCGGTTCCCACCCCCCAGCCGGGGTCTCCAGAATTCACCAGCAGCTCCTGTGCCTTGCTCTGACCCAGAGCTAAAGCGGGATAGGAAAGCTTCCCATGCAGCCAAGAGCACAGTGACAGTCATGGAAAGCGATCCCCAGCGGAGAGAGGGGGGCCCCAGCAAACACCAAAACCATAGCCCTGACACCAAACTCCTCCCCTCCCTGGGATTGAACCCCCACAGCGCGGACCCATCCAGGTCACGCAGTCTGCTGCTGCCTGAAGGTACCGCCTCAAGAGAGAAGCCAAGTGGGAGGGAATCCTCTGAAAGGGGCCCTTCCACGGCCAGAAGCGAGCGGTCCGCCGTGAGACCTGACTCCCACAGGGATCCCTCTGTGGAGTTGTATCCTCCAGAAGCTGCTAAAACCAGTGACAATTCCAGAAATCTCCCCTCTGGGGAAAGGACCCGTCCAGATTCCTACACTCAGACTCAAGCCCTGGAGAAAGCATGGGCACCTTGTGGGAAAACAAACCACAGAGATGGCCGAGATGAGGTGAGGCCCCTGGCGAGGGAGGACTCCTCTTTGCAGTCAGCAGGGACTCCTCGTGAGAGGGAGCTGGGCAGAGGAAGAGGTGGCCCGGAACCCCAGCCGGAAGCTCCTCCCAGCCGGTGGTCCCTGCAGCCACCAGGCCCTGAACGTGGGAAGGAAGCCCAGCTCTCTGCTTTCCCATCCTTGCCGAAAGACGGTCCCAAGGAACCAGAAAGGAAAGAACAGCCTCTACAAAAGCACGTCAGCAGTAGCTCTCAGCCCCCGCTGGTCACCAAAGAACTGCCCAGCCTGGCCACTCAGCAGCACTGCAGCTCCCCAAGCCACTCCTCAGGCAGAGAGACGGGGGGCAAGCCCTGTACCACAGAGCCCAGCCTGGGCCTCCAGGGCCCTCCCAGGCCCGCTGCAGTGCATGGTGAAAGCAGCAGCCCCAAGTCTGGGCCTGGCCCCGACTCCATCCCCGCAAAGTCTAAGCACCCTGACAGGGCCCTCTCCTCCCAGAAGCCAAGCGTTGGGCCTGCAGCAGGCAGAGAGGCTGCGGCCCAGCCGCAGGTCGGCCCCAGCCGAGAGGGGAAGGACAGCAGTAAGGGTGTGCTGGAGGCCTTCCCTGCCCTCCCAGGCTCCCAGAACACAGCCACCAATGCGATTAGCCAGGGAGGAAGTGGACCCTCAGTTCCGCTGCTCACCGAAGGGGGTCCTCTAGACCCTAAGCTAAAAGCCACCAGTGGCAGGCGGTCCCCGGAGGCACCAGAGAAGCCCACACATCTGCCGCAGCAAGGACACCCAGGAGGGGGTGAATCGGCGGACCAGAAAGTTGCCCCTGTCAGTGAAAAGCAAAACGTGTCTCCAAAGCACCCCAAACCATCCACTGTGAAAGATTGCCCCGCTGTGTGCAGACAGACAGACAGGAGTCCAAGTTCACAGGCTGCCACTGCCACGGACAGGAAGTCTGAGGGGAAGAAATGCACTGAAGCACTTTACGTTCCAGCAGACGGCGGGAAGCTTGAGGCCAGCCTTTCCCTGGCACCCGGCGAGGCCCGGCCAAAAGGCCCAGAGAGGCCGGCAGCTGCTGTGGGGAAAGGCTTGCCAGAGGCCAAGGGGAAAGTGCTGAGTCCCCAGAAGCCGCTGACTGAGGCAGGCAAGCCCAGCGGCATGAAACGGTCGCCCTCGGCCACCGGACAGAGTTCTTTTCGATCCACTGCCCTCCCAGAAAAGTCTCTCAGCTCCTCCTCCAGCTTTCCTGAGGCCAGACCGGGGGCTCGAGAGGCTGCTGCAACTAGCGGTGACGCGTCTTTGGCCAAGGCCAGCGGGGCTGCGGCTAAGACCCTGCCCGGGGGCGACGGCAGAACCCACATGACAAAGAGCGACTCTCTGCCATCCTTTCGGAGCTCCACCGTCACCCTGGAATTGCACCACCCCAGCCCGCCCGTGGCAGGGGGAGCCGGCCACCGGGACAGGGCCCTGTCGGTATCTGCCACCACAGGAGAAACCAAAGGCAAAGAGCCTGTCGCAGCCCCGCCCTCTCAGACTAGGAAGCAGAGCGTGGGCAGAGAAGTGACCAAGGCATCCCCAGCTCCAAACCCTGACCGGCCCATCGCCCTTTCTTCTGAGAAGGACTTTGTGGTGCGGCAGAGGCGGGGGAAAGAGAGTTTGCGTAGCAGCCCGCACAAAAAGGCCTCGTAACGGGGCAGGCCCCAGGCCAGACTGGGGAGACCCGACCTGAATGTGTACCTGAGTCTTGACTACCTTGTGAAGCCAGCACTGTGTGGGAACGCCCGCCGGGCAGAGCCTGGAGCCCCTAGGCAGAGGGGGAGAGGGAGAGAGAGACAGAAAGAGGGGACCTTCTTCCAATTGCCTTCCCAATTGTAACCCATAACACTGTTACCAGAGAGGGTTTGTACGGAAAACGAAAACAACAACAATAAAGAAACACCTTTACAGTGGAGGGTTGTTGAGGATAAAGATTTTCTCTGTAAATACCTAGCAATGTGTTTGGTTTGGGATGTAGAGTGATACCTTGCTGCTGATGGCGTTGTTTACCACAGCTCTTTCTCTTCTTCTCTTTTCTTTTTTTTTCCAGTAGGATTTTTGCTTTACCACTTATCATCACATAGTAATGAAGCAAAATGGTTAAAACCGGGTGTATGTAAGAGTATAGATACACTCACACTCGTGTGTATATACACATCCACCCACATGTTTTGGTCTATGGTTTCAGAGAATATTTCAAGACTACATTTTTCTAAGTTAACACATTCTGAGTAGAGTTCAAGATGAAAGAAAGCCCTAAATACAGTAGATGGTGAGTTTGTGTGTGTCTTTTTAACCCAAGATTTTGAGAGTACTGTATCTGCCTACCTAGACTTCCAGATCTTAAAGCAAGAACTACTCTAATCACTGCATTTGGACTCTTCCTCCATTAGGAATGGTCGGAACAAGCAGAGCTAACCATACTCATGTTACAGTCTTCGCAGTGGACACTTGATCTTGGGTCCAACTGTCTGAAAGGCCAGTTATCCTTGTCTGTGGGTATATATGTCGGGTCTTCACCCTGGGTGTAGTGGAGGCTATAAACACATGTCAGCTTTATTTCTCTCACTTTCCCTTCTTTTCACGCTCTTAAACTCAGGCCTTGATGCTATGAGTCACTAGTCCAAGAAGCACACATTTTGTAGTAGTCTTGTGCCAGCCCTGCTCTTGAACAAAAAGGAAAATTACTGGCCACACGCAGATCCAATAGTACTTAAGTTGAGTAATAAGCATCAGGCATTGGAAGAGGTTTTAAATTTGCATTTTTGAGGGAAAGGGGGGTTGGATTTTGGCATCATAGCATATATATTAATGAATAATCAGGACATCAGATACATTTTAATACATAGCTGGGGCCTTATGTTGTAGATGAAGCTTGCTGTTTTTAGCAAGTTCCTGGGTTTCACATTCATTTCTGATGCATCGAGTAGCTCCATACATTTCATAACATGATCTCTTTATTTGTATGCAAAAAAAAAACGTATTAATAAAGAGCAGCGTTTTTTAACAAAAAGACTTGGTGGAGCTATTTGGTGCTTGAATGTGACTGTCCTTTTTACTTTTGCTAAGCCTTATTTAAATTTTGTATACCATGGAATATGTGGACTTCGTCAAATCATTTTAGTGCTGAGGGGGTTTTTGTTTGTTTTTGTTGCAGTTGTCCTGGAGGCTTGTTTTGTATTGTAAGACGGCACTTGCTGACCTAAGTACTAAGGCACTAAGAGAAAATACACACGGATAAGTATTTATAAGATGTTTGGGATCCATAGCAGGACTTTCTGTTTTGTTTTTCAAGAGGGAAAACAATTACCAATAAACACAAATTCAGCACCCAAACCCCCTCGGATGTCTTAGTATCTAAATCATTCATCTAAAGCACAGCCTGTGGATTGTAAATTATTTAGCAGGGCTGTAAACCCTGCTCCAAAAACAAAGGCATCACTTAACTGACTGCTGGGTTGTCCTTCCTTGTAAAATGAGTTGGCAAACAGAACAAAAAGTCCCCCCCCTTGCCCCTGTTTTCCGCCCCCTGCCCCCGTGTAGTTTTAGCCATCCCCCATCACTACGTTGTGAAATGGTAGAAGAAACGCATATTTTAGAAGAACTTAAATGGGTTTCCAAAGTGGTCTCAACATTTATAATTCATATCTGTGTTTGGCAGTTGTCATAACCCAATCATCTGTACTCAGACATCACGACAGGTGCGTCGGGGAGGGAGTTCATGGTTTACAGCCTTTGCTTTTTAACTGTCCAGTTTCCTTTAAAGCACAACTAGCTGCTTGTTTACAAATGATATTTTTATGTATATTTTGTATAGTGTATTATCATTTTGGCCAAATATGTTTTTGCATTTTGGATGGGTAAAGAGTACTTAAGGTTGCATTCATGTAATACCTGTCTGTTGTTGTAAACCTCTCCAATCAGCTGGTAGAAATTCTCCTGTGTTCTATTTGGTCAGTCTCCTGTGATTGTAAGATGTGCTCCTTGGTAGTACTCCCAGCTGTAGATTTACCAGCTTAAAAGTTTGTTAGGATCTGTGCAATAAAGTGTTTGCAGTCTTATTTTCTCTAAGAAATTCCCTATGGATGTCATAATTGTTGTATATTGAACAAATATTTATACTTATGCAGTTGCATAACATTGAAATAAAAATTTAGCATGAAAAGATAATGACTGATGTTTTTCTTACATCTACACATACATCTCTAAAGTGTTACTGAATATCACTGTGTATTATGGGAAGCATGGGTTTTTTGCAGGTTGCTTTTTGTTAATTGGACTGGTTTGCTTTTTTTTTTTTTTTTAGCTTACACAAACATGTTCTATTCTTGAAGATTAAGCCTCCCTGTAATGCCTTCCTACGTTTTGTACCAACCTTATTCCTTGGCCGCAGAAGTTACCAGCTTCCACACCAAGGTCGCTATCTTTTTTACGGTCTCTTCCTCAGTGAAACCATCTCCTTCAATTCCCCTATTATCTCCTATTACCTTCCTCCATCAGTTACCAATCAGTTACCACTGTGCCCTGTCATCTTGCATTTCCTCCTTTCCTGTGTGTTTTCTCGTCATCAAAAATCACCGAAGCTGGCAGGAAGGAAAGAAGCAGCCTAACATTTATTTTCTGCCTTATGTAGATAAATATGTGCATAGTGCTGGGCAAGATGCTTTTCATCTACCATCTCATTTGAGCCCCAAACCAGATGATAGTGGCATCCCCATTTTACAGATGAGGAAGCAGGCCCAGACAGGCTCTGTTGTTTGTTTAATATACACCCTGTAAAGAGAATTTGGATTCCAATCCAGATTTTTTCTGGCTGCAAAGCTCTTGACCTTTCTAAACATTACCAGGTGTCGTGTAATTGAATTCAGATCTAGGCTCCTCTGTGAATGATCTAAGCCATCTCATTGTCTCTTTCTTTACATGCAGAAAAATCATATGGTGCAAAATTACACGTTTGGTGATCGGTGGGAAACCACGAGCCAAGGAAGCAAATTATTCTCTGTAGTAGGGCTCCTTTATTAATTCTAATTAATCAGCAGGCAATTTTCCATCTAGCATCTGGGGATTCATCACACAAATGTAACATGAAAAAGTGCAGCTTTATTAACTATAGAAATTTGTTTCCTCTGGTATCAGCCAGGCCTTAAGGAACTCAATGGTCAGGCAACACTCTAAATCTATTTACCCGTCGATCGGTATGGTTTGAACTCATGGCTCACAGTGATCATTTGTGTTCCTCCTATCTTCTACCTCTACCCCAGTGAATATTACATCTTCTGTATCTACAAAAGCTAGAAATGCCCACAATGCGTTGTTGAAAGTCAGTTTCATGACTTTTTGCATATGGAAAGTCAGTCAGTCTGGCTCAGGTTCAAGTTCTCTGACAGTTCCGACTCCTTGGACCCGGGACGGGAATCTTAGCAGCAATCCTCACAGAAAAGCAGCATCCTCCTACTGATTTCTGGGATGTGTGTTCCAAAAGACAAGATGGCCATCTCTTGTCACAGGCTGGCCGCGGGACTCTGTCCCAACACGTGGATGCAGGCAAGCACGTCAAAAAGGGAACCTGCTCCCAAATCTGTCGTTCCCTATGTATTTGGTGACCTGCCAGTCAAGTCTGTTCAGACACGGAGAAAAGAAAGATATGTTGTATATGATTACTAGGTACTGCCCCATACCGCTTTACAGAAAGTCTGGTAACATTGTAAAGCTGAAAGCCTCTCACAAATACTCATCTGCTGTTTCATTACGCACTGCCCGGAGATGGCTGTCAGTAGCCAGGAGGTGAAGAATGAAGATGCTTACGATGCCTGAAGCAAGCATGTTGCATTTACTGCGTCTTCATATGTCAGGCTGGCATCACCATATCCTCCAGCTCTAACCTGTCTCCAGAAAAATCCTTTGCCTGAAAATTCTGCCCCTTTGGAATACACGCGCTGTGTTATACAGTGCTGTGCCGAAGTGACTTTCCCAGGCTGGAGACAGATTTCTACTTTTTGGGACTAGGTGCCCATCCACATCCATCCGTGTGATGCTGTCCCTGTAGTGCAAGTCCCAGCTCCTCAGCCTGCTGCTCTGTTCACATGGACATCCTTAGAACAAGCATGGCTGTCTGACCTCAAAGAAAAAGAGCAACTGGTGAAGCTTGGGCTTGACCGTTTGGATTTAAAAACGCAAAGCCTTGGGGCACCTGGGTGGGTCAGTGGTTAAGCGTCCTGATTCATGGTTTCAGCTCTTGTCATGATCTCCCAGTTGATAAGTTCGAACTGCACTACAGCATATAGCCTGCTTGGGAGTCTCTTTTCTCCTTTCTCTCTGCCCCTCACCTGCTGGCTTTCCCAATCAATCAATCTCCCTCTCTGTCTCTCAAAATGGATAAATTAAAAAATGTATATTTTAAATTTTTTTTAACATTTATTTTTGAGAGAATGAGACAGAGCATGAGCGGGAGAGGGGCAGAGAGAGAGGGAGACACAGAATCCGAAGCAGGCTCCAGGCTCCAAGCTGTCAGCACAGAGCCCCACGCGGGGCTCAAACTCACAGACCGTGAGATCAAGACCTGACCCAAAGTTGGACACCCAACCAACTGAGCCACCTGGGCACCCCTAAAAAAATTATTTTAATAAAAATAAAAACACAAAGCTTTAGAAAAAGATTGCCTCCTTTTTTGCTATCTGTAAATTCTCACATCCAGTGACCTCTTTATTCTTCTTGCACCTTTGTGAAAAAGCAAAAAAGTCTTTAAAAAACAGCAAAACTCGGGGCGCCTGGGTGGCGCAGTCGGTTAAGCGTCCGACTTCAGCCAGGTCACGATCTCGCGGTCCGGGAGTTCGAGCCCCGCGTCGGGCTCTGGGCTGATGGCTCAGAGCCTGGAGCCTGTTTCCGATTCTGTGTCTCCCTCTCTCTCTGCCCCTCCCCCGTTCATGCTCTGTCTCTCTCTGTCCCAAAAATAAATAAACGTTGAAAAAAAAAATTTAAAAAACAGCAAAACTCATTGCATAACATGGTCATTGAAGGCAAATTAGAAATACAGAAGAGAAGAAAAATGAATCCCTGCCATCCAACCAGCCACTCATCATTCTTCAATTTATATAGGTTTTTAATTTTTTCAAAAACCTGAAATAATAGTGGAGGTGAGGTTTGCTGACCTGTTTAGTATTGAATCACAAATATATTTCAATGTCTATAAATATACTGTGCAATATTGTTCATAATGGCTACATGGCATTTCACTTTATGGGTGTGCTATATTGCTTTCATTCACGTGCTCGTACATAGATAGCCGAGAGCCTCTGATGCAGACGATTGGGTCGTCCCACCAATTCTCAGCCGGCTTATGCCTGAGTTATTTAATTTATCCCCACACTTCCTTTTATCCCCCCCTCCCACCCTCTAGGCAGCCATGTTAATTCATGGTTTATCTTTTTGTGCTCTTAGAAAATACTGGTATATTGTTTTGTATGTGTGTATTTTTAATGTATAAAAGCTATGTTAATATGTCATTTTGGGTTGTTTTTTTTTTTTTTCCCCATCAAGCTCTCTCTCTTGGCCCACAAACTGGCCCCTGTACCTGAAGGAGAGACCGAAGACAGTTGGCAGACCACTCCAGATTGGTAGGTGGCAGGTTTAATAAGCAAGGAAACTTACATATGAGGCTTGCCTTGGGTGGCCCCAAGACAAGTAGATCGCTACACCCATGTGCTACAATCTTAACAGTTTATATATAGAGGCCATAACTGGGTTCAGTCACGGGTACCATCCAGAGCAACAGAATGTTGCTTTCTTAAGGCTGCTTCTGGAAACCAGCTCCCACTGTGGGAATGGGGGGTAGAGTGTACATTCCAAGGACAGGGGAGGGCATGAGGAGCCTCTGATTGCCCAGATCCTGCTCATGTGTCAACCAGTAGTCCTGTCCTCTTGATGACCTCCTCCAACACTGTATGTTTAAGATTCAAGTACATTGCCATAGCTGTATCTAATCAATTGCTTGTGACTACTGTATCATACCCATGGTGGGCATCTTCCATACTTATCTACCCATTTTCCTAGTGATGAACACTCAAACTGCTTTGAACTTCCCCCTCCATAAATAATGTTGCACTAAATATCATTGTGGAGATGTGAAATTTTCTTGGGAAATATACGCTAGCAGAATTCGCGGGCCACATACTTAATTGGACTAATTGTTGTCAGAGGTCCTAGAATGGCTACACTAGTCTATGTCTGTAAGCCATGCATGCAGTTCCTACAACCGGTGCTTTTATCCAGCTCTTCCTTTTTTGCCAGACTAACAGATCGAAACCTTTATCTCATTTTAAGTTCTACTTCTTGATTTCCTAGTGACACCAACAGGTTTCTAATGTTGTTATCCCACCCAAGAATATAGGATATCTCTGCATTTGTTTAGATCATCCCCTAATTTATTTGGTCATGTGTCTATTGTTGGCTATTTAGGTTGTTTCCAAAGACCAGATAAAGAGAAAAAGGGAGACCCAACCTGTTTATAAAGCCCATGAAAGAACATGAAGGGAGAAAGAGTAGACAGATGGCTACACCAATGGCCACCTGTCTTCTTACCTTTGTGGCTATAATACCTTGTCTTGAACAGTCACATGCTTAGAGGATATTATCAAAATTTGGGGGGATGAGAGGAGGAAGTTCAATGAAGTTCACTGTTTAATCTTTCATGAACAGTCTTTCATAATGGCTTTTAAAAATAGTCTGTGTAGATTAGTTCTTTCCTTTTTTAAGATATGCATTATCCAGTAAATGATTTCATATCGTAAGTAATGGGATGGAATGGGAGTGGGGGACAGGGCATAGGTGGGAGAGCAGGGGAGGTTAGCAGCAGAATCTTGTGGCCTGGAAGTTGTGGCAGGAGACTAACAGGCTTTCTGCCCGGGATGTCTCACCCTTGGATTTGAAGGCTTCTTAGCCCCTTATTCCCATTTTGTTACAAAATTTCCTCTTATAGAAAATGGAGCAGTTCTTCAACTCATTTGTTGCATGGAGCCTTATATATGACTCTGCCATTGGTTGATAACACTAAGTTTAAGGAAGTATATTTTGCATGAAATCATTTGGCGTAGAATCCAGTGCCAACCCCAGTCTAACCAAATTCCAATATCTGGGGATGGGGCAGGGGGGTGGGTAGAGGAATCTGTTTGGTAATGAATGCCCAGATGTTTCTGGTGATAAAGCAGTATCTAGGAGCCGCGCCTCCCTGTCCCATTCTTCTGTAGCCTTCAAGCTTACTCCCCCACCCCCTATCAGACATTCTAACTCTTAATATTCCAGGCGACTGATTCTAGTGAAATACCCAGGTTCCCCACTTGTGACTTGCTTAGGACCAGTCCCTTCTTTCTTGCCATAACTCGAGTTAATTTTTTCTTTAGCATTCAAGACAGACAGAAACAAGGTCAACTACCCCTCTTGCATCTTATAATAATACACAAAAACATTGAAAAGCCATTTATTTCATACTTTTGTAAACTTCAAAATTACAAATGACACTTCTTGAGGAAGTGTCTTGAAATTTTACTGATCATGCCTGTGTTTGTGTCTGTGCTATGTTCAGTTAGCAGTGATGGCTGCTGGCTCTGGGGAAAGGTATAATTTGCTATCAGATTGTAGGAATTGCAGCTCACGCAGAGAGTCCTCTGTGATGGAGGCCAGTCAACTTTTATGGACTTCAATGCTATTTGCTTCAGTACACTTTGAAATGCAGGGTCAGCTCACTGAGCTACAACATGCAATAATAACACATTTTTATAGGAATAGCTTGTCAGAGCAGTAACAACATACGATACATAAAACCAATAAACACACCATGTCTACAGATTCTATCCTAGTAACCAGGATAAAGCAATAAAATTGACAGCAGCTATCAAAAAGCTGCCTTTCTGACTTTGTAGGGTGAATTTACTGTTGCTTAAAACAGAGGAGCTGTCACAAAGCCTTAGATCAGTGTGCAGTTACAGAATAGCAAGTTGCATTACAGGGAAGGGGCACACCCCTGATAAATGAAAGCAAGACGGGCAATTACATTTTGCTAGGGCTTAGGACCCTACCATCTATCATGTGATGCAATCTGCATCACAGATATTCCACAGAATACTTTTGTTTCTGTTTTAACACATTAACCATCACGGAGAACCGTGTGGCTATAGAGTGGTAAGACGGCGATTAGTGTATCGTCTCTACAGCTTAAATCCTGCAGTCAAGAAAGAGCTTAAATTTGCTAGAATGCGAGGGAACTCAGTGCATTCTGGTTCTGTCTTAGACTGGATTCATAGAGTGTTGAGTTCCATCCTGTCTGATATGGATGAAAGAAGGAAGGAAAGCATGAAACCAGGAGAGAAGGAGGGAAGCACAGAGAGAGGAGAAAAGGAGAGAAGGGAAGAAACAACAAAGAAAAAGGAAAGAGAAATAAAGAGAAAAGGCAGAGAAGGAGGAAACAGTGAGCATGGTTTTTGCATCTTTGTGGTCACTACCAGGAATAGTTCCCAGAGTTTCCAGAGCTGATCATTTAATTTGGTACAGGCAAATTAATGCAATCAACAAAACAAATGAACTATGTGTCCTGCTATCTTCCTGCCTGAATCCTCAAAGGTGAATGGCTCTTGCACAAGAGTGGGCAGCATGGGGTGGTATAGTTAGCAGGGATGCTCTCTCTCTTGACTCAGGAGGGTTGGCTGCCTGAACTTATAAACTAACCCTGCCTTCACGTCCCTAGAAAGAGGGGTCTTTGGTGTAGCACCAGTTAGGAAGCTGCCTGTTCCATACACTGACAGAGGCTGGCCAAGGCAGCCATGCCCACTTCTGCCTTAGGTCCCTTCTGAGTCCAAAACTCAGTGAAAAAAGTCTCTGTCATTGCCAGACTCAAGGCCAATTCCAATACAGCAGTGGCTCAAACTGGCCTTCTCGGAATGTTGTTCCACCCTCCTTAGGGCCAGGGAAGGAAGAAAGGGGGATGATGGGTGTGTCCCCATTCCTCATATTTCTAGCACTTACTTCTTCCACACACATCTTCAACGTTTTTTTTTTTTTTTTTTTTTTGGGGGGGGGGACAGAGAGAGACAGAGCATGAATGGGGGAGGGGCAGAGAGAAAGGGAGACACAGAATCAGAAGCAGGCTCCAGGCTCTGAGCCATCAGCCCAGAGCCCGACGCGGGGCTCGAACTCCCGGACCGCGAGATCGTGACCTGGCTGAAGTCGGACGCTTAACCGACTGCGCCACCCAGGCGCCCCTTCCACACACATTTTTAAGTGACTGCCTCTCCAGGGCTCCCTCGGGAAAGCTGAGGAAAACTTCCTTTTCAGTCACCTATTTTCCCAAACACTGATACTCAAGGTAATTAAAGCAGCTAATTGTGTGCTGTTTCATTGCATTAGCAGAGTGGTGCTCTGCCTGTGCCCACTCACCAGGTCCCCAGGCCACCTAGAGCTCAAGGGGATATAGTACCCTTTCATCTCTGCTACCTCTCTCCACTTTGAAGGAAGGATGCCTTTGAGTTGGGAGTTACCTGAGAATGTGGCAGAAGGTGAAGAAGGTGTAAGCTCTCGGACACTTTGACCTGCTTTCAGAAAGTAAGCGGGGAAGGAAAGGCCCTTCAGAATAACTTTGAGATAATACGCCTGCTAATAGGCCCTGGGTAAAGTGTGGCCTGGGAGTTAACTGGGGTACCTTCTTCTTAGTATTTCTCACAGTGGGAATAGGGTGAGACCAGTGAGACACCCACCTTGGGTGCTAAATTAAAGGGTGCACCAAAGAAATCAGTAATGAGATAGTATTTTAATGCAATATTAAATTTAAAAAGACTAATGCAAAATATCAACCATGAACAAAATACCAAAATTTTAAACAGAGGCAGGATCTGTATTAATGATTTTTCCTTTTGCCTCAGGCCCTAACATGGTTCAGCATGGGACTATTTTGGATGCCGTTTTTAAAAATTTTGTTGTTTTATTACAGATTTTTTTCATTAATCAAAAGTTTTTAAATATTGCATTAAATTATTTTTGTCTTGATTACTGAGGTTTTTTGGTTCCCCCTTAGATTCTGTGCCCAAGGCAAGCACCTCTGTCCCTTTACCGTGTGTTGTTAACCAAGATTTTCTGGGAAAACTTGGCCTCCCACCTAGTACTACCCCCCAAAAATCCCCCAAGACTACGAGACAAGCAGAGCAACTGCAGGAGAGGTTTATGGCATTTCTTCACTATTTCCTGTCTTTTTTGCCATTCTTGGGGGATATAGCGGTAAAGAGAGGTTGGTTCCCAAGTTTCCACTCTGTTAATATGTCCCACTGTTAGACCCCCAACATAAGGGCTAATAAATTCTGATTGGATATGAAAGTTAATTTTATTTTGATATTCCAATCAGATTTCCATAACTCGAGTTACCACCTCTAACCTAAAATTTGTTACAGAACTTAAAGTCCTATGAATGCAACACCCTGAGTACAAGAGATTTCAGCTCTTGTCCACCATTCCAGACCACAGAAAATCAAGCCTAGGAGTGGACCCTTTGGGTCTTGCAAGGCCTAAATCCTAACACTTTCCACTTCTCTGTCCTTTCTCTCTCTCTCTACATTCAATGGTCCTGTCTAATCTTTTCCACTGGTACAATCATTGCTGACACCCCCAGACTCAACAGAAACTCACTGAGCCAGAGTATTGTGTTGTGGACAGCTAGAGCACAGTGATGCTTTCTTCCACTGGTTTTCATTGCAAATGCACTAGCTCGACTGCTATCCCAGGTGAATAGACTTTTGAGAGATGCCCTGGGAACCAAACCACCATTTATCTCATAGTTCCTGTGGGAAAAAAGCTTCTAAGGACCAGACATTCAAATGAGAAGAGCATTTGGGCCACAGCCGTGTGTAAGGTAGGATTTGTAATATAAGACCAAGCACACAAGATCGGTAGGAAACTTCCGTGGTTCTGAAGTGAGAGTGGCCAATGTAGCAAAAATCCTAGATTGGGGGTTGGGGGACTGGTGGGGTGGTTTTTGCTTTTTGGTTTTTCTTTTTTGTTTGTTTTATTTTGTTTTCTTTTGGTTTTTTTGTACCTATTTACACCCTAGTGGAATTGTAGAGACCTTAGAGACTTAGAATTAAGGAGATAAATGAAGTTGATTTGATGTCACGATTCATTTCTCAGCCTCTTCTTGTAAATTCCCTTGTGTATTCCCTTTTTCATTAAAAAAAAAAGCATTGAGACTTTATCCTCAACAAGTTTCTCAAATGACTGTCTTACTGAGGACTCAGAGCCAAGCACGATGCCGAAGCCGCAGGAGACAGAGTTTGGACTGGGGTCACCAGTGCCGCCAAGTTGTGGTTGTTGGTCTCCTTTTAGGGTCAGGGTAGGCGCTGCTTCAGGAAGTGTCCACGAGTGGAAGGAAGATCACCTCCTCGAACATTCCTCTCCTGGCCTTTCCCTGCCACGGGTCCTCCAACCACCTCTCATGTGAGCAAATGGCTCTGTGTCTCTCACAGCTGTTGTTTGGTCCCCTGGTCCTAGTCAGTTTACATTCCAGGAAGGTTCATTAGCTCTGGGACTCAGAAAAGCACAGCAAGTCCTGTCCAGCTGCAGGAACCAATCTGAAAATTCTGACAGCCAACAACAGACAACAGTTCGTTTACTTGGGGCAGTTTCCCTAAACACATTCATTTGCCATCTCCAGAAAGCTTCAGCACTAAATGTGCTCGTATTTCCACCTGAGGAGGAATTTAACTGAAAACACGAGCAGAATGGCAATGAAGAGTAAAAATACTATAAGAAAGAAAATGCCCACAGCCGTAATCCCACAGGACAGTTCGACATCATACAGTTTAACTCCCCTTAAAGATGGAGGGTTTGCACACATGGTTTCCTCCACACCCTCAATTTTCTGCAGGTTTTCTTTGTACCATGTTATAAAATGTATGTTCGAACAAGTGCAGTCCAGGGGATTGTGGCTTAAGTTAATGGTGTTCTGCTGGGACAGGGTGTGGAGGAGAAGAGGTGGGATGGCGTGGATGCTGTTGACGGCCAGATTGAGGTAGATCCCCTGAAGATGGCTAAGAGCATCGATGCTATCGCCCGTCAGGCTGTTGTAGCTTAAGTCTACGTGACTCATTTTTCCAAGGCTCTGGAATGCTTGCTTGTCTATGGAAAGGAGGTCACAGGAGGATAAACTAAGAATCTCCAAGCTGTTCAAGGGCTGAAGTAGGTTGGTCTTTGAGATGCGCCTATCTTGAAAGTGATTCCCCTGTAAATTTAGATGGCGGAGATCCACCAGGCCTGCTAGAAGGTGCTGATTGCTGGTATCCAGGAGACAGTGAGAAAGATTCAGAACCTGTAGGAGACGGAGGTTTTGAAAAGGACTTTGTGGAGCCTTAATGCGCAAGTGGGTAAATGCCAAATCTAGATGTTCTAACTGAGGACATTCTTTGAATGCCTGACTCTGAAGACCAAGAGGCTCATTGTAGCTCAGGTTTAGGTATTGTAAGTGGGGCAGGTTTTTGAGTTGCAGATTGCAGCAGTCGGAAGCTTCTATATCATTGTGGCTTAAATCAAGTTTCTGAAGATTTTCTAGTTTTTCCAAACACCCAGCACCGAAGTCAAGTGTTTTCATGTTGCCTTTGATAGAGAGGTCTGTGAGGGATGGAAAACTGGCAGCACTGATCTGACACAATTGGTCAAAATTATTTACATTGAGAACTAATTTCTTGAGAGCATTCATACCCTCAATCCCGGAGGGCAATGCTTTCAGGTGAGTTGCCGTCAGATCCAATTCCTTAAGTTGAGTGAAGCAGCGAAATGTGGTAGATGAGATTCTAGAGAAATGGTGCTTCTGTAGATTGATGCTTTCCACAGACATTTCACAAAGTCCCTCAAGCATGGCTGGAGTAAGGTCTTGGTCATCAGAGTCTTCGAATGTCCCCAGCCAGAGAGACTGAGTAGTGGAGTTCTGTAGACCTTTCAATATAACAGACAAGTTAAGAATCCCTCCAAATTTCAAACTTTGGAAGCTTTTTGAATGGAAAGCTCCAGGCTCAATGGCTTTAATGTCATTGCCATTGAAATTAAGGCTTAGGTTGGTGGCCTTCTCCAGAGCATTCATGTCTTCACTCGAGATATAGTATATAGCGTTATTCTGAAAATCCAGGACTTTCAAATTCTGTGTTGGGAAGTTCTCTGGGAACTTAATGGAGGAAATATGGTTGCTTCCAAGATGCAAACTTTCCAGTTGTTCCAGATTATACACTGGGATAAACTCGAGATTGGATATTCCTGTTTGGATTAAGGAAAGATGCTTCAGCGATTTGGGCCCATTAAATGCTGTTTCTGCCATGAATATCAGGGGATTTCCAGTCAATACAATTGTGTTCAACTGATGCTGGTATTGAAAAGTGTCTTCATGCACCCAGTTAATTTGGCACCTTAAAAATTATTTAAAAATAACTAATTAGAAAAAAGAAAAACTCTGTCACAGTGACTAGTATTAACAAAGCCATCTTTTGTGTAGAGTAAAAACAGTATATATCGTTATTTGAGGTAAAACATTAAAAATTTTCTGCAGCACCAACAGATTACCTGTCGAATTAATGACTAGCCTCAGTTCCGCACACTCTGATCTAGAATTTTTTCCAGAAATCTTATCCCTTTGGATTGAACTCTCAGAGTTTTGTTTATAGAATCTAGGGAACAGTTAGTCATTTGACTTTAGGGAAAATGGAGGTATTATTTACTGTTGTAAGTAATATACAATATGTAGTATACAATGTATACTATGGAACAAATGATATGTAATATATGTATCTGTGTCACCCTGAACAAGTCACAAATTTTCTCAAACTTTTGTTCCATCTATAGAGAAGTGATGAGTGCTTTAGGCAATGGCTGTTAACCAAATGATACATATGAAAATGCTCCATAGAAATATGGAGCAGTACAGGTGTCATCCTGGTAATGCACCTGAAAATACTGGATTACGCATGTGTGAGCACATGTGTGCGAGCGCACGCGCGCGCGCACACACACACACACACACACACAGCTACCCTGGAAGTCACTAAGGGAGTTCCTTAGAAACACACTGTGAAAGGAGTTGTGAAAAGGAGCTGTGAAAAATCAGCTGGAATCCCTAGGACCAAGTGAGCCCTGGTCACTTGTCATATTTGCCAATATCTGCCAGTCTTTGATGGCCTAAAGCCTGAGTTAAAATGAGCCACATGTACCATGGCAGGAGACAAAGCTTGGGGTCCAAGCAGGGTAGGAGGTCCTATCAAAAACCTACAGACCACCAAGATCTTCAGAAGGGATCCTTTCAGTGGATCACCTTAAAAAAAGAAAGCTCATAGAGGGTGACCTTGAGGATATGTGTTTATCTTGGCCCATGGCTTTAGATGGAGCAACAAGGATAACAACGAGAAAAGTCTCCCCCTGGGATTCTTGAACCGTAAGTTTCCACTCACGAGGGCTGGGGTCTGAACTGACACTACCTCTGTGGACCTCCCAAAAGGAGCCCATGTAGAAAATTGAGTCTAAAATGGCCCCAGAATGGTAGTGACTTCAGAGAGCAGCAGAAGTGAATAGAAATTTCTTTTTGAGTGATATACCTATTTAATTAATTTGTAATAAAAAATACTTGCAAACTTAAAGTAAAGATAGTAGTACAATGAACTTTCATATACCACACAGGTGTAGCAGTTCTCAAGATTTTGCCAGATATACTTCCTTGCTTCTTCTATTCCCTCCTTTCCCTCCTGAAGTGGTTTAAATCAAATCCTAGACATCCCGAACATATTTCACTATGCATCTCCAGAAATGTTTAGGCTTATTGTCTGTAGCCATAATGCCATGGTCTAATCCCAGGAAAGTGTTTTAAACAAAGATTTACATCAAGTTCCAAAAGATAAATGAGCTCAAAATAAAACTTCACTGAATACATAAGGGCAATTCATTAGCCAAAATCAGTTTTAAAAAAATGTTCTACGGAACACCTGAGTGGTTTAGTCGGTCAAATGTCCAGCTCTTGATTTTAGCTGAGGTCATGATCTCACGGTTCATGGCATAGAGCCCTGGGGCGGGCTGCACTCTGGCAGCACGAGCCTGCTTGGAATTCTCTCTCTGTCTCTCTGTGACCCTTCCCTGCTTGCCTGTGTGCACATGTGCTCTCTGAAAATAAATAAACTTAAAAAAAATTATAAGTATATTCTGCATAATTAAGTGAAAGAAACAACAGATACCAGAATTATCAGATATATCTCATAATACATATATGATTTGGAAAGAATATGTGATATTATCAGAATATATCATATATTTAGATCAAACGTGCATTTGATATGTTTAAAGGAAACAGTGTGAACCAATAATAGGAAGAAGGAAAAACTTATTAAAGCTGATCTGATATATCTGAAATGAAAAGTCATTGAAATTTATTGAAATAGGAAGTTAATGAAATTGAAAAGCCAATGGATAGTTTATACAAGAGATTAGCTGAAGAGGGTATTAATGGACTAAAAGGGGATACGAGAAAATTACCTAGAATATAGTCCAAAACACCAAAGAGGTAGAAAACAAGAAAGATATATTGAGGTTACAAAGGATGGATGAGAAGACACAATGTAAATCTAATCAGAGATCCAGAAGAAATAAAAGAGTGACCAGGAGCAAGCCAAGTTTCAAACAAATAATGGCTAGACTATTTTAGAATTGATGAAAGGCACTAATCACAGATTCAGGGAGCCCAAGCATCTACACAGTGCAGCCCTGTGATATTACAGAATGCCAAAGACAAAGAGAAACCATTGAAAACACCCAGAGAGAAAAGATCACCTACGTGTGCACAATGATTAGACAGACAGGTGACTATCTAACAGCAAGAAGGCACAAAGCAAATGGTAGCATCAAAGGGCTAACTAAGAACAAAAAACCGTCACGTGCAATCATGCCAGAAAAGACTGTCTTTCAAGAAAGAGAGTAAAATAAAGACATTTTCGGAAAAACAAAAACCGAGGGAGTTTAATCCTAAGAGACTTTCACCAAAGACATTTTGGGGGATGTACTTCAGGAAAAAAGAAAAATTATTCCAGAGAGGAAGTCTGAAAAGCAAGATGGAAGAATGAGCAAAAAACCCCAGAAAACATGTTGGTAGAGCTGAAGAAATGGTGGCTGTTTAAAAGAATAAAAGTTGTATCTGATTGGTGGCCAGATGAAAGGCAGGGGCTAGGGGACTAAGGAGAGGGATTTTAGGAAGTATGAGGTCATATTTTTTTTATCATCTTTCGAAAATAACAAGAGGAAACTTAGAGTTTTCTATCTAGAGAAGCTGTCATGGCCCCATGCACTCCTTCAAAATGTGGTCAAATCCATTTCATCTAAAAATGAGAAGCGGTAAAGCAGAGGGCAAGTAAATGTCCTGGGGGCATACTAGGTAGGTAGCGGAGTAATCTCTGTCCCTATCTGCAAGGGCAAGACTTTGTCTCAGTGAAGTGTTGGTAGGCAATAAGTGGAATCTTGGCCGTGGAGGTGGCCTGGGGTCATTTGGGGGACTCTGGACTGAGAGTCAGGAGAGCAGAGACCCAGTTGCCTTACTCTGTGACCTTAACCAAACTCACCAAATCTCCTTGAGCTTTCATTTCCTCTTTGAACATGAGTTGGACTGTAATATACAGCATGCCTACCTCCCAGGGGTGGTTATAAAGATGAATACAGTCTTACGGATGTGAATGTTCTACTACCCTGGGCAGAAGCTGAAACTGAACCACCTAAGAAATAGAGCTGCTGCAAGGGATACATGCCTCATACACATGCAAAGCCCTTTCCCCTCTTACACACACACACACACACACACACAAAATCATGTTGCAATTCCCTTCTGATTTCATCTCTTATTTTCTTGTAATACTTCTGCCTTCTGGTTCACAAACACTGGTTCAGTATTTGGAATCCTGACTCTGCTTCTAAAATTAAATGATGGAACTATTTTCCCAACTTACAGGGGAAAAAGTTAGTGGCGTATGTGTTTCTTCTGCAAATTTTTCTTAAAATGTTATCACCCAATTATAAACTATGCTAACATGTAGTATAATACGGCATCTGACTGAACGAAAGATTTGTCTTTAGTATTCCTAAAACTTCTTAAACAACACTGTTGATGCAGCATTGTTTGAAAACAATCCACTCTTCTGTTCAGTTGGGTTTCATTAATACAACATTTCACCTGCATAAAAATATTTCATGGGGAAGAGTAAACACACAGTATAGGTAGAATGCCCCTGTGCTCCCAAAAGAAGGTCCTGGAAACAATTTGAATGCAGGTTGTATTATTCCATAAGTAAAACATCAGCCACACAGAAGGAACTCAGATACATACCTGGTTAAGTCCAAAAACATAAGATCTATGAGTCTGGTGAAAGTTGTATTTTCAATTACAGGCAAGAAATTAAAGCCAAATTCTAAAAATTCTGTTGTGTTTGGTAGAGCATCAGGAACTTCTGTGAGACCTAAATTTTCACAGTTATATGTTTTGTTGGCTTCTTTCTGACAAGAGAAACAACGGAAATTAATATCAGAGTTGGTAATTTGATTGATTAGCAAAATTACACATATTTTATCCTTTGCACAGCAATCCCACTTCTAGGAATCTTACCAAATACACACCTGCAAATACCCAAAGTGACTTGTGCATAAGATTATTTATTTTAGTATATTTTTGTAATACCAAAAGGTAGGCAGTCACCAGATTATTCATCACTGTAGGACTAGTTGAACAAAATATGGTCCATTCACAAGATGGAATCTTCTGCAGTTGAAAATGGAATGAGTAGGGTCTCCACATGTTAATATGGAGTGACATCCAGGCATATTTTAAGGTGTAAAAAGCAAGGTGCAGAATGAACTTACAGTATATACAGTATATGGTATGTCACATATAGCATACTGTATGTGTATTTCTTACATTTGCAAAGAGAAGCCATGGGGAAAGGCCCCACACTCATTGCCTTGAAGGGGAAAAAAGGAACCAGATAGAGAAGCAGGGAAGGAAGACTTATCTTGATTATACTTACACAGTTCTGATTTGGGATGCATGGAAATGTTTTATTTCATTTTGAAAACACATCAACTCTGCGTTAGCACCAACAGAACAAGACAATCAGACATTTCACACTTTCTGATGGAGCCAGATTCCTGCCCCCCAGAAATTAAATTTGAATACAAGACTTTAGGCTTAATTTACAGCCTACAAATGAAACGAGAGGTTTAAGTTAAAACAGCCTGCACGGTAGCTGTCAGCCAAATGCCCAAGGTGGAGCATCCTGTAGAATAACTAACTTTGTTTTGTTGACATGTGAATGGTGTTGGGGAAGTAGAGAGGAAGGTGGATGGGGCAAGAGGAGACTGCTCTTGTTAAAAGACACAGCAATAGAAGCTCTTTAAGAGATACAACCAACAACAGAGTAGCCCTCGTTTTGATTCTGATTCACATGAAGCATCAGGAAAAGACATTTTATAGACTATCAAGAAACTTTGAGGACACGATATTAGAGAATATTAAGGAATTAGGAATTTTTGAATGATAACGGCAATGTTCTTATTCTTTTGAAATGCATTTTGAAGTATTTCTGCATAAAATGACTTGATGTTTGGGATTTCTTTTAAAATATTCTGGGCATGAAGGAGGGGAGGAGGGGATACATGGAATCAGCAGGCAAAATATCAGTGATTGTCGAACGTCGGTGTATACATGGAGGCTCCTTGTAACTACTTCTGTATCTGTTTCAAAATGTTCTGTCCCCATCCTCAGTTGCAGACAATCCTGCTTAGCTGGGAACAGAAGACTGAGCATGTTCTCCTTTACTATGAAGCCTGATGTTTTAGAGATGTCACATTTTAATTGTTTTCTGCTTTACTCCATCTTCTGTGTAGTGGTGCATTTTTTGTGGGTACCGCGAGCGTATGCATGCTCACCTACTGGATATCACGTTTTCTTCTATATTGTGATAATATTATCAGTGTTACTGATGAAAATGCCATATTTTTATTTCCTTGTAATTCATTCCTCATTTTATAGACCCAACGTCCTCCAGGCACTGCCACAAATCCACCTAATGTCCTTGAAATTCACACTTCGCCTTTAAAACTTAAGATGTAGCTGACTGGTGGGAAAAACACATGTTGCCAGACCCCCCTTGTGCCCATGCACATGGATGGCCTCAAGAGGAAATGAATGTAACTTCCCCAGTAGCTGCTAAGGTTTGGAGGAGCTTTGAGAAGACATTTCCCTTTTCTGGCATGCACTGGCGTAACTGATGTCACATATACTTGGAGAAAGGGGCCTTTCCTCAATTTGTCTTGAGCTATTCTGGTCCTACAGCAAAAGGCGCCACGCTGGCAATTCCCTCCTTCTCCTGAATATATAAGCGCCCGTGACACCTAAATTAGTCCTCTTCTGTGCTTTACTAAGCGCTTTTCCTGCATTAATGTGATCCGGAAAGTTGAGAATCCAGCAGGAGCTCTATGGAGCCAGTGGCCTGAGGGAGCTTCTAGCAAATGGAAAGGCAGATAAATGAAATAGCTCAGTTTTATCCCGGTGAAAAACAAAACTAGTGGGTAACATTCCCACAGAGTTCTGAGAAACCCACCATGAGCCGGTGTCATGCATTAATCTCTACTTAGGTATAAAGTACAATGAACTCTCTGCCCTTGATTCCTGGGAGAACGAGGCAAATGACAAGAATTGCAGCTTATAAGAGAATTTAAAAAGCAAGCACATTTTGGAGAATGTCCTGAGCTCCACCCACGCGACCCTTCCCCTTTGGCTTTCGTATTCACATTCTTGTACACTCACAGTTACTATTACAGATGGTGACATGAAGCGTCCCCTGCTCTGGAATCACTCAAGCAGCACTAAATTGTTTCCAGTTTGTTGAATTTTTAAAAAATTTTTAAAAATGTTTTTTATTTATTATTGAGAGACAGAGAGAGAGCATGAGCATGGGAGAGGCAGAGAGAGAGGGAGACACAGAATCTGAAGCAGGCTCCAGGCTCTGAGCTGTCAGCACAGAGCCCGACGCGGGGCTCAAACTCACAAACTGTGAGATCATGACCTGAGCCGAAGCCGGACGCTCAACCGACTGAGCCACCCAGGGGCCCCACCCCCTGAAAAAATTGTTTTTTAATAGTCTCTCAAATTTTTTAAGGCAGGAAGTATACACACACACACACACACACACACACACACACACACTGTTGTTCTCATTCCTTTTTTGTTGAGAGTAAATTGTAGACATCATGACCCATTAACCCTAAGTCTCCTGAGAACAAGGACATCTCTTCTATAACCACAGTGCCAATGCCTAATTGAGAATATTGAACATTGATACAATGTTATTATACAGTGTACACATTTTGGCAATTGTCTTAATATTATCCTTTATAGTAATTTTGTTTTTTCTAGTCCACGTTCACACATTGCATTTAGTTTTTGTGTGTCTTTAGTTTGAGGCAATTCCTTAGCCTTTTGTTGTCTCTCATGGCATTGATATATTTATCAATAACACACACACACACACACACACACACACACACACACAATGTCCCTCACTTGAAGCATCTTTCCTCATGATTTGATTCAGGTTATACAGTTTTGGTAGAAATACTACATGGGTGAGGTTGTGTCTTTCTCACTGCCAGGATCCTCACAAAACTTTTTGAGAGGGAGTCGTGATGAGTAGAGCCCAGGATTCTAGGACTGCAGCATGACCCTGAAATGGAGAAGGGACAGGATGCAGAGAAGGAATATAGGACTGGGCTGGCTGCCAGGGTCACATGTATAGTTGCTCCTCCAGGCAGATACCCACCCCTGCTTCTGCAGCCCCTGTGGGTCCTCTGAGCACCACGTGACTACTTCCCGTCAAAGCAGCCTTCATTCTCTAGCCCTCAGTGTGGGGTTATTGTCGAAAATCACCTTCTCCCTCTCCTACTTTTGCAGGTCCCTTCTTGATGTGAACCCGTGCAGCCAGGAGGGCTGTGCAAGGAGACACGGCATTCACAACAACCCCATGCCTACCCCCGGTCCTAAGCCATGGGCCATTTCCTCAGGACCTGCTGTGCACTGGGACCTGCACCAACCACTTTGTCTCCAGCTTCATATCAGAGCCGTCCCTCTTCCACAGAGAGGGACTCGTAAGTGTTAAATCGGTGTTTGCAATCCCTTTTCCTTCCAGGTAATTCATTTGCATTTTTTCAATCAGGATCTTATTTTGCTTCCTTCTGCTGTAACTCTAACTCTCTGCTATCCCATTGTATTTTCTCGTCTCGAAAGTGTTGAAATCATTTTCTAATTTTGAACCTTTTGAGTTTCACCAAGTGCTGATTCCCACCTTTCCAACGTCTCCTCTGCATTCAGCATACACCGCAGCCAGCGACCCCATGCACAGAGTCTGGCATGCAGAACACTGAGCCTCCCTCCAGAGTTAGCAGTGTGACTGCATCAAATCCCAGAGTAACAATTACTCTCTGAAAATAAAACAAAAATATTCCCAAGAGGGCACAGTCCTAAAATTTCATTGTTAACCTGATTCCTACAGGCAAAGGGCATCCCAATTATATGCAGTTCATTTTCTATGTATCTTGAGTCAGACTGCTTGGGTTCAGATCCCAGCTTTCAACCACTAAACTGTATTCTCTGAACCTTCTTTTTCGCCACCTATAGATGGGGGATAACCTTCTTTGTGGGCCAACTCAGAGGATTAATGAGACCATGTACGTTGAGCACTCATAAGAGGAGTTTGTGTTTTACTGGTTCATCACAATATCATGTCATTGTTTAGAGCTCTTCAGAAGCCTCTGTATCTGTGAATTTGTGAACTTGGAGTTCTTCCAAAGAAGAGCTCCACTAGGCATTTCCCACCCCTACCTAGGACTGAAGAAGGACTGTCTTCCTCCCATAGGTTTGAGCGGACAGGATAGCCACCGTTGAGCCCATCTGAAATGAAGGGGCATGTCTACACTCCAGTGTAATTATTCAAGAGTGTATCTAAACTGTTACCAGAATTCAAATCACAGAACACTGTATTTCACTTATGCTTTGCACATCTGTCAGCCTCCAAAGACCTGGTCCTGGCTCTAATTTTGTTACTTATGGTTCACATGCATGCAGAGAAAACAATAGAAGAATATAACACAAGAAACACACACATACAGAAGAAAACAACAGTAGAATATAACAGTGGAAGATTCCACATGGAGTGTTTATGGAGGCTCATTATATTTTTAGAGCTTGTCTACCTTAGAAATATTTTTCAAACAAAAAGTTTTACTAAAAATTCATCTTGACTCCCACTTCACATTGTATGCAGAAAACAATTCCAGTCGGCTATAGCTCTAAATGTGAAACCTAACAATAGAGATAAATACAAAGTCAACTTCCAGAAAAGAGAGGATAATACTGTCATGGCCTCAAGGTCGGCAAATTTTTTTAAACAGGACAGAAATGCGCTGAGAATAAAGGAACAATTATAAATCAAGCTGCATTAAAGTTAAGAACTTTCTGTGCCTCTCTCATGTACACATGCACACATAGATATGCAAATGGCTAACAAAGTTGAAAATATCCTCAGTCATCAGGAAAGTAAAAATTAAATCCCAATGAAATATCATTATTCACCCATCAGAATTGTTAACATTCTTAAACAAACAATAGCAAATATTAAGATGGGGAGTGATCAGAATTCACATACATTGCCAATGAGTATAAATGGGTACTAACACTTTGGAAAACAGGTTGGCGATACCTACTGAAATTAAATATATGTATACCCTATGACCCAATACATCCCCGCCCTGGCAAACACCTAATAAAGATTTGCATATTTGTTCGCTAGAGACAGAGATATGAATGTCCAAAGCAGCAGCGTTTATAATAGCCAAGAAATGGACAACAGTGCAAATGGCCACTAACAGTAGGATGAATAAATAAATAGTGGTTCGCTAGTACAACCGAATACCATTCAGCAATGAAAATAAACAAATGATTGCTGTATGCAGCATCTTTGGTAAATGTCCCATATTTACTGCTTTGCGAAAGAAGCCAGACACAAAAGACTATACAGCAGGCGGTCTCTGGTATATAAAATTCACAAAGAGGCAAAATCTTTCTTTGATGATAGAAGTTAAGAGTACCGGGTGCCCCTGGGGGCTACTGACTGGGAATATGCACGAGGGGGCTTCTGAGTTGCTGAGAAGGTGCTGTTTCTTGATCTGTGTGCTGGGCACACGGATGTGCTCGCTTTGGTAAAGACTCATTAAACTGTACACTTAGGATTGGGGAACCTTCTGTATGTATGTTTTACTTCATTAAAAGGTTTACTAAACTCAAAACAAAGCAAAAAAAAAAAAAAAAACCAAACAAACCAACCCACCTTTGTTTTCAAGATAGGGCCTGATAAGCTAATGGGGGCCACATGAGCACACAGACAATATGTGGTTAATTCTGCTTCAACTGGAGTAGAGAACAAAAGAGGGAAAGGAAAGCCAGCATGAGGGCCAGGCAGGCTAGAGTAATGTACACTTGAAAAGGGGCCAGACCCTTCAACCCAAAGCTTCCTCTTCCACCACGTCCATTTTTATTCCACTTTCTGCAGCCCAGAAGTTCCTTACCTTCAGGAACAAACTCTCATTCATCTTGGTAACCCCCAGGAACTTGCTAGTACACACATAGAGTGATGGCTGGTAAACAGCCTGAGAGTCCTGCTGCTGAGAACTCAGACACGATAGAGGATATAAACGCCAAGTATAGATCCAATGTTAATTGCCTTGGTTCCAAGGCATTTAAAATCAGTCCTTTCAGAGGGAGGGCTGCAGTCTCACCTGCAGAGGTTTCAGTCTCACCTGACTTAACCAAAAAGAAAAGCTCTTACTGCCACATAGGGACAGGCCTGGAGATCCTGGGACCCTCAGCATCACTTTTGCCACCTGAGTGTCAGGGAGGCCTCAGAAACAGGCAACAAAAAGACTAGGGCGCGGTCCCTGTTTCTCTCCCCTCTACTCTGCCAAAGCAGGAGCCACTTGCAAAAAGCAACGGGCAACTCTGGAACCTAATGTCTTCAGTAGGAAGCTAGACTGGTCCAGCATTTCCATGGCCTTTCCAGAATCTCCCAGGACTCCTGTGTGGGCTTCTGAAGGGCTGTGCAGGCTTTGCAGCAATGCAGGGATTTAAGAGTTGAACTGGTAAGCTTCAGAATGGGGTATTTAAAATAGCCTGGTTCCCAATAAGCTGGGAATTGGAATTTAAGTGTGATATTATCTTACCTGAGGATGTTGGCAGATGGTGGGTAGCATACCTACCTGGTCACTGAGGAGGTGGTGTCCCCACTCCTACACTCTTATCATGTCACCTCCTACATGTATGTGTGTAATTGACCTTCTGACCTGAGTGTTGAAGAGAGAGCCTTCTGGGGCTGATAAAAACCTCTTACTTGACCCCTTCTGTTGTGGGCTGCTTTGTGTCATTCCCAAATTCCTATGCTGAAGTCTTAACCCGAGTACTCAGAAGGTGACTTTATTTGGAAAAAAGAGTCTTTAAAGAGGTAATTAAGTTGAACTGAGATCATTAGGATGGGCCCTAATATAGTATGACTGGTGTCCTTATGAGAAGAATAAATTAGACACATACAAAGGGAAGATGATGCGAAGACACAGAAGATGGCCGTCTACACAGGGAGAGCCAATGAATGAGGTCTCTGAGAAACTAACCTTGCTGACGCCTGATCTTAGACGTCTAGTCCCCAGAATTATGAGCAGTTTCTCAGTCAGAGGAAGGTTGCAGCATTTTAGAAGATGGCAAGGGACCCCCTCCAAGAACTTCCCACGAGTTGGTAAATATTGTTAAGGCCAAAACAGAAGATGCAGTTTGGCTCTGTTCTCCAATGTTACTCCTGTGGGTCAGTAAAACAGATGGAGGGCTGTCCAATTCGAGGAGAAAGCCAGACTCATTCAGAGTGATCTCTATATGCTCTAAAACCTGGCACAGGCCATCTTCGCTAATCTCCAGGAAACCAAAAAACTGTTTGTGGAGTAGTGGCCATATGCTGGGATGTTGGGCAAACAGCACCTCCATTCTGGAAGCACATTTGGAAGGCTGCTCTTTGTACCGAGACCCTGTTGGTATCGTATGTCTCAATTAGGATCGTTTCGAGGGAATTGTTTGTAGAGGAGGAAAACTCTCACTTCTTCCAACGGATAATTTTTGAGATCATCCCCTGGCTGAGCTCTATGGCTCCTTCTTCATTCTGAAGAAGAACCTTTCTCCATACCTTGTCACCCTTTTAAAGACAGTGAACATAGGGAGGCCAAGGCTCAGATAGGACTGCGTGCTGAATCTCAAAATTTCCAGGCAGTTTAATCTGGATAAAGACAAACAGTTTGGACTCACCTCAGTGCACATCTGATCCGAGGAGGTGATGGCTTTACAGCTGGCAGAAAACATCACTGCCAACAGGAAGCAGCCGGCACAGGGAGCCATCACCCGAATGAGGCCACCCCAGCTTGGTGGGCTTATCTTGTGCCTGGAGCAGAGAAATGGAATCAAACTCTAATGGCCTCAGTTATTCGGCGGGCAGAGAAGTGCTCAGAAGGGTGATCTGGAAACAAGAAATGCTGTTGATTGCTCAGCTGGTTCTGTGCTGCAAAAAAAAAAAAAAAAAAGGAAGTCCCTTTTGCATATCACCAATCCTCCTTGCCAAAAATAGCTGAGAACCCAGCCTCAGAATGGCCCAGTGTGTTTCCTGGCAAATATGAATCAGTTGAGCACCCCTCTGGGGCCGGTCACCCGGGCTCTCAATGGGATGGTTTCTATGGACATTAGGCCAGCTTCAAGAGTTTGGCTAATTCCAACAGCTTCTGGTCTCTTCGGCGAGACAGACTATAGAAGCAGGAAGCTGTCCTCACAAAGGAGGCCACTTTGTTAGTTGTGCTAGGTGAGTGACCTGGACAGGTGCAGTGGCGTGCCTTGGGGGCAGATGGAAGGACCGGGTTCTGCAGTGGCACCTGCTGAGGTGGGTACTGGAGCAGGAGGGAAAGGGCCATCCCCAGAAAGGGGCTGTACCCGCTCTTTGCACCTCCCCTGCTGCCTCGGCCACCCGGTTCGTATTGCCTCTGGTCTTGGCCCAGAAGGAGGACACATCCATCCTTAGACCCTGTGATTCAGGCTGGCTAAATCAGTGGGGTGGAGTCCCCTCTTTTTCCCTTTGAACCCGACCCAGGGAAGCAGGGCACACTGCTGTATCCAGAGCATTCTGGCTGAGAGAGCAGAGTTAAGGATGTCAGCCTTGGCTCGCTTTCTTCTTGGAAATAGCTTGAAGCAGGATTGCACTTGCCCTCATCATGGTGCAAGATGTGGTAGTTATTAAAAAAGGTCAAATTTCAAACATTCCTCCCTGGGCTGAATTTAGCTACTTCAGACGTTGTTTCCCAACCTTCTGGCATAGAGGGCCTGCTTGGCATTGCTTTTCTTCCACTTCATTTCCAAGAGTCCTGTTCTTAGCATCAGAGTTCAGAACAACTTGAGATACTGCTACCACTACTGTATTACTTCTGCTAATAAAGTCATTGTAGGACCTACCATTTATCGAGCACTTATTGTACGTCAGACCCCAGGTGGGATTCTTTTGTATGTGTTTATACCCTTATCACATTTTCTACCAGAGTGATGCTATTATTTCACCTGCTTCATAGATGTAAAAACTGGTGTGAAGAGAAATTCAATGACCTCTCCAAGGCCACACGACTAGAAAATGGTGGATGAAGGCTTCAGATCCACTGTCTCACTGTGGAGACTGTGCCATTACCCTCCATAGTTTTAGAAAGAGTTTTGCTTCCTGCAGGAAAGAAGAATGGGTGAGATAAAGAAAGTTCTTCGTCTGAAGGTTTCAGAGCAGATGCTAAAAAGCCGAGCGGGTTGGAGAAACTATGGCCCAAGCACTGTGCTAGGGCTTTCCTAGTCTCCCCTAAAACGCCATCGTTATCAATAGAAGCAGTTCCAAAGATGCTTTTGGCAAAACATGGTTCAAGCAAACCCAGGCTGATGACAGCCCGTCTTGCTTTAAAGGCCTGAATCACGACGAGAAGCAAGAGCTGGTCTTGAAGCAGGGGAGTTTTCAGCCTCAGATCCATTGGTTGTTAACTGAGTGAACTTGGGCAAGTCATGTCACTTAAGTGAGTCTGCTTCCCATCTGAAAACTAGAACAGGAAGTGCAGTTCCTGTTCTGCCGATCCCACAGGGTAATTATGAGGATCAAATGGGATCATACATGTGGAAATGCTCTCTTGACCTTTAATCCTTACATAAATACGAAGAAGGTGTTACTCCTCTGATTAACCAGTTCCAATGTCATGTAAATACCTCTATCAGGAAATTGTCTCCTGCCCCAGAGATGTTGAAAAGGTATATTACTTTTCTTTTCAAAAAAAAAGAAGGTTTGATGGCTCAGTTAAGGCCATAGGATTTTGTCATTTTCCAAGGCCACACTATTTGCATATGATTTGCATGTGTTTGCATAATGGATTCAGAAGACTCACTGCAAGTGTATAAGACTAAAAGAAAATAAATGAATATGAGTGACCTTCTGCCACAGCATTCAAATCAAATATTCGGGGCATAATACCCTGAAATATGAAACAGATTAAAATTTAAACTATTGCAAACAGATGGGAAGATAGGTTTTAGAGTTCAAAGGCAAGAGTGAAACCCTGATTTGGTGCCAGGTTGTAAAGAATCACATACTCTTTAAGGTCACCCCATCCAATGATTTTCATGCCTGATTCTTTCCTCCACATCCCTTGCCCCACCACTTTCCATAGACAAAACATACCCACTACATACTATGTTACATTCCAGTCTATTCTTTTTTTTTTTAATGTTTATTTTTGAGAGAGAGGGAGTATGAACAAGAGAGGTGCAGAGAGCGGGAGGACAGAGGGTCCGAAGCAGGCTCCACGCTTACAACAGTGAACCCGACACGAGGCTAAAACCAAGGAACCATGAGATCACATGACCTGAGCCAAGGTCACATACTCAAACGACTGAGCCCCCCAGGAACCCCCCTTCTGGTGTATTCTGAAAAGCTTCAGGTGACAGAAAATTTGCTGTCCCCAAGAAATTGTTTTGGCAAAATTTAACTGTATAAAACTGAAACCCTTAAACTTCTCCCCAATGATCCTCCTTTCCTCAGGCCAAAAGAACAAGTTCCAGCCCTTATCTATCTGCTGGTCCTTGAGCTACTTGGCAGTAGTTAGGATGCCCCTGAATCATCCCTTTTCCAGATTAAAATTTTCTTGTTCCTCCAACTGTGATATACGTTCATGCATCATAAATCCCTAACAATCTCTCTGAATATGTTCCAAATCTCCCAAGAAGAGCAGTGACTTGATTCTAGCTCTAGGTTTGCCATTAATTCGTGTGTCTCAATGTCCTCCTCTCTAAAGTGGAGTTGGACTGTAAGGCACTTCGTCATCTTCATCTAAAAATCCCATTTCTCTGTTTCAAAACAGTGATTTCCATTTTACTTACATAACAATGATTGGCGTGAGCCAAGAAAATGGAGTTACACTTGCTCCAGGTGGACTTGCTCCTTGGCAAACATGAAACACAAACAGCTTTGGCTGGAACAATGGACATCACGATTGCTGCATTTCTGGTTAATTGCATTGCCATTAAAGGATGGTCACCTGTTTTAAGAACCAGTTCTGGGGCACCTGGGTGGCTCGGTCTGTTAAGCGTCTGACTTCGGCTTAGGTCATGATTTCACTGTAAGTGAGTTCGTGCCCCACCTCGGGCTCCCTGCTGTCAGTGCAGAGCCTGCTTCAGATCCTCTGTCCTCTTTCTCTGCCCTTCTCCCATGGGTTCTCTCCCTCTCTCAAAATAAATAAATAAACCTAAAAAAAAAAGACCCAATTTGTGCAGAGATCTGGAAAGAGAAAGCAGATGGTGAGAAAAGGCTCTAGAAACTCATTTATTTCTACTGGCCAGTAACCAGGTCAGTTATTACGCTTTTATTCCACCACATTTCCATGCAGTTCATCCCTTGGGTCAGCCGCCACCCCATAGGTGACTCCATAAACCTGCCCACTTTCATGTCTGGGAGTCCCATGCCTTCACTTGCCTGTGTTTCCATTTGATTATAGCCTGGGGAGGGACTTGGGGTCCTGGGATACCTTGTTTGGGCCTTCAAGCCATTTCTTAGCAACAACCCATAAGATAATATACTTTCTTTCAAGGGTTTGCAAGCCCAGAGATGCTTTTGTGATCCAACTTTAGCAAAGAACTAGATGTTTAATTTCCATTGTGGCTTATGGACACCAGGTGGAGTACAACTGTCCTTTTCCATTTTTCTCTTGTACCTATGTTTAGTTTTTGTTCTGCTTTTGGGTCATGCCTGCCCTTCCCCCTGGTTCCTCTCCCACCCCCAGATGGTTAAATCAACTTGCGTCTAAAATTCTACTTACATATGAATATTCTAATGCATTTTTATGATCAATTTTATCCTTTGTTGTTATGTTTCTCCATAGTTGTTTATTCATTTTACTAAACTATTAAGGCTTAGAGTGGCAAAGGCCTGGAGTAAAGTCCTCTTTAAGTCATCCCCACCTCTCTTCCAGGGTTTCCTGGGGTGCTGCCTTGTGGGCGCGTCAGAACAGAGTCCTCAGGGCTTCGTGTCATGCTCTACGCTGCTGCCTTTCAGTTGATGGCTCTTGTGAAGTCACCAGGCTAGCCAGAGCAAGCACTGCTGATGCTCTTTTCCCACCTGGAGAGGAGACCTGACTCTCCTCACATTCTGCTTGAGTTCAAGCTCATTTGTGTTGCTGGTTTCACAATGCCACCCTTGATCTTACTGTTCCAGAACTGCCTATTTCTGTGCACTGTTGTTGATGATGCTGTTGCCATCCTCACCACCACCAGTGACAAAGCAGACACAGTTATCCTCATATGGCCTGTGAAGCTGACCTCCCGGGGCATCCCATCTCCTCCACAGAAACACCCCAGGCCTTCTTGGCTGCTATACTCAGAGGTAAAGGGGGAGTTCTTCTTGTCCAGTCCAGGGACGGTTTGCATTTCCTGCCCCAGGGTTCACTCCTTTCTGAGATGACCGATAGCGGAAATATCCACCCCCTGGAATTACAACCACTTAAACTGATTTAAAGGTTATAACATTTTAAGTTTATAGCAGTTTAAAAACTGATGTTTTAAACTGGCATTTCCCCAAATCTATGTTTCGTTATTATCGGTGGTCATCTGGTTACACATGCAGTTCATGGTTCTGGAAATATGTGTAACATATTAGAATATTTGTCAAGTTTTAACTTCCAATTAACCGTAAGTTCAGTGCCATTTACTAAGTTTTCTTTTGTCTGGTGTGTTTTACAAAGGCATAAGTGTTAAAGGCATCCTTAGGGTTTTCCTCTCCAGCTTTAAATGAATATATTAACAGGCACTGGGATACAGGGACTAGAGAATAGGACTGGGAATTGGGATTCTGAGATAAACCCTTAACTCTGAAAGAAAGTGGTCTTAATAGTGGTACATTAACATCAGGCATTTAAAGCTAAAAATAAGCTTTAACATAATCTAATCCAACCCTGTCATTTTTTCTTTTAAATCTAAGATTGTAAAAGAACATGAGCGTGACATTCCCAAGAGTTGAGATCATTCATATTATTGTTCAACCATTTACTTTTAGCCCTTCTGGAACATTTTTCACATCCTGTCTCTTGTCAGGCTTTTTACTATGAGCACCATATTAGATTAAATTCCCATAGCCCTTTGCAGTGAAGCATTGGAGGAACAGATTTGCTGAATGAGAGGCGAGAGGCAATTTCTATAAATGGCAAGATGGCACCCTTTCCTCATTCTAGTGGACCCCAGAAAAGTCCTATTGGTACGAGGAGAAGCATTTGTTGAGGGCGGGATGGTGGTGGTTTGAGGGAAGCTTTTGTTCATTTCTCTGCACCATGTGCAACACTGACTTCCTCACGGAGTGGGATTAGCAGCAGATCAGAGTTCCGCAGCCTTGACGGGTTTCCATCTTTGGACTCGGCTACCTTTGTGACCTTCGACAAGTCTTTAGCCTTTCGGGGTCTCAGCTTCTTCTATAAAAGCAGCATGCTTGTGAAAAAAAGGCTAACTCATAAAGAACTATGAGGCATCATTTATTATTTCCAGCTTAAGGCATGCGTGGGTGCCCACCTTGGTCCCTTGCCCCCATTCACGTCTCTGTTTCTAAGAAGCAGGTCCTCTGAAGGCAAAGTAAAGTGAGGGGCAAAACTAAAGAAGACTCCTTATAAAATATATGCAAGGAACCCTTACTAGGAAGGTGCCGCCTACTCTTGTAAGCACTTGACATGCATTATGTCAAAAAATCTTTGACACAACAACTTGTCAAAGAAGGTCCTGTTGTTATCCTAGATTTATGGGTGAGTAAACTGAGGCCAGAGTGGTTCAGGGATACGCTCAAGGTCACAGGTCAGAATTTGGAGGATCCATACTCCTAATTGGCTCCGTGTGATGCCAGCGTCATGATCTTGCACCTCACCACACTGCCTTTCCAGAAATTCCCTTGCTTGTAACAGAAAGAATTCCAGAACCCCAGCCATGTGGCAGGAAATTTGCACAGTGTGTATGTCTCAGACAGTCAGGTTCCAATTCAAGCCCTCCTAGTTTGTTGTTGTGTGCAGGGATTCTCCTGACACTTATTTGACAACCACGTTTTCATAGGACGGAGAGTGTATTTGGAAGAGACGTCAGCCCTCGAAATTAAATCAGCTGGGCTAAAAGCAATCAAGATGCCATCTGGACACACTCTGACTTCCTGCCCAGAAGATAAAGACATCTGGACCTAGTAAATGCCAAGGACATGCTGACTTGGTCCCCAGGCCTGTGGGCAGCTCCTTGCTCCACACAGATGCATTTTCTTAATTGTGCAGAATCCACGGCTCTGAGCTACTGCTGGGGCTGCTGAAGGCTTGGTGCGGTCGACTACTAAGGGCTTCCCTGCTCACAACCAGTGACTACTTGGAGAGGCAGTGATTTCCACTGCTAAGGACATGAATTGACTGCAAAGGCCACTGTAAATAGTCCTCTTTAATGATGGAGTGGGAGGTGACTGCCCCAGACCCAATCTATTGTTGTGATTAGGGCACATCACGGCTGCCGATTGGTAAGTAGGGCTGAGGGGAAATATTTATACAAAGAGGCTAATTAAGGGGGCTCCCCAGGTTTGCCTACCCGATCTATGCTTACTGCTGCCTCTTCCTGTGAGGGAGGCTGTCTCTAATCACATGAGGTCTTGAGCCATCAGCCTGCCTGTGGGTGCCCTGGGTGGAGGACAGAGAGGGCTTTGGGGAGGAACCGAAGAAATAGAAGTGAAAGGTTAAGATTCTGCACAGAGAGCTTTTCTTGTGGCAACATCTGAACACTTGCACATGTTTTTCAAGGGACGAATCTCACACACCAGCTTCTATTTTAAAGCACAGCTTGACTCTCTCCAATAAATGCCCAAAGCTGCCGAATTTGGCAGGGCTGGGACAAACCTCTCCCCTTTTACTCCCCCAGAGAAGCAATATTGGCCCCAGTTAGACTCCCCAGTTAGACTCCAAATAGGTCTCTTTTAGGTCTTGCATAGATGGAACATATTGAAGATTGTTGGTTTTGGGGGAAAGATTTGCTAGTCTAGGACAGTTTACATTTGGGAAGCTTTTTATTTCTTTTTCTTTTAATGTTTATGTTCTTCATTTATTTTTTAATGTTTATTTATTTTTGAGACAGAGAGAGACAGAGCAAGAATGGGGGAGGGGGAGGGGGGGGAGACACAGAATCTGAAGCAGGCTCCAGGCTCTCAGTTGTCAGCACAGAGCCTGACATGGGCCTTGAACTCATGGTTCGTGAGTTCAAGGCCTGAGCCGAAGTCAGTTGCTTAACCTACTGAGCCACCCAGGTGCCCTGGGAGTTTTTCATTTCAAAATAATGAAAAATGTCGTGTTTCTAAGTGTTTACCAAGCTACTATTGGCTGTGACCTAAAAAAGAAGACAAAACCACACCCAGTAGTAGGAGAATATCAGTTCAGATAGAGAGTCGTCCAAGCCTTGTGTCTCTCTGGCCTCTGTAGTCAGGAGAAGGGCCTTGCGATTATTTTCTTACCTGTCTCCCACTTCATTTCTGTTGTACTCCCTTTCTGAAAATCTTTTTCTTGTGAGGTTTGTCAGTTTTGTTAGCATTCCGTTCTTGCTTCAATCATCTTTACCTCTAACTTTTCTTCCTCTTGGATTTTATATTTCTTTTTATTTTTCAACCTCATCTTTACTTACGGCTTTTCATCATCCTAGCACCCCACGTAGCCCTAACTCTTAAGCCCTTACTCTTAAGACCTTTTTTTCCTGTGGGATCATCATGTTTCTTGGTGTCTGGAAGGCCGAGACAGCACCCGTTTGCTTTCTCTCCGTAGGCCCCATTCTTCCATGACCTTGCAGGGTTGCCCAGATGCCTGATCAGGTCAGCAGCCAGCACAGTGGAAAGGAAAGCCGCCTCACATCTCAGCTCTGAGCTTCCTCCACTTTTGAGGCTGGGACCCACTGGTCACCTGAGCCTGGCCAATGGGATGTGTGCCTGGTTGGAGATAAATCAAGGCATAGAGGGTCCTGAATACCTGAGAGGCACCATGCCCCACAGCCCTGACATTGACCAGCATGGTAGATGGTTCACCTCCAAGATGGTACAAATTCAGCTTTTGGCCTTTTCTTTTTCAAATGAGACACAAACATGAGGAGCCTGTGGGGAAGAAAATAAAAAGTCAAGATCTGGTCTTGGGATTTTCAACAAGAGAGAGAAAATCCATATTATATTTCTTCTGTTTATTTTTAATGTTTATTTTTGAGAGAGAGAGAGAGAGAGAGAGAGAGAGAGAGAGAGAACGTGAGCGTGGGAGAGACAGAGAGAGAGAGGGAGGCATAGAATCCGAAGCAGGCTCCAGGCTCTGAGTTGTCAGCCCAGACCCCCACATGGGGCTCGAACTCCCTGAAAGTGAGATCATGACCTGAGCCGAAGTCAGATGCTTAACCAACTGAGCCACCCAGGCAACCCCGTATTGTATTTCTGCATAAACATATATCGTGATCGGATCAGCCATAAATAAACATCAATGCTATACAAAAAAAATGTCTTCACATGGAGATACAATCAACAGTGGCCAACAATGAGAAAATTATGATAGCTTCTGTTTTAATATAGTCTTCCTCTTTGGAACACAATTCCTTCCTGTGGCAGTCTATTATTAACAATCAAACCAAAAAATAAAAAAATAAAAGAAGAAGAAGAAGAAAAAGAGGAAATTCTAAAACTTCCCCTTCACTTTCTAAATCGGTTTAATTCATTTTAAACGTATCATATCTACCAGGACAATTGAAATTGTTACACTGATAATATAGAGAGGTTTATTTGAACAAAGGACCCAGTTTATCCATGACTGCACTGCCCATTCCTTTAAACTGTAACCAAATCTAGTACGTTTTTTGATGACCTGATTTTTCAAAAATTAACAATACATGTGTCTGCTGTGTAAAGTGTAGCTGACTTGTAGCTTTGAAACATATGCCCATTAAGTATGCAAGAGCCAGCAATAAACCAAACAAATGATCAAAAAAATGTTTGCTTCATGAGTCAATAATGTCACAGCCACTGTTGGAATTATTGTAGAGCTATCCCAAGCTATGGTTTTCTAAGAAAGATATAGGGCCTGGGCAGGGGCAATGCAGTTTTGTAATGTCTGGAGAAGTCAGCTGTGATGTCACCATGTGTGCTGATATGAATGACTGAACTACCACCCCCATCAAGACCCAGGACAGGTTGTTCTGCACATGCTGGTTGAGCATCAGGCTGTTTTTCTGCAGGAGATGGAGGAGGAATCTGGATCCCTGATGAACTGGGTGCCTTCCAGGGCAGGAGGTGGCTCATTCCCAATGTAGAAATCTACCAGGACAATAGCCTGACCATTGTTCACAGTTCCAGAATCGATGTACCTTTTGTTGGCTTGTCAATATTTTCTTTACACTTGCAACTGCAAAATTGGGATTGGAAATATTTTTGTTTTTCAGTTTTTTTTAAAGTTATGATTTAGAATGCTAACTCTTTATCCCTTTCATAAGGAAGTTTGAAGAAAAGTTACAGGAAAATAGTAATAATATCTAGCACATAGTGTTTATTTTTGCCAGGTACTGGTTTAAGTGCTTTACAGATATTTTTTTTCCTTGAATCTTCATGACTACTCTCTGAGTAGAGAGTGGGTAAAGAAACACAAGGAAGGTAAATAAATGGCTCAAGGTCATTCAGTGATGTGTATGAGACAGGGCTTGAACCTAGGGAGTCTGGTGCCAGAGATAAAACAGGAGAAGTAAAGTGACAGGGAAATCTGAAGATGAGAAAAAAAGAAACAAACAAAAACCAAAAAACTGAGCCATTGAGTTTTCCTAATGCTTTATAGAAAGCTTTGAACTTTGTTCTCTAACGCTGCTCCCAAACCACTTGGAAAAATCTCTTAGGACAGGATCTGAACTGAGACCAGTGCCTCTAAGAACAGAGAGGGATCCAGCTTTCCAGTGAGGAATTGTATATGGAGAAGGATTGGGGTGACATTCGAAAGACTCTGCCTAGCCACCCTGTCACCCCAGGACTTGGATCCACTGTCCCTTTGGGCTAGAAATGAAAAATGCCCATTTGATCATGGTCTCATGCTCAAGAGCAAGCAAGGGGGGGTGGACCCCAGCCCACTCCTCTGTGACCCCAGGTCAGCCTTGTTCCCTAGCCACTTTATTGTCCTGTGCTCTCCCAATCCCATGCTATCTCATTAAACAAAAGTCCCGTTGCTTAGGCTAACTCTTCACATCCTTCTGAACAACAGTGCCTGAGAGAAATGATCGGAGCCGTGCAAGAATTTTAGATTTTCTTGTAGCCTACTGCAAGAGACCGAATGCTGGTGTCTCCTTAAATTTATGACAGTATTTGTAGGTGGGGATTTTGAGAAGTAATTAGGTCATGAAGATGGATCCCTTGTGAAGTGATTTGTGTCATTCTAAGAGACACAAGTCAGATGATCTCTCTCTGCACCAAGTGAAAATAGCCTAAGAAGGTAGTCCTCTCCAAACCAGGAAGAGAGCCTTCACCAGACACTGCATCTGTCAGCCCCTTGATTTTAGAGTTCCCAGGCTCTGGAGTTGTGAGAAGTAAATGTTTGTTGTTTAACCAGTTAGTTGATGGTATTCTGTTATAGCAGACTAAGACACCCACGTTAAAAATTTTTTAAATGTAGGTGACATTAATTTTAATAATGTATTTTATTTAGTCTGACAAATCAAAATATTAGAGTTCCATGCATCATATACATCCTTGTAGTCATTGTAAGATGATAATGAGGTACTTACCTTTTATTTTTCATAGTGTGTATTTTACACATATACCACATCGCAATTTCACCGTACATTTTCATTTGAAATTCTTGGTCTGTATGTAGATTTCACAAAATTTATAGTTGAAAAGGGAGATTGACATACCCAACGTGTTCCAAGCATAGTTGAAAGCTTTTCAATAATTAAATAGAGTATGAGCTTTTGTATTTACATGAATTAAAGAAAATAAATATTACTTTCTCATTTGCACTAGTCACACTTCAAGTGCTCAAGAGATCCATGTGACTAGTGTCTACTGTATTGGACAGCATAGTTTTAGAGGCTAGAGATACACAACACTAAATAACCATGGGTTCATCAGTTCACATTAAATACGACCTAATACCATCATTAGTTACTGTTCTTCTCTTCGCTGGCCGCGTTGGGCCAGCAAACGTGGAAACTTCTTGGACAGGCCAGAAGTTTGGTTTTGGGCACCAGATGGTATCTCGTTAGTTCCTACATAGTATCCGGCTATTGGCAGTTATTTTGCAAATGTTAATCCTGCCACCTAGTGACCACTTTCTGAATGCCACGTGGAGATTACCGTGTAGAAAATTCCATGTTGACCTCTGCATTGGCGCCCCTTCTGACAGCTCTGAGACTTTGTCCTGCCTGGAGATATACCATGTGACACTGTGCAGTTTTGCCGCGACTTTAGTTGTGCCTGGAGAATGAAAGCTGAAATGTCATTTCATGTTAATTTCATGTCTTCTCTTCCCCCACAACAGTTTATAAAGTTCTTGGAGTACAGTGAACATGGCTCAGGAGCATCCTCTGTGCCAAGTATTGTGATGGAAGGAAATGACTGCTGTCCCCATAAGGGTTAGAGTCCTCACTCTCCTTTTGATTTTGTGTTATAGTTCCTCAATATTCTGTTTACTTATATGCCTCCCTTCTTCACTGAATTGTGAAATCTGTGAGGACCATGTCTTGCTTGTTTTATCCTTACTGCCTAGTTTGGTGTCTTTCTGACAGATGGCAGTTGGATGGATGGATGGATGGATGGTTGGATGGTATAGGTGTAAATTCACAGCCCTTTTCAGCGCTCTTACCAAATTTACCCAGTCGGGGTATTTTCCCTTTTCCACTCTCAGTATAAACTATGTTGTCTTTTTTCCCCTTTTCCTCAGCTTCCAGTCTCCCCTTTATTCCATTCTATGTTTAGCACATACTTAGCACATGACATTGTCTTGTGCATTCATTGCATTGAATTTTGAAAATACAAAGATGATGGGGCGCCTGGGTGGCGCAGTCGGCTAAGTGTCCGACTTCAGCCAGGTCACGATCTCGCGGTCTGTGGGTTCGAGCCCCGCGTCAGGCTCTGGGCTGATGGCTCGGAGCCTGGAGCCTGTTTCCGATTCTGTGTCTCCCTCTCTCTCTGCCCCTCCCTCGTTCATGCTCTGTCTCTCTCTGTCCCAAAAATAAATAAACGTTGAAAAAAAATAATTTAAAAAAAATAAAAAAAAAGAAAATACAAAGATGAAGTTGGCAACTCCCTAACGTTTACTCACCAAACTTTCAAAGCTACTTGCACCTGTGTATGATCCCCCTTGGACTCACTTCCAGGTATGGTCCGAAGCCCCTGGACCATGCACTCGAATCACCTGGGAAGCACTGACAAAGACTGATGTCTGGGTCCCAGCTCAGGAAATCTGACATCATTTGTCTTGGGTGAAGGCTGGTTATCGAGATCTTAAAATTATCCCCAGGAAATCCTAAACGACAGCCCCGATTGAGACCTGCTTTCTGCATGCTTCCCCTGTCAGCCGTGTCAGGCTTCAGCCAGCAACCGCACCCTCACTTGCATTTCCGATTTTTTCTATTCTATTGGCTCATTTTCTAAGTCACACACAATGCCCTACGCTCTGCTACTTAAGAACAAAAAAGTGCTCCCTGGATCCAATATTCCCAGCAGCTATCTACTCTATTTACTTTCCAAGCCAAGCACATTTCAAGAGTAAGTTGTCCACACAGGCTATTTCTGTCTTCACTCTTTTTTTTTTTTTTTAAGTTTATTCATTTATTTCTAGAGAGAGAGAGAATGAGTAGGAAAGGGGCAGAAAGAGGGGGGACAGAGGATCCAAAACATGCTTCTTGCTGACAGCAGAGAGTCTGATGTGGGGCTCAAACTCACAAACCCTGAGATCATGACTTGAGCTGAAGTTGGACACCTAACTGACTGAGCCACCCAGGCGCCCCTCACTCTTAATTTAAGTCTTCTCCATGCTGGGTTCTGCTCCCCAGTTGATAACAATGTAGTTCAAAAACACTCACCTCCCTTGACCTCCAAGACCCCATCGTCTCCTGTTTCTTTCTTAAGCTATCTTTCTTCCTGACCTCTCACTGTTTAGAGTTCCTCAGGATGTGGTGCTCAGCTGTCTTTCTTTTCACTCCACTTTTCTTTTATTTCTTTTCTTTTCTTTTTTTTTCTTTTCTTTTCTTTTCTTGTCTTTTGTTTTATGAAAGAGACAGAGTGTGTGAGTGTGTGAGCTGGGAGAGGGGCAGAGGGAGAGAGAGAGAGAGAGAGAGAGAGGGAGAATCTTAAGCAGACTCCGTTCTTAGCACAGAGCCCAACATGGGTCCCATTTCTACAACCACAGGATCATGACCAGAGCTGAAATCAAGAGTCAGATGCCCAAATGACTGAGCCATCTAGGCGCTCCAATTCACTCCTTTTCTTAAGCTCTCCAGTCTCTGGGACCCCTGGGGTTTATACCTGCTCAGACCATTCCATCAGTTCCATACCTGCATGTCTCAATCCCAATTTGGCCTGCCTCTCCCTCAGGTGTGTGATAGGTCTCTCAGATTACATATTCCCAACTGAATCTTTTCTTATAGTGGTTCCCATTGCATCAGTGTCCTGTGGCTTTTGTAACAAATCACTATGGTCAGATTGACTTAAAGCAGTACGCATTTATAGTCTCACAATCCTGGAGGCCAGAAATCTAAAATCACTTTCACTGGGCTGAAATCAAGGTGTCAGTAAGAATGTATCTCCTCTGGATGTTTTAGAAGTGAATCTGTTTCTTGACCCTTTCAGTTTCTGGTGACTTGTAGCATTCCTTGGTGTATTCATGAGGGTTTTCCGGAGAAACAAAAGCAATAGTGTGTGTGTGTGTGTGTGTGTGTGTGTGTGTGTGTGTTTTGAGAGAGAGAGAGAGAGAGAGAGAGGGCACAAGTCAGCAGGGCACAGAGATAGAGAGAGAGAGAAAGAAAGAGAAGTGGGGCTCACCTGAAGCAGGCTCAATCTCTCCCGATGAGCTCACTTGAACTCACGAACCATGAGATCATGACGTGAGCCAAAGTCAGATGCTTAACTGACTGAGCCACCCAGGCGCCCTGTGTGTAGTTTTATTATAAGGAACTGGCTTATGCAACTATGGTGGGTGAGAAGCTGCAAGATGTGTGAGCTAGAGACTCAAGAGGCCCTATGATGTAAGTTCCAAGTCTGAGGGCAGGAGAAGACAAATGTTTTAGTTCAATTACTCAGGCAGGAGAAATTCCCTCTTACTATGTCTTTTTGTTCCATTCGAGTCTTCCCTTGATTGGCTGAGGCCCACCAAATTAGAGAGGCAGTCTGCTTTACTCATTCTTCCAATTAAAATATTAATCTCATCCAGAAACACCCTCACTGACACACCCATAATGATGTTTGGCCAAATGTCTGGGCACCCTGTGCCTGGTCAAGGTGACGCATAAAATTAGCCATCACAGTTGGCTTGTGACCCCATCACTCCAGTCTTCAAGGCCAGCATCTTTAGCTTCAAATCTCTCTCTGTTCCATTTTATTATTGCCTTCTCCTGTGTGTGTGTGTGTGTGTGTGTGTGTGTCTTTTGATCTTATAAAGACACGTGTGTTATATGGATACATGTGATTACATGTGATTGCGCTTAGGGCCCACCCAGATAACCCAGACTAATCTCCTGTTGTCAAGATCCTTAAATTATCATGCCTGCAAATATCCTTTTTTTCCAGATAAGATAGCATTTACAAGTTCCAGAGATTTGTACATGGATATCTTTGGGGGGCCATTATTCAGCCTACTATACTACATTAGCAAAGGGCACGTTAATCCACTCGGTTTCTTAAACCAAAACTTTAGGACTTAACCTTTGTCATAAATTCTCCCCAACACCATCTAATCCATTTACAACTCCTATTATGTTCTATTTTCTAAATAATCTTTAATCTGCTCAGCTCTTTCCATCTCCTCTGCCACCAACCCAATATAAAACGTAAAGTTTTTTCCTGACTATTTTAATGGCAGACTATATCAATTGTAATTGTGTGCATGTGCATAATTTCCATTATTTATGAATTTTCATAAATTTTATAAATAACTCATGTGTGCAGTTATTTGCAGAGAATCTGTCAACAGTCACTGATTTATAAGTTCCATGAAGGCGGGAGCTTGTACATGTTTGTCCATCATTGAATTCTATTCTATTCTATTATATTCATTTAGTGTTTATTTTTGAGAGAGAGAGAGAGAGACAGCATAGGTAAGGGAGGGTCAGAAAGAGAGAGAGAGAGAGAGAGAGGATCTGAAATGGGCTCCATGATTACAGCAGAGAGCCCAGTGCAGGGTTTGAACTCACAAACTGTGAGATCATGACCTGAACTGACGTCAGCCGCTTAACTGAGCCACCCTCCCTGTTCATCATTATATTTTAGACTCTAGCATAGTGTGTGGTATAGATCAAGTGCTCAGTAAATACTTATCACATGTGTGAATGAATGGATGCCACATTTTCTGCCATGGAGGAGCTCTGAATCCAGCAAAGGAGCCATTCAATGGCTCTTGACCTAAATGAATGTATTTGTTTGTTCAGATTATTTGTATCGAGAGCCCTCTATATGCCAGACAATCCAGAAAGAATCCACAAGTTAACAAATTATGTAAAACTCCTTGTGCCCATGGAACTTTGCATTTTAGTGTGGGGAAAGACAGATAGGAAGTGTAATAAACATATAATAAATGCATTCGATATATGTAAATGTGCTCATATATAACATTAGAAAGTGATAAATGATAAGAAAATAAATAGAGCAGCTTAAGGGGGATTTGCATGCCCTTGCAATTTTACAAGGGGTAGAGCTTCATGAGAAGTTGATATTTGAGAAAAGGCCTCTCAAGGACCTGAAGGAATGAGTCATGAATATATCTGGGGCAACAGCTTCCCAGACGGAACTGCATTTGAGGAGGTCTCTGAGGCAGGAGTGGTCCTGGTTAGTTCTGGGTGGGGGAGGAGGCCAGTGTGGCTGTGCTGAGTGAGTGCAGCTGAGAGGAGACGGAGGTGAGGGCAACTGCTATGGGGACCACACTACATGGGACCTTGTAAAACCATGGAAGGACTTCAGGTTTTCCTCTGAGTGCAAAGGGAGCTATCACAGGATGTCCAGCAGAGAAGGGACACTTGCATTTGACTGACATTTTGTTTATTCTTGCTACTCAAATATTTATTTTTTTTCTTTGTGTTTTTATTTAAATTCCAGTTAGTTAACAGACAGCGTAATAGGGGCTCCTGGGTGGCTCAGTTGGTTAAGCGTCCAACTCTTGATTTCGGCTCAGGTAATGATCTCATGGTTCCTGAGATCGAGTCGCATGTTGAGCTTTGTGCTGACAGCATGGAGCCTGTTTGGGATTCTCTCTCTCTCTCCCTTTATCTCTGTCCCTCCCTCACTCACTCTCGCTCTCTCTCTCTCACACACACAATAAATAAACTTAAAAAAATCCATACAGTGTAGTGTTTCAGGTGTAGAATTTAGTGATTCATCACTTAAAAAAGTATCCCTCTGCTGTGTGTACTGTAGGTGAGCAAGGAAGCAAACACAAACCTTGGGGGAAGTTATTTCAGTAATCAAGGTGAGAGATAATGGTGACTTGGACCAGAGTGATAGGTAGCAGCAGAGGTGGTGAGAAATGGGCAGAAATGGCTATATTGAGAAAATAAGGCCCATAGGATTTCTGGATAGACTGGATGTTGGCGGGAGGGTGAGGGACGGGGGAGATGTGTGTCAAAAATGACACCAACATTTTTGGTCTGAGCAACTGGAAGCTAGACTAAATTCAGAGTTTTGTCTGGAACTCCTACCCCAAACATCTTAATTCCCTAAAGTCACTGGAACAGCTCACCAGCACTGAACTTTCCAGACAGCTGCACGGAGTTGTCATCCATCCTTCCCTGGAGAGTGTCTGATCCCTTCCCTAAACTTACGTCCTACTCCTCTTTCTGTCACATCTGTGCACAGGGGACTCGGTCAATTTGCCATCAGCACAATGCTCAGCCCACATTCCAGCTGTAACACACTGTTGCAGTGCATCCTGGGGCTTCCTCTTGAGGTTGGTCTGACACTGTGGTGTTCCTTTGACCCTGGGCTCTGTGTTCACACCCAAGGCTCCAGGAGGTTGGCCTGATTATTATTTTGCAAAGAAAAGTTTCTCCTTGTTCTGTTCCAGAACAGTTGAGGTCATTCAGTAGCCCCCGAAACTCTCTGCTGGCCCAGGTGGCCTGGCCAAGTGCCATTTGAGGTAACTATGCCCTGTTTACTCAACTTCTTCCTGGACTTTTAATATTCTTATTGATGGGGCTTTGGACTAGTTTATATGACAGGCTCGGTGAAAAGACCATTCCGTTAAGAAGCTGCAGCTGTTAAGAGAGAAGGCTCATTTTCCCTGCATATGTGCAGTTATGTGGGTATGCGTATCGGGTGCTATAGGGCTTTGGGAAATGTTTTGGAGAGTCAGTGGCAAGAACAGTTGTCTAAGACCTTGTTTTGACCCAGTCGCTCACCCCACATAAGCCTCTCGGCAAGTAACACGAAGGGGTCAAGCATCTACTGTGTCTTCCCCCATGAGACTCAGGAGTGTCACTGTTTCTCCCACTTTTCAGTTGGCAAGAGGATCCTGTTTGTGGGTGCACCTGTGTCCATGAGCCCATATGTACACGTTCTTGGAAAGAAGTCTCTGGGAGGACTAAACTGAACTGACTCCCGACTGTTTGTTCAGGAGCAGTCAGTGTTTAATTTGCCAGCTTCCCCTTAATCGCACCCACAAGCTCTTCCAAATTCCACCCTGCCCCCCCATATCTCAGTATTCACCCAACTCTTGCCTGCCCTGCTCCCATGGCCCTTGCCCCTCCCCCACCTGGTGCCCAGTCTGACAAAATGCATTCTGGGTAGGCTGTGGAAAGATCCTGGAAGGGGGAGCTGAAGGCCCCTTGGGTATGCAAATGAACCGGAAGTGCTGCAGTTGTCTGCTTAGGGAGCTGAAAATGGCGAAAAGAGGTGTGTGTTCCTTAGAGCTTTCAAAGTTACCTGACTCAAAAAGTGCTCATGAGGGGGACCGAGAGGTCTTTGGGAATGTCTCGAAACCTCTGGACATGTGGCCTTGCGCTCCCCAGAGTAACATCTGAATTCACGCCTCCTGTGAGTTGTGCTCTTATTGGGGACTCCAGAAGGGTTGGGACTGGAGCCAAATGCAAGGGATTCCACCTTCTAGAAACATCCCGTGAACTAATGCAGAGCTGAGCCAGCTTGGGCCAAACTGTTGGGGCGCTGATTCAACACAGCTCATCGTAACTGGCTGAATTTAACTTTGCTTAGCATGTAATCAAATTAAAGTGTGAGAAGATGTTTTTCTCCTTGTTTTGAAAGTGGTTGCAGCAAAACCCTTTATGAAGCCTTTACTCTTCCGTGTATTATTTAGACTTGGTGGGGTCAGTGGGAGGTAGGTGTGATTTTATTTAGGAGAACGTGGGCTCTGGTGACACCATTTCTTCCAAATACCACACAACAGGGAGAGGTAACAGTCTGCAGGGAGCTTGTCTCTGGGAATGCGAGTGGGGAGAAACACTTCTGAGCTCTCGTACAGCAGAACCCCAGCGTTTTGTGTGTGTGTGTGTGTGTGTGTGTGTGTGTGCGCGCGCACGTGTGCTCCTGGGGTCTAGTTGATATAAAACTCTTGAATGCTGGAATGTCCTCTGATAAACTCCATGTCAACAGTTGTTTATTTAACATTTGCTTTGGGCCAGGAACCATTCTGAGGGCTTTGCATGTATTAGCTTAGATTTACAAGTTACTGACTATGTTAACAAAAAGCAAGTTGCCCAAGAGTATGCATTGTGTTCTTTTGTTCCTATAAGTAATGATTATATTGTATATATATTTGCAGGGGAGGGAAATCTACCGGAAGGGTATCTCCTAAAATGGTATAGTGGTTGCCTTTTAGGAGACTGAGAGAGACTCCTCAACTTAGAACTTGGGGTGTGGGAGGGAGAGTTTTCATTCAGTACTTTTTTCAGAACTTTTGGTCTGTTTGAATTATTTTTAATCATGTGTGATGTATTCTTGTTTCAATAAAAAATACATTTATTTTGAAGGAGAATGAAATGAAACTTTATAGTCCAAGTCAACTTTGTGGATCAGACGCTAGGACTGAATCCTTGTGATGGACAAGTGCAAGGTAGTACAATGGCTACAGTACCAGGGGCAGGTTGCAGGGGAGAGGTTTGTGCAGGATGGTTTTGACACAAAGAAGCCTGTAAGCAATAGCTCCGAAGTCAAATTGGAGGGAGAATTGGAAATAGCAGTTAAAGTTCACTTGACATGAATCACTGTCAAACTTAAATGTGCAATTTTGCACCTGTAACTCTCCTGCGATGTATATATTGTTCTGATTCCAAGATTGCCTCAGCCTGCAAGATTAGCCTGCCTCACTTTGTCATATGACTAGACTGAACCCCACTATGATGTGATTGTTACCACTTCTACAGATAGTCGGAAGTTTGGCCCAGTCATCTGATCCTCACATACATAGATGGACATTACTGTGCAAGTGTTTTGAGAGGTTCAAGGCAAATGAGACCCAAGCCTGCCACTCTGAGGAGCCCACTGTCTTAGAGACAACACATGCACCATGAACTCTAACAGAGGCTCCAATGTTATAACTTCGGCCAGAGGAATATATACAGGATTATGAGGTTTCAGAGAAGAGAAGTGTTGCATTAGTCAGGAGGTATTTGGGGACATTTAAAAAGTGCTTTGCTTGCCATTTGGGATTTTGATAGAGGGAAGGGAAGATAGTTCATGAGGGAGAGTGGCTTCAGGAATTTGAGCATGAAACATGGTTAGGAAACCGATAAGGAAGTTTGGTTGAAATGCTAGGCATTTGTTTTTTTTTTTATGAAATTTATTGTCAAATTGGTTTCCATACAACACCCACTGCTCATCCCAAAAAATGCCCTCTTCAATACCCATCACCCACCCTCCGCTCCCTCCCACCCCCCATCAACCCTCAGTTTGTTCTCAGTTTTTAGGAGTCTCTTATGCTTCGGCTCTCTCCCACACTAACCTCTTTTTTTGTTTTTTCCTTCCCCTCCCCCATGGGTTCCTGTTAAGTTTCTCAGGATCCACATGAGAGTGAAATCATATGGCATCTGTCTTTCTCTGTATGGCTTATTTCACTTAGCATCACACTCTCCAGTTCCATCCATGTTGCAACAAAGGGCCATATTTCATTCTTTCTCATTGCCATGTAGTACTCCATTGTGTATATAAACCACAATTTCTTTATCCATTCATCAGTTGATGGACATTTAGGCTCTTTCCATAATTTGGCTATTGTTGAGACTGCTGCTATAAACATTGGGGTACAAGTGCCCCTATGCGTCAGCATTCCTGTATCACTTGGGTAAATTCCTAGCAGTGCTATTGCTGGGTCATAGGGTAGATCTATTTTTAATTTTTGGAGGAACCTCCACACTGTTTTCCAGAGCGGCTGCACCAGTTTGCATTCCCACCAACAGTGCAAGAGCGTTCCCGTTTCTCCACATCCTCTCCAGCATCTATAGTCTCCTGATTTGTCCATTTTGGCCACTCTGGCGTGAGGTTATATCTGAGTGTGGTTTTGATTTGTATTTCCCTGATGAGGAGCGACGTTGAGCATCTTTTCATGTGCCTGTTGGCTATCCGGATGTCTTCTTGAGAGAAGTGTCTATTCATTCCCATTTCTTCACTGGATTATTTGTTTTTCGGGTGTGGAGTTTGGTGAGCTCTTTATAGATTTTGGATACTAGCCCTTTGTCTGATATGTCATTTGCAAATATCTTTTCCCATTCTGTTGGTTGTCTTTTAGTTTTGTTGATTGTTTCCTTTGCAGTGCAGAAGCTTTTTCTCTTCATGAGGTCCCAATAGTTCATTTTTGCTTTTAATTCCCTTGCCTTTGGGGATGTGTCAAGTAAGAAATGGCTGTGGCTGAGGTCAGAGAGGTCTTATCCTGCTTTCTCTGCTAGGGTTTTGATGGTTTCCTGTCTCACATTCAGGTCCTTTATCCATTTTGAGTTTATTTTTGTGAATGGTGTGAGAAAGTGGTCTAGTTTCAACCTTCTGCATGTTGCTGTCCAGTTCTCCCAGCACCATTTGTTAAAGAGACTGTCTTTTTTCCATTGGATATTCTTTCCTGCTTTGTCAAAGATTAGTTGGCCATACGTTTGTGGGTCTAGTTCTGGGGTTTCTATTCTATTCCATTGGTCTATGTGTCTGTTTTTGTGCCAATACCATGCTGTCTTGATGATGACAGCTTTGTAGTAGAGGCTAAAGTCTGGGATTGTGATGCCTCCCGCTTTGGTCTTCTTCTTCAAAATTACTTTGGCTATTCAGGGCCTTTTGTGGTTCCATATGAATTTTAGGATTGCTTGTTCTAGAAGAATGCTGGTGCAATTTTGACTGGGATTGCATTGAATGTGTAGATAGCTTTGGGTAGTATTGACATTTTGACAATATTTATTCTTCCAACCCATGAGCACAGAATGTTTTTCCATTTCTTTATATCTTCTTCAATTTCCTTCATAAGCTTTCTATAGTTTTCAGCATACAGATCTTTTACATCTTTGGTTAGATTTATTCCTAGGTAGTGGACGCTTCTTGGTGCAATTGTGAATGGGATCAGTTTCTTTATTTGTCTTTCTGTTGCTTCATTATTAGTGTATAAAAATGCAACTGATTTCTGTACATTGATTTTGTATCCTGCAACTTTGCTGAATTCATGTATCAGTTCTAGCAGATTTTTGGTGGAGTCTATCAGTGAAATGCTAGGCATTTGAAAGGGAGTGGAAGGCAAATAGGCTGACAAAATTGGGGGGAAGGTCAGCTGGCAGAGGGTCTTGAGTTCCAATTCTGTGTCAGCAGTGGGGAGCCATTTCATTCTTGTGAGCACAGGAATATCAGGACTTGAAGCCTTCCGGAAGATGAACCTGGCACCACAGAGGAAATGATGAAGGAACTGGGTCTGGGAGATGGGTTTTCAGGCTCTGGGATTAGTCATCTGGCTGAGAGCTAATGAGAGTCTAGGAGGAAGAAAGAAGAGGAGATATTCATGATACATTTTACAAAGGGCACAGAAGAGAAGTGATAGCTGATGGGGTGTCAGAAGAGAGGAAGCAGTTGGGGAAGTTTTGAGGCTGGTTGGCTAAGAGGGAGGGCATGGAATGAGTAGCTTTGGTGGCAGTGGTGTTAAGGAAGAGGGTGAGTCAGCACAGGATGTTTGGGCGTTCTTGTGCCCAACATACAGAAGTTTGAAGATAGAGTTGGTGAGAGAAGCTGAAGATTTTTGTGGGGAGCGCTGCAGTGGGAATAGTTGAAGCCCAGATATGATGATCTTTGCAATGAGAGGTTTTTGAGAGAGCAAGAAGAAAAAAATGAAGCAAGATAAGCCTAAGAAAGAGAAGACAGAGCAGTTAGGAGAGGGAGGAGTCAGAATCTTAGCTATGGCAGTTTAACACAGGGGTTGGTGATAAAACAGCCCTCCGCCCCCGCCCCCCCCCCCCAACACATAGAAGGTTGAGGAAAGTGAGGTGAGAAAGGCCATTGTTTATGGCAGCTAAGTGATCGCTGATGGCTTTTAGTAAAACTCTTTTTGGGAGGTTGGGTGAAGGAAGCCAAAGGTTTTAAAAAATAGTTTGCACATTTCAGGGCCATAGGCCGAATTCAACTGGAAGTGGAATTTTACTTGATCCTCATTGTTTAAGAAATCAAATTAATTGCTAATATTTCACCGTTATTAGCTTTCATGTAAAAATTCCAAATTCCAAACCTAAGTGGTGTGGCTACCCTGGGCCCTCATTCCTCTCTGGCTGGATGTGGGCCAGAGCCCCTCTATCTGGGTTGTAGTGGGAGGATTGTGAGAGATAGGGAGCTGGCCACTCCATGTTGTTTAGATGGATCGAATGAGCCTCATGCTCACCTGTCTCCTGCTGGTTGCATATTTGGTTCAAGTGTGTGGAGATGGTGAAGAAATATAAGTCATTTACTCTTTCAAGTAGACTATTTCTATGAAAGTTTGGCAGTGATGTGCAGAACAGAAAGAGGCTGGTAAATCAGGGTGCTCCAGAGGAGAAAATGGGCGTGTTGGGGTAATGGAGACTCAAGCCCCATTTGGTGTCACCAAAAAAGAAATATTCAAGTACAGCATGGGAGACCCGAGAGGCAAGGGAGGAAGTGATTGATGAAACCAAAATGTTATGTGGGAGCTGAGGAAGAAGCAAGTGTGGAGAGGAGAGGGCCGTTTCTGCTTTTGAAATAGGAGAAGCAACAGACAGAAATGATAAGTGGGGTGGGGGGGCAACCTGCAATGGAGAGGAGGGAGCAGAAGAAGAGCTGGGATTGATGTCAGGTGTGGGTGTGCTCATAAAATGAGCTGAGGGCAAGGTGGGACAAGCACGTGTGTGTGTGTGTGTGTGTGTGTGTGTGTGTGTGTGGCGGGGGTGGGGGGGGAGTTCTGAGAGCAGGGCCTTAATTTGGCAACCTTCAAGTGGATTTTTTTTTAATAATTTTTTTTTATTTTGGGGGCACCTGGGCATTCCGTTAAGCTTCTGACTCTTGATTTTGGCTAAGGTCATGCTCTCACGGTTCAGAGATTGAGCCCCATGTCGGGCTCCATGTTGACAGTGTGGAGCCTGCTTGGGATTCTCTTTCCCTCTCTTTGCCCCTCCCTCTCTCACGTGCACATGCGCTCTCTCCCTCTCAAAATTAATAAACATTACGAAATATTTTTTTTTATGTTTAATCCCTATACCCAACCTGGGGTTCGAACTCATCCCTCAAGATCAAGAGCCACATGCTGTACCTGCTGAGCCAAGCAGGTGCCCCTCAAGTGGATATTTTTTAAGTGTTTAATAGTCATTTTGTGATGGCAAGGAGAAGCTGATTTTCTCTTTTAAAATTGCATACCTAGGGGCGCCTGGGTGGCGCAGTCGGTTAAGCGTCCGACTTCAGCCAGGTCACGATCTCGCGGTCCGTGAGTTCGAGCCCCGCGTCGGGCTCTGGGCTGATGGCTCAGAGCCTGGAGCCTGGTTCCGATTCTGTGTCTCCCTCTCTCTCTGCCCCTCCCCCGTTCATGCTCTGTCTCTCTCTGTCCCAAAAATAAATAAGCGTTGAAAAAAAAATTAAAAAAAAATAAAATTGCATACCTATGTTTATATTAAAAAAATTAGAGTTTTCTGCATACTCTGAATGTAGTATAACATTTAGATGTAGCTGAAATGGCCTTTTGCCTCACGTATTTTTTGTAGTGATAGGTACTAAGTATGGGAAAAACTACATGAATAGGTGTAAACTTTTGTTCAAAATGTATTAAAAGTTGTTTCCTGACCTCCATGGTAGAAAAATTTCCCATTTCCCCTTACTTCTCTATTTCTCTCTTTTTTAAAAAATTTTTTTTTTCTGAAGTAGTCAACTTCATAGAAGTCTTAGGTGAGTGCTTCAAATTGAGATAATAATGTGAGTCTCTTGTTATTGGTAAATAATACTACATGCTGCACCCCTAGTTCCTGCGTTTCATTCGTCCCTTAGTGCTGATCATAGCTGTTTGGTCAGCTGGTCTCAAGATCTTACAGTCTGTGGGTGCCCCATCCATTTTGCTAGGGTGCACTGAAGGGAAAGGTGGTACTACGTGGGATGCTTTTAAATATATACGTTGGTGGGGGGTCAGGAATGGGTTTAGTTTGGCCAGTGTATGAATTTTACGTAGAAAGCTGAGTTCCCTGGCAACACATTGCCAGATGTGTTCCCCTGTTGCTTTAGCGCACCTATTTAATAAATTGATACCTGTAGAAGGTGTTTGGATGGCTCACTCCTTTGCGTGGATCTGGGTAGGGTTTAGGTTTCAATGCACAATCAGTTTGCTTTCGCTGTTACAGAGGATGTGAAAGTAAGTGTATTCAAGGCAAACAAAAGGACCGGTAAGCCTCAGGGAGGGACTTGCTGGTTTGTGGCAGAGAGACGAAGGAAAGACCAGAATGATTTTGTCCAGAGGCCAACAGGGTGAGCACTGAAATGGTGGGTTTTGTAGGCTCATGACGGGCTAGGGGAGCAAGAGTCCAGTGTGGATTTATGGTGGTGGCTTGCAGCGTGAGAGAAAAGAGAAGAAGGAGAGAAGCGCTACTCAGGTTTCAGACTTCTGGTCATTCTGTGAAATGTTCATTTTACTGAAAAATGTTTAGGATTTTTTAAAAGTTTATTTTTTTTGAGAGAGAGAGACAGACAGACAGGGAGGGGCAGAGTGTCGGTGTGGAGCTGGACACAGGGCTTGATCCCCTGAACTGTGAGATCATGACCTGAGCCGAAATCAAGAGCCAGAAGCTTAACCGACTGAGGCACCCAGGGGCCCGTTAGTGAAAAAAATTTTAAGTTGTTTTAAAATTTTTTTTCAACGTTTTTTATTTATTTTGGGGACAGAGAGAGACAGAGCATGAACGGGGGAGGGGCAGAGAGAGAGGGAGACACAGAATCGGAAACAGGCTCCAGGCTCCGAGCCATCAGCCCAGAGCCCGACGCGGGGCTCGAACTCACGGACCGCGAGATCGTGACCTGGCTGAAGTCGGACGCTTAACCGACTGCACCACCCAGGCGCCCCTTAAGTTGTTTTAAAAATACAGCCCTATAAAAGTGATAATGAAATAAATGCTTCTCTGTGAATTACTTGGAGGGCCATCACTATAAGCTTTGTGTGACTGAACATGCTTCCTTTTTCCAAATTGTCTCTGGTCCGAGGTAAACGTCCAACTTGTAGTACGTTTGTGGCAACCTTCCAGAGAATAGATTTCTCATGTGATGGAACATGACACATCACTTTAACTTTCATTTTAGTGTTTCTGTCAATCCTGACTGAGTAGCATTGACTGCTCATACATGCTGGGGAGGAGTAACCTCTGTGGATGTTGTTAAGTCTCATTAAAATGATTTGGTCAGCGTTCACGGAAGGAAGGATAAACATTAGTATGTCCAAGATTAGTTATGATCTTGAACATCCCTCAACCTCCCTGAGTCTTAGTTCCCTTCTTTTAGATGGTCACGGGGTGAGAGTGGTGATGGAGTGGGCCAGGTGGTCTCTAAGACATCTTCCCTTTTTCAATGTCAGAGAACATGACACTAAGCTAGGATAGTATTTGGGACTGAGTTTGAACGTGCTAAAAGATAAACTGAGGCATATGTTTACTTGAGCAAACAGGGGCAGAGACACAGGCCAGAGTAGTCAGGAGCCAGGGGACAGCCATTCATAGAGAAGACTTGGAAGCCAGCAAAGAAATGATTTTATTGGTTGTAGCTTAAGCCGTTGCCTTGTTTGGGAAGCCTGGTTGGCTGTGATTGCTGTCCTTAGGTTTCAGTTTCTTAACCGTGAGGCATTTGCAGGCTTAGGTGTTTGGGTTTCCTTGCTAGGCTACTAAGGCATTAAAGCCACCTCAGTCTCCTGGCTTCCTTGTTTAATTAATTTAACAAATGTGACCAGAACAAGAAGGCAGCTGAGTGGCGCCTGGGTGGCTCAGTTGCTTGAGTGTCTGACTCTTGATTTCGGTTCAGGTCATGATCCCAGGGCCATGGGTTCTGTGCTAAGCATGGAGACTGCTTGGGATTCTCTCTCTCTCTTTCTCTCTCTCTGCCCACTCCCCTGCTTGCACACACACTGCATAAAGTTCTTGGGTCGGAGTTATTGTTTGTTTGGTTTGTGTTAAGAGAGCTAGGCCATTTGTAGCACTGTCTCAAAAACTCGTCTCTCTCTTTTTTTTAATGTTTATTTTTGAGAGAGGGTGGGGGGAGGGGCAGAGAGAGAGAGAGGGACAGAGGATCTGAAGCAGACTCTGTGCTGACAGCAGAGGGCCCCATGTGGGGCTCAAACTCAAAACCCTGAGGTCATCACTCGAGCCGAAGTTGGATGTTCAACTGACTGAGCCACCCAGATGCCTCTCAAAAAACTCTTCTGGATTTCAAGAAGATAATTATTTGTCACTTACATGTTGAAAACCTCTTATATCTAGGATATACATTTGTAGTGATAAATACAGTAGAACTGCTAAGAGAACACAGGGAAGCTTTGTGTTGTCCACACGTAAGGTATTTTATTCTTGTTTTGTAGGATTTAGGAGATGGGGTTACTACTTGAAATGATTTCACTCTGTTGTGTTGCTGTGTGTTGTAGGATGCTGCTGCTCTGCAGGATCTGTCATCCAGGACCCACGAACAGGATGTGTCTTTCCCGCAGTGATCCCACTCTTCAGCCCCTGCAGGAAGTGAAAGTTTTGCAGAGAACTTCTTAAAGAATGTTGTGGGCCCCAGTTGTTCCAGTTTTACCTCTTCTCCTGGTCTTTTTGGAGCAGTCTGTAAGCACCGCCTCACTGTTGGACAGTGGGCCATCATGGGGGGGGGGGCTCCTCTGTGACACCGCCCGGAATTCCCTTTCCCTGGCCAGGGTCCCACCTCTTAAGTCAGCATATTAATGTTCTCCGCAGAAAGGGTGTCATCCATTGCTCTTCTATCAGATACATAATGAACTCCTTCATTGCCTGTCTGAAGTTTTAATTTGGCAGTCCAGCTTTCTCTCTGTGTGGTTCCCCTGGGCACCTTTGCTTTGGAACACGGCTGCACTTACCGAAGATCATAAGGTGTAGCCTGTGAACTCTGATTTCCTGATACTTGGCTACCAGGTCCCGCAAAACTTCATTCCTTCTGGGTACATCAAAATGTTTTCCCATAATATTCCAATATTATCCTTTCTTTCTTTCTTTCTTTCTTTCTTTCTTTCTTTCTTTCTTTCTTTCTTTCTTTCTTTCTTTCTTTCTTTCTTTCTTTCTTTTCTTTCTTTCTTTCTTTCTTTCTTTCTTTCTTTCTTTCTTTCTTTCCTTTCTTTCCTTTCTTTCCTTTCTTTCCTTTCTTTCCTTTTCTTTCAGATAAAGGGTTTGGATACTAACCCTTTATTTGATATATTGTTTGCAAATATCTTTTCCCATTCTGTCAGTTGCCTTTTATTTTTGCTGATTGTTTCCTTCTCTGTGCAGAAGCTTTTTATTTTGATGAGGTCCCAGTAGTTCATTTTTGCTTTTGTTTCCCTTGCCTCCGGAGACGTGTTGAGTAAGAAATTGCTGTGGGCAAGATCAAAGAGGTTTTTGACGGCTTTCTCCTTGAGGATTTTGATGGCTTCCTGTCTTACATTGAGGTCTTTCATCCACTTTGAGTTTATTTTTGTGAATGGTGTAAGAAAGTGATCCAGGTTCATTCTGCATGTTGCTGTCCAGTTTTCCCAGCACCACTTGCTGAAGAGACTGTCTTTATTCCATTGGGTATTCTTTCCTGCTTTGTCAAAGATTAGTTGCCTCTACGTTTGTGGGTCCATTAATGGGTTCTCTATTCTGTTCCATTGGTCTGAGTGTCTGGTCTTGTGCCAGTACCATACTGTCTTGATGATTACAGCTTTGTAGTATAGCTTGAAGTCTGGGATTGTGATGCTTCCTGCTTTGGTTTTCTTTTTCAAGATCGCTTTGGCTATTCGGGGTCTTTTCTGGTTCCATGCAAATTTTAGGATTATTTGTTCTAGCTCTGTGAAGAATGCTGGTGTTACTTTGATAGGGATCGCGTTCAATATGTAGATTGCTTTGGGTAGTATCGACATTTTAACAATATTTGTTATTCCCATCCAGGAGCATGGACTCTTTTTCCATTTCTTTGTGTCTTCTTCAATTTCTTTCATAAGGTTTCTATAGTTTTCAGTGTATAGATTTTTCACCTCTTTGGTTAGATTTATTCCTAGGTATTATATGGTTTTTTTGTGCAACTGTAAATGGGATAGACTCCTTGATTTCTCTGTCGCTTCATTGTTGGTGTATAGGAATGCAACCGATTTCTGTGCATTGGTTTTATATCCTGCAATTTTGCTGAATTCATGAATCAGTTCTAGCAGTTTTTTGGTGGAATCTTTTGGGTTTTCCATATAGAGTATCATGTCATCTGCGAAGAGTGAATGTTTGACCTCCTCCTGGCTGATTTGGATGCTTTTTATTTCTTTGTGTTGTCTGATTGCAGAGGCTAAGACTTCCAATACTATGTTGAATAACAGTGGCGAGAGTGGACATCCCTGTCTTGTCCCTGACCTTAGGGGGAGAGCTCTCGGTTTTTCCCCATTGAGGATGATATTAGCATTGGGTCACTCGTATATGGCTTTTATCATCTCGAGGTATGATCCTCTATCCCTACTTTCTTGAGGGTTTTTATCAAGAAAGGATGCTGTATTTTATCAAATGCTTTCTCTGAATCTATTGAGAAGATCATATAGTTCTTGTCCTTTCTTTTATTGATGTGATGAATCACATTAATTGTTTTGTGGATATTGAACCACCCTGCATCCCAGGTATAAATCCCACTTGGGTCATGGTGAATATTTTTTTAAATGTATTGTTGGATCCAGTTGGCTAATATCTTGTTGAGGATTTTTGCATCCATGTTCATCAGGGAGATTGGTCTATAGTTCTCCTTTTTAGTGGGGTCTCTGTCTGGTTTTGGAATCAGGGTAATGCTGGCTTCATAGAAAGAGTTTGGAAGTTTTCCTTCCATTTCTATTTTTTGGAACAGTTTCAAGAGAATAGGTGTTAACTCTTCCTTAAATGTTTCGTAGAATTCCCCTGGAAAGCCATCTGGCCCTGGACTCTTGTTTTTTGGCAGATTTTTGATTACTAATTCGATTTCCTCACTGGTTATGGGTTATGGGTCAATTATATGACCATTTTATTGGCATATAATTGCTCATAATATTCTCTTTTTACTGTTTTTATTTCTGTTGTGTTGATTGTGATTTCTCCTCTTTCATTCTTGATTTTCTTATTTGGGTCCTTTCCTTTTTCTTCTTGATCAAACTGGCTAGTGGTTTATCAGTTTTGTTAATTCTTTCAAAGAACCAGCTTCTGGTTTCATTGATCTGTTCTGCTTTTTTTTTTTGGTTTCGATAGCATTAATTTCTGCTCTAATGTTTATTATTTCCTGACTTCGGCTGTTTTTGGGTTTGTTTTTACTGTTCTTTTTCCAGCCCCTTAAGGTGTAAGGTGAGGTTGTGTATCTGAGATCTTTCTTCCTTCTTTAGGAAGGCCTGGATTGCTATATACGCAGCCTTTGCTGTGTCCCAGAGGTTTTGGGTTGTGGTGCTGTCATTTTCATTGACTTCCATATACTTTTCAATTTCTTCTTTAACTGCTTGGTTAGCCTATTCATTCCTTAGTAGGATGTTCTTCAGTCTCCAAGTATTTGTTACCTTTCCAAATTTTTTCTTGTGGTTGATTTTGAATTTCATAGCATCGTGGTCTGAAAATATGCACGGTATGATCTCGATCTTTTTGTACTTACTTAGGGCTGATTTGTGTCCTAGTATATGGTCTATTCTGGAGAATGTTCCATGTGCACTGGAGAAGAATGTATATTCTGCTGCTTTAGGATGAAATGTTCTGAATATATCTGTTAAGTCCATCTGGTCCAATGTGTCATTCAAAGCCATTGTTTCCTTGTTGATTTTTTGATTAGATGATCTGTTATTGCTGTGAGTGGGGTGTTGAAGTCTCCTACTATTATGGTATTACTATCGATGAGTTTCTTGATATTTGTGATTAATTGATTTATATATTTGGGTGCTTCCACATTTGGCGCATAAATGTTTACAATTGTTAGGTCTTCTTGGTCTATAGAACCCTTGATTATGATATAATGCCCTTCTGCATCTCTTGATACAGTCTTTACTTTAAAGTCTAGATTGTCTGATATCAGTATGGCTACTCTGACTTTCTTTTGTTGACCATTAGCATGATAGATGGTTCTCCATCCCCTTATTTCCAATCTGTAGGTGTCTTTAGGTCTAAAGTGGGTCTCTTGTAAACAGCGTATGGATGGGTCTTGTTTTCTTATCCATTCTGTTACCCTATGTCTTTTAATTGGAGCATTGAGTCCATTGACGTTTAGAGTGAGTACTGAAAGATATGAATTTATTGCCATTATGATGCTTGTAGAATTGGAGTTTCTGGTGGTGTTCTCTGGTCCTTTCTAATCTTTTGTTGCTTTAGGTATATATATATATATATATATATATATATATATATATATATATACACACACACACACATTACATATATATATATATATATATATATATATATATATATTTACATATATAAATTTTCATCTTTTTTCCCCTCAGAGAGTCCCCCTTAATATTTCTTGCAGGTCTGTTTTAGGAGTCACAAACTCCTTTAATTTTTGTTTGCCTGGGAAACTTTTTATCTCTCCTTCTATGTTGAATGACAGCCTTGCTGGATAAAGAATTCTTGGCTGCATATTTTTCTGATTCAGCACACTGAGTATATCCTGCCACTCCTTTCTGGCCTGCCAAGTTTCTGTGGATAGGTCTGCTGCAAATCTGATCTGTCTTCCCTTGTAGGTTAGGGACTTTTTTTCCCTTGCTGCTTTCATGATTCTCTCCTTGCCTAAGTATTTTGTGAATTTGACTATGATATGCCTTGTTGATGGTCCGTTTTTGTTGAATCTAATTGCAGTCCTCTGTGCTTCCTGGATTTTGATGTCTGTGTCTTTCCCCAGGTTAGGAAAGTTTTCCACTATGATTTGCTCACATAACCCTTCTACCCCTACTTCTCTGTCTTCCTCCTCTGGGACCCCTAGGATTCTCATGTTGTTCCTTTTTAATGGGTCACTGATTTCTCTAATTCTTAAATCATGCTCTTTTGCCTTAACCTCCCTCTTTTTCTCTGCTTCGTTATTCTCTATAAGTTTGTCCTCTATATTGCTGATTCTATATTCTGCCTTATCCATCCTTGCTGCTGCTGCTGCATCCATCCGTGAATGCAGCTCAGTTATAACATTTTTAATTTCATTCTGGCTATTTTTTACTTCTTTTATCTCTGCAGAAAGGGATTCTAATCTATTTTCGACTCCAGCTAGTATTCTTATTATTGTGATTCTAAATTTTGGTTCAGACATCTTGCTTGTGTCTGTGTTGGTTAAATCCCTGGCTGTTGTTTCTTCGTGCTCTTTCTTTTGGGGTAAATTCCTTCGTTTTGTCATTTTGAAGGGAGAAAAGGAATTAATGAGGTAGAAACATTGAAAATAAAAAAATTAAAATTAAAAAATATTAAAATTAAAAATTAAAAACACACCCACACAAAAGTCAAATAGATGATGCTAGATCCTAGGTGTGTTTTGGTCTGGGTGTAGAAAGTGGTTGGACAGATTAGAGAAACAAACAAACAAAAAAAGGGGGGGAAGAAAAAAAAAGAAATCATTTGAGAATTTGAAAAAATGAATACACTAAAGTAGACTAAAATACACAAAAGTAGAGAATATAGTAGAAAAAATTATAGAAAAATATTTTTAATAAAAATTAAAAAGAAATATGAATTTTTCCATTTTCTGTATGTAAGAAAAAAGAAAAGAAATGAAAAAGAGAAAAAAGATTAAAAAAGAAAAGACAAAAAAAGAAATCATTTGAAAATTTGAAAAAGTGAATACACTGTAGTAGACTGAAATAAAATGATGGGAGTAAGATAGAATTTGAAAAAATTTACATAAAAGCAAAAAATATAGTAATAAAAATTAAATAAAAATATTTTTAAAATAAATTGATAGTAAAAATGAAGTTTTTCTCTTTCTGCATTCAAGAAAAAGAAAAGAAACGAAAAGGAGAGAAAAAGGGAAAGAGAAAAAAAGGGAATTGTTTGAAAATTTGAAAAGATGAGTACACTGAGACTAAAATAAAATGATGGAAGTAAAGTAGAATTTGAAAAAAATTACACAAAAGTAAAAAATATAGTAATAAAAATTAAAGACATATATTTTTTTCAACATTTATTTATTTTGGGGACAGAGAGAGACAGAGCATGAACGGGGGAGGGGCAGAGAGAGAGGGAGACACAGAATCAGAAACAGGCTCCAGGCTCCGAGCCATCAGCCCAGAGCCTGACGCGGGGCTCGAACTCACGGACCGCGAGATCGTGACCTGGCTGAAGTCGGACGCTTAACCGACTGCGCCACCCAGGAGCCCCTAAAGACATATTTTTAATAAAAATTGAAAATAAAAATGAGTTTTTTCTCTTTCTGTATTCAAGAAAAAGAAAAGAATTGTAAAAGAGAAAAAGGAAAAAGAGGCAAACAAAAATTGAATAGATGAACCTGCTAACAGATTGAAGTAGGACTGAAATTGCTTCTTTTTCCCCTAGAGGTTAGTCCAGGTAGCTCTTTATAGTCCTTAAATTAAGCCTGCGGTGAGGTTTGTGTTCTTGAAGAGCGAAGTTGGCCCAGTTGGGCAGGGCTCGGTGTAACAGCTCCGCTCTCCCCTAGATGGCGCTGCTAGCCTACTGGGGTGGATTGTTGCGATGCTCCTCGGTGCGCATGTGCATGCGCAGGAGCGGTGAAAAATGGCGTCACCCAGCCACTCCGTTTGTTCTCCTGGATCAGCAATCGTGCACCAGTCCTCCGTCTTCACCTCTCGTCCACTCCCCGGTTTTCCATTCTCCGTGACCAGGCCCCAGGCAGTACCTCCCTCCCAAGTTTTGTCTCAGATGCGGCTGTTTTCCCTGGCCCCTTACTTCCGAAGGACTGTGGCTTTGACCCGCTCCGCCTGTCTGCAGGAGGGTCTCACTGAGCCATGGCCGAATGAACAATGGCCTGATGTCAGCTGCACCCAGGAACGCCCGCTGGACCCTGCTTTTGCCGGTGCCCTGAGACTGCGGCCAGGTGCCAGCCCACCCCCCCAAAAAATCGCAAGACAGTGTAGCCTCAGCATTTCAGGGACCATGGAAAATCGCAACCCACATCTGGCACCAGGCTTCACCCTCAACAACCTTGCCCCAGCACCAGCAAATGTGGCTGCCTTCCGGGGTCTACTGGGACCAGGTGGCTTCAACAGTCTCTACCAAATGTCCTTCCAGCAGTGGAACCGCTTTTCCCCGTGTGGCCTGAGAACCTCCCGGACCCGACTGTGTTCCTGGGGATTCGCCTTTCCCACCAGAGCACCAGCAGGTATGGAGCTGCGGAGTTGCAGCCTTTGCGCTCCCCTTGTTTACAGTCTTAATGGAATTTAAACCCTCTCCTTTCTCCCTTTTTAGTTTAGTCCCTGCGGCTGTTTCTAATTTTCCACTTTCTCTCCAGCCGCTTTTGGGGAGGGGTGCTTTTCCCGTATGCTCCCCCCCCTCCAGTCTCTGCCCTCTCTCCGCCCACAAAAGGGGTTTCCTAACTTTCGGGGCTTCTTGCTCCCCAAGTTCAGCACTTCGTGTCGCGTACCTGCTGAATTCTGTGGTTCAGGTTGTGCAGATTGTTGTGTTAATCTTCCAATCGGTTTTCTAGGTGTGTAGGATGGTTTAGTGTTGGTCTGGCTGTATTTCATGGACGCGAGACACACAAAAAGCTTCCATGCTGTTCCACTATCTTCTCACATCTTCTTTATCCATTCGTTTAACACTGGACACCTGGGCTGCTTTCCTAATTTGTGTATTGTAAATAATGCTGCAGTAAACTTGGGGTGCATATATCTTTTTGATTTAGTGTTTTTGTATTCTTTGGGTAAATACCCAGTAATGGAATTACTGGATTATATGATAATTCTGTTTTTAAGTTTTTGAGAAACCTCCATCCTATTTTCCCCAGGGGCTACTCAACTTTGCATTCCCACCGACAGTGCAAGAGCGACTTTTTTTCCCCTCCACATCCTCACCAACACTTCCTCTTTCTTGTGTCTTTGAAAACACTAACTTTTAAAAACGGAGTTATTATGGTTTTTAATAATTTGTATCTAATTCCCAAAATATACCAGGCAGCTTAAAATAGCGTATGTAACACTGTGCTATATCTCTTGTGAACATTAATATGTTCCCCATTATAAAAACCTGTGAGATAAGGATTATTACTCTTCCAAGTTCACATAATGAGAAAGGAGCAGGTTCAAATTAATGCCTTTTTTTTTTCAGATACCCAAGCCTTTTCCACCACACCTACCTACCTCCTTACTGAATTGTTTATAATATTAATTTCCATATATCTCTGTTATATTAGTGTTTGGAGATAAGCATTCTCATTTGAATTTGTCTGAGTTTCCTGGTAGAAGAGAAACATGGAAAGGTAGGTAGGTAGGTAGATAGGGAGAGATTGGCACAGACTGAGAGGTGAATAGCTTATGTTAATACATCTTTTTACGTATATAAGCAAACATTTTCAATGGTAAATTTGATGAGTTTTCCACTAAAAAAGTCAAATTGGGATAAAGTGAAAAATATTTGAAGTCACCGTAATTGAATTCCAAAATGTTTTAAAATATCTTGAAGGTGGATTAATTAAAGCACTGAATCCAATCCCCCCACCTCTGCTTCCTTTATGGACAGGTCTTGTGATTCTGTAGGTGATCTCACTCATTGAAGAAAAACTTATTGATCAAAAGGCCCTTCTATGTGTGTACAATACAGTAATCCATCTCTCTCTTCCATGCTCAATGTTGGTGTATTTTTTGTCTACACCTCTGGATTATAAACTCCTTGGGAGTGAAGACTCTTCTTGTTCTCTCCTATCTTTTTGGGAAACTGATCAGGGTCAGGCCCGTCGTGTGCTCACTGATTCATGCCAGACAATCAGACGTGCTTTCAGGCCATGAGAGGAGACGTCCATGAGTAAACAGGGGGAAAAAAGAAGACAACATGGGTGCCTGGTGGGAGAGACTGGTTGTGTAAGAGGGTAACCAGCTCTGTATCCTCACTGTCTGCTTACAGGACCTCTTGTTTATTACCTAAGTTCAAACTTTGCTGGAGATGCCAGCACCTAATGTCATTACCCTTCCCCTCCAGTACAGACTAGGGACACAGGTGGGGATATATGGCATCAGTGATCTGCCTGATATCAGATTGGGGTGGATGTGCAAGCAGATGTTTGTTTTTGAATGACCAGACAGGCTGTCTCCTGAGATCTGACCAAAACTGGAACTTGGAGGAGATTCAGCTGGCTTTGGTTCAAACCAGACAAACTAAAACAATGCTAACAGCCAGGGAAGGAGTCTCAAGACCCCGCCGGAAATGCCTACTCACCTTCAGCCTGAAGTCCATAAAGTATAAACACGAGTATGTGAGCAGCCTTTGAGTCCTTGTGCCCTCCGTCACTGCATAGAACCATGCAGAACCGTTCTTCCATGGGGTAGAATGATGGCTGCAAATTTATAAATAATAACATTAAGTGGTATTGCAGCTAGGTGAACATGTGGTAGATAGAAATGACAGAAGCAGGGGCACCTGGGTGGCCCAGTAGGTTGAGTGTCTGGCTTTGGCTCAGGTCATGGTCTCACAGGTTCCTGAGTTTGAGCCCCCTGTCCGACTCGGCTGGGTGCTGTCAGCAGGGAGCCTGCTGCTTCTCCTCTGTCCCCCTCTCTTTCTGCCCTCCCTGCTGGTGCTGTCAAAAATAAATAAACATTTTTTAAAAATGAGAGAAGCATATTCACAATATAGAAGATTCTTAGGTTGTGGAAAATTAGTCTAAAATTAGAGAAATCCTAACACTGCCATTTATTGTCTATTGACCCTGACCATAATGTTAGGTACATATAATTGTGTGGACTCAGGTGGGTGAAAAAGATAATATCTCTAAGACGGAAATAAAATGGAGTGGAGAACTGGCAAGGATGTTGTCCATATTTGTTAACACTTTGGAAGCAGGTGGTCTGCTAAGTCTAGTGACAAGCCACTATGGTGCCTTTGGACCTGATGCCTCATCCCATGTGCTTTAGACAATCCTCCTTTTGGGTTGCAGCATAAGAGTTAGCTTGAAGCGTAGCTGCCAGGCCCATTTCATGGCTTTCTGTCTCTCTTACACACACACACACACACACACACACACACACACACACACACACACACATACACACACACACACACACACACACACACAATTTCATATTTGTATGAGGGAGAGCACGATGGAACATCCAATGTGGTTTAGCTTTCAGGACTGTAAATGAGAGCCTCTTTGTCAGTGAAGAGCAAACAAAACAAACTGGCCTGGGGTCAGCATGCTCTGGAATGCAGAATTGTTTGTCGCCAGTCAAACAGCCGCCTGATGTTGGGTTTACATAATGTTTCAGCAAACCGAAACAATGAGGACATTTACCATTAACTCTTGGCCTGAGCCATAAAATCAGAATGGGGAAGATCAGGGTCATTAGCTCTGATTCTTAAGACCCTGAAAACATATCTCTGCCCAGGTCAAAACAGCTACTTACAACAAGTCATACAAATTTATTTAACACCTAGTATTATGCCAAAGACTGTCTGGATAGGACGATGCAAAGGCCCAAGCCCTTTTGTAGGGTCGGATTTCCAGGCCTGCACTGAGATCTACCTAGCAGGTAGAGAAACTAGTAATGGTGGGGTGTCATTGTTAACGTGATTTTCTATTTAGACAAAATGCCCTGGGTGAGTATAAACAGAAGAGAGTGTTCAAGTTCACCTATGGAGTCAGAAAAATTTCCAAGAGGTGGTAGCATTTGAGATGAAGGGTAGACGTTTGCTGGGACCACAAACTGGTGGTGATGGGGTGGGCACAGAGGTGCATGCTGGACACCAGGATAAATAAGGGCATGGTGTGAAGAGCATGGATATTCCAGAAACTACTAAAAATAACATAGCGGTGTCAAATGTTGTGGTCAGAAAAAGCACGCTCTTGTGTGTATATCAGGCCAGGTGCTGATATTTTATCCTGGGCAAGGAGGAATGCCAGTGGAATATTTTGAGCTGAGGTAATGATTTGGCCGTGTTTTGTGTCTTAGATCAGTGCAGTGGCCTCAAGGCGGACAAGTGGGAGAATGGGTGACTGGAGCGGGTGAAGTGGTCCTTCGGACATGGGTTTGGGCAAGTTTTCCTGTCCGGAACACACTGTGGAGTTGTTAGGCACAGGTGAATCATCAGAGGCCTGCATAGGCAGCCATGGGATCTATGAGGGGAGCAGTGGGACATCAGGAACCAGCTGTATGGTCAGCCCTCACTCCACGCAAATGGTAGGGTTCAGGAATTGCTCTGTGCCGCCCCCGGGCCTCACCTGACTTCTGAGAGCTGTCCTCAGTGCTGGGCAGTGGGTTCACCACTGCTCTGGGGTGTCAGGGCCTGGAGAGCCAGGCTGTGTCAGCTTTGAGCAGTGCATCTGAGGTCCTGCTGCCCTGCCAGTGTCTGGAGCATAGCAGTCGGTCTTAATAAAAGATTTGTTGATCGAGCAGAACCCAACACTAATATAGGAGCCGGGGGTGCTGCAATGACCATATCACACAAAGCCCCTGTCTTGGAGGGGCATGTATTCCAGGTGGTGAGACCAGCAGTCAGCAAAAGAAACAAAATGCGTAAAAAGCTGGATGGTGAAATACACTGGAAAGAAAAAATACGGTGGTGAGGGTGGTTTGGAATTTTAATAAAGATGTTTAAGAAAGGTTTTACTGAGCAAAGACCTGCAGGAAGTTGGAGGGCACCCATTAGGACCTATGGGAGAAGAGCCATCCAAGGGAAGAGTCTGGGCCGAGATGTCGAATGGGGCGTGTTGGCACATTGGGAGCAGCAAGGGGACCAGCATGGCCCCAGAGAAGTGACTGAGGGTTTAGAGGGGTGGGAGGACAAAGCTGGGAGTTTGTCCTCTGCTCTGAGTGTGATGGAAAGTTCAGTTTGCTGTCCTTGCTAGACATGGGCAGCAGGAGCCAATGTCCTTGAAATAAGAAGTAGGAGCACTGCTGTGTGTTAGAAGGGCCTACAGATAGCAGCCACAGTGCCTTAATTCTTGGGATGCAGAGGGAGATGGGAATATGGACTAATATTAGATATCATGGAGTTACTCTTAATTTGCTTAGGTGTGATTATTCTATCAATAGAATGGGAGAATATGTAGGACAATGTCCTCATTCTGAAAAGAGGCAGTAGTTATGGGTGAATTGTCATGATACCAGGAACTTTTTTTTTTTTCAAGTTTGTTTGTTTGTTTGTGTGTTTAGAGAGAGCATGAGTCAGGGAGGACCAGAGAGAGAGGGAGAGAGAGAATCCCAAGGAGGTTCCCTACTGGCAGTGCAGAACATAACTGGGGACTTGAACCCACAAACGATGAGATCATGACCTTAGCTGAAGTCAGATGTTTAACCGACTGAGCTACTGAGGTGCCTCAGGAACTTACTTTGAAATGATTCAACACACACACACATACACACACATGCACACGCACACAATTGAATGGATACATATATACATAGATAATACCAAAATATAAACCATTGTTGCATCTGTGTGGTCTGTATGTAGATTCTGGTTGTACTAGTCTGTCAACTTTCATTTTAGAAAATTTTGATTTTGAGAAGTTGGGAAAAACCCTTTCTGCTATTGTCCATTTTTCTTGGCTCTGCTTTTGGTTGCACTTACTTATTCTCATGAGATTCTGCCTAGCCCCGTAGGCAATTTATTTACTTTGGATCAGAAATGTTTACCTCTGGAGGCTTATAGGAGACACGGAGCATAGGGATTTGGATGGGATATCTTGTGGGTGGTACTCCAAACACTTGGCTGGCGATCCTGAACAAGATAGGACTCTCAGTGGACAGATCGTGCATGCCTCCCAATTTTAAGACACTTCTATGCATGGGGAGGACAAAGAAGAAATGGAGCTTTGGGGAGACTGATTCCTCTCTGGAGTGCGTGTTTTCCCTGATGTTGTGGTTCTAAATTATTCTGCTGTTTACCTGCTGTGTGGCCTGACAAGAGGGTAATGTGATTTAGAAACTCAGCAGTCATCCAGAAAGTCTGTTTCCAGTCAGGCGCTAACCAGGCACTGTCAGGGGATTGGCCTGGGGTATATTAAATCCCAAATTTAGTCCAGAGGCCAATATATCTGCAAATGTTAGAAAAGTTCAGTTGCCCTTTGCATGGGTCTCATCAATTCCATGTGGTATTTTCCATGTGAAAGTAAGAAGTATTGCATCCAGAAAGCTGGGATTAGCACCTCAGGTCTCCTGATAAGGTGTCAGCATATGGTTAAGATGTGAACATTTATATACACACACACCCTGTGTCAGCCACACAAGACAAAAAAAATAACTCTGGAAAAATAACTTAGATCTCAGAGAAAAGAAGAATGTAGGTGGTAATGTATAAAGGACTTCCTAAAAATGAAGTTTTTCACAGTCTTTGATTTAAAAAAGTCTTTTGTTCGCTGTAGGAATAACAATAAAAGAGAAAAGTCATTTGAAGCTAATTGGGGAAGTAGAAAAATGAACTGTAGTTCTGTGTTTTCTCAGTCCAGTAATAATAATAATACTAGCAACTGTAATGCCAGTTAACATTTATTGAGTGCTTACTGTGTGCCAGGCATGGTAAGCACTTTTTACATTTAACTTAGTGAATTCTCATAATGACCTAGGAGGTAACTATTATTATCATCCTAAGTTTTAGAAAGCTGAGGTCCAGAGAAGTGAAATAACTTGTGTGAGGTCCTATGATGAGTTATTACCAGGTAAGATCTATCAAGTGGTCTTTTGAGGCAAGCTAAATAAAACTGTATTGCATTTTTGTAGAGTCCCATTTTTACTTCCTCCTCTTGCCATGGTAAGGCTCGTCTTATCCCTCTGAAGGAGGGAAAAATGCTTTCATGACTCACTGTTAAAAAATTAATGTTGTACAGCAGGACTTATATATTTGGAATAAAACTTTCACAAAACACTTTTACTATATGTGATACACTTTGCTATTTCCCATTATATTCTGTTTCATTTTAAAAATGCTGATTGTGACATGCTCATGGATTTTATGTCTTGCTTAATGATTTAGAACCCATTGTTTAGAAAAACTCTTCTTTAGTTCACTTCACTTTTCACAGTCATCTTATGAAGTCAGTATAATTTTAACACCCGTTTTACAGATGAGAGAACTGAGTGAGTATGTTCAGGGTTTATGCAAAGAAGCCAAAGTCTATACCTTATACTTGAGATTATATATTTTTCAAAACAGACATTAGTTATGTTAAAACACAGCTTTGTAAATTCTTATGAGCTTAATACATTGTCTGTAGCCTGAATAAATACACAGTCTTGTACATCCGGGTATATGGGCACTGTTCTAGATCTAACACAAGAAGATGGGCCTGTAGTTTATCAAAGGTAAAGTAACTAAAGTTGTGGTAGCTTTTAGTTATTATACCTGTTTCATCATTTGATTAAATAATTACAACTTTTGTCATATGGAGATCTGAGGAATTCTTTGAGATCAGAGTTGCTTATTTTCTAGGAAAAGGATTGAAACACAGAGGCCACACCTTCAGAAATGTGGTTAGCAGACTCATCTGGGGATTTGTGAATTATATATTTCGTTTTGTCAGCCTCCAGTGAAATTTCAGCATTTGTATCAATCATTAGTAGGCGATGGACCACACAGCATGACACATTACACTTGTGCTCTCACACAGCACACGAGAGTTTGTCACCAACAGAAATTATCAATATTTCGTATCACCTCACAGTATTGCAGACATTTCAAAATATCATTCATGCTCATCAACTAAACTGAAGTCATGCTAGTTACCAGAGCCACCATTAGATCTTGGTATTGAATGTGCTGATGGAGAAGCACACGGATTAGTGTATCACAAATGTTGTTCTTAATATTTTGGTCATTGCGTTTCAGTATAATTTTATGTTTTCGAGTACATTAGAAAATAGAAATAAGAAAGGGTCCATAGGTCTTACCAGATTGTCCAAGTGGGCCATGGCTCCGAAATGCATTAAGGCCTTGGCTAAAGGACGGGGATGGGGTGGAGGAGCTTGAACATTAGCTGATGGTTCCTGGAGACCTCTTTAGAAACAGGGCCTATTTCTAGCCCCTCAGCATCAACATCATTTATTGTGATGGTTTGGCATATGGAGAAGTGGACTACCTGCTCTTTCTAGGCAACGTGGAAACTGATGGGAGCGATTTCTTTGGTCCTTTAAGTTTTTTCCTCTGGTCTCTGAGTCTGTCCCTTATGTTCACTTTCCTGTTTTTGCCTTCTTCATTGATAGGACTCTGCCTCTTATATTTGGCACACAGAGGCATGAAGGAGCTTTAGAGCTACCGTTTTGCTGAATTTAAGTGGAGGAAGTCACCTTTGTTTAGCAGATACCCATTGTTGATGGTTTCAACAACAACAACAAAAAACCCAACTGACTGATTTTCTTGTCCCAGTAGTGGGAAAAACCTACATTTCTGGGCTGAGTCCTGGTGTTAGTCTTCCTAAATATTCATGTTGCTTTGCAGAAGTTAAGGGCCAGGGAAATGACCAGTGATTTAAATTATTGCTAGACCTGCATTACAGTGCTGGGAACATTAAATAATAAGTAACACACCTACTCTCTCTCAAAAGTCTCTGCTTTGATGAAGGGTTGCAATGGTTTTCATTCAGTCTTGTGTTAAATTTAGCCATAAAAATGTTCTGTATATTTACAGGAAAATAGGTTATTGTGTGTTCTATGAATTGACATGTTTGACAAAGCTGAATTATTCTAATCTTGGGATCATCAGGATACAGAAAGTTTAATTTACCTCTGAAATTCCTTTGAGATGATATATACTCCCTTCTATGATGTTATCAGAGTTACCTCTGATTGAATAACTCCATTCCTTTTTCACAATCTTAGCATGTTCCCTCTGTTGTCAGTAGAATGATGGAGTTCAAGATGCTTCAGAGGGGGCCCAGGGTTTCATGGTCTGGGCCCTGCTACTTCTTTATAGCTGACCGTCTTCCCCCATGTTATATAAATTCCATCCTTTCTAAGGTCCTTGTATTTTCCTGCACTCATTCTGACTTCAACTACCATAACTCTGCATAGGTGATTCTTTCTCTTGCTCTATTTGCTTCCTGGAAAACTCCTATTGGTCCTTTCAAATCTCTTGGGCATCACCCTCTTTAGGAAGACTTCCCTTTAAAAAAAGTGGTTTTAGGGGCGCCTGGGTGGCTCAGTCGGTTAAGCATCCGACTTGGGCTCAGGTCATGATCTCACGGTCTGTGAGTTTGAACCCCGCGTCAGGCTCTGTGCTGACAGCTCAGAGCCTGGAGCCTGCTTCAGATTCTGTGTTTCCCTCTCTCTCTGACCCTCCCCCATTCATGCTCTGTCTCTCTCTATCTCAAAAATAAATAAACATTAAAAAGAATTAAAAAAATGGTTTTAATTCCAGTATTGCTAACATACAGTGTACTATTAATTTCAGGTGTACAATATAATGATTCAACAATTTCATCCTTCACCCAGTGCTCATCCCCACAAGTACCCTCCTTAATCCCCAAGAAGACTTCCCTTGTATTGACCTCTACTCATTGCTACCCATCCAATAGAGGCTGGAGGATCTGTGTTGGCATATTAACTGGTGGTATTGCTCTGAATGCATTAAAATGGCTTATTTTCACAGTAGTATCCTCCTTTAAAATGGAATTCTCCTTGAGGAGAAAGAGAGTATCTTTATCTCTTTATTACAGGTGTCTAGCATGAGACAGGTACTCTTCTGATTTTGGATGAAAAAATATAATGGTCATGCTAACCTAACTGATGGTGTGTTGAGAGGATGGAGTAGTAAAATTCAAGCATTACATATTACATACCATATGGGTCACTTCTTGTGTCCTTCCTTATGTACTCGTAGCCTAACTTTTGACTCCAGCCGTTGCTGTGACAACTGTGTGCACTTGGGACCCATCAACTCCTTGTCTCACCTGCACCACTTAATTCTTGCTTCCTGATCTAGGGCTTCTCTGATGCTTCTGCTTGCAGAGACCAGGCCACTCATTCTACCCTATGCTCACACTGGAAGTGGGAGTGATCTAAACCCTATGGGGCAATGGTGGTAATTGCTGGGTAAATATTACCCAGTCCCCACATTCCTCAGGAAGACACTGGGGGCTCATTCTGCAAGACAGTTCAAAGTATCCCAGGAGGAAGGAGCCTCAGTTGCCCATCCCAGTGACTATTTCAATAAAATGTCTGTGTATTGGCTTCCCCTCCTTCCCTGTTTCAATCCGCCCTGTTCTTTACTCCTGTACCTTGGAATCACTTCCCCAAAAAAATGATCTTGTCTGAGGCTCTGCTTTTGAGGAAACCAGACTAAGTCAGAGCCCTGATTTAAAACCAGCCTCGTTATGTTATATTTTTCTTAGCTTGAGCGATGTTTGGAGACTATTTGCAAGTCTCATAAAGTAGCCAGATGGTATGGAATACAAATAAATAGGATAGCATCCCCTGAATTTTGTATAAATGTGCTATAAAGTATGTGATGTTTTGTGAGTTAGGGATTCTTATTTCCTTCAATCAGGAGACAGACTCAGACAGTTGTTCAGTTTTGTAAAAACACTTCTCCGTAATTCTACAGCTGTGTCTTAGGTGGTAACTGATAGTGATATTTTGATCACAGCTTTACAGATGGTGAGGTCCTAGACACAGCAGCTTTCTCTGAGCAAGTGTGAGGCCCTGGAAGACACACGCCTTTCCCATAGGTCAGCATAAGGAACTTGGATGTGAAACTCTATGCTAATACCAGTAGGCTGGATGGCTTGCTCTGGTGTGTACGTGTGTGTGTATGTGTTCGTATGTATTTCTTTTTTAAGCACAAGGTGTGGATTCCAACCTCATATTTTAAATATCATAATCCTTGGATTACAAATAAAAAAAATACTTTTTTTTTGAAAAATGCAAATTATTAACCAGTAAAATTGGCATCTGAAACCCTGTGCATTACCAAGTGGGTAAATTACGGAATTATTGTATCCTTTGCAGCTTAGAAGAGACACTCAGCGTTACTCAGAGCTGGAGACCCAAGTAATTTCTAACACAGCCTAGGCCTTTGGAGTCCCCTTCTCCTGGTCCTGTGGTACACCACACTGCCTTTTCTTGAGGATCTTTCTTTTATTTTTTTAATTTTTAAGAATTTTTAACGTTTATTCGCTTTTGCGAAACAGAGCAAGACTGAGTGTGTGGAAGCAGCCATAGAGAATACTGAAATGAATGAGCATGCCCGTGTTCCAATAACGCTTTATCTACAAACATAATGGCAGGCCTGATTTGGCCTGAGGGCTATCATTTGCTGTCCCTTGTTTTACACCATTGGAGTTACAGTGATTTCTACTTGTTGGTCGTAAAAAGGCTAATGGGTTCGGGAGTGTTAAAACCGCCGCCCCGCCTGGTGGTGAGCTGGGCTGTTGCATCACAGCACACACGTGATTGGGCTTCCTTCCAGGTCTGTGTATGGTCAGACTCTGAGCCAGCAGCCAAGACAGTGAGCCTGGCACCCACGGTGCTCCGGTTTCCAGAAAGAATCACGAATACTCTTCCTGTGCAGATAAAGGAACAATTGTACTACAGGAGAACTTACTGGAAAGTAACGTGGGGTCACCAGGAAGGAAAAGGAATTCACTCCTCAGTCACAGTCTTCAGTCTGGTTGGGAGTCACTCAGACTTGGAAAGGTCAGTTAGGATGCATGTCTGATTTTGGCAGGCCTCCAGGGCTCTGCACTCATGGAATAATACCTTGGCTTTGGTGATTACAATGGCACACTCAGAGCTTCCTTTGGCTGCTCCGGCCATCCCTTCCTCCTCACAGTCAGGTACATGATTCCTTCCAGTATTTCACCCTCATGTGTCATCTGCCGATGCTAAGATTTATTTCTGTCAACCAAAATTGCCAATAGACTCAGTTTGCCTTCTTTCAGTTTTATCTTTCACAAACCTTGACAACATGGCTTTTGAGTCTCATACCCCATGCTTCCCATCCCTGGGATCTGGTCCCAGGTTTGAGGCCCTGGAAGACAAATGTCTTTGCAGAAGTCGATGCAAGGAGCTGGGATTGAACCCTATTATGCCAGTGGACTGGATGAGTGTCCCTGTGTGTGCACATAGGTACGTGCATCTGACTTCAACCTTCAAATCGTAAGATCACCTTCCCCTTGGGCCTCTCTGCTCAGCGAAGCTCCTTCAGTAGCCTTGGTGCCCTCAGTTAGATTCATGAGTGGGTATTCTCTGGCTGTCATTCTCTAGTCATCTCTCCTTCTCATTTTTTATCAGGTGGATCCACATCATGGTCTGTTTCAAAGTTGAAGGAGGGGCTTTCAGAGGCTGGATGAATTTTTCAAAGGATTTAATGATCTAATACTAAAGAAAAGTACATGCATTACCTGTTTTGATGATCAGTTGGCCACACTGGATACTGGTCATAAAAGCTCTTAATGGAGGTCTAAATTTTTAGTGTTGAAGTGTTTTAGGGGGAAAAAAAATCACACATTATTATTATTTTCTCCAAGTAGCACTCTGGCCCTTAGGGAAAGGGATGTTGGTCGTTATGTGAGAGGAAGCAGAAATGAAGAGGAAGGAAGGAAGGCAGGAATTTGATTATTTCTTCATAAACAGCTGATTCCTTTAGCACCTGGCTGTGGCTCCTGCTGCTGTGAGAAGAATATCAATGGCTTTAATATTCCATTGTTTGTGGCTGGAAAGCATTTGCTTGCTGTTCTAAGCTGCTTGGCTCGCAGGCTGGCAACGGGGCAGAAAATGTGGTGGATATAAGAAGAAAACAAGCCAAAGTGCTTTAAGTCAGGTTAGCTTCCCCTTTAAAGCCCATCTGGGATTTCTTTCTCTCTCCCTTCTTAATAAATCTGTTTGATTTGTAACTATATTTCTTACCCTGAAGAGTGGCATATTCTTCAGTGTACAGGTTCTATTGTTCTGCTCACATTATGGCTTTTTTGTTAGTATTTTTAATGGCCTACTTTGTTTTGACGAAATCCTATCTTCTTCAGTAACACCAACGTTGACGAATGATTAATGAATACAAATGAAAAAACCACTCTCAAAACAGAAGCTAGAAAAGGTGGGGGAAGAGCCGTGGGCAGATGAATTTGAAATGGCTCATTACCACAAGGTGGCGCTGTTAAAACACCTCATTTTAAAGTCCTAAAAACAGGTTGCAGATAAAGAAGGAAAACAAAATTAAAGACCCTTTCATAAGAAAATACTTGGTATCACAAGAGTGGAGTGAGCGTGTGTGATGTTATTTGTGTGTGCATGTGTATTGAAGATATAATCGTTACGGGGAGAAGTGATAGAATTGTGTTTGTTTTTTGAGAGAGGTGTTTAATGATTGATACTCTCATAATTCAAATAGTAAATATTTTTATTGGGTTTTTTAAGTATGTTTAATTGCAACTGGATCCTTCCTGGAGTTTTCTGAAGCATGACATTGTGGACATCAGAATGATAGGTTAAATTTACCATTGCTTAATCTACTTGCTTTCTACATAGAGAGCTTGCACACTAGGGGCATTTATTTGAAAACAATTAGTGCTCCATTAGGGGAAACATGAGGCTAGCAGGGTCTCAAATGTTCTTGACTGCTGTGGGAACTTGGTGTGTGGAAAGATGGTAAGTTAATACAGTACTTGGAAAATACTTCCTTACTTTAAAACGTGTTGTCTATTATGCGACTCCCTTGATGCCACTACTACTGTTGTTAAAAGTGAATGTTTTCATGTTTGTGCATTCTTTGTTTGTCTAGAGTATCATTTACTGTTGGACAGAGAGATGAAAAGCTGATATTTTTCAAGGTTGTACTTTGAAGGAAAGGTGTTCATATAATGGTCCAGATGATCTTACTCCTGAGCAAAGGCAGGAGTGGAAAGTTATCTAACACAAGTGAGTAGAAGCACCCAAACTATACATGGATGTTCCCTTACTCCATCCTCATAGCAATTCTCTGAATCAGATGATGTTAATAATATCCATTCTCAAGAGAGGTTCTGAGAAGTTAAGTAACCTGTCAACTGTCACAAAGCCACCGTGTGGCACAATCAGGAGTTGAGTTCAGAAATTATTCAAGGGAGGAAATGCAAGGAAATGAAAAGGAAAAGGTCTAGGCTGTCTTGCAATTTGTATTTAGACAAAGCCTGATCACATAATGTGGATCTCTTTGAAAGAAAAATAAACCTGCTTTCCCTACAGCCAGATGAGGGCTGTAGGTAGAGTAATACACACATGCATGTACATACATATATATATATATTTTTTTCTACTTCTCATATGCAATTTTCATCTCTGTCTTAGCATAACTATAACATTTCCCACCATCCACAAAGCATGTTCTGTGAATTTTTACCATAGCTGGGGGGAAGCACTACAAGTTGATCATGAAAGCTGTAGCTGTGATATCTCCCAGATAACTCATACTACAGAGGCACTGACCCAGCTGGAAATGCAATTCATGATAGAGAACTCAACTGATTTCTGCTTCAGGAAAAATTACGTTAATGGGAGTATGAAACTTTAATGACAGTGATACATGCTAGATACTCCATATGCTGGCAGAATCTGAGCCTATAGTAATATAAAAAATCCTCTTTATTGTTTTGAAGTATCTGAAAGAATTATATGTCTATAATTAGACTTATAATTGAATTCTATTTAGGGTAGTAGTATTAAGCCTATATTTTGCAGAGATACCTGTGTGTCCATCTGGGAAATTGTGTGGAAGGTGATAGTTTGTATGGGGTGGGGGTGATGGTGGGTGTGAAGGGAGTGTAATGGAGGAGGTGGACTTTGGTCATCTATCTGGAGCAGGTGGGCGATTTCTTATACATACAGTATTTTGTATATGTGGGATATTTGATTTTGGTGTCAAGTCCCATAGTATATTGGGAATCTAAGTGATTTATTTAGGTTTGTTTGTCTATGTATGTATGTATTTATTTATTATTTTTATTATTTATGTATTCATCACACAATCATACTTAAAATATTCAAATATTTTGACGATTTGTTTTTAAAAATGAGAAAAGATTCCCTGTGACCTCTGGCTTTCAGGATTGAATGTGACACAGTATTTGGAAAGAAAAAAATTATTATAGATCTCAGAGAGGTGCATCACAAAGGATTTAAATTCTTAGTTTGATATATATAAGAAAAGGAAAGAATCTCATTCTGTGATGACAAATCTTGAACCAGCCCGAGGCTGACTAATATAGAAGTAAAAGCAAGCAGGAAGCATTTTGACAAGCCGCAGACCTGGGGTTTATGCTGCAGTTTTGAATGGTGTCCTCTAGTGGTTCGGAAACAGTGACAGGAGTGTCATTTATTTGGCTGTTTCTTGGCTCGTTTTTCATTCCTCTATGTTACAAAGGGATCTCACATGCCCATTGTAGAGAAGGGAATCAGAAGACCTGGATCAGCAGGCAGCTTGGAGACTTTTTTTTTGTTTATGAGAAAGGTATGTGGTTTATCTTCTAGCGTACTACTAGCTGTGTTTTCAGGATAATATTTTTGGTGTCGAAAAAGTGCTTCCTGCCTGGCATTGCACTTGCACTGTTGCCATTTGTGTTTTGCTGCAGTTGAAACATGGTGTGACTTGGTCTAGTTCCCAGCTCCTGGAGACCACAGGAAGCACAGACAGGTACCTGCTTGATTCTCCACGGCTGCAGACATTCCCCAGGGTGCATCAGGTAGCACACACTGCACTTCCTGTGTCATGCCCACGTCCAGCTGTCAGGCCCTCACCCAGAGGGCTGGGGGAGTACTTGGGAGTATTTTGTTGATTTGGACTCAAGGTTAAGCAATCTGTTTTAGATCTGAGGAAACTTACCTTAAGGAATATTAAAAGGTCTTATGAAAAGGTTGGAAGGATTGGCTACATGTCGGTTTGTTAATGAGACTTGAGTCATACTTATCTTGGTAGTTAATCAGTTAATAAATGATTTCAATATGATATTTCCTTTTCTTCTTAAAAGTTTTTCCCTGGCCCTAAAGGGTTGCCAAGGATATGGCGGTCTTTGGTGATTTCCTGTGCACCTTTTGCATTTCTTTTTTTTAATGACACCTCCTCAGTATGGAGAAACAATAGAGGAAAAAGGAAATTTAGGGAAAATAACCAAATGCAGGATCAGGAATCAAGCTGAGATTTTTGCGTTCCATGTTCTGTATACTGCTTTGGCATTGTTAATAGCAAGCTAAGTATTTAATAGCTAAGCAACAAGAACTTGAGACTCGAGCCCCATTTTTGAGATTCACATACACCAAAAACTATTGGGAAGCAACACCTGAAGTGTATATTTATTACTAATTTATTTACACAAGACCTCATTCTGTAAAGGAAGTTAGTGGTTTGCAGCAATAACATGTACAATAAATAATAGCAAAATATGAAACAGAGGAGCTGGAATATGTATATCAGGACAAAAAGCCAATATGAACTTAACCAAAGGACTTCAAGAATGTTCCATGAGGGCTCATCAGCTGTTACAGTCCTGCCTCCTGTCTGGCAGCAAGCCAAGATGAGGCCAAGTGTAAAAAGGACCACAGGCAGAAAGTAAGGAACATGGAAGCCTTCCCTGACAAACACATCCTCTCTGAGTGCCCGCAATTCTCATCATTCCTTAATCACGCATTGCGCCGAACACTAGATCATGGAGAAGCTTAAGAGGGTTGATTTATCTGCATATCAAATCACTATTAATTGTTACAGAATGGGGCCTGAAGCAGGTACATTTTGTTGGCAAAAGGGGGTTGGGTCAGGAGCTTAGCACCCTCAGGCCGAGTCCCAGGTGGGCATGCACCCCAAGGGTCTCGTACATGGTGGGGGACAGGCAGTGTGAGAGTCAGGAGCTCTGATTACAAACAGGATCTGTACTGTAGCTTTCTTTTTTCCTTTAATTGGCATTGGTATAATAGGATTACAAAATAAAAGGAAGCCAAGGATTTATAATTGCTTTGTAGAGAAATATTTACCCTTATTTCTAGGAAATGAAAGAAACGTGGGTAGGGATGTCCTCTTCTTATAGGAAGATACAGATTGCTTCTTTATTTGGCATCAGCTACAACCTGTTGGCCTAATTATAATTTGGCCAAGTCAAGAAGACACAGGGAAGCAAAGGATTCAGGCTAGCAAAATTTTATTTCGGTCTTTTACAGACTTTTGTGGGTCATGCTGTGATGCAAGGAACAGGTATCTGCAAACGACCTTTGATGCCTTCTCTTCTCTGGGTTGCCTAGACAGTGATTCAGCTGGTCTGGGGGACTTCCCTGTGCCAGGGGGAGATGTTGTGCCCAAGCTCAGCTTCTCACAGGATGGGTGACTTTTCTCGCAGCGGGAAGGCCTGCAATTCCACATGGGCCTCAAGATCTCTGGATGCTGGGTGGCTGGCTTTCCTGGACAATTCTGATAAAGTTAGCATCTAAACACAGCCCCCCTAGCAACAGGAATCTGTCTGCACTTCCTACAATAAGGCCACTTTCTCCTGCATATCCTTAACAAAGGTACAGAGGAAAGGGGGTTGGGTTTCTTTACTGCACAAATAAGCCACAGTGCTTGTCTAGCAGAGTGCCCCGGCCACTCTCTTTGGGGCGAAGAGTGACCCCACCTTCTCTCCTCTCCTCTTGCCTAACTGTGCAAGCCTCCACTTTCCTCAATAAAGCCCTTTCTTTAACCCATATTCTGTGATGTCGCAGTTCCTCTAAGGTCCGTGCGTGACAGGTTGCAATCCATGAGACTCACCTTTAGAACAGTTGTTGTAAAGGCAACAGGAACGATAGCCTTTGTAGCCCACATTTAAATTGTGACCCAGAGGTCACTAGAATAACATAGCAAAATGGCATTTTCTTCATGATTAAAAATCCTCAGAGTGCCTGGGTGGCTCATTCAGTTGAATGTCTGACTCTTGGGTTTGTATTGGGTCATGGTCTTGTGGTTCTTGAGATCAAGCTCTGGGTCAGGCTCTGTGCTGTTGGTGCAGAGCCTTGGGATTCTCTCTCTCCCCTATCTCTGCCCAGCTCTCCCCCCCAACCCTGCCCTGCTGCCGCTGCCTTTAAAACAAAACAAAACAGCTCTCTTAGGTTCAAGGTTAGTTCTGGACCTGGAGTTAATTGACTCTGCTTAGGCATCATTTATAGCCTCACAGGGTAGAAGCCTCCCTCTACTTAAATTCTAACTTCATTCCTGTTAATTGTGTTGCTCTCTGTAGGTAAGTATTAAGCAGACCATAAAATGCAGCGTTTGTGGTCAGATTTCATATGGGGACCTGAGTGAATGATGTACAACACTGGAGATAGTTTCATTAACATGATCACTCTCACTAATGAATATTTACCCACCTCACACTGGGTGCTCTGCTCTGCTGACTGCATGCTGAATGATCCTAGCATTGGTAACAAATACAGGTTCCAACGTTGTGGAAACAGTAAAGCCTTATGCAAGTGTAAAGTCGTCACTCAGTTTTATTCATTTTATTGTTGTTATTGTTGTGGGAACACTGGTTAATTCAATTCTGTCCCCTGAATTCAACTTTAACCAGGATTAGTTTTTATGACAACTAAGGGCATTGCTCACCAACGAAGGAAAATAAGGATTGAATTGCTTTTCACACGTCCTTTTAAACCTTCTGTCTGAATATCATAGAACTCTGCTATTTTATTTATTAATTTATTTTTAACATAGTTTATTGTGTAGATTCAAATAGGTCTTGAGACTATAGTGTTCCCTAAAACAGAACATCTGCTTGTAATTAAAGTATTATGTCACATGTTCAGCTCACTTATGGTTATAGAGTGCCATCTACCACTTTCCATATTAACAAAGGACTTTATTAAACTGTAGACAAAAATCTAAATCATTACATGAAATAGAACAATGAGTGCTATTAAGTTGAAGTGCCATCCAAAGGTAGAGAATTACAGTAATATATTGGGAATTATGCATTGTAGGAAGATTTGTGCTCTTTATTTCTTATTTTATCACAGAATTTTATTGATCATTGATCATAATCTTTAGTTGAAGACATGTGGTTTAGTATTTTTAATAGAATAATGAACACCTGTGAAGTCCCTGTCCAACCCCAGAACAAGGCCACCACCAGAAAAACAAACAAACAAAAAACCCCCTACTCTTGGGGTGCCTGGGTGGCTCAGTTGGTTAAATGTCTGACTTCAACTCAGGTCATGATCTTATGGTTCGTGGGTTCAAGTCTCACATTGGGCTCTGTGCTGACAGCTGGAGCCTGGAGGCTGGAGCCTGCTTCAGATTCTGTGTCTCCCTTTCTCTCTTCCCCTCCCCCACTTGGGTGTGTGTGTGCGCGCGCGCGCCCTCTCTCTCTCTCTCTCTCTCTCTCTCTCTCTCTCTCTCTCTCTCTCTGTTAAAAATAAACATTAAAACCTACTCTTACCGCTACTCATAAATGGTGAGTTAACCTATAGCGCCCCTTCCTGGTTGTTTCCTTACCGTCAGCAGCAGCATCATTATTACTTCCTTGAACTGTTACAGTGGCTATTAAATTTTGCCCCCATAGGCCGTGTAAACTGCATGCCATAGAAGGTTAAGCTAATATAACCAACCAATACTGGATACTTCGGTTAATCAAACATGACCACGCTCCTTTGGCAGTACTGTTTTTGCAGTTGTAGTGTCAACTGCGTACCTACTGAGAGAATTGTACTTCTAGCAGGCACATCCCATGTTCCTGAGGCTTCTTGGCCATTCGAGTGTCATCCTTGGTTGATTAGTTCGTTCATCCATTCATATATTCAGAGAACATTTCCTGAGAGCTAGGCGCTGGGCTTGGTGCTAGGGCTTCAAAAGCCAAACTGGGGAGGCAGAGTTGCAGAGAGGTCATTGTAATTGGAAGTGAGAAGTGAAAGAAAGCTGTGTGCAAAGGGGGTTGCTTGGGTAGGAGAAGGTGAGGGCCACTCTCTCCGTTCTGATAGAGCTAGTGGAGGCCACCTAAGGAGGTGATATGTGTCGTGGGGATTTTTCTGATGAACAAGAGATGGAGGTTTACGGCAACACTGAATAAAGTTACTCTAACGAAACAGAGGGAGATAGCTGCCTCTCCCTCCTCAAGCCTGCTGGCTTTGTCAAATTGTTCATACCCGCCACTAGCCAGAAAATGAAAGTATAAAACTACTTAGAGACCTAGTTCTAGGCTGGGGTTTATTTCGTGCATACACTATTAGAAGTAAACTTTGTGAACAAATGGAATGGTGTACTTGCACGGTCTCAGAACGTGCGGTGGGCAGATATAACCAGCATGCAAGCACATCATTGTGAGAAGATAGGTGGTTGCAACATCTTCACTAACCCCAAAGATAAAAAGGTGTGTGGTAATTCAGTAATATCACAGTGCTATCCCGGAAGTACTTGTCTTCTTGTCTGTTATACAGGCACTCAATTCTGTGTCTTTTCTACCACAGAAATACAAAATGCATTTGGAAAAAACCCAGAACCAAACAGAATACAGTGTCTCCTGAGGTTTCTCCTTTATCTGTTCCCTGGAGGTAATGGGGAAAGACTAGTAAACCAAGATGAGAACAGCATCATTTGGGTGTACAATCCATATAATGATGCTGTGGCAATAATTCTTTGTTTCTTACACTAATCGAGTCAAAGGCTTATAATAACATGATTCTGAAGCCAGAGCAGACAGCAGATTTCTGTGGACCATAGTCTCTCAATTAGATTTCTGTGGCTTAGCTACAGGAAGCCATCAGAAGTTAAAGACTTAATTTTTCTCATGGTGTTTCCTAAAGAAACATGAGCAGTATGCAGTTTTCCTAACCACCTCTCCATCTTGAAACATTTTGTTCTCTCTGCTTTCTGCTGCCATTGTCAATATGGCAATTCATTATTGCAGTCATGATGAATGGGCTGATGCTGTCTTTGTTCTCACTTTCCTGAATTATCCTCTAGTTAGGGAGAACCTGCACTGGTCTTGGGAGACCCGTAGCTTATCTGGACTGGCCTGATACCTGTGAACAGCCCTCTTTGGTGAGCACCTGGACTAGGTTCCAGTTCTCCCTCCAAACTTCAGATTTAAAAGCACTCCCATATCACAGTTAAAAAAAAAAAAGCCATTTCAGTAAATTTTTTTTTTAATGTTTATTTATTTTTGAGACAGAGAGAGACAGAGCATGAATGGGGGAGGGTCAGAGAGAGAAGGAGACACAATCCGAAACAGACTCCAGGCTCTGAGCCATCAGCACAGAGCCCGACGCAGGGCTCGAACTCATGGACCGGACCGCGAGATCATGACCTGAGCCGAAGTCGGATGCTTAACCGACTGAGCCACCCAGGCGCCCCCAGTAAAATTTTTTTCTGAGCTGATGGGCTGCTCTTGTGGCATGTCCTGGAAGTTATTGTCAGATTTCAAAGAGATCATTTAGTACTCAGGGGGCAAAGGTGGGACAGTGTGGTAGTGAGTAGTTACATACAGGGCAAAGTGACCCTCTGAAGATTTTTGAAGAGTCATCTTTCATGCCACAGCTGTATATTCTTGGCAGCATTAGGATGGTATTGTCTTTTTTTACTTATTTTGACTCTGGGGGCCGTCGGAAGGTGGACATTTTGATATTCTGTACTTGGCCAAGCAGTGGCTACTTACCTTCAGCATCGGTGCCCCGAGAATAGGTCACAGCTTGTTACGACACCAGTAGGATGTGGCAGGAAGGCCTGGAAACCCGACAACCTAGGGTTCAATTTCTGTATCCTCCTTTGATTTTTAAAAAAAATTTTTTTTTTCAACGTTTATTTATTTTTGGGACAGAGAGAGACAGAGCATGAACGGGGGAGGGGCAGAGAGAGAGGGAGACACAGAATCGGAAACAGGCTCCAGGCTCTGAGCCATCAGCCTAGAGCCTGACGTGGGGCTCGAACTCACAGACCGCGAGATCGTGACCTGGCTGAAGTCGGACGCTTAACCGACTGCGCCACCCAGGTGCCCCTCCTCCTTTGATTTTTAAGACGAGTGGGATTCGATTTTTTGTTCATTTCACTGATGTCACGTTTTCACTGATAAAAGTGAGTGGACATGTCATGTTTACCTCTTCCACTTTGTGGGACAAAGTAGGAACAAGTAGGTGGGGGGGCAAGGTGAAGAGAGTCCGTGTTCATCACTCCACTAAGGCCATGGGGAGGGATGCATCCCTTCTTTTCTCGCTGAGGACACAAGTTCATAGAACAAAAACATTAAAGTTCTCCCTTGAGTTGTAACTGGGTTATATCAGGCCTTTAATAGGCTTTACTGAGTTCTGTGCAAATACTAACTCATTAAAATCCATGATGTAGGCACTATTATTATCCTTCTCATTTCACAGAAAAGAAAGTAACTTGCCCAAGGTCACATAACTAGTAAGATGCGGAACAGGGATTCAAACCCAGCAGTATATTCTGGAATCTGCACTCTCAATTGCCATGCTTGGTTGCTACTCCTCCTACCTGGTGCTGGCTGGTTCTTCTCTAGTACCTCTTGGGAAAGCATATGTTCCATGTTTGTTTAAAAAAAAAAAAGGGCTCATATAACCTCTTCATAATAGGATGTGATGTCATTTTGTGCCCACTGCTTTCCAGGTAGTATTTCAAGTGGAGTGAGTCCTGAGCCTAAGAAGGGCTACTCACGGTTGGAAGGGTACCACCGACAGGGATTGTTGGCCTTCTCAATGACAAGCCTGCCCTTCCTAAAATTTAGGAAACTTGTATCCATGGGCTTTAACCCCAAAAGTATAAACAAAAGAGGAAACAAAGTGAATTGGCTTCTCAATTGTAAACTCCAAAGGAAAGTATAAAAAAAAAAAATCAGTGGTGGTGTTTTGATAGTCAAGGTCAAATAATTCATTTTGCTTTTCAGAATGAAACCACTTTTACTGTGTCAGACTTTATGGCCTTATATAATTTATGTACTCCCCTAATGTTGGTGGCTCATGGAAACTCAGTAAAGTTGCTCTAGGAAACCATAATCATCGATTTATTTGAATTCTGGATCCTCCTCTGGGGAGTATGTTTATTGCCCCCTTTTATACTCCCAGTGTGCCCTATGACATCTGAGCAGTGAGTATTTTCCCCTAATGTGGCATTAAGATTAAAGACCCTAACTGTGTTGATTTGTAGCAAAATGAAGTTTGTTGTTGACTTGTTTGACTGTCCTTGTCTTTCATTTTATGTTGCAATTTAGGGTAGGGAATAATTTGCTAAAACGTCTTGTCTAATCCTTCTGAATTTCAGAAAGCAGATTGAAACAAAGACCTATCTCAGATGGTGGTGCTTCCTGTTTTGTACCTACTTTGAAAGTCTCATTTAACCTAATACTGAGACTCTCTGGGCACTCAATTCCCTAGTTTCCCTGGTGCAACCTAGGTAAACATGCTGGTTGGTGAGTAAAAGTTGAGGAATGGGCAAAGAACAACCTTATCTTGAATACCTATTATGTGCTAAGAATTATACTAGTGTTTACACACGTTTTCTCATTAAATTCTCAAATTAATCCTATGATGCAGTTCCAAATCACCCCATTTTATGACTTAAAAAAGCAATATTCCAAGATTTTGAGTATTTTTCTCAGGACCTCAGCTAACTATGACTGAGATACAAACACAGGTCTGCCTGGTTGCACAATGCATGTTGCTTCCACCCAGCAGGGCTCACCATGAGTCAGAAAAATGTGAGTTTGTCCACATATTCATTCATTGCACAGATTTTTACTGAGCCTCTGTTGTGTACCAGGTACTTACCTAGTCTCTGGCAGTCCAGTAGTGTTCAAAACAGAAATGATGACTATTCTGAGACTTTGCCTTCAAGGTAGAGATGGTGGAGGCAGGTTGAGAGATCATACATAGTACATAAATTAAAATTTCATGATCAGTGTTTTTATAAAAATAAAGCAGGAAGATATAAGACAACAATGGATGATCAGGGACAGTGTTGTTGAGCAGGTGACACTTGAGTTGAGCTTTGGATGGCCAGAGGAGCAGCCGTCTGGAGCAAGAGCTCCTAGGCTGAGGGATGGTGGGGGTTGCTGACTGAAAGCAAGGGTGGTGGAGACACCGGGAAGGGAGAGCAGGTAGGAGGTGTGGTTGGGAAGGCACTTGGGGCCAGGATCATGTACAGCCTCGTTGATCAGAGAAGACATTTGGATTTAAGAGTCCCCTCAGAGTATTAAGTGGGGGAGTGATACGATTTGTTCATTTTTGAAATTCAAGGAATCGATTAAAGGGACTGTCCTGGAGACAGTCAACGGGACGAGCTGCTGCCTCTAATATACCATGTTGTATTGCATATGAAATGGGTGCCTTTGCATATCAGTTTTACCCTTGATAGAATGAGGGCAACTTGGATTCCATGTTTATGTCTAAATATCATAATAGTTGTAAAATGTAACAGAGAGAAGATCATTTTATTCACAAAATAGCACACATGATAATATATATGAAGAAAGTGAATGCATTATTGAGAAAAATAAAACTTGAATAGACATGACTTGCTTGTTCCTAGAAGGAACAGTTTACTCAAATTGTAAGGCTATCAGTTTTTTTCCAAATGATTCTAATAATTTAACACAATTCTAATAATAATGCCATTTTTTTTGGAGGGGGAACTGATAAAATAATTATGAAATGCATTTGAAAGAATAAACAGTGGTAATAATGATGGGAAAATTGCCTCCTGAGACATTAATATGGCTTATAAAGCTGTCATAATTAAAAGAGATAATAGTAGCAGAGGAATCAGGAAGAAAATCTGTGGAGTAGAGCAACGATGCTAGAAATGACCATAAGTGAATATACAGTTTGGGTATAAAATCGATAAGTAATCTAAAAAATGAGTTATGAATTTACAGAATGCTTTGTAAATGGTGTTTGGACATTTGATTTAACAAATTATAAGAAATAAAGTACATATTACACCAATGAGTGCTAGATAAATGAAATATTGAAATGTAAAAAATACTTTGATGTACAAGAAGAAAACTTAGATATTTTTAAAACCTTAGAGAGAGATTCTTTTTATGGATAATGACGGTGACATTTTTAAAAATTAAAAAAAAGGAAAAAATTTTAAAAATTAAAAAAATGAAAGAATTGGGAGAAATATATTTAATACATTATTTTGGCAAGTGATTACTATATAATGAGCCCTGAAAGAAAATCAGCTATGGACAGGAGTAGAGATTTTACAAAAGCACTAATGAAAATACCAAAACATATGAAAAATGCCCTGCCTTGGTGCTAACTAAGGAAGAACAAATAAAAGATCAGTGAGATATAATTATTTCCCCTTTAAAATTGGCAGAGATGAGGGGCGCCTGGGTGGTGCAGTCGGTTAAGCGTCCGACTTCAGCCAGGTCACGATCTTGCGGTCCGTGAGTTCGAGCGCCGCATCAGGCTCTGGGCTGATGGCTCGGAGCCTGGAGCCTGTTTCCGATTCTGTGTCTCCCTCTCTCTCTGCCCCTCCCCCGTTCATGCTCTGTCTCTCTCTGTCCCAAAAATAAATAAAAAAACCTTGAAAAAAAATTAAAAAAAAAATAAAATAAAATTGGCAGAGATGATCAAATGCTAACACCCAGTGCTGGTGTGGGGTAAAGGACACTCTTTAATACGTTGCTGATGGGAATGAAAATTCATACTTGTCAAGGCAATTTAGTAATACGTGGAAAATCTATGCCTTGTTTCTAGTAATTTATCTTAAGGATGTGAAAATATGTGTAAGAAGTCAGCTATTAGGATATTTATCTCAGCACTCTGTGTAAGAACCAAAGTGTCCCAAAGGAGGATTGATTGTACATTATGGTGTAGGGATAACAATGGAAAACAGTAATTAAATATAATGTGGTAGACATGTATAGATGGGAAAGACCTCCACAAAGCATTTCAAATGAAAATACAAAGCTTATACAACAATATGTTAAGCATGATCTCTGCCCCCTTTTTTGTTAAACTGTGGGTGTATGTGTATTAATGTGTATAGAAGAGGTTTTGTCAAGTTGTCTCCGAGTGAATGTGATTGTAATTTGTTTTGCTATCCTTTTTACATATCTAATTTAAAATGTTTCTATTGTGAATGTATTTTAAAACATTGTAGCTAAGAACGTGGGCTCAGATGTTCAGATGGACCTGTGCACATCTGTCTAGTGTGCTTTGATACTGGTTAGCTATAAAATGCACCTCATACTAATACCTACCTCATAGATGGTTGTGTTAAAATAATGCATGAAAAGCACATAGCATATTTTTGTCATGGCTAGTCCTGTTAATTATTTATTTTTACTTTTTACTATTACTATTTTCTCAATAATTTGAAAATATTCTTTTAAAATAGAATGTATTGGCTCTATAATTCAAAGAGGATTGGGTAAGCATCAGCTCATCTTCTTAGATGGTCAAAACCTATCTATTCGCTTATTTCTCACTTGTCCCAAATGTTATCTCTACATTGTGCAATGCAAGTTCCACCAGCCAGGACAAGGCAGTTACCACTTCTCGCCCGGATTATAAAACCCCCTGGACGTGACTGTTTCTGGGTGCAGTCCTTGAGAATCCCACTGCTCTACAGTTTCAGTTTGTAAGTTGTCAGATTACTTCATTTTGGAAAAAAAAATAGACAAAGAATGGTAGCTGAAAACACCCCTGTGTGTTTCCCTAAATAATGGATAAGCAAGATAGACTGTACTAAAGCAATAATGGGGCGTCTCGGTGGCTCAGTCGGTTAGGTATCTGACTTCAGCCCAGATCATGATCCCGCACTTCGTGGGTTCAAGCCCCACGTTGGGCTCTGTGCTGGCAGCTTGGAGCCTGGAGCCTGCTTCAGATTCTGTGTCTCCATCTCTCTCTGCCTGCCCGCCCCCCTCCCCCCACTTGCACTCTTTCTGTCTCCCCAAAATAAATAAGGATTAAAAAAAATAAAGCAATAGTGAGGGCCTTTATTTTATTTTATATATTATATATATTATATATACATTAATAATTTATTGTCAAGTTAGCTAACAGTGTATACAGTGTAGTCTTGGCTTCAGATGTAGATTCCCATGATTCATCACTTACATACAACACCCTGTGCTCATCCCAACAAGTGGCCTCCTCAACACCCATCTCCCATTTTCCCGTTCCCCCAACTCCCCACCCCTATCAACCCTCAGTTTGTTCTCTGTATTTAAGAGTCTCTTATGGTTTGCCTCCCTCTCTGTTTGGAGCTTATTTTTCATTCCTTTTCCCCATGGTCTTCTTTTAAGTGTCTCAAATTCCACATATGAGTGAAAACATATGATATCTGTCTTTTTCTGACTGACTTATTTCACTTAGCATAATACCCTCCAGTTCCATTCATGTTGTTACAAATGACAAGATTTCATTCTTTGTCATTGCCGAGTAGTATTCTGTTGTATATATGTACGTATATATATATATATATATATATGTATATATATATACGTACATATATATATATATATACACACATATCTTCTTTATCCATTCATTAGTTGATGGACATTTTTTAAAGTTTGTTTATTTTGAGAGAGAGGGAGAGAGAGAGCATGGAGGAGAGGCACAGAGAGAGAGAGAGAGGGAGAGAATCCTAAGCAGGCTCCATGCTGTCAGCAGGAGGCCAATTTGGGACTCTACCTCAGGAACTGTGAGGATGACCTGAGCTGAAATCAAGAGTCAGATGCTTAACTGACTGATCCACTTAGGTGCTCCAATAGTGAGAGCCTTGAAAAGTTTGGTTTGGTGCAAAGATTTTGTGGTACAAACACGGTACATTTGCTTCCTTGTGAAACATGTCCAGAAAGGGGCGGGGAACCAGTCCATGGGTTATCTATCACATGTCCTTGTTCAAACCTATGGTCATGCCATGTATGTTTCAAGAAATAATATTTCCCAAAGCAGTGCTTCTTAGGCTTTTGGTCAGTCTGGGGCTTACCTGGGGCTTCAGATAAGGCTTAAGATAAGGAGGAAGGAAGAGTTATGCCTTTTAGATGAGTGCCTAATTGTTAAATTCTTCATTCCTCATTCTTCTTTTCTCCTCTTGTTCAATTACTCCTTCTTCCTCCTTATCTGTGAAACACATTCATCAACTGTTAGCACTTCTTCATTCAGGAATGGATAGATTTAACAGTTGTAAGGAGAGCTTGAGAGCTTTATCTACACACATTTCATAGTTTTGATATATTTAAACACACTGGTCGGTCTGAAGGCAGCAGGGAGTAGGTGGGTAATGAGTTACAGCACTGCTTTGCCTTGTTAAGGAACATCACCAGAATGTTTAAATGGGGTTTCCATCTAGTCCTATATGCTGTAAGTTAAGAAAGTGGATAAATCTCTATAACTGGCTGGTAGAATTTTTTTTTTTTCCCACCAGGCATTCATTTGAGTCACAAAAGAAGAACTGGATCCAATAAGATATATGCAGGTTGACAAGTGGCTTATTTAACTTAATACAGGAAAATATAAAATAATGGAAACTAGGTCAAAAATGGCAAAAAGGATTAGGGCTTGAATAGAGACAGGCTTCCAGACAATGAAGGGAAGGGGATCTGGCAGTAATAGTGTCTGTAAAGCCCAACCCATCAGCTTCATGTCTGGCAGTAATTAGGAGGCCGAAGGAATACTGTAATGAATCAACTGAGGACAAGAATGGAAAAGAGAAAGGGTTGATAGGCTCTGTGAAGCTGGATGGCCTTACAGTGGAAGGGGAGGACTTGCAGGAGGCAGTCCCCTGAGTTAGAAAGAGACAGCAGGAGAGCCTCTTCTCTGTCCTCTTTGTGGGTGGTCGGGTGACAGACATACCGGAGAGAGGAGACAGAGTGGTCAAAAGAGGAAGTGTTGAGAGGGGCAGGAGGTTACCTATCACGATGACCTGTGGGGAGTTCAGGTGCTACCACTCATGACTTCCTCAGGTTCCCTGGCTTGCCCCCTGTGGGCCTTGTGGCCCACCTGTCACTGTTAATTTCCATCCATCTCTTTGAAACTAGACTCGAAGGAAGAGTTAGCTCCTTAGTAGGGTCCGTCTTAGTTAGGACCCCTCCATCTTTTCTAACATGCTGCTACTGAATCCTTTCTCCCCCCAGCCTCCTGCTTCCCAGGGAGGGCAAGCACACTCAGACATGACAGCTTTTTGGACTTCAGCACTGGGTTCTCCAAGACTTGCCAGTCTGTTCCGTTATTTAACCAGGACGCATACCAGCTGGGTTGAAGAGTGCAGCTGGATGTCTTTCAAGGCTCATCTGAGCTTCAGCTGCAGTGTATTTTTTGTGTTTGTCTACATCAGGGTTGCCAGTTCATGCTGGGAAGCTGCGCAGGAATCCTTTCTCTTCCATTTGCTCTGCAGAACACCATGTGCAAGGCGGTGTCCAGTCCACACTCTGAGGCAGTTAGGATTGCTACAGAAACAGGGGAATGAACAGTGCGAAAAGAACCATAGGCTCAAATAGACATGCTGAGCTCTGGAATCTGAATTCAAATATGGCTCTTCCCTGGCATTTGAAACAAACACAGTATCCCAGGAGGATGAGAAAAGCATGGTCCACATGGTGTCTTTGTTGAGTCAGTCCTCAGCGGGGTGGGGGGGGGTGGGGGGGGTGCGGTGAGGCTCTGAGGCCTCTTGGGGTATGAGAGGAAATATCAAAGAGCCTGGCTTAGCAAGGAGGGAAATTAACTCTCATGGGTCACCTGGCATGCCTATAGTATCCTCCACCAGGAAGGACTTAGGCAATGGCCTACAGTTGTCTTATTGTGAGGACAATCAAGTGGTTCACATGGATGCTGTCTCCTAACAGGCCTGCGTGACAGCTAAATGCCCAGCTATAGGATAGCGGATGCTGTGATTCAGAGATTTTTTCCGTGTTTGTGTTTTCAGGACATTTCCTAGCTACCAAGCCATATGTATGCAAGCTCAGCCATTCCTTTGAAAACCAAAGCTAATTCGCTCTATCAGAAATAAGCATTGTTTGGGGCATGAGAGGTATAGCCACGAACAAAAGAGATATCAATTCTTGCCCTCCAAGCTCATACATTCTTGTGGGTAGTCAGGGAAAACACAAAATAGGGTATTACTTATAGAGTATAATGGGTGGTGATAAGTGGTATTTAAAAGAAAGATGAGGGGGGCATAGGAAGTGTCAGGGAAAGGGTTGAATTTGATGGTCTTGAAATATCCAGATGACTGGCAATACGCAGACGTAATTTTAAATATCCAGGAATTTATTTTCAGTTCTCTTGTAGGTATTCATATTGTGTTAATAGCAATGTTTTTCTCTAGTGCATTGTAATTTTTAAAGCACTCTCATACCTATTATTTCCACAGTGGAAAGGGAGTGCCTCTGCCAGTTTCACGTACATAAGTACTTAGCTCCGTTCAGGACTGGATTTGAGCTCTATTGCACTGGACTTAACAACACATTTAGGTGACTTACTGGAAAAGTGCTCCTTAAAGTTCTCACATTGAACTTTATCAATCACTCCATCGGGAAGCCAAAGGGCAAGACGCCTCCCCAATGGCCTGGAGGACTCTTGAGAAGCTCTGGAATGAGGAGTCCTTGAACACAGCAGCATGCTAGTATACTCTTCCACTGTCTGGGATAGGTTTCTCTGTCATGGAAGCAACATAGAGCCTTTGTAAACCATCACAGTCATGTACACAGGGACACTCCACAGTCATTGTCACGCCCAGGTGCTAACACCCCATCTCCAACTCAGCTGTGCATTTTTCCTTGGGCATCCTACTTTCACACCAAAGTCATTTTGTCTAAATGAAGCTCACCCTCCTTGCTTGCCCCTTCCATTCTGGCTTCTTCTCTTGAGTCTTAAATCTTTGAGCACTCCTTAGATACCCCTTTTGTTCCCCCTCCATGTAGGAGCTTGTCCATTCTTCACATCCTTTCTTCCAGTCACCTCTGGGCCAGGTCAGGACTTACAAACTCTGAACAAATTTCTGAATAATTACAACGCCCTCCTCTTTGGTCACTTCAATTTCGGTGTCATTTTGAATGTTCAGCTGCTCACCCTTCCTGAGCACAGACATCATCCCCTTGCCAGACCCATCTGCAAATTCCTTGCAGGTTTTCGTTCTCTGTGCTTGCTGCTCATTGCCCCTCCCACCAGTCTCCAATGAGAAGAACCAGTCCCTTCTCTCTTTGCCCTCTCTAAATCTGACTCATTCATCACATTCTTGCTCAGAGGCAGCCTCCTCAAAGATAGGCTTGCAGATAAAATACAGGACACCCAGATAAATGTGCACTTCAGGTAAACAAATACTTTTTTACCATAAACATTTATCAAATATTGCATGGGATATACTTATTCTAAAAAGATTATTCATCGTTTATGTAAAATTCAAATTTAACTGGACATCCTTTATTTTAATTTGTTAAAACTGGCAACTCTACTGCAATAAGTATTCCTTGGCTACTCTGTGTAGTTCCCTGGGCTTGATGCCTGCAGAAAGCCTATAGCACTCACATCGTTGAATCTTTGTACAAGAGGGTAGGGTATAGGTGGTAAATCAAAAACTACTGCTTGCATTCTTGGAATCAGTGATCACTCAATACCTACTATGTTTTAGGAAATGTGTAAGGCATCCTGGGTGCAAAAATAAACATAATGCCTGTTCTCCATAGTGCCTGGGTAGAGCAGCAGGCCTCCCTAGCGCACAATTACAGTGCAGCATTTTGATGGCCACTATACTTGCTATGAGCTGACTTCTTGGAGGAGACAGGTCTTGAAGGATGACTAGGGAGGTAGGAAGAGGGTGTCTCTGGACAGAGAGAGAAAGATAGGCAGAGACCCAGGTGAGAGAGAGATTAGGGTATGACCAGGAAGTTGGTAGAAAGTTCATTGTTGTTCTCGAGGAAATGTGTCTATAAGTAACACGTGGTGTTGTCTGGAGGTTTGGTCAGTATACATTTCTCAGCATACCACTGAGGATGAAGTTTGGAAGGTTGGACAAAGACCAGAGCATGAAGATTTTGTAGCTCACACTTAAGAGGCTGAGCGTTATCCTGAAAGCTGTGGAGAACCACTGCACCTTTTAGAGAAATGACACACTCAAATGCATATTTCAAGGAGGAACTCAGAGAATTGCTTCAAGGGGCACGATTGCCAGAAGGGATACCAATGTGGTGGCAGCTACAGTGGTTCCGGGTAGAGATGCCAAGGGTGCTGGGATTTAGGGGTGCACATGTTCAGGAGATCTGAAGAGCATAAAACATCAACGGGACCTGTGGCCAAATTGGACACGTTAGGTGATGGACGGGGGAGGAGTGAACATTTCTGGCATGGGCACCTGTGGGGATGACAGAGATATCTATCTAGGTAGAGGGTATAGAAAGTTAAGCAGGTTTGAGGGGGTGAGGATTATGAGGAGATCTGTCTGAACGTGTTTTATGTCACACTTGGCATTTATTATACTTGGTTGTATTTTGTTCCTCATCTTTTCCTGTGCTCTGTTGTCTCCCCAGGTGGACTCTGATCCTTCTGAGGTCTTGGACTGCATTGAGCAACCTGGGGATGCCCCGGAGCCTTTAACTCGTTACCACCCCTCGCAAGTTCACCTCACCACACGCGACTATGTGAAGCCCCAAGCTGAGGCTGCCAGCAGCTGTAAGCAATATGGTCTGCGTCGTTGCTCATGGCAGGAACTTTGAGCTGGGACACAGTTTCACTCCGTAGATGTATTTCTCCTCTGAGGGAAGCCTAACACCCGAGCTGACCTTGCCCCCTTCTGAAAGGGAGGACCATATCTCACAGTGGCAACAGGAGGCTACAGGTCAGTGGGGTGATGACCGGGCCCTCAGAGACCCTGCTCTCTCTCTTTACAAAACCCCATAAATCCTTCCAAAGGGAGTAATTCCCTCAGGATCAAGAGAGTCCTCCACATTCCTAAAATCAGTGAAGGCAAAATGTACAGGGATTTCTGAGAAAAGTAAATGTGGTGTGAGCATGATCCCTGGGTGTTACTGTGCTGCAGAGAAGTCCCCCCCCCTTCCCCCCCTGAATGGTGTTCTTTGCTCTCAAGTTAACTCACGCACTGGACTTGGTCCAAGTACATTTTGTTTCTTGATTTCTAGCCAGGCTTCTCTCAGTTGTGGTGCATTCTCCTCTTTGCTCCCCTCCCTCCCCCGCCCCCTTCTCTCTTTTTATAATTATTTCAGCTTTTCCATGTGACTGAACTGATACAGAGGAAAACCCACCAGCTTAGGTAGGGCTTCCACCAGAGTGGGGCCAGAGGGACTCTGTGAACGGCCGGCCCCTCACTCAGCAATGGCCTGCATGGCAAGGTATGTCTAAGAGCAGCTGAAGCAGAAAGCGTTTGAACTCTGCCCCTGCCAAATGACTTCCAGATGTGTAAACTCCAGCCTCCCTCTGCTCTCTGACTGTAGCCCTGCCAACATACATCTGCAGATTTCTGGTGCACAGGAAACATGAAAGAGTATCTTCTACAACATCTGTTCTCTTTCCCCAGCTCCCCACTCTGTCTTCTCGGACTTTGCCCTATATTTCATCTCCTCCTAAACAAAGTCATTAAGGAATCACGGCACAACTCGCCTTGGCCCATAGATGCCATCTCCCCCCTTCTCCCCCCTTCTCCCCCCAGAGCCTGTTCTTGGCTCTCTGGACGTTTGGCCAAAGCAACACTAGAATCATTAAAGACACGTATTGACTTGCTGCAGGAGACAAGAACCAAGTTTTCTCTCCTGGGCAGGTGCCACTCCATAAGCTGCAAAGGGAGATTTTGGCCACAAGGAGGACCGAGCAGAGACCTGAAGATGAAAACACGGGTCTCCATGAAGAGTGCGCCCGCTTACACACCCTTGGGAGAAGGTGAGATCTTCAGGAAGAACTTTTTTCTATGGACATTCAGTTTCTTGGAACAAACCAAGCAGGCTTCTCTAAAATCGGAAGCATTTATGTGCAGAATGGGTTCTTTGCCTCTCCCCCAGCCCCTGGGGTATGGCACCTATCAGGCTAAGAGGATAGAAGAGGACCAGTTCTTAAAGTAACTCAAAGGGGGATGAAAAAAGTCAGAAACACTTTTAGCAAAATGGAGCAGGAGATTTTTATGGAGGCATTTACTCTCATTAAGAAAATGATTTGACTGCTGTGTAAATAAATGCTTGACCTTCATTCTGCCCTTCATCCATATGGACCTGAAACTCTCTCCGGGCCCATCCCCGGGGACATGGAATGGAGCCAAGTGACCAAATCTGGGACAGGGAACTAGGGTGCACTACAAAAGGGAGCAGAGAGTTGAAGGGGCCTTTGGGCTCCAGGGCCCGAGAAAGGAGCAGTTGTAGGTGAGAGGTCCTTGCTGCCCCAGGTCCCGTGTCATAGGCATGCAGGTCCACCTGGGAGCCTGTGGGGATCCCAGAGGTTAAGGAGATCTGCTCCTGATTATGCACCCAGGGTGAGCCTCCCAGGAGGCTCCAGCGGTGACTTCCTGGACCCTGGACAAGACTGCCCTGCCCTGTAATCTGAAGGGCAGAGTGGAGAGCGGGTAGGATGTACGTCCTGCTGTAATAGTCCCGAGCACCTCCGTCTCTGGCTCTCGGATGGAGCCCTCAGATTTGGCTGGATTTTGCTACAGTAGCCTCCCTATTTGAAACAAACAAACAAACAAACAAACAAATAACCAGTCAATACAAACCACACATTGGTCTCATACTTCAAGTAGAACTTGTTGCAGAAAAGCAAGTGGAAGAGATAAAGCTCTCCCTCCATCTGTGTCTTTCCATGCAACTTCCCCAGAGACATTGGATTACCTCAGTAGTTAGGGTAACTCCTTCCTGAAGAAGAGCAGAATCTGTAAACTCTTTCATATAAGGATGGATGGGTAAAAAGGGTAAACAAGCCTTTTTATTCTGCCTGAGAACTGATCTTCGTTTAACTGTATAGCTCTATTACTTCAGCAACCTCTTTGGGAATGCAAACTATACCATATTGCTGAGGATAAAAAAGATCCCTGACTGGACTGGGGAGCTGTATCTGGAGTGGGTGGAATTATAAAGAACCACAAATTTCTGCTAAGGACACCATGCTTTAGGCTTTCCTAAGTGTGGTGACATTTGTGATGGGCACCCTGCAGGGAAGTTGGAAGCTATGCCTGGGACTTGTTACAGGAGATAATGGCCCCTTTGAGGAGTGAGGAATTTAAGTCAGGTTAGCTCCCATACTTGCCCACTGTGGATCTCATCCCTTGTGCCTGAGCTGTCCCTGGGGAGAAGTCGGTGGTGAATGGCGGTGCGGGCTGATATATGGGCTTTCAGTGAAGGAAACCACTGATGCTGTCCTGCTACTTGACCTGTGGTCCTGCCTCACATCCTTCTGGGTACACCACTTGTGGCCTGTGATCGTCTTGTGAGTGAGAGTGTCTAGTTGAGGCTAAGAAAATGCTGTTGGGTGGTTTGGAGAGTATAACTCGTTGCCTGTTAAATTGTCTCCCGTCTCCTTTGCAAAGATAGACTAGTGGGTGGAAGACATACTTAGGGGGCCAGAAACCTGCGGAACATGCCTCAGATCACACTCAGAGGACATACTCTGTCTTTAGGACTTTCAGCCTCACCTCAAATGATGCCCAGGAAGAAAATGGTTGTTATCTGATTTTGCTTTGCATGTACCTATCACCCAAAGCTGTTGGAACTATATGTGTCACAATGACCTCCCACCTGGCCCATTATAAAAGCTCTAACTTCAGAACTCGGGGAACAGGTGTGAAAGTTTCCATCTTCTAAGTTTATCTATTCCAATTATAAACTCAGTTAGTAGAGAAATAACTAATGATTCTACTGTGAGATGCATATGGACCAGAATTTCATTTGTCACCTATTCTCTGTACTTTTCTCTAATGAGAGAACAGTAGCAAATGACATTTATGATTTCTTGGTAGCAGTGTAAGGTCAAGACATTTCTGTATTTCCCTATCTTCCATACAGTTGCCCTGGTAAACAGCCACAGGTCACTTTCGGGAAGGAGGGAAGCAATGTTTATTGTATATATTTGTAATAGGCTTGTGGGGCTTTTCTTCAAGGAAGACTGCTTCTCCTTCATTCAACATAGACATACCTTAGACATACCTTGCCATGGGCTTACTTAGCCTATATGTGTATGTGTTTGTCTGTGTCTCCTTTAAAAATTAAAAAAAAAAATTTTATTTATGAGAGAGAGAGTGTGAGCTGAGGAAGGACAGAGAGAGAGGGAGACAACAGAATCTGAAGCAGGCTCCAGGCTCTGAGCCGTCATCACAGAGCCCCACGTGGGGCTTGAAACCACAAATAGCGAGATCATGACCTGAGTCGAAGTGGGATGCCTAACCAACTGAGCCACCCAAGCACCCCTGTCTGTCTGTCTTTCTGTGTCTCCTTGACCTCCCTCCCCCATTGCTTGACTTCATGTAATTGATTGACTAACCTTTCAATTTCAAATATAATCTATTGATGTGTCATCGATGAGTAGAATTAGCCCAAATGGGATGTTTAACTTCACTACTCGACTAGGGTACCAAAAGAACATGTGATGTGGTAGAGGGAAGAAAATATGGTGGTTTGAGTGAATACCTTTGTGATTGCTAACACATTTGGCAGGTTGAAATGTTTATGTTGTCAGGCAGTTAACTCCTGAGAATCAACATGGTTGGATTATGAAGCCATTGAGCTGTATAGCCCCTGTGTAAACAATCATCTCCAGCAGTTATGTGACCATGGAGGAATGCAGGCCCAGTGTTACCATTACAGGTTTTCAAGATAAACTGAGAGTTCATTTCTGGGTTTTCTATTCTTTTCTATTGATCTGTGTGCCTATTTTTATGGCAGTACAATTATGTCTTGATCACCACAGACAGCCTAGGAAGCCATATGGAGGTTCCTCCTAAAGTTAAAAAAAGAATGATCCAGCAATGCACTACTAGGTATTTACCTAAAGGATACAAAAATACAAATTCAAAGGTATCCATGCACCCTGGTGTTGATAGCGTTGCCAACAATAGCCAAATTATGGAAAGAATCCAGATGTTCATTGACTAAGGAATGCATAAAGAAGATGTGGTATGTATATACAATGGAATATTACTTGGCCAGCAAAAAGAATGAAATCTTGCCATTCATAATGGTGTGGATGGAGCTAGAGAGTATTATTCTAAGCAAAATAAGTTAGAGAAAGACAAATACCAAATGATTTTACTCATAGGTGGAATTTAAGAAATTAAAAAAATGATCGTAGGGGAATAAAAGAGTGAGGCAAACCAAGAAACAGACTCCTAACCATAGAGAGTAAACTGATGGTTATGAGAGGAGGTGGGTAGCGGGGGGAGGGATGGGTGAAATAGGTGATTAGGAGTGCGCTTGTTGTGATGAGCTCCCGGTGTGGTATGTAAGTGATGGATCACTACATTGTATATCTGAAACACTGTATGTTAACTAACTGGAATTGAAATAAAAACTGAAAAAAAAGTTAATTGTGGCTCCTTAAACACACATATACAATTACCCCCCCCCCCCCAAAATGTCTTTGGGCCAGCTTTGCTCTGCAGGCTGCCAGTTTGGGGCTGGCATATATATATGCCATATTTATGAAGAAACTGAAACTCAGGAAGGTTAAGTAACCTAAGGTTGAACAAGAAAATTGTGGCAGATTCAGGTAGAAGTCTTCAGATGCCTGAACCTTGACTCTTTCCACCCTGTCAAGCCAAAGTCACTGCTCTCCATGCTGTGAATGAGCTTTCAGTTTTCTTTAGAAAGTTTCCCAGCTAAAATTGAAGTATGATTGAAGTGACTCTTTTCCTCTCAACTTGGCTACCCAGTGGTGTAAACAAGACAGACACAGTGACGTTTGCAGTTGTTGGGGAAGCATCCTTGGTGTGGCTCCTTGGGGAGTGCTCCATGGTGTCTCATCCTTGTGTGCACAGTAGCTTCCTTTCAACTGCAAGTGCACCCCACACAAACTCTTCACTTCTGCTTTCCCCCACACTGGCTTGAACACCCCTGTTAAGAAACATTATGGGGGTGAAGGAAATTCAAATGAGGATAACATTAGGTTGGGAGCCCAGGATAGATGAACTTTTCTGCCTTGTATCTTACACCTGGCAGTCCCTATGATCTTGTTTGGTATGCTCTCTGTCCATAGTCCTGCTCCCCAGTTTGCTCCCCCAGGACAGTGAGATTGTGTGAATGGGGGATTTGTGAAGTGGTGTGAATGGGGCTCTTAGAAATGAGGCCAAGAAGGCTTAGTTAGACTCACGGGCAATCAGTCACACCAGCTGCTTGTCCCCTTCTAGTTTGTAACCTGAAGAGGCTTTTTTGTTATTATTCTTATGATTTATTCTAGCTGTTCTTTTATAAGTCTTTTCTTAATCGCTTCAGTCCGCATTTCTCCCTATTCTTTTCTGTTACTTGGGGCTTTATTTATTTATTTTTTTAATGAATCTTAAGAATTTAAAACTTGTATGCCTTATACCTGGTTTGTAGATTGAATTATGTTTTTCATGATCAAAACATTGCCTGAATTCTTCAGAGTCAAAATAAATCTGCCTCTACAAAATGGAAAATTACATAGTTAAGTGTTTTGATGGTCTTTGTGTCATTGAGAATTAATATAAGAGGATGGCAGAGTTAGTAATTTGGCAGGTAAGGTAACTTCGTCCTGATTTTGGAACAAGTAACAGGCTTGGGTACTTTTTTTTCATGCAGTTCTGGGCACACAGAAATGTCTGACTTATATATTTCTATTCATTTTCAGTTTAACTGAAAAAAAAAGAGCAAACATTGTGGATTAAACTAATAGAAATTGTTTATGAGATCTGCAAATTGGTTCTCAGAAAGCTAAACCAGGAGAGAAATCAAGCTATCAACAATTATTATTTTTAACCTTCTTTTTCTAGTTTTCCGTATCATTTTATAAAGTTAATTAGAACCTTGAATCATTTAGGAATTGCTTTTGACTGCTACTAATAGAGGCTCAAAATAACAGTGGCTTAAACAAAATAAGACCCCTTTTTCCCTTTTATGTAAAACAGAAACAAGCAATCCAGGACTAGTACAGGGCTCCATGGTCATTAGGAAACCAGGCTCGGCTCCTTCTATCTTTTTGTTCCTCCACCCTTAGTCTGTGTCTTCTATGTTCAAGGTTACCTCACTGTCACTAGATGATTGTTGGAGCTTCATCCATCACTTTGGCTTGTAGACACGAGGAAGAAGGAAAGGAGGTGGGTAAAGGCACCTATAATCAACTCTTTTCAACATCTTTCCCTGAAACCATCCTGAATAACTTCTCCTTAAATCTTACTGCCTGCCAGTATCTGTAAGGGAGGTTTGTAAATGGGCACATCGTAGTGTTTAACTGTGTATGTGTCTTCGACTAAGGAAGAAGGGAGAATGGTTCTTGGGTGGGCAAATAGCAGGCTCTGATGGCACTTGGTGTGGTTCTGCTTCCGTCGCTGTGCGGGCTCACCCCTGGGTGTGGTGGTGAGGGGCAGGGAACAACCCAAGCAACAGACTACCTTAGGGGAGGCCCTGAAGCTCAGAGGGAACTCATTTGTTTGGTAAGAGATGGTAAGGTGAGAAGGGGGTCTCACCCTGGGTCTGTCTGGCTTCAAAGAGTCTGAACTTGGAAGTTGGATGTTATGTTGCTACAGACCAGGTTGGCAAAGAAGGGGCAAAAATGGGGAGATATAGAGAAAAGAGGTGATAGAATTTTTTTAAAGCTTAGGTTAGTACATTGCCATAAAAATAGGAGACTTTCGTACCTTGCTTCTTTCAGTTAAAGTAATGCTTTTGAGATTCATCCATGTCGTTTTATGTATTGGTAGTTTTTTTTTTTTTTTTTCCCTTATGTTAGAATAGTGTTCCACAATTAATCTACCTTCCAGTTGATATTCACTTGGGTTGTTTCTAGCTTTTGACAATTATTAATAAATATGCCATAAGCATTTATAGTTTTTTGTGTGAATGTATTTAAAAAAAAATTTTTTTTTGCCTAAGTACCTAGGAAATGGGTATTAATGAGTTGTATGGGGAATATAAATTTAACTTTCTAAGAAATTGTTGAAGAGTTTTCCAAAGTGGCTGTACCACTTACTAAGTTTACTGGCAATGTAAGCCATTTCCAGGGGCTGTACATCCTTGCCAGCTCTTGGTAAGGCCAGGTTTTTGTTTTGTTTTGTTTTGTTTACATTCTAATAGGCATTTCGTGGTATTTCAATGTGACTTTCAGGTACATTTCCCTAATGACGAGTGGTTTTAAGAGTCTTGGTATTTATTTGCCCTCCGTGTCTCTTTGATGAAGTATCTTCAAACCTTTTGCCCATTTTTAATTAAGGTTTGTTTTCTTACTGAGTTATGAGGGTTCTTTATGTACTCTGGATACCAGTCTATTATAAGGTAAGCATTTTGTGCATATTTTCTCACAGTATGTGGCAACTGTTTTATGCAACAGAAACTTTTAATTTTGGTAATGTCTAACCAGTTTCTTTTTTCTTTTTTTCATGCTTTTTGTCTCATATCAAATAAATCTTTGTTTAACCTAATGTCTAGAAGATTTTCTGTGGTGTTTTCTTAGAAATTTTATAGAATTGGGATTTGTCACTTAGGTCTGTGATCTGTTGAGAGTCATTTTTTATAGGTGGTATGAGGTATGGATTGGGGTTCATTTTTTACATAACTATTTCAGAAGCGTTTCAGAATCATTTGTTGAGAATCCTTTCTTCCTACCTGGACACCTTTGTCAAAAATCAGTTGACCAAATATGTGTAGGTCTATTGCTGAACTTGATCCTATTCCCTTGAGTGCATTTATCCTTTTGCCAGTAACACAGTATCTTGGGCATTGTAGCTTTATAGGAAGTCTTGAAATTAGACATGACAATTCTTTATTGTGAAATAGTAAAAATACACAAACAACACACAGATACATACATACATATGTACATACATACATCTATGCATACATATTGGTCTCTGCCCCTGGATCCTAGCATACCGCTCCTAAAACCCTTGTAATTTTTTTATTAAGATGATTTATTGTCAGATTGGTTTCCATACAACACCCACTGCTCATCTCAACAAGTGCCCTCCTCAATTCTCATCACCTCTTTTCCCTCTCCCCCACCTCCCAACCACCCTCAGTGTGTTCTCTGCATTCAAGAGCCTCTTGTGGTTTGTGTCCCTCCCTCTCTGTTTGTAACTATTTTTTCCCCTTCCTTCCCCCATGGTCTTCTGTTAAGTTTCTTAAGATCCACATATGAGTGAAAACATACGATATCTGTCCTTCTCTGACTGACTTATTTTATTCAGCATAATACCTTCCAGTTCCATCCATGTTACTGCAAACGGCAGGATTTCATTCTTTCTCATTGCCGAGTGAGTAGTATTCCATTGCATATATAAACCACATCTTCCTTATCCATTCATTAGTTGATAGACATTTAGGCTCTTTCCATAATTTGGCTATTGTTGAAAGTGCTGCTGTAAACACTGGGGTACATGTGCCCTGTTCATTAGCACTCCTGTATCCCTTGAAACCCTTATAATTTTGTAAGTGATAAGAGCACTAGGAGCATCTTTTGTTCTAATATTTGGTCTTTAACCCTGGTTCCAGACCTGAGCCCCTAAATCCCTTGTAATTTCCTAGGAGTGTCTTTTGTTCTGATGAGGCGACTCTGGGTAGGCTCCTGGATTGGGTCTGGTCACCAGAAAGACCAAGTCATGATCAGAAGCTTGGAATTTTGTGTTCCACCCCTTATTCTTCAGACAGGGGAGAGGGGCTGGAAATAGAGTTAATGATCCATCATGCCATCGAGATACAGCCTCCATAAAAATCCCCTGCTGCGAGAATGGTGCACCTGGACAGGGGATGCAGTTCCACACCCCTTCCTGCACACCTTGTCCTGTGTATGTCTTCATCTGGATGTTCTTTTGTATCGTTTATCATATTATTTTATTTTTATTTGTTTATTGGTTAAGTTGATTTGAGAGAGATAGGGAGAGGGAGGAGGGAGGGAGGGGAGGGGAAGGGGCAGAGCGAGAGGGTGAGAGAGAATTCCAAGCAGGCTCTGTGTCTTCAGCACAAAGTCCAAGGGAGGCCTCCATCCCATGAACCGTGAGATCCTGACCTGCGCCAAAATCAAGAGTCCGATGCTTAACCAACTGAGATACCCCGGTGCCCCTAGAAACTGTGTTTAAATATACTTGATACATTTTGCCTCATAGTCCTCATACCATCTATATAAAGAGTTTGTACTTTTTCAGTAAAAGGTGAGGAAATCAAAGTTTAGATGAATGAAGTAGCTTGTCCAAAATAATGCTGTAAGGAGGGATTTGAAGAAGGCATGTTGGGGGGCAGCTTCACCTGACCACGAACTTCGGACCTCACTGGTCTCTTGATGTGTCAAGTCTGGGTGAGGCCTGGTGTCGCTTTCCCCATAATACCTTTTTGCTGGCACTCAGTGGCATGGGAAAAGGTCCCACCCAGTGTGGGCAGAGTTGTAAAGTGGATGGTAGAATCTTTTCACTTTGTACTTGGCTTGTAGACCTGGAAGGTTAAGCTCCCTTAGGTTGACTGAGCAGTATCTATGGGCTGGTAGAGCTTGCAGCTAAGAATCCTATGAAGTACTTAGTAGAGGACCCACACCTCCAGCCCATACATTCTTTAGGTCACAGGAGGGATAGAGAGCCGGAGGCACAAAGTGGTGGAAAGGGAAGAATGAAGTAGCGAACAGGCAAGCAGCACATCAGTGGGTGGAGAAGGGACTAGTGAGGGGGTGTGTCTGAGAGACAAGAGCTTTGAGTAGTCTCCTCTCAGGTGTCTCTTACACAGAATGTGTAGCCTGGAGGCCTAGGAGCATGAGTATCTTTCTGGGAGTCATCTCATGGGGAAAGTCTGGGGTTTAGGGAATAGTGGCTGCAGAGCGGGGCCTCTATGGGGCTTGGAAAAGCTGAGTAGGGTAGAGCTATTCAGGGAGGCTCCCTCTGTTTCTTCACTTGCTGTTCTCTGTACTTTTTTCTGAAAACTGACTTGATGGTGTCCATAGGTTATGCTCGGTTCAGACTCAGGAAAGCCTAGGGATCGTATAGCTTCCCTTTCCTGGCTCATCCCACTGACTGTCTCTGATTGCATTTCCATGGCCCGTGTACTGGGCTGGCCTGGAGGCAGGCAGGGGACTGACTCCCTCCTCCCGCTCTCTCTGTCCTAGCAGTGCCCATCCCGCAATCACTGCTTATTACCCACGGCCCGGGAGGTAAAGCCTCTCATCCGAATGTCATCTCTGCCGTTTCTTATCACAGAACATCCTTATCGCCACAATTTCACTTGCTGGGAATTGTTGGTACTCAAGATCCTAGTGGTCAGCCCCAGCCACCATTCTGATTTCAGTGGGAAAAAGGGACTATTTCCTGATTACAGGAAGATTTGAAAATAAAGAAAAGAATAAAGGGAAATAAAAGTCACCTATAACATGCCACCCAAACATCACTACTGCTAACATTTTTGTTGTATTTCTTTGTTCCTTATTTTTAAAAATGCAGTCTACACTCAAGGTTTGTGTCCTATTTTGTCAGTTAATATTTTATCAAGAGCTTTTTTATTCTGTCTTTAAACATCATTTGCAGATAAATTATTAACGGCTACAGACTACTGTATTGTATGGATGCAGAAGTTGGCCCACCGTTATTGGACATTGGATTGCATATAGGAAAGGTTCCTAGAGTTGGGGTATGGGGGAAAATTGGGATGTTTTAAAGACTTGTATACACTGCTGAATTCTTTTACAGAGAGGGTTGCTGTGTGTGCTGGGAGCAGAAGTACCTGGGATTGCACATCTAACCATACAAGCAAAGTGTTTGTATTTTTATCCTTGCCAATTACACAGGTAACAACAATTCCTTGAATCAATTGATTCATTAATCAATCAATGAGTGTTTATGAGTTTCAGCTCTGTCACTTACTATTAATATGTCCTTTGACATTCCAGCCCCTTTTCTGTAATGGCAAAATGGGGAATTTAATAGCACTTCCAGAAAACAGGTAGAGTCGTAACAGCTTCTTTGCTTTCATTTCAAGGCACTTCTGATGATTAAATGAAATAAGTAATGTAAAAATATTTTGTAAACCTTCCACGCGTATCAAGCCCTGCTGTATGGCCAGTAATATTTGAGGCCCTGGAGGGAGGAGTGATGTGAGGAATAAATGGAACAGAATTCTTACAAGTGAAGAACTTTAAAAATTGGTGCTATTCTACATAGGGCGTCATTACAGCAGCCTTGTGTCCAGGGTTTCCTGGAACTGTCTTCCTTTTCCCTGCAGATTCCACCTGTCAGATGTAGTGTCTTGATTTTTGGTTCACAAACAGACATAATGCCTGTTTTATAGGAAAGTTCATAAGCTTCATTGAGGTTAATGGTTTTAGGTATATCTGTAATTATATTAACATTTTTTTAGTTTTGAAAGATGAGAAAGGCTAGTTGTTTGAACATGGTACTTTTTTCACTTCTGGTAATCTTCACACATAGGGTGTGTGTATGTGTGTGTGTGTGTGTGTGTGTGTGAGAGAGAGAGAATATATATATATATATATATATATATATATATATATATAAATATATATATATCATATATATTTACATATATACAGTAAAATTTTTTTAAGAATATCTTTATTTTGAGAGAAGAGAAAGCACACATGCAAGTGGGGGGAGGAGCAGAGAGAGAGAAGAGAGAGAATCCCAAGCAGGCTCTGTGTGCTGTCAGCACTCAAAACCCAATGTGGGGCTCGAACCCACAAACTGTAAGATCATGACCTGAGCCAAAATCAAGAGTCAAGCGCTTAATCAACCGAACCACCCAGGGGCCTCTACATACCTATTTTTAATTGGTAAAATCTTCTCTCTCCTTTCAGGAATAGTATTTACATGATCAGTTTCATTTCTCCCTCCTTTGATATAAAGTTGATTTTGAATCAACTAAACACAAAGGAGTGCCTTGCCTCAGATAAGCTCGCTTGCCCTTTTCTTTTCTCTTCTCTTCTCTTCTCTTCTCTTCTCTTCTCTTCTCTTCTCTTCTCTTCTCTTCTCTTCTCTTCTCTTCTCTTCTCTTCTCTTCTCTTCTCTTCTCTTTCTCTTTATTTTGTAAAGTATACTTTCCGGAAACTTGATCCAGCCAAGCAAAAAACTTCAATCCTAGCCAAAAGTTTGTTCTCAATTATAAATTGATATTATCCTATAGTCTTGTCCCCAAAGGAATACTTTTTGCTGAAGATAAAGATTCTGTTCAAGAAAGCATTTTCACAAGGAAAATATAACGGTATTGTTTATATAGTGTTTTGAGTGGGGCAGCACGTTTAGCCCATTGGCGTCCACACACGCAGGGATCCTGAAAGAGGAACATGTGTTATTCCCGGTGATTACTATGTCAGCTGCAATCCTGTGCTTTCTCTCATGCAGAACCATAGGGTTAATGGATTTTGATAGGCATTGTGTGCCCTGCGTCTTATCATACGTAAGAGTTTAAATGAGCGCTTCATTAAAAACACACTACTTGTGTGGCAAATTATTCTTGGTCTTTTCTGACCTAAACAGTAAGCAGAAACCTCCTAAATTGTGTTTCCAAGGGTCTGCTGATCTGACTGTACCTGACATGAGCATAAGACCAAACACCAGCGTTTCTAGCTTCACAGGCCTGCCCCTGGATTCTGAGGCCTCCCTGGATGGATGGGCCTTCTGGAAAGTAGATGGGGAAGCTGAAAGAGATGGGGCTCTTCATGCTTGGTCATCCCTCTCCCTCCTCTTATCCTACTCCTCTTCTACCACTGAGGGGCCCTCTTTGTCCTTCTCTCGGGAACCAGAGGATCCCAGGATGGGCTGCTGTTGATGCCCAGGCACTCCCTTAGTTTACCATGGAAACCTGTACCCTCCTTCCCTTCTGCCCCAAGGCCAAGTGGGAGTGGTGGGGCCCAGATCATCTAAATATACAGAAAGAAAGTTTTCAACGGATGCTGTACTGGGTAGATAACTCAAGGAATTACTAACACATGAATAATGCCTTGGTGAGGCTTAACCATTCCTGTTTGCATGCTGGAAATGAGGAAAATTCCTGTTCACATGCTGGAAGTGTCGAGTTTCTGCAGTAGCCCTCTGCTGACTGCCTTACTGAAATGTGTAGCCTGAGTGAGCAATGATTTTGATAGGAAAGTGTTGGGGCGCCTGGGTGGCTCAGTCGTTAAGTGTCCAACTGCTGGTTTCAGCTCAGGTCATGATCTTTTGGGTCGTGAATTCGAGCTCCATGCTGGGCTCTGCGCTGACCGTGTGGAGCCTGCTTGGGATTCTCTGTCTCCCTCTCTCTCTGCTCCTCCCTTGCTAGTGTGCTCTCTCTGTCCCTCTCTCTATAAATACATAAACTTAAAAAAAAGCGTTAGACCCCTTAGATAGGGTGGGGGTGCAAAAAATGACGAACAACTTTGCTGGTGGACTTTATAATGCCACAGGTCTATGATCTTGTGCTGATTTGCATGGCCAGACTGGCTTGCCCTCTGTGTGAGTCAGGTTTTATCAGAAGAGCAGAACTGGTAGGAGATAGATATTACCAGAAGGGATTGGTTTAACTGTTGTGGAACCTGAAGTCCATGAGGAGGTGGTCTGGGAGGAAAGATCAAGAACAGGTTGGAATCTCCCAGGCACAGGCTGAAGCCGTTAAAGGGAGGCAAGAGGGAAGCTCCTGTGAAGGGAGGGCAATCATAGATCAGATGCAGCTTGGAATAGGGTTCAGGGAGTGCCGGAGTCTTCCTTATAGGGCTTCCACTGATTAGGCCAGACCCACCAAGATAATCTTACTTAAAGTCATTGGGTTAGGGATTTTAATTCGATGTACAAACCCCTTCATGGCAGTGCCTAGATTAGTGTTTGATTGAATAACTAGGAAAAGGGGTGTACATGCCACAAATGGCTGCCCCCTCATCTGTCCTCATTATCTAGCCTACCCATTCTGACATACCAAAAAACCATCACTTCCTCCCCCCTCCCTCCATCCTTCCCTTCCTTCGTTCCCAAAAAGATTCAAAACTTTTTGAGACGTAGAATTTGAGCGTTTCCGAAGTGCAGAGTGGAATTTTTAGATTGCTTTTCATTGGAACAATTCACGCCTTAAGGTAGGACTGTGTCAGCGTATGTTCTCCACATCCACGTGCCCCTTTGGCCTTTTCCCTCCATCTCAAGATGACTGTTCATCCTCAGACTCAAGGCACTGGCCACTCTATGTGCTATCCCAATCCCCAGATCATTCCAAGCTGGGCTGTCAAGTCCAGGAGCGTGGTAGGCAAAGAGAGATTTATGTAACTAGGGAATCAAACAGCCAACACTCAGAAGAATGACTTTTAATATGGAAATCTCTCCCCTGGCCAAATCTGTGCACATGGAACACCCACAACAAACAGGGCTGTAAACAATGGCAATTGTGCTGACTTCACAGCACACACAGATGCGGCAGCTTTTTAGATGCATTTGAACAAAGGGATGAATCAAACTTGTTGTTGGCAAACAATCTCACATTGTCTTCCCCTCTGTCCCCTCAAATGGGGCAACATTCTCTGGACTCTGAGAAGCACTGAAGGCTTGGGTGTGAAGCTCTTTGGGGCGGTCAGTAGATAAATGCCAACTCTCCCAAGATCCAGACTTACTTGACACTTGATCTGAACAGTATGAAAAGAGGGCAGCCTTAAATGTGATCCAAAGAATTTTCATCTTGGGAAGGTTCTTTCATCAATACGGCAAGTCTAGAAGTCTGATCTGGGGGACGTGTGAAACGTCTGACACATTACTCAGCCCAGTGCCTCACACCGGGAGACCATCCACCTTTTTTTCCCCTCCTCAGTGTCTAGCTGATGTAATGACACGTTTGTGTGATTACAGTCTGTTATTTACCATAAGATGACAGTGTCGGGGGTGGGGGCTGAGCGACTTAAGTGCAGGAGCTGAAAATGCACAAATCATTTACTATAATGACTGCACAACCTTGGAAATGATCAGCAGGATCAGAATGCCATGACAGAGTCTTTTGTCTTAGGCCCTCAGCGTCTAATAGCAAGGTGGTGTCCAGGTTCCTGCCTTGGTAAGAGAATCTTTAATAGGGAATCCAGGTCTCTTCCTTCATGGTCCTGGGAAGAGATACTCAGAATGCTCCCTCTTCTTTACTCTTTCCTTCCTGTGATCTTAGATAGATATGGGCAACTTTTTTTTGATAGAGCCAGATAGTAAATATGTTAGCCTCTCTGGGCCACGAGATCTCTCTTGCAACTATTCAACTCTGCCACTGTAACATAAAACTCAGCCACGGCCGACATGTTAATGAACAAGTGGGGCTGTGTTCAAAAAAAACTTTATTTTTGGACACTGAAACATTTGAATTTCATGTTATTTTTACTGTTGATAAGATAATCTTTTGATTTTAAAAACCATTCTTGGCTTGTAAGCTGTATTTAGCCCACGGGCTGTAGGTGTTAAACTTTGTCTAAGAGCATCTGTGCATGTCACTTGGAATTTGGAAGGGGAGGTAGCTTCAGGGTTCCTTCCAGATAAAAGGTCCTGACATTTGGTCAGAATCACTAGACTTGGTCTTAGTTTTCTCATCTGTTCTCTGAAGCCATCCTTATTTCCCTAGCATCCTGTTGGTGGAATGAACGAATGGTTGCAAAGTCTGCAGAGAACCACGTATTCAAGTTAAAACATCTTTTTTTTTTTGACTGCCATTTTTCTCATGTTCATTGTGGTTTTAAGGCATTTTGTTCCTTCTTAGCCACCTGTACTGAGAGTTTTGTTGGTTTCGAGGATTGTAGTGGTTTGAATGAGATAAGCATGTCATAGATTTTGGGGTGTGAAAAGTCACTGAATGTCAACATGCTGACGGGGCCATTTGAGGTTTTGCCCGTGCTACTTCAGCCAGGCTGGGCACCCAGCGGAGTCCACTTAAAAGCTTTGTCTTGTCCGTTCCTCTGCTCTTATCTCTGCATAGAAGGAAACCTTTCTCTGATGTCTTTTCATTTTCACTGTCATTTATTGCTTTTGTGAAACTTTAAATGAAAGAAAGACTTTTGAACATCTTTGTGTCAGACATGGTTCCATACTTGAAAATATAATAAGGTCTTTGGATAACATTTCTTGTGAGAATTTAACCACAATTTGTCATTTTTGTTTTCCTTAGGTCTTAGCCACCTTTAACATGCTTTTCATTTTGCTACCTCTGCTCAGAGGATTGCAGGCCCCCTGACCTCAAATAAAAGGCCAATATTGAGGGGTAAAGAAAAGTGAGAGTGGTCACAAAGGGCTCCCTTCGCCTTTGTCTGCACGGATCCTGTCCTTACAAAAAGAGCTGGGAGATAAGCTTGCAACACTTTGTTGTCCTTTTAGCAGAGAAGAGGACTACACCCGCAGTGGCCTCTCCCTGATGGTCTTGGGCAGAGGAAGACAGAAGGAAATAATTTTGTCCATTTTCATGCATGGAGGTTTGTGAAGGATCTCGAAGTACAGTTGATAGTAAATTAGGTCGAAAATCATAGTGTCGTTCTCCAGTCAGATGGCACCTGGCCTCTGATAATGCTCAGAAGCTTTATCATTCACATGCAGGACTTCAGCAGGCAAGGCCCAGCCTGCTCTGCTCAGACACACAGCAGAACCCAGGGCCGCGTTGAGCCTCCAGTAGGCTGGGAAGCAATCAGCAGCCCCAAAGAGAGTTTGGTGCCTGTGCTGTTCTTGCTATTACCAGTTGTTATCTGTTCAGGGTCATTTTCAACACAAGGGAAACAGCTTTTGTGTGTTCCACACACTCACAGGTGGGTGGAGACAGCCTTGAGTGCGGCACAGGTTTTTCATAGTCCAGAGTGTAGGGGTATTGAGGGGGTTCGGGATTTCTTCACAGTGACTAAGAATTTTCTCTTCTTCAATTCCACTGTCACCTGCAAACGTGGCATGATGGCTTATGCCACACTACTTGCCACAGAGGGACTTGGTGGCATTGGGAGCATGGTTCTGGGCACATGCCCCTGTTCTTTCTCCCCACCTGCTGCACCCACCTGCAAAAGTTAGTCCCTGCATGTTTGTCCTACCTTGTCTCTTCAACACATCCACGCACACACACGTGTGCTTGCACACACATAATTTCACGCACACACATAATTGATAATTTCCCACCCAAGATCAAAGGCCAGCCATGATGCTCATCCACAAACTACACAGCGTGATTGCACGTAGACAAGCACGTGATAGGAAAGGCAACTGTCATACTGAGATCAAGTGCACCTTTCAGAACGTGAAGCCCCACGCACTTGTTCCTCTCATTTGCTGGTCAAGTGATCAAACAGTAATCAAAACAGTTTGCATTTCCGTTCCGTATCTTACCTTGCATCAAGAAGCAGAGTGATTGGTGCCATGCGAAATACGATAAGTGTTCAGTTATTATATCAAATAGTGATTGAGTGACTAACATTCAGACACAGAGCTAGAGATAAGGGATAGAATCATGGGAATAAATAATGTGCCATGAACTAGGTGAGTTAGTAATTAAGTCCTGGGCAAGCTACTGAACTTCTCTGGGACTGGACCAAATCTCTGGTATTGGCTCTTGCTCTGATAGTGTAAGAATTCAACAGACATGGGGGAGAGGGATGGAAGGATAGCTTGGGGGTCAGTGGCAAAAATGACTCCTGAAAGGATGTTCTGTTGGGTGGCACTACTATCCAGAGGGAGGAGTAAGAAGACATAAATAAGACATTGTCCACCTGGACACCAGGAGAAAGCAGCCCATTGTCAGGGGGAACTAACTAGGAGTGGAAGTTTTCTTCGAAAAGCGGTCATTTATTTCTTTCACAGTAAGATGCTCTTCTGTCATGCAGGTCATTTACAGGAGGGGAAGAAAGGCACTCTCCTCTTGGGCTGGCTGTTGTCTTGGCCATGTGTCCCTTCGCTGAATAGCCAAGGGGTCTAAGTACCTTTCAGCAAATGGGTGTTGCTTGAATTTTGAGGATTTAGAATGTAAGCAAAACAGAGGACGAAAAGCAAATCTTGCAGCCACTAAAAGCAGCCTTGAATCACACTCTTTAATGTCTTGGTGTGTCTGTCTTTGTTTCTTTGTGCCTGAAAAGGGGACTGATCACATTCTGCATGTGTGGGTAATGACCTGTATTCTTCGGAGTGGCCTCATAGACCTGCTTATTTCACTCCACCGGGGAGGAAGGTAGGAAGGAAGGCAGGTGCTAATTTGCACCCATCCTTTGGTAATGGGCTGTCTTGTGAAAAGCCTGTCGGTGAGAAGCTTTTAGCCTATGGTCCTAGTCCATCTAGGGTGACTTCTGCTTCATCTTTGAGGAGTCTTTCAGCCTTGAGGTCCTTCAAACTTTCAGCAGGTATAAGGTGGTCATTATAAATATCACTGGGCCTACTCACTGCAACATTCTGCATGTGTGAGCTGGACCTATCTCTAAGGAATGGGTCACTCATTACTGGCATGACAAGCTCTTAGACACATTAAACATCACTGAAGCAGGCCTGGTGGGGGCAGTTCTAGATGCATAGAGTTAGTGCTTCCCAGGTGGGGGGCTTTGCAGATAAAGAACCTAGTGTATATAAGTGGTTGGTTTTGACATCTAGTTATCTGTGACCTTTTCAGGATGAACTTAAGAATGAAACAGCAGTTGTTGTTTTTTAAAAAAATTTTTTTTTTATTCTTGATCACAGTAGAATGTTGAAGGAGTCTTGTTGTATTGTGCATTGAAAGCCCTCATTAGCAATGCAAGCACTTCAGAAGGCAGTGAGTGACTCATATAAGGTCCAGAAATAGTACTGAGGAAAATTGCTTTTATGTAATTTTTTCTCAGAATATCACGCTGTGAATACTTACCATTTCAGCAGAAACACGTGGAAAAGATGACATCTTCCAGGGTCTGCAGGGATGCTCTGGGTCCCAGAGCCATGTCACTGACTCCATGGCCTTCAGATCCCCCAGAAGCTTCAGGGCATCTGTTGAGGCACAGCGGGGCAGAGAACAGGAAAGGAAAGCCTAAGAAGTGACGTCTGTCTTCAAGTTCATTAGTCCTACGTTCAGCACACAAACCCCGAAGTGGTGACACTTAGGTTTATTTTTTATCAGTTTTGTTATGCTTCCAAAAAAAGACGCTTGAAAAAAAATTTAACTGGGGGGTAAAATACATATAGAATGTACCATTTTAAGCATTTGGCAGTATATGGTTCAGTGCCATTAAATACATTCACAGTATTCTGCAACCATTACCACCGTCCATCTCCAGAACTTTTTCATCTTTCCAAACTGACACTCTTTACCCATTAAATAATAACCCCCCACTTCCCTTACCCCCCCCCCCCAGCCCCTGACAGCCGCCATTCTGCTTTCTATCTCTATGAATTTGACGACTGTAAATAACTCACATAAGTGGAATCATACAGTATTTGTTCTTTTGTGTCTTGGCTTATATCACTTAACATAATGTCCTCAAGAGTCTTCCATGTTGTAGCCATGTTTTTGAATGTCTTTTCTTTTTAAGGTGGAATAATAATCCTTTGGATGTATATATATCATATTTTGTTATGGGCTGCTTCTTCCTTTTGGCTATTGTGAATAATACTGCTGTGAACACGGGTGTATAAATACCTGTTTGAGTCCCTGCTTCTAATTCTTTTAGGCTTCTGTCCAGAAGTGGAATTGCCAAAAGTGGACTCTTAAGGATGAAAAGGGAACAGGGGAGCTTGAGTGGCTCAGTCGGTTAAGCACCTGGCTCTTGATTTCGGCTCAAGTCATGATCTCATGGTTTGTGAGTTCGAGCCCCATGTTGGATTCTGTGCTGACAGCGTGGAGCCTGCTTGGGATTTTCTCTCTTTGTCTCTCTTCTCTCTCTCTGTCTCACTCTGTGTGTGTGTGTGTGTGTGTGTGTGTGTGTGTGTGTCCCTCCACTATTTGTGCTCTCTTTCTCTCTCAAAATAAATAAATAAACATGAAAAACAAACTAAAAAAGACTAAAAAAGAATGAAAAGGTAAGGTCCTGAAGGGAGTAGGTCATACGATTTGTACTATATGAACACACTGGGAGAGCACTGGCAGAGGTAGTTAGTCCAGGAGTTTGAACCTAGAGGGACTACTGGAGGTGGTTGCCCAGGCAGAGTGGGGAAGGCAAGAGGGGGTGGGGGTTGATCTTCAAGGAGGTCAAGCTCTCTATGACTTGAGGATTAGATCTTTTTTTTTTAAATGTTTGTTTATTTATTTTGAGAGGGGGTGCAGAGAGAGAGGGAGAGAGAGAATCCCAAGCAGTCTCCACACTGTCAGTGCAGAGCCTGCGTGGGGCTTGATCCCACGAATTGCGGGATCATGACCTGAGCCAAAATCAAGAGTTGGACACTTAACTGACTAAGCCAACCAGGTGCCCCAGATTAGATCTTTAAGAAGTCCTTTGTGAGGTTGTGGCCAGCTTAGTGAGAGCTCCAGAGAGATGAGCCAGGGTCAGCACCTACAGGAGCCATTCGAATGCACACTTCCAGGTCTCCTTGCAGAGCAACCATACCAGCTCTTCTCCCCTGTGCTGCTGGGAAAGCCCTGCCACAGATACCTTTGGTCCTTGCCCAGAGACGGTCCAATGCCATGGTGTCTCCTGGTTCTTCCGTATCAGAAGTGAGGATGATGTCAGAGTGTTTTGGTCTTTAAGCTGTTCTGAGGTGGTAAGGATGGGCATGTCTCCTGCCCCTTTGGAGCCAAATGACTCTGGAGTTGAACACATGTCTCCTCAGGGGTCCCCCAAAGGGGGCTCTGCTGTGTGCCACCTCCCAGCTGTGAAAAGCCACCGGGTGAGAGGGCACATGAAATGGACGCAAGCTTGCAAGTTAGGGCAAAGGCTTAGGATAGTCAGCGTTGGTGGCCCGGAATGATCCGACCTGGCACCAGGACACTCCCTCTTTGGGACAGACCCAGCCAGTGCCTCAAGGAGCTGCATTCTTTTTCTGTGCTGCCTCTCCCATTAGGCAATGACTACAGCATCCGAGATAATGAACAATCTTGGAAAGATTAGCATTCTGCATACTTGGTTAAAACATTTTTTTATGCAACTGGTGTTCTGCTTTTTCCTAGAATCTTTGCCTCTCTAAGGACTAGTCCTTCCTCTTACAAAGTGAAGAAAGAAAGGGATCCAAAGGAAAAAAAAATGTGGTCCATAGTAACTTTGAATTAACACACCAAGCCAAGTGATAAAGATATATTCTAGGCTTCAGAGTTCTGTGTGAGAGCCCACCCAGATCTTTGCTTCATTGCCTAAAGGGGCCCTTTGCTTTAAAATAGCTTACACTTCAGGCCTGGGTTTCAAGAGGATTTATTAGTCAGTGGCAAGTGGGGGGTTTGGCCCCATGACAACTTGGAAGGTTTGCCTTTGATTTGGAAAGAAGGACAGCCCATGTTCTGAATAGAGAGAGGGAAAAGGGGACAGAGTTCTCAGCTGAACACTAATGAAAATAAGATGAAGCTACTTCATAAAGATGTCCAGCCAACAGTCGATGAGTACACTTGTGTGTGTGGCAGACGGTTCGAGCACGGTCACGTACGGGAGCGGACTGACCGGGACAAATGGGATGCTCTCTTTGAGAGTATCAAGGAAGCTCTTAACAAAATATTTTTTCCCCAAGAATTAAAAACAAAACAAAAGAGACAATGCAATCTGTATATAAAGACAAGGATGCTCCTGTTGAAATGTCTAGACCGCTTATATTTTGCCCTGTGGCCCCGTTAGATTTGAGAACAGGAAAAGGTACAGATTTTTATGGAAGTTACATTGGGGGTCAGATACTAAAAAAAAGAATAGAAATTTGTTTTCATGGTTCACAAAGCAGTAGGGAGAAGTGTGCTATAGGAATTGAGGGAAATGGGACTAGCTTTGGCCCTGTGGCAATTTTGGCTACTCAAAATTAGAGGTATTGTTTTACCCATTGAGCTACTGCTTTCTCATTTTATGATGGGGTAGCAGTGGGTGGGAGGTGGCAGGGCCAGATGTCTTCTGCTCCTGATTCAGAGGGCTTCAGAGATCTTCTGAAACCTCCAAAGTAGTTGGCAGTGTGTTATGTCTTTGTGCATATGGACGTTTTTCTGAAGAAGGCTCATTGCTTTTGTCATATTCCCTAAAGTGGTCTACAGCTCTCCAAATGTTAAGAACTCCTGAACGGGGTCCCCAAATATCTTAACAGTATGTGAACATGCTGTGGCACATCTGTGATTTAAAGATTATTCTGGTTTAGGGCCACCTGGGTGGCGCAGTCGGTTAAGCGTCCGACTTCAGCCAGGTCACGATCTCGCGGTCCGTGAGTTCGAGCCCCGCGTCAGGCTCTGGGCTGATGGCTCGGAGCCTGGAGCCTGTTTCCGATTCTGTGTCTCCCTCTCTCTCTGCCCCTCCCCCGTTCATGCTCTGTCTCTCTCTGTCCCAAAAAATAAAAAACGTTGAAAAAAAAAATTTAAAGATTATTCTGGTTTATTCTGAGAGGGGTCTGTGATGGTGTTTTCCCTAAACCTGTTAGGTTTTCAATGTAACTTGAGAAGAGTTGTAGGTACATGCTGTGGTTCACTCTTGTTGCCTGCTCTCTGCTGGGCTCTCTGGGGAAGCATAATTAAGAAGTAAGAGGGGTGCCTGGGTGGCTCAGTCGGTAAAGTGTCTGACTTCAGCTCAGGTCACAATCTCCTAGTTTGTGTGTTCAAGCCCTGCATTGGGCTTTGCACCTGACAGCTCAGATCCTAGAACCTGCTCAGGTTCTGTGTCTCCCTCTCTCTTGGCCCCTCCCTGGCTCACACTCTTTCTCTCTCTCAGAAATGAAGAAACGTTAAAAAAAAAAAGTAGAAAATGGGAGTCTTGAGCCCCTGTAATCCTCCCAGTTTCTGATTGTGTCCCTTCATCCCAGCCCAGCAGGGGGCTCAGACGGGCCCCACTGTGCAGCCCTGTGGTCCTGCTCTATACCTGCTGCTGCTGGGTCCCTTTCACCCTCTTTCCTGTCCTGCACCCATATCTGCCCATTCCACGTTCCCTTCTTCAAATGACTGACTGCATTTGAAAGGTAAATGGGGAGTAATCTTGGGGCAGACAAGCATTTTAATACGTCTAGGACACCCTCCGCCTCTGGTGAAGGAACATCTGCTGAGTTATTTCTACGCATAGAAAAAGGTGGAGAGGGAGCGGTGTGTTCTTTTTGGAGAGTTCCTGGGGCAGATTTTCACCCTGGGTGAACTTGCTGGGAACGCCCACAGGAGTGGCACACCAGACTGTTCTGCCCACGAGCATTTGAAGAAACAAAATGCAATCAAATGATCCTCTGTTCGGCATACACAAAATTCACTGTTTCAAAACACTTTCAACGTGACTTTTGTGCCTTAGGTTTCTTGTTCCAAGGATTTTGCCCCGCCCAGCAGGGGATTGCTGAGTATTCTGAGAACTGTGTCTTCTGCCCTGAATGTGACCTTCTCAGTGCAATACCAGGCTCCAGGGATGTTCACAGACAGAGTGCAGGCTTCTTCATAGGAGTAGGAGTGTGGGGTTGTTGGGGGTGGAGATAATTCTGCCTGTATTACCAACTGCTGTTTATTAGGTACATTGACAACTTTGCTTTTCTTCATTTGTGGGGAAAATGTTTCCCTGAAATGGCACCTGGGATTGTCTGGTTCTAAGGCACAGGGTCAGGTGAGCTGACGTAGAAGCTTCTAGATCAGTGCTGTTAAAAGTTAGCTTGTCTGTGCTCGGCACAGGTTGCTAAAAGCATGAGCGAGGGTGTGATAGACATTCCTGTGTCTCTTACAAGCCACTGTCATTTTGTTTTTGGAGGATAGCAAGTTGAATGTAAGCCAGTTGGAATTCTGAAAACCCTGGAATTTCTTTTCCCTCCTTCCTCCTTCCTTCCCTCCCTCCCTTCCCTGAAGTTCTTCTCCATCTAAGACATGTCAAATGCATTTTTTTTAAAAGGAATTATTTGTGGCTACAAATTTGTGGATTCCATCTTACACTTCTTATCCTTAGTGTTTCAGGTACATATCAACATGAACGTGTGTGGCCCCACAGTTCAGTTCACTATTTATGAAGGATGCATTTCAATGAGTTTTGAAAGTCGGGACTGTTCATTATTTCCCTTCCGCTTCATGATCCTCTTTTACCAGCTTTAGCATTTTCTCTAGAGTATTTTAAGAAAAAAAATGTATAGAAACATTTCCATTCACATCACATGTTATCAAAGCCCTCTTGTGGGACGAGGTTTAACTCTTGAAAGGGGCTCTTTGATAGCTAAAAATTTGGTGTTCAGCGATTACTGCTTTTTGAGAACTCTAAGTACACCCAGCATTGCAGTTTTTGAAACAATCATCTCTTTTCTCTGGTTTCTCATCTCACTTGGCTCCTATAGAGAACTGAGACAGGCCCTCTGTTTCTGTTGAAGTAGAACAACTCACATTTATGGTCTAGCCGGAAGTACAGAGGTAGGTTGGCTGATTCAGGCTTTCTTTTTTTTCTCTTTTTCCCCCCAGCTGAAAATGTGATATGGGTTTGTTATATGTTTGTTTAATCTTAATTCAGGCTCATCTATAAAAATCCTGGTGGGAGACAGAAAGCAAAGCTTTAACATATGTGTTGAACTTGGAATAAGAAACTTTAATCGTTGGAAAAACAGTACTGTGTAAATTTCAGATTGCAAGTAATCACAATATATTCAGACAGTGGCAGGAACATTTTAGTTTCCATTTTAATATTCAGTTCACGCAAGCATGCATTAAAGTGACCTTTTGAATGCATGTTTTTCTCAAAAATGTTTAGGCTTATGTTTATTTTCTTTGACTGAAACCCTAGTGGCCTATATGAAGTCAAGCAGATGTTTTCCATTTCCAGAAGGTGCACCTGACTGTCTGCATAGGTTTGTTCCTGGCCAGCTGTTTGCTCGCAGCATCAGTGTAGATTTTAACTGCAGAGAACAAGTAAAAGGCTCTGTTTATTGGGCTCTAATGTGCTGGGCTCTCAGCAAAGTGCTTTAGTTTCATTAACTGATTTATTAGTTACATGATCTTATGAGGCAGGTCTTCTTACTAGGCCATTACTTTATTGGAGAGGAAACCGCGGATCAGAGAAGGCAACTTTACACAGTCACAGACATTGAAGTTAGAAAGCAAAACTGGGGTTTGTGACTACAAATTATTACTATGTTCTATTGCCTTAATGCACGTATCATTTGGACCCCTTCTGCCACTTCAGATATGAATAAACAAGATTGCCTTGAAACTCATCCCTACCCAAAGATGTAAGGAAAAGTCCAGTAGAGTTATTAACTTCCTGGGGGCGTATCTTGTTTTCAGGAGAGGTAGTTCAGATTGGTGATTCTGAGTGTGGGCTGTGGAGCATTTCATCAACCTGTCTGTGCCTTCTCTTCTCTGTGTCCAGTGTGGAGATAAGAGAGGTTCCTCCCTTCAGAGGGTGGTTATGAGGATTAAATGGTTTCATCCATGTAGCATAGGGCAGCTTTGCAGATCAGCCCTTAGGATTGCTGTGGATGTTACTTCTGGATCCATCGTCCGGCTTCTGCTAAATGTATTCGGTTTATGGAAGGTCTCATCCTCGCATACCTGGGTCCCACCCCCATGCCTACTCCAATGCAGAACTCATCCTTTTTCAATTCCATAAACCTGCCAATACTTCTCCAGGCCTGTGTGTGTGTGTGTGTGTGTGTGTGTGTGTATGTGTGTGTATTCAGTAGGTTTTTCCAGGGGTTTTGGGAAACGAGGGGTGTTTAAATCTTCACTTCCATGACCCAGACTGATCATGGAGCTGTCATCTGATAGCAAGCTGCTTCCCTCGAAGACATGCTTGTTGTGCATCCCCCCAAAGGTTCCATCTTTCTTCCTGGCTCTGTGGTCCCTGCAACAGGACACTCGGTGGCCTCACAATGCTTCTCTTCACTGCTGCTTCCCCCCGCTCAAGGTAGGAGCTCATTTTCTCAGGGAAGAGAAGCAGGGAATGAGCAAAAAGGTGGCAAGGGCTAGAGAAGAGAAGGCAGACAAAGAAGAGAGGAATCCATTAAAGCTGACCTGACCCGTCAGATGAAGTTTGGTTAATATAATTGGTATGTGTGTGCGTCCGTGCCTGTGTGTGTGTATGTGCGCACATGCACACACATAATTGCTTATATAATGACTTGCTGCATAATTAATGAATATGAAATAATTGTGGTTGGGAAATGTGGAAAATATGGACAAATCCAAAGGAGATAAATAAAATATTCATAATCTTATGATACAGAGAAGTCCTTGCTAAAATATTGCTGTGTCTCTCCACTTGTCTTTGTGTGGCTACACACATACCTGTATAACATGGTTTAGACCACAAATGACCATATGCCTGCCCATTGTTGATACCTCTGCTTAGGCTAAAGTGAAGTGTGTGTGTGTGTGTGTGTGTGTGTGTGTGTGTGTGTGTATTTTTCCTTCTGACAGAGTGAACTTAGTTGGTACCTTTCTCTGGTCTTCCCAATGTTCTCAGAGCCTATGCACCTTTGCGGTGATGTCACTGTTTTTCTCAGCTTGGACCTGTGCCTCTCAGTATTTGCATCCCTACTTACCCTCTTTCAGGATGCCTTCTTGACCAGTTACTTAAGTGGAAACCGCCTCAATTCTCTGTGCCTCACCTGGCCCCACTGGGAGCTTCTCAGACAGGAGGGCCCGTTTGCAAAAGTTTTGATATGTGGATAAGCAGCAGCAGGAGACCCCTCCTGTTCCTTCACAGGTGCCTGTGAAATGGATCATTTCAACATTCAAAAACAAAGCAGCGTAATATTAGGCTTGGAGATAAAAGCATAGGTTCAGGTCCATTTCTTTAGCCATGGTTTTTTGCATCTACTAGATAGGATATTAAAAGCAAGACCTTGGCTCAGGATTATTGTAAAAATTCAACGCGATAAATAGGGAAGTGTGCTTAGCATAGTTCATGTGATACTGAGAGTACCCGCTTTATGAATGCAATGGTTCACCAACTGTAAGACCATAGAACCAAGTAATATGCAGTATTCAAAGGATATTCTCCCAAGGTGAACCATAAAGGTGGAACTCTCCTGCAAAGAATAACTGACCTGACGATGAATTGAAGTGGAATTCATAGACCAATCCAATAGTAGCAGTATCTGTATGAGTACTTCCTCTATCCTGAGCATTTCACAGGGTTTCATTTAATTTTTGCTATAATCCTGTGAAGTGGACACCATCGCTTTGTCACTTTGAATCATTGAAATCCCAAAGGCTTAAATGATAAAAAAAAAAAATTCGTTTTCTCTCATGATAGGAAGTTCATGAATTAGAGCAGTCTGTAAAGTTGGTTGACACACTGACCCAGAATGCCAAGTGCAGCCCTGACTCTTTGCCTCTCAACTGCCATCCCGTACGTTGGCTTCAGTCTCAAGCTAGAAGCAAGATAGTGGCAGGAGTCCCACACATCACAGTCAAAGACCACGAAGTCCAGAGTGAGATTGTGTCTTTGTGTGGCTCTCTCTCAGAAGTGAGAATAATTCCCCTAAGTGTCTATAGTGGGTTTTCTTTTACATTTTATTCTTCAGAATTTTGCCCCTTTCTGAACCAATCATTGAAAAAAACAAATGGAATTACTCTTAGCTCAGTCAGGTTCACTCTTGGAGTTAAGAGTGGCATTAGCTGCCATGCTTGATGAGAGTGGGTGGATACCTGGCAAAACTGGGGTCTTATTAAGAAGGAAGAATGGAAGCAGGTTTGGCACCCAGTAGCATCCAATGAAAGGATCATCCCTATTTTTCAGATGAGGAAACTGGCAATCACAAAATTTAAGTAAAGTATCTGATGTCCTGTGGCTAGCAAGGGGCAGAGGCAAAATTGTAATCTATGATTCATGTGACTCCAATGATTACACATTTCTGAAACCGCTAAATACATAGTTGGCCTGGTCTTTTGCAAATATTCTGATCATGAAGGTATGGTTGGAGCAAGATTCTTTCAGAAGATTGTAAAGGCTTATGGATCTTTTGAAACCCAACACGTGGCAGTGTGGAGTGCTGAGAATACCGTGTGTAGCCAACGTGATCTGGCACAGAGCCAGAAGTGAGGTGGCACTTCTGGGGACACAGTGGGGGTGAAAAGGCTAATGCTTCAATGGAGACATATTGTACAAAGGGTGTGTACGGTTTTGTGCCAGAGTCCAAGCTGTCAAAAGGATAGGGAGACAGAAAGCAGTGTCCACATTAGACATCAGTAATTTTTCCACTGCCAGAAATTCCAGGCTCTGTATTCTTCACAAATGTCTACTTAGCTGTTCATCATGAGATCAGATAGGGGTAAACACTCCTCTCATCGATATACATAATGAAAAGGAGAATCTCGGGGAGTCAGTTTAGCCTGAGACCCCACAGCTAGAATTCGAGTTTTTCCACAATCGGGCCCATGGATTCCATCCTTGACCTTCCCCTTGCTTCACTTGCACTCCTTGACTGTGTCTTCAACGACAGCCCGAATGCCAGTGGTGTTTAGGTCTAGGTTTCAGACTCCTGCCTTTTGCCATAAACTCCAGGATTTGGTCCCAACTATCTGTGGACACCTTCATTGATTACCTCAGAGGCTTCTCAAATTCAGCCTGCCCAAATGAATTTATATCTGCTCCCACCAAAGCCAAAACCAGAACATTTGTTTGTACTTCATAGTCTTTTGAGTCAGACACCACCATCCAGCTGGTAGTACAAAATAGAGCCCTTGGAATAATGTTAACGCCTGGCATCTAAATGACATCCACACGGTCTCCATGTCCTGATATCCCTACTTCCCTTTATCTAGCCATCTTCCAGCTCTCCATCCCTGTTGACTTTGTCCTACTTAAGGATTTCATGCTTGGGCTTTTTCAATAGTTTTTGCCTGTCCTCTCTCGTCACGCCCTTTCTCTCCCCCATCAAACTTGTCCTCCACATTGCCCTTGAAGGTATCTTTCTAAAACACAGACATAGTCATACCACTTTCCTGAGTGACGTCTTGACAGGTTCCCCAGTATCTGCTGGATAAAGTTCATCCTCTTCAGAGTCTCTCATAAAGCCTTTCATAGTCTTGTCCCAGTTTGCCCTTGGCGAACTTTCTTGTACCCTAGAGAACTAATGCCTGTCTTTCAGGACCCAGCACATGTATTCCTCCTGGTTCCCTGTGCTTGTGGCATTATGTTGTGATGCATCTTTTCTTTTTTAGGCTGTGCCTTTCTATACTGTGAGGATCACGATTTTCTTTCTATTTGTGTCTCCTATTCAGCTAGTAGGGCCTGGAAGATAAGTGTTGTTGGAAATGAAATAACTTCTTTCTGCTTTGTATCTTTTCATGGTTAACATTCATGGTTAAATGCTAAACTAATGAATGCCTATGTTTTGGTTTCTGGGTTTTTTTTTCTTTGTTTGTTGTTTTTAAACCTTCACACCATTCACATAGGTACACATGTCCCTTTTAGCAGTTCCTATTTTGGGTAATGATGCTCTCACCCTCAGACAACAGTATGGATGATAGTGACCTTTGTGGTCCCTGTTCCTTGAAAATCTATCCCGATATAAATATGTTGGATGTCATGAGAACTATCAGCCTCAAGTTTATACTATGTCCCTCATTGCTGCACATGTATTGAACCATTTATTTTAATTATTTCAACAACAGAGTAATCTTTGTACTACTTTTTCCCCAACTTCTTTATACACGAGGAAACTGAAGCACAGAGGTTAGGTACCTTGGCCAAGATCATACCACTCAGTAAGTGATGGAGCAGGGGTGGGAAGCAGCTGGGTCAGATGTCTTTTGCTCATGATCGAGAGAACTTGGTCTGTCCTGTTCCAGAGCTCATGATCATGACCACTAATGGGCTCTGGAACCACTAGCAATGGCCTTGTTTTCATGTGATAGTTACAGTTAATCATTTGTTTTTACAAGAGAAGGAAAGAGGGAGCGAAAAAAGGGAGAGAACAGAGAGGAAAAGAGAAAGACCTATAGCTATACATCAGTTTATACTATATTTCAAATGACAAGGTCCTTTTTCTTTCCAAAGTGTAAGCAGAATGATGACTATACCCTGATGTTGGTCAACCCTGATGTTGAAAGTGGATTTGAGGGCACCAGGGTGGCTCAGTCGGTTAAGCGTCCAACTCTTGGTTTCTGCTCAGCTCATGATCTCCTGAACCCTGAGTTCAAGCCCCTTGTAGGGCTCTGTGCTGACAGCTTGGAGCCTGCTTGGGATTCTCTCTTTCCCTCTCTCTTTGTCTCTGCCCCTTCCCCATTCATGGTCCCTACCTCTCTCTCTCTCTCTCTCAAACTAAATAAACTTAAAAAAAAGAAAGTGGATTTGATTTTATTCCTTTTCTTCTACACTACTTACCTAGGCATCCCCTCTCCCCCATACACAGCAAAAGTTTAGTGCTTTTCTGCCTGAGGGTTTGAAATGCTCTGACTCCCTAGAAACCCAGGTTCAAATCCTAGCAGAATGCTTACACTTTGGAGAGAAGAAAAAGGATCTTGTCATTTGAAATATAGCATAAACTGATGTATAGCTATAGGTCTTTCTCTTGATTCTCTTCCTGTCTCTTCTCTCCCTTTTCTCCTTCCCTCTTTATATACATTTAACCTCGAATTCTCTCTATGTCACTGCTATTGTTCATTGGGTTTACAGTCCTGTGCTTTTGCTCTGGGATCATTTTTTCCACGTTGTGTATTCTCTCCTCACCGAGAAGGCATGCCCCATGCCTGCGAGTTTTCTCTCTGCACTACTACTTAGGATACAATGTTTGATATGAAATATGTGCTAAACAGTGGCTTGGGGACAGGCTTCCTGGTGGATAGGAAACTGTTTTCTCCAGCCAGCCTTCCATGGTCCCCTGTTTGTTAGAGGGGTGATGAAGTCCTTCCTGGTTCTGTGGATCTGCGTTTTTGCTTCCAATCAAATGTCCCTACTTAAAATCAGTGATACTATGTCAAGGTTGCTCCTGAGAAGTAGGACAGTACCCTGGGATGGAGGAAGTCATTACTTTGTAGAACTGGAGGAGTCCTAGGACTGATGTGTTCAGATTACAGAAGATAATGCCCAGCGGGTCTTGCGAGGAGAGGGTGGGCATATTTAGGGACTCAGCAATGATATTTCTCTTCTTTTAACTACTCTCTAACTTATTTTTCTCCTCACACGCTTAAGGCCTGCTCAGGCTTCCCTGGTGGAAGGAGTGCTTGAAGGTGGCATAGGGAGGGAGGTAGATTACAAACCGTGTGAACTCAATCTCACTAGAATCCACTTGGTGACAGAATATTGTTTGCTAGATTCTGTGCTGGAAGGTTCTCTTTTTACTATGCATTGTGATTGATACTGAGTTAGTTAAATCTCGTCTCTGATTGTGGGAGGCAGAGAGGGACAGGGAACAAAGAAACACATGCATACATACAAATTTCTGATGATTCATTGTTCCACCGTGTGCAAAGGGAACCACGTTTTTGAATTCCCAGCCTGGCGCACATGTGTTCCTCACGTGCTCCCCTGCAACCCCTTCCCTGTCTGCTCCAGGCCTGTTGTGGAATCCTGAATCCTGGGGGACCTTTGTAGTGCTGCCCTCAGGAGAGAGAAATCCTGCTGCAGGCTACCTCCCTGAGGCTGGAAAAATGGAACCTCCATCTCTGGCCAACTGAAGCGGAATGATTCATTTCCTGTCATTAACAGAGTGAGAAAGATGTCGTTCACAGAGTTCTTTAAGCTGTAAAAGCACATTATGCTAAATACTCAATTTCCTGATGGATGGCATCAGCCCTCCTAATTTCCTCTCAGCAGCAGCGCTGCTTTTGGATGTTTGAGATTCTGGAGGCCGATGGAGCACATACTAAGTGGTTCAGGTGCTCTCTTGCAGTCAGAGGGGAGAGAGGATATTACGCTACCTCAGCCCTGGATTAACATCGTGATGTCAGCTTTTCCCTGAGAGGTAGTGATGTTTAATCCTCAGGTTGCTATAGAATCTTTCTAAATATTTAGGCATTGGATCTCAGGTTAAAACTGGAAGGTACAGGCTTACCAGGGCGTAAAGCAACTGAAACAAAACCGGTACCAAAAACCAAACTCCCACTTAACATTGCAGTGGGTGTGCGACACCTGGGTGGCTCAGTCCGTTGAATGTCTGACTTTGGCTCAGGTCACGATGTGGTTTGTGAGTTCGAGTCCTGCATCGGGCTCTGTAGTGACAGCTTGGAGCTTTTTTGGGATTCCCTCTCCCCCCTCTCTGTCCCTACCCCTCCTGCACTCTCTCCCTCTCTCAAAAGTAAGTAAACGTTTAAAAAAATGTTTAAAAAATCCTAACCCTTCTTAGGATACGAATCTTTCACCTAGAAAAACAAGTTTGTGTCAAATAGTCCATTTACTTCCTTCCCTTTTTTGATACGATAGGATTATATGGTCATAGATTTGAATATTTAAGATACTTCTTTACACAAAGGTCAAAGAATTTCATCTTCTTTCCTATCTAGTTGCGGAATGCCTTCAGAAGAAACAAGATGGTAACTAAATTTCCCTTGTTATAGGTGGCCAAGGCCCTGAAGTTAGAGATTAAGTGATTTGTTGGGGGTACCACAACTATAGTTGGGATCTGGTGTAAAAACACACATTCTCATGCACTGTTCAGTGCAGCTGGTACTTGACATTGATAATGCATCTCAAGTGACTCCTAATCTCTGTGTATGGTATACCTAAAGAATACACCCCAGGCTGCAGATTGGGGCTCAGCCTTTTTATGCTTGGGGCTTCTGCGTGGCTGATTTCACCCCCGTGAGAGTGTCATGATGTTGGCTATCACCAATGGCTATCCCCATTTTGCCAATGAGAAAACCGAGACCCAAGGTCTTACAGCTGCCAGAGACTGCAGTAGGGTTTGGATACAACTCTACCTGACCCATCCTGTATTAGCTGCCTGTGGCACATAGACAAACAGATATATGAACGTGAAACAGATACAGCAGGCGTGTGTTCATCATTCACCAACATTGACAGGGAGTCAGTATTCTCAGAAAAACTGAAGAGTAAACATTTAGGATCAAATTTGATTTGCTGGTTCCTAGTTACAGTAAAATTGTTAGCGTCTATTTCCTTTTGGCCAGGGTTAACATTCTGAAAGAAAGAGAGGGTTGTTGTACACAGGGGTTTTCTATGAGTGACGAAAGGATGGGAGCCCCAAGGGAGAGGAGGCTGGTCGAAGAGGACTTCCCTACAGTGTGGCCTCAGTGGCCTTGATTGTCTTAGGAGAGATCTGATTTTGGGCAAGGACACTGGGCAGAGTGAGAGAAGGGGCCCTAGGCAGCTGTTAACAAGATGTAATTAGCCTTGAAGGGCCCAGGAACCTCCTGACCTCGGGAGGATACCATCTGAAAGCCAGAAATCTCAGCAGGGGAGCTGAAATCTGAGAGAGGGCAGAGAAAGCCTTCTGACATGACAAGCTGGGAAAGGGGGAGAGTTACTCTGGGTTCAGTCCATCTTTGCCGATCTGGTAAGAAAACCTCTAGCTTGGGAATCAGAATGCTCTCCTGGTATCAGCATCACTTGGGAACTTATCAGAAATCGCCTGCTCAGACCTTCTACCACATCTACTAAATCAGAAGTGCTGGGCTGGGGACTAACCAAACAGGTTTTAGCAAGCTGTCCAGGTTTTGCATGCACCTAATCTTTAATCTTTGAGAAGCATGGCTGTAAAATAGACAGGGCCATATAGATTATCTCTGCTAACAGAATGAGAAAGAAGCTTGTCACAGGTAAAATTTTACATTTGTTAGTGTGATTGTTTGACTAATAGCCATGTACTAGGCTTTAAATGCACACCACGTGCCAAGGATGGCTAGATGTTTACCGGGCACAGAGGAAGACTATGTTTCCCAGCCTTTCTTGAAGTGTAGTTGGCTATACGGTTGGGTTTTGGCCAATGGGATGTCATGGAATCCATGTTAAAGCATGGATCCTGAGAGAGACACTGCCAGCCTGTATGAGACTATGAGAACAAACCTGTATTGTATTAAGTACCTAAGATTTGGGGATTGTTTCTCGCAGCAGCTTCTATTAACTAGCCTGATTAATACAGACTGTAAGCAAAAGAGTGGGAACTAACTGGTCCAGTGTTGGCTCACTGTTATATCCAGGTTTGATATTCAGAATGTTAACCATTGCTGTGGCCCAGTGAATCCACACGGACACTGCCTTGAGCACTGGGTAGGATCCTGGAGACGCTCTGCATTTCTATGTTAACTCTTTAGTTGAATGATTTGGGGGAAATCCAAGGGTTCCAGAAGGGAGGAGATATTGCGTGGGAGAGTATGGAAGAGCTTCAATATTTTAATAGCATACACACCTGTGGTGGTGCATGCCAATTATATCACTGATGCTTAGCACAATCCTGGCACAAGTAGGTGTCCAATAAATCCTTTTATTTTTTTAGTTTAAACCAGATAATTTGAATTTAATGCAGCCAAGGTCCTAATTGAGCATTGAAGGTACAAATTGAAGACATCTGTTTAGAGTCTCTCCTGATGTAAATAATCCATGGAACCTAGGGATGTCTATATGGGCTCCATTCGATTTATTTGCCCTAAAGGATGAACAAGGACCTCCTTTTACAATTGTGAGTCCTCGATCTTCGTTGGGTTTCCAAATCCTTTTGGCGTTTGATGAAATTTACAAGTTCCCTTCCTAAAGGAATGTAGATATACGCATAAATGCAAGGATGTGGATTCTTTTCAGGGATTCATGTGTCATTTGAGCTCCATTTCCAGGCATGAACAGTAAAACATGGAGAAATGCAGTTTCTGGAAGTCGCTAAGTGTGCGCCAGGACTTGCTTGCCTTTGAGCAAAGAATACATACAACTCATAAAAACAGGACTTGGGAGGTTTCTGCGGCATCTGTAAATTCACTGATGTTTGCTTTTTCTCAGTTCCTGTCTTGTAGCCTGTAGTGAATAGTGTCATAAACTTAAAAAACAAAACAAAACAAAAGGGTTTATGGCTTTGTATAGAAACAGGTATTAGCATTCACGTCATAATTTGTAAATGGGTTTTGACTTACACACTAGGGCAGTGTATAAAAACCCACATGTTAAGTCCACACACTTTCTTCTCTTGTCTCCGATTCTTCTTAGAGAAACAAGAGGTTCTTCGCACTGCCAGAGCCTGTTTATTTGAACACCCACCATTGGGGGACTACCTTCCTGTTCTCCCACTGGATATAAAAACTGTCGGATGGTGAGCCCTGGCGATCTGAAGGGAGGAATTTGTGGCAGGTGGGCAGTTGAATGACTCACTTCCCGACATTGATACAGTGGGAAAAATCTCATTCATAAATGTTCTCTCACTTGCAGCCACTTTAGCTTTAGGAGGTTTTTATTACTGGGTCATTCCAGACCCTAAAGAGTCTTTGGCATGATCTCAAGGGATGTGAGGACACTTGTTGTTCCACAGTGTAGGGCCACTCCAGGGGCCAGAGATAGACATTCATCCTGAAACAGAGGTTGACGTGGTGCCAGAAAAAATGAAGTGGCAGTTTTTTAAGGTAATGCAGACTCAAAGTAACCCTTAGCAAGGTTTAAAAAAAAAAAAACTGTTATGGCTGCCTAGACCTGTTGCTGTGAAATGAGTCCCTACATTTTCATGTCTGAGGATTAGGTATTTTAGGGAAAGGGATTTAGAGAACCTTTGTAGTTGGCCACAAGCAGATAGGGCGTGCTGTGTAGACGTGCTATCCAGACAGGGGCTGGCAGTGCTTCTGCTTGGCTGCAGCAGGTCTCTGTGGACAGGTGCAGCGAGAATAAAGCCAAAGGTGGGTCGAGGAAAAGGCTGGGGGCACTTGGGAGCACCTCAGCAAGAATTTGAGCTTCATTCCATGAGCCATAAAATATTATTCAACATCTCAGCATGTGAGAGTGAGGGAAGCAGTGGCATGATTGTCCAGGAGAGAAGCCAGGAGTGGCACAGACTGGACACATTGGGTGTGTGTGCCCAAACAGATCACCTACCCGGGTCACTTTGCCTTGAATCTGCTGTGAGTTTGCTCCTCAGACACTTGGTGGTTGTCACCCTTGTGCCCTGGAGGAGCCCCATACACATACACATGTGATGGGCTGGCAAGGCTGAGCCATGGGCAGAGGTTGATTGGGGAGGGAGAACGTGGTACCAGGAGTAAGGAAGGTAAAACAAAGGTCAGGGATGAGGTTACAGACAAAACTGGAACCAGAGAAAATGTCAGGGGTCACAGAGTCAGAACCAGTCAGGAACCATGGATCCTGTGGGTTTTGGGGAGCCTTATGGTGGGGCTCCCTAGAACCAGGCCATGAGGGCAGAGCAGCGGTCTCCAGATAAAGAAGCATCCCGTGTTGGGCCTGTTACGGGGCTTGTGCTCTAGCCAATGGGTTCCATGCAGGCCTCAAGCAGCTTGATCACCATGTCACCAAGCCTCAGAGAGCTTTGGTCACTTGCCCTGAACCACACACATCCTGACTGTACCAAGCTTGGAGCTCAGACTCATTCTTGGATCTGTTTAGTGGTTATGTGGGAACTTAGGTAGAACTGGCTTTGTTGTTCATCTTGGTATAACATGAAATGGGGGCTGGTCTTTCCCTTGGGGTGCAAGCCTACCTGTGTGCTAAATGGAGACCCTGACAGGTCCCAGAGAAGCCCGAGACTGTGAAGGCTAGAGGTTTTCTGCCTTCTTTTCACCCTGATGGCGGATGCGAATCTGATAGACAGACTTTGTATGGAAGTCCGGGATATGCTGGCCTTGAAGCTGGGCCGCCTTCTCCCTCACTGAGATCCCTGGCATTCTTTGAAGCAGATGAGTGCTTTCATTCCTCAGAAAGAAAGAAGGAGAAAGCAAAAATTTGGTGGAGCACAGGTCATGAGAGCATCTTTTTCTGGGGAGATGTGTTTTGTGTTTTTCTCTGGAACAACTTTGAAAGACTGCTGATCCGAGAAGGGGTTCTGGAGTCAGAATGTCTGAGTTTTATCCTGGCTGTATTGCTACCTGAATGCCTGAGCTTGGGTAAGTTATCAACTTTCCCTGACCCTCAGTGTCCTCATCTCTAAAAAGGGCTAATGATAATAGTTTCTACTTCATGCATTTGTTTTTAGGTTTGAATGAGATGATACAGGAAGAGGACTCTATTAGTGCCTGACAGAGTATGCCCTCAGAAATGTTAGTTGCCAACAGGGTGGTGATAATGACCTCAGAGTCTATACCCAGTTTCACACTAGCAAAGAGGCATTTCTCATAAGCAACTGGGAAGGTGACACCGAGGAGGGTTATGTTGGTGGGAGTTGATCTTATAAAGAGCAAGAACTTGCCTGGAGGGGTGAGGGTGTACCACTCCTGAAAAATTACTTCCTAGCTGGTGAACCTCACTCTCTTGGATGACTCATTGGCAGAAGCGAGCTGCACGGTCCATAACGAGGAGCAGTTTTGTCCCCTCCTGTGGGACTGGTAAAGCTATAGACCTAGTGTCAGGGGAAGGAGGTAAGGGGCTGGCACGGAGGGGGAAAGGAGGGGGCAGGTGGGAGAGAGAAGCCCTGGCTAGAAACCGAACCAGAAACCTATCTCAAACAGAAGACAGCTCTTGAATCAACATGAAAAGTCACCCCAAAAGGCCAGATGTGCGACCCCATGAGAAAGTTTATCCTCCAGATGTGACATTTTAATGCGATTAAAACAAGCCTTGACAAAGTTAAGCCAGACAGGGGGCAGAGGGTAGGGGCGGTCTGTGAACTACAGATTCTTTGTGAGGTGAATAAAATGTATAGGAATTCTCTCCAAAGCCTCAGCAGACTTAGTATAGACCAGTAATTGCAGACTTAGTATAGTTCTAATGAGAAAGCGTTTTAGTTTGGCAAACACATCTGTGCTGCGTGTCCCAAAGCCCAGCAGTATTCCTCTGCTTGCCTTTTGAACTCTAAGAAGTGGCACAGCAAACTCCAGTAATCACAGGAGATTTCAGATTGCCAGTGGGTTTATACCAGAAACATCTTAGCACAGGGCTTAAGAAAACCTCACACTCCAATTATGTGCTGAGAAAGGTCCCTGGGTGGAATTTCCTTAAGAAGAATGCCAGTGTTTCGTACAGAGAGTTCAGCAAGCAGAGGCCATTTTGATGTCCTGCTCTAAAGCCAGTGTTTTTTGCACAATTTCCATGGAAAAGTGGTGAAAAGTTCTGTAGCCATTAAGTTTCTGTGATTTTGGACCGCTTTGCCTTCTAGCAGAGGGGCACTGGTAAAGAGGATTCTAAGACAGTGAGCTATGTGGAAAAAGCAGGCAGATTTTAAAAATTTGAAAATAACACGCATTCTTGGGGTACATGTGACTAGAACTCTATTGTGTGGTTTGAAGTGCTGGGTTCTTGGACTGAATTTTCAGCCTCTTCTTACTGTGGCCTTTGTGAACAGATCACTAAGTCTTTGTCATGGTTCTTGCAGCAGCAAAAGAGAATAGAAAATAATTCTATTCCTCGATAGTAGCACTAGGATTGGACGAGAGAGGGTGAAGTCTCGCTTGAGAAGCTGTGTGTGAGTGTATGTCCGTGGCATTTTTCTGTGGCTTGTAGCAGATGCAGCAGTCCTGCAGTCATCTCAGGTTGTACAAGATCACCAAGGCCAGGAGAGGCAGTAGGTATAGACGAAGTGAGCTGCCGGTGCTGAGGTATACACAGACAGCACATCTGTGTGTGCCTACTTCTAAGGCAGGGTCTAGTTGGTATGAGCATGCGGGTAGGTATTGTTTCGGTATTTATTGTTCTAGACACTGTGCAGGCCTGAGTTTACCTGTTGGGATAGCCTTACCAGGCAAAGGTAAAAGCTCTAGAAGTTTTGAGGTGAACAGATTCTGTGTTAGAGCCAAGACTCTTTTCAGGAGCCAGCTCACCACTGAAGCTGTCTTCCAAAACAACATGAAGACTTACTACTTACTAACTGTGTATTAAGACACAGGGTGCCTATTGAGGGTTCCTATTGCTAATTGGACAGAGTGTCTTAGATCCAGGGTCCAAAGCCCTGAGAGCCCCAGGAACTGACTTCCAGCTTTTAGCATGGCATGCTTCCTCCTCGGCCAACCACACTTTTCCCATCCCTCCTACTGTTGACAGTAACACTGAGTGATTGCCTCTTGGGTATGTCTCTCCTCATCCTGTTTTCTGGTTGCTTTCATTCTGGGTAGAGCCTCAGCAGTTCTGGGGCAGAAGAAGAAAGAACCATCACTTGGTCCTGTGGGGTTCTGTTTGCTGGCACAGCCTGTAGCACAGTGAACACTGTGTTCAGTCATAAGCGCACTTTGCCCAATGCTTCTCATTCTCTGTCCTGGGTATGTGTGTAGGCTGCTTGTCCTAGCTCCCTGATGGTCGGGAGAGACCATTTGAGTAGACCTGGCAAATGAGTTGTGAGTAAAGGGACATGTATCACCTCCCAGTTGGAAGATCTCAGTGCCAATGTGAGACATTCCAGAGCTCTCCCTTCTGGAAAGCACCCAAGATGGTAACTTGACTCTGATAAAGGGACCCTTTCTGCTCACCTGTGACAGAGACCTGCATTGCTTGTAAGTGGCTCAGATTTTGGAGTTTACTTGTTAGGGCATCATAACCTGGCCTATCCTGACCAAGGAAGGCAGTTACCTTTTATGAGAATCCAGGGTCTTCTTTCCCTGTATTCTGTGTTTTTAGAGTTTCTAGAAAGGCAATTCTAGTTTAGAATATCACTACCTCACCATAGCCCCCACCCTGCTCCCAAGCTTTCCACACCTGGCTGAGGCCATGCCACTTAGGGCAATTTGCCTTTGTATTTTGGGGCCTTTGCTCTCTAATTTTAAAACAAGGGATTGGGTGAGATGGCCTCCAGGGCCACAGCTGGCCCTCTGCTCTGCATCTCAAAGGAGAGCTGGTGTCCTAGGTACCTATTCTGGTAAGGCTAACATCCTGAGATGATGATGGTAGAGTTCATGGATCTTTCTCTAAGGCCACAAGCACTTCTGCCATCTACCCATTCTGTCTCCATAGTCTTTGTGCATTTTATCCTTCTGCCTTCATCACTGGGTTTCAAGAAGCTCCATTGTCATGTCCCCAGACAGGACTTCCTTCAAGTCCAGTGTAACACAGTTTGCTCACTCTCATGTCATCTACTTTCACCTTCACTAGGGCCTAATCGTGCTTGCAATGGTCACATTTCTTTATTAGTTTACTGTTTATTGTCTGTTTCCCCTTCCAGAAAATAAACCGCCCTGGAGAAAGGACCTTGTCTTTGTCGTTCATTCTTTTAGCTCCCATGCTTAAAACCAAGCCTGACACATGGTTCTCAATAAATACTGGTTGAATTATTGCCTCCTATACGAGGGTCCGTGGAAGGTAAAGGGAACAGCAGCCTGGGCATCCGTGAGCCGTACCCAATGCCATAGTAAGCAATCAGCTGCCCATGCACCTGCCCTTCTGGGCATAGTATGCTTTCAGGAGCTGGTTTGTTGGGAGCCTAATCAAATTAGAGGCATTTCCCCTATTGGTTCCTACATCTGGAGGATGAAACTCATAGAATGAATTCAGGAATACATTCAAGGTAAAGTCAAGGTAAAGTTTGGGGGATTTTCCAGCAGTAAATTCACAGTCTGCCTGTGAGCAGCAGGGCAGCAAACAGGAGACAGGATGAGCTGGCATAGGACCCCAGGAGCATGGGCAGTCTTTGTGCCTCTCTGCCTCTGGATGTAGACATGGCTCAGAGTAAATGGTGCTTTATTTAATTGCATAGAATGATTACAACACTTGGGGTGCCTGGATGGCTCAGTTGGTTGTGTGTCTGATTCTTGATCTGGGCTCACATCATGACCACATGGTTCATGGGTTTGAGCCCCATCTTGGACTCTGCAATGATAGTGCAGAACCAGAACCTGCTTGGGATTCTCTGTCTCCTTCTCTTTCTGCCCCTTCCTTGCTCATGCTCTCTAAATACATAAAATAAAATAAAATAAAATAAAATAAAATAATCTTTTTTTTTAAAAAAAGGAATGATTACAACACTTAAAAGGAAGGGCTTTTAAAGAGATGCCTCCATTCACAAGATGCCCACAGTATACACTTGGCAGTAAATTTCCAAGGGAGTGTGTGAACATTGGTTTCATAAAATCTTGGTCTTCTTTCCATTATCCATTATCCCTTTAAAAAATATATCTATTCAGTAATAGCCAGAAAGTGAAATAAAACCCTGACAATAGAATCTCATTTAGTTTTAAATGGGAGAATAGACTAGCATCCAAACTGCCTTGCAATGAGTTGGAAAGAGTCAGTTTGGGAGCAGACTGGTCTGCCTTCTTTTCTCACTTCCAGGTGATATGAAATATAAAAGTCAGAACATTGAAGAACTGGTTTTCAGAGTTCCCAGCTTTTTAAGAAAATGTTCCTTTATTGCCAAACACCTGGTCTGCTGGGTACCAGTAATGTCATTGTACAGCCTACATGGATGTTAGGCACAAAGTTGGGTAGGCAAATTGAGGGGGGGTCTGTGAAATTGACCAGGTGTTTTGATACTATCCTTAAGCTTCTGGAGAATCACTGAATCCAAATGTCTGATTCAGAAATTAGAACAAATGTACTCTTAAAAAAATGGGCTTTTATGCATTTTATGCATTATGCATATATATATATATATATATGCATTATGCATATATATAATTCCTTTTCTTCTTTCAGAACATGAAGGGAATGGCCAAGCAACTGGCTCCCCTTTTTATACCAAGCCATTCCTGGTTACACGAGAGGGCTTCCTACCACCCAGGGGATCCAACCTGCATGTGATTCGACCTGCGAGCATGTTGGGCGGGGCTTGGCTCGATTCAGAGAATCAGGCTCAGCCTACTCTCCACACAAGGGCCAGTTTATTCGGCTCCCACTGTTGGCAAAGCAGCAAATTGCTCTTTTGTGGAAGTTGGGGAGGTCACAATTGGCTGTCTGTTTCTTGACGGACACGCTAAGGAGGCAGGGTGGCCTCTTTACCCCAAGCCCAGGACAAGCATTCAGGAGCTTTGCCTCCTGCTGTCAGCTCTCCCACTAAAGGGCCTTGGCCCTTCTGAGTAGGTCAGCTAAACCGCCTGTGACTCAGCTCTTTTCTTTGCAAGTTGAGGGTGGTCAGATTAATGTGGGAGCTTTGAGGCTCGTTTGAAAAGTCCTTTGCAAATGCCAGCTCGTGTAGAATGGCTGTCTAGTGTATGGTTTGGGGACTGACACAGATGTTGGGGAATTTCCCTTTCTTGGCTGGAGTGGTCTTCCATGTAGAAGGCAGGGCTGGCCTGCTACAGAATTCCCCTCTTCTTTTCCGCTTCCTCTTGGGACCTGACCCCCATGGTTTGGACTCTACCATTGCCACTCAGAGCCCACGAGCCCTACCATGTCCTAAGTCTCTTCTCACTCCTCTTTCAGATAAAAACTCACTTTTTCTAAGTGTGAAAGAATTTGAACACACAGTTTACCTAGAAGAAAATTTAGTAAGTCAAACATCACATGGAATAAATGCAGAGCTTTGAAAATAATTGAGGAAATGAAAATGCAGACAGCTTAAGTTAGCAGAAATAACTTCTCACCCGTAGTGGGCTAAGGACACACACACACACACACACACACACACACACACTAATAATAGTTACACTCTTGCTTTGAGTAATAGGCTTCCCTCAAAAGAAAGAATGGTTTGTTAAAAAAAAAAATTCCATAGCAGTGAAGTATATCAATAAATATGTACAAAAGTCAACAACCATCCAAATGATGATCGGTAGAGTAATATAACTCTGGTTCCCCATCACTGTGAAATGTTAAATTCTGGTGAGGCTCAGAATAGGGAGCCAGATTGAGGGCCTGCTTGGCCACTACTCTAACAAGCCATTGGCCCTGGTAGGTGGCTGTCACCTTAATAAGGCATATTGTAACAGAAAGATTAAAAATTACTGTTATAAACAACTATTGAAATGTTAATACTTAGGTTCATGCAAACATATGATATACGTGACATAATCTTTATTGAAAAATATAAGCAATGATTATAACTGTGTAAACAGATATTTATCATGTCTATATGACTCTCCAGAATGCACTCAGAGTGATGAACAATGATGTGAATTTGTTTCCATATTTATTAGAGAACAGGAAGCTTTATGATGACATTGGTAATAAAAAAGCAAACAAAACAAGACACCACTGCTTTCCAGTATGTCTCTCCAGGATAGAGAGAGGGATTTTTACTTCTCTCTTTGCCTAGCACTTGGAAGATAGTAAGTGCTCAGCATACGTTGGCTAAAAGTCGAATGAAATCCAGTCACATTAGGAGCAGGCTTTCTGCCATTGAAGCTGTGCCAAGTATATTGACCAACTAATATACAGCCACACCCCTCCCTACCTTCCCTACTTAATACTTTTATCCATGTTGGATTCAGATACATCTACAAGGCTCTTAAGAAAGGAATTAAAAACAATATGTCAAGAGTAGAAAAAGGGCCTGGCTGGTTTTGGTGAGAAAGTCCTTTATTTGCCGTTCAAATTATACAGTGAAGTCAACTGAGTAAATGTCTTCTAGTGGGCCTTGTACTAGTAGAGCCTAGACAAGTCTAGACAAGTCTAGTAGACTTGTCATGATGTCCTGTCATGGCATCTCTTTGTCATGATCTGCCTTGTGATGTCCTGTTATGACTCACAGGGAATGGAGAGCCATGCCATTGTCTAACTCAGACTTCTGAATGAGCATGATTTTCTCATAACCTCATGTGATAAGCTGAGAGTTTCTTGAAGAAGAAAAAAAAAGAAGGCATTCATTTTAAAGCAGGAAATAGGATGGCTCTTGAGACTAGAAGAGGGAGGGAGAGATTTTGTCTCTTCTAGGCTCAGAGGTGACATCAACATTTTGGGGTTGGAGGGGAGTGCACTTCTCAACATAATATGGTTAGGGATTGAAGTTCCTTCTGTCCCAGCTACTCTGGCGTTGGGGTGAAGGTGTCCTATTTTCTTGGAAATGGTATGAGTGTGTGCAGGTGTGCATGCACGGGTGCATTGTGTGTGGGTGTGTGTGTGTGCATGTACTGAAAGTATAGTGTAACACACTACAGTAGTGTTGGGAGCCCTGGTTACAATGCTGTAGAGTAAACAGAGCTGGTGTAGCATGTAGGGAGAGAGATTTCCTCCATTTACTGAGAAACCAAGATGTTTCACTTTAATCAGCGGAGGTGGAATCTTAGCCCAGATTTACTAGAAATTAGCTTGAGGGAAAAGTTTTGTGCTTTATGGGCAGGGCACCATTTCAGGGAAGCAAGAGTGAGGACCTAAGAAGTTGTGAGGCAGGGAGGGAGGGAGGGAGAGAAAGATACAAGGGGCTGTGTTACAGATCAGAGAGCAGCTCCACGCACTAAGCTCCAAGCACAGGTGACTTCTCCATCACATGTGATGTCTTCAAAGCAACCTTATGAATGGGCATCTCAGAACTGCTCACCCCCTGCACTTCTTGTGTAACTGGTCATGATGGGAAACAGCTGGAGCAGCCAGTGCTTCTGGGGGTACAGCCATCCAGTGCAGGAGTCTCTCCTTGCTGGTTTTGGCATGGAGGCCTGTTGGTCATGGTGGTGACAATAGCACCAGTAGGGGCAGATGTTGCACTTATGGGGACATGGCTGAGGCTCTGTGGCTAGAAACCAATGGACAAGACATGTGTCTAAGACCTCAGACTTGAGCGGCACAGACAGGCTAGCGCTGCTGGGCACATGTTTGGATTACTGCAGCTCCTCAAGACCTTTATCTTGCATCAAGCTGTCGGGATGCCCATTGTCATGCTTAGTTCTGGCATTGTTATAGCAGTTGGCAGAGATTCTGCTGAGCTATTTCAATAACACGAAGTAATGGTTCCGGCAATGGCAGCAGCAGACAAGTTGGCCATTCCATGGAGGATGCAAAGATTGATTTGGGGATTTTCTTTCCATGGGGTGATTATCAGGACTAATTCCCTGCTGGGTAAGCATTTTTAGCATTTTGGGCTTATCCCAGGTAGAGGAGACAGTCACTCATTCCTCATAAGGAAACTTGAAGTCATTCAATTAGAATACTTAAAGATAAGTGATCTGGTTTTTATCTCCCCACACAGTGGAAAGGGACCTATCCAAGATTAGCAATCATCCCCAGAGCTTGATCACATTAGTCTTGAAGAGGAATTCCCTTGTCAAGGTAAAAAGAGGGAATATAGAAGGTGGAAGAATAAAGGAAAGGGGACTTACTATTTAAATGTTCCATGGTAGCAGGGGCGCCTGGGTGGCTCAGTTGGTTTGGTGTCTGACTCTTGACTTTGGCTCAGTTCGTGATCCCAGGGTCCTGGGATCGAGCCCCGTGTCATACTCCCTGCTGAGCATGCAGCCTGCTTGAAATTCTCCCTCTCCTTCCCTCTGCCATCTCCCCTGCTCAGATGCTCATTCTGTCTAAAAAAAAAAAAAAAAAAAGTCAGTGTTCCTTGGTAGTGATTGTGTTTACATCGGTACAAATGTGATAGCACAAATGAGTTATGAGTTGTGAGGGCTCAGCACATGTATTGAGACATAGGCGTTCCAAGTGTTCAGCTTTTAGCAGCAGCACACGCAATATATCTGAGTCAGGAGCCCTGGGATCCATACCCTTCCCATCTGTAATGTCTTAGTTCACATGACCATGCTATTTTTGGGGATAAGTAATAATTGACTGTGGAAAACTTGAATGGCAAAATATCATATGTGAATGACAATGACCTTTTCTCAGTCACCAATAAATATTTACTAAGCACTAAATTCAGGTTTTTTTAACTTTCTTTCTTTTTTTTAATTTTTTTTAATGTTTATTTATTTTTGAGAAGAGAGAGACAGAGCATGAGTGGGGGAGGAGAGAGAAAGAGGGAGACACAGAATCCGAAACAGGCTGCAGGCTCTGAGCTGTCAGCACAGAACCTGAAGCAGGGCTTGAACTCACGGACCGCGAGATCATGACCTGAGATGAAGTTGGATGCTTAACTGACTGAGCCACCCAGGCGCCTTGCACTAAATTCACTTTTAAATGGCCTTCGGTTTTAGACCCAAACCAGGGGTTTCATCTTGGTGTTATATTTTTAAACTTTGAGGTTAGATTCAATCAATGAACTTTTCATTTAGAGAATCTGACATTTCTCTCATGAGCACAATCAGTTAAATATAAGATAGCAAAATTAAATTCTTACATGTCAGATGCTTTCCATCTTGAAGACTAGGTTTGCTTTCCTGGTTTATGAGGCCACCAGATCTTCTCATGTGTTTAAGTGGCCTAGTCATCTTGGTGAATTTATAGCTGTGGCTACTTGAGAAAATGATAGCATTAGGCCACAAAATGAATAATTGATATGAAATGTGTATTGATTAGGACCCAATCAATGAAGAATGAGAAAATTAATGTTTTTGTGTGTGTAGAAGGAGTTTCATATTATTTGGAGATGGAATAATATATCTCTGGGTTTTGTTTGCTTTCTTATTTTTCCATGCCTACATATGATCAGCACTTACTTTCTTAGTATCCTATGGTAATTTATCACATCCTGTTTCATTTTAAGGCTGTTCATTTTACATCACTCATTTTTTTTCTCCTAGGTTTTAAGCTCTAAGAAGTCCATGATTATAGCCCAATTTCCGCTGTAGCCCTCACACAGTTCTAAATTTAATAATTTGAGAGTTTTGGTTGTATAAGAACTGACATTTCTAGTAAATTCTCCAGAATTGGCTAAGGACGTGTTTAAATCACCACAGAACTCTGTAGCCTTTTAAAAGTATTCTGACACCTTGCCTTGAATCACATCTCATTGAAGATTCTTGTAAATTATTTCCGAGCAGGTGAACATTTTTGAGTGTCACATGTGAGGAATCATCTGGGAAAGACATTGACTTAGCACTTCTCAGTGCTACCAGAGGTACATTCCCAGGTTGCCTCATTCCAGAGCACATTGATAATGTCTGCTAATGTCTTAGATCTTTGAGGAAAGCATAACCCTGTGCATACCTGCTTCCTCTGAGCAGACTTCTTTATTTGCTTGGCAAACACTGGTTCTTGTGCTACCCTGAAAACTAGGCTGAGCCCAGGTATCTGACAGAGAGGGTTCAGAAATGCTTCTGGAAAGAAAAACAGAATATCCAGATGGCCTTGAGCCAAGTTTTAGGTTGAGAAGTACTGCTACTCTTTTGATCTTGCATGTTCAGCACCAGCTTTTCTATGGTAGGCTTCTGGTAAAGGTCCTGGGTACTGTTAGCGCCTGTGACCTTCCAAAGTCATGGTAAGAGATAAGACTTTGTAGAGAGACAGCGTTGTGGAATTCAGACCGAAGACTTTTAAAGTAGTTCTTACACGTTCTGGGCAGTCATCTCTGTTTGTTTGGTTTTGTTTCTCGTGGTTGTTTTGAGCCACGAGTCCCCAGATACTCAGCTAGGCATTAAAGGTGGTACTGGACAAGGTAGAATTGGACACCCAGGTGACCTCTCAGCCCACTGGAGTCTTGGATGGGCAGGAAGAAGGCGGCTGTATTATCACCAACAGATCCAACCTCTAGGGGGGGTGGTGGTATAGGGACATGTGTGACCACATGGTACTACTTTTCTTCTTCTTTCAACTTTGAGCTCTCCAAACCCTTTTGAAGGATAGCCCAGTGAGTTCCTCTCTAGGGTTTTGAGAAAAGCGTCCCAGAGGAAACTGTGCACTTCAACCATGCCCCCTTGAAGAAAAGAAAAATGCACCCTCCAGCCATGGCAGCAGCGTGAGCACTTACCACAGCAGCCTTTGCAGGGGTCTTAATCAGCACTCCCCATTTGGGGAACCCGCCCCTGCAAGTAGGCTCCCCACCCCCCACCCTGCCATGTCATGAATATGCATGAATTTGGCTATAATTAGGTCACAAAGCAGATGTTATTAATCATATCATTACCAGGGGAAATGATCTATGGTACCATATAACTACTGTACAAAGTCTCATCCGCACTTGGAGCTTCTTGCTTTCATTTACAAAGAGATTGTAAAGGAAAGCCTAGTATGAAAGCTAAAATACCTGCTTTCTGTTTAAAACAGGGTTCTCGCAGGAGCAGACGTTATCTGGCACGGGAGGGCTTGCTTTCTCGTGCCAACGATGATTAAACAGCAGCAGCTAGAAAACAGCGCCGATACCCAGTGCCCACTGCCGTTTCTCATTATTGTCGGAATGTCTTCAATTGCCCAGGGGTGTATTTTTTTCCTTGTTGCTATTGGTTTAATTATGGCAATGCCATCCTATGGGAGAGAACTAATTAACCTTCTGTCAAGAAATCAACTCTCCTATATTGTATGTGACATTAATGGCTCTGTGTGTTTCAGGGCAATTTTTTAAAGGTACTTTTCTGTTTTGTTGTTACTGTTGACACCTTGAGAGCAAACAGTTTTCTAGCAAATACAGATGTATGCAACTCTCTGAACTTTCTGTGGGTATTGTATTGCTGTTAATAATTAGAAGTAAAATGATGGCACACAGAGGGTAATTTAGTAAACCAGAAAAAATTTCTCACAGGAGCATTTACTACCTGAAGTAAGTAGAAAGGAGAACTGGAAGTGAGGAGGGAGAGGGAGGGGATAAGAAGGGGCAGGAAGCTAACATTCACTGGGTCCCTGACACATATAAGGCAGTTCAGAGCTCCCCAAAGTGGGATTTATTCTTCTCGTTGTAGTGATGAGAAAAGTCAAGGTTCTCAGAGGTTGTAAAAGTAAAACAGAGCCAGTGGTCACACTGAGATTGGCATGATTTCAAAGCCTGGGCTTTTTGTAGAGAAGCAAGGAACAGTCCTGCCGCGCATGATACCTTCCCAGGCATTTTTCTGTCTGTGATAGCCCTCACTGTTCCCAGCCGTCCAGTGTGTGGCTTCCCTTATTGTAGCAAATATTGAGGTCTTTATGTGATGAACTGTTTTAACTTTATTCCCAAATCTATTTGATATCACGTCTTGTTTTTTTTCTGTCTTTTCTCAGTCCCATTTCTTATGCCATCTTTACATTCACAGTGGTTGTCTTAACTCCTTTCTGAAAGAGCATGAGATGTAAGGAAATAAAAATAACGCTCACAGTTACCCACCATGATAAATGTAGTCATTCTCTTTATCTGAGAGAAGTCAGTTGCCTAGATCCCACACCTAGAGGAATTGGGCCCTGACCCTAGTTCTTTTGGTCCCATGCTTGTTTCACCACACCGCGTGGCTGATTTTTAAACTTACTGATGATGGAGGAGGTAGCACCAGAATCAAGGCTATATTGAATACATAGCTTATACTGAGGGGTGGAAGAATAACGCGGTCTTTGATGAAAAAGAAAACAAACCAGAAGGAGCATTTTTCACCTGTGTGGTGAACCAAAAGCTAAACTGGACATAGACTATTATTAGAATGTTTCTGTAGATCCAAATACATTAATTTTTGTGAACTAGTTTTGTTGTTTGAGTCTATTAATTCACACAAGTATAGGAATAGTTTACATACCCGAGTTGGTGACCAAGATCTTTCTTTAGTAGACTCTTGAGTGTGACTCCGTCCCCATGAGAACACTTACTAAATATTTACCTTGGATCTTCTGAATACAAGGCGCTTTATATAATTTAGAGACACAGCGTCTTCTCTGTTGAGGTTAAAAAATAATAGTAGATTTGCATCTCTTGTTAAGAAGGTAATGCACAAATAAGTGCTACTTCTTAACAGGTAACACTTGAATCCACATCTGTATATAAATAGCCTTCCTTTTCAATGTTTGAGACCTCTGGAAAAAACCTCAGAGATAAAGTCAATCCCACCTCCTCCTGCTGTGTACATGAGAAAACTAAAGCAGAGAGAAGGAAGGTGTTTTGTGTAGAGTTACCCACTAGGCGATAGCCTCTTGTGAAGACTGGACTTACCTTGTAGACATTTTTCAACAAATTCCTACACTACAAATCCATATGGATCTTGTCAGTTGCTTCACTGTGGGAAAATCAAGGAGAGCTGACCTGCTGCTTAAGGTGACATTTCTCTAGCAGTGTCCCCAGCTAGTCCTTGGGTGACTTTTCCTGTCCTAGTTCAGTCATAAAACAAATGTCACTCGTCCCTCCCACCTAAGAAGCTGAAAGCTGTGGAAGAAGTAGCTTCTGAGTCTTGGAGGCGATGCCTGATAATCACGTATCTCCCTTTCTAAGAGGAAGTAATGCTGAAGTGACTCGGTGAGATTTCAGGACATTGAAGGAGCCACGTTTTCTAGTGGGAAAAGCATCACACGTGGGCATAGCTGTCTGCTGCTTCCTCCATGTGAATGATGTTTAGAACAAGAGCTTATTCCTAGATTTGTTTCTCTTGCTCTTCTGTCACCATGTTGCCAGGTAAGTGGGATCTTTTCCCTCTTCTCACAGAAACGTTTAAGTATTAGAAAGTTTTCATGACATTTAACCTGGTGGCTGGCAAGGAGAGGCCATCCTGCAGTCTTCAGACTCTGTTACGAGTCTTGTCATGTCTACCAGGGGACTCTGTGGGTAATGTGCACCTGGCAAGTAGTAAGGTGGAGTTTTATTTCCGGTTTTCCATTGTCCCATGTACACATCTGCCATAGGAAAGCACAGAGCTGGAGGTAAGGGATAGGGTGGGGTGGGGGATGAGAATGAGGAGCAGTGCTTACTGGGCCAAGGCGGAATTGGAACCTTTCTGTATTATTCTGGCTGTATTGCCATTCACTGTCTCATCTTGCTCTCTCACATAGCTCCCCTTGGATGCAAATTAGGAAGCATATCTCCTGGGGAACTGCACTCAGAAAGGGCAGTCTCAGGATGGAGACAGCAGTGAGAATGTGAAAAAAAAAAAAAGAAAGAAAAAAAAGAAATGAGAGACCAGAGAGAGCCCCCTCTGTGTGAGCCCAGGATAGACACTGGTTTGAAATCTGCCCCATTTCTGGATCTTCTAGTAATTGATTTAAAAAATGTCCTCTCTCAGCCATTTTGGGCTGGGGTTGCTGTTAACTGCACCTGAAATGACTGTAAACCTGTTGACGTGATTTCCAAGGTAGGGAAGTGTGGAGGAGGAGAGGAAAGGAGGAGGGCAAAGCACGTGCTCAGCGCATGGCCAGACACAGAGAAACTTTGCTCATTTCGCATTCTGTCTACAGATGATCTTCATTCCAACTGGCCCGCTCTCCCACCCCTCTCTCTTCTTCCTCTTTATCTCCCTCCTTTCATGTTCTCTGTCCCTTTCACTTTCAGTCTCTCACTCTTCTGTCTTCCAAAGTGTTTTCAGGGGCAATATGGGTTAATGACAGTGTCTTTCACTTTCATGGAAAACGGTGCTGAGTTCAGGTCCCTATGTTAGCAGTCCTGGGATGTGACCTTTTATCTATGACACTGAAGCACTCACAATCTTGGTTACCTGTGTGTAAAAGAAAGATAATCCCTGTCTCACAGAAAAAGTGGGGAGTTGAATAAAACAAGCACATGCAATTCGTAGCCCCTAGCCTGTGCTCAGCACACACGTATGTTCTCTTTCTCTTGCTTTGGTGACTGAGAAAGTACGGTTTAGCAAGTCCTAGATGGATGTTGAAACATTTATTCAAAAGTAGCTAATCTTATGTAAATGGTGTTTCTAAATTGCTGCCACATTTTGGAAGGCCTAGAGTTTTTCTACAATTAATGAAAACACTTTCTCAAACAACTTCTGAGTAGTAAGAATCCCAGTGAAAGAGAAAAATTTGGCTTTCGAAAGAGATACTGATGAATTTCCTGATAGTGTCTTTTCAAGTAGAGCAGCTGTGATACAGTGACATGATTTTGCTCCCCTAAAACATAGGGGGCTAATTGGAGGGTACCTAAATTAATTCCAAAAGATATCATTATTTTGCCTGGAGCAAGTTTTAAACTGGAAAATACTTGAAATCATATGTTTTATTCAGTATCAAATTCTTTACGTTTATGGTGAGGAGACTCAACAGATTTTCTTCTGGACCTTTGAGAAAATGGACCTGGGTACATGGCAAGATCTAGGTCTTTGTGCTGCTTTCCCATGATAACCAGACGCTTTTCTTAGAAATAGTTGACCTGTCGCGTTTTGGCAAACTCATAATATCCCCTCCTTAGCAGTAGAGGCAGGTTAAAGCATATGTTTATAGTTGATTTTATTTTGAGTCAGTTGGGCAGTGCCTACTGTGTGCATGCCAGAGGGAGGTTTTACAGCTGAATGTTCTATTCCGGTGTGTTAAGGTCTCTGTGGTCTGTTTTAGGATTCCTTCTCAAGTTTATTAACAGTTTTATATATGTCATTTGTTTCCCATTTTATGCTGTTCCAAATTTTAAACATGCCACAAGTAATTTCCTTTTCTCTTCTTCTTTTCAACCTTATTTATTTTCTTTGGAATGCTCACAGACACGTCTTATGTTCTGAGGAGCTGTCGGTTATGTGCCCCTCTGGGATCAGAGTGATTTTGACCATGAGAATGGGCATCTTTGAGATCTCATGGAAAATGGCTCTACATCAGCCGTCTGGACCTGGGAAATGCCATCCCATTGTTCCACTGAGTGAATGTAGGCCACACAGAGACAGGATGATGGATATGCCGTGATTCTTTGATGCTACGGAGGAACAGTTTTTAAAAATAACTTTGTATTTTGGAAGAATGTTAGATTTGTAGAAACCTACAACTGCCAAGAGAACACACAGAGTTTCCAAACATTCCTCACTCATTTTTCCCCCATTGTTAACATTTTACGTCACCACAGTACATTTGTCACAACTAACAAATCACCATTGTTACAGTACTATTAAGTAAACTCCAGATTTTATTTGTATTTCACAAGTTTCCACATTCATGTTCTTTTTCTGTGCCAGGATCCAATCCGGGGCACCACGCTGGAATTGGTTTTCACGTCTTCTTAGTCTGTGCTCTGTGACAGTTTCTCAGTCTCTCTGTGGTGTTTAGGACCTTGCTGGTCTTGGGTTCATGGCCAGGCACTTTGTTGATGCTCTTTATTTTGCATGTGTTTGATGTGTTTCTCATGCTTAGACTGTGATTATGGGTTTGGGGAAGAAAACCACAGAGAAGGGCCCTCCTCATCCACTTGACATGTTATTGGGGGCACATGGTATCTACATGATTTTCACTGATGAGGTTAAGCTTGATCGTTCTGTTATGGTAGGTTTTGCGAGCTTCTCCACTGTAAGGTTATTATTTTCCCTTGTCTGTACTGTTTTTTTATGCAAATCACTGAGTCCAGCTCATGCTCAGGGTGTGATTTAAGCTCTACTTCCCAGAGAGGGGAATATCTCCTTACAGTGTTTTGAATTCCTCTACGAGAAAGATTCGTCCCCTCTCTCCTAAGTGATTTTTTGAGGTGTGGATGTAATGGAAATCCTCTGAGTCAGTAAGAGGTCCATTGTTCTTTGCTTGGTATAAGTAGAAACTTGGATTTTTCTTTGGGGTTCTTTGGGATCATTAAGAGACAGGAGGAAATTTCTGAGGTAGTCATTTCTGCACCACTGAGACAAAAGGGGCATATATTTAGATCCTCTCTGGCCTTCGTTCAAGCATGTTTTCCCCATGCACCCCCCTAGAGCCTGTACCACTCCTTCAAGATCATACCTTCTGGTATCCAGGACCCTGGAATTCTCTGCCCAGATGGCCCCGAGCCCACTTCCAGGACCTCTGTGGTCCTCTTCTTCAGGTCTGTCTCCAGAAGGAAGACTGGGCCACTGATAGGCAAATTTCTAGGCCTAGGGGTAATTAATGGCTACTGTGGACAGAATCTGGATATGCAGTCTGGGTGTCTACATATGTGTGGATAGATGTGCAGGAGCAAGCTAGGTTTGGGAAGGCAAGGGGACAGTCCACAGCTCAGAGGCTGGGATTGCTTCTCCCGTCAAGGCCACTCACTGATGTCATGTTCTGGTCCAATTCTGAGAATTCTCATTTTGAGTCTGGCTATTCAGGTTGTTGGAAAGGTGTAGCTGTTAAGAAAGGAGAATAGAACATAGTTAGAGTGTTTGCTGGGCTTTATAATTGAGATATATGACATGGGGACCTCTATTTATACTCTTGCCCTGGGCTCTGAAAATATTTGAGATAGCCAAAAATATCTGTTTATGCACAAAACTAGGTGGAGAAAATGTTGGGGCTTTTGGCCATATCTGCTTCTCACCTCCAGCACTCTGGAATGCCATGCCGTCCAGATAACAGCTATGGCCATGCGTATGCTGACTCTTCTTGGGACACAGAGTGTCTTTTAAATTCCTTGAGAGGTCTGAGTAGAGGGACTTCTCTGCTGTCAAAATAGAGGCCTTGTCTTTGCTCTTGTCTACCTAGAATTCCCTTTTATTCACTTAAATCTGTTTTCACCACTCTACCTATCCAACCCTCCATTACCTGAAATTCTCCTTTTCCCACGAAGTTTTCCTTAGTTATTCAAATCTCTTCTTCAGAAAAGTGATACTATTACTCATTTGTAGATGTGGCTCCCTCCAGGTCACTCTTCTTTTCCTGTGCACACTTGGAATGCAGTGGCCCCAGACTCTAGGCTATCCCAAAGCACAGTGAGCTGAGAATTTAGCATGGCTTTATACTCAGTGTGGCTAAGTATAACTATTCTACTTTAAAATCTATTTAAATCAGAAATATTTTGGAGCAAGGCTGAGAGAAATGCTTAAAAACGCGTACAAATTGATGGTTATTCACTCATCATTATTGATTCCTTAATCAAATCATGATTTTCTCCCAGGATTATTAGCATGTTTCTTGTAATTCCTCTACAGTCATGTGCCTGATTCAAAAGTTATTTTGGGGAAAGATGAGGAACTGTAGGATTTCAGGTAACCCTGGGAGGTGGCAAAACCCTGTGGTCAGATCTGAATCAAAGAGTTTTATTGGCTCTTAATGGTGACTTTTTTTTCCAGCCTTGCCTGGGGCCTCAGTTCTTCTCTTTCTTATAATCTCTTAGTGGTTTTTTTTTTTTTTTTTTTTAAGTACTTATGAGAGAATTGCCTTTTTGTTTTGGGGGCTAAGCCAAAATCCATAGAAGGTAATGTAACCAGAGAATGATGTCCAGATTAGAAGGAACTCTTCCGCCTTTCTTGCCTCTCCTAATGCTTTTATTCAGTAAACTATTAAAGGTATATTATTCTTACTATTTTTTTTAACAGTTTTGCTTCTTGAAAGACAATATATTCCTCTTCTGTGTTTGCTAATTATTTGTTTTGAAAATAGGGCCAGTGGCTATAATAAAAGGTACCAAGGTTTAAATATAGAGTTAGGAAGTCATTTCAGGGAACAAACTGAGGGTTGATGAGGGAGGTGGGGAGAATGGGTGATGGGCATTGAGGAGGGCACTTGTTGGGCTGAACACTGGTGTTGTATGTAAGCGATGAATCATGGGAATCTAAGAAGCGTGAGCACACTGTATACCATCTACGTTACCTAACTTGACAATAAATTTTATTAAAAAAGCTATGAAGTGATTTTGCTATGAAACTTATACAGCGTATGTTTTCAATTTTATGTAATTTAACATTTAGTTATATTCCATCTTGCATTGACTTGTTGCTTTCATTCATTCAACAAATCTGTATTAAACATCTACTGTTAGGCTGTGTTCTAGGTGCTAGGAATATAGTAGTGAACACATAGGTAAAAATTATTGCTCTTGTGAAGCTTCTATTTTAAGGACCCAAGACAGTAAAAAGAAGTAATATAAACACTTTTTTGGATGGTGTTAAGTGTTAAAGAGAAAAATAAAACAGGAAAGAGGGCTAGGATGTGCGGGTGGGGGGTTGCAGTTTAAATAGGATCATTTGGGAAGGCCTTACAGCAAAGACTGATGGAGGTGGGGGGGAGCAGGACACTTGGATCTGGGAGAAAAGGCATAGGAAATAGCAAGTTCAGAGTCATCTAGGGAGCAGGCCTGGTGTGTTTGCCAAGCAGGGAGGAAGCAGGTGCTGACAGCAGTGAATGATGGGGGTTACAGAAGATAACACTGGGGTGCCAAGTGGGGGCCAGTTTGTGTGGGACCCACTTTGGCTTTCACGCCAGTGTGATGGGTGCCATTGTAAGGGCTGGAGAAGAGCAGTAATGTAATCTGACTTAATTTTCAAAGTGTCACTGTGGCTGCGTGTGGAGAAGGTTCCAGGTTGAGCAGCAAGAGAAACCAGTGGCCTGTCTGGTCTAGAGGCTGCTGTGATACTGTAGGGGCAGGGTGATGGTTTGGGCCAGGGTTGGACATTGAACAGATACTGAGAAGAGTTCGGGGTGTAGAGATACTGTATATGTATGTTTTTTTAAGAAATAACAGGCTTATTTAGATATACTATCCACGACACCCAGTTAAAGTGTACAACTCACTGGTTTTTAGTATATTCACAGATCTGTGTAATTATTACCATGACCAGTTTTAGAACATTTTCATCACCTTAAAGTATCCCTTAGCCGTCACTGCTCAATCTCCTTTCAGTTGGGCAACTGAGATGGGGAAAACTGTAGAAAGTACAGGGTTGGGGAATTATTGGGAGTTTACTTTTAGGAGCACCTGGGTGGCTCAGGTCATGATCTTGCGGTTCGTGGGTTCAAGCTCCACGTCGGGCTCTGTGCTGGCAGCTCAGAGCCTGGAGTGTGCTTCGGATTCTGTGTCTCCCTCTCTCTCTGCCCCTCCCCCACTTACATTGTGTCTCTTTCTCTCTCTCAAAAATAAATAGACATTAAAAAATTGGAAAAAATTTATTTTTAGAAATGCTAATTTGAGATGCCTATTAGATATTTAAGTAGAGAAGGGAAGTTGGCATTTGATACGTGCTGTAGAAGTTCAGGGGAGGAGATGTGGCTAAAGATGAAAATTTGGGAGTCATCAGCATGTATCTGTGAATTTTTTCTGAATGAGATTATTAGTTCCTGGAGGTCATTTCATACAGTGTTGCCCACCAGGTTGCAAGGACCTTCCCTACAGACATCCCACGTTCATATAAATGAGTTCCTGCATAGAAGTTGGCCCAGTTCCCACTTCTGCCAAGCTTGAAGCCCAACCAAGATGTCAGGCCCCACGTGGAGGAAGCTGGTGACCAGCCTCATCCAGCTCTCGTAAACTCTCCTGTCTCCTTCCACAGCATCACAGCCGCTCAGTCTGGAACCACTCCTTGGCCCACTCTTTGCATTTTGTTTTTCCCTACCCACCTCTCTCCCAACAATTGGATCTTTTCTGCTTTTGTCTCCTTTTTAGTATGTGACCTAAAATATTATCTCCTCAACTGTGCTGACCCTTGGGTTGTCAGATCAGACACTCCAATTCTCTCCCCCTTAATCCTGCTTTAGAAGAGTCTGAGGAATGCCTGTCCCTATTCAGCCAGAGCGTGATCGTTTCACCTGCTGCGCAGTACCTCCCAGGCAGTTTCGTGGTCTCAGCACCACAGACATTTTGGGCTGCACAAGCCTTTGTTCGGGGGCTCCCCTGTGCACTGTAGGGTGCTTAGCCCCACTCCTGGCCCAGATGTCTCCAGATGTCAGTAGTACTCCCCACCAGTTGTGAAAAACAAAACTGTTTCCAGACACTGCCCACTGCCCGCTGTCACCCGGGGGGTCCCTTCCACCTCTAAAATTTGGTTATTTTATATCTATTCAAGCAGTCCTTCTCTCATTAATACACCTAACCTTCATCCTGTTTGCTAGGTTTGACTCTCTACACCGTGATCCCATTCACTTTTCTTGCCCTCTTTGACTTTTTCTTTTTTTCCCCCTTCTTCTCAGCTCATCTAAGAGCCATCTGTGAGTCACAGAATGGTGATGCTCCTGGAAAATAAGTGCAAAAATTAAGGCACATCTACATGTTGTGCAAGAAAAAGGAAAATCAAAAGTTTTTTTATAATTTTTTTTTTCCAACGTTTATTTATTTTTGGGACAGAGAGAGACAGAGCATGAACGGGGGAGAGGCAGAGAGAGAGGGAGACACAGAATCGGAAACAGGCTCCAGGCTCTGAGCCATCAGCCCAGAGCCTGACGTGGGGCTCGAACTCACGGACTGCGAGATCGTGACCTGGCTGAAGTCGGACGCTTAACCGACTGCGCCACCCAGGCGCCCCAGGAAAATCAAAAGTTTTAATAAAAAAAAAATTTGCCCTGAAAAATTAATCTTAGCCATCCTTAAAGCTCTTACCAGAATCTGTAACGTCATCTATTCAGTTCCGGTAGTCTTCAGATTCAAAATCTTCCTTAGGCGCCAACATCAAGTGAATGAAAGCACTTTTGGATTTAATTTAACATTGTTGCCATTGATTAATAGTATTGTAAGAGTATGGCTTCCCACACCCAGGGTCCACCTTGGCTGTGAAGGGATTGTTTTGGGATAATACACTTGAAGTTCCAATAAATGACTTTGAAATGAATTCTTGGGAATAGCTTCTAAGCTGGTGGCAGCATCTGCTTTTCATGATTGAATTACAATATAGAATCGGCACATGGAGGCAAGTGGTGGGTTTTGTGGGACTGAGGGTATTCCAATGTGGCTTGTTTTTTTGTTTTTTTGTTTTTTTTTACATTTATTTATTTTTGAGAGATGGAGTGCAGGCAGGGGAGGGGCAGAGAGAGAGGAAGACACAGAATCAGAAGCAGGCTCTTGGCTCTAAGCTGTCAGCACAGCCCCTGACGCGGGGCTCGAACCCACCATCTGTGAGATCATGCCCTGAGCTGAGGCAGGATGCTCAATCGACTGAGCCACCCAGGCTGCCCCAATTTTGCTTGTTTTTTTAAAGAAAAACAAGAGAGAGCACAAGCAGGGGAGGGTTAAAGAGAGAGAGAGAGAGAGAGAGAGAGAGAGAGAGAGAGAGAGAGAGAGAGAGAATCCAAAGCAGAATCCAGACTGAGCTGTCAGCAGAGAGATGGACATGAGGCCTGAAATCACAAACTGCACGATCATGACCTGAGCTGAAGTTGGACCCTTAACCGACTGAGCCACCCAGGGGCTCCTCCAGTGAGGTTTTAAAACAATTTTGTTTCTATCTCAGGAGATGAAACATTGAGATGAACAGTGTTACAAATGCTTCCTGGCCTCACCCAGAAGCGTCAGTTACATTTTTCACTAGTCAGTTACATTTTTCACTAAGTGCTCCTTTGCTAGGTATTGTGAGGAGTTAAAAAAGCAATCATGGTCCTTAAGTAATGTTCTATCTATGGAAGCAGGCAAGAAAAATAGAAAAATGTACAAAAAATTCAAGTAGGTATAACTGCACCTACATTTCTGCCATCCTTAGGGCTAAATAATTATTCCTACTGGGAAAAAGATGAATAATGAGAGCCAAGTGGGGTCAGTCAATAACCCCCCAGAATAAATTGCTAATCAGAAGTGGAGCTAGCACAGGCTGATGAATAACAAGGTTACTTGATCTGAAGAAAGAACCTGCTTCCCCTCATGTTCGTAATTATATCAATATAGGGAAAGAGACAACTTGGCTTTCACTGGGTTACAGCCAGATGATGTTGTAAATCAATTACCGGTTCACAGGCACCCTCTCCTATGGTCGCCTGGTGGGGATATAAGCAACAGCTGACCCCACTGTGAATTGCTTCTGCAGCTTAATGATTGCCTTTGTACCTAGCATATGTCTGTGCACAAGAGCTTGGGCTCAGATCCACGGAGAGCCCTGCTTTCAGAGCTTACCCTGCCCACTGATTACCTGGGGATCTTGTTAAAATGCAGATTCTGGTTCAGTAGGTGCGGGGAGGGGCTTGGGATTCTGTTTCTAATAAGCTCCAGGTGTTGCTGGTGCTGCTGATCGATCCATGGAACACGTTTTGATCGGCAGAATATTGGGAAGAAGAGTCTCACAATGGGAGAAACAAGTGGAATTTGAAAGGACTGGGAATTGAAGTGAGAAATGAGTGGATTTCATCTTTCTCTCCAGTCCCTCTTGTTCTGGATTTTTCTCTTCTTTCACTTCAGGGCTGTCCACCTCTTCGCTCCCCTCCCCCCGACTCCCTTTATACACACACGGCCAAGAGATCTGGATTCAGTAATCATGGTCCAGAACCTGGACGGAGGTCTTTGTCACCATTCTCCAGATGTTTCTCACATGCAAATCAACTTGAGATTCACTCGTTTATCGTCTTGTATTTTTTATTTTTTCAAAAATATAATTTATTGTCAAGTTGGCTAACAGTGTATACAGTGTGCTCTTGGTTTTGGGGGTAGAATTGCATGAGTCATCGCTTGCATACAACATCCAGTACTCATCCCAACAAGTGCCCTCCTCAGTACCCATCACCCCATTTCCCCGTCTCCCCAACGCCCCATCCACCCTCAGTTTGTTTTCTGTATTTAAGAGTCTCTTACGGTTTACCTCTGTCCCTCTCTTCTTGAAACTATTTTCTCCCCCTTCCCTTCCCCCATGGTCTTCTGTTAAGTTTCTCAAGATCCACATATGAGTGAAAACGTATGATATCTTTCTCTGACTGACTTACTTCACTCAGCATAATACCCTCCAGTTCCATCCACATTGTTGCAAATGGCAGGATTTCATTCTTTCTTGTTGCCAAGTAGTTTTCCATTGTATATATAAACCACATCTTCTTTATCCCTTCATCAGTTGAGGGACATTTGGGTTCTTTCTATAATTTGGCTTTTGTTGAAAGTGATGCTATAAACATTGGGGTGCATGTGCCCCTATGCATCAGGACTCCTGTGTCCTTTGGATAAATTCCTAGTAGTGCTATTGCTGGGTTGTAGAGTAGTCCCATATGTTGTTTTTTTTGAGGAACCTCCACATTGTTGTCCGGAGCGGCTGCACAGGTTTGCCTTCCAACCAGCAGTACAAGAGGGTTCCCGTTCCTCCACATCCTTGCCAGCATCTGTCGTTTCCCGAGTTGTTAATTTTAGCCACTCTGACCGGTGTGAGGTGGTATTGCAGTGTGGTTTTGATTTATATTTCCCTGATGAGGAGTGTAGTTTATGATTTTTTAAAAATGACTTCATAGTTATCTTTGAGACTGTCTTAATTCAACACATAGAATTGTTACATGCTTGTGAATTATTCATGAATTATTTTTGTTGAAGAGAGACTGTATCTAACAAGATGGCTATTCTACGAGAAGTGGAGTAAAACTGCTTTTTTTTTTTTAAAGGTTTTTAATTTTTTTAATATATTTTTTTTTTGAGAGAGAGAGAGGGAGGGAGAAAATGAGTGAGCAGGGGAGGGGCAGAGAGAGGGAGACAGAGGATCCGAAGCAGGCTCCACACTGTGAGCGTAGAGCCCCGTATGGGGCTCGAACTCATGAACCCATGAGATCATAATCTGAGCTGAAATCGAGAGCTGGCTGCTCAACTGACTGAACCAGCCCAGAGTGGAACTGCTTTTTACCTGGACACCCAGGCACTTGGAGAGGCCTCCGAAGTGGACCCCTCCCTCCCTCAGTCCCTTCACACACAGCAGCTGGTTCTCCAGGTCCTAGACAGCCTGTGGGTGTCTCCGGGAGCTTGTTGCAGATGCAGAGTTCTAGGGCCCTGTCCCGGACCTATGGAACCAGAATCTGCATTTTCATGAGATCCTCCCTTTCACTTCTGAGTATGTCACTCTCCAAGAACCACATCTGTCATGCCCTCGCCGTGTGTGTAGAGGCCCGGAACTCAGGGCCCCAGTGTCCCTGTTGAGGAGAACAGACGTGCCTGCTGCCCTCTTGCTTGCCTTTCCTCTCTGGCCTCATGCTGCAAGTTTCATTCTGTCAGATGGTGGGGTAGCATGATTCATCCTGTGAAACCACACACTTGTTGGGTGGAAATTTTTCTCTTGCGAAGCCACGTTCTGCTTAAATGAATGTGCTTTTGGGTCTGCACTGATTCGCGAGTGCCAGATGCGGTGACGGGGGCGGGGGGGGCGGGGAAGGCGGGAGGGGGCAGCCCCAGACTCTCGCTCCGGTCGGCGTGCAGGGTCTGGCTCACTGTGGCTCTGGTGTGGTATCTCGCATTCTTGTCCTCGGGTTTCTGCTCTGAGATGGCCGCGTGATTACCACGCTTTGGCTCTCTGTTGCTTCTTTCTGGAATATCATCTTGACAGCCCAGATTTCATGAATGTCCCCATTGATGAGTGGAAGTATCTGTAGTCAGAAATGAACATGCCAAAGGCCGCTCAGACTATTTTTCCCCCTGCAGCTTCCTGTCATTTGTGGTGTTCTCTTCATAAACCACAGGGCTCGGCAGTAACTAGCGGCTGTTTACAGAGCTCTGGCGGTAATTAAGTCAAATTGGATCTGCTCTCTTAGTATGGTGAGGGCATATACTGACATCCATTATGTACCGGCGGGGTGCGGGGAGAAAAGCAATTCTTGTCAGTTTTGATACATGTTCAAGCTGGGGAGCATGTGAAGGAAGAAGGAGTTCTGTGGGTGAAATCAGAGTGCTGTGTGGGAAGCAGACCTGCCTTTGTGACTCCCAGGGGCTGAGCTGAAGAGTGGGGAGGAAAGGCCGGATGTCTGGTTGGCATGAGAGGAACATGCTGGGGTGAAGGGGGACACCCTCCCTGGAAAGTGCTGGCTGGATTGGAGAGGGACATCGTGGGCAGTGTCAACACCATCTGTGCGAACGTCCCAGAAACATCCCGTGGCTAGAGGCAGCATTGCCCCGACTCCAGCCTGGTCATGCCTTGTCACTTAATTAATTTTTGTTTTTTCATAAAATTCATCACCTTCTGGAGTAACCCTATTTATTTCGTTACTCGCTTAGTGTTTGTCTTCTCCACCAGAACTTTAGCTGCATGAGAACAGGGACCTAACTTGTCTTGTGCATTTGTATACTTTTTGTGCTTGGTACTGTGACTGCAAAATACCAGCATCTATAACAAGTTGGCTGCCGTAATGAGTTACCACAAATGGGTGGCTTCACACAGCAGGAATTTATTCTCTCCCAGTTCAGGAGGCCAGAAGTCGGAAGTCAAGGTGTGGGCAGCGTCAGATCCTTGTGGAGACTCTCTGGCACACTCCCGTCCATGCCTCTCACCTCCGGTGGTCGCTGACATTACCTGGAGTTAGCTCCGTGGCTTGTGGCTGTGTCACTCCAGTCTCTCCCTCCAGCATCACATGGCCTTCTTCCCCATGTGTATCTCTGTGTGTCCTCTTCTCTTTTTATAAGGACATCAGTCATTGGACTTAGAGTCTACCCTATTCCAGCATGACCTCATCTTAACTAATTACATTTGCAAAGACCCTATTTTCAAATAAATTTGTATTCTGTCGTTCTGGGTGGATGTGGATTCTTTTTTTTTTTTAATGTTTATTTACGTAGAGAGAGAGTGAGCGAGCACAGGGGAGGGGGCAGAGAGAGAGAGAAAAAAAAAATCCCCAGCAGGCATTGCACCATTGCACTGTCAGCATGGAGCCTGATGTGGAGCTCGAGCTCATGAACCTGTGAGATCATCACCTCGGGTGAAATCAAGAGTCAAACACTTAACCAATTGAGCCACCCAGGGGCATCAATGGCTGAATGTGGATTCTGGGGGAAGTGCTGTTCAACCTACTACAGACTCTCAACAAACATTGTTGAATAAGTGAGTCCTATGAGATTTCCTTTGACCTTCAGGTTTAAGCCCCAGAACAAATAGAGGACAGAAAGAAAGAGACCAGCTACCTATGGTTCTAAATAATCTTGGGGCAGTTCATTCTGTCTGCTGAGTGCAAAAGCCCATTGTTCTCAGGAATACTCTAGTAGAAAGACATTGGAGAAGGAGCGCCGTGTTTTACTATAGGAAGATGTATAGATTTTTTAAGCACAAGTAGCTCTGATGTCAGCAGGGCTCTGGGATTAGCTCCCCATGTGCAGCTGTGGTGGGGGTGAGGTGCTCTGATGCTGGACCTAGTGGTGGGATTCCCAAAAAGCTGAGTGAGCTGGGGGTACCAACAAGGAAGGATTCGAAAGAAAATGAGAGCATCTTTGCCCTAAAAAATTATTTGAAAAAAGCTCCCAAATCATCAGAGGGGGGAAAAAGGAGAATTCAGTTGGATTTCTTTGTCCTTAAGCAGTGGTTTTGGATTGTGTTCATTTTGAATTTTGTATGGGTTGGGGGGTACTATAATGTCATCAGTGCTCTCCAACAGTTCAATCCAGGCCTCTTCAAATCCCTATATTTCTGAACCCTCAATCAGAATAAAGTATGGGCCTGGAGACATAGCTGCTCTTGGTAAGCTGTTGGTAGTTTCTGTTTAGTGAGAGGTTTTAGTAAATCTTCAAGTTTGAAACTGGTTTATGCAAGATAAAGCCCAAAATAAGTATAGGACAATGAAAAGTCAAGAAGCTCTGCCTGACGATATGGAAGTCACCTTTCTTGAGACCAGAGTTGCATTTCTGAGGGATTGGCCAACCAATGACCAAGGGCAAAAAGGAAGCCGTGTTCTGGTGGAGATGCCCAGGGGGCTTGTAGTATTTGAAGTTCGGTCAGAGTAGAGTATGATAGCCTTTTCTTCTCCCACAACATTTTGGCAAGCCTAAGAGGACCAGGAGGCAAGCAGGTCACACCACCTAAGGAGTGGCCTGGCCTGTGCACCCTTGGATGGGTGATGTCTAGTAGTCAATTGGAAATTTTCTCTCTGCATTCTTTTTCCCTGGAGTATCCCCTAGCCTCTTTATCGTTAGACATTATATTCTGGTCTCAGCCACTCTTGAGGAGGTGTTCATGTTCAGGGAAGAAGAGACCAGAAAAACTAGCTGTGAGGCAGCAAGTAATGACCCACAGAAGGGCTAAGTCGCTGAGAACAGCGTGGCTCATAGAGGTGGCAGGTGACAGTCACGACAGACTCATGTGGATGTATCTCCAGAAAGATTCAGAAATAGTTGAGGGAGGAAAATTGTCCAAAGAGTGGGCTTCTTGAAGTTGTGCAAAAGGGGATCTCGATGGGGTGATGAAGGCAGGAATGAGTCATGACAGCTCAAGAGATAGGAAACCTGGAGTGCACACTCATTCATATTCTTCCAGAGCTGCTGGGTTTTCACGTTCAGTGTATCCTGATTCCCATTGTCTTCTGTTGCCTTTTCCCCCTCAATTACCGCTCTTCACTGACCAAGGCTAATTGGCTTCTCCACCTGATCTGCGTGTTGCTCCTAAAGTGCCACAGGAAAAAGCACCGCACCAGCAGCGCTCAACTCAGCTGCTGAGGTCTGGCAGCCAGCTTCACCACCACTGTGTGTGGGACTCATGTGGGACTGGGGCTTTGCCAAGTCCCGCAAGGCAGTCGGTGATGTTCCCTAGCACAAGTGCCGGCCGTGGCAAGGCATTGCCTAGAAGGGTAGTTAGCATGCGACTTTTTAAAGTGTTCTTTAATTCAGAGTAGCTGTATTGGCTTTCATGTAAATAACTGACAATGTCCTGTTGAGTGGACTCTGCAAGTGAATGTTTTAAAGCATGTGTCCTCTTAGAAAATAACTGGAAATTTGCACACATTTGCATCGCGTGATTATCATACGTGAGAGGAAAGTGCAAACATGGTCAACTGTGGTGACTGACCTGTACTCTCCCCTTCACGTGAAGAGGTTTGCTCTGTTCCAGGGTGAGGGGGGCCCAGGGTTGCATGAGCTACTTGGACGTGCAAAGACCTCTGTGGGCACCTACTTGATCCCCAGGACCCCCTCTGCTTCGGAGTCAGTGAGATCTTCTGCTCTGCAGTAGAAGTTGAGTTTGAACTTTTTATGGGTTCTGATAACAGCTGGGGATTCCTTTCCCCTTCTGTTTTCCTGCCACCCACAGCCTCCCAAGAGGCAGGATAAAAGAGAATGTCATTGCTTTTCCTTTCTTCTCTGGCTTTGATTTCCTCCTCTTTGTGTTTCTGAAAACTTTAAAACAACCAAACAAATAAAATACTACAGGTCATCTCCTTGTGATCCTTCCCCTCCTCTGGTGTTTCCCCCCTTTTTCTTGCTGACTTTCTTCTTAGCTCCTCATTCTCTTTTCTCTCTTTTTAGGAGTTAGGACTTGGGTTTGGCTGTCTCAGAGTAGAACAAAGACACGTGGCTCAAAGTAGATAAATGTTTCTCTCTCAAATGACAGTATGTGCCGGTGGGTGATGAGGAGGACTGGTCAGGTCGGCTCCGTGTGGCAGGCTGGGGACTCAAGCTTCTTCTAGTTTGTCTTGCTGTGTCTGTGTTCTTGGCCAGTGTTGACATTCCATGCCCCCCTATGTCTGATTTGTCTCCCAAAGGAAGGGGCAAGGATGATGTGGAGATAACGCACAAGCAGGTAGGTCCTGAGATTTATCTTCAGCACTTCCACTCACATCCTTGTGGCCACATCTAGCTGCAGGTCAGGTTGGGAGAGCTCATGTCTAGCTAAGCAGCCAAGGGTTCACTTAAAACTAAAGGGCTCTGTTATTAAAGGAAAGGAGTAGTGAGCGATGTGAGGAGATAAATAGCCATTCCTGCCACACCACTTATGCTGTTAAACTCTGTGTTGAAAATGATTGAACACTGGGGCAAAGCAGACCAGACTGCAAGTTGCAAATGGGGAAGAATAAGGAAGGGAAGAAACTTTTCAGTAAGTCCCAATTTATCAGTTGCCTAATGCATATGTATACATATACTGACCCCGGAACTACCACTCACCAGGTTCTGTGGGAAGCGTGAGGAATTAAGCATCATGGACATTGATGCCAAACCAACATGGCTGCCAACCCCTCTCCCTAGCACTTGCTGTTAGATTTTGACAAGTGACGTAACTTCCTTGAACTTGGATTTCCACACGTCTTGAGGGGGAATGATAATACTGCCTACTTTATTGTGATGGTTTGACATAGTACGTGAGAACTGATTTTTATGATGCGTGGTACAAGGTGAGCTCTCAAGAAACACTGACCAGGGTCATTTCCCACAGAAGTTGTTTTGAAAGCTCTGTATGATGTTCCTAAATCACAAATCCACAAGTAGAAATGGCAGTTGCAATAATGCCCATGATGGAATGGGGTGGCATTGAGGAGCTGCAGGAGCTTCCGGTGGACTCTGAAAGAAGGAACTGTTTTGGAGGTTTAGACTGGAGAAGACTCTAAGGACAAGTAGCCTGTTTGGGAGGTGATCCTGAAAAACACTGGTAGAAAGTGGGGAAGTGAGACAAGAGAAGGAAGCCAATGAAGGTGTTATTGAGCAGGTTACTGTGATGCGTAGCCAATCCTCCTGAGGAGTTCTGGGAGACCACATGGAAATGTCTCAGGTTGTTCCATTCAAGGAGATAGCAATCCACCAACTTCTACCAGTTATTGGTAGAGGTATGCTCCAGGAGATGTTAACTCCCTGGCACTTCTTCCTGCCCCACCTTCTACTGAGTGGGCCAGAGAAAGTCATCAGCCCAACAGCCGTGGTTCATGCAGCTGGAAGTACTGGGTTGGTTAGTGCCAAGGGGACATATGTGAGGTGCCCACAGGGTGGCCTCAGCTCTACTGGGTGGCCTAATACAGGGCATTGACTTTCCAGCTATGGTCTGGGGTTGGTGCCTCTGGAAAAATGCCCACGCGCTTGCATTTTACAGCTATGCTGCAGCTTTATGCATTTGAGGATGATTCAATCATTTGCATCTTTTCATAACAACCAGATCCCATTGGTAACTGCCATAAATCAATGCCCAAGACCTTTTTAAATTTTTTTAAGTTATTTTATTTATTTTGAGAGAGAGAGAGAGAGAAAGAGAGAGAGAGAGAGAAGGAGAGAGAGAGAGAAAGCAAGTGAGCAAGTACGAGCAGGGGAGGGGCAGAGAGAGGGAGAGAGAGAGCATCCCAAGCAGGTTCCACACTGTTAGTGCGGAGCCCAATGGGGGGCTTGAACCCAGGAGCGGTGAGATCATGACCTGAGCCAAAACCAAGAGTTGGTCACTTAACCCCCAGAGCCACCCAGGAGCCCAATGCCCAACACTTCACATGGAGGTTGACGTGATGAACAACCTTGTATCTCATGGGTCCAGATAATGTGCCAGTGTATCTTACAATGTAAAGGCAAGATTCCTACTGTACTTAATCACAATTTTGATCACAGTGGATTGAGTGCTTTCCAGGAACCATGCCAAACACATTGCTTGGTGATCTTATTTAATCCTTAGCACTTTCTCATAATCTATATGTTATTCCCATTTTGCAGATGCAGAAGTTGAGGCTTAAGAGGTGGGACAAAATATCAGGTGATTGCTTCCTTGCTTTTGCAAAGCAAAAACAAATGCCTGTCTTGTGAATATATTGGGGAGCATAAGTGAGTTTGTACAACATCTCCTTTACTCTCCAGAACGGAGATGTCACACCCACCCACATGGAGACCTCTATCCTGTCCTGCTTGCCCTCTAACTTTGCCTCATTGCTCACTCTTTTCCTTTCGTCCTTTTCTTTCTTTTCTTTTTTTTTTTTCTTGTCAAATCTCTTAAGCGTGGCAGAAGAGAGAACCTTGCTAGAGGTTAGCTTGTCAAAGTGCTGGCGTGTGCAGTGAGAAGGAGAGCAAAATGAAACACCTGGGATTTCAGAAGGGATGTCTCCACCGAACGGCGCCAGTCTTAGTGTGTGGCCATCTCTATAATTGAGATGGGGACTGCTCTGTGTAGAGGGCCAGCCTTTCAATTTACTTGAAAAAGTAAATCTACTACTTCCAAAAGGTCTTCTTCCTGTTGAGTAAAATCAGAGAGCTCAGATCAGTAATGGCTTTCTGGTCAGTCTGCCGTAACCCCGTCAGAGCTGGCCCACCTGGGATGCCGCTAAGTGGCTGTGATGTGTTTTACCTTCCTGGCCCTTTTTCTAGGCTGCCATTATGTGCGCCAGTGGGGAGAGCAAATTGTGTTACGTGGACATATTTCCAATCTGTTAGCTCAACAGTTTAACTCCTTTTGTACAGACTGGTAAATAGCCCTCAGATGGTAATGACTTCTAATTGTAGCCAAGGAGGAGAAAAAAAAAATAATGGAGCCAGTTATTTCGACATACAAAACTTCATCGCTGCAATCCTTGGAGCAGTCTGGTCCTTCGGAACAGTCTGCCATCAGGATGCATAAATGAAAGGTCTGATTGAATTTGCACTGGGCAGCTCTGGGGAGTGAATATATTGGTACAAATCCTCGGATGTTCTGGGGCTTGCTTGTTAGCAAGTGGTTACTCCCTGTGGTTTCTCTCCTATAATTGTGCACTGCAGGCTGGCATGAGGGGTGTAACCTTCTTTTGAGGTGTGAAAAAGCATTAAGTTGTGCCATTATTTTGAAGTCATGACCAACACCGAAGTGAGCAAGATAGAGTTAAATATACGCAGTCCAGTGTGCACTAAAAGATTTTGCAGTCACTTCTTTTTTCCATTTCCCAAAGCACCCTTGCAATTGCTTCTTTATGTTTATTTTTATTAAAAAAATTTTTTTAATGTTTATTTATTTTTGAGAGACAGAGAGAGACAGCTTGAGCAGGGCAGGGGCAGAGAAAGAGGAGACACGAATGTGAAGCAGGCCCTGGGCTCTGAGTTGTCAGCACAGAGCCCGATGCAGGGCTCAAACTCACGAACTGTGAGATCACGCATGACCTGAGCAGAAGTCAGATGCTTAACCGAGTAAGCCACCCAGGTGTCTCACATTTGCTTCTTTATAGGCTTTCAGTAATAAAGTCTGCATGGCAGTTTATATATGTATACAGATACATTCAAAAAATTTTGGTGGTGGTACAGGTCAGAATAAAGCACCAACTTTTTTTCAGAATTACACTTCATTTGTTTATTAAACCTTAATTGAGCAGTGACACTTTGCTGGGTCCTGTGCTGAATACAAGTACATAAAGACAAACAAGACATAGACTCATATTATTACTCGTAAAATAATTTAATATTGGCATATTGCATGATTTCTTGGGTGTAAATAAAGTTTACAATTCGTACAACTTACCCACATACAAATGACAACCCCTTCCAAAGCACTAATTGTATATAAGATCTTCCACAAACACAAGGAGAGCATGTTTTTATTGTAGATATTAATATTGAAACTCCAAATTCCTCTGCTATAGGCCTGCAGTGTAGAATTTTATTATATTTTTCTTGGGCCCAGAGAAATTTCTGGAGCATAGGCCACTGGTGCATATGAATGTTGGCAACCTGACAGACTTAACTGTGTTGTCTTCACGCTTTGCTTTTCACGTTCTTTGCAGTGAGAGAGATGCCTCTCCTATTGTCCAGGCTTACCTCCTGTGCCTTTTCTCCAAGTCCCATCCCTTCTGACCCCTGTGAGTTGTCTGTCTTCAGTGTTTGCACCCCTTTCTGCTTCTGCGCAAGCTCCCTTCAGATTGAAGTGAGTTTCAAGATATCACGGGATTCTCAACTCTCCATAGTAAAATCCCCCTTCCTGACCCCCAGTCCCCACTTGTTAACTGCCATATTTCTTCCTTTCTCTTATAACCAATCTTCTAGATTGAATTATCTGCACAGATTTTCTCCTCTTCTTCTCCCATTTTAAGGCCACCGTCTGTAAATGTATTTCCATCATTTCACTAAGAAGACTCCCACCAACTCACTAACGATCTCCTTGTTGCAAAGCTAATGAATGGCTTACATTTTGATTCTACTTTCTCTGCCCCATTGATACCATCAGCCGCGCTAACCCTTTTCAACTGACTTGAACTTACTTACAAATACAAGACATACTCGAGGTGCACTGTTCCATCACTGAGTGGTGATTCAGTCACCTCCTGCTGTCTGTGACTCTCGAGGATCACTTTCTTTCTTTCTTTTTTTTTTAAATGTTTTTATTTACTTTTGAGTCAGAGAGAGACAGAGCATGAGTAGGGGAGGGGCAGAGAGAGAGGGAGACACAGAATCTGAAGCAGGCTCCAGGCTCTGAGCTGTCAGCACAGAGCCTGATGTGGGGCTCGAACCCACGGACCGTGAGATCATGACCTGAGCTGAAGTCAGATGCCCACCCGACTGAGCCACCCAGGCACCCCCAGGATCACTTTCTTAAGGACCTCTTTTTGATAGTTTCTTGTTTGTCCTTGCAGAAATATTCAATTCAATATGGAAAAAAAAAAACCCACACCCAAGGAGATTATGCCTCACACACTGTTCTTCAACCTGCTCTTGTCATGTGATTTATGTTGAACATCCTCACCTCTCAGCACATATAGATTCTGGATTTTGAAAATTCAAGTGTCTTGTTGAAAATTCCCTCCTTCTTAGAGGTTTTGCTCTCTAGACCACAGCACTCCCCTTCTTCCTCTGAAGGCATCTCCTCAGTCCCCTTGGCAAGGCCCACTCCTACCCCCGTTTAAGGGGTCAGAGTCTCAGCCCTCCCCTTCTCCATGGTAGGTGTCCTCTCCCATGCACTGTCATGTGCTATTGATTGACCCATGTTTACCTTTTGTCCACTTGTCTTTCCTGACATCCATACTTACGTGTCTACTGCACACTTCCACAAGAATGTCCTGCCCAATGTGCAAGTTAGCACATCAAAAACTCAGCTGCTGCTTCTCCTCCTCCTCCTCCGCCTCCTCCGCCTCCGCCTTTTCTTCTTCTTCTTCTTCTTCTTCTTCTTCTTCTTCTTCTTCTTCTTCTTCTTCTTCTCATTCCCTAAATTTTCTTTTCTCTCTAGTTTCCTATCGTAGCAGATAGGACAAATTGCTAAGCACAGATGTTTGGAGTCACCCTTTATTTCTCTTTTCAGCTTTCACATGTACTCATCAATTCTTAGATTTCAGCTCCTAAATATATTTTAAACATAGCGACTCACTTACATCCTTGTTGTTATTCCCCTAATGGAAGTCATCATGATTTCTCCTCCAAATTTCTGTAGTAAACCTCCTAATAAATAACCCTTCTCCACTGTAATCCATTCTCCCCACTGAAGAGGGATATTTCTCTGACACAAAACATGACAAAGTCGAAATTTCTTCATGTGGCTAATAAGAGACATCAAAGCCCAAACCTTGTTTGTCTGGTCTCCTGTCTCATTTTGTTGTGTCTGAATTTTACAGCAGCCAGTTTGAACTTCTTTTGGAGGCTGAACCAAGCTGTTCCTCATCTCTGGGCCTTTGCTCATACTGTTCCCTTCTTCCAGAGCCTTTCATCCCCATCCATATTGCTCTTGCTGCACCATGATTAACTGTTAAGCACCTTCTGGTTTCAACTTACAGATCATTTCCTTTAGCAAGATTTTCTTCATTCTCTTCTAAATCCATTTCTGTACCCATTTTATATGTCCACATATAATCTCCTTCTCACTTCCCCTACATCTCACTTATTACATTTCTAATGACAATGCTTTGTGTTTGTTTCCTTATTTTTAGCTACCTTTATGCTGTAAACCTGTTGATGACAGCAATCATGGTTATCTTATTTGCAGCTCTATCCATCTATCCTATTGCCTAGCCAGAGTAGATTCTCATTAAAAATACAAAGAATAATTCATGAGATTATGCCTCAGCTTCATGAGAGTTGACAATTCTTTCTAGATTTTATTTCTGTTGATTGGGATGGAGATGTACTTACGCTGTAGCCTTCCTTTTTCCCAACCCCTGACTATCCTTATATTCGACATCTTTTTATTTCTTTGGAGAACTCAAATGGAAACTGGACTCCTAGGTCCTTCCTTAATCAAATTAGGAAATGCCTAATAACCTGTTCCAGTGTTTGCCCTAGTTTATATGCACATCTCTTCTGTGGTCCTGTCCTCCCAAGAGACAGAGGACCCAAGGCCATATCTGCCCTTGGTGTTGGAAACCTCTGCAAGTACAACTTGTCACAGTCCTGGAGCCACAGTATCATTTTGCTTCTCAGGAGACCCCTTCACCAGAGCTCATAGATGATGATGGCATTGGCCTAGCAAAGACCCGAATCCTAGAATTCTCAAGAGACGATTACATGCCAAAAGGGAAATTGGGAGGGTAAGAAGAATACAAGATGTCAGGGAAAATTAAAACTGCCTGGCAATTTACTACAGGGGTAGAAACTAATGACTGAAAGAAAAAAATGTGTGTGGCCAGAAGGGTGATGTGTCCGTTGAGCTCTCCTTAAAGGACACCGTCACGTCCTCTGTATCCTGGATTTAATCACTAGAGCTGGCCTGGGGCCAGATCATCACAGCTTATAGAACTTCATGCTGCTTTTACTTGGTGTTGGAAAGATGTGATGGACCCACAAAACATTCTGGATGCAGCATTTATAAGATTTCTGATTGGATTTAGGGAATGAGAGTGGGGGAGATTGGGAATAGGTTTCTACCTTGGATAACTAGGTAAATGGTGGTCCCCAAAAAAGTGCAAAAAAACCCCCCAAAACAATGAGAAGTTGATTTGAAATTAGAAGGTGAATAATGTGATTTTAGACGTTTTTGGTTGGAGTTCCCTGAAGGATATTCAGGTGGAGATACAAGGTTGTAAGGCTTGTGAGAAATATTGTGCTGGAGATAGAGGTCTGAGGATTCCTCACCAAAGAAGTGGTAAATGAAGTCAGGACAACAGAAAAATTGGCTCTTAATTTTCTTTATAGCTGGTAGTGCAGGCACAGGTCCCCCATTCAACTCTGCTACCCCTTTGCTTCAAAGTTTCAAGCCAGGTCTTTCTGGTCCCAGGGTCCAGCACCATCTCCCGAAACCCCAGCCCAGACAGATGTGGTACCCAGGTGCCTCTTTGTGCCTAGAAAGGGAATCCAAGAGTGAGCCTGTGTAGCGTGAGAAAAGCAGAATAGCCCTCACCTTTTAGAGGCAGCTGGAGGCAGAGGAACTCACTGGGGAAACAGAAAAGGACCTTTCAGAAAAGCAGGGGGAGCTCCAGAAGAACATTGTCACAGAAGCTAAGGTAGGAGAGCTTCAGGAACAAGAGGGTGTTCAAGAAACAACTGTGAATTTCCTTCAGAGCTGGTAAAATGAGGGTTGCCTTGGATATGTTCTCACAGAAGACAGTGACCATAATTGCCCTATTGCTTGTTGTTTTCTAGGTTATTTATTTTTAATGAAGTTTCTAGAAGGAGGTAGTGTAAAGTAAGATGGAAGGTTTTCCTTGGGGAAGTCTAACACATGGGGGAGTTGGCTACTTGGAGAAACTGCATTTAACGTGATTCACATACCAAATTTTATCTGTGTATGGGAGGCTCAGTCAGCTCCTCTCAGACCTTCATGCCTGGGGATATTATTTCATTGGCTTTCTACCTTGAGCAAGACAGCTTCCTTAAGTTTGGCTCCATATTTGAGAACTCTTTCCTTCTATCATTGAGCCTCCTACTGACCACAAAGATGGGTACATGTTTCTTCAAGGTGACTTTTTTTTTAAATAATGTTTTTGAATATAATTTGTTTTGCTTTTAAAGTCTTTAGGTGGATTTTATTTGTTAGCTCAGTTTTAGGTTCACAGCAAAATTAAGAGGAAGGTACGGAGGTTTCTCATATGTACCCTGCCTCACACAGCCAACAGCCTCCCCCACTATCAGCGTCCCCTACAGCCTGATATATTTGTTATAATTGATGAACACTGGCACCAATTTTCACCCAAAGTCCATGGTTTACATGAGGGTTCACTCTTGGTGTTGTGCGTTCATATAGGTTTGCACAAATGTATAATACTTTTTGACCTGTATGTTTGGACTAGGTTACAAAGCTAAGCACTAAATTTTCAGCTTAGAAAACCTCAAATAATGTGGGAAATAGCTATCCTTAATCCATCTCTTGAGGAAGAGCTTCAGAGTCATGGTGAAAGTCATGGATGGGATAGAAGGTCAATGATATCTGCTTTGCATGTTACTTTGTAATTTTTTAAAAAGTCATTTCTACATTTTGTCCATAGGAGTTTTGATGAGGCTGTGTCCCTAATATTCTCTGCAAATAAACAACTGAGTCAAAATATTCCGCTTGGGTGAAAACCCTCCCAAGTACATCTTCTCTTGCAAGCACTGTCAACCACGGTCCTTGAAAGTATGAAGTGGTCATTACAGCTACTTGGGGCCATGTTTGTTTCCAGTACAATGGAAAGGGAGCCTTGAGTATCCAGCATTGTGTTAGGTGCCTCCCACACACACATTATTGCATACGTATCATTATCCTCATTTTAGCCGGGAAGAAACAAATGATCAGAGAGAGGAGCCAGTCCAAGGGCATATCGTGCAGGTTGCAAACATTTACGACGCATGAAGTCCCCAGTGCAGAAAGATTGCTTTAGAAAAAGATGAGGCATACGCTTGGTTTGGGGAACATGGTGCCTTTATCTGAGTGTTATTTTTGTTTCAGTACCATTAACCACAGTATTTTTCCAGCGAGATACTGATGTTTTGTCTTTTTTTTCCCCACTTGCTCAAATGAGTCAGAGACTTTTAAAAGCTTAAAGGTAATTGATTAAACTGTCCTTGTAAAAGCGCTGTGAGATCAAGAAGGTTTGACTGTTCCAGCTTATTTTAAAGACGAAGAATTACATTTTTAAGATGATTACATGTTCCTTTTGATAAAGCAAAAACATTCACAAACGCAGGTGTGGTTTCAGACTGGTGTGTTGAACTGGCTGCCAGCTGTTGTTAGCTTGTGGTAACAACTCTTCTACTCCCTAGGGAGAAGCAAGTCCTGAAGGATCTTAGTGGGTGAAGGAAGAGAAGGTGAGCTTAGTGGGCCACCCTTCACATGCAACTCAACACTGCCTGAACTTACAAGGCTGTAAGTAAAGACTTTGTTACTCACTGATGGCTAAGAAAGGACTTAGGAGGCCCTGAGAAACATCAACTGAAGTTGTATAGCTACTTGCAGTCTTGTCTTGTCTGTCTGTCTTTCTTTCTTTCTTTCTTTCTTTCTTTCTTTCTTTCTTTCTTTCTTTCTTTCTTTTCTTTCTCTTTCTTTCTTTCTTTCTTTCTTTCTTTCTTTCTTTCTTTCTTTCTTTCTTTCTTTCTTTCTTTCTTTCTTTCTTAATGCTTATTTTTTAGAGAGAGAGACAGACGGAGCACGAGTAGGGTAGGGGTAGAGAGAGACAGACACAGAATCTGAAGCAGGCTGCAGGGCTGCGAGCTGTCAGCACAGAGCCCGATGTGGGGCTCAAACCCACGAACCAAAAGATCATGACCTGAGCCTAAGTTGGACGCCCAACTGACTCAGCCACCCAGGCACCCCTGCAGTGTATTACTTCAACTCTCTGAAGGCATCCATAATTTGTATTGAACTAATAATATTCACTGACTCTTTTTTCTCTGTGTCCTTTGCTGCTTCCCTCACATCATCCAGACTCTACACTTCCTAAGGTCAGGACCCACTTCTTCCATCTGCATTCACTATTTTACACCAACTCAGCAAGTACTGTCTGGAAGCTGATGACTTCCAAAGCTGTCTTCAGCCCAACTCCTCCCCCAAGCTACAGATGAGTTCTAATGGCCTCTTTGACATTTCCTCTTGATGTCTAATAGAATCCCAAACTCATCATGTCCAAAATGGACTGATTTCCTCATCTCCAACCTGCTGCTTTTCATCAGCTCATTTGTTCTTTTCCTATCTCAGTGAAAATCTGTCTTTCCAGTGACTCAGGCTAAAGAATTTTTGAGTCATTCTTGACTCCTCTCTTTTTCTTACTTTCTACATCTAAACTTTCAACAAGAAACCTATTGGCTCTGGCTCCAAAATATAGCTGGAAGCCCACCACCTCTTAACATGTATATTTCTATCATCCTGTTCTCTTACCAGCTACTGTCTTCTCTTACTACCCTGGTACCTACTATCTGTTCTCAACATAGCAATCAGAACAGTCCTTTAAAGTGAGATTTAAAAGACGTGTTCGTCTGCTTGGAACTTTCTGGTTGTTTCCTTATCACTGGTACTCAAGTAAAAATCTTTAAAGTGTTCTGTAGCCCTCACTACCACCATCCTCTTACTACTCTCTGTGTGGCTTACTTGGCTCCAGCCACACTGACCTGCCTGCGAGTTATTTAACATGCCACATACAACTGTCCCTAGAAGGGGTTATTAAAGCACATTTCTTTGCCCCACACCCAGAGTTTGGGCTTTGTTAGGACTGAGGTGTGACTGGATAATTTGCATGTCCAAAAGATTCCAGGTAATGTGGTTGCTGATGTTTTAGGATCATACCTTGACAACCACTGGTAGTATGTTGATAAACCAGATATCTGGCTAGGTGGATGGAAAGCCTGATTTACAGCGTCTACCTATTTCTGCACTGTGAATACTCCCACTGTGGTTGTTGTTAAGCTCCCAACATGCATCATCTGGCTCACAAAATTCCTGGAATTAAACAATTGGCTCTCTTGAGCCTGCCACCAGAACGGGGACCATTGGTCTATAATGGCTCTCTAGGTCCTGCCTGGGGGAGAGGTCGGGGAAGAGAGTGATCACTTATTCTGCACTTACAATATGCCAGTCATATAGTATGCTGATGTGGTCCTTGATAGATAATGTTTCATTTGGCCCTTATAACAAACCTATGACATTACGCCTTCCTATTTCCATTTTTTTAGGTGAGGAAGTTGAGAAATGAAATGACTTTTTTCTGAGTCACACAACAGGTTTGAATTCAGGACTGCCGGAACCCTCAATCTCTCCCCTTCTAACGAAACAAAACCAAAAAAAATAGTACCTTGATGCTTTGGGTGGCATCTTGTCATGGGGGCTAGGAGATGAAAGATGCGGGAAGCTAAAAGTAACGCACAGCATAGGTATAGATGTAGTCTGAACTTCAGGTGACTAAAATCTCTTCAGTTGACTCTTTGGAAGGGGCCCTGATGAGTAAGCCTGTACATGAAGCAGGCTAACTACATGGTATCTGCAGCCCTCATTGCTGATCACAGCCCATGGGCCAAGTGCAGCTAGACAACATGTTCTTTCCCTTAGTTACTGCCTGATAATCCAGGAACTAGTAAGTGCAGATCAAAGGAGACTGTAGAGCTCATATATTGAGAATTCTGGTGCCAGGTGCTGAAATAACCTTCCTTTGAGGGCAAGTAAATTCTCTCAATTGATGGGACAGAAGTTGCTCCAGGCAAAGGCCCCACTTGTTCCCCTTGCTTAATTGCCTCACTACCCTCATTCTGGATCGAGCTTCAATCATTTTACTTTCTAAGCTTGGAAACCCCTGGGACAGGTTTCCACTGGCATGCTTTGCAAGCAACGGGGGCGATTATCCAGGCATCAAAATTGCTTTTCTCAGGTCTTTTCTAGCCAAGCTCAGTCTCTCTTCCTCCAAATTGCCTGGAACACTGCCCTCTCCCTCACCATCCTGTGCCGGTAGAGACCTGGTCTCAGGCTGGGCGGTCCAGCTGTCTGGCTCCATTGAAAATACTTGAAACCTAAATATGACAGACCTTATGCTAACCCCAATGTCCAAGGCATTGCAGAACAAAGTCCAGTGTGATGAAAATCAAGTTTCATGTTCTTCACACTTTTTATTAGGTTATCAAATGAGTAGTTTCTGGGCTCCAGCTGCCCCAGAGGCATTTCATTAGGGCAGAAAAGTAATCCTGAGGAAGAGCAGAGAAGTTTCCATCTTTTACAGATGGGTAAGCAAGGGAGAGTCCATTTCTTTTATCATTATTCATTCATTCATTCATTCATTCATTCATTCATTCATTCAAATGCCTTTATACAAGGCACAGTGGAAAACTAAAGAGTAACATCATTCTGGCTGTCAGAGACCAGAGCACACTTCTTGGGAAGCTTAGGAAGGATTTTTGGAGATACACTTACGGGAACATGGCAGGTAGAAGGAAGGAGAAGGCCCATGACAGTTGTGAACTCAGAATGTCTGAATGTCAGAATGCTTTTTACCTATCTTTAAGGACAAGAGTCAAGTGAAGGCCATCAAAAAATAGAGTTTCCCAACTTGATCTGCTCTATCTTAGGGCTTTCTTATCAATCCTCATGGTGGATTGAGAAATCTACTGCCATTTCCCTTTCTCCTAGTAAGGCCTTCTATACTTCAAGGGCAAAGAACAGAAAGTAACACAATGCTTTCTGTCAAATGAAAATCACCTCTGAAAAAGTGAAGACTATTTTTTGGAGTTCACGTCACTACTTCTTATCTGCCAGGGGTCTTTGAAAGAAACTTCTAGCAGATAGAGTGCCAAAATGTCACCTCTACTCTGTTAAAACAGTTTGGACAGTGGTTGTAGGTGTCTCGGCAAGATGGCTAACTGATGCTTAGCAGACTAAGCGGACTCACCCACCCAGGTGCTGGCATGGAGAAGCAGTGGTGACTTAGCTCCTAGTGTGAAAGAAGCAAGGTGCTGGGAGAAACAAGCTAAGTTTATTTTTCTGAATACCACTTCACTTCCCTGAGGTAGAGTAAGAAAACAAGGGGAGATAGACCAGGATTGCTGTCTCAGTGGAGCCCCCTCCACTTAGGATGTTAGAAGTGATGAAGAAGCAATTGTCCTCTTATGCACTGGTCAGAGAAAGAAAAGCTCGCAATGTCCTCAACAGAGACTGGGTGAACTTCTTCTACCAAGAAGAACCATTATAAAACATTTCAAGCTGGGCATTTCTTTTTTTCCCTTCTGTGAGATGTTGAGATGGGAGCAACTTACCTCACAGAAACTTGAGTCCCTGGCAGGCCAACCCTGAGTGGGTTCCACTGACATTCGTTTCTGGGAGTCATGAATAAGAAGAGGTAAAAGAGAAAAGGCCTGACTCAGTGAGAGGCAGGGCTCTAGGACCTCTCAGGCTTTGGGATAAAGTGGATTTAACTTCGTTCCATCTCTCCAGCACATTCTTAAAAGAAGAAAGGACAATGGGGATTTTGTGCGACAAGAGTAGAATAAGGCTGGGTTTGTACTCTCTTATGCATTCAAAAGAGAAAGAAGGAAAGAAGGACCAAATATGGAATTGGACTTCATTTCCAAGCGGGAACCTTCATCACTTTCATCAGTAGCCATCTGGCACGCAGTGTTCTGTGGCGTTTCTCTAAAATGACTGGCAACCTCCAACAGTTTCCTTGGCACTGCCACTGAGAAGCCTCAGTTCTTAGCAATGTGCTAGAAATAGTCAAAGCTCAGTACCGGCAGGTAATGGTGCTTATGTAATCAGCATCGTCTTCGATCCCAGAACAATGAAGCCCTTGCCCCTGTGTGCTGCCTCCAGACGCATATTCAGAACTTGTTTGTTTTGCCTCTGTCTCATGAGGCTTCTTGAAAGAGATGCCAGCAATAGGGAAAAATTACACACACACACACACACACACACACACACACACACACACACATCCTCTGCTTCTTTGGGTTCCACTTCACTATATTCACATATCCTTGTAGCACGTATGACATAGTACTGTAATTATCTATTTATATAGCTGTCTCTTCCAGTACATTTTAGCACTTAGAGGGGAGAAAATACATCCATTTCATCTGTTTATCCTCATCACAGAGCACAGACGCTCAAAGAAGAGTTAGATGGACAAATGTTTCGGCTTCATGCTACAAAGCATAACACTTTGTACAAACCTTTTGTACAACTGGTTTACAACAGTTGAACCAGTCACCCCTTTTCAGAATATAAATGATACTCTTCACTTTTTAAGGAATAGGTGGTTCTGAAAAGGACTTTTCCCCCTCCTAACAAGTGTCGACCTTTCCCAAGGTGCTAGGCGAGGAACCAGCTGAACACCCAAAGCGAGTCTGACCAATAACCCAGGACGCTTTCTCCAAGCGAAGATATGTTCTGGAGCTCTAGGCAACATTTGGAACTGGCAGTTTGATCTGATTCAATCCAAGAATTTATTCAGTTTTTCAGGAGACCAAACGGAATCTCTTAGCATTTTGGAAGCGAAAAAAATATATACACATGAACAGAAACACACACAAATTTGAGAGACCCATGAAAGTTTCTGATGATTATGTAATAAGAAGTTTACTCTGTGCTGGAGAGAATGGGAAACACATAGAACGAAGGTTTGGACAGATCTAAGATCTCTGAGGAGAGGAGCCCTTAGAATGGAAAGCTTCCGTAACATTTTATGGGAAAAAAACTCTGAGTGAGCAAATAACATTCATTATTCGATTTGTATATCCAAAGAGAGCTCTAGATACTTGCTTTATGTTACCCCTGGTTTCTAAAGCTGCTGTTCCATGTGTATGTCTGTGGGCGCATTAATACCCAATGAAGTTGAATGCCTTGCTGAACAAAACTAGTACTTCTCTAAAGTGTGTCTCTGAACCCCAGGTGATGGCTGAATTCTGTGTAATAGTGTTTGATACCGCAAAATTTGCGGGGCGGGGGAGGGAGTGAAGAACTTGGACTTTTATCTTTGAGACTGTCGTCATAGTTTTTGACCTGTTATAGAATTTTCTTGTATACATTTTCACACTGAATACTCTAGTGTGGAGTAACTTCTTCAGTAGGCAGTGCTTGCCGAAACGATGTAGGCTCTGATAATATTTGTTTGTGTTGGCATTTGGATATCCTCCTCCAGACTCTACCTGTGGAAATTTCATCATTAAAATGTACATGTAAATCTCAAGATAATTTGGAATATCTGCACAAAACTTGCATTTCCCACTTTATTGCCCCCAAAATAACAAAGATGTTCGGTGTGTTAAATTTGCTAGTTTGGAAATCATTAAGCTTGGAAATCATTAAGGCTTCTTTTAAAAGCAAAAGAAAATTCCTCAGTATTCTCATGGAGATCCCCAGAACCCAGTTTGATGGACATTGACTTAAGAAATTAAAGTTTTAGGGACACCTAGATGGTTCAGTTGGTTGAGCATCCAACTCTTGGTCTCGGCTCAGGTCATTATCTCATGGTTCGTGAGTTTGAGTCCTGCATTGGGCTCCACCCTGTTAGTGTGGAGCCTGCTTGGTATTCTCTCTCTCTCCCTCTCTCTCTCTCTCTCTCTCTCTCTCTCCCTTTTTCTGGCCCTCCCCTGCTTGTACTTTCCATCTCTCTCAAAATAAATAAATAAGCTTACAAAAAGGAATTGAAGTTTTAACTAATGAAAATATATTTAAAAAGGGAATATCAAGGACCCATGCTTCCTCTGATGATCAGTTGAGGAAACATCTAGCAATTGTGTGGTGGTTCTTTATAATCAAAGTTATGAAGGAAGTGGAGAACAAAGTTTATACCTCTAAATGAGTTCTGTTGAACTCTACCCTCCAAAAGGGAACGTTTTGAATCTCAATTAAGTAAATGGTGGGAAAGAACTAATGGTTTCTCATCTGAAAGACTTAAAGATTAAAGAGAAGTAAGCTTTTGAATTATACACAGATAATTATTTTAAGCCTCACTTTAAAAGTATCTTACAGAGTGCTGTATAGGCATTTCTCTTAAAGCGTGAGCTTCCATAATGCAAGTTGTTACCTTGCAAATCATTTATAATGTCAATTAATTAAAAGACAGAAATTGAATGATGTGGACCCATCGTCTGGAATATGTGTGAAATTTGTAACCAGCATCCCCAAATAAATCAAAGCTCTCCAGAAAAAGTTGAAGTACTTTGTTGAATAGCTGATCTGGGTTTCTCTGTTTCACATTGGTGTTTGTGTGATGGAATTGCCAGCAACACTGTCGAGGGCAGAGGTGACAGAGATGATATGGAGTCCTCTGAGTGTGTGGAAGGAAAGGCTGATAAGAAAGTATTTACCTTTGTTCAACTTATTTGTAGCTTGCAATAACAAAATACACACAGAAGATGCTTTGTTTATTGAACCATAAAAACATTTTATTATGCAAATGTGAATGTCTCTTGCCTTTAACAGATTTTTCCTCCTGTAAAACAAATACCATTTTAAACATTTTATGATAACCTGATCCTTTTAAAATTGGAATGATCACGTTACTCATGGACAGGCTGATTTTAATATTGTTGTATTTTTAAAATTAAGAGCTTTCTATTCCCTTGTAAATGCTGATTGAATGGAAAAGTGTTAGTAATTCAGTTGAATAATAACTATAGTTGAATCCTGGCTGTTCAGACTATGATATCAATATGACAGGATGCCATCCACATTGCGATGGCAAACTCGTAAAAAAATTTTGTTTTTTACGTGAGAGAGAGTATGTATGTGCCTACACGTGTGTGAGCAGGGAGGAGGGTGGAGGAAGGGAGGAAGGGAGAGAGAAAGAGAGAGAGAGAATCCCAAGCATTCTTCATGCTCAGCGTGGAGCCCTGTCCAGGGCTCCATCTCACAACCCTAGGGTCATGATCTGAGCCGAAATCAAGAGCCAGATGCTCAAATGACTGAGCCACCCAGGTGCCCCTCTGATGGCAAAGTCTTAATTTAAAAGACCCCATACCTGCAGAGAAAAATCTGTATTCAAGGCTTGATACTTCTGAGCACCATCTCCGAATTCTTCTTTATGTCCCTACATTCTGTATAGCAGTCTTCCCCTGGTAACAGAAAAACAGACACTTTCATTTTACCATACCAGTTTTTATGCTGTTAGGTATATTTAGAATACTGCTTCTTAATTCATTATGGCAAAATTTTGCCCATTTGGGCCAGTTTAAATGTCATGTTCTCCAAATCAATCATCCTTGTGTTTTTTCTTCATGCCGTGTTGACTATGGTATGATTATTGGACTTCTATTGACCAATATAGTTCCATAGTAGCATGAGAATGTAGATTTTGGAGACAGAAATATGCTATAGTAGATTTACAGCTCACTCTTGGAAACTGGCTCTGAAGTCTTAAGCAAGAAATGGAACCACTAAGGCTCAGTGTTCTCAAAGTAAAGTGGGATTTACTAGCCTTCAGGAAGTTTGTGAGGCCTAGAAGAAAATAATATACAGCGTGGTCACTATCATACAGTAGACACTCAGTAAATGGTTAGGGTGATTTTTTCCATATGTATGTTTTTTTCTCATTATATCTGACCCACGTGAGGTCAGAGACTGTCTTAGCCATGTTAATAAGCCTAGCACATTAAACCTAGAGTATGGTCGTAGCTTAACAGAAGTTAAGTGATGATTAAGTGATTGAATGGCAGAGAAAGTGAAAGTACCTCCCGAATCCTCAGCTTACAACCTATACATTTAAAGTAATGAGAAAATCTTATACCCATTCCTAAAGCCTATGGTGCTCTTTTTCTTTATAATATTAGCTTATCCAATTAATTAGAGCCTGATACTAAGGAATTTGAAGGCTTTGATTCCTAAACGAAGAAGTTAACTGAGGCTATCCTTAGCCACACTGAGTTATGTAGAAGCGTTGACTACTGTTCTCCTGGCAATTTGGAGTGGGGGTGGGGGAGAGTATGATCAGTGCAGTAACACTTAAAAATAGTCAATCAGTGTATTTGCCTATTAAAGGTGGGAATTTTACTTTAGAAGTTATATCCTAAAGATTGTACTAAGGCTGGAAAACTGACAAATCATATAATCAGAGAGGAACAGGATTATGACACAGGACTCCCAAATCTTAGCCCCTTGTTTTGGATTCTCTGACTGTGATGGTTAATTTTATGTATCAACTTGACTAGACCTCAGTGCCCAGATATTTGGTAAAACATTGTTCTGGATGTTTCTGTGAGGATGTTTTTAGATGAGATTTACGTTTAAATTGGTGGACTTTGAGTAAACCTTATTGTACTCTCTGATGTGGGTGAGCCTCATCCAAACAGTTGAACACTTGAAGAAAACAAAAGGTAACCTTACCTGACCAAGAGAGAATTCTTCTTCAGACTACCTTTAGACTTTATATGCTACATTGGCTTTTCTGGTTCTACAGTGGGCTATCTCTGGATTCAGACTGCAGCTCCTTGAGTCTCCAGCTGCCAGACTCTCCATTTGATTGTGGACTTGCCACACCTCCACAATTCCATGAGCCAGTTCCTTGGGATAAATCTCTCTCTCTATATATACATCCTGTTGGTCCCCCCACCCCCGGAGAACCCCAAATAAGACCTATAATTTTACAAACTGATGATTATCATGTTACTCTTATTTTGTGGCATCATTAAGCAAACTCACCCCAACATTTATCCAATGATTTTTAGTGTTTCCCAAAGGATCCTAACCTGTTAGACTATGTACCTGTCCAGCGGATTGTCTGCATGAGTTACTTGGGGAACTTGCTAAAATTCACATTTCCGGACTTGACTTGAGACATTTTGAATCAAATCTGGGGCTAGCTAATCTGTATCTTTGACCAGTTCTTCTGATTCTAGTGCGCATAAAACTTTGAGAACCACTGGTTTCTATGATGTGTTTTTTATTTGCCTACACAGTGAAAGTATTAGCGAAGAGCGTCTTTTTTAAAATTAAAAAAAAGTTTTAAATGCTTGTTTAAATTTGAGAGAGAGGGGATGCAGAGGGGCAGAAGGAGAGGGAGACATAGAATCTGAAGCAGGCTTCAGGCTCTGAGCTGTCAGCACAGAGCCCGATGCGGTGCACAAACCGTTAAACTGCGAGATCACGACCTGAGCTGAAGTCAGACACGTAACCTACCGAGCCACACAGATGCCCCAAGAAGAGCCTCTTATAACTAAAACCCCCAGTAGTGACCAAAAAAGAATTCAGCAGTAGGAGTAACATACTTAGATGATAATTTCTGTATTATACGTTTTCTTTTCAATATGACTTATAGGTAGACTTTATTTCTTTTAAATAGGGAATCTGGTTGTTTTCATTGGATTGGAGTGTATGAAAGATTCAAATTTAAAACATCATAGAAAATAGCCCAAAGTATAATTTAAAAAAATTCTAAGGTTGTAATTGACATATAACATAATTTTAGCTTCAGGTGTACAGCATAGTGATTCAATAATTGTATATATTGCAAGTCGATCCCCACAGTAAATCTGGTGTACATCCCATACTTGGTTACAACTTTTTTCCTGTGATGATTTTTTAAGGTAAACTCTTAGCACCTTTCAAATATGCAGTACAATATTATTAACTATAGTCACCATGCTGTACGTTACATCCCCATGACATATTTTATAGGTGGAAGTTTGTACTATAATTCTTTTAAGGGCAATGAGGAAAATACTAAGGAAATGTATAAAGATGCAAAAGAGATTGGAGGGTGACCCTGAAGGCCATGAAGAAGAAACAGGTGGCTGTGTAGAACAGCAGGCAAAGACTGACTGTAACCTGGGGCCTGGGTTAGAAGTGCTCTTGCAGGAACTGATGGAGCACACACAGTTTCCAGCTTCTGGCTGTTGCCAATCCTTAATTTTCTAAAGGAAGGTGGAGGGAAGGAGGAGCGGGATGGACCCTGACTCTTGTATAGATGCCAGTTGTGTAATGTATAACATATGGGGTATGCTTTTCATCAACACTACGCCAAAAAAATTCTGACCCACCTGGCTGAGAAACGAGTGGGTTTGCGAAACAATTAGCATATGGAATAGATTATGAAGAAAGTCATCTTAGCATCTGGTTTACTGAAACTCCACATTTCCTATAACTCTAGGACATAAGAAGAACAATTCCCATAACAGATTAAGGCCAATAACATTTGAAGAATGACTTATTTTGACCCAGGGTGACCCTTGTATTTATTAACATGGTATTGATTTCCTGTTTGCTTTTTCTGAGTCAACATGGAAAATGATCTTTAACCCCTAAAAAAGTTACGAGGACTAGTCAGACAAATGAATGTGGATGAAAAGACTCTGATTCTCTATATTCATTTCGACTTCTCTGTGTGCTATTCATACTGGTTGATGAATTTTTCAGAGAGAGACTCACTGGTTAAGTACAGAGTGCTGACAAGTAGTAAAGTTTATCTTAAGAAGCTCAAAAGCCCCATTATCTCCCCCTTCTATATCCAGAAATTTTTGGAAATCACACTGTAAAAGCTTTGGAAGTTTAGCCTATTTAAGATATTTTTAAATCAAAGGGGTCAGACTCACAATTTTTACTCTTCATAGAAATCTAGACAAATTATTTAGAAATTTATGCAGAAGTATGTTAGTTTAGAGACCTATAAATTCTAAATTTAGTCTTAGAACCTTTGGGAAGAGAGTTAACTATGAAAAAAGAACCCCAAATCCTGTAATTGCTATTGAACAAACAAAAAATACCACCTCCCCTAAACAAAAACAAAAACTAGTTGTAAAATCTGAAGGCACTTTTAATTTTGTCTGGTTCATGGGACAGGGCAAAAACTAAAATGCAAATAATTCATCAGCAAAGTTGTTCTAGTCCAGAGGTTGACACACTGTGGGCTGCGGACCACATTCAGCCCACCACCTGTTTTAATATGGCATGTGAACTATGGTTTTTACATTCATAAAGTGTTGTAAAAATGTGATAAAGAAGACTATGCAACAGAGGGCATGTGTGGTTGCAAAGCCTAAAATATTTACTATCTTTCTCCTTCCAGAAGAATTTTGCTGACTCCAATCTAGTCTAAGTAAGGAAGGATATAGAGCGGTTCCATCATCTCTGTGATCCCAGGCAAACTGCATGTCTGCTCGGAGTCTGCTTTCTTCTCTGTGACTTTGGGGTGTTTAGACTTGGCAGTCTCACAAATAAAAGCAAATGGGGGGAAGTTCTGAAAACCAGCACCTGCAAATAGACATTAGTTGGTGGTATCATCAAAAACATGTAGCCTCTTTCCTTTGAAAAATAAGGGTTTTGATGGGGCTGCTTTTAAATTTGACACAGGCTTTTATTTTGTAGTGATACTATTTTAGGGACAGCCCTCTTCATCACATTATTTGCTTTGAGCGCATATTGGACATCACCCCCAAATTAGACTGTGGTATTTTGGACCATGTCTGAGCTATGGCTTTTCTTTGTTGGGCACACGAAGCCTTCCTTCATAGATTGTGCTGCTTATGCATGGAAAGTAACTGTGATTCTGAGTGAAGGAAGGGGAGACTCTTTAGGATACTTGAAATTAAACTCCTTTTAAGTAAGTACCCTCACTTTGGAGAATATGAAGGTGCCACGAGGTCCTAGGTGCTGGGAAACCACAAAGGTTGAGACACAAGTGACATGGCCAATGTTTAGAACAGAAGACGAGTGGAAGTTAAGATTTACTTCCTCCTGAATGCTGAGAAAGGGGGAAGGGTACCCACGGCCTAGGCAAATAGAGCCATGGATGTCTAGTGGCATGGGACAAGCAGAATGCACCATTTCAATTCTCAGCAAATCTAACTCATGAAAAGGATTATGAGTTAACACCTCACACACTCCGGATCTGGGCTAACCACTTGATGTGCTTTATCTCATTTATATCTTCACACCCACATTGTGAGGTAGACATAATTCTGTCCATTTCATAGGTGAAGACATGGACCAAGGTTACAGAGAAGTTAAGTAATTTGTTGAAGGTCAAGCTCGACAAGAGAAACCAGGAAGTTCTCAGGAAGAGAAGAAGCAGGGGCTGAGCAGGCAGGAAAACAAGCAACTAGCCGAGGCCCTCAAACCTCAGCCTTGACCCGTAAACATCTGGATTTTATCCTCCTGGTTACATGGGTCACCCTGGCGATACCCTGTCTTAGTTAGACTAAGAGCCCCGCTGGTGGTGATTACAAACCTGACTGAGTAGTGTATTTGAGGCAGAGGTTGAGAGAGTTGTTGCTTTGTGTTTTAGTTGCTGGAGTGCAAATCAGTGGCATGAAAAATAAACACATTTTTCTCTCTTGATTAAAGTAGGTTCTTTACCAGTCGTTAGCTTTGTTTACTTGAGAGTAACAAAGCCTCAAATATTTTACTTCTCAGATTGTTGTGAATTTCTGCCCATACACTTCTCCCCAGTAAGTAGTAATTCAGGTAATTCAGGGGAGGGCTTGCTGTGTATGGACTCATGGTTAGACAACCACCCGATCCCTGTTTAGCAATATGTCAGATGAGCGTGTCCTAGTAGTTTATAGAGTTGGGCATGGAAGGAATTTCAGGGAACGTTTAGTCCAGTCTCCCTTATTACTCACAAAAGGAGACTGAGATGCAGAGAGGCCATGTGATTTGTCCAAGGTAGTGCAATGCGTTTGGCAGTGTAGACCAAGTAGTGGCCATGAGCTGCGCGCCATTATATGTAGCCCTTGCTGCCTCTACATGCCCTCCCTGTCTGCAAGAGAACCAGATCAGAGCCCCTATAACAAGGTATCTTTTGAGGAGTCTATCTGGCCACTTGGTGGCAAAGTGGCTACGTGGGCCCGTCCTTGAAAGGCCGGTGGCTCATACTCACAGGTTAGATACCGACTCTAGGTATCTATTCGCTTTTCCTGTCTGCACAATCTCAGCCAGCGCCATTAACCAGAGACTCACAAAAAAGCTTGACTGACAGATAAGGATCCTATTTTGGATCCAACTTTATAGCAAAGGAGGAGTGGGAGTGGGATTAGGACCATAGTTTCTGCCAATCTTGCTGCATTCTACACCATCCATCATTCAGAAGGAGCTGACCTCAGAAAGTCCTGCAATCATTCAAAGGCATGGCCGATGCACTGGAGGCAGCTCTTTGAAAGGCTGGAGGGCTATCCTTTAAGTTGCAGTTCAGACAGTAAATCACAGCCCTCTCTATGATATTGTGTCTCCAATAGGAAAAACATGTGAGTCTGGGAAATATTAGTAGGTCAGTGGGAAATCACTCCCAATGACCCTGTGGAGATTTTGTGCTTTCTGTCCTTGTAACTCTGGGCCTGAAGGCTTACAGATCATAAGCTTTTGTCAGAGGCCACCATCATGTCCTCTTGAAGTCCAAGATACCTCTGCTGCCAAGCACTTTAGACGATTTGTGTCCAGGAGCCAGCCGGCAAGAAGAGGTCACCACCCTGACAGCAGGGTCAGTAGAGCTGTTTGCACCCTGGGGCCAGGAAGAAACGTGCACTCAACCTTCTGATCCACTTTGACATCTGCCAGCATACCCTTACCCCGCTAGAGCTGTGAACAGATAGGGGCAGCCCTTCACTGCCCAGAAGGGTGTGATTTCCCAGAAGGAATGAAAGTTTGGGTCGCACTGCCAGAAAAGTCACCAAGATCTGCCACAATGATAGTGGAGGGTGAGGGAGTTTTGAATGGATAGTGGAGGAGAGAGAGGGTAAGAACCAGCTATGGCCCTGAGACCACCAACTCTGAGTAAGAGATGCTGTCCAAGAGCCATGGAGGAGCATGTCCCAGGCCCGTGTACAGAATAAACTTCTACAGCACAGGTGGAGTGTGGTGGCTATGAAAATGAACTCTCAGACTTCCTGCTGTAGGAGCATACATGACTGAAGCCTCCAGCTGCTGACCTACCACCATATTCCTCCTGGACCCTTGCTTCCACAGGCTGTTTTCAGCCAGTGACCAGTGCAGTGGGACTAATGCAAGCCCTTTCCCTATAAGATACGGGAATCCTCTGATGGGCAACTTTGGCTTGAGTACTTCCCATTGGCCCATCCAAGACTTTCTTGTATTTTCTGAGGCTCTGCCTGCCCAAACTTCTTCCCCCTTCTCCTTCATAGGACTCAGACCTGCATTACAGTTTAAGGTTCTTCTCTACCTTCTCTGGCTCCCTTCCTTGTTTCCTTTACAAGTGCTTCCTCCAAAAGATCTCTTGTGTATCTAGGCCTATCTTGGTTTCTACTTCTCAGAGGCCCTGAATTAACACAGAAGTGCTCTTGACCCTCTCACTGAGTCTTCTGTCACTGAATTTGGGTGTGGGCTACCATCTGGCCTGTGTCTTCCTCTCTGGCCCCCAACCCCCAAACAGCATTTCTCATTTGTCCTTACGGAGTGGACATCTCCTGAAGGCTCCCTTGTTGCTCTGTTTTTTCTACTATCACCTGCTCAGATTTTTATGTTCAAAACGTTGAATTAAAGCCCATAAATCCTGCTCAGTGGACTACATGCTACCCTCAGTCTCTTTACTTGAAGTGCCTGCTCTGTGTCAGAGTGAATCCTGCATCACTGAGGGACATCTTCAGAGGTAGTGGCTAGTCCTGTTCTGCAGACACTTGGAGATCTAGGCTTACCATGGCCTTGTAGTGTTCCTCATGAGTTCAGCACTCTTTTCAGGTACACATTTAATCCCTACAACAGTTCCATGAGGTATGGACTCTTAGTATCCTCTTTTTACAGAGGAGGAAATAAGAGAAGATCCTTTAAGTAACTTGCCTCTGAACCTACAGTTAGTAAATCCTATGGTGGCAGGATCTGAACCAAGGCAGGAGGTGGAAGAGAGAAAGGAGACGATAATTAGAGAAGGAGATTAGGTCAAAGGAAGACCTCTTTTTGGGGTCCTCCTTAACTTACGAGTCACAGTTCTGGACCTACATTTTTGGTTTGTTTTTGTTTTTGTTTTTAAATCAAGAAAATGCATGTGTTACACCAAATGATTTACTGCTTGCTTATTCATTTGTTTTCTTTCTTGCTTGTTGGTTTGTATAGTGATAGCAAAACACCCACAGAGCTGTGAATTCTCTGTGACTCTTGGTCTCTCTTGCCTTGTCTCCTCTCAGCTTTTCTAGGGTTGGCACCTAGGGCGCCATAGCTCTGGACATTCTTAGTTGCAGATATACCAGCCACTCCTATAACCCTGATACTGTAATAATCTGATTACTTTCTCTCATTCTTTGTTTTTAAACAAGAATAAGGAGGATATACAAATTCTTGTAAGACCCTGCACAACACAAAGCAAGGACAGATGGATGATTTTTGCATCTGAGTTTCTGGGCACCATGTGTGAACCCTTTGGCAGTAGCATGTGTGTGCAGGGTAGCAACTGGGATGGAACCTTCTCAGTGAGGTCCCTTCATGTCACCAGCCTGGGGCCCTTGTGACACCCAGCATGTTGGAGCAGAGTTAGATGGAGCCTGGGGGATTTGAGCAGGTGGGACAGAACAAAAGGACAGAACAGAGCTGATCAGCTTTTAATGTCTAGGCGGCTAAATCAGGATTAACCTTTTTTGCCTTTTGTGCTGATGAGATTCAGAGAGCCCTGCACGTCGCCCAGCTTACAAGCAGACTTTCTGCTAAATAAGATTTGGGTCATAAACAGTAGCCTAGATATGCACCACTAGTTACAAAGTAATGATGCCCTGGAATTGAAATCTATATGTTAATTTCAAATTCCATTTGAATTAATTGGACTGATATTAGGGGAATAAAAACCTTTGTCAGTTTGTTTCAAGCTTTGTCTTAATGGGAACGGTAAAACACCACGTTTTTTTTCCAACCTCATTTTTCACTGTATCTATTGATGGTGCCATCTTTATTCCCACAGAATATTTAAGTACTCGATGCCACCTGTTTGTCCATTGTCTTATGTGCAGTAGGTGCTTAAAATAGGTATCAAAAACAAGTCTCTATAATTGTACCAAATGGCTAAGAATGAATCTACCTCGGGGGATGTAATATTTGTGATGTTTTACTACATGTCAGGCACTTTATTTTCTACGTAAAACTTTTTGCTTCTTTAAAAAAATTTATTTATTGATTTATTTTGAGGTAGAGAGAGAGAGCAAGCATGTACAAGGGGGGGCAGGCAGAGAGAAAGGGGGGGGGAAGAGAGAGAGAGAGAGGGAGAGAATCCCAAGCAGGCTCTGCACTGTCAGTACAGAGCCTGATGTGGGGCTTGAACTCACAAACCGTGAGATCATGACCTGAAATCAAGAGTCAGATCCCCAACTGACTGAGCCACCCAGCCGCCCCAACCTTTTTGCTTCTTAAAACATCCCATGTTTGGGGTGCCTGGGTGGCTCAGTTGGTTGAGCGGCCGACTTTGGCTCAGGTCACGATCTCGCAGTCCATGAGTTCGAGCCCTGCGTCGGGCTCTGTGCTGACAGCTCGAAGCCTGGAGCCTGTTTTGGATTCTGTGTCTCCCTCTCTCTGACCCTCCCCCGTTCATGCTCTGTCTCTCTCTGTCTCAAAAATAAATAAACGTTAAAAAATTTTTTTTAAAAAAATAAAACATCCCATGTTCAAATGAGGACTCTGCCATTCAGAGATGTTAAATAACTTGCTTGTGGCAGACGGTAGAACCAGCATTCAGATTCACATATTGTGACTTTAAATCCAGTGCTTTATTTCTCCCTTGCGTTTGTGTGTTTACTGTAGAGACTCCGTGGGAAAAGGCGAAAAGACCATGGCTCTGATAGCAGAAAAACCCATGATCAATAGGCATCTCTGTGGCTACTGTGGTTGTATGACCCTTGGAAGCCTCTTAATCTCTGTCTGTCTCTATTTCTTTATCTTTAATATGGTGATAATTTTTAACACACTGAGCTGTTTTAGTGATTACTAATGTGTAGTCCTGAGATAGTATGGGTGAAACCATTAACATGTTGTTGCCTGTTCATAGTTAGCTCTCTTTCCCTGACACTTGTTCCTAGCTCTTTTTGTTGCGATGGCCCTTCTGTTTTGAGCCAGGACATTGTACATTGTTAGCCGAGCGTCTTTATGGGGAATAAATTTTTAAAATATCACCCTTTTTGAAGCATGTTTCAAACCTCCTCATATTGTTTTAACATATCTCCTCTTGTGGTGAAGTTGCACTGTATACAAGCAAGGTTTCATATGAAAAGAGAAATAAAGTTGATTGTGGGCTGGTGGCTTCCTGATCGATATTCACTAACAATAAGGCCCTGGAACTTGACTAATGGCCTTGTATCTTATCACCAGCTAAACTCTCCTAATCATTGCTCAGTTATTTAAGGATTCTTTTTGTTCCAGTTTTTCTGCAGATCTGGCCAGATGTGTCCAAAAGGCTTGGGCCAAAGTTAAAAACCCTGTTAGTGTTAGGTTTGGGATATTTGGTGAGGTAGGATGTAGGATGAGATCTCAAGGTTAACTTATAAGGCTTGACCCCACTTCTGATAACCCAGTGCTTTGCGTTGGGGGTTGTGCCATCAAAGAAAAGCGCTCCATCAGGAAGGGTTTCAGCCTTTCACCTCACCCCTTGAAAGGGTCCTAGATGGACCCATCAAATTCCTGTCTTTAGGAAAAAAAGGTACAGCCAGTTTTCAGGCCATGTGTAAATACCACATGAGCTAATTTGAATATCTAATGTAATAACTATGCATATTAGTGGCTCCAGAATTAGACTTGTCTCATACTAAGGAATCCAGGTATCAGCAGAGTTGATGAGTTCATCATTTAACGTACACCTTTATCTCTCATTCCTGTTAACATTATTCTTAACTTTCCTTCAGCTTTATCTTTTGATTATTCCAGCTATCTGTTGTTGTAGGATAGGCTGTAACTTTTATTTCCTACAAAGCAGTTATTCCTTTTTACTTACATAATTATTATCTCCCCTATAGATGCCTAAGCAGTACAAGATGTTCACATAGAAAAAACTTGCAAATATATAACAGAACCATTTCCTCGCTTTGTAGCATTACATTTGACCTTAGGGGCAAATCATGCTTACATTGTCCTTTGTCCTCTGAATCAAGCCATATAATTTTCATCACTGTCAATCCTACCCAGTTGTAAATGAAGAAAGAAAATAACACAATGCACTGATTTGATTACATAAACATTGTGTTCTAGCCATATCACACACATACCATCATGTGAAATATATCATACACGAAGGCTTAAACCTTTGTAACCTGAGGATTTATTCTGTGTCCACTTTATTCATCTTTGTTTCATTAGTTGGAGGTTGGTGATTGCGCACAGATTACTGTGAAAATGCCCATTAGCACCTAGGGAATCTGAGAAATGACTTCGGCGGATGTAAGCAGCTGATGCTGATTTGGGTTAACAGCCTCTGTGTTTCCATGCCCACATTCTAGAGCTGATTGAAAATAAGGTTGTTTGTTCCATCACCCAGAACTTATCATTTATGTGCATATTATATTTTGTGTAAGGATATATGAACCTAGACAGCGATGTAGGTTACACAGTTAACTTGTAACGTTGATTTTCACAGGTGGCCAGGGTGGGAGTGATTGTTAATCTTTTATACTTAAAATTGTATATTGTTTGAATTGGTATATCATAGTACTTTTTTAAAAAAATCCAAAAAAAAAAAAGAAAAGGCAAAATATGATTTATAAGGAAAAAAGTAATGAACTAAATCAGTGTTTAAAATTGTGCATATAGTTCACCTGTGGATTTTGTTCAACTACATTCTGAATCACTTGGTCTCAGGTGGAGCCTGCGTTCTAATTGATGCGTTCTAATAAGATGCAGGTGACACCAATGCTGTGTACCCTTCCATGGATCACAGTTAGAAGAGCAAGGACTTAGAACTGGAAATAGATAAGTGGACTTGGTCTTCACATGAAAAACAAGAAGGAAGTAGTGTTATTTTTTAGTTCTATATCGTTCCTCCTACAAAAGGAGGGAACTTTCCAGAAACTTCTCAAGTCCAGATTAAAATCCTTTTTCAGACCAGAGCAGTAGCTTATAGGGAGGTTGGTTCCTTCAGTACAGTGCTCACACAGAGTAGGTATCCCATATAAACAATGACAGTGAAATCACTCTAGCATGCATTTCCTCTGAAAGCATTTGCTTTAGAAGAATTCATTGCAGCCTGTTTCCTCAAAGAATTTATGCTCCTGTTGTAGAAATAAGACTTAAAAGTCATCTGTGCCTGGTGGAAAGTAGTGCTGTTTGTAGGAAAGTGGAAGATAGGGCAGCTTGAAGGCAAGTGTGAGGTAAATACAAGACACATGCAAAGAGCTTTCGCATTCAGAGGCTGAATTTGGACTAAACTTACAGACCCAAAAGGGTTGGGTCATGCAGAGAGTAAAGTAAAGGTTGACTCTCTAGATGCAGTAGTTGTTTCTAGAAGGTGACTCTTGGGTGCTTGAGAGAAGCTGAGAGTTTACTAGCTTCAGGTTTCATGCAGCCCAAGTGGGATTAGCCACTGATTAGCTAGGAATTGCTGACCAGGATCAGCTCTGTTGAGCGAAATCTCATTCTCCTCATCACATCCTCATATTCAATTACTCTGACTAAAATAAGTATTTGAGTCGTGTCTGCCAGATGGTCAGCTTTCTTTGCTCTAGAAGAGCTGTTAATTAAAGTGGATTAAGGAGAAAAATACTTGGTAGGAAATGTATAAATAAATGAATTGCTTATTATATCTTTGTACTATTATTCGAAAATTCCATAAGGGACGTGGAAAAGGACAGAAATACTGTTCAAGTCAAATACCTAATGTTCTCAAAGTAGATGAGGCAGACAGTGGGCCAGAATGTCTGCATCTTCAGATTTCACATGGCAAGCATGGCTTAGGGCATGCTAAGTTGGTGACTTATTTGGAGTATAGACTTGTTAGTAGTATTTTATCCATTGTCATTCACATGGGTAGCTTTTTTAAAAAATTAATTAATTAATTAATTAATTTATGAGACAGAGACAGAGCATGAGCAGGGGAGGGGCAGAGAGAGAGGGAGACATAGAATCGAAAGCAGGCTCCAGGCTCTGTGAGCTGTCAGCACAGAGCCCGGCGCAGGGCTCAAACTCACAGACTGTGAGATCATGACCTGAGCTGAAGTCGGACGCCCAACTGACTGAGCCACCCAGGCATCCCTGGGTAGCTTTTTATAAATATCATCATTCTCGTGTGACTTTACAATGTGCATTTTTTTGCACATGGCTTTTCATTTGGGAGACCCTTGTTTTTCCAGTGGGAGGCAACGTGTAATTTGTATGCAGTCTGGTGAGATGAAAGGACCACCATAATGGAAATTGGATTTAAAGCTGTTTTTCAGAATTGTGTTCATGGTGTTAGGTTCAGGCTACTCACATTACCATATGCAATTGCAATGCAGCTGGTTGTCCAACAAAGAAGAAATGGATTTTTCACATTTCCAGTTAGCTGAGGTGAATCGGTGACAACTTCATTCAGTGACCCAGTGAGGTCTGTGACCAGTGACTGTATGAATAGGAAAGTGTCACTGTGTGAGCATTTGAGAATTAATGCTAACCTTACAAAAAATCAGTAAATTCAAAGCTACTTGAATTTTCTATGAGTTAAGGATTTTGATTAACCGTATTTAGTAATTCTATTATGCAGACTTACCTCTTAGATTGTATATAGGTACAGCGTTGGGAGGGATGAGATTGAGGATGGAGGTACAGACCCTAGGAGAAACAGAACTGTCCAGAGGCTATGGACTCAGCGCTGGAGACAGAATTCAGTTCCAGATTCAGATCCTAGTCCTTTAGCTTAACCATCTCCGTGATGTTGGGTGAGTCGCTTAACTGAATTTCTTCATCATCAAAATGATAATCGAACAACTAACATTTTGAGAACAATTACTGGGCATGAGATAGGGCTCTAAGCACTTGCTGTGGATTACTTCATTTAATTATTACCAATAGGAGCAACTTCACAGAGGTGTGCAGGAGGAGGGTAACTGAAACAGCGCATATAAAGCACCCCATCTATGCAGTGGTTGCTGCTGATGGTTGTGACTTTTGCTGCCCTTATCATTATCATCTTCACCACTAGCTAGAAGGAAGTCTACATATAAAGGAGGGTGACACTTTGCTTCTCATTGAGCAGAGTCTATCACTGGCTGTATTTATCAGAGCTAGCAGTTAAAAAAAATTTTTTTAATGTTTATTTGTTTTTGAGACATTGCAAGAGACAGAGTGTATGCAGCAGAGGGTCAGACAGAGGGAGACACAGAATCAGAAGCAGGGTCCAGGCCCTGAGCTGTCGGTCCAGAGCCCGAAGTGGGGCTCGAACTCATGAGCTGTGTGATCATGACCTGAGCCAAAGTCAGACGCTTAACCACCTAAGCCACTCAGGTACTGCTCAGAGCTAGTAGTTTATAAAGTGCCAACTGAGAGGCACCGGATACACTGGATATATTTGAAAGATGTCAATGATGCTTTTCATTCTTCCATAGATAATTTAGAACTAAATGCCTCCCGAGCTTGTTTGTATAACCCATTCATCCAGAACCTTCCCCAAATATCCACGGGTTCATTGTACATTTTGAGTCCTGAAGTAATGATGTGTTTGACAGTTAGTTACTTAGCATGAATAACACGTATCTTCAAATGAAGAAGCATTCATTGGTAAGAAGAAAGATGACCATAGCTCCCTGGAGCTCGTAGACTGTTTGATTATGACCATTCACCTCACTATACAGTCTAGTTACCTAAAAGAAGCAAACTATTCTGATGGTACTAAATAAAAATGAGAATTATCTTCACATTCATTTCACACATGTTTACTAGTGCCTCTGTATGGCAGGCACAGTTGTAGGTTTTGGGAATATAGCAGTGAATGCCACAGACAAAAATTACTGTACTCTGGAACTCACGTTCCAGTAGAGACACACTTGCACAGACAGCAAATACATACACACGTACATAAATATGTACATACATATGTGTAGGGTGTGTGTGTGAGAGTGTGAGAGAGAGAAAGGGAGGAGAGCACAGCTAGAATGGAAGGCCCGGGATTAAAGTTTTCAATGGGGTCCCAGGGAGGGACACTCTGAGGAGGTGCATTTGCACACTGATAAACTCAATCATGTGGATTGTTAGAGATACAGCTTTTGCTCTCCGCCAAGATAAATGACACCCACGGTGTATTTTTGGGTGCCCTGAAATACTTACCATTAGATGTGTTTCCCAGTGTATTAATACCGTGTGAATGTGAGTTAGCCGGGATAAATGACCCACAGGGGCAGATGACAGAGTACCTCATGGGACTGCAGATCTCTAACTCAGCAGCAGTGGCAGGCAGCCAGCCCTGGACAGTTGAGGAGTGAGACTGAGGGTGCTAGGGCTCAGCCAGAACATGCTTAACATTTCAACCATCTAGGAAGACTTCTTCTTCGTTTTTACATCTGCCCTCCTTGCTTCCAAACAGTGTTAGGCACCTTTCTCCCAGCTTTGTAGACTTGCCTGCTCCAGAAGGCCCTGGAACGTCTGCCAGATGGGGCACTTGAATTGAGCAAGGTGGTGGGAGAGAAATGGCCTATTAACTCTGCCTATTAAGAAATGGCACTGTGAGCATATGTCCTACTTCCTTAAGGAAGTAATCTAAGTTTGTCAGCTGTACTGAAATTTTATATTCATTCTACTTGTTGATGCCTCAAGTTAGTAAGCATTTTACCTTTGTTTTGCTATATCCCATTTTAGGATTTTTGAAATCAGAAAAAGAACTGTTATCAACTGTAGATGTTCCATTTTCACTTTGTAAAAAAAAAAAAAGACTCCTAATTCATGGCAAATGTATTTATTGTCTCAATTTCAGTTCTTTTAATTGTAGATAAGGAAAGTCCTGATGATAGAGTAAACCTAATTTAGGATAGGGAAAGAGATGGGAGGAAGGGCTGTGGCCTCTTGAGACATTTTACGGTACAAAAGGGTGTTTTTATTATAGCACAGAGACAGGACCCGTGGGGAGACAGCTGCGTTGCGAGTGGAAGGAGTGGCTGATTATATAGGGTTTTCGATCCTCTGGAGGTGAAGGTGATGTTAGGGCTCCTGGCAATTGAGTCTATAGGTTCCTGGAGGCCTATTATTAAGATTGTGCTTTTCTTGTAAATCATTAAGACAGTTAGAAACTAGAGAGGAGTTTCATATCCTGCATGACTGTGATCTTTATCAGTTGACCATTTGTTTCCCCCTGACTTTGTTCTTAGACAGTCATGAGTGCCCTAGGAATGTTACATGTAGCCCACCTTAAGGGGGCCCTGGGGGGATGGCAGCTCAGTTTACCCTCAGCTCGCCTTTTGCTCTCTCATTGGCTTCCATTCTTACCTCTTCTCCCACTATGGTCTACATGGGAAATTAACCCTATGAAAGCCTCTCACTCAGTCTTTCCTGTTGCTGACCTAACAGTCTCAAGGGGTTAAAGTGTTTTATACACACACACACACACACACACACACACACACACACACACACCACTTAGTAAGCCCTTTAAAATACAGAATTAATTTTAGAATCTCTTAAGTAAGTTTTCTCAAATGGAAAAGCTAATATTTCTAGGAAGAGAAAATGACCAGCCTGGAGAGTCTCATATTTGGGTTCAGCAAAGTGTATTCTGAATAGTGGAAAACCTATAAAAGACAGTGAAAGCTTTAAAAAAAATCCCTTTTACCCATTAATTTCAAAAATGTTTTAGTTTTTTTTTTTGAAATTTACAATGGCCCTGATACTACTTGCAAATTTCATTTTGCAATTAGTTGTTCTTGTGCCTCACTTATTTTCATTTAGTCTCCTTCATTTTTAAGTTCTACCAGTAGAATTTGTTTGCAGCTGCTTTTTAATATAGAGTGATGGGCTTGAAGTGTTTGTATGTGTGTAGTGAAGAAGACATGAGCCTATACTTCTTCGGTAAGGGATCTTCTATGTCCAATCGACTTCTGTTTGCTGCCCGTTAAGGTAATGGGTTCACTTAGCTGCATCAGAAGGAAACTTGTGCCCTCTTTCCTCTTCATTCCTGCCCCCATCCTGTTTATCCATTGTTGATGTGACCATCTCATTTACAGAGAGTCTTATGTATCTCCCTCTCTGGGCCCGACTTCTCTCCTGAGCTCTAATTTCATTTCCCTCTCTGATAACTTGGCGGTCCTATGCATATTCCACTCGAGTGCATCTAAAACTGTGCTCATCTTTCTCTAAAGTCCCACTCTAGATTTTCCTGTTTCCTTCAGTGTGCCTCCAGTCTCACTGCAGCTGAAAACTTCTGTCTGCTTTTGTTTTCCTTCCCCTCCCATCCCTAACATACACAGCCATCAATCAGAGCCCCATGCCATTGACTCCTCCATTCTGTGTCTTCCCCTCATCTCATTTTTGTGTCTGACCGCCAGCACCCCAGATGTTGACCCTATTCTCTTCATGCCTGGATTATAGCAAAGACTGTTGGACTCATCTTCCCTTTTGCCCCCACTCACCTCTCTTTTTTTGTTTATTACCATCTGGTTAATATGTATGTTAAGGATGGGACTCTACCTTAGAGCTCTTGTATCCCCAGAGGAGAAATTTTCACAACACAGCATTTGAATTCGTTTTTTTTTCAAAAAGAAAAAAGGTCATTTCTGATATTTGCCATATGTCTCTCGTTCGAAATTTGAAACTGAACACTGTGCAGACTTCAGGAAGTAATGTTATGCAGATAGGTTTGTTTTCTGTGATTATTAGTTGACTAAGGTGATTTCTAAGGTTTTTCTCAACTTGTAAATTTCTCAGCTCTAAATTTCCATGATAATGGTACTGTAAGAAAATTTATTACATGTGCAGTGCAGTGTGGGAAAATGTATAATTAGGGTGCTAATACACATTTTTCTTTAAAAAATACTTATTTAAATTTTGTAAGAACATCTTTTTGTCTTAGTTTTTCTAGTTAGTGAAAATTAAAGATTTTAAATTTAAAGTTGTACATTCAACTGGATACAGAAAAAATAGATTATGAAATACTTATTTTAAGCAAATATTCAAACGCAAGAAAAAATATTCCAGTCTGCCAAATGGTCTTTTAAAGAAACCAGAGTAGGAATGCCTGAAGTTAACTAACAGTAGTTCTTAGTCATAGTAGGATGCAAATCATTCACTTTGAGGAAAGTCTTAATTTATTTAACCTTTCTCTTTTTGATGTGAAGAACTTGGGAGCATATCACATGTATCTTTTAAAATGTTTGCCTCGATGGAGCACCTGGGTGGCTCAGTCAGCTAAGCATCTGACTCTTGGTTTTGTCTCAGGTCATGATTTCATGGTTTGTGGGTTCAAGCCCCACATTGGGCTCTGTGCTGACAATGCAGAGTCTGCCTGTGATCCTCTCTCTCTCTCTCTCTCTCTCTCTCTCTGTCTCTTTCTCTCTCTGTCTCTCTCAAAAGTCAATAAACCTTAAAATGTTTGCCTAGAAGTATGACACCATTACTTTGGATGGAAAACAATAGGTTTTTCCTATGCCACAGTTCCATATGGACTTAGTTTTAAAACATCATTGTATCTAAAAGCAAGTAATGACAACAATTACAAAACAACAAAATCCATCATCATTACCACAGAACCAACAAATGAGAACCCCTGTACCTTTCTTGGACTAACTTAGATCCAGTGTTTTCTAGTGCTGCTCAACTGGGAAAGGGAAGGCAATGCTGTTTTATTTCTTAACTGACTTCTTTTCTCTATCCACCTCTTGTCTGCACATATCACCCATTGTGAAAGGATCCCTGAGAACACTACTCGACTTTTGTCTCCAGAGATGATTCATTATTCATTTCTGCACTGTTGTTGAAATTATAATTGCTTATTCTCTGCAGGATGTCCAAATCTGCATCAGCACTGTAGTCTGCCCTGAGAAGGTAAATTCCTATGTCTTTATGGTGGGTATCACATATGGCCCTTTGAATCATGTAATTGAACAAATCCTCAAGAAATCCAGACCATCTTAGTGGCCTGATTTTACATTCAAAAATAGAGGAATCATGTGGTAGAATGATTCTCTGTCCAAGCCACTGACGCCTGGATTGTACCCCAATCCCTTCCCAGAAACAATTTTTAGCGAAGTTACCAATGACTTCCCAAATTGCTAAATCCATTGGACATTTTACCCATCTTCTGTAACCTCTCAGTGGTCAACTGTTTCCTCTCTGAAAAATGTTATCTCTTGATTTTCATGATATCACGTGCTTTGGAATTCTTCCTTCTCCTCTGGCAGCTCTTTCTCAGGCTCTTTGAAGGTATCTCCGTTTCTTAGCACCCATTAATTGTTGGAACCAAAGGGCTCAGTCTTGGGCCCTTTTCTGGCCTTCCTTTATGCTTTCCCTCTAAGCACTTTCATCTACATCACGGTTTAAGTCCCAGCTAGACAGAGACAAGGCCAGAAATTCAGCCTCAAGCTCACTTGAAGACCAGAACCACATATATGAACGGATGTTGTAACATTCACTTAGGTGTACCATTGATACCTCAGTCTTTCCCCACAGGTGTTCTTCCCAGTTTTCCTCCTTGACAGTACGTGGCACTTGTATCAGCCCATGGGTATGAGCCAGAAACTGAAAGTCATCTGTGACTTCTGCCTCTCATTCACTCCCCACATCCTGGTGGCTCTTGGTCATCGCATATCTTCAATCTCTGTCTCCCTCTCTTTGCCTGCCCCATCCTGGATCACCCCCAAATCACATTTGTCCTGAAAGTGCTTCTACAGCTTCCCGCCTTGAGCTTCCTAGTTGTTCTTCATCTTCCTACCAGCTCTTCACTTCTCATGCCTTTGTCCTCTGTATCTACAATGACCTTTAACACTTCAAATAACCTTTTATTCCCTTATTTACATCTTGCAGTGCCTTCTCATTGCACTTAGGACAGAACACAAGGTCTTCAATGTGGTTGGTGTGCAAGGCACCATGGGATCTGGCCCCTGCCTGCTTCACTGGTGGTAGGTGGTGCTTCTGTCTTCTTGGCTCAGGATAAGTTCCTAGTTACTCTTTTTTGTTGTTGCTAAATCTGCCCCCTCCCTTACTTTATTGAGATAAAATTGACATAAAACATTGTATAAGTTCAAGGTGAACAGTGGGATGATTTGATAAACTTATATATTGTGAAATAATTATCACAACAAAGTTAGTTCACACATTCTTCATGTCACACAATTACCGTTTTTTGTTTTTGTTAAGGTGAGAGCATTTAAGATCTATCCTCACAGCAGCTTTCAAGTATGCAATAGTGTGTTGTTAATTGTGGTCACCAAGCTGTACATTAGATCTCTGGAATTTGCTTTATAGCTGCAAGTTTGTACTCTATGACCAGTATGTCACATATTCCCCACCCCCTGGTAACTATCAATCTGCTGTTTCTATGAGTTTGATATTTTAAGATTCTCTGTGTGAATGAGATCATACAGTATTTATCTTTCTCTGGTTTATTTTACTTAGCATAATGTCTCATGGTTCATTCATGTTGCTACAAATAGCAAGATTTTCTTCTTTTTTAAAAATTTTTTGATGTTTATTTACTTTTGGGAGAGAGAGAAAGAGAGAGAGAGAGAGAGACAGAAACAGAGACAGAGCACCAGTGGGGGAGGGGCGGAGAGAAAGGGAGACACAGAATCCAAAGCAGACTCCAGGCTCTGAGCTGTCAGCACAGAGCCCAATGCAGGGCTTGAACCCATGAACTGTGAGATCATGACCCGAACCAAAGTCAGATGCTCAACTGACTGAGCCATCCAGGTGCCCCAAGATTTTCTTCTTCTTATTGGATGAATAATATTCCTCTGTGTGCATATGTGCGTGTGTGTTTGTATTACATTTTCTTTACCTATCCTATCTGTAGACATATAGGTTATTTCCATGTCTTGGCTATTATGAATAATGCTGCAGTGAACATGGGGATGTGCATATCTCTTTGAGACAGTGATTTCATTTCCTTCAGGTAGATACCCCAAAGAGGGGTTGCTGATCATATCGAAGTCCTATTTTTAATTTTTTGAGGAATTTCTGTACTGTTTTCCATAGTAGTTGTACCAATACACATTCCCACCAGCAGTGTACCCGGTTTACTTCTTCTCCATATATTCACCAGCATTTAATATTTAAAAAATCATTTTATTTAATAGCAAATGACAACAGTAGCCATTTGTCTTGTGTTTTTGATAATAGCCATTCTAACAGGTGTGTGGTAATACATCATTGCGGTTTTGACATGCATTTCCCTGAGGCTTAGTGATATTGAACACCTTTTCATATACTTGTTGGCCATTTGTATGTCTTGTTGGAAAAACGTCTCTTTAAGTCCTTTGCCCATTTTTAAAAACTAGATTTTAATTTTTATGTATATGTTGCTATTCAGTTGTATGAGTTCCTTTTATGTTTGGATATATATTTGGTCTGCATATAATTTTTCCTAAGTTGCCTTTTAATTTTATTGATTGTTTTGTTTGTTGTGCAGAAGCTTTCTAGTTTTAGGTAGCCCCTCTTGTTGATGTTTGCTTTTATTGCTTGTGCTGTTGTTTTCTTACCCAAAAAATCATTGTCAAGACTGATGTCAAGGAGCTTCTTCCCTATGTCTTCCTCTAGGAGTTCTATGGTTTCAAGTCTTAATTCATTTTTAGTCAATTTTTGTAGTGGTATAAAATAGGGTCTGTTTTCATTCTTTACCACATGAATATCTAGTTTCCCCAGTACCATTTATTGAAGAGTTTATGTTTACCCCATTGAGTAGTCTTTTTTTTTTTTTTTAATTTTTTTTTTCAACGTTTGTTTATTTTTGGGACAGAGAGAGACAGAGCATGAATGGGGGAGGGGCAGAGAGCGAGGGAGACACAGAATCGGAAACAGGCTCCAGGCTCTGAGCCATCAGCCCAGAGCCTGACGCGGGGCTCGAACTCCTGGACCACGAGATCGTGACCTGGCTGAAGTCGGACGCTTAACCGACTGCGCCACCCAGGCGCCCCAAGTAGTCTTGATTCCCTTGTCATATTAGTTGACTATATATGTGTAGGTTAATTTCTGGGCTCTCAATTCTGTTCTCTTGGTCTGTGTGTCTGCTTTTGTGCCAGTACCATATTGTAGCTTTGTAGTAGAGTCTGAAATAAGGAAATGTGATGCTTCTAGCTTTGTTCTTCTTAAGATTGCTTTGGCTATGTGGGGTCTTTTGTGGTATCATGTGAATGTTAGGATTGTTTTTCTTTGAAAAATGAGATTGGGATTTTGATAGGGATTACATTGAATCTGTAGATGGCTTTGGATAATGTGGACATTTTAACATATTAACTCTGATTCATTAACATAAAATATCTTTCTTCTCTCTTCAGTTTTTTTCATCAGTGTCTTACAGTTTTCATTGTATAAATCATTCATTTCCTTTGTTACATGTATTCTGAAGTATTCTATAGTTTTTGATTCTCTTCAAATGGTGTTGGTTTTTAAATATCTTTTTTAGATAGATGATTGTTAGAGAATAGCCAGAAAACAGATTTTTGTATGTTTATTTTGTATCCTAAAACTTCCCTGAATTCGTTTATTCTAACAGTTGTTTTTGTGGAGTCCAGAATTTTCTATATACAAGGTCATGTCATCAGCAAACAGACACAATTTTATATCTTCCTTTCCTCTTTGGATGCCTTTTATTTCTTTTTCTTGTCTGACTGTTTTGGCCAGGATTTCTAGTACTATGTTGATGAGGGGTGGTGAGAGTGGGCACCCTTCTCTTGTTCTTGATCTCAGAGGCAAAACAAGTGCCTGTGTTGTGGCAGGGGCCAGCTGCAGACATACACTTAGTGGTGAGGACCAGGCTCAGCCACAAATGCTAGAGCGCACCGGGAGCTGCCAGGGCTCCAGCTGTCGGAGGGTACTCCTCTGCCTGCGGAGTTTCCCCACAGGTGTTTTCAGCAGTGAAGCCTGGGGCTGAGAATTGGGCCAGCAGGGTGCAGGTGCGCAGCTGGAGGAACCAGCTGCAGGTAAACCAAGCAGTGCAGGCCAGTGACAGGAGTCAGGGCCAGGTCTGGGCCCACAAACAGCTGTGAAGGTCCTGGTTGTCGCACACATCCCTGTGGCTCCAGGCTCTTGATCTGATTCCCACAGTCAATGCATGAGAAAAATCCCTTTCTTAGTTCTTAAAACATACTTTCCCCATCCCATGGGGCTTGGATTCCAGTTCCTGGAACACCTTCCCCCAAGTTTTGCTGGCAATACCTCTTCATTCTTTAGTAATCAGTCTAAAAGTCTTGTCATCAACAATTTTTTTTACCCAGGTCTCCTTGTTATAATCCCTTACTAATACTTTTTTTTTTCCACTCCTAGGACTTTTCTCATCCTGTATATATTTGAGAAATCAGCTGTCTCATATCTCACTCCCTTGGAAACTTCAAGCTCTAAAGGTTCTCTCTCATTCACTCTTGTTTTCGTTTTCTCTTTTCTTAAAGTGCACGTAAACACCATGGGGCCCTGGTCGTGCCCATGTCTTACAAGCCCCCACAGTAGTGAAATCATGTTGGTAGCTTGCAATAACCCATGGTGAGAGTATTTACCCTATGGAAATTAGTAACTATTATGATGAGGCACCCCTCTCCCCAGTTAGTTGTTAAGCTTTTACCACCAAACCACTATACGCGCGCGCGCGCGCACACACACACACACACACACACACAGTTTATTGACCTATTGAATTAATTGAGGTTTGTGCTAACTAGCTTATGCTTTATCTCAGTTACTATCATTATGTCACAGATATTGTTATACAGGTAAGAAAATAATTTAGGCATTGCCAGACTCTCATCACTTGTAGCACATATGTAACATAGTTGGCACAAAACACATATTTGTATACAACTGAAAGCATAACTTGGGGAAGGTAGGTCCTCAAAGGAAATGTTGCTTATCCTTCTATTCTCTTCAATAAATAAAATCCTGTTGATGACCTCTTGGAACAATCTGAATGTTAATCATCTGTTTTAAATGTTTTTAAGTCATAGGACATATTCATGTTTTCTTAGCATCCTAAACCCTAATACCTTTCCCACAGCAGCAATAAATAATATAAGACAGCTGAATATTATGTAGACAGATTAATGGGAATAAATATGAGTGAAAAGTTGTGTACCAGCCCAAATTGTCTCTCAAGTGTAAAGGCAGCAGACTGATGTTGTCAACATGAATTCCTTCAGAGAAATAGAGTTCTTTTAAATAATCTACCTTCCTATGAAATTCAGCCAACCAAGAGGTGAATCAAAATCAAGAGCACATGGGAAAGATGTTGTAAAAGAAGTGATATTCATCTTCAAATCCTCTTAAGTTTAAAACTTGAAACCACTATGAGAACTTTGATGGTAGAGTTGAATCTAAATATTATAGGCATTGGGGCACCTGGGTGACTCAGTCAGTTAAGTGTCTGGCTCTTGACTTCGGCTCAGGTCATGATCTTATGGTTCATGGGTTCGAGTTCCACATCAGGCTCTGTGCTAGCAGGGTGGAGCCTGCTTTGGACTCTTTCTCTCTTTCTCTCTGCCCTGCCCCCACTCATGGGCTCTGTCTCTGTCTCTGTCTCTCTCAAAATAAATAAACTATTAAAATATTACAGGCATTGTGCACATAAAATGATATAACTAACAAAAGGGATGTGCAGGAAGGTTAAATGGGAAGAAATGTAAAATTAATACATTTTCCATAGGGCATCCATGGATATTGCCTAAAGTTAAAGAAAATTGTTCTTTCCTTAAAAGATTTTTTAATGTATAATCATATTTTATTTTATTTTTACTTTTTTATTTTATTTTATTTTTTATTTTTTAAAATTTACATCCAAATTAGTTAGCATATAGTAAAACAATGATTTCAGGAGTAGATTCCTTAGTGCCCCTTACCCATTTAGCCCATCCTCCCTTCCACAACCCCTCCAGCAACCCTCAGTTTGTTCTCCATATTTATGAGTCTCTTTTGTTTGGTCCCCCTCCCTGTTTTTATATTATTTTTCTTTCCCTTCCCTTATGTTCATCTGTTTTGTCTCTTAAAGTCCTCATATGAGTGAAGTCATATGATTTTTGTCTTTCTCTGACTAATTTCACTTAGCATAATATCCTTCAGTTCCATCCACGTAGTTGCAAATGGCAAGATTTCTTTCTTTTTGATTGCTGAGTAATACTCCAGTGTGTGTGTGTGTGTGTGTGTGTGTGTGTGTGTGTGTGTGTGTATTCATACATATGTATATGTACACACACACATATATACATATACCACATCTTCTTTATCCATTTATCCATCAATGGACATGTGGGCTCTTTCCATACTTTGGCTATTGCTGATAGTGCCAATAGATAGTTGATAGACCCAATAACATTGGGTGCATGTGTCCCTTTGAAACAGCACACCTGTATCCTGTGGATAAATGCCTAGTAGTGCAATTGCTGGGTCATAGGGTAGTTCTATTTTTAGTTTTTTGAGGAACCTCCATACTATTTTCCAGAGTGGCTGCACCAGTTTGCATTCCCACCAGCAGTGCAAAAGAGATCCTCTTTCTCCACTTCCTCGCCAACATCTGTTGTTGCCTGAGTTGTTAATGTTAGCCATTCTGACAGGTGTGAGGTGGTATCTCATTGTGGTTTTGATTTGTATTTCCCTGATGATGAGTGATGTTGAGCATTTTTTCATGTGTCAGTTGGCCATCTGGATGTCTTCCTTGGAGAAGTGTCTATTCATGTCTTTTGCCCATTTCTTCACTGGATTATTTGTTTTTTGGGTGTTGAGTTTGATAAGTTCTTTATAGATTTTGGATACTAACCCTTTATCTGATAGGTCATTTGCAAATATCTTCTCCCATTCTGTCAGTTGCCTTTTAGTTTTGCTGATTGTTTCCTTTGCTGTGTAGAGGCTTTTTATTTTGATGAGGTCCCAGTAGTTCATTTTTTGCTTTTGTTTCCCTTGCTTCCAGAGACATGTTGAGTAAGAAGTTGCTGCGGGCAAGATCAAAGAGGTTTTTTCCTGCTTTCTCCTCGAGGATTTTGATGGCTTCCTGTCTTACATTGAGGTCTTTCATCCACTTTGAGTTTATTTTTGTGTATGGTGTAAGAAAGTGGTCCAGGTTCATTCTTCTGCATGTTGCTGTCCAGTTTTCCCAGCACCACTTGCTGAAGAGACTATCTTTATTCCACTGAATATTCTTTCCTGCTTTGTCAAAGGTTTTATTTTTAAGTAATCTGTACACCCAGTGTGGGTTTTAAGCTCACAACCCTGAGATCAGGAGTCACATGCTTTACTAAGTCAGCCAGGCTCCCCCTAAGAAAATTGTTCTTATTTCTTAAAGGTTTTATATGTTATATTTTTAACATTGGAAGAATATGTCTAAAATTTAGCTATTTCTTTAATTTCACTATTTCATCTGTTAAATTCAACTAAAATTAAACTCAAGCTTTTTATTCCGAAGTAGAGTATATAATACAGATGCATTTTAATAAAATGACCCATAAATATCTATCCATATGTTTATCTACTCACCTTTTATTTATCCATATTCATAAAGAGATGTGTAGAAAGTTGTCTATCAAACATCTCTGGTAATTTGCGACATTGAAGTGATTTTTTTAATTCTCTGTTATTGATTCTTGGTGAGCAGGCATCACTTTTATAAGACAGTATATCCTTTAGGCTTCAAATAATCACCACTTTATTTATTGCCCCAAATCTGATTATGAAGAATTCAGACTTAGATAAAATATCACCTAAGCAGTAATTTTGTTTTGTGTGATTTAAGTAAACATATTGGTGAATATGGAGTCAGTTCTGAAGTAGTCTTAAAGTGTAAGTAATTTGAATATTGGACATGAACTCTCTGCTTTGAGTTCAATTGAGTCAAAAGTTTACCCAGTCTTTGCTCTCTCCATTAGTGAAAAACACTGGTGAGGCATCCCAGGGCATGTTCCTGAGAAGCAAATGATAGGATTTCCCCATTTAGCCACCTTTGACTAATTATGCTAATTATAGAACAAGCTGCAGGGAGCAGGCAAGGATAATGACTTGAATTTTACTCTAAGGGTTAGTTATGAGTTGCTAAACAGAGGCCCAGGATGGACTGTTAAAACCGTTTCTGTATCTGTAATAAGTACCTGAGCAAGGAGAAGAGAAGAATGGAGAGCTTCCTTCTAACAAAAAGCTTTAGAAATAAGGCCTAAAACCACTGTGAACTCAAGTACCTACACTTGACATATTTTACTTTTTTTAAATGTTTTATTTAGTTTTGAGAGCAAGAGAGAGAGACAGAGTGCGAGTGGGGGGTGGGGCGGAGATAGAGGGAGAGAATCTGAAGCGGGCTCCAGGCTCTGAGCTGTCAGCACAGAGCCTGAGTGGGGCTCAAACCCATGAACTGTGAGATTGTGACCTGAGCCGAAGTCTGACGCTTAACCGACAAGCCACCCAGACGCCCCTATACTTGATATATTTTAACAGGTATAGCAATACCTTGAGAAACATTGTCCTCTTTCGTTGGTAAATCATATAGCGTTCCTCATCTTGCTTCATGCCCCACCCCTCCACCTCATGACATATTTCCCTTTCTCCAGGGCAACTAGCATGGGAATATTTTCTTTGCAAATGAGTCATGAAAATGAAAATATTAATTTATTTGAACTGGTAACAGTATTAAAATGGCTTGTGTGCTGTTTTCATTTTTCAGTGTGTGCTGACACTCAAAAAGCCAGATAAGGAATTTTTTGGCTGCTGTTGATTTTGAAATAGGATGGCATTTTGGGTTAGGATCTGTGTTCTCTGGTTGCAGTGCTTTCCCTTTTGGAGTAACTCCTTGCCATGACTACTGAATGCTTTTACTTTCCAAGGGCCCCTGTGATGATTTGAAATCACAGATTTCTAAAGCAATCATTGCAGTCTTCTATTAGTATGGTTTTCTGTTGCCTTTTGTGGTGAAGGTAAACTATGTTAGCTGTTTATTTGTTAAAGAATCTTCCACGCACTAAAGACCTAACTACTATCTTTAACATTTGTTGTATTTTAAAAACAGTTTTAAAATGTTTATTTGTTTTTGAGAGAGAGCGTGTGCAAGTGAGCATGAGGGGCAGAAGGGACAGAGGGAGAGGGAGAAACAGAATCTGAAGCAGGCTTCAGGCTCTGAGCTGTCAGCCCAGAGCCTGATGCAGGGCTAGAACTCATGAATTGTGATATCATGACCTGAGCCAAAGTCGGATGCCCAATCCACTGAAACACCTAGGTGCCCCAACATTTGTTTTAATGGGAAGCATTGACTTGACACTCAAGCAGTAAAATGTTTAGACCACAAGTCACTTTAAAACAGTGGGTTGCTAAAAAGGTAGAGCTCTTTACTGAGTTTATAGTGAACACCTATTATGGGCAAGGGTTATCAGGAGGAAACAAAGTACCTACCCCGTGGGGGTGGGGACATACAATATGTCAAGGAACATATAAGTGAAACTATTAATAAGATACAACAGTGTATGTTTGAGTACTGAATGGTTGTATCACATATGCATGTCACTCAGGGTCTAAATCCATTAAATTATTCAACTGTAAGACTATACTTTAGTCTGTCCATACTGTCTTTACTTAAATCATTTGTCATGTACTCTCACGTATCAGAAAGGAGATATACGTAGGAAATGTATAAAAACTATTTTCTCGTATTGAGATTTTGAAGAGTCTTCCTGTGAAGGGAAACACATGCACTGCATATCTAAATTGTTTATGCTATTACAGTTTTCTCTTTTAACACATTGCACATAACAAGTAATTATTGATTAGTGGTGGTTGGAAAGGATCCCATATAAACCCTTTTCCAACAATGGTTTTTAGAAGTTATTTGGGCCTGCACCGAAGACTTACATCACATATAAGTGCCTTATAGTTATTAAGCAAAAATGGTCAGAGAATGATTTCAGAGACTTTTCTCCCAGGAGAACCACACTGTTGGTTCTTCTCTTCTTGCCCTCTTTCAGGGAGCGGATAACTCACATTTTTATAGTAGAGCCATGTGAACACTAAGGCATTCATTGTTTTGGATCGTGGTGAGGCTAGTTGTAGAAAACCTCAATATGGGTGACAGGTCTTTCCTCACTAGTTCCTCTCTAGGATTTTCTTCATGTCCTCCTGTATCATTCCTGTTAGTATTCTCCCCTGTGGTTATCCGGGTCAAACTCAGTTCCTCTACCTTTCGTCTAATTCATCCCTTAAGTATTAGCCCACATTCATTCTCCTTGCCATCCTCTGTCCCCAGAGAGTCCCGATTTGGTTTAGACATCCACCCTCTCCCCCATGGCCACACTCTTCAGGAGGGGCTGACCCATCCCCACTCCCATAGACTGGATTCTGATTGGTGGTTTCAGTTTGCTTGCCAGTGATTGGTTCTAGCATGGCTTGTGATAGGTTTAGGGCAATGCTACATGAAAAAAAGTGTTCTGTGGGAGTAAAAGCTTTCTTATCCTTACAAAGGATAGAAGGAAAATGTGGCTTTCTTTCTGCTTGGGAACATTGCCATACTTGGGTATGATACCTGGAATATCTACCTTTTGACCTTGGTAGGCAGAGTCTGAGCATAGATAGAATCAATACCTGGAAGAGAGCAGATCCTAGAGAATTATAAGAAGGTAGAGATAGAGCAGAGGTCAGACACCTGTTTACCATAGGGCCAGATAACAAATATTTTAGGATTTCTGGCCTATGGTGTGTGTTATAACTACTCACCCCTCCTATTGCTGCACAAAAATGGCCATAGACAATACATACATGAATGGCCAAGGCTATGTTCTAATAAAACTTTATTTACAAAAAAAAAGGCAAAATAAACAGGCCAGATTTGGTCTGTGGGCTGTAGTTGCTAAGCCCTCAACTAGAACCTACCTTGGTATGTATTATAGTCCGTTTCTACTCACAGTGCTTCTGACACCAAATATGTGGAGGATTTCTCTCACGCAGTCATTTCTCCAACTCTTCACTTACAACTAGGTGTTCTACAATTCAGTTGAATTCAGACACTAACCACTGGGACTTAGTACAGACCACACAGGTTGGGGGCTCTGTCCCACAAAATTGCCTCCACTTTGGATGCCAGTCACAAATCCCAGACCACCATTACTTCTCGCCACCTGGCTATAAGTCAGGGGATTCCCACAACCCTGTCGTCCAGTTCAGTCATTTGCTGAATTGTATAATGGAACTGTTGGTTCCCAGCCTTCTCAGGAACTTTCTTGGAGTAATCTGAAACAGACCCCTGTATACAGAGGGCAGGAGAGACCTAAGAAAGGGTCAGGCCATTCCACATTGGTAGGTGGTAGTTTTAATAAGCACAGGAAACTTACCTACAGGGCTTGTCTTGGGTGGCAGCGAGATGAATGGATCCCCGCACCTGCCTAGTAAATCTTAGAAATTTATCAAGAGGCTGTACCAGGTCTAGTCACATGTAGGTAACTTTAACACCACATCACCATCTCAAGGCTCTGTCCTTGGAGTAGCCTCTGGAAGGAGGACGGCAAATGGAACCCACATCCCAAGGACAGGGGCAGGGGTGAGGAGGCTTCAAGTGTCTGGCTCCAGCTCATGGGTCATTTGGAGGTCATGTCTTTTGGATGACCTTCCCCACTGAGAACTCAGGAGAACACTTTACTTACTATTATGGGTTTATTATAAAACGGTCAGTTTTGGAACACATAAATGGAAGAGATACATAGGTCAAGGTATGGGAGGAGAGGTTGTTCAAGAATTTATATCATTCATGAGTTTCTTTAGAGCTTGATCTCTATCCCTCTATCCTTTTCTGGAGGCTTGTAAGTAGGGCTGAAAGTTCTAATTGTCTTGTCACTTCGTCTTTCTGGTGACCAGCCCTATCATAGGGCTATTTGCCCCCCTTCCCACCACCACCCCCAGGGCCAGGTCACCTCATTAGCATAAACCCCAAGTGTGATAGAACAGGGCTCATAATGAGTAACAAAAGATGCCCCAATCACTCAAGAAGAATTGAGTGTTTTAGGAGCTTTTTGCCAGCAACCAGGGACACAAGACCAAATATATTTCTTAATACACCACAGTGTGTGTCTAGAGCTTCCCTATATTTGTACTTCTTTATATGTGAGACCATGCATTTTCTTTCTTTTTTTTTTAATTTTTTTAACATTTATTTATTTTTGAGACAGAGAGAGACAGAGCATGAATGGGGGAGGGGCAGAGAGAGAGGGAGACACAGAATCGGAAGCAGGCTCCAGGCTCTGAGCCATCAGCCCAGAGCCCGACGCGGGACTCGAACTCACCGACCGTGAGATCGTGACCTGAGCTGAAGTCGGACACTTAACCGACTTAGCCACCCAGGCGCCCCGAGACCATGAATTTTCTAATTCATTGAAAACTCTAATTGATTTTCTAGTTTCTAATTGAGTCTGTGTTTTTTTTTTTCCTTATAACCATAAGCATCCTCATAATCTTAACTTGAGATAGTAGGATAAGACTCATCTTGTCTGCTCCTAAGTAGTGCCTATATTGCAAAAGAAGCCTTTCGAAAACAATATCCCTGTCTCTGTTGCTTAATCTACTCTTGTTTCTAATGACCCAAATCTTAGGCTTGAATTTAAACAGAACTCAAGTTAGTGGGAGGGGAGTTATTCTAGGACAAACGAGGTCTCATGGAGAATCCTAAATGCCATTGTGTTAGAAGTTGCCCACCTTACAAGTAGCACTGGACAGAGTGTGCTTTGTTGTTGTTTACTTTGATTGGTGGGGTGATGACTGCTGACCATTCTAGACGTGGATGTTCCTATTAACTTTTCTCGCCAAAGGTCTGGTTCTGATATCTTTGCTGTTCCCCATCAGTGCCACTTGTGAGCCTCACAGGGCAACAGAAACAGTCGGTGTGACTGCTCTTCAGAAACAGTGACAAACAATTCTGTGAGAGAAGAGACCAGTGGTTTCCTGAGAGAGACGTAATGAAGATGCTCTGTGATTAAGTCCTTCCAGGCTTGGACACTTCTTGCTTCTAGTCTTGGTATAAATCTTCATAATGTAACTATGAAGTTTGTAATTAAATTCTTCTGGCTACTTTGGAGTATACCAGGAATGTTTTAATTACTTTTCATGGGTTATTGTCATTTATTTCCCCAGGGGGTGCCTCATTTGAGTAATTCCATTCTTTTGGATTACATGTTACTATTCCTAAAATAGTTATTCTCAACACATTTCTTTACCTCTCATATTGTATTTTTAACTAAACTCGGTGCACGATCTCTTTGAGGATCGTTGTGTAGGAGGTCCAAATACTGTTAATTCTTTTGAAATAGATGAAAGCTACAAGTAAGCAAAAGGACACATGAGAAAGAAAACTTAATGGCAGAGGCAATGAAAGGAAGCTGTTAAATCTTTCAAAACTCAAAAAAGCCTGCCGAATAATAGATTTGATGAATATATTAAGTCCCTGACCAACACATCTTCAAGAGACTAGAGGCTAACTTACTCCATCTGCGTTCGGGTTTGGACTTGGTATTCTAATTGCCCTTAATTTGCTCTTTAGTTCTACCTTTGTCCTCCAGATATTCAGTTAAATTGTTTTTCTTGGATACAGGATATCTCAGATGATGAAAAACAAAGTAAATGATGTTACTATCTGCGTGTGTTAGCAAGTAGCACATCCTCTTATCAGGATGATGGTTTTACCATGCCATGTGTTCTGTGACCTGCAAAATTACAGTCAACAGCCCCTGGAAGACCAGTAACAACAATCACAAATGGAATTCCTGGAGAACAACTAGCTTATCTTTCTGTAGAAGGAAGTCCTTAGGAGGGCCCTATCTATATATCTGCATAGTGAAATTTAGAATTCTTTATCTCTTCCATTGATTTGAAGCTTTAGTGTTGTCATCTCTGCCTGTATCCATGCTGGAAACACTTGGATTTCTCAGTTGACCAGAGAGTAGGGATAGTTTGTGGTCCAGGGAATGACTCAAGAATCCAAACACAAAAACAAAACTTTCAGTCTTATGCAGTACCTGGTTCCATCTTCATAGCCGCAAGAGAGTCCATTTGATGAGTTTCAGTTAGAGTTTCATGAGTGGATGTGGTCTGCATATGGAAGGTGGAAAAAAAATAAAAGGTCAAATGAAACATCAGAGAGCAAGAGGCAGCCTTGTCTGACTGCCATCCTTTTTTCTGCCAAGTCAAAATACTGCCTCGATGCTCCTTGGCTTGGAAGGATATCCAGGGAAGAATCTTTCTTCCATAGCTCCTTATTTTACATTCCACTACTTTTTGAAGTTTCCAGGGCTGTGAGGTTTGGATTATTTAAACTGAGCAAATAATAAAGATGCTTTGGGTCTTTAGTTTTTTTTTTTTTTTTTTTTTTTTTTAGAAATCATAACAGAAATTTCTGAATTTCTGCCCTTAGGGGCAGTGAACAGGTTCTGATATGTTTGCTGTTCCCCATCAGTGCCACTTGTGAGCTTCACAGAAGTGAATTGTTCACATAACTTAGGTTATATGAACAGTTTTTATTTTCTCTAAGCACAGAGAGCAGCAGAGGCTGGGGTGGACAGGGAAGGAAATGGTGGTAGCCCTGGGTGTTGTATTTTACCTGAAGTCAGAGCATCTCTGTCTGCTTTGTCAATAAAGGACAGCTTGCAGTTAGACCTCCCCTCCTCTTGTTTTTTCTTGGTAAGCACAGTGAGAAATTGAAAGTGAAATATTCTTTTTCTGTTATCTTAAGGAGAATTAAGCATAATGATTTTTTAAAAATTTATTTTTAATTTACATCCAAGTTAGTTAGCATATGGTGCAAGAATGATTTCAGGAGTAGATTCCAGTGGTTCATCCCAACAAGTATCTTCCTCAATGCCCCTTACCCATTTAGACCATCCTCCTTTCCATAATCCCTCCAGTAACCTTCCGTTTGTTCTCTATATTTAAGAGTCTCTTATGTTTTGTCCTGCTCCCTGTTTTTATACTATTTTTGCTTCTCTTCCCTTATGTTCATCTCTTTTGTATCTTAAATTTTTCATATGAGTGAAGTCGAATGTACTTGTCTTTCTCTGACTTACTTAATTTTACTAGCATAATACCCTCTAGTTCCAGCCATGTAGTTGCAAATGGCAAGATTTCCTTCTTTTTGACTGCCAAGTAATACTCCATTGTATATATAAATGACATCTTCTTTATCCATTCATCCATCAATGGACGTTTGGGCTCTTTCCATACTTTGGCTATTGTTGATAGTGCTGCTATAAACATGGGGGTGCATGTGTCCTTTTGAAACAGCACACCTGTATCCCTTGGATAAATATCTAGTAGTGCAGTTGCTGGGTTGTAGGGTGGTTCTATTTTTAATTTTTTGAGGAACCTCCCTACTGTTTCCCAGAGTACCTGTGCCAGTTGCATTCCCACCAGCACTGCAAAAGAGATCCTCTTTCGCCACATCCTTGCCAGCATCCTTGTTTCCTGAGTTGTTAATGTTAGCTATTCTGACAGGTGTGAGGTGGTATCTCATTGTAGTTTTGATTTGTATTTCCCTGATGATGAGTGATGTTGAGCATCTTTTCATGTGTTGGTTGGCCATCTAGATATCTTCTTTGGAAAAGTGTCTATTCATGTCTTTTGCCCATTTCTTCACTGGATTATTTGTTTTTTGGGTGTTGGGTTTAGTAAGTTCTTTACAGATTTTGTATACTAACCCTTTATCTGATAGGTCATTTGCAAATATCTTCTCCCATTCTGTCAGTTGCCTTTCAGTTTTGCTAATTGTTTCCTTTGCTGTGTAGAAGCTTTTTATTTTGATGAGGTTAAATTTTGCTTTTGTTTCCCTTGCTTCCGGAGATGTGTTGAGTAAGAAGTTGCTGTGTTCGAGGTGAAAGAGGTTTTTGCCCACTTTCTCCTCGAGGGTTTTGATGGCTTCCTGTCTTACCTTTAGGTCGTTGATCCACTTTAAGTTTATTTTTGCGTATCGTGTAAGACAGTAGTGTTCCAGATTCATTCTTCTGCATGTTGCTGTCCAGTTTTCCCAGCACCACTTGCTGAAGAGACTCTCTTTATTCCACTGGATGTTCTTTCCTGCTTTGTCAAAGATTAGTTGGCCACACGTTTGTGGGTCCATTTCTGGGTTCTCCTGTTTCATTGATCTGAGTGTCTGTTTTTGTGCCAGTACCATACTGTGCTGAGGATTACAGCTTTGTAATACATTTTGAAGTACAGGATTGTGATGCCTTCAGCTTTGTTTTTCTTTTTCAGGATAAGCATAATGATTTTTTTAATTGCTTAAAATATCATTTAAATACACTGTGATGGGAAATAGAGATACATTTTCCAAGGTGAAGGAACTATCTTCCAAGACTTGCTCCACTCCTCCTTGCATTCCTGCCTGTCCCAGTTGCCTACTATTTCTTATCAAGCATAGCAAAATGTAGGGACCATGTATCCCCTGAAAAGAGTTAGGTATGTGTTTTTTATAGATACAAAGTGTATAAATATATTTGAGAACCCAATGAAATAGTTCTTGATTGGATCCAAGATGGAGTCGACATTGTAAATGCACATCCTGTCAGTCCCTGAAAAGAAATGAATCTCTGGTTGCTGAAGATGCTGGTTTATTTTCATCTGACCCGATTGGAAAATTGAGAGTAGAGTATAAAATTATAAAAAGAAAGAGGATGGAGACTTTCAGAGAACAAAGCCTACTGCCCGTTCCTTAATATTGATCTCCCCCAAAGCTGCACTTTCTCTTTTTCTTTCTTAATCTAAGGACTCTCCATGGGCTTTCTCACTTACTCCCGTAGCCTCAGTTTTCTACTGTATATGCTTCTAATTCCAAAGTCAGGATCTGCAACCAAGATCTCTCTTCTGAAATTAAGCACTATATTTGCAACTGTTTCTTCACCTTGTTATCGGATGCCTCAAAGGACATGTTTACAACTCAAATTATTATCTTACTCCTCAGATATTTCTGTCTTCCTTAATGCTGTTGATAGTCACACCATATACCCCATTGCACAATGGTTCATTCAACCTCAGAAGGGAACCTCATATTTATTTATTCTCTTCATTCTCAAAGTCACCCTTCTAACTCTGGTCTTAATCCTTTGTCCACTTGTCTGTTGTCCTTATCTCCTAGATGAATCTCTGCCGTTATATCTGAACCCTGATCATCATCATTTTTTTTTTTTTTGGACTTACTGATCTGTGTGATTCACTGGCAATAAACCATATAAATCTGAAGTCTGTAACTGGAGAAGTTTTCAAACCATTGCCATAATAAGGGTAATGAGAATACCCTTTGTCCTCAGAAGTTTCCACATGCTCCTTTGTAATATCTCCCTCACTTTCCTCCCCCACATACCTCTTTTATTGGGTAGTCATTCTTCTACTTGCTGTTGTTATAGGTCAGTTAGCATTTCGGATAATTTGATGTAAGTAGAATATTCTTTTAATATATATTTTTAATATATATTATTAGTACAGGTCTGCTGGCTCTGAATTCTTCAGCTTCTGTATGTTCTGAATAAGTTTGTATTTAATCTTGGTTTGGGAAAGATATTTTACCTGGATATGAAAGTCTACATAGACAGTTTGTCTTTTCTTTCAGTCTTTCAAAGATGTGCTCAATGCCTTCTGCCTTACATTTTTTCCAAGGAAAACCCTGCTGCCATTCTTGTCTTTGTTTCCTTGTATGTAATGTTTCCCCTCCCTTCACTTTTATGATTTTGTATTTATGATGTATTTATCATAACCAGTTAGGTTATGATGAACCTTGGTGTCATTACATGTATGTTTCTTGTGCTTGTGGTTCATGTATCTCTTTGAATCTGTGTGTTTATTGTTTATAAGCATCTTCGAAAATTTTTCCCGATTATTTATTCAAAATTGTCTTTTGTCCAACTTCTGTTTCTTTCTTTAGGGACTCAATGCATCCCACAGATCACTAATACTCATTTCAGGTTGTTTTTTGGGGGGGGGGCTTTTTTTTTCTTCTCTGTGTGTCATTTTGGATAGTTTCTATTACTATGTTTTTGGGTTCATTGATCCTTTTTTCAGTAGTGTCTAATATTCTGTAATTCTATCCAGTTTATTTTTCATTTTAGGCATTGTATTTTTGTTGTTTCTAGGAGTTCGATTTAGGTGTTCTCAAAAATATATTTTATATCTCTATTTAACATGCTCAAATATTCCTCTACTTTGACATTTGGGCATTTGGATTATAGTTATAACTTTCAAGATACTTGTTTAACAATTCTGTAATCTCTGCCATTTCTCAGTGTGTTTCTGTTGATTGATTTTTATCCTTATTATACACTTTATTCCCCTCCCCCTCCTATTCTGAAGCTTAGAACCTTTCTCCATGCAGGAATCTGGGTAATCAAGGTTCCCTTCAATTCTACCCTTTCTTTCAGGAGTCAGAGTCTGACACTGCCTCTTCCAGTGTCTGAAAACCTAGTTTCATGTATCTTGTCTAGTTCTTTTTAGCTGTTTCAAGCAGAAGGTTGAAGCTGGTTCCTCCTATTCCATCTTGGTCCCAACCCAGTGTTTCTTTTATATAATTTAGGTTTCTACTATTGCTTGAATTAATTGTTTTGAATCTCTAATCTAATTGTGTCATTCTCCTACTTAAAAATCTTTGGTGATAATCTTTTACTTTCAAGTAAAAGTTCTAACCTGTAGTAGAGCATCTAAAGCCCTTCATATAATGTCTCTTTCCACATTCGTTTTAGGCCATTACTTTTTCCTTTCCTCATGCTACCTTCTAGACACATAGACACCCTATAATCAAACACACTCAGTTAACCACAATTCCTGAAATATACCATCCTAGTTTTTTTATTTTGTTTTTTTCTTTGTGCATACCCCTTTATCTTCTCAGGCTGTTGAGATCTTACCTACTCTAACAATACATGTGTCCTAGTTCAAATATAACCAATACTGCAAGGCCTTCTCTGACTTTCTCCTGACTGTCCTCAGCAAGATTGTTAGTCTATTGTTCCCTCTCCAGATATTTTCTGTTCCTTATGGAGCACTTATTGTAGTACTTACTAGTTTGTCTCAGTAGGCTGAGAATGCTTCCTGAGTAGAACTTGGTAAATTTATTCTGTAGAGGGCCAGATGATAATTAATTAATTAATTAATTTTAATTTTTAAATTTATTTTTGAGAGAGAGAGGGAGGGGCAGAGAGAGAGGGAGATAGAGAATCTAAAGCAGTCTCTGTGCTGTCAGTGCAAAGCCTGACATGGGGCTTGAACCCATGAACCGTGAGATCATGACCTGAGCTGAAGTCGTATGCTCAACTGACAAAGCCACCTAGGTACACCCAGGTAGTAAATATTTTAAAGTTTGAGGGCCCTTGAGGTCTTTGCTGCATATTATTCTTTGTTTTTCTTTACAAACCTTTGAAAATGCAAGATTCGTTCATAGATTAGCAGCCAAGCAAAAACTTTCTGCTGTAGGCTGTAGTCTGCTTAGAAAAAAGAGGTTATTCCGTTGGTCTATGTGTCTGTTTCTGTGCCAATACCATGCTGTCTTGATGATTACAGCTTTGTAGTAGAGGCTAAAGTCTGGAATTGTGACGCCTCCTGATTTGGTCTTCTTCAAAATTACTTTGGCTATTCGGGGTCTTTTGTGGTTCCACACAAATATTAGGATTACTTGTTCTAGCTTCACGAAGAATGCTGGTGCAATTTTGATTGGGATTGCATTGAATGTGTAGATAGCTTTGGGTAGTATTGACATTTTAACAATATTCTTCCACTCCATGAGCATGGAATGTTTTTCCATTTCTTTATGTCTTCTTCAATTTCTTTCATAAGCTTTCTATAGTTTTCAGCATACAGATCTTTTACATCTTTGGTTAGGTTTATTCCTAGGTATTGGACGCTTCTTGGTGCAATTGTGAATGGGATCAGTTTCTTTATTTGTCTTTCTGTTGGTTCATTATTAGTGTGTAAGAATGCAACGATTTCTGTACATTGATTTTGTATCCTGCAACTTTGCTGAATTCATGTATCAGTTCCAGCAGACTTTTGGTGGAGTCTATTGGGTTTTCCATGTATAACATCATGTCATATGCAAAAAGTGAAAGCTAGACATCATCATTGCCAATTTTGATGCCTTTGATTTCCTTTTGTTGTGTGATTGCTGATGCTGGAACTTCCAACACTATGTTAAACAACAGTGGTGAGAGTGGACATCCCTGTCGTGCTCCTGATCTCAGGGGGAAAGCTCTCAGTTTTTCCCCACTGAGGATGATGTTAGCTGTGGGCTTTTCATAAATGGCTTTTATGATCTTTAAGTATGTTCCTTCTATCCCGACTTTCTCAAGGGTTTTTATTAAGAAAGGGTGCTGGATTTTGTCAAATGCTATTTCTGCATTGATTGACAGGATCATATGGTTCTTATCTTTTATTAATGTGATGGATCACATTGATTGATTTGCGAATGTTGAACCAGCCCTGCAAGCCAGGAATGAACTCCACTTGATCATGGTGTATAATTTTTTTTTATATGCCATTGAATTCAATTTGCTAGTATCTTATTGAGAATTTTTGCATCCATATTCATCAGGGATATTGGCCTGTAGTTCTCTTTCTTTGCTAGGTTTCTGTCTGGTTTAGGAATCAAAGTAATGCTGGCTTCATAGAATGACTCTGGAAGTTTTCCTTCCCTTTCTATTTTTTGGAACAGCTTGAGAAGGATAGGTATTATCTCTTCTTTAAATGTCTGGTAGAATTCCCCAGGGAAGCCACCTATTCCTGGACTCTTATTTGTTGGGAGATTTTTGATAGCTGATTCAATTTCTTCACTGGTTATGGGTCTGTTCAAGTTTTCTATTTCTTTCTGTTTGAGTTTTGGAAGTGTATGGGTGCTTAGGAATTTGTCCATTTCTTCCAGGTTGTCCAGTTTGTTGGCGTATAATTTTTCATAGTATTCCCTGATAATTGCTTGTATTTCTGAGGGTTAGACACCCCAGAAGTAGACCCACAAAAGTATGAGCAGCTATTCTTTGACAAAGCAGGAAAGAATATCCAATGGAAAAAAAGTCTCTTTAACAAATGGTGCTGGGAGAACTAGACAGCAACATGCAGAAGGATGAAACTAGACCACTTTCTTACACCATTCACGAAAACAAACTCAAAATGGATAAAGGACCTGAATGTGAGACAGGAAACCCTCAAAACCCTAGAGGAGAAAGCAGGAAAAAACCTCTCTGACCCCAGCCACAGCAATTTCTTACATGACACATCCCCAAAGGCAAGGGAATTAAAAACAAAAATGAACTATTGGGACCTCATGAAGATAAAAAGCTTCTGCACAGCAAAGGAAACAATCAACAAAACTAAAAGACAACCAACAGAATGGGAAAAGATATTTGCGAATGACATATCAGACAAAGGGCTAGTATCCAAAATCTGTAAAGAGCTCAACAAACTCCACACCTGAAAAACAAATAATCCAGTGAAGAAATGGGCAGAAAACATGAATAGACACCTCTCTAAAGAAGACATTCAAATGGCCAACAGGCACATGAAAAGATGCTCCATGTCGCTCCTCATCAGGGAAATACAAATCCAAACCACCCTCAGATACCACGTCACGCCAGTCAGAGTGGCCAAAATGAACAAATCAGGAGACTATAGAGATGCTGGAGAGGATGTGGAGAAACGGGAACCCTCTTGGACTGTTGGTGGGAATACAAACTGGTGCATCTGCTCTGGAAAACAATGTGGAGGTTCCTCAAAAAATTAAAAAGAGGTCTACCCTATGACCCAGCAATAGCACTGCTAGGAGTTTACCCAAGGGATACAGGAGTGCTGATACATAGGGGCACTTTTACCCCAATGTTTATAGCAGCACTTTCAACAATCACCAAATTATGGAAAGAGCCTAAATGTCCATCAACTGATGAATGGATAAAGAGATTGTGGTTTATACACACAATGGAATACTACGTGGCAATGAAAAAGAATGAAATATGGCCTTTTTGTAGTAATGTGGATGGAACTGGAGAGTGTTATGCTAAGTGAAATAAGTCATAGAGAGAAAGACAGATACCATATGTTTTCACTCTTATGTGGATCCTGAGAATCTTAAGACCATGGGGGAGGGGAAGGAAAAAAAAAACGTTAGAGAGGGAGGGAGCCAAAGCATAAGAGACTCTTAAAAACGGAGAACAAACTGAGGGTTGATGGGGGGTGGGAGGGAGAGGCGGGTGGGTGATGGGTATTGAGGAGGGCACCTATTGGAATGAGCACTGGGTGTTGTATGGAAACCAATTTGACAATAAATTTCATATTAAAAAATAATTTTAGAAGATGGATTCTAAACTGAACACATAAACACATTTAAGATGGTAAAATATTTGTTATATGTATTTTACCATAACTAAAACTTAAGACAATAAAGAAAAACAGGAAAAAAAAAGAGAGGTCATATTTCATTCTTTTACCCAGTAGAGTGTCTGACCCTGAGAAGAAGCTCCATAAAAACATATAGTTCTTTAATAATGACCGTAAAATCTCTTGTAATATTTATTTAAAATTTTTAATGTTTATTTTTGAGAGAGCAAGATAGAGAGACAGAGCTCGAGTGGGGGAGGGGCAGAGAGAGAGAGAGAGAGAGAGACAGAGAGAGAGAGAGGGAGACAGAATCCGAAGCAGGCTCCAGGCTCCAGCCTCCAAGCCATCAGCACAGAGCCCGATGCGGGTCTCGAACCCACAAACTGTGAGATCATGACCCTAACCGAAGTGGGACGCTCAACCCACTGGGCCACCCAGGCACCCCTTTCCTGTGATATTTAAATACTTCATATGTGACAGTAACTCTTCTAAGAACATAGGTTTTACCATTTGGTTTGTGCAGCGTCACATCATACTGTAAGCATCATTTTGTAGATTAGGCAATGTTGCCATGAAGAAGTTTAGGAATTTGCCTAAGAAGTTAGAAAAGGAGTAGTAGGGGGACAGAGGCAGTGAAGTTAGAAAGGGAGTAGTTTAGGGACAGTGACAATTGTATATGTTCTTGCTATTTTGGTCTTAGCTCCCAAAGAGGACAAAATGTCCCTGCTGAATTTGATGTATTCAATCTCTCTCTCTCTCTCTCTGTCTCTCCCTCTCTGATGGAAAACAAATGTAGATTCACAAATGTAGATTGTAGAGTCTTTGACCTAAGTGTTCATCAGTTTCAAGGATAAGTAACCACATCTGCTCACTTCTATGTTTATCATATATAGTTTGGACAAAATATCAAAGTTGGGTTTCTAGGAATATAGGCATTACTTTTTAAAAATATGAAAAGTCTGGTGTCCCTGGGTGGGTTAGTCAGTTAAGCACCCAACTTCAGTTTAGGTCATGATCTTGTGGTTCATGAGTTCGAGCCCCCATTGGGCTCTGTGCTGACAGCTCAGAGCCTGAAGCCTGCTTCGGATTCTGTGTCTCCCTCTCTCTCTGCCCCTCCCCTACTGTCTCTTTGTCTTTTGCTCTCTCTCTCTTTCTCTCTCTCTCTCTCAAAAATAAAAATAAAACATTAAAAAATATATATAAAAATATGAAAAGTCTCAGATGTATTACCATCACCATTTTCTCCTTAAATTCTAGAAACTCCTATTCCTCCTTAAATATAATAATATCCTTCAAACAAAACACTTTGTCTAAATTGGTTTTCTGCAATATCTGATTTAGAAGCTGAAGAAACATATTATTTGAAAGCCCACACACAAATGTTTTATTTTTTTTTAATTTCTTGACCAAAAAGGAAAGGATAATTGTCTTTGTGTTTTATATAAAACATTACCTCATAGCTGTCAGTTTGTGACAGAGTGAACTCATGTGTGCTGATACTAAGAATCTTGATGATGCTTTTTGGGAATCCCAACAGGCTAGACTCGTTAACATTGTGGAACTGAAACTCCCATAATCAATCAAACCCTCATCATGAACCAAAACACCCTCAATGCAGCTGCCATTTATAATTAAGTGGTAATGATCTTTATAGGAAAGATTACAGTGGCATAAAAAGCACCTGCTGTCACAATTAGCTTTTCAAAAAGCAAAGGCTGTTTCACTGCCATATCTTTAAATAATAATTATTATTAGGCCAATTTAAAGCAAATTAGTAGGCGGTTTAGCGTTAAATATACAATATATTTATGTCAAGAGCACTATTGTAAAGACAGTTAATTTTCCTCACTGGAAATTCGGTGTGTTTTATCAGATGACAGCTATGCTCCTTCCTGAGTTGAGTTCTGCCACCCAGAAGACAGAAGAGGGTCTTGGGGGAACAGAGGCTCTGAACCTGAGGTGGGCTCCTGCCCAGGCAGGGGACCATTCTTGGGAATTATGTAACTGGTGTTTATTTCATTTTCTAAACATGGATCTCTTTGGCTTTTAATCACTGACATTTCTCCTTCCTTCCAGCATTTTATGTTGGTTATATCATTGTATTCCTGAAAAGTGTTATTGACATCCCAACAAAAAACAATAAAAAAATGATGCAATAGCAGCATCAATACGGAGTATAGATGGGTTGTTACAGGGTTGTCGCTGCCAGTTCTCACAAATGTCAGGGTGACCTCTGAGAATTAGGGAAAATTGGAGTTATAAATGTAGTTTGACATGCCTGTAAAGCAGATTGCTGTATTGTGTTCTTGTCTGAGGACACATCATTTCTAATCACTGGTCCAGTTTAAGTCAGATTTTGAGGCTGAGAACTGAGAAGACTAGGGCTGTGTCAGCTTGGCTTATCAGGGAAAACTTGGGAGGGGACAGTTATTGAGTCCCTACCCTTGGCTTACTTGACATAAAGCCATACACCTTCCCATAGGATAATTAACCATCAGGTGATGGGGTTGGGGGTGGGAGTTCCTGTACTTGACTCAATTCAAAAATGAATTCACACATATTTTATGTGGGGTGCAATAGCATATGCCGTGGCAAGTGGGGCTGAGAGGTTCACAGTTTGTTTTATCTAGCAAATGAGGTCTTTGGATTACCGTTTAGTTGGTGAAATTGATCACTTGGTAATGCATTTCTAAAGAGTTGAGCAGATGCCATAGGTAAGTTGGGAATGTTTATTTTGCTCATCACGTATTATAGTTATCTACCTATTTTATTTTTCACACATACAAAAAATGGCTTCCTGAGAGAAACAGTATCTAGGTAATGATTTGCCCATTTCTGCCTCTTTAGCATGGGTTGCATTTAATGACGAAATAGATTTTCTCCATGTCATTGATCATGGGTTAAATTTCTGTGGAAATGACATTGCTTCTTTGAGATCCTATGGAATCTCAAACTTACTGGAAAGAGGCTCCTTAGATGCTCTCTAATGCCATTGACATCTTTATGTGTTCCCACTTGGAGACATTTTTCTTTAGTTTCCATAGCATTTGTTCTCCAGTCTTATTCCTTTTCTCTGTGAACAGTGTTGGATTTGAACCCCTTCTGTTGACTTCTTTTCCATTTAAAGGCTCCCCTAGTGCCTGCCCTAAGATTTTCCTCACCACACTCTCTGCTTGGAGAGGGTCTTGGCATCAACTTTCACCTGCTAAGTTTATCCTTACCTCAACTCTCGTTCAAGTTCCTGGCTTCCATTTATTGTTGCTATTTACCTTCATTCACAGCAGCCATTTCAGAGCAACATGCCCTAAACTTGCCATCTTTCTTCCCAACCTGCCTGCCTCTCTCCTCCTCCTTCCTTTGACAACTGCTCCTCTCCCTTCCCAGCAGCCAGGCATGAAGTCTCAGCATCAACCTGGATCCCCCTTCCTCCTTCCTATCATCCTCCCTCAGTGACCCTGCCGTGTCACCCTCACTTCTGCAAGGACATGGTGTACCAGAATGGTTAAAAACAGTGTTCTGGAACCAGAGGTTGGATTCCTTAATGGGTGCCCTGAGGTAATCTTTAACCTTTCTGTGCCTCAGTGTCTGCATCTGTAAAACTAAGATAAAAGAACTTACCTCAAAGCACTCTTGTGAGGATGAAATGAGTTCCTTACTTATTCTCAGAGCACAGCAACATGCACAGGAAACACCCAAAAGATGTAAGCTGTTATGATTGTTATTAGTTGTTGCGGGTGCCCCCTCCAGTTCTCCCTGTGATGATGTTGATCCAGGCACTTGTCATTTCTTGGCTGGACACTGGAATAATTCCTGAATGACCTCCTCATCCCCAGGATCTTGTCAGTCCATTTCACCTTACATTCTGCTGCCAGAAATATCTGGCAGATGGCCAAGATTTTTACTTTCCTGCTCAGAAAGTTTTAACTTAGACAATAAGGTCTTTAACTCCTTTGTTTGTCCTTGAAGGTTCTGTACGATTTTCCACCGCCATTGATCAGTATTCCCTTGCAGGGCCCTTTCAGCCCAGCCAAGGTGAATGTTATACTTTTCTCCATTTTTGTTCTGCCCACCTCCTTGCCCATCTTGCCCACCTCCTTGCCTTTGCTCACAGGGGATCATCAGCCTGGATCCCCTTCCTCTTCACACTCTTCCCTATCTGGCCAAGGATTCTTTGTTTCTGAAGGCCTGCTCACAAGGCTCTACCCATGGAAACTTCTTTTATCATCTCCATGGCCCCACAAAAGGTATGTGTCCTTCGTTTTATCTCCCATAGCAACTTATTTATATAGCTCTTATGATTCTTTTTACTTTCTGATACATATTTTAGTTATGTAAGTACCTTGATTATTCCTAGGTTTAGAGCACATTTATACTTGGTGCAATTTTAAATTCCTCTCATAGGTACATAATGCCTTACTCATAGGCAGTGGTCAGTACATAAACATGGCATGAGTGAGTGATTCCCCCTGAGTCTGTGTGTCCAGCAAAGGGCATTCAGGTAGGAGATGCCCAATATGTCTTAAAAAAGGAACAGAAAAAAAATATATATTCTTTATTCCCAGGCAAAATTATTTATTTATTTAATTTATTTTTTAAATTTAAATTCCAGTTAACATGTAGTGTAATAATGGTTTCAGGGGCAGAACCCAGTGGTTAATAACTTCCATATAACATGTAGTGCTCATCTCAACAAATGTCCTCCTTAATGTCCGTCACCCACTTAGCCCATCCTCCCTCCCCTCCAGCAACTCTCAGTTCCCTGTATTTAAGAGTTTCTTAAGGTTTGTCCCCTTCTCTGTTTTTATCTTATTGTTCCTTCCCTTCCCTTATGTTTGTCTGTTTTGTTTCTTAAATTCCACATGACTGAAATCATGTGATATTTGTCTTTCTCTGACTGGCTTATTTCACTTAGCATAATACACTCTACTTCTGTCCATATTGTTGCAAATGGCATGATTTCATTCTTTTTGATCACTGAGTAATATTCCATTGTATATAGGTATATACCACATCTTCTTTATACATCGGTTGATGGACGTATGGGCTCTTCCCATAATTTGGCTATTGTCGATAGTGCTGCTATATAAACATTGGGGTGCATGTGCCCCTTCAAATCAGCATTTTTGTATCCTTTGGATAAATACCTAGTAGTGCAATTGCTGGATCATACTGTAGTTCTATTTTTAATTTTGTGAGGACCCTTCATACTGTTTTCCAGAGTGTCTGCACCAGTTTGCATTCCCACCAACAGTGCAGAAGTGTTCCCCTGTCTCTGCATCCTCACCAACATCTGTTGTTGCCTGAGTTGTTCATTTTAGCCATTCTGATCGGTGTGAGGTGGTACCTAATTGTGGTTTTAATGACAAAATTATTCATTATTCACAGCAAAACCTCTCTGACTCTTTCTAGTAAGAGTTGCATTTGAACTTACAGAAGCCACAGCATTTGGGAGTCTACATAGACCTTGTAAGGAGTGGTCCAATCCCCTGTGGGAAAAAAGAGGCCCAAAGGGGAGAGTGGCTAATCCAAGATGGCAGATCCAGTTATCAGTAGCAGAGTATCTCAGTGGCTAAGACTGCTGGTGAGTTCTGTACTCTTGGGCTCATTGGCTTCCCTTTCGATTGTTTTAAAATAATCTTTTTGTGGTCTAGGAGTAGTAATCAGAGAGTTTGAGTCAAGTTTCTTTCCAACTAAAATAATTTCCAAAGGGAAAAATTATTCACCATTTATAAAGAAGTTATGATTAGCATAATGGTACATCTTGAATAATGAGACAATTTAGACTGCTGAATATTTGTGCTACTTAAATATAAGAAGTGTTGGAAACACTGCAAGCAATGTGGTAGGGAGACATTAGTGTACATGGCTTCTTACTGAAGTTCACTTCACAAAAACTTTTCATATGCAGGTCTGGTTATTTGTACACACCTTCCCTTCTCTTCTGTCTATTACAAAGTTTTGTTTCTTTCCCTCTTTTTCGAAGTGTCATTTAGAGAATGATTTCCTCATCTATTTAGTGTAGATACAGTGTTAACCTCATTGGATCTATGAGAATTTAGTAAAAGAATGTGCATAAAAGCACCTGATGCAAAACAAGTACTCAGTTACTATGATTCTCCATTTCTTCTTTGTTTCCATAGAATATATGTTGCCATTCCCTACTGTTTGTTCAAATTAGACATGTCAATATCTCCTAGTAGTTTTCAGTTGCCCCCAAGCAGAGCCTTAGAATCCCTTTGAGCACTACCCTCCAGGCGGTACTATCAATCAGATGGGGTTCACACGAGATAAAACTTATTTGTCGTCCTGTCCTGGTAAATGATAGATGATTTTTCCCCCACTTCTAAATATGGTTCAACTACATTGGTCTGCTTGTTTCTACCCCATCTCAGTCTAGAAGTTTGCCTTCTGACTTTGGTTTAGTTTACGTTCTAGTCGTATTCTCTCTTGGTTTCTATTTCTTTTTCCATATTCTAAAAATATTTCAAAGAAACAAAAAATATGACTTAACTGGGCTTGGATATATAAAGTTATGCTATGTTGCATTGATTGTCGTAACTTTATTAGTTTGGTTACTCCTCCATTCTCTCAAAGAAAAGTATTTCCCTTTTGTTTTACCAAAAAATATGAAAGATTGTAGCCCAAAACGCATTTTTTGAAAATTTGAAGACCAGGGTGAAAAACCAGAAGTGAAAGAATCTGAACGTAATATTATGTAGACAATTCCTATAAATCAGAGAGACCTTGGTTTGAACTTATACTCGTTTTGAATTTTGGAATACCTCGAGTACTTTCTAGTCATTAACTATAATCTGTGGAATCAGAATAAAACTGTCTCCTGGTTATAAGGACTTACAAGAGGTGGGTCATGAAGAGTGCTTTCTTAACACAGAGCCTGTCACTGAAAAAGGATTCAAACAATCACAGAAATTATCAATTTATCCAAGTGTATTTTCAGTGTCAAAAACAAGGAAAGTAATTCTGTAAATTTTCCACTGGAAAAATTGCATCTTATTTCCTTCTTGTGAAAGAATGCATGACCTTTGACAAAAATCTCAAACTTTTAAAAAGCAAAAAAAAAATTGCTTAATGAGCTAGTTTGCCAGACATTGAGAGACCAAGTGGAAGATCTTTAACATGTGGATCCCCTTTCTCTCTCTCTCTCTCTCTCTCTCTCTCTCTCTCTCTCTCTCTTTCTTTCTTTCTCTCTCTCTCTTTCTTTCTCTCTCTCTCTCTCTCTCTCTCTCTCTTTCTTTCTCTCTCTCTCTCTTTCTTTCTCTCTCTCTCTCTCTCTCTTTCTTTCTCTCTCTCTCTCTCTCTTTCTTTCTGTCTCTCTCTCTCTCTCTCTCTCTCTCTCTTTCTTTCTGTCTCTCTCTCTCTCTCTCTCTCTCTCTCTCTCTTTCTCTCTCTCTTCTTTCTTTTAGTAAAATAATTACCCTCAAATAGTCTACAGAAGCTACGATATCTTGTGGAAAATAACCTTAATGGTATAATGGAGCTGAGTGTTAAAGCTGAGCTCAGTTAGCATTAGGAGTATACTTTCAACTGAAATGTATTTCAGTGGAAGGATGTACTAAACTGTTAAAGGAATATGTCTTGAGTGGGACAGAACAGAGCCAGAGGTGAAGATTCCTTTTTTAATCTATATTTTTGTATCACTTGAATTTTTGCGATAAACATGGACTATTATTTTTTGATAGTGAATTTTTAAAATGCCATTACATTTTAATTTTTTAAATGTTTTTATTTCTTTTTGAGAGAGAGAGAGACAGAGAGACAGAACACAAGTGGGGGAGGGGCAGAGAGAGAGAGGGGGAGACACAGAATCCCAAGCAGGCTCCAGGCTCTGAGCTGTCAGCACAGGGCTCGAACTCACAGACTGTGACATCATGACCTGAGCTGAAGTCTGACACTAAACCGACTGAGCCACCCAGGCGCCCCTAAAATGCCATTACGTTGTAAATGCAAGTCATTTTTACTTTTGGCCCAGGGTAGAATAATGACACAGCTGAAATTTGTGGTCTGGGTTTTCTGCCTCTTTATTCTCTACAGTTTGATTCCATTTCCTTCTCTCCATACTGAAACATCCATATTATTTTTCTATCATAGTTTACTGCCAAAAATGACATCAGAAATGTATACATTCTTTAACATAAATAATTTCTAAGAGCACACATGTTTTGTCCTTCTGAAATATATTTGTTGTTTAATGAAGATCAAAGTCATAGGTCAGACATGTAAACCCCTCTACTTGAATTTCTATTATCTATCAGCAAGAGAGAGGTTTTTTTTTTTTTACATTTTCAAATGTTTATTTATTTTTGAGAGAGAGAGAGGGAGAAAGAAAGAGCATTGCAAGGTAGAGGAGGGGCAGAGAGAGGGAGACAGAGGATCTGAAGCAGGCTCTGAGCTGACAGCAGAGAGCCCAACGAGAGGCTCAAACTCATCAACCAAACCGTGAGATGTGAAGTCAGATGCTTAACTAACTGAGCTACCCAGGCATCCCAAGAGAGGGTTTTTAAAGTGACGACTTTCTGGATCCATAAAGTCATATCATTAATACGTTGGATGCAGTCTATTCTGCCTTGTAGGATTATTGACTGATGCTTGGTGATACTGCACCAGTATGTGTAGATCTTGTAAATGATTATAAGAAATATAATGTTGTTGTTGTTCTAGTGAAGAGCTCTTCAAGAATTTAGAGCAAATGAATAACAGTATCTACCTTAATTTTAAAATGATTGCTCCTGGGGCGCCTGGGTGGCTCAGTCGGTTAGGCGTCCGACTTCAGCTCAGGTCATGATCTCGCAGTCCGTGAGTTCAAGCCCCGTGTTGGGCTCTGTGCTGACAGCTCAGAGCCTGGAGCCTGTTTCAGATTCTGTGTCTCCCTCTCTCTCTGACCTTCCCTCATTCATGCTCTCTCTCTGTCTCAAAAATGAATAAACGTTAAAAAAAAAATTAAAAAAAAAAAGATTGCTCCTCCTGGGGCGCCTGGGTGACTCAGTCGGTTAGGCATCCGACTTCGGCTCAGGTCATGATCACACACTTCATGGGTTCAAGCCCTGCGTTGGGTTCTGATGACAGCTCAGAGCCCGGAGCCTGCTTTGGATTCTGTGTCTCCCTCTCCCTCTGCCCCTACCCTGCTCGCTCTCTGTCTCTCTCTCCCAAAAATAAATAATCATTAAAAAAAATTTAAAATGATTGCTCCTAAGATAAAATAAAATAAAAAAGAAAGGAAAAGAAAATGATTCCTTCAGCTATTTGATTGAAAGTAGGCCTTAGGCAAGCCAGAACTGGAAACAGACCCCTTAGGAGACTACTGCAATAATTTAGTTGGGAAAGTATGGTAGCTTGGGTAGGGTAGGGGAAGTGATGCTAGTAAGAATTTGTCAGATGCTGGATACATTTGAAGATAGAGCCATTAAGATTTCCTGATGGACTGGCTATAATCAAGTTGCAAGAATCAATGGTGACTCCCAAGGACTTTGGCCCCCACAGTTGGAAGGGTGAAGTTGCCATCAAGTGTGATGGTGAGTGGGATTTCACGCTGATTCTCCTCACAAGGTTCAGGTGAAAGTTTTCTAGGAGGGGCTAAGGGGAAGTATTGGTCCTCATCTTGATGGTCTCTCTGTGTTCATCTCCTGTGTCTGAGTTCTCCAGCTGTTTTTAATTTGTATCTGACTTAGGTCAAATGAGCAACATTTTTGTGTCAGGATGAGTACACTAACCGAAGAGAATTCTTTATCACTTTCTTCACTTGCTGAAAGATCAAATTTTAGGTTCAGAATCTTCATAAACTGTCCTAATAGAGCTATGATGATTTATGTTCTGATTAGTATTAATGCATCTGTAGAGTACTAGAATTTAAGAACATGCACCTCTCGTAACTGCCCTGGAAATAAATATGTGCTGCAGGACTGTGGAAATATTTGAGGAGGGCCTGTTCTCATCACTGCAATGCTCCAGTGTTACTGTGTTAAATGCTACTCTCAGCCCAAACTGCATTAGAAATTTTCTTTCTTTCTTTTTTAATGTTTATTTACTTAGAGAGGGAGAGAAAAAGCACTAGCAGGGTAAGGGCAGAGAGAGAAAGGAGAGAGAGAGAGAATGAATGAATGAATGAATGAATGAATGAATGAATAAATGAATCCCAAGCAGGCTCCACACTGTCAGCACAGAGACTGATACAGGGTTCAAACTCCTGAACCGGGAGATCATTACCTGAGCAGAAACAAAGAGTCAGATGCATAACTGACTGAGCCACCCCAGAAATTTTCCTTCTGTTTAAGTATCTCTTGCCCACTTATGTATGGATGACATCAGACCAATAAAGCCACTGAGAAATCTGCCAATTGTATGTTATAATTTACTTATATTACCCATACGAAGAATGTTGCCTGTTTCTTATCCATCCATCTAATAAGGATGAAATAATAGAGAAGACATTTGTTCATTTCTCCTTTAAAAATGTTTCATATCTAGCCTAGACTATAGGGCAAATAAGGTTTTCATTTTTGCAAGAACACTATTATACATTCTCCTTGAACCCCAAATGGCATGAGAACATTTTGTGATTATATTTTCTGAGCACAGTTAAAGAAATCAATGGAAACCAAGCTGAATGGCTATAAAATGTTCTGGAACAAGTGTTAAATAGAATCAAGGGACTAAAGAGAAGGACTGGGGATGTTTTATGCTGCAAGCCTTTTAAAAAAGGATATGGATAGAATAGTTTTCAAGGACTAGAATAAAGCTGTTCCCTTTACCAAACTATTTATTTTAGTCCTTGCATGATCTTTCCTTTTCTTCTTTGGCTGATTAGTATTCCCACTAATCACAATGAGGTAAACAGTCTTTAACAAAGAAAGATTTTTACTTTGATGCATCGCACAAGGGTTCTTAATGAAGACAATACAACAAATGATGTAAGTGGTCTGAATAGGACCTGAATACCGTTTCTCCAACTTTCGACAGGAAGGATAAAAGCAACTTAATGCACCCCTCAAGAAAAATAGCAGAACATATTTTCTCATTCTCACTTGTTCCTCTATCCTTCTTATCCCCTTGTACACACAAGCAGGATGTGCACAGTGGTAATTATTTCACTTAGAGTGAAGTGGTCTTTCAAAACCTGACAGGAAATGTAGTGAAAGAAAGGTTGGGACTGGCCACTTGAAACTAGCGGATGTGTAACCCTCCTCAATCCTCTGTTTCTTCAAAAAGAAAAGTGAGTAACAGACTTTCCTGTAAGTTGCAGAGTATAAGTAGTTAAAAGAACTCCTGTAACCACCTTCCTTTCTTATCTCCACAGCAAAGGCAAGACACCGTTTGAATATAATCATCAGAGGGACCATATGTTCCAGTCATGGTGTATGACTCTTGTCCTTGTATATTTATTAAAATTGTCAATTCTTCTCAGGTTGAATAATTAATTATATGATCATCTGAGCCATAAGAGGTTCTGATCTCCAGAGAAGCTTCTCTTTGACTAAATGAATGGGCTGAATGTCCCTTTCAAGGTTATGAGAGATTCATGTGTGTAGAGCTGATAATCACGCATAGGAACAAATTTAGACTGGTTCAGCTTCAGGAAGTAAACTCCTGTAGTCCTTTGTCATATGTGGCTAACTATTCAGGTATGTTTTGGCTTTTCTTTCCCTTCTTCCTAAAAGGGGTAGAGTTTAACCATGATTAAAGTGCACTGGTCCCAAATTTCAGAGGTTGGAAAGTTTCAGGTATTTAAGAGTTTCTGTTGAGCCGTAACTGTTGAAGTGTGTGTGCACACACCCTCTACTTGGGATAAGAGGAGTTTATAACCTCTAGTAATGGTCTTATTGTTCCATCAATTAGAGAAAAAATTATTATCAGACTTACCTTTCCTCCGTTAGCAAATATAAAACTAGATGAAAGATTTGAAGCAACCTTTTTTAAGGCATTGGAAACTAGACTGCACAGATCTGTGATCCTTAAAAGAAGGGAAATAAACAAGATGAGCTCCCTATGCACTCCGGCTTTTTCATGTGAGGGCACTTCCCAAGTGATGACACGTGGAAGAAGAACCTGCATGGAAAATAGCTCTCTTGCTGGACAAAGGAAGTAGACTGCAAAATTTATAGGGTGTTGAAACTTGCAAGGTAGGATACTAGAGTGTAGGATGCTATGTAGAGAAGAAATATCAGAAATCTGATTTTGTGTTTCTTTGAGTCTTTAGCTGACTATGCATATATAGTGAAACTCTGCCAGTTCTCGCAGAAAATAGTTACTGATGGCTTTTAGCTGAATGGATATTCTGAAGATAGCATAGGGTTGGGAAAAGTTGGAAATCCCAATATTCAGAGGGAACATACCTCAGTGAACATATTAGGTGTTTAGTTGAGATGCCATAAAGGCCATGCATTAGGAATAAGCTACTTTAACCCTATAGGCAAGGTTACTGTATCCCTGCCCTAACAAAGCCTTCAGCAAATCCTTCTACTAATCAACTTAGTGCCTCCCAGGAAAAGAAAAGTTAACTAGCTTTAAGAGAAAAGAACAAGTTCTAGACTTGCAGCGATGTAGCACTCAACAGCATCCAAGTGATAACAAAACATTATTAGACAAATGAAGAAACAGGAAAATGTAAACCTAATAAGGAGAAAAACAGTCAATAAAACAGACCCAGAGATGACATAGATATTTGAATTGTGAGACAACATTTTGAAAAACTCTTATAGATGTTAGATGATTTAAAAGAGCTTAATGAGCCAACCCAGGGAAAATCTCAGCAGAGAAACAGAAATTATAAAAATAACCAATGAAAGCACTTGTGCTAAAAAAGACATCATTTACAAGGAAAAATTCACTGAGTCAGCTTATTATCTGTTTGGCAACAGCAGGAGAAAAATCACTGAATTTTATGTTTGGACACTAGAAATGATATAAATGGAAGCATAACAAAGAAAAAACTTTAAAAATGGATTTAACCACGTTTAGGGCAATATCAAACAATATAACAGTGTAAGTTGGACTTTTGGTAAAAGAGTATGGAGAGATTGGGAAAGGAAGATATTTGAAGATGTAATATCAAAACTCTTTCAAATTTCATGAAAAATACCAATCAACAGATCTAAGAATATCTGCAAACCCCAAGTAAAATAAACATAAAGAAAATAACATGTGGGCACAGCATAGTCAAGTTTCTGAAAGTCAAACATAAAGAAAATATCTACAGGAGAAAAGACATATAAAGTAGAACTATGTTCAGAAATACTGTTGACTTCATGGAAAACAGTGCATGCCAGAAGTCAGTTAGTGACATCTTTAAAGTACTGAAAGAAAAAGGTAAACCTAGAGTTCTCACCTCAATGAAAATATCCTTCAGAACATAAGGTGAAATACCAACTTTAAAAACAAGCAAAAGCAGAGTTAACCAGCAATGTTAAAGGTAGTTATTCAGACCCAAGGGAAATGATATCGGGTGGAGTCACAGATCCACATGAAGATACACAGGATGCCAAAAAAGTAAATACTTGGATAACGGGAACTACTTGGTATGAGTAATTCCTTAACTTCTTTACAAGATTCCTAAAGTATATGATAGTAGCACACAGAAATCGTATATGTGTATTTGCATGTTTTGAATGAAACTACCAACCCACTTAGCCAAATTGGTATTTATAGATCACTTCAGCTAAAGACTCACAACACAGGTCCTTTTTCATGGTACATAGAACATTCATCAAGCTAGATCATAGGATGAGCCGTAAAATTATTACCAATAAGTTCCAAAAAATTGAAACCTTGGTGACTACAGTAGAATCATACTAGAAATCAACAACTAGTCATATGGGATGACTCCATTTTTCTGAAATTCTAGTACAGCCAAAACTATTCTATGGAGGAAGAGATCAGTGCTGTTGTTGCTTCTTTGGGGGATGTGTAGGAACTGACTGGGAAGAGGCATTCAGGGAAAGTTCTCAGGCGATGGAAATGTTCTCATATTGTGACCTAGGTAATGGCTATACAATATCAATAAAAAAAATACATAGTCTGGCAGAAAATATTTACAAAACATAAATCTGACAAGTTCTTACATCAAGAGTATATAAAGAATTCCTATGGCTCAATAGAAAGAAGACAAATTGCCCTATTAAAAATTGGGCAAAAGACTTGAAACAGACATTTCACAAAGGGAAATGTATGAATGGCCTGTATAAATATGAAAAAGTCATCAGTGCAGTTAGTCATCAGGGAAATGCAGAGTAAAACCGCAATGAGATACGACTACATACTGACTTAGTTGGCTAAAATTAAAAAGACTGATCACAGCTACTTGTGCTGAGGATGTGGAATAATAATAAATTGCTAGTGAGGAGGGTAGAATGTTGTACTACCCAAAGAAAAAGGTTTTGCAGATTAGAAAAAAAATTTTTTACAGAGTTAAACCTGTACCTGTTCTATAAACTTCTTCAGTATTTACCCAAGATGAACGAAAGCATTTTTCCCCCCGCAAAAGATTTCTTAAGGTATGTTTATTACAGAGGTATTCGTAACAGCCTGTAACTGAAAACAATCTAAATGTCCATCAACGGGATAATGGACAGACAGTTGTGCTGCATTCATGTAATGCTACTCAGCAATAAAAAGGAACAAAGTACCAATATGCACAATGACATGGCTGAATCTCAAATAGGTGCTGAGTAAAAGAAGCCAGACACACACCAAAAGAACAGATGGGATGACTCCATTTTTATGAAGTTCTAGTACAGGCAAAACTTCTATGGAGGAAGAGAGCAGTGCTGTTGTTGCCTCTTTGGGGGATGGGCAGGAGCTGACTGGGAAGGGGCATTCAGGGAAAGCCCTCAGGCGATGGAAATGTTCTCATATGGCAATGGTTATACAAATTATACATTTGTCAGAATTCACCAACCTGTAAAATTAAGAATCAAAAAATGAATTCATTTGAACTAATAATAGAAAAAAGTTAATGGCCCCAAAAGAAAAGTCTACTCTTCCCCAGAGAATGCAGCAGAAGGAAAGGGCAGTTGGCATTGTGAAGGGTGGGAAGAGAGGGAAGGGGGAATTCTCAGCACTTCCAAGCAGAAATACACAGTTTCAGCATGAAAGATACAAGATCTATGAGATTTCTTGGCCCTCAGTCACTCTAAGTTGGAGGGTGTGGTGGCACTGAATTGAGGTGTTTTGGATCAGTTACGAGGTGACTCAGAGTTCATTTCCTTTCTGATTTATAGCTCATTTTTTAGAGTGTTGTCCAGAGCTAGTTTGGAAGTAGAATGGTAGATTGAGCACTGAGCCTTAAATTCAGCACCGTCTCTGCACTCTGAGTTAATGTATTTGTGTGGAATTCTTAACCCCTGTAGACTTCAGCTGTGGAATAATACGAATTTTATCAGATGATATTTGTCAAGGATGTTGGGATGTAGGAATGAAAAAGTCATGAGGAAAATACTGGTCATTATTTTATGACTATAAAAGTGCTTTCTCTCTCTCTCTCTCTCTCTCTCTCTCTCTCTCTCTCTCTCTGTATGTCAATGAAACTGGGCTGTTTCAGTAACTGATTCCTGTTGTTTGCCCTTATGTAAATGCCTGTTTTGTTGGTAATTCTGCAAGTGTTTGCTCAGGTAATTGTGTGAACTATTAAAGCTCTCTTTATACTCTGGCCCTTCATTCTGAAAAAGACATGCTTTTAATAAACAGCACTTTTAGGGACACCTGGGTGGCTCAGTTGATTAAGCATCTGACTTCAGCTCATGTCATGATCTCATGGTTCATGGGTTTGAGCCTCACGTTGGGCTCTGTGCTGACAGTTGAGAGCCTGGAGCCTACTTCAGATTCTGTGTCTCCCTCTCTCTCTCTGCCCCTCTCCTGCCTGTGCTCTCTCCCTTTCTCTCTCTCTCTCTCTCTCAAAAATAAATAAACGTTAAAATAAACAGCACTTTTAGAAATCTTGCAGCTCAGACTGAAGATGAGACTGTTAGTAGGATTTTATTTAGGGAGAAACAAAGTCCTTTCAACGTGTTTTTACTTTTAGACTGTTCTAAAATTCACTTAGGGTAAAAAAAATCTCATTAATTAATATTTGATTAAACCAAGCTCTAAACAGGAAAGTTCCTTCATTGCTCTCCCATTAGCCTCTGGGTTTCTTCCTTCAGCTGTTATCTTGGCCTGTTGTGCCCATGGCCACCTTCTGGGCCCAGTAATGGCTGTTGTGTTCCTTTAAGGCCCACCTCCATTGAGGTGATGCTTAAACTTTGGGTGTTGATCACTCCATCTTCTGTGCTTTGAAAGCTAGGCTGTGAGCACCCTGAGGGCAGGGGCTGTGCTTTATTCCTCTTAAACTCCAAGTGTAGTGTCTAGCGTACCATGCCAAATTTGTGCTGAATATATGGACAAATGTATATGAATACATGAACAAATGAGATATGAATGATAGTGAATAAATGAAGTAGACTTCTTAATTTCTTAAAGTTCATTTAGGCTTTCAGTAAAAGGTAAGGGTTGTTTTTTTTTTTTTATATAAAGAAAATGTAGGGGCGCCTGGGTGGCGCAGTCGGTTAAGCGCCGACTTCAGCCAGGTCACGATCTTGCGGTCCCTGAGTTCGAGCCCCGCGTCGGGCTCTGGGCTGATGGCTCGGAGCCTGGAGCCTGTTTCCAATTCTGTGTCTCCCTCTCTCTCTGCCCCTCCCCCTTTCATGCTCTGTCTCTCTCTGTCCCAAAAATAAATAAAAAAAAAAAAAAAAAAAAAAGAAAATGTACCATACAGATTTTATAAAGGAATCTCCATTTTATTTTATACAGAGCTGTAATATATTTAAAACTGAAAGTGAGCTTGTTTTTATATTTGGAATAAATCACCAAGTATGGATATATGAATACTCTTGCATATCTGAAATGAAAGAAGTACCTTCTTTACCTATAATCTTATGGCTATGTCCTAGCTGAGTTGTCTCAGTGACCCAACACAAGGCTGTTTTCACCAACAGGGTAAGGGGCTTGGTATAAACACACTAATCAGGCTTTTGTGATGAGGATTATCCTGTCTAATTGAGGAACATTACCTCGTATTTCATCTTCAGTTACATTCATGGTCAGCTGAGTGGCCAACATATGTTTGCCCTAATTATTTGCCCCCAAATGACTGCGCTAATTGTTTTTCTGAGTAGAGATGGGATTCTTGGGAGATTGAATACAAATGCCGTCTATGATTCATAAATGGATTTTGGCTAGGTAGACATTTTAAACCCCACAGACATCTTGAGGGCTTCCTGGCTGAGAAAGGGGAGCACCATGATAACTTATGGGGCATGGTGTGGAAGAGACAAGATTGCTTGGATATTGTCGAGTTAAAAAGTCTAGCATATTGTTTTGGTGACTGTCTGTATTCTTACAATTACTGTGCTTTCCTGATGAGACTCTGAGCTCCACAGTGGCTGGGTCACTTTGTTTTTTCACTCTGTATCCTCCACACCTTTTGCTGAGGATGTGGAACAACAGTACATTGCTGGTGAGAAGGTAAAATGTTGTAACTCCCAAAGAAAAGGGATTTGCAGGTTAAAAGTTTTTTTTCCCCCGATTTGTACTTTCTGAGCAGGTAATAAGTAATTGTCAAATGAATGAATGAATTGGGATATGCATTGCAGATCAAATGCTCCTTAAAAGCAATCTCTCCACTCTGATATTTAGAAAGCTAGATGTGTAGTAATTTATCTGGGCAGTTCTTGCATCACTTACTTTCCACTTATATGGTGGTTATTTAAGTGCATACTTAATCTTACTATTAGCTTCTCACTTTCTTGTCCGGAGGAAATATTTCTAACTTACCTTTACATTTTCTACAGTGCCTACACTGTTCAGCCTTCAATTAGGTCATTTGTTGAATGAATGAATCATAAGGAACCCTGTAAAACTTAAAGTGATGTTTATTGCTACTTACTTATTAACACTCAATAAATATTTTGTTGGAAAGCAAGGGATTTTATCTCCATTTGTATCAAATCAATCAAGCATGGAGTCAGTGACAAATACTCTTCTTCCTGGGCATGTGACATGTGGAAGCTCTTGAGGATGCCTTGTTTGAGTAGAATATACTGTGGGAGCACATCCTTCTGTGAGTTCCTAATTCTTTTATTCAGAATTTCTTTAGTTATATCATGCTTCTATTAGACAAATGTGCTGGTTCTCACAGAGTGCAGACAGGTAAAAGATGCTTTTAACTACATATCAGTTTAGCTATGACCAGCAACAAGATTCTAGTTATCAGAGAATCAAATTAACTTTGTAGCCCTTGTGCTGTGGACCTTGTATCCTTGATATCTGGCCTATAATGATGAAGGTAAAAAGGTTCACTCTTTGCTCCTACCTTGGGCAACCCTTTGGCAGAGAGGTCTGTGAGCTTTCACCAACTCCTTAGACATACTTATTCACCCTGAGCTGATGTATGTATTTCCCAACCCAAGGAAAATTTAGTGGGGTCTCATGCTTCCCTCCAGCCTCTTTTCTGAGCTAAAGTCTTGAAACACTTTATATTTGCAAGTAGGAACAAGCAACCTATCTCTCATATGGGTTGAGGTTGACCCATAGGCTTTGAATCCTTTTTGTTGTGGCAATAGGAATGGGGAAAACAGCAAAATGGAATGACGGACAGGGTTTAGCAGGATGTTCTATAAGCAGAACCAGAGAATCAAAGAGAAAATAGCAAGCGGAAAAATGGGGAAGATCCAGGATCTTGATATGTTCCAAAGTCCAGTGGTATGGGAAGTTTGAAGAAGGGGAAGTGAACAGAGTTGATTACCTAGAGAATGCAGAAAACAAGAAGTGAGAAAAGAAGTAATTTCATTCGTCAGGAAGGCTATTGGAGACTTTAAATTGTGCCATTTTAGGACAGGTCACATGGAAATAAGCAGTGAAGAAACGGAAGCAATGACTGTAATCCACTTATTCTAGAAAGCTAGCCGGGTTCTCTGGAAGTCACTTTTCATGTCTGTTACCTTTACTTTTCCTTTCTGTTGGCTTAGCTTGAGTCATAAAAACTTTTCATTTGAGTCAGAGCAGGAAAAGAATTTCCTGTAGCTGGGGAATTTGGGCAGAGTTGGCAAGGTCATCCCGTTGGCCATCTTCACATTCAGTTTCTTTCTCTATTTTAATAACATTGGGTGATGATGATGAGTGGTTCTGTTGTGACATTAGAACTGTTTTCATGATTTCCACATGCCGTGAAATGAGATCTGAGTTACCAAAAGGTTACATTTATTGGAATACAGAAATGACAGTGGGAAGGGGGTAGAAAAGAGGAAGCTGTGGAAGATGGTTGAGAACACTAAGATTTGGGGGAAGTGGTGGTGGAGGCTGAGGGCAACACATTTATCACAGAGGCAGAGATTTAGGGGCTCAGTGCTTGGTGTTGACCTCCGGTTAGACGGATGGGCTTTGTTGGTGTTCTCATAATGAAACTCAAGAGAAAAGATCCCTAGTGGTTTTGCTCCTTCTGAGTTCCTGTGCCTGGGTATGGCTCTGGCTTAGCCTGGGATGGGTCCAGAGACGTTTTTGTAGACACTAGTGTTATGTTGTTGAAGTAAGGTCTGTTTACCACTTGCCACTTACTACTGCTCTAAGGAATGGAGGAAGGGGGGACACTTACTGGGTCGCCTAAAGGAAAGAAAGCCTGAGTTCTGGTGCCTGTTCTGTCTGGTGTTTGCCTAATACACACACACCTTTGCCTTTCACCAAACATCTCTACCCAGCATCTCGAATCTTAGCTTTCTTGCCTGTAAAATGGCTTTACTAATAGCCTATCTCCCAGGGTATTTGTAGGGCCAGAAGAAATGTGTTAAAAAGGAATTTAAAACCAAAAAGTTGCATTACAAATAAAATGCAGTATTACTAAGCAAGGAAAGAAGATAAATAGAAGACAGTAAAGAATTGAGTCAGGGCTAAATATTTCTTCTTATTCCCATTACCCACACTCCTATGGGGGAGGTAACTGAGACCCAGCCTCCTTTGTGGGCTCCATAATTCATTACAACCAGAATGTGAGGGTATGAGCTACAAAGCAAGAAATCAAAGCTCTCGGATTCTGTGGAAGCTTTAGTTTGTATAAAATGCCTTTCATTGGATCTACCATATAGTTAGCACTCAGAAAATTTTTATATCATTCTCTCTTTTCAGTTCCTCTCCCTCCAGCCAAACAATGGCCTTATTAAAGCTTCTCAGCAGTAGATACATGTCGGTGAGATCAAAAGCATACACAACATTGGGCCATTTTTTAAGTAGAAAAATCACAACAACATCTACAGATTTTATCAACATATGGTCATTTAAACAGATTACTAGAGGTATCTCAGACTTCTTCTTTAAACCTCCGTAGTCTGCTTCCCCATTGTGTTTGTCTTCAGTGAAATTGACAGAGCCTTCCAACTTAGGTCACACCATTGACAGTTTTTAGTTACTGGAATCATGTGTATCATCTAGCATGCACAAGCTTTACAATGAAGATGCATAATGGAAAGACTGTTTGCTAGAGACTTGATGGCAGAATACTGTGCAGTTGATGAAAGACCTCAAAGTGTGGTTTGGCTTTAAACTATTTTGACCTGTATTATAAAAACTCCGGAAAACTTAGAAAGTGAATAAATGTAGAAAGAAAACAGCAATCACCAATATTTTACAACCCAGATGTAACAACTATTAATATTGTGATGTGTTTTCTTCTCTTTTCCTATTTATGGATGTGCATAGATATTTACAACAGCTAGCACATTTTAGCTACCTTTTTTTCTTTACTTAGTAATATATAATGAACAGTTTCCCATAGCACAGTTTCCCATAGCACTAAAATTTATCAAAGCATTAATAGGTATATGATACTTCATCTTATGGATATCGTTTTGTTCATTGCTACTTTTTCTTTGATCTTGTTTTCGTTTATGCTGGATTTGTAGAAGATTAATAATAGTTTCATGTATTTTTGAAATTAAATAAAGTAATACACCAATGTATTTTCATGTTAAAAGTCTCAATTACATAAAGCTCTCCAATATATCCCATCCTCAGATGTAACTGTTACTATTTTGTATGTATCTTTCCAGACTTTTTCTAGGCATTTGCATTTATATATGTGAACATTTAGAAAATAGTTCTTTACAGCTGATGCTTCTTTATAATTTATTTAACAAATCTTTCACTATTAATTATTTAGATAGGGTCTAATTTTTGTTGTAAAAAGTAACTCATAGCTTTGCACATAAAAGTTGAATGCTTCTATGATCATTTCTTTGGAATAAATTTATAGAATTATTGGGTTTGAGCATATGCTCCCGTGGATATTATCTTAAGAAGATAGTATACACTAGTATATACTTTTCATTATTACAAACCTGGAGCCTTTTTGGTGCTGAGTAAATATACCCATCTGTCTAATGGACAAGAAAAAAAAAAAGAAGTCATTGGAAGTCTGGGGGAAAAGTTATAGAAGAAAACCAAGGGGCAGGCTAAAATGTAGTACTCTGAGTAATTTATTATGTGTAGGACAGTGGTTGCTTAAACTACAAAGCCAAATATTCACTGGACAGATAATTCAGGAAGGAGAAAGACTGATAATCTGAATACATGAGTAACTTATTTGTATTTAAAATTGCTATAATCACCACTCGCTTCAGCCCCGTATAGTTTTTTCTTTCATCTTGTATATTGCTTGTAGCTTAGCATTCCATTATTATTTTTTTCTTGAAAACTTATCTTCCAGTAGGCTTATGTTTTACAGTGTTTTGTGTGTATAAAAAATAGGATGGGACACTTGTGGTTGGTTATGAGTTTGTTCAGACTGATGTCTTTTATCATAGAGTTGACTGAATTTTATTCCTTGAAAATTGAAGTTTATTCTTATTAATAAATATTGAAATACACATTTAGACACATAACAATCCCATAATATTCAGAGTATTTTACCTAATATTTTAAATTTTGTAAAATCTCTTGAGAAATAATATTGCTTGCTGTAATGAGACTTACTGGATTTAAATTTTAAATACCAAGCGTGTATCATTCTTACAAAACTATTAAGTGATTTTTAAAAGTTCCGCATCAATTTACACTTCTGGCATCCTTGTATGGGAGTATAAGTCTTATTATATTTTCTACCACATCTTTTTTATTTTATTGTTAACTCTTGATAGGTGAAAATAATGTTTTAATCTGTTAATTTATGTCTCTCTCACTATTGGCTAGATTGGATATTTTTTATTAATCGTTCCTTGCTGGGAAATATGCTCTTTATCAATTTTTCAGCATTTGTCTTGTCAATATCTGCATCATGCATGCAATTTTGAAGACTGTCTTTCCATTAAGCACTTTTTCTTCAATTGAAATTTTTATCAAGACAATTGTAGATTCACACACAATTGTAAGAAATAATACAGAGTAATCAATCCCTTGTACACTTCGCCCAGTTCCCTCAACCGGGGCATCATATTGATAGAGTTCAGAAATCCTAAGATTTCCTCAGTTTTACTTGCGTTTTGTGTGTGTGTGTGTGTGTGTGTGTGTGTGTGTGTGTGTGTGTGAAATCTGACACAGCTTTGTCACCTGTGTAAATTCACATGTTCCCCTCCTCAGTCAAGATTCTGGACAATTCCCACAGGCACCACAAGGATCCCTCATGCCTCTCTTTTATAATGGCAACCACCTCCTTCCAGTGCTCCCCCCACAGACCTTTGCAGCCCACGTCTGCCCTTCATTTCTAAACACTATCCTTTCAAAGATGTTATAAAAATAGAATCGTACAGTATGTAACACGAACACTTTGTAAAGTTGAAGAAAACGTGGATGTCCCATCCCCATGTTTTCTTTTTTTTCCTCTCGTAGCCAAGAGCAATTATCCAGCCTCCCTTGGCTTGGCTTTTCTCTTCTAAAGTTTTTGGGGTCTAGAGACCCTCTACTTTTCAAAGACTCTTCATTCTCATCTCAAGTGATTCCTGGCTGTTAGAAATAGGTTTTCAAGTATAGTAAGAGCATGGAATGGCTGAGGCCAATGTTGAGAAGGAAATGAAATGAAACCTTATCTTAAATTTTGAGAGTGAGAAACCCCCAGAGCAGTATTTCATGACTGTCATAGTTTCTTTCCATTATATGTGCCCAGAGAGAAACTATAGCAGAAATCCAGAGTTCCGCCTTAGACTCAGTAACAACACAGCAAAATTGTCAGAAACTTGAAGGGAAGAAGAGACTCCTTTTTCTTTGCTATTCTGTATCAAGGCAAGAAACACCAGGGCCATAAAGATTTCCCAAATTTGCTAGTCGGCCACCATGTCCAGAATTCTGGTATCCCTTGGGCTCCACAAGTCCTATGATGGAACAGGCCCAGGGAAAGAGCTCCCTGCCTCTGATGTCCACCTTTTTCAAGGCTCTAGAGGTTTACTTCGGTATGATTGTTCTGACTTGATAAACTATTTTACCTTTGCTGGAGTTGGAGCTCTGAAATATAATCAAGCTTCAATAAATTCATAAGAAATACTTGTAAAATGCAATTCAAATATATCTTATATGAGAAAAATAGAAAAATAGAGTGGGTATTTATATTAGGGTATTGCTATTATAGTGGGTAGCAACTGGGCCATGGATGGAATACAGCTTATTTTTTCTAATGACATCATTTGAGCCCTCATTTATCTGGGAAGTGAAAATCAATCCCAGTTATTGCTGTATCTCTCAATTTCCCATTTTCTCTCAAGTTGCATTCAAGTCCTAGGTTTTACCTGGTACAATGGGTGCATCAGTACAGGAATTTAGGGGAGAGGGTGGGGTAAGCATTGATGAGACTTAAGACCTTAAGACCTGATAATTTAAGAAATGTTTTCCCTCCTCTTGTAGGGTTATCAAGACTGACATTAATTCAAAGGTCCCTTAGAAGCCACATGCACTTCTAGCAAGACTGCCTTCTGCTCTGTTTCCATGCCTGGAGGCAATGGGGGCTGGCGGTGAGTTTTGGGAAGGAGGAGACCCTTCTAGCTTGCTTTCGGAAACCTCAGGATGCCTGGAAGAGACAACCAACCTGTCAGGTCTTTGTGCCCACGCCCATGCTCTGATCTCTCCCTATCAGTCATCCTTCTTCCTCCTTTTCAGCAGCACTTTATTTCAAGGATCTATTAGGAAGGAAGTAACAGAAGGAAGCTAACATGTATAGAACATATGCTGATATTAGATTTTGTTCTCTCATTTATGCCTTCAACACATCACCTGGTCCTGCCCTCTCAACCTTGACAGCATCCCCAGAATCTAGCTGCTGCTGCCCAACTCCCACCACCTCCAGGCCAAGCCACTACCACCGCCCTCCTGGATTAGTGCCTTAGCCTCCTTAATGGACTCCCTGATTCTGTCCTTGCCTTTGCAGTTTAATCACAGCATGAGAGCTAGGGTGATTCTTTTACAACAGAACTCAGACCATGTCTTGCCTTTGCTTAGGATGTGCAGAAGGTCCATCTCATGCAGAGTAAAGCCTGAAACCTTCTTTCCACTGGCTTACAAGACCCTACATGATTCTCAGCTGTCTGGACAGTCTGACCTTATCCCCCCCCACCCACTCCCTTCCTCAGTCTGCTCCAGCCACTTTGGTATCTTCACCGTTGTGTGAAAAAGCAAACACATTCCTGCCTCAGAACGTTTCCACCTGCTATTCCCTCTGCCAGAAAGGCTGTTCCATCAAATACCTGTGTGACCAGCTGGAGGACATTGCTAATCACTTTATATAGAAATGGAATGCTCGATGACACTTATGGGCATTTATTTACTTACTTACTTACTTACTTACTTACTTACTTACTTACTTACTTACTTATTGTCTGTCTGTCTCCTTGAACCTTGCTTCCTCTCAGGTTGTTGTCTGCACCAAGAAAGCAATGGCTATTACCCATATTGTACACTGCTTTGTCCCCAACTCCTGGAAGAGGGTCTGACACAATGTTGTCAATAAATGTTTTGGAATGAATCAATGAATGAATCTACACAGTGGTCTGGGAAGATAAATACTTTCCCTCATTTTTCTGAATGAAGCCAACGGTGCTCAGAAAAATAAAGTAAGTTGTGAACACTCACACAGCTACTAGGAGGTGGAAACAAATACCCCAGGAACCTTTTCTAGTCAGAATAGAAAAGAGACAGGCTGATATTTCCAAAATGGTCTTGCAGATAAATAATATGTTATTGCATTATCTTTCCTAACATTTGGATTAATTTATAAAGAGGTTACTTAGGAACGGGCAATGTCTTAACCTGAGGAAATGTGTTTTTGATGGAATCTCAGACGCACTGGCAGGGTCTGCTGGGTGTTGTCTTGGCGCCAGGGGACAGCTATGCCTCTGGTCCTGTGATGAGGCCATGTGCTGGCATCTTCCTAGGAACTCTGAAAGAATAGATTGTTGGCCAAGCTCACTTTAATATAAAATATGCTTTTGTGGCATTCTGGCCCTGGCTCAGTGGAACTTTTTAAAGTTTCTTTCATTCAACTTTGGAAAGAAGATTTGATGTGAGCATTTAGTAGACACCCTCTTTGCTATGTCTGATCTGCTAGTTAAGCTGTTTCTGTATAGGAAAAGGGGAATATGGTGGGTCATTTAATAAGTCTTTTGGAAATAGGAGAATTGAGGGCCAAAGTCAAGAACAGTTAAGTTCTTAGAAATGAAGAAACATTATAGATCTCTAATTTTATAGATAATTTTATAAAATGATCTAATTATAAAAGTTTTCATAAGTCTATTAAATTTTCCCTAGAAGTATAACCAAGGATTATACAGTCTGTTATTTTAATAGTTATAGATTAATAACCCCTTCCCTCTGGTATCTTTTCTTGCATAAAGAGATACTTAAATAAAGAGCTCTAAACTCAGTATGTATGTCCACATATACTCTTTAGAAAACTAATTGTTTATTCCACTGTAGAAAAGATGTCAAGGACAGCAATGCAATTTCAACTGAGTAAATTCTACTATAGCCAATCAGTTGAAATGACGGCTAATCATCCCTGAAGTTGAAAACTGTTTTATGGTAAGAAGAAGAAGGTAAAGACATCATTGTAAAAACTGAGGGCTATGAAACCTCAGAACCTTGTCTCAAGTATATCTGTAAACATTATAAAACTGTTCTGCCATTGTTTCAGCCATTGGCTCTCTACAGGTTTTGTTCCAGCCGGCAGAAGTGGGTGGGACAAGCCACGCTATTACTTTACCATTTGGGGTCAGGGCAGGTGGTGGACAAAGGTAAAGTCCTAAGTCAAAATGCAAATACCATGGTGGAGCCAAGCCAAACATTAGTTGTAGGGAGAAAAGTCATCACAAATTTCACCACTATCCTCTGGTCAGTAATGTTATTAAAGTCACAGGAGAAGAGGTAGAAAAGAAGAGAATAGGTCTGTTAGTATAGTAGTTTCTTTCTTTGTCAATCTCTTTTCTTTTTCTTGCTTTTTCTTAGTTTTTCTCTCTTTTTCCCGTTACTCTTTCTTCCATTTCCCCACCTTGGATTTCACCCACTTGGCCCTGGCTTCCTTGGGAGGCTCTCTCTTTGAAATTTATTATCCACCTGTGGTCAGAGCCTCGCCATTAACTGTTTCCCCTTCTCTGAGTCACTCTCATCCTTTTTTATACTCTTGGAATCTCTTCCTCCAGCTGAACTCAGGAAGTTATACAGTTCTGAGTGAAGAAAATTTGGGCCTGGGTGGGACTTGAGCAGGAGGTAAGGGGAAGGTCATGGGTTGAACTCCTTCGCTAATTCCTCTTCTGTCCTCTGTTCGCTTGACGTATCTGAGGCTCCAAAGTCAATTAAGTCCTTACAGAGTAGAGTGGGTGTCTTTGCAGGAAAATGGAGGAGGTAGGAAACTGCATTGAACAATGATAGGAGAGATTGTATACCACTGGTGCGATATTAACAGTGATTTAGATCTTATTTAAACTTTTTAACTCATTGATTTTAGTTAAGTTAAATTCATTCAAGTTAAGTTTATTTTCGTTTTCCAGTTTTGCCTCAGAGCATATTTTTAAAACAGAAAAAATAGCCTCATGTTATACTGTTACGTGAAAATGAGGATTCTGCATTATGTATATAATCTAGCTACAAATACTTTAAAAAACTCTGGCAGAGAAATAAAGCTAGAAAGAAATATATGAACCCATTAAGAGCACCTGCGCTTGGATGGTGGGTCTAATGCTTATTTTGATTTTGTTATTGATCGGATATTTTTATTCTCATTTTGGTCTCGTATCATCTGATTTTGCTCAAATGCATGTGTTTTACTTTTAGAATAGAAAATACAAAGCATATTTCACTAAAATTTCCCTTCTTTTCATTTTAATTAATGACAAGAGTTACAAATATATATATGTATTTAATTAAAATATTGTATATAAGTTGTAATTTTACTCCTTGTTTTCTTATGTAAAAGCATTGTGGAGCAGTGTAAAACCAGTAATAGACCAGAATTGGGCAATTCAAACCTCAGTTCCAATGTGCCCCCAGTCATCTAGGTGACCCTGGGAGGCAGGTTCCTCTCCCTGCCCACGGTTGATCCTGAGAAGATTGGGCCAGCTGATGCCTTCTGGTCCCTTCTGCCTCTAGAATACCCTTGCAGTATCTTCCCTGGCTTTATAATTTCCCTGGTGTCTCTCCCGCCACTCTTTTCTCTAAGAGGATATGGTGACAGTGGTCCAAGGTGGTGTAGCCTTGGAAATTTTGGCAGCATATGAGAATTTTCTTTTTTAGCATAAACAACATTACATATGAGACTCAGTTTTTGTGACATTTATGCGTCTGTGGTGTGACTGTATTTTTTGCTCATGCATATAGCACCATTCTACTTCTGTTTTCCAACTCAAGAACCAAAGATATTTTAAAGTTTAGCAATATGTTCTTAAAGAAATTCTTTTTATAGCCCAGCTATAAAATAATTAACCATGAATGGAAACAGTACTGTTATACATTCACTGCTGCTTCCAGGGAGACACTGGATGGGATTACACAGTCTTGGTGGTGGGCTATTTTCTCAACTCCTAATCCAAGCCACTAGTCAGCATGGTTGAAAGAACATCCTGGTACAACCTTGATGAGGTCCTTTTGGATTTTTGATGCTCTCTTGGCCTTATCTGATTAGTCCATTTGGCCACCGCTGACATATGTGGATATACACTTATTAAAAGTACAGAAGTTACAAACTGTGTAGTGGAAGAATGACTGGAATTGTAGAGTGAGTTGGTTTGCATTATCTGTAAGAAAAAGAGTTCCCTCCAGGGAAGACTCGGTCAGGCCAGGGATAGCAGGACAAATAAATAATAATGTTACAGATGATGGTAATAGTAGTAGCTAACACTTAGCACTTACCATCTTCCTGGCATTAAAAAAATTTTTTTTTAAGGTTTTAACTCATTCACATCTGACTCTAGAAGCTGTGCTCTTAGTCACCTGACTCTTTCCTCTCTACTAGTCAGTATTTGGAAATCTCTGCAGAATCCAGATTTGAGTCAGGACCCTGCCAAGCTTCATGGATTATGTATGCTCCTCACTTTCCATTCTCTGTTTCTGAGGTGTTGGCTTGCTGTGTCTCTGCTTATAGGCCACATGGCATCATCACCCTCCTAATCATATATTGGCTGGGTCTGTAGGTAGAGGTGTAGAAAAAAATCTAACTTGAGGCACATGTATGGGCTCCAAACTTTGAGGATAAACAATAAAGCCACTATATATATATATATATATATATATATATATATATATATATATATGTGTGTGTGTGTGTGTGTGTGTGTGTGTGTGTGTGTGTGTGTGTATGTGTATATACATCTACATATATATATAGAATGCCTACCTAAGAGTAGGGGAACTTGGGTCTAATTTCAGATACCCTCCAAGGGAGGAGACTGTGACAAGACTCTGATCTGGTCAGAGTTTGAGGGATTGAGCCTTATAACTGCATATTTAAAAAGGTTTCCCCAAATAATTTTGGCATTCATCCTGGGTTTGAGAATTCCTAAACTAGAGCTTGGAGAATGTAGAAAATTCTAAGATAACAAAGAGTATGAATCATCACTGTCTGTCGATTAGATAAGGTGATAGAGTACATTGACAGCCAAATCCTGGGGGGCAAGAGGGAAAAATCAGGATCTAGAGCTGATTTACCCTTTAACTCCTGTACTTAAAGATAGGGTGAATAGCAATATCACGTGATTATATCCTCCCCTAACACCCTCCCATGGGTTGTAGTCTGATGAACTTGGACAGGAGGCCTGAGGAGCCAAGAAAGATTTCTCAGAGGAGGTGATTTTATTTATTTTCATTTTTTTATTTTTTCATATTAAATATAATTTGTCAAATTGGTTTCCATACAACACACAGTGCTCATCCCAACAAGTGCCAAGGAGGTGATTTTAGATAGAAGGCCTATCTAAATAAGATACCTAAACACATTGGGTTCTTATTCACCCCCAAATCTTTGAGGATTTTAGAGCCAGAACATAAAGAAATTTATTTGGGAAAAAATTAAAACCATTCAGTTAACAGCTCATTTTATTCTATCTGATCAGGATTCCACCCATAGATAGTGAAACCACTTCCTTCACCTCACTGCCCCACCCTAAACCTGGCCTCTTTGTGTTTCCCTCTTTCTGTGTAGATCCAATCCCTTCAGTTGAGAACATATGACTAGAAACTAAAGTAGAAATTTTACATGTCAGTATATTTCTATGTATCTTTTAAAAAAATATTTATGTATTTATTTTTGGGAGAGAGAGAGAGAGAGAGAGCACAGGCAGGGAAGGGGCAGAAGGAGGGAGACACAGAGGGTAACATAATTCCCATTTGGACTTTCAGAGTTGTCATGTCTCCTGAACATGTCTACCCAATTCTATTGCCACTACACTTGGGTTAATTCAGGCCCTGTTAACTCTGGATAATAGCAGTAGTCACTTTGCAGGCTTCCCTGCTTCCCAGCTTACTCACTTCTTATCAAACATCTGGGTGTCCTCAAGCCTTTTTTTTTTTTTTATGACATATCATTGACATATAATATTAAATCTTTTTCAAGCTCTTTGGTGTACCCATCTCCATGCAGGTTGTGGTAAGGAGTCTCAGATGACAAAGAGATTCTAGAGTCTGAGAGCATCACCAACATCATCTGAAACATTTATTAAAGGTTTTTCTGTCTGCCAAGAATTAGGTTATAAACTTTACATGAATGAATTCTTTAAGTTCTCATAGCATCTTGCTGACACCAGTTCTGTGATTACCCCTGTTTTAGGCGCAAAGAGGCTTAGGCACTAAAAGAGTAAGTGGCTTGTTCCAGTTTTTCTAATTAACATGTGGCAACGCTCAAATCTGGATGTAAGCCATCTGACTCCAAAGCCTGTGTTCTTCACCACCTTCGTCCCCTGGCCTTTCAGTGTAGCTCTTGATGGCAGTGAGTGGAAGAGCAAGTCCATTTGGGAGGTTTAATATTTTTTTCAGTCCTTAATGGCTACTGCACTTTGTCAGATTTTTCAGAAGTTAGTGTTTTGCTTCTCTTGAAGGAGTTCTGTTTGGCAGTTATTTTGAAGTCGAAGTATCTGGAACACCAATATGCTTTTTCTTTCGGAACAAGGTAACCAAGAGTAGCTGAGTTGTCAGACAAATCCACAGTATATTTAAGCCACGAGATAGCTTAAATATGCCCGTTTGCCATAAAAGTTAAAGAAAAACAACAATGCTCTCACAATATTAGTGAACTGAGAAAGCCAAATGTTCGATTTTATGTTTAGATGATTGTTTTAAGGGAAAGGAGGAAGAAGAAATAGAAACTTGGAGAAGATGTTAGATTTATGAATTCTTTCAGGGGCTTTGGAGGTAGATGCTCATTGTATCTAATTGCACTTAAAACTTAAAGGTTTTCCTTTTGTTTGATGCAGTTGTGCTAGTAATGTTTTGTTATATCTAGGACCCTGAAACAACAAGAACTTTTTGTTGTTGTTTGCATCTGAAGAGAAAATGAGAGATTTTGCTGAAGTAATCAGGCAAGAGTTAGAAAGAAAAGGAGAAGAGGAAAGGACTTATAGAGAATATACATGCTTGTTTGGTGAAGAGGGACCATTTGAGCTGTAATTAGCTTAAAAAATAGGAGTAGGTAGTGTAAATGCCTTCCAAGTGAGAAGATGATTGTGAGGAAAAGATTCTGTGTGACACAGTCCCTTCTGCCATCAACAGTGGCACCATTGACTCAAATCAATATGGCAGATGAAAGGAGGAATAAACTGTGCAACCCGCTGCTGAAACCTGGTGTGCCCTGAAGGAATTTGTAATTTAACATGTTCTTTGTATTTCTCTGATGGATTAGGCATGGGCCCCTGCATGGCTCAGTTGGTTAAGCCTCAGACTTCGGCTCAGGTCATGATCTCATGGTTGGTTTGTTTGAGCCGCGTATCGGGCTCTGTGCTGAGAGCTCAGAGCCTGGAGCCTGCTTCAGATTCTGTGTCTCCCTCTCTCTCTGACCCTCCACCACTCACATTCTGTCTCTGTCTCTCAAAAATGAATAAAAATGTTAAAAAAAAATTTTTGTAAATGGATTAGCCATGATTTTGAGAAAATGGCAGTAGAACTGTTGCATAGAACACAAAAACAAATGCATTGTGTGATTATCGTTGTTGTTTTCTACGAGGACTATTTCCCTCCTCTTTTCTCTGTGTTTGGTGGCACTGCCAGTGGTACCTACAGGCCCTCTTCTAAGTCTAGTTGTTCCCGAGTTCTCATTATGAAGGATGTAAGGAGCGTTGCAAGAGTGGCTTCAAATAATCTGCTTTAGTTGTGGCGAACCAAGCTCGCTGAGTTATTTACGCTCAGCACTGTTCCTCTTCTCTTTTCCTATATCTTGTTTCTTTGTTTCATGACACCATTAGTCACAGGGATGGACACATGTGTTTTAGCCACCGCATCAGAAAGCTTGTCTCCTTTTTATCTCTAGAGTTGAAGTTTCAGCTCAACCTTGGCTTTAGTGAGAAGGAAGTCCTGGATTGGACATTGCTAAGGGACTGGGAAATATGGCTCTTTTCAAAACATGTCACCATGTCATTAATTAAACACTAAAGTAAGTGCCTTAAACTGAATCGGTTCAAAGAGAACTCTTCTCCCCTGACTACTCCCATATAAAATAAACATGATTTAAATCTTGCTGAAAATTTCTCAGGGCGCCAATCTTAATAGTTAGAATCCGAAATAATAATATAACTTTTCTCCTATTTGTGAAAGGAGAAATAATAGACTTGAAAAATCAGATTATTTTCGCTTGCATTACTTAGCTAATGATATCAGCATACTCGATTTAAGATATTTACTGATTTTAGGTGTTTGTCATATAAAGCTTTATAAGTCCTGCTTATGTGATTCCCTTTGAAATTAGTCCTGGAAACGATTTGTTCTTAGAAGATGCTGGAACGAGCTCTAACAGGGAAATCATTCCCTAGAGGGTCTAAAATATGACTTGTCTAAAGGTCTTGGAGAAGTTAGAAATACCACGGGATCCTATCTGTTTCTCCGTTTCTACTTAGAACTGTAGCTCTGAAATCTTCCAATGAAATTCTCCAGTTGCGTCACCCAACTCCAATCAGTGGATGCAAAGCTCTTCCTCCTGATTTCTGAATTTGTAGGTCCCATGGGAACTGAAACTGGTGATTTCTTTCTACCGAGTAACAGTTTACAAAGGCTCCTTGTGAAATTTTGTCAAAGTAAAATTTCAGAAAAGTGCCTTCGATCTTTTTCCTGGGATAGAGCCGGGAAAAAAGCGACTAGGTTCACAGTCCTTTTGCTGGAGAAATATTCAAACACCCTAATTCCACATTGATGTTCCTGAAAGTTTTTAATGCAAGAATCTAGAAAAATACTACATACACATGCACACATTTCCTACCCCACCTCCTTTTTTTTAGTCAAGACAGGATTGAAGATTTTTAATCCTCAGTAGTGAAATCCTTACTAGTGAAAGTAAAATTAATGAAGACAGTTTTTCTCTTTCCTTTTCTACTTGCAACCATCCTAGTGAGTAGGTATAGAAATAAAAGTTTAGTCACCCAGGGGTGCCTGGGTGACTCTGTCGGTTAAGTGTCTGACTTCAGCTCAGGTCATGATCTTGTGGTTCAAGAGTTCATGCCCTATGTAGGGCTCAGTGCTGACAGCTCAGAGCCTGGAGCCTGCTTCAGATTCTTTGTCTCCCTCTCTCTCTCTGCCCATCCCCCCCACTTCTCAAAAATAAACATTAAAAGCATTTAAAAAAACTTTAGTCACTCATAAGAGAAAGTTTATCTTTAAAAATCTCTCCAATAATAATTATTTAATCATACTTCACTGCTTTCCACTAAATGTTCCATTTAGTATTCACTGAGAAGTCACTTAAAAATACTTTGTGCTATGTGGGGGGACCTTCATCATAGAGTTAAAGAGGTTCTGGTGGATTGGATGTATGTCCTGCTCACATACGGTACATCCAGGTACAGGAACAATAGGTTGTGTTTTGGCAGATGGCTCAGTGGGGACACATTTGATTAGTAGTATCACATTACTTTTTTCAAAGAAAAGTAGAAATAACACAAGCTGAGTGTAAATTAGCAGAGATGGAAGGGTACAGAGGAAGGGCTGTATACTAAGATTCAGTATGGTTCCTAGAAATACCAGAATGATCCAACATCTCTGAACCTCTTGTTTCAGCTATAACATGCAGATGACTATTTACTGTGAAAATTAAATGAGATAGTCTATAAAAGTGTTTGGCAGACTATAACATCCTGTATAATTTCAGCATGCCTTGTAATGTCATGACTTCTTTTTTTTTGAGATATAATTGGCATATAACATTATATTAGTTTCAAATGCATAACATAGTGATTTGATATTTGTATGCAGTATGAAATGCTACTACAATAAGTCTGATTAATATCCATCACCATACATACTTACAAATTTTATTCTATGACTTTTTCAACTTTGGTCAATACCAATATCTGTAAGAAACTGTGTGGAAAAAATAAACTTTTATGTGAATAATTATAGGTTTGTGGAATTGAAGCCTGAAATGTGGGACCATGTTTCTAAGGATAACCTACAGCAGCCATGTTGACTACCCCACTCTCTCTCCAGATGGAAGTACCAAAGACACTTCCATCCACGAGATGAGGCTGTAGCTTGACTGTGCCATTTATTATCTGTGCGATCTGAGGCTAATTACTTCTCTGAGGTTTTATTCCTTTCCAGTAGGTGTCATGATCCGTGTCTCTCAGGGTTGTTTTGTGAATTGGAAAGGACCCCAATGCATCTAAGTGTATAATGCTTGGCAGAGGGACATAGTGATAATTTATACATGTAGGTCTTACTATACGTATCAGGATGGTGGCTGAACACATTAAGGACGTTAACTCATTAAATCCTCACAGTATCCCAATGGTATAATAATATTTGATCTCCTTTTTATAGGTGAGAAAACAGAGGTAAAGATTAAGTAAGTTAGTGAGCATCAGTAAGTGTCAGAATCAAGCTTTAAATTCAGGGAAGGCTGTCTGTGTCTGTGTGCTCAAACATCACACTGCCCTATCTCTCAACAGGAAAGGTCTTTTCTATTAAGGAATCCAAGTCTTTGATTTGAATTTGTGGATTACTTGCAACTTCCTTGCATACAGGATAACTTGAATTCTACAGAAACTTGTTTGAGAAAACTTTTTTCCTCAAATAGTTTCTTATGAATGGTATAATTTTGGGGTAGTAATAAGATTCAGTGGATTCAGTGTATGCATATTTTCAAATACTTATATTTTGTTTTTTACATATACAAACCGAGAGAAGCAAAATGTATTTGCATTACTTGCCAACACTGTGCCTATATTAGCATATTCTTAATTATCTATTTTCTTGTAAATTTCTTAAGTACTATATTATTTAATGATTTGAAATAAAAGTTAATAAGTGTTTTTGTACATTTGCAAAAATAGATTGGTATTAGAGGAATTTGGTGGTGTGACTTGCGGCAACTCCCATAAATTTTCTGCGTTTTGCTACGCTTCTAACCTGAAAAGTATTAAAAATAATCCCTCTTGTGTTTGCTGTGAGAATCAGATGAGAACACTGATGTAAATAGCCTTGGCGAGCTCTCAAGTGTGATCTAAATGCAAGGATTGTGATTGGTATCAGGAGAGTTCCAGGATTTCATGTGATTGCTCACTCAAGTGCCTGGAGAGCTAGGATGTGAAATCTGCACTTCTCACTCCGAAACCTTGGCCAGTCATCTGAGATATCACCTCATTGGCAATACATGGGGCTGAGACCGCATTGCATTGCTTAAGTGAGTCCCAAGGGAGGTGTTGACTCATCAAGGAGATGGTCTCTCTGAATCAGATAAGAGCTGGCCTGGTTGCCTTCCACGGTTCCCAACTCTGAGAATTTAGAAACCTAAAACAGGAAAAGCTCTTCTGTAGCTTAACTGAGCTTGAAAGTGAGAACTTCGAGGTGATTTAGTATTAGCATTTTATGATAGAGTATTTGCAGAGGAAACCCAATGTGATCAATCCCAGTGTTTTGAGCAGGCTCCGCTTTTTCCACAGGAAATCATTTTCATTTTAGCCGTAGGAACTGGTACTCTTTATTTCCTCATCCATATGTTTGTGTCTGGAAATGTCTTGAGCTCCTCAAGCCCACCAGATCATCCTGACCCCTCCCACTTATACCCCTGAAGCATGCTCTTACCCTTCTCTTTACAGTACCTCCAGTGTCTCAACCTTTCTCCTTCTCTTATTTGTTCTCCTTTCTTACATTCTCCCTGCCCTCATCTCCCAGTACTCCCTCCTCTGTGTCTTTTGCTGGCTTTTAATTGTGTGTATCCAAACACATTGAAAATTAAGGGCAACACCTTGACCATTTTTCCTTTCAGTACTAAACTGTACCTGGGTGAGTGGGAGAGTTGGGGAAGGGAGGGATGAGCCTGTGATCAGAGACCAGCCCTTTTGTCTAGAACAAACAACTTTCTCTTTTAAACAAGGGCAGCTTCCTGCTCTGGGCCCCTTTGGAAGAGCCCTTTCCCATCATGCCTTGCCCTTTTCTCCCAGAGCAGTTGTGGCTTTCCTTCTTCCACCCTTTGCGGCTGTGCCCTGGCAGTCCTTCAGTCCTTTCTGCTCCCTTCTCTGAGGCATCGGTGCTGGCTGCACTGCTCTCCCTGTGCCTTTCCAAATTCTTCACACTTCTGCTGCCAGTTTTGGAACGATTCATGATCTCTGCATCCAAAATATTAGTTCTAGAAAAAGATCTCCCTGGTTTCCTGGTCTCATTTGGCTGAGGTGTTCACCATGCTAAGCCAGAGAGTGGGGCAGAAGCAAAGTTGAGATTGTTGCTGGATCTTAGCCTGCTTCACTCGTCAGTTGTCATGTTTCCTGAGGTTTCCCAGCCTGATGTGAAAGTCATGGTCTGAAATAAAAATGTTCTCTTTTAGTTATTCTGTTCATTTTGCATTCAAAATAAAGCAAATGTGTGCTATTATTTATTTTACGATATTGTTGCTTTCAGCTAAAATTTGCATTAATGGTGTTTGAGAAATCCATATTCTTCATTTGGCCTCATCAAATTATTTTGTGTCATTGGTCTTTTTCACTTTCCTTTGGATACTTAATATCGTGTTGGCTCTTGGTGTGGTTAGAAAAGTTGTTTTCCCAGATTAAAGTCTGCCTTTCTTTGCTTTGCTGTGTCATTCCTAATTAAGTCCCCTTTCCCCTTACCAAGACCACCCAGAAATATTTCTCCCTCTCAGGTGTTTACAACCTCCAAAATCTTGCACATCATAAATGAAAAACGGCTGGGTATTTGAACTTTGCACGTACAAATCATTAACAGAGTCAATACAGTGTATGACTTTGATGAATGAAACTGTGTTTTTGACATGACTGTTTGCTCTGATAAATTTAAATGATTCTTGATCCACTAGTGCTATAGGCTGAACTATCAGACATCCCCTAAATGTTTTGGTACTCCCAAATGTTTTGGTACTTCCATCACATTTGCTGTAGGACCTGACAATGACGATCGATGCGTGGAATCTGTTATTCAAATTCATGAATTTCTTCTCTGCTTACTTTTTAACAAATGGAAAAGGCACTTCCACTGAAAATATTTTGGTTAAATGATAGCCTTGTAAATTTCTCATTTAAATGAAGACCTTGGCATATAGGTTTCCTAGAACATCACAGTTTGTTCAGATCTAGTATGATGGGTCTATAATTAACTTCAATTGAAGAAAAGTAATAAGAGCAAGTTGGCAGAACTACAGAAAATGTGACAGGTAGAGAACAATAAAACCCTATCTTCACATAAAATGTAAATACATTTGTTTGAGCACCTAGGTACAGCCTTACTCTTAGTTGCCAATAACTGTTCCAAATTTACTAGGCTTTACAAACATTTCTTAGTCCTAGGGCTTCGTGTGGAAAATAATAACAAATTAATCATGGTTTTTAAAATGCTTACTATATGTCAAGTGCTGTATTAAATCCCTACATGTGTTACCTCGTTTAATTCTCAGAAAAACTCACCGCAGTCGATATTAGTTTCATCCTTATTTTATATCTTTGTGCCTCTGGTTAGAGAGATTAGATAACTCGCTTAAGTTACATAGGGGATGAAGTAAGAATTTGAGTACATTCTCGTAGGCCTCCCAGCCCTCAAAAGCACTTTGCCAACCTGGAGGAAAACTCACCTTCAGGGAAGCTAATACCCTCTTGTAGCCAGGGCCCTGTTACCCTGTGGCAGGTGGATTTCTCTTCCTTCTTTCTGTTCTTGTCAAAGATGTTAACCTGGCTCTTTCAGGGAAGGATGATCTATCCCTTTACAAACCTATCCTAAATACATCTCTTTTTCTTGACCAAACTGGAATTTACCACTTCCCCTTTTGTTACAAAGTCTTTAATGATCATGTTCTTTTCTTTGGTATCCCAGTGAGGCCCAATCAAATTTCTCCTCTAGCTGTGGGTGAAAGAAAAAGATAGGCAGAAGTCTCCAGTTTGGGGCAGCAGTTAGTCTGAGATAGGTCAGAGTCATAAAAGAGAGGAGACCAACGTAGAGCGGTGAAACAACAGTGCTATTCTTCTACAGTCTGGTTATGTCAATACTTGGGGCTGAAGGAAAGCCAAGATTTTGGTTGAGCACCCTACTTAAGTTGTTAGTGGAGTGGCTGCAGTCTATAATGTAAAAATCTAAAACACCAGATTTTTGTTCCGTAAAACTTTGAAAATTATGTCTTATATGGAGTTTTACAGGACCACAAGGATAGAGGAGAGGAGTGGGATCTTTAAATGGGAAAGAAACGGAGAGAATTATTGCGCCAAAGTCAACTAACAATTTAAGATTGATTCAGTTGAGGGCAACAGTTATCCATTGGATTAATTTTAGCAAAAAAAGAGAGCCAGCTTAAGTAGGTTTTTCTTGGTTAATTACCTAATGTTTCAGTCTGTCTCAGGGAAATAAAGTCAGAGATTACTTACACACTGGCAAAGAGAAGAGTTTTAACTTGACAAAATTCTGGTAATTTACTCATTTTCTGAACAGGTCCAGTAAATGATTTGGAAAACAGTAGAATAAACTGGTGCTTTGTTACATTATCTCCCACGTGTAGAAATTAAGGAACATTGTATTACTTTGCCTTTGTTCAGTATACCATATGATCTTTTTAAATATAGAAATAGTCAAAACCTATTTTGTTTCTTTGAAAAACACTCCTAGAATGGAGCTCATTCACACACCCACAAGCCATAAGCTCAAAGTGTTGAAGAAAGTTTCATGCTAGTAAATGTCATGCCAAAACCTTTGGGTCCATAAAATTAACTACATGTTGATTAGACCATCTTTGGAAAGGTGGAAAGAAGTGTAATTGGTTGGAGCCTCTGTATTACTAACTTATCCTACACATGCTACAAGTTTAAAAGTTTTCTTTTACAGATTCCTTTTGGAAACTTCATTAATAAGTGAAAAAGTTTAAGGTTTTGAAGTTAAAAGGACCTAGTTTAAACTATAGCTTTGTCACTAATTAGTCATGTACCCAAACTCCAGGGGTTCACCACTTGGAGTACATAAAATTGAACACAACCTAACCAAGTGTTGAAGGCTAAGAACTTTCTATTACTTGCTACAAGTAAGGAGACGGGGCTATCTCTCAAGGCACTCTCTTCCAGTGGGTTTAATACAGGGAGGTTTTATTCAGTGTATCAGGGGGCAGGGACCAGAAGCTCCCATAGGCACTTCAGTTCAACTGCACATGCCTAGTATGTCAACATCCTTGCTAGGGCACACATGGTCTGTTCAACAACTGCTAGAAAACTCTGCCCCTAGGAGTAGACCTTAGTATTATACTGATCTAAATGTAACTTCAGGACAATTCAGGGGGGCTTCTGTGCATGTCCTCAGCTCCAACCCAGCTCCAACTGGCTCATGTAAGGGGCCGTCAGGTGGGACAAACCTAACCTAGCAAGGGGCTTTCATGTGCAACACTGGTTGGGTGTCTCCTTGGCTGGAACTGCTGTTTCTGCAAAGCCAAACACATTCTTTCCCTGCTTTTGTGCCCTTCCCTTGTCTCTTTTGCCGATAACTTTCAGCCCTCTTATTTGAGTAACTTGCCACTGCATCCTAGGTAGCAGTCTTTTCTCTCGAAGGGAATTGCGTAACTTATTTATCTTTTCACTTATCTGTTTTCAGTTTTTCTCATCTGTATAATGGACTTAAAAGCAGAATTCCCCTTGCGGGGTGATTGTGGAAGCCCCCATTGCCTAGCTAATGCATACGAGTTTCTTAACAAATGGGATGTATGTAGTGTTCAAAAACAAAATTCAGCTGAGTAAATTTGAACTGGTTTTTATTCAGTGATTCCTGAATCAGGCAGTATCTCATCTAGCAAATAGAAAGGAAGAGCTGCATTTTGTTTTTTATTTTTTTTAAGGCAGGACGAGAAAAGTATGGATTATTTTAGACAAAGTCACTATCCTTTTCATTTAGGGAATGAAAAGAGTATATTAGGTAGATTGCCTCACTAGTGCTGTCCAGGACATTCCAGACTGATCAGTTTAGATTACATTTCTGGAAGGGGCTGAAACTTCAGATAGGTTAGGTAGTAACTATTGGTTTACTGACACGAAGTTTAGCACAAGTGACTCTGCTGTGGGCTTGTTGTGTCTTTTAAATAGTAGGAACTCTTACTTTAAACAAAATAGCACATCTTTCGTCATCATCAACATTAATAAATTCTGTTAGAGGTATAATTTGCGTTATATAAATACTGACCTAAGATGTGTTATATTTTTGGATGTATGCTGAGAATTAGACCACTCTTTGGGGTCTTTAATTTTAATCTCAAGGTGTATGGAGGGAGTGAACCTCACACTGATGCAATCTAGACCACATGGCATATGGTGTAGTGTCGTGCAGACAGTTCTTGGTTTTGGCTAGATACCAGAGTGAACTGATGTCCCGAGAGGAGAAGGGCTGCAAGTAGACCAACGGCATCTGTCAGCCTCTCAGAATTCCTCCAGGCTGGCCCCCCTGTGTGTTGTTTCGCTGTGGTGCTTCTCAATGCCCCGTCTCTTCTTCAGCTCCAAAGGTTAGCTGCGGTTTTTATTTCACCCTTGGAGACCTAACCCCTGACTCACTCTTCTAATCTCTCTTGGACAAAATGCTCTTCACTTTTACAAACTTATAGTAAGAGGTCTCCGATCCCTGTACCACTGTGACCCTGAGGTATCCCTTGGCAATAGAGGGCAGATCAGAGTTTTGGTCAGTAGCAGTCCAAGGGTTCACACAGAGTCTGGAACCATCTCCTTCTGAAGGGATCCGGAAAAACAGATCTTTCAGAATAGCAAGCTTAAATAACTCGGCCCCCACATGCTATTTTTAGGTACTTAGTATATACTCTGACTCAGGGTTGGGCCCTATTTTCAGAGTCAGAAAGCCCTGCCATGTAGGTGGTCTTGGGGGTTCCACTTGAGGATGGGAAACCTGCAGTCTGCATTTCTATGAGTTTTTGTTGTTGTTGTTGTTCCTCTCTTTTGGTTGGAATTGCACCCTGCATTTTCCTCCCTGACATTTCTGTGGTAGCCAGGCATGGGATTAAAGGGTGATCGAACATGTGGACATGGGTTTACTACTGTCTGGATAGTAAAAAGGATAAAGTAGTAGAAAGGATAAAACTCCTTTTTATTTGTAAGTTTATTTGTTTTGAGAGGGAGAGAGAGAGAGCGCGCACCAGTAGCCTGCCCAAGCAGCCTCTGCACTGTCAGCTTGGAGCCTGATGTGGGGCTCCAACTCATGAACCATGAGATCGTGACCTGAGCTGAAATCAAAAGTCAGACACTTAATTGACTGAGCTACCCAGGCCCCAGGATAAAGCTCCTTTTACTAACTTTTTTTTTTTTTAATTTTTTTAACATTTATTTATTTTTGAGACAGAGAGAGACAGAGCATGAACGGGGGAGGGTCAGAGAGAGGGAGACACAGAATCCGAAACAGGCTCCAGGCTCTGAGCCGTCAGCACAGAGCCTGACGCGGGGCTCGAACTCACGGACCTCGAGATCGTGACCTGAGCCGAAGTCGGCCGCTTAACCGACTGAGCCACCCAGGCGCCCCAACTTTTTTTTTTTTTAAACCCATCTACCAAATGGTCATAAATAACATTCTATGATAGTTCACATGGAGCCATAATTCAACACAAATGATTTCAATTTATATTTGGTCCTCAGGTTATATGTGATAATTTACACTGCATTTCAAATGCACAACACTAGAGGCAGCTGGGTGTCTTAGTCGGGTGAGTGTCTGACTTTGGCTCAGGTCATGATCTCAAAGTGCTTGAGTTTGAGCCCTGCTTCAGTCTCTGTGCCATCAGCACAGAGTCTGGAGTCTGCTTCAGATTCTGTGTCTCCCTCTCTCTCTGCCCCTCCTCTGCTCATGCTCTGTCTCTCTCTCTCTTGAATAAACATTAAAAAAATTATAAACGCACAAGACTTATTTTTATATTGAATAGGTATAATCAAGTGAACTAAATTTCAGTGGTATAGTAATGGTAATAGAACAGCCGTCTACATTCAATCACTTTCCACTATTTGCATCCTTCTAGTGGTTTTGCCATGAGCATAGTGGCTAACCAGTTGCTTGATGGACTGGCAGAAGAGCCCCTAGCCATCACCACTAGTAGCTTTATAATCCCTTGTCAAAAGTCAGCAGAGCCCTGTGGACATTCCAAATAACATTGGAACTGAACAAATTCTTACACAAAGCTGTTTTCCTGTAGAAAATGGCAAGAGCAATGTAATAGAACTAAAGATTTCCCTTAAAGAATGAGGGCAATTTAGAACTTAAGCCCATATTTTAAAATCAAACTGTGTGAAAGGTGAACATATGTCTCAGTATATACTTATTGTCCTAGTGTAATTATTAGGGGTACTTCTTATTACTCTCAAAACTGCATGGGCTTGGTTGGACCCTTAATGTTATGGTCACTGGAATAATGAGGCACATGGGAATTTGGAGCCTGAGTACTGCCTATGTAATCTTAATATCAAAATTAGAGTACCGACAAGATGTCACTTGGCAGCAAATTTGGCTTGCAGAATCACTGATGTTCTTAAAAGTTCCATGGTAATAAATGCTCTTTCATAGATGTGCATGATCTTAATATTTAATTATGTCCCTTGTGCAAGGTTTGAAATAATCACAGACTATTATGTTTATTCTTTATACACATTCTCCTTTTTAAAAAAAATTTAAAAATGTTTATTTTTGAGAGAGACAGAGCACAAGTGGGTTAGGGACAGAGATAGAGGGAGACACAGAATCCAAAGCACGCTCCAGGCTCTGAGCTGTCAGCACAGAGCCTCATGTGGGGGTCGAACTCACAAGCTATGAGATGATGACATGAGCTGAAGTTGGACGCTCAACCTACTGAGCCACCCAGGTGCCCCTGAACATTCTCCTTTTTAAAGAAGGTAGAGATGTCTTGCAAAATCAAACCTAAAAGAAAAAAAATAAGTGGCAAAAATTGGTGAAAGTAAGAAATAAGGTTAGTAAAAGTAAAATGAAACCAGGGACATCATTAATACTCCAAATGTATGCTTTCAAGTCTTGTAGTGGCAAATCAAACTTCCGTTTTGAGCTTCCTGGCAGCCAATGAAAAGAAAAATGATCAGTTACGTGATTTACATTATGCATACAAAAGAAAAAAGAATAGTAGGTATATGAGAGACATTGATGCTGCTCAATTCCAATAATGATTACAACAGAAACTTCAAGGTGCTTAGAAAACTCTATCCTCCACACTCACCTCAAACTCCTTTTTGTCCTTTTCTTTCCTTTGGCAACTCTGCCATGGGAATTCCCCTCAACTGTTTCCCCCCAAAACTCAACTCTCAAATATTTCCTTGAACTTTTTATCTACCTGGCCACTAACTAAGCCAGAGGGCAATAGACAGTTTCCTTAGGTAAGCCTCAACAGTCACTGAAATAACTGACCAACCAGTGTTCCATTTGCATCTAAATTAATCTTGGCTACTTCTTTTGTACACCTGAAACTAATAGGTTAACTAACTGGAATTTAAATAAAATCTTTAAAAAAAAAATGGTTCAGGGGCACCTGGGTGACTCAATCAGTTGAGTGCCCCACTCTTGATTTTGGCTCAGATTATGATCCCAGGGTTTTGGGATCAAGCCCTGCATTGGGCTCTGCACTGAGATTGGAGCCTACTTAAGATTCTCTCTCTCTCTCTCTCTCTCTCTCTCTCTCTCTCTCTCTCTCTGTCCCTCCCCTGCTCACACACGTGCACTTTTGCTCTTTCTAAAAAAAAAAAAAATTTACAAAATTTCTCACAAAAAATTTAAATATTGGCCACTTCCCAAAACACCAGGTTCTCTAGGAATCTATCCTTTGATTGTGTCTCTTATTGCTTTGTGTTTTCTTCTTGTCATCCTTTTTTCTACTGCATTGCCTTCTTGTCCTTCCCACCAACTTTCCCTTCACTTCTTCCCTTCTTCTTCTCATCCTTTTTTCTACTGCATTGCCTTCTTGTCCTTCCCACCAACTTTCCCTTCACTGGTCCTCTTCTCTGAATTTTCCTTCCGTGTATTGCCATAATAGAAACCTGAGTGCTCTTTGAAAATACCACTCTTTACTTCATCCTATTTGTTCCTCCGGTGTTTCACTCTCTTACATGCCACAGGCCATCAAATCAAGATTGAATTGGATCTCTCTAAATGCCTATTTCTATCTCCAGGTCAATACATACATTCCTGTGTGAAAGTGCTTCTCTTCTGTGGTCTGTGCCATCGTTATCATCCATTTCTTGACCCACCTCTTGCACATGAGTCACACTGAAGCTCATCACTCCAAAATTCAGGTGGCTCACAATCTTAGTACCTTTGCCTCCACATTTCTTAATCTCCTCATCACTTCTGCCTCTGCTTCGGCTACTTACTTCCATTTTATCTTCTGAATTCTTAGCTGCACCCTCCTGTTTTGAAAAAAACCTCCTATCTGCCTTATCAATCTTACCTTTTTGCCTCCCTCAACATTCCCTTGAAGTTCACTGAAACCTTGAGTGTTTTGAATGCTCTGTTATGTCTGGGTGTGTTACCATTCTAGAGGCTGTGTTTCCTTCTCTATTTAAATACCTTCCTGCTTCACTGTTGCCTTACTCTCCTATTCTGTCACCAATGTTCGCTTTCCCTCTTGACTTTCTGCTGTATGCTCCTCACAGTATCCACCTTGGGACCCATGTAAATATTTGCATTTTACTTTTACACTAGCTTCAGGCACAGCCAGAGAAAATCTCATTCCATCCAAGTTTTCATGTTGATGCCATTAGCAGTGTCCAGTCTCTAGCCTGGTTGGGGTTATCCTTTAAGTCTGTAACCAGTCAGCTCTTGATGATGGCTGATCTAGAACTTTTTCCTGCCATGTATCTGTGAGCAACTTGAATTCAGTTTCTGGCCTTGGCTGGAACACTGTAAATATTGAGTAAATGTTTGTTGAATGAATGATACCTTCATACTAGTCTCATTTTTCTTATCTTACTTCCTCCCCATTCACTGGCAACCAATAATCTTGCCTCTTTTTCATGGAGAACAGAGAATCCATTCCAGAGAGATCTCTCTCAACTTCCTGTACCTCCCCTCTCCTTTATTTCTAACTAATTGAAAGAGGTATTCACTCATATGTCCAGGGCTCATCCCTTCAACTGTGCTCTGAATCCTTTTGCTGATTGTAATTCCCAGCTAGCTCCAAACGCACTTACTCTGGGAACTCCTTTGAAGCTACTCTTGCCAATATACCAAAGTTGTCAAATCTGGTGGAAAATCTTCCATATTGTTTCCTCAATCTTCTTTGTCACTTATTCCTTCCTTCTTGCCACTGTCCTGCCTTGGTTTGTTTGACACTTTGCTCCTGTGTCTTGTTGTTGCTTCTCAGAAGCCTTCATGGATACCTTCCTATTTATCCACACTTCTGATGGATGTGTCTCCCAGAGTTAAATTCTCCTTACTCTCTTGCTTCAAACTATACCACCTCCTTTGGTGACATCAGTCATGTTCAGTTTTTATCATGGACACTGTGATGATCCCAAGGCTGCATTTCCAATCAAGAACTCTCCCTTGGAGTTTCTGATTACTGTAGATTATTCACTTTTGGATGATCCATGGACACTTCACAACTAAACATGGCTAAAAACAAACTCATCACCTTTCAAAGCCTTCCGACATTCAATATTTGGGATTGATGCTGCTGTCCGTCTTCTCATTAATCTTGGAAACAGCCAAGTCCTCTTTTCTCGCTCCCTGCTGTATCTGGTCCATCTTCAAGACCTTCAATTCTGCGTTCTCATTATTTTCCATTTTCATGCTCTTCCTTCCGTTTCTATTGTCATTGTTTTAGTTCGGGCCCTCATTATTTCTTATCTGAATCCCTGCAACAGATTCTTTTTTTAAATTAAATTTTTAATTTTAATTCCAGTATAGCTAACATACAGTGTTATATTGGTTTCAGGTGTACAATATAGTGATTCAACAATTCTATACATTACTCAGTGCTCATCGTGATAAGTGTACTTTTAATCCCCTTCACCTATCTCATCCCATTCCTCTATCTACCTCCCCTTTGGTAACCAACAATTTGTTCACTATAGTTAAGAGCCTGTTTCTTGGTTTCTCTCTCTCTCTCTCTCTCTTTCTATTTCTTTTACTTTGGCCATTTGTTTTGTTTCTTAAATTCCACATATCAGTAAAATCTTATGGTATTTGTTTTTCTCTGATTCCCTTCTTTTACTTAGCATTATACTGTTTAGTTCCATCCATGTCATTGCAAATTGCAAGATTTATTTCCTTTTTTAATGAATGATATTCCATTGTATGTGTATGTGTGTATATCTGTATCTGTATCTATATCTACCACATTTTCTTTATCCATTCATCTATAGATGGACTTTTGAGCTACTTCCATAATGTAGCTACTGTAAATAATGCTGCAATAAACAAAGGGGTGCATGTACCCCTTTGAATTGGCATTTTTGTATTTTTGGTGTGATTTCTGGGTTGTAGGGTAGTTCCTTTTTTAACTTCTGGAGGAATTTCATAATGTCTTCCACAATGGCTGCATCAATTTATGTTTCCACTAAGAGACCACAAGGGTTTCTTTTTCTCGATATCCTCACCAACACTTGTTTCCTCTTTTTGATTTTAGTCATTCTGACAGGTTTGAGGTGATACCTCATTGTAGTTTTGATTTGCATTTCTCTGATGATGAGTGATGTTAAGCATATTCTCATGTGTCTTTTGGCCACCTGGATGTCTTCTTTGGAGAAATGTCTGCTCATGTCTTCTGCCCATTTTTAATAGGATTATTTGTGGTTTTAGTGTTGAGTTATATAAGTTCTTGGTATATCATGTAACAGATTCTTAACTGGTCTCATAGTAAGGTAAATTCATCTATCGTATGACTGGCAGTGTGATTTTTCTGAAAGGGAAATCTTAACACATTACACCCATGCTTTAAATCCTTCCATGTCTCCTCTCCTTTTTAGGATCAAGTTCAAAATTCCTATTAGGGTGCATGAAGTTCATGTTGATGTGATCACCATCTGTTTTATAGCATCATCACTCAACCATAGCAATATTATGCACATGCCACTTCCCTTAGTGTGCCTTATGCTCTTTTTTTTAAAAGTTTGTTTATTTATTTTGAGAGAGAGCGAACATGGGTGGGGAGGGGCAGAGAGAGAAGACCAGGGAGAGAATCCCAAGGGAGAGAATCTGCACTGTTAATGCAGAGCCTGACGTGGGGCTTGGACTGACAAACCCTGAGATCATGACCAGAGCCGAAATCAAGAGTTGGATGCTTAACCGACTGAGCCACCCAGGTTCCCCTGCCTTATGGTCTTTGCCTCGCACCTTGGTACAAGCTGTTCCTCTGTCCAGCGTACTTTGTTTCTGTTTCTCCCTCCTGGCTCAGATCCCTCTTTCTGGAAAGCCTCTTCTAAACTTCTAGAGCATGCACCTTAAGCCTGTATCTTCAGGTTGTGCTATTTTTCTGTGTCCTACAAAACTGTGGGGACCTCAAGTAGGAATTATTTCTCTCTTACTTTTAATACTTATACCACCCCACCTCTGACCCTCACTTACCAGTTTTCACAAATGGCATTTTCTACTCTAAGTAGATTCTAGAAACCAGCTTAAATTTTATCCAATAAAAGCACAGTCTTAAGGCAATAGTTTGTCATTGCTACTATGCATAAAGGTATACAGGAAAGCCCAGAGGGCCACACCTGTGTAGCTTTTGCACCAAAGCAACGTTAGAATATCTGTGTGATTTTGATGTATCTATTTGTAGCAGCAGCTAAGATAATTAAAGTTTGGGAATACTACAAAAAGTGTGTAAATTCACTTTTCAATTATGCATTATATATAGAAAGATAAAATGTAATTTTATACAAAGAGCTGTGTAATGTCATATTTACCCACAAGATTTTGGAAATTGTTCTTTATGGAAGGTTCAGCTTAACTTTCCACACTGCCACTGTACAACCTCTAGCAATAGCACAATTTGCTGTGTCATTAAATTCTGTTCAATTTCTCACTTCCTAAATGTATTTGGCTTGTGTCAGATGATACTTCCACTTCCCTAGCCCTTTAGTGTTTGCAGGGCGTACCTATCAGGAGAGGATGTGATCCAGGCAGATGGAAATCTTGTTTCTCATGTCTGTAATAGGGCACTGCACCCCGTTTAACTTTGGACTTATGAACTTCCCATCTGGGACTTCGAGGCCCCTGGTTTGCATCAACTTATATACAATCTCAAGCTCTTTGGCAGTTCAGAATCACATGATCTTGGGGGAAGGAAATTTAGCATTATGCTGATTTTTCATTGTACATTGTACCTGTAGTGTTTAGTTTGCTCCAGCTTTCTCTTTCCTTTCCTTCTTTACTTGGAATTGTGTTTCCTGTTTATATGAACTGGGGTGATATGGAGACCTCAACAGACAATAAATCCTGCAGGGCAAAGGCAGACTGAGATAGGAAAACATTCTTTCACTCGGCACAATGGACAAGGCAGCTCTGGAGCTGCCGTATGGCTTTTATGGTTTTTGTTTTTGTTTTTGTTTTTGTTTTTTTTCAATTCCCAGTGTGGGTTGTGCATAAGGAAGGACCAAGAGCAGCATACTATTTGTCTCTATTCCGATTCTCACTCAGAAAAAGCTCCAGGAAACAGAGATAGTGGACAAGAGTAGAATCATATTTGATCTGCTGACTACAGTTTAATTATGAATAGAATCAGGGAGAAACTGATTTCTGAACTCTCTCTTTGCTTCCTATCTTTAGATTCTCCAAGACAAAATACAAGAAAATGTTAATGTTTGATCTACAGAATGAGCTCCATTTGGAGATGTGATTCTCTCTGCTTCTGGGTTATTTGCTTAATTTATTAGAGTGGTTCAAATAATAGGATATTATTGTATTGGGCTTTCCAGTCAAAACTCCCATTTTATAGTTGAAAAAACTGAAGTCAAGAAAGATGATAGATCTTGTTTTCTTTTATTTCTTTCTTTTTGAGACAGCATAAGTGGGGGAGGACAGAGAGAGAGAGAGAGAGAGAGAGAGAGAGAGAGAATCCGAAGCAGGCTCCAGGTTCCAGGCTCCAGCCTGTCAGCATAGAGCCCAATGCCTGAACCCACAAGCTGTGAGATTATGACCTGAGGCAAAGTCGGATGCCTAACTGACTGAGCCACCCAGACGCCACTAGATCTTCTTTTCTTAAGGTACAGGATTCCCTCTGTCCCTGCTCATGTCTATTTCTTCTCAGTACATACTCGCCTCCTTTGTCTGGCCCCAGTTCCACAAACACATGTGCATGTTAGCAATCCTGGTTGCATTCAGGGTTCACTGGCAGCGGTAGGCTGAGTGTAAAGCTGCAGTTCCTGAAAGCGCCATCAAATCGAAAATGGGAAATTACAACTCAGTCACTTACTCGGCGCTCATTTCAGAAGAGAAGAAAGAGAGCAGGCATGTGTTTCTCAAGCTCTTTGGGGAAGGAGCAATTTATAGGAAATAACATCTCAAATCCTTGAGACCATCTGTGATACTCCGTGAAGGCTGTCCAATATCAAATTTCTGGACAAAAACACAGGAACTCCTGAGAAGTTTGGATTGTTTTTAGCAAGGAAAGAGGTGAGAGGAGCTATGAAGATGTGGAGGAGAACAAGCATGTCTGTACAGAGAAGGGTTAAAAGACAGGCAACCCCCTCAGGTGACCAGTTGGTCTAGATCTGTGCAATAAATCTCTGGACAGTTGTTCAAAGTCTGAGAAATCTGTGTTTATAAGTCAGCTGAAACACCTGCTCAGATTTCACTTTTGGGTTGCTTATGTCCTGCAGAATTTAGCTTTAGTTTTAAAAGGTGACGAGTGATTAGTGAAGCTGACCCTGACCCCTTTTGAATGTCTCACATTAAATGAATCGTATCTTGCGGAGACAACGTGTGTGTGGGTAAAGCATCAGCTGTCAGTGTATCTGAAGAGGAATAAACAATAGGCTGAACTCTTAACCATTCCTTTAACTCTTTATTTTAAACTACGCATAGACTTTCAAGACGTTGCAAAATATAAGAGAGAAAGGTTCTACATGCTCTTCACTCAGCTAACCGCCCCCTTCAAGTAACATCTCAACATAGCTAATTTATTATCAAAGCCAGGAAATTGATGCTGACATAAGACAATTTCCTAGACTACAAATCTTGTTCATATTTCACCAGTTTCTAGAAGGACCCATTTGGTGTATCTGTGGCTCCCAGGAATTTTATCATATGTCTAGACATGTACCCACCAACACAACCAAGATACAGAACTGTTCTGTGACTATAAGGGGACCCCTTTATACTACTCTTCTGTACTCCCTCCCATTGTTTACAGGTGTGAGTGACAGGTTGGTAAGGACTAAGAAGATACTGTGTCAAATACAATGAAGGCTGCTCTCCTTGGTCTTACTGAACGAGGCTTTTGCCCAAACCATGTCCTATTTTTCTTGTTTATAGAGCTGAAATTGATGTTCCAACATTTCATCCTTCTTATTATATATCATGGATAAACTGAAGAGTGTTTTAAAGATGCATTCTTCTTTCAGGATGAAAAGAAAAGACGTTTTCAGAAATGTTTTACCTTACGTTAAAAAGCAGATGGTCTTAATGGAATAGAATAGAAACCCCAGAATTAGACCCACAAAAGCATGACCAACTATTCTTTGACAAAGCAGGAAAGAATATCCAATGGAAAAAAGACAGTCTCTTTAACAAATGGTGCTGGGAGAACTGGACAGCAACATGCAGAAGGTTGAAACTAGACCACTTTCTCACACCATTCACAAAAATAAACTCAAAATGGATAAAGGACCTGAATGTGAGACAGGAAACCATCAAAACCCTAGAGGAGAAAGCAGGGAAAAAACCTCTCTGACCTCAGCCACAGCCAGTTCTTACTTGACACATCTCCAAAGGCAAGAGAATTAAAAGCAAAAATGAACTATTAGGACCTCATGAAGATAAAAAGCTTCTGCACAGCAAAGGAAACAATCAACAAAACTAAAAGGCAACAAACAGAATGGGAAAAGGTATTTGCAAATGACATATCGGACAAAGGGCTAGTATCCAAAATCTATAAAGAACTCAACAAACTCCACACCCGAAAAACAAATAATCCAGTGAAGAAATGGGCAGAAGACATGAATAGACACTTCTCTCAAGAAGACATCCAGATGGCCAACAGGCACATGAAAAGATGTTCAACGTCGCTCCTCATCAGGGAAATACAAACCAAAACCACCCTCAGATACCACATCATGCCAGTCAGAGTGGCTAAAATGAACAAATCAGGAGACTATAGATGCTGGCGAGGATGTGGAGAAACGGGAACCCTCTTGCACTGTTGGTGGGAATGCAAACTGGTGCAGCTGCTCTGGAAAACAGTGTGGAGGTTCCTCAAAAAATTAAAAACAGGTCTACCCTATGACCCAGCAATAGCACTGCTAGGAATTTACCCAAGGGATACAGGAGTGCTGACGCATAGGGGCACTTGTACCCCAATGTTTATAGCAGCACTCTCTTGTACCCCAATGTTTATAACAGCACTCTCAACAATAGCCAAATTATGGAAAGAGCCTAAATGTCCATCAACTGATGAATGGATAAAGAAATTGTGGTTTATATACACAGTGGACTACTATGTGGCAATGAGAAAGAATGAAATATGGCCTTTTGTAGCAACGTGGATAGAACTGGAGAGTGTTATGCTAAGTGAAATAAGTCATAGAGAGAAAGACAGATACCCTATGTTTTCACTCTTATGTGGATCCTGAGAATCTTAACAGAAGACCATGGGGGAGGGGAAGAAAAAAAAAAAAACGTTAGAGAGGGAGGGAGCCAAAGCATAAGAGACTCTTAAAAACTGAGAACAAACTGAGGGTTGATGGGGGGGTGGGAGGGAGGGGAGGGTGGGTGATGGGTATTGAGAAGGGCACCTGTTGGAATGAGCACTGGGTGTTGTATGGAAACTAATTTGACAATAAATTTCATATTTAAAAAAAAAGCAGATGGTCTTTAGAGCAGGGCTTTAATAAAAACCTCTGTGTCGAGTTGGATCAGAAATGTTTCTGCAAACTTCCACGAAGTAAAAGAATATGCCAGTCTATCCTAATAATTAATTAAATTCTACTTGATAAGGTTTCAGTACCTCTGAGGCCACACATTCTCATCATATTTCTTGTAGTTGGCACCTGGGAAAAGCTGTTCCAGTTTATACAGGAAAATGCCCAGGCCTTTCTTTTCCAAGATCAATGTTTGGTAGATGGGATGACACCACCGTAGATGCCTTTTTTCACTGTGCCACCCTGGACTGCAGAGAGAAGCTCTCCATGGCTCTTCTCAACATGTGCTGAGGGAAAGTGTTAGGTAAGGCTGAGTTGGCTCCCCTCAGGGAGTCTTCTGTGGAACCATTAGTTAAGAAGAATGGCAAAGCTTGAATCTCTTCTTTGAAGCCAAGGAAACCAGGAGGTCATCAGTTGCTGATCTTGGAACACTGGCTTTCAAACTTAAGCACGGACAGTGATGGCTGGGGTGTATATTAAAAATGCCTCAAAGGAAATTTCTGTTTAGTGAGGCCTGGGATGGTACCTACTCCATTCTCACTAAGTTGCCTCAGGAATTCTGGTGCAGATGTTCTTTTCCATAGTCTGCATTTGGAGAAATGTGCCGAAAGATTGTGTGCCTTGCCATCTTCATTTTGGTGGTAATGGAAACTGAACCCAGAAGCGGTGATAAATGCCATGTAAAAAATCCCAGTCTACGGTCATACCACCCTGAACGCGCCCAATCTCGTCTGATCTCGGAGACTAAGCAGGGTTGGGCCTGGTTAGTTCTTAGATGGGAAACAATCCCAGTGTCTAGAATTTATCTTCTGACTTCCAAATTAGAAGCTAGTATTGAAACGACAACCAAGAACCTTGGTTTTTTAAAGAAAAGGAAAAATGCATGATTATGGGCATAGGAAAATTTTCTCTTAAACCAAAAAAAACAAATTGGCTGGAAATTGTGAAACCTTGGACTGGCATGTCCAAACATCAAACAGGAAAAGCTGCCCATGTGGAAAGAATGCACAGGCAACATGGCACTGGGAACCACAGAGATCCAAGGACAAGGTCTCAGCACACAAATGATAAACTATGTTTACACAGTTTCCCAGGAGCTCAGACCACTTGGTAGACTATTTTTTTTTTCTTTATTGTGAATAATCCTAACACTGAACTCATTATTATTGATTCTCTCTTGCCGCCATGGAGACTAAAATACAAAGAGAAGTGACTGGTTCATGGTAATGAGGATGACAGTGCATAAAGCTAAGTGGATGGTAACTGCCCTAACCTCTCTTCAGATGGATGCCAGCCCATAATTAGATGAGCCCAATGCTGCTTTATGGCTCCATTTGGCATCAGAGAATACCTTTTCAACATGATTTGAGGATACACCTTGCCAATATAGTCTTGAGCATAACGTTTTAAGCATTATTTAGGTATAATGTTTTAAGGCATTGCTTACGGTACCGTTTTAAGGACAGCTGTGAAACTGAATACCTAAGCAGATTGGCTCTGCCTTAGAAAAACAGTGCTCAAGGCTGGGGTTCGTGAAAGTAGAATCAAGGAGGAGAAGAAGTTTCATATACTTATTAACTCTGCCCAGCGCTGCCCGTGTTTGAAGTTCAGGATGGTGCTTAAAATAACTACCTGTAGGACCACAGAAAAATGATTGGGACCCTTGGTCTCAGTATAGAAAATGTTTCCTTATTTTGTGGGTTAATTCTTAGGTTTAAATTGGGCACCACAGTATGAGGCTTACTTTCTGCTTTTGTTTTTGGTAGCTGGGAACAAAGAAAATTACTGTATAGGGCTGACACAGTCAGTAGATTGGAGTACCTGAAAATAACTTTTTAAATAAGTTGCATGCTTTGCCAATGTGAGTTATAAATTTCTTGGATTTGCTTACTTTTCTATAATCTTAAAATAAATTTCCAGAACTATGCATTTATTTATTCTGTGTTGAGAACCTGTTATATGCCACCCAAACAGTGGTGATATTACTCAAAGTGAATAACCTGTTTCCATGTCTTATACAAAGTATTATATCGTATGTTAACCTTTTCTAGTTATAGGCTATTAATTATTGCTTTGTTTTGTAACTGTTAAGGACATGGTCTCATTGGAAGGATTGGCTTAACCACTATGAAGAATTAAAGCCAAATAGTGATTGTTTGGTGAACTAAGAAAGTGAACAAAATTTGTCCAAATATTTTCTTGCTCTAAGAAATGGATCTTTTTTATTTTACAATAAACATATTATTTAGCCATGTGTTTTTATAGTCCTGGTATTTAATATTGGACTCAATTATCTTACTAAGTGCAACTTCTCTGCATAATTTTATTGCTTTCTCATAAGCCATAAGGATTTTTATTTTGCTAAAGGAAAGAATAAAAGGAAGAATGATTTATGACTCCTATTTATCTTAAAAATGGAAAGAATTAATGCCAGATTTCCTTCTGTTTCCAGCTTTAATTTTTCATTGTAGTGTCCCAGGGGGAAATTTGTGCAGCAGTAATTTCGTATTATAAAAAGTACAATTTAAAAATGTATGTAGAGTATTTGCTTCGTGAGAACAACTTCCTGTTCTTTCTTAATCCCACCAAGTTGTTTGGTAGTTTAGATAATAATTCAATTTGGAAATGGAGAAACTCAGGCTTAGAGACATATTGAATGGCATCCTCAAGCTAGTACATCCAGTTTGCGACCCAGATGTGACCAGAATAGGTGGTGATTTTTCCACCAACTCACATAACCATCTGATAGGTAAAATACAGAATATTCACAATGCCTAAATGTTCTCTTAATTATATACTGGTGCACAATCTTTGTAAGGCCTTTGCTAGTCATACCACTTGGAGACAATACTTCCAGTAGACCATGAGTATTTGTATGCATCTGTAATTAGTCATAAAATATTACTTTTTGTGATTACATTGGAAAGAATGGAGCACATTCTTTTATTGCTATCCTGAATGTCTATTTGCAGATTTGTTGCCTGGAACGTATTTACTTGTTCTTTGCAACATCTGCTAAGCCTGTTGATGGCTTATTAAAATAGCAGATCTAAGTTTAAAATGATATCATTGGATATCACGCTTGGGTTCATCAGACATGTTTAATATGGGTAAAGGTTATGTGTGAAACATGTAATACTCCCTGCCTTTAGGGGTTGGATTCTGCTCATTTCAGTAACAGAGTTGTTCTGATAATAGCTATTGAGTATTTGGGGAGGAATGCCCCTTGACCTCTACCCCATACAAATTAATAATGATATGATTAACTGTTTGCATTATTGATGTCTCATAAAGCAGGTGGATATGTAAGACAAATTAGTGAAGTGGCGGCTACCAAGCATCCATAATTCCTCACCTTGAGCAGCTTTTGCACTAGGTCTTGATACTTTTTTCATTTTGGAGGCAGCTGGAAGACTTGGAAGTTTCCTTCCTGTCTATCCTGTTTCCAGCCTCTATCAATCCTATCACTTTTTCAGTGTTCAGTTCAAGCCTCTCCTCTAAACAAATGCCCCTGTGGTTTTTTTTTTTTTTTCCCCAGTCCATTTCTCCTTCTCATTCTGGTCTCCTAAAGCATTCGTAGTCAGTATCTCACTCTTTTTATACTTGAACGTATACTTCCTTGTTATGTAATGTTTACAAAGTCATCATGCACATGGTTGGATCCAGAGGATGTCGTAGGCAAATGTACACAGTCTATAAAAAGCCTTTTATTTGAAGGGAGCATATAGTTACCAGCTCATCTTCACGTTCTCTGTTTTCTTGCACCCTCACACATAATTGTTCCAATGTCTCTCTCCTCAGTGGCCTTTCCATTACATATCCACACACAGAAATAATCATCTAGGGTAAATGTGCTTCTGGGCCTGGCAGAGCAACTAGTAAAGGGCTTTTTCTTCTATAAGTAGGAACCTGGATAAAAAATACAAAGCAAGTGGTTTCAGACATCAGACAGTAGGCAGATAGGATTGTGTCTCATGAGAGAAGAGAACCATACAAGATGGCCGTATGACCTACCCAGCTTTCTGCCTGTAGGTCTTCAATGGGCCCTGGCCCAAAGGCAGAAAATTCAAGTAGAGAATCCAGTGGTTTCAACGAATTGAGGTGACAGAGATCAGAGTTCATGGAAATGGAGGCAGCTGGACTTGATGGGGCAGAGTGTCTGAAACTTGTCAGAAAAAGGGTTCCAAATTCCTTCTTGGGGCTGGAGGGTATGAAGGATGGGAAGGGGCTATCTTTTGAGTTTTAAAGTGAAAACTAAACTGTCTGTGTACAGGGTAAGACTCCAGGAGGACAGGGATGACCAAAGAGTTATAAGCCAAACAATTCTAAGAGGTCATATTGGGCTAGGTGATCCCCTGGTTTTAACCAGGCAGAATGGAGAGACTTGACACATATCATTTAGTAGAGAGTCCTAAAAGGTTAAAACTTTATAAGGATGGCCAAATTAGATCTTCCCTAACAAAGCTTAGAAACAAACCTTTAAAAGATCAAGTTGATCCTTTTAAATGCCTGACAAACTGAAAGGCAGCATCCTTTAAAGGAAGACAGCATAATTCATAAGCTCAGCAACATAGAATTCATAATGCAGCATCTAATCCAAAATCATTAGAGATTGGAAGATGCACAAACATGTAACCAGAAACCCAGAGAAAATTCAGGCATAATAAATATACCCAGAAATGACAGGACAGAATTAGCAGATGAAATCTTTAAGAGATTTTTAAAGACTCTTTTAAATATTTGATGATTTAAAGTAAATATGATATGGAGAAAAATGGAAAATATATAAAAAAGAACTATGTGGAACTTCCAGAGGTGAAAAATTAAATACATGAATTGAAAAACTCACAGGATAGGCTTACTATATCAGACACTAAAGAAAAAAAAAAGATCAATGAAATTTAAGGAAAAATGACAAATACCATCCAGAATGAAGTACTTGTATCTAGAATATAGATAACTCTATAGAAAAGAATATTTATAGAGTATAAATAACTCCAATAATGCAATAGTAAGTTAAGCAAATATATTAAAAATGGGCAAAAATTTGAAAAGAAATTTTACAAAAGAAGATCTATAAATGGCCAATTAGACATGAAAAGATACTGTTTTTAGTCATCAGAAAAATATAAATCAAACCACCATGAGATACCACTGTTTATCACCAGAGTGGCTAGAAACCAAACTGACAATACCAAGTGTGTCCCTCATTCATTGCTGCTGGTACTAAAATGTAGAACCACCGCTTTGGAAAACAGTCTGGCAGTTTCTGAAAAAGCTAAATCACCTTACAAGGTGATTGAGAGAAATGGATTTTAAACCTTTGGAAACAGCTGTTGGAACATTGAGGAGAGAATATTCCTCCAGCCTTTGCCACTGTGTGTCCCTCGCCTTGTTGAATGCTTACTCTTTCATTTATTTTTCATGCTCTTGCAAAAGTCTGATAAAAGACAAACTGAAGCATATTAAACATTTTAAGAGTTTATTTAAGTAAATTTCTTCAAACTGGGTAGCTCCAAGCTGCAAGTTGTTAGAAGCACTGAGGGTGGGAACTGGGAGGGAGTTTCATTAGGGAAAGAGGCAGAAATGAGTAAGGGAGCTGGTGATTGGCTGTAGCTTAAAGCCTAGATGGCTGCCTGTGATTGGTTGTCCTCAGGTTTTGAATTCATAAACTTGAGGCATTACAGGCTTGGATTTTGTGTTGCTCCTGTAGGCTGTCTGGGCATTAAAGCCACCTCAGCCTATTGGCCTCTTGTTCGATTAATTTAACAAGCCCATGCACTTAGGTGATTAAACAGGAGCTTCTTAGATTCAAGGGGTGGAGAAGACACAGAGTAGACCAAGCGTGAATCGTGTCTAGCTGTCAGAGGTAAGCAGTATGCCATGAAAACTCACATTCCTCCTTATCACTGTGTCATAGTTGCCATGTTTGTGTTGATGACTCAGGTTATGAATTAGACACGCTTTTCTTTCAAGGATTATTCAGCCTTTATAAGAGGGAAAAGTCCTGTGGAAAGTAGCATTATAACAGAAGTACCGAGTGCTATGTGAGTTCATATGTATTTCTGACATAAATTTTGAAACTTGATCATGTTCACTGTCAGCCTTAATTCCCCAAGTTTTAAATGAGAAGGCAAGGACAACATCCTGAATGTCTACTGTATTAATGTAAGCATGCCCCCCCATCCCCCTCCCCCAATGTTGAGATCACAGATAGTGCTCCATACACTTAGATGATTGCTTCGTGAGTTTGTTAGTATTAGACTTGGCAGAATCCTGGAACAGAAAATCCAAATAATTGACATAAAAAAGATACAGGTTTCCTTTTCTTCTTTCTCCTATGAGCAGGAAGATCTCCAGGGCTGCCAAATCAGGATCAGACTTATCAGGGACCCAGGATCCTCTTCTTTCTGCTTTCTTCACACCTCTCATTCACCTGCAGAATGGTCAAGAATGACGGCTAGAGTACTGCTGTCCATCCTGTTCATATTCTAGTCAGAAGCACAGCGATGTGTAGTGGTGGAGAGGATTGCACATGAGCCCCTCCTGGAGAATCAGATACCTTTAAAGAGCTTTCCCAGAAGCCCCGCCCAATTAATTCCACTTAAATCTCACTAGACACTAGTCATTACTAGTTGCAGGAAGAGTAGGAGATACACTTCTGGATGGGCATACTGCCTCCCTGAAAGCAGTCAGATTCTGTAAGTAAGGAAGAGGGGGAAATGCAAATTGGGTGATTAAACAGCCATGATCCATTTCTTGGCGATCTCAGGCTTGTGAAAGCTGATATGGCTGTTGCCAACTAGGTGATTATGTTTTTCCTTTTTTTTTTTTTTTCTCTAGTCCATGTGAGGGAAACTGTCAATTCATCCATTAGGCACAAAAATCCCTTGAACCCCTAAACTGGCCGTATCAAAGAAAGACCCTGTTCAGTAAGGCTGATGAATAAATATGTTTCCTAAGAATTTGCCTTTTTTTTTAAAGTTTATTTGTTTTTTGAGACAGAGAGCGCACACAGGCAGGGAAGGGGAGGGAAAGGGAGAGAGAGAAGCCCAGACAGGCTCCGCACTGTCAGCACAGAGCCCGACACTGGGCTTGAACCCACAAACCATGAGATCATGACCACAGACAAAACTTAAGAGTTGGGCACTCAACTGACTGAGCCACCCAGACACTCCAAGAATTTGTATTTTTATAAAATTCTTACAAATTTGGTAATCCTCTGATCATTTTTTTGGTTATAGCAACTGATCCCCATTCCACCACAAAATATTCATAGCTGCCTGTGCTAGTTATTAAGCTTCCATTTGTGCTTCTCTCCTGTAGTGTTGAGATCTATGTTTGGCACACAGCAGAAATAGCTTTCATGAAGTGAAAGAAACATAGAGAGGCAGAGTAGCCTCTGTAATAAAGAGATGGCATGTGGGCTATTATGGGTGAGGCAAAGGTAAACTGATTACAAATCATCCTTCAGGATCTTTATGCCAATTGGTTAATGTTGAAGGGGAAAGTTAGAGTTCTTTAAAGTACCTGACACAAGTGTCTGTGAGTCACATGAGCCACGCTGGGCCTCTTCCCAGAAGTCGGAACAGGCTTATTCCCCTACAAATAAAAATAGACAAATGCTGTTTGTTTTAATTTAGAAGTCATTTCACTAGTTCCCACTGGCTAGAGATAATAATTAATATTAGCTGCCAAGGTCTCAGCAAAACTGAGGAAATTGAATTATTACTTTATTCATCTCTCAAATAAGATGATGGGATATTTTTCTAAATCCTTTTGATCTGCAGCAGGAGGAATGTTCCATTTGAAAGCACTGCTATTATCAACAATAAAGGAAAGGACAGTAAATGGCATCCAGACATCAGCTCTGTGGCAGGTGCTGTATGCTGGATGAAGTTTAAGTATGGTTTCTGCCCTGTGGTCCAGATCAATTTTGTAGTCATTATTCTGTTTCATATAGTTTCAGGACTAAATGGCCAATTGTATAGTTAGGTTCTTGCCAGTGCATTTGTCTATAGAAGCAGCATCCATTTTGTGATGAGTCATAAGTACAAAATTGAACAGGAAGAGGAAAAATAAATGAATCATAAAGCCTGTTAGAAGTCCTTGAAAAGCCAGCCCAAGTGCTAGTAAATGCTAAAGGGGAACATATTTACTGTAGTTGAGATAGCTTAAATGGATTAAATTGGTAGCTAATTGGGCAAGGTATGTGGGAAAATTGAATGAGTGTAATGGGTAAATAGCATAGTACAAATGGACAAGTTTCTCGTGTCTAAACTGGGTACAGCCAAGGCTAGTGCACACATCACCCGAATGAAGAGGCTGTAGTTTGCTGGGCCAGAATGTTTCTGTGTGCCACACACATGTGATTTGAAGCATCTTTAACTTAGTGTTGGTTTCTAGAAGGAATGCTTTAATCAGGCAGAGAAATGGGGTACAGTGCAAGATGGGGTTCAGTTTGTGATGAAAGGGCTCAAAGACCACAGCTTCATCTTTTTATCCCAGAGGAAAGGTGCTGAAGAAGGTGGGGTCTGTGTACATACCCTTAGCCCTGTGGAATGCCGCTCATGATGAACATCCTCCCTGGCATCACTGGGTAGAATTGTTATACTGCTTTTTCATGGTGGTTTGTTCTTGCATTCTTTCCTTCTTTCATTCACTCAACAATTATTCAATAGTTGATTTCTACACACATAATACTGGAAAATAGATCATATTTTTTAAAAGTCATAGTTACTGTATGAAGTGTAAAGACATTGAATTTGGGAGGATAAAATATAAAGAGCATTTGTTATGTACGCCCTTCAAAGACATTGGGATGATAAATAGTAGTTTTGGGGGAGTATGAGTTATTTGAATCTTTTTCCTAGGAGATTGTAAAATGTCCTTTGAGGAATTAAAGTATAGGACCTTAAGATTAAGAATTGCAGCCTTCAGGGGGCACCTGGATGGCTCAGTCAGTTGAGCGTCCGATTTCGGCTCAGGTCATGATCTCATGGCCTGTGAGTTCGAGCCCTGAATCGGGCTCTGTGCTGACAGCTCAGAGGCTGGAGCCTGCTTTGGATTCTGTGTCTCCCTCTCTCTCTGCCCCTCCCCTGCTCATGCTCTGTCTCTCTCTCTGCCAAAAATAAATAAACATTAAAAAAAAAAGAATTCCAGCCTTCAACCTTCCTTTTTTGTGGTTCATAAATACCCATTAATTTTTTTTTCAATTATGTGGCTGACCAAGAAATGACATCGCTGCATATTCTTTATAGTTTAGCACTAGTGGACTTTTCTCATTTTGCAAGTTTTTTTTTTATATCCAGTGGGACTGACTTGAGTGAATTTTCTGATTGAATATTTGATATATGCATTTGAATTTAATACAGTGCACTTAGCAATAACAGCATCCCAGAAATGATTTAATCTTATTTGAATCTATAGATACTTCAGAAATTTCTAAATTGAAACACAAAACAAAAACCACTAAGATAAATCCAGAAATTATTGTGCAGGACCACATATATGGAAGTTATGGGATGGAGAGTTGAGCCCATAGGAAGCCTAGGGCATATTCATAGGAATTCTTTTGATATAAATCTCCCATAGTGGCTTATCACTTACATCTCTTTTCCATAGAAGTAGAATATATACAAAAGAAAGGGATATAAGAGGCAAAAATCAGATGAAAGATAATGGTGATGTTGAGATGTTAGAAACATCTAGAAAAACTGAGCTGGGATTGTGTATACATAAGCTTTTATGAAGACTTGAGAACAAGGGAACTTCCTGTTTCTTTTGTTTAAACATACTGCTTTGCTACCATGGCAACCTTCCCCCTAACTCTTGCCTTCAAAAATATTATCATGGTCTGTAAAATGGCATCTTCTCTCTTCTTCCAGTCTTCTTGATAATGGTGATAGTAACAGTCCTGTCTTGTGTTATCTATGGTATAGCCAATATGGCACTTGGGCCAAGGACTGCCCAAGAAGAGACTGAGGCAATACCCGAAACCAATCTTTTGCATAGTAGTTGCACTTGTGGCAGCTGCTAACTGCGAGGGAATGGTGCTTGGAGAATTCACCCACTCTGTGAGTTGGAGCTGTTGCCTCCATCTTTAATTGTAGATTTAAAACTTAGATTTTTAAATAATAGGGGCACAGTGTAAATTCCAGGGATGGCTGAAACAATTTCTGAAATTGCAATGCCAAATGTAGAGGGTTTTTTTTTTAAGTTTATTTATTTGTTTTGAGAGGGGGGGGTGGCAGAGAGAATCCCAAGCAGACTCTGAGCTGTCAACACAGAGCTCGACATGGGGCTTGAACTCACAGACTGTGAGATTGTGACCTGAGCCAAAATCAAGAGTCAGAAGCTTAACTGACTAAACCACCAGGCACTCTCCAAATGTAGTTTTATGTATTTTTAAATTTATCATATAGTAAAACTGACCTTTTTTGTATACTGTTGTGAATTTTAACACCTGTATAGATTTGTATGGTCACTATTGTAATGAGTGTACAGAACAGTTTGATCAACCCAACAAAAATGCCCCCAATACCATCTGTGTCTTATCACACCCTCCCCAGTGTCCCAACCAAGACTTGTGGCAACCACTGGCTTATTTTAGTCATTTTATTATTATCCATTTTATTGTATGTATCAATAGTCCATTGCTTTTTACTGTGAATATTATGCCATTCTATAGATGTACTGTATTTTATATCCATTCGCTTGTTGAAGGACATCTGAGTTTCCAGTTTTTGCTGTCACATATAAAGCTGGTATGAACAATCATGTACATGTTTTTAGGTGAACGTAGCATGTTCATAGTTTACATAGTTTGTAAACATTGTATGTTTAACTGCCAAACTCTTTTCCAGAGTGGGTATGCCGATATGTATGAGAGTTGCAGTTGTCACAAATCCTTAATAGCAGTTGGTATTATCTGTATCCTTTGTTTTAGTCATTCTAATAAATGTGTAGTGGTATCTCATCGTGATTGTAATTTGTTTGCATTTTCCTATGGCCAGTGGTGGTACACCTCTTCCCATGTGCTTAACTGCCAGCTTTCCATCTTCCTTGGTCCTTGGCTTATTTTTAAATTGGGTTGTTTGTTTTCTTATTGTTGGATTTTGAAAATTCTTCATATTCCAGGTGCAAGTCCTTTGTTAGGTATGTGGTTTGTAAATATTTTCTCCTGGTCTTCAGCTTGTCTCTTTATTCTCTTAACAGTGTCTTTGGCAGAGCAAGTTTTTAATACTAATCCTAGCCTTGCCAGGAAAGTATACACATTATGAGTGCAAGTTTCAATAGAGTACTAATCAGACTATTATATTCCAAGTATTTCTGTAGAACATGATATCACAAATTAAGTCATTAATTTCAAGAAAAAACAGTTTATTAACAAAAAAGTACAAAGAAGTACAAATGGATATCCTCCTTTCCCCCATTATGGTTCATCTGTCTATCTCCCTTTCAGTCCATGACACAGCCTTTTTGAGCTAAAAGAATAGGTAAAATATTTCTCTTTCCAATGGGCCTAATAACCATCCCCAAACAAATCATTACGTATTTAAGTTCTACCATCCATGTCAATTAAAAAAAATGTTTTATCTATATGCGTTGCTCTAAAAGCCTCTTCCCTTGCAATATATCATGTACCTAAACTGAATTATCAATTCCCATTTTTATGGACTGTGCTATTGGTGTCTCTTCTGATAACGGTCTGTTTAGCTACAGGTCAGGACAATTTTTCCTGTGTTTTATTCTAGAAGTGTTATAGTTTTACATTTAGATTTATGTGCATTTTAAGTTAATCTGTGTATAAATTATGAAGTTTAGATATAGGTTAAGTTTTTTCTTATGGATATTGGTCCAATATTTGCTGGAAAAACAACTATTCTTATCCACTGAATTGCTTTGCACTTTTGTCAGAATCAAATGGTCATATTTGACCAATACCATATTTCCTTGATTATTATAGCTTTCTAACAAGCCTTAATATTGGATAGTGGGATTCCTACAACTTTGTTCTTATTTCTCAGAATGGTTTCAGATATTGTAGTTCCTTTGCCCTTTTAGATAAATTTTAGAATCAGCTTATCTATATCTACTTAAAATCCTGCTGGGATTTTGGTAGGCATCTCATTAATTTACAGATCACGTTGGGGAAAACTTACATCTTTATTATGTTAAGATTTCTAGTCTATGAACCTGGTATGACTTTCCATTTATATAGGTTTTCCTTGATGATTTCTTTCCTCAGTATTTTGCGGTTTTGAATATACAGGTCCTATACATGTTTTTTAAGTTTTATATTTAAGTATTGCTTATTTTGGTTCTATTGCAAATGGTAATGTAATTTTGGTTTCTGACTTTTCACTGCTTGTATATGGAAATACCATAGATTTTTGTCTCTACGTCGTATCTCACAACCTTACTAAACTTGTTAGTGTACATTAGGACTTTTTAAAGGAATTTCATGAATTAGCATAGAAAGACATTCCCAGAAAAGAAATGAGAGGCATTTGTTCAGAGGAATTGAAACTCTTAGTAGCAAAATCTCACTGAGTATTCTTTAGAACAAAAGATTGGAGACCTCCAGAGGGACAGGATTATCTAAGCAGAGAATGCCTGTTTTCCTATTTCCATGAATTCTCTCCATTTCTTTGCTGTTAAGTGGCTGTAGTTATATAAATGGTCATTTCTACAGCATACATTGGAATTATATAAAAATGTTTTTCCTTTTTCTTTTTCTAAGAATATTGGCTTATAATGACTTAAGATTAGACTTGATTCTTAGAGTAGATTCACCATTCAATTAACAAACAGAGTGTGGGTGAAGGAGAGTACAAGTAGCCCCACCTCTACCATCCAGATCTCCACAGCTTCTTTTCCTGGGTTTTTATTATATGTTAATGGTCCTATTCTCCCTTTTGTCTCTAAGGGATTTCGTTTAATAATGTCACACCAGTTTTAGTATCTTGTAGTACAGCATTTAGTTTGCGTGAGAAAGGAGTTATAAAGAACCAAAAAATGATCTTGGAAGGGCAGTAGATAATTAAGGCAGACTCAGTCACTTAGGGGCACAGAGTGACACTCCTTATATGTAGCAGGTGCAAATGTTGTTCATTTGGGAGACAGAAAGCTTTGCTAAAGATAGGGTGAATAGAGGCATCTGGATGCAGTGATATTTCAGAAAAGAAGCATTTATGTCTTTGAAAATTTTCCTGAAAAGAGGTACATTTCAATCTCTCCCTTCCATACATGCACACACTATTAAAATCTTGAGGCAATTATATAAATGAAAGAAATGCATTTCTGAGAGGTGTCATATTGTTAAGGACAGTTAAAAATCCCATCATCATATGTATAGCTCCTAAGCTAAGATGTATCCTGTCAGTCTGCTCCCAAATATTCACTAGTTAAGTCACTTCTTTCAAAGATGTTCCCATAGAACATTGGATAGGTCTTGTGCTCCAACAAGAACTATTGAGTTACTTTACTCTGATGTAGGAGAAAGCAAAAGCAATAAATGTTATTTGTAAGGGAGAAAATGGATCCCCAAAAAGTGGTCATTGAGAATTAAATTAAAAATACTGACCAAGATGGGTGCCTGGGTGGCTCAATTGGTTAAGCGTCCAGTTTGGCTCAGGTCATGATCACACAGTGGGTTTGCGCCCCGCATTGGGCTCTGTGCTGAAAGTTCAGAGCCTGAAACCTGCTTCAGATTCTGTGTCTCCCTCGCTCTCTCTGCCCCTCCCCCCTCTCAAAATAAATAAACATTAAAAAAAGTTTTTTTTAAATACTGACCAAGAATTGACATTGACATCAATGCACTTAAAAATTTAGGATTCAGGTAGATAAAAAGAAGATTTGGCAGGATTGAAGCTGATATATTTGAAATTCTGGGATACTGTTTGTATTTTATGGTGAGCTACAATGAATTTCCATTCTTGGGATGTGCTGTCATGGAAACAAATTCTATATTTAAAGTTTTTCTTTTTATGTCCACTTTGTGTTTGGGTGTATGTGTGTGTTCGCATGATTTTTATTGTCAGTTAAAGCCTCAGCAATTTGAAAAGTTAAATCCAAGGATTAGAAAGATCATCACCATACCATTTAGCTTCTTGCCCCAACTCCCATTGGGTCAGGGAAACATCACAATTACACTGAAGTAGCCTGTCCTCCTTTCTTCTTCTCTCCCTTCCTCCTTCCCTTCCTTCATTTTCTTTCTTTCTTTTCTTAATAATCTCCAGTAAAATTCATTCCTGATTGATGTGTTCCAGTGTCTAAAGACCCACTCAGTAAAAGAAGAAAAGATGCTCATTGTGCCAAAACATTAGCTTTATGAGAAGATAGGTTGTTATAGGTGTTTGTACCACCACCACAGTTAACTCTCAAGTGTGTATTGTGGCTTTTATTGGAATCCATCAAGTACATTTCACATTAAAATACTATAAGGTTTATGGGGCGCCTGGGTGGCTCAGTCGGTTAAGCATCCGACTTCGGCTCAGGTCATGATCTCGCGGTCTGTGAGTTCGAGCCCCGCGTCGGGCTCTGTGCTGACAGCTCAGAGCCTGGAGCCTGTTTCAGATTCTGTGTCTCCCTCTCTCTCTGGCCCTCCCCTGTTCATGCTCTGTCTCTCTCTGTCTCAAAAATAAGTAAACGTTAGGGGCTCCTGGGTGGCTCAGTCGGTTAAGCGTCCGACTTCAGCCAGGTCACGATCTCGCAGTCCGTGAGTTTGAGCCCTGCGTCGGGCTCTGGGCTGATGGCTCAGAGCCTGGAGCCTGTTTCCGATTCTGTGTCTCCCTCTCTCTCTGCTCCTCCCCCATTCGTACTCTCTCTCTGTCTCAAAAATAAATAAATGTTAAAAAAATTAAAAAAAAATAAGTAAACGTTAAAAATTTTTTTAAAAAAATAAAATACTGTAAGGTTTAGTAAAAGTTAAACTACACAGGTATTACTGGGAAAAAAAAAACCCTGCAGAACATTACCAGATGTAATTAAAGGATTCATAGGAAATAAATGTGTTGTAATCAGGATGAAATTAGCATTTTAATTTAATCAAATTCTATAGAAACATTTGATTCTGGAAGCTATAAAATTTTAATTTTTTCTGTTGGAATACAAAGGGGATACAGGAGCTGTTGTATTCCAACAGAAAAAATTAAAATTCTATAGCTTTACATGAATGTATTCTTTCCCATCTAACATCATGTTTTGTGTAGTTGGTGCTCTTTACAGTTATTCCCTCGTCTTTGTGTGTTTTATTTGTGAAGGGATATTTTCCATCACCATCATATGTCTAAAATTAGAAAACCAAACCAGGCTCCAAACCCAACTTTACCCTATAATAATATCTTATTAAACAGTTTTAGTTCTTAATGAATACTTGAAGATGTCAGATTTGATGGAACAAAACTGACTTTACTTCAAGTGTCAAGGGATAATTAAATAGTCAGACTTAAATTTCATTACACATCACTAACAATACTTTCATATTTATTGCTTTGTTTGCTAGGTAGAGAATTTTAATATCGAGCACCAAAGTAGTTTGGACAAGTTTAACTAAATTTCATTCATTAGTACAACAGTTTATTTGCCAACAACTGTGTAATTGGCACTGGTATATGTACTTCAGTGACCAAAGGTAGAGTATTATTTCTCTCTCCAAGAAGGCGTACAGTTGTGTACAAGTGATAGAACCAGTAGCCAAATGAGTACTGTATATGTAAAAATACTAGTTCACAGTTGTTGAACCATTACTATGAACTGTGGTTCATGTGTTTCAAATCATTTAACATCGTGAAGAGTTTACATAGTAGAGACGATTCGTGTTTGAATCTTTGTAGGTGAAAAATCTGAGTCTTAAGATGTGCAATAACTTGCTCGTGGTCATGTAAATAGAAGTCTAGAAATTCAGCCCCATGCCATCTGACTTCTCTGTTCCTGATCTGACTCTTTAAGTATAAACCTTTTAGCTTATAAACCTTTTTTAGTTTGTAAACTAAACATGCTTAATCAAACGTCACAAAGTGGGTGTAAGTGCCTGATAGGACATCAGGCGTTGTGTAGGAGTCCAAATGTTGTCATTATTAGTCTCTCAGAATGTATAGATTTTTATAATTCTTAGTTGCTTAATTAAACTCTACCTCCTGACAGCCTTGTCCTTGAAAAGAAGTTAGTAATTTTTTTCTCTGTAGCTTTGAGTGGAATGTTTACTGTCACTTTCTTCCATTTTAATTTTGTCTTTAATTGGGGAGTTATTTAGGAGTGCATTTTGGGTTTTCAAAGATATTTATAAATTACCTTTTAATTGTTATTTTTATCTAAATTGCATTATCACTTAGCATCTTTATTATATAGATTATTTCACATTTGTTTTGTGGCCTCGTATGGGATCAATTTTTATAAGGTTTCTGTAAGAACTGGAAAGAAAAAGAGTACTGTGTTTATTGGGTGTATTGTACTACAGATAAAATTTCTTATTTAAATTTGTCTAGTCTGGGTTGTTTCTTAGTTTGATAGAGGACTATTAAAATATCCTACTCTGATGCTGTGGATTGGTTAATTCCTCTTTATTATTCTGTCAGTTTTTATTCTATTTATGTTGAGATTCTATTTTTATTTGTAGCAAATAAGTTCATACTTTTTAAAATTTATTGGTGGAATAATTCATTTTTATTAGAAAGTATTCCTCCTTATCTCTATTAATAGTTTTCCCTAAATACTACTTTATCTTCCATATTTTTCCATAGCAGCTGTTTGCCCAATGGAACTTTGGTATATCTTTGCTTTCAGCATTTTTTTTATAAACAGAATTTAGCTGCATTTCAGTCTGCCTGTGTCTTTTGGAAGGTTATCTTTGTCTGCTTTCCTTATCGTTGCTATGTGTTAGAAGCAGGAGGTTTGCATCGGAGGGCTGACTTTCTGCCCATCTTGGTTAGAAGTTCTCTGCTGGGCTTTGGATAGGAGCTGGAAGTAAAGGTCAGAGCGCTGGTATTCTGTGTTACCGATCCCTGTGAATGTAACCCTATGATCTCACGGTACGGTGAGAAGGTGACCCTACCTCTTCATGGCACTGGCTTGGTAGATGGCTCTTATAGGTAGAGCCAGGACTTTCCTCAAGATGCAGGGGCTTGAATTTGTCAAGTGTGGGTGACAGAATGTAGCTACTAAATCTTCTACTCTAATAAAGATGAGGAAAACCAGTGACCTAAAATGAAGGAAAAACTCTAGCTGGACATGTCACAAAAAGTAATTTTTTTCCAAAAATGAAGAATCATACAATCTGGAAACAAATATAGAATTAGCTTACTTGAGGTAAGCTGAAGAACCAATAGAGAAAACAAATTGGCTAGAACCAGGATTAACTTACCTCAGAAGACATTTTGAGATCATTTTAGGTACCTGTGCCTTGAGTGCTTTTCTCAGGAAGTACAGAAAGTAAAATGTTAGTGGTCTCTAAAATTCTGCCTAATGGTCTGGCATCTTGGGAATTTACCCTGACATCTGCTTGATAGAAGCCGTCCAACCCTAGTGATCACTTCTCTTCAACCTTTTTTGTGATGGTTACACTTTTAGTAGTTAAGTATATCTGCCTTCTAATTATAGCCTCTGGGTTGATGGATTCGGGAGTTACAGAAGTAAATCAAGTCAGCATGATAACTCAATTCCAGCGCGTGCTTAACTGAAACTATCTTGTGAAGAACACGGTGTTCTCTTCTGTCGCGTGTGCAACAGGGTATGTGAAATTTGGCAACAGTTAATGAGTTGAAAAGTTTGTTTATTAAATATGAGTCTCATTTTAAATATGGCAGGAGACCTAGGAAGGGTTTAGGTTTTCAGTATCAATATCTTGTGTACATACTTGTCTGATATTAATTCTGGGTCAAATTAGTAGATGCTTGGTAATATGGAGGTTCTGTGTGTGCTTTTTTAAAGACCAGCCAGACCAGGGCCTCCTGGGTGGCTCAGTGGGTTAAACATCTGACCATGATCTCATGGGTCATGAGTTTGAGTCCCATATTGGGCTGCACATTGACAGTGTGGAGCCTGCTTGGGATTCTGTCTCTTTGCCCTTCCCCTGCTTGTGCTCTTGCTCTGTCTCCCTGTCTTTCTGTCTCTCTCTGTCTCTCTCTCAAAATAAATAAACCTAAAAAAAAAGACCATTGTAAATGCCATTAAACAAAACAGAAAAGAAAAGGCACATCTCTGTAATGATTGTCAATCGTCTAGACAATTCTCAGTTGTCTGATGTTTGTTTCTCATTCTCTTTTCCAACAAAATCTTCAGAAGTATAATAGTCTATACACACCATTATCTTCCTAGCTTTGTGCTTTTGTACTTTATCTGTGAGGGACCTCTTCTCACTTTAGTTTGAATCAGTGAGTTTTAACATGGCTTGAATGGACTTAAATGACAAATGCAGTAAAGTTAAGAAAATGTAGTGAGTTTTTCTAATTCTAAATTATCTTCTTGTTTGTATGTTCAGGTTATATCCTTTTTTGGGTTTAAAATGAAAAATAATAGAATGGGGATAGTAACTGGGCAATTTTAAATGTGCTTATTATTACTTAGGAAAATAAATTGATAATTTAAGTAGCTCCCCTGACTATTTTTTCAAATTTTACAGTATTGTGAAATTTAAAGCTCTGGAAATTATTGACTCATGCCATTCACTGGGAGTTCTTTTAAAAACTAAGATTAAGTGGTATTTTTAAAACTAGAAAGAATATTCCTAGAATTCATGTAGAGTGGATGGAAATATCTGATTTACATAAAACATACTTGATTTGAAGTCATCGAAAGTGTTTTTAGACATTCCCTGATCTACCCACTAGTTGTGTTCCTACCTAATAGAAATGGGTACATGGGGGGCGCCTGGGTGGCGCAGTCGGTTAAGCGTCCGACTTCAGCCAGGTCACGATCTCGCGGTCCAGGAGTTCGAGCCCCACGTCAGGCTCTGGGCTGATGGCTCAGAGCCTGGAGCCTGTTTCCGATTCTGTGTCTCCCTCTCTCTCTGCCCCTCCCCCGTTCATGCTCTGTCTCTCTCTGTCCCCAAAATAAATAAACGTTGAAAAAAAAATTAAAAAAAAAAAAAAAAGAAATGGGTACACGGACCTGAGAGGCACTGAGACCAAAGCAAGGCCCCTCAGTCTTGAAAAAGAGCCTGTGCTTGGCATTTTCCAAGGAAGTGAAAATGGAAAACCTGTAAAATTGCTATGTCCTTGGGTACTTCTTGAACTTGTTTAGACCATGGGTGGTCTCTCTGACATGATTTGGTTTGCTAGATGAGAGGAATATGTATGCAAAGTTGGAAACATTTGTCCAAGTTGACAAACTCATTCTTTTCAGAGAAATCCAGAAGAGCCCTTAAGCCAGTATTTAGGAGCCATTCCCCCTCCCTCACCCCCCACTCCCACACTTGGCCTATATTTAGGAGCTATCTATACACACATACCCAGAACCAGTTTATTTTGTGGTTTTTTTCCCCCAATAAATTAAACATGACTATAAATGAACGGGCACATGCTTAAGCATATTATGCAGATGCATTCTCTTTCAACTTGAGTTTCTCCCCATGGATTGGCAAAAATCCTCGACCCACAGGTGTAAGAAGCAGGATCCCAGCTTCGGTGCTGATCATGCTCTGGGGTGTCCTTTGCCTCACTGGTTCTCACTAGATTGGCTCCTTTGTAGTGATGCCTCTTGTATTAAGATGATTGGAGCTTTTCAATTTATTGCTTTCCATTTTGGCTACTGTGGCTGTTTGAATTCTATTTTTTGTATCATTCCTTTTCCTGTTTGCATCTCATACATTTGTATGTTGGAAATACAACAGACAACATCTTGGGTAGTTAGAAAAAGACATGATAATCTTTTGCCAGATAGAATTTACATCAGCGATTGGTGCTGGGCTCACTCACCTTCCTGTGTGTTACTAACCAATACTCTCTTCTTGGGTTGTCCCAGGAATCTGTTTCCCTAAGTCATGTTTTCTCTCTAGCTTCTTGGGTCTTTGGCTGAAAAGGTCACAGATCTCTTCTAAGATATGACACCCTCCTTGGCTACATTTTTTAAGGGGATCTTCTTGACCAGTTTTGATTCCTCCCCCTTTGTTGGGAGCTGTTTAGACAATATTGCATGTCACCCTACAGATAGTTATCTAGACTCGAATGTCTTTATAACCCCTCTGGGATCTGATACTTATTTATCACTGAGATTTGAGAAAGGAAAGACTGTGGTAAGATGCTTCTGAAAAGACTGTCTTTAGGAGCAACAGATTTCCTTAGCACTGTGTTCGTGCTGTTTCTCCTTCATCCCCACAGCTACCGCAGAGAGCTGTAACTTCTGTTTGAATTCTGCTGTCCCAGGAGAAAAGCCATTTTCTGTGCTTCTAGTTCTTTGCTGTTGTCTTAAGACTGATAAGACAAGAAAAAGGGATACTTGAGGGGCAGAAGGGAGTCCTAAGACCCTGTAATGGTTATCCTACAGATGATGATAAAAAAAATTGGTTAAACAATTACCACTTGCAAACTGTTTAGGGAATCATACACATAAACTTAAGAAACAGGCTCTATAACGTTAGGATGACCTTAAAGTATGTTTACACACTAAACTGAGCTTGCATTGCTTTATTCTTTTAATATTTACAGAACACCTCTGCTGGATACTGTACTAACTTCTAGGGATCTAACAGTGAAATACATATTGTCTCTGCCCCCATTGCAGAATTTCCAAACTTTTGGGAAATAACCATTGTTTGAACCCAGGACCTGGATGTTGAAACACAGGCTGTTGATTGATACCTCATTAATAAGAGACATAAACGTGGGGTGCCTCAGTGACTCAGTTGAGCATCTGACTCTCAATCTCAGCTCAGGTCATGATCTCATAGTTCATGGGTTCAAGCCTCACATCGGGCTCTGCGCTGGCAGTGCAGAACCTGCTTGGGATTCTCTGTCTTCCTCTCTCTCTGCCCACCCCACCTCAAAAGTAAATAAACATTAAAAATAATAAGAGACATAAAGGTGTCATTCAATATGATTTCATTTACTTTCTGCCTGCCCACATGGTAGTTAGTTATTTTGGATAACTTTCACTGTTGTGCAGTTAGAAACTAATGAAGCCAAAGGAAATACTGTAGTTTTTGATTCTTGTATTTTATCCTGAAGCTACCTCAGCTTGAAATCCTTGAGCAAGTTTTCTTGCAGAGATATAATGAAAATAACCTCTGTACTATGAACTTTCTTAACCTAATGTCCATGGCTTGGTTGACACCCCAGCCAGGGTTGGCTGGTCGAGCTAGGAGGAACCACAGCGCCAGGAGAAGAGTCTTGTGTTAAACAAGGCACCCTGGTGTTAAATCCATGGGCCAGCCTGCCTACCAGGGATTGGATTTTAATGCACCCAGCACAGGGTACAGGGCTGTGAGAACACAAGGCAGGCCACACCAGCCATAACAGGCTTCTTAGACACCTGAAAGCTTTTTACCCAGTTTACTTTATAAACTTCCTTTTTGGTCACTCAGACAGGTGTTCCAAATTTATCACTTCATTTTGTGCTAGGTAATGAGGAAGAGGCCAGTAACAATAAATGATCCTAAGAGCTTTTTGGGCAAGTAGATGATAAAGCCTGTAGAACATCACTAATGCTCAAAGTCAACTTTCTCAGTTGGAAGTGTGCTTAAAATGACAAAAGTGGTTGGTGATTGGCAGGGGTCTGCTTCATGGGAATGCTGTACCTTTTATTTGAAAAGCCCTATTGTTGAGAAAAAGAGAGGAGCTCCTTTATGAATACAAATGATGACTTGGTTTTGTTTCACAAAATGTTGAGAGATGGTGTTAGGTATTATTGTCAAATATCTGTGCATACGCATATGCATGTACAAGTGTGGTCTGTATATTTGTGAGTAAGTCAGGGATGTGTATCTTATAAACTTGGCTATTGAGTGCTTACAGGTTTGTGGAGACTGAAGAAAAGAAAAGTTTTTCTAAAGTGAGAGATTTCTTAATTGGTGATTTTGGACATCAGAGTTAAGAACTGACCTTCTGATCTTTTAGGCATTCCAGGTAAATAGGGAATCAGGCTTTGCTTTTACCTATGTGATATACCCTTTATTTATGGCCCTAGACCAGTGCATTGAGGATCCTGCACCTTCCCATGTGTGCAATGTATATACACCTTGCAGGTTGAAAGCAAGACCTCGGCTTTATTTTCAAAATCGCATGTACTAGTTTCCTTATTTTAATGTTTCAGATTTTCCATTTTATCATAACCTGTTTGGGGCTTTGTTTTCAGACTAAGAAAAGTTTTATGAATGGTATGAAAGCTTTACTTCTTTTTTTTTTTTTAATTTTTTTTCAACATTTATTTATTTTTGGGACAGAGAGAGACAGAGCATGAATGGGGGAGGGGCAGAGAGAGAGGGAGACACAGAATCGGAAACAGGCTCCAGGCTCTGAGCCATCAGCCCAGAGCCTGACGCGGGGCTCGAACTCACGGGCCGCGAGATCGTGACCTGGCTGAAGTCGGACGCTTAACCGACTGCGCCACCCAGGCGCCCCGAAAGCTTTACTTCTGATCACTTAATGATCCGAATCCATGTTCCTGATAGAAAACTCACAAATAAGTTAATAGACAGTTGGGTAAGGTGTTTTAATGGAAGTGGCATTGTTAGGGCTCCTTTATTTGCCAGGCAACTGGGCTAGATAGAAGGCAAAGTTTCTCAATCAACAGAAATTTGGGGTAGACTTTTAAAAAAACTTTTTTTTTTAACGTTTATTTATTTTTGAGACAGGGAGAGACAGAGCATGAACGGGGGAGGGTCAGAGAGAGAGGGAGACAAAGAATCTGAAACAGGCTCCAGGCCCTGAGGTGTCAGCACAGAGCCCAACGCAGGGCTCGAACTCATGGACCACGAGATCATGACCTGAGCCAAAGTTGGACACTTAACCAACTGAGCCACCCAGGCACCCCTGGGGTAGACTTTCTTGCCACAGCTTCCCTGCATACTCAGATAAAGGAAGTATGAAATCCTGAGCAAGCAAATTAATTTTACAAAGCCCTGAGAAGCTGAATTTAACGTTCCAGTGGAGACCATTGGAAAACTATGCTGAGTGCTTTCAGTGAAAATTCTACTTACTGCCCAGCTGTAACCGACAGATGTGGTGTTATAACTGGCAGGAAATCAGATTGTTAAGAGACAGCTAACAGAGTGTAACATGATGAATCCAGGGCAACCATGATTCACATGTCTTGATTCCAGATTGGGACTCTCTGTTAGGATGTAAAGTACGTTACCCAGATTCATTCCCTTAGAAATTGTTCCAGAGATTTGTCTAGAGACATCAGAACATCCCACAAACCCACAAGTTATTTTCTGAACACGTTACTTGTAATATAATGACCACATGAGTTATCATTCAAAATTCTCTTGGGGAAGAATGTGAATTCAGATGGAATGGTGATATTCTGCCGGGCACAGTGAGAAGTGTAGTCACTGTATTTATGAAGAACTTGCCCATTGGGCCAAGTGTCTGATGAGAGAGAGAGAGAGTGACTGGTGGTTTCTCCACCTTCTTGCAGCATGAACAGGAAAACTTGCTTGTTGATAATGCTTCCATGATTGACCAGCAGTGTTACCATAGGTTAACTATTTTTGAAAGATAGAAATAACTAAATTCGGGTTTTCAGTTAATTTATTAATTTTGTAGCCACTTGTTAAGCTTTTTTTGAAGCAACTTCACCCCTAAGAGTGTCTGGGACATTGGCTTCCAACCTGCTTCTTGTTGTAACATGCCAGAGTGTGATCAGTCATGAGGTATGTTACAAATGATAGGTAAGGTGTCAAAATTTGTAACATTATTTTTATATAAACTTAGATGAAATCAGGGTTACCACAACAATGATATAACTCCCACTTAACCTGTATTCTAAAACGCTTTCTGGAAAAAAAAAATCCCAAATGAATTAGACAGAGATGGAGAACCAGCCCCTTATTTTATTTTATTTTATTTTATTTTATTTTATTTTATTTTATTTTATTTTATTTTTTCAACGTTTATTTATTTTTGGGACAGAGAGAGACAGAGCATGAACGGGGGAGGGCCAGAGAGAGAGGGAGACACAGAACCTGAAACAGGCTCCAGGCTCTGAGCCATCAGCCCAGAGCCCGACGCGGGGCTCGAACTCACGGACCGCGAGATCGTGACCTGGCTGAAGTCGGACGCTTAACCGACTGCGCCACCCAGACGCCCCATAGCCCCTTATTTTAAATACCTGCATGAACAGTGTCTCTTATGGCAATGGTTTTCTCACCTGTGTTTAGCCAGGGGAAAATGTTGAGAATCTGTGTTATCTATACTTAACTAGGTAAGAAACCAATCCAAACTATAATGGCTTAAAACAAAAACAACATTTACTTTGGTCATACATTTGCAGTTTGGGCAGGACTCATTAGGGATAGCTTTCTTTTGTCCCACTCAGAATCAGCTGGGTCAGCTCCAAGACTAGAGACTAGAATCATCCAAGGAGTTGCTTACTCTGTTGTCTAGGGAAGGAAGGTGAATTGTTGTGGCCTAGGACTATGGCACATTGGATTTTGCAAAAGTGGCCACAGTTAGCTATGTATCTGGTCTTCTGTTCTCTGCAGAACCTCGGCACTCACCCACACATCAAGAAGTGGAGTTTGTGTTCATTTCCCTTGATCCTGGGGAGGGTGGTGAATTCTCTTGAGTATTAGAATATGGCAGAAGTCTTGCCAGCCTTAACTTTAGAGGCTGGGCATACGCGTAATTGCAGTTAAATCTTGAATCAACGGTGAGGATCAGTCTTATTAGATCTGTGAGTAAATGAGTCTCCCCTCACCCCAGCTCCCAGGTTTCAAGCCATGCTAGCTGATACCATGCAGTACAGAGATGAGCTGGCCCCACAATGTCTTGTCCAAATTGTAGATTTGTGAGTAAAATAAATAGGTAGTCATGACAGATAACTGAAGCACTTTTCTTTAAAGATTAAAAGATGATGTATTCAAAAAAATTTTAAAGAGCCCAGAGATCACTGTGGAACAAGAATAGCTCTATTCATCTTTCCTGCTGATATATTTTTTCTGTATGATTAAATTGACATGAATCTCTTGTCAAATTTCACATCTTTCCGCTACAGTGTATACTCTGATTCTCTTTTCTAGAAAGTATCCTTGCTGTAGAATGTAGAGTCAGTACAGCTAAATTGATAATTTGCAGATTTCTATTATCTTTGGCAACGTGTGCCCCCATATTCTTCACCTCTATCCTCTTATTTCTGAGTTGCTTAATGTGATCATCTTAAAGCCTAATTTTTGAGCTGCATGGTAATGATAGAAAATTCTTATTATATCATTGTTGGTGAATGCCAAGGTTTCAGAGCTTTGGTGTTAGGGTGAGTCCAACTTAATGAATGTACATAGGGACATTATGTGACAGTGTGTAATGGAAGATAAATAAGGCAAAGTTTCTTTTAATAGGATTTTTCTGTCTTCACCTTGTTCCATATTAAATAGGAACACATTGACGTATGGTTTTGCTTCTGAAATGTCACTGTGCTGTTTATTTATCGTAAGAATTCTGATAAATGTCAGCATTTTCACTTTTCAGAGATAATAAATGATAAACAGTGCTTTAAAATTTACACGAATTTATCATGCAAGTTTTTTCCTTCAGATGTGAGCCATGCTGTCTTTCTGTTCTTTGAGAATCTGCATCAGAGACCATCTAGTGCAGAAATACTCAAACTTTATATGCATAGGAATCACCTAGGTGGCTTGTTAAATAACTGATTGCTGTGCCCGGGTCCCAGAATCTGGTATTCAGTAGTAGAGTGGAGCCCAAGAATTTGCATTTGTAACAGTACGGCTGCTCCAGGGATCACGCTTTGAAAACTATTGATCTAGAGAAACAAGATAAAGGCCTATTGTGTGTGTAGAGCTTTTTCTAAAAGCCACTCTTTGGAATAAACTCTAAATGTAAAACAGCTCTCAAGTCACCACCTGACAAAATAATTTTCATTCATCCAGAGGTTAGATAAGCCATTTCTCTGTGCCACATTTCATCACACATTGGGGTAAAGTTAAGAGAGGAAACAAATTGGTTCTTTCAGTCTGAATGTCATCGAGTTCTAAATGGATTCCAAAATTGAGGATGTGTCATGAGAAAGTTAATGCCGGCATTTCTCACAGATGCACAACTGGAGGATTTAGTTAGTGTTGATGATTTGGTTTTAAAATAGCCAGAAGTCTGCCTCAAAAATATCAGTAATAAAAGATGCAGAAGACACTTCAGATTGTTCCTGTGGGCTCAAAGACGGAACCAGTTCTGGTCCAGATGCCGTGGGTATCTGAGTCTCGAGAAAGGGGCAGAGTCCTCACGGAAAGAATGATAGGGTTTCTTTTCCAAACTTCTGAGAGAGGAACATCTGCAACCCTAAAGACTTTCTTTCAGTCTTCTAAATATTTTCAACGAACTGGACCTAGTCACATTATTCAAAGAGATGGCCTAGCCAGTGTGCTCTAGGCCAGCCCTGGAATCATTGCATCATTATTACAGTAGTTACTGTGAAAATTTTCTTCTAACTCCTTTTTTCTCTATATGTGCTCATTTAAATAGGTTTATGATTTTCAAAAATATAAATTGAGCATCATATTATAGAATTTTAAAGAAGTCAAATGGTTTTTAAAAATTAAAGCATGTAAATAGGGAAAAAAAGGAAGACAATTATAACTGACATATACCCTTCCCACCCCAGGTATTACCTTTATTTACATTTCAGTTTGATCTCTTCAGATATTTTTATATGTATATAAATGCATTTGTCTGAAAGTGGAATTTTCTGCTTTGCCTCTTTTTTTACTTATAAGATCATTATAGTAAATATTGATGTATTTTTTTTTGTTTTTTCTTAAATTTTTTTTAATCTTTATTTTGAGAGAGAGACAGAGTGTGAGCAGGGGAGGAGCTGAGGGGAGAAAGACACAGAATCAGAAGCAGGCTCCAGGCCCTGAGCTGTCAGTACACAGCCCAACACGGGGCTCGAACTCACGAACTGTGAGGTCATGACCTGAGCCGAAGTCTGATGCTCAATGGACTGAGCCACCCAGGCGCCCCGATGTATTTTTTTTCTTAGATAAATTCCCATAAAAAGGATTCACATATTAAAATGAGTAGTTTTTTTTTTGCTTTGTTAAATTAATTTTCAGAAAGTTGTACCAGTTTATTCTCTGATAAACACTAAGAGTACTTTATTCCCTGACTCTCTTTTTTTAATTTTTAAATTATTTTTCATTTTAGAGAGAGTGGGCGCAGAAGCGGGAAAGAAGGGTGGAAAGGGAGAGAGAGAATCTTAAGCAGACTTGACGCTCAGCAGGGAGCCCAGGGTGGGGCTCAGTTCCATGATCTTGGGGTCATGACCTGAACGAAAACCAAGAATCGGGTGCTCAACAGAGTCACCCAGGTGTGTCTATGCCCTCATTCTTAAAGATACTATTATCTTGAAAATATCTTCAGCATTTCGATGGGTCAAAAATGGTGCCCATTATGTTTTGTGATGCATTCCTTTTTTTATAAACAAAATTTTCATAGGTTGGTTGACTATTTGTATTTCTTATATTCTGAATTATCTGGCCATAGCTGATATGTATTTTTCTATTTTCATTTTTTTCTTTATTTGTAGGACATTTTGTTAGATCTTAAGGATATGTTGTAATTTTTAAAACCAGTGTGTCATTTGCCTTTTCAAGTTTTCAGAGTATTTTTTTTACATATAGAAGTTACAGTTTTTGTGGTGCCTGATACAAAAGTTAGCTGTTGTTGTTTTAAAATTTATGGTGCCTGAAAAGGCCAGAGATTTTTGGTTTTTTTTCCACTTATTAAAAATACCCATTTATTTTTTATTGTTGCTAATATTAGTGAATTTATTCTTTGTTCCTTTTGTTCATGCGTTTTTATAATCATCACCGCAATCAAGATAGACACATTACTAGGGCTCTTAGAATAATCTTTTGTGCTTTCACTCAGGTATTTCCTAACTCCTAAAGGTAACCAGACTCTGCTTTTCCATCAAAATAAACTAGTTTTCTTGATTTTAGATTCATAGAATTGGAGTAAAACGATATATGCTTTTTTTGTGTATGGAATATTTCACTCAACATTAAGTTCATGAGAGTCATCCTTTTTGTAACTAATGAGAGTAGCTTATTCTTTTATTTTTCATTGACATAAAATACATAATTGCTTAAATATACCAAAATTTGTGATTCCTCCTGCTTTTATTGAACATTTGGTAATTTACAGTTCAGGGCTATTGCAAATAGTGACATTCTTGGACTTGTTTTTTGATGCACATATGTATGTGCTTTTGTTGGATTGAAGAATTCCAAAGGGTATGTGAGTAAATATTTAGGCATTTTTATTATTACTTAAATAAATGTACAAGGTAATTGACAGTTCAGACAATAATAATTATAATGTATGGGGCCTATGAGATAAGTATTAGTAATATGTATGAAGAAAGCAGCACAAATATTGGAAGGGGAGAAATGAAAGTAGAGAGTGATAAAGTTTTTGGACTGTGTACGTAAATGGTCTAATATCACATGAAAGCAGACTATGACAAGCTAAAGATGTATAGTATAAACTTAAATCAAGTTTTAAAATAAAAAACAAAAAGTTCTTGCTAATAATACAACAGAGAAAACTGGAGTCTATAAAAAAATCCAAAAGTAAACAGAAAAATATAAGGGAACAAAGAAGAGATGAGATAAATGTAAAACAAATATCATGATGGTATATTTAAATACAACCATATAAATAATCTTTTTAAATTTATATAACCTAGATACTACATTTAGAAGGCAGAGATTGGCAGATTAAATGAAAAAAATAAATAGGACCCAAGTATATGCTGTCTACTTTAAAGAAACCCACTTTAAAAATTTTTTTATAAGGTTTATTTATTATTGGGAGACAGAGACAGACCATGAGCATGGGAGGGACAGAGAGACAGGGAGTCACAGAATCCGAAGTAGGCTCCAGCCTCTGAGCTGGCAGCACAGAGCCCAATGCAGGGCTTGAACTTACAAACCGCTAGATGATGACCTGAGCTGAAGTCGGACGCTCAACCGACTGAGCCACCCAGGTGTCCCCCCATTTTTAAAAAAGATTTTTTTAAATAAAGAAACCCACTTTAAATGTAAAGATAAAATTGATTTAAAGAGAGAAGCTTGAACAAAGTTATACCATGCTAACACTAATCAAAAGGAAACTAGATTGGCTCTGTTAATATTAGACAAAGTATATTTCAGAGCAAAGACTGTTAGTGGGGATAAAAGTCATTTTAGAATGATTGAAAGGTTAATTCATTAAGAGGACATAGAAATCAAAAACATTTATTTACTTGTGAACATAGTTTCAAAATACACAAAGCAAAACCTGATAGAATTGTAAGGATAAAGAGCCAACTCCACACAATGGGAATTAGATATTTCAATACCCCCTTAGTACATGATAGAACAGACAGGAAATCACTAATAGAGAAAACTCAAACACTATAAATCTAATACATTCTCATAGTACATTGCATTCAACATTAGCAAAATGCAGTCCCTTCAAGTATACACAATACATGTAATAAGATATATATCTATCTTTATATATATATATATCTTTATATATATATATATATAATTTTTTTAATGTTTATTTTGAGACAGAGAGAGAGACAGAGACAAGTGGGGGAGGGTCAGAGAGAGAGGGAGACAGGATCTGATGCAGGCTCCAGGCTTTGAGCTGTCAGCACAGAGCCCAGAGGGGGGTGGGAACCCACAAGCTATGACATCATGACCTGAACCAAAGTCAGATGCTCAACTAATTGCACCACCCAGGTGCCCCTAAGATATATATTATTTTATGCCACAGAACAACTGTAAATACATTTAAAAGGATTCAAGATGTATATTATATGTACAAAGGAATTAAATTAGAAATCAATAACAGACAGCTGCCCAAAGTCCCAATATGTATCGACTAAGTAACACTTTTTTTTAACACTTTTTTCACTTTTTTAATGTTAATTTCTTTACTTTTGAGAGAGAGGGGAGTATGCGCATGCACATAAACAGGGGAAGGGCAGAAAGAGAGGGAGAGAGAATCCCCATGCAGGGTTAGAACTCACAAACCATGAGATAATGACATGAGCTGAAATCAAGAGTAGAGCGCTTAACCAGCTGAGCCACCCAGGTTCCCCTAAATAACATGTTTCTAAATAACCTATGGATTGAATAAGAAATCAGAAAGGCAACTAGAAAGTATTTGGAACTGAAAAAAGCGATGGGGGGGGTATATTAAACACAAAGTAAACAGTGGAAGGAAGTAACGTATATCAGAGAAGAAATCAATAAAATAGAAAAGAAATACAATTAAGACTACCAAACCCAAAAGCTGATTTTTCAAGAATATAAAATTGCTAAAACTCTAGACAACTAAACAGGAAAAAAAAATGAGAAAGGATTCAAACTGCCAGTATCAGAAATGAAGAAAAGGAACATCATTACAGATTCCACAGATAGTCAAAAAATAAGGGACTACTATTAAAAAACTTTATCCCAATAAATTTGACAAAGGCATGAAATGGTCAAATTCCGTAAAGGCGCTAAATACCCAGGCACACTCAAAAACAAATAGAGAGCATCAATAGCTATATATAACAGAAAAAGAAACTGAATTTTTAGTTAGGAATCTTCTCACAAAGAAAATTCCAGGCAACATGGCTTCACTGGTGAATTCTACCAAACACCTAAGGGATAAATAACACCAGTTTTTCACAAACTCTTCCAAACAATTGAAGAGGAGGAAATAATTGCAAACTCATGCTATGAAGCCAGCATTACCTTGATAGCAAAACAAGACAGACATGACAAGAAAAGAAAACCACAGACTAATATTCCAAATAAACATAGCTGTAAAAATTCTAAACACAAATTTAGCTAAATGAATGTAACCACATATAAAAAGGATACTACATAGTGACCAGGAATGGTTGATTCCAGGAATGCAAGGTTAGTTCACATTGAAAAATCAAAAAAACAAAAAGAAGTTCAGAGATACAAAGAACAGATTGATGGTTGCCAGAGGCGAGTTGGGGATTGGGAGAATTGGGTGAAGGGGGTCAAAAGCTAAAAAGGAAAACATAAATAAGTAAATATGGAAAAAATCAGCGTGACTCACTACATTAACTAAAACCCAAAACCACATGATTATTTGTGGAAAAATATCTGGCAAAATTCAACATGTATCCATAAGTTACAATGCTGCTGCATTCTCTGCAAAAGTTCTGTGAGACACACTTAATGGATAGGTAGAACTAACCTGTATTTGGGGCTCCTATAGATTCTAATCTAATGCAAGCCCTGGAGGTCAATAAAAGTGCCCCTCATTTCTTTGCTTAAATAGAGCTTCTCTGCCTCTGCCATGTCTCTCCTTTCCCATGCCCATTCATTTCTAGGAAGGGACAGTTCGTCACTTGTTTCTGCTCATGTGGAAATGTCTTGCTCCTCTCTGGGACATAGTTTCTTTAACTTGCTTTGTGCCCATAGTTCTCTAGTGTTTTTAATAAAATACATATTTTTTAAATAAAATACACAACTTTAATGCATTATTTTTTTCCCAGTTGTTATGGCAGGAGGAATGGTCTATCACTACCTTCTACATCCTACCAGGGAGAGGAGATCTGTTTTAAAGGAATTAAAAGTAACCAAACAAGCATGAAGGAACTTACAAAGGAATATATAAAGAATTGTCAATACATATACATATATATATATATATATATTTTGTATATATATATATGAAAGCCAGCAGCTCAATTAAAAAAAATAAGCAAAAGATATTTACAGAAACTTTACCAAAGAAGATACAGAGGTGGCAAATGAATACATTGAAAGATGTTCATAACCATTAGTCACTAGGAAAATGCAAATTAAGACCACAGTGAGATACCTTTACATGTTTATTAGAATGGCTAAAAGTAAAAAGTCTGATTATAGCAAATGTTGACAAGGAATAGGAATAGGAAGGGCTAGGATTCTCATATACGCCTCATGAGAATAGCCAATTAGAATAACAGTTTGGCAGTTTCTTAAAAAGTTAAATATACACTTACCATATGGTTGGTATATATGATCCATCCATTTCACAGCTAGATATTTACACAAGAGAAGAGAACACATATGTCCATGCAAAGACTTGTACACAAGTGTTCATACCAGCTTTATTTGTAATAGCTTCAAAAGTGGAAGCAATCACATGTTCAACAACAGGTGAAATGGGTAAACAAATGTAGTGTATCTATACCCTGGAAAGCTATCCAGCAGTAAAACACAGGAACTGTCGATCATGTAACAACATGAATGAATCCCAAAATAATAATGCAGAGTGAAAGAATCCAGACACAGAAAGACTATATGTTGTATGTTTCGTCATAGATAAAATTCTAAAAAGCAAGCGGTCTTTAGTGACAAGAAAGCAAATCAGTTGTTGACTCAGAACGTAAAAAGCAGGGAGAAGTAGCAGGGATTGACTATAAAAGAGCCCAGCAGCACTTTGGGGCATGTCTATATTCATTGTCTCGACTGATATATATTATGATATGTGATAATGTCAAAACTTGCCAAGTTGTGCATTTTAAGTATTTGCAATGTGTTGTGCATCAATTACACCTTAAGGAAGCTGCAATTTTTTTTTCAAAAAAGGAAACTTGGGCATATTTTTGGCCTCAATTTTGGGATATGGGTCCACACTACATGCATGACTGTTGCTATTTCAGTAGTGTAACAACTGAGGAATGGCATTATAAGTATATGAGGATGAAATAATTTTATGTAAGCTTATAACACAGCATCAGTGGAGAAGAGAGAATGGGATTCAGGTGGCAGAACTGACTTTTGTCAAGTGACAATAGTAGCTCTTTTATGTTTCAGGATTCTTGGAGAAGTAAGATTTCATTCCCACACCACCTCCCACCCCCCGCCTGTATTTGACATCCTAGCAGCCAGTGTTTATTTAGACTATGATTTCTCTACTCCGGCATCCTATTTCCCCACATAGGAGGCAGGACATAATAACTGACGTTGGGACAAAAACTGAGAAAGACAGCTTTTGGGGTATCCTCCAAGGCTTGGTTCACATTTACTTGCTACCTGTGATGTATATTTGCTATCTTTTATGTTCCTCTAATGTACATGTGACAGAAACACACAGAAACTAGTTTGTGTCTTTCTAGTTAGCTCAGGGATAGATATATACATAATGTTAATTGATACGCGCATCTAGAGCTCTTTGAGCACAATCCTGTCAGCGATAGAGGGGAGGAGAGGCTTTTGTACCCAGCCAACTATGCCAGATTAGCAAATGTGTGGGCAAATTGAAAGTACTTTACCGTAAGAAATATGTACTTTATTTCTTAAACGTTCCCATTTCCAATTGACTCTGCTTCCGCCCTGATTTTAAGAAATTTCCTTTAGTAAATACCAAACTTACTTAATTAGAAAATAGTTAAAGTGAGATTTTACTTTCAAGTTTAGCAGAAATATTCAGGGAGATCAGCAAAGCCTCAAGATTAGAAGGTATATGCCTGCCTGTCTTTCTCTCTCTCTCTCTGTCAAAAATAAATAAAGCTTAAAAAAAGGGGGTGGGCGCCTGGGTGACTCAGTCAGTTCGGCATCCAACTTTGGCTCAGGTCATGATCTCGCGGTTCGTGAGTTCAAGCCCCACATCGGGCTCTGTGCTGACAGCTCGGAGCTTGGAACCTGCTTTGGATTCTGTGTCTCCCTCTCTCTGCTCCTCCTCCACTCATGCTCTGTCTCTGTCTCTGTCTCTCTGTCTCTCTGTCTCTCTCAAAAATAAATAAAGCTTAAAAAAATAAAATAAAAAATAAGGTATATGTCACAGTAGTGTTGATTCATTCAGCCACTCAGTTAACAGATATTTTCTATACTTTCATTAAATAACATTTTTATATGGCTAATCTTTTATGGATGGGGTTTTAAGTTGTTTCCAATTTTTTATGATTGCAAACAAATACAAAAGATATGTGCATGTGTCTGTGCTTATATAATATTAGGTTGTATGTGCAACTTTTTCCATTAAACCTATTCCTAAAAGTGGAATTGCTGGGTCAATGGTATAAATATTTTAAATTTGTGCAGATATTGCCAAGTTTATTTTCTGTGTTGAGAGAATTTAGCTGTGGATTTTATCTTTGACCTTGGCTAGAGTATTTTTGCACATACATAGTCGGAAGCCAGATTCTAGGAATGCAGGGAAGGGAAGAAAAAGATGCAGCCAGTGGAAAAACTTTCTTCAAAATTTGGTGATGATACTGGGGTTTAAAGGCGAGTCCCCTTCTCCCAATTGAAGACAACTTTGCGGGGCATTGTCAGCTTCTGAGTTCTCATAGTGATCATCTGAAGCCTCTGTTGTGATATTGTAACTGAATTACAGCTCACTTTCTCCTTCTACACCATCGATATCCCTTCATCCTCCCAAAGGTGTTGATCTGGGAGATAAAGTTCCTGGAAACTAATCTCTGCCTCAGTCGTCTTCTCAGGCTTCACACACACATTTGCCAATCTCGTATTCTATTCCAAGTAAATTATATCTTTGAAAACTAAAGTATAAATCAATCCTTTTTTGGGCAATCAAAAACTAAGAGGATTCTTTGCAATAGGCCTACCCTACAAGAACTCAAAAGAATTTCTTCGAACAAAGGGAAATGATCACATATGGAAGCACAGATTTTCAGGGAGAAAGGAAGAGTACTAAAAAGGATATACAGGTGGGTGAATATAAAAGTAAGTTAAAAAAAAGGCAAACAAAAAAGTAGCAGTGCATGATGAGGTTTATAACATGTGTAGAAGTAAAATATATGACAACAATAACAAAACGCAGAGTGAGTGGTAAAAATAACATTTGTGATATCTTAAAATATTCAAGGTAAACTATAATTTTGGCACATATATTAACTTCCAATCTAACTATTAAAAATAGTACAAAAAGATATAGCTAAAAATCCAGCCAAAGAAATACAGTGAATAACAAAAAACATTTGTTTGACTAGAAGTAAGGAAGAGAAGAACGAAAGATCAAAGCACAGATGAGACAATTGGAAAACAGGTAGCAAATGGAAGACAATTTCAACTATGTCAGTAATTACATTTGACAATAAATGGGCTAAACATTCTAGTTGAAAGAAATGATTAGAATGGAGGAAGACACATTCACACGCACTCTCTCCGGCTTGGCCTCAAAATAGTGAGACACTTTGTAGGGGTTTGAAACTATCCTTACAGTGGAATTTTGCCTATAGAATGTTCACACACACGTGCATGCAGGCACACATGCATATATTTATATATGCTATTTACAAGAGGCATACTTCACATAATACATCACACATAACACTTGAAGGATGCTGTGACCATTCTTTCTTTACAAAGGTGTGATTGCCTCACTGGGCTTCAGGAAGGGGAAGGAAAAACAGAAATTAAAGGAGAAAATAACAAAAGAGAAGATGGGAGAGAGACATAGGAAATGAGAGACAGGGGAAAAAATGGAGAAGAGGAAGAAGGGAGAGAGGGAAGATCTGGAAATCTAGAGGAGAAAAAATAGTGGAGGGAGGAGAAGGGAAGGAATAAGGAGGTAGGACAAATCAGATGGAAAAAATTGCTACCATCAATTTTGTAAGGAATTTCTCCTTGGGCCCCAAATTTCTGGCAAACGCAGTTCCCAATTCTTGACAGTCCCTTCTAGTATGAACCGCTCCTTAACCTGTTTCTTTTCACTTTTCTATACGTTACATTTTTAAATGCCTAACTTTTTTTTTTTTTTTAATATCACGAAAGGGGCCTCTGATGGGTAAGGAAATAGAGCAAAATACTTTCAGTGTACAAGTGCCACTAATGACTTCAATCACCTGCATTCTCCTTAGCCACTGCTTGGGAATGCTAAGTACTCCATTCCAGACCTCATAGCCAACACTCTGTCCTCTGAGGGAGTGATTTAATAGGTGACTTCTCCACTAGAGGGATTTTGAGACAAATTTTATGAGAAGACTTTATATTTGAAAGGACTATGGAACTGTGAACACTGGCAGCCCAAAACTGCAAAAATACGTGGCAAGATTGGAAGCAGCTCTTTCCAGGACAGTGGGGTCTCAGTAGGGCCTTAGGTGAGCTTTTTTTTTTTTTTAATAATTAACATTTCTATGGAAGAAGAGAAATTGTTTGTTTCAAATTGTTATTCTTAGATTGCCCTCAAAACAGAGAGGCATTTTAAAACTCTCCTTACAATGGAATTATCTGCATGAATTTTGCCTGTAGGGTAATCAGCACTAAACTCAAAAGGAATCAGCATTTTCTTATGACTCAACCCTGCTGCAGCTTACTGTTTTTCCCCCACAAATATGTAAATATTACCCAAAGGTGTTGGAGTCAGGAATAGCAAATACATGGTACCCATTCCTGTATTTTCCCCTCCACACACAGCCAGCCTTGATAACCAAACATGACACTCTTTTCCCTGGTTTCTTTGAATCCTTCTCTGTGTATCTTCTGGGGTACACCCTCAATCATATATAGAGTTGGCATGTGATTTCTTAGCGTGTGTGTGTGTGTGTGTGTGTGTGTGTGTGTGTGCGCACATGCCACAGTCTCCTTTAGCAGTATGGAATGCCTGTGGATTCTTATTATAATAAAACTAATAATCTATTTCATTTGTCAAAAAAAAATTCGTGCATGAAACAAAATACTTAAGAATATTGTGACATGCAGAGACCAAAATATTTTTTATTTAAAATACAGTAATAGATTTGCTTTTTAATAAGCACACTAAAAACACCATGTGCCAGTGGGTTTTTATAAAAATTACCTGATTTGAACACAGCAATGAGTATAAATAATTCATCTGTATTATGTCCAGTTAAAACATGATATAAACATTTCTGTAATTTGTACTGTTGACAGAGTCACAGATGGCACTACTAATTTTTTTCCCATCCAAGTGAACCCTAAGTTAAGCATCCTGGGTGTGAGGGATCATGAAATTCGGAACCTCCTGATTTTTAGCAAAAGAAATTTTTAGACCAGATACAATGAAAGAGAATTCAGTGATTGTTTTCCTTATGGCATAAGAATTTCTCATAATAAGAAACAGGGAAAAACTCTGAAGCTCAATATTAAAGGTTAGTAAAAACTATTAGTAAAATTAGCATTCATAATGTATTTTATTATTTCTTTTTTATTTAGGAGAGAGAGCGCAGGCATAAGCTGGAGAGGGGCAGAGGGAGAGAGAGAATCCCAAGCAGGCTCCATGCTCAGCAGCAGCCTTGTAGCAGGATTCTCGCACAGAAAGTCATGACCCTGAGGCTTTTCTTTCTGGGAAGCAATTTCATTTGTGCCGGCGCTGGTCAGTTGGGTTCCTACCCGAAGAACTGAGGCCCGAATGCCACGTGGCGTAGTTTTTTATACATTTTCTATTTCTTTGTCTCCATATGTGGTAGCACACAAACATGTAGTCTGATTAAGTGGTCTCATGTTACAAGTTCATGAGGGATGTTGTCATGTAAGCGCATAGCCAGGTTGCCATGAGGATTTTTTTTCTCCTCTCCTTAGGGAGGGGACCCTACCACAGCCTGAAGCCCCAGGGCTAGATCCCACGACTCTGGGATCACGACCTGAGCCAAAATCAAGAGTCAGATGCTCAACCAACTAAGCCACCCAAGCACCCATATTCATAATATATTTTAGGCCTCTGTTGCCTTTTATCGTTCTTTATCTTGGTTTTTGAAAACAGCCAGATCTTTCTAAAGTTGTAGTCTTTTTTTTTCTTTAAAAAATTATTTTTAAGAGAGAGGCAGAGAGAGTGAGACACAGAATCCGAAGCAGGCTCTGTTCTGTCAGTGTGGGGATCGAACCCACAAACTGAGATCATGACCTGAGCTGATGTCCAACGTTCAACTGACTAAGCCACCCAGGCACCCTGCCAAAGCTGTGGTCTTAATACCAGCCAAAATCTCGATATGGAACATACTTTGTGATTTGTGGATATCCGGAATATGGCAATAAAAATGACATATATCCTAGTAAATGTTGGCTATGTAGTTCTATATTAAAAAAAAATTCTTTCCCTTACTAGTCCTGGAAGATGGCTTCTATATTTGGATTTCAGTCTAGACCAATAGGGAGTTGGATGTGACAAGCCCTGGAATGTGAGGTCCTCTCCGCTGAGCATAAATAGTCAACTCTCAGGAAGATGGATGTGTGGCCCTTGGGTTTGTAGCTGATCTGGGCCTTTTTAAGAAAAATCAAGGGATTGGAGACCTCAGACGAAAATGCAGGGCTTAGGTCAGACCTGCTCTGACATCATACTCCCTTTCCTTCTCTAGTAAATTGTTACTAAGGAAGCACCTTCTCCTTGTGAAATTGGCCTTTTTCTATCCACCATTCAGATGTGAAAATTAATGAGCAGGAAAGGCAGGAGCTGTGAGGTTCTTTGAGAACATCTAGCTATTAAGAAAGTTGTGCCAAGCAAGGTAATAGCTCTTTAAGGAGGAAAAAACAAAACAACAACAACAACAAAAAAGCAACCTTTCAGAGGAAAGAAATTCAGAAGAGGACATAGTAATGTAACCAAACAAGTCTTGTCAAGTTTTAAAAAGTACAATTTAGAAAATGAATGGTTAGAAATGCAGTGGGGGCATGTTCATCAGCAAAATGCTATAATGTTTGAAACAGTATCCACCATCACAGCCAGCCAGGGGCCTATCATTACTGGTCTAGCAGGGCATACTTTGTTGGCTATCCTAATTTTCTTAAAAATCATTTGTTGTCCACTTTTGCTTTTCTTTCCCTATTGAAACTGAAAAGAGAGTAAATGGAAAATGAGTGGAATAAATTAATTTTCTTTATCTGAGAGAAAAGTTATTCGGCATTATATACTTTTAGCCATAATAAATAGCGTATGTAATATGGGGAATTTTGCCTGATTACTGGCATAGTTCATCATCTTCCAAAAGCAACCTGGCTCTCGAAATGCAGAATATGTATCTTTAAAAAGCCATTTGGGAAATTCTGCTGGAAGGTATTTGTTAAGCTGACTGGTGTGACAGTTAGGCAGTTGATTCATACACAGGGTCACCTGGCCAAGGAAACTGCATTTTACCAGCCCACAGAAGTCTTCACGAGCCTGAGCACTTTTTTTGCCAGCCCACTTAATCCTGGAGGAGGCCCATGTGTAGACTACAGAAGCCCTCTCTGCTCCCAGATCGCAGGCTCACCACAGGCACACAGGACTCTGGAAGCAGTGTGGCACGATTATCTGCGAGGCAGCACCAGCCGGGTGTCTGTGCATACCGACATGGGTGGTTCTCTCTCTTCAGTGACCCCAGAAAGGCAGGAGGAACCAGGGCCATCCCCAGAACGTGGCTTTTCCAACACAGCAGAATCTCTCTCCACCTGATGTCCAAACCATCCATTTTTGCTCAAGCGATTGCCCAGACACTAGGTGTTCCTATATTCCCTGCCAGTCTCCCAGAGGGCTTTTACTCAACCGTCTTGGTTTCTATACAGAAGCTGAAATTTTCCCTGTGATAGAAAAAACAGAAACACTTTTTGCCAGTCTTGGCTCATCCTTTGCTTCCAGTGATGCCCATCACATGGATCTGGAAGACCCACCGCAGAAGCTCCTGCCAACTAGTATCATTTTTGTCCCATTAACGGAAGTTGCAGGCCTGCTCTGAGTTATTCACATTTGGGTCAGCCACGTGGGCCTCAAACAGGGTAACCTTGGGCTGGAATACGGCGTCACAATCTGCAGCTCCTGTGTATGATTTCTGAGTGGAGGGGACATGCCCGGCATGCGTGTACAGTCTTTCATGAGTCATCCTTTTGTATTGTGCTGGTTGGACCTTGTCTTGCTAAGCACCACTTAGAGCTTCTGTTGGTGGGTCGTGTTGCCTTCGCTTGAAGCATGTGATGTGCTTAATGATCACATAACCAAGCAACATGGCCTCTCTTCGCTGAGGCCACCGAGCCTTACATTTCACTAACTCTCCCAGTGAAAAACAAGCCCTTCTGCAGGGCCTGTGTCCTTAGAGCAGGGAGCTTCACTGCTCTGCGGGCTCGGTGGAGACCATAGAGGGAACGAATAGAATCCGGGTGGCATTGTTACTGGCCTTGGCACAGGCCCCCGGTGTAATGTGATAATCCCAGCCCTCCAGCCCTGGGGAGGAGGCCACGGCGTACCTTACTCAGGAATCAACTTCTGACCTTCTGGCTTTTCTACACACACCCCCCTTCGCGTCCCCAAAACAATTTTCTTTAAAACGCTAGCTGCTCTGTCATAAATTATCCTTTACTTAAGGGGTTTGGCTCCTGTGTGAGTTACTGTGGTTTGAAAAGAAGAAGAAAAGAATCGGAACATCTTGGTTTAGCCAAGATCCAACCCCTAACCAAGGAGAAGTGAAAACAGGCTAGAAAAGGCAAAGTGAAAGGGCAGGGAGAGGAGGTTTACTCACATGCTGTTTTCAGCTGGAGGCTCATAACTAGCTGCTGGTATACTTTTTTACAAGTATCTTTTTCCATACCTGCATTTCTCTGGGGAGGGGGCTGAGAAGAAGAATGTGCCTGTCGGCAATAGTTCGCATTGTATCTTTCACATTTTCAGATGTGTTGGGAGCCCTGGAGCCGCTTCTCTGCCGTGTGCTTGACGGTCGTGTGCTTGAGGGAGGCAGGCCAGGGAGCAGAGCCTTGCGGGCGGAGGTCCCCGAGGCCCACGGGGGTGATGTCGTGTCGGCCAGCGGCACAGGAGAGAGTGAATGCACCAACAGTGTGCCAGCCGAGAGCTTTTCCCTTGCACCACCGCCTGGTTTCACAGAGGAAATGAGCTCCTTTTGTGTGTGATTGAGGAGCGTTTCTGTGTGCTGTCACTGGCTGTTTAGCAGGGAAACCGAAATGAAGTACATGCCCGCTGCAGTTTAATGGTTTACTTTGATCCCAATTGTTTCATTCCTCTTTTCAGGAGCATAAGTCTCTTTAGGAATTTTTTTTTTTTTAATGTTTGTTTGTTTACTTATTTATTTATTTATTATTGAGAGAAAGAGCCTGAGTTGCGGGAGGAGCAGAGAGAGAAAGAGAGAGACACAGAATCCAATGCAGGCTTCAGGCACAGAGCCGTCAGCAAAGAGCCCAGCACAGAGCCAGCCCGGGGCTGGCTGCTAGCACCTCTCTCCCAGGCACTGTCCCTTGACCCCTGAGTGGTGGTGTCTGTACCGGCTCCATATGTGCAGCCAGTAAGTGTGTGGCTTAGGACGGGGCCTCGGCCACCTCCTCCTTGTGGATTCGGCCTCTCGGTAGCACTCAGCGGCTGCAGACCATCGCCCTCCTGTGTCAGCCTTCCCTGTCTTTTCAGGGTCACCTAGCCTTGCTCTGTGAAGTGCTGGGCCCACTCTCCCCCACCTTAGCCTGTGGGCCACCTAGGGAGTGAGATCAGCTTCAGCATAACGCTCAAGGCTTCTTCATTGCCTGTGATGCCCTGTCTTGTTGGGGTCCAGCCCAGATGGGTGTCTGGCAGCCTGAGAGGCAGCACCTTGACTTCTAGGGTCCTTCTCAGGTCTCCCACCCTTGGGGCAAAAGCCCAGAGAGGGACAGTCAGGAAACACATGTCCACTTGATGTGCCTTCCCGCCTTGGTGTCCCTTGATTTTCTTCAGGAAAACGATGAAGGGATGGGATTTTCCTTCACCTCCTTCTTCCTCTGTACTCTAGGTAAGCCTTCAACAAGAGCACTTGGGGTATCATCTCCAGAATACCACCGAAGTCAATTAGCTGGGCCTTCCAGGATTGCTTTTAATGTGCTAAAGAGCGCACAGAGGAATTTAGCAAAGCCTCTCTTTCCACGAAGCCTAAAATCTCCCCAAGAAATGAAATTCCCGCCCTTGACCTCCGAGATAAGAAATGCCACAGAGTATGCATTCAAAGAGAAAGTAAAAATCATCAGTTTAATATTTTCTGAGGTATTTTCAGTATTTAAACCTTAAGTGGCCAGGACTGCCACAGTGCACATCTCCTGCGGGGTGCGATCCACGTTCCCTGGAACAGAGCTGTGTGTCACTGTCATCTGTTCTTACCTTTAAATGCATGTGTCCATCTGTAGTGGAGCTGTGAGGGAAAGAAGAGGATGCCAGGAGGTAGAAAATCTTTCTAGAGTGAGTTGTCAATCATATTCTTAGCCGTGGTTTTGTAATCATGTGTGCTCTGGTAACGGGATAATAATCAGGAAAGAGTTTCATTTAAGTTATTAAGCACCAAGACACTCTACGTGAAATATATTTTGACTTTACTGTTCCTTGACTTTCTTTACCAAGAATGCTTCTACTTGGCACCAGAAACCAGGGATGTTTAGTGTTTAATCTTTCAACTATGCCTGTGCTTCAAGAAGCTCCTGATCCTTCTGTGTGTCTGTCCTCAGCTTGGGTAGACAGTCTGTGCTCTAGGCTTCCTTTGGTAGGTTTCTAAGGCAGTTTAAAATGAATATAAAAATAAATGACATGCTAAATTGTCCCCGATGAGACAGTGAATTATGTCTGTTAGAGGTGTTATTTTTAAAAAGAAAAAAAAACATAACCATACACAATATTATTTTTTCTCATTAAAAATGAAAAGGTCATATCGCATAAGCCTCTATGAATCTTGATTTCCTTACTGAACCACACTGGAGAAACACCTTCAAATTAACGAGCATATCTCTAATGCGCTCCTTTAAATGCTGTGAAATACATTTTATGAATGTAACGATACTTTCAAGAATTCCTCTTTTGATAAACATTCCCTTTATTTCTGTTTTTTCTCACTGGCATAATCCTTCATTCAAACACTTTGTAAATATATCCTTTTATATCTTAGTGCCATTCTTTCTGTAGAATAAATTCGTAGCAGTGGGATTATGTGGATTACAGTACATGTATTTTTAAATTGATGAATATTGCAGATTGCTTTCCAACAACAAAAAAAAGAAAACTCTAACAATTCACATTTCTAAAAGCAATATAGTAGAATTTTTCCTGGATCCCTGCCAAAAATAGGCATTCTCACTCTTTCTTTTTGACAATCTGATGGCTGTAAATTACCTCATTGTGGCCTTAACAGGGTTGAATGCTTTTTGGTATTCTGCTTTCAGAGGACTCTTTATGTATTTTACCCCAGCATCTGTTGGGTTGTTTGCTTTTGTTGTTGTTGTTGTTAATTTATAAGACCTATTTGTGTAATGAAAATATGAATCATTTACCTGTTGGGTTTGTTGTAAATATTTTTTTGCCAATGTGGTCTTTTTTCCCAACAAAATTTTTTTTTAAATTTTTTTTTTCAACGTTTATTTATTTTTGGGACAGAGAGAGACAGAGCATGAACGGGGGAGGGGCAGAGAGAGAGGGAGACACAGAATCGGAAACAGGCTCCAGGCTCTGAGCCATCAGCCCAGAGCCTGACGCGGGGCTCGAACTCACGGACCGCGAGATCGTGACCTGGCTGAAGTTGGACGCTTAACCGACTGCGACACCCAGGCGCCCCCCCCAACAAAATTTTTAATTTTGAATATTTAGATAGCTCCGTAATTTCTTAGTGTGTCTGGGCTCCCAGAATTGGTAGAGCATTCTCTCCTGCCTCTAGGATTGTACATGAAGCATTTTGAAAGGCTTTGATTGTTTTAATTTTTATACATAAGTCTTTAATCCATCTGGAATTTGTTTCTGCATTTGGTGTGAACTAAGGGTCCAACTTAATTTTTTTTACGGATGGACAACCAGTTGTTCCAGCTCCATTCATGAAATAAATGACCTCTTCCCACTGAATGAAATATCACCTTTGTCCTACATTAAGCTCCAATTTATATTAGGTTTTATGTCTCTTCACCCCTTTTTTTAAAAATGTTTTTTTTATTTATTTTGAGAGAGAGAGAGAGAGACAGACAGAGAGAGTGGGGGAGGGAGGGAGAGATTCCCAAGCAGCCTCCATGCTCAGCATGGAGCCCATTGTGGGCTTGTTCCCACAACCCTGGGATCATCACCTGAGCCAAAACCAAGAGTCGGATGCTCAACCAACTGAGCCACCCAGGAGCCCCTCTTCCCTCTCTTTTATTCCACTAACTTACTTGTCTATTCCTGTGCCATAGTTATTTCTGACAAGGCAAGTTCTCCCTTCATTAGTCTCAGTGACCAAGAAGAAATGTAGGGAAGAATATCCACCAGGTTGCTTAATTGGTTCACAAGAGTTGAGATGAAGAGGTAACGGAGAGTTTGTACAGGATAAAGAGACAAAGGGCAGAGACAAGGCAAAGGGAAAAAAAAAAGACTACAGAATAAAAGCTGTCCATGAAAAAATAGTATGTTAGATAAAATTCCACCCACCTTTTTCTTCTTCCCATTCTGTAATGATGTTGTGAATATTAGCAGTGAGATACATGACCACCATCGTGATCACGTCCAAATGAGCATCACTGTGTTTCTGCCAACTGCTGTGCTTGGTGAGGCCCGTGAGAAAATGCCTGAGATCTCTTGCCTATGATGAGCTTTGAAGTGAGTTTGAACAGTGAATTCAGAGATGAACACAGTTGATAAAAAACGGCTCTCTGAAAGGCGAATCTTCTTTTCTACAAAATGATCAACCATAACAACTTATTAACAGCAGACCTGGACGTTGCCTTGGAAGGTTGAATATCATGATGGATCCAACTCATTATTGCACATTTATATTGCACTCTTTAAATAGCTAAGTGCACAAAGAGAAAATTGTTTCAGTTTGAAAAAGCTTGGATTTTTCCCTTGAGTGAACGGATTCTTTCTGCCTCAGGAGGTTTTATTTACACCAGCTCTCCCAAGGGTCTCTCCATCTGCTCATTCTTCCTCCCGGCCTCAGTTAGTGTTCTGTGTGAAGAGTACAGATTTACATAATTGGCTATTCCTTATTGGAAGGGATGTATTTTAACCCATTTTGGGAAGTAGATAGTAAAAAACCCACACTGTAGATTTTTGGAAGCCTCATTGTTTATTTCTTTTCTTTCACATTCTTTTTTTTTTTTTTAATTTTTGTTGCTTCTTCAGTCTGTATGATTTTTTCCCCTTATTTAGTTAACCCTGATTATATTCTTTATGAAACTGTTATAGACAGACCCTTCATGTTCTCGTCAATGAGAACGTATTATTAGAATCCTTATTTAGTGTTTAGGTTTTGTGTTAAAGGAATGGTGTGGGAAAATTTAACAAAGTCATTTTAGTAAAGCAATTAGCAGTCATTTCATTTGTGATAATTAATTGGGGCAAATGAGTTATTTGTAGAATTAAGAGGGCATAGAAAAATTCAAATGCCCACTTTCTCTTTTTCTGCTTTGTATTACCTATCGATATAGGGTTTTTACATTTCTCCTACTTGGGTGATTTATGTATAATTTCCCTTGAACAAAGGTAGATATTACAGATTATATTTCTTTATAATCTTTTTTGAATGTTTAAATTAGAATCATCAGAAAGATCTGTATGAACCGGAGCTCTGGATTGTTAATAGGAAAAAATATGTTAAGAATGGTATATGGCATGAAGGTTTCAAATTAAATACATTTTGTTTTGAAGAAAAGCTGCCATTGCCTCTGCAACTACATCACAAGATAGATTTCAACCCCCCTTGCCAGCTCCTCTGTGGAATTTTCAGACAAAGACCTCTTAATTGGCTGTCAGTGAGTAACACCTCATTCTTTTCCATCCAGATGATGTGGAAGAAAGAAGGCATAAACTGCACAATGGAATATCGTTGGAAATTGTCTCATGGACACAAGCTTTGATTCCACATCTGTAGACCTGACAGTAAAGGAGAAGATTCCCCTCCCTTCCTCTCACCATTCTTCTAAAGCTGGTCTCAATTCAAGATAAAAAGCAAGTTCTAAAATTTAAGATTATTTTAATATCAAAGGGAGGCCATGAAAACCGCATTTTCATCAGAATTACAGGCTCATGTTTTCTTTTTAAATTACGCCTTAAAAAGCCAACTCCCAAATTTTAGCATAGAAGCTCACCAAGGGTAGGGCCAATGTTTAGTTAGCCAAGGGTATTAATAATGAAGTGTGAACCTGACCTTGTTAGTATTTTAATACAAAAAGAATATTACTGTAAACCAAAAGAAGAAAATGTTTCTAAAACTCTTAAAAATAAAAAAAATCAAAATTAAAAGCAACCTTTTGAATTTAGTTCAAAAATTTCTGAAATGAGTAAGACATAGTGAGAAAAGGGACTACATAGTAGGAACATATTTTTGAAATTAGTATCCAATATTTTTTTCTCCAAATATTTCCCATTTTCTCTCCTTTCTTTCTGTTTGCTAGTTGGTCAGGGCTCATTGTTTTCTAAACAGTTTTTGAACTGAAAAAGCCAAAGGCCCAAGATTTAAGCTAAACAGGTGGCATGGATTTGAGGAGAGTAGAGCTTTCTCTGGAAAACAGAAAAGATTTCCTTGGGCTAAGAATGAGAGAGGCTCTGCCTCCTGGAAGACAGGTCCTGGATCCTTCTTCCAGGATAGACTCATGAAGGTAGTCAAACACCAGTCGGACTGGGAGACACTGGAGAAGAGTTTGAAATCCATTACGGTGACATTCCAGTAGGATTCTAAATGGCTACCTCTGCGCAGAACCACCAGAATGGTCCCCATGTCTTAGAGTACAGATTCTTTGGAAGTAGTACAGAAGACCCATCTTAAAAAAGCCAAACAGACAGAAAAGAGGGCTGTCTAAAGTGCTTCAAGGATCATAGTGAGTGTCCAAGAAGATAATAGATCCATACATACCTATGTGGACATCAGGCTTCAAGAATCAAAAGAATGTTGCATACTCTACTACACTGTCATACTTGGTCAGCCCCTGAGAACTTAGACTCCATGCAGAAAATGAAAGGGAGAGAGGGCCCAAGCATACTGATGGGAATTAGCTTCTGTCATCTGACATGGGGGTTCAAAATGGAAATTCAGTTAATTATAGACAGTGAAGTGATAAAGTCTCACTCAAGAGTTGGTAGAGATTCGAAGTGGAATGGCAAGTATTAAAAAGATGTCCTAAGGGCTTCTCCATGTTCTGCTATGAGATAGCCTGCACCTAGAAGTCTGCCTTCAGTGGGGTGTCAATCTTTTTACTTCTATTTCATTTTCTTTGCTCTCTTTTCTTATGTATTTAAAAGTGTCTGCTATTTTACTGCTCGGAAAATAGTAGTATTTTAATATGTATCTTTGCTATGATATGATCTATGTAATACTTGAAAATGCTTGCTTTAGTTTACTTGTCCTATTTTAAATTGTTTTCTTATTTAAAAAAAATTTAAGTTTATTTTCAGAAAGAGAGAGAGAGAAAGCGAGCGAGCAGGGGAGGGGCAGAGAGAGAGGGAGAGAGAAAGAATCCCAAGCAGGCTCCCACACTGTCAGCATGCAGCCCTGTTCGGGGCTCAAACTGACAAACCATGAGATTATGAGCTGAGCTGAAATCAAGAGCTGGAGGCTTAATGGACTGAGTCACGCAGGTGCCCTTCTTTGTATTCTTCAATGTTTCTCTTTGCCTTATGGTTTTCTTGTCAATGACATTTTTCTTTTTCCTTTGTTCTTTCAGATTTCTTTTCACTTTACCTGATGTTATTAATTTCATTAACATCTTTCTGGTTTTGTGTTTTGAATATATTGGTAGTTTTTTCATTTATCTTAAATTTTCTTTTGCTGTTATTTATATATTATTTTTCCTCCCCAAATATTTTATCTTGCTGATGTGTCTGCTTTTTCTGGGTTTTAAGACATAATCCTCTTACTCTTGTACCTTTTCTATATTCTGTTGCTTTGTTTTTACTTCCTTTATCTTGAGGGAGTGTGACTTATTTTCTAAATAGCAAACAAGAAGCAAAGTTCAAAGCATGATAGCAGTGGAGTGGACCCACACACTGAACAGAGAAGACTAGAAGGGTTAAGTTGAATGGAGGGTGATACTATCTGGTCAAGTACAGGCTTGCTAATGTTGATAGGACATTTTGTCAAGTTAAAATTATTGTAGCCTTGGCTTGTCACTTAGGATTTTTAAAGTAATCAGTTGTCTATCTGTCCATGAGTTGGGGAAACCCTCAAAGTTCTTTTGAGTAAAAGCTTGGACCTGTTCATGGGTTGACCTTTGACTCACTTCCATTCTACAACACAGAGCCCTATATGTATGTTTGTTGCACTTCCCAGTTCTCAGAAAAGAGTAGCAGTGCTAGATTGAGAATAAAATGTACATCTTTCTTATAGCTTCTTTCAAGAGCAGTTTGAAAATTGAGGCCAAAATTTGAAATATGCACCGAGCAATTCTACAATGAAGAATGAAGAATACATTCTATGGAAATATTCACAAAAGTACTCAAGGATGTTGGTAAAACATTGTAAGTCATAGATACAGTTTGAAAACAATCTAAATTCTCACTTAGTAAGATGTTTTATTTTATTAAGTATATACTACATATATGTTAAAAAACAATAACCAAGAAATTGGTCCTTTGGGTCTAGCAACATTAAACATTGAATTTCTGAGAGTCCCTGCTCTTCCAAATAGAAAAAATTCAGAATAAAATATGTATTTTAAAGTGATTTCAAAATATATCCAGAAAAAAATATGTAGGAGCCAAAAATAAATTTCAAAAAAGCCAAAATGGTTAAGTATAATGTGATGACATGGTGGCCTTGGGAGGATTTCAGTCCAAGATCTAGGACCAAACAGTTGAGAATAACAATTTAAAAACACTTAGAAAAAGGAATTTTACTCTTGAAACCTTTACCTATAGAAGTCATCTGACAGATTTTTTTTAAGGAGAAAAAAATGTGATGCAGATTTAGTAATAATTTCTGGGGGAAAATGAGTATAAAAGGTCACAATTGCAAGTGTTGGTTGTCATCATATATAAGCCTTTTAAATATCACTTGAAAAAGTTAGATAAGGATTTTGAGAAAATTATGGAAGTGGTATAATTTTTTAATATTTTTGAACCTCTCTACAAATGCAGACAAACAATCAGGCTGTCACTTTGGGAAAAAAAAAGGGGGCACTGTCTACAATCGAACTAGCAGACAAGGTATTCCTAACACTACAATTCACAGGAGGTAAAGACAAATAAGGACATTATATAAACTGGGGGTAGGCAAATAATAAGAAGCAAAAAACCAGGAGTATTTAAAAATAAACAGGTACTTACTGGAAAATATTAGAGGCCAATTTGAAAACAGCAGCTAAAATAGGGAAAAGTTTTTATATACCAGCTTGAGAATGAGTGCAAGGTATATGGTAAGGTCCGGAAAGTCCAGAGCAACACTATCAACTCTCAAAATGAAACACAAACCTATGAGAAACTGACACGAATGTAATGTAAATTAGGCAGAACCGTGTCAGTAGGAGCAGAAATAAATTTATATAAAACTGGAGGAGGGGCACAGAGCCAAGGGATTGTCAGAAAGTAAGACAGTATAGCTTCTAACACTTCATTAGAACTCTACTACAAGTAGATGCTAAGTGATGTTAGAAAAGCTATTACAACCCATCCATCCTTCCTGCAAGTTAAGGAAAACTAAATTGAATTCCATGTCTAGTAATTATGGGAAAGCAAGAATAAGGAGCATAACAATGTTTCTACAGAAAGTTGAAGCCAGGAAGACATGCCCATAAAACAAAAAGTATAACCTGATAACATAACATTTGAAAATGAGCTAAAAATTAAAAGTTGTAGGTGATATGAAAGAACAGCATAAATGAGACTAAAACAAGAATAAATATAAAGAATAAAATTATTTCAGGGGTGCCTGGGTGGCTCAGTGGTTAAGCATCTGACTCAGTTTCAGTTCAGGTCATGATCTCACAGTTCATGAGTTCAAGTGCCACATCAGGCTCTATGCTGGCAGTGTGGAGTCTGCTTGGGATTGTCTCTCTCTCTCTCTCTCTCTCTCTCTCTCTCTCTCTCTCTGTCTCTCTGCCCCGCCCTGCTCACTCTGTCTCTTAAGTAAATAAATTTTAAAACATTTATAGAAGAAAATTATTTGACAAATAAATAAAGTCTAGAATAAACATGAAAATAAATGAATAGCACCAATAACACCTGAAAGGAAATAGCAAGCAAAAAGAAAACAAAATGTAGGATGACACAAGAATTCAAGAAAAAGTGAAAGATGAAGATAGGCAAAGAAGGTCCAATATACATATAATTAGGGATCCTTGAATAAGAAAACTGCAACAATGGAAAAGAACAAGTGCTAAAAACTGTAACTCTTGAAAATGGTTTTGAAATAAAAAGACAACTGTACATTGAAAGAAATCACCATTTATCTTGAAATTTGGCCTAGAATTATGTCACTTAAAACATGAGCAGAACTGTCAGCTATAGTGAAATTACTGGACTTTAAAGAAAGAGAAAAATGAGCACTAAGAAAAAAGACCAAGACATTTATCAAGGAAAGAAAATTTGATGTCATCAGACTTCTTGATAGTAATGCTTTATGCTAAAAAGATAATAGTCTTTACTCAATAAAAGAAAATGTGAGCCAATCACTTTATAATCAGCTAAACTGACTTCCTGATAGAACTATTGCACACAGTTATGAACGTGCAGTAATTCAGGGAGTATTTTTTTCTGAGGAATTTACTAGAGAATGAGCTTTAGGCAGTAATAAAGAACAAAAAAGTTGACATAATACTGATGATGAGAATTAAACGTATATTTACATATATGGTAAAACCATATGGTAGTTTTATAAGAAAACATATAGTGCTTAATAGCTACACACTCTAAAAATGATAACATGTTAAAACTATCAAAATATTAGGGAAGAATAAAAACTTGAAAAGTTTAAGAAGCTTACTGATTACTTCATAGTTATTATTGGGAGTACACTAATATTGTTTCAACTTAGATGTTCAAGGAGATGCAGGGAAAAGAAAAAAAATAGTATCTTGTAATATTGTTCTATTTTCTTTCTTTTTAAAAAATGTTTTATTTATTTTTGAGACAGAGAGAAACAGAGCATGAGCAGGGGAGGGGCAGAGAGAGGGAGACACAGAATCCGAAGCAGACTCCAGGCTCTGAGCTGTCAGCACAGAGCCCGACATGGGGCTCGAACTCACAAACTGTGAGATCATGACCCGAGCCAAAGTCGGATGCTCAACCGACTGAGCCACCCAGGTGCCCCTATTGTTCTATTTTCAAATAGAAAATAACCAAATGTAGGGAGGGTGCTAAGTATTTTATATAACATAAAACAGTATGGCAGAGTTGAAGTCAAAATATGGATCGTATCAAAAAAGTAAAAGAGATTAATTGACCTATTAAACATTTTCTGATTGGTGAACAAAGCAACATCCCAAACTACATTATATATGAGACAGACCCAAATGAAAGAGATTCAGAATGGTTGAAATTAAAATAATTGTCGAGGACTTATCAAGAGAATAGAGCAGTGGTGAAAATATTGATATCTGATAAGGTAGAATTTAAATTGGAAAAAAAATAAGACATATTTCTTTCTTACACAATACACAAAACTAAATTCAAAATGTATGAAAGATCTAACTGTTGGATAGGAAACCATTAAAATCCTCTTTTGACATAGGTTGTAGCGACTTTTTTCTAGATATGTCTCCTGAGGGAAGGGAAACAAATGCAAAAATGAACTATTGGGACCTCATCAAGATAAAAAGCTTCTGCACAATGAAGGAAGGAATCAGCAAAACTAAAAGGCAACCGTGAGAATGAAAGAAGATATTTGCAAATGACATATCTGCTAAAGGGTTGGTATCCAAAATATGTAAAGAACTTATAAAACGCAACACTCCAAAAACAATGCAGTTAAAAAATGGGCAGAATAGACCTTTTTCCCAAGAAGACACAGAGATGGCTATAACAGACACATGCTCAACATCACTCAACATCGCTCAACATTAGGGAAATACAAATAAAAACCACGATGAGATATCACCTCACACCTATCAGAATAGCTAAAATCAACAACACAAGAAACGGGTGTTGGTGAGGATGCGGAGAAGGGAACTGCTGTTGGTGGGAGTGCAAACTGGTGCAGCCGCTCTGGAGAACAGAATGGAGGTTTCTCAATAATAATAAAACTCCTCAGCAATCGAACTGCTAGGTATTTACCCAAAGGGTAAAAAATACTGATTTGAAGGGATACATGCACCCCAATGGTTATAGCAGCACTGTCAACAATATCCATACTATGAAAAGAGCCCAAATGTCCAATGACTGATGAATGGATAAAGGTGTGACATATATATATACACACACACATATATAATGGATATATGAATATTACTCCGCCATCAAAAAGAGTGAAATCTTACCATTTGCAATGATGTGGGTGGAGCTAGAGTGTATTATGCTCAGTGAAATAAGTCAGAGAAAGACAAATACCATATGATTTCACTCATATGTGGACTTTGAGAAACAAAACAGATTAATATGGGGGGGCATAAAAAGGCAAACTAGAAAACAAATTTTAACTATAGACAACAAACTGAGGGTTGGGAGGGGAGGTGGGCCGGGGAGGATGGGTTAAATGAGCAATGGGTCTTAAGGAGGGCACTTGTGATAAGCACTGGGTGTTGTATCTACACTAGATTCTGCACCTGAAACTAATATTGCACTTTTTATTAACTAACTAGAATTTAAATAAAAACTTGAAAAAGAAAAGAATTGCTGTATGAAGACCATAGAAAAACAAACAAAACAAACATGAAAATAAAAAGACATAAATGTACTTTATAAAACTTAAGGCTAAAATTCACAATGAAAATAAAAAATTACCTGTATTTGCACAATCACAGAAGCATCTTTTATACAATAGGAGATTGAATGGGAAATAGACAAAAGGTTAATAATATAAAAAATTTTAATAATGTTTAAAATCCAAAAACAGATGAATTAGACTGAAAATTAATGATGATATAGAGCCAAGCCAGCAAATATTTTCTTTAAGAGGCCAAACAGTAAGTATTTTGGAATTTGTGGACCATACTGTCCCTGTTGTAAGGACTCAATTCTGATATAGTACAAAAATAGCCAGAGACTATACTTAAATGATTAGGTGTAGCTATTTTCCACTAAAACTTTATTCACACAAACAGGTAGGGCCAGTCTATAGTTTGCTAACTAACTGTAATATTATTAAGGGTTCCTACATGAGGAACTGCATGTAGGAACCCTTAATAATATTATACACAAAAACACACACGTATGTTTGCATATATATCTTTCTGTGCAATTAAATAGATCAAATATAGCTACCTAATCAAAAAATATATAACAAATATATATATATACATACATATATAAGGTGTGTGTGTGTGTATATATATATGTATATATGTATATATGTATATATGTGTGTATATATATATATATATATATATACACACACACACACATATACATATATATTTTTTGGTGTATTTTTATGTATTTATATATGTATAAGGAACAGTCAAAAATTGACCCTAATGTAGGCCATAGAAAAATCCATTAATCCCAAGTATTACATACGGTACAGGAGCATTTTCTTTCTATAATGCAATTAAACTAAAATTAAACTAAAATTAATTTCAAAAAAAAACCCACAAAACATTCTCACACTTGGAAATATTCCATTAAATCCTATATCCATAAGACTAAAAAATGGGAAATAAAGAATTTAAAAATCAAATTTAAAAAGTTAAAAACTAAAATAAACCAAAATAATCAAAAGAAATTAACAGTATAATTAAAATGTGAGCAAACAAAAATACCTTAAAACCAAAAGCTGTGTCTTAAAAAAAAAAAAAAAATGATGTCACTAGCTAACCTGATCAAGAAAAAGGGGATAAAGTATAATTTGTACACAATCAGGAAGCCAAAAAGATAAATCAGCCTAAAAAGAGAAAATTTTTAAATATTTTAAGAGACTACACAACTTTGTACAAATACTTTGAAATCCTAAACTAAGGGATACATTTTAGACTAAATGAAAATGACCAAAATAGAAAGTACCTAAGTCCACCCCTACAAAAGACACCATCTTGCAATGGTCTCATGCAAGAATTCAACTAAGACTTTTATGATGACATGACTATTAGGCTCCTTAACTATTTGGGAGATTTTGTGCTCTACAAAGGAAGAAAAAATTCAAGTTTACTTTTATGAAGTGGGTATCATATTTTAAAAAGTACTTACAAGATTGTACCAGAAAAGAAACAACAGACTAATCTTACTTATAAATATTGATACAGAGGTCTCAACTAAATGTATATTAGTGTATTAATACTTGTCATTATGTTACCAGATCCTTTTCATTATGTTGCCTTGGTTAAGTCCACATGGCTTCCTGCTTGTAACCTCCTGTCTGATCTTCCTGATTCTTGCCTGTTTCTTCTTATCAAAGGTTTTCCAGATTCCATTGGTACATTAAAAAAGAAATATGAGCAGGTAGGGTTTTGCAAAGATGGTTTAATATTAGAATAAAAAACATTAAAACCTGTCATACTAGTGGAAATGCATTGCAAAATCATATGATCATTTCCACAGATGCAGAAAATTCCTAGGGAAAAATCCAACTACTCATGTTCAAAACCCTCAATAAAATGGAATTGATGGAGACTTCCTAATACAAATAAAATAGCTCTATAACACAATCCCATCTTATGATCCAGGAATTCGCTTCACAGTAACATAGGCCCAATATTATATATACGGTAGCATTGTTTAGAAGAGCAAAAAGCTGGAAATAATCTAAATAGTCATCAGGAGGTACTGAAATATTTTCATTCATCAGACTGTTGTATGGTAGTGAGTATGAATAAACTGGCACTAGAAATATTGGCTATATACTAATTTAATCTATGTCTGTGTGACTTTGAACGAGCTACCCAGTTTCCCTGGGCTTTTGGTATTGTTGTCTGTAAAATGGAGACAGCAGTATCCACCCTGCAGTGTGGCGATCAAAATCAGAGTCGATGTATGTGTAAAGCTCTTTGCACAGTGTGAAACATGGCAGACACTCAGATGATGACTGTCTCAGAAGTGCACTCATGCTGCCAAGTTACTTCACTAGGTTATAGCAAGAGAAACAAATAGAGCTTTATTAATAAGGCAGAAGTTACCACATCCTTTCATTGTGTTGCCTTAGTTAAGTCCACATCTCTTACTGCTTGAATTACTACGGTAACCTCCTGTCTGATCTTCTCGACTCTGGTTTATTTCTTCTTATCAAGGGTTTTTCAAAGTTTGGGTCACATCCCATTCGAGGGTTGTGAAATCAATTTGGTAGGCCAAGGCCAGAATTTTAAACAATTAAACAATAGAAAATATCAGCGTATCACATGCTGTACAACTCTATTTTGTTTTGTGAAGTTATTCTTAATTCTGCTTCTGTGTTTCAAGGGCACTAGGTTGTTATGTAAGAGCATTTACCATGGGTGACACAGGTTGATATTTCTCTGCATATGATCCATTCTGTACAAGTCAGCCAGAGTGATCTACTGAGATGCAGATCTGGTTATGTCACTTTCTTATTTATTCATAAATGGCCGTCAGTAGCTGTCAAGAAAATGTTTAAGTGGCTCCTGGGTGGCTCAGCTGGTTAAGCATCCAACTCTTGATTCGGCTCAGGTCACGATCTCACGGTTCGTGGGTTCGAGCTCTATGTCAGTCTCCATGTTGACAGTGCGGAGCCTGCTTGGGATTCTCTCTCTCTGCCTCTCTGTCTGTCCCTCTCCCACTTGCAGTAAATGAATGAATCAAGCAACCAATGAATGGGAATGCTTAAGTTCCTTACATGCAAGACCCTTCAAGATCTTAAGCTAGTTTCCAAGCCCTGTCTCCTCTCCATGGTCTCTGGATTACTCCATACGGCACTATAATGATCTATTTGTAGCTCACTGGTCAAGTTATACTGTTGGCATTCACACCTTTGCACAAACAGTCCCTCCCCCTGGTTACTTCTTTCCTCCTTGAGTGACTAATGTTTCCTGTTCATGCTTTAAAATTGAACTTATGCCTCTTCTTTCAGGAAGCCTTTCGTGGTTCTCTGTCTCATCTGGGATCCACAAGCACCATATTATTAACTTTACAATGATACTTGTTACAAAGTATGATAATTTTAATTTCTTAGTCTGTGTTATCCACGAGAACATAAGTTTCTTGAAGGTAGGGTGTTTTATTTACCTACAAATCTTCAGGTAACAGCAAACTGGTGCCTTCCAGGTCTTCAGTATGTTTGTTGATTGACTTATTGATTATGCCTTCGTGGGTAGCAAATGAGAGATCTTGGTATACTTGATGAAAATATTAGGAATACATTTGTTTTGTATTTTAAGTTTAAAATTTGGCCTGTAATTGATGTCAGGTATATTATTTTTTATTGTAAGGCAAAGAAAAAAGAAAGAGAATCATTTTGAGTCATTGATACAAAAGCTGATATAGATATGGTTACTCTTTGATGTATTATAGTCTTTTGTCTATTAATTTTAACTAGACTACTATGGTTATGAAACCAAGGCTTTAGTGCCTTTGATATATATACATATACATATATGTATATATATATATATAATATGTATGTCTTTTACATATGTATATTAAAGATCATTCCCTAATGTCTGAAAGCAGCAAGTTAAACAAAGTTTATTTGCAGAACTGCTTTTGTGGCAGCTGTCCCAGTAAACACATATCATACTTTACAAGGTGATAAGTCTTTTGAGCCAAAAGATATGTCAAAGCATTAGTTATCAAAGATGAAGTGACACGTGGGTAGTGAAAATTCCTTTAGATAGATTGCCTGTGGATATGATATTAATAAAATATATTGTTACTCTTCAAAGATGTATTTTCTGGGTTTTAGGCCATTTTGATTTTACATTTTCCCTCTCATTTCCTGTCTTTTGATCAGTTCTTTATGGCTAACAGCTTTGTATGAGCAGGGGTATGGGGAGAATAGGGGAAAATCAAAATGTGATGCTAAGTTCCTGATATTCATAAAAATGACAGTTGAGTACTATTTACCACCCACTGTCTGTCAGGCGCTATAATAGGGGCTGTTAGATGTGCTGTGCATGACCCCAGTGAATCCACACACCATCCCTACAAGCCTTAGTTGAGCAAATTAAAGTTCTCAAGGTAAAGTAAGCTGGATAGTTATGCAATTAGCGTTGGTTTCTTATTCTTTGTATTTTTTAAACTTTTTTTAATGTTTATATCTGAAGGGGAGAGATACAGGGTATGAGTGGCGAGGGGCAGAGAGAGAGAGAGACACACACACAGAATCCAAAGCAGGCTCTGTGAGCCCAGAGCCCGACGCAGGGCTTGAACTCACGAACCGTGAGGTCATGACCTAAGCCGATGTCAGATGCCTAACTGAGTGAGCCACCCAGGCACCCCGTTATTCTTTGTATTTTAAAATGGTAAAAAATGATCAGAGAGAAGACAGAAATGAGAATTTGAGTTTAGTTTTGTCTTTGGTTTCTTCAGAAAAAACCTTCCTGTTCATGTATTATAGGGAGTATGCTGGACAATGGATGGCATACTGTACTTCATAGAGTTTTTGCTTATTTGGTGCATTTTGCTGTACCATTAAGAAATTAATAAAAATCAAACTGTGAATTTCATTCATTCATTCTTTCATTCACTCATTCATATTTTAGACTCTGAGACATAAGCACAAGTAGGAAATAGTAGAATCAGTGAATTAAGGATCTAGACATGGATGTAAATTAGAGCATTGTAACCAGAGGTATGATTGACATGTACCTGTAACAATAAGAGAAAAAATAGAATGGCTATTTTAATTCTTAACTCGTACTGTAGAAATGAGGGAACTTTCTGAAGACGTGACACTTGAACTGAGTATTGAAGGATGAATGGCGGTTGCCAGTTGATTGCGAGTTGATTCACTAAAAGCATGTTAACAAATATGGAGTCGGTGGCAGCAGTGGCCTGAAAAACTGCACAGAACAAACATCTAGAGAGCTGATAAAAGCAGTAGCCAAGTGATCAGAGAACACTACAACTTCCAGGACGTTTTCTGTCCTGCAGTCTTTAAAGTCTGCTGAGATGACCTGTGACAAGTAAACCTGCTTGATGAATATTTGACGGCAGTCCAATGATGGGGAGTGAAGGAAATAATGGGAATAAAGAATTTGACAACTGTTCTAAAACACGAGGTGCCTTATCATTTTTATTTTTTTGCATAACGATGCAGTTTCCCTGAACATTTGCGGTTCATTACCAGGTAATGGGACAAAGATGGTCCTCCTTCTGTCCTTCATCCCTCCCCACTTGCTTCTCTACTCTTGACAATGACATTCGTTAGAAAGACCAAAGAAATATAACTAATGACTATGGAACTTCTTGGAAATGCCAGTTTTAGGGAAAGCCCCCAAGGATCTAGGATCTTTCAGCTCTTTCTTTCTTTCTTTCTTTCTTTCTTTCTTTCTGCACTTGCAAAATGATGGAAAACGTAAAATCAAGTAAAGAACGTTTTTTGCTTTTCCAGATCTGCATGGTGCAAGTGCAAAAGAGACCACAGATGGAAGCCTGCTGCTCATACAGCTGTGTCTTTGTTGGTATGAAAAAACCAATTGTGGGTGGGAGCAATGGAGGACGAGACAATATTAGAATGCAGTGGCATTTTCATTATACCTACCATAATTCCAATGTTCTGTTCTGTGGTGAATTGTTTGGGGAGTTGTCTTGAAATTAGAATCCCATCCCGCAAACTTGAATCAATTAAAACAGTACTATTTGGAAATAAACAGAGAAGCGAGTTTGCAAAAGATTTTCCAGTAATGTTTAGACTTCCTCTGACGATTCTCGGGCTGAGAGGAGAGGGAAAGGAGAAGGCCAAGATTTCAAGTGCCCTCTTTCTGTTCCCTAGGGACATCCATCGGAGAACATCTCTAACTCCTTGAACTGTTTGAACTGTTTCTGAATACTCTTACCAGAAGCCACCTTGCTGGCAGTGAATCCAACTTGCCTAAAAGAGGTAACGTTTTTCTAAACTTGTGCCACCGTCCCAATATTCCAGGAATGGAGACTTGAAAGCCAATGAAGTAGGCTACTCACTAAACGTCATACCAAGTTTCATTTCATAAGTTGCTACAAGCCTTCTATGTTCCAGGCACAGGGATAAGTGAGACAGACACTGTCCTTACCCTCCTGTAGCTTATTGTGTGGTAGAGAAAACATGTATACATCAGTATATTAACTCTTTAGTGATGAAAGCAAGTACCAAATGGTATGAGAATGTAGTAGAGTAGTACAAGAAATACATAAAGAGGGCAGTAGAGGCTCACCCGGGCAACTTGAGGCTTGTATACTGAAAAGACTACTGTTGGTTAAGAAGGAGGGAAACAGAACTCCAAATAGAGGGAAGAGCATGTGTGAAGATTCTGTGGGTGAAAGGAAGATGACTTATTTGAGGAACTAAGAGAAGATCAGTGTGACTGGGGTAGAGACACCTTTAAGAAAGGAGGCAGAGGTTGGACTGAAGAGGGCCTTGGAAGCCATACTAATGATATTTCACTTGATTCTAAAAGCAATAGGAAAACCAAAGACTTTAAAGAGGGGAGGGGCATGCCCCAATGTGAGCATTCTTTGAAGGTCCATTTGGTGATTGTGTGCAGGTTGATTTAAAAGATGTCAAGCCTGGAAGCAGATTTAGTCAAGAGGTGTTGATAGAATCTCACACATCCGAGAGAGATTTAGGAACCACCTCAGCAAAGTTTGGTGACCGATTAGTTGTGGATTAGGAAGGAGAAAGGGGTGTTAAGGATAACCTCAGGTTATCTCAGTGAACACATGGGTATTTGGTGTGTCATTTGCTAGCATTAAGAGCCACCAGAAGGACTAGGCTTGGTGAGTGGGTACAAGGCAGAAACATTGTGAGTTCAAGTTTGGACAATTGAATTTGGGATGCCTTCTGAGAGATGCCCAGGTGAAGTAACAGAATAAAAATGAAATAGTGGAGGGCATCTGGGTGGCTCAGTCAGTTAAGCGTCCGACTTTGGCTCAGGTCATGATCTTGCGGTTCGTGGGTTCAAGCCCCGCATTGGGCTCTTTGCTGACAACTCAGAGCCTGGAGCCTGCTTCGAGTTCTGTGTCTCCCTCTCTCTCTGCCCCTTCCTTACTCACACTCTGTCTGTCTTTCTCTAAAAAATACATAAACGTTAAAAAACAATTAAAACTATAATAAATAGTGAAGGTGTTGGAGTAAGATGAATCTGAATGTGTAATCCATCTTCTGCCACTTACTATCCAAGAGACCTTGGACAAGTTTTTAAATCTTCTTATGCCTCACTTTCTTCATCTGTAAAATGGAGTAACAGTCACACTACCTCTACTGAGTTGTTGTGAAGATTGAGAGTTCATACTTGATGGTGTGGGCATGAGATGAGGTGGTATAGGAAGCGGAATTGTAGGTGAGCTGAGATGACTCGTCATCTTTTTTTTTAATCCCTTAAAGTTTTATAGGAATGTGTATGTTACATGCATACTTAGAAACAAAGCAAATAGTAAAGTATGAAAATGTATAAAAGACTAAATTAAAAATATGCATGTACAGCACTTGGCATAACACTTGGTGAGCAATCCATGAATGTTAGCGGTCTGTAGACATAGGGACCTAGAGATCAGAGAGAGGTCTGATCTAGAGAGTTATAACTTTAGTAGTCCCTGCTGTTCTGACAGTAACCAAAGTAATGAGTTGAGGAAATCATCTGGAGAGAAAATGTTGAGTAAAAGAGGGCCAAATGTTGAACTTTGAGCAATCCCAACTGGTAAAGATCAAGTAGAGGAGAATGAATCAGCAAAGGAACTTTAGAATGGGGCAGCCAGTATAGGAGGAGGAAAACTCTGCCCATGTCGGTAAGGTGAGCTTGCATTTGGAGGAAGACTCAAGTGATATGGCATGTTGCTGCAAGCTATTATGAGGGGGAAAACAACAAAGTGTGTTTTGGGTAAACTAAACCAGAGACTGGAGAAGGCTTTTTGGATTACCAGGCAGAAACCTTTGTTAAGAAACTATCTGGTTCTTTATATTAAAGCAAAACTTGGCTTCTATTCTGGAAATGGAGCCAGTCAGTTGGTCACTTGGAAGTTGAATCCATTATGTCTTATGAGATTCTCCATCTTCAGGGAGGTGCTACTTCAAACTTGGTCAATTTCTATAAAATACAAAAAAATATCACCATGTCAGAGAGGAAAGCAAAAACGTACAAAGAAAGGAAATTTCACTCATTTGTTCTGTTCATTCATGGTTCTGGCCAACGAATAACCTTTAATTTTTTTTAAGAAAAATTCTTTTATTTTCTTGAATTACAATCCCATAGATACCCATCCCTCATTCCCATTTTCTTTTTTAAAAAAACTGACACTTTTATATTTGGAAAAAATGAGGATTGTCTGATCACTTCATTTCAGATAAGTGGAAAATTTCCAAAGGGAGAGATGTGTTTAATTCTATGACCTGTTTTTTACTTGCATGGCGTTTTACTGTAAGACCTTGAAACATGCTAGTTTTACTGGGAAGTAAAGTAATTAGCCCTGATCACACCATGGAGAGAGTGGAAATGAAAGAAGTAAATGGGTTGTGATGAATCTGTAGTTTCAGATGGCATTCTGAAGGGGTTGGGTCCTAGCTCTTGATTGAGCTTGGATTCTGAGCCAAGGCAGATGAGGAAGCAAGAGGAGGGTACTTTAAATCACCCCTCCTACTTTGCATCTGTTCGTTGCACTAAGGGTGCAATATAGCACAGAGTTTGATGCAGTGTTTGGCACTCTTAACTTCCTACTAGCCCAGTTCTGAATTCTAGGCAAGTTATTGACTTCTATGACCATGACTCTTCTTATCTGTGGCTTGGAAATTAATAGTCCTGCCATCCTCACGGAGCTTTAGGAGGAGCGGATCGGTTAAGGTAGGCAAAGCTCTTGGCGTACGGAGAACTGTCATGTGTAGCATGGCCAGTTCTCTGAATCATGAGAATTCTCTCAGTAGGGTTGTTGGTTTGCTTATCTTCATTTGTCCTGAGTTCATTTAGGAAATGTCTTTCTGTTTTCCTTATTCGCCTTCTCCCAACTTCATGATTGGCTTTGTAAAAGTTAAAGGCATGACCCTCAATCAGCAAACTCATTTACACAAAATGAAGTTTTTATTTCCTTCAAGCTCCATCTGATTTTTATTTTGAGACCAGTTCTGCCAAGTAGGGTAGAAATAACCTCCATCAATTTGAAGGTCTCTCTTCCACCTCTACCTGCTTCTTTCTCCAGTTTTATGTAAATGTGGGAATCATAAATGATGTGAAAGCTTGTTCTGGAAGGGAACTTGTCCTTCACTGTGCAGGAAGTGGCTGTATTGTCCATGCTCTGGCCTGGCCCTCCCTGAGTCATCCATCATCATTAGTCCCACTGGCAGGTCGCGGTTCTTACGTACATGGTGCCATCTTGTCTGATGTCTCCCTAATTGCATGTGTGCCAGGATATGGGACTCTTTCCCTAGATCTTTCTTCCCAGATTCTACCAGATATTTGGTCTATACACTGAGCCCCTAGGTTTTCTTGCAGATTATTTCTGCTCTCCCACTGGTCACATCTACCATTTGGAGCACCAGATGCATAGCCGGTTACCTTCTTAGTGAGGGAAAAGGAAGGGGACCACAAGAGAGGGAAGAACCAAAGTCCACTATCTCAAACATACTACTCTGCCCCTTAAGTTACAGACATGTTATGGAAGTTAATGCTTCCAACCATGGAACACACTGAGGTGAAATGTAGTATTTCAAACTATACTGAGGTGAAATGTAGTATTTGAAATGTCATGCAGAGTTTATTGTGTATACCCAACTCAGCAGAAAGACATTTTACAAGTGTAAGTTTTGTTTTTTTTAGAATGGACCATGACTGTATATAGTGACCTAATTGATTCAAAAATCTCCTGTAAGTCAGAGAAGAAGGCTCATTACACAGCCTAGTGAGGGGAATCTTGATGTCAAAATCATTACACCTATATCAATAAGGTAGACAAGGTCTGAAACATTACATATGCTTTGAAAAAACAAGCTTGTTTTTTCTGGTGTTTGTGCTTTGACTGAAGGCCTGATTCTGTGCTTTGGGGCATTTTCCTTGACTTCTTCTGGACCCAATCATTCTGCATAATTTAGCAAAAGGAAGAAAAATGTTGGTGTTCACCCCCTCTGGTCCACTCGTAAATGGAGCTTTCTGTTGCCCTTGGTTACTTCCTACATTAGCAGAAATAGGAAGGAAAATAATTGAAAATTTAGTTTTCAGAAGGACAAAGGGATTGCGAAGCATTATTTACCTACTAGACTGAAGCAGACCTCAGTGGCCATCTGGTGCACCATGTTTTTGGGTAATTAACATGCATCCACACTTCTATTTCGTTTCTTTTCTGAAGTAAATCTGAAAATGTGTGCTAACAGACTGTCTTTAACACAAAGGAGCCAATGTTAAAAAATGATTATACTCCTCTCCTTTCAAAAAACAATGAAAGAAAAAAAAAAGCCCAAACTTTGTTTTGCCACCAAAGGCAGAAACTACCCTGAGAGCTGCCAAAGACTCTGGGTCCCAGACGGAATCGCTCATTCTCTTTAGTCAGCACATTTGGTGAGCAGTGTTGTAGGCCCAGTGTTCCCCCTTCCTTTCCATCAGGCTTGTCATTCGCAGCCTTCAGGGGAACATGTACATGATCAAATGTTCACGGCCACAGTGGTGTAGCCCCATTCACGAACTGGATTTTGAATTTGGGATTAGTTCTCACTGGTTAACAGCTTGAGTTTGTTTTTCCAAATGACTTTATGATAACTATAAATTCAAGTGAGTCAACCTACTGGATGGTGGCTCTGTGTCTATGTGTTGGCAACATATATTTGATTTAATCTGTAGGGAGAAAAAAATTCTTCTTCCTGGCATAGAACCTTCCAGGAGAATTCAACAAATAGGTCACATACACAAGTCTAAACAGTCTCTTTCTGGGAGATTTTACTTTATAATGTCAGTGCAATTACTTCACCCACAAAATATCTAGATGTATTTGAAGTCAACCTGAACGAATGGTTGAGAAAACTCAGGCTGTCATGGTGAACATAAATGCAAACATTTATTATATAAATAAAAATCTACAGCTAAAATAAAGTGCTTGAGGGGTAAGGGTGAGAATGAAATGGAATTTCATTGTGGATCATGCATCCCACAGTATGAGCCTTTAAAGCAAAACGGATTGCTTTTAACACAAACGGATATTTAATACTTACTTCTAGGAAGGTTAGCCTGTTTTGGCTGAAAACCCATTGTTTTCTGATTTAAGAATAATTCTCATTTTAGATTTTATACAGAGTTTTATACAATAGAAAATAAATATTCTAAAGGCATTATTATATTTCCCTTTTACAGATGAGAAAACTGAGGTTTAGAAACATTAAATTACTTGTGTACATTTACTTGCATAATTAGATCTTAAACATACCCTAGATTGATTTAGTTCCTCCCTCTCTTCCTTTCTCCTAGAATATTTTATGCCTACCATGATTCTGCTGTTGAGATAGGTCCCTAGGGTACAAAAATGCTTAAGACCAAAGACCACAGTAATCAATCTAAAAGTGGTTAGAGTTTGCCTGGGTAGAGACAAGACAATATAAGAGTCACACAGGTGTGGGTATGGGGAACTTTTAGAAGAGAGAAGGGGGCCCAAGATATGTGTATGTGTGTGCCTGTGTGGTGTGTTGGGGGAAAGGGATCTAGGGAGTTCCAAAATCCAGAGGGTTAGAGAATGCTTTAAGTATTTTTAACAGGCAAAAGGAGATGTACCTGCTGCATTGTTTTGCTCAGTGGGCTCCCTTTCATCAATCCCAATGGCACCGGAGAAAAAGCCACAATTGAGGCTAATTCTGACTTCAAGATTTCTACAAGTAGATCTAAGAGTAGCCATGGGTGAGCAGGCAATCAGAATGCAAAATTACAGCTCCTGGGGTGATTAACCTTAAATCTCAAGGTATTATTATTATTATTATTATTATTATTATTATTATTATTAATGCATAGCAGTGAAAAATAAGAGTCAGAAAGTAGAGACAGGCAAATGAATAGGGCAGGAAATAAACCATCCACATTTCAATGTTCAATGAAGCCAGAGTTGGAAGAGGTGGCGTTTGAACTGGACCGTGTCAATTGAGATGATTTGTCATTGCTCCTCCAAACTTGATGACTGTCTAGGTAAACACACTGTCATTTATCAAATTCTAAAATCAGAAGCTATCTGCCAACACCATCCCGGGCAGTGGGGTGTGACACATACTAAAGCTACCAACACAGTGGACCAGAAGGACTAGCACAGTTCCAGGGAGAGCAGGGAGGCCAAGAAGACAGACAAATAACACTGAACGACCAGGAGCCAGAAACATGCTTATTCAGAGGAAGCCTGCACAAGGTGATTTCCACTCCTAGCTAACGGCTACCAACGACAGCACTCCAGATGAAAGAGAATACGGTCCTATCTCTCAGAAGAGTAAGCATCAGTGAGTCTTGATTACCCCAGAGTGGGACTTTTCTGATACTTCTCTGGAAAAAGGATATCTCAGGAAGGTAAAAGAAGCTGATGGAATGAGACAGGTTGTCACTGGGTGCAGCAAGACTGCCAGGGTCAGAAGCTCAGCAGGAACGAATGATGAGATATTCTTCGAAAGCCCTCTCTAGGAGTGCTTCCACTCTCCCTATTGCTTCTTTCTCCCAACCTCTGATAAAGAGTGAGAGAGGGACGTCTGGGTGGCTCAGTTGGTGAAGCGTCAGACTTCGGCTCAGGTCGTGATCTCGCAGTCCGTAAGTTCAAGCCCCGCATTGGGCTCTGTGCTGACAGCTTAGAGCTTGGAACCTGCTTTGATTCTGTGTCTCCCTCTCTCTCTTTCCCTGCCCCACTCCTGCGTGCGTATGTGGGTTGGCTCTCTCTCTCTCTCAAAAATAAATAAACATTAAAAAAAAAAGAGAGAGGGAGATTTTTAAGGTCTCCTGTACTTCTTATTCCCCTTTTCTCTAAATCTTATAAAGAACAGAGAAGTCATAAATGGGGTGGAGTGAACAGGACCCTTTCCAGATTATTTCTGCACACCAGTCTGTTTTTTCCCTTCAATCTAACTTGCATATATCATGATGAAGGACATTAACTTTCTTCTTTTCTGCAACTGCATAATATGCAGTGTCCTTTTCCTTAGGAAAGGAAAGAACACAGACTGCAGTGATCAGAGCCTCTCTGCCCTTCTTTGTCAGATGGGTCTTCTGGGATAATAACATGGAATTCACAGTGCCTGAGATTTGTTGGGGATAATGGTAATGAAAGATGAAAGGAAGAAGCAACAAGAATAAGCAGTGAAAACCTTTAGGCCATGATGTAGGTCTGTTACCTATAAAAGGAGAAAGGGAGGGAAGGAGGTTTAGGCAGGAAGGACTTCAGACTTCACTATGGCTCTAGAGGGTCTTAGCCAGGCCCACAGGTGCCATGGCGCAAAAATTCCCCACGGAGGCATCCCACATCGTCAGAAAGGGTGACCTGATCCTGTGGTGCTGAGATTTGGCTACATCCTGCCAAGGAAGAGCATGACCTTGGCTCAAGCGCTCCTGTTCACAGCTAACTGGCAAGTTCTTTCTTGAAAGCCGGTGTGGATGGTGCACCTCCTTGGCTGCCACATGGGACTGGGAGTAGGCGAGGCTGGCCCTGTGGCTGCACCCCCGTGGCAACCTGAATCTTACAGATCCGCATAAAATGCCCCTGAAGAAAGTGTTCTGTGCTTCCAGTTACTATGAAAGTCCCAAAGGAATCTATCCTATCTTACAAACCATCAGATAAAAGAATTTTGGAATCTTTTCCCTAAAAGAGGTGATATATTTTACTTCTACATTTGACACTCATAATATGGGGAGATTCTTCTGATAGGTAGTGTTTTAAATCTTTCACCTTGCTCTGTTCAAACTATTTCATCTTGGTTTGCCTTGATAGAGAAGAAACAAATCTGATTTTCACCCACCCTGTGAATGCTTCCCTTTGTTTGCTTTTCTCATTAAGGTTAAAGTGGCCAACTGATTTTAATTTTATACAGTGGCCTTATTTTTTGTGGATACATATATACATAAATACGCATTATAATATGTATTTTATATGTGTGATATATAGTATATATGTATATTTATTAATGCACACATACACGTACATCTATATACATCTGCGTAAAGTTGGTTTATTGTTGAAGCATTGCTGATAGAACTAGCTGTTATACAAGCATTTCTGGAAGAGGCACCTCGTTCAGGTAAGCATCTGACTCTCGACTTCGGTTCAGGTCACGATATCAGGGTCATGCAATCCAGCCCTGCATTGGGCTCCAAGCTGAGCGTGGAGCCTGCTTAAGATTGTCTCCCTCTCTCTCTCCCTCTGCCCCTCTCCGCCACTCATGTGCATTCTCTCTCCCTCTCTCTCTCTGTAAAAAAGAAGAGAAAAATTCTGGAAGACATTAGAAATAGCAGATGAGTGACTCTCAGTGCTACTTCACTGAAACACTAAGCTGTGAAAATAAATGTACCGCCAATGATCAAATCTGGCTTTAAACCCAGCTCTGCCATAAACTGGATGGATGGCCTGGGGCATGTGTAAAGCCCTCTGTAAACTGAAGAGATGAAGTTAGATGAAACCCAGGGTTTTTTCCTGCACCAACAGTCTTTAATAGTGGTTTCCAAACTCTTCATGCCCTGGAGTTGTAGGGCTTCACGAAGGTGTTACTGGTTTGGGTAATGGGATGTGCAAGGGAGATACTTGAGTAAACTATGATCCCTGTCTCTCATCCTTCATTTCAAACAGAACAGCTCGGTCTGACCTGTTTTCTCAGTGAAATTTCAGTGCCAAATTCCCATTTGAAAACTTCACATTTTTTTCTAAGCTTCAAATTTTGTAAACATCGATCTCTGATAAGAAGCAAGATTAGGTAAGTCAGAGGCAGGTGTAAGGTAATCAGGGGAAAGCAATGTGTTTGTTTATCGACTTAAACCTTTTTATTATAAAATGTGGCATGCAGAAAATTGTGTAAGGTTGTAGGCGCTTGGAAACATTTGTCTGTGAAGCAAACACCCATATAACCCTGTCGGTTCGTGAGCTAGAACGTTTACTGGAACCACAGAATTTCACTTATATCCTTTAACTCTCTCTCTTCACTGTGTCATCACAAAATGACTTTTGGCATCTTACGGTAACTCTGACCCTGACTGACTTTTCCAGTACTTTTTTCTTTGTTTATATTTTTTTTACTACCTGTATACGCATTCTTCAAAATTACATTAGTACTGCCTCCTCTTGAACTATATGTAAATTGAATAATGTAATTGCCCTTTATGACTTGCCTTTTCCTGCACACACATTTGTAAGTTTATCTACATATCTGTGACAAATTCAGATCTGTTTCAATGTAGCGTCCCATTGTAAGAACATAAAACATTTTATATGTGCGTTCTACTAAGGGTAAATGTATGGTTCTTCCAAGTATCTGGTAACTATGAGGAGTATTGCCATGAGCATTTTTAAACATGAATCTTTGTATCTAGAAGCAACATATCTTTAAGGTATATACGTATAAAAGTGGGATTACTGGATCACCGTGTTTGCACACTTCAGTTTTACCAGGAAATGATAAACACTTTTTTAAAGTTGCCGTAACAATTTACACTCCTGTCAGTAAAATAGCTACTGATGCATTTGTCTTTGCCTATGTTAAGTACTGTCAGACTTTTATTCTTTTCCAACTTGACAGGTGAGTAGTGGTAATCTTCTCATGCCTCTAAGTTTTTTCTTTTTTATTCACCATCTTTTCATTGGGTTACTGGCTGTTTGGGTTTCTTCCTTTGAGAAGTGCCTGCTGAAATCATTTGCTCATTTTTCTATTGAATTGTCTACCCTTTTCTAATTGCATTATATAAACTTCTTGTATATTATGGAAAGTAGCTATGTTTTGGTTAACAAATGTTTCAAATATTTTAAACTCCATGATTCTTATTTTTGTTCTTTATATCTGATGTCTGTCAATGAACAGAAGTTTTCATTTTAATGTGGTCAAATTGATGAATCTCCTACTGTACTAAAATTTGTGTCTACTTCACGAATCCTTCTGTGGATCTTTCACAAAGTAGGAATGCAGTGCATGTACAAAAACCCATAGCTAGCCTCACATTTAATGGTGAAAGACTGAATGCTTTCTCCCTAAGGCCCGGAACAAAACAAGGATGTCTTTTTTTGCCACTTCTATTCAACATTGTATTGGCGATTCTAGTCAGGGAAATTAGGCAAGAAAAAGAAGTGAAACATTTTTTTTTCCCCTAGCACTACCAAAGAAGATGACATTAAGAAAACAATTCCACCCACAAGAGCACCAAAATAAATACATACATAAAATTCTTAAGAATAAATTTAACAAAAGAAAAACAAGTTGTATAATTTCAAAACCTTATTAGAAGAAATTGATTAAGACATAAATAAATGGAAGGATGTTCCATGTGCATGGATCGAAAGATTTAACGTTGTTAAGACGATAGGACTTTGTAAAACGATCTACGTATGTAGTGCAATCCCCATAAAAATCCAAGCTGCATTTTTAGCAATAATTGACAAGCTTGTCTTAAAACTGATGTGAAATTTCAAGGAACCCAGAAGAGCCAAACAATCTTGAAACAGAAGAACATAGTTGGCACCCTCACACTTCCTATTTTTATTTTTATTTTTTTATTTTAATAAAAATTTTTGTTTACCGTTTATTCAGTTTTGAGAGAGAGAGAGAGAGAGAGAGCGTGAGCATGGTAGGGACAGAGTGAGAGGGAGACACGGAATCTGAAGCAGACATCAGGCTCTGAGCTGTTGTGGGGCTCGAACTCACAAACCATGGGATCATGACCTGTGCTGAAGTCAGACACTTAACCGACTGAGCCACCCAGGCGCCCCCTCACACTTCCTATTTTTAAAACTTATTACAGAGTTGTAGTAATTGAGCCGCTACTGCACGGCCATAAGAATAGACATACAGATCACTGGGATGGAATTGAGAGTGCAGAAATAAATCCTAATATGTATGGTCAGTTGTTTTTTAACAGATGTGCTAAGACCAATTAATGGGGAAAGAACAGTGTTTTCAACAAATGGTGCTGGAAAACTGGATATTCACATTCAAAATAATGAATTTGAATTCCTACCTCACACTATACATAAAAATGAGCTCAAAATAGAGCAGGATTCTAACTGTAAGCGCTAAACTATAAAGCTCTCAGAAGAAAGCAAGAGAACAAATCTTTCTGAACTTTGGTTAGACCATGGTTTCTTATTTATAACACCAAAAACACAAGTGACCAAAGGAAAGAAAAAGATATTGTGTTTCATCAAAATTTAAAAAAAATTTGTGCTTCAAAGGACACCAGCATGAAAATAGAAAGACAACCCACAGAATGGGAGAAAACATTTGCAAATTATATATTTGATAAGAAGCTTATATCCAGAATACATAAAAGACTTTTATAAGTCAACAATAAAAAAAAACAATTAAAAATATGACCAAAGGATTTGAAGAAAACATTTGTTCAGAGAAGATATACAACTGGCCAATAAAAACGTGAAAATGCTCAACATTATTAGTTATTAGAAAAATGCCAATCACAACCACAATGACATAGCACTTCACAATCACTAAGATGGCTAAAATTTTTTGAAAGACAATAACAAATGTTGCAGGTTTATGGAAAAAGTGAAATGCTCATATATTGCTAGTTGGAACTTAAAATGATGTAGCCACAACGGAAAAGAAGTCGGTGGTTCTTCCCAGTGTTAAACATGGTGTTATCAAGTAACATACCCATTCCACTCGTAGGTAATGAAGACACAAGAGAAATGAAAACATGTATATACAAAAAGTTATACAGGAATTTTCATAAGCCAAAAGTGGAAACCACCAAAATCTCCATCAACTAATGAGTGAATAACCAAAATGTGGTCTATCCATATAGTGGATTACTGATTACTGATTACAGATTACTGATACATGATTGTTACAATATGGATGAATCTTGAAAACATTATGCTGTGTTAAAGAAGACAGTCCAAAGACCAAATCTTGTATGATTCCTTTTATTTTTTTAAGTTTTAAATTTTAAATTTTTATTTTTAGAAAACATTATTTATTTTAAGAGAAAAAGAGAGAGAGTGAGGGCATAAGCAGGGGAGGGGCAGAGGGCCAGAGAGAGAGAGAGAGAGAGAGAGAGAGAGAGAGAGAGAGAATCCCAAGCAGGCTCTGGGCTGTCAGCCCAGAGCCCCATGCAGGGCTTGACCTGAGCCAAAATCAAGAGTCATTTCCTTAACTGACTAAGCCATGAGTGCCCCCCCCCCATTTCCTTTTAAATGAGATGTCCAGAGAAATCAAATCACAGAGACATAAAGTAAATTAGTGGCTGCCAGGAGCTGGAAGGAAGAGAGAATGGGGTGATGACTAATGGGTAAAGGGGATTTTGGGGGGTGGAATTTAAAATATTTTAAAACTGAATAGTGGGATGGTTGTACAACTCTGAATATACTAAAAGTAGCTGATTTGTCTACTTTAAAAGAATGTTTTTTATGGTGTCTTGTTTATATCTTAATAAAGATGTTATAGGAAAAGAGAATTATTTTTATACCCCAAGGTTGAAAGACAATTCTCTTACAGTTTCTTCTCAAAGTTTTATAGATTTGGGGCACCTGGGTGGCTCAGTCAGTTGAGTGTCTGACTTTGGCCCAGGTCATGATCTTGTGGTTTATGAGTTTGAGCCCCATCTCAGCCTCACTGCTATCAGCGCAGAGCCTGCTTTGGATCCTCTGTTCCCCCCCTTTCTCTCTCTGCCCCTCCCCAGCTTGCACTCTCTCTTTCTCAAAAATAAACCAACATTTAACAGTTTTATGGATTTTCTCTTCATAGCTCTTTTATCCAGCTGAAATTGATCTTTGTATATGGTATGAGGTAGGTGCTCAATTTAAATAATTTTTCATACAGATAGTTGTTCTGGAAACATTTATTGTGAAGTTCATCTTTTCTCACTGATCTTTGGTGCCAAGTCTCTCATGAACCAAACATTTACATTTCATGAGTCTTTTTCTGGGCTCTCTACCTTGTTCTTTTATCGAGCTGCCATTTTCTCTGCTGATACCGCAATGTCCTTATTACTATAGGTTTAAAATATTTTTAAATATTTTAAAATACCCTAAAATAGGTCCTCCTGTATTGTTCTTTTGTATTCAGGAGTATCATTTTTAGTCTTGGTATTTCTATATTGTATGCATTTCTAAATAAATTTTAAAAGTAACTGGGGACGCTGGGTGGCTCAGTCGGTTAAGCGTCCGACTTCGGCTCAGGTCACGATCTCACAGTCTGTGAGTTCGAGCCCCGCGTCAGGCTCTGGGCTGATGGCTCAGAGCCTGGAGCCTGCTTCCGATTCTGTGTCTCCCTCTCTCTCTGCCCCTCCCCCATTCATGCTCTGTCTCTCTCTGTCTCAAAAATAAATAAAAACGTTAAAAAAAATTAAAAAAAAAAGTAACTGATCAAATTAAAAAAGGAAACACACACATCTGAGCTCTCTGGTATTTTTAAAAGTGCATTGCACTTTCAAATCAATTTGGGGAGAATTGACATCTTTTCAAAATCTTCCAAATTATGAATGTGGTGAGTCTCTTGTTCCTTTCTGTCTTAGTATTTCCCAGTAAAGTTTCATAATTTCTTGTCTATAGATGTCTTATAGACCTTGAATAAGATTTATTTCTGGATTCTTGCTATTTTTATATACTATGATAAATGAATTCTTTTTTAAAGTTGTGTTTTCTCATACGGAAAAACAATTGACTTTTGTATATTGAATTTTTATCCAGTGACCTTGATAAATCTCCTATTAATGTTAAGGTTGACATATACATGCTTTGGATTTTCTGTGTGCTTAATCCTATTATCTGCCAACAGTCACCGTTTTTCCTCAGATTCTTTTATCCTTTTAAAATTTCTTAAATCACTGGACAGGATCAAAGTTTCATAGAAGTGACGATAAGCGGAAAACCTTGTCATATTCCTAATAGCAAAAGGAAAATTCCCAGTTTTCACCATTATATATGGCATTGGCTAGAGTTTCTGTAGTTGTTCTTTATCAGATTAAGAAAGTTTTCCCCTATAGCATACTGGATCATTGTTTCTAATTCTTTACTCCCTCTCTATGTGAGAAACACAGTTAGATACACTGCCATATACATGCTTATTGCTTTCCAGTATTGGTGAAGTATATTTCCCTATCTCTTAATGTTGGACTTGGCCATGTGACCTTTCTTTGACCAACGGGATGTCAGTGAATGTGATATCGACAAATATTTTAAGTGTGTTTGCATAGTTCACTTATCTTTAGAGCCTTCTGTATCTACTATAAGAAACACATACCCTGGGTAGCCTCAAGGAGAACACACAGAGTGCTCCCAAACATAACACTCAGCCTTGGTCAAGTTCGTCAAACATTGCTGAGCCCATCAGAGCCACAATGTACTCAGTGACTAGTAATTATTGTTGTAATCTACCAGGCTTTGTAGTTGTGTATTATACAGGATTACAATAGTAAAAACCTCCTGGTGTTTCTTCTCAGCTAGGGAACAATCCCTAGTTTATTATAAATGGACTTTGAACTTTATCAGATACTTTATCTGCATGTATTGAGATGATAATAATTTACCCTCTTATTCTATTTATGTGGTAATTTAGGTTGTTCGATTTTGTGCATGTTAGACAGATTTTGCATTCCTGGATTTAAAAAAAAAACAGCTTAGTACTAAGGTATTATTCCTTTTAGAATCTGCTGGATTTCACTTGCTTTATCTATCTGTGTATCTATTTAATTTTTGCATTTATGTTTATGAAAAAGATTAGCTTGCCAACTTTCTGTATCATACTGTGCTTATCTGGTTTTGTTATTATTATTATGTCACTCTTTGAAAGAGGTTGGGTAAAACTGGAATTGTTTCTCCCTTGAATAGCATTGATAGAATTCTTTCATGAAAACATGTATGCCTAGGGTTTTCTTTGAGGAAATATTTATGAGTAGTTATTCATTTTTTAAGTTATTATTATGGACTAAGAAAAATTTCTATTTTTTTTTTTGAGTGAATTTAGTTAAAGAGAATTTGTCTTTGTATTTGTGAGACACCTGAGGTTCTTTTATTTGGGTGGCCTCAAAACAAGTGCAGGGTTTCTGAATAGCTTCATTGGCGTACCCTAGGTCCAGACTCGTGCTAGGGTTGTTCTGAAGAAACAGCCACTCAGAAACAGCCACTCAGAAACAGCTTCCTTTCCTTTTCCTCTTCAATTGCATGTGACCCTGAGAGAGCCCTCTCCACAGTCCACCATGATTGAGAAGAGGTGGGTCAAGTCTAGGTCTTCCTCTAAACCTGAGGTAGTAGGTCCTGGGGGCTCCATATCAGGGGAGAGAACTTCTCTTAAAAAGTCTTGCCACTCTGGACAGAGCCTGGGCCTCTGAACTCTGTCTCTGTGGAGCACCAGAAAGCCGGGTTAAATGCTTTATTTTCAGACAAAAGTGGCCATGAAACTTCAACATTCTTATCTTTCTGACTATAGACTTTCAACCAAAAATCAACCAAGAAGTTCCTCTATGTCCTTTAAGATTTGTACTGGGAAAGAGTCAGAGTCAAGTCAAGATAACACATGGGGAAGATGACAAAACCTATGAATATTTTAATAAGAATTAGGCTCGTGTTATTCTCTGATAATAATAAATGGAAGACACTTTGGGTTTCTGCTTTGTTTTTATTTCTTTAAATGATGTATGTTCCATATTCTGTTTTCTGACCCACTGTCAGCTAAAATACTGAGAATCCTTCCTTTCTAGGACAGACTTTCCTTCCAAGCTGGGGATGTAATACATGCAGTAAAGAACCATCCCTCTGGCTACAATTCCCTGTGAGATCCATTAGAATTTTCTAGATTAACTCTTCACATGTTATGAAGGAATAGGGAAGTCTATGCATTTAGCTTTTCTTTCAGTCTTTTTTTTTTTTTTTTTTTTAATTAAGCTTGCTGGCAGTGACAGAAGTCAAATCCTTCCAGAAAAAAAAAAAAAATTGCATAGGGCCACTGTGTAAGACAAAATACTGAGCTGGATAAATCTTTGGGCTATCTGAGAATGGTATTTCTTATTAAAATCTAGCCAGGTAATCACCTCCAAGGCTGTCATATTTTTCTCCAAATGAATACATCTCTTTCTGAGCACTGCCTGTCCTGGCTGAATTTTTTGGCTTTTTAGTCTTGCATGTCTATTCATATTTTGCCTTTTCACAAAGGGCTCCTATATGCTTATTCCCTCTACTTGAGAGAGGCTTTTTTCATGTCTCTACAGAAGCAGCTGTGGTATTTGGGATGCATGGTTTGACATTACAGATGAAAAAAGTAAACCAGTTTAATAAACAGAGTTAGTAATAGTTTTCCAGTAACTTGGGAATTTCTTCTTCCATCTAACCTCCATAGTCATGCCAGAAGGCACCTCTAAATAACAATGATAATGACTGATCTCACAGTGCTTCAGGGGCCCCATCCATCACGTGGGAAGTCAGTTAAGTGCTGCTTCACTTGTGCTTGATGTGGCCTCTGAGATTGGAGTTTGGCTGTGCTCCAGGGCCTCTTTCTGGCTTCTGTCCTGGTGTTTTTATGTATGATATGCAGGTGTTACTGATATAATTTGTCCAGGAGTTGTATATGATGTCATGCGTACTAACCTACATTTTCCCGCGGTCACTATAGCACAAGAGAACCCCTAAAAATGGAATCACCGATAATTACATAATAGAATAACATCCTAGAAATAGCTTTATGTGCCTGTTACTGAGATGAGAGCATATGGTTATCTCTGATTTAGATTTGCTTATGAAAGTTAATTTAATTTGGAAGGAGAGATCAAGGCCAATATTTAGAATCAAACATATGATTATAATTTTAGAATTATGAAGAGAGATGATACAATCTGTTTTATGGATGTTAGAGATAAGGTGTTTGAAAGGACCTAGAGGAGTGGCTTGACTTGAGATGGTCTGATAGGAGCAGATGGTATGGACTCAAATTAAGAGTGGGTTGCAAGCATGCCGAATAAAAGTGCATTTTCCATAGCTGTTGTATTGATTTGTGCCATTTGTTCCAAGTACTTTGAACATCTACTCTTTATACTTTGCTCTTCTGAGACCCTTTAGGTAGGAGGAACACACCAAACGACCTATCAATAAAGAAGAGTCATTTCTGGGAATATGACTGTAAAATAGCTTTACTTGGGGATTTTATTGTTTTCAGGTTTATAATAAGAAGAATGTCAAAGAAAAACAACAACTGACCTAAATATAAATTTTAAGTCCATGCCTTCCATGATTTGCATATAACCAAAGCAAAAACGAGAGGAGAAAAGACGTTTGGGATCCTTAGAATTAAGAAGATGTGTGACAGTTCCTGGTTATATAATAACCTTGCTCCTTCCAAAGAGCTATGAGGAGTCTGGTGAAAAATTCAAGAAGGCTGAATTAAATGAAATGTTCTAGAAAATGAGCCAGGACATTAGACTGGATGTGGATGCTTTCTGTCCCTAAAATATCTCATCTTTGTTTTTATTCCTCTCATTTTTCATCTAGCTTGTAGATGAAAATATTTCTTTATACAAATGGTTTTTCTCACTCAAAAATTTTTGGCTATTCTCAATTGTAGCATTAATAATGAAGTTAATACTGTATATTTGTCAAGAATCTTCTATATACTAGATACTACATGTTTTACATACATGATTATGAAACCTCATAACAAATATTAGGCTAGCTGGTATTTTTTCTGTCTTACACATTTGAGAGAACTGAGGTTCAGGGACATTAATGGTCTCGCTCAAGTTCTCACAGCTCATCAGTGGTAAAGTGGAGATTTGAATACAGATCTGACTGGTTCTAATTCTATAATGCTGTACTCCCTCTCCTAATAATATGTAATATTCTTTTGTATATTTACAGAGAACAGGTATGTCACACTATCTCAGTTGCCTGAATAACAATCCTGTAGATGTATTTTTGTTTTATAGTTGAGGAGTTGAGAAACAAAAGTTCAGAAAATAGAGTCTACTCAGCTAGATAGAGGCACAATTCAGACTGAACTTAAATCAACTGGATCTTCATCCATGTTGCTTCTACTGTGCAAACTGAGCTTGGCCACAGGGCTGCAGATTGGTGGGCTCCATGAGATATTAGTGCAATTTCCAGGTGGTAAAAGTTGCTCTTTTTTCAGAAGTACTCAAAACAATTAAAAAGGAGGAACCACTTAGTAAATAAGTACTACTGACCTGTTTATTCACTTTGTAGTCAGTGGAATTTAGTTCTTGACTCTGGTCAAAAATCACATCTGATGTCCATTTAAGAGAAGTCTTTCCTCAGAGGCTATATTGCCGCAGCAATGAATTAGCAAAAAAGCAAACAAGAACGAAGAGGAGTTCATGGCCCTGAAAAAATTGAGAAGTCCTGGGATGCAGCATACAATAAAACCTGGACTTGACACATCTGAATTTGGAAAATCACCTCCTTAGAGTAGGCGACACAACTACACAGGTGTGTAACTGCAGAGATTCGTAATTTTTGGTTGAATGACAGTGGTGTGGCAGTGAATTCCGTTCTAGAGACTTAGTTCAGATGATCAGTATAGCCATAGATGTATAGTGATAATCACTGTTTGTTGAATGCCCATTTTTCTCTGAATATTACTGTTGGTAATTGTGTCTGTGTATGGGGGTAAGGACAGCTAGAGGGAAGAAGGGAGGAAATGAATAGAGTGCCACTATTAAGTGAGAGAGAAGAGAGCAGGATCTCTTAAAGAAGATAATATGCCTTATTTTCAGGTGATTGTACCTCCCATTTTTTCCTCAGCTTGCTGAAAATGTAAGGCCATGATTGACCTAGGAACTGTTAAAGCCATCACTTTACTTGATTTCTCTGTAGCTTTTTGAGTTTGTTGATGATCTTTCATCTTTTGATCAAGTGCTTTTTTCCTGGTTGTCTGATATCCTGTTTCTCCAGGCTACTTTAATCTTTGTGTTCCTTAAATGTTCTAGTTTCCCCAAATTAATCAGCAGCATAAAAAAAACTCTGTGTACCTATGACTTAAATAAGTCCAAATATCATTTGTAATAAAATTGTGAATTGAATTAACTCTGCTGTTAAATGACACAGGATCTCATAATACAATGCAACAAAAACATTTAGAAAAAAAGGAAGGACAGGGGCACCTGGGTGGCTCAGTTTGTTGATTTAGGCTTAGGTCATGATCCTAGGGTAGTGAGATTTAATCCCATGTCAGGCTCCATGCTGAGCGTAGAGTCTGCTTAAGATTCTCTCTCTCTCTCTCTCTCTCTCTCTCTCTCTCTCTCTCTCTCTCTCTCTCTCTCTTTCTCCCTCTCCCTCCCTCTCTCTCTCTTTCCCTCTCTCTCTGGCTCCCTGTCTCCCTCTGCCCCTCCCCTGCTCTCCCTCTGTCTCTTAAAAAAACAAAAACAAAAACAAAAACAAGCATTGTAAAAACAAAGGACAGAGTTGTATTAGGCACATGCTAACAATCAGAATTAGAATTGGCATGCTAGAATAAACACAGGTTTAAATAGACATTATTACAAAACATGAAGAGGGATATACTTTTATATTGATTGAGGATAAAACATAGGTTGAAACACAGCACTTAGTGCTAACAAATATATCTTTGTGTATTTACTTGCTTATTGTATATGCAGACCTGCCTGATTATAATGCAAGCTTTACAGGGGCAGAGACACTGGAAGAGGTTCGTGAGAAGTTGCCAAGCCCAATGGAACTTAACCAGTCTTTGATTATGAAGCCAAAAAACCCAAAAAAACAGAAAACAAAAACAAAAAACAAAAAAACTAACTAAAGAGATAGAATGATAAAAATAACAAAGTTGGTTTACCAGATGTATCTTGAAGCTTGTCTCTTGCAGCAAAGAATTAGCTAACTTGTTTAACAAGTACTTATTAAGTACCTGCTAGTGCATGTGGTTCTTAACATCACAATTTGTGGTTTGTCTACTATAATTCTCTAGAAGCATTTCCCTTTCTGATAACTGTCCCCTACTGCGCAGGCTTTTGAAGAAGAGACTGAGCATCTGAGAACAAAATGTCTCCTGCATCCAGTCATAATCATTCACTGCCAGACGTGAGTTCTGACCATATTATTAACTGATTATTTGCTTCATATGCAAAGACTGATAAAAATGGATAAGCCTTAAAGTTTAGTGTCTGGATACAGAAAACATGTGAAACACACTGGTCTGAGACTCTACAAAAACTTGAAAAATGAGGGAGAGAAAAGGAACATTTTAAAATCAAACATTTAAAGGTTGGGGGAACATGAGAAACCAGTATAAAAATGATAAAGTATTCATGAGGGGATGACGTCAGTCATCACCTCAACACTTGGCCGATTCTGTGAACAACCCATTTTTTTAATAAAAATTTTAAAATTTGACATAGTTTACACTTATTTAAAACTGTGCCCAGGAGGCAATATTTGGCATGCTTTCCTTGCATGTTCTTTTTAAATGGGTGTAAGATGATTAAAAATTAATTTGATTGCCTAGAGTTTTGTTGCATAACTGAAAAAAAAAAGAATTTCATCTCAGATTGGGGAGCAGGCTATCAAATCATAAAATTATGAGCTCACTTTCTATTTGATGTGAAATCACTTGGATCCAGTCCCTGTTCTGACCAGTTCCTGGATGCATAAGAGGAAATGTGTACCAGAACTACAGTCACCAGTAAAACCCCAGGCCCCCAACAAAGACGAGACTCATGCTCTTTTCTTTCCTGAATCTTCCAGATGCTCTGTCTGTATCTCTCTCTAGATGATTAGATATAGATATAGATATAGATATAGATATAGATATAGATATAGATATAGCTTCAATAAACTCTGCTTGCATTTAAAAAATTAATTTGATTAATTCAATTCAGTTTAGTAAGAAGAAAATACCTAGAAAAGAGATAAGACAAACATAAAGGTAGCAGTAGACTTTTGGTGTGGATCCTGTGATTCAAGGTAAACAGTATTATGATAATAACCAAAGATCTTTGAACCACAGATTATCATATTCATTGGCAATATTAAGCACCAACACATTTGTTGGATGATAAGTACAATAAATATTGTTCACAAAAGGATTTCTGAAATTATGCAGAGAAAAGATTCATGACCCAAAGAAATAACTTTACATATAGAAGAAAAGAGAATTTTGCAAGGACTTTTTTTTAATTATCAAAAAAAATTGAGTTAGAAATGATTTCTCATCTGATAGTGAGTTCATAACCTTATGATATGATACCTCAATCCCCAATTTGAGATGAAATTTTTTTTTCAGTTATGCAGCAAAGCTCTATGTATAGCAGTGCTTGGGCTAAGTTTCAATACTATATGAAATATTGATTACTGCTTTCCTGCATTGTGTGTCTAAGGGTCTTTAAAAAGCTACCTGCAAGGGCGCCTGGGTGGTTCATTCGGTTAAGCATCTGACTTTGGCTCAGGTCATGATCTCACAGCTCGTGGGTTTGAGGTCCACGTCAGGCTCTGTGCTGACAGCTGGGAACCTGGAGCCTGCTTCAGATTCTGTGTCTCCCTCTCTGCCCCTCCGCCGCTCATGCTCTGTCTCTCTCTGTCTCAAAAATAAACAAAACATTAAAAAAAATTATAAAAGATAAGTAAAAAAATAAAAACCTGCCCTGCCTTTGGTCAAAATTATTGTAGAAAATTATAATAAAATTATTGGTGGGAAACAAAAGTAACACATTATTATAGAAAAATCAAATACCAGGAAAACTGACCTACTCTGGAAAAGATCAAAATTTTTTTCTGAGGAAATGAGTTTTTAATATGAGGTCTGAAGGATGAGTTGGAGTTCAAGTGAAGAGCGAGAGAAAATTCTTTCAGAAAGGGGGAATAGTGTGTGCAAACGACCCAGTACAGAAAGGATTGAGGTGTATTTCTATAAATTCAGGGGAAGATCAAGAATGCTTTTTACCAAACTGTCAACACTAATTACTTTGGGAAAAGGGTTCTTTCATTTACTATACCATATAATTAAGTGGTAGGATTGTGATGAATTCTAGTATTATTCAAAGTAAAGAGATTCAAATTCCTCTCAACACATACACAAATTTAGGAGTGAAGACAGGTGGAAAATGGTACTCGAATGTCATTTCATGAGAGGTATCCATTTTAGAAGGCCTGACCAAAGGTGCCTCTCAAAGGTGCTTCTTTACATTTGACAGGGCTGCACATTATCCTCAAATTATATTAAAATCCAGATTCAAGTCTAATAGGTCCAGGCCTTGGCTTGAAGTTCTGCATTTTGAGCAGAGTCTCAACTCATGGCAATGCTTGGCATCCTTGAGGAGCAAAGTCCCAGGTGATTATATAGACTGTCAGAATTGGAAACGTTGAACTGCAATTGTTGGCTGTTAAGGTCATCCTGTCCTTCCTCTCTTGTCTGTCTTTTCCACCTGACAAACCACTTTTTCTCCAAGTCTCAGTGTAGGGGAGCCATACACATCGGTCAGCTGTAGAGATTCCTCCAATGAGTCTCAAGAGCAGAGTTCCTCAAACAAGTGTGTAAAAGAATCCCCTGAGGGGATTACCAGATATGCAGCTTCCTGACCCCCATTCCAAAGGATAAGAAGCAGCTTGGTCTACAGCGGTGTAGAAATTCATGATTTTCACATATAGTCTTTCCAGAAGACTCTGATGTAAGTGGTTCTGAGATTTAATTGAGAAACCCCCTGTATGTTTATTGTCAAGCATGATGCTCCCCAAATATTTGGTATATAAATGAATGAATTAGTATAGGTTCCCTTCCTCTTTTTCTTTTGTGATTATAAAAGTTAAAAATGCTCAGTCTAGAAAATCAAGAGATATTAAAAAAATAGAAGTGTAGAAAAATTTCACTGGTCATCCTCCCACTGAAAAGCAAACTTTGTTTTTGTTTTTGTTTTTTTACTTTTTACATATTTTTTGGTGCCCTTTTCTATACATTTTGTTTCATTTGACTCAGAACATATTGTATATATCCCACCCTACATTCTTTGCGGACGAAGAGAATGTTAGTGTTTTCCATGGCATTGTTCACATAAACACATTATTTCAAAGGTTGAATTGGACAGCCCTTTAAACATTTACATTTCGATTACTGTCTCATTTTTTGACAGCAGACTAATTTACCAAAGGGGGAAAAAATCATTACCTGAATTTTGGGATTCTAAATTCTGTTTTCTCAGTTCATGTTTCATCTCTTAAAAGACGATTCCAAAATAAAAGAAGTTCTCATTCCCCAGAAATTTGCAACTGAAGTGCTTCTACAAGTTGCCACATTTCTTTCCTATAATTAAGTCGCAAGGATTTTTATGTGTTAGATACGTGTCACCTTTTTGATTTCTAGCCAGAAAACTGGGACTTAATTATTAGCTTTTTAGTGACCTGCCATTTATTTGAGGATGTTGACATTTGCACAGCAGTATTGTGAGAAAGGTGCCTGAATATTTAACAACCCAGTATTACCTCTCGTGTCCTTGAAAAACCAGCCAAAGGCATCATCTTACTTTTCACTGTTCAGATCATGTGGTTTTCTGTCACTTAGCACAGTGAGAAGACAGGTAACGTTCAATTCTTCCTATCAACAGTGTTCTGCTTTACTCTTGATTTTTTTCTCAATAGTATATTGGATAATGTATCTCTTTATTCCTCTGTTTTTGTTGTTGCTGTTGCTGTTGGTTTTTCTTAAAGGAGACTTAAAATTGGATAGTAATCTAGCCCTAAGTAGCCCAGAAGATTTACATCAGTTTTTTCGTTGATCTGTACTACCTTCCAAGAAGTAAATTACCTCCCAGTGAGTAAATTAATCAGGAGAAAAATGACTCAATGAAATAGGAGTATAACAAGATATGAAATATGTCCCTCCATTCTCAGGGAAGTTTCTTGACCCTTGTGATCAGAGGTATTCATTGTTTTTAAACGTTGATAGTCGTGATGATGCATTTTTTTTTCCAGAAGGAAATCGTATAGGAAGCAGAAAAGTAAACTGCAACATATATTCAGGTTTGTTGTGCTCAGTTAGAACTCTGAGTATTCTGGAATATACTATAATCAAATTCTGCATAGTCACAATAGCATGGAATAATCCTGAAGTAAAAACAGGACTTGGTGGGTGTTCCTTCTGGATGATTCATTCAGGCCTAGGGTGAGAGGTAGTAAGCACAATCAGCGTTTACCGAGTTTTCTTCATCTTCAGGTGTCACTGTGCCAGATTAGCTGAAATGACTTAACACTACCCTGAACTCATGTTTCTGCATAACTCATGCATATTCAAAACTTCAGTTTTCTTGGGGCATCTGGGGGCTTCAGTCAGTTAAGTGTCTGACTCTGGATTTTGGCTCAGGTCATGATCTCACAGTTCATGAGATCGAGTCTTTTGTTGAGTGTGTGGAGCCTGCTTGGGATTCTCTCTCTCTCTCTCTCTCTCTCTCTCTCTCTCTCTCTCTCTCTCTCTTTCTCTCTCTCTCCCTCCCTCCCTCCCTCTCTCTCCTCTGTCTCTCTTTCTCTCCTTCTCTCTCTGCCCCTCCCCTGCTCTCTCTTTCTCCCTCTCTCAAAATAAATAAACTTAAAAAAAAACCCACAAAACAAACAAAAAACTTCAATTTTCTTAACTTTAATGTCTAGAGAGGGATTACACATAACGATTTAATCAATTGAGAACTGAGCAGCGTAACATTATAAGTTACTTGCTATTGATCTCTTGTGGATGACTATATTTGGGATCATTAATTTATAATCTAGTGGCCAGGTTGACCATAATTGAAAAAAAAAAAAAAGAAAAAACATTACACAGAGAGAGAGAGAGAGAGAGAGATGTATGTGCTTAAATACTTCTAGTAACTCTCAAGACAAAAAAAAGATAAGAAAATTAGTCTTTAATAGTAAAACTTTATATATTGGAAGATTGCATTTCATAGACTTAGGACTCAGTTTCTTTTGTCAGAGTTCAAGGCTCATAAATATATTCAATCCTGTGGCAGGAATGATGTATTTCTCTAGGTTATACATTGCATAGAAAAGGTTTTCAAAGCCTAAATGTACTCATCAGCTTTATGTTTGTAAAATACTGGTAAAAGAAATGTGTTTTTAATTTTTTTTGGATGTTCCCAGGAGGCAAAGACCCTTCAGCTTCTCATTTCAGATTCATTGGAAAGAGAAATTGGAGTCAATCATTTCCAGGAACCAGGCATCTCTATTTTTAGCCTCTGCTGATTAAGACCATGTTATCTAATAGGAAGAATGTGAACCGAATGTACCTTTTTACTCCCGAACAATACTTATGGGGTTTTCATGATACTAACAGGGTATGTTCTTGAATAGATACATGGGCAGTAAATCGCTCTTATTTGAGTTCACCGAGGAATGTTGTTGGATCCAGTTGGGTCAACTCTGGTGCTTCTATTTTGTGCTTTTCAAGGGAAATTCAGTTAAAATCAAGTCTTGTGTCTTTGTTTTGCTAATGTGGATCTTTCAAATTTATTCAAGTAGTAAGATGGGGATAGAGAAGAAAGTTAGTTAAGGCTAAAAAGAGAAAAACAGGAAATCATAACCGATGCTTGGAATGAAGATATCGGCATCATGACCAAAGCAGATGAGCTGCAGAGAGTGAGAAATAATAAATGTGGTAGGTGGGTGCTGAAGAGGGCGACAGAAGGAAAGTAATGGTGAAATTTCAGTCAAGAGCCTTGTAGAAGTGGGGAGGAGAGGGTACAGAAACAGAGGGAGATCTTCTTTTAGGGAAGGGATCAGAAGTATAAATGTATCAGAAATGAGAAGGAGATAAGTTACCATTAGTAAAATAGTGATGTGCCAGAATTTGGTAACAGAGACTTTGAAGAGTAAAAATTACCTTGTTGCAAATTCAGAACTGGATTTGGCAGCGGAGACCCATGACAGTAGGAGAAAAACTAAAGGAGAAACAGCTGTTGTATAGATTTAAATGACAAGACAGAATTAGGGGGGATGAGAGGACCCCAGGTCTTTCAAAGAAAAAGCAAAGCAGACCGCCACTTCTCTCTACATCAAGGCAGGTGGTATTCATAGAGGAAGAACCGTCTTGGAGAGGGTAGCTGAGTCATTAGGCGAAAGGCAGGTAATGGCCAAAGCACTGGGAGGAGACAGTACCTGGATCTTTCACATCTGTTGGCTACCTTAAATCTTATTTCTTCCTTTTCTCCTGAGACTCAAATTGCTCTCTCCCTTCTCTGCAGGTTCTTTAAACAATGACAACTTTAAAAGACTCCAGATGGTTTTGAAAATACTTGAAAGTCATCCAAGGTGCACTGTAGGCCTTTGTAGACACTCCATGTGGAGCCAGTCTGAAAACCCTATAGTTTTTCTGTTTGGATTATGTTTTGGGGCTGAGCTGAAGTTGCCAGAACACACACAAAAAAGTTAAGAATTAAAAATAAGCCAGCCCCAGCCCATGTGCACTCAGCAACAAAAAGACAACATGAGTTCTTATAGTCCCATTGATTTTGGTTATGCTGTGGTCCCATTGGCTTTGTGTATCGCTCTGTACTCTACCTGGTCTTGTTGTGAGCAGAAGGCAAAGGACATAGTGACCAGTGGAATAACTCATTCCCTACTTCTTAGATATCAGTGTATCACACACTCCTTCAGTGGATTTACTGTGCTTGCATAAGAACTTTAACCCACGATGGCTTCACTGGGAATATATTAGATTCATACACTCAACCAATTTTGCCTAGTTTTTTCCAGGACTGTTGTATAGAAAGCCAATCTCAAGAATGAGCTGTGTTGAAATGACTTTAATAATAATCAGCAAGTGTAAGCAGGTATGTTTAGAAGATGGGAAGAGTGCAGAAAGCTGAATTTTAAATTCTGTTTTTCAAGGAATTAAGTGATGAAGCACTGAAAAAGCAGTGTAAGGATTGTTTAGATGTACTGGTTTCTTGGGAAGAAATAATCCAAAGTTTTAAGGTAATACCAAAACATGAGAACTCTGAAGTATAAAATTCACATGTGGATTTACATTCTGGGTAAGGTGTGTGTGTGTGTGTGTGTGTGTGTGTGTGTGTGTGTGTGTGCATGTGTGCATGTGTGTGCATGTGTGTGTATGTGTGTGTGTTTGAAAGAGGGAAAGAGGGGCGCCTGGGTGGCGCAGTCGGTTAAGCGACCGACTTCAGCCAGGTCACGATCTCGCCATCCGAGAGTTCGAGCCCCGCGTCGGGCTCTGGGCTGATGGCTCAGAGCCTGGAGCCTGTTTCCGATTCTGTGTCTCCCTCTCTCTCTGCCCCTCGCCCGTTCATGCTCTCTCTCTGTCCCAAAAATAAAAAAAAATAAAAATAAAATAAAAAAAAAAAAGAAAGAGGAAAGAGAGGGAAAGGGAACAGAGAAGAAGAATAAAATGTCTGTTCTCTTGATGTGTTGACTGATTTATAACAAGATGATTTGTGCTAAAAATATGTTTTCTAGGCTCTCCAGCCCCTCTATCTGCAGACAGCTTGGCAGGAAGAACATGTGGGGTGGTTCTGGAAGGAGAAGGGGTGGTTAGAAAGGTCTAGGTGTTACATGAGTGTTATTTTGATTGTGCCTAAACTTATGGGGAGGTGTTTTATTTTTAACACCATTGCAACATCAGTGTGTCTTGTAGCCAATATGTGGACAAGAGACATGAAGGATGGATGGATACTTAAAAAAACTTGTTCCATTGGTAAGGTTGACCCAGTTGAAATATACCTGGTTTAGGGTGAATTTTCAACTCCTTCCAGAGTACTAATGACAAATACCAAGATTTTAAAAATAATTCTATTCATTTAATTAAGCAAAAAATTTCACTTACATCCTCACATCACCAAGGAGGCTCTTTGCACTAAGAGATGTCATAAGAACTCCTTGCAAGAGTTGTCCGTGCATCACAGAGAGAAGGGTATTCATGATTGTGGACTATTTCTCTCCAAACCCATATCAAGAAGATTTTCAAGGGATCAAGGGCAGCTTGCAGGTTCAAAGAGAACTGAAATCACATACTGGTTATTGATAGGATACTGTTATTCATCAAGAAAGTGTTTCGACACGGAGAGTTCCGTGTGTTACACGGTCGTAAAAGTCACCAGTGACTATGCCTTTCTGAGCAACGTACCGTCTGATGGTTTGTGAATCTAAGAGTAAGAGGAAACACCACAAATTTGCTTTCAGCTTTGGTGAGGCAGGGACAGTGTTTCTCTTGCTTCAGTCGCTCGTGCTCCAACTTCGCTGTTTTTGCAACCTCTAAAATCACTTGTATTTACTATTTACTAAATATTTGCTTTAAATGGACTCAGCTGTGCTTAAATAAACTGATTTTAAGCAAAATTAAAAACAAGGAAAATAAATCAGTGTCATTAAACTCTGGCTATGTACTGCTCTTGTCTGAGACCCTCACCTCAGTTGTGTTCTCTTCCTGTTACAAAAAGAAAACTAGCAGTGTTAGAAAGTGCTCGCCACTTTCTCTGAATTGAGATCTTCCTCTTGGAGGGAGTCTGAAGGACTAAGGGAGAATTACAAGGCACTAACAGTGTTATTTAAGGTGAAAATCCTGAATCTCTTCTAAGATTTGTAGGACGCCCAACTCTTGTCCTGACCGCCCTGGGCAGGTCTTCCGTCTCTGTGTGACTCTGGATGGAAGGGAGTGGGCTCATCACTGTGATCCCAGTTTACATGATCACATGAGTCCCTGCTAAAGCGAGATGGGTAGCCCTGCATCGGCCACCCAACCGGAACCTGCCACAGAGGTCACCACAGCAGAATGGAAAAGGGTGGCCACTGGCATGAGGCTGCCATCTTTTCCTACTTTTGCAAACTTCCTCTCCCACAGGAGTTTAGGGAAGCTTGGTTAGGATGAGATGGTCAGGAGATGAAGAAAACTGCTGATTCTTTTATGTAACATGTCTGACACCTTCCCTGACTTCTTTGTTTTAAAATAAATCCCCCCCCCACCGCCATCATATTCCCTATCACCTTTTCTTGCTTTATTTGACAATGTTGCTCTTACTACCACTTAGCATCATTGTATGTTACTACCCATGGTACCTAATAATAAGTTTACATTTGTTTCTCTCTTTGGTTTTTCGTTGATTAATTGATTGTCTCCACCACTAGAACATAAGCCTAGAGTATAGGTATCATTGGCCTCTTTTGTTTACAGCCATATCTGCAGCTGCTGGGACAGTATTGGCATATCGTAGTTGGTAAATAAATATTTGTTTAATGAATATGAATGAATGAAAGAACTGGCCTTCAGAAAGGAGTTAGTGAAAAAGGGTTTCAGGTCACCTATAAACATTGATAGTTGTAAAGATCAGTTGAATTATGTATGATACAAAGTGAAAAATGTTGCCTAAAGAAACGCAAACATTGGCATAGAGTTTGAGGTGACATTTTATGTGGGGAAGAGGGGGCGTCAGGCTGATGTTTTTTTTCTCCTGCCACAGCCTATGGATGAAGTTTAGCAGCAGGTCTTCTAACAAGTATCATTGACTTGTCATGGATCATGGTAGTTGATATTCCAGATCATCTGCAATAAAGTGTTGAAATGAATCCACTAATCAGACATGAAGTCGGCATACATGTGTGCCCAGGAAGAGCCCGGACCCTTCTGGGAAGGCTCACCTGAAGCAGTGAGGCGGGCAGCAGACATTCCTTAGTGTAAGATGCACTAGATGTGATCCTCAGAATGTGACCCTGTGGGATAAATAACGGGTAAATAAAAGGAAACATAAAGGAGAGGGGAAAGTGTGGTCCAACTAGTTGGAGAGCCCCAGATTCAACAAGACCAGGTGGCCTATGGTAAGGCATTGCGAGGCCAGTGTGCTACTTTTCCCAAGTGTATTTCATGGCCCTCTAGCCCTGGGTCCCACAGGACTGGTGATCCAACAGCCTCACTTGGGAAGCCTTGGAGTATCTCTGTGGGCTGTCAGGGAGTGCTCCTAGATGGCTTTTCCAGAATTAAACACAGATTGCTGGCTCTTTCTGGGTGAAGACAGAGTCAGAAAAGTCAAGGGCTGTCGCTCCATTTGCTGACAGACTCCACGCAAGAGCAGACATTTTGTGTAAGAAATACATTCTTTACTGTTGCCTGATAAAATGGCTGATGTAGTAAAAAGAATAATTAGCCATGTTGCAAGCCCCACCTTTCTGTGACCTTCAAGAGGTATTGATACTTTTCTGGGTCTCAGTTTCCTTCTTGTAAACAGAAAGAGTTAGTTAAGAGGTCTTTGAAGTCCCTTTCTCCACCAGCACTCAGTAATTAAATGGCTTTTGGATGTCTGTTCCAGCCCTTAGCGCTGTTTTATTCTAAAGGACAGACAGATAAGACCCAGATGAGGGAAGAAGAGCTAATGATTTGAAGCTTGGAAGTTACTGGCTGAATAATGATTTTCATACCTAGGATGTGAAACCGTTAAAAAGCCACCTTCCCTAATGAGTCTGTAAATAGACATCTGCAGACAAAATTCAAACACCTCTGGCTTAGGGCCCAGCATATGAGAGCAGAGCTCCACGGTACTTGTTTGTGATGTTTTAATTTTTGTAGTAATTTTTTGGTTCTTTAGTGAGGACAAAAAAGAAGTTTTAATTTTTCTCATTTCTGTGTTACTTGAAATAGCATCCTTGGTCTAGAGCCAACAGGATTCTTGAATTTTAAATCGAACCTCCAAGTGACTCAGACTTAATTGGACACACCTCTTGGCTCAGACTATTGATAATTAGTCCATTAAACATTAGGGAACTATATACCCTCAAGTTCCCCAAATAAATGTTCCAGCAGTGGTGGGGAAGATGTAATTTATTATAATAGCTCTCCTACAGTTACCCAAGTACAGGGATAACGATTTGCAGTGCTTTTCTCTGTATCCTTTCATTCCTGCTCTTTATCCCGCATCTCCCTATGCTTCAAACTACAAAATTCCAAGGACTGAGGGCATCTTAAAGGAGGACTGCCTCATTCCCCTCATAGGACAATGACCATACTAGAGGTGAATTCAGGGTTGGTTTTGTGACTCAAACTAGAATTGGAATTTAACGTTCTGAGTGCTACTTCTGGATTAACTGCTAATTAACAGGAGGATATAACTTGCCTGTGCCTTGGCTTTCTGGTGTAAAATAAAGGTATTAGTGTAGAAAATCTGGGACATCTCCTCCTGTTAAGAACAAACAACAACAACAAGAAACCTTTCTTTTTGTGTCCTGGGAATGAGATTAGGAGGGGAAAGAAAGAGTCTATGAAAGACACACAGGGAAGCAGGGAGTGGGAAGAACATGGGTTTAGTGTGGGCTCAGCTCCTTAATGGTTACTTCTGAGCAGGAAGGTAAGGGCAGGGTCCTGGGAGAGATGATAGTAACATTCCTTTCCTAAAACCACGTAAATGGGCATCACTTGCATTGTTATTTATACATGACTTACCTTACAGGCTCTTTTTTGTCTAGCCACTACTTGGAACACATTAAAACCAAATTAAAAATGGATAAATATGAATAATAAATAGAACAGGCTCATTAAAAACAAAAGAAATGAAGCATGCCTTACCTTTATCACCGCACTGAATATTTTTTAGTGTGTGTGTGTGTGTGTGTGTGTGTGTGTGTGTGTGTGTGTCTATAGTATTCTCTACCATTATGACTTCTTCTTTTTGGTCCCCCATGACGTGGCCACTGCTTGGCCATCAGGCTTCATCTCCCACCTCTCTTCCCCCAGCCCTCCTCTCTGCAATTTCAGATTCTCACACACGCTCATGGTTGTCTTTCCACATGCAGTCATTGTGTCTGAAATGCCTCCTCTCGACCTCCTCCAAGAATCCTACCTCTTCTTTCAGTTTTATCTCAAATGCTTCTGGGAAGCTTTCTTCATCTTCCCATGGCCAACGTGGGTGCCCCTTTACCCCTACGTCAGTAGACATTATGAATCTCTGTATTGAAGTGGCTGTGTATTATACTGATTTGCATATCAGGTTCCTGCTGGACTATACACTCTTGAAGGGAAGAAATTGAAATTTTTGTCTATCTGCAATCAGCTTGTTTCCACCTATCCATATTCATCTGCCTCATCTGTTTCTCCATCCTTCCTCTTCATCTTTTTCAGGCATACTTCATGTCATTTAAAAGTATGGCCGGTAACTGAAACGTAGCCTGTACGGAACAGGTCTTCACTAGTGCCAAGGAAAGGGAAGGCAGTGAGGATTTGAGCAGTGGCTGGGAAACGTACCGTATCAGCAGAGGTAAAACCTTTTGTTATTGGGACCTGGGCTTGACATTAGGGGTGCTGAGGCCGGTGGGGGATTGGGGCAGCCAGCTTAGTCACCACTATTATTTGGGGATGGTCAAGGTGTGTTCAGAAAGTTTCTCAAAGTTGTTCCTTGGTCACTTTGGCTTTAGCTGTCACTCTCTTTTGATGGAGAAAACCCTGTTTGTTGTTACTTGTGGTTACACTGAGTCAAGTATAAAATTATTCCCATAGCACATATTCAAGTGTAGATTTACCAAGGCTGTTGGTTAACATTTAAAGTAGCTTTACCTTTCAGATTTCAGGAAAAATACACACACACACACACACACGCACACACACACACACACAAACCAAAGCACACCTGATTTGTTGTTAAAGCGTTGCTTCTCTTTTTTTTCCTGAGTACTCTCCCACATTTATTTTTCATTGCTTCTCTCTATTTTAAGTCCTTTAAACCTAAAACAGTTTGCTCCTGGTGCCATTCTTTGATTCATACTATGCTATACTCTGAGAATTTCCTACGACTTCTGTGTACAAATCCTATGTATCTTTCAAGGGCTAGACTTCCTTTTCCTATCGAGTTATCCCTGGTCACTGTGGTCCTTATTGAGTTTCTGTCAGTGTTAATGACATCTAGACTGCACACACTGACTTTGCTCTCTTTCCATTCATCCTCTTCCAATTGTTCCTGGCTCATTGATGTGGGTTCACTGGGGAGCAAGCACATTGAAACCAAGGTCCATCTTCCACATATACAGCTTCTGTACCTTTGAGCCTCAGTGTTTTGTTAAAACATGTAGTCTTCACTTAGTAAAATATACTTGATGATGTAGTTGGTAACAGGAAAATCACCCACCAAGATTAATTGCTGCTAGGATACCCAAGTTCTGGTTCAGAGTCTTAGTTTACAAAGTACATTTTGTATCTTGTCCTCAGAGGCAAGCAAAGAGAAAAAATATGAGCGTGGCTCAACTTCTAAAATTCTCAACTTGGAAAAGTTTATGTTCTTAAAGAAAAAGGTACAAGATGAGCTGTAAGATACTCCCCTAGGCTTGCACTCTGAGATCCACTCTTTCAACGCGGAGTTCTATGAAGAACCATCCAGTGGGTAGAGGTTTACTTTGGCAGTTGAGGTGAGTTGATCATAGTGTTGCATTTCTTGGAATCACTACTCGAATTTTACATACTATTATTTTTCCTCCCCATTTAGAAAAAAGTTAGTTGCATTTCTTACTAATACTTATAAGCTTTTAAAAAGCCATCACATCAATTTTATTAACTATGTAGTGAATATGCTTTGCTTATATATTTCCATGCACATCTTTAGTCATTTTTCTAGGGTTAGACTGCTAGAGGCAGAATTTCTGGGTCAGAGCACACAGACCTGCTTAAAGTGCATGTTTTGGAAAAAGTAAAGAAAATTATGATTTGGCATGTGATGCTGAGGGAGAGGAACATTATGGCTTGATTTTTATAGATTTTTAGCCCCTCCACCCCCCGACTCCTTTCTCTTCCTTTTTTGAACTTAATTTCCTCATTGAGTCGGTTTCCTTCACCATCCACCATAAAAGGATGCGCGTGTAGTATACTGGACCAGCCCTGTCAGGATGCCATTTTGAATGGGATACTTTATAACTCTTGTTGATCTTTCACAATAATATTCAGGTCAGTTCAACCCAAACTGCCTTTAACATTTTCTAGAATGGTTCTTCAATTCAGGATTTCATGAAGACAGAAGTAGGATTAGTTGATGATGAATAAACCCACAATCTCATGAGAACTGCAAACTTAAGCATAGCTATTCAGAATAATTCACAATTTACATCTATATACACAGACACACAGCTATTAATTAATAGCATACACTACTATTAATATACATTCCATTCTCACTAAAGACCTCAGTGAAAAACCCTAGTTCTATGTTTCTAAAAAAAAAGTAGTCTCGATTGTATTCCCAGCCTGAGTGCCTCTTGCTTTGCACACTCCACAATTTGCTGATTGTCCTGTGTGAACCCAACACAGTTTTCTCCCTTGAGGTCCCTGAAGTTATGGAGAATCCATCTCTGCATACATATTTGCTCAAAGTTCACTTTAACCAGGTTTGGGCATCATCAATTCCATTGCTCGGGAGCTTTTACTGTTTTCTGTGAACTCTGTGAAAATTCCTGTCTCTAATTACTTCCTAGTGAGATGTGACTTCTTGTCTTTGCGGCGGGGCTCTGCGCTTCTCTGGTTGTTTAATCTGAGTACACTGTGTTCTCTGGCTTGCTTCTCCTGGGTTCTGCCTGTGTGTGTTCTGGAGCAAATTTTGCTTTGGTTAATCAAGAGCATAACTTCCTGATGAGAGTTTGAGCTGAAAATGGGTTTTGCCATGATGTATAAACTTGGATACCCTGACATTTACCCCTCCTCTGTGGTCCCGCGGAACCCAGGGCACATTTCTACTGTCATATTCGCTTGAATATCTCCCTCATCCACAGATTAAATTGCAAAATGTTGTGTTTTTCTTTTATCCATCCAGTATCTTTCTCAGTGGGTGTAAGATTTTGTGAAAGTATTTGTTGTTAAGATGTTGTGAAACAGTTGAAATATCTACTTAGTTATTTCTGGTCAGCATTTTGCTATTTAATCAACTCACCTCCCTTTTGTAGATTACATTTATTCAAACAATACTAAGTCTTGACTCATTGCCCAGAATGAGTTTCGGTGTGCTTGTCTCAGCCTACGGAATGCTGTCCCTGATTTGCATGTAGAAACTGTGTTTTCAGAACTAATTTAGCAACATGATGGGGCCGTAATGTTTTTTTTTTTTTTCAATTAGGAAATTTAATTTCTGTAAATAGACTTACAAAGATATAAGTATCAATTCCAATTTGGATTTCCATTCATTGTATTGTTAAGATTGAGTAAATGCATATAACGCCATGGGAATTGTGTCCATAAGGATGGATGCAGTTATGCAATGATAACAAACAAACACACAAACAAATTTAGTGGTTTAAAACAGCAGCATTTATTTCTCATTCATATTACGTGTCCATTTGGCTTGCCAGGACTCTGTTTTGTATTGTTTTCACTTAAGTTTGTAGGCTGATGAAGGCTCTACCATCTGGACCATCACCAATTCATACAGGGAAGCAGTGGTAAAGCACTAGAGGTCCTAAAGACTTCCAGAAAAAAAACACGTTATTTCAGCTTTTTGGTTAGTAGTCAAAGCAAGTCACATGGTTTTCTCAACTCCAAAGGGGTGGGGTAGCATAATTCATGTGCCCAGAAAGAGAAGAAATATTTGGTATTCAGAACTAATGACTCCCTCAGTTTGTATTCTAGTATTAGATATTCAGCTCACTTTCCCTCCCTCTGCCAAGTGACCTAATAATACCATTTCCAGGGAAAGGAAGACCAACCATGGAAGTGTCATAATTTCACAAAAGGGTGTGGATGAGGCAAGTGCAGGCTGGCTGGCGAAGGCTGGGATTCTAGATTAGGAGCATCTGCTAGTAGAGCAGACGAGGGACTGAATTCCAAAGATGCACTTGGAAGTGGTAGGTCTTAAATCACTGGGCTGGTTCCTTGGGTTCAGATGGACTAGAGGTTTAAGCCAGGATACAAGTCACATAAGCATCAATCCATCATAACCATTACCATAAATCAGAACAGAAGGAGTGTCACACACCTCTAAACATGACCAAGGAAAATTTCAGATCGGAAAAGATGCTCATTTGCTTTTATTCAAATGTTTATTTATTTATTTTGAGAGAAGGAGCGAGAGAGCGAGTGAGTGAGCACGAGCAGGGGAGGGGCAGAGAGAGAGAGGGAAATAAAGAATCCCAAGCAGGCTCCACACTGTTAGTGCAGAGCCCAACTCAGGGCTCCATCTCACAAATTGTGGGATCATGACCTGCACCAAAACCAAGAGTCAGATTCTTAACCGATTGAGCTGTTCAGGTACCCCACTCATTTGTTCTTTTTTATCCTCAGCTAAGGAGGATAGAAGAGGGTTCATGTACATTGTTTGAAGGCAGAACATAGAACAGACTCACAGTGTACTTGTTTTGCCTTAATAAAATCTAAGAATCTTCATGGAGGCTCTTTTTATGTAAAATAATTATTCTTAACCTTTTGTGACTCAAATATCCCATTTAGAATCTGATAATGCAATTTAATGCAGGAAGGACAGACTTCCTTGACCTAAACTTCATACTTTATACAAAAATTGACTCAAAGTGGTTCATGTAGTTATGAGTAGAGTAAAGCTATAAAACTTGTAAGAAAAAAGGTAAGTCTTTAGGATCTAGGATTAAGTGAAGAGTTCTTAAACTTGACATCAAAAGCACGATCCATAAAAGGAAAAGTTGAAAACTTGGAGCTCATCAAAATTAAAATATTTTACTCTGCAAAAGACTCAATTACGAGAATGAAAAGACAAGCTACAGACAAAGATAAAATATTTTTGCAAACCACATATCCAAAAAAGGATCAATATCTAGACTGTATAACAAATTCTCAAAATTTAACAGTGAAAACAAGCAAAAAATCCAATTAGCACATGGGCAGAAGATATGAAGACATATTTTATGAAGAGGGTGGAAAAGAAGCTCGTGAAAAGATGTTCAACATAGTCGCTTGGGAAATGCAAATTAAAACAACAATGAGATACCACGTATCAGTCAGAATGGCTAAAATAAAAAATAATGGCAACGTCAGATGCTGGAGTGGGTTCAGAGACCCTGATCCCCACACACGGATGGTGGGCACAGGGCAGCAGGTCTGATACACAGTTTGGCATTTTCTTATAAACACTAGCCATGTGTGTTAGTCAGCTTGGGCCTCCATAACAAAATAGCACAGGTCAAGTGGCTCAAACAACAGAAACGTATCTTCTCATAGTGCTGGAGACCAGAAATCCAAGATAAAGTTGTCACCTTTTGAGGCCTCTGTCCTTGGCTTGCAAATGGCTGTGTTTTCGTTGTGTGTTCACATTGTTGTACCTTGGTCTCTTTGTTATCTGTATCTTAGTCCCCTCTTCTTAGAAGGACACGTGTCGTACTGGGTTAAGGCCCACCGGTGTGACCTCATTTTACCTTACTTACCTCTTTAAAACCCTATTTCCAACTACAGTCATATTCTGAGGTACTGGAAGTTAAGGCTCCAAATATGAATTTTAAGGAGATATGGTACCACCCAAAGTATCCTGCAAGTACCCTCTAACCTAGCAATTGCACTCGAGCATTTATCTCAGAAAAAGTAAGATTTGTTTTTAAAAATTGGTACGCAAATGGTCATATCAGCTGTTTTCTATTATGAGTCAGATGGCCTTCAATGGGTAAATGGTTAAGTATGGTATATCCATAACATAAACACTACTCAGCAATAAAAAGGAATGAATTATTAATTTATTTTATTTTATTTTATTTTATTTTATTTTATTTTATTTTAATTAAATTGTAGTCAACGTACAGTGCAATATTGGTTTCAGGAGTAGAATTCAGTGATTGAACACCCTGTGCTCATCCCAACAAGTGCCCTCATTAATACCCATCCCCCATCTCACCCATCCCCCACTCACTTCCCTCCATCAACCCTCCATTTGTTCTCTATCATAGAGTCTCTTGTGGTTTATTTCCCTCTCACCTCTTTTTTCCTCCCTTCCCTGTTTTGTTTCTTAAATTCCACTTATGGGTGAAATCAGGTGGTATTTGTCTTTCTCTGAGTGACTTATTTCACTGAGCATAATACACTCTAGCTCTATCTACATCATTGCAAATGGCAAGATTTCATTCTTTTTGATGGCTGATATGTATCATATCTTCTTTATCCATTCATCAATTGATGGACATTTGGGCTCTTTCTATAGTTTGGCTGTTGTAAATAATGCTGCTGTAAATATCGGAGTGCATGTATTTGTTTGAATTAGTGCTTTTGCATCCTTTGGGTAAATACCTAATACTGCAATTGCTGGATTGTGGGGTAGTTCTATTTTCAGGGTTTTTTTTTTTGAGGAACCTCCATACTGTTCTCCAGAGTAGTTGCACCAATTTGCATTCCCACCAACAGTGCAAGAGGGTTCCACTTTCTTCACATCCTCACTAACACCTGTTGTTTCTTATGTTGTTAATTTTAGCCATTTTGATGTCTGACGTGTGAAGTGATACCTCATCATAGTTTTGAATGTATTTCCCTGATGATGAGTGATATTGGATATATTTTTATGTGTCTGTTAGCCAGACAAAATTCAATAACAGAAATCATACTATATCATTTCATGGGTGTGTGTATGTGTGTGTGTGTGTGTGTGTGTATATATATATATATATATATATATATATATATGAAATTATATATATATATATATATGAAATTATATATATATATATATATATATATATATATATATATATATATATATATCTCCTTGAAAAGATAAAATTATAGGATGGAGAATAGTGATTTCCAAAGATTAGGGATTGGGCAATAAGAAGAGGGAGGTGGTTGGGTCTATAGAAGAACAACAACATGAGGGATTCATGTGGTGATGGGAATGTTCTCTACCTTAACTGTATCAGTGTCAAATGAGCAATTTTTGTTGAGTATTTTTGTTTGCTTTTTTGTTTGTTTTTTAATTGCAGAGGGAGAAAGAGAGTGTGTATGAGCGGGGGAGGGGGAGGGGGAGAGGGAGAGAGAAAGAGAGACAGAGAAAGAGAGAGAGAGAGAGAGAGAGAGAGAGAGAGAGAGAGAATCCCAAGCAGACTCCTTGCCCAGCATGGAACCTGATGCTGGACTCAGTCTCATGAACCATGAGATCATGACCTGAGGTGAAATCAGAAGTTGGCTGCTCAACTGACTGAGCTTCCCAGGCACCCTTTTCTTTGTTCTTAATCAGTCTTGCTATGTGTTTATTAATGTTATTGATCTTTCAAAGAACCAATTTTTAGTTTAGCTTTGTTGATTTTCTGTAATTTTGGGTCTATTTTGTTTTCCATTGATTTCTGCTTCTATTGTTATTATTCTTTTGAAAAGCTGTCTCTTACAGTAGACCCTGTGATAGAGTTTGCCATGCAGGGGATTTATTAGATTAAAAAAAATTTTTTTAAGTGTATTTATCCTGAGAGAGAAAGAGACAGCATGAGTGAGGGAGGGGCAGAGATAGGGGGAGACGGATAATCCCAAGCAGGCTCCACATTACCAGTACAGAGCCCCATGCGGGGCTCAAACTCATGAAACCACAAGATCACGACCTGAGTCAAAACCAAGCTTCAGACACTTAACCAACTGAACCACCCAGGAACCCAAAGGGATTTATTAGAGGTTAATTCCTATGGCAGGGAGGAAGAACTGTGATCAAGCCTGAAAAAGCTCAGGCAACCCTATAGGGAGCTTGATGGGTATATTGGCTGTCAGGAGCATCCTGCATTGATTGGTCTCCGATGTCTGGGACTTGCTATCTCTACCTCAATTAGTCACTAGATTTCTCCTGCCCAAGAAGGGTATGCCCTTGTGTGAGGAGCTTCCCTGTGATTGAAGTAGCTGGACAGCCTGAGGCTATCTGCTGATAGCTGGGGCAGTATATCTTAATTGATACTGATGGGTGATCCGAGTGCCACACTCCTAGGTTCACCAGTTTCTTTTCTTTTTCTCTTTGAGGTTACCTTTTTCTTTTATTAGACACTTGAGTTGCTCACTTAGGTTATTATTTTTTTTAGCCCTTATTATTTTCTGATATAAGCATTTAAAGTCAGTACATTTTCTTCCAGGGACCACTTCATCATCATCATCATCATCATCATCATCATCATCATCATCATCATCATCTCACAGATCTGATATATTGTGTTTTCATTATTTCTTCTTCAAAATATTTTCTGATACCCATTTGTATTTCTTCTATGACCCAGGGGCTATATTTAACATTATGTACTTAATCTCCCAACCTTGGGGACTTCCTAGGTAACTTTTTGTTACTGAATTCTAGCTAATTTTAATTGGGGTTAGAGAACACACTCTGGATTTGCATCCTACTAAGGATTAGCTCAAGGACACACATCTGGTTTACATTGTTATTTTGTGTATATTTGAAAACGGTACGTATTCTCAATTTGTTAGTTGTTGTGTTATAGAAATATACATTGGGTCGAGTCTTCTAATAGAGTTTTTCAAATCTTCTACAATGAACTATTTTATATGACTTGCTTCATCTCTGACTGGGAGGTGTATGTGAAAATCTCTAATTATGGTTGTGGATCAGTCTCTTCGCCCTTTTAGTTCCGTTAGTCTTGCATCATATATTTTAAGCTAGGGCATGAGTTGCATATACATTTAGGCTTGCCACATCTTCCTGGTAAATTAATCCTTTAATCATTGTGAACTATCTCTCTTGAATGTCACTGCCTGTGTGGCATAACTTTTCCCACCCGTCTCCTTTTTTTCTATCTGTGTCCTTATACTGAAGGTGTCCTTTGAAGATAGTGCATACTGAATCATGGTTGTTTAAAAAATCTGTTCTTGTAAACTCTATCTTTTAATTGGAGTATTTAGGTTTCTTTGCTAGTTTTCCAATGTAATTGCCAGTATGGTTAAGTTTAAGCCTACCGTGTTGTTTTCTGTTTTCCCCATCATTTTTGGTTGCTTTGTTACTTCTGTCATGGTTTCCTTTGGATTATTCAAGAACGTTTACTGTATTTTATGTTTTGTTGTCTTTTTATTAGTATGGTTTTGTATTTCCCATTAGTGTTTATGCTCTATATTAAAGTAGGCATTGTATATAAAGTAGGCATTAATAAACCTTGAATTAAAATTTTACCATTTCACAAATAATGTAAGAAGCTTTCAGCTCTGCCTGCTATTATTGCCACTGTTCTCAAGTGGTTTATTTTTATGTATGCAATAAATCCCTTAAAACGTTGTTACTTTTGCTTTAAACAGTCTTTTTTTCATTTTTTAAGTTTATTTATTTATTTAGAGACAAAGAGCACAAGCAGGGAGAGAGGAAGAGAGAGGCAGAGAGAGAGACTCCCAAGTAGGTTTAGCATTGTCAGTGCAGAGCCCTGTGTGGGGCTTGATCCCACAGACTGTGAGATCATGACCCAAGCCAAAATCAAGAGACAGATGATTAACTGACTGAGCCACCCAGGTGTCCCTAAACAGTCTTTTCCCAAAGTAAAATATTTTATTTCATATTTACCTATGCATTTGCTCTCTTCAGTTCTGTGCGTCTCTGTCTGCAATTCTGTGCTTCCATGTGCAACAATTTCCTTTCAGTCTGAAGAAAGTCACTTAGTAGGTCTTGTGGTATGGTTCTGCTGGCAACAAATATTCTCATCTTGTCTGAAAATATCTTTAGCTCTTATTTTTAAAGAATTTTTTTTCTAGAAAATAATATCTGACAGGTTTTTTTCTCTTTTACCACCTTGAAACTGCTGTTTCATTGACTTATCTCTCCCACTGTTTATGTTAAAACATGAGGTCTAATTTTTCTTGTTGTTCCCCTAAAGATAATATTTGTCTTCAGCTATTTGCTGGGGGTAGTGGCTATGGTGTTGGAGGGAAGAAGAAATTTTATGGAGCAACCACTGTTTCCTCTTGGTAGAAGAGAAAAAATTACCACTGACTAGGGCCAGTAGCTGGTGTTGTCTCGTTGGCAATAGGGAAGCATCTGGGAAGGAAATAAGAGTTATGGACTACGGGGCATGGGATAAGGTTGTTTTGGGGAATTCCCACGAGTAGTAAGAAAAACCAAGAGGAGCAGATTCATAGGTCCCTTTGGTCTGCAGAGATGGTGAAGGCAGTAGTGACCTACCTATATGACCTTAGGAATAATATAAGCTTTTTCTAGGCCTGTTCCATAAGGGAAGCAGGTCAGTATATGGATCTGAGTAGGCACATAACCTTATTTTGGAACAATATATTAGGAAGATACTCCCCTTTTCTGTGATATGAGTTTCTTTTGTTTTAAATATAACTTATTGTCAAATTGGTTTCCATTCAACACCCAGTGCTCATCCCAACAGGTGCCCTCCTCCATGCCCATCACCCACTTTCCCCTTTCTCCCACCTCCCATCAACCCTCGGTTTATTCTCAGTATTTAAGAGTCTCTTATGGTTTGCCTCCCTCCCTCTCTGTAACTTTTTTCCCCTCCCCTCCCCCATGTCTTCTGTTAAGTTTCTCAAGATCCACATATGAGTGAAAACATATGGTATCTGTCTTTCTCTGACTGACTTATTTCACTTAGCATAATCCCCTCCAGTTCCATCCACATTGCTGCAAATGGCCAGATTTCATTCTTTCTCATTGCCAAGTAGTATTCCATTGTATGAGTTTCAAATGTGTCCCCCTTCCGTTGGTTTTACATAGTCTTACTATACATGGAACTACCCAGACCACAGCCAGACCCTCATATCAGGAGACATCCTGTGAAGGCAAACTAAATATAAACAGTGTGTCACAAGACATGAAGCTGAGTGTGGAAAAAAGGGTGTATTCATGTGGTTTGTCACATGGGTGAAGAATATACTTATTCTATATGGAATCATAGATCAGAGCCAGGATATAGGGTTAATCCTGCAATGAGAAATATTTTTATTTAAGAGAAGGAAGACATTTCCATATTTCAAGATAGTGCTTTCCCAATAATAGAAGTAAACACACACAGACTGGATGACCATCTCTTTGGGATATTAGTGGGGGGTGGTAGCTATATTTGATGGTTTCTCTTACCTCTTCCTGTTGCCAAGCTCTGGGATTGGAAGCTATTAGGAGTAGACATGTAAGGCTACCTTTGAGTAATAAGGATACAAAAAAGGTAATGGTAGGTATAGCGATAGAAAAATATTCCTTTAGGCAGTACACTAATGAAAGAAGAGATTTTGAGTCACTTGAGTGCCATCTATGTTGGCTCATCGAGACTTTATTCCTAGAAATAGGAAACATTTTAATTGAGTCATAAAACATTAAGGGCTAACAGTATCCCCAGCTGTTATCTAATCCAGCTCCCTCATTTTCCAGATGTGGCAATTGAAGCCCAGAGGAGTTGGCTTGCCTGAGGCAGTAATTCTCAAAGTGTAGTCAGAACAGTTCCTGGGGAACTTTCTTAATATGCAGATTTATGGTCCCCACTCTAGAGCTACTAACAACAAAGCTGTAGAAGTAGAGTCCCATAATCTGCATTTCAACAATCACAGACCATTCTGTGCACATTGAAAAACCATTGGCCTCCATCACAATGTTGGTTACTTACAGAGCTTTGAGGAAGACCCAGCACTTTGAACTCCAATCCATTATTCCCGTTATGCTAACTTACCTATCCTTGGGGCTCCTGGGTGGTTCATTCCGTTAAACATCTGACCCTTGATTTTGGCTCAGGTCATGATCTTATGCTTTCTGGGATTGAGCCCTATGTGAGCTCCACTCAGTGTGGAGCCTGCTTAAGATTCTCTCTCTGCCCCTCCCCCTCCTGCTCGTTCATGCATGCGTGCATGCCCACGCATGTGCTCTCTCTTCCCCCCCAAAATAAATAAAATAAATTGCTTATCCTTAAAGTGAAATCTGTTACAATTTCCTATAAACTAATTTCCAAGCTTAGAGACAGGCCTAGAAATGAAATTGTGCTACTATTATGAAACTGTAACTCTTTTACAAAATGCAAAAGAATGGTTTGGAAAATATTAACTAAGTCACTAAAAAATCAGGATGAGGGGACCTGGCTGGCCCAGTCAGTTAAGCATCTGACTCTTGATTTAGGCTCAGGTCATGATCTCATACTTGTGAGATCTAACCCACATCAAGCTCTGCTCTGGGTGTGGGGCCTGCTTAAGATTCTCTCTCTCCCCCCACCTCCTCTGCTTATGCTCTCTTGCTCTCTCTAAAAAAAAAAAAAAGAAAAAAATCAGGATGAACCCCAGGATCAGAGGCCATGAACATTTTTTTTGATTAGAAATTTAGAAAATCTTGGAGCAATCTTCTCCATCCTTGACAATGGAACTTAGAGAGCTTGTCTTCTTGATTTGATCTAGTCAAAGACTGGGACCTGAATCCAAAGATTTCCGCTCACGTCATGATCTCACAGTTTGTGGGATCGAGCCCCAGGTAGCACTCTGCACTGACAGCATGGAGCTTGCTTGGGATTCTCTCTCTCCTTCTCTCGCTCTCTCTCTCTGCCCTTCCCCTGCTCTTTCTTTCTCTCAAAATAAATAAACTTAAAAAAAAATCAATAAAAATGTTACTCTGCTGTCTTCTGGTTTGCACTGTTTCTGACTAGAAGTGTGCCATTATTTTTGTTATTCTATAATGTATCTGATTTTCCTCTGACTGCTTTTAAGATTGCCTTTCTAGCAGTTTTTCAGCAACTGATCATAAAGTAGTTAGGTGTGCTTTTCTTAATATTCCTTTTCCTGGGAATTTGTGGCTCTTCTTAGATCTGTGTGGTCTACAGATTACATCAAATTTGGAAAATTAGCAGCCATTATTTTTTTAAATACTTTTTCTGCCCGTCCCTTCTTCTGGGGTGGTCATTTGATGTCTTCACAGATCACTGATGTTCTTTTAACTCTTTTTCCTCTCTCTATTACATTTTGGGTAGTTTCTGTTGTTATATCTTTAGTAATCTTTCTTCTGGAAAATATAATTGCTTGTTAATACCATTCAGTGTGGTTTTCATCTCTAGAAGTGTGATTTGGCATTTTAAATAACATTTCTCTTCTCATCAGGCCCATATTCTCTTCTACCTTCCTGAACATGTAAAGTATATTTATAATAGTTGTAACTTTATATTTTCAGATACTATATTTTATCTTTCTGTCTTTTTAAAAAGTTTTGTATTTTGTTAAAAATAAGGGGTTTTGTTCTGAGATGAGAGTAAGTTACTTGGAATCCATTTGATCCCTGGTTTTGAGCTTCATTAGGGCATTCCAGAACAGACTTCATCTATCCCTCACTCTGGAGGCAATACCTTTATGAGGACACTGCTCACTGTCCTGTGTGTTAGGAGATCTTTAGTCTCTGGAAGTTGGAGAAACAAACTACTCCCAATTTTGTGTAAATTGCAGGGATTATTTTATCTACCTCCTGCTGGTGATTTTCCCTTAGCCTCCATAGTTTTCCCACACTTCATGTTCCCCACAATTCAGGTAAAGACTTGACTTTTACCCTCTGTAGATCTCTGCAGCTCCTTATCTCTCTGTGCAACTCTTTCCTCTCTGGGACTTTACCTTGCAAATTCTAACCATCTATTAAATTCTGGACGCTGTCTCCGCAATACTGCTGAAAACTGATTGGGTTTATTCTCCTGTTCTGCAGTCTATGAATATTCTCAAGGTTGTGATGGGGGACATTCACAGTACTCACTTTCTGTTTCCTTCTTCCTTGTCCTCATAGTTCTGTATGGCCTGTTGTCCAAATGGTTGAAAACTGGTCCACTTTTCTAGGTATTTAAGGTAGAAAGGTATACTTGCTAGCTTACCATTGCTATAATCAGAAGTATTTCCATACTTTGCTTGCATGGAATGCATGAACTCCTCCTATGAGCGGTGATCACCAAAGTCTCATGCATTTAATGCATCCAACTTGAAGCTCACCATCTCTGGGTGATAGACAGTTCTCTGTATCATGTCTGAGTATAGCTTTTCATATTTAATAAGCTAAAATAAAAAGTTTTACTTCCTTCTGGCCTGCTGAGAATAAAGGCATAGTAACAGGATTGCACATTAAGAAAACTAACGAAGATTTATACTAGCCACCCTGTGGGATGTCCCCAGGAAGTAATAAGAAATCAGTAATGTAGTTATTACATAGCTGTTCTAGGCAACCTTAGAAAAGCCTTTGATTAAAATACTCTTTTTTAATGTGTATTTATTTTGAGAGAGAGAGCATGTGTACATGCACATGTGAGAGTAGAAGAGAGAGAGGGGGAGAGAGAGAATCCCAAGCAGGCTCCATGCTCAGCACAAAGCCTGATGCAGGGCTCCATCCCATGACCGTGAAATTATCATCTGATCTGGTATCAAGAGTGAGACACCCAACTAACTGAGCCATCCAGACCACCCTAAAATACTCTCAGCTGAGAGAAAAGAATGTATTTATTCAGAGCATATTTTATGTTAGACAAGGAGTCTCTTCAGACTAGTGCTATGTTTACATATGCTTCAACAGAAAAATAGAACTTTAATATTCAAATTAATCTTGCAGTAGAGTTGAATGTTAGAGTTGGCTGTAAAGGACCATTATTGAATTCAAACTGCCCCACCATGTAATTTACTACAAATACCCTTTCAAGCTTCCAAAGGGAGATCACCTTGGCTTTTTGAAGGATGTAAATTAGAAATGGCATGTGGTGGGTTCCTAATAAAATATTGTTGACTGATGGCCTTAATCACCTTGATACTGTGAAACACTGAACGACCCAGGATTTTATCCAAAGTATTTACATTGAAATGGCTGGCTACGGTGGAAAGCTAGTGTTAAGTACACAATCGCTGTGGGTTAAGGATGAGTGACATGAGTGGAAATATAAAGAAATGCACATGTTTTTTTTTCTGTCCATTTTAGAGCTGATCTGGAAAACATAACGATGACTTTAATTATTCTTTAGTTTTCAAGCCAGCACGTTTTCAAATAACTCACTCTTGCTCTCAAAGTGAATTATTTTGAACTTTTAAGAGAAAAAAAAATCCTCAAATCCAAACAGGCTTAGCTGTATGGATTGGGGGCAAGTTAAGAGGCTATTTCTACAGAATATACTGTCCATGCTAATCTGCCAAAGTTGGGAAGTCTGATGGGAGCCTAAGAAAATCTAAAACCTTGTGACACGGAACTGGAAGTGAAATTCATTGAATTTGAACTTGAGGTCCACATGTTTCCATTGCTCGCAGTCATTGCTCACATTTATTTACTTAATATTAAAATTGAACGAACATTGTTGGATTACAGCTGTTTAGATTTTGATAAATGACAAACAGCATTTTCTCCTTCCAAACAGTGCAAGACATCAAATTCATACTTTAGAGGAATGAAAAGGAGATTGAGAGAGACTAACAGGAAGTGGGTTCATTCACTTTGGAATTCTAGTTATAAACAGACCAAATCAGATGGACCCTAAGCCAGAGGGTGGCCACATCTTGATCCTATAAACACACAAATTCTAATCACCTTTAGACAACATCTTTTTGGCTTTTGTTTGGCTTTATGCATGGTAAAGTGCATCAGCTATTTATATTCCTGCCTGTTGGAAATGATCGGCCTGTTTTTTTTTTTTTTTTTTTGGTAGGGCTTTTTATTTTTAACTAAAATGTTGAAGTAGATCCACATCGCCCTGATCCTGCTGTCAAAAAGTTGTAATTACTGCAATTTCTGGCTATATGAAGTCCCAGGGACTTTGCTGCCTAAAAATATAAAAAAAGAAAAGAAAGTATTTTAATTCCTTTATTATAAGCAGTTTATGAAAACATCAAATTCTTAATAAAGTGAAGGTAGAATAATACACTATCCAAAAGGTGCTTTCTATGTTCAAGCTATTTGATTTTTGTTAAGAGAAATAAGTAAAATTATTTTCCTTTATTACTGGACATGATAGACACTTACCTGTTTTTTTAATTAATCTCAGGATTGTCACTTCAGCTATGCCTTTTCTTTATACTCCAGCTGGTGGTTCAGATGGAGCCCCCATATTTTGACATGAGTCTATCCCTCTGCCCTCAGATCCTGAGGCTTGAAAGGTTAAATTACCTGCCCTAGGGCACCTATCTGGAACTGATAAACCAGAGGCTTCCTCAGGATTTTTCCAAACTGTGCAACTTGGGTGCAGTTGATGGCCATGTATCCTGCCCTTTATAGACAAATAGGCTCTCGTGAGTGAGATGAAAGTCAACATGTAGTGAGAGACGGGCTGATCCAGGACTTTGTATTTGGGACCAACTATGTTTTGAATCCAGTGGACTGTAGCCAGCCCCTGTACTCTATCATCCTATAGCGTACATAATGAACCTGTGGAAGAATTAGCTATGGGAAAGAAATGGAGGCTACACATGGGCCTAAGAGCAAGGATCCCCTTGCACCAAGAGTAATCTAGTTACCATTGTTGATGAATGTCCAACCTGTAGGCAGCTGAGATAAACTCTGAGCCTATGGTATGGCTCCATACCTCAAGGAGACTAACCAGTTACCTGATAACAAGTTGACCATATGAGACTCCTACCCTGGTAAAGGCTATGAATTGTCCAACAGGATACCTAATTTCTGGTTAGAGGTTGTCTTCACTGCCTGTGGGGCCTAAGCTAGCATCACTACCAAAAGGCACACAGAATGTCTGATTTACTGACATTGCCTCAGATCAAGAGAGTTGTTTTATGGTGAAGGAGATAGCCAAAGGGCACATGACCGTTTGATCTACTTGTCCTACCTCATATAAGATAGCCCAGAAATGGTCAGCCTGAGAGGACATTAGAATTGCCTTCTTGAAAGCATCACCTAAGTGCTTACTTAGAGATGACACTCTGATATTGAGGTGCCATCAATATATATATTTATATACATAAAATTTAGGATAAATATGTATCAATAGCCATTATGTTACTGTGTCCCCAATGTAGAGTAGTACTTTCTGATAGAATTTTCTGCAATGATAAAAATGTTTTGTACTTTCTAATATGATAACAAGTAACCACATGTGGCTGTAATGTAGATGAAATGTAGCTAGTGTGACTGAGGAATTTAATTTTAATTTAAGATGAAATATCTACACATGGCTCATGGTTACCACATTGGAAAGCATAGGTCTAAAAGTCTTATTTCCAAGAGAGGCCATGTATCACAAAAGAATCCCACTAAACATAAAACTACAGATACTAACTGGCAAACTCTCCTTTCCCCATTACAACTTGGGTAATTTGGAGTTTCTCATATTGATAAGCAAAGGAAGGAGCTACCATCTTGGCAGGGGCAATTGATCCTGATTACCAAGGGGAGATAAATTTTGCTGTTACATAGTGGTAGAGAGGCTCCATTTTGGAACTGAGGAGATCCAGTGGGTCATCTCATGGATGTCCCATGCTCAGTTTACCTGTAAGTGAGAAATTACAACCGTGGACTGACAAGCATGGTAATCAGTGAGCCTCAGGCAAATCAATTAGGCTGACAGTTTTCACTAGCTGAAAGGGAAGAGTATTTGTGACTTTGTCATAAAGGATGAAGATGATGAATTCCATTACACCATTGTGAGCAAGTGTAGCATTGGGGTTGTCATTGGTCCTACCAACTTGCCTCTTTTAAGATCCTTCCCTTCTGCCCCCTCCTCATATATTGTGCCCAACCACCATTTCAAAGAAGTTATGATAGTACATAGTGAACTGAATATAATTGCCAGCAAATTCTTAGTAGTGTTCTATTTCATGGTCTACATCGTTGGTACATGAGTAAAAGCTTGGAAAAAATTATCGCGCTGTACATTTATCTAGCAATGAGTATACATCCATCCTCATTTACTCTGCTTTCTCAAGCACACATCTATCATGCACCAAAATACATCACATTCTGGGTTACAAAATATACTCCAGCAAATTTAAAATAATAGAAATTATACAAAGTATTCCTTCAGACCACAATGAAATTGAATTAGAAATCACTAACAGAAAGATAGCTGGAAAATCCCCAAACGCTTGGAGATTAAACAACATATTCTACATAACACTTGAATCAAAGAAAGAGTTTCAAGGGAAATTTAAAAAAATTGATCTAAATGAAATTTAAAATACAATTTATCAAAATTTGTGGGATGCAGTGAAAGCAGTCTTAGAGGAAAATTTACAGCATCACATGCATGTGTTAGAAAGGAAGAAAAATCTAAAATCAATAATCTAAGCTTTCATAATAGGAAACGAGAAAATAAAAGCGTATTGAATTTAGCATAAGCAAAAGGAAAGAAACAATAAATATTAGAGCAAAAATCAATGAAATTGAAACAGGAAATTAATGGAGAAAATCAACAAAGCCAAAGTTGATTCTTTGAAAAGATCAATAAAATTGATGTCTCTCACCAAGATAACTAAGGGAAAAAAAAGGAGGAGGAAAGATTACTAATAACATAAATGAAAGACGTTGGTAAGGTTAGAAAGATTTAATGTCACATATTACTGAGGATTCCATAGACATTAAAAGATAATAAAAGAATATAATGAACAACTCTATGCTCACACATTTGATAATTTAGATGAAATGGATCAACTTCTTGAAAGAGACAATTTACAGAAACTTAAAGAGGAAGAGATAGATCATTTGAATAGGCTTGTATCCAAGAAATTAAATCAATAATAGTAACTTGCCAATACAGAAAGTATTTAGTTCAGATGTGTTCACTAGTGAATTCTACCAAACATTTTAAAAAGAAAGTAGTCCATTTCTCTACAATATCTCTGAGAAAATGGAAGCAGAGGGGACACTTCCTAACTTATTCTATGAGGCCAGCATTAATCTGATACCCAAACCAAACACATTACAAGAAAGGAAAATAACACAGTGACCTCTGTCATGAACATAGATGCCAAAATCCTCAACAAAATATTAACAAACCAAATTCAACATGGTATAAAAATAATTATACACCATGACCAAGTAGAATTTATTCCAGATTTTCAAGGCTGGTTAAGTATCCAAAAAGCAACTAATGTAATCCATCATATCAACAGGTTAAAGAAAATAAATCATATGATTATATCCATGGATGCAAAAAAAAGCATTTGATAAAATTCAATACCCATTCATGATTGAAACACATACACACACACACACACACACACACACGCACAACCTCTCAGCAAACTAGAAATGGAGGGGGATTTCTTCAGCCTGATAAAGACCATCTACAAAGAAATCTAAAACATACTTAAAGTGTAAAAAACTAGATGCTTTCTGCTAAGATCAGACAAGGCAAAGATTTTTCTCTGGCCACTCCTACTCAACATCATACCAGAAGTTCTAGGTAAGGCAATAAGACAGAAAAGGAATAAAAGATATACAAATCGGGAAAGAAGAAATAAAATTGTCTTTGTTTGCAGAGGACATTATTATCTATGTAGAAAATCCCAAATAATCACACACAAAAAATCTTTTTCAGAACTAGTAATTATAGAAAGGTTCCATTCAGGTTATTAAGGTTAATATATAAAAGTCAGTTGGTTTTTTATGTAACCACCAAAAAAATGGGAATTTGAAATTAAAAATATAATGCCATTTATAGTAGAGACAACAACAACAAAAATGTAATACTTGCATATAAATTTAACAAAATACTTACATGATCTATGTGAGGGAAACTAAAACTGAAGACCTGAATAAAGGGAGATATATTCCATGTACATGGATAGAAAGATTCCATATTATCAAGATGTTATTTATTTCCAAGGTGATCTATAAGTTCATTCAAATCTTATCAAAATCTCAGCAAGTTATTTTGTGAATATCTTCAAACTGAATCTAAATTTTATATGGAAAGGCAGAAGATCCAACAGATAATTGGAAAAGAAATCAGGAGAAAAAGAATCTGAAGACTGGCATTACGTGACTCTGAGACTTACTCTTAAGGCACAGTAATGAAGGCAGTGTGGTATTGGTGAAAGAATAGACAAATACATCAATAGTGAGCCCAGAAGTAGACCTATACAAAGTCAACTGATCTTTAACAGAGGAGCAAAAGCAATTCAGTGAAGGAAGGATAGTGTTTTCAACAAATGGTACAGGAACAACTGGACAGCCACATGCAAAAAAATGAATCTAAACATATCTTACACCTTTCACAGAAGTTAACTCAGAATTGATCACAGACTTAAATGAAAAATGGAAAACTATAAAACTCTTAGAAGATAACACAGTAGAAAATCCAGATGACCTTCGGTTTAGTGATGACTTTTTAGTCACAACATCAAATGCACAGTCCATTAAAGAAAAATAAAAAATGGGACTCCATTAAAATTCACAAGTGTTGCTCTGTAAAGACGTTGTTAATTAAAGAATGAAAAGATAAGCCACAAGAAATAAATAAAATAGAAATTAAAAAAAAAACAATAGAACAGATTAATGAAACCAGGAGCTGGTTCTTTGAAAAGAGCAACAAAACTGATAAACTTTTAGCCAGATTCATAAACAACAACAACAACAACAACTCGGATAAACAAAATCAGAAATGAAAGAGAAAAAACAGCCAATACCACAGAAGTTTGTACTTTGTAGTATTGTAAGAGAATATTATGAAATATTGAACAAATTGGACAACCTAGAAAAAATAAATGGATACCGTCCTAGAAACATATAATCTCCCAAAATTGAATCAGGAAGAAACAGAAAATTTGAGCAGACCAATTACTAGCAATGAAATTGAATCAGTCCTAAAAAAAATTCCCAACAAATAAAAGTCCAGGACTAGATGTCCTCACAGGTGAATTTATGAAACATTTAAAGAAGAGTTGATCCCTATCCTTCTCAAACTATTCCAAAAAACAGAAGAGGAAGAAAAGCTTCCAAATTCATTCTTTGGAGGCAGCATTATCCTGACACCAAAACCACTTAAAGACATTGCAAAAAAAGAGAACTACAAGCCAATATCTCTGATGAACATAGATGCAAAAATCCTCAAAAAAATTATTAGCAAAGCAAATCCAAGGATACATTTAAAAAGTCATTCAGCATGATCAAGTGCGATTTATTTCTGGGAGGTGAGGGTGGTTCATTATTCATAAGTTAATCCATGTGATACATCAATCAATAAGAGAAAAGATAAAAACCATATGATCACTTCAATAGGTGAAGAAAAAGATTTGACAAAGTATAATGTTCATTCATGATAAAAACCCTCAACAAAGTAGGGGTAAATAATAAAGGCCATAGGGGCGCCTGGGTGGCTCAGTCGGTTGAGCGTCCAACTTCAGCTCAGGTCATGATCTCACGGTCCATGAGTTTGAGCCCCGCATCAGGCTCTGTGCTGACAGCTCCGAGCCTGGAGCCTGCTTCGGATTCTGTGTCTCCCTCTCTCTCTGCCCCTCCCCTGCTCATGCTCTGTCTCTCTCTGTCTCAAAAATAAATAAAAACATTAAAATAATAATAATAATAATAATAATAATAATAATAATAATAAAGGCCATATATTAAAAACCCACAGATAAGATCATACTCAATGGTGAAAAACAGAGCTTTGAACAAGACAAAGATGTCTGCTCTCACTACTTTTATTCAACATAGTACTGGAAGGCCTAGCCACAACAATCTGATAAGAAAAATAAAAGACATCCACATTGGTAAGAAAGAAGTAAAAATTTCATTCTTTGCAGATGACATGATACTATGTATAGAAAATCCTAGAGATTCTACCAAAAACTGCTAGAATTCAGTAAAGGCACAAGATACAAAATCAATATACAGAAATCTATTGCATTTCTGTATACTAATAATGAATAGTAGAAAGAGAAATTAAGAAATCAATCCCATTTACAAATGCACCAAAAATAATAAAATGCCTAGGAATTAACTTTAACCAAGGAGGTGAACGACCAGAACTCTGAAAACTATGGAAAGAAATTGAAGACAACACAAGGAAATGTCAAAACATTCCATGCTCATGAATTGGAAGAATAAATATTGTTAAAATGTCCATACTACTCAAAGCGATTTAATGCAATCCCTGTGAAAACACAAACAGTATTTTTTTTTTTTCCAACGTTTTTATTTATTTTTGGGACGGAGAGAGACAGAGCATGAACGGGGGAGGGGCAGAGAGAGAGGGAGACACAGAATTGGAAACAGGCTCCAGGCTCCGAGCCATCAGCCCAGAGCCTGACGCGGGGCTCGAACTCACAGACCGCGAGATCGTGACCTGGCTGAAGCCGGACGCCTAACTGACTGCGCCACCCAGGCGCCCCACAAACAGTATTTTTAACAGAACTAGAACAAAGAATCCTAAAATGTGTGGAACCATGAAATACCTCAAATACCCAAACAATCCTGAAAAAGAACAAACCTAGAGGTACATAATCCCAGATTTCAAGATGTGCCGCAAAGATGGTACAAAACATTGTGGTACTGGTACAAAAATAGAAAGATGGATCAATAGAACAGAATGGAGAGCCCAGAAATAAACCCACAATTATATGGTCAATTAATCTTCAACAAAGGAAGCAAGAATATGCACTGGGAAAAAGTCTCTTGAACAGTGGTGTTGGGAAAACTGGACAGTTACATTCAAAAGAATGAAAATGGACTACTTTCATATATCATACATAAAAATAAACTCAAAATGGATTAAGCACCTAAATAGGAGACCTGAAACCTTAAAGATCCTGGAAGAAAGCACAAGTAGCAATTTCTGTAACATCAGCTATAGCAACATTTTTCTGGATGTTTCCTGAGGCAAGGGAAACAAAAGCAAAAATAAACCATTGGGACTACATCAAAATTAAAAGCTTCTGCACAGCAAAGGAAACAATCAACAAAACAGAAAGACAACCTACTGAGTGGGAGGAGATATTTGCAAATGACATATCGGATAAAGGGTTAGTATCAAAAATATATAAAGAACTCGGTGCACCTGAGTAGCTCAGTTTTTGAGTGTCTGACTCTTGATTTTGGCTCAGGTCATGATCTCAGGGTCACTGAATCTAGCCCCCATGTAGACTCCATGCTGAGCATGGGGCCTGCTTGAGATTCTCTCTCTCCCTCTGCCCCTCTCCCACTTGTTCTCTCTCTCTCAAAAAATTTTTTTTAATTAAAAAAAATATATATATATATAAAGAACTTATACAATTCAACACCAAAAAAAAAAAAGGCCAAAAAACAAAAAACAATCCCATTAAAAATGGGTAGAAGACATAGACATTTTTCCAAAGAAGACATCCAGGTGGCCAATATACATATAGAAAAATGTTCAATATCACTAATAATCAGGGAAATTCAAATCAAAATCACAGTGAGATAAAAACCTCATACTTGTCAGAATGACTAAAATCAACAACCCAAGAAACAACAGGTGTTGGTCAGGATGTAGAGAAAAAAACCCTCATGTACTGTATAGATATACATATACATATATATATGTATACGTATATGTGTGTGTGTGTGTGTGTATTACTCAGCCATAATAGAGAGTGAAATGTTTGCCAATTGCAACAGGATAGATGGATATAAAGGTTATAAGGCCAAGAGAAATAAGTCACTGAGAGAAAGACAAATACCATATTGTGTGGAATTTAAGAAACAAACATACAAAGGAAAAAAAGAAACAAACCCCAAAACAGACTCTTAACTATAGAGAACTGATGGTTCTCTAACTGATGGTTATCAGAGGGGAGATGGGTGGAGGGATGGATGAAATAGGTGAAGGGGGATTAAGAGCACATGTATTATGATAAGCGCTGAGTAATGGATATGAAACTAATATAACACTATTTATTAATTATACTGAATTTTTTTTCAAAATGAAAAAAAGACAAGCCACATACTAAGAGAAAATCTTTGCAAAACACATATCTGATAAAGGACTGGTATTCAAAATATACAAAGAAAACTTAAAACTTAGCAATAAAACAACCTAATTAAATATGAGGAAAATATCTGGGGTGCGTGGGTGGCTCAGTTGGTTAAGCGTCTGACTTCGGCTTAGGTCATGATCTCGTGGTTTGTGGATTCAAGCCCCACGTCGGACTCTGTGCTAGCAGCTGGAGCCTGAAACCTGCTTCAGATTCTGTGTCTCCTTCTCTATCTGCCCCTCCCCTGCTCATGCTCTGTCTCTCTCTGTCTCTCAGTAATAAACGTTAAAAAATTTTTTTTAATAAAAATGAGGAAAATATCTGAACAGACACCTCACCAAAGATGTTAAACAGATGGCAAATAAGCATATTTAAAAGATGCTCAACATCATATATCAACAGGGAGTTTTAAATTAAAATGACAGATATCACTGTGAATCTAGTATCATGGCTAAAATCCAGAACATCAGGAATACCTAATACTGGTGAGGATGTCAGACAACAGGAATATTGATTCACTTTGTGGGAATGGAAAAGGATACAAATATTTTGGAAGATAGTATAGCATATTTTTCAAAGCTAATAGTGCTTACCATGTAATCTATCATTTGTACTCTTTGGTATTTAATCCTATGAGTTACAAACTTATGCCTAAACAAAAACATGCATACAAATGCTTATAGCAGTTTTGTTAATAATTGTCAAACTTTGGTAGCAACCAAGAAGTCCTCTAAGTTAATGGATAAACAAACCATGGTACATCTATACATGGAATATTGTTTAGCAATAAAGAACAGTAGACTATCAACCATGAAAACCCATGGAGGACGCTTACATGAATATTGCTAAGTGAAAGAAGCCAATCTTGAGAAAAGTCTGCATATTCCATATTTTCAATGATATAACATTTTGGATAAATCAAAACTATGGAGACAGAAAAAAAATCCTTGTTTTCCAGGGTTTGGGGAAGAGTTGAGGAAGGATGAATAGGTACAACATGGGAAAATTTTTTTAGGGCAGGGAAACTATTCTGTATGATACCAGGAGGTAGATATGTCATTATACATTTGTCAAAACCTATAGGTTATACAACACAAAGATTGAACCCTAACATAAACTAGGACTTTGGTTAATCATAGTGCATCAATATTGGCACACTAATGCAAGATATCAAGAATAGGGGAAACGAGGATGGTGGACGTGGTGAGGGAGTATATGGAAACTCTGGACTTTCTCCTAAATTTTTCTGCAAACATAAAGCTGCTCTTTGAAGAAAGCCTCTTAATTTAAAACAACAAATAAAAAGTCTCCCCACAACTTTTTTTAAAAAAGAAAAAAGGTCAGTATCATTTGACATTGCAAATTACATATGGAATTAAAATTTGTATATGGAATGCAAATTACATATGGAATTAAAAACCACAAGGAGATACTACCATAGATATGTACCAGAATGGCTAAAATCATAAAGACTAAAAACACTGAGTGCGGACGAGGAGCTATCAAGACATGAATTATTTTATAGTCATACGTTGCTGATGGGAGTGCAAAATGAGACTACTTTGAAAACCAGCTTGTGTCTTATGAAGGTCAATCTACACTATGGTACAGTGCAATATGTCTAAACAAAAATGTATACAAGAATGTTTCAAGTAGCTTTATTCATAATTGCCCCAAACTGGAAACAACCCAAATGTTTATCAACTAGTGAATGGCCAAACAAATCACAGTATATCCTTCCAATGGAATACTACTCAACACTTCGCAGGAATGCAACAACATGAGGGAATTTCCAAAGCATTCTACAATGTGAAAGAAGTCAGATAAAAGGCTGTAAAAAAGACAACCCAACTGATCTGTAAATGAGTGGTACAGCCACTTTGGAAAATAGGTTGGCAGTTGCTCAGGAAGGTAAACATAGAGTTACTGCCTGAGCCAGAAAGCCCATGTGTAGGTATGTACCCAAACTAATTTAAAATTTTTTAATATATATTTATTTTTGAGAGAGAGAGAGAGAGACAGAGCATGAGTGGAGGAGGGGCAGAGAGAGAGACACACACAGAATCCGAAGCAAGCTCCAGGCTCCGAGCTGTCAGCACAGAGCCCGATGTGGGGCTGGAGCTCACAGACAGTGAGATCATGACCTGAGATGAAGTCGGACGCTTAACTGACTGAACCACCCAGGTGCCTCTATACCCGAATCAATTTAAAACATGTTTATGCAAAAATTTTTACCTGTATGTTCATATCAGCATTGTTTAGAATAGCCAAAAATTTTTAGAAACAATCCAAATGTTCATTGGCTGATGAATGAAGAAACAAATTGTGGAATATCCATAAATGGGATGTCATTGAAGGAATAAAAGGGAGTAAGTACTGATACATGCCACAACATGGATGAACCCTGAAAACATGCTCAGTGAAAGAAGACAGACACAAAAGGCCACATATTGTATGATTCAACTTATAAGAAATATCCAGAATAGGGAAATCTATATGATAAAAAGTAGACTAGTGGTTTGGGGGTCCTGGAAGGAAGGGAGGAATGAACAGTGAATGCTAATGGGCGTAAGGTTTGTTTAGTTGGTTGGGTTTTTTTGTTTGTTTGTTTGTTTTGTTTTTAACTGATGAAAATGTTCTGGAGTTAGACACTTGTGATACAACCTTGCAAATGTGCTTAAAGACCACTGAACCATATACTGAAAAGGGTTAATTTTGTGGCATATGAATTAGATCTCAAATTTTAAAAAGGCTGGGGGCGCCTGGGTGGCGCAGTCGGTTAAGCGTCCGACTTCAGCCAGGTCACGATCTCGCGGTCGGTGAGTTCGAGCCCCGCGTCGGGCTCTGGGCTGATGGCTCAGAGCCTGGAGCCTGTTTCCAATTCTGTGTCTCCCTCTCTCTCTGCCCCTCCCCCGTTCATGCTCTGTCTCTCTCTGTCCCAAAAATAAATAAACGTTGAAAAAAAAATTAAAAAAAATTTTTAAAAAGGCTGTATATCATGTGATTCCATTTATACAACATTCTGGAAGAAATAAAACCATAATAATAGAAATCCAGTCCCACGGCCTAGGGGTTGGAGGAGGGCATTAGCTAAAAAGGGGTAGGGAGAGACTCTGGGATGATGGCAAGTTTTATATTGATATACTGATTGTGGTGTTAGTTATACAACCATACAGATTGGCAGACCCATAAGACTGTACACTTAATATGACTCAAATTTAGTGTAACTTATAGTTCAGTAAACCTTACCAAAACAAAGAGTGAGGAACACAATGAATAAGAATGAGAGATCATCTGAATCATATATCACAGATGAACTTTATTTGGATCATATTTTTGGAAGCAGCTTTGCCCAGTAGAAACAACAGGAGCTTAGGCTTCCCTCAGTCCTAAGTTTATCTCATAGGACTGATCCTTTTAGATCTGTGTGTTTGGCAAGATTCTTTTTTTTTTTAATATAATTTATTGTCAGATCGGTTTCCATACAACACCCAGTGCTCATCCCAACAAGTGCCCTCCTCAATGCCCATCAACCACTTTCCCCTTTCCCTCACCCCCCATTAACCCTCAATTTGTTCTCAGTATTTAAGAGTGTCTTATGGTTTGCCTCCCTCCCTCTCTGTAACTTTTTTTCCCCCCTTTCCCTCCCCCATGATCTTCTGTTAAGTTTCTCAGGATCCACACATGAGTGAAAACATATGGTATCTGTCTTTCAATGCCTAACTTCTTTCACGTAGCATAATCCCCTCCAGTTCCATCCACATTGATGCAAATGGCCAGAATTCATTCTTTCTCATTTCCAAGTAGTATTCCATCTCTTTGAGCTTCAGTTTCTTTATCTGTAAATTGCAAGAGAAAGAGACAAGAAGAGAGACTAATGGTTATTAGTTAACTACTACATACGGAGACTAAAATTAATATTTTAAGTTTTTGTTTGTTTTTGAGAGAGACAGCAAGTGAGGGAGGGGCAGAGAGAGAGGGAGGCAGAATCCCAAGCAGGCTCTGTGCTGTCAGCACAGCACCAGTTGCCAGTCTTGAACTCACCAACCCTGAGATCATGATCTGAACCGAAATCAAGAATCGTGATGGATTAAATGGGTGACGGATATTAAGGAGGGCACTTTTCGGGATGAACACTGGGTGTCTTATGTAAGAGATGAATCACGAGGTTCTACTTCTGAAGCCAAGACTACACTGTATGTTAACTAACTTGAGAATTAAAAAAAAAAAAGTTAAAAATTTAAAAAAGTAATAAAAAAAAAAAAGAGTGGAATGCTTAACTGACTGAGCCACCCAGGCGGCCCCTAAGCTGAACATGTTAAAACAATATTGTAATGTTGGGGCGCCTGGGTGGCTCAGTCGGTTGAGCATCCGACTTCGGCTCAGGTCACGATCTCAGGGTCCATGAGTTCGAGCCCCGCATCGGGTTCTGGGCTGATGGCTCAGAGCCTGGAGCCTGCTTCCAGTTCTGTGTCTCTCTCTCTCTCTCTGCCCCTCCCCTGTTCATGCTCTGTCTCTCTCTGTCTCAAAAATAAATAAAAATAAATAAATAAATAAATAAATAAATAAACAAACAAACAAACAAACAATATTGTAATGCTAAAAAAATGTTTATTTAGGGCAGAACAGTCATAAAAATGTATAAGGTTAAAAAATGCTTGAATAGTTAATAAATATACTCTACAAGAACATTTGAAAGCATCATACAAAAACAGTTGACTCAGAAGACCCTGTTTGAGGGTGGAGAATAGTTTAATGACAAAAGTGTGGTGGCCAGAGAAGCATTTATCTGATGGAAAGATGACTGATGCTGGGCTGTGCTGGGGATTGGGGTGGGGGGGTGGGTGGAAAGGGGTGGACTGTGAATAGGTAAGTAGCCTAATATATGCCGATTTTCTGTTTCAGGGCAGCCCAGCTCATGCAGGTCAAATGTATAGCAATGTAACACTGAGTATCTAGCCTACCATCTTGAGCTGAGCTCAGTTAGCAGCGGCCTGATGGAGTTGGCACATCCACTGTCTGCCTCTTTGGGTTTGCGAGCTGAGTTGCCTTAGAGAAGCCTGGGTTAGCTCCCCAGACTCACAGGGAACCCTCTTCTCCTCGGCACTAGGTGACAGCCTGGGAAGGTTTCTCCTCTGTGCAGAAAGGGGGAAAGCCAGGATTTGGTTCAGCAGCAACCAGTTGAAATTTGGTCTGAAAAACCGTTTGCTCTCTTCTCCCGTCATTGAAATGACCTTGAGTTTCACAGGCCCCTCTGTTCCCTCTTCCTTCCTGAAATCAAAGCCATGGCTCTGGCCCTCTTTAACACCTTTTGTCTGCCACACGGTTTTGCACTTTGTGAATATACTGTCCTGTACCTTTTGTATCTGATTCTCTTTTTCCCAGGCTCATTTTGTCTGGTAGATGAAATGTATATTTCTGAGGGCACAGGGATGTCCTCATGTACCTGTGTTTTATCTTTGTAAGCACCTGGGATATCAGGTTTAAACCAACTCCTTATGAACGGACCAGATTTGCTTGAACTCTTAAATCATCTAGTCTCAACCCTCAGATAATTGTCCCTTTAACTCTTAGCAGGGCCCAAGTTCTTTTTCATACCATTTTTGTTGAGATAAAACCATGTACAGAAAGAGATAGGGGGTCTTTAGCCAGCTACAAGCTCTCTTAGCCTCAGTTTCCCACTATAAAATGGGCTAGAGTTTTTTTCTAGATTGCTGTAGAAAAGTAGCGATAATGTAGTACAGCACCACATAGTATCTACTCAATAAATGTGTGTAGTGTTGCTTGCCATTTCCTCTTTTAGAGATAACCATTCACCAACAGCTGTAAACAAAAATAGCATGGGGAAAGTAAGTGGGAAAGGGAAGATTCCTCTTCTATGAAAGTGTTGCCATGAAAACTTTGCAGGATGACTGTGGGGGAAGAAGCCCTATCCACAAACACTGAGAACGAAGAACCCCTGATGGAGTCTGTCACACGGTATTTGAGGGACGTCTGTAGAGTGGGATGTGGAAGGAGACAGATTCTCCTATCTGTGCACTGGAACCTCTCAGTTTGTTTGGCATTTCTGTGTAAGGAAATCAAGTATTCCCTCTAAATAAATTACAGCATTTTGGAAGCTACTGATTAAAGATTTGTACTTGTGAAATTACTTTAAAAGCACAAGTTTTCAGACTTCTCCTTGTTTCACGCATTACTTAATTTTCTAGTTGCAAGTTGGCAACTTGCCCTTTGGAGCAAGAACAGGTGCTTTGGGGAAGTGGGGAGGATTCAGAATTAATCGCATGCAGATCTATTCTGTGTCTGAAAACAGGCTAGGTACCTAAAGCCTTTCTCTATGTCTGTGTCATTTAAGTGCTGGAATCATAAAACACAGGATGAGACAGAACAGTTGTGCGATTGTTTTAACATCCTAAAAGAGGATTTCAGGGTACCATAAGCTGCTAATCATTTTCAGGAGGCAGGTGCAATTACTTTTCCACTTCCATCCCTTTTTATCATTTGAGAGCTCTTACAGATTATTCACTGATTTCCATGGCAGAGGATTTTGGTGAAAAAGAAGTATTCCATCAGAAAATAGCAGTTAAACATTGTTCAGGATGTCTGTATTTAGAAAGAAAATAAGAAAGACAATAAAAAAAAATGACAACTTCTCAAATTTAAAAAATCTCAAGCAGTTCTCGTTAAGTTTTAAATGGTCATTTTATTTCACTTTACTAAGACGCTGGGTTACTAAGACTCGTGAATGGGACTCCATCCAGTTTTTCTCCAAGGAAATCACATGCATTACTCTTCCACGTGAATCCCAGTTATCTTGAACCTTGGTTATCATTGCCTCGTTTTTATCTGCTCCCCGTTCATTGTCTCTGTCTCTGTCTCTGTCTTCCTGGGTTTTAACTCCCTGGTACTGAAGGTTAGGCCTTCATGTCCAACTGTAAACTAAGTTGGAAGCACAACTCTGAGACAGCTTTAGGGCTTCAGAAAGAGTATTATTTTATGGTTTTGCAGAAGGCACGTTCATGAGCGCAGGTTAGCAGCTTCTCATGGAATTTCCTAGAGGTCAATCCTGCTACTTTCCCATCTACCATCAGTAACTACTTTAGCTTTGACGTTTTGAAGAATGTAAAAGGTATCATTGTGGGTCACCTGGGTGGCGCTTAGTTGGTTGAGGGTCCGACTTCGGCTCGGGTCATAATCTCACAGTTTGTGAGTTCGAGCCCTGTGTCGGGCTCTGTGCTGTTAGCCTGTCAGTGCAGAGCCTACCTCAGATCCTCTGTCCCCCTCTTTTTGCCCCTCCCCTGCTTCTGCTCTCTCCCAAATAAATAAATAGTTAAAACATAAATAAATAAAAAGTATCACTGTTTAATTGTAACAGGCCGTGGAAATGCATTTTCTTGTGTTCCCAGCATTGTGGCTGAGGCCCAAAGTAGACATTAAAACCACCAAGAAGCCAATTTACAAGGTCTGGAGGGCAGCCAGCATGGACAGCTGTCCTCCTGAGTCTGAAAGGCTTATCAGGGGGTCCCAGAATCAGCTCTGTTACTCCAGCCGCTCTTCCCTCTCTGCACCTGATCGTTATGGCAAGAGGACTGGGTGGTCACATTTACAAAGCCTAGTCTTCTTGGAGAGAAGCTCTCTTTTACTTTCACACCGGGGTAGTAAGATGGGAGCTTCAGCTTCCCTGAAGCCAGTGCGGCAAGGTCACCCTAGACTCACCCGTTCAACTGGGAATGCTGCCATTTCATTACCCTGTTAGGCAATGGGGTAGCAGAAGACAACTGGAGAGTAACCATGGAGCCAGGAGAAGAGGCAGAGACCGAGAAGGCTGTACTCCAACCACCCAGTGTGGCGAGAATGTGTGAGCTGTTTTTAGGCCAAGCACACCAACAAAAGATAGTATGCTGGAGTCCCACCAAAGAGGGCAGTGTGAGAGGCCAGAGAGGATCACCAGTGGACGGTGGACCCCCCAGTTGGGGGCTGAAGGAAGGGTTAATGAGAAAGGTTAAGTCACAGTTGAATCTTCTCACCAGAAACCAGACATTGAGGAGACCCCTCTGTTTCCTTGAGGAACATACATGCTTGGTTTGGGAGACAGGCATCAGCCATGGACGGACACCTTGTGAAGACACTGCTGACTGGTCAGTACTGGCAAGAGAGGCAGCAGGAATCTTCCCACAAGAGGACTTCAGCTCTCCCAGAGCAGTCCCCTAGGGAAAACCGCCTCCTGTTTTTCCTCTCCTGGCCCCTAGACTTAATGGAAAGAGCTGGGGAGAGGAAGCAGAAGTGTGTTAACAGAATAGTTTGTTTCTCATGGCCCAGACAAGCCTGGCCAGTGCTAGCGAGGAGGAAGAATGCACCCCTTCAATGAGCTTCACACTTTAGTTTTAAGAGGAAAGGAGTGAATATTATATGCAAGAAAGCATTCATTCATTGCATGAGTATTTATTGATCACCTACTATATGCTAATACTGCTCTGGGTGTATAGAAGGATTAGTAAATAAAATAAAAGCTTCAGAGGAGACTGGCACAGTCTAATACTGAAAATGATAGGAAAACTAAAAAACCTGGAAAAGATAGCCTAAAAGGAACCACCAACTAGTGGGGAAAGAGACAACAAAGTACATTTGATGGATCATTGTTTGAAAAAAAAATCAAAGCCATCTCATGGTTCCATCCCAAGGAGTAGAGACTGTACAAAATGCTGTTTGCCTATTTTACCTATTTGACATCTGCATTTAATGGGCACAGGGTGGATGCCAGAGGGAATGAGGTTCACACAGGAAGAAGACTGGCAGCAAGGACAAAGTAGGGAATGAGGCAGTCGAGGAAGCAAGAAAGCTAGGATCATTTCTCATTTTTTTGTTAGCCTAACCTTGCAGTCACTGCTGAGAAACCAGATTAGCTCTTAGAGCTTGAAGAAGCACATCCTTGCCATCCAGCCTTCATGCCACAGTAGCATCATGAGGACCACCTGCATGCAGGATGCTAACCATGAGGGAGGCAAATGTAAAGGAGGTGTGGATCCTGTCCCAAGAGAGTCTAGCAGCGAAAGAAGATCTACACATAAATTATAATTGCGTTATCACATATTTGCATAATGCTTCATAATTTACAAGGTGTTTTCACATACGTTTGATTTTAGAACATCGCTCTCGGGTGGGCCACTCTTTTTTTAGACGAGCAAATCCAAGTTCAGCAAGGTTATGTAAGTTGACCAAGATGCATAGCTAGCAAGTAGATGTCAAACCACATCTTTGAGTTACAGGTATTATTTCCATGACATCTCACTTCATTCTCAGATTCATAAAAAACAGTGTGTGGTAGGTTGTAAATACACAATATTGTCCTAGAGAGTGTCGGGAAACTTTTTCACTGAAGTCCAGATAGGAAGTATTTCAGACGTTGTGGGCCAGAGAGTCTCTGTTACAACTACTCCTAGCTTAGTGTGGAAGAAGTTGTAGACAGCACATCAAGGAATGCGTGTAGCTGTGTGCCAGTGATACGTTATATATAAAAACAGGTAGTGGTTCAAATTTGTCCTGTAGTTTATCTGTCTCTGCTCTAGAGGGTGATATGAAGACCGGCCCATCTCTCCTTGGCACCGGTGTACTTGTAAATATTTAATAAGTAGATCTCTGGGGGAGGTAGAACTGATTTATAATGTTTGCCCATCTCTGTGTTGTAAATACTCCCTGCATGGCTCATTTCAAGCTGCCAGCATGAAGCTACTGCATGATGAATTGGCAAGAGGCATATATAAGCCAGCCCCAGCACATCATTGCCTGAGAGAGTCTCTGAAGACTTCTGGGCTTTGGGTAGGACATCAAAGTGGGTAGGTCATCAGGTGAAGACAGAGTACAGATAGAGGAGAACAAGAGGAACATTGTAAGAATAGACAAGTGTCAAGCAGGATCTGAAAATGATGGCCATTTCATTTGGGCTGAAGCACAGGTTAGGAGTAAGGGGTAAAGGCAGGTGGATGATTGGCCACAACAGTTCTAGAGTGCTCACATGCTTGAGTGCCAGCCAAAGAGCTTGGACTTGTTGAGTGGGCCCCTGTGGTCTCTGAAGCTTTGTAACCTGAGGACAGTCATGGTCAGAGCTGTATTTTATAAAAGATGTCTGTAGCAGTGGTCTGAAATGAGCACCAGAGAAATTGGAGGAAGGGAGGCCTATTAAAAGAAAGAACCATCACTGAGGTTCAAAACAGGTCAGATAGAAGTGATAGCTTAAAACAGTCAACCAGTTTGGTGAGCAAAGTAGGAGAAAGTAGAATAATTTCCTACCCAGAGTAGTGCAGAGTCTGGTATATTCTTTGTCCTGCTTTCTCTCTTGCCTCCAGCCCTTTCTTATTCCTGTTCTTCATAGATTTGCAATAGTCCAGTGCATCTCAAATTTGAGAAGGCATCAGAATCACCTGGAAGCCTTGTTAAAGGAGGGCTTTGTGATTTGAACCCGCATCTTCTGAATTCCAAGTGTTGTTAGTTCCATGACATCTCACTGCATCCTACTCTTCATGAAAATCAATGTGTGGTAGTGAGTTTTAAGTAGAAGAACACTGGGCTATGGAGCAGGGCCCCCCCCCCCTAGAGTTTCTGCTTCAGTAAGTCTGGGGTGAGACCTGAAAATGTGCATTTATAACAAGTTCCTGGTGCTGTTGAAACCGCTGTTTCTGTAACTGCACTTTGAGAAGCACTGTTGTGGAAAATACTCTGACTCTTTGAATATACTCATTACTCAGTCACCTCTAACCCAAGTATGAGTTATTATTCACTCCTTACACTTGTCAGACTGCCCAGTTTTTCCTCATCATAATAAATCGCATCACATCTCACCAAGTTTTTTTGGCAAGAAGCCTCAAAGTCTTCTTTTTCCCTTCTCCTTTATTCCCCTCCCCTAAGTCATTGAATTGTGAAGCTCTTACTTCTGTTTACTAAGTGTGTCTTCAGTTTATATACTGTGTTGTAGCCCCACTGCTGCTACCTTAGTTCAGACACCAGCATCTGATGTTTCATAGGGACCTTCTGGATAGAGCCCTACATGCCTACATGTTCTTCTCTAATGTTCTCCACACTGTGGGCAAGGTGATTTTATAAAACACAAGTCTAATCATGTGACTCCTCAGTATAAAGAACTTGTTTTCACTTGCCTTGGTATAAAGCCCCAAATCTGTAACATGGTCTACAAAGCTCTGGGTGACCTGCATGGCCTGTTTCTCCACACTCGCTTCAGACAACATCCCCTACACTCCCATCACAGTGATAGCCCGTCACCTTTGGAGCCTGTCATTCTTTCTTTGGAAGCTGGGCCTTTGGCATGCAACCTAGAACACTATTTATTTTTCTTCACCTTTTGTTTGTACAACCCCTGGCTGTTCTTCAAATCTGCTTGGGGGTCCTTCCTTAACAAAGGGTTGATTTACCCACTAGATGAGGTTAAATAGACTCACTTTACTTGTCTGTGGCAACTATACCTCACTTCCTGATATCCTTGTCAAAATAAAATTACTTCTCTGAGTGTATGGATTCCCAACTAGAGTCCAAGGTACCTGGAGAGAGAAACCATTTGTCTTGTACATCACCTTATCCCTAGTACTTAGCGCTGTGCCCACTGCATAACAGAACTCAGGATTTGAGGAATGCAGTCCTTCCTTCCTTCCTTGCTTCCTCCCTTTATCTTCATTCCCTCTCTTGAATACTACAGAAAACATTAGTAGTTTCTTACCCAACATTCATTTCCCAGCCTTCTTTGCTAACAGAGCCTTGATTTGTTCAAGTTATTATCTAAAATGTGGCCAGACATGATGAGAACCTCCTCCCCCCACTTTGGAGAAATTCATTGAGGAGAAAGTTTTTTCAGTTTTTGATGTGGGATTAAAAACAAAGCAGACAGAAACTAAAATAAAAGAGTTAAAAAGAACAAAACTATTGACTCTCTAATATGAAAGAAACTCACTCATTCATCCATCTACTCATCCAACAGGGATTGCTTCATGTGAAGCAGTGTTTTAGGCATTGGATACTAGTGTTGAGGAAAAAAAAATAGGATTCTTTCCCTTATAACAAGTAGAAATTGCCCGTGTGTGTGTGTGTGTGTGTGTGTGTGTGTGTGTGTGTGTGTATTGAGAGTGGGCACTGGTATTCCAGACAGAGGGAGAACTGTGTGTAAAAACCTGGAATTGAGAGTCTTCATGATTTGTTGGAAGAACTGAAAACTCTTCACCTTGGTCAGAGCAGAAAATGAAGTGGGAAATGGTGAGACATGTGGCTTAACAAGTGCATAGAGGAAAATCATGAGGGATTTTTTTGGCCATATTAAAGGGATTTATCCTAAGAACAATGGGAAATTTTGGAAGGATTTGAACCAAGTCAAGGAATTGTATGTAATATCCAGGTGGATCCTGTTAGAGATTAACCTGAAGGATGAGAGAGGAAACAGTGAAAATAGAGGAAATTATGGAAGATCATTCGTCCGGTTGTCCTTAAAGTTTTTTCACCATGGAACACATGAAAAAATGATTTTTTTTCTTTTTTGTAAGTTCTTTGAGAGAGAGAGGGAGAGAGTGCATGCACCTATGCACTCGAGCAAGGGAGGGGCAGAGAGAGAGGGAGAGAGAATCCCAAGCAGGCTGCACACTGTCAGCATGGAGCTCAAGCTCACAAACCATCAGATCATGACCTGAGCTGAAACCGAGAGTTGGACACTTAACCAACTGAACTACCCAGGTGCCCCCCCTCCAAAAATGATGTTTTTCTACATATGGTTTAAACTGGAGGGAATTTGAAGCCTCCAATTAGGTTTCCAGCTGTTGGAGGGGACAGGCTTGGGGATAGGTTCTAGTAGGCCAGTAGTTTGTTCAACTGACTGAAGAGTATTCAGTATCTAGGCCTTTCTGCACACCTGTAAGCCATTTTCTGCACATCTGTTGGAAAGCCTCTCTCTCTTAAGACCACTAATGTGAAATGCAAGTAATCTCAAAGACTAGGAGGTGATTTGGCTGATCTGCCACCAATTGCTTTTCAACTTCCTCCTACCTTTCTCTCTCTGCCTGGTCCGTTCCTTGTGGCTTCTAGATGACTCAAGGCTTCCAGATACTTGTGACTTTTACATCACTTTCTCTACCTCATTTCAACTCTACACAGCCAAACCTCCAGGTACATTCCTTCAGAGCTCTACGTCAAGAAGATGACAGTGGGTACAACAGTGATAAAGCCAATTAGTTCAGTCACACTAATGTGTAAGACAATACGGTCTTACCCCACCAGAATACCAACACACAGGTGTCAAGAAGGTCATTAATGGGAGATTATACCGGTGGGATTTTCTGACAGGAACACACTGAAACAATTGAGGTGAAAAGTAGAGAGGAATTGGGAGAAAGTAGCAAGGATACCCACAGAGCCCCTGACTAAACCTTGCTGATAGCAGAGTAATTTGCCAGGTGGATTATGGTGGTGCTTAATTTGCATAAAAAAGGAGCTAGGCCTTGTAGGAGAGTGCGGTGTCTCCAGGCTGTACCTCCATATTAAACAACACTTTGTAGTCAGAGCATTTGTTTCATCAAAAGCCTTCCTGGAGAGCTTTAACAAGCGTTTAGTAATTAAATTTCAAAATATCCCTATGAAGCAGGCAGCGCACTATTTATCTGCCTTGTTCAGAAGGAAACCTACTGAGATAGGAAGAGGTCAAAAGACTTGTGACAGAGGATGTCACCAGAAGGCTGGCTTCTTCATCTCTGGGTTTCACACACATCTGATGGGAGGTGATGATTCAGTTCGGTAAATGCCTCCATGAAAGCCAGTAATGCGTCTGAAAAGATTAAGGACATCAGTTGGGTGAGCAGACTGATGTTTCACTAATTCTGTACACCAGTGAATCTCTGACTTCAATGACATTAAATCCATCACTAGCTGCCTGCAAAGTTTTTACATAGCCAGGGCCCTGATATGTGGACAATCTCGGTCAATTTGCCTGACTAGGACCAGGCATTTTCTCCCCTGGAGCTCCATTTCATTTCTTGGAGATATTTTCCTCCCTAAAAGTAGACAGCAGAACTTCCCTTGACCAGAATCACTAAGAGAGGGGTGTTTTTAGTCTTCTCCTCAACTTTCTCAGCACACGTTCCCCAACTTGTGCCATTGGCTTGATGAGCAATGTATAAGCTAAACAGCAGCATGTATGGCTTGTCCAGGGTCAGTTGAAGATTCCTAATCCTACTTTTATGTGTTACTGAGGTGGAGAAACTCTCTGTAGCTTTGCTACTGAAGGCACCTCATGTGTGAAGAAAATTGTGCCCAGTACTCACTGCTACCAATCATGTTGTGGCAACAGGGGCTAGTGATGAGGGATTTGAAGGAGATAGCTCCTTATCTCCTTCACAAAGCAGTCTGTTTCCCTGAGCTTACACCTGGAAATGGCAAATTTACTATTCTTACCAGTATGATTCAGAAGCCAGGGTTTCTAGAATCTCCAGTTTGTTTAACTCTTGCCATCTCTATCCCATAGAACTTCCTTGAGAACATAGAGACTAAGCATACTTGTTCCCTGGGCCAGGTGACCACACTCCCCATTCCATGGCACGTGACAGGTCGCGATGGGGTTTTGAAGAGGCTTTGAGGACCCATCTTGTGGAAGGGGGTGCTCCCCTGTAGCCTTTTTCTGTGCAATTTTAAAAGCAGCTGTAGTAATTTACTATAAACTTCCCACAGGGCTTTTGAACCTCAGAAGTAGGTTGCATGATTTTACAACAGCAGGGATGTGTCGCTTCTGAAACTCACCTACCATAGCATATGTAATAGTGATGGGGATTTTGCGAGATTCATGTCTGCCTCTCCAGAAAGGCAGTGAATTGTTCTAACCAGACCATATGACCTTGCTGCTTTGAGATTGCTTAAGAGGGAGCGAGGTTTTTCTAATGGGATTTAACTCCTTCTCCACCTTCTATAACTCATGCCTCGGTGTTTATACAGTTTTCTGCACACACACACATTCCTCTTTCTCCCATGTGGACTCACCCCTTGGAGGTTTGAGGCTTCTGGAACATGGGAGCCCCTTCCTCACCTTGGTGCCTCCACCCAGTCTCTCTAACCCAGTGGTTGTCCACCAAGGGCGATTTTGGCCATATTCCTCAGAAGACGTTGGTAATGTCTGGAGACCTTTTGATTGTTGCACCTGCTACTAGCATCCAACAGGTAGGGGTCAGGGTAACACTCTGGTTAACACCCTGAACAGGACAGCTGCCCACACAAAGAATCATCTAGCCCAACATGCTCACAATGCTGAGGTTGAGAGACCATGGTGTGAGCAATGACCGCCTCCTTACTCTGTCCACAGTCCGTGATGTAGACTTTCTCATGCTGTCCCCCACTTCTCCTGTTTCAGATGAGGTGATCCCCTACACCCCTCCCCACCTCATGAGCCCTTCTTTCTCAGGGCTCCACTCCTTTGTGCATACTCCTTTTTCTCTTGCATTCTTCATTTTTTCTTCTCTAATTCCTCCTTTCCTTTGTCTATAAATATGGAGCAGTTTTTCCTAACTTAGTAGGAATCCACAAAATAGGTAGTAGATGACGGATGACTCAAAAACCCTTCTCTAAACCCCCTGAAGTACACCCTCTTTCTTTTTTACTGCAAGATTTCTCATATGACTAGACACGCCTTCTTCCCTCTGTTCTTCCCCGTCCCTATTTTTTATTCTGGATTCTTCTACCTCTGTCCTTTATAAGGCTTTAACTTCAATTTCAGGCTTCTCTAGGTTCAGCATTGTTAACCACTCACTTTTTCATGAAGTTCTCTTCTTCCTTGTTTGCAGCGCGTGCATTTACCTACATCTGAAGCCGCTCTGCTGTTTCTCTTTAATAATTGGTAATGGATGATACACTTGCAAAATTCAGAATTTTTTTAAACTGAATTTTCTTGCCACATGGTGTCAATAACACAACTCTCAGCATCTGATGTGTGAATAGTGAGTTGGCAACAGGTTTTGGGTAGCATTAAAAATCTCTTTCAACAACATCTCTGTAAATCACAAAATGCTGTCCCTGCCTTTGAGCCTCACTTTCTACAGCAAAATGGGGTGGTAAAAGCTTACCATGGTCACCTCTCCACCTTTTACAGCCACATCCCTTCTTCACATCTGATTGGCTCATATTAGACTACCCATTCATTCATTAGTATGACTTCAGCTTTCACTTTTTAAAAAATGTTTATTTATTTTTGAGAGAGAGAGAGAGAGAGAGAGAGAGAGAGAGAGAGAGAGAGGGCAAAGAGAGAGACAGAGAATCCCAAGCAGGCTCCAAGCTGTCAGCACAGAGACTGGCTCAGGGCTTGAATTCACGAACCGTGAAATCATCACCTGAGCAGAAGTTGGACATTTAACTGACTGAGACACCAGGTGCCCCTTTAGTTTTTACTTTTATATGGATGAATCCCATAACCAAATACCCAACTATAGAATTTCTAGAAATTACCTGACCTAACAGACTTATGGTGTGATCTTTGGATTTTTGCTGGCCTCTGTAGTAGGCATAGCCAGACTGGTCTACCCATTGGATGGGCTCTTGCTGAGGTATGACTGGCCCCTTCAGTTTTTTTGGAGTGTTCTTCTGGCATTCAAGGTCCTGGATGCACTGTGGATTTTCTGTCCGCAGAGGCTTCTTCCGTCCTTCCCTGAACCTTCACCATTGTCTAGTTTCTCTCAGAGCATCTGCGTCTCCTCATGGAGCACACAGGGACTTCTGAGGCTCCTTCACATCCCACACAGAGTGTGGTCTGCTGAAATGCTCTTGCATCATTTTCCCTTCTGCTGCCTTCTCCAATATTGTCACTTCTGTGTTAGCTTTTTGTTGGTGCCAAACTGTAGGCTGGGGTTCCTCTAGGGGTTACACACGACTCTTCACTGTGACTAGGAAGGCCGGCCAGGAACTCCTAATGTCAATCATCTTCTGTTTCTTTTTTTTAAGTTTATATATTTATTTTGAGAGAGAGAGAGAGAGGAAGAGAGAGAGAGAGAGAGAGAGAGAAACAGAGCATGGAGCAGGGGAGGGGCGGGGAGAGAGAGAGAATCCCAAGCAGGTTCCATGCTGTCTGCACAGAACCCAAGGTGATCCCACAAATTGTGAGATCATAACCTGACCCAAAAGCAAGAGTCAGACACTTAACTGACTGAGCCACCTGGATGCCCCGGTCTTCTACTGTGTCTTAAGTTTCTTCCCCTACCTCCCTTTCACCCCTGAATCCCCAACATTGAGGCACAGAGGAGGGATGGGAAGGAGGAAATCCAGTCATGCAGTTCCATTCGTAACTTTACTTTCTCCTTTTCCACACTGTTCCTCAGATAAAATAAAAACAAACCAAACTAAACTAAGTTTCCAGGATTTTCTTTTTGTGTCTCTTTGCCTTTCCTGACATGGAGTAAGTACAATAGCCTCCACACCACCTGGGAGGTTGGTTTGGTCCAGGCTATTCTTGCCCTTGGTAATTGAACTCTCTTTTCTGAATGCCTATAACACTTTTAGCCTGTAACACTCACAGATGATGCATTGTTGTATTGTTAATTACATCATGTCCCATCTCCTACCTCCACAGCTTGGTTGCAAGACTTTCAAGGTCTCTGACCCTCGTGATATTATATAGTGAGATATCTGGCCTTTGTCCCAGTTGCTGGCACAGAACTCCTAAAATGCTTGAAGTTTTCTAAGTGCTAAGTGTGATGGGAGCACCTTTTGTTCTCAAGAACTATAGATTGAGTTAATCACCAATGACTAATAATTTAATCAGTCATGCCTACGTAAGGAGACCTTTTTAAGAAACCCTAAATGATGAGATTTGGGAGCTTCTGGGTTGGTGAACACATTGATGTGTTGGTGGATGGCACACCTCCATGCCTTGCCATATAAGTCTCTTCCATTTGGCTCTTCCTGAGTTGTACGTTTTACTAAAAACTGGTAAATGTTGGCAAAGTGTGTTCCTGCATTCTGTAAACCATTCTAGCAAACTCAATAATAATTGAGCCTGAGGGAAGAGGTTATGGGAAATCCCAATTTGTAACCATTTGGTCTGAAATATGGAAGTCCTGGGATTTGCACCTGGCATCCGAAGCAGGGGGACGATCTTGTTGGACTGAGCCCTTAACATGCGGAATCTGTGCTAACTCTGGATGGGTAGTGTCAGAATTTAATTGAAATGTCGGACACCCAGTTGGTGTCTGGAGAATCAGAGAATTGGTTGCTGTGAGGGGAAGAAAGAAGACCCTCTTGTTCAGTGTCAGAAGTGTAAAAATGAGTAAAATAGCTCACTGTCACATCTGTCTTTGCGTTCCCCAGGCCAAGGAGTATACTGTGTGTTTCAGTAGTTTTGATAGATTCTCTCGTAGTGTCAAAGAAAATGCTTTGAATCAGTGGGGGCAAGTGGTCATATTGTGATTCATTTTGAGTTGAAACTCAAGGAAAAGGGTCAGAAACTACTGGTCAGATTCTCACATGGGGTTCCTTCCTCCTCTACTGATGGAGGTTGTTGCATTTCATTTAAATCCAGGTGCTTAGTTCCTAAGTGGAGGTCTTAATTCCTTTTTAATTCTTCAGTAAGTGAAGGTCATGGTATTTTTGGGTTCAGTTGGCTCATGCAGGATTCATGAGTAAGATATTGAACCTCTGTTTTATAAGTTCAGTACCCTGCAAATGTGGATTAGAAGGACCAAATATGGGGAGATAGGAGATATCCTAATAATGTGTAAGTGACGAGTCCAAACCATGATTTTGAGTGAAACTCTCTCTGACATGGTAAGTTACACGTTGTTTAAAGACTATTATTGCCTTAGTTTATGATAAAACTGGTTTTAAAAACTGTTGAAGCTGTTGGCTGATGATGCATTCCTTCCAGAGATGAAATTTACCCCCAGAGTGAATTGCAATAAAGACACAGTACCAGCCATTTGATGTATCGCTAGTGAACTTGCAGTAAGCTGGATGTCACTTGAAACCTCTTCCATGGGAACCACATGAGCTATCGATTGTTTACCTCTGCCATACCTCTAACAGTTAGATATTTCCTTGATTGCCCAAAGAGGAAGATGTGGAGATAAATTGTCTGTTTACTGAGATATATAAAACTAATATTCTCTCTTTCCTTGTCCTTGCTTCTGCCATCCAGCTATATGTTCCTGTGAGGTCTCCCCAGCTAACTCACCAATAATTCCATGTATGGAAGGAAGACAGATAAGGGTAACTGGATTTGGTGTAAGTAATTGCATTTCACTTTCTTCTCTGAGTCCCTCTCTATCAGTTGGATCCAAATGAATATAAAGTCTGTGAATTCATTAGAAACCCCACGTGGTGGCCATCTGTTAACAGATATAATGATTGGCTCACTCAGTGGTGTCAGTACGACCGTGGTCTCCAGAACAGCCGCTTCGGTATCATCCAAGAGCTGGTTAGGAATTCAGAGTCTCAGGCCCCATTTCACACCGACTGAGTCGTAAAGTCTTAGCCATCAGTGTTGTAACAAACTCTGTGAGCAATTCTGATTCACACTAACATTTGAGGACTCCTGCATTACATCTTTGCTACTCAAAGTGTCATCAGCAGAAGCATTGACATCACCCAACGACTTGTACAACTGCAGAATCTTGGACCCCAAGTCAGACCAACTGAATCCAATTCCGCATTTTTATAAAATACCCAGAATGTTCATATGTACAGTGAAGCTTGAGAAACCATGCCCAGTATCTGGTTCAACACTGCACATTGGAATCACCTGTGGTGTTTTTGTAACCAAACCAAAAACAAAACATAGGAAGCCCCAGAGATTTACATTTACTTGATATGAGGAATAGTCTGGGTATTTGGACTCTTAAAGCTCCCCACATTGTTCTCATATGCAGCAAAGTTTGAGAACCATGGCCTTATGTCATACTAGCGCCTGGGAAACCAAATATTGTATGTTTCAACTATTTTATGTTTTCAGATGACCTAACTTCCACCAAGTAATGGTATTTGAATATGATTTGGAAGGCATGTGTGAAGCAGAGTCAGACTCTGTGTTAGCATGCAGTTATTACGTTTTTCCTGTGGAAGCAGTTAAGGGACCCCACTGTTCATCTTTAATTTCCCAGACATCGAGAGGTGGGGGATCCATTTTCCTGGGGTGGAGCTGAGAAGAGAACAGTTGAATTAGAGCTTGCATTCAGAACAGAAGCTCCCTGATTTCCTGGATGCCTGGGGGTAGGGGTAGGGGATGGGGAATAGTTGTCCTGGTAAACAGCTTCGTTGGTGTCATTCCACAAGTCACTCATGCAAATGTCAGCTTGGAGCCCTTCTACGCACTTTGTGACCATGTAATTCCTTTTAAATCCTTTAACAGAATTCACCAGCTAGAGTGGTTTCATTATCTGCTGGTGAATTCTGACTGATCCATCCATGTAAGGTATATATTCATCGTTGTGGCTGAATTGAGCCATGTTTTGTTTAACCTGAGCCCCTATCTTTCAATTTAAAAACTGGATTTTTGTCCATGAGGAAAAAAGAAGTTAATCCTGAGAAAACTACTCTACAGTCCAAACTTATGATCCTAGTTAAGAACAGCTCTCTTTCTCATTGTTACCCCCACCCTTCCTATGCATATGCATTCTTCCCAAGCTTGAGTGCTCAAGTCGTATTTGTGATGATCATAAATGATCATAACATCTTGTGTACTGACACTTGCCCCATCCATGTCTCAAAATCCCTTCCCATTTGGAAAGGCAAGAGTGATTCCTCTACTGCCTGGCCAATAAATAAGAAACAATTTTTTTTTTTCATTTCTTTCAGGAGTCAAAACCAAACAAGAGTTTTATCATATAATTTCATAGATTGGCTTATAGCTACCAAAGAAAGAAAGAGAACCAAATGTACTAAGAAACACAATTTTGTTTTCACATCATATTTGTGATGACTACAGTTTTTTATATTAGGCATCTCTGATTTTTCAGGAGTATTTTCTACACACAAAGGGTTACAATTGCTTTTGGTGTTGGAAACTGATGGTCCAGCCAGGGGACAGATGGGAAGATAAAAAGCAGGAAAAGGGGAGGGTGAAGAAGAGGAAGTGCCCAGCATGGCCAAAGCGGCCACAGATTCCCTGCACATGTAAGATTGAAGTTGCTTCGAGGTCCCTACCCCGCGTTTTAAATATAATTTTGAATTTTCCAAGTGTTTTTTTCCAAGTGTTTTTAGACCTTCTAGGTTGGTAGTTGGAAGATATTAAACCTTTCCCCAGAAGCTGTTGAGATGGCGTCTCGTACAGAGGGATGAATGGCCATTCTCTATAGGATTTTTACACAGTGACTTTTATTCTAAGGAAGCAGAGTAGCCAGAGTCTCCATCCTCCACAAGACCATCTCAAGTGCTTTTTGTAGATTATCTCATTGCCTTTCCCAAAACGGGTTCTATTTAGCAGAGCAGGGGGGGTCATGACAGTTTTTTTTCTTTTTTTCTTTTTTAACTTGGGCTCTCCAACTAAGGAGGTTTCCTTCCTCATTACCTTTGATCTTTCTTTGAAAATCATCTCAAAGAGTAGCCCCCAGTATACAGCAGCTTCACTCCCAGATGGTGCGGGGATATGTACAGTTAGGCTTGCACTTTCAAGGGAGGTGGAAGGAGAGACCTGGCAGCCTAAACTAGACCAAGACAAATGTGATCTTTGTGAAAGCAGGAACATTAAAGATTATCTTCATATACAGTGAGCCGAACCTAAATCCCACATGGAGATTGATAGACTTAGAGACACAAGCTTTGTTTACACCCTCCTTCCTATTCAGTGTGTGTTTATCATGTTTAATTTATTGCTGGTTTTATGCATTTTTCTTTCACTGGTTATGGAGGTTTGTGGCTTGCCTTTTAACTTTGCAAAAGTTTGGTACAATGGAAATTTAGAACACCAAAACATTTTCCAAACAATTGCAAAATGAACTATGTCCCCAACTAATTTGATTTGGAGGAAAGAAAGAACAAAGTCTTGTTAACAGAGAGCCCTAAAATATAATTACTCACACGTGCAAACATGTTTAAGTGTGGGTTCTCAGCGAATGCTTATCATGCAGCACTTTCTTGCTCTAACTGTTGCCCATTAAAAACCTCCTGTGCCATATGCAGGTGTGATTATACAGCCAACTGCCAATTCTCACTGGCTCAAGGATCCTTTTGAAAATGTCCAGATGGATATGAATGTCGGATTTGGCAGTTAAATTATAGAGCCCAATATATCTCTTCTAAGTACTAAGGCACTGAAGCACAGTATCGATGTTTTCCCCCACTCCTAACTAGATTTCAAAAGAACAGTTTGGTTTTTTTAAGCTGGGAATTATATTTCCTCATTTCTTCTGAATCTCGGGATAAACTTTGTTATGGCTTTTATCACTTTTCTTCAGTCCACATATCTTAGGAACAACATCAAAAGCTTTTTTTTTTTTTTTTGGTAAGCCAAAAGTCAGTCAGAAATTGGCTTTTGAGGTGACCGGGTGTATTTAAACAAGTGCAGAGAGAAGGGGGGAATAAAGCAGTGGTATTATAGCTCCCCAGAGCCTGCCATCTGCCCTCCAGAGAAATGAAATGGTTTACGGGAGAAGGACATGAGAACAGAGTGACAGAAAGGCATCTCCTTGGTTCTTGACGATATGAATCACAAATGCAAACATCTGTCACCCCCAGGAAAACAAGGTTCAGCAGCAGGTTGTTATCAGCTGCTGTGGGAATGCGCCACAAATGTCGTCGTTACAATTTCTCCTTGCCCAGATTGGAAGTCCTCAGTGGTAGTCCAGAAACTCTGGGGAATTGGTCATCTTTTCACATAATTCGTGTGACTGATGGGATGTGGATTTGCTTCATCTAATGTGCTGTGCATCCCCAGAGCAGTGCTTAAGGTAGGATTGTTGAGTGCGGTGCTGTCCCATGATAGACCCAGTGCAGCATACGTAGGGGACATGGCAAGAGGAGGCATGAGGAGTTTTAAAGAGCAAGGCATGGGGAGTGGGGGGAAGAAAGGACATGGTGCGTATTTTTTTTGTTTATTTATTATTTGTGAGAGAGAGAAAGAGTGGGGAGGGGCAGAGAGGGGAAGACAGAGGATCCAAAGCAGGCTTAGCACTGTCAATGCAGAGTCCAGTGTGAGGCTCGAACTCAAGAACTGCGAGATCATGACCTAAGCTGATGTTGGACACTTAAGCGACTAAGTCACCCAGGCACACCAGAAATGGTGTTTTTATACAGTTCCTGGCTCAGTCTAGGTATAGAGCAACCGCATGACAGCATTTGTATGGCAGGTTACAGCACATTGATGGTTTGAAGCACAGTTGGCGTGCGGGTCTAGGGGTAAGCTGTCAAGAGGTCTAAGATTCCTATTGTCAATCAGCCAGGTGACAGCCAAACTTCACGTTCACATATTTTATATTAGGAATATGGGTCGGAATAAACATTTTAGATGAAATATATAGGTAAAGTAGAAAAAAATTGGGGAGTCATGTAACTTCATTTTACATTTAAAGTGCTTTTTTTTGAGGATTAAAATTTTTTTTAATTTTTATTTTTGAGAAAGAGAGAGAGAGAGAGTGAGCACGCATGAGTGGGGGAGGGGCAGAGAGGTGCGGGGGAGACACAGAATCCGAAGCAGGCTCCAAGCTCTGAGCTGTCAGCACAGAGCCTGAACACGGGGCTCGAACTCACAAACCATGAGATCAGGACGTGAGCCGCAGTCGGACACTTAACCAACTGAGCCACCCGGGAGCCCCTAAAATACTTTTAAGTGTAAACAGTGAGGTAGGCAGAGGAAGCAGGTAATAAACAAAATTAAAGCAGTGGCCTCACATTTTCTAGCCTGAGGGTACATTCCTTTCAGGCCAAGTCTCTCTGAACAACCTACCCCATCTACTCATTCCTTACGTAGATACAGCTTAAGGGTTTGTCCAAATTGCATAGTTCACTTCGTTTGAACGTCACAGAAATGTGTACTCATGACTCATAGACATCTCAAATGCAGCATGCCTCAAGTTGAACTCCTGGTCCGGCCCTAAAACCTGTGTTCTGTCTCATTGATGGCAAGTCCAGCCCTCCCATTACTCAGACTGAAAACCTCAGTGTCACCCTGATTCTTTACTTGCTCTCAACACCCTACATCCAATGGTTCCAAATATCCTCGTGCTTCTGCTTTCAAAATACTTTCCATCACTTCTGCTGTGGCTGCAGTGGGACTGAGCACATATCCCATCCTCTGTTTTTACTGTAATAGTCTCCTTCTGTTTTTACTGTAACAGTCTCCTTACCAGCACCTTTGTGATGAGCATTATTCAGTCAGAGGAAACTTGCAGACATAAATCGGATGGATCATCATCACTCCTTTACCCCAGACTTCCCAATGGCTTCCTATTTCATTCAGAGTAAAAGCCCACATCCTCATCATGCCCCCAGAGTGCTAACAACCTGACTGGTAACCTCATGCCTTACCTGCCTCCCCCTCGCACCCAACTCCTTGTTCTTTAAATACTCCAGACATGCTACCACCACCTTAGGGCCTTGCCCTGCTGTTCCCTCCACCTAGCACGCTCTCCCCACATGGCTGACTGCCTTGTTCTCCTACTTGATCTTTGCTCAGAAGTTACCTTCGCCCCGCCCATTCTATTTATTGTAACCGAGCCTCTCCAGCCTCTGGAACAGCTTACTTGCTTTATTTCCTTGCCCTTAAATAATTTACACATTTAATCATACTCTACCATATAGTCATTTGCTATGTTCACAGTCTATCACCCCCAATAGACTATAAGCACCATGAAGGCAGGTTTTTTTTCCCCTCTGGTTTGATCACTAATGTGCCCTAACTGCTTGGAACAGTGCTGGCACATAGTGGGTGCTCAATAAATATTTGTTGAATGAATGAATGAAGTCGTCTCTGTCATAATGTTATCAGATCATACTTTATTTATGTAGTTAGTTAGTTAGTTATTTTTAAATGTTTATTTGTGAGAGAGAGGGAGCCTGAGCAGGGGAGTGGTAGTGGGAGCAAAGGATGTGAAGCGGGCTGTGCACTGACAGCAGCAAACCTGACGTGGGGCTCGGACTCATGAACTGTGAGATCGTGACCTGAGCCGAAGTTGGACACTCAACTGACTGAGCCACCCAGGCAACCCCAGATTATACTCTTACATTCCAGAAATATTTATAAGGAGTTTTCACCTTTGTGTGGCATTATATAAACCTGTGTGGCAGGCATTACCATAATCCCAATTTAAAGAGTGAGAACCAAAGGCAAGAGAACTGAAGAATCTAATTTAACACAACAAGGAAGTGCTAGAGCCAGAATGGAAACCTATGTCTCTCCTACTGCAGAACCCAGACTCCTCACCCCTGCTTACAATAGCAAGAAAACAGAAGACCTGGTTACAAAGTGGGCAAAAGATATGAACAGACACTTCACCAAAGAAGGTATATGGAGATAAACACATGAAAGAGATACTCAGCATCATTTGTTACTAGGGAAATGTCAATTAAAAACAAGACAGTATCAGTCCACACCTGTTAGAGTGACTAAACTTGAAAAGCCTAACCATACAGAGTGTTGGTGAGAATGTGGAGAAACTGGAATCTCACACACTACTGGTGGGGATGTAAGATGTTGCAACTGCTTTGGAAAAGTTTAAGGGTTTCTTTAAAATTTAAACAAACGGGTCATTTGCTCAATCTTCTTAACTTCTCTGTGTCTCCGCAGGAGAAATGAAAGCATATGTCCTACAAAGATTTGGGCATGAGCGGTCATAGCCGCAAACCGGATGGAAGTGACTGAAATTTTTACAGGTTTCAACTGATTTCACTCTTCTTATTTCCACCCCATTGTTTTCATTTCCCTCTTCTCTTTTTCCATGGTAAGGCTATTGCTTTACACACTCTAAATTCATTCTGTCCCTGCTAGCTTCTTCCAGAAGATTGTTGAGTCTCCTTGCCTTCTTGCAGACATTAGAGGAATTGCCTTTTCACAGAGTCATGACATATTCCTTGGGGATTCTCAGGAAGAAACAAAATGAACCGGATCCTTCTCATCGTGTGTGAGGACACGCCAAGGACAAGCCCTGTAGGTGTTTCCTTACTTTTCTTCCACCAAACTGCTGGACTCTAAGAAAGACAAGGTCTTGGTGAGAGGCTGTCTTTCTTGCATTTGCTGCTGCTGGTGGAAAGGGAGCCACCCTGTCACCCTTCTCTGGTCTCTGTTTTTAATGCCTCGTACCTTTATGTCACCAGTGGGTGAGGTGGTGTGAACAAGTAAGGGTTCGCAGTTTCTTCCATCAAGTCCCTCCAGAAAGTCTTTGCAGAGTTCTGTGTCTCAGCTATCTGAGTGGTTTGGGAATTAGCAAAAGAAGTTTTAAAAGAGGAACTGGCATTTAAAAGAAAAGCCATGGGGCGCCTGGGTGGCGCAGTCGGTTAAGCGTCCGACTTCAGCCAGGTCACGATCTCGCAGTCCATGAGTTCAAGCCCCGCATCGGGCTCTGGGCTGATGGCTCAGAGCCTGGAGCCTGTTTCCGATTCTGTGTCTCCCTCTCTCTCTGCCCCTCCCCTGTTCACGCTCTGTCTCTCTCTGTCCCAAAAATAAATAATAAATGTTGAAAAAAAATAAAAAAAAATAATAAAAGAAAAGCCATGCTAAAAAGGAAGACTAGGTCAGATTTTTACTTTAGGAACACACTTCTCTACCCCTTCCTATGTAGGCTGGGAACAAGCTAGCGAGTTCATACAGATGGTACCATATCACACTAAAGGAACACATCTTATATTTTTCGGGTCTGTTTTAATGTGAAAGCTATACAAAGAAACACAATGCCAATTTTGCATGTAAAATTCCACCGTTTTTTGTTTTTTTTTTTAAATTATCTGGCTGCTGATTTTTATTGTAGAGTTAAAGGTGAAAAGAAAAGATAATTTACAGTATTCTTTCATCACTTAAGGAATCCAACAGTTATCATGTTTCTTAATGTGTCTTAAAAATAATAGCAGTTTTTCACAGCTCATCTTTCTCAGCTTGCGATGTGCCACATGTGTGATATGCTTTGGAGGAAGCTGGGGTATTACTCTTGAATAGATGCATGTTTATGTGTTGGCCCTGCCAGTCAGTAGCTGGGTGGCACTGAGCCTTCTTCACAGATGTCATGCACATCAGGGGTTGACTAACATTTTCTATAAGAGCCAAATAATAATAGTTTGGGCTTTGTAGGAAAAAAAAATGTCTCTGTTGCACCTGCTACTCACTTCTGCCATTGTGGCTGGAAAACAGCCATAGACAATAAACGAATAGGTGTGGCTGTATTCCAATAAAACTTTATTCACAGTCACAAGCTTCAGCCATATTTGGCCCATGGACTGCAGTTTGCTAATCCCTGATACAGATAACGGTACCTTTCTCCCAGGGTTGCCCTGTGGGCTGTATGCCCTATGTCAAGTGAGTAGAGCAGGGCTGAGTTTGACATCAGCTCTAAAACAGAGTCAGCTCCCTTATCCAGTGCTTCCGTAAGTCCCGGTGCTTCCACCTGTGATCTCAGTTACAATGTGCTCGGGTGAGGGGATGTGTGTGTCAGCACAGTATCAGACTGTTCAGGGAAGAGTTTCTCTTTGCATCCTTTTTACTGCGTGTGAAAGTACTTTTAAATCTCTGAGCACAGAACGAATGACACTTGTTCTTGTTTTTGGTTTTGGCTTTCCTTCCCGGTGTCAGGGCAAGGAGAGAGAAAAGCATTCCCAGAGAAAGTGACCCCTTGGCCCAAAGAAGCCTCTTTATTAAATCTTCCTGTAGAGTTTTGAGAGAAAGCAGAACCGATTGGACGGTACATTTCCCCCCTTCTGGATAGGTTTTCTGATTTTGTGATAAAGAAGGTCAATGTGTATGTAAGATTTGAGTTTGAGAAAAGATGGCATGTTTCAACAATTTCTGTTTGAGCCTCATTCCAACGCGGCAAGATAAAGAAGATTTACAGGAAAATCGCCACTGCTTTTGAGTTAGTAGCAAGAAATAGAGTGTGCCCTATCACTGGTTTAGGCAATAACCCTAAAAGTTAAATTTGTTGGGAGTCTTTTAAATTTTTTTTAGAAAGTGATACATTTCTACTTTACAATATTTGGAAAATGTAGGAAAGTATATAGGCAACAAACAAAGAAACAAAACCCAACAAAGCTTTACTCTCCCCATCTCATGTTGACAATCGGTCTTTTACTCCTTCTCATCTCTTACAATAGATGGAGACCCTCTCCATTGTTTTAGTTTTCAAAATTGGAGTCATACGCCATGTTCATAGGGTTACATCTGTAAGTTGCTCTTTTCACAATAATGGCGTGAAGGGAACACATTCCCATGTCTTTAAAAACTGTGTACGACATGGTTTTAAATGGCTGCAGAGGATTCCAAATGTTGAGATAACACATTTGGAGGCTGACCTTTCAAGACTGCCTTTAGGAACATTGACTCCTCCTCAGCACCTTTGTCAGAATTCGGAAAAGGAAAAGAAAGAGACAGAGAGACAGAGAAAGAGAGGCAGGCAGGGAGGGATGGATTAAGACTCAAATCCGTTCATTTGTCTCCTTTTTAAAGCAGCGAAAGGTTTGGTGCAGGAGAATCCTAAACCAACACGATTGTCCTTTCCAGCAGTCAGAGCTACAGTGAGGCAAGTGGGCAGGAGTCTGATGTGGCAAGAGGTTAGCAGGAGCCCCACGTCAGCGGCCAACCTGTACAAGCTGGGATATTGTCCCAGCCACAGGGCTGCATGGTGACACTTCGGGAGTTGACAGCATCTTTTCCTATGCAGAACCAGCACATGCCTGCCCCATCTTGATTAATTTTGTTGTTTCATCTTAGACATTCTCCTGTCACAGAACATTCCATGCTTGTGTGGAGCCATAATGAGTTACCCCAGGGATAACCTCTTTAGAACTAATAATTCTGTTACTCTTAGAGTAGTGAATTGTCTAAAGATACAAAGCAATACGTTAATAACACTTAATATTATAACATTTGTGTCTGGATGGGTATGAAACATTGTATGTTAGCAATTAACCCCTTTGTTTGTGGCATTGATGAATGAGATTAGAGTTGGATTTAAGGATTTGTTAGATGATAAAGTCCAGTGACCTTAATTACTCTAATCTTATCTGACCTAGATGAATGAAATGTGTTTCCTGCACATAAAATGGTAAGCATTGTTACCTTATCATGTGTAGCTGCTGGTCAGATCTCTGATGTTAAAAACAAGAGTGGAATGAGAAATAATGAAGCAAAGACTAATTTATCCATAAATCTCCAAAAACAAAATTAAAGGTACCTCAGGTCTGGGTCTCATAACATATCCCTTCAATCCTTTTCTAATTTCTACCTAAAATTTTCTTTCTTGCTCCCAATTGTAAGAGTTTTACCTACACATTGTGAAAACAAAAACTTGCAGAGAGAACGTTAAAAAACAAAAAACAAACAAAAAACCATGATCTAATTATACAGATATAACCAATGTTTACATTTTGGTCTGTACCCTTCTAACAAATTTTCTTCCATGCATATATACATAGAAATGAATATTTATTTTCCTAATATGTACGAATGGGAACATATTATACATATTGTTTAATAACATTCTCTTTTTTATGGTAAACAGTATGTCTTGGGCCAATATTGTTCCTCTTCATTCAGAACACAGAGACTTAATTGTCTTCCTCTTCAGAACAGCTGCTCCCACCCCCCCCCCACTTCTAAAGGTCTGTCCCCCACACTCACTGCAGAAGACAATACAGCCTTCCCATATTCTACTTCCCTGACTGTGCACGAAGCTCACCACACAGGCCGTTGTTAAGGATTTCACTGCTAATTGAGTAGGAAAGCAGATGATAGAAAAATAACCACCATGGTAGGTTCTATAGATTTGATGTACTTAGACCTTCCTGGTTCCCTAGCTGGGTGGTCCCTGGGTGGCATGAAAGGCTGTTGTTTGTCATCTCTGATCATGAGTAGAAAGCACATCAAATTTCCCCTCACTTAGGCCTTTTCCTACCTTCACCCTCTGTAGGTCAGTGATTCTCAAGCTATCTGGGAGAAGATTCAGTTGCTTTTTGTTGTGTTTTCCTTCTAAGCGTTCTTTTGTTGTGTGTGGTAGAATACACATCATATAAAGTTTACTCTTTTGCCGCATGTAAGTGTGCAGTTCCGGGTCATGAAGTACATTCATTGTATGTTCAAATACACTCAGTGTGTATTCATACATTGTTGTGCCACTGTCACTACCGCCGTCCGTCTCTAGAACATTTTTCATCTTCCCAAACTGAAGCTCCATGCTTGTTAAATGGTAATTCTCCATTGTCCTCTTCCCCCTGCCCCTGGCACCATAGTTCTACTTTTTGACCCAAAGTCAGTCTGACTGTTCTCGGTACCTCAGGTACCGATTGGAATCATAGTATTTGTCTTTGTGTGACTGGCTTATTTCACTTAGCATAATGTGTTCAAGGTTCATTCAAGTTGTGGCATATGCCAGAATTTCCTTCCTTTTAAGGCTGGATGGCATTCCCTTGTATCAAATATACCACTTTTTTAATCCATTCACTCTGCCTCTTGGCTCTTGTGAATAATACTGCTTTGAGTATGACTGTACAAATACTGTTTGAGCCACTGTTTCAATGATTTCAAACCAGTGAAATTGTCAGATCATGTGCTAATTCTGTCTCTAATTTTGGGGGGAACCACCATACTGTTTTCTACTGAGTCTGTACTATTTTATAGTCCCATGATGGACAAGGCTTCCAATCTTCCCTTTGCCAAGACTTGTTGTTTTCTGGGCACTTATTGTTGCTGTTGTCTGATAGTAGCCATCCTAATAAGTATGAGGTGGGCATCTTATTGTGGTTTTGATTTGCGTTTTTCTAATAATTAGTGATTTTGAGCATCTTTTCATGTGCTTATTGGCCATTTGGGTATCTTCTTTGGTGAAATGTCTATTCAAGTCATTTGCTCATTTTTTAATTGAATTGTTTGGGTTTTTGTTGTTTTGCTTTGTTTTTGACCTCACTTGCATGATAAATTAATACTTTTAGAAAATACAGTAAAATTACTATCACTGAATTACTGGATACCAAGATGAAGGATGTTGAGTCCCAGGACATCTTTTTCTAGCCATAATGAAGTAAAAGGGATCCATTTACCCTCCCACCTTAAATGATTAGGAAACCAGCAAAATATATAAAACAATGGTTTTCAGATATTGGACAAGAGTCCCTTTAGCAGTATGATCCTTCCAGAGAAGGAAAGAAACAAGATGTCTCAGTTTACCGCTTGGAGGCAGGCCAAAAGCATACCTAGGGGGGATCAAACTGATCCATGGTAACATACCTGTATTTCAGAACAAAGTTGACTACTCTGTAAAGAAATACGGCTAAATCCAGGACCCTGCAGTAGGAATTCACAGTCACCACAATCCAGTCAAAAAATTACCAGCTATGCAAAGAAGCAGGGTATATGATCTATAAGCAGAAAGAAAAATCAACTGTTAGAAGATGAACTGTAATAAAAACGAAACAGAAATAAAAGACATAAAATATAAGCCCCATTTTAAAAAATATTAGGTTTAATAGATAAAAAATTATTCTCTCAGGTTGCTGTAGTGGCTTCTAAATGTTTACTCCCAGCTTCTATTTTTATAGCTCCATGGGCTGGTAACAATTCACAGGCCATCACCCCATCAATAGACGACATTTGCTGTAGCCCTGCTTAGACCAGTTTTGTTTTTAATTCCCGGCAGATTGACTTGGATACTTGGTAAGGGCACAATCTGCTTTTGACTACGTTGCCATACAAAAGTCTAGTGTCTCTAAGTGAATTTCATATCTCAAGGAATTCCAGACAGAGTGGATCCCACCTCAATTGGTGTTCAGCACCATGCCAGACCCTGAGGGAACACCTGAGGTGTGGTCCTCAGAGTGAAGTGTGGCTGGGATATTTAGGAGAAGCCTAATTAGCAATGTCATTTTAGATAACTAGAGACACAAGGTTTTAAGTAAAACCCTTCGGAGCCTAATTATTTCTTATTTTAGCATGAACTTTAGAGGAAACTACTAAATCATTCTGGAAATAGGTCCTCAGTTCACAAGATGCTGGGAGCTAATTATTTAATGCATTCAATTGCATGCATATTGTAACTGCAATATGCATTTTATTATGTACATTTCTGTAAAATGTACATTTTATATTGGAAGAGCCCCTGCCGACCTCTAACCCGCTACCCCTATGAGGCAAATGTCCGTGGACACATTATTCCAGAAAAGAATGGAGTGTTTTAGGTTCTGTTAATTAGCAGCTTTCCTTTATACTCTCAAAGATTTCTTCTCAGCCTCTCCAGGTTCACTAGTTAACTAATACATGTTAACTATCTATAGCTGTATGTCTCTGCATGTTTACTTATTTCATTTATTCAGATCTGCTCAAGAAATGTACAGTATCTGAGGGGTTAATTTAAAAATTACACAATTGGCCTCTGATATAATTTTCTAGAAGACAGCACTGTTGAATTCAAGTTAGATAGTTTTTGTTATTTTCTGTGGCAAAAGCATATCTGCCTGAGGGCAAGGAGTAGGGTCCTTAGGTGTGGGCAGTGGAATCATTCAGCAAGTGCTGGTTGCCTCACATCTCCATCATTTACAGAGGCTCATCATTCTCTTTGGTTTCCCCCAGAATCATCAGGGTCCATTTCCTAGGATGGGGCCATTTTGATCTGTTGGTGAGGAAAACCATTAGGTGGCAGAGCACAGAGGGATGCCTGCCTTATCTGGGTGTTGGCACATAGACCTCGAGTGCTCAGAAGAATGACAGAGGTCATGCCCTCCCTGGGCTAGGTCAGAAGTGAAAGAGTGCAAATGGTCTTTTCATTGTTTTCTTAACTTAAATTCAAGTTAGTTAACATGCAGTGTAGTCTTGCCTTTAGGAGGAGAACCCAGGGATTCATCTCTTACATATGACACACAGTGCTCATCCCAACAAGTCCCTTCCAATGCCTGTCACAAATTTAGTCTGTCCCCCCAACCAACACCCCTCCAGCCACCCTCAGTTTGTTCTCTGTATTGAAAAGTCTCTTATGGTTTGCCTCCCCCTCTGTCCTTATCTTATTTTCCTTTCCCTTCCCCTAAGTTCCTCTGTGTGTTTCTCAAATTCCACATATGAGTGAAATCATGTGATATCTGTCTTTCTCTGGCTGACTTATTTTGCTTAGCATAATACTTTCTAGTTCCATCCACGTCGGGCCTGGTTAGTACTTTGATGGTCATCTTTTCATTTTGTAATCTCAAATCCATATCCCTTTATCCTCCTGGGCAAAATAGAATCTCACGGTGATTACAATCATGTCTTAGAGGATGCTCTGCCAAGATACATAAAGAGGTGTCTGTGACTTGGGCATTCATATCTGAAATGCTTGATGAGTGCCCAGCCCAGCTACAGCCTATCTGCACAACAGCACCTTTTCTGTTGTCAGTGAGACACTGATCTGTGGGTTGCTAAGTTTCTTTATGAGTTTCAGTAGGTGTTCCCTCTGTACATGTGGAAACTAAGGTGACGAGTGGCCACTAGGAATGAATGCTCTAATTACTTTTGGTGACAGTAAATAAAATTAGTTAGAAATGGATCGGAAGTCTTGTCTATCAAGAAAGGACTCTTTTAGTTATCCTAAGGTCTGGCTAAATGGGCTTTCTGAAATGAGAATGTAATATTCCTCAGAGACTGAGTGTTCACATCGAATCACTTTCATTTAAAATAATCATTTAGGGGATGGAGGTGAACTCTGTGTTAACTAGAAGTGGCAAAAATTGGATAATAAGGACTTTATTTTTTGTTTGTTTGTTTGTTTGTTTCTCTGCCTCTTAGCTTTCCTCTTTGGCATTCTCTAAACTTATATTATTGGTCACTTTTGTGTTGTTGTTTTTCCTTTCTTGACACCCTCAGCCAATCCCTTGGTTTCAAATATCACCATTGGTTTGTAAAAAAAACAATCGAATCTCTCTTTACAGCTATGGACTTCCTGTTATATGAGTGAATAAATCTTTATCAGCTGAGCCATCTTGGTTTGGTTTTCTCTTGCTTGCCTCCAAAAGCATCTTGACTCTTTTTCTCCCTGAATAGGAGAATGAATCACCCTGAAGCCAACTCATGAGCATGTCACTATCATGGGCAGTAGTAATCTTTGGTAGTGCCCCACTCCCTACCAAAACACTGCAAATTTGTAATGTAGCATGTGAGACTTTCCTGAATTTTGTCCCAGCTTGCCTTTACAAGCTCATTTCTTATGTGCTTCATTTACATGGTTCCTTCTGGTGAATAAAACACTTTAAGAGCTGCAGGGGCTCAGGGAAGAGGGGCTCCCCAGCCTAACGGCTTTCTAGGCCCTGAACCAAAGCCCACTCCCCCTCCCCTGCCCCCACTCCACCTCCAGGGACTGAACATGGAGCTAGCTGGTGTCAGCCCTTTTTTGACCTAGAAATTCACTTCTGTTTGGGAGACAGAGGTGATTTTAGAGAGTTCTTCTGTGTCCCATTTTAGAAAAAGGGCAACTCAAATGTCCTAAAAGGTGAGAATTGCTTCTGCAAATATGACTCCTAGACCCCTGAATTCCAGGATCAGCAGGCTGTGCCCTCAAGATATGAGGTTCTCCCCTGGCAGCAGCAGACATACCCAGAGAATGGTGAAGCCGCAGGACCAGCTTCAGTGCATGGAAGAACAAAGAGAAACAAGGCATTCAGGTGGCCAGCATGAGGGGACGTAGCCAACAAGCATCCAGTCGCTGTCACACAGATGTTTGGGCTGCAGTATGAGAAGAACTCAGAGAGCCTTTTCCTATTTGTGACTGCAAGCTCAGGAGTTCACCCAGTTCCTGTAACCCTAAGGGAGAAACTCCCCACCATGAAAAGAGAATCAAGCAGTCTCCCTGCAGTGATGTCCTTTTCTGCAGACCCCCAGCTGGTTCCAAAGTTCTCTGAGCAGAGTAACCATGGAAACTAACCAGTCATCCCAGTCTCCTTCCCTCTTCCCCTTGTGACTCCAAGAATAGGGGTCATACCCCTCAAGTGCTCCTTGGGTCGCGTGAGATCATGGGTCTGAAGAATGCAACTGGAAGTGGTGTCAGGGGAATAAGGTATTTACACCTTCTCATTTGGTCCGAGAGCTCCTGGGGCTAAAGAAAGTAATCCTACTGACCACAGGAAGTCCCAGGATTCTTAGCACACTGCACATTGATGACCATGTCAAATTCCATGACCCACAGGTCTTCCAGACCTTCCCATAGCCAGACTTTTCCAAATCCCACGCCTGCTCAGAAAGTGTTAGCCCAAAGGACGCATGTTTTCAGGCTGCAGAAGCTTCATTGAAGGTCAAGTTGAAACTGCCACTCCTTTCCAAGCCCAGGACATTCTTAGCAGCAAGTGAGAGAGAGAACCAAAGCCTCTCTGAACACACAGATACTTGCCTTTGGAATGACCTAAAACCTCTTATACAATAGCCCCCACATCCAGTCATCCAGGGCTGTAATTCCTTTCTGAATGCCAGCTGCCCCAACTCTGTGTTCTGGCACCAGTACCCAAACTTGCTGCCCCCATGTGTCCCTGGCCTAGGACAGGCCTAGGGTAGAAAACAAACTGGTTCTTTCTGTGGGCAGCCTGGCCAGCTCTACTCCCCTGCTGTTCTATGATATTGGGACAAATACATTCGATGTCCACAAACCAAGCAGTTATCTCTGTCTCCTACTAGGGCAATAGCTCTTTGGCAAATTCTTATATCTTCCTCCCTGCCTCCAGCCCCTCTACTAGTGCTGGATGGAGATACCCCCCACCCTGGGAGAGAACCCAGACAGATTGTCTCATGAGTAGTCTGGAGCATCATTAGCACTCCTTTCAAACTCTCAAATATCTAGCATATGTTTTTCTGTAATGAGAAAATACTCACAGTAGCACAAACAATACAGAATGCTGGGGTACACATGTAACTCCCAAGAAACCATAGTTTATACTATGATAGTTCAATACCAAAGCCCAGGTAAGGGACTTGGGCCCCAGACACATGTGGCAGCTCTACTTGTCCTTGTAGGATATAGAGATGTGTCCTTTTCTCCAGATGACCTGGTTTCACCTTCTATGAACTCTCAGTCTGGGCCCATAGAACCCAACCACTCAGATCATAGGAATCCTGAGCAGATAGTTTGGCTGAAATTACAGGAGGAGTTTTTATAAAGAATAGAAGAGAAATCAGGGACAAGTGGTTATTCTACCATACTCCCTCCAGAATATGAAAATTTATTAACAGGGACTTCGGAACCAGTCCAGAGATTCTCCTTTGTTAGCAGATGACTCCTAATGAAAGCTAGGTATTTGGGCAAGAAAAGCCATCTTCTTATGGTATCACTATGCCACACTCTCTGCTCCTAGGGGCACTTCCCTCAACCCCAAGATGTCAGGGGCCAGATATGCCTCCTTGGATTTGCAGAAATGATAAGCTTAGAAATGGAGAGGGCAGATGTCCCCAGTTGTTCATCTAGACCTGGTCTTTATGTGGTCACTGGGCCAGACAATATGTCAAAAATCCCAGATGATTGAAACTTCTTTCCTGACCAAACCATCTTCAGTGGTCTTGACTGAGGGGAGCACTTCCACAATTCTCAAAAGTTGTCTGCAGAGCATTTTCAACAGCAGTTGGCAAAGAAATGCCCAGGCCTTCTCCCTGGGATAAGCATGGCAGGCATCAAGCACAGCATGGAGATGACCAGGATGATCCCAGGATCTGAATGAACATTTCCATCTTCCGTCTAAGTATTACTGGGGATGACATTCCAAAAGCAGTGCCCCACAGATGGGCCCTGGTTGGGATTTGAATTTGGGATGGTCCATAATGTCATGAAGGGAGATGTCAATTTAAATGTCAACACAGGATCCAACTCTCAGATGATACCTTAAAAGATGAGAGGCTTGGTGTGACCTGGAGAGATGATGAATTACACTCAGGTGGCTCCAAGATGCTGCCTGCTTAGCAGAAGATGGTTTCCCTGCCATCTGGTGAGCACCCTCAGCAGGAGTAAGGCGTGGACTTCAGGCCATTCCCTCCTGTGTCTCAAGGTCCAGGAAGCAACAATTATTTGCAAAATATCAGTCAATCAGACCCATCAAAGAACTAATAGCCATCTTTGTCATAGTCACTGCTACCTGTCAGTTCTTCTAGAAACCCCATTAGCCTCAACACAGCTCCTCCAGTTTGATACAGCCAGGGCAGAAGTCCATGAATAAATCCCTGGCAGGCTCCCATGTGCATTCTGCTTGTATGAATTCTTTGAAACCTCCTACTATGTGCAGTCTAGTCATCGATGCTGAACTTGGCCTTGGGGGACCTCAAGCTTCTCCAGATCCTGCTGTATGTGGTGGGCCAGACATTGGTACTTGAATTAAATAACCCCATCTTAGGATTTGCTGCAACTCTGCTCGTTGATCTGCTTCTGTGAAAAATCTAGATGTCTTCTCTCTAGCCTCCAGAGCCCTTCCTTTCCCAAACCTGCTCTCCATGATGATGTTTTGAATATCCAAGTTTGTAATATCCACTTCTCCCAGACTGTACCATCATACCATCAAGACTGCAGTTGACTTAGATGACAACTCCCCTCTAACTCTTACACCCAACCTGCCATCAATGACCCAGCAACTTTTCACTCCAACCATATGTCCTTCTTGAATGCCATGGAAATCAACATGCTTTTCAGTGGGGCCTGACTTGATTTCATACAAACCTATCATGGGTCATGGGTCCCAGGTGTCTTCAATGACACCTCAAGGACACACATGTTTTCCCAGGGGTTTCCTCCAGTATGAATCTCTTCCATAGCAGGTACCATTTCTTTACCATGGCCTGAGTGGAGGCAGGGGAACTTTCCTCCTGCCTCCCATTGGTGTTCCAAAAGACCATCCCAGTAACCTACCTCAAAAATTCAACAGGGGTATCTCCTTGCAAGCCTGAAGGCCCTAGGGGTCTTGACTGCTTCACTATACAGAGGAATGGCGTGCTTTCTGTGTTTATGGACCCAGATCTCTAGGAGGTCATAGAATTAGAACTGGCCTTTATTACTCCATCTGAGAAGCCTAGTTCAGACACTTAAATAGTTCCCCTAAGGAGAAGTCTCAGGCCATAAACAGCAAGGGGGTCCTAAAGCTGGGTTCCTGGGTTTTTGCACAGAGTATAATAGCAAACCAGTCTTCAAATGGCACTAGAATTACCTGGAATGGTGGGTCTGGAGTCACTAGAAATTCTGGCCATCCTTCCAGGTACAGGCCCATCCATGCCAGACCTTAGCCCAATGAAATCACTGACCTCTCTTAAGTAAAAGCAAAGTGTTAATAAAATGCCCCCCCCCCCAAAAAAAGGAAAGGATAAAGAGAAAAAGAAATTAAGTTATGAAAAGTTGCATATAGGGTAGGGATAGCAAGGAAATCTTTTTTTTTTTTTTTTTTTTTTTTTTTTAAATAACGAAGTTTAGGAACACCTGAGTGGTTCAATGGGTTGAATGTCTGACTCTTGATTTCAGTTCATGTCGTGATCCCAAGATCCTATGGTCAAACTCTGCACCGGGCTCCACACTGTGTGCAGCCTGCTTAAGATTCTCTCTTTCTCCCTTCCTCTACCCCTCTCTCCTGCTCACGCAAGCTCGCTCTCTCTCTCTCTTTCTCTCTCTCTCATAAATACATAAATACATACATACATACATAAAAAGTAAGTAAATACATAAATTAAAAAAAAGAAATTTAGGACATTTGCTTTTCAGTTTAAGCACTGCTCAGCACTGTCCCCCTCTCTAAATATACAAATAGAGCTTCCTCACCCTTCGCCATCTGCTCCTTAAGTGTTTCCTTCCCTATGCCTGCCCTCCACCCTGGTCTGTTCTTCTCTTGCTGCCTGCTTCCCCCCGGCTGCTACAGTGGGCAGTATTATTTTGGGAAGATGAATCCAGCAGGAGCTTCTCTCCCCAGCACAGCGTCCTCCTGGTTTGGGGAGGCGGGATGAGGTCTGTCTTTGGGGTGCTCTGTGCCTTTTTTCTCCCTTGTGACTTTATTCACTACCTTCCTTAGCCCCTCACTCTCGTTGTCTGTTCTCCTTTTCTTCAGAATTCCCAGGTGAATTTTATTAATGTAGGAGTGGAACAGATGCTAAAAGTTATCCAGGATTTTGTTTGTGTTTTCGCATTTTTGAATTTTGTGGTTACTTCTCTTTCTTCCTCCTCCCACTCACAAAGCATTCTGTGTAACTTCCATTAAATTTGTTATAAAACCACTTGCTGGGGCTGTGGCATGAGAAGAAGGAAATACACTGTTTCTTATAAGATTTTTTACTTTAAGTCTCAATCAAAAACTGACTTCCTTGAGACTCTTCCTGGTCTCCCTGGGAAGACCAAATGCCATTTTCCTTTGGAACTTGCTACTGATATCTAACACTTTCTTCTGCACCCCCTTCGCTTTTTAAAATCTTTCCTATAAGCTGAAGCTGTATGAGAGTTGGGTCTGAGTCTGATTCAACTTTGGATGCTCTGCAGTGTTTTGCATATAGACGTTCATTGAATGTTAGGCAGATGTGTAAATTTTTTTTCTTTAACCACTTTAAATTATCCCTCACATGGGGGATGGTGGAGGAAGCAACGAAAACAAGTTGGGACATGATACTCAATTTATGAAATTAGAAAAAAAAAAAAAAAAGGATCCCGAAAGAGGATATAACCTGAGCTATAAATAGCTTCAGAGAAACCAAGCAGCAGATAGATGACAGAGGTATTTCCAAGAGCTTACAAGGTGCTGAGGGTAAAAAGCTAGTCTTCCTAAAAAAGTGAGAGAAGATGATCAGATTGCTTCTTTTAAAAAAAAAATTTAATGTTTATTTATTTTTGAGAGAGAGAGAGAGAGAGAGACAGTATGAGTGGGGGAGGGGCAGAGACAGCGGGAGACACAGAATCCGAAGCAGGCTCCAGGCTCTGAGCTGTCAGCAAAGGGACTGACGTGGGGCTTGAATTTATGAATCAGGAGATCATGACATGAGCCTAAGTCAGATGCTCAACCAACTAAGCCACCTAGGCACCCTAGATTGCTTCTTTTTATATATATATATATATATATATATATATATATATATATATATGAAATTTATTGACAAATTGGTTTCCATACAACACCCAGTGCTCATCCCAAAAGGTGCCCTCCTCAATACCCATCCCCCACCCTCTCCTCCCTCCCACCCCCCATCAACCCTCAGTTTGTTCTCAGTTTTTAAAGAGTCTCTCATGCTTTGGCTCTCTCCCACTCTAACCTCTTTTTTTTTTTCCTTCCCCTCCCCCAAGGGTTTCTGTCAAGTTTCTCAGGATCCACATAAGAGTGAAACCATATGGTATCTGTCTTTCTCTGTATGGCTTATTTCACTTAGCATCACACTCTCCAGTTCCATCCACGTTGCTACAAAAGGCCCTATTTCATTTTTTCTCATTGCCACGTAGAATTCCATTGTGTATATAAACGATTGCTTCTTAACAGTGCAGCTAGGCAATATTGGGGTTATTGTGTATCTTCATCTGTCCAGGCTGCTGTAATAAAATACCACAATAGAATGAGTGGCTTCAAGTAACATTTGTCCCTCACAGTTTTACAGGCCCAAGGTCCAACATCAAGACCCTAGGATATTTGGTGTCTGGTGCAGTTTGCTTTCTGGTTCACCAATGGCTGTCCCCTCACTGTGTCCTCACCATATGCCCTTCCTGAATGCCATGGGAAACAACATTTTTTTCAGTGGGGCCCGACTTGATGTCACATAAACCTATCATGGGTCATGGGTCTCGGGGATCTTCAATGGCACCCTGAGGACACATGGGTTTTCCCAGCGGTTCTCTCTAGTGTTAATCTCTTCCGTAGCAGGTACCATTTCTTTACAATGGCCTGAGTGGAGGCAGAGGAACTTTCCAACAGACAGAAGGGGCTGGGGTCTCTTTTATGAAAGCAATAATCCCATTCATGGACCCCATGGATCCATAGATTGGATCACCTCTCATAGATCCCACCTCCTAAAACCAGTGTCCTGAGGAGTAGGTTTCAACATATGATTTTGGGCGAGACACAAACATTCGGTCTATAACATTGTGTGTGGTTCTGCCCTGGCTCCAAAAACCACCCACAGCCGCATCAGATCAAGTGAAAAATGAAAAGCCATGCTGATGATAGCCCTATGCTGCCAATGGATCCTCTTAAAGCTGGGGAAGCCGGGATTTAAGTATCATTCTTTTTCACACTGTTTCTCAAGAAAAGTTGGAGGTTAAAATTTTGTCAGGTTCACTGGCATTACAAAATGATTCTTTTGTGGCATCCCCAAATTATTTTCTTATTCAAAGTAGCTTATTTCTGCCAGTCCCTGTTTAGTTAAATGAGGGCTTGGAAGTACAGTTGCCTATAGAGAAGAGAAGAAGGCCTGTGTATCTCTCTGTTTCAGAAAATACAGTTACCCTTGAACAACACGGGTTTGAACTCTGTGGGTCCACTGATAGACAGATTTCTATTTTATCAATACAGTGGGGAACTGCAAATGTATTTTCCCTCCCTTATGATTTTCTTGATAACAATTTCTTTTCTCTAGCTTACTTTAAGTATATAATATATCCTATAAAAATAGGATGAGAATATCATATACATATATATATATATATATATATATATATATATCATGCAAAATATGTGTTAATCAACTGTTTGTGTTATCAGGAAGGCTTATTGGTAGTCGTTAAGTTTTGGGGAGTCAAGAGTTATATGCATATTTTCAACTATTTTTCCAGAGTAAACTGTATTTTGAGTGCATGCCTACTACTTTTTGTGGCCGTCTTTTTTTTTTTTTAGCATATGTTTTCTGCACTGTATTTTTATTTACATTTAAGAATGAATGTTCTGAAGACTCTTCATTTTTAAAATTTTTTGGGAGGGCACCTGGGTGGCTCAGTCTGGGCATCCAACTTCAGCTCAGGTCATGATCTCACGGATCATGGGTTCGAGTCCCGCATCCGGCTCTGTGCTGACAGCTCAGGGCCTGGAGCCTGCTTCAGATTCCGTGTGTCCCTGTCTCTCTGCTCCGCCCCTGCTCACACACACACACACACACTCTCTCTCTCTCTCTCTCTCTCTCTCTCTCTAAAAAATAAACATTTAAAAAAATTCTAAAAATAAATTTTTTTTTAATTAAACTTGTTTAGGCATTATGACGACAGTAATCCAGAATTAGTCACAGGCAAATGGATACAATAAATATGTGCTTTTAAGAAATCTCATGTCCAAGATTCTTAGCTTCTAAATGCACCAATAACGAGGAAGCCCCATGACACTGATGCTATGGGCACCAAACGCAAGCTACTGCCAGTTCACCAGAGTTTGGCCCTCTCCTGGGTCTAATGCTCTCTAGATATTCACAGGGGCACTCACCTTAAGTAAACACAACTTATGAAAATTTTAACTTGTCAAAGAGAAAAGCTGGCAGAAGGACATATCGGCTCAAGGAAGGGATCCTTTGCTCAGTCAGTACTTTAATTAAAAACTTTCTTTAGAGCACTTTCAAGTTTGAAAAACATTATTTCTCAGGAACTCTGGATTTTCTGGAAAGGTGATGTACCTGTAGTCTCTTCGCTGTTCTAGCAGAGACCTTGGCAATTTCGGAAGCTAGTTAGAAGTAGAATAAACAGCTAACAATCTGTGCGATGTACTGTGTGGCTCTTGAGTCCAGAACAAGAAACCAAAGGAAAAAAGTAACTCTTGTAGCACTGATTTGTGGTGAATCCATTTGGAGCCTCAAAAAAGCTGTTTTGTTTTGCTCCTGGGGAAATCATGTTAAGCAGCCTACTCCATGTAAAGTAGTTTGGGTTTCTGTGAAGAAAGAACATATCGTTGGGTCTGGCAGAGAAGCATATTACTAGGGAAAAATCGGATCATCAGAGAATATTGCAGCTTAAATGGTCCTTAGCATTTTCTTAATGAGTCCAAATCTTTCATATTGTAGATGCAGAAAGTGTGGTGGGCATCTTAGTTTTGTCTGCCAGGCAGGTCTTCTCTGTTCTCGTCAGCATTAAAAGATGGGCTCGCTTTCAATGAAGAGCTCCAAAGGGTTATGTGGCATTATTCGCCTCATTGGTACAAGTTTTTTGAGGCGGTTCCTCTGGAGGTTCTTCACTCAGGTCATACCAGGGACATGCAAGTTTGGCATGTACACTGGGTACCAGGGAAAAGCAGTTCATCATGTGAATTGAAAGAATGCTCCACGTTTATGGTCGTCATCCAATGAAGCAAGTTTTTGATTTTGTGTGTGTGTGTTTTGAATCACTTTGCTTTGGCCCAGGGTGGGGTAGAACAGAGAATGGAGTTACAAATTAAGTGGCATAATCCTGCATTGACAGACGTACAAATTTAAATGTAGCTTTGGGTGTGAGTTAGTGTGTGTAACATCTGAGTCACCCAGTTCTTCTTCTTAGTTTTCTTCTTAGACTTCCTTTTATAGTCCACCCTAAAAAATGAGAGATAAAACGTTCTCTGGGTTGAGATCCAGGTCTCATATTCTGATCTACAAAGATGCAGAATTGAATTTGCTGCAGTGGCATGTTATAGAGATATGTTCTATCTGGAAAATAAATAAGATATTTCTGTTAAAAATAGATACAGAGATTAGTGGTGGAGAACACTCATTAAGTTTGTAGTCTGGGTTAATTTCATTTAAGAGTTCCAGGAGTTATGAGGCTTAGTGACAGGTTACAGAAATATTTGGAGGATAAAGAGCTCATCAAATCCAGAAAAAAATACAAGGGCTTTAAGGACTTTTCAAACACACACACACACACACACACACACACATACACACACACGTGTGTGTGTATGTGTATGTGTGCATAGATGTGTATAGATATCTATGCATATGTACTTAAGAAAAAAGAATCAATGACCAAGGTTTTAAACTTTCAGACTTGTATCTTGTCTACTTCTATGGGAGAAAAGAACGTTATTCTGAGCCACACTCACTGAAGCAAGCAGACCAAACAGAAGGGCGCCCAATGCTTTCTCAATGGCCATATTAAGCGCTGAGCTCCTCTGCAGGTTAAAAAGGAAGACAGCCTGTCCTGGGTACAAATTCTGTCACTCCTATCTTAGCTATTATGTGGCCTATTGAAATTATTCTACCTCACATTCCTTCCATTCCTCCATTCCTTCCACTTAAAGGGGGAGAGGATAACAGAGTGAGTATGAATTTCTTATCACAAAATGAACTTTAGAAACCATATTTAATTTTAAAAACAAACAAACAAAAAACCCCAAAACCCAAAAGTTGAAATCTATTCAACATCTACTCGTGTTAACTGGATTTTGTGTTTCTAAAGAGTCCTGCCTACTCTGGACCTCCAAGGGCAGGGAGCCCCGCTTCAGTATCTATTTACTACCAGTTCAGTAGTTATTTATGGGATCTAACACAGGGAGAGACAGTGGTTCTTAAAAGAGAGAGTCTTAGGCTTATGGGAAAAAAATTGAGCTTGACATGATTTATCCCTACCTCTGGAAAATCATTACATTTCCTTGAGTTATGATTTCTTTCTGTTAGATTGTGTTATGGACCAAATGTCTCCCTTGCCTAAATTCCTATGTTGAAGTCCTAACTCCAGTGTGATGGTATTGAGAGCTGGGGCTTCAGGTGGCAATTAAGTTTAGATGAGGTCATGAGGGTGGAGACCTAATGAATGGGATTAGTATCCTTAATAAGAAGAGAAAGGGACCTCTCTCTCCTTTTCTCCCTCTCTCCACCATGGAGGGACCCAATGAAAAGGTGGCCATCTGGAAGCCAGGAAGTAAAGCTCTCACCAGGAACCAAACTGGCTGGCACCTTGCTCTTGGACTGCCCAGCCTCCAGGACTGAGAAATAAATGTCTATTGTTTAAGGTACCTAATCAGTGGTGTTTTGTAGTGCCCAAGTTGACTAAGACAGATGGGAATAAGAATACCAACCTATTTTATAGAGTTGTTAGGTCACAAGTGAGACATTGTATATAAAATATTTGTAAAATTTTAATCAATAAACAAATTGCAAGTACTGTGTTAGGACCTAGAGAGATGTAAAGGTGAACTAGACACAGATCTTATCCTCAAAAAGGTCATATTTTCCTAGGTGAGGTAAGACTCCCGTATACCAACTATGATAAAAAAGAAAAAGGGCCATATTCATTCATTCTTCATTTATTCATTCCTTTAACAACTATGTATTTAACATCTACTGTGTGCCAAGTGCCAGATTTGGGGCAGCAAATATAACTCAGGCTACTAGTAGTCATGTTCTGGGGGAGTGAAAAATTTTACACTGATTGTCAACTGCGCAGGGGGTTGGCACCCCTAATCTGTGCATTGTGCAATGGTCCACTGTATTTTATCCGATCTACTTGTCATTTGTCTAGATCATATCTCATAACTTCCTCTCCATAGGTACATATATACATATATATAGTAATTACTCAGTCCTCAAAGTCCTGTCTGCCTCATTCCAGTTTCCTGTAAACATCATAAATGGACATTGTTACTAGTCATCCCTTTCCCATCTTGGATTAATATTGTTATTATCATCCTCAGACACAGAATAGATTATAGTTAAAAACCTATACTTTAGAGTCAGACACACAAAAGTTCACATCCCAATTCCACTGCTTATTAGATTTCTGACCTTGACAATATTGCTTAGGCTTTAAGAACCGTAGTTTTGGGGTGCCTGGGTAGCTCAGCCTGTTAAGCATCCAACTCTTGATCTGGGGTCAGATTACAATCTTATGATTCATGGTATTGAGCCCTGCATCAGGACTTCTGCTGACAGTGCAGAGACTGCTTGGGAGTCTCTCTTTATCTCTCTCAAAATAAATAAACTTAAAAAAAGAACCATAGTTTATTTATAAAATGGAAGCAATAATATCTAATGAGTTTTTGTGAGAATAAGAATGTTCTGAGATTTTACACACACACACACACACACACACACACACACACACACACACGCACGCACAGTATTTAGCACAATACCTGACATAAAGTAAATGATCACAATAGTCATTTAAAAGAGAAACAAAACAGCCCTCTCTTACCCATTGTCTCCCATGGATGTGGTATTGAAAATTTGCTCACTGATGCTGTTCTTTTGCATGTTCTTTATTAAAATATTCACAAACATCAAAATATAAAGCAAGATACACAACCTAAAAGTCAAACTATGCAAAATTCATCCAAAATAAATGGAAGTGAAAGTCTGAAAGGAAGTAACAAGAATAAATATTTGTAAGTCATGACTGCATACAAAGGCTTTCAAAGACATTAATCTATTTACTCTTTGGTAATAAGCCTGTAGCCTGAATATTATTCATCTTCCCCATTTTACAGAAACGAAAATATGACTCAGATAATTTGAGAGATTTTAGCTAAAATCATCCAGCTTGTTGAGTGGCGGGCGTGGAGCTCATGTTCAGGTCTTGTAATTCCAAGTCCCTGGGGGTGGTTACTGGTGCCCAAGAAATCCTTGCAAGGCTAGAGTAACTTCCAAGTGATTAACCATGTTGGTTGCATTATGAGCCTCCCTTCTACTTGTTGATTATGAGGATTATTAAAGAAAGTTACCTAAGCTTATTCATAAGGCATCAAGCATTCTTGCTTATGTGACAACTACTAAATGTACAAGGCTTCCTTTGGAATGGATTCCAGAGGAGCTAGAATGTAATAGCCTTGGTGGAAAGTAAGGTCTCTGCCTTGGGTGGGCTCCTTTGATCACTTATCTGGTGTTCCGCAAGGATGGTGACCATACCTTATTCCAGGTGCCAGTACAGAGCGTGGGACACAGGAGGTACCAGGTGGGGGTCTGAGGACCAGGTCCTTGGGCACTATGACTCATATCAGCATCACCAGTTTTTTAAGCTCTGCTTTTCCTGTGTGAATGGAGCAGACATCAGCTGTCTTGAGAAAACATGGCACATGTTCATTTTTCATTTTTGATTCTGAATCCAAGCCACCGACCTGGACAATGAGATGACAGAGCCTTCCAACCTCTACATCTCCCATCAGTTCTCCTCTCTTTCTGGTCCCTTTTCAGAGAAAGCTTCTTCTGTAGAAGCCTGAGCCAGGGCTATGGGCCCTGTTTGCCTCAATAGGGAAAATAATTTTAAAATCAGGATATTAAATCACCTTCTACTTTGAGTCTCTTGGATATCAGTCTGTTAGGCTTCAACCTTCCCCATGGAGGAGAATATCCCTGACTGGCAGGGCGGTGCGGTGGCATTAGCACCAGCTTGGAAAGGATCTGTACTAGGTCGAAATATCTGTGCTATTGCAGAACAGCAGCTGAATTTATTGACCAGTTGCCATACTGATCACTTTCCACACATCGCTCTGCTTAATCCTTGATGAAGTATTCTGATGATTATTCCTGTTTTCCAGATGGGGAAGTTGGAGGAGAAAGGTGAAGTGACTTATCTAAGGTCACAGAGAGTAAATGGCAGATCTGGGATGAAACAAAGCAGTTGGACTTCACAGTTCACACTCTTAACCACATGACCTTGGGCAAAGGAATGACCCTCTCAGCTCTGCCATTTCTTACCAGGAAAGTGAACAGAGGAACAATTACATCATTACATTGTTAGGAAAAGTCATTGGGATACTAGATGAAAAGTGCCTGACACTTAATAGGCTCTTAGAATGTATCTTTTGCTGGGGTGCCTGGGTGGCTCAGTCAGTTAAGCATCCAACTTCGGCTCAGGTCATGATATAATGCTCCGTGGGTTCGAGCCCCGTGTCCAGCCCTGTACTGACAGCTCCAAGCCTGGAGCCGGCTTCATATTCTGTATCTCCCTCTCTGACTGCCCCTCCCCCACTTTCTCTCCCTCTCAATCTCTCTCTCACTCCCTCTCAAAAATAAATATTTAAAAAAGCTAAAAATAATCTGTTTAGAATATGTCTGTTCTCTCCTTTCCCTCACATAACCTGATTGACGAGTATTACGTCTTGAGCAATCCTTTAGAAATATAAAGCTAAAAATTAATCCAAACCATGCCAGAGCCAATGACAATAAAGTCGATTTATTCAGACTTATTATTTTGTTTCATTAAAAGACCTGTCTCCAGTGTCCTTGTCAGACCCACAGAGCCAACCCAAACTGAAAACACACGGAGTGATTGCAAGCTCATTATTGAAACACAACAGACACTTCAAGAATCAGGAAGCTCCTTTTTTAAAGTGATTTGCTTCTTAGCCAAAGCAGACATGGTCAAATAATACAGCAGTGCAGCTGTGGCCTTCAGGGCGCACAGTGGGTCTTCATGCTCTGGAGCCAGTGGAAAGTGAGGGTGCACTTGCCAGCTGGCCCCGACACTCTCAGGACAAGATATGCGTGGCCTTGCCTTCCAAGTTGAGAGCAATTGCTGGCAGTACACTGTGAGCTTGTCAAGTTAAGGGAATTTTTTTTTTAAAGGCCCATCACTGTTTTTCTTTCTTTAAATGGTAGCCACTGAAAAGTTATGCAAACACCTCAGCTGTGGAATATTTAATCTGACACTTGGCGTGGCTCCCTTGTTGATCCAAGATGTGAAGTATGTAGTATATGCCTTGGAGTTGTTTCATTGCTTACTCAAAAAAGATGAGCCATTTACTCATCTGAATTAGTCTTTTCTTCACTTTTAATGGGGTCCCTACCTGGATCCATCCTTGGTTCTCCAATAGTAAGGTGACAAGTAGGGACCACAAGGCCATAAGATGAATAGCTCATTTAAGCAGGTGGGTGGTTTTAATACTTTTTACCTCCCCCCCTTTTTTGGCCCTGCTGAAAGCTGTAGGAATCCCTGTGGTTGTGGTTCTCTGAAGGTTTGGCAGCCTCCATGGCTCTGGTGTCTCATTGCCAGAACTTTCCTCTCATTTTACTTGTCATTGGGCTTTTAGTAAGAGGAGAAGGAGCATCTTGCTGGGGTCTTCCCCCCATTCACATTGGACATGTGTCCTGGCTACATGTGCTCCTTCTCTCCATTGGGGAAGTTTGCTCACCCTTCTTCTTCTGAAACTGTCTCACCGAGAGATTTGTTTACCTGAAAGGGGAATCTCCTGCGGTTCTCTCTCTTTTTCTAAACGTTTATTTATTTATGTATTTATTTATGTATTTATTTATGTATTTATTTATTTATTTTTGAATAAGGAGAGACTGAATGGGGGAGGGGCAGAAAGAGACGGAGACGCAGAATCCGAAGCAGGCTCCAGGCTCTGAGCTGTCAGCACAGAGCCCGACATGGGGTTCAAACTTAACAAGCCTTGAGACCATGACCTGAGCCAAAGTCGGGCACTTAACCGACTGAGCCACCCAGGGGCCCCTATTGTGGGTTCTCTTTGAATACCAGTCATATGATTTCTGATCCCCAGCAGGTAAGGAGTACATTGCCACCCCTCAGAAAACACATTGGTTGCAAGAAAAAAAAAAAAGAAAGAACTGAGTTAGTGGGCAGTTCACATTTCTTACCAAGGGCAGGGAAAAATGTGTTCCTGGCCAACATTCCAAAGGGAAGGAGAACTTTCCAAATGTTCCAAAGCTGAAGAGTTCTAACAGTTGCTTAGTGGAAACAAACACAATTCCAAAAGTCCCATCCTTCCTGCCGCTGGGTCAGTAAGGCTGAAAAGCACTAGAAATCATAGGAAAATGCAGACATTTCTTCATTCCTCTCCACATCAGTGCTCATTTGTTACAACACCGATATAAACATCAGGTTGCTGTCACTCAGCCCAGGTGATGGCATAATTCTGCTTCAGAGAAATACTGAAACAGCGCTCATCCTTTAAAAAATGATGAGTGCTAGATCTCAAGTACTGGACTCACAACTAAATAGTATATAGCGATGAGACTGAACTATTTACTCTGTGAAAAAATATAGATTAATCTCCCCCAAAATAATACTGAATAAAGGAAACTGAAGATAAAAATAAAAGCTATATCATTCTATTTATATAAAAGTATGAGGGGCTCCTGTGTGGTTCAGTCAGTTAAGTGTCTGACTTCGGCTCAGGTCATGATCTCACAGTTCATGAGTTCAAGCCCCACATCGTGCTCACTGATGTCAGCCCGGAGCCTGCTTTGGATCCTCTGTCCCTCTCTCTCTGCCCCTCCCAGGCCTCTCTCTCTTTTTCTTTCTCAAAAGTAAGTAAACCTTTAAAAAAATAAAAGCTATATGAATTTATTTACATAAAAGTATGAGGGGTTCCTGGGTGGCTCAGTCAGTTGGGCGTCTGACTCTTGATTTCATGTCAGGTCATGCATGATCTTGTCGGATTCTCTCCCATTCTCTCCACCCCTCCCTCGCTCACACCTATGTTCTCTCTCTCACACACACACAATAAATACATAAACATTAAAAAAATAAGAGTATGAAATACGACAAAAGAAATTTGTGCTGCTAGAAGTCAAATAGTGGTTAATCAATGGTGGGAGTCAGGGGAGGGATGTGAGTCCCGGGTGGATGCGTTAGTGGGAACTTCTGTGGGTGTGGATAATATTTTGTTTCTTGACCCGCATGCATTTCATAAAGTGTGCTTCATTAGTCATTTGATGACAATTGACCAAATTTTACACTTATGATATGCATAATTAAAATGCTTTTTAAACGTTGAAGTAAAATTAAGGACAGCAGTCCTTGAAGATGTGGAAGATTCAATGCATAGATGCTATGGAAGGGATGCCTCGTTTAGAAGGGGGCTAGAAATACTGAACAATGTTGGGGCCTTCACTAAAAAAAAATTTAAATAAGTATTTATGTTAAAATTGTAATAGTAATACTAAATATATAATACACTCCACTGCTTCAAAGTCAGCAGAAGTAAGAAAAAAATAAGATTAAAGAAAATTTCATCAAGTTAATAGAAGATAGGCAAGATGTGAAATAGGAGATAAAATGCACAGTGAACAGAAACATTAAAAAGGGATAAAAGTCGCTCCAAATATATCATTCTTTACAGTAAAATATGAATGAATTAAATTCGCCGTTTTAAAATTTTTTTTTTTCAACGTTAATTTATTTTTGGGACAGAGAGAGACAGAGCATGAACGGGGGAGGGGCAGAGAGAGAGGGAGACACAGAATCGGAAACAGGCTCCAGGCTCCGAGCCATCAGCCCAGAGCCTGACGCGGGGCTCGAACTCACGGACCGCGAGATCGTGACCTGGCTGAAGTCGGACACTTAACCGACTGCGCCACCCAGGCGCCCCTGAATTCGCTGTTTAAAAGACACAGATTATAAAATGAGATTAAAAGATCCCCAGTCCAGATCTTGTTCCAAAATACCATTCTCTAATAAAAGCAACCTTGGCTACTTGGAGATGTGCTTGATTTCGAGTTAGTGGGACATTTAAAAAAAATACCTATAAGTTCATGATGGTAAACAAAAATAATTGAATGAATAAATAAGGATGAGGAAAGAATTACTCTTCCTTACAGAAAATTCCAGTTAATAAATGTAGAAGGAACAAGGAAAAGAGAAAATACCATAGAACACCATAATAATTGCTGTAGGCAAGATCCACAAATAATTGCTAAAATTAGTGGGTAAAAGTTTAAGAGAAACAGGATATTGCATAACTTCAAAGTATCATCCGTTCCCAAAATACAGTGAAGGAACCTGGCAGATAAATACCTTAATCAGATGTTTCCAGTTAACATCCTCAATAGTAAGACATATCAATATCATTTGAACCCTGATATGATGCATTGAGAAGGGCAAATCTTTCTGGTATTCCTCCCAAGAAGCATAATAAAGTTAATCCAATCCTGAGAAAATGTCAGACAAACCCAAATGGAGGGACATTTGACCAGATGCCTGACTAGTAGTCTGCAAAAGTATTAAGTTCATAAAAGATAAGGAGCAAACCAAGAAACTATCACAAACTTGAAGAAACATGACACCGAAGTGTCATGATCAGGATCCTGAATTGGATACTAGAACAGACCTAGTTAGAGAAAAAACAAAAACAAAAACAAAAAAACAAAAACAAAAACAAACCCTGGTAAAATCTAAATGATATCTAACAGCATTGCACACAATATTAATTTTTTATTTTTCTAAAGTTTTTATGGTCATATAAAATGTCAACATTAGGAGGAGATGAATAAAGGGTCTATGGGTATTCCGTACTCTCTCTGTAACTATTCTCTAAGTCTAAAATCATCTCAAAATATTTTTTTTTAAATCAGACTTAAGTTGTAGAGATTTCAGGAGCTTTTGAATTTCTCCGTTATAATTGAAATGCAAGAAAATACATCTGACAGATTATTTCATTTTCTTTAACCAGAGGGAAACAAATTTAAGATACCATAGGTTGTGGCCAGCTGGGAGAAATGGGAGAGACTGAAGCATGCAGTGATGTTGTACCATGAGATAAGGATACACATCATTACAGTGTTCTGGGGGAGTTAATGTCCTGAGGGATCTATTCAAAATAGATTTCTTTTTTAAATATTCATGGTTTTTGATCTCTGAAAATCCACTTCTAAGAGTATGTTTTAAGAAAATAATTGGACAAGAGTACAAATATCATCTACCAGGGTGTTTCTTTTTTCAATGGTATTTACAACTAAGGCAATGTTGGCTTTTATTTCTTTTTTTTTTTTTTTTAACGTTTATTTATTTTTGAGACAGAGAGAGACAGAGCATGAACGGGGGAGGGGCAGAGAGAGAGGGAGACACAGAATCAGAAACAGGCTCCAGGCTCTGAGCCATCAGCCCAGAGCCCGACGCGGGGCTTGAACTCACGGACCGCGAGATCGTGACCTGGCTGAAGTCGGACGCTTAACCGACTGCGCCACCCAGGCGCCCCTTTTATTTCTTGTTCCTTTCAATTCTGGATGTGATTCTGGAGTTAGGATACCAAATTGCCCTTCTTAAGATGAAGACCTGACAGAGCTCCACCTATCAGAAGATAACTCATACATAGTGTATCCCCTATTTTTGTGCATGTGGGTTAGTATTAGTTGTTTACTCTCAAAATATTAATTGTTGACATTAATGAGCAACAGATGGGAGAGACGTAGGAGTAGCCTGAGCCAGTGGTCCTCCAACTTGAGCGTATGTCAGAATCACTTGGAGGTCTTGTTAAAGCACAGATTGCTGAGACACATGCCCAGAGTTTCAGGTTTAGAGGATCCAAGAATTTATTCCCAAGTGTTACTGATGTTGATAGCCCAAGGACCACATTTTGTGAACTACTGCTCTCGGGGAAGCCTCCTGAGTCATTTTCTTTCTTCATGGAGTAATTGACCAGAGAGAAATCAGAAAGAGACTGAAGGGAAAAAGCCATTTCTGCTCTGACATGCTGCCTTTCTTTTACTTTCAGAGGGACATTTAGAGCATCCATTCAACATATGTGCTCTGAACCCTCACTGTAACAACTTCCTCTTGCTATATAAGAACAAAGAGTAAAAAAGAAAATAAACAAAACCACTTGGGCCTGACCCAAGTTCTCCTTGCAGCTCATCTAATGGGATCTAGTTACCAAAGTCCCAGTATCTTTCCAAAAAACACACAAGCACACTTAACTCTCTCTACTACGTTGACACGAAAGTCATCCTTCTAGGCAGGACTCTGCCCTTCACTTTAGTGAAGACGCTAAAATCTTCAATATCTTGGGCTACACTTTTCCCTCAGTCTCTCTACATATGGGCTTCTTATCAAAAGGAAAAGAGAAACAATAATAATGGACTTCTAACATAACCACTTTGAGAAAAGATACAAAGAAAGAAGCATTTGGCACTTAGGCCAAAATGTGACAAGGTCATGGTCTGATCACCTCCGTCCTTAGGGAAGATTGGGAATTGAGTCTTTCTGGTTGATCCGTTGCCAGAGAACACATCAGCAGTTTGAGCTGATGACTACACTTCATGGTCTAACTTCGCATTTCATTAAATTACAAAATGTAATTCAATATAACTGAGGTAATGAGGCTTAATGTGTTGGCTTGCTACACACTAAAAGTCTCAAATCACCGTCAACCATAATTCAGCTACTTGGGTGTCTCACCTACCATCCTGGCCAGGTCCCATCTAACTTAGGAACCTTTTTGTTCTCCTTTATATACCACAATACTGATTTTATTTCTTTAAATGCATCGTAAGTTTCCAACACTATATTTGCTCTAACAATTTTTAATCAGAACAATCACCACCAGTTCTTCCATATTCAGTTTTTTTCCTTTTACCTTTATCAAATAGCTTGGTAGTTAAGAACATAGTCTCAGAACCTTATCACCTGGGTTCAAATTCCGGCCTTGCCATTTTTAGCAGTGTGACTATGGGGAAGTCACTTACATTGTGGGTGAGGCTTATTTTCCTCAACTGTGAAGTTTTCTCAGATAAATTAATTAATATAGGCCAGATACTTAGAACTGTATCTGGAATTTGGCTTATACTTAAGAAATGTTAGCCCTTATTAAATATTAATTCCTTTGATGTTTTGGTAGCAATTTCTGGGACAATCCTATTTAGGGACCTGTTCCCCTAAATTAATACAACCTCATTTCCTAAATAAGTGGATACCTGTAGCCCTTAAATAAAAGCTGACTGACACAAGATGATTATAACATGGAAGCTTAAATTTAGCTTCCAACATTATTTTTGTTGGAGTGTAAAAATGGAAAATCTTTTAGTATTAAGTATTGAATAATTCATGGGTGACTTATGTGTCAGGAGCAGTCTGTGGATAGCCGACCTGAAAGGTACCAGTATAGTTGGGCCTGCTGAGACTTGCCTGCCTGAGGAGTTGCTGGCACTGTCCTGGGCTGACTCAATAGGGCCTTATTTCCTTGGGGCCCTGTAGACTCACAAAAGATTCCCACCCACCACTTCTGCAAGATCAGCAGCCTTATGTGTGGCCAGAGAGGTCAAGACGGGTAAAGACCTGGCCGTGTAGAAAAAAGAACTCTGGGGACCAAAAACTGGTGTTTCATTAAACTGAGGTATCAGTATGGATTCATGCAGATAAATATTAAATATTTGGTTGCCAGCCACTGTGATAGATTTTAAGTTTGATGACAGGCAGTGAGTGATGAACAGTTTTCAACAATGCATGAGAGCAAGTCCCTAACTAAAAAGAAGGTTTATGCATTTTTCTAACTCTTTTGGCATATAATATTATATAACACTGTGTAAGTTTAAGGTGTACAGCTTGTTAATTTTATATACTTATATATTGGAAAATGATCAGCAAAATAGTGTTAGCTAACACCCCCATCATGTCACATAATTACCATTTCTTTTTTGAGGTGAGAACATTCATCTACTCTCTTAGCAACTTTCATGTGTATTATACACTCTTATTACAATACAGTCTTATTAATTAACTATAAATCATCATGGTGCACATTAGTTCCCCAGAACTAATTCTAAAAAGAACTTTTAATTTAGAAAAGAAGATAAAAGATTTCTGTAATTATTTTTCATTCTTTATTTTCATATGCAGCATCTTTTATTTTCTTTCAGCAAATTCATGGCCTGCCAATGAACAAAATTTTATAATATATACTATGTTACTATACTATTTATGTAAAACTTCTACTTTTATAGGATGTCTTCATTCCTTTGCTAAGGAAAAGCACTATCACAGTTGTATTTTAATTACATTTTTTGATTACTAGTGAGAGTGAATATTTTATTGTCCCTTTGTAATTCTTCTTTTGTGGATTTCTTATTTAAGGTTTTTGCTCTTTTATGTATATAGTCATGTCTCTTTTGAAGTTAAGTAACTCCATTATGTGTTACATGTTATGAGTATGTCCTTTTTTGTGTGTCCTTCATTGATAGTAGCATTGTTATTTCATATATAAAAATATATTTTTATGTTGATAATCTATTATTTTTCCTTTTGTGACTCTGCCTTTGATGTGAAGCTTATAAAAACTTTTATCATTCATCAGTATTTACTAATATATGAAAACAGTTATATGTTATTTTCTTCGTACTTTAAGGGCGCTATTGTTTTACAACACTTTTAACCTACATTAAGCATATTTTGAGGTATGATATGATGGAGAGAAAATGATTAGCTTTTCAATTAGTCAATCAACCTGATACCCTTTATTGAATAATATAACATTACATGTTAATGTTCTCAAAGGTAATTTTTTCTAGAAAATTACATATTTTATTATTTATTTTCCTTACACATTTTTGTAATTCTGTTCCTTTGTTTTTTGGCTCCATATTGATGGTAAATTTGTAATGCTTACTTTATAGAAAAAAAAGAACAATAATTCAGTCTTTACTCATAGCATGGCTGATCACAAATTTTTTACAATTTGTTATTTATTAAAAATTTTTTTAAACAATTTTTTTTAGTTCACAGTGAATTATGATAGTGCCACATAAATTTTTAGGTTTATAGTCACATTTTGTAAAACATTTATTAAGTTACTATTACTGTAAGATTTCATTATATTTCAAGCTTTCTGATGCTGTTAAAAATCCTAAATATTATGAACGGATGATACTTATCACCCAGTTTATTAAGTCTGTATTAGTTTTGAAGGGATCAGATTTTTAAGTAGCACTTTTCTTATTCTAAAAGTAACATGAGGTCATGTCAGAATGACTTAAAAATACAGTAAAATGTCGAGAAAATTATAATTATTATGAATTATATAAACTAGAAGTAAGTATTTTAACTTTTTAAATGGGAATGATCTGATAGCTATATTTGAATTACATAGAATGGTAGGAAACTGAATTGAAATCTACAAAACTGTTAAACTTCAGCCCAAATTCTTTAAAACTAGATAGAACAAAGCGCAAGCTGTTGCAGTCTAAAAATTCTCCCAAATTGAAAAGATAAAAATCATTAAGATATTGGGGTTATTGTATTTTTTCACCTGCATGCCTCTTACACGAGAATAAGTTTAAATTTTCCAGAAGATAAAATAAGCCAGAAAGTGTTTGGAAAGAAAGGAATCCACTCAGCTTCACAAAATCTCCCTTGCAATGTGGAGGTCCATTTATTGACCCCAAGTTAAGAAAGTCTCCTCATCACATTCTGATAGTTTTGTGGTGCAGAACAAGGATTGTGGCATCACATGATGTTGCTTTCTCATCTCATTTCTGCCTCTGTGTATTTTTTTTTTTTTGGTTGTGTATATTTAAAAAAAAATACCTCAAATGGGAATTTGGGGGCATTTTCATTTCTCTCTATGGCTCAAACAGTTTTATTTACTGTAGTCTGCTGGGGACAAGGACCATTATCTGTTTTTTTCCAATTAATACATCTTTTCTGGGCACTTACTTTCTGCCTAGAACTATGACAGGCACTCTTCTGGGTGAGTGATCCCTGGAGACTGTTGGCAGCAGGCAAAGTAAAGATCTCCACCCTTTGTGCCTGTTCCCATAGGCCCATCCCCATGCTGTTTTTCCATACCTTCTTCTTCCTTATCTTTCAGTATTGCTCCTTCCATGTCCCTGAACAACCAGTGAAACCATTCACTGGTGCCCAAGAATCCACATCTGTTTTTTCCTCAACTTTTTCTCTTCCTACACAGAGTCAATGGCTAGATGCATTGCCCCAAACTCCACCCATTAGCAGGATTTTTCTTCACTGCCCTTTTTCTGGACCATTGTTGAGTAAGACTGTAGTACACTAAGAGTCCATTTGCAGTGGGTCCCTACATTCCAGACTGACTTCTCTGTGAATCATTTGTCTGTTTTTCCCTGCTTCATCTGGTCTGAAGGACTCCCATGCAGGTGCAGATGTGGGCTGAGGGAGAGAAGGCTATGAAATACTGTTTGATGACATGGTAATTTTGGCTACTTGGTTGTATAGCCTACTCGTGTCTCTGGTCTTGCGCGTTTCTGATCCTGGATGCACCACATCCAACTTTAGATGGGTGCTATAGTGACTTTATGACCAGTGGCTTTGTGGACAGAACCCAGCTGTAACGGACAGCTGTGGCTTCATGGTCACTCATAGCCCAGGTCAGAAGCGACTAGGCCTAGTAAGAACTGTACTTTGAATGGTATGTATATGGTTCTAGACTTCAGATGGCATGACCTTGCTCCAGAACTATAGCATTGTACACTTGTGATTTTTCTGAAAGGGATGGCTGTAAGTGCCACGGAACATATCCTTTTGTCACAGATGCCTGAATACCCTCATGTCTGTGGATTTTATTTTACAGCATTAATTATGCCACGGCTTGTATTTGCTGATTTGGGTTCCACCTAAAGCTCTCAGCCTTGTGTCACTCAGTAAATGAATTAGAGCAGTATTCCCAGGTGTGAAATATGCTGCCTCTAGAACCCATGCTTCTTTACTTAGTGGGAAGAGGGGAAAGGGGCAATAATCTGTCCTTTGCTCTAGAGGAATATCTAAGCATGCTCTGGACTAGAAGAAAATCTCACTGGATTCTTAAAAACCCCACTGATGTGGAGGGAACGCAGATCTTCATAGACTTTATCTCTTACACTCAGGAGCAAAAGTGTTTTACAATGGCCATCAAATCCAATGCCATTGTGATATTCTGTGGAATGTCCAGATATTTATGGTCCCTTCATGCCACATTATGATAGAGTTTGGAGACTCGATAGAACCTTGGGGCAAGACCTTAAATATTGTCCTTATTGTCTGAAAGGGAATTGCTTCTGATCCTTCTTCTTGATAGGGATGAAAAAGAATGCATCTGCCTGACTGTGTTCCTGAGGTCAAATGTTGATCTATTGGAGTCAAAATACCAAATCTATCTATTGGAGTCAAAATACCAACTGGGGCTAATGCTTGGTTGAGTTAGTGGAAGTCTAGCTTTATCTGCTAGGATCCTCCGGCTTTTTGTAGTGGCCAGACTGGTGAATTAAATGGATATAAGAAAGTGACCACCACACTAGGTGTGTAGGGGTAACACCAACTGCTGACATTCTATTCATGATACAAAACTCTTTTTGATTTACTCTCTTGAGTAGAGGAAGGACCAGGCAGTTTCCTAAATTTCTACTTTGCCTTCCCCGTTATAATAACTACTTCACCATAGGCTAAGGAATCAATATAGGGTTTCTGCTAACTCCTACATTTTCTGAATGGAGAAATGACCACTAACTGGATCTTTTGTGAACCAGACATAGGACAGGACTCCACTTGCTATCTGGCACTCAGACATCACAACTCTAACAGAGGACATGATGATGCTTTAAGTCATTGGCTCTCAATGTTAACATAGAACCTTTGCCCAGGACTCCCCAAAACATTTGATTATTCATTCCCCTTTCCCCAATGTATGGTTACCCAAAGGGAGAGAATATTTTTTCCCTTCTGATTGGAAGACTCAATCTTGTATTCTTGCCCTGTGGTGCTGCAGTTCCTTTCTTACTAGAACATGGTTTCTCTTTCTGTCAATGAGCTTGAATCTAAGATATAGGCTCAACTTTAGAAATTGATCTTTGTGAAGCAGACTGATGGGGGCTGAGAATTCAGCCTTCTCTTGAGCCCTGTTGCTCTTATCATTAAGTTCTGGGCCTGGTTCTCAGATTCTTCTGGATACAGCTAGAGAGGAGTCTCTTTCTGGGCTGCTACTAAGACCTTCGAACGTTTACATTTAATCTTGTGTTGGGGATTAGTCTTCCTGAGGATTTTGTTGTCTCTGTCCAGTACATCAGTAGGACAGAGCAGCCATCCAATTTCATAATATTCCTGATTACTATTTTTCCATTACTTCTCCAACTGTCCTCAGATATTGCACCAATAAGTACATTCTCTTTGTCTCATGTCCCATTGCACCCTTCCACCGGTGTAATTAACACTTGTACCAATACAGCATCCTAGCGGCTATTAGTACTCTACCTACCGCTAGTGATGGGGTTCTTGTTGCCTCGCTGGCTGGCAGATAATCTAGTTCAAAAATTTCAATTTAGAGTCAGCCTCCTAGTACTACTGTTGATATGAATTCTTTTTTGTCTTTTTTGTCAATTCTCCAGAAAATAGACTCTGAGATAGAGATTTACATGAAGGAAGTTTACAGAGGAAATGAGAGAAGCAGGGCTGTAGAAAGGAGAAGTTGACCATAACGTGGTTGCATTAGAGGGCTAAGCTGGCCTCACTGGCATCTTTGGCACTCTGATGGTGCTTCAGAGATTTCCCAAATCAAGGTGAGGAGGCTCCGGAACCAGTTATTGGATGTCGACTACCTTTAGGGAGGGTGTGTTAACTTGGGTGAGGCAGCTTCCTTTGTCCACAAATACCAACCTGATACCCAGCTGTGAGCCATCAGTAGCCAGCAATTGTGGCAGCTGAAGAAATGAATTCCTTGGTCCTGAAAGGGGCATCTGAGTGGTATATGACAGTATTCACCATATCCAGGTATAAAGATCCCAATGAATGCTATGGCAACTTTACTCCTCTGTTGAATTTTAAGACTGGAAAACTTACTGAAAACAATCAGGCAAAGACAAATAACCTGAAATTTAATGACACAGGAAAACATCCTGCTGGGGCAATGTAAGCAAAATCTTTGTTCAGAGATAGATCAGATTTCTTCTGGTTTATGTAAGAATTAACCTGGACTTTTGAAAAAAGGAAGTATGTTTTTGAAACATTAAATAAACTATCTACAGTCTGTGAGGGCTAAGGCTACCAGGGATGGCTAGAGCTTTTTTTGGGTAAGTGTACACCCCTCCAGTTTTTCTCCAGGCAGAAGTTCCAATTGTATTTGCCAAAGATAACATGAAGTTTCTATAAAGGATGAAGTCTTCATTTTCCTTCACTCTTGCTTTCCCTTCTCCCCCCTCCATAAGCATTTATTTCTGTGTGAGTCTGTTAAGATGCTGTCAGTTTCCCTAGCACATTATAATCCACAAAAGATTGGGTTGTGGTTTCTTTTTTCCTATGGTGGACACAAAAAATTAAGAGCACATCAAGAAACTATACGGAAACAGATGGTTAGGGAATTGGAGAATTTAGATTCTTGTAACATTGCAACACTTTACAAAGTCTGGGGAACATGATATGCCAACCATAGGGAGAGGTCCCTATCAAGTATTCAGCAACAAACCTGTGTGTCCACCAAAATGTTAGTTGGATATTTCTTTGGCTACGGTCTGGAAGATTTGAGGGAAGAATCAGAATTGTGTGATCTCCATGGCTTTAATAAGAAAAGCCTCTGAGACACTAATTGAATGCAGAAATAATTAAAATCCTACAGACACACACATTGTGCTAATAAGAAAATACCTAGATGTAGAACTTGAGAGAGTCATTTACACATGCACACACACACATGCACACACTCACAAATAGACACATACATACTCATACATTCCAGGTGTGACAGAAGGATTGAAAGATCAGCCAATGACACTCTAAAAACTCTAAACTGTGTTTGAAGTTAGAAAATGAAAATAATTACCATTCTTTTCATAAGGAAATGTCCTCAGTCTCTGACACCGTAGATCTCAGTATCAAAGTAACTTGGCCTTCATTATGTAAAGGATATTAGAATACTCATCTAAGACAGTAAGTCAGGGATTGTAAACTGTCGTTTTTAAATTAAGTCTTAGTTTTAAATTAAGTCTGATATATTTTTTTTTGGTCTCTAGCATCTATTTTATTAATTTCTGAAAAAATCAGAAGCCCTACCAACACCAGGCTTATCTATGTGGCACATGGACTCATCATTTCCTTTCAACCCTCTCCTGTGTGTTCTTGCCATTCCATTTAGGGACTTGAATGTGCAACACTAGGGAAAAAAACATCACATCACAGGGGCTACTAAGGCAGTTTATAGTAAATGGAAGTTCTAAGAGGTTAAGGACAAGTTATGCTGTTGCTTATGTAACCCTAAAGATATGACCAAGAAAAATAAGCTGAATGAAAATCTTGTTGTACAAGGTCTCTTATATAAAGCAACTACTGTGACCAATCACCCATACAAATTAGATGATATATTCAGCCAAAGAAAGACAATGCCTTTGGGGCGCCAGGGTGGCTCAGTCTGTTAAGCATCTGACTTTGGCAGAGGTCATGATCCCACGCTTCATGGGTTCAAGCCCCACGTCGGGCTCTGTGCTGACAGCTCAGAGCCTGGAGCCTGCTTCAGATTCTGTGTCTCCTTCTCTGTCTGCCCCTCCCCTGCTTGCACTCTGTCTCTCTGTCTCCCAAAAAATAAATAGACATTAAAAAATTAAAAAAAAAAAAAAGACAGTGCCTTCTAGACGCTCATGTTGTAGAAGCTGTTGCTTAATGACATAAATAAGCTGTGTAACCAGCACAAAGAAAAACAACACAATTAGTATTCAGCTCTTGGTAAAGTGGTTATGATATACAAAACACTCATAAATAATTACAAACAGGCTCCTTCAAGTTGTGAGATTATTAGCTGAGGCTTGTTAACCACAAATACTGAGAGAATAGTCACTTGACAATTGTACTAGGAACACATTTATTAACTTAGAACCAATTCCAGGAACTAGTAGTGACAACCAGCACGATTAACATAAAACTAGAGGGCTGTACTTAGGAGGATGAACTCGGGAAACCTGAGCTGGGTTGGATTGTTCAGACTTCAGAGAATCCACGAGGTTAGCACATTCACAGTAGCTGCTTCTGAAGGCCTGAGTACAGTTAAGCCATTGGTGTTGTGTGTTACAGAGGTAGCATCAGGTTCCTGGCAAGCTGGCCTGGAATGAAGGAAGCAATTACCTCATGACATTTGCCACACCATATGGCAGGTGGACATTTCTCAGGGTGCCATCCAACATCACCTCGGCCCAGGAACGGTTCTAGCGAGAGTCACTTGATACGTGAAGCTTACAAAGGCGTTCACATTCTCGTAGGTGATTGCATTACCCAGAGAAAAAGACAAGACTACAGCCTGAGAGCTTTGCAAGAGCCATGCCATGAGTGGACTAGAAATTAGAGACCCAGCAAAAGTCGTAGAAACAACAGTCAATGGAGCGATATTTACCAAGCTCAGAAAGAAGTGGCTAAGGATGTAGGACCCAGGTCCAACTGGTGCTTAATATTACTTTTATCTGTATTCTTATTTTCATCATAGTAAGCGTGATTACTATTTATCATGTACTGTTATATTCCAGGGACTGTGCTTTCTTCTTTTCCTACTTTAGGCTGTGTAAGGAACATTTGCTGAAGTAAGGGTAAGTTAATTCTTCAAGCCATTTTGCAAGGATTACAGATGAGAAGTTAACCATCTTGTTCAAGCCGTGGCAAACAGGCAAAAAGTCAAATCCAGGCCTGCCTCATCCCAAATGCCATGAATTTTACACTCCGATGGTTTGTGCGTAGGACTGAAGAAAGTGTAAAATGATAGGGCACCAGTAATCACTCAAAGAGTAGTATTGCTGTGGAAGGAGCAAGAGTATCTGAACGAGGTCAACAAGAAGGACCTAAACAATAGCCAGAGTCTTGGAAGTGACTGGAGAGGCAGTGACTTTGACAGATGGAAGCTTAGTAAGTTGAACATGCTGGACTTGGCTTAGGGCTCACCCTCAGACCCCAAACATTAAAAATCTGCTTGTCACAAGGCATACCAGTATGCAGGCTTGACATCTGTGGCTGCCGCTCTCTGTAGGATGTTCTACTTTTAGGGCTGAGAAGGTTGAGGGAGTGAATGAGAAGCTCCAATAGTATGGTTGTGGTCCCAGGTGCAGGTAGGCCCTGTTTCTGCATCCCTGCGTGGTGGTGACTTCAAAGTCTGAGGGTTGCATAGGGTTTTCTCTCACTGTGTGCACAGGGTGAGCTCATAAGAAGGAATAATCCAAGCAGCTACCCTTTTTATCTCTTCTCCCTTCTCCACAAACCTTCATGTGAAGCCAGCTGTGAAAATTATGAGCTGGAGGGTAGGAACCCATTTGGCATTGTGTCTGTAACTCATCATGACCCTCTACCCCTTACTTGAAGAATCCTCATACAGCTCTTCCTACAGAAAACCCAGCAAGTGTGTTTCCTCTCCAGGAGTGGGGGCCCTGTCTGTCCCAGCCGGACAGCATTTTGCCTTGCCCCCATCAGTATACATCACTGAAGAATAAACAAGTTACTGTGGCAAACAGCTAGGCCGTTAGGCTGTTGGGTGCACTGGTTGATCTGTCACCAATGCCAGCTTGTTAATGTCCTACAGTGTGGGACAAACACAAGAAGAACTTGAAGCCAATGGACTTTGTTTTGCAAATCTAGCTGGTTCTCAATTATCCTGGCTAATGAGGCACGGAGGCTGCCTGAGAACAAGGATAGATAAGTCTCAAGCTGAACTCAGCAAAGCATATCACCTACTGAAGGGTTACACCAAAGCCACAGAAAAGGTATGTGTCTCTGGATATAAGTATGACACGCAGACTGGATTTTGAACTTCTATTTCTAAGTCCCACTAATGTTGAATACTAAAGTGCAGCAAAAACAGATAGACTTAACTCCCCAAAACCAAGGAAGGCTGCCAGAGAACCCAACCTAACAGATTGCTCTAGCCATATAAATAGGTCGAGTAGGACCTCCTGCATGCTTCAGGGAAAGCTCTGAGAATGTGCATGTTTGTGTATGTGTGTGTGTGTGTGTGTGTGTGTGTGTGTGTGTAAACAACTAAACAGAAAGTTTTAGAAACCATGTTTTTTTAGACTCTGTTACTGTGGTATGGGTGAGGTATTGGACTCAGATCCTTTTGATACTTGCAGTAACCCCTTTGGAAGGTGTCCTAAATTAGCCTCAACAATCCCAAATTCCATACAAGTGTTCCTAGTGTTGTAGAGAAACTCGGTGTTCTGAGTCTAGAATACCAGAAAAGGAAAGGCAACATGTTAAAACAATTCTGGATAAAATTCCAAGCATGGGAGCATTTCACCTACTTCATTAAGAAAATCTGTTGCAATTATTACCAACAAAATCAAATGTCTTCTATTAGTTAAGTCTGCTCCAGAGGAACATATATTGTTTCCAAATTACCCTGGCTTCCTCCACTCTTGTAACCTACTGTAATTTTTTCCACAAGGGTTATTAAGTATTTTTGTTTGTCTAAAGCTACCCACATAGTGTCCCATCCAAATACTATTCTTTTGAATTTTTATTAGGGGTAGAGTATGTTGAATGATGCCTCATTGTTAGACCAGATTTATGAATCCTATTAAATAATTCAATAACAGGGGGTGGTTGGGACGAGGCCAAGGGAGGGGCGGGGCTTGGGGTGGGGAGGCAGATGTATGAAAAAGATTTCCAAATACTCATACTGGAAATGGATCATTATGGCCTTTCCCAGACAGGCAGGATTACATGCTGATTTTTGCCTTGGCATTGCCTGAAGTGACCCTTGATAGACATCTGGGCCCTACACCCTATCACAAACTCTCTATCCCTGGACTTTAGTCCCCTCATTTGTGTCACCATACATGCCTTTTTCTCTACTCCGTCTACTGGGGAAACTCAGGATGATCCAAGTCCCACTTTAGAGCTTTAACACTTAATCTTTTAGGTGGCATAGAATGAACTCCCAAAGCCCCAAGCAAGTCTGTCATTCTGTGATTCTTCCTGTCCTGCCTGGTCTTCCATTTTCCTTATTTTACCGTCTTCTAAACTTGGACTTGCAATACGAAAGTGGAAATGCTGCTTTTCCAATCAGAAAACCTCTGGAAGGTTATATGCATTTGAGTAGGGTAATCTGTCTAGTCCTTGCTTGTCAGTTTCTATCCTGTGGCTTTCTGAAGGTCAAAGTAGTCAGTCATAGGGAGAGTTGGCTATAAGAACAAGAACTAAAGGAGGTTTGACCTCAGAGTTTGGGAGGTGAGGCGGGACGAAAAATGTCTCTTTATTCTTTGTGATGACTAACTATTATTTAGTGCACAATAAAAAACTGGGCATTTAGTTTTTTGTGTCCTCTGGGTTCTCCATCTGTTTTTTTTTTTTTTTAACTATACATTATAGACCATTATTGCCTGGTAAAATAAAATGAACTTGTTGGGCCATACCCAATATTTTCAAAATAATGAAATAAAGTATCTCAGTAGTAAGGGTGTGTCTTTTCACATACACACATAGGAAATAAGTATGGACTGGACCAAGATGTAGAATGTATTTATCTATCTACCAAGCATTGAGCTCTTTCTTTTTTTGAAGAGTCAAGTTTGTTCCACATCAAAACACATATTCAGAGACCTGCAGGGGCCAGGCAGGTAACAATTTTTACTCAGGCCAGGTACCAGTCAGAACAACATAGTGGATACATAACTGGAGATGCGTGTCCCATGTAAAGACATGAACAATTCCCTATTTTAAAACAGAAAATCCACTGTGTGGGCCTAAGAGAACACATCGTCATAACAGCCCTTTATTTCAACAGTCTGCTTAGATGACATTTTCTCAGGGAAACCTTTCATAAACTAGGTGAGGCCCCCTGTTATGTGTTATTCTAGCACCATATACTTTCCATTGAACTACATATTGCAATTTAAACTAATTATCTCAATGACTATTTGTTTGAGGATTGACTAGAAAATCAGGGCCTATCTCTGGCCAGGTCACTTCTGTGGCCCCAGTTCCTCACACAGTGCCTGGCACATAATAGGCACAAAATGAGTGTTTGTGGGATACATAAATAAACTCTTTTGGAGGGATGTTAAGGAATGCAAAGTCAGTAGTGCATAGTAAAAACATTCTTTTCAGAAATAATCTCACTGCTTGTTAATTTGTCTGGCGAGAACATATTGAACACCTACTGGGTTTTCATTCCTATATTGTATGCTGAAGATAGACAATAGTCACTGCCCTCATGATGATTCATAATCCAACTATTCAATGTTTTCATGTCTTATTTTTCACATTTAAATATTGCCAAAGATAACCAAAGTGCCTTTTTAAAATAAAGAAAGATGCTTTCCAAAGATTTTGTAAAACATGACATCTCGTTTGCTCTGATTCTGCTTATTATCTTTATACCCACTACTGTCATTATGATGTTATTTTTCATTAATCTCTTTCCCAGTCTGATGGGTTCATGGAGAAAATAACAGCAACACAATCAAAACTATGCTTCTGTAGTACTTGACAGATCAAAAGAAGAGAAAGGACTAATTTGGAATTATGAAAATATCAGTGTATTTGCCTTGAGAGTAATAGACGCTGACTCCCTTTGACCTATTAGTAAAGTCACTTGGGAAGGAGTCAATAGGCATCCTGTCCAATTATAAGATTCAGCTGGCCTTTGGAATAGGAAAGAAGTGAAAGTAGAAATGGAAAATGGAAGTTTATGGCTGCCAAGAGTAGCCTGAACATGACTCTGGATGCTCCTTGGCTGTTACAGAGGTGAGGAAGGGTGAAAGAAAAGCATGGTCTCTGAGCAACTGTTTTTCCTTGCCCTTAGGAAAAGAGTGTGATGGTTCATTTTCTGTGTGATTTTAGACAAGCTGCTTGAATAATCTGACTTAGTTTTCTCCTTTACAAGATGCAAATTTTAATACCTGTTTTATAGGTACTGTATTTTCAATATGTAACACAGGCACACACCAGTATTACATAAATGAGAGCTCTAATTATTATTCTGTGATGTCCTCAAGAATACCTTAATTTCAGCTAATTTTAGTGATAAACCAAATAAATTCAGAAGGGAAATTATAAAAGATATTCTTGGGGCCCTGGGTGGCTCAGTCGGTTAAGTGTCCGATTTCAGCTCAGGTCATGATCTCACTATTCATGAGTATGAGCCCCACATTGGGCTCTGTGCTGACAGCTTGGAGCCTGGAGCCTGCTTCAGATTCTGTGTCTCCCTCTCTCTCTGCCCCTCCCCCCCCCTCAAAAACAAATAAATGTTTAAAAAATTTTAAGATATTCTTACTTTGGTTTTCTATAAAACTTTTGATATTTTAAACAATTATATGATGAGAAGCTATATACTTGTTGGGGAGGACTTTTTCACACTCAATGAAAATATTTCTAAAAACCACATACAAAGCCTCAGAAAAACCCCACAAAACTGAAAGGAATGAAATTGTACAAATATGCCCCCCAACTATCATAGAATAAAATTAGAAATCAAAACTCAGAGAGGAACTTGGGAGGTTCATAAAGATGTGGAAGTTAAACAGCATACTCCTAAATAACTCATGAATCAAAAATATTAGTAGAAAATACATTAAGATGAATGAAAATGAAGGCACAAAACACAAAAGTTTATGGGATACAGTTAAGAAAGTACTTAGGGGAAAATTTTTAGCTGCAAATACCTATATTAAAAGAAAAGAAATGTCTTAAATCAACAACCTAAACATCTACCTAAGACACTGGAAAAAGAAAAGCAGGTAAACCTAAAACAAGTGGATAGAAGGAAATAAGAATTATAATGGAAATCAATGAAACAGAGAATATACAAACATTAGGGGAAATCAACAAAATAAAGAGTTGGTTCTTTGAAAAGATCAATGAAATTGGTAGTTTGACCAAGAAAAACAGAATACTTAGAGAACTCAAATTACGAAAATCAGAAGTGAACAAGACATTATTACCAACTTTACAGAAATAAAAAGGATTATAAGAGAATATTATGAACAATTATGCTAGTAAATTAGATAATTAAATGAACAAATTCCTAGAACAACACAACCACCTAAGTTGACTCAAAAAGAAATAGACAACCTGAATAGATTTATAAGCAGGAATTAAAAACTACTCATACACACACACACACACACACACACACACACACACACACACACAAACACACCTAAATATAGCTTCATTGGAGATTTCTACCAAATATTTAAAGCATTATTAGTAATTACTCATAAAATTCTTCTAAAAAAACAGAAGAAGAGAGAATATTTCCCAAGTCATTCTGAGGTCAGTATTATACTAATACCAAAACTGACAAAGACATCACACAAAAAAGAAATATCTAGGCCATTATCTGATGTATACATATACATGTGCATGTACATACACACATACACCGTACCCTAGTGGAATTTATCTCAGGAGTGTAAAGTTGGCTTAATATCCTAAAATCAGTTAATGTAATATATCAATAGAATAAAGGACAAAAACAATATGGCAATTTCAGTAGATACAGAAGCATTGGACGAAATCTAACCCCCTTTCATGATTTAAACATTCACCAAATTAGGAGAGAAGGGCATTTCCTCATCCTGATAAAGGCCCTTTATGAAAAGGCCACAGCTAACATTACACTTATTTGCAATTGACATGATCTTGTATATAGAAAATCTGAAAGAATCCACAAAAAACTTTCAGATAATAAATGAGCTTAGCAACTCCGTAGGATATGAGATCAATATTAAAAAACAACTGTATTTATATATACTTGCAATCCAAAAATAAAATTAAGAAAACATATCCATTTAAAATGCCATCAAAAAGAATAAAATACTTACCAATAAGTTTACCAAAAGAAGTACAAGACCTGTGTTTACATTTTTGGAATAAATTGAAAAAGACTTAAGTAAATGGAAAAATATTCTATGTCCATGAATTAGAAGAGAATATTATTAAGATGGCGGTACTCTCCACATTGGTCAACATATTCAATACAACCCCTATCAAAATCCAAGCTGGCTGCTTTGCAAAAAATGACACACTGATCCTAAAATTCATATGAATATGCAAGGGACTCAAAATAGCCAAAGCCATCTTGGAAAAGAACTAAGTTGTGTGATTCACATTTCCTGATTTCAAAATTACTAGAAAGCAAATGTAAACAAGATAGTGTTATACCAACATAAATACAGACATACAGATCAATGGAATGGCATAGAGAATTCAGAAATAAACTCTCACATTTACAGTGAATTGATTTTTGACCATGATTCCAAAACAGTCAAAGGAACAATGAAGAGTTTTTTCAACAAATGATGCTAGCACAACTGTCTATCCACATGCCAAAGAGTGACATTAGACCCCTACGTTACATTATATACTAAAAATTAACTCAAAATGGATCAAAAACCTAAATGTAAGGCTTAACACTATAAACCGTTAGAAGAGAACAGGGAGGTAAATTTTCATGACCTTTGTCTTGGCAATGGTTTCTTAGTTATGATACCCAAAGCAGAAATGAAAGAGACAGTAGTTAAATTAGGCTTCGCCCAACTTCAAAACTTCTGTGCTTCAAAAAACACCCTGCAAGGCAACCCACTGAATGGGAGAAAATATGTGTAATCATATATACAAAGAGCTATCACAACTCAATAATACAAAGATTAATACATGGGCAAAACTGTATAGACATTTATTCAAAGATATATGCACATGGCTGACAAATACATGGAAAGATGCTCAACATCATGACTCTTCAGTGAAATACAAATCAAACTATGAGATACTACTTAACACCCACTAGCATGGCTATAATCACAAAGACAGATAATAGCAAGTATTGGGAAGGATGTGGAAAACTGGAATCCTCAGACACTGTTGGTGGGATTCTAAAATAGTGCAGCTATTTTGGAAAACATTCTGACAATTTCTTGAAAGTTAAACCATAGAGTTACTTTATGGCCCAGCATTTCTACTCCTGGGTGTATACCCCAGAGAAATGAAACCATATGGTTACACAAAACCTTGTGCACAAACGTTCATAGGCACACTATTCATAATATACCAAAGGTGTAAACATCCCAAATATCCACCAAGTAATGAGTGGATAAATACACTCTAGTGTATCCATATCCACACAAGGGAATAGTATTTAGTCATAAAAAGAAGGAAATACTAATACAGGCAACAATGTGAATGAAACTTGAAAACATGCCAAGTGAAAGATTCCAGATATGAAAGTCCACAAATTGTATAATTCCATTTATATGAAATGTCCAGAATCGGCAATTTCATAGAAACAAAAGTAGATAATGGTTTCCTAGGTCTGAAAAGGACAGGAGGATTGAGAAGTGATAACTAAAGATATGAGGTCCCATTTTAGGGTATTGAAAATGTTCTAAAGTTGTGGTAATGACTGCACTATATACTAAAACCCCTGAATTATATACTTTAAAGGGTGAATTGTGTAGTGTATGAATTGCGTATCAATAAGCATGTTACCAAAAACATTTTTTTGTAATTTTTTAATGTTTACTTATTTTTGAGAGAGAGAGAGAGAGAGAGAGAGAGAGAGAGAGAGAGAGAAACAGAGCACTAGTTAGGGAGGGGCAGAGAGAGAGAGGGAAACATAGAATCAAAGCAGGTTCCAGGCTCTGAGCTGTCAGCACAGAGCCTGATGCAGGGCTCGAACTCACGAGCCATGAGATCATGACCTGAGCCAAAGTTGGACACTTAACCAGCCGAGACACCCAGCCTTGCTCCCAAGTAATTTTTTTAAACCCTCATATATCCTTCTCCAAATTCTGGATGTCTATCCTGGAGAAAACACATATGTTCTCTTTGAGTTGAGTACAGACTATTAATTTAAAAACTGTTTAAGTCCATTAATGGGAAGCTTAAATAATTTATAGTAAATTTATACCATGGGATATTACAGTGTCATTAAAGAAGGAGATAGATCTTTTTTTTTTTTAATTTTATTTTTCAGAGAGAGAGTACACACACACAAGTGGAGGAGGGGCAGAGGGAGAGGGAGTGGGAAAATCCCAAGCAGGCTCCACACTCAGTGTAGATAGAGCCTGATGCGGGGCTCAGTCTCACAATGTGGGATCATGACCTGAGCCAAAATCAAGAGTCAGACGCTTAACTAACTGAACCACCCAGGCTCCCCTAGAATGAGATAGAAATTTTTCTATATTAACACAGTTACATCTTTTACACACTTTTAAGTCCCATTCATAAAAAAAACCCCTGTTTTTATACACATACATGCATGTAAATACGCAAAGGACATACAAGTGTATGTCAAACGATTAACAGTAATTTCTTCAGCAGTGAGGAGGTCCGTAGGTGGATGGGAAGTAGAACAGGGAAAGTATTGTTTGCACCTTTCCAACAACAAAGTGTTTCCGTATCACCAGTATAAAATAAAAACAAATAGAAAGCTACATAAAATGGATATAACTCATGAACCAAGTCTCAAGGCACTTTATACCATCAAATTGTTGCTGAGGGGAGTAGACTAAGGTATCGTTGCAGAACTGGCAATTACTCTTAGTGGCGCAGAGTTTTATTCTATGTGACATTAATTTTGGTAGAACAAGGGAGATGGCATGCTTTGACAAGAGTTCTGTCTGGTTCATGGTCAGGCCTGTGTGGTTACTATTCCCTCTGACTAGAGTATTCTTCCTACAAATATCCACACGCAGTCCTCCCCACTCTTTTACGCCTTTGCGCAAATAGCTTCTTCTCAGCCATTCTTATTGGCCCATTGCACTTGAACTTCAACACTCACCCCCCACCCCATTAGCCCAGCCCCCTTCCTGCTTTATTTTTCTCAACAGCACCTTCAGCCCTCAGACACCCTGTAGCTTTTACTTACTTGTCTAATGTCCATCTCCTCTCACTACAAGTTAAGTCTATGAAGGTAGGAACGTTTATCAAATGTTTTACGGCTATAACCCAGGATCTAGAATGATAGCACATGATATGTGTTCAATAAATTTTTGCTGACTCACTGGAAGAACCATGTATATATATATATATATATATATATATATATATATATATATATTAGAATATAATTATTATATATAGTTCTCTCTATATATTACATACATAGAATAAACAAATATTATATATATATTTCAATAATGGCATTTGAATTGAGGAGATGGTGATTGTGGGAGCTACTGGCATAGCTGGGATGGAAAAGGGTTGCCTCTCTGAACACTTATTGTCAAATACTGCCCATTGAGTGAAATAATTTAAAAACTAAACATGGTTGACAACAATACTGTTTCCAGATTTTCTGCAATTGGCCAAAACCCTTGCTCTCACTCATGCGCTAGTCATCACTGAGACTCACAAAGGGGAACGACATAAGAGCAGAAATGACATTTCCTTTTCTCCCCACTTTTAGTCAAGCTGAACCAATCACAGAATCACACAAAATATCTGCACTTGGGGAATAAGAATTTAGGGATTTCATTTTTTTTTAAGTTTATTTTGAGAGAGAGAGAGAGACCACAAGTGGAGAAGTGGCACAGAGAGATGGACAGAGAATCCCAAGCAGGCTCTGTACTGTCAGCCCAGAGCCTGACGCAGGGCTAGATCCCACAAACCGTGAGATCATGACCTGAGCTGAAATCAATAGTAGGATGCTTAACTGACTGAGGCACCCAGGTGTCCTGAGAGTTCAGGGATTTCAAATATTAACTTCCACTCATCAAAGCATTGTATCCCCCATCTAAGGTTGGAGTTGCAATTAACATAACTCTACTTCTTTACGAAGCTGATTTTTCCATCCATTCATTAATGTGTCCTTCTTAGTGAGTCAGTGAGTCCTTATTTAATTACACACTTCTTTCTCCTTCACTATTTCTGTGTATGTATGAACATGAAAACGCTTTCTTCAATTTTCAAGTCCCACAAACCAAGATACGGTATAGTGATGGGGTGAGTTTTTGGACTTTGCACATGAACATTCCAAGCTTGAAGGCAGAAGGTGTGAAGCTGTTTGTATCGTGCAGAGGCGGTTTTGCAAGACCGCAGAGAAGAAAGAGGAGATTCAGGAGGATTAGCAGCAAAAACAGCTAAAAGAAGAGCACCCATAGGTGGGATAGGAGATATTCATGGGTTGAGTTAGAAAAAAATCATTTCTTCCCCATAAATTCACAAGAATTTGATAAAAACAGGAAAGACCATGGAGATCTAGATCTAAAACCAAGAGGCACGATGTAGTCTTACATGTTTCTTTGAGATCTCCCAAGGGGCACTGAATTTGGATATTCCCCAAAGGGGTGAAGGGTAAATCTATATTGTCATTGTTTAAAACTCCCCCAGGAGATTGAATTCTCTTAGAAAGACAGGCCATTCTCATTTCAGAGAGAGCCCTAAGTTCTTCATATATCGTCTCCGTCTCTCTCATCTTCGTTTAGATTCCATGCCCTTCTCGAGTGTTTGGAGTAAAGAGAAAGACTGCCTTTCTTGGGAAAACTGAAGTTCCTCAGTGTCCCGCAGCCCTGTGGTGCATCAGGGCATGGCTTCTCTCAGTGTGCCTTACACTGAGGTGCAAAACACAGTGTTCCGTAAGCATTTCTAAGAACTGTTATAAAGTACGAAGGTTGTTCTGCCAAGCAGATCCTAGACGGGCTGTACGCTCCTCACTTGATCATAACACAGGACTTGTTGCCTACAGGTCTACCTATTAAGACGACAGAGCAGTGCTCCTAAAGCGGTTGGGTGGTGGAGCAGGGGGCCCCTGAGTCACCCTTCCATTAGTTCTAACAGACAGGTTTGGGAAATGAGGCTGGTTACGGTCTGGTTGGGTGGTTGCCCTGTGCTGCTCTGTCCCGTCGGAATTGCTCAGGAGTCTGGAGCCGCGCCTGTCTGGGTGGGGTGCAGATGGGTGCAGATCAGGAATCTGGGGTCAGAGTAGGAGCAGCAGTTTCAAAAATCCTTGGTCAGCTGTGTGGAACCTCACGTCTCTTTTCGGTGCCAATGGCTTGAAGCCAAACTAGCAGATCGAGTTTGGGGAGGTGAACTGTTGTGTGGGCTTTGTTTTTCTTTTTTTGTGTGTTTTTTTTTTGTTTGTTTTTTGGGTTTTTTTTGTTTTAATGTTTCGTTTTAATCCTTTGGGTTTTCTGCAAATTTGAAAATGACCCACAAGAAATCAGTATTTTTCCTTCATACCCTATCTCTACCCATTCCTGATTTGAGCAGATTCCACGATATCAGTTGAATGGAAGAAGGATACCATTCGTAACTCGTATTTCCATAAGCACATCTTTTTACTCATAGTACAAAGTCGTAATTCTTCCAGTAAAACAGTGATGAAATATTAACGAAGATGCAATGATAAGATTGACACTGCTGATGGCAATACAAAGATTTCTTTTCTTCAGTCACTGAAGTGGTTTGTTATCCTACTCCTTGTCCAAGGCCTCAGGGATAATTAAAATTCTTTCACTACACGAGTGTCTCGCGAAGTGTGTTAATGAGATTGTTTTCTGATATGCAAAGATGTCCTGACATGGTTTTTAAATGCGTGCCGCACATCCCCGACCAATTATCATACAAAATGCAACTCTTTCTCTTTGTCTATCATTAGATCCTGAATAGACAGCATTAGACCCAACCGCCTAATTCTGGCTTCATTCTCGCGTCTGATTCTATAGTAATGTTGTGAGGCGCTTACTTAGCAACGGGGGTAAATGTTTGTTTTAAATGTGATTTCTTTTCTTCAGCCTCTTTGGAAATAGGCTTCAATTAAGAAGTGCGCCTTCCGTTTCTTCAGAGGAGCGAGCATGTGTTTGCACACACATACCTTGGCTTGTTCCCTCTTCCTCCCTGTGGTGATTTTGATGAGGTGAGGGTTTGTGCTGGCAAAACTCTGAAGTGTGGACAAATTGTGCCGCACTTCCATTAATGCAAGATGGAAAACGTGACTAAATATTCTGGAAAATGTAATTTATGTCCGCTCGAGCTTTGTATTAGTTTGCTAGGGATGCTGTAAGAAGGTACCACAAGCTGGGTGGCTTAAACAACAGAAGTTTGTCTCACAGTTCTGGAGGCTTTAAAGTCTGAGATCAGCGTGTTGGCAGGCTTGGCTTTTTTTCTGAGGGCTGGGAAGGAGAATCTGTTCCATTCCGCTCTCCTAGTTTCTGGTGGTTTGCTGGCACTTTGGTGTCCTTTGGCTTGTAGAAGCGGCTGCCTTCATCTTCATATGACATCCTCCCTGTATGTCTGCCTGTGTCCAAATTTCCCCGTTTTATAAGGACATCAGTCGTATTGGATTACGAGCCACCCTCCTCTGGTATGATCTCATCTTCTTTTAACTAATTATATCTGCAGTGACCCTATTTCCAAATAAGGTGCAACTCTCAGATACTGGGGATTAGGTTTTCACATATGAATTTGAGGGAGAGCACAGTTCAGCCCACAACAAGCTTCAAGTAAATAATAGACCATTTAGCTCCATGAATTGAATTGTAAGTTCAAAATAATAGGGAAGTTGTTTTTTTAAGATGAGCGTAACACTTGCTTTTCATCTCCCCGTAAGTCCCCCTAAGGCACCCTTGTGTGCCTTCCTTCACCAACCATTGGGAAGATGATTTATAACTGGCTTTAAAGGTGTTGCTGTGCACAGAAGTTTGGTGTAGCCTTTTCGAGACTAAGATACAAAAAAAAAAAAAAAAAAAACAACTCATTGCCCAATTCTTTTCATTATAGTCACTGTTTCTTTTGCCGCTTCTGTTAATTTGGAGAGACATATGCGACTTTGTGCTTCACTAGAGGAGTACAGACTTCATGAGGGTCTGACCCGGCTCCACCCAGTTGATCCAGGTGAACAAGGTGTCTGTTCAGCGGAGCCCAGAGACCTCGTAAGGTTTGTGGATTCATGTTGTACATTAAGTTATAGGTTTAAAACTCACTGTTCATTAGCCACCTTCTAGACCCGAAAGAATGCTGCCACAGGATGCCGAGTTGGAAAAGTGGTAGTAAAATGTCATAGTACATGCCCCACACTTTAATGGAAAAAAGAAAGGTTTTAATGCTTGCTGCCTATTTTTTGTTGTTGTTCATTGGACAAAAAAAGGTGAACGCTCCTAGGCCAGCACATGATAAAATCAGGTTTCCTCATTTCCTTCAATATTAGATCATGATGAGAAAATATTCTGTTACCTGTTCTCTTTATAAATAGTGGAGTTCTAACAGTCATGTACTTTAATCTCTTTTAAAGTCCCCAGCAACATATATAAGTGGTGCCCTTTGACCCAGATCCCAGTATGCGTACCTCATAAATCATTTTTTTCAGACGTATGTGTTTTTACTTTTATTTTATTTTTAAATTAAAATTTTAATTCCAGTGCAGTTAACATACTATGTTATATTAGTTTCAGGTGTACAATACAGTGATTCAACAATTCTATACATCACCTTGTGCTCACCATGACGAGTGCACTCCTTAATCCCCATCACCTATTTCCCCCATCCCCCACCTACCTTTCCCCTGGTAGCCATGTTTGTTCTCTCTAGTTAAGAGTCTGTTTCTTGGTTTGCGTCTCTTTTTTTTTTCTTTGCTCATTTATTTTGTTTCTTCAAATTCCACAAATGAGTGAAATCATATGGTATTTGCCTTTGTCTCATTTGTTTCTCTTAGCATTATACTCTCTAGCTCCATCCATGTTGTTGTAAATGTCAAGATTTCATTCTTTTTAATGACTGAATAGTATTTAATAGTGTGTGTATATATATGTATATATACATATATATACATACACCACATCTTCTTTATCTATTCATCTTTTGGTGGACACTTGGGCTGCTTTCACAATTTGGCTATTATAAATAATGCTGCAATAAACAGAGGGGTGCATGTATCCCTTTGAATTAGTGTTTCTGTAATTTTGGGGTAAAAACCCAGTGGTATGATTGCTGAATAGTCAGGTAGTTCTATTTTTGACTTTTTTGAGGAACCTATATACTGTCTTCCACAGTGGCTGCACCAATAGTGTAAGAGGGTTCCTTTTTCCCCACATCCTCGCCAACACCTGTTGTTTCTTGTGCTGTTGATTGTAGCCATTCTGACAAGTCTGAGGTGATGTCTCATTGTAGTTTTGTTTGCATTGCCCTGATTATCAGTGATGTTGAACATCTTTTCATTCATCTTTTGGCCATCTGTATGTCTTCTCTGGAGAAATATCTTTTCATGTCTTCTGCCCATTTTTAAATTGGATTATTCATTTTTTTGGGTGTTGGATTGTGTAAGTTCTTTTTGTATTTCTGATACTAACCCTTTATCAGATACATCATTTGCAAATATCTTCTCCTATTCAGTAGGTTGCCTTTTACTTTTGTTGATTGTTTCCTTCACAGTGCAGAAGCTTTTTATTTTGATGTAGTCCCAATAGTTTACTTTTTATTTTGTTTCCCTTGCCTCCGGAGGCATGTCTAGAAAAATATTGCTACAGCCCCTCATGAATAATTTTTAACTATTCATTAACTCTTCTGAAATGCCCTCTTCTGATAGCATGCCTTTTCAATATTGGCATAATAATATGCTAATCACTTCTGTTTCATCTTTTTCCATATATGCTGAGAAATGAGAAGTGACACTACTCTTCCCACCCTCTCCCCCAAAAGGAATGGAAGAGATTGAGAACCCTGTGCTCTCAGGTCAGTGGCTCCAGTCTTCCCTTGTTTGGTGTGCTTTCAGAGCACAGTGCATTCTTTCTTTCTCTTGTTGCTAGTTGCCCACATTGAAACTCTGGGGCAGTGGTTTGCATGTTTGGTAATGTTACAGACCGAATGTCTGTGTCCTCCCAAAATACATATATTGAAACCCAGTCCTCAGTATGATGGTGTTTGTAGGTAGCGCCTTTGGGAAACGATTAGGTCCTGAGAGTGGAGTCCTCATGAATGGGAGTAGTGCCCTTACAAAAGAGGCTCCAGAAAGCTTCCTGCCCTCTTCTGCCATCCGAGGATAGAGCGTGAAGATGGTGGGGAACCGGGAAATGGATTCACCAATGTCAAATCTGGTGGAGCTTTGAGTTTAGACTTCCCAGCCTCCAAAACTGTGAGAAAAAAATTTTTTGTTGTGTTTAAGTCATGTAGTCTATGGTATTTTGTTTTACCAGGCTGGGCTAAGACAAAGAGGGAGCAGTTTGAACAGAGTAGGCTACCTTTATATGCCACACTGAATTAGGCTACCATCATCCCATGTTCTAGTGCAGAGTATAATGCTAACCATGTTAATACAGTAATGACTCTATAGGCTGCTTGACTCTCAAAGTGCTTTCACATTCGTTCTTTCCTTTGGATGTAGCTAAAACTGCCCCATCTAAACCAAGAACACTTTCCCTGTGAGCTGGAAAGAGGTTTACTGAAGGTATAATTTGGTCATACAACCTCCTCCCCTTTGAAGAGAAACACGTATACAGTTGATGGTCTCTACAACAATAGGGAACAAACAAACAAACAAACAAACCCAAGAGCTTTCTACCATTATACCTGTTTCTGGAATTTTGTTTTTGCCAAAAGGAAAGACATACAAATTTGCAAGAAATTTATCAGAATGAAAAGGAAGTTTGGGTCATTAAGAAAGGAAGACACAGAACTCTCCAAAGTTGGGTGCAACTTAGAAATATTTGACTCGGGCACCTGGGTGGCTCAGTCGGTTAAGCGTCTGGCTTCAGCTCAGGTCATGATCTTGCAGTTTGTGAGTTCAAGCCCCACATCGGGCTCTGTGCTGACAGCTCAGAACCTGGAGCCTGCTTCAGGTTCTGTGTCTCCTCCTCTCTCTGCCCCTCCCATGCTCATGCTCTGTCTCTGTCTCTCAATAATAAATAAATGTTAAACAAATTTTTAAAAAAAGAAATATTTGACTCATCCAAGTATTCAGATTTTCTGACATGGGAACATGCTCCACAACGCCATGGGGACTGTGAAGGATCATACTCTACCCAAAACATAAGTTCCTCTAGTTCAGACATGTAGCTTAAGAGAGTCTTACATAATCTCTGCTGCAAGCAGCTAAAATCTTTAATCATATTGGTGTTCTCTGCAAGACTTAGAATTTAAGAACGCAGAGTCATTCTTAAGGATACCTGTATGGATGCCCCAAACCCTGAGTTTCTGGAAGTGGGTTAGATTTTCTTTTTCCCTCCCTCCCTTCCTTCTTTCTCTTTTTTTTTCTTTCTCCCATCCTCACCCTCTCCGTCCTTTCTTCTTTCCATAATTATTTAGTACCTACCATGTGGCAAGTTTGATGCTCTACTTCACAGATTAAGAAATAAATACATCACTTTGCCTCCCCTAAAGATGCTTGTAAACTAATGAAGACACACAGGTCTCATCCAGGTGTTATCAATGCAAGATGAGTCTTTTCTTGCCAGCATCTTCCTTTAGGTCTTGTTAAAACACTTCCGCTTCTTTAGACATTTGAACAGCTGTGAAACTCCATCCTGTCTCACATTCTCAGGGCAAAAAGCAGTGACTTCAAATTAGTATATGATATAGTTAGTAAACATGAAATATAAATAATGTATTTCACATCTTAATTTGAGCCCCTAAATTGGGGTGTGGTTTCTCTCTATTCATGAAAACTTGAATTTCAGCGCTTCCTGTTCCATAAATAATGTGACTTCAGTGACCTGAACCCCTTCCCCAAGGGCATTGTTCAAAATGCATGTTTGAGATACCAGGAATAGTGAGGAAAATGCCCACATGGCAGTAACCTGAAAAGCAGGGTGTGATCCCAGGAGGCACGAGAGATGTTTCCCTAGTTGGTTAATCCTGGGTGGGGGTGTGTGTGGGAGATCAGGATTAGTGTGTTTCTGGTTCAAGTAGCTATGAGCTTTTATGTTAAGACCCTCAGGGTAACAGAACAAAGCCTGCAAGCCCATGAGGGCAGAGCTGGAAACGCTGAAGGTCTAAGCCTCAGTAAGATACAGGACTGATAAAGCTGTGCCTAGTGCCACAGGAAGGCCACAGGGAGGTCTATCTATCTCTGCCAAAATTCCTGGGGAGTTATATTTGGGTCTTCTGTGCATAAATGTGGGGTTTAAATTTATACCACTTTTGAGGTCCTCTCAAGGTTTAGGAGTTTCCAAACTGAGAAATTAACATCATTGGGCTCCCATACCAATGATAATTCTGGGGCAATTATTACACCTGAAGAGAAAACCACTCCGCGGCGTGTGTGCCCCATGATTCTCATGAATGAAGTGCCTCTCACACTAAACTTTCATGAGTAAATGATCTGGAATGTGGGAGGAACTACAGACATAACAGGTCACTGGGGGAGTAAATGATCTAGAATGGGGGAGGAACTATAGACATAATAGGTCACATTAGAAGATCAGTCTTTTCATATTAGAGCATATTTTAATAGAGAATATAAAGTCATTGTGTTCAAATAATTATGTTAATACAAAGAATCAACTCTAAGAATACACCATAAATAACAACAAAAAGATTGAAACAAGTGAAATAGAACTTTTAAAGTTAAACAATAAACAAACAGCTTGTGGAGCATATTAGAAACAGCTGAAGTAAAAATATTGAACTAGAACATAGATCTGAGAAAATTAACTGAAATATAACTGAGAAAGATAAATTAAAAACTTAAAAAAAAGAGATTCAGTGACATGGAGATAATAGCAAGGTCTAATATACGTCTGCTGAAAGTTTAAGAGGAAAAAGAAAAAGAATGATGAAGACTCAATAGTAACAAGAGGACGGCTAAGAATTTTATAAATGATGAAAAACATGGATCTTGAGATCCAACAATGAAATGTTTCAAGTAAGATAAATACATTAAAAAAAAACTATTGATAATAGACTTGTCATGGCAGCAATAGACGCCAGGGTACATTTGAAGAATATCTTCATGTTGCCGAGGAAGAACTGTCAACCTAGAATTAGAAACTAAACAAACTATCAATCAGGGATGAAAGTATAATAAGGACAATTTTAGGCACACAAAAAGACATTGAGGCGCTACCACCCACATATTCTCACGAAGGCCATTATTTAAGGATTTACCCCAGAAAGAAGAAAATCGAACCCAGAAGGAAGAAGAGGGTTTCCAAAAGCAGTAATGTGCAAAACAATTGGCAAACACAGGGTAAATCTAAACAGACGTTAACAATATAAAAAATGAAATAACTATGAAGTATGTGTTCATACGAATCAAGTTGAACTAAAATTTTGAGAAAAATGACATTTAAGAAAGGAAGGGATGGGGTGCCTGGGTGGCTCAAGTCAGTTGAATATAAGACTTCAGCTCAGGTCATGATCTCACGGATCATGAGTTCGAGCCCCATGTAGGATTCTGTGCTGACAAATCAGAGCCTGGAGCCTGCTTTGTATTCTGTGTCTCCCTCTTTCTCTGCCCCTCCCCTGCTCGCTCTCTCTCTCTCTCTCTCTCAAAATAAGTAAACATTAAAAAGTAAAACAACAACAACAACAACCAAAAAAAAAAAAAAAACAAGAAAGGAAGGGGTAATCATAGCTAAAGTTTCTAAAGTCCTGGTAATATTTGGAAACCTGGTAAAATTTTTGCTTCACTTTCAACTTTGTTCAGACAGATGTGCACAACTAACAGGATAAACCATAAAACCGTATAGATTAAATGTATAATTTTCTAACCAATGAAAGGAAAGAAAGAATTATGGAAAATAAATCATTCCAATGCTTGTTTTGGGAAGATAAAAAAAAGGACAAATAAAAATATGTGATACAGAAATCATGAAATAAAGTGATAAAAATGAAAACTACCCAGAATAGACTAACTAATGAACTAATCTCATCAGTTGAAAGACCAGGATTACCAGATTGGATTAAGAAAATGGAATCCATCTACTTGATAGTTACAAAAGTTATACATTGTCTTATTCTGAGTGCATTGTCTATTTGGGCTGTCATAGCAAAATACTGTACTGACCGGCTTAAACAGGAGGAATGTATTTTCTCATAGCTCTGGATGCTGGAAGTCCAAGGTTAAGAAGCTCTCAGGGTTGGTTTTTGGTGAGACCTCCTATCCTGGCTTGTAGATGTTTGTCTTTCTACTATGTCCTCACATGGATTTTCCTCAGAGCATGCAGGGAGAGAGAGAAAAAAGAGAGAGAGAGAGAGAGAGAGAGAGAGAGAGAGAGAGAGGCAGAGAAAGAGACACAGTTCTCTGGTGTCTCTTCTTAAAAGAACACTAATCCCATCAGATCAGGGTCCTACTCTACAACCTCACTTAACCCTAGTTACTTCCTTAGAGGTCTTATCTCCAAATACAGATGTACAGGCAGGGGTTGGGGGGGGTGGGGAGGGGGCAAGGAGGGTCCACCATATGAATTTGGGGGGATGGAGTACATTCATTTTTATAACATTTGTCTTTCGGAAAGCAGAACACAAGGCAAAAATTCCAGTGCTAAGCCAAAGAAGCCAGTGTGAAAAGACTACATACTGTATGATTCTGATTATACCCGAGAAAGTAAAATGATCAGTGATACTGATCCTGGAACAGAAAAAGGACATTAGGTAAAAGCCAAGGAAATCTGACTAAAACTTGAACGAACATCAGTTAGCAATAATGTCGTATTGGTTCATCAAGTGTAACATATTTACCATAGTGATGTGAGGTATTAATAATAAGGGAAATTGGCATGAGGCATATGGGAGCTGTCCGTACTATCTTTATGATTTCTCCATAAATCCACATTGTTCTAACACAAAATGTTTATTGTTTTTAAAGGAGTGTGACAAAGAACAATAGGAAGGAGAGCAATGCAGTGTGTTACTGCACTGGCCTCCTCTTTCAGCCAAGTCGGAGAGATAGCAAATTAAGCTGCCATGTTCACTGAGAACACAGGTTTTCTCCCTGGTGTGAGGGAGAATTTGTACCTTTGAGTAGTTAATGGGAGAGAAAAATAGGGAGAATTTGTCAACTAATGAGGAATATATAACCTTTCCAAATCTATATGTACATAATAGCACAGCTTCCAGATATATAAAATTAAAATTTATAGAATTACAAGAAAAAAACTTACAAATCTCCATTATATTTGGATTAAAATACATCTCTCTGAAGAACTGATCACACATTCAAACAAAACTCTATATCTCAACCACATGATAAATGTTTTTCTAATAAAAACTTACAGATATCTATACCAGTAAGTAGAAAATAAACATTCTATGCTCACATAGAAGATTTATAAAATTTTCTTGTATAAAACGATTGTTCACAAATATTGTAAAATTTATATTATATAGCATGCTTTTTCAAACTCAACACCCAAAAAACAAATAATCCAGTGAAGAAATGGGCAGAGGACATGAATAGACACTTTTCCAAAGAAGACATCCAGATGGCTTACAGACACATGAAAAGATGCTCAACATCACTCATCATCAGGGAAATACAAATGAAACCACGATGAGATACCACCTCATACCTGTTAAAATGGCCAAAGTTAACAGGAAACAACAGATGTTGGCGAGGATGCAGAGAAAGAGGATCTCTTTTGCACTGTTGGTGGGAATGCAAACTAGTGTAGCCTCTCTGGAAAGCAGTATGGAGGATCCTCAGAAAAATCAGAAATAGAACTAATCGAAGACCCAGCAATTGCACTACTAAGTATTTATCCAAGGGATACAAAAATGCTGATTTGAAGGGGGCACATGCACCCCAATGTTTATAGTAGTGCTATCAACAACAACCAAAGTATGGAAAGAGCTCACATGTCCCTCAACTGATGAATGGGTAAAGAAGATGTGGTGTGTGTGTGTGTGTGTGTGTGTGTGTGTGTGTGTGTGTGTATGTGTGTGTGTGTGTATGTGTGTATGTATATATATGTGTGTACACACACACATATATATACATACATACACACACGCACATTTATATATACATACACACAATGGATTATTACTTGGTGATCAGAAGGAATGAAATGTTACCATTTGTAGTGACATGCATGGAACTAGAGTGTATAAAGCTAAGCGAAATAAGTCAGTCAGAGAAAGACAAATATCATGTGATTTGACTTATATGTGGCATTTAAGAAACACAACAGATGAACATAGGGGAAGGGAAAGAAAAATAAAAGAAGATAAAAAGAGGGAGGAAAACCATAAAAGACTCTTAAATACAGAGAACAAACTGAGGGTTGCTAGAGGGGAGGTGCATGGGGAGATGGGCTAAATTAGGTAGGTGATGGGCATTAAGGAATGAGCCCTGGATGTTATATTTAAGTGATGAATCACTAAATTCTACTCCTGAAACCAGCATTACACTCTATGTTAACTAACTTGAATCTAAATTAAAAAAATATTTAGAACAGATCATGGAAATATTACACATCAAAACTTTGGGATCAAGTAACAGTGGAACTTAGAGGGAAATTCATAACCCTGAATGAACATGGTGGAAAATAAAGATATACTGAAAATTAATGAGCCAAGCCTACAACTCAACAGCTTTTTAGAAATGACTGAATAATTTCTATAACTATAAAAAAGACAATTCATACTAGATAAATAGTGAATCCTAATTATACTGCCCAAGAAAAAAAGGTGAGATGGCACAGATTATAATGATGGAAATAAAAGAAGAGGCAGCAATTCAAATATGAGAGAGACTAAAACGTTCATAAGCAGAAACTCTTAATTCTGGATATAACTGATCAACGAGAATCACACTCACCTTCCTACCGTAAATACCTACAAAATAAAGTATATAAAGAAGCCCTTTTCTTGGACAACAGGAAACACAGGGCTCTGATCCCCAAGTGAAGGGATGAACGTGAGTTGAGCTTCACCTTTACCCGGTTCTCTGCCTGAGGACACTTTCTAAACTGAGGCACAAGGGAGTAGGGACCCCTCAGAGAGCACTAGTAGGCCTGCAAGGAGAAAGCAGATGTTGGAATTTGGGTGTATAGAGGCATCTGGGATTTGTGCAAGCAGGGTCCCAGGAGGAGAGACTTGTGTAGAGAAAGAACCCCAGAAATCTTAGAAATGTCATCTGGGCTATTTAGCCAAACATTAAGCTGTGTATGCACAAAGAAAGACTCTGGGATGCCTGACAGGGAACAGATTCTGGGGTGCTGACAGCAAAACTGGAACCCCAAGAGTGACACAGTACTGGGGAACACTGGAGTTTTGGCAAGCCAGAGTGGAAAGACCTCATGAACAACTCAGCCACTCAAATGAAACCCCAGAAATATCATGCCTTACGAATGGAGCTGCTCTGCCTCCATAGTGAGGCTTATTCTAGACTCATCCTAAAATGTCTAAAATCAAGCTTCTCTAGGATAGAGCTGATCTGCCATAATATTCCACCCTCCTAAATGAAGACAGTATAAACCAAACTCTCAACAATGTAGTATCCATAAGGTTGTACATACAATAAAAATTACTAGACATATAAAGAAACAGGAAAGCATGACCCAAAGTAGGAGAGAAAACAGTCAATAAAAACAGAGACGAGACAGGTATTGTAATTAGCACACAAAGATGTTAAAACAGTGAAAAAAGAAATATGTTCAAGGGCTTAAAGGAAAAGCTGTGCTGACAGCTCAGAGCCTGGAGCCTGCTTCGGATTCTGTGTCTCCCTCTCTCTCTGCCCCTCCCCTTCTTGTTCTCTGTTTCTTTATCTCTCTCAAAATAATAAAACATTAAAAAATATTAAGGAAAAAAAAAAGGAAAAGCTGGCCAAAATGAATGAGAAGATGGGTAGGTGAGCTCAGAAGAAAAACAGAAACTACCAAAACAGAGCCACCCACTAATTCTAATTCTGAAACTAAGATAATACAATATTAAAAATTTCTAGGGGCACCTGGGTGGCTCACTTGTATAAGTGTCTGATTTCGGCTCAGGTCATGGTCTCACAGTTTGAGAGTTCGAACCCCGCGTCAGGCTCTGTGCTGATGAAGGCAGGACATGGAGTGGCTTTTTCTTAGAACACAAATGGAAGATGGAGGTTGAGGATGGCACAGCAGAAGATTAGGAGTAGGGTCCCTGTCACTATCACCAGTATATAGACTATTACGCGAAGGAGAAATTCACTTTCTCCTTTGTAAGCCATTGTTATTTTTGGATCTTTGTTACAGAAGCTAAGCCTGTGAGCTAACTCACAGACCATCCAAGTGCCCACACTTCTCTGTTACGATGCCACATCAGCTGGTGAAAGAAATACATGAGGAACAAGACACCATTATGAAATATCCTTTAGAGTTAGTACCCATTCAACTTTTTCGTACTTACTGTCATTTCACACAGATGCTCTCACCATCATCTTGTCCCTGTGGCCTGTCCCTGTTGGGTGCTTATTTTCATTGCTAGTATAATTACTTCCATTTTAATGATAAGGACATTGGGAACCTGCTTTTAAGTGTTTTTCTTTTTTCCAGTCTATAATGGTATTTTTCCCTTTTATTCCCCCTTCAGATATATCTTTTAGTATTAATCAGAAGAATCATTGCAGTGATTTCTCCCCCCCCCCCGTGGCGGGGGGGGGGGGGGATAAAAACAAAACAAGGAATCCTTTCTGCAGTGTGCTATCTGTAATTTTCGGTGTGCTCCTGAGTCTGAATAAGGATTTATTTAACTACAGTTTGTAAAGGCTGCAGTCCATCATTGGCTCCTAGTTCTCATTCTTTTACTTCATCCAGATTGACCAAAAGATAATGATGGGGTTTTTTTGTTTTTTTTTGTTTTTGTTTTTTTGTTTTTTGCTAATGGTCCTGGATTATTTCTGCCAATTGGCTGATGGCTTGAGTATGTAAAAAAAAAAAGAAAAAAAAACCTCTACAATTAAAATCTGGCTAAAGTCTCCAAAAGACATAAGAATCAAAAGGTCAGCCCAAATGTGAAGAACATATTGTCATGAATGATGCCTTCTTTCAAGTCTCATGCTTTCCCCTCCAGTGTTTAGTCACCTAGAAATTGTCTAAATCTCAGGAGAATTAAAATACTTGTAAAATTCATCTTGACTGAGGTAACATGTTCACCAAATGTATGAAGTTTTTCAGCCTAGAACATTCTTACCAAATGGTCTTTCCCTGTAAACTATTTTTAAGCCAAGAGCTATATTATTCTTGTACAAAAATTTAAAGGAAACTCTCAGAAAATTGGGAAAATACTCGTGCTTCAAAGCTACTGCCCTTAAAAATGTCCCCGAGTCCTTTTTAATCTTTGCCGAAGTACATCCCAACATCCTCAATTAGGATACCGCTCAACGATTCAAATTGCTTTATGATTACAGAGAAACCACTTACAACGTACATGTGTTTGCTTTTCCAGGGACGAACACAAGCGTTGGATAATATAAAGTGCTGAGGTGAGGGGTTTGTGGTTAAAGGAAGCTGTGCTTGGGCTTCGTGTTTTACAAACTCTCATCACTGCATTCCCAGCCAGCACTGCTGGATCTTGGAGTAAAGAATCAAGGCCTTGTTCTCTCATGAGTCCAGGCTTCACTGTTGAAGGAGGCTCCCCTTTATTTTTCTATCATTATCTTTTGCTTCTTTTCATCAAAAGATGCTACCATTTACTGGAGTTTAGTATGAAATCCCAACAATACCACTGTTGCATTTTTCAATATTAAGAACAGGTTTTGTACAAAAAATCACCTCCTCAGGTTGGAGTTGTACTGCCAGTGCCTTTAGAACATTTATGTTTTCGTTGCTGAAATGGAGACAAATGTTGTGGCAAAAATATCCTCTTTCCTTCACTTGCAAAAAAATTACAAAGGCAGCTTTGAATTGAGACAAAGCTTTGAAAAGCAAAAGAACATTCAAGAGCTCAGGCATTCTAGAATTTTAATTCTCTTTTAGTCAAAAGTAACATTTCAGAAGAAATGAAAACACACCCCCTTAGGAGTTTAATTAATCATTTTCATGGACTTTAATTATCATTTATATCCTGACAGAGGATGGGAGAACACATCCTACAGTCCTACACCTTTTATTGTCCACGGAAAAAGGAAAGCACAACACGACCAAGAGGGCCCTGCTGTGAATTAGGAAGGACACATTTGCCACAGAGTTGTCCATGGAAAGAACATTTGAGTCTCTGAAATAACCCTGTCTTTAAAATCAATCAAGTCACCAGTGGGAATTTACTACGTGCCTTGAGCCACGCTCATCTCTGTAGAGGAAAACACATAATCTTTTGTTCATGAAGGAAGTGAGGAGGAAATATGACACACATTAAAAATAAGAGAATAATGACAAGTCAAGGAGTCAAAGAATTGTATACCCAGAAAGCATTGTTTTCACCCAACTTACTTCTCTCGAATTAGACTCTGGAGTGATACCATCGGTCAGCTTTGAGGGATTTCTAAGAAACAAACTTGAATGACATGCACTACAGTATTTGTTGGAGATTTGTTGAAAACATCCTTTGCCTTAAACAAATAAACTAAAAATCATAGAAATAACAAGGACATGTGAGATGCAGATGAAATCGCCACAGGGGTTAGTTAGGGCACAGCCGGGATACTCAGGGAAGTCTTCTTGGAGGAGGGGAGACTTGAGCTCTACCTCGAAAAATTAGAGAAGTTATGAATATCACACTTGTACCTGAGAAGTCAGGACTGGAGATGTGGTCGTTCGTGCATTAATTCCACAAGGATGTATTATTAACACATGCCTCCCCTACACCAAGCACTGAAACTATCACAATCAGACAACAGGCAAAGTTTCTGTCCTCAGGGAGCTTACATGCTAGTGAAGAAACAGCAAGATAAGACCATGAAATACTTAATTGGCCAAAGGTATTGTCTATTTCTGTTTTTTCCTGCATTTCATGATCATAATGTCAGGTAGAGCCAGATACAAACATATTGTCTACAGAAAAGCTGTAATTAGGAGGGTAGGAAGAGAAGAAACAGTAAATGTTTATTGTTGTTTTCTTTTTTATACCTTCTAAGCCAGTAAAATCAGAAGAAAGGTCTTGAGGGGAGTGGAAATAGAAGCTTAAGATATGTACACCATGGGGGGGGGGAAGATAGGGCGGGGGGGGGGGGAGAAAGAGAGAAAAAGGAAAAATAGGCTATAGATGAGGTATATCTGTGCTGAGAAGAGAAACAGAGGTCATGATGTTGTACCTTGGTAGAGGTCAGTCAGGGAATTGGTGAGCAGGTAGGGGAGTCAAGTAGAAAACTGTTAACAAAAGGAGAAATGCCAGTAACTACCAGTGGTCAGAAGCAGGACCACATGGGTGCTGAGCCAGTTGCCTGTATACCCTGGCCTTTGGACTGGGAATGCCTGTTGGTTCTCCAAAGGAGGTGGCTCTTCTCATCATGGTGACCAAAGGGCCTTCCCCTGGTGGCTTGTAGTGTGCATAATACCATGATCATGCAACTGAAGGATGTCTGCCTCTCACTTGAGAATTGTTTGAGCCTCTGTGAACTGCTCAGTATGCTTTTAATTTCCTGCCACACTCAAAAGAAGGTGCGAGTTCTGGAACCCTGGAGGAGAGGTGGTGATAGAGAAGGGAAGATCTCATCGCTGCTCGTTGGGGTAGCCGAATGGTGGAAGATCCCATACACCTGCACTCACGTATATGCACACACATGTGCTCAAGTACATACAGCTGCAGAAAGGGCTGTTCGAGTCAAATAAAATTCAACTATGAGAATTTTTTAAATTGAATCCATAAAGTCTGGAAGTGTAGATGGGATAAAGAATGGTGATCCTGATGTTTTCCAAACTTACCTAATCATGAAAATCACCTGAGTCAGTCGTTAAACATGCCATTTGCAAGGCACCTGCCCTACAGTTCTGAGGCTTTGCCCCACACCGTTAAAATCTGGACTTTTAATCTAGGATTCTTATGTTAGGTAGGTTTGGGAAACACTGCTTCCTCCAGTGTGGGCAAAATGTTGCAGGTTCTTCTGCTTCTAGCTTCCACCAGGAAACTTAGCAGTTTGGAGCTGCTTCCTGCTGAGCCTGCATACAGTCTCTGGTTTCTTCATAACAGTGTTCCAGACAGTCAGTCACTACCAGTCTCTCAAAGTTACCATATGAGAGACGACAGAACCAGTCTATCATCCTAGTGCAACTTATGGGTGATAGACCCTTGACGTGAAATCTCATAAGCCATGCTATGGTAAAAGACACCCTCTTGCTGGCAGTGACTCTAGTTGCCAAGATCTGGTGGCCCTCTGGAACTTTTAGGAAATGATTCTGTACCTTCCCTGGTGAAAATGTTGGTACAATCAAGTGTAAGGTATGATGTGATGGAGGCTACAGAGAGTTTCACCTTATACTTAACTACAAGGCCATAGAGAGCAGATCCATAGAGCTGGGGACTCCAGCTAAGTGCTGTGGGGAGCCACATTGTTTGGAAAATGGGCTTATTAGCTAGCTTGCCAGTCTCCTGGATAAAGTGGATAATTAGCTAGTACCCTGCTGGATTTAAGCTGCCACAATGTCTTCTCTTTCCAATGTGAGTTTCCACACAAGCAGGTGCTGCTTTTCCAGCTAGTTAATAAGATGGTTATGGCTCAGCTTTGAAGTCAGTCAGGCTTACATTCCTATCCTGTTCAGCTGCTTTGCGTCTCTGTAACGTGGGCACATTTCTAACCTCTCTCATCTTAGTTTCCTTTCTGCAAAGTGGGGATAAAGAAAGTACCTAATTCATGGGCTATTTGTTAGGACTGAACCAGATAATGAAACTAGAGCGTCTTGCCTGGTACCTGGCAGGTCATAGGGTCTCACCATGTGGAAATTTCTGTCCTTATTTCTAGTCAGAAAATTGTCCCTGCTGTGAAAACCTACCCATTGTGTGTGTGTGTGTGTGTGTGTGTGTGTGTGTGTGTGTGACTTTCTTATTCTGCCTGTTTGTCTTAGGTTGCAATGCCATTATAAGCTTGCCCTGTAGAAGAATATTCTCTAGTTCATCCAACCTAAATACCTTCATATTATTCTTTTCCCACCAATTCACTATTTAAAGGCTTTCAGAGGCTTTATCCTGACTTTGGGAATTACTTCAGGACACCTGGAAGTGTACAAGTTGTTTTTGCCTAGCAAAAATACAAAAACACTAACAACTACGGTGTGGATTTTCTTCATATAGCCAAGAATCCAAGTTGCTACATTTTGAGCTGTTTCCTTGCAAAAGCATTTGTTAAATCCAAGACTAAGCCAAGAGCGTCTAATAAATGCTCTCCTAACTTTTTTTCAAAGCACTTCACAGTGTATAATGTTCTATCCACTTGTGTGATTCTTGGCTAAAATGTCTTCTTTGTCAATACCATTTTAACCTTAGCTGGAATGGGCGATGGGTCCAATTAACATGGTGTTTCCTAAACTGAGGACAGTACCCAGCACAGAGCAGGAGCTGGGTCACTGCTGGCCACATCTCCTAGGATCCTTTTAAAATTTCTTGTGTCCCCCACCTTGACTTCTGTGTGCTTTTGTGTCTAATGCCAGCTTCTTTGACTTTCTTCCAGGGACTTCCCTGGGACATCTGGAGTCTCGTTGTCAGGATATTCAGAGATCTAGAAGTGCCTGGGGGTTTTTATCTGCCTAACCCATCCTTAGCCAATGGCCCAGCCCCCTGATCCCAAAGGAGAAAAACTGAGGTGTAAGTCATACTCCCAAGTGCCTTTATTTTTTTTTTAATTTTTTTTCAACGTTTTTATTTATTTTTGGGACAGAGAGAAACAGAGCATGAACGGGGGAGGGGCAGAGAGAGAGGGAGACACAGAATCGGAAACAGGCTCCAGGCTCTGAGCCATCAGCCCAGAGCCTGACGCGGGGCTCGAACTCACGGACCGCGAGATCGTGACCTGGCTGAAGTCGGACGCTTAACCGACTGCGCCCCCCAGGCGCCCCCCAAGTGCCTTTAGAAGCAACCATGAGACTTTGCCTGGAACCACACCCCTCCTGACTCCTTCTCCTTCCCTATTCTGCTTCCTACATTCCCTTGCAAGCTTCTCTTGCCTGTCTTTAATAAATCACCTGCACTGTCCCTGAAAAGTAGGAAATCTTTGTTCATTAAATATGCCCCTCCAAGGCTTATAAAGATTAAGGGTAGGGGGGTAAGGTTTACGTTGTGTGTGTTCTGTCAGACACCAGATATGAGCCAGAGATTCATCAGTAGAAGAAGGATAGCGGAATAGCTCTTTCTGCGGTTAACAAATGACTGTGTACAACACAGGCAGAAGAAAATGGGAAGATGATAGGGGCTTTTTCAGGTAGAAAAGTGAATCTCTATCAAAAGCACCTTCAATTTGCTGATACAAAACACATTTGAGAGCACTGCGTTCTTGGTAAATGGGGATTAAAAAACCTTGGCCTTTAGCCAGGTAATGAAAAGAAATGCATATTTTTCTTAGGTGTGCCTAAAGAATTTTTAAAAACCCTTTGAAAAGCTGAGCTCTACAAACATGAGAGGAAAGGCCAAAGAAATTTTAACTCTGTAATTGTGAAGGTTGCATGCAAGGAGCACAGGGATATTTGCAAGCTGTCAGAAAAGCCCGGGTGTGCTTGGGTGTGATTGTAAATCTGAATGTTTGCAGGGGATTATGTCCACGTTAAAGGACTTTAGTTTTGATAGCAAAAGGAAAACATGGAATTTCTTCATTGTGAAGCCATTTCACCTAAGACCTCAGAAGATTTCAGAGGGGAAAGGCATGAACTAAATCAGAATAGTGCTTACTCCCATTACCAAATGGATAGTTTATACACGGATACACTCATTTAAATGAAATTTCCAAATGTAACCCACTGCCTTAGGCATAGCTAAAATTATTCACATTAACCCTTGCATTAGAAAACAAATTCTCATGATTAAATAGCCTAAAGACTTTGGCACTGCTCCAAATTTTTGTCAACCTGTAAATTATATTATGGGAATGTAACTTTCTGGATGGCCACTTCTGCTCCAGAAACCATGTCCAGGTTGATTTCATTCGAGCCTAGCGGGAGAATCAAGAGATCTTAACTAGGAAGATGGCTTCCTGTGACCTTGAAGATTTCTACTCTTCCACAGATTTTGTCTCATGCAAATGTCCTGGGGATTAGACAAACTAAACAGCAGATATGCTTTAGTTTACTTATAGAATTTTGTTTCTCTGTGCTATAAAATATAGAAATAATTTTAAAGCTTGGGGGAAAGGGAGGGTGGGGAAGAAAAAGAAAAGCAAATATCCACAAAGCTTTGGGCTCTAGATCCATATTGGAGCTACCAAAACACTAGAGAATTGTACTCTGGGCTTACCTCTTGAGTTCTGTGGTTCAGAGGTCAGGATTAGGCTGTTGATTCCTTATTCCTTCTGGAGCAAAAGTTCTTTTCCAGTCATATTTGATCACTTTTATTCCATTGTGGGCACAGATTCTCTGGAATAGCCAATTGAACAGTAACAGAAACAGAACAGACTCCATTAGCCTTTATATAACATTTCTGCTTCATTCTCTTTAGTCTTTTTTTTTTAGGTGAGGGAATTAGAAACTATTTAGAATAAAAAGAAATGTTTTTGCTTTATTGGACGTATGAAGAAACTGAGGTCCAGAGAAATGAAGTTGTTTATTTGAGTGACAGCTCAAGACTTTTGATTCTCAGACCTAGCTCCTCCTCCCGACCAACACTGTCTCTCTCCAGGACTTTGATGTAGTGTTCCACACTATCAATACATCACCATTTGATCTGATAAGTATTTGGTTTGTTTCCCGTTCAGGGCAATGAGTATTTCTGTAGAAGTCTTTGTACGATTTATGCTTTCGTTTATCTTGTAACTACCTTGGAGTGGGATGATGCATGTTTAGCTTTTTAAGACATTTTCAAACTGTATCTCCAAATGGTTGCACCATTTTACATTCCCAGCAACCCTGCACGAGAACTCCCAGCTTCTCAAATTCTCACCAATGCTTAGGATGCTCAGATATTTTAATTTTAGCCATTTTAATAGGTGTATCTCATTGTGGTTTTAATTTGCGTTTTTCTTATAACTAATGAAGCTGAACATGTTTTCATGTGCTTATTTGCCATCTGTGTATCTTCTCTAATGTAGTATCTGGTCATATTTTTTGCTCAATTTTTACAAAACTAGGTAGTTTTTCCTCTCATTGGATTTTCAGAGTTCTTTATATAATCTAGGTATAAACCCTCTATCAAATAAATGATTTGAAATATTTTCTTCCAATCTATCTCTTAATTTTAATTTCTTGAGAGTATCTATCAAAAAGCTCAAATTTTTACATTTCCTAAAGTCTAATTTATCAATCTTTAATATTATGGATCACACTTTTGGTGTCAGCGCTAAGAAATCTTTGACCAATCCAAAGATCACAAAGATTTCCTCCTGTGTTTTCTTCTGTAAATGTCTTTTTTATTATTTGGTTTTACATTTACCCTGTTTTGCTTTGAGTTATTTTTTTGTATGAAACAAGATATGATTCAAGTTTCTTTCATTGTATATGGATGTGCAGTTCTTCCAGCACCACTTGTTGAAAAAAAATATCCTTTCTCCATTGAATTTACCTTTGCACCTTTGGTGAAATTTAGTTATCCATGTAGATGTGAGTCTATTTCTGGATTCCATTCTGTTACATTGATCCTATTTGTCTTTCTTTGCCTATGCTATCCTGTCTTGATTGATGAAGTTTTATGATAAATCTGAAAATTAGGTAGTGTTATTCTCCAACGTTGTTCTTCTTTTTTAGAATTGTTTTGACTATGGTAGTAGGTCTTTTATATTTCCATATGAGTTTTAAAACCAGCTTGCCAGTGTCTAGATAAAAACAAAAGCCTGAAAATATTTGGGTCTTATTTTTGTCCAGGCTGACAATTACTGCCTTATAATTAGGATGCTAGGAGCATTTCCATTAAATGTGATTACTGATGTGGTTAGGTATAATTCTATCATTGTGTCCCTTGTTTTATATTTATCCCATTCACTCTTTGTTCTCCTTTCCCTCTTTTCTCGATCCCTCCTCCCTTTTTGGGGGGAGGGTGCTCAACTGAATATTTTTCATGATTCCATTTTATCTCCTTTGTTGGTTTATTAGCTCTACTTCTTTGTTACCTTAGTGGTTGCTTTGTGTTTATAGTGTACATTGTTAACTTACAACCGTCTACCTTTCAGGGGTCTTAGGCCACTTCATACATATTTTGAGAAGGCTACAATACTATACTTCACATTCCCTCTACTTAGCCTTGGTAGTATTGGTGTGTTTCAGTATCCTTTGTCTGTTATAAACCCAACAGGACCTTACTATTTTTGTTTGAACAGTCAGTTAACTATTAAAGTTATTTAAATCACAAATAAATAATCTTATATATGTACTCAGGTTGCTCCCATTCTGGTGCTCCTCATTCCTTTTGTGTAGATCCATATTTTCAGGGATTGTCAGTTTCCTTCTGCCTAGAGAATTTCCTTTTATATTTCTTGGAGTGTTGTTTCTGCTGGTGATGAAGTCTTTCAGCAATTTATGGTTGAAAAAGTCTTGTATGCCTTTAGTTTTGTTGGAAAGATATTTTCCCTGAGCACAGAATTTTAGCTTGACACTTTTTTCTTTGATATGTTGGCCACTATCTTTTTGCATTGTTTCTTCTAAAAAAAATCCACTGTGTTTTTTGTTGTTATTGTTCTATATATAGCACATCTATTGTCCCTGGTTACTTTAAAATGTTTCTCTTTATCACTATTTTTGAGCAATTTTATTATGGTGTGCCTTAGTGTAGTTGTGTGTGTGTGTGTGTGCGCGTGCATGCGCACCTACATGCTCTGGAGTTTGGCAGCTACTTGGATCTATAGGTTTATAGTTTATATCAAATTTGGGGGAAGGAATTCTACCATTATATCTTTAAATATTTTTCTGTTATGTCCTCTCTTTCAAGCATTTCAGTTATACATGTACTAGGCCATTTGGGGTTGTTCCACAGGTCACTGGTATTCTTTTCACTTTTTTGGATTATTTTATTTTTGTGTTTAATTTTGAACAGTATCCATCACTGTCTTCAAGTCCACTGCTCTTTTCTTCTGCCATGTCTAATCTAAAGTTTATCCCATCCAGTTTGTTTTCTCATTTTGTACATTTTAGTTTTCATCTTCAAAAATTTCATCTGGATCTTTTTTATATTTCCATTCCCAACTTAATTTTTTGAGCATATGGGATACAGTCACAGTAAGTGTTTGCAAGTCCTTTGTCTGCTCATTCTGACATTTGTGCCAGCTATGGGTCAGTTTTGACTGAGTCGTCTCCTCATATTCTCCTTCCTTTTTCCATATCTGATAATTTTTTATTGGATGTTAAAGATTGTGTTCTACCTTTACCTTTGCATAGGTGTTGGATATTTTTGTGTTTTTATAAATATTCTTGTGTTTTATTCTAGGATACAGTAAGCTATTTGGAAACCTTTTGACCTTTTCAGGTCTTTCTTTTAAGATTTGTTATGTAGTACCAGAGCCACGATTAGTTTAGAGCTAATTATTCTCCACTATTGAGGCAAAACCCTTATTACTACTTTCCCAATTCCAGGTGGCTTACAAAGATGTCCCCTCTAGGTGTTGAGAATAGGCTCTGACTCTGTGTGAGCCATGGGTACCTTTCCCTCTCATCCTTCTGGGTGATTCTTTCCCCAGTGTCAATTACTTTTATCACATATGTGGGCTGATTTATACTCTTCTGAACTTGAAGGTGGACGCTGTGCAGTTCTCTAGAGTTCTCTTTCTATGTGACTCTTTCTTCTCTGTACTCTTTCTTATGAACTCCAGCTTCATTGGTACCCCTAGACAGTCGCCTCTGTGTCTTCAACTACGGAATTCTGCTGGACTACACCTTGTTTTTCCTCTCTGCTCCAGAATCAGGAAACTTTCTGAAGGTAGTAAGCTGGGACAATCAGAGGTCTCACTTCATTTGTTTCTCATATCCCGGGGTCTCTATCCTTTGCTATCTAATATCCAGCGTCTTGAAAACCAGTGCTTCTTCATATATTTTGTCTGCTCTTTTATTTCTGTGAGGCAAGAGGGAACACCTTGTCCCCCAAAGGACATTTTGTGATGGAAGAATGAAAGTCCTAGAATAGCATTTAATCAAGGTTTAGCTCCATTTTCCAGATATAAAAAATCAAGGCTCAGAGAGAATAGATAACTTAATACCACAAATCTGGTAAGAGTTCTAGCCAGGATTTGGAATCAGCTTGTCTGACTTCAGAGGCTTGGGTATTGAAAATCCAGGCATGATAGAGAAATCATAATGGAGACTTAACTGCCCCATGTTTTTAACCGGAGGACCTCACTCATTCTGTAACCACACCAGCTAACATAGCATTTCCTGTAGGACTTTGGGTGACTTTTCAATACCGAGCCCCCTGCAGGGGTTCATGACTTTAACTAATTTTCATATGTATTACTCTACAATGCATGACACCCTTTCTTAACTGACCTTTTAAAAGTAAATACTCCACTATGCCTGTATAAAGAGCATTATTTTGTCGTATCATTTCACACTTCTCTTCGCTTTCCCAATGTACAAAGAGTGAATGTGACCAGAGGAAACTGACCATCTGCAACATAACACATGGCTCCTTTTTTCACGATGACTGGGAGACCGCAGCTCTTTCTCCAGATTTCAGAGAAAACAATGTTTTAATGCAGCCACTCAGAATCATGTGCACAAACATACTGGCTGCAAATAATCTTGGTCCCTTAGCCCCTGCAGCAAAGGCAAAAGTGAAGTTTCTCCAAACATTCACTTCTTCTTTCTAACCCTAGGGTTTTATTATTTTACTGAAATCTATAAAAGTTCATATATCTCCCGAAAATCCTAGCATTGTCTTTAATTCATGTTTATTCAAAAGTGTGAACACTGTTGGGGGTCTTTCTCATAGATAAGTCATATAAATTACATAGCTGAATTAAAATGAGCCTTGAGTGAGTCGGTGGCCTCTCTCCTTTTGATTATTCCACTCAGTAGGCTTTAGTATCTTTGAGAAATGAGCGAGACTTAGGAGAAGTGCCGGTAGGGAACATCGGAGGGTAGAGGCTGTACATAACTAACAGAGCTGTGAACTGTCAGCATACTTATGAGGTTACCACAGATACTACCTCAGTTTAAAAGGCAGCCTTGAAGATATTCCTTATTTATATGAAAACAATTGAATATGTATTGTGAACTACTTAGAGGAGGAATTGAATGAAACTCAGTTTGGAAAATGACTGAATGAGGCTTCTTCCTTGCTCCGTGACTTCTCAAACATCTTAACTTGTATCTGTAAAAGTTTTGGAGGCTTGCTTTTTTGGGGAATCTGCCTGGAAAGTTCTTTCATCTCATTGACAAGCTGAGAAATTTCTTCTTGGTTTGGCTTCATTGTGTATTCTTTCATTTTGTACATTGTTGTCATTTTGAAAGACACTGGGCTGCTCTTGGATGCATTCGTGAGGAGGAATCATTTAAATAATTTCCTAAGAAAGAAATACATGTACCTATTAGACTTTCAGGTTCAGAGAAGATAAATAACTCAATTTTAAATTCACTGGTGTAGACCCAGTGGCTCCCATCAACACTAGGATTCATCTTTTAGAGCACTGGCCTGCTGCGTGACTTGGGATAGTTCTCTCTGCTGGATTAATTCCAGGGATTTGAATACACAGGTCAGTGAATATGAAAAAAACCTCTTTCGGTTCTAAAAATAATGATATCTTTCATTTGCCTGTGGTATTATACATTTGAAAACATAAATCCACATTCCTAAAAGAGTTTACATTCCAGCCAGGGAAACAAAAGGCAAATGCATAGAATAATTAAGTGTTGAACTGGATGGTGTGGGTTGTATTGGCAGTAAGAAATGAGGAGAGGAGAGCCTGGGTAGCTCAGCCCTTTAAGCAAGCATCTGACTCTTGATTTTGGCTCAGGTCATGATCCTGCAGTCCATGAGATCAAGCCCGTGTTGGGCTCTACACTGACAGCATGGAGCTTGGGATTCTCTGTCTCTATGTCTCTCTCTCTCTCTCTCTCTGCTTGTCCCCCACTTGTGATCTCTTTCTCTCTCAAAAATAAATAAACATTTTTTAAAAATGAGGAGAAACATCTGTATTGTCTAGAGTAGTTGAGGAAAGCTTTATGTGGGAGACAGAACTTGCTGGGTAGACAGAGATGAGGAGAGTTTTTACTAATGATGAGAAACAGCACCCGCAAAGGTGAAGAGTTAGAAATAGGAATAGAATACATGAAAGGAAGTAAGCTGTTAAGGAAATCTTTCGGGGACCCCTGGGAATAAAGGTGTTATCAGTTGATAAATAGTCTGGAAGGCCAAACAGAAGAATTTATAACTTCATTCCAAAGATAGCAGGACACCAGTGTAGATTTTTGAGTAGATGACAACTGTGAGTGTACTGTCGGGAAGATTAGCCGGGCCTCGTATGCAAGGTAGGTGAGGGAGAAGATGAAATGATAGAGGCCAGCTTGAGCCTAGTGGAGCTGCTCAAATTAGGAGAATTATATCAAGTACTTGAGAAAAGCAAAAGAGATAGAAAAGAATAGTTAATATTCTGAAAGAAGAAATAAAGACGTTTGATTGTCCGATCTTATAGTGCTCTCCATCACCCCAACAGAAGATTTCAGACAGATACTACAGGACAGAGATGTGTATCTTCCCAGTTTTCACCTCACCTTATGTAGATATTTGGCCACTCAACCGTTTTGGATGCCAGCTCTATGATTAGCTGAACTTTCTCTAAGAATGGATAGAGTGTGGTATGGTCTTTAAATGCATGAGACTTAGAACAATGGTACTTTTTTCCTTTCTGAGAATAGAGTGAATATTTTAAAAGGTAAGAAACTAGAAACATTAATGGAAAAATGAAAAAAAAAATTTTACAGGAAAGAAAGGAAAACCATTGAAGTCAGGAACTATAAAGGAAAAGAGAAAAGAGGAGGACAAGAAGGAGACTGCCCAGCTCCTGAAGGTTTGAATTGCCTTGGCTAAGATCCAGTCCCCAGGTAACATCTCTTGTCTACCAGAAGAGTGATAGAATTCTAGAGCTTAGAAACCGCCCCCCTCCTTTTGGTTCTTGAGAAAATTAATGGCCAAAGAAGTCAAGTGGCTTGCTCAAAATTAGATGGCTAATGAATATTGTGGACAGGATGAGAACACAGGTCTGTACCTCCTGCTTCAGGTCTCTATTCCAGCCTCACACTTCCTTTCCTGGAAAGGATTTAGAGATTTATTCCACACAGTGTTAGTATTGCCTACTTTACACAACTACTTTTTGGTTACTCAATTAAGCTGTCTTGTTCCATTTTTGTTCCAGTTGTGAAGGATACAGGACATATAAACTATAAAAGAAAAGGTGCTTGGGGCACCTGAGTAGCTCAGTGTGTTGAACATCCAACTCTTGATTTTGGCTCCAGTCATAATCCCAGCATCATGGGATCAAGCCCCGCTTAAAGCTCTGCCCTGAGTGTGGAGCCTGCTTGGGATTCTTTCTCTCCCTCTCTCTCTCTCTCCCCACCTCTCTCTCTCTCAAAGAAAAAAGAGAAGGTGCTATAATATGAGGAAAAAACTTTTAAAGGAATGTAACAAAGAATGAGAAATAATAAACTAAAAATAAAAGCATTACCAAAACAATCTTGAAACACATACACACACACACACACAAAACATTGGAGCTCTTGTGTTTCCTGGTTTCAAAACTTATTACAAAGCTACAGGAATCAAAACGGTGTGGTACTGGCATAAAGACAGACATATAGACCAATGGATAGCATAGAGAGTCCAGAATGGGGTCTTTTGTGACTCCATACAAATTTTAGGATTGTTTGTTTTAGCTTTGAGAAGAATGCCGGTGCAATTTTGATTGGGATTGCTTTGAATGTGTGGATTGCTTTGGGTAGTATTGACATTTGAATAATATTTATTCTTCTTATCCATTGGATAATTGTCTAATTTACTCTTCACATTAGCTATATAGCTAGAGACAGAGTTTAAACCTCTCACAGCAAATGGGTTTGAGAATTGCAATTTTTGTTCATTATCCTTGTTGCAATAAGCAGCTATATCACTAAAGTTAGATTTATCTCTCTATTTTTTTTAATAGAATGTCTTTTCCCCATTAATAAATATTCTTGGCTTCTTTGTCAAATATTAGTTAATGGTATATTCTTTTTTATTTTTACTTTATTTTCATTCCAGTATAGTTAAGATACAGTGTTGGATTAGTTTCAGGTATGCAGCATAGTAATTCTACAATTCCACATATTATTCAGTGCTCATTAAGATAAGTGTAGTCTTTTTTAATTCTTTAAAAATGTTTATTTATTTTTGAGAGAGACAGAGCATGAGTAGGGGAGGGATAGAGAGAGACGAAGACAGTATGCAAAGCAGGCTCCAGGCTCTGACCTGTCATCATGGAGCTCGAGCTCATGAACTGCAAGATCATGACCTGAGTGGAAGTCAGATGCTTACCCAACTGAGCCATCCGGGTGCCCCCAAAATAAGTGTACTCTTAATCCCCTGCACCTATTTTACCTGCACCCATCTCCCTTCTGGTAATTATATGTTCTCTATAGTTAAGAGTCTGTTTTTTGGTTTGCCTTTTTATTTCCTTTGTTCATTTGTTTTGTTTCTTAAATTCCACATATGAGTGAAAGCATATGGTATTTGTCTTTCTCTGACTGGCTTATTTCACTTTGCATTATACTCTCTATCTCCATCCACGGTGTTGCAAACAGCACAATTTTATTTGTTTTTATGGCTGAATAATATTTCTGTGTGTGTGTGTGTGTGTGTGTGTGTGTGTGTGTGTGTGTATGTATCACATCATCTTTCTCATCTGTTGTTAGATGCTTGGGCTGCTTCCATAATTTGGCTGTTGTGTATAATGGTGCAGTAAACAATTCTTTATATTCCTTCCTGGTGAACAAGGATTCTATCATACACCAAGGATAAAGACACTTTTCTCAAGATGTTGTGACATAATCACGTACTCTGTCACCATTGTGTGCATGAAACAGAAGCTGCCCTATAACATTTCCCCCATAATCTTAGCCCTACCTCACCAGTAGCATCCTTTCAATTCAGGACATGAATAAGAAAATTTAAACTTGCTGGAGTAATTATTCTCCAGTGCCTCCTGGAAGGAGTATGGAAGGCATTCTCTAACATGGTGCTAACCTTTTGCCTCTGTGTAAAAAGTGAACCTGGATTCATTGGCCCAAAATATAGAAGACACTTGGCCAAGGCATTACAAAAAGAATAAGATTTCAATTTTGATGGAGCTTACAATGTAGAGATAAAGAAAGCACAGAAAATTACACATATATACTCTTGTATATACATATTCTTTAACATATATAATCTTTATATATATTTATATATTGTTTCCATTAAGATATATATACAAACATTAAAAATATTAGTATGTGTATTCATACACATACACACCCTTTTCAAGATGGATATTGTATTATTGTATTATTATATTATTGTATTGTAATATTGTATTATTGTCAACCTTCACAAACTAATAATTTGATTTAAAATTTAAACAGTGTTCTTTTTTTAACCTGATAATAGTTTTCTAAATTTACCTGAAAATGAAAGGAAACATTCAAGAAGGTTTATTGTTTTTCAAAAGCATTGAAATTTAAGCGGAGACATATTCTATTAGGTGCTTCAGAATTAAGTTTGTATCTTATTTTTTCATTTGAGAATCTTCCTAAGTTAACATCAGACACCAAATCACAGATCCAGAAAGCTCCCAAAACACCGTACAGGATTAATGCCAAAGAACTCTATCCAGGCATCTCATATTCAAACTGCAGAAAATCAAAGACAAAGGAACAATTTTTGAAGAAACACCTTACCTATACGCGAACAAAATAAGCATCACATCTGATTTCTACTCAAAAGCCCTGCAAGCTAGAGGGGAGTAAAATATTCAGTGTTGGGAGAGAAAAAATTACCAACCTAGAATTCTGTATCCTGAGGAATTACCTTCCACAGGGAAAGAGATGTCTCAGGCAAATAAAAATGAAGCCCTGTGATGGGAGCTCCCACTTCCCACAGCAGGGTTGCAGCCTCCTGTGAAAGGTTCTCAATGTGTTCACCAACTCAGGAGTAAAACCAGGGCACCCAGAAAACCTTTCCCGGAAGGAGGAACAACCCATTTGACTGAAGAGCTCAAGGAAGGGAAATGAAATGTTACACGAAAGCAATATTCAGAGGTTATGGCCATTGAGTTTGGTTTGTTGTTTAGAGGTGTGTAGTACAAAGTACACGCACAAAATCTCTGACATGATGGCTTTTGTCGCATTGTGATGGAAAGCCCTTATACAGAACCAGGAAATTGTTTGGGGGCTGAAATTCACCTGCCCTAAGTGGGGCCAGGCTTACTTGCTATCTGTTCACTGTTCTGTCCCTTTGCCTTCATCTTAACCGATCTCCCCCTCCAACTTCTTGAAGTATGCAGTGGGTAGCCCTGTTCGTTCTCCTACTTTTAGCCAGAATCTTTAATCAGCCATGCACATTTTAATGTGAACAATCAGACAAGGTGTTCATTCATTCACAGCAAAACTGAGTCCCTCTCCCGTGCTTAAACTGAAATGTAGGAGACCATGCTTTATTTCCAGTTTGCAGGTGGGAATCTTGGGGAAGGGGCAGAAGTCTTTCCATGGGCCCTTGAAATTACAGCTTGGCATAGCCTGGCCCTGACAATCAATGCTTAGGTATCTGTAAGGCAATGAATGGTCTCTCTGTATCAGAACAAATTTCCGTCAGGAAGTTCCATGTTTCTGCAAAGGACAAGCAAGTCTGGTGGCCCTCCAGCACTGCTTGTTCTTTGTAGAACTGAATCACTCACAACAGAGTTTCCATAGCAAACAGGTCAGAGACCTCACTTTGAGGTTTACACTGGGGGAAAGACAGCATTCCAGAGCACGTTATTGCTGACTATAAAGGACTGTAAGGTGAAAGTCAGCAGTCTCAAGGCTGTCTCTCTAACAGCTCGGGGCACAGGGAAACAATTTCATTCCACAGTGACCCTCACACCTGTGTTTACAGTCACGCAAGCTGGGCTTGGGCCGCAGAAGAAGTTTGTCAGAGTTTACTCTAGTGGTGTTGGTGTGTTTGTGTTGCTTTGCTTTGCTAACTAGTCTAATCCTTTGAAAAAAAAATCAGAAAGGAAAGGATGGGCTACATAAAAGTGAGGATCTAATGATAAGGCTGATAATGATGAAGGTGATGCTAGCCCTATCTAGCACTCACAACGTAGCAGATTTCTGCTTCTGTGTTGACACATTACAACTCCCAATGGTTCTCTTAACAAACCTATCAAGTAGGTAATATTATCATCTCTAACTTGCAAATGAGGAAATTGACTTAGAAAAGAAAAGTTCATAGTACCCAATCACAGTAAGTACGTAGCTAGTAGGTTATATACATAAAAATTAGTTTCTCACTCACAGCACATGGCCAACATAAATTGTAAGCAATTTAAAGAGTTACGTGTACAACATGAAATCAGGCAAAATAATTAGAAGAGAGTTTTTAAAAATATTTATACTGTTTTTGATTATGTGATATGTTTTCTAGGCATGAATACAGGTAGAAGAAATCACAGACATATCTAAAGACCTATTTCTAATTTCTAAGTATCTAAAAGCACATACTGTTAGGAAGCAAAATATTTTTTTAAAGCCAAAAATATTCTTAATAGTTAATGCCATCAATATTTAATGTGTTCATACTTCAATAAGAGAAACAGCAATACCCTGAAAGGTAAATGGTCAAAGAATAGGAACAGACAATTCATGACAGAAAAACTAAGCATTACTAGTACTATATGAAAAAGAATAATCATACTATCGTGAAGTTACTACTCTGAGCCAATAATTATACTAAATACTTTCATTATCTTATTAAATATTTAAAATAACTGGGTATGATACATGCCCAAGGTCTCAAAGCCAGTAGGTAATGAGACTGGGCACCAAAGTCTGACCAACTCCAAATTCATTATTTAACCATAAAGCTGTACTTCCGTCAGTGGTAGGCTGATGCCAGCTCATTCCCACTCCCTGGAGTTGACAGAATATGCCTCTTCCCAGCTCCCTATTTAGTAATGTCACGTTGGTAGCTTGATGGGAATATTACACCACAGAAATTGGCATGTGCTACAAACACCACGCCCCCCAGTAAAAACTATTTGTTAAATATTTCCCAGCCCACAACTTACTGTCTCCATAAAACAACCTAGAATAGTGTTCCAGGACCTGAACATAGGAACTTTATCAGAGCACAAGTAGTACTGCTGAACCATTTTCCCAAATGTCAACCTTATTACTCAAAGAATGAACCTAAAATGAGTTAGAATACCATGTTTGTCTACAACTTAGCAAATACTAAAAAAGAACAATGGTAAATTAAATTGAGACGCCAAAGGCATGTAAATTAGTTCAGCCTTTCTGGAAAAGTATCTGGTACTATGTATCAGGATTCCTTAAGAAGTTCATCTATTTCAGTGTCATAATCCGATTACTAAAAACCTGGAGGAAATGATCAGTGATGTATTCAGTGACCTGTTTGTAAGGGTATTCATTTCAGCACTGCTTAGAGTAAAAACTTGGAAACAACTTAAATAGTAGGATGATGGTTCAGCTCTGTACGCAACAGTCACACGATGAAATGTAATGCATTGATTAAAAATTATTTTCAAGTTCAAAAACATTGTAAAACTACATACAAAACGATCCTTACATTACTCAAAATACTTATTTCTGTATATATGTAATATATACATGATTCAGATACATAGTCAGGTCTTTTTTATGTACCTCAGGAAAGTTTTGCACGTTTCTTCATATAAATCCTACATGTATTTGATATATGTCTGTGTGTCTATATATATATTCTGTACACATATAATGCATATGTTACATATAATGTATATTAGGATATAGTTTTGCATATACATATATACCAAGATATATTTTTTAAAACAATAAACAAATAGAAATACATATCATGCTTATAGAATTGAAGACTGAGTATTATAAAAATATTAATTCTTCACAAGTCAGTGTATAAGTTTAATGCAATATAAACATAAAAATAAATCTAAAATATAGCTCCAGTAGAATTTTTCTTCTTTGTACTTGATTAAATGATTCCACAGTTCATCTGTAAAATTATGTGAGATGATGAATAATTTTCTTATTTAGGAGTTTTATTTTCCAGATTTCATATAATAAGTGTGAATCACTTTTACATCTGAAAAATATTTAATAATAATATATAAATGATATAAATGCTTACTGCATATTAATAAGTACATAATAAAGTTTGTAGAATACATGTAGTCTTTCATGTACATGGACCTTGTGATGAGGAACATATGCGAAGAATAAAGCAAGTACTTCACATCTCAAAGGGAGAGATTGATTTCTATCAGAGGACCCGGGGAGCTAGGAAAGTCACTGTTATCCATAGCTCAGGTGACCATTTGAGTCACACCCTATAATCAGGATTTTAATCTGTTCCCTTGAAGTTGAGGTGGTCAGCCTTGTGCCTCTGGGGATCTTTTAATACACTCATTATTGGAAGCCAGTTGGAAACACCCCAGATTTATTGAGGCTTAGCAGCTCCCACTCTTCCAGAAATTATTTCTTAGGTGTCTAGCTTTGCATTTTCTTAGGGAAAGTGCTGCTTTCAGTTTTGAGAGGGTTACAAGTAAAATGCCTAATAATAAATCATGAGAGCGGTTCCAAATCATGAGAGCAGTGACAGTGGCCTTAGGATTCCTGTCTAGATTAGTTTATTTCCCCCTAGAATAAACATTGAAACCAAATGTAAGTTTTGCAATAGAGGCAACCTTGTGTACAGGAAATAGCATGGAATTTGAAGCCCCAAAGACCTGGTTTGAGTCACATCTCCCCCTCTGCCTAATGGATTGATGTGAAGTAAGCCAGTAAACTGTACATGTTTTTCATATCATTCTTTTGCTCATCCAATCGGCCAATATTTAGTGCTCCCCTACCATGTATCAAGCAATGTTGTAGCACTAGAGATCAGTAGAGAGGAAGAGCCCATGCCTGTATAGATCCTACATTTTAGTTGCAGACAGAGACACCACCATCAAAATAATCAAACAAGAATTCATATAACTATAAGATCATTTAAGCCGCTTGAAGAAAGATTAGACAGAGTAACATGATAGAACATGTAGGGATGGAAGAAGGTGGATGGGAGGAATAGGTTGATGAGATTGTAAGGGAACGTCTTTCTGGGGTTGTGATATTTAAGCAGAAACTGAACCCAGGGAGTTAGTCCTGAGAAGAGTAGAGGGGGAGTGTTAGGGTAGAAGTACACTTGCCAAAGGCCATCGCCGAGGACAGAACACCAGGAAGGTTGGTGTAGCTCGAGTGGGTAAGCAAAGGGAGAAGGTGGTGGGAGATGAGGTCAAAGTGGCCTTACCACCAGGGGGGTCCTGAAGATGAAACAGTATGTGAGGACAGCCACAGGGTACCCAGCAACTCACACTACAAATGTTGGGAGATAGCAAGGAAATGGAGTTCTGGTGGCCTTGGCATTGTCTACACTACCTGCGTTGGCCACGTAGTAGATGGAAGATAGAAGGAATGTTTGGATAGAAGGAAATTTGGCAGCTGAGATTTTTCTTTAGAGGTCTTGCCAGCACCAGTCCATTTGGGCATCAGTAGAGGCCACAGTGTATTCTGTATAAGGTGTTCATTTTCTATGCAGAGCCCATCTGGGTCAGCAGCTGGCCAGGACCAACAGCCGGTCCCTTCATGCAGTAAGCATTTGGCACACGGTGTATACTTCGGCCATGCACACTTGTGATGTCATGCAAAAGAACAAATATAAGGAATTGCTAGGAAAGCTTGCATAATGCATGGTATAAAGAAAATGTATTTGAGGACAACTTCATTTCTAAATGTATGTGCTTGTCCACGGGCAACGCTTATCATTTAACCTTTGTCATGCCCTTTGCATCTGGGCTCAACTGCGTGTCTTACATCCAACGTAATCTCTCATATGCTTAACATTTGGAGAGGTACGGTCACTCGAGAATGATGTGGGAAACCAGACTCCATCGTAATCACCCTTTCCCACAGTCTAAAAGGGAGTAAGATTCACTTGGGTTAGCATTTGACAGCATAATGTAGGGTTGTCAGATTTGCCTTTCTTCCCAGCCTATCACCTCCCTTCTGCTACTCTGCTATTAACCTTGACCTTGTTGCTCCTTCTCTTGTCACTGCTACGCTGCTGCCTACCTCATCCTGCTGTCCCAGTTCACACTGTACTTTCCTGGGGCGAAGCCTCTGCCCAGAAGTGTGGGCAGAGAAGGGAGAGACTGCTGTGCTCAGTCTGCAGTGTACGGATGTCTCAGTGTCTTGGTGTAGAACTACTGGCCTGTCCACAGGATCTCCGGGCACCATCGTCCAGGAGCACAGAATCTTTCATAAGCCTTGGGCTCAGGGAGTGCGTGGTGAAATCTATGCAAGTTCGAGTGGACTTGAAAGCTTTTCAAATATGCTTTCCTGTTGTTAATCTGCACATTCATCTGCACATCTGGCTTGCAAAATCTCAAGCCACAAGATCAGCTCTATTTAGGGTGACTGGTTTGCCACTGCAGTGAAGCCAAGTCCAAACATGGAAGGGGAGGCAACTCCCCTTCCTCCTGGCTGCTCCCTGGGCAGTTCTTCATTGGGGAGATATGTTAATTTTCAGTCATGTAGGTAACATTCAGAGTGGTACCTCATTAAAGTGGGAGATGAAACGTGAATCACAATCCCTCGGCACTTCAAACACGCCCTGCCTAGTAACTGTAACTGAACATGAAAGAAAGCCAGCGTCGCCATTAGCCATGCATCCAGGCTAAGTCTGTTGTGCTGAGCCGGCAATTAAGACCGCCCGTTCAACTTCCGGGTCCCCCTGACCTTCCCAGATAGGAAATGGACAGCTATCATACTCTGGGCCACTAGGCGCTGGTTGCCAACTGGGAAAGTCATCAGAAAACTTTCTTAACACGGTCATTGGGTAAGTCATCTGGATATCGCTTTCAGCTACATCTGTTCTTCATACTGAGAGTCAATGTGTTGGTTTCCTAAGGGCTGGCCCTCAAATCTCCCCTATCTTGTTTTTAATCATGAACATAATCAGATTTGTTTGGACTTGGGAAAATTACACTCCCTGAACCCCAAATTGTTTTATACAGGTGGAATCTGATCCAACAGTTTTCAGGGGTAGAATTAAAGATCCAGAAATGGGCAGGATCCTTACGGGGTCACATGCTTCCTGGGGCATAGGAGTAGAAGTGTAAGAGCCCAGCCTGTGGGCTGCCAGTGTGGACCGCCCCATGTGTTCAGTGATTTTGTAAGTCCTCACTCCGGGATGTTTTTATGTCGACAGCTGTGGCTCCATTCTTTTATCACTCTTATTCTTCCACATTGTTCTTGTTTTCCTGCACTTTCACTGCCCTGCCCTACAGCGAGGCCACCAAGAGTCTAGGGTCTGACTTTATAGGTGTAGAGCCTCCAGCCGCAATCCCTTTAGATGCTTCCCTTAGTCCCATTCATTCCAACAAATATTTACCAAAAGCCAGCTGATAGTAGCAGTGAGACTGACAAAGATAAGTTAGTTTGTCCCTGCGTTAGTGGCTCTTGGAGTCTAACAGGAGAGACAATTAGCAGATCATTTTAAGAATTTCACTACAGCACCTGAAGTGCTGAACTAGAAATCTGCCCCTTGTGGTGTGGGAACACAGAGAATAGAGCACCCATGGCTCAGCCTGGAGGTTCAGGGAAGACTTCCTGTGAGAGACTATAACCAAATCAGGGCTTGAGGGATAAGCAATATTATAATAAGTGGGAAAGGTGTTCCAGATAGAGGGATGAGTATGAGCAACGGCAAAAAGTCATAAAACAGCACAGCATCTACAGGGATCATAAATAGTTGCTATCACTCAAGCATAAAGTGTGAGTCAAGAAGCAGCAAGTGATTAAGTTGTAGAGGCTAGTGGGTAGGTGCTAAAGGCACTAAGGGCCTTGCTGGCCAGGCCAAAGAGCATGAATTCGGTAGGTGATATATGGTCGTTCAATGTATTTACGTGGCGACTAATGTGGTCGGATTTAGATTTCAGATAGATAATTTTTAAAATGTTTTTGAGGTATGCATTCCAAAGGGGCAATACTGAAGACGATGAGTTATGAGGTCCAGTATAGCAATGATGAGTGGGCACGGAGAGAGAGGATGAAATTGAGAAATTTTGGACATGGTGATTGATTAATTGATTGGGTGTTGGAGAGGTAAGAAAGAAGGATAAATTGAAAGCAATTCGGTTTTCTGCATCCGAGTGGGATGGATAATGGAGCCATCAGTTGGTTTAAGTATTATAGACGAATGGGTGTGTTTGGAGGTACATTTGCCATGTAAGAGGTAATGGAGCACTAAAGCACACAAGGTACCAATTCATGGAGACTGTATACCCAATAGTGATTTACAAGGCTGGTGTCAGAGATCTGAAGGGTAGGATTTTTAAGGCACAGAGGCAGCTCATCCTAGGAGTTTGCTACACCGTCTAAAAAGAAAAAAAAAAGCAAAGTGAAAATATGCAATTACAAATCTCAGATTTCGAAATGTTGTGAGTGCTGTTCTCCCCAAGACTCCCTGCTCTCCCACCTCTACCCCCTGACATCCTTTAGGCACCACTTCATTAGAAAGAAATGAAGTTTCCTGTAGATCCAAATTTCCACTGACAGTACTGTGAGAATTTAACCTTTTTTTTTTTTTAGTGTTTATTTATTTTTGAGGGAGAGAGATGCAGAGTGTGAGTGGAGGAGGGGCAGAGAGATGGGCAGAGAGACACGGAATCTGAAGCAGCTCCAAGCTCCGAGCTGTCAGCACAGAGCTGTGAGATCATGACCCAAGCCGCAGTCAGATGCTCAACTGACTGAGCCACCTAGGCGCCCGAGAATTTATTCTGAAAACACCCCTCTCCCATTTCAACTTTTTCCCATACGGTGTCATGAAAAACTGGTCAGGATGCCATTTGCTTTCCACCTTTGCAACTTCCATTTCTTTAAATCTTTCTGTGGTTCTGTCACTGACCATTACATATATCACTCAGGAATTAGAACTCACAAATTTTTGAGGTAAGAAGTGGGTGCATTTGCTTGTTTATGGAGAAAGCTCTCTATAGAAATAGCCTTCTGTCCCTTTTGGCTTCTCTTCCTTCACAATTTCAGTTTTTTCTTGAAGATTTAAGTAATTCTGTTTGAAAGACAAAAAGCATGCTTGACCAAGAAGTATTAAGGTTTACTGCCAGAGATATGATTAGGCAGGAGGATGAACTACAGTAGTTTGATTCAAGTCAAAACCGCCCTTTAGACTAGAACTATCAAATGAAAATACAATGTGAGCCATAATATTTAATCTTCAGTTTTTTAAGATTCATATCATCTTAAATATTATTTTTCCAACGAAAAAGTAAAAAGAGATGAATTCATTTTAAGAATACGTTTTATTGAACCCAGCATATCCAAAATATTATCATTTCCACGTTTAATCAGTACAAATATAGGTTCACGAGGCTGGTTTGTTTTTTTTTTCATACAGAGTGTTCAGAATGTGGTTCATGTTTGTTTCCCACTTAGAGAATGTCTCAATTCAGATGCTAAACTTTCATCAGAAACCCATGATCTGTACTTAAGACTTCATAAAATTAAATTTGAAAAGCATATCCAGGTCCCCAAGGTGTTCCCAACATACTTAAAATTTCCGAGTTCCACACTTTGTATTTTAAGTGCTCCTGGCTGCTTGTGGCTACTGTGTTGGACAGAGCAGCAAGAGACCCATTATCCTTCCTCTCATCCCAGTCTTCCAAGCACTGTACATGACCTTTAGGTAACCGCATGTTTCTGGATATTTATGTAAGTTTGCAAATCACCTAAGTCTTTCAGATCTCACTGGGAAGCTCTAGTCAATGGACCTCTCAAACTGGCTCAGTCAAGTTCCTGAGGATCTTTAGTGGAAGGAGTAAAGGCGTGAGATGGTGAAATAATAGAATACAAAAGCATTTGATCAAGACAGGCAGAAGGTGTCTAGTAAGTGCCCCGGAAAATAAATTTGTGTTCATTTAAAAAAATTTTTTTAATGTTTATTTATTTTTGACAGAGAGAGAGAGAGAGAGACGGAGCATGAACGGGGGAGGGGCAGAGAGAGAGGAAGACACAGAATCTGAAGCAGGCTCAGGCTCTGAGCTGTCAGCACAGAGCCCAACAAATTTGTGTCCATTCTAAAACATTAGCTGTGTTGGGAAATTTGTTTGTAATATGAAAGTTGCCTTGAAGGTAACTTTCAAACTTTGGGTGGGTTTTTGTTGTTTGTTTGCCTGTTTGGTTGGTCGGTTACTTGTTTTACCTTGGATCCAAATATATGATCTTAGAAAATTCACCAATTACTATTGGTACTAAAAAAAAACTGCTCTGGGGCACCTGGGTGGGTCAGTCCGTTAAGCGTCCGACTTAGGCTCAGGTCATGATCTCACAGCTCATGTGTTCTAGTCCTGCATAAGGCTCTCTGCAGACAGCACAGAGCCCGCTTTTGATCCTCTGTCTCCCTCTCTCTCTCTCCCCTCCCCTGCTCACGTTTTCTGTCTCAAAAATAAACATTAAAAATAATTGCTCCACTGTAAGCCTAGTTACCTCTAGAAGAATTCTTAGTGTGGTAAATCTAGCCTAAGATTAGAGCTCATTACCTCTCTACCAATGTGTGCACGCACGCACATACACACACACACACACACACACACACGCACACATGTGGTCACATATATGCTTAGGGGCATGTGAGGCTTTGGAGCAAAAATCTTCCCTAACTAAAGCCACCCCAAGTGTCCGAACTATGTGGAATACTACATCAGAGCTTAGCGGTTAGAAGGACTGTTTCTTTGCCATCAGACATTTTTAGCTTTTGGCAGGGGATCAGAGTGAGAGGTGGAGAAGCAAGGAGTTCTTCCTTTCTTCTCCCTCCCATTCCATGGACTCCAGTGGGATGAGCGTGGCAAGAGTCTGACCTGGACCTCCTCTGTATGGTGAGCCCACGTGGGGAGTCTGCAGTGGGAGGGAAGGATGAGGAGATGATGGGCGGGGCAATTCCAGGATCCTCTAGGCACCTCCTGACCCACCCTTCTCCCTCCTCCATCTTTTCTGCTCAAGGTGCTCCTCCTCTTGGTGATTAGTTAGCAGATTTTTACCTCAGGAGTCTTCTGACACATTTCCAGGAACCTCAGGCGTTTAATTTGACTTTTTGAGATGTTTTAGGCTAGCTCTAAGTCCGCTGTCTGCTATCTTAGACCTCCTTCTCTAATTCATCTTTTTCAATGTATTGTTTTTTAACTTTGAGCTCACATTGTGTTTACCATTAACATTTAGACCAAAATTTTTTTTTCATCTTTTTGTCTGAGGTTTTCCTGGGTTTGAACACCAGTCTATTAAACTTAGTAACATTTATGAAACACCTGCTCTGTGCTAGGGGCCTTGCTGGATACTTTGGTGTCAAACGTACATATAACAAGAGTCTGGTGGAGGGGAAGCAAACTAGAAAATGCTGGACCTTCTTCCATGCACAAAGCAGGGCACCATGAATACTTAAATGGCCAGATATTCCTAGGAGACAAATTGGTAACAGAATATATATAATTTTTTTCTTTGTTCTCAAAAGTTGCACTAGTGATCTGGGTATTTTCATTCTGATCCTATTATATGCCAAGTGATTATTTTATGAGCCCAAAGTCAAAAATGATTGGAAATCTCAAAAATATCTCACGAGTTCTTTGCCTTGGATCTCTGATTGCTTTATCTCATAGTAACAGCTTAGGTCAAGCCTTCATTTCCAAGCATTTTATTAAATAAATTCACGAACTTATCTTTACCTCATTAGAAACATGGGCCCTGACATTTAATATATCTTACTCATAGAGAATTACTTTTCCGTTAAATACCTGTAAACAACCTGGGTAGGGGGAAGCAGGACTCACTGAAAATGTAACATGAACAGGATTTCACATTCAGAGATTGTTCGGGGTGGGTAGGTTGGGCACAGGGAGTGGTTAGCTGGGGTTGAAGGAGGAATAGGAGAGAAGAAGAAAGAGGTAAGACCCTCCTGGCTACAGAAACAGATCTGACAGAAGAAATAGAATCCAGGAGGGACACAGATCCATTTAACCATCCCCTGCCCCATCATCTCTGCCACACATCTCTAAATTCTCCTCTTCAAAATATCCACGCCTTCTTCAGGTGCGAGACTTCTGTGAGAAGATTATTTTTACCTTCTTATTTTTACCCTCCGTGAGACAGTTATTATACCTTGAGTGACTCACATAAGAGTTGTCAGTGCTTTGAAAGGAACGCACAACTCCATGATAATTTAAGTGGCCACCTCTGGCCACCTAATCCACTGTCCCTTCCTGATGAGAAATGATCACTGGTAGCTAACAAAGGCAATCGGAGTGGGAGTTGAATAAAAGGAAAAAAGAGTTGGAGACAATTTGGGGACTGGGATTGACTTGTAAGATTTAGAGGTATGAAAAAGGAGGGAATCCTTTGTGATAGAGAATTGACATAGGCTGGGTTTCATCAGGACATGATTTGCTGCTGAAAGAAACACAGAACCAATGAGGAATAAGTCATTTATTAGACAACGGGGATGGTGTGAACCAGCCCTTAAAGGCAGCATCAATTCCAAAGTAGGGATCCCAGGTCCCATTGTGGCCTTTTCCCTGCTTTGTGATCCAGGGAGACTCACATGGCCCCTCTGAACTTTAGTACCTCTATCCATAAATTAAGAACATCATTTGAGATAATCTTATAGGCTCCTGTAGCTCCAACAATTTTCTCCTCTTCTTCCTTTTTATGTTCCTAAAACCTTGAGAGGAATAGTTAGAAAACTGTTCACTAATATTTAAAATAAAATGCTTGAGGTGGCCTGAGTAGCTCAGTCAGTTGAGTGTCTGACGCTTGGCTCTGGCCCAGGTCATAATCTCACGTTTGTGGGACTGAGCCCCACATGGGGCTCCTCTGCACAGTGCGAAGCCTGCTTGGGATTCTCTTTCTCCCTCTCTCTCTCTAAAAATAAATAAACTTAAAAAATATATAAATGAAATATATATTCACCAGGGGTCATGTATATGGTAGGGGGGAGCCAAAGGGAAGTGAGTCTGTATGGAATTTGTCTGCTGATGCAATAAACATTATGAGGAAAGTTGCCCTGTCCACCATTGTCTTTAAAAAGAATAACAATATTGTTGTATGTTTCTAGTCCATGTTAACTTTGAGAATCTATTATCTTATTATATATATATATATATATATATATATATATATATATACATGCATACACGTATATATATAAATTATTATGTTACATATAACATATATTATAATATATTATATTATTATTATATATAATAATTAGGAGAAATAGGCAAGACATTGCAAATCAATTACCTCCTTTGATATTTGTAGCAATTAGGAGAAATGGGCAGAAAAGTTACTATTTTTACCAGTACATTAAACCCAGAGAGTTTAAATGATTTTTTTCAGAGCTGGTTAATGACAAGGCTGGAATGAGATTTTAGGTCTTCAGAATCCTGGGGTTGGGTACTTGCCTGTGCTTTTTGCACCATCTTTCCAGAAATATCCAGAAACATGAGGACCGCTGCCTGAGTTACCACATCCCTAAATGATGCCAAAAGAAGGACTCAGCTTCTCAGATCAGACTACACTTTTCTGTGGTCAATTTTTAACTGTCTTTTACCCAGGAGCCTCCAAATAGGGCGCAGACACCCTGGGAGTGCACACATGATGCACTAGGGTACAGAAGAGGAGATGTTAAGAAAAATTCTATTACATGGTTTTTTGTATCACTCTTATAATTTATTTTTGTGTGCTTTATAAGATATCTATTAGCTGATCTCATGGTTCACGGGTTTGAGCCCCACATTGGGCTCGCTGCTGTCATTGCAGAGCTTGCTTCGGATCCTCTGTCCCCCTCTGTCTCTCTGCCCCTCCCCCGTTTGTGCTCACATGCTCTCTCTCTCTCTCTCTCTCTCTCTCTCTCTCTCTCTCTCTCTCAAAAATAAATAAAACATGAAAAAAATAAAATATACATTAGCACAAGTATCCACATAAATAGCACATGTATAGAATTTACAAATGGGGCCATATGTCCTACTGATTGAATCCACGATCAAAATGTTTAGAGAGTATGTTGTAGAAAATGGAAGGAAGGGTGTAGAGGATAAAGGAAGCCATATGGCTGTCCATAGGGGTCCCTCTTTTTCTTATCCCTTATGATGACCCAGGCACAGGAGTGGGAAGAGGTGTGGAAAGGGGCAGTTTCACTCAGAATCTTGATGAAAATCCAGAAAAGTAGACTAACAAATCGAACTGCTCTGGCCGAACTGGGGCAGCTGGTCACATGCTTCCCACCCGCACAAAGGTCTCTGTTTCTCTCACACACTGCATTTCTTTGTCAGTCAGAAGCAACAATTCCCTTCAGCTGTTCTTGCTGCCCCTTTCCTCCTGTCTTTTTAGTCTATCAGGCAATAAACGTAAGGCACAAAACTTCACAAGCATTTAAAAGAAAAAGTTGAAAGGGAGAAAAAGAGGTGCAGATCAATGAACCTATCAGTCCTTTCTAATGGGAAAAAAAGGTCTAACCTACCCAGAGAAACTGACTCAGGAATTTTGATATTGTTTATAACTTACGACATTGTTGCCGACTGATTTTTTATGTTCTCCAAGGATCTTTGTGTTTTACTGGGAAGTTTATAAAATAAGGAAGGAATATTCTGAGGGGGAAGAAGATTGTTGCCTCTCACCCTTAGGCTCCAGGAAGGTAGTGTACCCAGGATTAATATTGGATTATTAACATAGAAAATATAAAGAAATGGCGTGCCATGTTACATAAATAAACGAGCACTCTCACTACTCTAATGGCAAGCAAGAGGTCAGCTCTTAGGATCTATAGTTGGGACTATTTCAAGGAAAAAGAGAGCTGTACTCAGGGTGAAATGTGTCCTTTACATAATTAAAAAAGAGGAGTCCACCTAAGGATTAAGGTCACAAGTGTGCCTGTATCATTAAACTGCTTTCTTTACTCATAATTCTTGCTAGACATTAAAGGCACCAGATCATTGTTACGGTACTTTATAGCCAGCAGGGACCATAGACATTGCCTCGCAAAAGCCCGGTGGGTATAACAGGCTTGTCGAGAAGGAATCTGGAGGTTTCCAAGTATGAGCTTTCTGTATTTAAAGCGCGTAGCACCTACTTGGAGGGGCAGAGGGAGGCAAGGTCTTTCATTTCTTGTTCGGTTTCTGTCACTAAATTCCTTGGGCAGACTTCATTTTATTTTACAGAGGAAATCCATTGCTGAGAAAATTATGAGAAAACTCATTTCTTGTTGGTGGCCTTTATTTATTCAGCACACAATATTGTATTCACTATGGGCCTGCACTACCTTAAGTGCTGGAGATACGAAAATGCATAAAATATTACCCCTCAGATGGGACACTGTCTGATTAAAGAGATAAGACACATACAGTTATCCATCTAAAACAACGAATGAACCAAGACACAAATAAGTGATAGTTTTAGTAAGTACTGGCATTCCTTGGAGGAAAAGAGAAAGCTGCCTCATCTTGCAAGGAAATAAAGGCATAAAGGAAGTCATCATGGCTTCTCTCTGATATCCTCGGCTGCTTTCCTTTGTTCTGGCTGCCATCTTTGGCTCCAGGGCCTGGATCCCACTGGCACAGAAATGAGAAGAGTGGGGTAGAGTTCACAGCTTAAGAACACGAAGCTGTGGATTGTGTGTCTCTTTTCTCAGCTTAGAGCACGCAACAGGGCATTCATTAGTGCGCTGTACGGAATCACAGAGGGAGGGATAGAGATGCGGAGAACAGTGGCGAGCACAAAAGCTGGTGAAATGTGTTGGCAAATAGAACCAAATACTGACGGTCACGAATGATCATTATTTTTGTGTGCGTTGTTTAGATAAAAATAAGGTTGGCGAGCAAACGACCATGTCTAGCCGAGGAAGATTAACGCTATTCTTTTCCTTAATGAATCAGCTATCTTAGTAAAAGTGGCTTAGATTTAACTAGTTAGAGTCATTCTCTTCTGTGTTCTTCCAGTAGGGAGATGGAAAAATCTAACTTTAACAGGCATTGTGGTGGCCACACATTCTCACTGAAATATCACAAAACATGGGGTAATAAAAACCATTTTTTGCTGTTCTTAGACTTTGTATGTCTGCACTGTTTCAAAAGTGTAAAGGTTTTATGCTGGAAATAACAAAAAACACCAAAACTTTCAGAACTTTATACTTTCTGAAAATCTGAGACACGTGACTATTATTCCTTTCACTCTGTGGATTTTTAAATTGATGTAGCCTGAATCAACTAGAATTCTGAGAACTTGAAAAACAATGAGAAGTAGTCAAGTGACTGTTGCAATGTTACATGATTTGGCTCTCATTGTATACATTCATGAAAATTTCGTTATTACCTCCCCTCTTTCTCTTTTTGCTGGATTAGATGCTATAGATTCCATTTCTGTTCTTTTTAATGCTAGTCTTCAGATTTTAGCACACCAACTTAAATATGAAATGTCATCAAAGTCTGAATTGATTAAACATCTTTACCCTTCTCCCAAATCAAGCAAGAAACCTACCTACTAAACAATTTCCACTTACTACCCTTGGTTTTCCTTATTGTTTTATCATTAGTAGCTATAGTAGCAGTAATAGTAGTTACCAACATCTTTTTAAAAGTCAACAGTTAACCATGCTAACTGTTCCAGTCAATATATCTCTGTAACAAATTGCTCTAAAACTTAGTGGCATAAAAAAGCAAATTCACTATTATGCTCATGGATGCTGTGGGTCAGGAATTTAAGCAGGGCAAATTAGAGACAATGTGTCATTGTTTCACCCTGTTTAAGGCCTCCTCTGGAATCTGGCTGTTGGCTGGGGGCCTCAGTTTCTCTTTGTTTTCCTTTACTTGTGGCTTCTCAGTGTAGGCTAGTTTGCACTTACCCAGAGCATGATAGCAGGGTTCCCAGGGCAAGCCCCAAAGAGAGAGATGGCCATGCGGAAGACATATCACCTGCTCCAGAAGTCACACAGTGCCACTTTCACTGTATCCTACTCATTAAAGCAGACACAGTGTCCTCAGATTCAAGGGCAGGGACAATAGACTCAGTCTCTTGATGGAGGTGTGGTGAGGTTTTATAACAGCAAGGACAGGAAATGCTGCTGTGCCCATACTTGAAAGATGCAATCTGTCACACTAACATATTTCATGAATTTCCACAGTCACCCTTATTCTTTATATCCCATGTCTTTCTTCTGGGTTTCTTTTTGTGTGTACGTTAATTAGTGGTTTATCAGCAATGCTTGTGAATATTAGGTCAAGGATTTAGACTTTATATCTTACTCTCAAAGAATATATTCACTGATTATAAAATTTACGTTGATGGGGCCCCTGGGTGGCTCAGTCAGTTGAGCATCTGACTCTTGATTTCAGCTCAGTTCATGATCCCAAGGTCGTGAGATTGAGTCCTACGTCAGGCTTTGCTCTGAGTGTGGGGCCTGCTTAATATTCTCGCTTTCCCTCTGCCCCTCCCCTGCTCCTGCTCGCTCTCTCTCTCTCTCTCTCTCTCTCTCTCTCAAAATAAATAAATAAATAAATAAATAAATAAATAAATAAATAGTAAATAAAATTTACATTGGCAATTATTTTTTGGCACTTTGCAAATGTTATCCTATTGCCTTTTCTCCCCTTTTACAATATGTTTTGTTCTGGTAAAATACACTTAACATAAAATTTACTACGTTACCCATGTTTAAGTATACAGTTCAGTCATATTAAGTACTTTCATATTGTTGTGCAACCTTCAGCACCATCCATCTCCAGAATGCTGGAATTCTACCCATTAAATAGAAACTTTCTATTACTTCTCCCACAGCCACTGACGATCACTATGCTACTTTCTGTCTCTATGAATTTCACCTCTCAGGGTAACACATGTAAGTGGAACCACACAGTATTTGCCTTTTGTGACTGGCTTATTTCATTCAGTATAATGTCCTCAAGATTCATTCATGTCATGGCATGTATCAGCTTTTCCTTCCTTTTCACGACTGAATAATATTCCACTGTATGTATGTACCACATTGTGTTTATCCACTGATAGATGCTTGGATTCTTTCCACATTTTCAATATTATAAATAATGCTGCTCTGAACACAGTTGTGTGAATATCCCTTTGAGACCCTGCTTTTAATTTTTTAAATATCTACTTAGAAGTGGAATTGCTAGACCGTATGGTAAGCTTTTTCAGGAACTGCCATACTCTTTTCCACAGAGGCTGTTCCATTTACGTTCCCACAGAGTGGGAACACTTCTCCTGGAAGCTGGCAAACCTTTAGCAGACCCCACTTTCCAAACTAGATGAATAGACACATTCTGCCAGTGCCATTGTTGTGTAGGTAGGGAGACAGACTTGTTGTGCATCTTAATCTGCAGTCTTCCCAGAACCTATCTTTCCCATTGCTTTCTAACACCTATTGTTGCTGATAGAAATCTGCTTTTATTCTGTCACCTATCTTCTTTATCGGGTAACTTGTACTTTTTTTTTTCTTTTTATACTTGACATATAAAATATCAAGCCAGTTTCCCGGGGCACCTGGGCGGCTCAGTCAGTTAAGTGTCCGACTTCAGCTCAGGTCATGATCCAACAGTTTGTGAGTTCTAGCCCCACATCGAGCTCTGTGCTGACACCTCAGAGCCTGGAGCCTGCTTCAGATTCTGTGTCTCCCTTTCTCTCTGCTCCTCCCCCTCTCGCACTCTGTCTCTCTCTCTCTCTCTCTCTCTCTCTCTCTCTCTCTCACAAACAAATAAAATGTAAAAAAGAAATTTTAATATCAAGTCAGTTTCTGGGTTTGGATTTGTTTGTTGATTTATCTTAGTGTTGAGTGTGCAATTTAAATCTGAAAAATCAAGGATTTCTTTAATTCTGGATAATGTCTTTCACCATTTTCCCCTTTGAATGTTCTTTCTCTCTCATCCTCTCTTTATTCCCTTTTCCTGGGGCCTCTGTTCGATATATTGTGTCCTCCATCTCTCTCAACCACTTTTACATTTTAAAACCTATTTAAATCTATTTTTTTTCTTTCTGTGATGTGTTGTGGATCGATTCCTTAGAGCTGTGCTCTAATTTACAAATTCTTGGTTTTACTGTTTCTGCTTCATATTTTAGGGAAGAAGTGTTCTCTCTTTCTTCCAGCTTCCTTAATACACTAATTTTACATGAATATTCAGGTGGCTTTACTGTCTTTATCCTTAGGTAAACTCACTTCCTAATTGCAGGTTTTGTTGGCTTTTGTAGTCCTCTTATAAGTGGAATTTTTGTTTGAAGGTTCATCTTGAGCAGCGGTATTTTTTTTTCTTCTTTTCTTTTAGAAACCACCCAGCACTGAATACCAGTTCTGTGATTGTCTCCACCCTTCTCAAGACCCAGAATTCAGATTCAGGCCTGTTACTGGATATTCACAGCATCAATGCTGGAAAATATCGAAAATATTACACATCCGGGCTAGCACACAGCTGAGTGAAGTTCTTGGCATTGAGTCTGTATTTCTCTATCCTGTCTCCCCATGCACATAGTGTATTACAAGCTACAGCCAAAAAGAATGGTAGCAAATAGGTTTAGTTTAGCCTCTTTCGCAGGTGAGGTCAATCAATCCCAGCCTCTAATTTTATGATGTAAGCTAGGCTTCAATTTTATATCCCCCAGCCTTACATCAGACAGTTTTAGTTCCCGTTGTCGCACAAGCATCAAAATCTACAGCGTCCTCTGCTAGCTTCCAGCCCTGGAGCATCTAAGGTCCCCAGACCAATGTCTCTCAATTTCAACCCATCTTTTCCTATGTAATATAAGTGCCTCTTCTGGTCAGTGAAAATGTCTATCTTATCTTTTTTGTCTATTTTATTTTTTTTAATAATACCTATATGTTTAAAATTTGTTTTCTAGAGGAGAGGGGAGAGGGACAGAGGGAGAAAGAGAGAATTTTCAGGCTCCATGCTTAGTACGGAACCCATTGCAGGGCTCAATCACATGACCAAGAGATCGTGACCTGACCTGAGCCTAAATCAAGAGTCAGACGCTTAATTGACCGAGCCCCCCAAGGCAACCCCGTTTATTTTCTCTTTTTAGAAACCTTTCATTGTTTTATGTCCAGAAGATTCGCGGGGTCTAAAATTATAAATTTACAATGCTATGCTAATTGAAAATACGAATTTATCTTTAATGCTCTGTCCTAATTCACTGAGTAACACTAAACATAATACAAATAAAAATTAAAGCAAAAGAGAAGAGCTGAAGGTCATGAAACCGGTGTGAAGGCCAACATCTCAGTTACGTATTCTTTTGTAGTAGCTAAAGTAGAAAAGAATTGCACAGCAGTCTTTACAGTAATTGGCGAATGATATAATTTGTGTCACATACAGCTACAAATGCCCTGGAGAGCCCAATGACGTGATGAAAGCCCACATCTAACTGTTTCTCCCTCAGGAAACACTCACTTTGGTACGAGGCACTTTTTTACGTTGCAAATGCTTTTAATCTTTATACTGTGCTTAGGGATTTTCTATTTCTAAGGCCTTCCTGTTACAAATTATATAAATAAAGGAGGGAAAATGGCAAAGAATGGGTATATTCTTTAGTTACTCACAGGCTAAGTTTTCTCAATGTGAGACATACTGAATATTTGGATTTTTTTTCCCCACCATTTCTTCTAAACTCAGTGGAAAGCCAGTACTGTATACTTTTTGCTAGGTATGAAAATGAGGTTCTCTTTTTTTTAATTTTTAAGCAATATACGAATGGGATTTTGATAAACCGAACGACAAAAAGGCTTATAGATTGGAAGAAAGTGTCTCTCCTACCCCATTCAGCTTTTCCCTTCTTCAGAAGCCACATTTCCCCCCACATAAATAAGTGCATGGCATTCACATTTCTATACCTTGCTTTTCCTCTTAACCGTATATTTTCAGATTTTTTTTTCAGTATCAACATGCATAGATTGACTTTTTTGATAGCTGCGGAGCATTCTGTTTTGAGAATGTGCAATAATTGATTTAATCTGTCCCTTATTTATAGGAAGTTAGGCTATTTCTAGACTTTTGCTACTACAAATCATTATGCAGTGAATATCCTTGTAGATACAGTTTTGCTCACATCTGCTAATTTATTGAGAAATGCTGAGCCAAACTGCCCTCCAATGAGGTTACACTGAAATAAATCTTTAAAAACAAATGCACCATTTTCCTCAATGGGAAACACTTAAAATTTAGCACTGCTGTTTCAATTTACAAACAATTCTATATCCACTTTCTTCAAATTTGTAACTAACCATATTTTTATGTGAGGGCAATTTATGATTGGTAGTTAAATATTTTGCAAACCACTTATTTTATTCTAAAAAAAATAAAATATTGTTGAAACATGCACATTTTGATTACAGATTTTGGGGAAATGATCAGAATTAAGATTAATTCTCAGAATGTATTTGCCCCAGAGTTTTGGTGCTTTGGCTAGTCTCTGGCCTCATTATACATTTTTACATTTATATATTTTAGAACGTGCAAAATATTCTGCAGACACGAGAGTTGTTTGACAAAAATGCTTTCCACTTTGAGAAGGGTCGGAATGGCTGCATCACCACACCCCTCTTTGGAGGAGCCCATCCCCACACAACCCCTGTCATCCTGACCTCAGCTGTTTTCATGGAGGCTGACCAGTAACCTCAAGCCTCAGTGAGGTGAGACAGTGGCCCGTGAAGACTCTTAAATCAACACCTCCACCAACAGCAGTGTCCTAATCAGGTCCTGACTCAGGAAGGTCAAATGCAGGACTCTGATAAAGGGTCATCAAGAGGGGCAGGAACTATAGAAACAAAAGGGATAGGTAAGTCTCTGAGCAGCAGAGGGGTAGTAGCATCATTTGAGGCTGATGGGGAGCCCAGTCATGGGGTTGTTGGGGCTCTGACATCTGAATAACTCTTCAGTCCCTGTTAGCCCAGCTGGGAAGTTTAAGGTTTTTTCCTATTGTTCCTTAATGTACTCAATAAATATAGTAACTTAAGCATAACTTACGCTCCTTGCAACCTGAAAAGAACCGATTCGATATTCTTAGCAAATAGTGAAACAGGAACACATTTAGTCATTGAGCAAATTGCCTCGGATGTGCAAGGTGCTGAGGAGCCAGTAATCAAGGCAAGACAAGGCCTCCCTTATCATGGAACTTAGAGTTTGGGGGAAAAGGCAGAAAAAATGAGTAAGAAATATAGTAGAGAGTGGGAAGTGCTATGCAAAGAAGTAAAAGGTGGTTATGGACAGTAACCTGGTGACTAGTTTGGAATTGAGGGATCAGGCAAATCTCCCTGAAGTGGTTACACTTAAGCTGAAACCAAAATGACAAGACCAAGCCATTGCGAACCAAGGGAAGAGAGGTTAGCGAACAGAAAAGCCCTATGGCAATAATGTATATATTGGAGAAACAGAATGATGGTGCAGTAAAGGAGAATCTTCTGCACCAGGAAGTTGGAAAGGCAGGCTGGGACTAGATCAGGTAAAGCTTTGCATGCCCCAGTAAGGATATTTTGACTTGATGAGAAGCCATGTGGAGATTATAACCGGGGCTGATGTGGTATGATTTATGTCTTTAAAAGCCTGCTCTGTCGTGCATTGCTAGGGTGGAGGGTGGTAGTAGTAAGGTAGGTAGATCGGTTATGAAGCTACCACAGTAGTCTAATGCAAAATGATGGCATTGTAGGGTAGTGGTTGCGGTATAGGTGGAGAAACCTTCAGAATCTGGGGTGTGCTTCATAGGGGTAATCCCTAAGACCTGCTGGTGGATTAGCTTGAAGGGGATGAGTCACGAATGAAACAAAAATCAGGGGAAAATATGCATTAGACTCTAAATTTTCCTGAGCACTTTAAATGAAAGAAGGCCATTTTCCTTTTCATTCCATCACCAAGACCCATTGAGAATCAGGTAGCAAAGGCATGGAAGCAGTATTTTCCCTGCCTTAGCTTTCTGAATCACCAAAGAAAGGTTCAATTACATTGAGTATGTTTCAGTATAGAAAGGACTTTATCGTGTGTCAGGTATCTGGAAATTTCTATTCCATAGAACTCATATCGCATGGACTCCAAAATGGTAGAAGTGGAACTTATACAGGCAGAGATTTGGTTCCTGAAGATCTAGGACAAATCTAGGGGCATTTCCATAACTAAGATCATACGAGTTCCTATAGTAGCCTCTAGTCTGACATTGTACTATACTGTCTTGACTGTGTATCATCTCTTCTCCCATATGCTGTGAGGACATATGAGACAAGGACCACATTTATGTACTTGGTGGTGTCGAATGAGTAAGCGAGTGAGTAAGTGAATGAATGAATGAATCCTGAGTACCTGTCTTCTTGGTTAATCTAAAATTGGCTCTTTGCCCTAAGTAGTTTTTCAGGCTATTGGTTCTAGATCTGGTTTGCTGAATATTTCATCCCTATTCTGACCCTACACTACTTTTTTCTGCCTACATTATAGTGGATGACTATGTAGGATGGACATCTCCATAGGACGTTTGAAAATCCTGTGTTAAGATAGGAGAAGGTTTGCTCTCAGAAACTTTTCAGGGTAGACACTAAATTTTGTTATCATTTATATATTGGGATGGGGGAATGTACCACTTGACTTCTGATGCTATGCAAGGCTCCACGAAGTCTCCTTTCGGCTTCAGAGTTGATCTGAAGTCATTATGTTCTGTCTATTTGGGGACCTAGGTATCATATTTTAAAATAGCTTCCCACAGAGCAATTCAGAGGAGAGTACGATGTATCATTTAAGTACTAAATATTGACTCCTTCTACAAATGCAAAAGTACAGAGAGTTCCTTTTTTGTTTATCCTTTTATTACAAATGACCACAACCTGGTCAAAAAAAATTCTCTGCGGTAGAAGGATATCTGCCAACAAATGAGTCTGTTGAAAGGCCCACACCAAACCCGGCGTCGTAGGCCAACCCTGACCACAGCTGAGTGTTGTGAAGAGGGCTGACAGCCACATGGTCACCACCCAGGCAGAAGAGGAAGGCAGTGTGAAGTGTTAATGGAAAAATCCAACATCCTTCTCTTCCAATGGTGATGAGCAAAACCAAAATGGAGGTTTCCCTGGTAAGTTTTAAAAGAACACTCTAATTTCCGAATGGAAATATTTACTAGGCTTTTACATTTTTGTGTCTTTTTACATATTTCTTTCTGTACAAGAAACGTCTTGTAAAAAAATTTAATATTTATTTTTGAAAGATAGAGAGATAGTGTGAGTGGGGGAGGGGCAGACAGTGAGCCTGAAGCAGACTCTGTGCTGACAGCGGAGAGCCTGATGCGGGGCTTGAACTCACAAACCATGAGATAGATTATGACCTGAGCTGAAGTTGGACGCTTAACAGACTGAACCACCTAGGTGCCCCTGTACAAGAAATGTCTTTTCGAAAGCTCATGTTTGCTTGATGATAATTATTTGTCTCTATTGTTTTATGTGAAGAGTTCAGTTAGTTACTTTATTAGTCTCCTACAGCTGCCATAACAATGTGCGCTCCATTGAGTGGCTGAAGCAACAGAAATTTGTTGTCTCACAGTTCTGGAGGCTAAAAGTCCATATGAAGGTATATTGCAGGTTTAGTTCCTTCTGAGGACCAGGAGAGAAGAATCTATTGCACGTTCTTCTTGCCCAGTTTTTGGTGTTTTGCTGGCAATCCTTGGCATTGCTTGGATTACAGATGTTATCATCCTAATCTGCATCTACACATGGCCTTTCCCTGTGTGCTTGTCTCTGTGTCCAAATTTGGTCTACAATTAATGGCATAGTCAGATTAGGGCCCACCCTAATGACCTCATCTTAACTAATGACATCTGCAGTGATCCTACTTCCAAATAAGGTCACATTCAGTACCAGGAGTTAAGACCGCAACATAAGAATTTTGGGGAGATATAATTCAACCCATAAAACAGTTATCAAATACTGCACCGCACCATTCTGAAGGATTGGATCTGTGTCTTCTGACCTCTGAGCTCAGGCATGGGGTCTTAAACTTTGTAAACATTCAATAAATTAGGGTAGAATGCCTTAGAATTGTGGCACAAAATCCCCTCAAAAGATCCCCGTGACCTAGAACCAAAAAAGTACTATGAGAAATATTACTACAAGTACATTTCCTTTTTGAATCCAAGGCCTTGTATCTGCACAACTCTTGGTTGATTATAAAGATTTCAGTTTCCAAACAAATCTTCATTTTCTAAGGGAAATAAAGTGTGACCAAATAATTCCAAAGGGAAATGAAGGGGGAAACACACACACACACACACACACACACACACACACACACACACACACACAAATAAAGTAGGTTATGAGCAGCTGGGGAGCTCTTTCGGAGATTATGGAGACCTAAGACATTTCTCATGTCCACCAGCTTCAATTTGATCTAAAACAGACACAATAAATTGATAGATGAAATTAAAAAAAAATAACTAAAACAAGCAAAGCAGAAAAGCCAACAGGGTCAGCTTTATTAATGGGCAAACACTCAGTGGCCACTAGGAATGTCTAGTAAGAATCAAGTGGAAACTATTCATTCCTTGGGTTAAAATCAAGGTGATGTCTCTTAACCTGCCTTCCCACCTGGGAGAGGTTGGTGGCACTGAGCTGACTTTGTCAAGATAAGAATTGCAGTCTTGACTCCACCGGGTCGGCAATAGAAGAGTAATGCATTATGGTACTAGGCCGCATTATAAATTCCATGGGCCCCAGGTGCTTTTGTCTTTGTAGGCCCCTTCCTCCAAAATAAAAACAAAAAGCAAAAATTGTATTTTGTGACTCTGTTGGTGTAAAGACTGTTGTTACATTAATAGTACATATTAAAACATGATTTTTGACCTAAAAGGTCATTTTTTAAAAAATCTCGTTTCAAAAGCAATTAAAACATTCCTGTGCCCCCCAGAAGCATTTTCAACCCAAGACACTGTGCCCACTGTGATGCAGGCACAAGTCTATTCTGCCTGGCCAAATCAGATGGGCGTCTGGAAGGTAGGCCTTGGACCTCTGTCCGGGTGTATGATGCACATGGTGGCTGAAAAGAGAAGAATGTCCATGGCTTCTCATAACCCCATCCAGTGAAGACACAGGGGTAGCCTTTTTCCTGCTTGTGAGGCCACTGGTGAGTGTGGTAAGGGAGGGGTAAGCCCTATACTCTGCCCGACTCCGTCAGCGTAGGAGAGAGGCCCTGCTTTCATCCACTTCTGCAGGCTTCAGGCTCCATCCTCCTTCCTCCTGTTCTCTCTCCACTTCTACCCTCTCCACATACAAATCACAGAAGCAGCAGAGGCAGCCTGGGCAGGTCAGGTGGCTTTCGGTAGCAGGGGAAGCAGGAAAGGAAGATTCTCCTAGAATCTTTCAAACAGGCATCCTTGTTGCAAAATGAAAGGGGAAAGGGAAGAGGAATCCCATTTGTCATTAATATGTACCAAGCCCTTTGCTGTGCATTTTGCATTTGCTATCATGTTTAATTCTAAGGACAATACTTTCCTGCCAGGAGGCATCCTCCCGGCCTCTCCTGCAGAGGAAGGAAAGCAGCCTGTGAATGGCAGAGTCTACATTCGCTGTTAGCTTTTTTGAGCTCTCATGCCTAGATGTGGTATTTTACTGTCTACATTTTAGTTGCCAGTTTAGTTCAAGAAAATTTATAATGGCGGTCAGATAGTGTGAAGAGGAGGAAAATGTATTTTTTTTAATCCCAGACATGAGTAAGTGGTCTTTTACATTGACTCAGAAGATTTAAGTATCTGTATCTCTGCAGATTCATTCATTTTACCCACAATCCACCAGCAGCACCTTTGTGACATGCCAATGATAGCTAGTAGAAATTCAGCATCTCCGGTCGGTCTGGTGATTGTCATAGCCTTTTCTGTGCTAAATAGCTGGATTAAGAAAAAGCCCTGGTTTCCACCACTGGACCATGATCCTCTTTAAATTGTTTCTTATTTAAATACCAATACCTTTGCTTCACAAAATCTGCTCTGATACTTAACACAGCTTTACAGTAACAAACACTTAAACATATTGCCAGGCTTTGTGAATCCAATTAAGATCTCCTTAAGTGCATCGCTGTCTTTGTAATAAAAAAAGAAGAAGAAGAAGCAGAATAAAAAAAACACTTCACAAACCCTCTTTTTGCTCAAGATTCTATTTGCTGTTATTTAGACCTCAAAAAACCAGATGCTAGATAGTCTCCCCTTGATATCATGATTAACTGGTTACTAAGCACAGAGTTACTGCATGTAATTTGCTCATTTTTTCATTATGTGGTTTTCTTTGTAAATAGCTTTACTACTTTAAAAAATTTTTTTAACGTTTACTTATTTTTGAGAGAGACAGACAGACAGACACAGCACGAGTAGGGGAGGGGCTGAGAGAGAGAGAGACACAGAATCTGAGTCAGGCTTCAAGCTCTGGGCTGTCAGCACAGAACTTGTTGCGGGGCTTGAACTCAGGAGCCTCGAGATCATGACCTGAGCTGACGTTGGATGCTTAACCGACTGAGCCACCCAGGCACCCCTTGTAAATAGCCTTATTACTTTTAAAGAATTCCTTCCAAACTCTTTTTCTTTCTTTTAAAAACATAAGTTAAATCATTCGCCTTTATGTAAGATGCAGGTTGCCCATGCCCCTCCCTCCCCCCTTCTTTTTTTTTATCATAAAACACAATTCCCTTATTCCATAGGGGTGAAAGTACCCGTCAGAGCTTTGTAAAGGTTTTTGTTTCCTTTAAAAGTGAGATAGTTCATGCTCTGCAGGTCCTTGCCAACATAGATCTCAACAGGAAAGAATTTTAAAATTAACTTGAAGTAGTCCCGAGATGTGAAAAATACCATGCAGAAGGGAGAGGATTGTCCCAACATTATACAGGTGTGTTTCTTCAGTCCGACCTTCGGAGACCATCATGTGAGTCATACCTCCCCTCCCCCTCGCGTCTGTAACCTGACTTATCACTGTTGTTCCCCGCCCAAGTCAGGCAGAGCTCATTAGACACTGTGCATGCCGTAACTGTCCCCCTCACTCCCACGCCGCAGCCACCCCCCACCCCCCTTCCCCCGCTGCACCAAAGGTGTTATATATCTTCTCTGCCATTCTCCCTGCCTTCTCTGCCTTTGACCTATCAGCCCAATTCAATTGTACAGATATTTCTGCAAGTGTAGTAAACTGCCACACAGTAAACTGTGCTTTATGTCAGTTTGACTTAAAAGATTTTCTTTAACATGAATAACAGATCTAGCCTTCTCTCTAAAATAAGATTAAATATATAACATAGTATAATATAATATAACATAGTATGGTATTATAATTTATAATAAGGACTGTATATTTGGTTTTCATCCCATTTCTGGTAAAAAGCTCCTAAAACCCTTACACTTGCCTAAGCAATAACAATGCCCTATTGCATGTTTGAAGGTTGGCGGGAGAGTAGATCTTAAAAGTTCTCACCACAAGGGAAAAAGCTTATAACTATATAAGGTGATGGATGTTAAGTAAACTTATTGTAGTGATCATTCCAATATATATTAGGTAATATTATATTCAATTATATATATTACATATATAATTGAAGGTGTACAACATGATTCAAAGCCTTATGTTGTATACCTTAAACTAGTACAGTGTTATATGTCAGTTATATCTCAATAAAACAGGAAAGATCTTTTTAGCAAGAGCATTAGGAGCATCTTTTGTTATAATATGTGATCTTTTGTTTTTGGCTCCTGAAAAAGTTGCAGGGTATAAAGGTGAAAGGAATCTTATTCATAACAAGCCCCTTGTAACTGCATCTGAGTTTCTGTTGAATAAATGACTTTCGGAAAGCCCCCAAGGATGGCACTGATTGCTGGGGGAACCAATCATAGAAAGTTGGGACTTTAAATCTCACCCTCAACCTCCAGGAAGGGGAGAGAGGTTGAAATTTGAATCACTCAAATAATGGCTGGAGATTTAACCACTGATGCCTACATAACGAAGCCTCCAGAAAACCCCAGAAAGATGGGAGCAGGGAAGCTTCCGGGTTGGTGAACACATGGAGGTGCTGGGAGGGTGGTGCCCCCGCCCAGAGAGGGCATGGAAGCTCCACTCCCCTTATACGTCTCTCCCGTCTGCTTGTTCCTGAGTTCATTCTTTTCTAATAATGAATATGTGATGGGACTATAACTATGTATTCCCTTTGATTGATAAATACTCTCAATTACTATGCGAATCTAACTTTGGTTTTCATTTATAGACTAGCCCTAGCTTGCCTGGGCTCTCTCAGGACTCAGGCAGGTTGGACCAAACCTGACTGGCCAAGGCTCCAGAGGGCCAAGTAGTCCCTTATAACTGTAGTCATCGATAAAGGTTTTGGAACTAGTATCAGTGGATATATACTTGGCTAGTAATTTTCATCCTACTTAATGTCATGCCCCAACCTACTTTAGTCTGACTTTTTGACACTGTCTTGACTCTTCCACTTCACCCCGTACACTATGTGGTTAGAACCTCTTTTAATTAAAGTGAATTAAATTGTGTCATGAGAATTTCATGAAATCTCACTTAAGGTCACTAAGAATCCATTTAATTTCTCCAAATCTTGGAATGTTAGCATCAAATTTGTATTTACCCATGATAGATAAATTTTTCAGTGTCTGAAAACTTAACCATAGTTCACAGGATACGTTAGCAACTGTTCCAAACAGTTGGTTAGAAACACTTGATGAGCAGGAAGTTGGGGTTGCATATTGGATTTATTGCCACTAGTCACTTTATCAAGTATGCCTGCTTCTCCCAGCTAACTCTCTTCAGGCTTTCTAGCTCACTTGAGAGGAAAGATGTGTTGTTCACAGTTCTAGGTCTGAGAATCAGTTAGTCCTAACACCCTAGTGGATCACCTACAGTAACCAATCCCTTCAAGCTTCTCATTTATTTTTTCTGCTTCCTTTTTAGCATGAGTGACTAATCAGGTACAAGTTGACTCTTGAACAATGTGGGGGTTAGGGGCACTGACTCCCACCCCCCCCCCGTTGGGTCAAAACATTTGATTCCCCCAAAACTTGACTACTGATAGCCTCCTGTTGAACTTCAGAAGCATTATCATTAACATACACAGCCAATGAACACATAATTTATATGTTATGTAAATTATATATAGTATTCTTAAAATAAAGATAGGTAGAGAAAAGAAAATATTATTAAGAAAATAATAAGGAAAGAAAATACATGTAAAGAGCTGTACTGTATTGATTAAAAAAAAAAATCCACATGTAAATGGACCCGGATTGTTCAAACCTATGTTGTTCCAGTCAACTGTAATCATTATTGTAGGTATGTAGATTTAGTGAAAGTGTGTATGCTTTGAATGTAGCCAACATTTATGGAGACCCGTGTTTTTAAAATCGGGCAAACCTGGAAGACATGAGAGAAAACATGTCTGTGCTAACTGACTTTGTAAACCTTGAAAATAAGAGAGTCATTTGCCCGCAGCAAATGATAGATTGAATTTCCCCCAAAGCAATGATTTTTATGAAAAGCAGACCTTGTAGAAAATGTTGGGAGATGTAGACATTTTTAAGATGTCTCTCCCTTTCCATTTAGGGCTAATATTTTTGGTTTGTTAGGCCTGGATATGTGGGCTTAGATGATTTTCACAAGTAAATTAATAGCTGTATTTCAGGTTGATTCCCTTCAAAGATTATTACTCTAACTTAGCCTGTTTACATGTGGAAAGTCATCATTTCATTGTGTTCTTTTAGTGTTTTGAGAGTATTTTGTTGTTGTTTTTCGTTGTCGTTTTTCAATGAAGACACAAGGCTTGAGCCTCTTTAGAAAGGAGGAATGTACATAAAGACTCCTTTCACCATGATGTATGTGGCGACATGAGTTTAAATGTTAGCTTCTCTGTCAATGTCAAAGTTTGAGAACATTTTTTGCTATCTGGGCACCATGATAGGATGGCACCCCATCTGTGCTCCACTCTACCCAGTGAGGATTGAAGTGTAGTTAACTAGAATCAAACTAATGAAAAACAGGATTTTGGTGTTGCTGGAATATGTAGAAAAATGTGGAGTCTAAAAAAATAATTCTCCCGCCAAGACAGCATTGAAGAAACTCGTTATTTTCCATCTGCCTATTTCTTGTTCTCAGGGTGAAGTGAAAGCAAAGTTTTAAAACTTTTTTCTCTACTGAAAAATAAATATACTTCAGAAAATCCCTATCTAGAGAATAAAGCAATTAAGAACTACCTGACTGTGAGGATCTCGCCCCAGCTCGACTGAAAGCAACATTTTCATTGCGTTGCATCAAGACGTGCATGAGAATCAGCCTGCTCTGATCGGCCAACGTGCTGAGTGACTTAACATTTCAATAAATAAATAAATATTCAGGCCGTCGTAAAATATCCTCTGTAATTATAAACACGGGAGACTTTATGAGACGCAAGTGGGAGTTAAATGGCTCCGCAACACAAGGTCTGAGCAGTTGGTGTGCTTTGAAATTGGGAGACCTTGGGAAAATTAAATCTACCAAAAGACCATTACCATTTGTTTCCAAGGCTTGATGTTTTTGTAAAATTTTTTCAGCTCTCTAGTTTGGAAATACAAAGGGGTTTGAATTCATTTGATTCTAGCAGCATATGTAGGGTACCATCTAACATTAGGGCAACTTGAATAATTTTTTGAGCCAAAAGTTTAACTTCTGCTTTAGAAAGTTTAACTTCTACTTTAAAAAAGATATGTAGATGTTATTATTGCCTGCATTAATGTGGAAATTACTAATTGCTAGTTACTTTATTTTAATTAATTAGATTTAAAAAAATTTTTTTAATGTTTATTTATTTTGAGGCAGAGAAAGACCGAGTACAAGCAGGAGAGGGGCAGAGAGAGAGGGAGACACAGAATCCAAAGCAGGCTCCAGGCTCCAAGCTGTCAGCACAGAGAATGACGTGGGGCTCGAACTCACAAACCGTGAGATCATGACCTGAGTCGAAGTCGGACACTTAACTGACTGAGCCACCCAGGCGTCCTAATTAATTAGATATTTAAACACTGGCTGCATGTGCCTAGTCCAAGGCTATGTAGTATTGGAAAAATTAACATTATATATGTTGCCTGATCTATGCTTCCTGGGAAGCAAGATTTTGGAAATAGTTTGATATGGAAACACTTTTTAAAACATTTTTTTAAATGTTTGTTCATTTTTGAGAGAGAGTGACAGAGACAGAGACAGAGCAGGAGTGGGGGAGAGGCAGAGAGGGAGACTCAGAATCTGAAGCAGGATCCAGGCTCTGAGCTGTCAGCACAGAGTCTGACACAGGGCTCAAACCCACAAACCGTGAGATCGTGACCTGTGCTGAAGTCAGACACTTAACCGATTGAGCCACCCAGGCGCCCCAACACTTTTTTATGTAAAGCACTAGATAGTATTTATTCAAGTCCCAAACTGATTTTGACCAAGTTCTACAATGTGATACAGAGAAAGCAATAGTTAGCAATCAAGAGGTTTATGTTGTAAGAAATATTTAGGTAGGCAATATAGATGATTTAAGAATATTTATAGGTCCAGAAAAATTGGTAGAACTTTGGTAGGTAGAGATGGCCAGAGCAGAGATGCACGGTAAATAGCAGAGAACTACCAGTGAATTTATGAATTATATCCCTGATTACCTTTTTCAAAGCATGTACGTATCATGTGTCTGACATTAGTGAAGTTAATGAATCAGTTAGTATCTCTCGATGATTGCTAAATAGTAGACTATTCCTTTCTTGATATGTGTATTATCCTAATGGTTGGCTTGCTCAATAAGCAGCTGTTTTTCTCACCAAGGGCTGTTAACACACGTAGGTGATAGTGCATGCTTTACCACTACACTAGCTCTCTGTGTACTTTTGACAGGATCAGCTACCTGATCTGTGAGGTCCTGTGCAAAGTGAAAGTGGGGTCTTCCTGGTCAAAAATTAGCATTAAGAATTTCAGGATCATGACAGGATGAAACCAAACCCAGCCCTTCCTCCTCCTCCTCCTCCTCCTCCTCCTCCTCCTCCTCCTCCTCCTCCTTCTCCTCTTCCTCCTCCTCCTCCTCTTCTTCTTCTTCTTCTTCTTCTTCTTCTTCTTCTTCTTCTTCTTCTTCTTCTTCTTCTTTTTCTTCTTCTTCTTCTTCTTCTTCTTCTTCTAAAGTTTATTTATTTATTTATTGTATGTAATTTATTGTCCAGGCCTTCTAAGTAAGGGGCCCTGTGCACCTGCACAAGTCACACACCCAAGAAGCCAGACCAGCCAATGGGGACAGCCAGAGAAGGTGGATGAACTCTGCTTAGTGCAGAACCTTCTAGCCTAGGACACCCTGTACCAAATGTGCTCATCATGGCTGAGCAACCATTTACTAGTCATCAATCCTGACTAGTATATAGATAGAGCTATAAAGTGACACCAGGTGTGTAACTTGGTGTAATATTTATTTAACATTATATTCGCACAGACATGTATGTAAATAAATATGTAGAACAGAGTTCTGAAAACTTCTGGTATGGCAGCCTTGGGCAAATTAACTAGAATAAGATCAACTGTCACTATCCATAAATCATATTGTATGTCATGTTATATACATCATTCCACAAATACTCTCTCAGCACCCACTTTGTGCTAGATGATTTTCATGGTGTTAAGGATACAGCAGAGAACAGACTAAACATAATCCCTGCTCTCAGAGAGCTTTTATACTATTGAGTTTCTGAAATTTTGACTAATTTGCTCAGGCTTTACTTTGTATTTTTGCTTTCATGTTGAAAAACCCCTGGTTTTCTGGCTTTATTAAGACCAGAAGCTATTCTTGTCACTATTTAGAACTGAGAAGAACCAGGACTCTCTGGAAAAGAATGCGTGGAAAGTCTGCCCTTGAGAGATTTCCAAGCTGAGGACACTCCTCAGAGCACTTCCCATGAGTCCAAAAGGCTCATTTACTTCCAGAGATTCCTGGGAAAGAAGACAGCCCCCTTATCTTTGGTCAGAGGACACTTACCATAATCCTGAGTGACAAAGGGTTGCCCTGAATGTCAACTGCATCCATCTTAGAGAAATCAACAACCCTTGCTTGTCACCCTTTCAAAGAATTTCCTGGTCTGGTTTGGCCTTTCTATGCCACATTCCATTCCAGAACCCCAGCTGAAATGTTCTCAAGGGCTGACCAGAGATTCCTCCTCCTTTCTCTGTGTTGGTACAACTTGACCGCTGCTTGACATCAAGGTCAACTGGAGATTGGGAACAGTTATGTAACTGCATTGTAAATTGAATTAGTGCTGTACATGAGCCCAGACCATGTAACCAGGGCAGCTCAAGGCAAGTGCAGCAACATGTCCCCAGGAGACAGCATCGACAGCATCGCAGGAACTGCTTGCTGCTGAAAGGAAATCATGTATCACAGGAGAAAAAGAACACAACCCATCTCGCTCCAGTCCCTTCACAGCCTGGGCAGGCTGCTGCCCTGTCACGTGGGGAGGAAGACAGAGGCATTAAGCGCAAAGGGAGGTTGTGTATGGTGTCAGCCTGGCGGCTGGGCACTGACCGTAGCATGCATATGATACACATTCTTAGACTGAGAAAAAGAAGTTATTTTTTAATGTCAGAAAGGACACCACCCATAGACAGGAAAAAAAGGCTTACACGTGTGGAGGAAAGAAGCCTCTGGCAATCTTCTGTGCATTGGAGGATGGACAAGAGATTTTGTAGGACCATCCTCCTTCTGCTGGTGACCAGTTGTTTGGGGGAGAATATGTGCACACAGGTCTTAATGGCTAGAGATGAAACATTTTTGGACACCTTTGATGACCTGGGGACATTCTCCCCCAAAGTGAGATGTCATGCTGGAGAGAGGGAAAAATAGTAGGTAGGTTTTCTTTACTGGCAAATGAATACAGAGGTAACTTTGGTGGGGGCGGGGGATGAGAAAGTACCAGGATCTTATCATGACCCTGGTATATGCTAACATGACCATCTTTAAAAGAAGGTGAGGAGAGGCAGAATAATGTAAGGCTGAAAGCTTGGCCTGTGTAGTCCAGATGGGACCTGAGCACAGCTTTATCTCATACTAAGTGCTTGATGTGAGGCCAGGTTCTTAAACCTCTTCCACATCTGCAAAAGGGAATTGTTACAGTACTGACCTCAAAGGGCTTTTGTGAAATTAAATAAAGTCGCACAAGATAGTATCTGAAAATTAGTAGCATGAGGACTTGCATATACTAACTATAATAGCTAATAGTTACTGGATGTACTAAGTGGTTTCCACATATAACCCATTTATTTTTCATAATAATCTTATGAAAGGCTGAGAAGTTTAGCAAATTGCCCCAGGTTGCATATCTAGGAAGTGGCTGATGCAGGATGTGAAGCCAAGGCAGTTGGCTCTAGCATTCTTGCTCTAATATAGGGTTGTGTTAATGAAGGGATTAGGGCTTGCGAAGGGGCAGAAGGGGCAAGGTGGGAACAGAATAAGACAAGCCCATAACTCTACGAATCATAAGTGTGAAGACAAATTGATTAAAATGACTCCTGAAATGATGGGGCGTCTGGGTGGCTCAGTCGGTTAAGCGTCCTACTCTTGACTTCGGCTCAGGTCATGATCTCACAGTTCGTGAGTTCGGGCCCCGCATTGGGCTTTCCACTGACAGTGCAGAACCTACTTGGGATTCTATCTCCCTCTGTCTCTCCCCCACTTGCCCTCTAGCTCTCTCTTAAAATAAATAAAAGAAAAACTTTAAAAAATAATAAAATAAAATAGCTCTTGAAATGAGTGAACATTGATTATAAGGGCCAGTCTCCTTTACTGGTTATTCTTTTGTGAGTCCATTACATGGTTATGACTCTCATGGTTCCATTTTTAGCCCCTTCTGTTCTCCACCTGTATACTTTGCCTGAGTGAGCATTCTATCCACATTTCTGCCTCCAAAACATTTCCATATGCCTACTAGTTATATTGCCTCTTATCTTCCCTCCTCAGATGTATCCTCCTCTCATGCTTGTACCTCTAACAAATGCCTGGATACCTAACAGGTATCTGTGACTACCTAACAGAACCTCGCTGAGTTTCCCACCAGCAGTGAGGGGAGCATGACCACCATTTTTGAAGATCCTCACCAGCCCTGAAATGTTTTTGCCATGCGGTAGGTGGGAAATGGCATTTGACTTCTTTCTTTGGCAACTTCCTGACTGCTAACAAGATCACAGCCTGTCAGTTACGTACATTTCCTTCTCTGCCCTTCGGATCCATAGAGTGTTTGTCTTTTCTTCATTTTAAGAGACTTTTTTGGCATATTAAGAAAATAAAGATATTGTTTCACAAATACTTTTGTATATTATGGATCTTAAGGTAATTGTGTAACAAATACATTTCCCAGTATATTTTAAATTTTGCTTATGTCTTTTCCTACAACATGTTTAAAAATTTTTTTTTTAACTTTTATTTATTTTTGAGAGTCAGAGATAGGGCGTTAAGCAGGGGAGGGGCAGAGAGAGGGAGACACAGAATCCGAAACAGGCTACAGGTTCTGAGCTGTCAGCACAGAGCCTGACACGGGTCTCAAACCCACAAACCATGAGATCTTGACCTGAGCCGAAGTTAGACGCTTGACCGACTGAGCCACCCAGGCACCTCTCATTTTTAAAATTTAGATACATAGTCTGTCTGGTGTTTATGTGTGGTATCTTTTATTTATCCCATTTTTTCCCCTTCTAGATATTTCAGCAGTAGTCATTACGTATATGCTAACTTCAGCCATGAATTGAAATGTCATCTTTGCCATATATTAAGTTCCCATGAGTACTTGGATCTGTTTTGTCCTCCCTATTCAGTTCCATTATTACATATCTTTTTGGGTGCTATTATGATAGGTATATATGTACAACAAATACTAAGTTTTATTATCTGGAAAGGCAAGTACCCCAGAGGTATTTAGTTGCCTGTGTCTATTTCCACCAGAATCATTGTGCTGGAGACATTCCCTCCGAGTGTGTGCCAAGGTGGCAGTGTTCTCTCTGTGAGCGTGATCAGGGGATGTTCTTTTGCCTTATCCCTGGAAAAAGACAAAATGACACAATATATAGTAATTTTAGGGGGCCATATTCATTGTAGTTCGGTGCATGAACTCTGGAGTCAGATTGCCCAGGTTTGCACCCCCACACCAGCACCGATTAGCTCTGTGCCCTTAGACAAGTCCCTGATCTTATCCAACCTCAGTGTTCCTTATTACAGAAAGGGAGAGCATAATGGTACTTAACTAGCTAGGCTTTTAGTTAAGATTAGATGAGTTACTATGAGTGAAAGTCTTTAGCACAGTACTTGGCAAATAGTCAGTGCTCCATCCGTGTTGACTGCCTTGTTGATTATTCTGCCCTTCACTCTGCCAGGGATACAGCAGTGGCAGGCAAGACCACTGCTCTCGTGGATCTTCCATGAACCAAGAAAATAAACAAGACAAGTGCAGATTGTGGAAGTCCTCTGGAGGAAATAAATGGCAATGTAATAGTGACTGAGAAAATGTGTCTCTGGGGAGGTGACACTGAAGCTGCCACTGGACAAATGAGCGGCCAACAGGAAGAGAGTACCCGGAGGAGGAAAAGTAGGTGAAAAGTCCCTGAAGCAAAAAGGAGCTCACTGTGTTCCAGAAACAAAATGAAAGCTGGACTGGCTTGACAATAGTAGTGGGGGCCTTGGCTAGACTGGAGCCAGGCTTGTCTAGTTCTGGTGAGTAGAGGAAGGCAACACCCATTGCCCACAACTCTGTTTTAATCCACTGGTTTACCCCGGGCCTAAGGAGCATCCTGGAATCGAAGCCTGTTCACCATTAGAGTTCAGACATCCAATGTGTCAACCAGATAGAGGTGGCCCCAACAAGGGAAGACAATGTCAAAAAGTGAACCCAAATCAGAAAACAGTCCAAGCACTGCAGGAAAGTGAAGGTTCTAGGTTAATGATAAAGGACACCAGAAGTCATCCTGACCCAGTGTTGTGTTGTGTTGTGTCTGCTTGCCTGGAATAAAGGTGCACTGGAAGAAAGGTAGCATTAAATACCGTGGCATATCGGGATCCAAACATCGCTCTCTAGGGATCCCACGCCAGCACCAACCTGAGCTTAAAACTGGAGTGTCTCCATCACAGTCTGCAAGAACAGTGGCAAGATCTCCAACCTGGAGGCACAGCTGTCATCTTCGGGTTTCACCACATTGGGCACCATGGATTTGCAGCTCAGGGGAAGCATCTGTCACGATAAGAACACAGTTTTAAAAATAAAGGTTTGGGGCATGAGGGTGGTTTAGTCAGTGAAGCGTCTGACTTCAGCGTCGGGCTCTGTGCTGACAGCTCAGAGCCTGGAGCCTGCTTCAGATTCTGTGTCTCCCTCTTTCTCTGCCCTCGCCCCCCAACTCATGTGTGTGTGCTCTCTCTCTCAAAAATCAATAAACATAAAAATAATAAATAAATAAATAAATAAATAAATAAATAAATAAATAAATAAAGTTTTAACTTGAGATATCAAGAACACTGGTTGTTTCTGGCCAGTATTTGCAAGAAATGGCAAAGTCTAATTTAGGCACATATGAGTGCATCCCCAGAGATTCCTGGAAATATGTAGAGAGGGTTCTGTTAGACTGGTGTTCTCCATGAAGCAGGTGGGAATTTGACCATACGCATTTGTATACTGATGTTAGAGTGGTCCCATTACAGACAATGTAAAATGTATCTGTATGTTCACAGTTGAGCTGAGAATCATTTTGGTGAGATGAAAACTGTCAGGCCATCTCATTTTCCTTTGAAAACACGGGAGTTTTTAAATCTCACCTTCATTTTGTTTCCTTATTGGTCTTCCTAGAAAGTAATCATGAGAAAACCAAGGTTGATATTTAAAAAATAGACCAGAAGCATAGGAGGTGTACTCTCAGCGTTTTATCTGAATTACACGGGGATGGCCTACTGGGTGCCCCACAGAATGGGTATTCTCCTTTGCTCTATAGAAACCTTCCCAACCCTTCACCCAACTCCTACACTTGGTTTGTTATACTAAACCTAAGAGGAATTTAACATATCTGGCATGGCATAGAGATGTACTTTATTGCTAAAATTGCTTCTCTGGCATCGTTTACCAGTTATGCTTGACCCCAAGAGCTCAAGAAGTATGCTTTCCCTCATATTCAAGCACACATATCGATGATTATTAGATTGGATTATTTGAGTTTTGAGGGCTGAGGACTGCTTAGTTCGTCTTGGTCAAGTAATGTTTGCTGAATAAATGGATTCATTTTATACACTACATTGTATCTACAAATCCCTTCCATTATCTCTTCATTGTCTTTTTTTTGACCTTCTCAAATACCAGGTAAGAATGGAAGACAAACAAGTATTATTTTTAACAGATGAATAAAACTCACCTTAGAAAGGTTAAGGGACATGCTCAAAATCTTGCTCCTAGGAAATGACAGAACCAGACATTGGATTCATATTTTCTGTTGCAAAAGTCTCTATTTTTCCCATAGAGTTCAGATGTTTGTTATCTACCCAACGAAAGTGACCACCATCATTTGCTGAAATATCCTGAGCTCCTCCTTGCAGCGTGCACGGATATTTATATTTTATTCTCAACTTCTCATCTTCTTGCTCCTTTCCAAACATGAACACTATGCTGACCACTAAACATGACATAACAAGAAGAGCTCACAGGTGGAAATAGGGAGATTCAGGCTCTTCTATAGGGCCTGCACCAGTGCCAAAAATAAAGTACAGGATGTATTATTTCTCTGGGAGGAGCTTACAATCTAATCTCATTGTTTGCGGAACTAACGAAGCAAACTCCCCTTGAGTTGCCTGAAATGCTGGCCAGTTCAGTGGCTCTCCAAGGGTAGATGGCAGTCCAAGGGAGCTATGGCACTCTCAGACTGTGTTTTGTCATCTGGGAATGCCTCAGTTCCTAAATTGAACTGAATCTATGAATTTGCAATTGTCTCATGCATTTCCTTACTGTCTCCCCTTCTGCCCTGGTTTGGTCTTTTCCCCAGTCTGTAGACCCTTCATGGCTCTAGAAAGACAACCTTCTGTAAAGACCTGGATCCCCCATCAATGCGCTGAAATCTGGACCCTACAGATTTCAATCCTGAAGCAAGTGGGAAAACCACGGAGACATGTTGAATGTTGCATTACCACCTGAGGCAAATTTTCTTTTTGAAAAATTTCAACAGGGATTGAATGTCCATCTACAGCGTAATTGGACAACAGCTTTCCTCTTTCTCTGCAGGTTCCTGCCAGGACTTCAAACAATGAGTAAGGCAGGTCACTGCCAGGTTTGCACGATGAATTTGGGAGGAAGTAGGAAAAGGGGAAGAAAGGCCAAGTCTTATAAGGTGTGATTTAATTTTAAAAATGCTTATGCTGCTCTTTATAAGAATATCCATTTAACTGGATTTCTTTCTTGCTGACAAAAGAGGCAACTGCTGTATATAAAATAAATCTGATTAAAACTCTTTCTCTGTTCCTTTCAAGGTAAAGGGTGCAGAGCCCAGGAACAGAACACATTTGGATTCCTGGCGTGTGCAAATGATTGTTTATGGGATGTCTGGTGCCAGGACCCACAGAAGGCTCTTGTACGGCCCTGTAAAAGTAGAGGGAATGGAAAGCTTTTCCTTAGGCATAAAAAGTTTAGTTTATTTCTCATTCTCTTTCACAGTGGTAGCTATTACTTTGTAATTTTGTTGGCATTTTGTTGGCAGCCCAAAACGACAGAAATCATATCCCTTGCTTACAGTGTGCAGTTCTGATTCATTTTGTTTAGCCCAAGTCACCACATATAATAAAGGCAGCAGCTGCTAGGCCTTATGCATAGGTCTAAGCTGGAGCAAGTTCCTTTAGGCGAAGTCTTCATCAGAAGGCTGAGCGAGTTCACACCCTTTCCTCTCCTCTCTCCCAGCAGGGTTTTTAGAACGCAGCAAATAGCAAGAAATGAATACAGTTTTCGCAATTATAATCGACGTCTCTTCTCTTCGGCATCCGACTGAGCAAACAACCTCTTTCAGGCCAGTCAAGTACCATTTCAGAGAATCCTATCTGCATGGTGTTATCTGGACGGCGGGAGGCCGTGAGTCATAGACACAGGGCCAAGTATCCGACCTGAAATAGCCAAGTGTCTGAGAACGGGAGCCGTCTCCCAGGATGTGGGTCAGGTGTGAGGAGCCGCTAGGAGCCAGGACCATCCGGTCAACGTTTAGTCAAAGAACGAAGTCAGCACCCCAGGCAGGCACACGGAGCTGTGGATGCGTGGAGACGCCGGTTGTCAAGAGAAGCGGTGTGCCGGCAACAGGGAGGCACAGATGCTGACGGACGAGGTGTTTTGGGCTGACAAAGGTCTGAGTAGACGGTCACGAATCAGGGGACCCGTGGTGGCCAGAAAAACACAACGAAGGCCACTGGAGAGCGGCTTGGCTTCCGTAGCGGAAGCCACCCCTCTGCAGCCAAAGGACTTTTATGTGCTGCTTCTGTTAAAGGAAGGAATAGCAGCCTTGTGTGGCTTGTGTAGAGCCTTCAGATGCAAACAAGCCAATTGGCCACTGATGCTGAATATGGCCTTGGGTGGGGAAACGCCTTCTTGAAAATATAAAGCGTGCATTCACGCACACTTTACTTAGAGTAGTTAATCAGGAATGGAATTATGGAGAAGCCTAAACACTCCCGTGCCATGAGTGGCTTTTGATATGGCCATATTTCTACAGGTGAGTAAACCAAGACCCAGGTAAATGTGCCATGTGTGCACCAGTATTAGAGAAAGTGGTGCAAGATGTCCCGGACACAGCCTGTGCTGTCTGGACAACAGATAGGAGCAGCAGATCAAGTTCCTTAATTGGGCACAGGGATTACGATTTTGCAAGAGAGGTATGTCGGAGGTAGTTTGTGAGTGATATTGAGTGATAAAATAGTATCAATATTGATGATGGCGATATGGTGATGATTATAAGGGTGGTAGTTTTAATTAGACGAAGGAGGAGGAAGAAAAGGAGACGTGCAGAATCTAACTTACATGTAATAGGCTGAACAAGCTAGAATTCATCTTTGAGATAGGACTGCATGACTCCCTGGGGGCAGAGACCAGGCCTTTTTCCTGGCTTCGTGCCCAGCGTCTTGCCCCGTACCTGGCCCTGCCTAGACGTGCTATTAACATTATAGAAGAGAAAGCACCAGCGACCGTGACCCCTGACCATGCCAGGGATGGTATACAATCGGTATGAATTGTGTCCCCCTGGGTGGCAGAGTCTGTAGCATGGACTTGAGATACACTGTGGTTTGGCCCTGGTCCATTCTTACCTCACTCATTTGTTTGAGGCAAGCGGTTTTTGCCTCATTGATTTTCACTGCTCATCGGGTCCCATTAGCCTATTCATTAGTAACAGCTTCATTCGCTTCCCACATACTCTGTCTCCTGAACGACATTTCTTTGTGTCATTAGCAGGGACCACGATGGCGGTGCATCAGCGGAATGTGGCATTTCCAGCAGGGCCTGCTGGCTGGCAAGTACCACTCTGCCACACTGGTACTCACAGGGAGGGGACAGCCATTTTAATTACAAAGGACTCAGAGCATTGGTTGTCAAACTGACATTAGAGTTCTAATCTCTTTCACTCATTCTCTCTCATGCGCAAACACACACGCACCCACACCTTGACTCGAGAATGCCTTTCTCTATCATGTCAGGTACTTCAGATTCCCTTTTCCAAATGTGAACCCGTTTTTGTGACCCCAGACCTGGTCTTTCTCCAGATTCCATCTTCCCTCTGGAATCACTCTTGCCCCATCCACCAAACTTGAGGCCCAGAGTCATCTGTGACTCCTTGCTCTTTGCTCTTCCCTACATGTGACCAGACACCAGGATCCAATCAGGCTTCCAGAGTAACAGTGCTTGAGCCCTCCCCTTCTGTCCTTGGTCACTGCCACTGCTCCGGCACACCTGCCTCTTAGCTTTCACCTGGAACTCACCCCTGCAGCTTTTGTGGGCTTCAGACTTCTCCATCCTTCTGGCTCCTCCTCTCGGGGACCATGAGGGTAGAGAGTGGAAAGGTTATGGGGGAGTACAGACTCCAGGCATGGGAGATAAATTCATGATAGCAAACATTTATTGAGCACTTTCTAGGTGCCAGGCACCAGTCTTGACATGACCCCACTTAATCCTCACAAAAACCTAAAGGTGGATGCTGTTAATTATCTCCGCATTTAACAGGTAAGAGAGCCGATGCTAAGAAATTTAAGTGACGCATACAGTTCACATACTAGAAAGTGGCAGAACTGGGACTCAAGCCGGGCTTGCCTGCCTCTGAGATCCTTGTGATTTTTGTGACAACCTCCTACCTGTCTAGTTGCTCAAGAGCAGAACTTCTCGATCACCTGGAGGACTCATTAGAACACCCCCACAGTTTCTGATTCAGTACATCTGGGATGAGGCCAAGAGTTTGAGGATTTGCATTTCTAACAAGTTCCCAGGTGATGCTGATCCAGGGACCACACTTGGAGAACCATCATGGGAGGTGGCGTTTGTTTGGAGCCCTTTCTCCCTAGGCACAGCATGAGTGGATGGAAATTCAGATGTTCAGACTGGTTTCAAGTGGAGGATCCACCATTCACTAGCTCTGTGTCTCTGGGCCACACAATACAACCTCAGCGAACCTCCTTTGCCTTTTCTATAAAATGGGAATGTTTGAGGACTGGAAATCATGTGCATAAAGCTCTGAGCTCTGTCACTGGCACAGAGTAGAATTTAGTATGTTACAGCTGTTTACAAGTATGACCCCTTTTAGTTTATTTCTGCCTTTTCATTCTCTCTCTCTCTCTCTCTCTCTCTTAGACACTTTGCACTTGATATTCCTTACATTTGGATGTTATTTTCCAGATTTTTGCATAGCTCACTCCTCACCACTGGAATTTCCACTAAGACAGAGCACCTCACAGAGGCTTGGTCCTAGAGGAGGGAGCCCCCAAGCATGTGGGTATTGTTTGTTTGGTGGGTAGATTTGTAAGTACTGATCCAGTTTTTGGAATGATCAGAGATCTATTCAGGTCCCTAGTCTATAAATAGTTTTCAGCTTTGGCTTTGAAGATAATTATTCATTTTCCTAAGTTGTCAAATGTATTGGCATACACAAATTCACTGGTTATATTAACATATTTTTAGCTTCTAGCTATCAGTATTCTAGCCCTTTCACTTCTGACTTTTTCTTTAACAACTTCTCTTCTTTTTTATTGATCATCCTTGCATAATTTGTCCCTGTAATTAGTCCTTAAAAACCCCATTATCTGGTATAATCTTTGTTTTCTATTTCTCTGGTTGATTTCATTCCTTTTTTTCCTTCTTTCCTTCTTCCTGCCACTTAAGTTGGATGCACAGATCTCTACTAGTGTTTTTCCATTTCTTTGACAAGCCTTTACAGCTGTAAATGTCCCTTGGATTTCACATATCTTCCTCTCCTGATGTTTCTCATATGTCTTTCAATATATCTGAGCTATTTGAGCAACCTAAATCTGCTGGAATTCAGGAGGGCCTCAATTCAGACTGAGCAGAGGATTTTTCTCTGGTTTTGGCCAGGTGCCCAGGGCACTGACCGTCCTGGGTTAATTTCTCGGTTTAGGGTTTCCCAGCTCATGCAGGTGGTACACATTTAAAGCTCAAATCCACACAAGGGCAGAGCTGTGGTGATGAATTCTCGGGAGAGACCATTTTCTGCTTCCTTCTGGATTTAAAGCCAAGACAGAAGTTCTTTCGTCACCTCCTTCAGAAGGTAGGTGGAATGTTTCCTATCCCATCCTTTCAGTGAGTTGGTAGTACTTCAGTGGCCCTGAGTTTGTGCCGCTTTTCAGTTCCCTGGCTGCTCCTCCTACAGGCTCCTCAGTCTTTGTCTCCTCTACCTGGTGAAGCCATTGAAACGCCATATTGGTAGCCGGCCTCAGGGAGATTCAGTGCTGGTCTTACTCTAAATAATTGTTTGCTTTTTATATTTTGTGTCCAGGGGTTTTCCTTATGGCCTTGCTAGTTTGGCTATGCGTGCCCCAAAGGGGGGAAAATCTGTACTCTTTCTAGACTGTGTATGTGTGTTGAGGTTATAAAAAGAGGTTATTTTTAGACTCGTTTACCTCATCCCTGGAAATCAAGCTAACCTTCGTCACTCTTTAGTACATTACTGTCTTTTTTCTTCTCTGTAGTATTTGCCAATACCTGAATTTATCTTATTTATCTTACTTGAAGTTAAAGGTAAATAATTTGATTGCAAGTATTCTCTTTTATCTCCTGGTGTATTTGATAATCTAGAACAGCTGCTGACATAGAGTTAGAGCCAATAAGAATTTGTTGATTAACATTTAAATACATCATGGAATATTCATACACTGGGCTGTATCCTATGCAAAATTGTAAAATAAATATATGAAAGCATTAGTATAAAAGGTATCTGAAATATTAAGGTAGAAAAGTGGATTATAAACCACATGTATAATTTGAATCCCATTATAAACTACTTGTGTGTGTTCACTGTATGTGTGTGTGTTTAAAACTATCTGGAAGGACACACATACACACACACACACACACACACACACACACACACAAATTAACTGTTTCTTGCCGGTTAGTGGACTTTTATATAATTCCTTTTTCATCTTCGCGTTTTACACTGGCCACACAATTGTATTTTGTATAATCAAAGGAGGGGGAAAAACATGGTTACAGGTGTGAGGTATTTGTTAGTTTCAAGATGTCTATTCCAGGGGCAGCTCCGTTTTTGTCTTTGTCCTAAAGACTCAGCTTTCAGTAAGTGCATTTGTTTCTACTTTTCTTGAAAGCAAAAATGAGCCCCTCTCAGGCTGCTTCTATGCTATTCCTCCACTCAGTGTAAGGGTGTTTTCTTGAACCGTAATGTCTTTTAACTTATCACTGCACACATCACATTTGTGTAAGCATCTGCTGGTGCTCCAATTAAGTCTGTTCTAGATTTGAGATTTTATCAACTTTAGTTTTGTTACCTTGCTTTGTGGGAAGAAAAGATACCAAACTATGTTGTACACTGACCTTGTGAGAGGGAAGGGACGTCATCGTCCCTTCTTCTCCTCTACACTACCATTTTGTCAGCATACATTTTGACTCTGGGTTAGGTGTCCTCTGTCTTTGTTCTAAGAACAGCCAAAAATACTGTGAATTAATCCTCTTCGTTCTCAGTTGCCTACAATTTACATCAATGATAAAATTGGGAGCTGAAGACATAAGGTAAGAATCAGTTTCTGCCCTTCAAGCCCACGGAGATGTTTAAAAATATCATAACGAATATGGTGTCATAAGTTTTATGTGTGAAACACTTCCAGAATTCAGAGAAAGTGCTTGTTGGGTGAATGAAGAGGAAGCAGTGATTTGCCTACTGTTTATTTTTCAGCCTTTTCCATCGCTCTTAACCACTTTTGCTCTAGCGACACTAACATGACACTGGCATCCACAAACGTTGGCCATGTTTTCTCTTTTTAATCCCTTCCCATCTACCTGGAATTCCCCTAGTTGTGTTTTCCAGGCAAATTGCTACTTATCCTTTACAATTTGGATCAGGCATCAACTCCTTCAAGAAAGTCTTCTTACTAGCTTATTCGCAGGCAGGTTGGCTGTACGTATCCATTCATTCATTCATTCACTCAACAAGCATTTATTGAACACCTTCAGTGTACCAGTCACTGTGCTAGATCCAGAGGGACAATGGTGAAAAGAAAGGTTGCATCCTGTCCCCAGGGTTCTTAGCTCCTAATGAGTGAGATGGGCAGGAAAGCAAACAAACGTGCCAATGAGTAAAATAGAGACAGTTTATGATCATTGGTATGGTGAAAATAAGCCTGAGGTTCTGAGAGAACACCTGAGGTTGGAGATAGAGGAGGGAACAGTCATGCACGGAGCCAGGAGAGCATGTTCTGGGAAGGGATAAACATACATTAAGGCCTCTTCTTGCTCTTTGGGACAGGATGCAACCTTTCTTTTCACCATTGTCCCTCTGGTACCCAGAACTTCTCTAGAGTTTAGTCTATATGTTCTGCTGTAGGTATCTGCTCAGAGGTCTCTCCTCTCAGACTGAACCCTGAGTTCCCTATGGAGAGAGAGGACGTCATTCACCTTTACCCACTTTTGAGGGCTTGACACATTGTCATGCTCTGTACATGCTTGCATGAATGAAGAGTTAGGTGGATAAATGGATGGATGAAGTGAGCGGCAAAGAAGGAAGGTGAAGATAGTTGAGTGGCCTTACAGATGAAGGAAAACATGTTTTCCTTTCAGAATGGATACCCTGAGGAAAGGTACCCCAGGCAGAGGCAAAGGAATTCACAAAGAAAGGGAATTTACATACATACTGAGTTGAGGGAACAATAAATACTTGTCTAGAGAAGAGGAAGACAAAGTGGGAGAAGAGGTAAAATTAAAGATGGACGAGAAGGGAGGGCCCTATCAGGAATGACCCTGTGTTACTTTATGGCAGATAATGCTGAACCAACCAGGTACTGGAAAAGCGCATATATTACTTTGATAATTGTATTAAGTTGAAGTAACCCTAGCCGCTAAGCCCCCAACATCTTAGTAGCTTAAGAAAATTGAGGTTCTTTTCTGGCTGATGAAATCACTTCTTTTCTGGGAGTGATTCAGGGACCCATTCTCCTTTCCTCCTGTGGCCCCTCTAATCTGCACAAGTTCAGAATACTTTGCTCCCATGCAGCCAAAAGGGGAAGAGCAAGAACCAGAATGGCAGAGTCCTGGGGCCAGCCCTGAGCGAGGTCTGCGGCACCTCTATCCACACACGGTCTGTTGGCAAGAATTCGGTCACAGCATCACACCTTGTTGCAAGGAAGACTAGGAAATCGAGTCTAGCCGTGTCCCCTGGAGAAAGGTTTGATGAATACTTAGCCAGTCTCTGTCACATTTGTCAGAGGCAAAATGGGCTTATCCTGGACACTCAGGTTAGGTGTAAAGTGAGGCTCTGGGCACGTGGCTGGCTCCCTAGCCACAATGACAATGACTCAAGCATTCACTTTCTCCTCCTCAGCCTACCAGGTATGGGTGGTTTTTCCGCTTTCAAGAAATCGGCTCCTGTTTAACACACGGTTCCTTGCAGAGGATTTACGAATACTCAGTTTGATACTGTCGCTCATACACTGTGCCGCCTTTTTGTATATGAACACGGGTTCATTAATAACAGGGAACTGGAAGTAGAAATCTTGAAGTACTGGCAATCCATATAATCCTTATTATAATAATATATAACAATACCAGTAATCCTTAAGTGTAAGGGCTTCTAACACATTTTCCCACTTAGGCAGAAATAAATATATAAATCAGTTTTTCATCAAGTAATTCTGCGAGATATATGTATTCTGTTATTTTTAAATGACCTTAAACTATATTTAAGAGGAGCTGTTATTTCTATTAGGAGTCGGAGAGACAATACAAGAGAGAACAGGTGAAAATAAAATACTAGATGACGGTGCTCTTCCTTAGGCTCAGCCTTTCTCATTTGGAAACCAAGTTTTCACTACATCATAATTTTGATCATCTCATGTTGTGCAATGCTACCCATTCATGCAATGGAATTTCATAACAGGGTAGAAAATGCTTCTCTTGATGGAGGTTCATCTGAACCTTAGTGCCCATACTGCCTGTCTCCTTCACCATTCCTTCCACTGTGATCTCATCTTCTGCCTCCACCACAAAATAAAAGAAAGTAAATGGTTGAGGGGAAAGAATACATAAAATAAGACAATATGTTTTATTATTAGCATGTGGCTGTTGTGTCTCAAGGCCACCTTCAGTTCCCTTGTGAATATTCAGCTCTTTGACGGTAAACTCCTTCTGGGCAGGACTTTATCATCATAACCAATGTTGCAGGTGTTAAGTGTGGTTCTTGACTGGAACCCAGTGACACTGGAAAGCAGATGATTGCTAAGCAGAAAGGAAAACATTTAAAGGTGATAGTCTGGTATGTATAAATTGGCATTGAAATCTCAACTTCAAAGGGTAAATCTCTAAACAATGAACTAGTTCTGAAAACTAGGATATTCTCTCTTTGAAACTGAAATTTCTTTTCCAGCATTATATACAGTTTGGACCTACTTTTAATAAAATGCATAAATGCACAGTAGTTAAATGTCATTGTATGTAAGTATAGAGCAGTATTTAAAATCGGGGTGCTTGGGTGGCTCAGTTGGTTAAATGTCCGACCTCGGCTCAAATCATGATCTCGCGGTCCAATGGTTCAAGCCCCGCATCGAGCTCTGTGCTGACAGCTCAGAGCCTGGAGCCTGTTTCAGATTCTGTGTCTCCCTCTCTCTCTCTGACCCTCCTCTGTTCATGCTCTGTCTGTCTGTCTCAAAAATAAATAAATGTTAAAAAAAAAAATTTTTTTAAATAACAGGTAAAAAAAATGTTAACAATGGTTTCATTTGGGTGTTGGGTTTAAGACCGGTTTGCATTGTTTATTTTTCAGTCATTTCAAGAGTGTTAATAATGAATATTTATTTTTGCAATCATAATAAAAAAGTAAATGTCATTTTAAAAAATAAGGAAAAATGAAGAAACACTCCAAGTTTGCTTCAGCTCTTTTTAGAACATGATCCTGATCTCTTTTTTCTGTACTAGAAGTAGCACAAACTGAACCCAGCCAACAATGTGTCTACCCTCTAGACACATCTCTAACTTTTCTTTGGACCAACATACTTGCTTCCTCCTTGGAACTCCGACTCCCATATGCATCCTTCTGGAATTGGGATGTATATTCGAAGTTATATCAGTAAAATTTCATTTATTTGGCCCATTCTTAGGCTTAACTGGAATTTAGTAATTGGACAATTTTTTGATGGATTATTATAAATTCTAAAAGGCATTGATTGAACTTGGGAGAGCTTCTCTGCTGGGAGGTAGACATCTCCCCTGGGTCTGAAGGGGACAGGAATTGACCAAAGGGATCTGTCCATATTGCTTCCTGGGTCGTTGCTTGCGTAATTGGTTGCTTGTGACATTCACTGAGATACATTACTCTGGAAGAAGAAGAGCTTTCATGTGGAATGTTGGGGTGGATTTCATAAGTCCAGGTTCATACCTAATGAGCTTGATATGTCTCTGGGAATTGAAGAAAGGATGTCAAGTAGACAGAGGATATATGAGCTGAAGTATCTAGCCTGGATCTACCAATTTGTACTTAATTTGCAAATGGGGACAATTTGAGCTTATTAACCTGGATGGAATCTAAGAAGAAATTAGTATTGAAAAATCGAGGAGTGACTAGTACTCAGCCCAGAGAACTTCCAGCATAGAATGGCATATTAGTAGAGAACTGAGCCTGCAAAGGAGGCAGAGAGAAGTGTCTCAAGAAGTAGGAGGAAAAGTCCAGAGAGTACTAGGTCTCAGGAGCCCAAAAAAGAAAATGTATCCAAGAGTATGTTGTGAAAAGTTCAAAAGCTGCTGAAAGGTTGGATAAGGATTAAAAAAAATACTTAGATCTAGAAACAAATGGTCATGAGTAAGCAGAACAAAAGATGAAAAAAATACTGAGGTGGGTTGAAGAGAAATGGGAGGTGAAAATAGTGAAGTCCATGAAAATAGGCAGCTTTTTCTAGTACTCGGGCTGTGAAAATGGATGAGAGAGTCAGAGAAGAGGTGACTAAAGATGAAACATCCAGTATGACTGTTTTTGGGGTTGTTTTGGTTTTTGTTGTTTTGCAAGGTTTTTTGTACTGTGAGAGAGTCTAGATAGTACCTTAAAAAACTACTCAATATTTGGAAAGGTATCACTGAATGGACTTTGAGTAACATGCTAAGATTCCCTTTTTATAACTTTTTATGACAGACAGTTCTCTAGAGACAGAGGATAACCTGGAGATTTTTTTCGCTGCCTGGAGTGAACAGGCCCCTGGTGTGATGCAGGTTTACAGACCTGTTGCACGTTAACCAGTATTGTATCTAATTCCTAAGTACTACCCTAATTAATATTTCTTTGTTTCTTTGAAATAGGTAACCCTTTGAGTGCTCTTTGGGCTGGGGTGAACATCTTTCAAGTCCTCCGTTAATTAATTGACGACTTAAGTAGAGGGACTGTGAGGTGTTTGTTTTAATGTATGCCTGAGAATCGTGATTCTTACATTTTTGAAAATTACACTTGAATGACTGTGAGGCCAATTAAAAGAGGAGAACTGAGAACAGACAAGCACCAGCTTTATGAAGATGGAAGGGACATACTTAGAAAGACGTAGGCAGCGGAGCTACAGGAAGAAGAGTGAAGTATGTCCAAGAAGAGCTGAGAAAATCCAAGGCGATGTGTGAGCTTCCCAAACACAAAGCCATCATTACAAATTTAGGCTTTTAAGTTGGAAGCATACAGAATTTACATTATGCATTCATTAAGAAATGTTGGGCAATGCTTACTTGAACTGAATAAAGTAAAAAAGAGACTTTGCCTCAGAGCAAAAGCTGAGTAAATTTAGGTCCCTTCAGATACATTTGAGAATGGGGATCCAGAGACAATAGATGGGCTTAACTAGTAGTGTCTTAAAATTTCCGAATCGATACATTCATTTCTGAGCAGGGTTCAACATCATCATCATCAGAGCAGCTTGATAATTTTGGAGCTTCACCACCTCCTAATGACCCACGGCTAACGTAGGCCATGTTCCACACAGCCCAGGAGTGAAGGGGTCATTATGGGAAGAGAGCAGATGTGGTTAAAGGCAGCAGCACACCGTACCCCAAGCTCCCAAAATAAGCTTGCTTACATAACACGTAAAAACCTCCCAATTCCTCTCTCAGTTGTCTTGGCAGGACAGCTGATTTCCACCAAGAGGAAATACTCCATTATTCAAGATAAGGAGCTCCACTTGCTAACATTTCTGTCACTCCTCTAATGCTCTTTATGAATTTCCATCAGAAAGGGATTTTTTTTTTTTTGGCCCCTTTTGCTTTTCACATAAATGCCAGTTATGTGAATCAAACTGGTCAGTGAAGACAGAACTCACCGGCTCACCTGTTTTCCCACTGAGGCTCTGATTATCTTGTGAACGGCGCCTAAGAAGTCATTCTGACATTGCTTATTTGAACGGTGCTTTATTCGGCATTGCCCACCTCTTGCTGCGATCTTTAAATGTTGTAAATTCACTTGGACCAGGGATTTGGCTCTTCACACATTTTGCCTATTTTGGTGTTCCTTCAAGCAAAAAGCAAAATGAATGTTTTTTGATAACAAGAATCATGTTATCGATGAAGAAGACAAGGAGGTGCGAATACACTGGGGGAATGTTCTGTTACAGCCCACGGCAGGAGGACTGCTTGTCATCATGGCTAGTGACATGACACAGATTGGAAGTAGCATCAGATACAATTGGTGGATTTTGGCTCTGTTAACACTAGAAGACAGGCTCTTCCTAATTCTAAACTTCCATGCATTGAAATGACTGGTTAGCCTAGAAACGTGGTTATAACGTTTGACTCATTTTTTAAAAGCAAGTACTTTCTTTTTTTTAAAAAAAATTTTTTTAACGTTTATTTATTTTTGAGACAGGTAGAGACAGCATGAACGGGGGAGGGTCAGAGAGAGAGGGAGACACAGAATCCCAAACAGGCTCCAGGCTCTGAGCTGTCAGCCCAGAGCCCGACGCGGGGCTTGAACTAACGGACCACGAGATCGTGACCTGAGCCGAAGTCGGACGCTTAACCGACTGAGCCACCCAGGCGCCCCAAAGCAAGTACTTTCTTATTGGCTTCTCTCTTTCTCTGTATAAAATCCAGATTCCCTTAGCATACTTTATCGTTTGCTCTCATAATTCACAGTAAACATGAGGAAGTCAACTGTTCTACATGTTGCTACCTAATACTAAGGAGAATAACCCTGGTGAACACCTCTTGCTGTAGCCAAAACCACATGCCCATTACCTGGTACCTAGAGAGCAGTGAGAGAGGAAGAAATGCATTAGTGGGGATGAGTATTCCTCCAAGGGTGTGCAAAACCACAGGCAGGAAACAGGGAGCCCAAACATTTCTATTTGCTGCAGAGGAAGTGGCTCACATCAGTCCATCATCTTTTCCCTGGCTGACCTCCAATTACCCTCTCTTCCTCGGGCCATCGCAGGAGGGGAGGGGCCACAGGGAAGGAAGGCCTAAGGAGATTGCTGGAGGGCTCATTTGCACAGGTCCCAAAGCCTCCTGGGTGATATTAACAATAACCATCATTTATGAATATTTTTTTAAAGTTTATTTATTTTGAGAGAGACAGAGACAGCATGAATTGGGGGAGGGGCAGAGAGCAAGGGAGAGAGAGAGAATCCCAAGTAAGCTCTGTGCTGTGAACACAGAGCCCAATGCGGGGATTGAACTCAAGCCCTGTGAGATCATGACATGAGCCGAAACCAAGAGTCAGATGCTTAACTGACTGAGCCACCCGGGTGCCCCCTCATTTATGAATATTTGATGTGTGCCACTCCCGGAGCGACATGCTCTCTGTATGTTGTCTACTCCTTATAAGGCCCCTTAGAGGGGAGCTCTAATTTTTAAAAATCATTTATGGGTTTATTTTGTCTCTCCTAAACACATTAGCCATTCATTATTTAAATATTTAATTTGTTACAAACTGATTCCAGTTTCTTCCCACCCGACTTACATGTACCTTGGTGATAGCAGGTTGTAAATCAGTAAGACAGTAGGCTGAAGACTGAGGTTTGGGTGATCTTCCACTTAAAAGTGCTAACAAGCTGTAGAACCTGATCTTCCTGTACTTCTCCATATCCGAACACATGCACAACTTCTTTTTCTATAATTTTTTTTAATGTTTGTTTATTTTTGAGAGAGAGAGACAAGGGTGTGAGCAGGGGAGGGGCAGAGAGAAAGAAGGAGAGGGAGACAGAATCCAAAGCAGGCTCCAGGCTCTGAGCTGTCAGCACAGAGCCCGACCTGGGGCTCAAACTCAAGAAATGTGAGATCATGACCCGGGCCAAAGTCAGATGCTTAACTGACTGAGCCACCCAGGTGCCCCTGCACAACTTCTTACAGACTAGGAAACTGAGGCTTGGAGATGTTAAGTAACATGCCTCAAATCACATAGCTGGCACTTGCTAGAGTGCAGATGTGAGTACCAGGACTGTCTGACCTCACAGCCTTACCCTTTGTCATTGCATTATGTTAGTCACATAGAAAATTAGCAGTTAGTCTCCTCTGGTCCAACCTTTTATAGAATGCACATATGTCCTTGATGTGCACCCAGGACTGGGTCATCTCTGTACTGTAGCCTCCAGTAAGGGTGCAGCACCAGAGAGCCTGGTGTTTCTTAAACTGGGAACACTTCCCACCAAAGCATATACATTCTTATCAGCCATTAGTAGCCAGAAGACTGTCATGGCTGTAGTCTAAACATGCCTCCTTTTCTTTTTCTTTTTTTAAGTTCGTTTATTTTGAGAGACAGAGTGAGCAGGGGAGGGGCAGAGGGCGAGGGGGAGAGAGATTCCGAAGCAGGCTCCACACTATCAACGCAGAGCCCGACACCAGGTTCAAACTCACGAAATGTGAGATCATGACCTGAGTCGAAACCGAGAGTCGGTTGCTCTACTTACTGAGCCACCCAGGTGCCCCAAAACATGCCTTCTTTTCTGGACAGTTATACTTAAAAGGTTGAAAGAGAAATTCTATTTTTGTGCAAAACAAATATAACATGGGATTAGTTGCAACACCGTTCTTTGTTTTAAGGTAAAATACGAGACCTCTACAAATGAGCGCTTGAATTGAACAACTATATGCTGCAAGACTAGAAGCTGCCAGTTCCACCCCCATCCCAGCTGCCATGGCCACCAACACCACTAGGGTTCAAGTTCTTTCTTCTGCCTCTAGAAAGATTTCCAAGCAGAAGTGTGAGAAGAGCCGGTTTAGTGAACTAAGTATATTCTTGGGAACTTGAGTCCAAGGCCCCCACCCTATTGATTCTACTAATCTGCCATCAGCCTAGTGTTGGTCGAGCTCCTTAGCCTCTTAGATTCCCATTCCTTATCCATAAAATGGGAATGACTGTGCCAACTTCGCAGAATTGTTAGAATTAAATGAAATGAGTGCACAGTGTCCAGCACGGCCCTTAACATCATAAATCACCGATAGTCTCCTTCCCACCCTTCCTTGAAATCCATCCCCCTCGGAATTCATTCTCCTGGCATCACAGAGGCTCCCACTTGGGATCTGAGAACAGGCAGGACATTGGGACCCCTAAGTGGCTCAGTTGATAGAGAGTCCAACTCTTGGTTTTGGCTCAGGTCATGATCTCACTTTCTGTGGGATGGAACCCCATATTGGGCTCCACACTGACAGAATAGAGCCTTCTCTCCCTCTCCCTCCTTCCCTCCCTCTCTCTCCCCCTCTCTCTCCCCCTCTCTCTCCCCCTCTCTCTCCCTCTCTCTCCCCCTCTCTCTCCCTCTCTCTCCCCCTCTCTCCCTCTCTCTCCCTCTCTCTCCCCCTCTCTCTCCCTCCTCCCCCACCAGCCCATCTCTCCCCTGCTCATCATGCCCACCTCTCTCTCTCTCTCATAATAAAAAAAATAACGAAAAAGAGCCAGGTGCTTAACCAAATGAGCCACGCAGGTGTCCTGGCACAGATAATTTTTCGTCCTCCACTTACACCACCCTTGATGAGATTCAGTTAATGAACAAATAGCTAGTGGGAGTCTGAAGCGCTGTCTGTATTTTCCCTGCTCACCTCTTTGGCCATGTAGGTTTTCTCACAAGACAGCTGGCCACCGTCCCACCTGTGAGACCTGCCTACTGGCTGTGCACCACAGAGCACCCATCTGTTTGCCTTGCCTCTCTTACTGTCCGCAGGAATCCGTAAGCAAAAGGCATCTTAGGTACCTGAATAGAAACACAAGGAAACCTAAAGCTGCCAGTGGGGTGTGGTGTCTCTAGAAAGATGACTTTATCCTTTTAGTGGTGATTTGTAAATATGTACAGCTGGGACAAAGGAGTAGCTCTTGGAAGCTGGAAACACCACTCCTATTGGGAGCCATTGCAAACTGCTCAGGTTAGTTGTCCAGAGGCTTCCACTTTCTGATTCAGGATATGGGGATCTGTTGGCCATTGTCAGGAGTGTGGAAAGGGGTTTTGCAAGCATGGACCCACACCTCGTTAGCAGGTGCCTCTATCGGAAATTGCATCCAGATGCTGTGAGCTCTCCTTACACTGATAGAGGTGGCACAAGAAACTGTGTCCAGGTGGACCCCAGGCTGTGCTCCTGTCTCACAGCTGATAACACCTCTCTCTCTGAATCCCAAGGGATGGCTTATTGGGGTGGAGTTACAGGGTTGGTGAGTTGAAAACAAAACAAACATATTATTATGCTAATGGAATGTGAGAGGAAGGAGGTGAGTTTGGGAGCTGCCCTATGGGAGTCATTTGACAGCACAGTCACATGTGATACTTAGAGAAAGCATTTCCTTTTTGCTTAAGAAACAGCCAGTTACCCAGGTGGTGACTGGGTAAGGTTTCTCAGCCAGCACCTTTTTGACCTGATGCGGAAGCAAATAACAATGTTGGTCTCTTTGTTTCTTTCAACACCCGCCTAGCTCGCTGCCTGATCTAACTACCTCCTCTGTGTTCTTTTCCTTGGAGCACGGGGTCAGCACCCTTGGACTCCATGGTCAAAATCCAATGTCCTTGATGTCCACAGCTGGAATTGATAGGCCTTTTAGAATACTCCTGCGTGCATTTTGGTTTCTTGGCGTATTATAAATCCAGTAGAACGAACTGTTAAAAAGAAAAAAAAACTGCCCACAAATCCAAGAACCCTGGGAGACAAAGCAAGAGTCTGCCGTCAGCCAAGGCTATTACTTTGTTGCTTATGCTCCCAAAGTCCTCTTCCCTCTGCTTAATGAGCAAAACCTTCAAGACAGCCCTGTGGAAGGAGTGGATGCCACAGTTACCATTACCTTCTTTTTATCCATAAAGTGAAAAGAGAGGGAGTAGAATGCTAGAGTTAGGAGGGCTGCTGCTTGCATTTGGGATTGGAATCCTCAGTCCTCCCGACAAGAGGGTGGACTTAACCTTTTAAGCTTTTTATCTCTAACCCAGCCCCTTATCTCCTGCATGTGGGCTTTTCTCTTAACTGTATCTGCCCACGTTCACCTTCTCTTATTTATACATGTGCTTATTAAATCATACTTTAGAAGAGATGAGAGGCAAAAGGAGGACTTAAGAAGGGTAAATATTCCTATCATAAGTCATTATGTCCTCACCAGCTGGAAAGGAAATAAAGAGACATTTAGAAGGTCTTTTTTTTTTTTTCACATGAGTTGAAAGAATGTCCCTATGTGGCTTGAATGGCAAGAAAAGGAAAATATTCCTCTTTCAATGGGTACTTCCTCTACTTTAAGTTGGCACGAAATGCTTCAATAACAGGTTGTACAGAATGTTACTTCAAAGACCTGGATTTGGGCACCTTGGATACTCTGGCCACAAACTGTATCCAAAAATGATTTAACTTCCCCAGTCAGTGATGTGTACAAATGGCACACACACCACTAACCACACATGCACACAGTGTATGAATTTCCACATTCCCGACTGTTTGTTCCAGCCAGAGAATTTTTGTTTTCACAGCTTAAAAAAAAAAAAAGAAAAGAAAAGAAAATCAAGTTTGTAGAAGCTTATCTATAAAAATGCCAAAGGAAGAATGAAAATCATATGCTTTTAAAGGCAGCGTCTCAAGTACTTTGCTGAAATCTGTGATCTTCCATGCTTTCTGTCCTCAGAGATAACCAGGAATCCTGTAGATGTAGAGGGGAAAGGATGTGATAGGAGAGTCCCTGGTCCTCTCTTTTTTTTTTTTTAATTTTTTTAATGTTTATTTATTTTTGACAGAGAGAGAGAGACACACAGAGCACAAGCAGGGGAGGGGCAGAGAGAGAGGGAGACACAGAATCCGAAGCAGGCTCCAGGCTCTGAGCTGACAGCACAGAGCCCGAAGCGGGGCTCGAACTCATGGGCTGTGAGAGAGTGACCTGAGCCGAAGTCAGGCGCTCAACCAACTGAGCCACCCAGGCGCCCCAGTCCTTGGTCCTTCTTTAGAATGGTTTTGAAGTACCTAAATCTTTAGAACGAAAGGCATTTTCAGCTAGTTCTTATGAGCAGAGCATTTATGCAGCGCATAATAATTTTCTAGATGATTGTTGCTCTATGTTCAGCTGCTGGGATTCTTGGAAAAGAAAGAAGGCATTCCCAGCACAATGAATTCCCTGTTAGCATGACTGAGCCTAGGAAGGAAAATATTTTTTTTTCAGTTTAGTGCATTAATAGACTCACAAAAAGATTTACTGGGGACATGGAGTGGTAGGAAGGTAATAGTCTGCATCACAGTTTTTATTTTGATAAGTCCCTGGTGTGAATTCCCGCGTTTGAGCCAGCTTCTCGACGACAGAATTAACACATTCTCTCCTGTTCTTGTCAAAGCACAATTTGATCAAAATGCAAAGGAAACTTCACTGCCTTTTCTGGAAATTGCTACACATGGGATAAAGTGGGTTTAATGATAAGGTATTTGCCAGCCTTAAGAATTTTCTGTTGATGCTAACTAGGCAGGTCTTATATATGCCACTGCTTAGGAGTCCCTATATTGGGTGAAGTTTAGAAAACCTTTTATTGACCAGTGGGCTATCAAAAACCTGCATCGAGCATTTATCAGAAGCATAACTTAGGAATGCCCTGGATACTAGGGGGTAATTAAGGCTTTCTGTAAATCTTGATCTGAATGGTAAATATTTAACTTGGAGCCTATATATACCATGTGAGCCCTTGTCCTTTTTCATTTGAATGGACATTATGATTATTCAAGGGGAAGATAGAGATTTGAATCCTACCATAGCATAGGAAATGTGATAATTAGAGAAGTATGTCAGCCATATAGGCATCCAGCACTCCTCATTTTTTTTCAGATGAACAGCAGTGTTGACAGGTGTTAAGTCATGACAGGTGTTATTGCCATAACATGAGTGGCAATAATCTCTGCTTGGCAGAGATTAATTAAAGCAGAAATCATGACTTAGCTAAATATGGGAGCACAGAATTGAGAACCACTGATACTACACAAAAGATTCTCCTTTCCTATTGCCTCCAAGGGCATAGTACCACATATTGAGTAGTCTAATTCAGGTCAATAAAACACTCCTATCATGTGATTTTTGAAGGAAGTATTGGGTTTTCAATATCAATATGTCATCTCTTTAAATTATTTCAAATTGTTTTTGGAATAATTTACCCACTGTTGTTCTTATGAATACTGGCAGAGTCCTAAAAAGAACGATTATCCTTCCTCCTTTCAAATAGTCCCTTTTTCATAGTATCTGGCATTCGAGATCAAAACTGAGCACACTGGGAAGTTTGACAATAGAAACAATATTAATAGACAACTGAGAAGAAACATCAACCATCAATATTGGGCCAGACTTTAAAATATGGTTTAAAAAGGAGTGATATTAACAATCAAATGTTTTAAGTAACTCCTCTTTGCCATTGAGCTTGAGCTTAAAGAAATCACCAGAGGTGATTTGTGGTCTTGTGGTCTTCAGAGACTTGCTTTATTGTCTTGGTTTTACAGAAGAGAGCTCAGCTTCAGAAAAGTTAAGTGACTCGCCGAAGGGGCTGGAGAGGAAAGTTGGTCTCCAGTACAGAAGCATTTCTTAAGTGGTTGACTTTCTGCTTCTCTGTTTATCCTTCTCTGAAATCTGTCCTGGGTTTTCCTTGGCGTGATTCCTCTTACCATCTAGGGAATTCCAATTGTTTGAGTGGGAGCTGAAAGACAACATGTCCAACATCTAGTTTTCAGTAGAATTTAGGTACACACATAAACAGGACACATACCCTATCCCCAAATGAGCAGAACTAAAAATGCTTTATGTTGCCATATGATATAAGGTATTATAATCACCACATGTCTTTATTTACCAAGATGCCATCAAATGTAGAACATCACTGATGAAACAACTTCTCAGGGGGAAAAAAAAGTAAATTTTACATTAAATCCATATATCAACAAAAGGCCTTCCATTATAAGCAATGTGAAAATATGAACCTCATATATGTTATATGAAGGAAAATAAGAAATTACTGTTACATTTTCCTACTGAAATATGTATTCTTTTCAAATGTATTTAATTTTCAGAGTGGACAGAAAATCGATAAAATTCTCTGTAATATTATTGCATTTCTGAAAACAAATAACTTTGAAACCTAAGTACATTCCTTGCCTTTAAAAATAAGAAAGCAGAATTTGGTTTATCACCTTTCAGCAGGCAGAGATTTCTTCTAACTCAAAAATGTTATTGTTTTATTAGAATTAAGAAAATAAAAATGTTCCAGTTGACATAACTAATTAGTAAAACACTGGTACCATTACTCTTACCCCAAGAAATAAAGAAATAAAGAAATAAAAAAAGTCAGTGGTCAAATGGAATGGGGCTGGGAGAGAGTAGTTGATAGCAACTGAATCACTTTCTTCAGACCCATTATTTTTAACTCATTTTACATAACTAACAGGCTGTTTTGCTTACTAACCCCTTAAGAATTTTAAGGATTTGCCAAGAGTTGACAGAAATCACCATCAGCCACCAGTGATCGGTTCTGTGATGGGTTCATTTTGATCTTGAAAATACCAGGATTTTATTGATGTAAATTACTGGTAGTCTTTGTAAAATCACATGCAAGCTCAACAAAGAGACTGAAAATAATAATAAAATGTTTAAAAAGGCAACAGAGGGGCGCCTGGGTGGCGCAGTTGGTTGGGCGTCCGACTTCAGCCAGGTCACGATCTCGCGGTCCGTGAGTTCGAGCCCCGCGTCGGGCTCTGGGCTGATGGCTCAGAGCCTGGAGCCTGTTTCCGATTCTGTGTCTCCCTCTCTCTCTGCCCCTCCCCCGTTCATGCTCTGTCTCTCTCTGTCCCAAAAATAAATAAATGTTGAAAAAAAAATTTTAAAAAAAAAAAAAAAAAAAAAAAAAAAAAAAAAAAAATAAAAAGGCAACAGAAGGCCCATAGGTTGCTGAGCTTTTTGAACAAACTGGAGATAAATTTGGGGAAGAACTCATTGTACCCGCTACCTAAAAGGCTTTTGCTTGATAAGCAGGCTTACTGCAAGCCTGAGATGGGAAAAGTGCATGTGCCCCCCCCCCCGTACCCTCTGGGGGTTCAGCCCAGCTAAAATGACAAGTTCTCTACTCTCTATTGAGATATTAAATCTGACCTCAGAATTGCAAACCTGGGGCCCTAGCTTCATATTGGCCATGTTTCCTGGAACAAAATCAAAGAGTCATTCGGTTCTAGTTTGAAGCTTAATAGCATGCTGACAACATTCAGATCCTGTTCACTACTGAGAAAGACTGTGGTAGGGTAGATGGGGAGCAAAATGAAAAAAGAAAGAAGACAACTTTGCCCCATCCTGGTGCCTACGTGGTATAACCAAGCATATGGAAAGCTGGAATTCTCACTAGCCAAAACAGAAAAAGAGAGAAAAATATGATACCATCAGAATAAACCCGATCTTCTCATGGTAGAAAATGCTTTTCGTTTTGTTTTGCAGGGTTTGAGCAAAGTCTGTTAAAGGGAGAGGCCTTGGGCATATTTGTTCAAAGTGCTACGAGCCAGAGAAACTTTGTGCAAGATAGATCAGTAGTTTCTGGCTTAAAAATGGCTGGAAAGGTCCAGGTTTTAGCAGAGCTTCAAAGCAAAAGAATGATTTAGTGATCCAGCCTGACAGGGGAATGTAGAAGTTTGTCTTCTAGTGATTCATCACTTACTCACGGGGAAATTGGGACCATTTTCTTAGTCTTCTTGGGACTGTATTTGTTATTTTTCTTTTTTGGCAAATGACTTGCAGTGGCTCCTACAGGGGAAGTGTAGAAGATGAGAGGTAAGGAGTCCTCTGGTCTTGACCCCTTTCTGTCATGACCCGTAGACGACTTGGTGACTGACTGTTTCTGAGCCTCAGTTTTATTGTAGATCAAAGGAGGGATCTAAATACACTCTCTTTAAGTTTCTCTGCTGTTCTAAAGGCCCGGTTCTTTGACTTATTAACCCTTACGTTAATTGCCTGCTTACCGACCTCTTTATCCTCTTTTGTAGAGACCAGTCAAGTTTTACCCTTCTTCTTAGCAATACGCTCCAAATTCTCCTACCTCTCTTCCTGGGGACCATTTCTCTATACTTTAATAGCTTCCACTGCTTTTCTCCGCACTTGGCCACCATTATGTCTCTGGGGAAGGCAGCGACCTTGAAGAGTGGGCTCAAATAAAAGCTTGACTAATGCTGAGGTAAGAGAAGCACCCAGGGTGGCCATCTCTGCGTTTTGCAACCCGAAGCACCTGACAATGTGGGTAGGTGTCTGCAAGGGGGGAGAGAGCTGGGTTGCAGAGAGCAGACGTGGTCCAGGCTGGTTGAGCCACCATGGGTCCCTGCCCTTGCTCAGGTGACATCCCCTGTTTTCAGTTCACCACCTCCTTCAGCTGAAGAAAAGGATTGGGTTACCTGGTGGAGCCTGCTTCCGGCTCCAAGATAAGTTCTTCTGGGACTATCACATCTTCCAGGGCTGTGCTCGCACCAAGCAATTCTGACAGCATTTCATATTTATGTAGGGATTTTAATTTCTTCCTTTAATACAGTATGAAGAATTGACTCCTTGTGAAAGCCATTTTAGAGGTGTCCTGCTTTATTTAAAAAAAATGGTAACTTGTGTTTAAATCTTAGTCTCCAGAGGAGAGCCACAGACATCTAGTTTGCTTACCAGGCTCCCTCTTCCATTACCAGATCATGAATAAAGAGGTTAATAAGTAACATCAGGCTAACATTATACTTGGTAGAATTTAGTATGTATACCCAGGCTCATATTGACTCACTGATAAGTGCAGATTTGATTGAGTTTTAGGAAAATAGATTCTGGGGGGTTGGCGGGGGGCGGGGGCGGTCACGGGAATAGTATTATTGGGTGGTGAGAATTAGCCAGACTGAATCAGTAAAAAATCTGAATGGGGAAAAAAAGGTTTTTCAGTATTTATTTGTATTTCCTGGGAATAATAATAAATATTATTATCTGCTCTGTCAGACACTGTTATAACATCTAATTTAACAATGGCTGTGTTAGGATAGGTGACTAGAAACATGCCAAGTGAGAAGACTCCCTAACCATATTCTCATAGACAAACGAATGTTCTGGAGCCTCCTTCGTATACTTTGTCTTTGCCTGGGCTTAAAACCCCATGGGCCTGCAATACGTGAGTGAGGAGAGCCGAGAGCTGGGTGTGAGGTGTAGGGAATGGAGCAGACTGCAGACCGCTGAAGAGCACATTCTAGTTGATTGTCACTTGATGAAACGGGGGTAGGTTTTACCTGATCGTGTGACGTTTTCTTCCACGAAATCCAGAAATCTCAATAGGTATATCATATCCCCTCTTGTGTGTAAAGTGCTAGCCAGGCCAAACACAATACATCTGAGAGACAGATGTGCTTTCCTGCTCTCCAGTTCATGACCTTTGCTCTCTGCTGTTTGTTTGCACATGTCACGCGTACTACTGTCTTCTCACAGGTAATCTCCTAGTGTGTAGACAGGAAGTCCCCAGCTTTGGAATGCCTGACGTATTACAGATGATCAGTCAGAATGGCCACTCCGACCTGGGACCCATTTCCGTTCTGTGAGACTCTGCTTCCGCTGCCAGTAGAGCAGTGCGTTGCACTATCAAGCGTTGCGGCTGTTATTTCCTCCTTACCATCGTTTTCCCTCTATTTTACCCCATTACCCTACAATGGCAGAGGGTCAACAGGCTGTCCTTGAAGCTATAGATCCTTCATGTGTGGATGGCTTCCTACAGCTAAGGACCTTAGCCATCAATGCCGTTTGTCAGGGACTGCTAAGCAGCTTGATCGTCCCCTTTCCTCCCTCTTCCCCAAGATTTTACTTCCCAAGCTGATTTACGGAAGACTTGAATTCCCTTCTAAATCTTGCAAGACCTTTGCCTCAATCCCTTTGCCTGCTGCCTAGGATCCTCATTCAAGAACAGTAAACTCCCATTTCCTCCTGCTTGGGACTCTCTGTGTGGTTTCCTTACCCACTGAGGCAGAGAAGTCAAGGTGCATTACGGCCACTGAAAGGGTAGTAGGTAGAAATGAGAATGGTGTAGACTCCTCTCTCTGTAACTAACGTCTAGTGCAAAATTACTCCATAGCCACAATATTACACTAGGAAGGTTGGTTCTCAAGTGCCACTGTGTGCATCCCATCCTGAAGCTGGATGAGAAATGATTAGTTTTTTTCTGTCCAAGCATCCATCAAAGGGCAGAGGCTGTGTAATCCTCTCATTTCCCCCCAAACTCCTCCCCCGCTGTGTTTTTTTAGATGTAAGGCTTATCATAAAAGTTTTGAGCGTTTCTAATTCTCCTTGCTGTATTTATCTAAATTTGAAAACGTCTTAGATTATTTATATGCATAAAAATAGTCACTTCTAAAATATGAGTCACAGTTATTCTGGTCCTTCAGTATATTCTGTATGCTATTTTATATACTTGGCAATATATAGACACCAGACTGAGAACCACAGAATGATGTTATGGGTTAATCTAGACTTTATAGAGAGACATAAACAAAAATCTAATAATTTTCACATGTTATATTATTTCCATGGAGGGATTTTATTACAAATGGCCAATCTTCAACATTGATTGTTTCAATAAATATTGGTTCAAAAGGCAAAGGAAGTCAGTCTTTACTGAGAGCTAAGAATGTGCTATGTACTTTAAGTGTTTTACCTCTTTCAAACTTCAAAGGTTCTTCTATGTATCCATCATTTTACAGATGAGAACCCAGAAGCCTAGCATGGGAATGGCCAAACCAATAAAGAGAGCACTGGTCAAGAGCTAGCAGAAAGAAGCAGTAGAACCAGATCCTGAAAGGGGATATGGGGCTGGGGGGGGGGGGTGGGGAGGGGGGTGGCTGTCCCTCTTAGAATTAATGTTGTTATCTCTAAGGAAGGCAGACATAATAGAGGATAATTATGGTGGTTCATTTTATGTGTCAACTTGACCAGATCACAGAATACCCAGATGTTTGGTTCGGCATTCTTTCTCTGTGTCTGTGAGGGTATTTCTGGAAGAGATTAGCATTTGAATCTGGAGACAGTGGAGTGCATGGCCATCCCCAGTGTGGGTGGGCATCACCCAATTCATTGGGACATCAATAGGACAAAAAAGCAAAGGAAAGAAGGATTCACAGCTTCCTGCCTTCCTACTTAAGCTGAGGGAAGTCAGCCTCTCTCTGCCCTCAGGCTGGGATTTAGACCATCAGCTCCCTTTTAGGTCTTCAAATCCTGCCTTGAGTCGCACCATTGACTTTCCTGGGTCTCCAAGCTTGCAGATGGTAGACTGTGGGGCTTTTTCAGTCCCCACAATCTGTGATCCAATTTCTCAAATAATCAATCTCTTTCTGTTCTGTTATTACTTCTGTTTCTCTGGAGAACTCTGACTAATAGAAAAGTACAAATGTTCCCAAGCAAAAAATAAGGTTCAGTAAAAATGAAAGCAGAGAGTTTTGAAAAATCTGAGCTTAGAAAATATAAAGAGGCATTGTTGTGGAGATAAGTAAAGGACATATAAATGAGAAGTGAAGTGAAAGAATGTCTTACCTTTAAAATGTGCTCTTTTTCAGCTTTTTTATTACACACGTAATCAAAAATAATGAGAACAAAAATCCCAAAGCATTTTTCTTTTAAGACTGTTCATTCTTCAAGTGTGCTATAAAATCCAATAGTTTCTAAAGAAAAAAAATGAATGATTATGGAAATGTAGGAGTTGGTTTTTAATTGCATTTATTAAACTAGATTTGTCTTCTCGTGTACCCATAGACTTTTTATTACTGGGTGGAAAGAACATGAACATTTTGAAGCTTCCATCTAGAACATAACTGGCTAAAGCAAAGCACTGCACATCGTCTCTGAGGCCGTCATTGCAGTGGTGAGCCTCTGATGTATGTGCAGTCATTTTTTTAAAGTTATTTATTTTTTTGTTTATTTATTTATTGAGAGAGAGAGAGGGAGGGAGGGGGAGAGACCACACACAGGGAAGGGGCAGAGAGGGAAAATCCCAAGCGGGCTTCATGCTGTCAGTGCAGAGACCCATATGGGACTCAATTCCATGACTGTGGGATCGTGACCTGAGCTGAAACCAAGAGTCTGATGCTTAACCGACTGAGCCACCCAGGTGCAGTGATTTTTAAAACAGTTATATTGAAGCATAATTTACTATCATATTTACTCAGGAGCACCTGGGTGGCTCAGTCGGTTAGGCGTCCAACTTCAGCTCAGGTCATGATCTCCAGGTTTTTGAGTTCAAGCCCTGCGTCGGGCTCTGTGCTGACAGCTCGCAGCCTGAAGCCTGCTTTGATTTCTGTGTCTCCCTCTTTCTCTGCCCCTTTCCCCCGCACACACTCTGTCTCTGTCTCTGTAAAAAAATAAACATTAAAAAAAACATTTTAGGGGCGCCTGGGTGGCTCAGTCGGTTGAGCATCCGACTTCGGCTCAGGTCACGATCTCGTGGCTCATGAGTTCAAGCCCCGTGTCGGGCTCTGTGCTGACAGCTCGGAGCCTGGAGCCTGCTTCATATTCTGGGTCTCCCTCTCTCTCTATCTGCCCTTTCCTGCTCATGCTGTCTCTCTCTGTCTCTCAAAAATAAATAAAATAAACATTAAAAAAAATTTAAAAAAACATTTTTAAAAATTTCACTCATCATATAGGTATAATTCAGTAATTCTTAGTAAATGTGTAAGAAGTTGTGCAACAGACCCTCCAATCCAGTGTTTGAACATTTCTGGTGAGGTGCCTGGGTGGCTCAGTTGGTAAAGTGTCCAACTTCTGCCCAGGTCATTATCTGGCAGTTCATGAATTTGAGCCCCACATCAGGCTGCCTGCTGTCAGCACAGAGCTTGCTTCAGATCCTCTGTTCCCCTCTCTCTGTGCCCCTCCCCTGCTTGTGCGCGCGCGCTCTCTCTCTCTCTCTCTCTCTCTCAAAATAAATGATCATTAATTTTTTTTTTTAAATAATAGAAAAAAAAGAACACTTCTGCTAACCCAGAAAGTTCACTCATGCCCATTTTCGGGCACTCCCAGCTTGCATCCCCTGCCTCAGGTAACCACTGACTCTCTCTATAACATTTGCATTTTCTAGAAGTTTAATTTAAATGGAATACTGCAGTATGAGCCTTTAGAGTCTGAGTCTTTACCTTGCATCATTATCTTGGGATTTGTCAATGTTTAGCATGTATCAATGGTTCATTTCTTTCTGTCAGTAAAGAGTATTACTTTGTTTCTGTATTTTGTTCCTGGGTTTGGTTAGCCTCCAGTTTTGGGCGACTATAATAAAGCTTGGGTAAACATTTATGTGTAGGGTTTTAGATGGATATTATGTGTTTATTTCTCATGGCTAGATGCTTAGGGAATGGAATGGCTGGGGTATATTATAAATATACCTTAAATTCTAAGAAACTGTCAAACTTTTTAAAAGCAGCTCCAATAATTTGTATTCCCACGTGGAACATATAAGGCAGGGTTCCTGCTTCTTCAGATCCTCCCCAACAATTGGTATTGTCATTTATTTTTTATTATATCTAGTCCAGTGTGTATACATTGGCCTCTAGCTGAAGTTTTAATTTGCATTTCTCTACCCACTAATGATGTTAACCATGTTTTTATGTTCCATTTACCCATCCATATGCCATTGGTGAAGTATCTTTAAATCTTTTGGCTCCTTTACAATCAGACTGCCTACTTATGGAATAGTGAGAGTGTTTTTAAATTCCGGAGACAAGTCATTTATCACGTATATGTCTTTGAAGTGTGTGCCTTGTTGGTGTTTTTCATTTTTTCAGTGATTTTTTTTTTTAAGGCAAGTTGTTTTTTTTTTCTTTAATTTTGAAGAAGTCCAGTTAATCAGTTTTTCTTCTTAAAGCTTTTTGGTGTCCTATGATATAATATGATAACAGATTTTCTCCTGTTTTCTTCTAAAGTTGTATAGTCTTTCTTTTTACTTAAGTCTGTGATCCATTTAAAGTCATTTTTTGTGTGGGATGTGAGATAAAAATGTAAGTCCACTGTCTCTGTCTGTCTCTCTCTGTGTCTCTCTCTCTCTCTCTCTCTCTTTTTTTTTTTTTTTTTTTTTTTTTGCATATGGATATTCAATGCTCCTGTAACCATTACTGAAAAAAAAAAAAACTGTCCTTTAGTCATCGAATTACTTTGGACCCTTTTAGTGAAAATCAATTGACCATAAATACAAGGCTTCATTTCTAAAATTTCAATTGTATTCTTTTGATCTGTATGTCTGTCCTTACCCCAATACTGTACTGTCATGACTGGTGCAACTAACCTTACGAAGTTTTGAAATCAGGAAGTAAAAGTCCTCTACATTTGCTGTTATTGTTTTTGTTTTGTTTTGTTTTTTTCCAAATTTGTTTGGCTACGCTAAGCCCTTTACATTTCCCTATAAATTTTAGGAGCTTCATGTTAATTTCTACAAAAGAAAATATAAAAGCCTCCTGAAATTTTGGGGCATCTGGGTGGCTTAGTCGGTTAAGCATCTGACTTCAGCTCGGGTCATGATCTCACGGTTTGTGAGTTCATGCCCCGCGTAGGGCTCTGGGCTGACAGCTCAGAGCCTGGAGCCTGCTTCAGATTCTGTGTCTCCCTTCTCTCTCTGCCCCTCCCCTGCTCACACCCTGTCTCCCTCTCTCAAAAATGAATAAACTTAAAAAACAATTTAAAGAAAGCCTGCTGAAATTTTGATAAAGATTTCTTTGAAGTTACAGATTAATTTGGGAAGAATGGCCACCTTAATATTGAGTCTCCAATACATTAACATTAAATGACTCTTCATTTACATTTAAGATGTTGTCAACTGTCTAGAATATCAAGGACAGGGTGGATTAGAAATGCTAAGAGTAGACGTCCTTGCATTGCTCCTCATTTTAGGAGGAAAGCATTCCTACATTACTATTTTTTACTATTTTACTATTTTACTATTAAGCATGATAACAGTTGTCAGGAAGTTTTTTTGTTTTGTTTTTTAAGATGTCTTTTATCAAGCTGAGGTTTCTTTTTATTTTTAATTTGTGGGGAGATTTTATCATGAATGGGTTTTTGGTTGGGTCAAATGCCTTTTCTGCCTCACTTAAGTGGATAATGTGGTTTCTTCCTTTATGAATATGATGTATTGAATTATATGATTTTAAGGTATTAAACCAGATTTGTATTGTTGAAATAAATCTAATTAGGTCATGGTGTAAAACTTTTTTTATGTATTTTGGGACTTGGTATGTTAATATTTTGTGAAGAATTTTTACTCAAGGATCTTGCTGTGTGGTATTCTGTCTTTCTGAAAAAAAGTCTGAGTAGGATTTGTATTATTTCTTAATTTGTGTTTTTTTACTTAATAAAACTTGCCAGTGAAGACATTTAGGCCTCAAATTTTCACTGTGGGAAGATCTTTCATTACTAATTCAATTTCTTTACTTGATATGGGTCTATTCAAATTTTCTGTTTCTTCTTGAGTTACTTTTGATTATTTAGGTCTTTTTATGAAATTGTTCCTTTAATATACGTCATCAAATTTGAGATTGTTTTTCATATTTCTTTATAATCATTTTGATTTCTTTTAGTTTAGCATTATAGTTTCCTCTCATATTACTGATTTTGATAATTTATATCTTTTCTCATAATTTCTTGGTGAATCTAGCTAATGATTTGTCACTTTGGTTGATTTTTGTTTTTAAAAAGCCAGTGTATGGTTTAATTGATTTTTTTCTACTGCTTTTTTTTTTAATTTTTAAAAAGAAATTTTTTTTGATGTTTATTTATTTTTGAGAGAGAGAGTGTGAGTAGGGGAAGTGCAGAGAGAGACACAGAATCCGAAGCAGGCTCCAGGCTCTGAGCTGTCAGCACAGAGCCCGAAGTGGGGCTCGAACTCATGGACCATGAGATCATGACCTGAGCTGAAGTCGGACACTCAACTAACTGAGCCACCCAGGTGCCCCAATTTTTCTCTACTGCTTTCTATTTTCTATTTGATTTATTTCTGTTCTGATTTTTACTACAGTAAAACCTTGGTTTGTGAGCACAATTCATTCCAGAAACATGCTTATAATCCAAAGCACTCATATGTCAAAGCAAATTTCAAGAACCATTGGCTCAGATGTGGTCTGGTCATGTCACATTCGGCATCACATACTATTTGTATTACAAGACATCACTCTCGTTTATCAAGTTAGAATTTATTAGAACTGTGTGCTCATCTTGCAGAATCCTTGCAGAACAAGTTATCACAATCCAAGTTTTTACTGTATTTCCTTCCTTCTGCTTGCTATGAGTTTAATTTGTTCTTCCTTTACTAGTTTCTCTGGGCTGGAGTTTAAAACTATAAATTTATCTCTAGACACTGCTTTTATTGCATTTCATACATTCTGATAGATGTCTTCTTTTCAATTTCATTTGGTCCAAGTTTGTGATTTCTTCTTAATCCATAAGCTATTGAGAAATGTGTTAGCTTCCAAATATTTGGGCGTTTCCCAAATTTTCTTTGTTGTTAAGAGCTAATTTAATTCTACTGTGATTGTAGTATATACTTTGTATGATTTCAACGCTTCTCAATTTATGAGACTGGTTGTAGTGCCTAGCCTATGGCTTAATGTTGTATTTAGCATGTTCTGTGTATGCTTGAAAAGAAAATACATTATTTTGTTGGGTAGACTGTTCTTTAAATGTCAATTAATCAAGTTGGCTAATAGTCTTGTTCAGCTCTTCTATATTCTTAGTAATTTTTTGTCTAGTTTTTCTATCACTTATTGAGAAAAGTTATTGAAATTTCAAACTATGTACATTTCTTCTTTAAATTCTGTTTTTTGGGGGCTCCTGGGTCGCTCAGTAGGTTAAGTGTCTGACTTTGGCTTAGGTCATGATCCTGCGGTTCATCAATTCAAGCCCTGTATTGGGCTCTGTGCTGACAGCTCGAGCCTGGAGCCTACTTTGGATTCTGTGTTTCCCTCTCTCTCTGCCCCTCCCCCACTCATGCTCTGGTTCTCTCTCTCTCAAAAATTTGAAAAAAACCTAAAATTTTTTAGAATTCTGTCTTTTTTTCTTCATGTATTTTAGGGCTCTAATTTTAGATGCATATATATTTATAATTGTTGTATCTTTCTTATGTATTGACATTCTTATCATGAAATATCTTTTTTCCTAGTAATATTTCTGGTCTTAAAGAGTGTTTGGGTTGATATTAATATAGCTACTCCAACTGTCTTATGGTTACTATTTGCATAATGTATATTGTCTTATCCTTTTACTTTCACACTATCTGTATCTTTGAATCTAAGGTGTAGACAGAATACAGTTGGATCTTACTTTTCTCCATTTTGATAATCTTTTGATTGCACTGTTTAGTCCATTCACATTTAGTGTAAATCAAGTTGGATGTACATGGCCATTCTTCTAGATGTTTTTTGTATTGTCGTATGTTCTTGTTTCTCTCTTTCTCCTTTACTACCCTCTTTTGTGTTAAACAAATACTTATTAGAGTATCATTTACATTCCTCTGTTGACTTTTAACCATATGGTTTTAAAGTTACTTATTAGTGGTTGCTCTAGGGATTAAAATATGCTTCTTATTTATCACAATCTATGTCTGGTTAATTATGACTTGATTGCAGTAACCATTAACAATCTTGCCCTGATATAACACAGTTCTCCCTCCCACTTTGTGTTATTATCATTATCATTCGTATTACATCTATATATAATATAAAGTCAACACTGTGGGACATAATTATTGCTTTGTATAGTTTTACAATCTTAAATTATAAAAAAAGAAAAATGTATTTGCATTCTTTTACATTTTAACACATACTTAGCATTCCCAGTGCTCTCCATTTTTCCCTTGTGGATTCATGTTACCCTCTGGTATCATTTTCTTTCAACCTGAAGAAGTTTCTCTAGTGTTTCTTAGAAAGCAGGTCTGCTAACAACATATTATCTCAGTCTTTGTATGTTTGGAAATGTCTTTTTTTTTCTTTTTTGCCTTCATTTTTGAAGGCTGGTTTTGTTGAATATAGAATTCATGGTTGACAGGTTTTTCCTTTCATCATGTAAAATATGTTGCACAGTCTTCCAATCTAATGAGAAGACAGGTATTAACTGTTACTTACTGTTCTTTACCTATATGTTAAAAATTGTTTTTCTCTTGTCATTTAATATTTTTTCTTCGTGTTTCAGCAGTTCGACTATGATGTATCTAGACATTAATCTCTTGGTATTTATGCTACCTGGAGTTCCCTGGCCTTGGATCTGTAGATTAGTGTTTTTCATGAAATATTTTTTCTAACTATTTTCCTTTCTTTTCTCCTGGTCAGATATCTTTTACACATATGTCAGTGTGCTTGATGGCTCACAGGTCTGTGATATTCTGTCCATTACTCCTTGATCTTTATTCTCTACTTTCTTCATATTAAATAATCTCGATTGCTCTATCTTGGTGTTCCCAGATCCATTCTTCTACAGTCTTAAATCTTCTATTGATCTTGTCTAATATATTTTAAGTTACACTTTTCACCTTGAGAATTATCATTTTTGTTTACAGTTTCTATATGTCTATTAAGATCCTCCATTTGTTGTTTTTAAAATAAGCTCTTTATTTTGGCAAAGTTTCACCCATGCAGATACATTGTTAGAATATTGGAGAGTTCCCATATACCCCACATCCAGTTTCCCCTATTGTTAACATATTCTATTTGTCATACCTGAGCCAATATTGGCACATTATTATTAATTGAAATCTTTATTTACTTAGATTTCCTTAGTTTTTACTGAAAAGTCCTTTCTCTGTTCCAGGTGTCATCCAGGAAATCACATTATCTTAAGTTTTCATATCTTCTTAGACTGTTCTAGACCATGATAGACATTCAGCCTTTTGAGTTTTAGATGATCTTGAGAGTTATAAGGAATACTACTTGGTATATTGTAGATCATCCTTTAATTTGAATTTGTTCCTATGTTTTTCTCATGATTAGACTGAAATTATGGGCTTTTTAAAGGAGGATAATAGAGTAAAGTGTTATTGTTATCACATCATATCAAGGGTCCATAGTATTAACATAATATATCACTGATTATATTAATCTTTATCACTTGGCTTTGGGAGTGTGTATCATTTCGCTAGTGAGAAGTTACTCTTTTCCAACTTTATATACTATGCTCTTCAGAAGTAAGTGACTATCCATATCCTACACTTACAGTGGGGAGCTAACCTCTATCTCCTTGAGGTGAGAATATCTATGTAAATTATTTGAAATTCTTCTGTGTGGGAGATTTGTTCACTTTGTCCAATTTTTTATTCAATAGTATATTTGTATATATATGGAAATAGGTTATTACTTTATACATTGAGCGATAATCCAATACTATATTATTGAGCAGAGCTTATAATTCCTGAACACAAATGGTATCAGATAGAAATCTGGCCCTGTAAGAAGACATGAAGAATACCGGGACATTTAAAAATCACTTATATCATTATATACCATTAATATTTTTTAAGACTATTGACTAAATTACTTTAAAGAAGTATCAGTTTTGTAGCATGTATGAAAATAAAATACATGACAAAGAACACAAAGGATGGGTGGACTATAGTCTGAAGTATATTGTAGAAAGGTTTTTATGTTATTTGTGGAGTAATTGAAGATTAAAAAATTTTTTTTAAGTTTACTTATTTTGAGAGGTAGAGCTAGCAAGGGAGGGGCAGAGAGAGAGAATCCCAAGCAGCCTCCATGCTGTCAGAACAGAGCTAGATGCAGGGCTCAAACTCAAGAACCGTGAGATCAGGACCTGAGCTGAAATCAAGAGCCAGACACTTAACCGGCTGAGCCACCCAGGTGCCCCAGTAATTGAACATTTTTGAAGATGGACTCTGACAAGTTAAAGATACATAATGAAATATTTGTAGTAGCCACAGAAAAGTCAGTACAAGGAGGTGTAGCAAATGACCAGTAGAGAAGATAAAATGAAATGCTTACAATGGTTTATCACCCACCCAAAACTACATTTCCAATGGAATGGCTAGCCTAAAAAAATGACAACACCTAATTTTGAAGAGGAATTGGAATAACAGGATTTCTCCTACATGGTCCGTGGTAGTATAAAATGTATAGCCATCTTGGAAAACGGTGTGGCAGTACCTTAAAAAGGTAAATGAAAATCTTGTGTGACTCCATAATTCCAGGCCTACCTTTTTGTCCCTCACTGCCCCCAAAGAAAATACATACATGAAAAGCATTATTAAAGAATGTTTATATCAGCTTTATTCAGAACTACCCTAAATGTCCATTCCAAAGAGATTAGATAAACACATGAGGTATGTTCATTCAGTGGAATACTAAAAAAAAAAAAAAGAAAAAAAAAGAAAACTAATAACACAGCATCATGAATGCTTTTAAAAACATAATGTGAAGTAAAATCAGTCAGACACAAAAAAGTACATATTATGTGATTCTTTTGGTATGAAGTTCTAGAATATACCATGTTCATCTACTGTAATAGAAATATTATCAGTTGTTGCTTCTAATGGGGAAGATAATTTACTAGGAAGGGTTCTATGAAAATGTTTTCTTTTTTTTTTCAAAGTGGTCATAACCAGTGTATTATTTGTCAAAAGTAACCAAATGTTTACGATGTATTCATTTAAGATACATGTGTTAGTAAATTTTACCTTAATATAATACTAAATTAATTAAAGGACTTCAGGTAACTGAAGTCAGTGGGACCAGTTTGTAGGCTGTTGACTATTTTGGTTAAAAGTGAAGACTTTCTGAAATAAGACAAAGGTCTTAGTAACTGAGGAGAAAAGAATAGGTTCAGAGATATTAAGACTAGATAATCTTTAAGAATTGGTGACCAATTATGGAGAAAAGTAATACAGAGAAAAGAGTAATAGAAGCCTTCCAGGCTTTCAGATTGAGTAACTAGGTAGGCCATAATACCATTTTCCAAGAATGGAAGATCAGAAAGAATAAATTTAGGAAAAAAAATGAGCTCCAACTTTGTTATCTTGAATTTAGATGCTATCCAGTTAGAGATACTTAATATCAATTAGATCTAGATTTTGGGTGACAGAGTTGGGCTAGATTAGTAAATTTGGGATTTGAAGGTTTGAAATGAATTATCATTTGTGCTTCCTTTGTAATGTGTTTTTTAAAAATTCTGCTATAATTTACCATGTTTCTTCATGCTGTGGATATTTTTATGCCATAATATCAAGCAGAAACAGATTTTTTACCTATCTAAGTTTAAGGAAGAATATCTAGAAAAGACTCACCTGAGAGCTAGAATCATAAGGGAAGGGATTCCTTATGTATGTAATTTATTTTCATAATGAATTTACTCATTATTTTATTACTGTAAAATGAAAAATGTTCAGTGTAGAATATTATGGAAACACAGAAAACTTTAAAGGAAAACAACCCACCTATATTCTGACTACTTAATTTAAACCATTTTAATATTTGTTACACGTTCTAAACTTTTTCTGTAGAATATCTATATGTACGAATGGGTATATTTATAAGTTATATTTTTCGTGATATAAACATACTCTATCATATTGTAAATATTATACCAAATCAATTAATTTTATCTACATATTTTAAAAATATTTTTTAGGGGCGCCTGGGTGGCGCAGTCGGTTGAGCGTCCGACTTCAGCCAGGTCACGATCTCGCGGTCCGTGAGTTCGAGCCCCCCGTCGGGCTCTGGGCTGATGGCTCAGAGCCTGGAGCCTGTTTCCGATTCTGTGTCTCCCTCTCTCTCTGCCCCTCCCCCGTTCATGCTCTGTCTCTCTCTGTCCCAAAAATAAATAAACGTTGAAAAAAAAAATTAAAAAAAAAAAATAAAAATAAATAAAAAATAAAAATATTTTTTAATGTTCTTTTTTGAAAGAGTGAGTAAGCATGAGCAGGGGAGGAGCAGAGAGAGAGGGAGACACAGAACCCGAAGCGGGCTCCAGGCTCTGAGCTGTCAGCACAGAGCCTGACGCGGGACTCAAACCCACGAACTGTGAGATCATGACCTGAGCTGAGGTCGGAGGTTTAACCGAGTGAGCCACCCAGGTGCCCCTCTACATATTTTAATGGCTACACAGTACTGTTAATTTTCTATAGATACACAAAATAGTTAGCAAATAACCAATTGCTGGCAATTGAGATAGAATTTCTCATTTAAAAAATAACTTTTTTGTCCATGTATTCAATTATATCCTTAGGCTAAGCATCTGGAATTTCAATTAATGAATGAAAATACTTACACAGAAAGTTTACTTTCAGTAATGGCATGATGTTGTTGGCTGATCCCTCTCTGAGAAAAAAAGAATAAAATATGACAGGATTATTTAAGACAAATTTTTTAGGGCACTGGAAAATGACCAAAAGTAGATAAGTCTTTGAATAGTATTTACTTCTGGAAAAATTACCACCACATTGGGTAAGAATGGCTATTAGCGGCCTTGTTTCCCGGGGAAATTTTGATCCCACCTCACCACAGCATGAGTGTTAAACATCTACAGTTTTACCAGGCAGAGGTGGCAGCTTAAGGAAAGATGGCGGAGAAACTTGAAGTTTAAGATTTGAAAGAGAAGGGCACCTGGGTGGCTTGGTTCGGTTAAGCATGGGGCTCTTAATCTCATCTCAGGTCATGAATCGTGATGGGTGAACTTGAACCCAGTGTCAGGCTTTGAGCTGACAGCATGAAGCCTGCTTGGGATTCTCTCTCTCTCCTTCTCTCTTGGCTCCTCCTCTGCTGGCACGTGCTCTCTCTCTCTCTCTCTCTCAAAATAAATAAATTTTAAAAAACAAAATATTTAGAAGAAAGATAGAGGCAGAGAAGACCAGAATAAATTAATTCTTCTTACATTCTTGCATGTCTGTTATACTATATATAGTGTATATACAGTGTATATCTACTGTATATATACATATATACACTATATGCATACAGTAGATATACATATATACACTACATGCATACAGTAGATATACATATATACCCTATATGCATATAGTAGATATACATATATACTGTAAATATGCAGTGTATATATACATGTACATATATAGTGTATATATAGTTTATATAGTATATATGTATGTATATATAGTGTATATATGTGTATATATAGTATATATGTGTGTAGTGAATATATATGTATATGTATGATATACTACATACATATTTAAATACATATATAGTATATGTATATATATACATACAGTATATATACTCTCTCTATATATATATATATATATAGTATACAGTATACATACATACATATATGTGTGTGTATGTATGTATGTAGATGTCAGGGATTCCAGAAAGCCTTGGGAGAATTATGAACTTGCTGTGCCTTTTATTGCAGTCTTCAACACACACAGCTTGGTCAGCAGAAGGTAGAAGACTTACAGTCTTGAGGTGTCTGAACACAATCTCTGCCCAAATAATGGGCTAATAGCTGATCTGTAAAAGTACAGGGAAGACCGTTATTGAACCCAGACATTCTCACCTTCCTCCCCAAAATACTAAGCAAAATCATCAGTGGCTCACACTGCAGAGGAGACAGATTTTGCAGTTTAAATCACGAAGTTAACTATTAACTGAAATTAAAAAGCCTACAAACCTCAGAATAACATAAAATAGATGGTGGAATTGTACAGTTATTATCCACAGTGTACAATTTTCAATAAAAACACTACCAGCTATGTAAGGAAATGTGAAAATGTACCCTGTTTTCCTAGGGGCAAAATGGAAGTCCGTAAAGTCTGACGGAGTGGTCCCAGGTATTGAATTTAGCAAACAAAGACCTCAAAGCAGCTATTGAAGTATTCAAAGAGTTGGAAGAAAGCATGCCAAGTTCTCTTAATTTGTTAATGACTCAATAGGAAATAGAAACTATGGAAAGAAAAACAAGTGGATATTCCAAACTAAAATTTACAATAAGTTGAAACCCTTACTCAATCAGTTAAATCACAAATTTGAGATGGCAGATAAAGAATGTCATAATTTATTTTATTTTTGTTAAAGTTGATTTATTTTTCAGAGAGAGACAGCCTGAGTGGGGAGGGGCAGAGAGAGAGACAGAGGGAGGGACTGAACCCCAAGCAGGCTCTGTGCTGTCATATTTCATTAGTCCCACAGACCAGCCCTTATACAATGTGGGAGAGGGTTACACAAAGTTGTATGTACAGAAAATAAGGACTGTTTGGACCACTTAAAGTATGGCTCACTTAAATGGGTGGGTCTATTTCTAGACCCTGTTTCCTATTTCAATAATTAGTTTCTACATTGTCATTTACCATTTACTTTCGCTATTACCACGTTGTGTTAATTTCTGTAGCTTTATATTGTCTTAAAATTAGGTAGTATAAATCCTTCAACACGTTTTTCCTTAATATAATTTTGGATATTCTAGGTCTTTAAGTTCCCATATAAACTTGCAGTTAACTTGCCAATTTCTAAAAGAAAAAAAAAGCTGTTGAAATTTTGGTTCAGAACTTTTATAATCTATAGATGAATTTCAGATAAAATGCCACCTTAATGGTTTTGAATCTTCTAATGTATGAATACAGTGTGTTTCCCAATTTATGCAGGTTGTCTTTAAATTCTCTTGCACACAGTGGTAAATAGAAATAGTGGGGGACTTTTTTTCTGTCTTATTCCCAGTCTAAGACAGAATCTTTTTTTCTGTATTTAGTTTTGTGACTGAAAATAAATAAATAAATAAATGGGTAGTGAATTTACATTTATTAAGATGATTTTTTTTTATTCTCTTTTCTTTTAAATTGTTGAATAACGTTGATTGACTTTTGAATGCTAAAGCAAATTTGCATTCCTGAGATAAACATTTTTGGTCTTGATGCAGCATTCTGAATATATATTGCAAGCTTGAATTTGTTAAATTGTTGTGAATTTTTACACCTATAATTTTTCAATGCAATACCTTTGTCTGGTTTCAGTATTGGATTATGCCAGCCTCATTACAAGAGTTGGGAGATGGTCCCTTCTCATTTCTGAACAGAATATGTATAAATTGTATCATTTTTAGAATTCACCAGGGAAGCCGTCTGGGTGTGGAGTTTTTCTTTATGAAAGTTTCTGATTACAAATTCCATTTCCATAATAGATAATGGGCTATTTAGATTCATTTCTCTTTGTTTCTTATTTCTTCTTACTGCCCCTACTTATTTCTCTTTGTTTTATTTCATTGTGTCAGTTTTGAAGTGTATTCTTCAATGAAATTTAATTTTTTATCTAAAATTTCAGTTTTTGTAGCATACATCTCTTACAAACCCTCTCTTGTTATCTTCTTAATTTATAGATCATGTATTGGGATGTTCTGTTTCATCCCCCCCATCTAGGATTTATCAATTTTATTAATCATTTTTAAAGTTAATTCTTATTTTATTTTCTGTTTGTTATGTCATTTATTTCTCTTCTTGATTTTATTATTTTCCTTTTACTACTTAGACTTCAATTTGCCTTTTTTTCCTTGTTAATATGAAAGCTAAGTTTGTAGATTTTAAATATTTAAATATCTTTTCTAATATATGCATTCATGATGTAAGTTTCCATGCACTCACTGTTAGTTGCCATATATTTTGAGAAGTTGTGCTGTTCATTTCAACATATTTTCTGATTTCCCTTGCATTTTCATCTTTATCCATGGGTTAGAATTATGTTATTTAGGGGCACCTGGGTGGCTCTGTTGGTTGAGCATCCAACTTCGGCTTAGGTCATCATCCCAGGGTTCATGGGTTCAAACCCCGCATCAGGCTCACTGCTGTCAGAGAAGAGCCCACTTTAGATCTTCTGTCTCTCTCTCTGCCCCCTTCCCCCTCTTGTGCTGTCTCTCTCTCTCAAAAATAAATAAACATGAAGAAAAAGTATGTTTAGTTTCCATATATAGATTTTCAGATTTTTCAGATATTTTTGTTGTGAATTTCTGATTTACTTATGTTGAAGTAAGAACACATAGGATTTTAATCCTTGACAATTTATTGAGTGTCATTTATTAATAAGAATTTGTTAATCTATGGATGCTCTATGAGCACCTCAAAGAAATACATGTTCATGAAAAGAATAAATGCTTGTGAAAGGAACATATATTATGAACTTGTTTAATACAGTGTTCTATAAATATCAGATCAATATATTTCATAGTGCAGTTAAAATACTATTATCTTATGGATTTTTTTTCATTTGTTCTATCAAATACTGAGAAAGAAATGTTTAAAGCTTCCAATGAAAGTTAATGGATGTGTCTATTTGTCCCTTCAGTTCTGTCACTATTTGTTTCATATTTTGAAGCTTTGTTTTTAGGTGCATGCACAGTTAGGATTGCTATGTCTTCCTGGTGTCTATGTTTGTTTCTAAAGCTAATTCTTAAAGTCTTTATTGTCTGACATTGATGTTAGCCACTCCAAGTTCCTTTTGAGTAGCGTTAAATGGTATATCTTTTCAAATCTTTTACTTGTAATCTGTGTCTTTGTAATTTAAGTACATCTGTTGTAAACATTGTATAAGTTAAGTTTACTGTATTTATCCCATCTGCAATTTTATCCCTTCTAATCAAAAAATTTCATCCATTCACATTTAGTGTGATTATTGATATGGTTGTGTTTAAGTGTACTATTTTGTTATTTATTTTTTACTTGACCAGTCTGTTTTTGGTTATTCATCCTCCCCTCCTTTCTTCTTTGAATTATCATTTATTTATTATTATTCCACTTTATCTTTTTTATTGTGTTTTTAGTTACATAATTTTGTTTGAATGTATGTGATTACTTGCTTTAGGAATTACAACATGCATCTTTAACTATCATAGTCTAATTTAAAGTAGTAGCATGCTATTTTACATATAAAATTAAAATTTACAACACTATATTTTGTTTATTTCCTCTTGCATTTTGTCTTATTGCTGTCATATATTTTGATTATGATAATTTATAAGCCCATAAATGCATTGTTATTGTTTTTGCATTAAATAGTCAATTATTTTTGAAGAATTTTGAAAGTGTAGTGTTGAATAATATTCCATGGTATAGATACATAATCTTTTATTAATTCATTCAATTGAAGAACATTCTGAGTTTTTTTTTTTTTCCATTTTTTGTCTATTATGAATAATGCTGCTTTGAACATTTGTGTGGACTTTTTTATGTGGTCATGTTTTCATTTCTCTTGGGTATATAGCTAGGGGAAATTTCTGGGTTATAAGGTACTTCTCAATTTTGAGGAATTACCACAGTGTTTTCAGAATAGCAATACCATTTTACATTCCCACTAGCAGTGTGTAGGGCTTCCAATTTCTCCACATCCTCACCAACATCTGTTGTTACCTATATTTCTGACTCTCACCATCCCAGTGGGTATGGTTTGGTATTTCATTGTGGCTTTGATTTTTATGTCCTTAAAGCTAATTACGTTGAGCATCTTTTCATGACCGCATTAGCCATTTGTTACATATCCTAGATACAAGTCTCTTAACAGATAGGTGATTTGCAAATATTTCTTCCATTCTCTAGGCTGTCTTTCCACTTCCTTGATGGTATTCTTTGGAACACAAAATTCTTTTTTATTTTGATGCAGTCCAATTTATCTCTTTTTCTTTCTTTTTTTATTTGTGCTTTTAGTGTCCTATCTAGGAAGGCTTTAACCCACAGTCATGAAGATTTATTCCTACATTTTTACTCCTATATTTTATCTAAGGAGAAGTCTAGCTTCATTGTTTTGCATGTGGATACTATTTGCCCCAGCACCTTTTGTTGTAAAGACTATTCTTCCTCCTTGAATTGTCTTGACCTCTGAAGCAGATTTTTTTAATCTTCACATTTACTGATGAAAATTATTGGTCTTGCCTTGTTGACTTGTCTACTCTTTAAAAAATATATGTTGGAGGCACCTGGGTGACCCAGTCAGTTAAGCAACTGACTCTTGGTTTTGGCTCAGGTCATGATCTCACAGTTCTTGGGTTTAAGCCCTTTGTTGGGCTCCATGCTAACAGTGCAGAGACTGTTTGGAATTCTCTGTCTCCCTTTCTCTCTCTCTGCCCCTCTCCTACTCACATTCTCCCTCTTTCAAAATAAATAAACTTTAAAAAAAATCTTTGTAGGCTAAGTGGACCTGAGATATGTTTCCATAGAGAAGCTGAAACTGTCTTCTGCCTTACCAGGTGTCTTCCTATGGATTTAGCCTCAAAGCCTTGGCCTTGCTGAATGGCAGCCATTGTTTTAATTCCATACTATTCTCCCTACTTTCATAGGATAGTGGGACAGTTGTAAGCAAGACACCACTGACTGACATTATTCCAAGAGCAGTTCTCACTTCACTTTTTAAGAAAGCATATTTTGGGTAATGAGACCTTTGTAAGAGTGAGAGGTTGCTATTAGATCATGTGCAAAGTCAAGATCCAAAATGGATGAGACCAACATTATGTTAAAAAATTATGTAAAAAAAAAATTTATCCTGACAACTCCCAGGCCTCAAACCTGTTCCTAAATATATTTTTCACAGCTAGAGCCCCTCCTAAAGTTAAGATGCTCTGATTTTAAGTCCCTTGTGTTTATTTGTTTTCACAGAAAGGACTCAGTATTACAATGGACTCATATCCTCCCTCTGTTCCTTGCAGAGAGGGACAATTAGGCTGAAAAACTGTGCTTCCATTGCCAAATTGCCCCCCTATTACTGTAGCACCAAGATACCTACCAATTCAAGGTCAAAAGTGACCCTGTTTGCACCCTCTTTTTTATCCATCACCTTCATAGTATTTTGCATTATTGACAACTAACTTCATATTCAGTTTGAGAAGGTTGTATAACAAAGGAAATAAACAGGGAATTCCTACATGAGGCATTGCTTCTTATCATTCATTAAATGATCTGAATCTTCATTCAAGAAGTGTTGATTCAACGTAAGCTACTGGTTAACAGTGTGGTGTGTGTCCCCTCACTCAAGGACCATCCTCACTCAAGGATAACACTGTGGAGGTTATATCCCCTCGCTTATGGATCACACCAACTCATTGATGAGAGTTGGTGTGATCCCAAACACATTTAATGCATCCCAAACAATTTAAACCTACCATAGAGGAGCATGTAGACAAGGGCCAGAATGAACTAGAAGAGAAAGGTTCATTGAGAACTATTTGGTGCAAAGCCTAGACCATGGCTGTGGTTAGTAAATGTTTCCCTTATCAATATTGATAAAATCAAGGAAGATAATAGTGTGTCAAGTGTGAGTCAAAATGAAAGTGGTATTTGAGATCACTCGGTTCTAAACTGGAAGAAGGAATTCTTCTTTAGTTTCCTGGAAGAGCCTTTGAGAGAATTATTTCCATTTTGAGCATATTTAACTGGTTTTGTAAAATCACAAAAGGCAGAGCTGTAAAACTCTATCTAGATTCCTAGAGTAGCTGAAAGTGACTTTGCATTTCAAAAAGCGGCTGAGAAAGATTAATAAGAACGTCAGTCTTGAAGTCACCTGTCCTGGGTTTGAATTCTTATTCTTCCATGGGGCATCTGTGCCATCGGTTTTTTAATAGTAGGGTTTCAGTTATTTTGTCTGTAAAATGAAAATAAAAATCCTTATCTCCTAGAGTTACTGTGAGATTTGGTGTTAACATAAAAGAGAGTGATTGATGTCTGTTAGATACTGACTAAATTACCAATGAATATGGACTTAATAGTTAAATACAAATTAAGTTTTTTCTTAGTTTGCATTCCTCTCCTTCCCTAATCTACACTTAGATGAAATAAATTAATGGTGTCATTAACTTTTGCTTCACGTAATTTATGTTTGAACCTCAAGTCTAAAGCAAAGTCAACTGTATTGAAGTCCCCTAGGAAGACATGAATACCGTTCAGTAATCACAAAGAAGAGAATGGGTCCCATTTATAGCAGGGCAGCAAAAGAGCTCATAGAAAAAAATATGTTGTCTAATGACCCTTTTCCAAAAAAGCAGTTTTGGGGGCACTCTGATAAAAATTCAGAAGTCTACAGTACAGTGGACAATTGACACATTTGAACATGTCCCATGTTTGCAGGAATCTCTCTCATTTTGAGTACTTGTATCCATATGTCCAGAGGCAGGCATATGCCCTTCTACTCATTACTCAGGGCCTTTGAAATTTCTATTTGGAAGCCAGTAACATGAAAGAGAAGCAAGAGCCATAGAAACCCATTTGGTAACTATACTGGACCCAGTTTTTATACTCTCCCTGGATTCACTCATCCATGTTGTAATATAGCAAACACTCTGTTTGGTCTTTGTCCCCAGGTAGGCACATGCTTACTCCAGGGGCTCAGATTCTCTTGGAACAGAACTTCAAAAAACTTTGAGAACTCCTGAGTACTAAGAAGGTCTTTTGTTACTCATAAAGAGCTCTTTTGGATCACATCTGAGTATATGCTAATAAAGTGACTCAAGGCTGTGACCGTAGATATCTTTAGGATGGGGTCTTCTGCCAGAAAAACTGACATGTTAAGAGGGTGGGGATTTCAGCTCTATTTCTTGACTCCCAGAGAAGGAAGGGTGGCTAGAGGCTGACTTCAGTCGTATAGCCAATGATTTAATCAACCATGCCTACATAATGTAAGCATGTAAGCTTTGCCTTAGGCTCTGTTTTCTAGGGAACCCAGGATAAGACAGAAGTAGCAGAACTCTATGTTGGAGGGAGCTGTGGCTGATGGCTTGGTGGTAATATCCCTTGTCTAATGTCAGCAACATAAACTGTAATACCTATGCCAACTTCAGGCAAGATGGGCTCCGTTGGAGTCATCTGAAAGCATGTTTGGTTATTGTCCCTGATTGTGTAACCCAGAAATGTGTTTTTATGCCCCTCCTAGAGATGTATTTACAGCTCAAAATCCTGTCTTATATGGAAAAATAAGAAACAACTACAAGCATTATTGGAATCAAAAACTTCCTATTTTGGAGGTGATAGGATATCTTTATATAATGATGGTGACAGTGGCCTATATGTTTGTTTTAAAAAATGTCTTTGTTTGATAAAGTAAAAGTTGCCCTGATTTTCTAAAACAAAACAAAAAACAAAAACATACTTATGAAATTCAAAACTCATGGAACCACTGGATTTTCCCTTTAGGTAACAGGGTCCTCGCTATTCATTCTGTGGCTTTTCTTTGACCCAGATATAAGATGCACTGAGACTGCTCTTTTCCACAGCTATGAAAAGGAGTAATTAACTGGGGGCTTAGGGATTATTGGTGAACTAGGGGAGGTGAGTAGGTTCTTCTTGTTAGATGTTCATTTGGGATACAACAGGGAAATTACTTACTAGATGGAGACTCTGAAAAAAAAATTATAGAAGACATCTCCCTCATATAACAACTTTCTCTTTTCCTGTATCCTTTTGTCACTCAAACTGCAAAATATTAAATAATCAGGTCACCTGTGTCTGGTTTTAATAGGGCAGTACATTTACTGAGTCCATATCTTCCAAGTCTCCTCTGCTAAATGAGAGTATAATTTTTTTTTTGGTCTTGTTTTTAATAAAACTATTGGAAACCAGAAGAGACAGAGTTCTGCAACAGTGGGGTGAAGAGGTAGGCTAATATCCCCACCACCAAAAGCATAACACTGGACAAAATTGTCAAAAAGAAAACCATTTCAGCGCTTGGGAAATTGACCAAAGCAAAGGCAAATGGCAGAAGTGAATAATTTCTTCATGAACAACTGCTAGAACTTCAGGTACACACACTGAGAATCTTCAGTCATCTTGCTGGGGGCTGTATACTTCTACTACCCGGCAACATCTCACTTTGTGCTAGAATATTATCAGGGTGCGGCTATCCATGAAAATCAGTAAGCTTGGTTGGCTTACATGATTTGGAGCAGATAAAGAAAATCCATACTTGGTAGTGTTGTCAATATAAGTAATGAACCTGGTAGACAGCAAAAAGGGAAAAGCAGAGCTCTGCTAGCCTGAGGCTCTAGTCTCAGTTGGTGAGAATGGTGGACCGGTCATAAGTTAAACGAGATCCTAGAGAAAATCATAGAAGAGATGTATAAGCACTTGTCATATCCCATCGTCATACATCTATAACTACTAACATGTGCAGGGGGGACCTGAGAAGTCTTGGCAGAAGGTAGAAGCTGGAACAGACTTCACAGAAGCCTGAACTTTGATTGCATTTTCCAACCCACATACAGATCCACCAGAAAAGGGTAGGCACCTTAGGGATGGAACATTTAAGCACAATATCTGCCTTACCACTGGCTCATCAATCAGCAAAAGAGATGCTATAGAGACTCCTGAGCCACCCCTAATAAGCCAGGTAAAAAAATGAAAATAAGAATTTTAAAAATCTGGGTGGATATATCAGTGGTTGCATACCTTCAGAGAGACAGATTCCACAAAATTAAACCCAGATGATTAAAAAGAAAATCCCCATTGGAGAAAATCAGAATCCAGTTTTGCTATAATGTATTATCTAAAATATTCAGCTTTCAACAACAAAATATGGAGACATTCAAAGAAATAAGAAGGTGTGAGCCTCATTCAGGAAAAAAGTCAGTCAAATGTTGGTATTAGCAAAGAGGTCAAACAACTGTTATAAATATATCTAAAGAATTCAAGGAAAATATAATGACAATGTAAAAACAAATAAGGACACCCAACACTCAGGTCTTATTTTCTAATCCTTTTCTCCAATGTAAAGAAACAGAATCCTGGGAGAAATTGCTGAGGCTGGGAAATAATACGGGATGAATCTGGAGTGATTTGTAGTGTGGGAAAGTGAGAAAGTAAGTACTCAAAAAAGAGGAAGGAGAAAGAAGAAAGAGAAGAAAGAAGAAGAAAAGAAAAACACAAAACATGTGAGAGATTCTCAGTCTCATACTCAGCCCACACTCTGCCTTCAAAAATTCTTTGGAAGTTCAGCTATTTTCTTCTGACCCTCATTTATGATTCATCTATCCTTCTTTTTGTGTTCTTCTAGAGATAAAAACAGTCGTGGTTCCCATCTCTGTTAGGAGAGATTGGTCCACTTTTGGATTTTAGTTCATCAGGTCACTTTCCAATTTCAGCTCTCTGGTGGGCTTAAAATAATAACAATTTTTCAATTTTCTGGCATTTTTCTGGGAGCAACATTCTCTTGTGACTTTCCACATCTTCGACATGAACTTTCTGTAAATGTTTGAAAGAGTTCTCAAGCTAAGTGATCTTCTAAAATTCTGTCGTGCAGTTTTTCCTTGCTGGAATCTTCTTCTGCTCCCTCTTTTTCAAGGAAATTTCTACTCCTCCTTCAAAACTGTAATCACCTGCCACTTTTCTTTATGAAATGTGTAACTCAGGGTTTTTCAACCTCACTATTGACATTTGAAACCAGAAAAAATCTGTGTTATAGAGTCTGTCCTGTGTATTATAGAATGTCTAGCAGCATCTCTGGTCTCCACTTAATAGATGTTAGCTGTGTACCACACTTCCTCTCTGACTGTGACAACTAAAATTTTCTCCAGATATCCCCAGATATAGAGAATAACTGGTATACTTTGATCCTTCCTCTGGGATCAGGATAAGGAACTGCTCTTAAGTGCTTGTGCTCTTATATTATTTTCTATATACCTATTATATTGGCACTTACTCTATTTTCCTTTATTTGCCTGTTTTTTCTCTTTCTCTCTGGCGTGCGCCCGTGCACACACATACACAACTTGTGTCAGGTGAAGTTATGTGATGATGAAGGTGAATGTTAAGAGGTGGAGAAAGTTGATGGGTGTGAGGATGTAAATAATTTGGAGGAACTAAAAAGAGCTAAAGATCTTTGAGAAAAGGAAAAGATACAGAGGGAATCGATGCACGTGTATGTGTGTTTGTGCAGGCATGTGTACATGCACATATTTGTGTGTTGGCATGGAAAATGATGGGAAGGGGATATGGATCCATGCTGTAGAGGGGAATGGGTTGGAGCCAGAGAAAGGAGAGTGATTAATGGAAAAAAAAGTTGTGAGGAAGATAATGTTTGGCAATTAAAGTGGTAATGTGAGGAAGTTAAAAACATCTATTCAGGTTTCTTACTGAGTTTTGCCCTGTACTATAAAATTGAACATTCTCATTTTACCTCAAAAATCTTTATTACTGTGGAGTTGTGTTTACTTTTTAAGATCGCACAGGAATCTCCAAGTCCTGCTTTGAAGTAGATAAGATGTTAACACTCCTAGGTGGGAGGGCTATGGTGTCCAGTCACTTGTTCTTAATTATTTTTTTGCACTGTTGTCCTGCTCTATGTGCTGCTTGAAGGCAGGGTGTATCCCTAATATAGAGCAGAGTTTATGACCCATAGTAGATTCTCAATATCTGTTCTATAGGTACATGGATGGGAATTACCTTCTCACTCAGGAGTGAAAAAAAAAACAGTGAGTATGATTATCCCACCTTATGGGGGAGAAGTTAATAGCCTGGTCACACAACCTGGAGAAAGAACCTTCTGTGTAGTTCTCATACTTAGATGCCTGGTGAGAATTGGTAATCTTTGGATATAAAGTAGGAGCGAGAAGAAGAGAAGGAAGAGGAGGAAGAATAAGATTTATGGAGAATTTTTTAATACTTTTTATCAAATTTAAGACGGAAAGATGCCCCCCAGAAATGTCAATTATCATTTTAACATCAATCATCATTTCTAAGACACATTCAAATTTCACAGATGTTTAAATGTGAAATAAAAATTAATATTAGAATTGGAAATATGGTACATATCCTGTACTCGTAAGAGTGATTTGAATAGTTAATTCATTTCATCTTTACCACTAGCTTCTCAGGAATCTTATTATTGGATGGCAGAACGGCCACTATATTCCAGTCCTTGGATTCACGCCAGGTTATGATGTTCATGGAAAGACAAGTCTCACAGACATGATGATGAATCCTTTGGAAAATCTGGTGGAAAACTATTTCTGAAAAGATATAAATACAGAAACTGATCAAAAGGATTTGAGAAAGAATAAGTGATCCTGAGCCTAAAGACCATGTTGTAGAAATCGAAACAGGAAAGAAAGAATATGTAGATGTTTTATTCAAAATTCTCCCGTGATGTTACTATAACCCACAAATTGGGGCAGGAAACAGTTAAAACATTTTAAAGTGCTGAAAGGGCCTTCTGTACCAGGACAGCAGTTTGAATGTGTGCCATACTGTCTGAATACTAAGCGAGACCACTTTCCTTTTGCCACACAGCTGTGGACAGAGAAGGACGTTTCTCTGGGGGAGGGGGGGTGAGGGGAAGCCTAGAGAAAGAGTTTGTTGTTCCTGAGAGGACAGACATCTCAGCATGCTAGAAGTTTTCCTTCCCTCCCCACCTCCACCCCTACCCCACAAAAGCTTGGAAACATCATGCCGAGAGGAGAGTCAAGAAACACAAAGAAGATTATGGAGATACAAGAGGGGAACCGATGAAGGAGATGTGGCCATCTGAGTGAGGAAGCTGAGTAGGTGGCTAGAAATGTGGCTTCTGGTGCATAACAGCTTGCGTGGGAAACCTGACCCCATTAGTTCACCAACTGTATGACTTGGACTAGCTACTCAACCTCTTCAAACCTCAGTTTCCTGATCTGTGAAAAAAGATGATACCTCATTAGGATGGTTTAAGGATTATTAACCTAGTGACTGGTACAAAGTTAAGCCCAAGGTAAACATAAGCTATAATTATCTTGAGACTTAAAAAAATGAGCACGCCTCTTGATAGGTCGATACAGACATATTAGTATATACAGATTACACTTACATAATTGTGTGCATGGCTGAGCTCTGTTCAAACAAAGAAAGAAAGAAGGAAGGTAGCTGAGTATGAGAGAAGATATGGCATGTGACTAAGTTTGTTGACATATGACCAAGAAACCAAGGCACTAGACCAAAGTCCCCCAGAGCAAAGTTCTCACCCTCTGTGGCAGGACACAGTGTCATATCATGGATAGGAAGGTGCAAAACTACAACTGGGTCCCCCAGCAATTGGTTGTAAACTGCAGCAAGTGGCTGTTACTGATAAGAACACATTGCAAATCCAGACATTGTCCTTCAGTGGTATTGTTGTCAAAATCACTATTTTGGAGCAGTGGTTTTCAACTTTGGCTGAATAATAGAATCATTTGAGGAGCTTTTACAAATGTACAGATTCCGGGGTTCTTGGGTGGATCATTCGGTTAAGCGTCCAACTTTGGCTCAGGTCGTGATCTCGTGGTTTGTGAATTCGACCCCCCGTGTAGGGCACCATGTTGACAGCTCGGAGCCTGGAGCCTGCTTTGGATTCTGTGTGTGTATGTGTGTGTGTGTGTTGCACGCACATGTGCATTCTCTCTCTCTCTCTCTCTCTCTCTCTCTCTCTCTCTCTCTCACTCTCTAAAAAATAAAAACATTAAAAAGATGTACATATTTCTCAACCCTTTTCTAGACCAATTGAATCAGGATCTCTGGGAGGTTCAGGCATCCATATCCTAATGGGGAGCCAGGACTTAGAACCATTGCCTTGGAGGGGTGGTTGTCAAACTGGAGAGTGCCTCATAATCACTTGAACAGCCTATTAGAGTATAGGTTGCTGGAATCCACCCCAAGAGTTTCTGATTCATTAGATCTGAGGTGGGGCCTACATGTCAATGCCCTTCAGCCAAAGACCACCAGGAACATACCTGTAGTTAGGTTGGATTTATTATTCATTGCAGTGAGGGAGAACACAGACCTTAGTGAACCCTGAATGTCTCAGTATGAGGGTGTTAGGAAGGCTCTACTATAGGAGGTGAACTTTGAGTGATTTGAGGGAAAGTATAAACAAGTGGGAATTTGCTCTAGACTCAATGTTGTCAGAAAATGAGGGCAATTCTCTGACTGGACATTATAATAAATTTTATCTTTCAGAAGGGGAGACTTGCAAGAGTATAAGCTATAATTGGGAGAGAAGTAGCAGCCACTCATCTTGGCCAGGAGTGGAAATGTTTAGTCATTTGTGGGCTGCACAATGACCTTGTTGTTGTCTGCGTTTAGATAAAATTGTGAAGTGGCCTTGTTTTGTGTCATTTTATCATGGGCTCAGAGTAACCTTGCATGAAGTTGTTGTTCTGTGAGATTGCTGTGTTCAGTAGGAGAATGACATGGCTTACCATGAGGGCCAGCCCAGCTTTCAAATGTTTGCTTCTGCCCCTCTCCTCTTTTTCCTTTCATGCAAGTTTAAGGTGATGCTGATACCACTAGCCCAGAGACCACCAAGCTTTTGAGGACCACTGTCTAAGAGGATGAAGATACCTGAAAGCTAGGTTTGGAAGAGATGCCAAAGAAAAAAATGCATGAATACAGCCTTGAAAGGCAGGGTACAGAGCTTCAGGGGGAAAACAAAACCAAGAGTAACATAGCCTAGCAGATAATGTAGCTTGTGTAAACCTCGTCCAGCATAGATAATGGAATACACCACTTGAAAGTTGGATAAAGCTAGCATCGTCTGGTTGTGTGCTTCCTCTCCAGTTCTCAGCTGCCTTCTTTGACCAACTTCCAGCTCAAAGTTTTTGTGCATACATTTTCCTTTGCCTAGTAATTGGACCACTTTCTACCTCATTTCTACTTTCTTCTGTATCTTCTAAAAGTATCCCTACTTGGGAGAAGCCTTTCCAGATCCCCTATACTAAGTTAGCTTTCCTCTTTGTCACTCTCATATCACCCTTTTCTTATTCTTCATTGTCTCCATCATGATTTATAATCAGGTATTTCCTCTTAGGGTGGTTGAATTAGGTTTTCTGTCTCTCCCACTACACCGTGAACTCCTTCTGAGTAGAAAGCATGCCTGATTTGCTGACCATTAACTCTTTCACATCTAGAAGAGTTTTGGAAGGGAAAGACCCACTTTCTTCCCCGGCATGCACGAATCATAGATGAGTCCCTATTTCTCTCTATCTAGCCAGTTCACACTAGATCTTTAAAAATTATTAATTGCTTTGGCTTATCATTGATACTCTTCTCTCCTTTTCATTGCTTATACAGATCCCATGAAACACTTTATATTTTCCTTTGATAGCCTTAATGAAAAATATAAAGCATTTGATGGAATCTATCTGAGCAAAGAAACTTGAGTTTCATATCCCAATCAATTGCTATTTCTTCCCTGTCTTGGTTCAATCTGATCATTGCTCTTCACGTGCCATTTGATAAGAGCTGGTAGGAACTAACTTCAAAATGAAATTTTTCCTTTGGATATTTTATTTGCTTGAGACATTTCTTGGGTTCGTTGTTTTAATTAAGTGTTCTGACACACTTCCCTTAACCCTTCTTCCGGGGCTGGGCTTGCACAGCAGCCTTTTGGCTTTGGATCCGGGACAGGAGAAGGGATTTTGCCAAGAATGAGATCCAGCAGAGCCTCAAAAATTTTACATCTCAAGCCAAACTGGGTTTTGTTCAGATCTGGTTTAGCTGGCTCCTGGATTCTGAATGCAAACCTTTCAAAATGCTCATAAAATTGTAACAGAGGACTCTCTGGACATCTGTCAAATGACACTCACCAAACATCACTTTAATGAGTTAAGTGTAAATGAAACAGGAACATATGGATATCATTGTCCTAAAAATACGCAGGGGTTTAAACTAAAGGCAAATAAAGAACTTCTTTGGTGACATGTGTTTTGGGGTTTGCTGAACCAAAGACACTGGAAAGTTCTCCAAGACATTTATCAAGTCTAATATGCAGATGGCTTCACCCACTCCCTCATGTGTGGTCAATGACTTTGGGATGCCTACTCTTTGCTTGCGCTCTCAAAGCCATTTGCTCTTCTCCCAAGATGGAGCCAAGCTCACTGTCATTAGTACATACAGATGTGAACAAAGTCCCATGCTCCCTGGGCCTCAGGGAACATGTATTCCCTAAGCAGAGTGAGAAGAGGCGCTTTATTCTATCTCCACCCGAACTCTTTCCATCTGCCCTTATCCCATGTTCTCTTCTAGAGCTTTGCCTCTTCCCTGTTCTGAACCAGAGGGGTGATGAGTTGGCATGCTGAGTAGAGATGGGCTCCAATACAGGCCTTACAAGTCTCAAAAGCTTAAGCTGAGTTCATGGTACTGATTCCTATAGGTCACGGCACGATGCAGACCCCAGAGTGTTCTTTGCCTTTAGACCCTTAACAGCCAAGTACACGCACTGCTGCCATGATATCCCCTTATTGTCTGCTTCTGCCTCTTAGTATCAGTACTTGGAAATGTGGGGCCTGCCTTCCATAAGTACGCAATAGCTCAGAGGCTTCTTCAGTGGAGGAGCAGGTACACTGTCATTTCCCTTCTAACTCTGCTCTTCTTTCAGACTTTTAATAAAGTGTGACGTCTATTTGCCTGTGGTATATAAGTAATAGACTTTACCGCAACAATTAAAAATGGTTCTGCTGCCTTTGTCTCTGAAATCTATCCCATCAGAGTCTTTTGGCTATATTCTACAGGATGTGACAATCCCTGGCCTCACAAAGCTTCAGAACAACCTCAGCCACTCCTTTTGAAATGGTGCAGTGGGCATTTGGGGATCTTCAGAGGTTCCAAGCACCTGTTTCCTCATGAGTCTTCATTTCCTCACACTGCCAGCAAGCAACTCTCTGCCAGGCTGTAGAGAAATCAGGAGGTTGTGTGCATAATGTGATCCTTGGAGAAGCTTTTGGGCAGAGGGTCACCTGCTCCGCTTTCTTCCAGGTGAACAACCCAAAACAAGCAGGGAGCCTTCCCTTGCCTAAATAAGGCGACTATGTAGGGGCAGTCAGTACTCCCTGGGAAGTCATGTACAATTTGTTTTGCTTGCAAGATGGGTCATTTGTCTGATGTGAGAGAAGTGGCTTGCATTCCTAGGTTTTGGTTTGCATTGTTTTTTCCTGCTCTAATATTTTCCCCTTTTGCTCTATTGTTTCTTGTTTCCCAACTCTTTATGAATTATTTTTTTTAATCTGGGTTTTTTGAGTCAAAAGAATGAAGGCCTGGGGAAAGGGTGTCAGGGTACTGATTAAGAATTAAAATGTCAGTTCAGATGCACAAGAAGAGGCTACTTACTACTCAAAGTCAAGAATGAATTTTTGGTCCTGGAGTCCTTACCAAAGCTAGTGGAATGGGACTCATGTTCTGTTCTTGTCAGAAAGGTCTATATAAGCAATCAACAATGTATAAAAAAGCAGAATATGTTTTCCTCACTGTGTTCCCAAGTTTCCTCACCCCAGCTTCGGTATTTGTTGGGCAAATAAAAGAAGATTTGAATGCTTGGGGTTAAAGGGAAGCGTGTTCCTGTCTACCTAATATATTGGAGAAAAGAGTTAACATTTTTCCTTCACATAACATGATCCCAATCAGGTTCCTAGTCAGCAAGGCAGGGTGAGATCTCCTGGTGTGAAGGCCTGCTGTACGCAAAAATGTGTCCAGAGGCTCCCTCCATTAGCCCCATGCGCTGTCAGGCTTACAGAGATGTCTAAAGATTTTGAGAGGGACATTTGCATAATCTCTATAGCTTTGCTGTTTTCTGTCATATGCTGATATGACCACTGCAGCAACCCCCTCCCCTTCCCCCTCATTCTCCAGTTGTGTACCATGCTCATGGTCAACACCAATTTTGACTACTGTGGGAAAAAATGACAAAAACAAAAACAAAAACAAATACCCATTTAATCAGGCAAATGGTTAGACATAAGAATGCAAACACAGACAGCCTTCTGCATAGTCATGTTTACCATTTGAGAAAGTCCTAAATTGTTCTTTTCATTCCTATTCAGAGAATGACTAGATAAGATTCACCAGGGAGTAGGTCGGGGAGAGTTCTACCTTGGTTGGCAAAGACAAGGGGAGGGTGACCTCATAAATCTCTTATCTCGCTCATTTTTACAGGTCTTCCTGGGAATATTGACACTGTAAGCCTTTACCCCAGAGGAAGCTGGTGCTGCTTGTGGGGAAGCCCTTTGCACAGCCACGTAGCCCTGTGAAACACTTGATTCCGCCGAACTGTGTGCATGGTGAGTGAAAAAGACTCATTTTCTCCATAGACCCAGTTGCCTTCACAATGCTTTCCTTTGCCTTAGCTCTGATGACATTTTGAGAAATTGAAGAAAGTAGGCGTGGAGCAGAAGTCTTCACCCTTTTCTCGTTGCCACCTCCCCCTTCTTTTCTAGACATGATAAACGAGCCAGGTTTCACCGGCTAAAAATCTATGAAAACATAGTCTCCAGCACCCTGCTACAACTTTGATTATGTTGCTTAATGTTGTTTGTTCATAACACCAGCGTGACTATGACAAGGACATAAACTCGCCAAATAACTGAAATATTAAAAATATTACTACTTTGCCTTTACGCACCTGCTGGCAAATCTTCTCAAGCCCTTTCCAGAATTTTTTTTTTTACATAGCTATGTGTAGATGACCATCATTTCTTCTTGTTTTGTCTGCTTAGTCTCTCCAGCAAGTCCTCTCATCTGCCTTATTTCTCCGTAGTAAATGCCTGTGTTTGGTCTGATCAACCAACTCACTCTGACCCTGATTTCTGGAAACTGCTGCTGCTTCTCTAACACAGTTTACATTCTGCAACTGGTTCATGACCTCCCTCTGGCCTCACCCCATACTCCACACCTACTCTCAGACACTGTTGCTTGATCATTAGTGGGCACCAGATTCACCCTGAGCCAATCAAAAGCTCTCTTCAGAGAATTTAGATTCCAATCTCTGCCATGCTGGTCTCCTAGACAAAAAAGATAGAACATGGCAAACTGTTGGCTACTGAGGTCTGGGGGGATGAATAGAACTCCCTACCACCCTGGAAGGAGAGAGAAAACTAGTCTCTGAGTACAAAACCAAGCAGATAAATAGGTAGAAACATAAATGAGATGGAAGTTGGAGAGAAGATACCTACAGGATTCCCAAGGTTCCGGCCTCTGGTTCTAGTCCCTTTTGAAGACTGGCTATATACCTGCCCCAGGGTCCAATGAATTAATCTTGTATTAGAATACTAATTTTTCCTTTTACAATTAAATTTACTAGTGTTAGTTTCAGTTATCTATAACCCAAAGAGTTCTAACTAATCCATTTTCCAAATATTCTATTAAAGGCTTAGTCAAGCTGCTGATGCAGCCTGACATTGCTCTGCCTACAATAACCACCTGCTCTTCTCTGACGTGATAGTGTTCCTTATCCTTTATGATGCAATTATCACCTGATGAATCTAGTGTAGTTCCTTAAGTGTGCTCAAGGTGACTGATCCCTGAGACCTGACACAGTAGGATTTTGCCAAAGGAACACAATAAAATGTTGATTGGGTTGAATTATTCATTGGTTAACTCTTGCTTAATTTTTCTTTTTTTTTTTGACAAAGTAAATATTTTCCTTTTTCTTTTTTTATGTTAAACATAATTTACTGTCAAATTGGTTTCCATACAATGCCCAGTGCTCATCCCAATAGGTACCCTTCTCAATGCCCATCACCCACTTTCTCCTACCTCCCACCCCCATCAACCCTCAGTTTGTTCTCAGTATTTAAGAGTCTCTTATGGTTTGCCTCCTTCCCTCTCTGTAACTTTTTTCCTTCTCCCCCTCCCCCATGGACTTCTGTTAAGTTTCTCAGGATCCACATAAGAGTGAAAACATATGGTATCTGTCTTCCTCTGTGTGACTTATTTCACTTAGCATATCCCTCTCCAATTCCATCCGTGTTGCTACAAAAGGCCATATTTCATTCTTTCTCATTGCCAAGTAGTATTCCATTGCATATATAAACCGCATCTTTATCCATTCATCAGTTGATGGACATTTAGACTCTTTCCATAATTTGGCTATTGTTGAAAGTGCTGCTATAAACATTGGGGTACAAGTGCCCCTATGCATCAGCACTCCTGTATCCCTTGGGTAAATTCCTAGCAGTGGTATTGCTGGGTCATAGGGTAGTTCTATTGTTAATTTTTTGAGGAACCTCCACACTGTTTTCCAGAGTGGCTGCACCAGTTTGCATCCCTACCAACAGTGCAAGAGGGTTCCCGTTTCTCCACATCCTCTCCAGCATCTATAGTCTCCTGATTTGTTCAACTCTTGCTTAATTTTTCACCACTGCTGGTGCATCCTCCTTTTGTGTGATTCTCTTCTGTGTCTTCTTCTCTGTTTGAGTCTGGCCATTTTCCCAGTGCTAAGAATCGATATAAAAATTGTACTGTCCTCTGTCCTTTAAAAAAAAACACAACAGCATTATTTCAATTCAATTCAAGACTTTCCTAGACTGTGTTTTTATGTCGTCATTCATTTCTGGCTCTCTGAGCAGCCCTCTGCTAATTCTGTCACTATATTGAGGTACTCCCATCCTTGGAGTTACCCCAGTCTCTGCAGCCCAGGAAGAAAGAACGCATAAAGTACTTGTAGACAGCTGAAGCACACATGGGTGTACCAGATACACATAAACAGCCCTGCACAAAAAGCAAATTAATTTTCAGCTCTGAGATTCAGAGTTCACTGAAAGTAGCTTTCATTGACTGTGAGTCACAGGTAATCAGTCTTTGTGACATAACCTGTGAGTTAGTAAATTCTCACTGGTCTTGATGAAAAAAGCCTCCTTTGTCCATCTGGTTATTAGCAGGTCTGTAAAATTGCATGGCAAGGTGAAATGAAGCCCTAAAACCTTATTTCTCCATGGCAATGGGGAGAAGAAAACCTCCCAAATCATGTATTGTGGCTGGATCTATGGTTTTAAGATCTGTGCACATTGGGTTAGCAAAAAATCAGCTTTGTAAGGGGCTGCCTTTTTCGTCAGAGAACGTACCACTTGGTATAAAAATTGAAATGCTCAAGGGTAATAAAGGCCAAAAGAAAATGCAGAATATACTCCTGTCTCTGAAGTCATTTATGAGACTGTGAGAATATGATATCTAAGCACAGGTGCTAATTTTCAAAATGCTACAAAGTGACAGTGTGTGTGTGAGAGTTGCATTTTTAGGGGTGAGTTCATCATTTACAACTTTTATCGGCACAAATGACGGTGCATCAGGTACTTACTTCTCCATAACCAGAGGGGTCAAGTAGATAATTAATGAGAATTAATCTGTAGAGAGGAATACAATCTCCAGTTCGAGTCCTGGTTTATGACTTGGTTTATTATGTAAGTATGAAACTTCAAAGAGCGCTAACGCAACGTGGCAATTTAATTACATTTTATTATATTTAAGAGCTTTATGGAAATTTTGCTTGCTGCCAAGAAATGGTTCTTGAGAACACTTGCCTCCTCAACAGGCTGCTTGGGGCCCCTGTTCCCAGAGCAACTACAGAGAGGAGCCGCTTGTACCTTTCTTCTGAGAGAGAAGGTGCAAACAGCTGCTAGGTGAGACATTGGCTTAGGGAGTGGCCAAGGTTAATTTCTCTTACAGGAGGTAAGAGCACGGAACTCAGCTCTCCTCCCTTTAAAGGCTCTGAATTCAAATAGTCCCAGGGGCAAGTCTGAAAGCTTATGTTTAGGGACAGGCTTTTGGAGGATCAGAACCATGAAGTGTCGATTCTCTGGTGACCGCAGAGATGGCTACTTCCATCACTTGCGGGGAAAAAACATAAAATGAAGACGAGTGGAGCACAAGAATCTCCTATCGTTGTACATCAACTCAGAAGTTTCTTAATTGTGTGGGCTTCGGCAGTAAGGAAGAGCCCCTTTCTTTAATAGCTGTATTGTTTTCCCATCCTCTTATCTTCATTTGAGCGTGAAACTGAGGGAAATGGATTCTTAGGTTAACATGACCTTGGGTCTGCGTCCAGGGCTAAGGGCCAGGGTTCCTCCCATTGAATTCCAGCTCTGGTACCGACTTGTGCTATGGCCTTGGGCTAAGCGGCATAGTCTCTGTGCTGGGTCTGCTTGCTGCTAAAATGACAAGGATGATGCCATCGTGCTGACCTCATTGGGACATTGTGCAGACTAGTTGAAAACCCTTTTTTTTTTTTTTCGGTGAATAAAAGTTTTGGGTTCCTGATGATGGCAGGCTGAAGGAATGCTTGGAAAGGGGGAAAATGAGAGGAGAATTGGTTGATTTATTTGGCAGGGTAGGAGACAGAACAATATGTCCAAAGGTGTTCTGCACAAAGTAAATAAAGTAATGATATGTAAAAGTGAGTTTGTTGTGAGACGAAGTTGCCCTCAGGCTTGAAGAGTTTGGCTTTTTCTTTTACCCTGACCAATGGATTAGTACTATCTTTTTAGCAATGATAAAATCTAGAGATCATTGGACTACATTTATTTCACTTGGAACAAAGGAAAGGAAAAAAATACTCCATTTCCTAAAAGGTATGGTGAATATTGTGGAAAAAAAATAAAATAGATTGGGAGATTGGGATAAGACCAAGAACTGGAGGGAGTATTGGCCTTTTCCAAGCATTATTAAAACATTTTATTTACAGGGGTGCCTGGGTGGCTCAGCGTGTTAAGCATTTGACTCTTGATTTCAGCTCAGGTCATGATCTCACTATTCATGGGTTCAAGCCCCACATCAGGCTCTGTGCTGACAGTGCAGAGCCTGCTTGGCATTCTCTGTCTCCCCCTATCCCTCTACCCAGTTCATGTCCCCCCCCCCTCTTTCTCTCTAAAATAAAATTTTAAAAAAATAAGTGGGGATAAAATAGTGCCTATTCCTATTAAGGAAACTAAATGATATATGACAGCACATGTAGAGATTAAAACAACAGCTGGCACGAAATAACTTGTCATTGAATGTAAGGTTACTAATACTCATACGTTAGTTGAAGAAATTCAGTCTTTATTCTAGAGTCAGAGGGAAGCCATGAAAGTACCATATGAAAGGCACTGCCATGTCATGATTGGGGTGGAGAATGAAGAGGAAATAAGCTAGAATAGGGGTGTGTAAGAGGGAAGAGGGTTGAGAATAACTAAAGAGAGGAGTTTATAGAATTGTGTCACAGCAGGATGAAGGATTTCCGCGGTCTCCCAGGCTTGTGAGTTGGATGACTGGGAGAGATGGCAGTAGTTATAACCTGAGTAAGAAGATGTGCAAGAAGTCAGAAGTATGGGGAAAGTAGTAAGTTCAATTTATTGTTGTGTGAATTTTGAGGTACCCGGGAACTTTCGAATGGGGCCTTCTGAAGATCAATAGAATTGGATCTAGCTCTCTGAAAAGAAACCTGGACTATTGATAAATTTTGAGGAGTTTTTGGATTAGGTAGGTTATTCGTGGAAAAGCCTAGAAAATCCAGGAGAGACTAGAAGGAGTACAAAGCAACTGAGACTTAAGGGAGAAGAGTTTGAGTTTGGAGTTAACTCTCCTATCCTATTTTTCTTTCCCTTCTCTGGACAACCTCTACATCCTGCACAGACACCTGGGCTTATTTCTACCATTTGTGGTGGACACAGTGCTCTTCTCTGACTCCTTTACTCTCCCAAGCTAAATGGTTAGTTTTCTACATGATTTTCTTAAAAACACCATAGAACTTCTGGGGCCATATTGATAATAAAGGTCCAGGCAAAAAGTTTTCCTCAAATTTTATTAACACAAGGGCGCCTGGGTGGCTCAGTCGGTTAAGCATCTGACTTCGGCTCAGGTCATGATCTCACGGTCCGTGAGTTCGAGCCCCGCGTCGGGCTCTGTGCTGACCGCTCAGAGCCTGGAGCCTGTTTCAGATTCTGTGTCTCCCTCTCTCTCTGACCCTCCCCTGTTCATGCTCTGTCTCTCCCTGTCTCAAAAATAAATAAACGTTAAAAAAAAATTATTAACACAGATTTGTAAAAAAAAAAAAAAGTAAACTTATACAACTTTGAAAGTAATTAGAAATCCAGAGAAAAAAAAAGGCAGTATACATTTAACCACATAAATTATTTTTTTTAATTCAGCATGAAAGCAAATGCCATAAGCAAAATCAAAACTTGGGAAAGTATTTGCAATTCACATCACAGGCGAATGGCTAATCTTTCTAGTTACACAAAGAACATCTAGAAATCAAAGTGAAAAATTCTAGTGAAAATAAAAATAAATGGGCATGAACAGTTAAAACACACACACACACACACACACACACACACACACACACACACACACACGAGTGCCTGAAACACAAAGAAAATAAAAAGATGCTCAATCTCATTCATAATAAGTGAAATGCAAATTAACACTTAGATAGCATTTAATACTTAACAAGCTTAAGGGAAAATACCCCAAACAGCATGTTGTGTTGGTGAGACTGTTGGGAAGAAGGTACTGTAATACACTGCAGATGGAAGTGCAAAATTGAAATAACCCAAATAACCTTGAGGGGGGAAGATTTAGCAAATTTATCAAAATTACAGATGCCTTTGCTCTTCGCTTCAGAAATCTCACTGCTGAGATTCTTGCCTACAGATTCCCTTGTACACATGCAAAATGATATATAGAGAAGATTATTCGTTGTGGCAGTGTTTGCAATAGCAAAAGGTAGGAAATCACACAAGTGACCCCAATAGGGTATTTGGTTGAGTAAAGTATTATACATTCTCAGAATGTAGTAACATGCAACCATTAAAAAGAGAGAGAGACAGAGAGACAGAGAGACAGAGAGAGACAGAGAGACAGAAGGAGAGAACGAAACAGATTACAGTGTTCTGTGTGAAGATGATGAGTCCTCTTCAGGGCATAAATGTTAAGGATCCAAGGGACAGAATGGCTATGTAGTGTGCTTTGTTTGTATAAGAAAGTAGAATGATAAGAACTTAAATATGTATTTGCTTATAATTAAAACAAATATTTTGGAACACAGCTCTTTCTGGTGAGTTATTTTTTGGCAGTATAAACAAATATTTACTAAAACGATTATTATAGAGGATGGAAGAAAATGGGGTAGAGGGTATATATTTTTAGTGGGATATATTCTGTGTGCAAAAACCACAACTGATTTTTTTTTATTTCCTTTATTTCACCCATCCCACCACCCACCTTCCCTCTGGCAATTACTTTTTTTGTTCTCTGTATTTAAAAGGCAGTTTGTTTGTCTCTTTTTTTCCTGTTTGTTTTGTTTTGTTTTCTTAAATTCCACGTAGGCGTGAGATCATAGAGGATTTGTCTTTCTCTGACTTATTTTATTTAGTATTATGCTCTCTAGATCCTTCCATGCTCTTGCAAATGGCAAGATTTCATTCTTTTTTATGACTGAGTAATATTTCATTATATATGTATACCACATCTTCTTTATCCATTCCTCTATTGACGGACGCTTGAGTTGTTTCCATATTTCGGCCACTGTAAATAATGCTGCAGATAAAGGATGCATATATCTTTTCCAATTAGTGTTTTTGTGTTCTTTGGTTAAACACCCAGAAGTGGAATTACTGCATCATGTGGTAATTCTATTTTTAATTTTTTGAGGAACCTCTATACCACAAATAAATTGCAAACTACATTCAAAAGTTTTATTTTAGTCGCACTGGTATTACTCTTTTGAAATTATTTTCTTTATGTTCTTTTCTATGAAATAATTATATTAATTATACATTATACATAATATATATCATATATTATTATAATTATAACAATATAATATTATTATATTAATGTTAGAATTAAAATTTTCTAGTGTGGAAGAAAATTTTAGTTATAAAATCAAAGAAGTTAAATAAAACCAATATAATATTAAAAATAAGTTGGAAAAATCAGTATGAACTAGTATTTTTTTTAAAGTTATTTATTATCTAGCGCTGAAAATGCCTAGAAAGAAGGTCGCATTGTGAGCATACACACTCCTCATGCCCAGTGTTTGGTTTTTAATATCTTTGGCCCCTATCAAAAATGCTAAGATTCTTTAAGAAATAGCTGATTTCTCAATTAGAACAAGGAAGGTATAGGGTCATGAGCAATCAAACTTTTCATGGATTATTTGGATTCTATCAAATGACCCAGAATCCAGCTTATTGAGTTTCCAACTGGCCAAAGATATGACAATTTAAGCATCAGAAAGAATAGTATTTGTACTGACACCGAATATTTGAAAATGCATCCATCTATAAGAATGCTCACACGAATGGGGTGCCTGGATGGCTCAGTTGGTTGGGCATCCGACTTTGGCTCAGGTCATGATCTCACAGTCCATGAATTCAAGCCCTGCATTGGGCTCTGTGAGGACAGCTTGTAACCTGGAGCCTGCTTCAGATTCTGTGTCTTCCTCTCTTTCTGCCCCTCCCCTGCTCTTGCTCTCTTACTCTCTCTCTCTCTCAAATATAAATAAACATTAAAAAAAAAAAGAATGCTCACAAGAAAGGCGAAAAACATATTGGTCACCATTTGAGGGGACTATTGAACTGATTCAACTTTGACAACTAGTAATTTGAAAGGAGAAAATGAAGCATTTATCCTGTTTTTCCAGGAGAAATTGTGTTTCAAGTTTACCACATAGTTCTAATTGATAGCTGAGAGAGCTCTACTTTATAGAAGAATGGCAGTTGATATATGTGAAAAGAATAGATTTAGGAAATGTCATTCTACAACTACAAAAGAAATTTTTGATGCAGGTAGGTAAATAATTACTTTTCAGTAAAGATTTTTTTTTGTTTTGTTTTCCAACTGCCATCATGTCCCAAAAGTTGGGATCATCAGGTGAATGGTTGATGAGGTACTGGACGTTGGTGTGGTGCCCACCAAATGCCCCACACTACTCACAGGAGAGAACCTAGCAATGGAAGAATCAGAATGTTACTGATGCTCAGGGCACCTGGGTGGCTCAGTTGTTTAAGTGTCCTGATCTTGATTTTGGCTCAGGTCATGATCTCACAGTTGTGGGATTGAGCCCACATTGAGCTCTGTGCTGGATGTGAAGCCTGCTTAAGATTCTCTCTCCCTCTCCATCTGCTCCTCCCCTACTTGTGCATGTGCTTACTCATTCTCTCTCTCTCTCTCTGTCTCAAAAAAAAATGTTACTGATGCTCAATTTAGCTTTGTGAATGGTGGGGCAATCCATTTGCTATGCAATATGAATAAATTATGTTTCATGAAATGCACTGTGTCCCTAAATCTAGTAAATTCCCTCCTGTTTAGAGGCAATATGGGAGATAGAGGGCTAAACTAAATGATGTCTTCCAAAACCAGTCAGAGGAACTGTGAAGAAGTGACAGGTTGACAGATGAGAGCAGAGGTAGAATGGAGACTTTTCCATCTACCATGTCATGGAGCTGTGTAACTTATTATCTACTGAAAAATAGGCTCAATCCATCAAACACTTAAAAAGAAGTGATTAAATGTGTCATCATTTCTTGTTAAATATGAACTTAAGATTAATGAAATAGAAAAATTATTCCTACTACAGTCAGCTAAAGTTCTGATGCTATTTACTCTGCCATTTGTGAAAAGAGAGTCACTAATCCATAAAAACGTGGTCTTTCCACCTTCCATGCTGTCTCGAAGTGAAGTTTATATAACCTAGCTCTAGTCCTCAATGGCTGAGTGAAGAATGGCCTCTTTCATAGATACATTAGTCATGTTCCTCCTCTTCCTCCTACATAATCCCCCATTCCATAAGGACCTAACCCTGCCAGATAAACACACACACACACACACACACACACACACACACACACACACACACACAAAAGAGGGGTAGAATGAGAAATTCCATTCTAGTTGGCTAAGGAGAATATCAGAAGGCATGGGGTTTAGATACTGATGCTTAGAAAGGACATAGCTTTTCTCAACAGCACTTTAAGTTGCCCAGATCTGCTCTTGCAACAACAAAGTTTTGGTAGATCTTTCCTTCCCTTTACAGCAGTTAGAAGGCCTTTAGGAAGTGAGGTTATCCACACACAGAACTTAGGGAAAATTGCAAAGGGAAGGTGTACCTATAAATGTGAAGACTGCCTTGGCCTTCTCTCCAGAACCTCAGACTCTGACTGCCAATTCTCAGTGCTTATGCTTCTGTGCACATGTCAAGGGAATTAGATGGACCCATCCTTATGGTTTTCTCTTCTTGCACATGGCACAGATTTAAATTTTAAGTCATTAAATAGGAGTGACAGTTTCTCACTTCAATGCCAGGTAAGGGTCCTCAAAGTTCCTAGGAAAATGGCAGTAAGTGATCTTATTTGTTAAGATTCTTACAAAGGTATTAATGGCCTCAGGAGCAGCTCCAAGAGACAGAAACAAATGGATGAATTTCAAACTAGCTTTCTTGGGAGGAAGATCCTTCTTGGGCTATCACTGGGATCTCAGAGCAGAGGGCTGGGTTGGTGAGGGGTCAGAAATTATTGATATCAGTAGGGCTCTAAATTGTCCAGGAATTCAATTCAAAATCTGATTGATATCTGACCTGACCAATCACGACTAGCCCCAAACACCATGCTTATAGTAGAGACAAGGAAATCAGGAAGCCAAAGAACATCTGGGCAAAAAGTTTTGAAGAAACCCCAAGTGAAAGGCCACAGAAGTGAGCAGTTGCAAAAAAAAAAAAAAAAAAAAGAGGGGTAGAACTCAGAAGACAAAGTCTGGGGAGATTTTAAGGGTGTCAAGGCAATGTCAAGATGGACAGCTTTATTTCACATTTATTTCACAAATATTTGAGTATCTTTTAAGTGTTAGGTACCATGCTGGGTGCTAGGGATACAATGGTGGGGAAAAGCAGGTACATTTTTAGCCTTAATGGAGCTACTAGAGAAAAAGGACAGACATTAAATAATATCCCAAGCATCAAAATCACAACTGTGCTAAGTGCTACATAGGAGAGGTACTCAGTGCTATGATAGTATATAGTGGGGAGATTTGTCTTGGTCAACAAGATCAGAGAAGATTTCTTGAAGGAGTGACACTCAAGATGAATTTTGAAGTGGAGGTGGGATAAAATTCAAAGCAGCTGGAATAGCATATGCAAAAATTCAGAGGCAAGAAGAGTGTGGCTACTTAAGGAACAGAAGGAAGGCCAGAGCGTGGGAGAGACTGGTGCAAGATAAGAGTCATCTTTCCCTTGCTGAGAATGATGGTTCTTTACTTGGTAATGAAACTGGCTGTTTTCCAGACATTTCCTCAATATGTGCTAGTCCGGAGACTGCATGACAAAGCCTGTATATGAGGGTAGAATGCCCATGACCTATGGCTAACAAATTGAAGGGTGTACTTGTCAACCATCCAGCAGATTAACTGGACCTTACTTTGTGCGAGGTGCTGACCTAGGAGCTAGTGCTTGAAGCTGTTCCTATTTCTCCAGGAGTTACAAGTTTTGACTGGCCTGCCAACTTGTGTATTCTAACCGATCAGTTAATTTTAAGACAGTATGCACCAGAAAAAGGAAGCCCTCTTGAAACCAGAACCAGCGTATGTTACCAAAAATTCTGGAATACAGTCTGGCCAAGGTGTTTCCTTCATATTCCTCAACATAGATCCATGAGAAAGTACAACCCAACTGAAAAAGAGAACCCAGGTCTTTCTGCCTTATATCCATTAATCAATAGAACATGACTTCAGTCAGATTCTCAAGTTTTCTCGCAAGTGGTAGTTTTGGACCTTTAAATCCATGGTGGGAATACTGGGGATGCTTCATCCTCCTGACGGTAGTGTTAAGAATAAGCTCTTTAAAAGGTTTTTGTTTCTCCCTATTTTGCCTTTTATTCCAAGGCCATAAGAGTCTGGGCTCCAAAATGGTCAGTCTTGGAGAAATTCCAGCTTGGTAATAGTTTATCAATATCACATGCAGGACCTGAGTAAAACAGGTGTGTGGCAGATGTAATTTCAACTCAAAAGAGATAAACCATGATTGTGCCCTGTTTCTGTTTGCCTTGTTATTGGTAAATTTCTTAAATAAATTGGATTAGTACTGTTGCCCGCCTTAACAAATAAGAAGACAGACACTCTTGAGGTAGGTTGGCTTTGGTATGCAGCCTGCCAGCCTCCCCCTTTTTATCTCCATCCATGGAACACTGACATAGGGTTTTTAGAAAATCCCGGAGTCTCTCAAATTTCCACATGAACCATCTAAAGGAGACCTGGTTTGCGTGGCAAAATCAGTCTTCTTTTTTCCTGCACATTTATCTTTGGGTATATCTTATCAAATCATTACTCAGTATTATATTGTAGACTCTGTATTAATGGTGGTTCTCTGTCTGCATTAATCTGGGATATTAATACCACTAACTCTTGGTTTCTTCATTGTATGATACAATTGAACAAGGACTAGGGGACATAACTTGACGCTAGGTCTCTAAAAGGGACCAAATGTGATGTAAAATAGTCCTGTTCTAGCATCTTAAAGTTTATTGAAAAAGACAAATTAATGCACACAAACCCAATTCAGGGGCCATATTCTGTTAGTTAGGACCTTCCTATTCTTAAAGATTTTCATTGCACTTACCTTGAGGCTTCCCAGCAAAGTTTATTTCTTTATCTTTCTCTCTGTCTCCGTATTCCTGCAATTTGAGTTCTGTCCCTGTACCATCACCAGACGTAAAGCTCTGCCCCTTCAAAGTCAAAGGTTGACCTTCATGTTTTGAGTTTAGTAACTTCACAAAAGATTGAGGAGGGATTACATCATGAGGTCTTACATATTTTGACTTCTCACTGCTAGACCCTCCTCACCTTCCTAACCTTTTATGTTTCTTTCCTTCAGTCTCCGAAGTAACCAGAATATTCTTTCCCCTTCTCACACAGTCGTTCACAGAACAGTATAGATATTCTAGCATAAAAGGTAAGGGAGGTGATGAGTCTGTTACTTCAGGAATGCAGGGAATAGGATTTACTTGTCTTGGATCCCCCTGAAGCAGACCTGAGAAAAAGAAGCTTTTTCTTTAGAATGTCATCCCAGGAAACAGGGATAAACATGAAGAAGTGGGACAGGAAAAGGAAGGAAGTCAATGGGAGCTTAATTGTGCCAAGGAAGCTAGTACTGAAGGAAATTTTTCAAAAGGGAAAATCATGCCTCTCATGCAAATGTAAAATGAATATACATCAAAGGTTTTGTCTAACTCGTCAATTATTAAGGAAATCGGTAAGATGTTTCGAGTTCAAATGAAAATTTGACTTGTTCTCTGCTGGGAGAATCCATTGATTTTGTCATGAGCAGGAAACATTTGCTTCACCATCAATGCTGTAGAAGTTCACTTCTGTCTCTATGGACAGATAGAATATCTAGTCAAAGACAATCCAAGGAGCACACCCTTATGGAGTAGACCAAGCCCTAAGGGTCACCAGACCACACCTAGCATTCCTTTGAAAAAACATCCAATTATCTCTTTGCTCCTTTCAGAATCTTTCACAATTTTTCCTCACCGCGGTGTAAAACATGCCTCAGAGTTGTCCTACCTGAATGGCAAGGAAGCTGGTGTATTTATGCATTGATTCCAGTTTGGCATTGATGGAGGAGTTTTAACACCCTGGCCTTTCCTTCCAGTTTGCTCTGTGCAGGGGCCAAGCACAGTCTCCTGACCATAAAAAATTTAAAAAAAAAATTAAAAAAAAAGGAGAAGAAGAAAAAAAAAGCCCTCAGGCAGAGTCACAAGTGTTGGCAGGAAGCAGGCCTCTGTGTGTAGAGGTGAATGCCAAGGGGAATTGGAAAGGAGAGGGAGAGTAGAGGAGGTGCCAACAGTGCCTGTTCTTTGTATTTATTGGTTGATTTGTTGCTTTGTTTTTTTTCACATTTCCCACCAGAATGTAAGTTCCCTGAGGCCAGAAAATTTCTGTCTTATTTTTCACTACCTCCCCAACACTTAGCTTACTGTCCAGCATACAGGTAGGCGATCAGTATATATTTGATGAATGTTGTTGAATAAACATGGGCCCCGTGTTGGGCCTTGAAGGCAGGTTGCAGTCCAGCTTCAGAGGAAGGGAGTTTGCAGAGTCCGAGCTTCCTCTGAAGTTCCAGCTTCAGAGGAAGGGAGTCCGAAGAGACTCACACAGTCAGGCTTTGTGTAGTGTCCTTGGAACCAGTTACTCGCTCCATAGCCAACCTCCACCCCACCCCAAGTCTTGTTCATATTAAGAACAGAAGAACACAAAGTACAGACTCTGCTTTCAACATACTTGACCAATAACACAATCTTGTACCTTCCACCCACTGTTGACGACTATACATTTGAAATGGTTATGTTCACACACAGTAAGGCCTTACATACACTTTCCAAGACTAAGAGCACGGAGAGTAGGAAATAGCAGAGGGACATTATCTGCCGAGCCCGTCTGGACAGATATTGGGAAGGTCTATAAAAAAAGTTAAATTCCTGGTAGGCATCACTGAACAGACCCAAGAGATATACTGGTTTTATTAAGTGGCCAGATGGCCTTCCAGAGTAGCCAGAAGAGCAGACAGACCCCAGATGACAAATGATGAGGGGCCCTCCCTATGGGCATTTTTTTGAGACAACGTGTTGACATTAGGTATGGAATAAATCCATAACTGTACTGTTCATGCAAATTCTCAAGAAAAGCAGGTGCTAGTCACTGACCTTACCCAAATGAAATTTTGCCAGAGAAAATAACCCAACTCTATTTTAAATTCAGTTTTAGCAGGCATCTTCCCCACCCCCCATACACACGCAAAAATAATTCAAAACAAAATTTCAAACAAAAAACAACGTGGGGAAAGTAACTTGAAAATTTCCCTTCATTTGAAATGGTTGACAGATGTCTTACAGAAATTTGGAGTATCGTCTGGCTGCTTAGAATCTACTCATTTTAGATGGATTGCTCATGAAAACGTCACCATTGTCAGCTTGTGGAGGAACATGAAAAAAACCTGGATGCATACATGCATTTTTATTGGTGTTAATACTGTGTACCTGTGACATTAAATGGTTTAGAAATCCACAAAGAACATTGTAGATTGCACGGGTTTTAGTCCTCAGAAGAAACTTTAGCATTTACCCCTCATAATCTAAATGTTCTTCATGTGTACATATGTGTGTGTGTGTGTTTTAATAGACATCCTGGATTTTCCAGGAAGAGATGCCTCTGAGAACCTAAACATGTTTTCTCCAGCTAAGTATCCCATAGAAGACCATGAGATATCCACAGGGGGACAAAGATGGCAATGGGTAGGCTGTCCCGTCCCTTCTTATTGGTCAAGAGTTTACGTTTTAGGATGACTTAAAAATAATCCAGTTGTTCACTGAAGTAATTTTTGTTCATTAAAGTAAATTTTGTTCACTAAAGTAACTGCTGCATAACTAGCTGTGGACATTTTGGGTGCTGTAAAGAAAAGGTTTTTTTTTCCCTTCATGGATTTTAGATATGGTGGAGAACAGTGGATAGATTAAGAACATCCTTGACAAAACGCTCAGCAATTAATGTCCAAAACTGCAGAGAAACATTTGTAGTGGAGCACATATGCTAACGTAAATTTAAAAAATATGTGAAGTAAGTACAAGGGGATTGAGAGATAATTATGGAAATTTGAAGGAAGCCAGCAATCCATCACTTGTCAACAAGAGCTTCTGGGGTATCTGCCACATGCCTAGGACTGTACTAGATGCACACGAAAATGTTTTAAATATAATTTCTGCCCTGAGAGCCCCCCGGACTGTCGTGAGGACGCAACCCTGCATAGGTGGCAAAATTAGCGAGCGACTCCCATACACAATTAAGAAGGAAAAAGTCATCGGGATAGAGAAGGGAGGTTTCCTAGAGAAAGCATGTTTAGGGCGGTCTTGATTAGGATGCAAAGAACTAGGTTTCACTCTGGCGACTTCTACCCAAGAGATTACTTTACTCAGAGGCAAAACCACATCAATTTGCCTCAGACTGTTGCCTGTCCTCAAAATCAAACTTCTTAACCTATTGAGAGAGTTGTGTGATGGAAGTAATGGTAGCAGTGTCCAGCATGTAGTGGGAAAAGTGGGAAAGCACATGGAAAATGGAAAATGCTGTCAGAGTGTTCATTCAACAATGATCACCATTCCAAGGGAAGAAGCCGGAAATAGAGTCTCTGTCACCATGTCCTCTTTCTGAATAAGCACTGCCCATCAGCGGACATGAGGAATCTATTCCTTAAATCCCTCCTTGGAAGACCATTTCTTTCTCTACTCTTTACCCTCGATGTGACAAACTGTGCACCAACAGCTTCTATTCAGGACCCAAATATCCAGAAGGTGGGGATTTTCTCTCTCTCCAGGTCTAAGTGGGAAGAAGCCTGCTCTGGAAATTCGAGAACAAGATCTGGTTAATAGTCATTCTGATTGCAGGGGCATCTACATTGGTGAAAATGACCCTAGAATGGTGGTTGATGTGAAACACACACGGAATTTCTGTAACATACCCGGGACACAGGAGACAAGTCGGACATGTTACAAAGCTTCCCCTGCAACCAAGGGAACTGAGCACAGTGGACCCAGTGCATGTTACCATGCAGCTTCTGGGTGTGACACTCTCAGCATCATGAGTGACAAATGGCAGGGACTGACTCCATGTCGTCTAAGAGCAACAGGATGGCAGCACTAACAGGAGAAGCCAGCACCTGGCTTCTATTTCTGACTTTGCCGCAGACACCCTGGCAGTTTGTCCAGAAACTGTAAAGCCGTGGGTTTTAAATTGTTGGGAAAAGTGACCCTTGTGGCTTTCTTTGCCTGTGGGAACAGAGAGATAATTTCACCGCTTCTTTTTCTTCCTTCTGAAATCGTCATCACTGTCTTCTCTTCCTGTTCCGAATTTGACCAGGTAGTGCTTTTCATATAATCTGCAGTTGGAGACGATAACTACCACTTTCACTTTTCTCCCTCTTCACAAAAAGGTTAGATCAGTGGTTGGATCGTGCCTGGATCTAAAGATCCCATGAGTAGGTTCTGCTTGGAGTGTGGATATTTATCTAACAGAAAATGTTCCCTTTGAGAACAAACATCCTCTCCACTAATAACAGCTCATTAAGAGCGAAGCTAATTTAATTCTATAGAAAATTAATAGGATTTTAGAAAAGTAGATGATTCATAGTTAAGGCACCAAGTTGAATGCACCAGTGTCATTCAAGATACGTGGATACACAGGAAGAAATTCTAGCATAATTAAAAATGTTAGAGTATAGCATTCCTGGACTTCCAGGAAGTCCAGAATAAAGGACCTCTATTCAGCATATATGTTTTAAAAAAATAATACAGTCAGGAGCAAGCCCTAGCAATCCTTTATAAAGTCCCTTGCTGATGTAAACAAGCAAGCCAGATTTGCAATAGATTGCAAGAGACTTCACATAGGATCTCTGGCACGGGAGACCTTGATAAACTGCCCGGAGAAAAAAAAGAACAGACGTGGAGACTGGCTTGTAAAAATTAACTCCTCCTGTGCTCACCCCTGACGTGTGCAGAGGGAAGGATCTGGATTAGGTTTGGAGGGTAGCTCCCTAGGGAGAAATGAACATGAGACTAGGAGTGAGAAGTCCTGGATACAATTTGCTTAAAGCCACAGAGGCACGTTTTCCTCATGTGTAAAACGGGGCTAATAATATTCCTGTTTGCAGATCTCACAGGTTTGCTGTATGGAATAAGGAAGCTCAAGAATTTGAGTGCTTGGAAAGACATTAGGTTCTTTCCAAACAGTTAACATTCTTACTGAGGTGAGCGAGAAGGACTGTGGAAAAATCGGTTGTTAGAGCTGAGTGAAAGTTTGAAGACCCCAGGAAAAGGATACCGGTTACACCAGGATAAGTCCAGCAGCGGCATTTCAGCGGAAGAGTCTGTGATCTGCCCTGGGTAGTCGGCGATCTCAGGTTTATGTTGGGTGGTGGCACTTCGGCCTTCTTGGCACAGTGCGCCAGGACACGGGTCAGCCAGGTATTGGCCCCGTGTGTGCTGTGTCCAGTAGTCCCATTTCCTGTGAGGTCACCATACACGCTGCTTTCTCCTCTGCTTTCCTGCCCTTCCTGAGTGCATGACTGCAAATGGGGCTAAGATGTCCCAGTTGTCACCTCATGCAGGTAGACGGGCCAGCAGAGCCTCCACCTGCCACTGGAGAGCCCACCCCTAACTTTGCTCCAGTTACATAAGACTTTGGATTGCGAGGAACTAGTTGTGTGAGCGTTTCGCAAGACGAGCAAACGTTTCTGATAAATTTTAACCTGATAAACGAGCACTGTCTTGCAGTATGGCGAGTATGTGACACCGAACGTCACATGATCACAGCTGAGTCACTGGTCTTCCCTCTCTCCCTCCCTCACTCTCTGTCTCTCTCTGTTTCTCTCTCTCACTCTCTCTGTCTCATTGTGGGATTGTGGGTGATCGTCTCCCATGCTCGAATGCTCAGTCTCAGGCCACGATGTTTGGCAGAAATCAGTGATTTTTCCAAATGTTGGAAGGTGCCCACAACTGGCACCAGTGTATTTTTTGTTACTTCAAAGCACCTATGGACGGTCCTTTGCTTTTCCAGATAAGAGTAAGCTTAGGAATGCTTTGCTTAAGAGTAAGCTTAGGAATGCTTTGCTTCATTCTAGGTCAGGCTGCCTGCAGATATAGACCCTTTCCTCGGCTGTCTTATTGCCAGTTACATTAGCTACAGTATATGATAAGAGTTTATTAATACCGTATTGTAGCCAACACCTGTGCGAATATATACGATGTCCCCCATGCAGAAAGATTCCACTGAGCCAATAGATGACAATGATTCCACTAGTCCTCTCTTTTGTCTCCCTTATAAGGCCACAAAGGTTTTCAAAGATACGTACTGGTTATTTTGTTTATTTATCTTTATATTTTGTATTTGATTATTTTGTCTTATATTACAGTATTATAATCATTTTATATGAATATTTTTGGGTTGTGGAACTAGTCATCTGAGTTTCCATTATTTCTTATGGGGAAATTCATTTTGACATAGAAACGCTTTGGATTACAAGCATGTTTCTGGACCAAAGTATGCTCACAAACCAAGATTTTACTGTATAGCTTCTCCGTGGTCCTGAACATCTGCAGAGGGCACGAGCAGGAAAGGCTCACAAGGGAGAACGGGAAGGGAATGCTGACCCAGGCTGGGACTGTGGTGTTCCTGCAGCTCCGTGGCTTGGCTCCTGACCGGCCTTCTGTCCTACACTCCGCAAGTCTGCAGCCCTGTGAACTGCACACAGCGCTCCTTTCTCTGCAAGCTCCACCTTAGGCTCTTCTCACAGGGGTCTAAGGGAGGGGTGCAGGGTTCGGGGAGGGGCCGGCTCTGTCTTCTGTGCTTCTTGTCTCTGTAGCATCACTTCTTACCCAGGAGCAGTAGTCTCATGGTAGCTCTTATTCAGAAGACTAACTTCAGTTCCCATGGCCCCTCCTCCAAGTCTCTAAACTTTAAAATACCAACATTTCCCCTTATTCCTCATCCCTGAATGTAATAGCTTCCCCTACAGTACTGCCTGGGTGACGGCCCCGGATCTTCTTTCTCCCTCTTAGCTTCTCTAATATAGACAGTGCTTGCTCTCTGCAGAGTCCCCCTAGGCCTGGATTTTAGCTACCACAGTTTAGTTAAATGCATCAATCCCCTAACAACGCAAATTTTACTTACCCTGGTATATTAACTGTGAGTAATCACAACAAAGATATACTTCATTCCTAGCCCTTTAGTCTGCATGTTACTATGTAAGCAACAGATGTACATCATGATCAGTGACCAATCATGTCGTTTATTTCCAGAACCCCCTGGATGATTACTGTGCATCTGTTATTCAGTCCACACACACAAATAGCAAAATACGTGGTGGTGCTGGCTCCCTGTTTCCCAGGGGTAAACCCACGTAACATTTTACGAAAACAGGTCTGGGAAAGAGGGAACTGGCCAGTAAAGATGAAAAGGCAACAAAGAAACAAAACTTGGTACCTCTAGCAGTGAAATTCAAATGAAATATAAATGGAGTTAAGGAAGAAATAGCTGACCATTGAGGAACATTGGCATTGCTGTCCTTTGAGGGACTGTGGATATGTGGCCAGACGAAGTTAATGAGACAAGCTTACCAACACAAATGAGAAAAGTGTATTTGGCTTAAAGAATAAAGATGTCCCAGAGGAAGGGACCCTGGCAAGACACTTCACAGTAAAGAATTTTAGGAGATTTTTTTTTATGACATTGGAAGTTGAGAGCTGATCCAGACTCAGGAAGGAGTATGACAATTTGCCAAGGCACAGAAAAGATGCTTGCTCAGGAGAATAAATTATAGGACCAAAAGAAGCGAGCACTGTTCGAATCATTCTTAGGTTTTTCAAAAATAGAAAAGACCTCATACCTCCATATTTCTAATGCCTTACATTATACTTTAGTAAATAAATATTTTACTCCACTTTTCATTTCCTTACATATTTGTAACAGACAAGAGGTTTTTTTTTATTTTTTTTTAACGTTTATTTATTTTTGAGACAGAGAGAGACAGAGCATGAACGGGGGAGGGTCAGAGAGAGGGAGACACAGAATCCGAAGCAGGCTCCAGGCTCTGAGTGGTCAGCACAGAGCCCGACGCGGGGCTCGAACTCACAAACCGTGAGATCATGACCTGAGCCGAAGTCGGACGCCCAACCGACTGAACCACCCAGGCGCCCCCAGATAAGAGTTTTTAATACTTTAATGAAGATTTCTAAAGTTCATAGCACAATTACAATTTTTCTCATTGATTATTGACATTTTTCTGCATGGTTGCGGCTCGCGTCATTATTTTTGTAATCCCCGACTACCACACAGAGCAAACACTGCTTGTATCCGGTTCATAATTCTTTGTAGTAAATTCTGTCTATGTAAGGTGTGGATTCTGTTCTTTGACTGCTGGACAGATATACCAGCCTATTAGAAATCCTTCTGTCTCCTGACATTTTCCTGCCTTTTCACTGTGAGTTAGTAGGAAAGAGCCGTGGATGAAAAGACATGTTGAAACCTAAGTTCTATTGGTTTCCTGCACATAAGTCATTTATCCTCTCTGAATTCCCATTGCCTCACATAAAAATAAAATAGACAATAAAATCAGATACCATAAAATTTGTTGTGAGAATCCAATGACACATATGGGTGAAAGGTACATATATTATTAGTAAGGTACTGAGGTAGGCTGATAATTTCCAAAAAATGTCCGTATCTTAATCCCCAGAACCTGTGCTTATAACTGTACATGGCACAGGGGACTTTACAGATGTGAGTAGCTAAGGATATCAAGATGGGAAGATTATTCTGAATTATCTGGGTGGGTCTTAGATAGAATCATAAATGTTTCTACAAGAAGGCTAAGTAGAAGGATTTGACTATAAAAGAGGAGAAGATGATCTAACACAGGAAGCAGACCCTGGAGCGATGTGCTTTGAAGACAGAAAAAGTGGCCACAGGCCAAGAAATACAAATGACCACTAACGGCTGAAAAAAGCAAGGGAATAGAGTCTTCCCCAAAACCTCTGGAATGAACCAGCCCTGCTGACACCATAGCTTTGGCTCAGTGAAATTCATTTTGGAATTGTGGCCTCTAGACCTGTCAGAGAAAAAAAAAATTATCTTGTTTTAAGCAACCGAACAGGTGATAATTTGTTATAGCAGCAATAGGAAACTAATACATCTACAAGCACAGAATCACCTTTGCCCTCAGTGAAACTGCTAACATAGCCCTTTCTCACTTAGGGTTTTCCTTGGCTTCCTCCTTATCAGAATTGAGCCCCTTAGGAAGCATTGGGGGTGCTAAGTTGGAGGAAGAAAGACAGCTATGCTTGTTCCTCGTTTGTCAAGTAGAAGCAAGGAAGGCAAAATCCTGTCTTCTGCATACATCCATCTAACCTCCACATCATGCTGTGTCCGAATCTAGCCTCCTGGATTCTCCCCAGTGGAGAGAAATGTTTTCTTTTTGTACATCTTTTGCCAGAAAGATGAAAGTAAACCATTTGAGCCTTTCTTCTTGGATTCCATTTCAATGTATTATGCATAGTGAGAAAAGCCCTTGGGCCTGCCCTCCCGAGTAACTCGATGAGAACCGTCTCCGGAGAAAAGAGTGTTCTGACAAGTCGTATGTGGGCTGAGCTTTGGGATCCATAATACGGCAAGCTTGCTAAGTAGCTGGATTGGCACGCATGCATCACCGGTACTGAACGGGTGGTATATTCGCCTCAGTGGCCCACAGAATGTCAACTCCTGCCTTTGTCCCAAGTTTTGATCTCTGCCGTGTAGTCACCTGCTTGTTGTCATTGTTGATAGACATAGAAATGTTTTAAAGAACAAAAACAAATGTCAGTGATGCTCTAGTAGGTATATCATTGCCCACCTAGTTATGTCCAGAACTGGGAACCAGCCAGTACATTGCCTACTGTCTTTACAGGAGGAATCTAGTATTATGGGGATAAGTTCTAACATGTGTGATTTTCAATAGGATGCAAATCATGCTTGCTTCTAGATAGATTGGTTCAAGCTATAAGGGAAGTTTCTCTAGCATTACCCTTACTTGTCATGCCTTGATGGCCTCACTTGGTCCCCAGTTTTGTTAGCTTGGGTGTGTCTCAGTGGAGGGCTATGAAAGGCAATATGCTAAAGGGAATGGCCAAAAGTCTTGGTGTTAATGCTCCCTAGAATATTCCCTAAGAGAGCTTAGCAAAATCCAATCTTAAAGTTATCATAGGTGCAAGTGGAGGGACAGGCTGACATTTTATGTTCCTCACGCGAACATACGCATACACAAGGTCATACGCAACGTCACCTTACCTTAGTATTTTTGCTTAAAATATCTAAAAGTAGGGGTACCTGTGTGGCTCGGTTGGTCAAGCGTCCGACTTCAGGTCATGATCTCACGGTTCCTGGGTTCAAGCCCCTTTTTAGGCTCTCTGCTCTTGGAGTGGAGCCTGCTTTGGATCCTCTGTTGCCCCTCTCTCTCTGCCCCTCCCCCACTTGCATGCAGTCTGTCTCAAAAATAATCATTTTTTTAAAAATGTTTAAAAGTAGTATAATTATGAGGAGTCAATAAAATAAATACAGAATATGTGGCAGTCTGCAAGACAGTCGTTGGACTCTTCACAAAAGTCAGTGTCATGAAAAGGAAAAAAGGCAGGAGTACATAGAGATTTTCTAGGTTAAAAGAGACTAAAGAAATATAACCAAATATGGTGTATTTGGATCCTAGGTTTAAAACAAACAAACGAACAAATGTGCTATAAACGTGCTACCTCGGGGATGATAACTTGATTAGATCCTGAGTTTAAAACAAACTAACAAAAGCAAGCAAACTTGCCATAAAATCTATCTTGGGGATGATTGGCGGAATTTAAATGTAGACAGCACCTTAAATAATGTAGAATAAATGTGAATTTACTGGGTGAGATAGAAAATTGTTCATATTCCTAGGATACATAAACTGAAATGTTTAGCAGTGAGGTATAATATCAGCTCTTTTCTTTCATACACCTTCAGTAATTAAATATAATTTAATAAAAAAGTAGCTCAAAATGTTAACAACTGCAGAATCTTGGTAAAGAGTGCATGAGTGTTCATTGCACTATTTCTCAACTTTTCTATAGATGTGATATTTTTTAAATAATTAGGAGTTTAAATGGTCTTAAGTTATCAAAAATATTCCAGGAACTGTAGCAATTTACTTCTTTATTCTTTGAACATCTAGACACAATTTTAAAATTATATTTCAAGTCCTCTTGTCTACCAGTTTTCAATAAGATAATAGTAGTGAAAATAGTGAAAATAGCCCTGATTGTACCTTACAATGCATAGCTCTCTAGTGTTCAGAAGATGTTAATGAATGTAACTTGGCCACTTAAGACAAAGATCTTCATTATAGACAAAAACCAGTTGCCCAGCAAACCCAGTTCTTGTCCCCTCTCTTCACTTGGCTTTGGTGATGCCTGGTTTTCTTTTCTTTTCTTCTTCTTTTTTTTTTTTTTGATTTTTACATTTTATTTATTTTTGATAGAGAGAGAGACAGAGAGAGAGAGAGAGAGAGAGAGAGAGAGAGAGAGAGAGAGAGACAGAGCACAAGTTGGGGAGGGACAGAGAGAGAAGGAGACACAGAATCTGAAGCAGGCTCCAGGCTCCGAGCTGTCAGCATAGAGCCCGAGCAGGGTTCCAACTCACAAACCGCGAGATCATGACCTGAGCTGAAGTCGGACGCTTAGCCAACTGAGCCACCCAGGTGCCCCAGTGATGCCTGGTTTTCTTACACAATCACTCACCCAACATGGGAGCCTAGCCCTGACACAGTATAAGCCCTGACCCTCTGATTGTGTCTGCTCCCCAAATCCTGGAATTCTTATTCACAAGTATACCATGGATTATGTTTGACTGGGTTGGTGGGGAGGATTTTAGCTGCTTAAAGGAGACTGCTGAGTGGCTAAGTGTCTGACTTTGGCTCAGGTCATGATCTCACAGTTCATGGGTTTGAGCCCCGTGTCAGGCTCTGTGCTGACAGCACAGAGCCTGAAGCCTGCTTCGAATTCTGTGTCTCCCTTGCTCTCTGCCTCTTCCCTGCTCACGCTGTCTGACTGTCTCTCTCTCTCTCTCTCTCTCTCTCTCTCTCTCTCAAAAATAAAATAAACATTAAAGAAAATTTAAAAGGAGACTGCTGTCCCAAACTAATTAACAGTGGATGTGTTTTCCATCAGCAAAAATATGGTTAGTGAGTACTGCATAGATTGCAAAATTGTTGATCTTCGGGGACCTGAAAAGGCAGGAAAAGAAAAGAACTTAAAAAAAAAAGTAATAAGCACTTTTCAGGACCTTTTTGTTATGATTATTGGGGAAATTCAACATCCACATTCCAGGACTTCGAAATCCTAGAGTATATAGAACTCCTTAAAGTCAGAGAGAATTTGATAATTGCATAGCTCCGGGAGATATAGACGAAGGTTACTGCAAAGGAATATCTTGTATTGAACTGGACAGTGACAGAGGCATGGTTTGCTAACAGCAGGCCTTCGGACCACACATGCATAGTAGGGGTATTGTTTTCATAGAGACCAAAAAAGCAAGCAAGAAATAGGAAGGCCCTCAGTCCTCAGGCTTGCCATAACAACTCTTAAGTGAAGTTGTGTGGAGAAGTCCTATACTGTGTACCTACTAACTAACTGAAAACACACACGCACACACAGACACGAACACAGTTCACTACATTGTTAATTAGGTAATAATCACCAAGGCGAGGTATAACACCCATACAACACTTATAGATCAGTCCGAGAGCCTGGCAAGTCCATAGAAGGTTAAATTGTAGACTGACCTGAGATCTGAAATATCCATGGGCAATATGGTGTAGACTAAGAACTATCACATTCAACACTGTTACATCCCTGCAGGAACTTGCTACCAATCATAGGAATTTCGTAGTCAGCCTCAACCCCCACCGTGAAAGTGAACAGACCCACTTGCCCTTAGAGAAAGCCTTGTCTGGGTAGCAGAGGCTTCAGTTTTACTAGAGAGGAACCTAAGGAGACTGGGAAAATATTAATAATATTTATTGAGGATTTACCAGGAAACAGACCCTGTGCTAAGAGATTTCTCTGCAGACCTCCTCTAACCCTTACAACAACCCAGCGAGGCAGGCACTCTGATTTTATTTATTTTGCAGGCAGATGGCTGAGGATTCAAGAAATCAGGCCACTTGCTCAAGTTCACACGGACAGCAAGTAGCAAAGCCAGGACTGAAACCTGCTTAATGTGCTTTCAGAACCTGTGCTTTTAAACATTCCTGCTGACTCTTTCAAGCAGGAGACAGAAGCATAGTAATTCTGTAACAGAGGACAACCCCTTTCACACAGTTCTTCGGACTTTATGAAATGCTTTGAAAATCGTATTTCCATTTTTTTAAGTTTATACATTTACTTTGAGGAAGGGGGAGGGGCAGAGAGAGAGGGAGAGAAAGAATCCCAAGCAGGCTTTGCATTGTCAGCTCAGAGCCCGACGTGGGGCTCTAACTCATGAATCTTGAGATCACGACCTGAGCCAAAACCAGGAGTCGGACTCTTAGCTGCCTGAACCACCCAGGCTCATATTTCAGATGACCATCACAAGAATGCCAAGAATGCCATGGAGTTGTCTGTGTCTGTAAAAAGTGGAACCTCACCGTGGGCAGGACTGTCTGAGCCCAAGAGCAGTTCTGGGGCATCCCACGCCAGTGTCCCCTGTGTCCCCACCCTGTGGGTGGCACCAGCTCCTTTTGCACAGTTGCACAGTTCTTTACGAGTGCTGCATTCTCTCCTTAGCCTTATCCCCCAGAAATACAAGTACAAATGGAGGACCGGCTGCTTCTCTCAAAGCTGCCTTATTCGCCATCTATGTCAGACTTGACCCTGCCCTGAAGCTATGCGCTGCACGGTTTTTTCTGATCATCTTCCTTCTTTCCATTGATCCTGTTGGTGACTTCAGTTAAACAGGAGCATTGGCTCTCTGATTTCAGGAAATCTCTCTCTCTCCTTCAGCATTTATCAGCCCCCATTCCCTAATTAGAAGAGGGTAGGCGGGAAAACATCCACAAAGCCTGTAGTGCAATACAAATTATCTGCGCCTTTCAGATGTTTGTTTTGCCAATTACCTGCCAACAACGCGATCTCTTTTGTGCTTGGCAGAAGGTTTTTGACTCCACTTTTGCAGCCAGAATTGCTTGATAAGGTTGCTAGAGGTTAGCAGAACCAGGGAGACTGGCCTTTTCCAAAACTGCATGGCTTTGGGGCAGCTGTGGCAGAAATCGAGTGAAGGACTCAAGGGAAGGAGACCCAGTGTGGTCACAAAGAGTGAGAAAGAGAAATTTTACTGCAGTGTTTACCAGCTAGACGCATCTGGAAGGATGTCAGAATTTACTACGGAACTAACTAGTGGGGACAAGGTGATAACTGAATTGTGTTTATGGGTTGCGGGTGGGTAACAATGAATGAATGGGTATCTGAACAATGCAGGGACAAACATCAGTTAATCACTGATAATGATGTGTGCTTTCATGTGCATGGATTCTCCCCATGGGTCCATGAGATCATAAATTATTTCAGTTTTATAGATGCGGAAACTGAGGTTCTAAATGGTTGAGATTCTTGCCCAAGATGATCTGGCCAGAACCTGGAGACTTTGTGAATATGAATTTCTATTGCTTTGCGTTGTTTAAAAATGTACCTGGGATTTGGTTTTTATTTCGGTCTGGTGAGGTTAACAGATTAGGAGATAATTACCATTGAAAAGATGGGGTCTGCCATAGTTCCCAAGAGGAAGGGGCATGTCATGCCACCCAGGCCCAGTGAGGAAACACCAGGTTTGGTTAGAAACGGAAGGAAGGGAAAGCATGGATACAATGCTTCATTGTGGTGGTTGTCGTAAGGGATGGGTGCAGCAGGGTAAGCCCCTGAGCAGGTTTAAGATTGGATAGTTTGAATAATTTTGGAGCCTCTGGGCTATTGGTGGTCTCCAGCTGTGTGGTACTGAACCCCAGGGTGACTGAAAGCAGAGAGATCACATCCTGGATTGCAGGAAGCAGGTGGGTGGGTGGTTTGTATATGAAAGGTACGTGCACTGGGTGGGCAAATTGTTCTCTCTAGGAATTAGCTAACCTTGAGAGGGGAGGTCCCTTCCCAGGTCCCCAGGGCGTAAAATATCAAATAATTATAAAACATAGAAAATAAAGGTAGGAAAAAAAGAAAGAAAGAAAGAAAATAAAGGTAGAATTTATCGTTTCTGTATCTGGGATTAGGAGTGCCAAACAACTTAAATTCTGGAAGTCTAGGTGGTGTTCTTCTGAAATTCAGTTAAAAACTGACCTGAAACTCTAGGCATTTTTAAATATCTCAAATGTCGTGTGTGTGTGCGCGCACACGCGCGTGTGTCTGTTGGGTTCATTCCAAAGCAAAAACCTGTATCCCTGGCTGTGGTCTTGCTACCTCTCCATTTCTACGGAAACATCTCCCCTCTCTAGGAGGTAACCTCCTAACGTGCATTGCAGTTGCCTGTTGATGTGGCCACTATACGGCCTGTGTGTTACCTGGGTGCCCAGTTTCCTCTGAAACTTCAGAGGCCACGATTATTTATGAACACAAGGTGTCTTATCCTTGCCTTCTCCATTTTTGGATGCATCACTGTCAGTAGGCAGAAACCTCCTCTTTGGTGTTCCTGCGTGCCTATTACCAAATAACCATCATGCTAACACTAATGAAAATATCTGGGTTGTCTTGAGCATTTACTCTGTGCCTGGCAGGATGCTAATTACTTTATATTCATTTGTGATCTCATGCTTGCAACAACCCTGTGAGATAAATATTATTAGTCCTAGCTTTGAGATGAGGAAATCAGAGCAGGAGAAAGGTAAAGAAATCACTGAAACTAGTAGGACTGTACCTAATTCATTCCCAGCTGCAACTCTAGCTCTATCTGATATCAATATCAAAGCTTTTCACCATTGGTTCTATTGCCTTTTCAATCTTCGGTGTACATTTTTCTGGTAGGTTAAGGTACCGCCTATTTATATCTGCGAGGGCCATAGTTTCCCTGATAGTAGTGCCTCAACAAATCCCCAAACCAAGTATGCTTTTTATTGGTGGTGTAGAATTCAGGGACAGAACCTTGGGCTCTAAGAATGCGAAGGGAAAGGACTGTTCTAGTCTGGGTGGAAAGGAATTGAGATGATAGCCTTAGAGGAATATCAAACAAAGAGGATTGGAGTTTATCATGGAGTCCCAAAACAGGGATTCAGTTACCACAAATGAGGGCCATGGTGGAGCTTGGGAGTGGAAGAACAAAGGGGAAGGTCAGCAGCGAAGGCTGGTGTGAGGCCAGCGCCAGGCCAGCTGTTGGTCCAGAGGGAGGCAGAGACTGAAAGCTCCTCTGGCCTTGTTAGAAATCTGGAATGTTCCTGGGTCCTGGCTGGGACTTAAGTATTCCAACTTAAGAGTGTAGGGTAAGCAGAGGTCTAGAGTCAGGGAGACCTCCAGAATATGCACTGCAAATACTTGGTCGCTTGTCTTAATATTCTGCCATTAGGGTACCACTAACATCAGAATGCCAGAGCTCAGCACTGTGTGTGGAAATAGAAGGGGGACTCTTGTGTTTGTGCTTTAAAGGATGAGTATTGAAAGATGATGCCATATATGTGCATTCTTTTTTTTTAATGTTTATTTTGGGGAGACAGAGAGACAGAATGCAAGCAGGGGAGGGGCAGAGAGAGAAGGAAAAACAGAATCTGAAGCAGGCTCCAGGCTCCAAGCTGTCAGCACAGAGCCCAATGTGGAGCTCGAACCCACAAAGCGCAGGATCATGACCTGGGCTGAAGTTGGACGCTTAACCAGCTGAGCCACCCAGGTGCTCCGGTACATGTGTATTCTTAAACAAATTCCCTGCTTTGCTTGAATTTCCCCCCATTGCAACCATTTCTTTGGAGCGAGGCACTTTTTCTGACATCTTAAAATGATATACTTACTTGGCAGGAGTGAGAGGTCAACCTGTTGGCACCCATTTTGATGATCCATGAGCTCTGTGAAAGGGTATAACAGTGGGGAGTTGGGGTTAGCCTCCCTCCCAGAGATAGGGACCCAAGGACACAATTAAACCACAGTGCAGTAAACTTTGTTGAGAATGCCATGCTACAGTACCACCAGCTAAGGCCCAGGAAGGCTGCCACCAGTGGAAATGTCAGTGACCGGGGAGGGTGGATGGGTGCAAGGAAAAGATGGCCACCCATTGCATACCTTTCACGCGTTCATCATGTTACATTTCCCATCTCTTGTTTAGATTGCAAAGTAGGTATCCTAGTCCCTTCTGTTAGTTTTGAAGAAATTGAGGCTCAGCAAGTTAAAATAATGATCCAAGGCCCCAGCTGATTGGTGGTGGAGCTAGAATGAAAACCCAGATCTGTCTGATCCCAAAGCCCATGTTCTTTTCCACTGTGGCCCAGTGTAGGAAATGCTAAAGGTAAACTTGTCTTTCCAGATTTTCCCTGGAGCCTTCCCCCATGACAACCAGAATTGAGATCTGTCTGCAAAGTGGGTCTTTTGCCGTATGCCGTGTTCCCAGGCTCTGCCTCCAGTCACTGTGGACAATCGGGTTACTTGATAGCACTCCACAGGGGCCAACACTCAGTTCGCTATTTTGGAATGCCAAATGCTTTCCTTCATTTTCCAATTGCTTTTCTGTTTAAAAAGCAACATGAAAAGCTTTTTAAGCTTCAAAAATGACCGCAGGGAGACTCGTACATGCCATGTTGGACCGTGACTATTGAGAAACAAATGTCTGTTTTTATTTTTAAATGTTCCTTCAACTCACGAAGACGTTTAAGAAACAGGAATGAAGCTTTTAAAACATCCTACTTCTCCCTGGAGTGATCTGTTCTCTGTAGAGCAAGGGCCAAATGGTACTCACAGAGAATTACCATGGCTGGCGTCTGCAGCCCAATGGGTAGCCTCAGGATGGTGAGGGCCTTGTTAGGGTCTTCCGTTAGCATGAATCCCCTGAGACCCTCAAACGGACTAGCATCCATCCTGGCCCACATAGTCCACATCTGTAGCCGTTTATGAAGGGCTTTACTACGTCTCCACTACTCCAGGCTTCAACCTATAGGTATGAAGAAGTTGACCTGATTAATTATGTATAGACATTGAGATGATGTTGTATTGACTTTTCCTCTGTGTCTTATATGGGGAGCCTCTGGAGGAAATGCGGCCCAGGACAAGTTTTTATGACAAATGAATCTGGGAGACACTGAAACCCAAAGCGCGGTTGTAAGGTCAAAGATCCCACTGTACTGTGGACGGGTTGAATAAGAAAATTATTCATAGTTCGAACACTGATTTTAAGTCAGGAAGCATTGTGAGGCAAGAAGAATTCCACACAAAGATTTCAAGCCAGTTCCTAACACATACTTGGTAAGCCCCAGATAGCTATTTTTGTTTTGTTTCACAGTTTAAGCAAAATCTTTTCAGCTACTTTCAAGCCTGAGAGACTGGGAGGGATAGCATTTCCTTTGTTTACCATTAGGACGCAGAGGAACTCATGTTTTCTTCCCAGTGTAACTCGGGAGAAATGAAACTTCATTTCCAAAGTAGTCAGAAGAAAAGGTACATTCTTTGATCATGAGATTAAAGTCTCAAAGAAGAGTTGACTACTTCAAAAAATTACTTAGAGGTTCAAATGCAGCAATCCGTTTTTATAACTTCAGCTTCATCAAGGATGCCAGACTCCAGCTATCTGCCACTTTCATTTATGTCTCACTGGGTGACCTTGAACACTTCAGTGCCTCTGTTTTTTTGTTGTGTTTTTTTTTTTTTTCCTACAAATACTGGTATAACAGCTAAGCTTCAGACTGATGGATTTGACTATTTCGATGAATACCATTACTTGGCAAAACTCCTCAAATGAAAAATGTCGGTAGAACCAGAGAATTAGAAAACATATAACGAAGACCCAAGTTGGTCTGGATATTTTTGCCTATCCCACGCTTCTTTTCCATTTAACTGTTGACTTTCTCCTCTCTGATTGCCTCTTGCAGACTCTGGGAGAGCATCACGGATACCTAGGACTAGATCAGCTCAGCAGTAGTAAATTGGAGGAAGGAGGGAGTTCTAAGCAAATGTCTCACGCAACAAAATGTCTGACTTTCACGTAAACTGACAGGGCATTCCAGAGGGACAGATTAAAGAAGCAACACGGGCAACGCTGAGGCCCAGGGTGACAAATAAGTCTCCCTTCTGCTGCCTACTCCGTTCAGTCGGTGTATAAGCCCAGAATGCTAGCTAGCTTGAGAAGGAATCTGAGGTTGCCCCATGCTGTGAGAAAGCATGCTGTGATTGATTAGTGTCTGACCTGGACATGGATGGAAGACAATGTAATAGAATATCTCAAAAATAACTCTGTCTCTCTGCAAAGACTATGCATCTTCTATGCCAGCTGCCCATCTGGTGACCAGCTTTGTGAGCCAGGGGAAGAACAACCCCATCTCTGGGCCCCGGGGTCCGCTTTGCACAAATGGACTTGCGCAATGCTTATTCACAGGGCTCTGTAAGGATTTTGTGAGATAACTGTATGGCAAAGTTCACAAAACTGTGCAGCTGCAGATAATACTTAATACGGTACCAGCATATAACATAAGGGATGGTCAAAAAAATAAAAATAAAAATAAGAAAAAATGTATAAGGGATGGTCATCTTCATAGTACTTGTCTCATGGGAATACTGCTGTCTGCGTGTTGACTCATTCCGGGACACTGAGGTCAAAATCAATCAATTCTGAGCATTTGACTGCCTTCAAAGAGTGCTGTAAAGTCACTTTTATGGAATTCCTCCTATGAAATGCTTCCCTCAGTGAAGTCTGTGAGAGAGCAGTCTTTTCCCCCTGGCAGCCGTCTAAAGTGCCTGAGTTCCCTGCTGTAACTAATGTTCCTCCAGGGGTCATAGATGGCTGAAAATGTGAACTTTCCTTTTGCAATAACATTGGTTTTGCCCTAACATGCTGTAAAAAAAAAGTTTTATTAAAAATAAGCAACATTTTCTATGCATATCTCCAAATCCACCGCATTTGCATGTATGTGGTTTTCTGTAAGCTTTTTTCCATCCTTGAAATCGTAAAAATGCTCAAGCTAATGCAAAAATATGGAACCAATTTCACTGGAAGCCATTACTAGAATGGTCCTCCTTCGTACATTTGTCAATTGAATATGTTTTCAGAAGTGCCTGTGGACCGCATTGTGAAGGTTATTAACTCACATTGCTGAATGGCAAGTCATGAGAGTATTACCAACTCCCCTCCCCCACTTCTTTTTACTTATATATCATATCTTTACTTTTTTCAAACACAGGGGGACAGAGTTTTATAAATAATAGTGAATTCATCATTTTTCACAATTTAAGCAGAGCTATTTATCACTTAGATTTCATTCTCAAAGCTGAAAACATAAACATAGCAAAAAGTTGAATTTCCATGCCCACAGAATGCCGTTAATTCATCCCCATTAGATGGCTGTTGTTAAAAATGGGAAATAACAAGTGTTGCTGAGGATGTGGAGAAATTGGAGTCCCTGTACGTTGCTGGTGGGAAAGTAAAAATGTCACAGCCACTGAGGAAGACAGTGTGGCATTTCCTCAAAAAGGTAAACAGAAAAAGGGGCACTTGAGTGGCTTAGTCGGTTAAGCGTCCGACTTCAGCTCGGGTCATGATCTCACAGTTTGAGAGTTTGAGCCCCACATAAGACTCTGTGCTGACAGCTCACAGCCTGGAGCGTGTTTTCCATTCTGTGTGTCCCTCTCCCTCTCTGCCCCTTCCCCACTCGTGCTCTGTCTCTTTCTCTCTGTCTCTCAAAAATAAGTAAACATTAATTTTTTTTTTTACAGTAAACAGCATTACCTTATCCAGCAATTCCATTCTTAGGTATATGTCCAAAAGAATTGCAAGCAGGGACTCAAACAGAGACTTCTTCTGAGACCAAGCTTCGCAGCAATACTATTCACAACAGGCAAGAAATGGAAACAACACAAATGTCTACCAACAACAGTAAATGAATAGATAGGCAAAATGTGGTATATCCATACAATGGCATGTTATTCAGGTTTTTTTTTTTTTATTTAAATCCATGTTAGTTAACATATAGTGTAATAATGGTTTCAGGAGTAGAATTTAGAGATTCATCCTTTGCGTGTAACATCCAGTGTTCTTCCCAACAAGTGCCCTTCTTTTTTTTTAAATATTTTTAATGTTTATTTATTTTTGAAAGAGAGAGGCAGAGCGTGAGCAGGGGAGGGGCAGAGAGAGAGGGAGACACAGAATCTGAAGCAGGCTGCAGGCTCTGAGCTGTCAGCACAGAGCCCGACGCGGGGCTCGAACTCAAGAGCCTCGAGATCATGACCTGAGCCGAAGTCGGCTGCTTAACCGACTGAGCCACTCAGATGCCCCAACAAGTGCCCTTCTTAATGCCCATCGCCTATTTAGTCCACCCCCAACCCCCGAACACCCCTCTAGCAACCCTCAGTTTGTTCTCTGTATTTAAGAGTCTCTTACGGTTTGCTTCCCTCTGTTTTGCTATTCAGCTTTCAAAGGGAATGAAATTGTTATGCATGTGTGAAACTTGAAAACCTTAGGCTGGGTGAAAGCAGCCAGACACAAAGGTTACACACTGTATGATTCCACTTCTCTGAGGCCCCTAGAATAGACAAGTCCATAGAGCTATAAAGTTAAAGAGAGATTGCTATCGGCTGGGGGCAGAGGAGATGGAGAGTTATTATTTAAGGGGTACAGTGTTTCTGTTCAGGATGATGAAGAAGTCCTGGAAATGGGAAATGGTGACGGTCGCACAGCGTCATGTGATGTAATGCTGCGGAATTGTATACTTGAACGTGGTTAAAATAGCAAATTTTATATATATATATTTTTAGCACAATACAAAAATTAAAACTAATGATTTCTGAAGGTAGACTGTGTGCCTTGTAGAACTTAATAAGTGAAACTTGCAAAAGTCATCCATGTATTTTTTAAAAACAACATCAAGATTTATAAATGAAAATCAACATTTAACTAAAAAATTTGTAATTGGGGCGCCTGGGTGGCGCAGTTGGTTGAGCGTCCGACTTCAGCCAGGTCACGATCTCGCGGTCCGTGAGTTCGAGCCCCGCGTCAGGCTCTGGGCTGATGGCTCAGAGCCTGGAGCCTGTTTCCGATTCTGTGTCTCCCTCTCTCTCTGCCCCTCCCCCGCTCATGCTCTGTCTCTCTCTGTCCCAAAAATAAATAAACGTTGAAAAAAAAAGTTTTGTAATGCTGGGCACCTGGGTGGCTTACTCAGTGGCAGATTTCAGCTCAGGTCATGATCTTGCGTTTCATGGGTTGGAGCCCCGCATTGGGCTCTGTGCTTGCAGCTCAGAGCCTGGAGCCTGCTTCAGATTCTGTGTCTCCCTCTCTCCTTGCCTCTCCCCTGCTTGCTCTCTCTCTCTCTCTCTGTCTCAAAAATAAATAAACCTTAAAAATTTAAAAAAAAATTCATAATGCCACTAATTCCACAGTCCCTTTTCAGTGTTCCTCTCCCCAAATATTTATTGACTGTTGATGTTGTGGCAAACATACTATCTGGAGCTGGAAACAGAGCAGTGTTGAAACCACGGTACCTAACCTAGAGGTAACTTTAAGGAACACAGTGGTAGGGAAGACAAACATATGAGTCCATCATCCCAATATATTATAAACATGTTGATAGAGTCATTTATGTAGAAGTATGTGCCAAAATAAATAGCCCAGATTTGAGGTTAGTCCGAGAAGACTTCCCAGAAGGGACATTCTTCCTGAGACTTGAAGAGCAAATAAGAGTTTGCCAAGAGACCAGGGGAGTCAGGGAGAGAGTGTCCTGGGTAGAGAGGACACATCAGATAAGACACTGCAACCTTGGCGCAGGAGGCCCAAGACTATGGCAGGTGAATTTCGAAACACAAGCAGGTGCCAGATCACAGAAGCCCATGAATAGCTTATTAAAGAAAAATGAGTTTGGGGCGCCTGGGTGGCGCAGTCGGTTAAGCGTCCGACTTCAGCCAGGTCACGATCTCGCGGTCCGTGAGTTCGAGCCCCGCGTCAGGCTCTGGGCTGATGGCTCAGAGCCTGGAGCCTGTTTCCGATTCTGTGTCTCCCTCTCTCTCTGCCCCTCCCCTGTTCATGCTCTGTCTCTCTCTGTCCCAAAAATAAATAAACGTTGAAAAAAAAAAAAGAATAATGAGTTTATCCTAAACTGCGTGCATTCTTTGGGAATTTAAAGTAATCTCTGCACCCAACGTGGAGCTTGAACTCACAACCTTGAGATCAAGAGTTGAGTGCTCTGTAGGGGCACCTGGGTGACTCCGTCGTTAAAGCCTCTGACTCTTGGTTTTGGTTCAGTCATGATCTCTCAGTTGGTGAGTTCAAGCCCCACATCGGGCTCTGCGCTGGCAGTGCAGAACCTGCTTGGGGTTCTCTTTGTCTCTCTCCCCTCCCCCAGTCACTCACTGTGTGTGTGTGTGTCTCAAAATAAATAAACATTTTTTTAAACAAAGATTCATGTTTTGGAAGTAGTATTCTGTCTTCAGATGAGGGTGGATTGGGTAAGCGTTAAGATGGGAGCCAGAATGATTAGATGATATTCCAAGTCCAATTTGTTATTTCAGGAAAATCCATTGAATGTCTCTTATGTGTGAAGCACTTTTCTAGACGCTGGGAATAGCAGTAAACGAAACAAAACAAAATCCCTTCCCTTGTGGAGCTAATGGAGAGAAACAAAATAAACACAATAAATCTAATCTAATAAGGCATGAGACTTTTCTCTCCCTTAAAGCCTTCACTTAACTAGAAAGACAAACATGGTACCAGGTAAAAATAAGACTTTGTGGGAAACACTGATGTTTTCTGGATTTTTCCCTCCTCATAGTAGGAAGATTTATCTCAAAGACAGAGTTATAACTGTTCCTTTTGAATTACTGTTGCCTACATCTATGTGAGTTCAAGCCATATTGGGAAGTATTTGAGATAATAACAGGAAAGGCATTCTTAATAATGTAAATTGTCTTCCACTTAAAGGAGTCCATTAGTCTCTCTGTGGTTTTACCCTTACTGAGTATCTTTGTAAAAATGAAGGTCATTTCTTTTCTTTGGTTTGGACATTCCAGGTTTGGTTCACTTGAAGACTGGAGAGTGTTGTTCATGAGTGATGGGCCATAGGTTCTTCAGGATTCTGGGGAGGGTCTAGCCTAGACCTTTCTATTTACCTATTTCTGTGCCTATCATGATTGTCCATCTGATGTATATGATTCGAGGAAGACCAAAAAGATTCTTGTCTGCAGATTCACATTGTCTATGGTGATCTTTTTATAGCCATCTTTCATTATTCCGAGTAGACTCCCACTCAGTAAAGCTCACATTCCCCCTTACTCAGTTGATATTCTATCCAGCCTCCTTGTTATTATTGTACATCCATTTGTAAGCCCTCACAGCCCATGGCATTGCTCGGGTGGCTTTCGTTATTATTCATCTACACTCTGCAAAACCACTTCCTCTTCTCCTTGGTACTGAGGTTTTTCACACATTTCAGGATGTGTATATTATAATGTACACATTTGAAGTGTTCCTCCAACTAAAGAACTATTAAGACAGTATGGGGAAAGGCTTTAATAGAGGCTGTGAATTCTCCTTCTTGCTCCTTCTCATTCCTATGGCTTTTTCTGCTCCATAGGGTTCGTTTTTTTGCTGGTTAAACTCATGGAAGAGAAATAGTTCTTAACAGGAGAGAGATTGGGGCTGTAGGAGTAAAGTGGAGGGCTGGCTGAGGGGAAGCTTGTCGTCAGTGCAACCCCACCCACTCTGTGTACTTCTTTTTTTTCTGGAAGCCCATGCTTCTTGCTGTCACCTGAGCACTGACAGGGTGTGCTGTGGTATGCTCTTCCCAGAAGGTCCTCCTGGTCAGTGTTTCTCTCGTCTCTCTCCCAGCAGACCTCATGAATATTGTTTCACATGTCTTAGAATCTTCCTCTTATCCTGCAGGCTACTTCCAGTTACATTTTTTAATTGCTGACAACGGACTATTGAATTAACACTCTTGTATAAGCTTTGTGTGCATAGATCATCAGCGCCAGAGTCCAAGCAAGTTATAATCATATTTGGTTAATTGTTACAGAAGAGAAACTACCAAAGAGAGGTTTGTTTTGTCAGGTTGGCCTTTTTGCTTCTCATCATCAAACAACTGGGACCCCCTTTCTCTGCCTCTCGGAAAGTCCGGCACAATCCAGGACCCAGGAAAAAAACATGTACAGAGATGGCACTCTCATTGGTTTTATTGTGTTTGTGTTTTCCAGCTCAGGTTCAAAAGGAAGACTTCTAAATTGGCCAAGTTTGTTTATTTAAATGAGAGGTCCAAAAGAGCCGAAAAAAATAATGACAGAGAAGTCAGGAAGATCACGGGTCAATAGCATAAAACACAAGTACTAAGGAATGCACAGTACAGATTCTAAATCAAAAGGTCAATGATGGTGAATTTGCAGGCATCGATAGCCAGGTGTGACTAACTTCCTGAGCTTTGGTGTCAGACAGATTTGGCTAAATTTCATGCTCTTTCCCTTTATTGACTCTGTGGCCTTGGACAAATTCCTTAATCTCAGGTCTCTCCTCTATAAAACAGACATCACAATACTCCATTCTCAGTGTAGTTTGAGGACTTCATATGATGTTCATAAAATACTTAGCCAATACCCTAGAATATACAGACACTGAGGAAATGATAACTCTTATACGTATTGAAATTTTTGATACAAAATAGGGTGTAGATATGTTTATGTTACTTGGATTTCACCGAAACTATAAACTTCATTGAAGAGTAGCTCTCTACACCTTTTCTTTTTGCATTACAAAGATGTTTTTGTAGCTAGAACATGAGACCCTCGGGACTCGAAAGTGAATAGAGTGGAGACCAAACCAGCCACATTTCTTCTAATGCAAGTTTCTCCTTCAATCTCCGCTTTCATTGTGGGTGCTGCTACCATTTTGCCCCATTTTTCATTCAATGAAAACCTGATTAAGGTGCCTGCTTCTTAACTTCCCTACTCATATCTAAGCATTACAGAATTCTGGAGCTTTCCCCCATATTGTCTCCTGCCCCTCAGAAACTATACATATTCATTTCAATCTCATATTCAGTTTCTTTACTAAGCACTCATCACCACCAATGTATAGCTATAATCCCTCCTGCAGGCCATTACTTGCTTATAAGGAGTCTTTTTTTCCTCAAAGTTTTCTTATTTTGAGAGAGAGAGAGACAGTGCTAGCAGGGGAGCAGCAGAGTTGGAGAGAGAATCCCAAGCAGGATCTGGGGAGCCAGCACAGAGTCCAATGTGGGGCTCGATCCCAGGAACCACAAGGTCACGACCTGAACCGAAACCAAGAGTCAGATGCTTAACCGACTGAGCCACCCTGGCATCCTGCTAATAGGGGAATCTTGAATGATAATATTCACCCTGGTTCCTTTGTCTTCTACTCTCACCTCACCCCCATGCCCAGCAATAAGAATACATCAGATGCCTGGCAGGTGTAGGAACCACCAAGATCATACAACCCTTTTTCTACCCTACAGGAACTTGAAATTCTATGGAAAATAGGATAGATTTTCTGAATGGGGAAATAACAATAAAAGCAGCATAAGTTAGGTACTTCAAAATCCTCTCTTCCTTCTTGGAAATGTCATCATGAATTTCAGCACCCTCTAATTCAAGGTCCTGTCCAATGTTGCTCAGGACAAAGAGAAGCCTTTCTTCCCTCCCTGCCAACCTTCCCTCTGCTCAGAAAGCTGCCATGTAAGCTTTTATTGACCCTTTATCGTGGGACAGCCATTGGACTAAGAATATTGCATATGTTATCATCACGAGAACCCCATGAAGGAGATGCCATGATTTCCATTTCACAGAAGAAGCATTTGAGTCATAAAGAGAATAAGTAACTTTACCAAAGTCACACAAGACAGTGAGTGGTAGAACAGGGATTTGAACTTATCTTCTTTCTGCCTCCAGAGTCCTGGCTCTTTAGTGGGTTGTGCTGCCTCCCAGATGATCACATTCATGGCTTCTTTTATCCGAATCCCCTCTTCCTTGTGCATGCCTTTTCTCAAATGGATAAATCCCAGAAAATTTTCTGGTTCTTAGATTTCAAGCTTTCTATTTTCCTTTGGAGCTTTTGGAAAATCCTATTGTTTAATAGAAGATTTCTGACTGAAGGGAGCTGAGTGAAAGACCCCTCATCCTCATTTTGAGCAGACCAGTTGCCCTCTCTACTCCCCAGAATATACTTGTTTGGTCATTAAATGCTTACAGAACTCTCATTTCTATAAATCAACCAGTTGAGCTCATTGATGTCAATACAAATCCACTTTCTTCGACTTCTCTTATGTCTTTATCCACCTTTGGTCAGCTTCTTCTCTGACTCACCTCTATAAACCCTCTCTTCAACACCCCTACCTACTCCCTCACCCTCAGAAGGCAATCTTGACTTTTGCTTCATTGTATAATTTAAGATGATCCATCTCTCCATTCAAGAATTATCTGCCAAACAGATATAACCATATAGATATTTCAGTAGTATCTCTAAATGTCCCCAATGGAGTACATAAAGCTCTCTCCCAACTTGCTCATTCTTCTGTATGCCCTTTCTCACTCTATAGTTATTCAAGTAGAATACCTTGAGAACTTGTAGACTCTTGCTTCTCCATCCGTGTCAACATCTAAATAATTATCAGGTCCTGCTACTTTTACTTTTAAAATACATTCAAATTCTTCTTAATCTCCTTTAACACTTATTGATTGCAATCACCTGATCTCTTTGGTTGCCCTCTGTTCCATTCTGAATCATCCTCCACCCTGTAACTAAGGCAGAGAAGAAAAACTCAAGTATGACTACACGGCTTTCATGCTTAAAACCCTTTGAAGACTCCCATTGCCTATAGAACATATCCCAGACTCTCTAACAGAGCATATACAGTCCGTTAAGACCTGGTCAGTTCCTTGATATCCTTCACGTGTCTGCCTAGAACTTCGATTTCTGTGTGTACCAAATTGCTTTTAGTGACTGATACATATCCTATATTTAAGTTATTTCACACCTCCATGCATTTGTCTGTGTTTTTCCCTCTACCACGACTGCCCTCCTCATCTCCTTTTTTAACTGACAGCTGTTATTCATCCCTCAGGACTTTGTCATTTGGCTGACTTGGGCCAAGGTTCTTCATCAGTGTGCTCTTATACAAGTCATCTAACCACTCACCATATAACATTGAAATCACGTATTTGTAGGTCACTAGCTCCTATGAGACCATGAGCCTATTAATTTTATGCTTACATCTTTTATCTAGTACAGTTCCTGAAACACAGTGGGTGATCAATAGATGTTTATTTGTTGATTTGGGGGCAGTGCACAGTGAGAGCAAAATCTAGCACAAAACACAATACCTGGCCTTAAGGAGTTAAAAGGTCCTCGGGGTATCAACCGAGACTAGCTAAATATGGTCTTTCGTAGAGCACCCTGTACATGGAATCACTAACTAATATTAATTTCTACCAAGGGTGCTAACATCTGTCTATGTAGTCTACTAGTAAATACTAGTTAATTGCATTTTAGACTTGTTTGAAATGGAAAAAATAACCTCATGTGCATTAATATTGGCTTCTCCTGGGCCCCCAATGTTATCTTAGGGCAGTGGTTCACAAACAGCAATGGTTCATTCTAACCTGGGAACTACTTAGAAATTCACATTCTTATACCCCATACCTCCTGAATTGTAAACTGTGAGTGGAGGGGCCTTGAATGCAATCTGTGTTTTAACAAGTCTTCCAGATGACTCTAATATTCCCTAAAGTTTGAGAACTACTACCCTCAAGAAATAGCCTAGATATGATATGTTCTCTTAATTTGAAATTTTCCAGGTAGGTGAATGTGGCTCATTAGATACCAGCACTTCATCCTAATAACGATGATGCTAGATATTGAATATTCCCACTCTCACACAAGTTACATTAGAACACGAAGGGAATATTTTTATTAACTCATTGGAATCATTCCTACAAAAGGTATGATTGAAGTTAGATCATTGACTGGGAAGATACAGATCCTTGCTCTGCATGCATGCATTTATTTATTTATTTATTTATTTATTTATTTATTTATTTACTCCATATATATTTTTTATGTTCCACTGGTTTATTTTTCTATCTTCATGCTAATGTAACAGTGATTTAATTATTCATGCTTTATGATAAATCTTAATAACCAGATGGAAATCCCTCTTTCTTATTGTTCATTTTCAGAAGTGCCTCTGCTATTCCCTCACATTAGTTAAACTGTTAATTTCATGAAAATTCATTTTGTGATTTTAACTGAAATTGCATGACGTCAGGGCGCCTGGGTGGCTCAGTCGATTAAGCATCTGACTTCAGCTCAGGTCATGATCTCTGTGCTGACAGCTCAGAGCCTGGAGTCTGCTTAGGATTCTGTGTCTCCCTCTTTCTCTCTCTCTCTCTCTCTCTGCCCCTCCTCCACTCATGCTCGCTTGCTCGCTCTCTCAAAAAATAAAAATAAATTAATTAATAAATGTGCATGAAATTTACAAATGAATTTAGGACAGTACTATTTCTATGATATTGAGTCTTTCCAGATCCCAATATGATGTATCTCTTTAATAAGGCAAATTTCTCTTTCATCCTGGAATGAAGTTTAAATAAACTTACAGAAATTTATTCCTTGATATCTTACACATTTTCTTGCTATTATGACTAAGTTCTTTTCTATTGCACTTTCTATCTGGCCATTTTAGGCATACCAAAGAGCTATCGTTTCATATATATATATATTGATAATGCATCCTACAAACTTTACAAGGTCTGTTGTAATAATTGGTTGATTCACTTTGATTTTTTTTTATGTACACATATTATTTGCACATAATGACAGTTTTCAGTTTTTTTCTTTTTGGGTTGATACCTCATTTCTTTTTCTTGTTTTATTGAATTTTCTGGAACCTGCAGCACAATATTGAGTAATAAAGATGATAGTAAGCACCCTTATCTTATTCCTCCTTGAAAGAGAAAGCTTCTAAAGTTTTGCCATTAAATATGACATTAACCACAGAATCATGATTTCTTGTAAGGATATTTCCATCTTTTCCTAATTTGCTAATTTTTTTTTATCATGAATGTATACTGAACATTATTAAAGACTATTTCAATAGCAGTTGAGCTGGTAAGGTCTTTATTAATATTTTAATGTGAATTAGAATTTTAAATATTGAAATATTGTTCCAATCCCCAGATATAACCTACTTGGTCATGGTAAAATAATTCTTAAAATAATTTGTTTTCTTATTATTTCATAGAGAATTTTAACTTTCATCCCTGAGATTTATCTGTATTTTTTTTCTTGTTCTATTATTTGAGATAATAAAAGTCATGTAAAATAAGCTTTCTCTGTTTTACTGCCCTCTGGAAAAAGTAATTAAAGATAATAGTGATCTTATTCTTTGAAGTTTTGGCAAGAAAAGTTATCCTTAAGACAACCTTGGCCTGGCTCCTTTTAGGTTGGAGACAAAGATTTTTTTTTTATTAATAACTCTATGTAGCTAATATTTATTGTTCTGGCAGAGTATTCTATTAACTTTGAGAAAATTTTATAATACATTTATTTTTCTAAAGAGCTATCTGTTTGATGTGCTTTCAAATGTATGACAATAAAATTGTTGATTTTATGCTCTGCCATTTTCATTCTAATATTTCCTAACATCAAGCATGTGAATTTTGCGTTTCTAAAATAGTGTTCATATGTTAGACATATCTTTATTTTGTGATCAGTTTACCATAAGCTTATCTATCTTATTATCATTTCCAGATCTTTAACAGTGTTTGTTGGCAGAATGGTTTTTTTTTTTAGTTGAGGTTTAATTGATCCTATAATAAACGGCACGTAATTAAAGTATACAGCAGGAAATCACCACCACAGTCAAAAACAATGAAAATATCTACTACCTTCAAACATTTCACATTACTAAGAAATGTTTGGAAGTAATAGATATTTGTAGGTATTTTTATAATTTTCTCCTTCTACTCCTCTTCATCTCCTCCTTCAACTCCCAAGCAATCATTGAACTGCTCTCTGTACTACAGATTAGTTTGCATTTTCTGGTATTTTACATAAGTTAAGTCATTCCATGCATCATCATTTCTGTGTGGTTCCTTTCACTCACACAAAATTGTTTTGAGATTTATCCACCGTTCATTTATTTTGTTGCTAAGGAGTATTCTATTCAATGGATATGCCACAGTTTTTATCCATTCACTTAGTGATTGACATTTAGATTCTTTCTTGTTTGGAGCTGTTACAAATAGCATTGCTACGAATATTCTTGTACAACTCTTTGTGGGGGTTTCCTCTCTCTTGGGTAAACACAGGACTGCACTGGCTAGATCATATGGTAGGCATATGTTTAACTTTTTAGAAAACTGCCGAACTCTGTTGCAAATTGGTGGTACAGTTTCACATTCCCATTGGTACCATAACATAGTTCCACTTCCTTTGCATTCTCACCAGTGTGTGCTAGGGTCCATCTTTTGAATTTTGGCCATTCTCTTATGTATATGGTGGTGTCTCCTTGTGGTTTTAATTTGCATGTCCCTAATTACTGATGATGCTGAGGGATGTTTCATTTGTTTATCCATCCTCTGTGTATATTCTGTAGTAAAGTATATTTTGAAATCTTTGCCCATTGTTAAATTAACTTATTGGATCTCTTATTTTTTCAATCTTAAGAGCCTTTTAAAAATATTCTAGATATATCTTTTATAAATATTTGAAAATATTTTTCCTCAAACTGTAGCTTGCCTTTTCATCCTCTTAACAGTGTATTTTGAAGAGCAGAAGTTTTTAATTTTGATGAAGACTAATTTAACAATTTGTTCTTTGGTGGATTGCTGTGTTGACGTTATATCTAAGAGATTTTTACCTAACCTGGGGTCGCAAAAATTTTGTCCTAATTCTTTCTCCTAGAAATTTTACAGAAGTCTTAAATTTAGGTTCATGCTCCATTTTGAGTTCATTTTTATGTGAAGTATGAGTTACAGAACCAAGTTTTGTTTTATTTTTTACATATGGTTATCCCATTGTTTCAGCGCCATTTATTACAAAGACTATCCTTTCTCCACTGAAGTGTCTTATCTTTGTATCTTTGTAGGACATCACTTTTTCACATATGGATTAATACTGGGCTCTATATTTAATTCTGTTTATCTGTTCCTTTATGATTACTCTAATACCACACTGTCTTGCTTCATGTAGTTTTATAATAAGTCTTGAAATCGGGTGGTGTTAGCCCTTCAGTGTTGTTATTTATTAAAGTTGCGTTGACTATTGTAAGTCTTCTCTACTTCCTTATGAAATTTAGGACCAGCTCTTCAACTTTTTGTCCTCCCCCACCAGAAGAAAAAATCCTGCTGGAATTCCTGCTGGTATTGCACTGAATCCATAGGTCAAGTTGGGGAGAACTGACATTGATGGCAATATTAGGTCTTTTGATCCAGGAGCTTGGAAAATCTGTCTATTTAATTAGGTCTTTTAAAACTTCCCTTGGAAATACTTAGTGGTTTTTAGTACATAGATCTTCCACATCTTGTCAGGTTTATCCCTAAATGTTTCATATTTCAGATGGTATTGTAAATGGTATTTTTAATTTTTTTAATTTTTTATGATTTGTTGCTAATATATGGAAATACAACTATTTGGGGGATATTGCTTTTGTTTTCTCAACCTTGCTAAACTTATTAGTTCTAGTAGTTTTTGTAGGATTCCATCTGACAGATTCATTTCTTCCTATTCAATTAGGTATCTTTTATTTATTTTCTTGCCTTACTGTATTGTCTAGAATACCAATACAGTGTTGCATCAAAGTAGAAAAGGATGTCTGGTGGACATTTTGTCATGTTCCTAATTATGGGCTAGTTTTCACACGCAGAGTAGTCAGACCATTCTAAATTCAAAGCGATCTGAATTTTAAATTATGTTGAACAGCAAAGATATTTAAATACAAATCCTATTTTCAATGAAGAGCTGCTTGGAATATTGGGACTACTTTAGATTTCTCTACATTTGATTTAGTGGAGTGTCTAGGGAATATCCCTCATTGGGGCTGACACACGTAAGGTATTTGAAGAGAGGAAACCAGTGGGTTTCGGAACCATCATGTCTGCCCTTTGAATGTCACTAAGACGAATGGCAAAAGAAGGGGAGGTCACTGGGGACAAACATTGTACCACAGTACCTTCCAACTTCTGTGTCCTTTGCATCAGAGCATTGCCAGGAACTGTAATGAGAAATGCAGTTTCTGGAGATATTGAGTAACCTTGCTCTGGGCACGTAGGACGGTACACACACACCACCTGCCACCCCTCGCTTCTTATTAAGGGCACCCTGTGAAAGTTACTGCAAATGAGAGTGAGAATTTGGGATTCACAGTAACAATTGCTATTGTGATGACTCAGAATACCTTTATTAAGGGGCACCCAGAAGTAACCTGACCTAGATGTTCTAATAAGCTCCCATAGTTTAGTGTGTGGCTCCTATAATTTTTTATCACCTTGGATTATAAACTAGATAAGTTTAAACAGGTCTTGGTGGTCCCGACCCTGCTTGGAGCACAGCCAGCTTCAGACACAGGGCTGAGGCCCATCCTGGAGGGGAATGCCTGTGACTGGCACAGAATAGGACAGATGGCATGAAGCAGGCTCAGCCAAAATCATTGCTGTTCCGAGGGAAGTTGACGACTTTCCGGAACTGTCACAGGCGTCCTCAAGCAATCTGGGCCGGGATCATCAAGTTACAGAATATTGGAGTTAGGAAGGACTTTAGGGATTCACTGAATCCAGTGCTCTCATTCTCCTGATGAAGGGACGAAGCTTGAAGTAAAGTGACTTGCCCAAAGTCTCCCAGCCAATTAGCGCTGAAGCCAAGACATGATCTCAGGTCTTCTGACTGCTAGTCAGATGTTCTTCTTACAACACTGTATTTGTTCCTATAACTATTTGGTATCTGTCACCACCTGCCCAACCACTGTCTTGCTGAATATGAAAGTGACGAAAAAGCATGAACTGATCCAATTGCTTGAATGCTTGTAGCTCTGCTTATCCAGGCATGGTCACATACGACATTTGACGGTCCACAGAGTAACATTTTCAAAATGCTTCTTACTCATAAATCCCCGTGAATGTGAATGAAGTGAATAGCAAACAAACTAGTTTCCCCTCAGGGAACTCAGCATGCCTCACCCTTTTTCCCAAACATTCTCCAGTCTCCTATGACTACTCAGCTGACTACTCCATGAGAAACCACATTCTCTATTCAGGAAAGAAAGTCACTGCACGGGTTAGTGGTCCCGGGTGCAGTTTCTTGTTACACACTAGAAAAGAACCAATAACCAGCTTCATAAAGAGAAAAGGACCAGTCTCGGCTGTTGCACCAGGCAGATGTGTGCCCGTGGACCACTTTGTTTTGTTGTCATTGTTCTCTGACTCAAATCAAGTTAAAAACCTCAATGTCCTTGCTCAGAGAAAGCAAATAGTAACATCCTCCTCGTAGGCCTCTTTGAAAAGCTAGTATGTGTAATGTGCCTGTACTTTCCGATAGTTCATAAGTGAGAATTGGTTTCTTTCTCCTGTCTCCGGTTCCTCCACCCAAAGAAGTTTAATGTTCTTGCAAAAAATACTCTTAAGGTACAGTAACTGTTGACTCTGGCCAATTCATTAGCAGGGAGCTAGACTTGAGCAGAAATGTTTTCTAACTTCAGATCAGCACCAGCCCCTGATGGTTTTGATTAAGGTATTGGTGTTAGAAGTTTCATCCATTTAAGAACAGGAGACAAATCTGGGATGTGCAGCCAAGGTAGAAGACATGTAAGCAAGAGAGAGGAGCCATCTGTTCCCAATGGTTGAAGTGTCCATTGCTTAAGGATGGTTTGGGCTGAATGCCATCTCTGGGGGCCCTTATGGCTCTGGATTCTTTGGTCATCGCCTTTACACTCAGTAAGCTGTCCAACATGCACTAGGTACTGGGAAACTTTAGTTACTTTCTCCAGCCCTGGTCTTTGTGTTAGCCTGGTCCTCTGAGAAGCAAAGAGCAAGACGTGGCTAGACGTGCAAGTATTCTCTTAAGACAAACACCTGTGAGGAAAAATGGGAGGAGAACCAGGGGAGGTGGGGAGGACTGTCAGATCACAGTGTAGGTCTGACCCTTGTGAGAGAGAGTGGGACAGAAGGCACATTGGGTGGGGGAGTCTTAGGCTGCAGGATAGTTTAAAGAAGTTTAGCAGGGCCAGTGGTGGGGATGGGGTTCCTCCAGCCAGAGTGCCCGATAGAAGAACCCTCTCTCACCTGGGAATGAGGCTGCCTTAGTATCCCTGATGTGCTCCATCACTGGCTGGGAGCATTAACTCGAGGACCGGTTTCAGAGTCCAGCAGTCAAGGCCTTCAGTCAACCGTGCTCCTGCAATGGGAGGTCTGAGAGGCACTTCTCATGGCTCTCCTACACACTATAAAGTAAACAACATAAATGCTGCTAAACATATAGAGCACACGGCAGCAGCAAACTCAAAAGTCCGTTGACACAACTGAAGCACGAAGTCATCATCATTCTACTATTACTTTAAGTTCTCTCATTTGCAAACTAGGAAACAATAGACAGAATGGCAATCTAAAATGTCTGCCTTCATCCTGTGACTTCTCAATAATATTCAAGACCATGTAGCGGGCTACTGTGCAAAACATGGCATGTCCAGTATTACGCTTCATCTTCATATAAACTCAACTGAGGCACCTGGGTGGCTCAGTTGGTTGAGCATCTGAGTCTTGATTTTGGCTCGGGTCATGATTTCAGGGTTTGTGGGTTTGAGCCCTACATCAGACTCTGTGCTGACAGTGTGGAGCCCGCTTAGGATTCTCTCCCCCTCTCTCTCTCTGCTCCTCCTTCTTTTTCTCTTTCTCTCTCTCTGTCTCTCTCTCTCTCTCTGTCTCTCTCTCAAAATAAATAAACTTAAAAAAATAAATTTGATGGAGGGAATATTATCTCAGGTGATGAGACTGAGACCCAGCCAGGTTAAACAGCTTGTCCAAGGGTACACAACTAGTAATTGACAAAGCTAAGATTCAAGAATAGACTGTTTCCAGTGTGCACCCACAAAACCAGTTCCTTCAACTCTTCTTCCCTTGTTAAAGTTTGAAAAACCAGAAAAAAAAAAAACAGCAATTAAAGTGGCCATTTAAAACTCAGAGAGGTCAACTTGATCCTAGCTTATAGTCAGCACTAATTGCTATGTTAATTATCCAACTCATTTCTGGTTTTATCTATTTTCACCTCTGTGGTGAGAGATTATGAGGGCTTTTCCTCATTTTTTCTGAAGTACACAAAGCACACCAGTGATGTATGTGTTCCAAGAACTCTGAAAAACTGGAAAGTTTTCTAAAGAATTATGAAACTGATGGACCCAATGCCACTGTTTATCAAAAATGTGTTTCCAAGTTATGCCACAGAAAATGTTGCCTGATAGAGTAGAAACCTTACCTTGTCCTTTGTGGCTGAGCACCAAAGTTTTCCCTTCTCCATATGTCTTCGGTTCTATTTGCTGTCACTTAGTCTGACTAAGTGAACTTACTGAACACTTCCCGAAACCTCACTGAGATCAGGAGATAGGGTACAAAGAACACAGAGATTTCAGCCCCCATCTCCAAGAACATTACAATTAATTTGGGGAAACAGAGGTTATACTCAAGATGGAAATGTAAGATCACTTTAAGCAATGTACAGACATATTCAAATGCATTTGGGTCACTGTGACCACAAAAGGAAGAAAAGTCATGTAACTTTGTGTCGTGGAACAACACAAGTGGTCTGGAGAAAGGAGTGGGGTGGGGGCTGGTCCTGAACCAGGGGTTCTAACCTTGATTTTGCTCTGACAGTGCAAGCGGGAGCTAGCCACCAGTTTTGAAATTTGGTTTCTTCATAAAATGAAGCTGTTGGTCAAGAGCAGGGATTTTCTAACTGTAAAACCAAGAGCCATTTTTCTTTCCTCCTCCCAGTGAACCCCAATCTAGGTTTGAATCAAATTCAAGCTGGAGGTGGAGAGAAATAAAGACTCCCTGTATATCCTGTCATATGAAAGTCTCTTAAGCTGTTTACGCAATCATGGATTTCCAGGGAAACAATTTGAAAACCTCTACTCTGGACATTTTTTAAGGTACCCTCTTGCATTAAAGTGTGAGGATTTGATGACTCCCAGAGCATGGACACTTTAACGTGGGAAACAGATTTCCGTTCTTTCAAGATTTGAGTGCATCTCAATTTATAAATCAATGGTAGTTGAGTCGAAGTAGACACCTTGTATCTCCCTACTGTAATGAGATGTGAGATCAATAACCCATTAGGCAAGAAATCTGGGCCTTCTTTCGCTTATAAACATTTACTGAGCATCTTCAATGTGCTGAACATTCTAGATACCAAGTGCTGACCTTTAAATCCCTTAAGGAGTACTCAGTCTAATAGGTTCTTAGACCAGAAAACATTCTTCAGTTTGAAAAGCCCCCCAGAAGGCAAGGTGAGAATGGTGTGGAGTGTTCTCAGTTAGAGCTTTTAAGAATTGGTTATTTATTTTATCTAAATGGAACTACTCTGGGCACGTTTAACATGTGTAACGCAGCCTGAGGAGTTTGTGTAGGAAGGCCCAGCAGAGAAAGTATGGTAGGGTCTTGAGTCCCAGCCTAGAGCACAGTGAACTCAAGTGAGGCCTCAGAAAGCAGATGGAAAATGTTCTGCATGAATGTGCTTGATTGATCATCTTATGCTGAGACAGGGCCCCAAATGGATGCATTCCATCAGAAAATGGGCCACAAAATGTCAGTCTACCAGGGCACCACCGGTACAGACATGTCTCATTAGAGTACTTGCCCATAGAACCCCAACATCTCTAATTTCCCAATGGCTAATTTAAATCTTACTCTGCCTCAGGAGCGTTGCAATGTGGCCATTGATGGACTCGGTGAGAAGTTTACATGATAGAACGTCAGATTCTAACACTTTTCTAACGAGGAGAGAAAGTAAGGGTACACAGTATAGAAGCATTCTAATAGAAATAATTTGGAGAAAAGAGAATAGAAACAAGACAGAATATAAAAGGAAGCTCCTTTATACTTAGAAGTATGTAGTTTTGTATCTATGTCTGTATTTTCGTGTATTATTACTTTATAAATATTTATTTATGTTTTATATGTGTAATTTTACATTTATAAATGAGTAGGAATAAAGATGATGTAAATATACTTATATATAAGTATATTTATAAGTATGTTATTTAATTATATATTTATAACACAAAAGGTACCACTTACATACCTTTCTTTGGATGGTACCAAGATCACTTTGGAAGTGAATACACATTAGTTCTCTTCATATAAGATAGTCATCCTAACTTCTCCAGGCACTGAGGGTACGTAGCATTTTGTGCATATCAACTGTGATCAAACTGCACCAAATACCATAGTTCTTGCCAAGAGGTTGAAAAGGGACTGAACGCTGAGATATGTCCTTATGATACATAACTGTTGAACACATAGCCCATAGATCAGTGCCTTGCTATCACTTGACATTGACAAAAGTTTTCTTCTTTTGATAAATCATTTTTTGTATCATAGAAAATCCCAAACATGTACAAAAGCAGAGACAATAGTGTAAGAGACTCCCAGGTATCATTATCTAATTTCGCCAATTATCAACTGAAAGCCGGTTGTATTTCATTTATATGCCTATTCACTTTCTCCCTATCCCATGCCTGGATTACTTTGAAGTATAAATATGACATCATATCATTTCACTGATAGATATTTTGGTATGTATCTCTAAAATGTAAGGACTTAAAAAAAACCCTAAAACCATTATCACATCTTAAAAAGAGTTAGCGATAATGACTTATATCAAATATCCAGGCAGTTTTTAAATATTCCTCACCATCTCATAATTTTTATAAAAATTTTTTATTTCAGTGAACTTCATAAAAAGTCAGTGCATGGCAGTTCACTGATATGTCTCTCAAATTTCCTTTCATGTACAGAAGTTCCAGTAAGGATGTTGTGTGAGCCACATATGTAATATTAAATTGTCTAACAGTCACATTTAAAATGTTTTTTTAAAAAATGCTATTTGTCAGTAGGCAATCTCATTTTATTTTTTTTTAATTTTTTAATTTTTTTTTGTATTTATTGTTGAGAGAGACAGACAGACAGACAGATTGCAAGCTGGGGTGGGGCAGAGAGAAAGGGAGACACAGAATCCGAAGCAGACTCCAGACGCTGAACTGTCAGCACAGAGCCCGACACAGGGCTCAAACTCACAAACTGTGAGATCGTGATCTGAGCCAAAAAGTTGGATGCTTAATCGACTGAGCCACCCAGGTGCCCACAGTGTCATTTTAAACTAGCCACATTTCAAATGTTTAACATGTATATGTACATAGTAGCTATTTTTTGGACAGTGCAGGTCTATAGATTCCCTCTTCAAAGCATAAGTTTTTGGTAATCAAAACAAAGGAGCATAGGAAAGGATTTTTATTTAACTCTTCCTTACCAGAGAGGATTCCCGCCAGTGTGATATATGCGTGCTTTAGCCTCTCTCCTGAAAGCTTAAAGCAGACACTGTGTGCCCATAGTTTCTTTGGGAATATGATCCTTTAGTGCAGTGGGTCGTCATACAAGAGTAAAACATGAAAGGAGGGTAAACCTGTGCAAAAATACATGGTAGAGCTGGCTTCTGCTACAGGCAACTGGTATTTCATTGTGCTGGGACCTTCTGAGGAATGTTCCAAAACACGCACAGAGCTGATAGCTTGGGGCAAACAGGAAAGCATTATTCTCCTGTCTCCCCAGTGCCAGAAGATGGACCTCAGGCATTATGACCCTTCTGCTTCTGGCTGTGAATGCATGAGTGAGGGTCCAGCAGTTTTGCAGAGTGGAGATAAAGCAAGAGGTATCTGACTGGGACAGAGACAAAGTTCTGGCAGGTTCTGACCTCTGAAAGCTATGCTGATCTGACCGAAGCCTGCAGGCAACAGGTCACCTGCTGCAGCGGTGGGCAGAGTGAGGAGCAAAGCTGAGAGGGTTCCAGAATGGAACACCACACGGATCTAACAGGGCGCCCTTAGAGTTGAAAGTAAACAGGAGGTAGATAAAGAACATTTTCCACAGAGATGTTGTGCGTGACAGGAGATGGGGAACACAGTTAAAGAGGTATCACAAGGAGCAGGGAGAGAAAAGATTGGGAATATAATTCCAACTGAATTCCCATATCCACTAATATTTTTTTAAAGCCTCAGGATTCTTCAAATACAATTAACAATGCCTCACATTCCAGCCAGAATATACAATGTTCTGGTTTTCATTTCTACTCCGTGCTTAGCTTTATTGCCTTATTGCATTGTTCTGGACTTAATCTGATTTTCATAATATGGACAGTAGCCAATCAGTGCTTACACATCGCATGTACTTAATAAACAACACATTTCCACCACCTTTAGTTGAGATGGTTTCGTGAAGTCGTTTTTTCAGAGCTAGAAGAGACCTTGGAAAGAGACATGTCAAACCAATGCCACTAAGTAATACAAGAATTCTCACAAGATCCTTCACTGGAAACAGTCATTCATCCCATGCTGCCACCAGGGAATAAATGGGAAATAACCTGGTTTAGTTGTGAGCGTCTCCTTTCATCCGAGTGCTTCAAGTCGTCGAAAAGTTAGGCTGCTAATCCAACCTCCACCCGTAAGGGCTGCTATCTACAGCATGACATGAGTTCGCCTGAAAGTTGTTAAGTTCAAGGATTGCTGGGTTCTGTAAACCACCCTTCACCAAACCCGTATTCCAAAAATTCTGTGAGTCTGCTTACCTGCCCCGCTGCTACTGTGCTATAGCAGATGAGTCATCTGTCAGAGTGAGCTCCGCTATGACTTGAAATGTCTGTGATAGCTATAAAAATAATTGAGTTTATGAATGCTGCACACCTTATGGGATCTCATGATCTGTATACCTAAAGCCTGTTCATGGAATAAAAATATTACTGCACTGGGACACAAACGATGAATCTGAAGATACGTACAGACCTCAGCGCTCATCTAGCATGCAAAGACAATTCTGTGATTTCTAACCCAATTTCCCTTTCTACACTCTCCCTAAAGGGAAGAGCTAATTGGCACTTGGAAAGATGTTAAGTTTATCTACACAATAAAGGGCTCAGAGAAATCCTGTGGAGGAAGGGATGGAGGGAAATAGGCCCTGTGGGGTAGGGGAGGAAGAACAGTATTAAGTTGGGAGTGGGGGGTGAAGGCAATCTACTAGAATCTGAATTGCTGGGATGAGTAAAGGAAAATGGAGCTGGAGCAGAAAGACAGTTTCAACACTGCCGTGGATTAGGGAAGGAGAGCCTCTGAAATATGCTTTTCAGGAAGTTATAAAGGAAGAAATTGCCTCTTAATTAATGTTGCCCAGTGAACTGTTCCTGTTAATTGCTATGAAGATCTCTGTGCTTATATGGGTTATGCTCCTTTCCTCCGGGGGAGACCCAGGCTCCATGAGATGCTAACCAGGTGAGGGAAAGTGGTCCAGCTGCCGATTTACTTGGCTTTATGTCTTGGTTTTCATCTCTCTATTGGGTCCTTTTTTTCAAAGCTGCACTTTTTAAAAACTCTTTCTTGGCTTAGCTTTTGCAATATTTCTTCTGAGCGTATCGCCATTGTGGTTACGTTTCCGCTGCGTTGTTAGTCATTCCATTTTGCAGCAGACACATATAGAGTGCCAAACATATGGCAGCTTTGACACTGAGAACTAGGAGTTGAAGATGATCCATGATGAGATCTTGCACTGAAAGCTCACCCTCTGCCAGTAATGGCACTGGGGTGCACTCTGGGGCCCCTGAGCGGGAGTGTTCAAAAATACATACATAGTAATGTTGGTGTTCATCATACTGCGGGCCATGACCTCAGGAACCTTATTATGCCTGTGATTGCCAAGTCAGGGCACCCACCAAGATAACTTCAGTTTTGGATAGTTATTTGCAGGGATGGATGAAAACTAAAAAATCCAGTCATTCATCCAGATATATTGCCAATATTTGGAAATTTCTGGGCAACTGTCTTGATTTCCTTCACTTTCATCTTGAAGTTTGGCCTCATGTAGCCATATGTTGAGTGTAAGCACTTTCAGGAATGCATAGCCTTGGCTTCAAGGACATTTTCATTTGATTGGAGGTGATAACACAACTGGAACAGAGTCATGGCATTTGATGTATCCCTCCCCTTCCAGTAAAAATGGTTGGAAGAGGTTCAACACCTGAAATTAGCCAGAACTTCAAGTTGTACATCTCATCATTAAATTTATCACTTTAGAACCTGGATTTTCTTGACACGTAAGGCTTTTCTAAAATAAATGCTTAGAGCTGGGAAGATGCCCAGCATATTAAGCCTTGAACCTTACAAAGGGAATCATTTTGCAAATGGAAATATGTCCTTTAATATAAACTGGGCGACTATTCAATCACTAAGCCTTGCCTTGCAGTATCCTATTTAATCCACTTAGTGTTCTGTTCTTTTCCATTCATCTAGCTTGAGCCACAAATATGTTGTTTCTCGTTTTGCTCTCTGAGGATATTTTTTCCCTTATCATGACTTAGACGCGGCCAGAAGAATAGTATCCGTGCCTAGAAATGAATTATGAATCATTCAGTAGTTTCAGAACCCAAAGGGATAAGAAAAGCAATAATCCCAAATATTCCAGTCATTCTTTTTTACTCTACTTTTTTTGCAGAAAAAGAAAAAAGCTATAATTTGAAAAAGTTCCTGCAGAATTGTCTCGTGAAAGTCAGAGAAACAGATGTGCTGGAGAGAATAGGTAAGAATAAAAAGTGAGGCAAGAAAGAATATTTAAATGCATCTTTACCAGATAAAATTCTGATGGTCAGTATGTGGGCCAGGATGTGAAGACAGGAGAGTATGCCCATTGTGGCTTTAACTCCAAGGTGTACCTTTCTGTTCTCCACAAAATGGAGAAGGAAAGGCAAAGTGTACCTCTTCTGGTGTGAGTCAGGCCCACCCTGGATATCTGAAGGCCCATTTAGGAATGAAGCCTGGTCCATTCAGAGATGACCTTGTGATCTACAGAAAAGTACTTCTGTATTTAGGAAGCTCAGCTTGTGCCCAAAATAGAACCGATGGTCTCTTGGGCCTCCCCTCATAGTCCAAGGTAAACTAAATGAGCTAAAGAAATAGTAAGTCTGAATTAACATTTAGAATCTGTGACAGGTAAAAAGGGGATCCTTCACAAAGGAACATCGTCATGCCTTGCATCAGACTCAAAGATCTGTCCCAATGTAAGTAAGACTGTGTCTTTATACTGCAGAACTGTAAAGGCAATGCACAGAGGTAAATTTACAATCCACAGGCGAACTTCATATGCAGAAAATCATGTGAAGTACTCTACAGTCTCATTGACAAATACCAGATCTGAAAGGTTAAGTAATTTATGTGAGGGCCCCGATCATAGAGTTTATTAGTAAAGGTTGGTTAGTATGGATTAATTAGTGAAGATAGTAAAGATGATTGTAGAAGGTCTGGTTCCCAGTTTTCCTGTTGCCTATCTCTAAGTCCATTATTTAATCTCACAGTTGGGTAACACTTAATTGCATCAGGTCTTTCAAATAGCTGTACCAGAGACCATTCTTTACCTACTCCAATATCCACTTGCTGCCTTCTTTTAATACAAGAACCTGATTTCTACCTACACTTTAGCAAATAAAATTACAGATTGCCAAGATAAACTTGACTTCCAGGGGAAAGAAAAATTTAGTACAAATATGTCCCAAATATTGTACATGCATACAAAAAAAAACTGATTATGTGAAAATCAAATTGAATTAACCATTCTTTACCATGAAACCCTGCTACTCACCTCTTATGTTTCTACCCAGCTAACAGTACATTTCCAAAGCTCATACTGTGTTGTGATCTTGTGACCAAGTTCCAGCCAATGAAATGGAAGTTTGTGTTGTTAGTAGAAAACCTCCTTTAAAGAAAGGGGCATAGTCTTCTCTTCTCTCCCCCATCCTCATATTGCCATCTGAGAAGGATATGATGGAAGAAGAGAAGAACAATCATGAGCTGTGAAGAACAAGGTCATACCTTAGCTCTGGTAGAGATAGAAGGAGCCAGGGTTCCTGATAATATCATGCTTCTGATATACCTCTCGGAGCTGCCTCTCTGCAAATTTCCCTTAATGTAGAGAGAGAAGAGGTGAGGGGAAGGGGAGAAGGAGAGAGAGAGAGAAAAAAAACAACTTTTATCTCATTTAAACCACCCTTAGTTTGGACTTTGTTAGATACAGTTGAGTCCAATCCTAACTGATACAAAGGCTTACCTCCTTAGAGAGCTGTGGGCACACCAAAACCAAAACAGGAAAATCAGTGGAAAATAGAGTATTTAAGAGACACTCTGAGTGCTCATAGTCTCATTGTCTATCTGACTTTTTCTCACACACATATAAGCAAATTCAGTTGCTTTTCTAACGTCCTGGAGTTTTAACTCCTGCCCTATCTTCTTCTGGATGATGCTTACAAGTGAACAGTGAATCCAGGAAAAAAAACTTGCCATGCCTGTGGGACATGAGCGTAAAGCTAAATTGTGGTTAGCAATTTCATCTGAGAAGTTGTGTGGCTATTTCAACCGAAGTATTTTGCGGATAATTTTTTGAGGATGCTGTCAGGTGGCAGGAAGAAAAGTAGTTGGTTAAAAGAATTTAATATTTTGGAGCACCTATAGCCCTAGGAAATGTAAAAATAAATTTGTAATAACAGTGATACCTTGTAAAAAGAGGAAGAGACCAATATATCATTCCTTGAAGTTTCTCAGGTCAGAATACTTATATATAAAATTCTAGTCCAAATGGGCAATGTTGATTTTGTATTCAGTGCTTGAGATTTGCCAATTTCAACATTTTTCTTGGTGCCATTAAAAATGTTGCCACTGGCAGGCTTTCCACAGTAAGTAGGGAGGCAAAAATAGTGTTAAATGGTACAAATACAAGAACAGGAGTCTCTACATTTTCACGAATGTGTCGTTCAGAATCCTTGTTTACGAATCTTATTTTTCCTAATAAAATAAGATTTCTATATAGATAAATATATAGAAATGAGAACAACAAGAAATAGGACCTTCAAAGGAAACAAAGCAAAGCAAAACCAAGGTAAGGACAAGACATTAAAGAGATTAGCTACTATTCAGTTTGTTACAGTAAAACGCAACAAAAAGCAAAACTACCAGTAGACTTTTGAAAGGCTGGAAGTTTCAGACACCAGTTAACGAAGTTGAAGTATTCGGGGTGAGTTGAATAGTGATCCCCCCCCAAATTTATGCCCCATCCAGAATCTTAGAATGTGGCCTATTTGCAAACGGGTTCTTTCCAGATGTAACTAGTTAAGTTAAGGTCATACTGGATTAAGTGCGCCCTAAATTCAATGACTGGTGTCTTTATAAAAGGAGAAGAGGACGCACAGAGACACACACAGGAAAGAAAACCATGTGGCAACAGAGACAGATTTTGGAGTGGTGTGGTTACAAGCCAAGCGATGCCAAGGACTGCCAACAACAGACAGAAGCTGGGAGAGAGATATAGAATAGATTCTCCCCTAGAGGCTCCAGAAGGAGTCAATTCTGTTGACGCCTTGGTTTTGAACTCCTAGCCTTCAAAACCGTGCGAGAATAAATTTGTTATATGAAGCCCCTCAGTTTATGGTGATTTATTATGGTAGCCCTAGGATAGTGATACATCATCCAGTACCACTCACCTGTGAAAGCAGAGCACTGTATATATCTTCAAAAGATACCACTAGATCATGGGCCACTCAGAAAATTCCAGCGCTTGTTTTTCAACTCCTCTGAACTCTGACCATGGATGCTATTGACAAGCAGTTTTTGCAGGATCTTTGTTTATTTGAAGAGCTTTTATTCTGCCTGCCAAGTTGGAAGGATTCTTAAATGATGTCTTTTGATGAAAGCTTCGTTGTTTTTATTTGCATTTTGTGGCTTCCTTGCCTATTTTATTTTTAAAAGAAAATAAAGCAAAATCAAAAGAAATGAAGCAAAGTTTTATCAGCATTTCAAGGTCTCTGAGCCTCTCCAAACATAATAGCATGATCAGTGTATCTTATATACTCTAAGTGTGTGGGATCAGATATACAACATGGAAGGTTTGCACAAAGTCTGCTCTCCCACTGTTACCTAACCCAAAGTCCGTTTATCGTTATGTCTTTCACCTATGCACTACCAAGCCCCTGTTACGGATTTGAACCACCTACCCTGATAGTCAAAGGAATGGACTGGAGTCTTATCAAATATATGGATCCAGCTGCTAATTTGGAGGAAATTGAGAAAATGGAGACACATGTTATATGAAACCATAAATACACATTCAACAGAATCCTGAATGTGGAAAACTGCACAAGTCAAATGCCCTAGTTCCTCAACATAAAAATGGAAGGGAAAGAAGGGGATGGAAAGAGACCGTGTAGATTTAAATAGATTTGAAAAACACATGCAAATTTTTTTAATGGGCAAGACGAAGCTGTGGTGGTTAGAGATGAATAATTCTATGATAAACTATCAAGAAATGCCAAGAAAGTAGCTTCTGTAGAAGCAGGAGTGGTAGTTATTTCGAGGGGGACAGAGAAGGGGCTATAACTGGGCTGGGCACAAAGAGAGGTATAATAAGGAGGCCGACTCCAATTTTGATGTTTGATCGCTGACAGCTTTCAAGCCCCACCACACCCTCTCTGCATACTGCCGCGCATCTGGGCAAGCCCATAGGAGATCCCATGTGCTCTCTCTCTTGTCATCTGCAAGTTCAAACTACGCAAACCATTTTCAGACCTGCTAGGGCCTGGTCTGAAAACCTAGGGCCCAGGAAGCCCATGACGGGAGTAAGTAATTTTTTCATATTGTCTTGGTGCATGTTTGGCATCATTCATCTCAGTAGCCAAATCAGATGTTGTCTTGAGGCGTCTATCTCTTTCCTGTGCAATGACCATAATAAGGCTTCTTAGTTGGCTGACATAACCCTACTTCATGACCTGTTTCAGTACTTACAATGGTGTTTGCTTTATAACTCATTAAGATATGTATTTATCGTGTGTGCAATTGTCTGTATCTGTATTTTAGTTTACAACAAATCAAGTAAAAATAGAAGCAACAACAATAATAGCAATGACGTCTGTGGTACATCTGTAGCCATTGTAACACATCAGTTTGGCATCTCAGACTTGGAGCAAAACATTTCTTGGAACCAAAGTACTTCGTAAGATGGTGCTGGTTCCTTAGACTAACTTGTCACCTTATGGGCTGCACAGGTGTCTGTGCATATGGAAAAAAAAAAAAACAAATACAGCTACCTCCTCCAGACTATGGACTGAATTTAATTAGAAAAGACTTTCGGACACTGTCAGGAATAGGGCTTTAACCTTGACACGCAAAGTGTATTAGTCTGGGTCCTCCTGAATAAAATCAATTCCCTACATGCCCCATATATCCAATGATCTATCATTTATTGTTTTTCCTTTTGTATTTCATACAAAGGTGATCTGAATTTTTTTTGGATAAACTGCAGAGGTTACTTAAGGGAACATACTCTACATTCCTCCTAGTTCATATTACCTTGGACATCAGTTCAAAAAGAATCAAATAATTTACCAGTGTGCTTCCTTCATTTTTATAAGTCTGCATTTAATAGCTAAGTTGTATTTTTGCACAACCATTTTATTGTATTTGTAAATTCAAGAGGAAATGTATCAAACCTATGTAGTGAGTACTTAGTCTAAATGTAAGTAATTGATAAACAAAAAAAAGAGGTCATCATATTTTCTATTAGCAAGTTTCCAAAGAGATATCTTACGTCATTCTCTTTACTTTTTTGTAATCTTGAAATTTCATTTGTAGACACTTGTCACTGCAAACTTTTCTCTTAGAACTGCTTTTGCTGAATCCCATAAGTTTTGGTATGTTGTGTTTCCACTTCTTGTTTTAAGATACTTTTTTATGATTTCTCTTTTGATTTATACTTTGACCCATTGGTTTTTCAGAAGTGTATTGAATTCTTATACATCTGTGGATTTCCCAGTTCTCCTCCTGTTATTGATTTCTAGTTTCATACCGTTGTGGTTGGAAAAGATACTTGATAGGATTTCAATCTAATTAAATTTATTAAGACTTGTTTTGTATCCTAACATATGATCTATCCTAGAGAATATTCTATGCTTAGGAGAACGTGTATTCTACTCTTTCATGGAATGTTCTGTACATTAATGTTAGATCTTTTGATCTCAAGTATCGTACAAGACCGATGTCTTTATACTGATTTTCTGTATGGATGATCTATCCATTGTTGAACGTGGAAGTGTTGAAATCTCCTACTTTTATTGTTTTGTTGTCTATTTCTCCCTTCAGATTTGTTAGTATTTGCTAACAGGTTAGCATGTTAGCATGCCAACATGTTAGTTGCTCCCATGTTGGATAGATATATATTTACAATTGTTATATCCTAATGATGAATTGACCCTTTGTTATTATGTAATGACCTTTTTGTCTCTTGTTACAGTCTCACTTAAAATCTATTTTGTCTGATATAAGTATAACCATCCCTGCTCTCTTTTGGTTTCTATTTGCATAGAATATCTTTTTCCATCTCTTCACCTTGAGATTATGTGTCTCCTTAAAACTGAAATGAGTCTTGGGGCACCTGGGTGGCTCAGTCGGTTAGGCATCCGACTTCAGCTCAGGTCATGTTCTCGCGGTTTGTAGGTTCGAGTCCCGCATCGGGCTGTGTGCTCACAGCTCAGAGCCTGGAGCCTGCTTCAGATTCTGTGTCTCCCTCTTTCTCTGCCCCTCCCCTGCTCATGCTCTGTCTCTCTCTGTCTCAAAAATAAATTAAAAAAAAAAAACACCAAAAAAAACTGAAGTGGGTCTTTTTTAGGGAGCATATAGTTGGGTCTTGTTTATCCATTCAGCCACATGCTTTTTGACTAGAGATTTAATCCATTCATGTGTAAGGATTTATTGGTAAGTAAGACCTTTTAAATGTCATCTAATTGTTTTCTGGCTGTTTTATGGTTCTTTTGTTCCTTTCTTCCTCTTTTACTGTCTTCCTTTGTGAATTAATGATTTTCCATAGTGGTTTGCTTTGGTTCCCTTCCCCTTATATTTTGTGTATCTACTATAGATTTTGTTGTGTCACCATAAGGCTCACATAAAACTTCTTATAAATGTAACCATCTATTTTAAGGTGACAACTTAACTTTGGTTGCATACAAAAATTACCCTTTTATTCTTCCCATGCCCACACTTTTTATGATTATGATGTCACAATCTACTTTTTCTTTTACCGTGTATCCATTAACAAGTTATTATATTATATTTTTAATACTTCTTTCCTTTGACCTTTATACTTGAGTTAAGTGATTAACACACCACCACATTACATTGTTGGAATATTTAGATTTGACTATATATGTATCTTTACTAGTATGTTTTATATTTTCATATGTTTTTGTTTCTTTTTTTAAAAAAACTTATTTATTTATATTTGAGAAGCAGGAGCAAAGGGAGAGGGAGAGGGTAAATCTTAAGCAGGCTACATGCTCAACATGGAACACGACACAGGGCTCAATCCCATGACCTTGGGATCTTGACCTGGCCAAAATCAAGAGTCAGACACTTAACCAACTGAGCCACGCAGGCACCCCATATTTTTGTATGTTTTTATGTTAGCAGTTAGCATCCTCTCATTTCAGCTTGAAGAACTCCCTTCACCATTTCTTGTAAGGCAGGCCTTAGAGGTGATGCACTATCTCAGTTTTTGTTTGCCTGAGCAAGACTTTATTCTCTTTTATTTCTGAAAGACAACTTTGCCAGCAAAGTGTTCTTGGTTGGTGTTTTGGTTTTTTTTTTTTCTTTTAGCACTTTGAATGTAATGTCCCACTCTCTGCTCTCCTATAAGGTTTCTGCTGAAAAATCTGCTGACAGCCTTATGAGTGTTCCTTTTTAAGTGATGATCTTCTTTTCTCTTGCTACTTTCAAGATTTTCCTTCCCTTTTATTTTTGACAGTTTCATTATACTATGTCTTAGAAAAGATGTCTTCGGATTGAATTTGTTTGAAGACCTGTGAGCTTCATGAACTTGATGTCTAAATTTCTCCCCACATTTGGGAAGTTCTCAGTCATTATTTCTTTAAAGAAGCTTTCTACCCCTTTCTTCTACTCATCTCCTTCTGAGACTCCTGTAATCCATAGATTGTTTCTTTTAATAGCATCCTCTCAATCTTGTAGGCTTTGTTCATTCCCTTTCGGTCCTTTTTCTCTTTTTGCTCCTCTAACGTGATAATTTCAAATGACCTATTTGAAGCCATTGAAGCTCTCAGTTGAATTTTCCCATTCTTTCATTGTCATCTTCAGTTCCAAAATTTTTCTTTGGTTCTTTTTTTTTATGTTTTCTATTTCTTCCCTAAACTTCTCATTTTGTTCCCATGTTGTTTTCCTGAAATTGTTTATTGTTAATTGTTTCCTGTTTTCCTGAAATTGTTTATATTTGTATATTGTTTTCCTGAAATTGTTTATTGTTAATTGCTTCCTGTTTTTATGAAATTGTTTATTTTTGTTCTCTTGTAGTTCTATCTGAGCATCTTTACAACAATTATTTTGAATTCTTTGTCAGGCAGTTCAAGGATCTCCATTTCTTTAGGTCAGTTACTAGAAGTTTACTGTGTTCCTTTAGTGGTGGTATGTTTCACTGACATTTGTGTGTGTGTGTGTGTGTGTGTGAGAGAGAGAGAGAGAGAGAGAGAGAGAGAAAGAGAGAGAGATTCCTGTAGTTTTGCACAAGTGTCTTTCATAGGAATAAACAGTCCCCTCCTCCAGACTTAATGGACTGACTTTAGTAAGAAAAGACTTTCACCTATGGGTGAGGGACTGCTGGAACATGATGTGACCCCAGGGCTAGTAATGGAGGGTGCTATATGTGGGGCCATGTGGCAGCTTTGGGTCTCAACATCATAGTGTCTCATTGGTTCACACAGCTGGAGTTTACAACCTTAATAACTGCATGATCTTTGGTGAGAAGTACACCGGAGTGGTTGGGGACTGGTCCACAGTGGTGCCAGGGCTGCTAAGGTCATCTGCGATGCCTCTAGGTCCAGCAGCTAGGGACCAGGGCAGGTGGCAGTGGTGGCTGGAGCTGGTTGTGTACACATTAGGCTTTGGCACGGCTGGTTGCGGGTACATCTTTGCGGTGGTGGGGTCTGGCTGAAGACACACACACAGTGGTGCAGACCAGGATCAGGGCCAGCTGTGGGAGCATGAGTAGCTCCAGGGACCCTCACTGTTGGCGTGTACTTGTATGATGGCAGGTCTAGTCACAGGTGTGCACACAGCAGTGGAGGCTGGTAACAGGAGTTGTAGCTGGTGGCATGAGGGTATCTCGCAATGGGGGCTAGCTTCACGGCCATGCAGGCCACTGACAGAAGTCAGGGCTGCATCTGGACCCATCAGCAGCTCCGGAGGTCTTAGCTGTTAGTGTGTAGGTCCACAGCTGCAGGGGCTAGCCGTAGGCCTACTTGTTTATGCAGCCCTGTGACAGAAGTCAGGGTCATCTCCAGGCTCGCAAACTGTGGGGGCCTTGGCTGTTGGCGCAGCTGTAGGGGCTAGCCGTGGGTGTATGAGAGTGGGGGTTGGATGCTGGGGCCTCACGTGACATGTATGCGCATAGCCACCGAAGCCAGGGCTGACTGCCATTGTGGATCCGAGGCTCAGGCAGGAAATGGGAAAAGGAGTGTGGAGGGACTCAGGCATCTGACGTCTGCAGGCATGAAAACCTATGGTGTGAAAATATCAGGGGGGTGGGATTCAAAGTGGACGTGCCTGGTCGTTAGTTTCCTCAGTGGCAAAAGCTGCCGGGCTCTTCTATGGAGCAGTCTACCGGGGTCTATGATGAAGCACTCAGTGATGAAAATTGGTGGGATGTACAGCAAGCCCAAGGCCTGTTGAGATCCTCGGCAGCAAAGGCCAGCGGGGTCCTCTGCAGAGTGGGCCACCAGGAACACTGGTCGCTCAGGATGTGTGACTGATACCGTAGCTTCTGCCCTCATCCCTGGTTCCTAGTTCCTAGACATCTGTAGACATCTCAGCTTTGCTGGCGTCCGGGGGAGGTGAAGTGAAGTGGGTCCCTTGCACAATGCCACCCGAAGGCTGGGGAACCTGGTTGCTCACATCACTCTCCTTTTCCCAGCAGAGGAACTCTCTCAAGCTGGGAGTTGCCTCTTGGCCCTGAGTAGGGCCAGTCAGGGATGGCATGATACAGGCAACGGGAAACTCTTCTTTCTACCTGTTCTGTGTGTGGGTGCAGCATTTCTCAGGTTTTTGTTGTGGTTGTTATCGTTATTGTGTGCTCCACTGTATCGCTGAAGCTTCTTCAGTGAACTCCTGAGTTTTCCCAGAGCTATTTCCATTCGTGAATAGTTGTCTGATTACCCCTCTTTGTGGGGAGACAGAGGCTGGGGGCTCCTACACCACCATCTTTGTGCCATCATATTTTTCTTGAAAAATGTGACAAGGACCCCGTATTTGGTTGTTCTTACCTGTGCACACTCTAAAAGGCCTGGGCTGAGGTGCATCCCTCCAGAGAGGACTTGTGTGATTTTTTTCCAAGCATCCTGGAGCACCCCGATCCAGAAATATTTTTAATTCAATTAATTGAATTGAATTTTCCTGGACCGTACAAATGATTTAAATTCAAATCCTTAATTTGTGCATGGGCAGGCGTATGGTCGCTACTTCCCAGAGAGATTTTTTTTTTCACCCCAAGCCAGTACCTTAGACAAGATTTCTTGTTGGTCGCCTTTTCCAGGGAACAGATATTTTTTTTCCCACCCTTTCAATGTGGGAAAAAGTATGGGGTTTATAGAGGTCTCTGTTCTTTCTCCACGCTTTATGTGGGACAAAGTCTTTCCATTCGTTCTTCCATATACCCAGATCATAAGTTCTCAACATGGGCAGATTCCTCCAGAGTAGACTGTGTCTGTTTTACACATTTATTACACTGGTTTTGGTCCCTGTAGATGTCTCCCTCCCTCCCTCCCTCCCTCCCTCCCTCCCTCCTTCCCTCTGTCTCTCCTTCCCTCTGTCTCTCTTGTTCTCTCTCTCTCTATCTTTGTGATGCTGCCTTTGTTTTTAAAAGGCTATTAGTAAGTTTTAAGCAGCATTGCGAGGTACTAGTATTAAAAAGATTTTCCAGGGGTGCCTGGATGGCTCAGTCGGTTAAGTGTTGGACTTTTGATTATGGCTCAGGTCATGATCTCACAATTCATTAGTTCGAGCCCCATGTCAGAGATTCTCTGCTTGGGATTCTCTGTCTCCCTCTCTCTACCCCTCCCCCCTCCCTCCCTCCCTCCCTCCCTCCCTCCCTCTCCCTCTCTCTCTCTCTCTCTCTCTCTCTGTCTCTCAAAAATAAAGAAACATTTTTTAAAAACTGTAAAAAAAAAAAAAAAAAAAAGAAAGAAAAAGGTTTTCTAGAATCTCCTGTTCATAATTTTGCTGAAGTGGTAATAGGATTGAAAGCCATAGCCATTTGAAAATTGCTTGAAGATAATAATGCTTATAATAGCTATTATGTATCAAAACACACATGACTTGACTTTTAACCTTAACTTTTACTCAAAGTTTCTCGGGTATCGTATTATAGGAGATTTTATTTTATTTTATTTTATTTTATTTTATTTTATTTTATTTTATTTTATTTTATTTTATTTTATTATTTTATTTTATTTTATTTTATTTTATTTTATTTTATTTTATTTTATTTTATTTATTTTTAATGTTTGAGAGAGAGAGAGAGGGAGGGAGGAAGAGGCAGAGAGAGAGGGAGACACAGAATCTGAAGCAGGCTCCAGGTTCTGAGCCATCAGCACAGAGCCCGATGTGGGGCCCGAACTCACAAACCCTGAGATCATGATCTGAGCTGAAGTCGGACGCTTAACCAACGGAGCCACCCAGGCGCCCCAGGAGCTTTTAAAGTAGTGCTACTCCAGCTTCTTTAACACCTGGCCTTATCTCAATTTTCAATCACATGATGTAAATTAGCAAGTGTTCATATTTTGCCAACAAATATTTAAGCCTCAACTGTGAGGAACTGCGAATGAAGAAAAGCATGAAAAGTGTTAAAAGAATGAAATTTGACCTTTGGAAGCTTGGATTTCTAAAGTCGTCTTTGAGGTTACCATCTTATTTCTATCGCTAGCCTCAGATTTCGAACCCGTTGAGAGTTTTTATCTTCCACAAAGAAAACTCTTCCTGAGTCCAGAAGTTAGTGTGTGGGTGCTGTATGAAGTAGATTTTTATCTTTTTGTACTAGAAGATACATAATCTCCATGTGTGAAGGTGCTCCAAACCCAGACTTCCCAGATTCCTCCTCTGCCAGGAGGAAGAAGTCATGCGAATTTTCTTAGGTTCTGTGCTCACATTTTACCGAGCGTTATTAGTACCCCCCCCCCACCCTCCCGCGAGAACAGCAGAGCCACAGGCTTTCCATGAACCCCAGTAGGATCTCTGGCTTTGGGCTCTGACAAGGCTTTTCCTGCTCCTTCCCTCCCCCACCCCTGCCCTCTCTGTTATATTTCTTGTCAAAATGTATCATCAGTGTCTATTGGGTGGACACAAGTGAAACACAAAGTATTGGGCCTGGAAGTGTTAAGCTGTGTCATGGAGGCTGGAGGAAAACACGAGCTCTGAGGTGTGGTGAACCCCCACGCCATGGGTTCTCAGGCTTCTGGTCTCTCTCCGTGCATGGACAAGCTTTGAGAGAGAGGGTGGATTTCCTCTCCAGGCTCTGGCCTCAGCACCCATGCTGCCTCAGTCACAAGCTGAGGGCGCCAGGCCTGGAGAAGCTCTTCTCTTCCTCGCTCCTTGGAAGTGGCTGGCGCACAGCTACCGAGTGATGCATTTGCTGAAGTCTCTCTGCTGGGCGCCCCGACGTGTCCTCACCCTGCCATTCCCGGTCCACGAAGCCTTCTAAGCTGGTCCCACCTGTTGACGGAGGGGCTATGACCCCAGCACTGGCTGACTCAGTGTCACTCCCACTGGAGCGTGTGAGGATAGTTCTGCTCCTACTTAGCAGCCCCAACCCCATGAGCAAGTCCCAACCTCCAGAAAAACGTGAAAGCCTGTTGTGAATGAACATGGTGTCCGTTAAGACTTTCCACACGGGAAAGCTAAGAACTATAAAGACTTCCTTCCTCCCTCAGAATGTCTAACCCACTGCCGTGAAATGCATTTCGCCAGGCAGCTGGTCAGGGACATGGGTGTCAGGCGTATAGCGACTTCTCCAAGTCCTGTCACGGTCTTCCCCCTCATCCGTTCGGTTTCTGTTTCAAGCTTGTATTTCGAACATTCCTTTTGAGAAAAGAAAGTAGACATTTGTCATCCAGAGATACATACATACTATTATCTAGATCTATGTCCTCTAGCATTATCATGTGATCTAGAAACATGATAAAGTCTAGAGACTATTTCCTTAACGTTCCAGCTCTCAAAGCCTTCTAGTTAGCGCTGTCCATTAAAAGGGCCAAGGTAGCTGACAAGCAAATTCATTCATTCATTGAACAGCACTGTTGAGCGGCTTACCGTTGCCAGGCACTGGGCTGGGTGTGAGATATGCAGGAGTGAAAACATCAGACAAGATCCCTATCCAGGTAGAGTTTATGTTTTGATTGGAGAGACAAAGCAGAGTAGCTACACGAATGAAAGAACTCTGGGCCAGGATGGGTGCCCTGGAAGAAGTATACAAGGGCAGCCCGGGAGGCCGACGAGCTCTGTTACATTTCTCGTCATAATGGATCATCGGCGTCTGTTGGGTAGACACACGTGAAACACACAATATTAGTTCTGGAAGCGTTAAGCTGTGTAATCAAAGCTGGAGGAAAACACGAGCTCTGAAGTGTCTCTGGAAGCTTTAGTGATCAGGTTCCCCGTTCTCGGGTTTCCCGTCACCTTTCCCTTAGTTGTCAGAACGGCATGTCTCAGTGGTGCCTGCTGAGGGACTAAGGGAGCAGCTGTGTTTTGCTCCTGTCCCTACCCCCACCCTCTTCTCCCCGCCCCCACTCGCCTCAGCCCCCCCTCCTTCCACCGCCCCCACCGCCTTCAGCTGCTTCCTTGAATTTCCTGTCACTCTGCAACTTCCCCGGGGACCAGGGTTTGAACAGTGCTGGCACCTCTAGGCACATCCCACCCTCTCTAGAGGCCACATTGGTCCTTCATGTTTGTGATACTCCTGTTTTCAGGAAGGTAGGTAGGCTGCCCAAGGCCTAGGAGAATGAAACCGCCAAAGACTAGAAGACTGTGCTGTTCTGGGGAAAAAGCGAGGAGTGTTGTCTCTTCCAACCCACCGGCTTTACAGATGCAGGGGCCGAGGCCAGAGAGGCCTGGGTGCTTTAGTCGGTTGAGCGTCCGACTTTGTCTCAGGTCATGAACTCACAGGTTCCCGGCATCGGGCCCTGTGCTGACAGCTTGAAGCCTGAAGCCTGTTTCGGATTCTGTGTCTCCCTCTCTGTGTCTGCCCCTCCCCACCTGTGCTCTGTCTCTCTCTCTCAAAAATAAACCAACATTAAAAAAAAAAAAATTAAAAAGAAAAAAGTTAACAGGACAGTATGGTAACAATAGTTGAAACCATACTTGCTTTAAAAATCAGGAAGTTCCTGGGGCGCCTGGGTGGCGCAGTCGGTTAAGCGTCCGACTTCAGCCAGGTCACGATCTCGCGGTCCGTGAGTTCGAGCCCCGCGTCAGGCTCTGGGCTGATGGCTCAGAGCCTGGAGCCTGTTTCCGATTCTGTGTCTCCCTCTCTCTCTGCCCCTCCCCCGTTCATGCTCTGTCTCTCTCTGTCCCAAAAATAAATAAACGTTGGAAAAAAAAATTTATAAAAAAAAAAAAATCAGGAAGTTCCTGATCCATACCTGGGAACACTGACCTCCTAAGGATACACACTCATGCTGATGGCAGCTATCATTTCCTCCTAAGCTAAGAGTAGGCAGCCACCCTCAGCCAGTGGAATTCAGGGAACATGTTCTGAGCAGCCCCGTCCTGCCTCTGGATCCTCTTGGCTCTGATCAGGTCGAAGCGGGGATATTTGCTCCTTACTTTAGGCACTTCATTTCTGAGAGTTACTTTGCTCTTTAGAAAATGCCTTTCATTGCTCATCAGTTGAATTCCTTCTCTCCATGTAGTTTTCCTGGATCTTCTTCAAACTCTGGTTGTGAGTGTGTGATACTGAAGTCCAACGGCATGTTTGCGTTCCTTCATCAAAGCTGTCCTTTTTTTTTTTTTTTTAACATTTATTCATTCTTGAGAGTCAGAGAGTGAGTGGGGGAGGGGCAGAGAGAGAGAGAGAGAGAGAGAGAGAGAGAGAGGGAGAGGGAGACACAAGAATCCGGAGCAGGCTCAAGGCTCTGAGCTGTCAGCACAGAGACCGATGGCGGGGCTTGAACCCACACACGGTGAGATCTTGACCTAAGCCGAAGTTAGATGCTCAACCGACTGAGTCACCCAGGAGCTCCAATCAAAGCCATCTTTTCTTCTGGCTGCCAGGTACTTTATGAAGGATTCTCATGATTCTGCCTGCTGGTTCGTGGGAGGCTTTTTGTTTGTTGTTCCTTTTTAAAATTTTCATCCTATCAGGGGAGGCGATGAAAATAACACCCTAGCCCTTCTGTTACACCATTTAGTGTTTACATATACCCAGTAGTTTGTAGTTGACGTCAAAAAAATCAACTGATTGGTTGAGTTTCAGTAAGGAGGGAGAAAGGATTGAAATGGTGGAAGAGCTCATAGCTCATCTCCTGCAAGGTCTCTGCGCCACGGACACGCAGACTAGCATAGCCAGCCTCGCCTCTTGCAAACCCCATCTTGGAGGCTAATCTGGAACCTGTCCACTGCCACATGATACTCCCCTGGAAAGTGAAGCATGTGGCCACCTTTCAGTTTGTATGAAAGAGCCCTCCTCAGGGAGTCAGAGAAGATGTTTTGAGTGATTAATTGAGCTCTCTACTGTCATTTCCTAGGTAGAAAACTAGGAATGTACCACAAGACAATCCTCAAGAAGTGGAAATAGGAAATGCTTACTTTTAATATTTTCCTTCCCATTTCCTTTTTTATTACGGACAAAAGTAACATACAAAAAAGTAACAGATGAGTGAAATGAACCCCATGTTCATGTATGCAACTGTGTTTAATTTCTATTTTCTTTTGATTCTATTTCATGCATTTTTATATTATAAATAATCCATTGAGTATTTCATTGTATAATTTAAATATGGATGCAAATGCATGTTTGGGAAAAACATGCTTAAAAATGTTTTACAAATTAGACGTATTACACCAACAATGTTTGGAGATGGGGCGTCTTGGTGGCTCAGTAAGTTAAGCGTCTGATTCTTGATTTTGACTCAGGTCGTGATTTCGGGGTTCGTCAGTTCCAGCCCTCATGGAGCTCTGCGCTGACGGTGTAGAGCCTGCTTGGGATTCTCTGTCTCCTATCTCCCTCTCTCTCTCTGAAAAAATAAGTAAACTTAAAAACATGTTTGGAGATACTTGTATTAATAATAGTCACAAGCCACTCTTAGGAATAATTAATAATGATAATCAGTATTTGTTGAGGCTTATCTCCTCCAGACACCATGCTAACAGCTACCCTGCAGGAAATGTTCAGAGGGCCCAGATTACAGTCTCTTCCTGTAACATCCTAAGTGGAGTAGAAAATATGAATTGCTGGACCTCAGACCTGATATTTGATCCTACCTCCAAAACAAGGTCTTTCTAAAAACAAGTACTAATTTTCCCAATATATATTTTTTCCATTTATGTTTCCATACAATTATATCAAGTAAGTATATATAACCTTAGAGAAGTCATTATATATTTTAAAACCCTGTTTTTATCATCTGTAAATGGAGGAGTTGTCTATGGTCTGTAATATTCCTCCTAGCCCTAATATTTTATGAGCCATTTCCATGAGCTATAAATTGCTAAAGCCAAACATTGTCTCCAATACGTTGTTATATTATGTCTGTTTTTATAACATGGGCAACACACGTGCACCATGTTGTTATGTGAATCTTTATCTCAATCATCAACATTTATTGAGGCCTCTGCTCTGTGGCAAATGTCCTCAAGCGTCACCAGAAATGAACATGAAGGAGGCCACATTTTGCGGATTCCATACATAGCTACATGACAGTCTCAGCTCTCACACAGGCTGCCAGTGCCCGATCCTGCCATTGTCCTTCTGTCATCCTCTCCCTTGGGAGGACTGGCCTGGGTGGCTGGGGGCTGGCACCCAGCTCAGCTGGCTGCAGGGGTTCTTGTAACACTTATAGGGATGGGCCTGTGGGATTCCTTTCAGTAAAGTGATAGGCACATCACACGCGGGTGTTCAGGCTCTGACATGCCACAGATTAACAGGCATGCCTCTATTAAAAGGCGTGTGACAGGCCTCTCAATCCATATCCTGAAACCCTCAAATCCTCCCTCACATTCTGTGCAAGCCATTTCTGCTCAGGGCCTGTCCCGATGTATTTTTTTAAATGGCTCAAGTACAAAAAATGAAAAGGCATAGCATACTGTGACTCACTTGCTTTTGAGGGCTGTATTTCCATTTTGCTGGCAAACTCAGCTCGGAGAAGAGAAGCTACAGAAACTAGGAACCCTAAAGCAAACGAAGGCCTTCAGGGTGCTCAAAATAGAAGATACTAGAGAAGAGTGGTGAAAAACAAAAACAAAACAGCTTTGGCATCCAACAAAACGGGCCCGATTCTAATTCCGACCCCTCGCTGTCCACGTGACCCAGGGCAAGCTTATGTATCATAAAGCTAGGTGAAATACGTGTAGGGTATAGGGTTGACGACAAAACTTAATGAATGAATATATGTAATAATACATACATCACATGCCTCTTCTCTGCTAAAGATCCAGTGCAGATTTTCACCGGAATGGCTGCAGTGACCTCTGCGTTTGACAGTCCAAATGTATGGCCAGCACCTGAGAGAAGAGGCCAAAGCACTTTTGCGACTTGTGTAGTTTAAGGCGCCATTGCCAGTGTTACCTGGGTTCCTGCAGTTAACCATGAGTTCATGTCTGTAATCTTGTTTTCCTTCCATTCTATTCAGATCAAAAGAATATTTAATTAAATACAGGAGGATGGGGCATCTGGGTGGCTCAGTTGGCTGAACGTCCGACTTCGGCTCAGGTCATGATCTCATGGCTCGTGAGTTCGAGCCCCGCATCGGGCTCTGTGCTGACAACTCATAACCTGGAGCGTGCTTCCAATCTGTGTCTCCCTCTCTCTCTGCCCCTCCCCTGCTCATGCTTTGTCTCTCTCTCTCTCTCTCTCTCTCTCTCTCTCTCTCTCTCTCAAAAATAAACATTAAAATATTTTTTTTAATTTTTTTTTCAACGTTTATTTATTTTTGGGACAGAGAGAGACAGAGCATGAACGGGAGAGGGGCAGAGAGAGAGGGAGACACAGAATCGGAAACAGGCTCCAGGCTCTGAGCCATCAGCCCAGAGCCTGACGCAGGGCTCGAACTCATGGACCGCGAGATCGTGACCTGGCTGAAGTCGGACGCTTAACCAACTACGCCACCCAGGCGCCCCTAAAATATTTTTTAAAAAATAAGCGTGTAAGGAGAACGGCCATAGGCACTGAATTGAGTCTGCCAGTCTTTATGAAACACTGTCCTCCCAAGTTTATCTCTCGGGAGCTTACTGCACACACAGGGTTTCTCATGGAGTTGTGTGGTGCCAGGCCCATCAGCGTACTGAAAATGTATTGTGGAAAGAAAACGAGGAGCCTAATTTTCTTTCCTTTGAATTAGCAAGAAGTCCCTGGGGAGCATTAGAGCCAACGTAGAGGCCTGAGGTTGTACTACGGGGCTTTTCTTGGGCTAAGAGAAATCAGTCAAGGTGTAATCACATCATCTCCAATCTCGTTAACAAATTGTCTGGTGCAAATACTTCACCTAAGAGGTGACTTCTAGTGTTTTCAGAAAATACAGAAGATGACCAAACTGTATCACACAGGCAGAAGGATGAGGTTTCTCCTGAGAGCTCTGGGCTCCTCAGTCCTGAGCTCAGTGCTAAGAATTGAGGTCCCCTGGACAAGAAGCGTAATGGTTTAGGTTAACACTAACAAATTTACTTTCGATTTGTGTACAACCCCAGGATGGAGGTCAGCTTCTCTCTTCTTTTCTTTTTTTTTCTTAATTCAAATGTTTATTTATTTATTTTGAGGAGAGGGAGCTGGGGGGGGGGGGGGGAAGAGAGAGAGAGAGAGAGAGAGAGAGAGAGAGAGAGAGAGAGAGAGAGAATCCCATGCAGGCACCATGCTTTGCAAAGAGCCCACCACAGGGTTTGAACCCACAACTTCGAGGTCATGACCCGAACCAAAATCAAGAGTCGTACATTTAAATGGCTGAGCCACCAGGCCCTGCAAGGTTTTCTTACAGAGGCTTTTTCCTCTACCGTGAGATAAGTCTGAGTCTGCAGTCACGTTTTTCCCATTCAGATTCCCTCATAGGTGGAAGTAGGTAAGAAATAAGGAAACAAAGGAATTACTGATTTCACTTAGTTTAGCTCCAAACCAAAAAATAAAAGCACACTGTTCATTACCCTTTATATTTTGACTAGGTTTTCCTATGACATGACTTTTAGTGTTGGCTCAGATGTGTGTGACCAGTCCTGGTTTGCAAAGGTAAATCAGGTTTGGAATCAAAGTAACTACAGAAGGCTAGTTCCAGAACCTGAACCATAGAGGTCCTCTGGTATGAAGTTCTTAAACCCTGCATCAGAAAGCTGTGTCAACAGAGCATACTCCTCATTTTAAGTGCTTGATGGCCCTCCACTTGTTGACCCAATGCCTGTCCAGACTCCCAAGGGACAGATTCTGCCCCCATTGCTTCCAAATGTGTAGAAGATGTTATACTTCTCAGTTGTGCTGGAACATCCAACTACGATCCATGGCAGCCCAAGACCCCTTACCTGGGGGCTGGGTTGGAACAGGTTTTGACCTCATTTCTACCTCCTGAGTGGAAAGTGGATAAGGAGGTTCTATAGACTTCCTCTTCCCTCTTTTCATAAGGTGTTTTACTTTATGCACTAGACCTGGTCCTTTTGAACCAGGAGTTTCCCCTTGGTTTCCTTTAGATTTGCACATGGCTTCTGTAACTACCATCCCAGTACACCTTTTTTTTTTTTTTTTTTTTTTTACCTATTTCTAGTTTCATTGAACAGGAATGCCTTTATGGAGAGATTCTCCCTCCCAGCTGACATGAGACTGTGGATTTCAGGGGATCTCACCCCATCGTGATCACTCTCACCACAAAGTTATCAGAAAAGAGATTTAGTTAGTAGTAAGTACATTGTAGCAGATTTGACAAGAAAACTCAGGTATGGTAGGTGGGAAACTGGGAAATTTGGTTACTTCTTTAAATAAAGTGAAATCCTACCCTCCACTTCCATCCAGACTGGGAGGAAATTCACAGGCAGTTGCCACTGACACTTCCTGCCCCTCCCACACTACCCCCTGCCTACCAACACACAAGAGGTCTTATCTACACAGAGAAATCACCCTGATCATTGAGCCACGCCAGGTACTGTGGACATGCACACCCACTGAGTCTGAATGTTTTTTCAAAGTCCAGTGAGCTTGGTACTTACAGCTGGTCATTGTTGCTGAAGTTGGCGGGGTCAGATGGCTCAGGCTGAGTGTGTTTTCGGTGCCTCCATTTCCTTCTCACCCCTGGACAAAGTACAGGAGCAGAGTGCAGATGCCCACAATCCAAGGGACCCACAGAATCCTATCTCCTCCCTGGGGGCCTTCTCCCTTCTACCTCTCTAATTCAGTGTCATGTTTCCCCTCCCCAGCTTAGCCCCTTGAAAATGAACTTACTTTACCAAAAAAAAAAAAAAAAAAAAAAAAAAAAAAGTCTGGAAAGATCTTCTCAGATGGCAAATTCTGCTTCTTGGTATACAACATGCAACTATCCTAAGACAAGGAAAGCCACCCCTTTTCTTAGAGTTGGTGGTAACATACAGGGAAGATAAAGCAAAATATCTTGATGAATTACCGTATTGCAATATATAACACCTAGGCTGCCTCCACATTTTTTGGCCACTATAAATTAGAGAGTCATAAATATTCTAGTACATATATTTGTTTACATATTTATGATTGGCTCCTGAGGGTGAATTCCTCAAATGGAGATTACTGGGGAGAGGGGATGCACAAATAACAGTTTTCATAAATATTGTTAAGCTAAACTCGCCATAAAAAAAAAGTATCGTAATTTACATCCCTACCATGAAGGCATGGTTGTTTACCTCTCCATATCTTTATCAGATTGAATGTTATCATTGTTTTAAACTTTGTCAAGTTGATAAGCACATTTAAAAAATCTTGCTTTTGTTTGCAATTCTTTGATTGATAGTGGAACCAAATACTTTTCTCCCTTCCTTGGTAATTTTAGTTGTCTATATTTTGTTCACTTTTCCGCAAGGGATCCTTTTTCTTACCGATTTCAAGTGCTTTTGGTATATTAAGGCTGACAGCCCAGGAGTCACTACCACTTTTTAAGGGTAAGAGAACACCGTGAAGCCCAATAAAAATTCGCTCTTTTCATCCCCAACTAAAATGAGGCAGTCACTTCAACAGAGCGGGCAATTGAAATATATGTGACAACCCTAACATAATATAAAAATAGCTGATTTCTGTTAGTGGTGAAGTCACAGGTGCCACTATGGTAGGCAAGGGCCTTTAATCAAAGGAAGCAAGAGTAAAGATGTGATAGCACTCAAAGAGGTCAAACCCTCCTCTTTGGGGCCCACGAGAGAGTGGCTGGTACAACCAGACAGTCTTGGGGACGGTTGTCTGTAATTTCCAGCCAGGCTCCACAACCATGAAAATATGAAGCATATAAATGGCCTGAAATGCTAATGAAGTAATAAAGGCCTTTCCCAACCAAAGATTATAAAAATACTGAAACATGTCTTCTTCTAGTGTTTTTATAGCATAAAGTATATTCATATTTTTTCTCTCTGGAGCTTATTTTTTTATTTTTTTAATAATTTTATTTATTTTGGGGAGACTGCAAGTGGGGGAAGGGCAGAGAGAGAGGGAGATAGAGGATCAGAAGCAGCCTCTGTGCTGACAGGATGACAGCAGTGAGCCCGATGTAGGGCTTGAACTCGAACCACGAGATCATGACGAGAGCCAAAGTGGGATGCTCAACCAACTGAGCAACCCAGGTGCCCCTGGAGTTTATTTTTATGTAACGAAAGAATCAGGAGTCTGGGTTTCTTATTACCAAACAGATGGTCAGGTGTCCCATTTTTCTCCACTGATTGGAAATGCTGTCTTTGGAATATACTAAATTCCGATGCCTATTTGAGTGGACACTTAGAGTTCCTGTCCATTCCATTAATTGGTATATTCCACAAAGTTTAATTAATTGACTTTATAATTCATTTAATATTTGAGTTCTGTGGATTACTTGGAAACATAATAATCATACCGTGTAGCCCTGATGCGTAGGGAAAAAAGGGAAAACATAGTTACCTTTAATGTGACAATGTCTTTTTGCCTTTGCGCAAAAAGTCTCCTTGTCTCCGTGTGTCTTTTTCCCTTGGGCACAGCCACTCTGGCTTCCTCGGGATCCCTCAGGGTGTTGATTTGGTCCAATACCAGTTCTTACCTGACACGTTTTTGTCATCCTAACATCCTCTTCTCATTCTTACCACCAAGCAACTGCTTCCCCGGCTAGAAGGATGTTCTAGTTATGACCATTTGTGTAGATAAACATATTCACATCTTATTCTGTACTTTCAAAGAAATGTTCATGAAACAAATTGTGTGTCACACAAGGTCACTGTGTATTCAGTGGAACATGGAGATCACCAGCCTTTGTTGTCAGCAACTGTTCCCTTCTTCGGACCCCTTTCCCATGTACCCCTACTTCATCTTCTCACTCATGCTATTTCAGATCCCACCGCAAATGTCGTGTATTCACAGAGCTAATAGGTCCCCTGGCATCTGCTCTCTACGTATAATAGTTTTTAATTATAGAATTATTTAATTACTAACTTTGTATACTCTTTTGCTAGATTCTAAATTCCATGAAGACTATATTTGCTTTGCTTGTTTCAGTTTGCTCAGTCTTAATTCAGAACCTAGCACGGAGGGAGAGCTCACAAATCTTAGTGGACAATGATAGTTACTGTTATCACATCAGGATATGAGCTTCATTTGAAGTCAGAATGCCTGGGTCTCCATCTATAATTACCTGTATGACCTTGGGCACGTTATTAAACATGTCCGTGACTCCCTTTCCTTGTCTGTCAAATGGGGATAGCAGCATTTAGAGAAAAATGTCTTATGAGGATTGAATATACAATGTGGCCCCAAGAGCTCACGGGATGTCAGCTATTATCATCATGATCATTATTGGAAAGGAAGTTGTTTGAAAGAAAATAAAGGTAAAGCATGGACAATATTAAAATTCTCACTTCACATCAGGCTCTTTCTTGGATTCTTTCCAGTGAGAACAAAAAAAAGCAAAAAAAAACAAAACAAAACAAAACAAAAACCACCTTCAAACAATAAGAAAGTTTCAAGGAAGTCATATTTGGCAAAGATTCTTATAATCATCAACTAACTCTCCAGTAGGTGAGACAAGTTAGACACACACCCCTTCCTTTTTAAGGACATAAGTTCTTTTTCCCTTTAGCCAAAAATGCTTCCACTGAGAAAAAGCTGCATGGTCACAAATGAACTTGTAACAAAGCCAGCAAACTTTATGACCTAGTAGCCCATTTCTGGCAAAGAGTCATAGCTAGACTGAGTAGCACAATTGTGGGGGGACAATGGTCAGCAGAAGCCTTGTGTTTGCTTGCAGCCTGCTGGCCAGTGATGTCAGTCATCAGCTCCCACGCCCACAGCATGTGCCACAATGTGAGAAGTACCATCGTCTTTGTCACCATCAGCAGCATCTTTACTATTCATATTTAATAGTAATGAGCACCTGCCACAGTAAACCTTATGAAGAGTTTATTTCTTGTAAGCTATTTTTCTACCCCAATGTCTGCCTAATCAACATACCTGTGCTTGGCAGTGCAACATCTCTGTAGAGAGAAAAAGATATCCTAGGGCGCCGGGGTGGCTCAGTTGGTTAAGCCTTGGCTCAGGTCATAATCTCACAGTTGGTGAGTTCACGGTTGATGAGTTCAAGCCCTGTGTCGGGCTCTGTGCCGACAGCTCGGAGCCTGGAGCCTGCTTCAGATTCTTTGACTCCCTCTCTTTCTGCTCCTCCCCCACTCACACTCTGTCTCCCTCCCTCAAAAAAATAAACGTTAATAAAAAATTTTAAGAAAAAAAGAAAAAGATAGCCAAGAATAGTTCATCCTTAACCGTGAAAGAAATGAGCAGTTCATGACACCAGGATAAGCAATATGCATGTCATATAGATTAGAAAACAAACAGGGGCACCCGGTTGGCTGAGTCAGTTAAGAATCCAATTCAATATTTCCCCTCTGGTCATGATGTGACCATTGTTGAGATCAAGCCCCTAGCTGGGTTCCATGCTGAGCATAGAGTTTAAGATTCTCTCTCCCTCTTCCTCTGCCCCTCCCCCACTCATGCTCTCCCTCTCAAAATTTAATTAATTAAAAATAAGAATAAAAAAATGAAATATAAAAAAAGAATGAATACAAAAACTCTTGTTCCACTTAGCCTTTTATTTCATCAAAATCCTCCAAAAGCTAAGGATTAAAAAAAAAAAAAAAAAAAAAAACCTTGCTGTATGCCTGAGAGATCATATCTCTTCCTTCCTGAAAATCCTCTCAGGATGCTTCCAGAAGCCTGGCCTGGTGCTGGAAGGCTCTCGGAGTGACTCACAGTACTAGAAGGCCTAGTGCTCCGGGATGGCCCCCGTGCCTGGGGGCATTTCTCAAAATCAGCAGCCTCCACATTTTGAAGGGGATGGAAACCAGGCCTGGAAGCACCATCTTGCAGTCAGGAAGGGTGGTTACAGCAGGCACAAGCACGTCTCGAGTATGTGTGCAAGGCCACGGAAGGAAGGGAAGAGAGGCAGGAACTGGAAGAAGCAGCAGGCAAGACTGAAGCTTTGCAATAGGAAGAGGTGTGGCTTTGCTTCAAAACAGAGGGGAAGCAATTTGAATCTTGGAGCAGCAAAGGAATAGGAAACAAGGCCTCCCTGCTCTTGAATTAGCCCTTTGTCTTCTGTGTTGATATTTTAGGTGAATTCAGAATGGTTGGTGGCCAGGCTGAGGAGGCGTCCTGGTCAAGACAAAGGTAGCTGCCCCTTCAGGGAACCATGTTGCCTTCCCTGTATGAAATATTCATTGACCCCTGAGAACCATGAATTTTTGTGGGGAGGGGTGACTGCTTCCCTGTCATCCTGGAGCAGCCATCCTGGAGTACCTTGGAGCAGAGGCTCTTGAACTGGCAATTACCACGTCTAAATACATCAAGGTGACATGTGTCACCTTACTCACTTGCAACCTGCCATTCCTGGAGATGTAGATTTGAAGTCTCTCTTAAGGTACCAATTGCTGCTAATGGTTAATTCTACACATCCACAGTTCTTTGATAGGGAAGAATGGAAAACAGAAAGAACTTAGATACTTAGGTCTTTTGTTACCTCAGAACTGTGGATTCTTTTTTTTATTTTTTTTAAATGTTTATATATTTTGGGGGGAGAGAGAGAGACAGAGTGTGAGTGATGGATGGACAGAGAGAGAGGGAGACACAGAATCTGAAGCAGGCTCCAGGCTCTGAGCTGTCCGTGCTGAGCCCGATGTGGGGCTTGACCTCACGAACTGTGAGATTATGACCCTAGCTGAAGTCAGAAGCTTAACTGACAGAGCCACCCAAGTGCCCTAGAACTCCGAATTTTTGACTCTCCAGTATCCATGATTCCAGTGGATTGCTTCACTATGAAAAATACAAATTTGCCTCCCTTTAATTTCATTTAAGCAATTTAGAAGTTTAATAATTTCCTTACAGATCCATTTCTGCATTTGGTGCTAACTGTATTTAAGTGTTAATACAGCTTTGAAGAAGCTATTGATTCTGAAAAAGTAGGTTTTAATTGAGTTGACTCTTTTTCATTGAGATGCAGAAGTTACAGCAACACATATGTGCTTTGTACAGATTTATTTCCACTTGCGCAGATACAAGCTCATATCCAAAACTTAAAAAGGAAGGAGGACGAGGAGGAAGAAGAGGAAGTAGGGGAGGAAGAAGAAGTAGGTAGAAGACAGGTAGAAAGATCGGGAAGGACTAGGTAGTGGAGGATACCTTTTGCATCCTAAGTGAAGGAAGTGATATTGTTGAATGGAGCAGATGTGTTTTCAAAGCAAACCAATGAGCACCTGGTGGCTGCTGGAGGAGGAGTGGGTAGATCGATAAGCATCTACTCCTGGCAGCCCAGCATTAGAGCAAGCATTCCTTTGATTGTCTGTGGGCAGAGGAGCTGCTGCAGACTGGAGGTTAGCGATGAAAAGAAAGATAAGAAAGTACCCCATTCTGCTGAGCCAGGCCTAGCTGATGGCAGTCCCAATCAAGATGGCGACATGTCTGGGTGTGGAGTTTTGCTTAATGGCCGGAACATCACCAGCACTCACTAAATGTTAAAGAACACAAATACTGGAATCGCTTTTAAAATATCTAGCTGTTTCTCTTCAAATTTGGGTTGAATTTCCTTTCGCAATATGAGCTATGTTCCGGCCAATTTTAAAGTTTACAGCTCCAGCTGTTAGGGAGTTATGTAAGAGCAAAAGTGATCAAAGGACCTCAAGGGTGGAAAATGCATTTTTCCCCTTGATTGCATAACTCCCCAAATGGAATGGGCAATGCAATGGAAACACCATCTGCCCACTCCTCCTGGCCCCTCAATGCTACCACTACAAGCTAAAAAAAAAAAAAAATTCACCCTAGAGGGGGAAAAAAAAAGGGGGGACCATGAAAAATGTTGCTCGACTTAAATTTAGTATGCCCGAAGATTTTTCAAAATCAAGTTGCCAATAACTTAATTAGATTAAAGTAGAAACCAAAGTCCCCTTAACTCTAGGGGGCCTTCCCTAAAAATAGGAACTCAGTGTGTACATTAAAGATGCAATTCATTATAGCCAGCGTGATATTCTAATGTCATTATTTTATAAATGTCTGTGTTCCTATTGTTTTCTTCTTGTCCTTTCAGGACAGGGAACCTCTCTTTTTGTCTTTGCCTCCCTAGTCCTTGGCATACAATATGATCCAATAAATATTAAAACCTGAATAATGATTAGAGAAAACATGATTTTAGTCATATATCAGCAAAGCCTAGACATGCTGCAATGGCAACTTTTGGAATTAAGAGTCAGAGGCCAGCTGGGCAAGGTCAGATGGCAGAAGTGGGCAAAGGTAGCAGTCTCTGTACGTCCTTAGCAACAACTCCGCAGTACCTTGGGGCTTTCAGATGCTGGTGGCCTGCCCTATCTGTTTCAGGAAAAGTCAGCTACCAGTTTATAGTATCTCCTGCCTGGAGCCCCAGTAGACAGTGATGGTGATTCACCTGGGCCTACCTGACCTACATTCCCCCTAAGATTGCCCAGTCACTGCTCTGCAAATTACATTCCCAGATCCAGGATGCAGTCAGTCAGTGGACCACATGATTCAGATTTCTAACACCTACCTGAAAACTTTGGGGAGATCCACTCTCAGTGGATAGATCCCACACCAATGGGAGGAAGAAGCTAGAGAGAAATTCCCAGGCACTGGTGAAGGGTGTGGAAAGACAGCAAGGAGAGAGGACAGGATAGTACCTTTTAGCTTTAAAGAAGGTACTTCTCTCTTCCGTGTGCCCTCTGCACTCACTCCACCCTCGGTGTTGTACTCCACCATCCATTCCTACCTAGCCCTTCCATTTTTCTGGTCTTCATGACCTGTTGAGGAAAATGAAGGAGGATTTATGCACTGGAAAAATGGTGAATTCCACGAAGACCCTGCTAGCGCTCAGACTGTCTAGTCTATAGGTATTTTGATAACCTTCTTTCTCATGGGTCTCTATTCACACGTTTTGTCTTAGGATCCTCTCCCACTTTACAGAAACATCACATTACTTTCCTTGTCTCACCTTCCTGTTTAAATCCTGAAAGTGTCCTCCCAACCTTCCTCTATCCTGCTGATTGAAGTTCTGCCCTGCTTAGACTGCCTTTTATCACCCTTATAACTGTGGTCTAAACCTTCCTCCTCTGTCATGTCTGTTCTCTTACCTGGAAATACTCCCACCTTCTGAATTATGCCCATCTTTTGGCAACCAGTCCAAGGGACTTCTGTCTAATTATTCCAGCCCAATGGGAGTATTTCAGTTTTCTAAAGTCATGTGGAATGTGAAGAGGCTCACATACTCTCAGTTTTCCATGCCTTGCTGGAACCATGGGTTAACTCTCTGTACGTAGGCCACATACTGGCTCTTAAATGTCATAAAACTTGAAGGGGACTCCTGTAGTGACAAGAGACCTGAGATACAGTCAGAGGCCTAAGCCCAAGGGACGGCGTGGCTCTTTGACGGCTCTGTGGTCTTGCTCGAGTGATTTTCAACCTGGCGTTGAAAGGGGTGGGTATACGACTCAGTAAGACATGCCAGAAACCTGGGATTGCAGATGATTTTAACTGTATACTCAATATTGTAACTTTATGCTTGGGAACACGAAATTATTTTTGTAACACAAATTGTAGAAGGTAAGTTTTAACCAAATCTTGGCTGCTGAGTGCCTATAGAAATTGACTCCATTTTTGAAGTATTCATGATTCTTAATCAAAAGTGAAAGGCTTGCCCCCCACCCCCATTAAGGGATGGGTGGATCAGAATTTCTGGGAAAGATGAGATTTCGATGGTTATTAGAAGAGTTAAAAGGTTAGGAAAACTGGCAACTTACTCTATCTTAAATATTATTTTACATAATACAGAGAAAACACTATGCTAACGATAGGGTTCTTGTGACAGTTAAGTGAGCCAAGGTCTGTTAAAGTATTTGCAAACAGTAGAGTTCTGGTCAAATATAACATGTAAGCAGATTTGAGAAGTTCTTTTTATCTGAGGTTAATTAGTACCAGAAGAAGCTTAAACTGAATCCATTGAAAACAGGGACAAAGGTAGACATAGGAAATGGTGGGAAATTTGAAAATTAAAAGTACAAATTATGAAAAAAATTATGAAGAAAACTTAATTACCTTACATTTAATAAGTTAGATTTATTTTATTATTGTATGGATTATCATTGTAGTTATGTGCTAAATATTAGGACAAAGAATTAATGTTGGCGATTTGGGGCAGAATTCATCTAATAAAATTGTATCATAGCACAATACAATTAATTTTATTTCATGCTTGGGTTTCTCAACATGCCCACAAAGAAGATAATTTTTGCAAAAGCATTAAAAGATTTATCAGTTCCCCAAGGACCGTTTTCTCCTTGGAAGTCCCAGCACACCATCACCTTTGTCAATTTTCTCCTTTTCAATAATTGACTGATCAAACACTGCTAGAGTTTAATTTGTCAAGAGCTTTCTACCTGATTGACTTTACCTCCATCAATTGCATTGATGTTATAAAATCCTGACTACTGCCTCACTGTGTCATTTTGCACTTTTTTTTTGCATTGTTTTGCCAGCGCATTTTCAACTAGTCATCAAAAAACTATCCAATAAAGACATTGATATTATGAGAGGAGGTAGATATTTGAGTTAAAGAGGAATGTTGGAATGGGTCCATTCACTTTGTGAATGGTCAGTTTATTCTTTTCTTGTATTATGAGGACTTGCTTCATTGTGCAATCTTGTACCAGCAAGGCTTTGGATGATGACGTCGTAGGTTTTAAGGACTCTGTCTCATATTTGTATTTCTATAATACCTCTCACATCACCCTATTTAAACAGGCGCTCAGTTACTTTTGACTGAATCAGTAATTGAGTGAGTGAGTAAATGAATGAAGAAATAGGAGGAAGAAATGAACAGCTGGCAGCTCTAGGCTCCCACTCCAAAATTTACATTTCAGTATGAAACCCACACACAAGAATAGCAATCTCAGTGAAATGGGATAAATTCAACACCAGAGACAAAAAAGGGATTGATACTGAGATCCAATTTCTCCATCTACAAAACAGAACCAAATTGTTCGGGGTTCATGATGAACATGTCCGTGTTCTCATCAGGTCTGTCCTTTGGGACAGCTGTAAAGGAATACTATTAAAAAATAATAATAACTTTTATAAACGTGAGCATCTAACCCATGTTGAGGAACAACTTTCCACCAGAGGCCTTATATACATTATTCAAGATACTCACATTGGGGGTCCCAAGAGATCTACAAAGCTATGGGATAAACATAGTTAATCATCTCAGGGCAATGTTTTACTTAGAGATTTGCAGAGAAGAATTATACTTTTGAATAGAACATACACTAGGCATACATTTTACACTAAAACTGGCTTTCTGGGAAATTTTACTTTGGCAGAAGGTCTTGGGGCTGTGTCTGCAGGGAGCACCCTACCACCCACCCTTTAGTGGAATATTTTACAAAGTTCTCTGTCCCATCATGCCATCTTCTCAACAACTCTAGGACACATGCATCATCATCTTTGTTTTGCCTATTAAGAATCTGAGCTACAGAGAAGCTGTGAATGAAAGCTTGCAAACATGTGAGTGACAGAACAGTGCTTTCCCCTGACTACATTGTCCCATGGGCAAGGTGATTCTTCCTGTCCCCATGAATTTCTCCCTTCCACACTCTTCTTTCCCTTTGACTGTGCCTCCTCTCCAGATGCCCAGTCACTAGACTCATTTCCTTGATTCCTAGAGGAAAACAATCCAAGGATATGTCTTCACCCTTCGAGATTCTCAAGTGGTTAGGTAATTCAAAGTGTTTGCATTTCAGTAGAGGAGCACGGGGGTAGGGTAAGGCTCACCCACAAGAACTGAATTGCTTTTAGTGGGATTTCCCCTCTCCCTTGGACAGTTTGGGACAATACCTTGGGTGTTGGTGCCCTTTGCTCAAATGATATTAAAGGAAAATTTTCAGGTGTATCAGGACAGTTCTTTTTTTAGAGGGAGGGCCAAAAAGATATCCAACAAGCATGGTCACAGCCCACCTTCCCATCTTTCCAAGTGGAGGCGTTTAAGTGGAGAGTGGAGGCAGGTAAAGGGTTGGCTAGAGAGAGCGGAAGCCAACAAATACTAAGACACTCTTCTAACCACCAGAGCGGGAAAAAAGGGTGAATACACACAAAGATGAAGAAGGAGTGATATACTTAAATAATTCTAGGGAAGATCTTTGCCCTGAGAGGGAACTGAGATCCATTTCAGGACCTCGTGGTGGTCTTTTGTCACAGCAACCTACAAAATTGAAGAAACAGTCCTGTTCCAACATCTCTGCGGTGCAGAAGGTAGAGACATTATCTTAGGAAGTTGGCCTGTCAACAGAAGAATCATTTGGCTCTTCTAAAACACAGGAATTTATGAGTTGAAAACAGCCTTAGAATCTCCAGGATTGGTCCAGCACTCCAGCTTGTGGATAAACCACAACAGGACATAATATTCTTTCCTCCTAAGCTCCTATATAATTCTGGTTTGAATGCATCCATACTTGTGGTTTCTATTTCTGCCCTAGTTTTGCTTGCTAACCTTCAGAAGGTCTGGTTCTCAATCTCGATCCCTGTCTTTCCATCTCTCTCTCCCCCACCCCACACACATATACACACAGATGTTATTTCTTGTGTTGGGTTTTCTTCTGTGACAGTCAGAAGGTTGCAGAAATGAGAGGCCAGAGGCTTTGTCCAACCAGGTAATCAGGGCCTTTCTAGGGGATAAATGATAGAATTTCGTTATCCGGAGGTTTGTCAGAAACAAACATGCAGGAGCCTACGGTGAGGTTATTAGATGCAGAACACATCGTTGTTTCTAAGAGGAACTCAGGGGAGGGCATTATCCGTCATGCTGTAAATAAGCCTCCCAACAAGCCCACTGTATGCAGAAATGTTATTATCCCTGCCATACACATGAGTAAGTCGAGGCACAGAAAAATTCTTTACTGAACAAACAGCTAATTCATGGTAGAGACAGAATTCGAACCCAGGCGATTAGGCTGCCAAGTGTGTATTCTTCATTGCTCTGCAGGGCTGCCTTTCTAGTAAACAGTGGGACTTCATTTACGCATGCATCGTAGCCTGAACCCTCTATGTTCTTTCATTATTCCTCCATGCCCCCCCCATTCTTTTCTTCTTTCTCTCTATCTCATTATTTGCCCCAATATAGACCAGTCCTTTTTCAGAGCCTTTGCTGTACCAGTTGTCTGTCATTCAGCACATCGGAAGACACTTGCCTTGAAGACACTTAAAGATAAAAGTGGGATTTGCTTATTTAAAGCACACTAGTGGTGACGCCTGGGTGGCTCAGTCGGTTAAGCGTCCAACTTCGGCTCAGGTCATGATCTCGCAGTTGGGGAGTTTGAGCCCCAGCATCGGGCTCTGTGCTGACAGCTCAGAGCCTGGAGCCTGCTTCGGATTCCGTGTCTCCCTCTCTCTCTGCCCCTCCCCTGCTCACACTCTGTCTCTGTCTATCTCTCAAAAATGAACATTAAAAAAAAACATTTAAAGCATACTTGGCAGACATTTCTTGATGTGTCTTAGAAGACTTTTTCTTCTGAAGGTTCTTGGAAACCTCCCTCCTTGGCTCTTACTGTCTAGGTTGCAGCTATACCCTGGCAGTGTTTGTCTGTATCAATCTTCAACATTTTACGGGCTTCAGATCAATCCGCACAGGCTGGTTTATGGCTGCACTCACCTCAGCAGAAATTCAGTGAGCTTACACATCATCCACTGCACGGGAGTCGTTTCTATGGTAATTTTCCTTTTCCTGTAGTATTTTATTTGTTTGTTTTTGAGAGTCTGCTTTTGAGTTTCCCATGAAACCAAATTTATCTTTGGTTTGATTTGATAAATCAAACCACATTGATCTTTTCCACCCTAGTCCATGCTGTTCTTTTGAGGCGGAGGTCAGCTGCGAGATGGGGCTGGCTTCCTTCCTCAATCAAACTGTCACCTGCAGGAAGGATGGCACCAAAGATCACACCTTTGCCTCCCAGTGCCTGACAATGCCTGGCATGTTATAGGTGCTTTGTAATTGCTAACTCCGTAAATGACATGATGAGTACAGGAATCTTTTGTGCTGTATTGACCAGCTCCCCATTTGAAACTTCCTCAGTTACCCTTTACTTTAGTCAAGAACTGTTTCCCCATATAAATGTCATTATTAAGTTAGTAGAATCCTAACATGAGAATGGGCGAGTGATGTAAGCCACACCACTTCCTTACGCTTTAAACATCATCTGACAAACTATCAAATCCTGACCCTGTCCCAAAATATTGTTAATTGATTTGTGTGCAAAGGTTTGTGGTATTATTTTCTCCATTTTTGTATATGTTTGAAATTTTCATAGGTTTTTTTTTTTGGAAGAGAGACAATGCACACGAGCAGGAGAGAGGGGCAGAGATAGAGACAGAATCTTTAGCAGGCTCCACAGTGAGTATGGAGGGATCCTACAACCCTAGGATCAAGACCTGAGCCAAAATCAAAAGTCAGTTGCTTAACCGATTCAGCCACCCAGGATCCCCACTCTAACTTTTATTTTTTAATTTATTTTTATTTCTTTAATGTTTATTTATTTTTGAGAGAGAGAGAGAGAGAGAGAGAGAGAGAGCGCGCGTGCACACAAGCAGGGGAGGGGCAGAGAGAGAGAGAGAGAGAGAGAGAGAGAGAGAGAGAGAATCTGAAGCAGGCTCCAGGCTCTGAGCTGTCAGCTGAGAGCCCGATGCAGGGCTCGAACTCACAAACCACGAGATCATGACCTGGGCTGAAGTCAGAGGCTAAAATGAGCCACCTGGCACCCCTGAGTTTTATTTTTAATCTGCCTACATGTAGGAAATGTTATATAGAATCAGGATAATCAGTTATGAGATAATGAAGGAATCTGTGTCATAATGCTGCCATTTTCTGAGGACTTAAATGCTACCATATAAAATGGTACTGGTGAGAATATAAAATGGAAGCTTTAAATATACATGATGATTCTGTGTGTATGCACCTGTGTGGATATCGGTTAGACAAATATTTACAACAAGAGATTTTTCCATGAGATGAAATAAAACGAAATGAAAAATTGTTGGCGAGAGCCATTATTGTTCCAAACATTGATGATTCCTCTTTATCACCTTGCAATGAGACTTTTCTTTATTTTTTTTTCCTTAACATTTATTTATTTTTGAGAGACAGAGAGAGACAGAGTGCAAGCGGGGGAGGGGCAGAGATGGAGGGAGACACAGAATCGGAAGCAGGCTCCAGGCTCCGAGCTGTCAGCACAGAGCCCGACACGGGGCTCAAACTCGTGAACCACAAGATCATGACCTGAGCCCAAGTCAGACACTTAACCAACTGGGCCACCCAGGCGCCCCTAGACTTTGCTACTGTACAATTGTGTTCATTGAATAACAACAGTAGAAAAGCATTGTCTATGTTAATATGTCCACTCCAAACTGGAAAATGGTTTTTTATCATAGTTTCCATCCTCCATTTACTGGAATTAAAAAAGGATAAATAACTTACATAAATAAAGGATATAAACGTAAGCTAGAATTACTTGTTTGTGATTTGGGGAGGAAAGCAGGATCCAGGCTGCATAGACTAGGCTATGACCAGTGACTCACTATATACTGCTGGCTCCCATGGAACACGTCTCTGCAGTCCTCTGGTGTCTCATTTCCCCACTTTGTTTAATGGGTGGAGATCATTCATTTTAGAATTGAAACCCCTCAATTTAGAAACACAAAGATTGTTCGTACACTTCCCTTTGGGGTTTTCCCTCAAGTATGCAATATCTGAAGAAGTTTGTCAAACCCCCTTGAGAAAGACAGTAATAACACTTATTCCTACTTGAAATGTAGCTCGTTCTTTTTGTTAAGAAGTCTGGTCTATGTCTGAATAGCTTTCTGTTCCCATATGGATTCCTTTAGTATTGTGAAGATTTGAGGTGCTTCTGGAATTCAGTGTGAGCAAGGATGCATGTATACCTACATAAGCATGAAGACAGTGGCATCAGAGGAGATGTGAATAGATCTCTATGTCAAATGGCCGAGCTTAGTAAGGTGAAAGCTGGCAGAAATGCCATTGAGACAGATTACCACTGCATGTAGGACCCAGGTCCCGAACAGAGATGCACATGAGGAGGCCACCGCTATCTTAAGGGGCAAACAGCCTCAATTCTTCCGTAATCAGAGATCAACAGAATTCTGGGCCAGGCATAGGCATTGGGAGTAGCTGATTTTCAGACTTTGTGCATATCGTATCTGACCTGAATTGGTTCCGTGTGGTTTCTTGAGAAGAGTTTAAAAACTGAGTGACTATTAAGCTGATCTTCCTTCATGAGCCAAACCCAATTAATTTTGGTCAGTATAATCCTAACAAACTAAGATGATGCAAATGGAACGTTCTAAGTTCCGCTGACCCACTTCAAATAAAAGTGTATGCGATTCAAGCCAATGCATGACTATTTGGGCATCGTCAGAATTATTTGTTTTAATATTACTTTCCTACATGTCTTCACATTAAGCATATGCCCGGCTGCCTTTGGCCAACCAGTCTGAAACCATAATATCCTAAAGTAGAGCATTCAGCTGTTGGTTCTTGAGGGAGTACAACGTGTGATCGCAAGTCCCTTGGCCATCCACTCTCTGTTACCAGATCAAAAATAGGGATATTTATTTCATTTGGCATGAACTGGAGAATTAAATCAACACATCACCAAACACAAGCTCCAGAAGATGTGGCTCAGACAAGGATCTTAATGCAGTCCCAGAGAAACAATTTTTATGGCACATAAAGTTTTTATTATGCATAAACTTGAAATTTATTTTTAATTTTTTTCAAGGCTGTCAGTGGGAGGATTGCTGGCCTATAGCAAATTGCAGATTGTAAAAATCTTTCCACAATGAGGCAACATCTTTTTCCACAGTGACTGTGGTCCAGGTTCTCACAGCAATGTTCTTACCACACTGGGTCATGGCCAGGTACCTTGGAAGTTAGACAAATACAGCTAGCTAAGGAAATCCTAAATGATAGTCGTGTCACAAAGTCCTTACCCATCTCCCTCCCAGACCCCAAACCATTGGCTTCCTTGCCACTAGGCCAGTAAACATCCTTCCCTCCCGCCCCAGTTTTTCACACAATGGCCAGCATTCTGCACTGCTCTTGGCCCATGGTTTGGCCCATGCTCACGGGGCCTTGGAATTCATCTAGCGCTGAGGCTCTCATAACCCAAGTTTCCTGTGCAGACTTCAAACACATACACACACACTGGGACCAGCTCTCATGGAGCAAGAAGAAAACAACACAAAATATACAAACCCTCTCCTCAAAGCTGCCAAGAACATCCTAATAAATCCTCTCTTGTTGCCCCGGGTAGAAGAAAGACTTCTGGGATCCCTTCTTCTCTGCTTGCAGGATGGAGCATCCTCCAAACCCCAAAAATGTAGCCTAGATTCTTTGTAGGTAGTCTGTTTAGTGAGCTCCAGATAGTTTCTGAAATAAAAGATCACTTTCTGAAAATGTAAGTTTCTTCCTTTTTTAAGCACTCGGTGTTAGTTCTCCCCAAACCTGTTTTCTGCAAAAGCTTACGCTCTGGTAGACAGAACATACGTACACACAAGTAGTTAGAATACTTCTGTGCACCAGAAAAGGCATGCATAGGACTCAGGTCTTTTCCAGCAAAAACATCTGCCATTAGATGTTCTGTTCAAGGATGCAAAAACTGCCTGGAGGAAGTGAGGTTTGAATTTAACCTTAAAAGGACAGATTCAGCCACGATAGCCTCAGTAAAAGCTCTGCTTCTCCCCTAGCACAACTGATGGGAAACTGAGATTCACCAATTAAGTACTTCACAAAGCGCATGCTTGAGTGACCAAGACTTGACTGTGCCCATTCATCCCCCTTCTTCCCTACATACTTTTTAGCACCAGCTTTGGGTTCCTGAGGCAGAAGTTCTGTTGAGTAGATCTAGCCCAGGCTTTAGGCAAAGGGGGGCCAAATGGCAGTCTTTGTTTTTCTTTGTCAATTCATGGCCTCCGTTCAAGATGTCTGGAATGACTAGTCAAGGGAAATGTTATGATTTCTCTTTGCCTCCCCCTGCCCCCCCCCCACCCTAAGTCAAGGATTTCTTCATCTTGTTCTGTGGAGGGTGGTGCAGGCAGTGTCTAACCGTAGACTCAAAGATGTCTCCTATCCTGGACATATCTTCTGCCTATCGTGAAATTCTTCCTTTTTCTCTAGAACTGAAATTCATGATAATACAAAAAAATCCTCTCTGGCAAAAGTAAGCACGCTTTCTATTTATAGACTCCATGGCAGAAAAAGCCATTAGAACCCAAGTGCTCCTGAGCAAATGAAGATCGTTGGGTAGCAGGATCTTAAAACAACACAGTATACAGAAAACCACCATGAGTCATATTTTCCATCAATAAAAAGTTCTTAAAACTGGTGTGTACAGTAATTGGACAAAGATCATACAATTCCAGACAATTAGAAGAGCAGTGGCTCCCAGACACTAAGGATAACCGTAATAAGATGAATATGTTTGAGCAAGTTTCTTAGAAGTGTGCTGCCCCAAACAGGGCTAGCAACCGGCTGGTGCCTTTGGGCAAAACAAAGCAAGTGTGTGCCTTGTTTTCTCGGGACCAGAGGAGTCTTCTCAGATAGCATGATTTGGGAAGACCTGATAAAAGCCATTTAGTGCTTCTCCCAGGATGGATAAAATTCCCAGCAGAGATTCATTATTTGAGGGTTTTGGTTGTCCTTTTTTTTTTTTTTTTTTTTAAGAAACACAGATATCCCTGGAAGAACTGGCAGTATGGCCTTAACAACCAACTGGAATGGCAAATGAGTAACTTTCCTAGACAGACCATGAATCAGAGGATATAAATTCTGGTGGAAAGATTATTTTGCACTGGGTCAGAAAGGGGCTCTGCAGGGTTAAAACCACGAGCACGTAAATCAGATGAAGAGGAATCTTGGATAGCCAAAATCTTAACACATAGTAATAGAAGCTGTAATGGCATGAGTTCTTCTGCCCCTTACATTACATTACCTAGGACTCAGATGTCTTCTAGCAAAGATTTTAGGGATAATTGCGATCATTTTTTAATGTAGATGATGTATATTAAATATATATTCTAATATAGATGATATATATAATCCTGTGGATATATATATATGTGTGTGTATATATGTATATATATGTACACATACATATATGTATACACACACACACACACACACATATATATATATGGTTTCATCTATCTGTTTTCATGACATGACATACAAACCTCTTGTCCTCCCCTTTCAACAGGATGTTTCCAGGGGCGCCTGGGTGTCTCAGTCAGTTAAGTGTCCGACTTCGGTTCAGGTCATGATCTCATGGTCCATGAGTCTGAGCCCCGCGTCGGGCTCTGTACTGACATCTCAGAGCCTGGAGCCTGCTTCACATTCTGCGTCTCCCTCTCTTTGCCCCTTCCCTGCTCACACTCTGTCTCTCTCTCTCCCTCAAAAATAAATAAACATTAAAAAAAAAAATTTTTAAACAGGATGTTTCCATCCTACCCCATCCTAGCCGTAGGACAAGATAACCAACCAGCCAGCGATGCTGAAGGCACCTCAGCCGCTACAGGGCTGCTACTAACAACTGCCCAAACTCCTCATTTCATTGCCAGTCTGGCTCCTGTTACTTGTTTCTATTTTATTCCAGTTCCGCTCGGCCCTTGCTGGCCACAGGTCTACTTTCACCTTCTGGATTTTAAAAGCGAGTTTTGTTTCTCTGGTTATGTTTCAGACCCAGATAAGCTCAGCAGCTGACAATTTTGCTTCCTGAGCATCAGTGAAATCCCCACGTAGTGCAGTTTGGCTCCAGTGTTGCCCTGAGTCGTTTTGCAGAGGCGGGGTTCAAGGGGTCCGGACTGATGTGCTGTGGTCACTAGGTTCCCTGCACGGCATGCTCATGACAGTTTCTCCCCGTAAAGAAGGAATGATAGAGATGTCGACCTCCAGCTAATGTGAGCCCTAAGGTAGCTTGGGGAGTTTCATGGCAAAGAAGATAATAGTCATATTTTAGTGGCATTTATTTGTCTTTTTTTTAACGCTAATTATAAAAGTAATGTGTTATTATAGAAAATTGGGAACAATTATAAAGAAGACAATTTAAGATTATTCATAATTATTCATAATGCCTTAATCTCAAAACCCAACCTTAATCTCTGTTAACATTTTGGTATATAATCTTCCAGTAATATTTCTTATATGTCGGGTATGTTTACCTAGCGAAATTAGAGTCGCACTATCATTGTTTTCACTTTATTTCACTCATTACATACAGTGAATGTTTCCTATGTCTAGTTATATTGAATCTGAAAAGTCTTCCATAAAAAAACTGTATGAATTATACATAATGGGAAGCTGGCTATGAATATATGTGACAGACATTAATAAATAAGTAGGCTGACCAGGGAGAACTATAAAGCAACAATCTAAACTTGACTTAGTGATCTAGACTTATTTCCTTTGACACAGCATCACTTAGAGGTAGCGAGTCCCGACAGGCAAACCCAGACCATGAGACAGAGACAGAACTTCATTCCAGAGCACTGGATTTGGGGTCAAATACTCTAGTTGTAGTTGAAATCAATGGCATATTCTTCAAAAAATCCCTTGGCTTTTCTCAGACTGTTTATTAGTCTCTAAAATGAAAATTCTTGGGGGCGCCTGAGTGGCTCCGTGGGTGAAGTGTCTGACTTCGGCTCAGGTCACGATCTAGAGGTTCGTGAGTTCAAGCCCCATGTCAGATTCGGTGCTGACAGCTCGGAGCCTGAAGCCTGCTTGCGATTCTGCGTCTCCCTCTCTCTGCCCGCCCTCACCATTGACACTCTGTCTTTCTCTCTCTCAAACATAAATAAACATTAAAAAAAAAAAAAAGAAAACTCTTAATCATTACTATCTTGGGTTGTTATGAGGATAAAAGAGATAATGCTTTGTGGACTAGGAAGTGCTACAGTGGTTCCTTGTTATTGAAAAATAAGGTTGGGGGGCGCCTGGGGGGGCGCAGTCGGTTAAGCGTCCGACTTCAGCCAGGTCACGATCTCGCGGTCCGTGAGTTCGAGCCCCGCGTCGGGCTCTGGGCTGATGGCTCGGAGCCTGGAGCCTGTTTCCGATTCTGTGTCTCCCTCTCTCTGCCCCTCCCCCGTTCATGCTCTGTCTCTGTCTGTCCCAAAAATAAGTAAACGTTGAAAAAAAAATTTTTTTTTAAAAAAGAAAAATAAGGTTGGGTAAGAACCTAACCATTTAGGGGTATCTGGGTGACTCAGTCCGTTAAATGTCTGACTTCAGCTCAGGTCATGATTTCACAGTTCATGAGTTGGAGCCCCATGTCGGGCTCAGTGCTGACAGCTCAGAGCCTGGAGCCTGCTTCGGATTCTGTGTCTCCCTCTCTCTCTGCCCCTCCCCTGCTTGCACTCTGTCTCTCTGTCTCTCTCTCAAAAATAAATGAACATTAATTTTTTTTTTCAATTTATAAAAAAAGGGTCTTCCCCTTAAGTTTCCATTAAGTTCACCTTGCTGCCTGAATGAGGGAATAGAGAAAGCTTTCCAAGAAAATCTCTAAGACTCTGAATTTTCTTTCCTAATGTCAGCAGGATGAATATTCCTGATTTTCTCCCTTTAAGATCAGCAGGGTGGACATTTCCTAAACTTGCTTTCCTTCTTTTAAAGTCACCTTTCTAAGGAAAACAAAAATAAAAACAAAACAAAAACAAACAAAAAATCATATATGCTTCTGCTGACTTAAGCCAGGATATTAGATCTAAAACTCTCTATCTGAAAGCTTAAAATAACATTTTATCATAAGACACATTTTAGAAAATGACCTAACATGAGTGCTTCCCAACCAGTAACATCAAACACTAGCCTCTTTTTCTCTTTGAACACTAGCCTCTTGATTGCCAATTTATGTGTGGAGGTGGTGGGGGTGGGGAGATATAGAAACCCAGGAAATATGCAAAAATGAAAGACCTGGGACAGTACATTCTGCTTACAACACTATAAAACATACAAGTGGGGTTTCATATTGTATCTCATAAACTAAAAGAAGTACATTTATAGTGGCCAATTACCTGTGGTCTTGTGTTCTTCTGTGTTTCATGTGTGTTAATTTGGATCCCAATTCTCAACTAGATAGTGATCCCAATGAGGGAAGGATACACTTGGCATACTCTCTGGCCTCACAACTCAGAGCTGATTAAAACCTACTGATTCAAAATACACACACACACACACACACACAAAAACTCTTTAAAGTCAACAATAAGGAAACCCACTTAAATTATGGGCAAAAGATTTGAACAGACACCTCACCAAAAGGATACACAGATGGCAAAAAAAAAAGCATAATAAAAGATGTTCCACATCATATGTCATTAGGGAAAGGCAAATTAAAATAGCATGGAGATACCACTTCATACCTATCAGAATGGCCCAGATCCAGAACACTGACAACACCAAATGCTGGCGAGGCTGGAGAGCAACAGGAACTCTCACTCATTGCTGGTGGGACAGCGAAATGATACAGCCATTTCCGAAGACCGTTTGGCAGTTTCTTACAGCTAAACATATTCTTACCATATGCACTCCTAAGTGAATTGAAAACATGTTCACACAAAAACTAGCACACAAATGTTTACAGTGGCTCTACTCGTAATTGCCCAAACTTGGAGGCACCCAAGATGTCCTTCAGCAGGTGAGTAGGTAAACAAACTCGTATATCCAGACAATGGAACGTTGTTCAGGTATAAAAAGGAGTGAGTTATCCAAGCCACAAAAGACCTGCAGGAAACTTGAATGCAAACAGCTATGTGATAGAAGCCTGTTTAAAAAGGCTACCGGAGAGCCTGGATGGCTCAGTCGATTGAGCGTCCAACTCTTAATTTCAGCTCAGGTCAGGATCTCCCGGTTCATGAGCTCGAACCCCATAGAGCCTGCTTGGAATTGTCTCTCTCCCTCTCTCTCTGTGCCTCCCCCGCTCGCACATGCACATGTGCTCTCTCTCTCTCTCTCTCAAAATAAATAAATAAACTTAAATAAATAAAAAAACCTACCTACTGTATAATTCCAACTATCTAACTTTCTGAAAAAGGCAAATCAATAGAGGCAGTCAAATTGGTAAAAATGGAACATGGGCCATTTTAGGGCAGTGAAACTACCCTGTATGAGACTGTAATGATGGACACATGTCATTATACATTGTTCAAAAGCCAATGCACATCACCAAAAATGAACCCTAAGGCAAATGATGGACTTTAGCTAATGTATCAGTATTCATTCATCAGTTATAACAAATATACCACATTAATGCACCTTAATAGGGAAAGCTGAAGGGTAGAGCAGAGACAATATGAGTACACGCTGAACTTTCTTCTCAATTTTCCTATAAAGGGAATACTGCTCTAAAAAATAAAACCTATCACTAAAAAAAAAACAACGCTCTTGATTAATTGTTTCCCTTTCGTGGTGAGAAATGGATCCTTTGAGGGTCTGGCTGCTTCCTACTAACAGGAAACGCAGCTGACAACGTGAACACTGAAGAGCTTCCGACTGAATACTAAGTGCAAAGACAGTACGGAATGTGAGTCTATGAGGTTGTCTGCCAGTCAAGTCCCTTTCTTCCTCAGAGCCTTGATCTCTTCTAAAATAAAATGTGCTGGAAATTTCACATGCTCTGGAAGCAGAATGGCTCCTCCCCATAGTCTCATGAGGGAAGTGCCCTTGTGGCCTTGAGCACAAACACAGACAGGGAAAGGCAGATTAAATGGATCCCTCGCTCTTCTCCTGGGAGTGTCTGAGTTGTACAGAATCATGTGTAACTTCCCAGCCAGATGAAAAGGCCTTTCTACTAAGCCAAGGGCATTTTAATGTATTTGCCTTATTAATCTTTGAACTTTCGTTAAATGAGATGTGCATTAAATGGACCGGAGATGTGGGAGCTAAGAAAAGAATATTCTGGCTCGTATGGAGTTACTACACCCTGGGAAAAAAAAAGGAATGAGGTAGAGGGAGGAGAGAGAGAGAGAGAGAGAGAGAGAGGGAGGGAGGGAGAGAGGGAGAGACACGCTATCTTTCCAAAATGTTAAAGCATGGCTGCTTAAATATACCCACCATGACTGGAATTCTGAATTTACATGTACGAGCGTAAGGTCACCTGCATATACGGGAGAAGATACGTTATGGGCAGAACTGATGCATGATCCCATGCTTTGCACGCCCTCTTAGTTTTGCTCTTTTGTTCCCCCACCTCCCCCAAGCTAGTAAATTTTCGTGGCATTTTTTGCTGTGGTCACTGCAAGATTCGAATTAATTGGGAAACTTCCCTAAACCTTTTCTCAGAGTTCACGTTTTCCATAACAACTTTCCAAAGAAAGACACATTTCTATTTGATTCATTGTGATATTTAAGGTATCCAGAGAGCGTAGCCAAGTGGCACTAGGTATCCAAAGAAGAGTTGGAGATTCAGAACAAATAAGAATGTTAAAGCTAGCAGGAATTTAAAGAGACTAGGTTCCTTTTTTTTTTTTTTTTTTTTTAACAAATGAAAAAGCTAGAACTTGAAGAGTAGCCTCCTCAGTGTCACATGGCAGATCTAGGACTCAAACCTAAGTTTCTCAGAATCTGTTTTTTCTCATCCTCATGGCAGAATCCTTAAAGTTGAATGCAAATTTTGTTTTGACTCTTTTTTAGTTTTTTTTTCTAATGTTTATTTATTTTGAAAAAGAGAGAGAAAGCACAAGCAGGGGAAGGGCAGAGAGAGAGGGAGAGGGAGAGAATCCCAAACAGTTTCCCCACTGTCAGCACAGAGCCTGATGTGGAACTTGAACTCACAAACCATGAGATCATGACCTGAGCCAAAATCAAGAGTCAGACACTTACCCAACTGAGCCACCCAGGCGCCCCAACTCTTTTTTTAGTTTTAAAAATCATTATGTTTAATTACAAAGCACTATTTTATTTATGTATCCGTGCATTCGCTCTACAGATATGTGTGCACGCACACTCTGTTCCAGCCTGCTAGCACTGGCAATAAAGAATCGATGGGACAGATGGCACCCTGCTGGGTCTAGCATATAGTATCTCCAGGATCTTAATTATAAAAACACAGAATAAAAGGGAGGGGCTGGACAAAAACATCAACTCCACTCAGGTCCTGTCCTCATGGATCCTCTGTTAGTATTGCCTAATTATGTACCTGCTTTGAACCCTTTCATGGCTTTTCATGTCTATAAGGCTTTATTCAAAATGTATTTTCTGAAGAATAACATTTAAAAGCCTGTGCCCATCCCCTCTTTCCTACCTTATATTTTCTTACCCGTTCTTCCCCAGGCTTGAAACTTATGTACCAACCTGCTTACTTCTACATATGATAGGCTGTTTCACTCATACTGCTTTGTTCATATTTCTCTGTTTGGAGAAGCCTCCTTCCCAATCTGTGTAAGAGATGCCTACTCGTTATTATTAGGTTCACCTCAAAGAGACTCGTCTCCTCTAAAAGATTTTTCTAAATAGCCCCCCCCCCCATATTTCTTCTTTTAGTCCCATTTTTGCCTTGTGCAGACTTTTGTGTTGGTAACTGGAATACATCATTGTACTTCTTGGTCCATACATCTGTCTTCAACATTTTTTTAAAGCAGGCCCTATACCTTATTTATGTCTGTATCCTCAGCGCGTATGGTATGCACACGGTAGATGCTTAATCATAGCAACAACAAGGAGATACCATTTGTTGATCATCTGCTATGTGCCTGGTTTGCAAATGTTCCTTAATCATTTATGTCTTTATGTGTATCAATGCATATATATATATACATATATATATATACATACGTATATATATGTGTATGTATATATATATATATGTAGGGTATATATATGTGTGTATGTGTATATATATCTATATGTATATATATGTGTGTGTGTATATATATATATATATATATATATATATATGTAGGGTATATATGTGTATGGTAGGTATTATTATTACCTTATAGTTTAGGGAAGCTCTAGTAGTTTGTAGAGGTTTGTAGAGGTCATGTAAGTTGTCTAAGGACGTAAAGCAAGAAAGTGACAACTAGAATTTGAACCCAAGTTTGGGTGTCTTCAAAGAGTAAAGGAAGCATGGGGGTCAGGTAGAGTGAAGACATACCTGTAATGTCAAATGAATGCATAGACATATTCTATTTGAGATAGAGTGGTTAATTAAATTGCCCCCATCAAAAGATGAACAGTGTATCTTGCAAAAGAAGATAGCAGGATTGGGGATATCTTTCTTGGAAGCTCAACTGGTGGTACCCTTTTTTGGGAAAATCCAAAGAAAACATGCCTATTGCCCCAGAACCATTTATACAGTCCCACTGCCAACAGTAAAGTGTAAAGGAAAAGAAAAGAGGCTTTTAAAACCACAGTCCTTCTTCTGAAACCGACTGTCATTCTCTCTCAACAAATAAAAAAGTCTATAAAGTAGAATTAGTAAAGAAATTCCTTATCCATTAAAAAAAAAAAAAGTTGCCCTCAACTTTGTAAACAGCCCATTTAAATTATTCTGGTTTGAGCATGTCATGCGTTTCCTGGAGCCCTGGGACAGATACAGATAGGAGCACGTAATTCATAAGAGAAGAAATCTAAGTGGACAAGAAAAAAGTAAATATGCAAATTCACATAAAAACAACAATGGGAGGAGTTTGATAGTACCCAGTTTAATGAGGAGAGAAGTCAGTAACTCTTGTTGAGAGCATTGTTTAGTATACTTTCTTTGAAGGGCCATTTGGCAATACATAGTAAAGTTGAAGCCATTGTTCCGCTATATCCTAGAAATTCCACCTCTCCCTATGTGCTTTCAGGAAATTCTTACACAAGCGCACAATAAGAACACATAAAATGGTCATAGCAGTATCATCTGTTATAATTTGAAAATGGAAATAATCTAAAAGTCCACCCGGTAGGTGAATAAACAAATATGTTTTTACAACACAGAAAACAACATCCTCTTTCACTGAGTACATCTGCAGGCAGTTGGCTCATTATAATATGGACAGAATTAATATTCACCAACCTCAGCATTGTAGTTACTTCTGAGGAGGGGATAAAAAAAAAACTATAGTATTTATTTTTTTAAGAAATCTGAAAAAAGTATTGCAAAATGTTAGTCTTTGTTAATTTGGGGTGTTAAGTCCATAGGGTTTTGCTATATTACTATCTGTTGTGTCCAATATGTTTAAATTTTCTAAGTAAAAGTATGTTCTTTGAAAATCTACTACATGAACCCAGCCCTCTAGGAAATCACATCTAGATGTGTGTTAATAGCTATGAAAGGAAGACCAGGGTATATTTTGAATGCATGATAGAGGTGTTCAGGGGCACCACAGCAGATACGCCACCCTCACTGAACAGGAACATTAGAATCTGGATGATCTCCCTCAACACACGTGCTATGGAAGAACAATTGGAGGCTACCAGAGGTGATGGAGTAGTAGTTAATGACAGAGCCGGGACCTGTTCACTTAAACAAGGAAGCCATTAGACTGAGTCGGCTCTAATGACGTGGCTACCTACGTAAGCAAAGCAAAATTGAGGACTGTTAGTGCCTCAAGGTTATGAAATTGAAACCGAGGGAAAACCAGAACGAAGCAGCCAGCTAGACATTAAGCTATAGCCAGTCAGTAATTTTCTTACTTAGCGCCTGTACTTTCTCTGTGCAAGTCTGTCCGTGAGCTTCTTTGTCAGGTGGAGAGCTCCTAACCACTTCTCGTTTAGTACACTTCAATTGAAATCAACTTTTGCTTAACTAGACTCTTAAAATGTTTAATAGGACCCAGTTTGTCTTTTAACAGTCGTGTGACTCTGACTTCATTGTTCTTCCATGATCCTGTGTCCCTTGTCAAAATCAAAAACAGGAGCAACAAAACACTTAACACTTGCTCGGTGAAAAAGCACCTGGTGTTTTCCTCTTTTCCCTTATGAATGTTATAATTTCGTGTTTATTTATTACTTTGCAATATTTATAGCAAAAAATGGGGAGGAATAAATCAAAATAAACCATCATTCCTGTTGTCTGAAAGGGGGAAATTTTTTTTTTGGAAAGCATTTCTGAACTGAATTACAAATCCCAACCCCCAGATCACCTTACCTTTTGGGTTTCTTCCTAGCTGACTCTGGAGGCAAGATGGCTTGTAAAGAAATTGGGCCCCTAAAAGCCATTTAAAAAAAATCTACATATGTATGTATGTATGTATGCATGCATGTATGTATGTATCCACATATTTTTATTGAAGCATAGTTGGCACATAATGTTACATTAGCTTCAGGTGTAAAACATGGTGATTCAAGGCTATACATTATCCTACGCTCACCATAAGTGTAGCTACCATCTGTCACTATAAAATCCTATTACAATAGCATCGATTATGTTTGGGTCACTGACAGTCATTTTCCAAGACACCACTCATGGGTTTAATTTCACACACACAAATTAAGGGATGCTAATGCAGGCCAGGAGCCACAGTTTCTCCCCACCATACACCCTAGCTACACCCGATTGCCCTGGGTTCCAGCAAGAATCACAACCAGCTCCTTGCCTCCTCCCGCATCTGCTCTGTGGTGCCCACCCCCTGCATATTCCTACTGGCAGGTGTTGAGTCTTCTCCTGCCCCTTTCTGCATTCACATATTCATCACTTTCGCAAAATGGGATTGTGTCCCAAAATGTAAGGAACACCTGAAGCCAGCTCCTGGTGGTCACTGCTCCATATGAGAGTTACCTGGAAGGCCACCTGGTAAGGTTTTCCATCTCTGCCATGGGAGGAGACCCATGGTGTGAGTCATGCTGGGTCCTGGGAGGAAGGCAAGAAGAGGTGGGGGGCCCTCCAGGTGAGAAGGCAGTGTACAAAGAGGAGTGTCAAACTCTGATGGGATCAGGAGTAGTGACATGGGGGCATTTGGCCAGAGATAGGGCAGTGCTGTGAGACTAGACAGTCCATCCGTTTTGAAGAAGGACACCAGCCTATGGGTGCAATATTGGGATGAGTATAGGCTCTCACAGAATGAAAGAATAAAAAGCTCATCAATTGCCAACCTAGCTTGGATTCACAACACAACTAAACCTCAAGAAGGAAAACAGAGTAAGTACAGCTCCAGAAACCAAGGCAGCTGTATAGACTTGGACACAGTTTGGACTGAGGAGGTGGATTGCAAAGTGATGTCTATGGGGTGTCCCAGGCTCGTTCCTTCCTGGCACATGGACCCTGGGCTCAGGGAAGTCAGATGATTTATAGACTCCACCTATAGAGAGACTGGGCCGACTGGTAACTTGCTTGTCTGGGTCAGGAATTATTCAGACACTGGGCAGGGCTGACCTTCCAGGGTAGAGGTTCTTGGTGAAGCTCTTGAGTGAAGCTCAAGAGTCCGCGGAAGGCGAGTGCTGATCATTATGATGTTTCCAAGCATGGGAGACGGAAAACTAAATCTGTTCTACAATGGAGATATGCCTACTCTAGGTAAATAGGAAAACGACCTCAGATGACCTTACGCTATAAAAATTACACAAGACCGTCTGCTTCCCTGATAATTTTGAGTCAGATCTATGAAATTACCATTTTTGTACACATATAAAAAAAAAGGGTGCTACATCTATGATTTCAAATGATTCAACCTTAGCCAATGTCCTGTGAGTCTTGCACAATGTGAACTCTTTTAGTGGGAAACATGGTGACCATTGGAGTCGTCGGCTAGTGAACTTTCCTGGCTGACTCACTTCCTCCATTGTAAAATGGAGATAGTGATCCACACTGCTTAGCCTTAAGCAGAATGCATAGTAATGTAAATATAGTAATGATAATAATTTTAAAACATAGTAATGATAATAATCATCAATCACTGAAAGAGGACATGAGATCAGGTTACCATCATGTTAATCTTGTACATTGAACATTATAACACTTGTGGGTGTCATCATAATTAATATTGTTAATGGAGGCAAGGCATCAAAGTCCTGTCACTTCACCTCATTTCCCAGAGGGTCAGTACCTGAGTATCCAGGTGCCCTCCCTACCAGGGTCAGGGCAGCCATTTGGGGACAGAGACTATCCATCAGCAGACTCTGTCCCTAGGGGCCTACTGCGTGTCTTGTGTCTAGCTGTCCTGGGCACTCTGAGCCTTCTCTCACCTTTCTGGATCACAAGGACATGGGTATCAAAGGGAAAAGGGAGATCTGAAAACAAACCACTCATTTGAACTTACCAGCCTGAAAGAATCTCCCTTCCAGGCAGAATGAAACTCCTTTCCTTGTATTCTCTGTTCTCTGCCTAAACATCCTCCTGAAGGCCTCAGGCCTGTGGCCCCCGTGGGGGCTGTTCTTTCCATTGGCGTTACCCATGAAGGATCCCAAGCCCCACAGAGGAGGAAGAGCAAGCGGGACGGCCTGTTCCCCAGACAACCTTTTCCCTGCCCCTTGCTTTTTCCGCTTTCCATGGGGAGCCCAACAGCTACGTTAGGAGCTGCTATAAATTTTCACTTAAATGGCAGCTCAGCTATAATGACCACAAAGTCTCATTCCCCAAATGCAGACGCAACCCGTGGGAATTTCCTTCAGTCTGCCAGAAACAGCAGGGTTTTCATGTGCCGACTTTACTGGAATCCCAGCAGGCGGTGACCAAAGCACTTTCTGGGCAGCCCTTCCCTCACCCTCCCAGCCCTGAGTCACTGCCACACACAGGAGCAGAGAACCTGGCCTGGGTTCTCCAGCTCCACCTGGTAGGTAGAAGAGGTGGGGGTTCAGGCAAGAGGGGCAGGAAGACATTTAGCTGAGGAGGAGGGCTATGTCAGGCCACACCTACCTCATTCCCCCTATACACGCAGACTCTCATACATACACTTGTCATCTACCCTCAGTGCAGGGCCATTAAAAGACATCCCAAGACTAGGGGTGCCTGGGTGGCTCAGTTGGTTGAGCGTCCAACTTTGGCTCAGGTCATGGTCTCACAGCTCATGAGTTCGAGCCACGCATTGGGCTCTGTGCTAACGCTCAGAGCCTGGAGACTGCTTCCAGTTCTGTGTATGTCTCTCTCTCTCTCTCTCTCTGCCCCTACCCTGTTCACGCTCTGTCTCTCTATCTCTCAAAAATAAATACACATTAAAAATTAAAAAAAAAAAATAAAGACATCCCAAGACTCCAACAAATAAGGCAATGGACTGGAATTGATGTGGGACAAACAGAATCTCTAACCTGTGTTCCCAGTACCTATCAAGAAAATCCAAATTTCCCAAAGTAGCTCAACTTTCTTTCCCTGTCCCTTTGCCCCATATTCTTTTATTTTAACACACTCTAGCCAACTACCCAGGGTCTCGAATATACCAGTCCCATTCCTTCCTCTGACCTTTATTTTTGTCATTCTTCCCAACCTTCTAGAAAATATTTAGCCTCTCTTTCCAAACCTGTTCCTGAATTCATGCAAGGGATATTTATTGAATACAGTTGAGTGGCTAACTGCTTGCCAGGCATTGTGCTAACCTCAGGGAAGACAGCAAGATGGGAAAGAGGCCAAAGCCTTGCCCCCCCCCCCACAGTCTATTCTTTTAATGCTCTTTCCTACTTTTACTGCGACCTCTTCTATTTCCTAAGTCACAGGGAGATTTCTCAAACGGTTTCTTTAGCAGTTAATGGTCTGCCTTAGTTTTGTTTATTCTATTGTTACCGAACATCTTACAGATCTGCGTGTTCTCACTCAACGAGTTCTATAAGACCCATGAGGACGGACACCTCATTTAAATGTTTCTTTCTGTTTGAAATATATTTGGGGAAACATAGTGAAAACAGATACAGGTAACAAGATAACCAGAGTGGAGGCCTCATCATTTACTGTTTAAGGCCTACCCAGAGCTTCTCAAACTCCACACTATTGACATATTATTTTGACATATCAATAATTCTTTATTGAGGGAGGGTTTCCTATGCATTATTATAGGGTGTTTAGCAGCATCCCTGGACTCTGTCTATTAGATGCCAGCAGCACCCTTGTCTCAGTTGTGACAACCAAAACTGGCTCCAAACATTGCCAAATGGCCCCTGTGGGTGGGGATAAGGAGATGGGGACAGAATTGAACTACTGGAACCAAATCTCTGAGATGTCTTATTTTCTTATTGTTAGGTCATTAAATTCACACATATATATGATGTTGACATTAAAAAGATACATATTTAACTTCATGTGGGACACAGTTTCCCAAGGCACTTAAAAGTGACGCGTAAAAACCCATTGCATTAAAAGCCAGTCCCCAGGACCTACGAGGGAGGAAGGCAGACCCCAAAAGGCAGTATTTTATCTAATGTTGTCTATTTTGTGTCTTTGGAGAATTCCTCAAATATTCTAACAGCTCTAAGTCAGTTAAGCCCTCAAAACAACCTCCTGAGGTAATTGATGCCTGCTTATCTAACTAGGGCTGGCTGGAATTCACGGTCAAATTCCCAACGTCCACAACCTCCTTGCAGGGCATAGTTCCAAATGCAACTGCATGTGACCCCATGTGACCGCAGTGGCGCAGCCTGGTAACCTTTGAGTAGACTGGGACCAAGAAGTGTAAGGAATTTCACCTCCTTGTCCCCGGGCGTGCCAGAGAAACACAAAGTCTCAGAGTGAGGTCGAATAATCTGCCTCTGAATGGTGTGTGGAATGTGCCTTAAGAATCATTCTTAAGCCAGATCTAAACTTACAGAATATATCTGTCCCTGGCATCGACCCTCTAATAGAAATAATGATTTCCTTCTGGGTGGCTCAGTTGGCAAAGAGTCTGACTCTTGATTTCAGCTCAAGTCATGATCTCACGATTCGTGCACTGTCATTGCAGAGCCTGCTTGGGATTCTCTCTCTCCCTGTCTCTCTGTCCCTCCCCAGTTCATACTCTCTCTCTCTCTCTCTAAATAAATAAATAAATAAATAAGAAGGAAGGAAGGAAGGAAGGAAGGAAGGAAGGAAGGAAGGAAGGAAGGAAGGAAAAGAAGGAAAGAAAAAAGAAAGAAAAGAAGAAAGAGAAATAAAAGAAAGAGAAAGAAGAAAAAGAAGAAAGAAACAAGAAAGAAAAAGAAAAAGAAACAAACAAGGATGAAAGAAGAAAGAACAAAGAAAGACTTCCTTCTGGATTAAATAAAAATCAGAATGAAGTAAAAATTTACTTGGATCTAGAAGTACATACTTACAACCTTATAGAGCAGCTCCTGGGTTCATGAGGGGCATGGATGGAGGTCTCCATTTTTGTGAAGCCCAGTGAACCGTGAGCTCTCTGAAGACAGCTACCACATCTGCCCCTCAAAGTACCTCCAGCACTTAGCACAGTGTTTGGCAGGCACATGTAATGTCCATTCAACGTCTGCTGATTAAATAGCTGCCAGAAAATATTTTCCCATAATTTTTGACTCTACTTTGAGGTGTGATTGAATAAAAATAAATTTACATTCTAATGTATAAGTTGTAATATACTTTATAATATAAGATAATATACTTACATTATACACAATGAATGTGCATAATAAATTTAAATAAATTTCCATTTAATTGTATAATCCATAAAATGAAAACGTCAACATTGAGCATACTATCTGTCAAGCACTCTACTAAGTCCTTACACATAAATGGTTTCATTGAGTTTACATTTCTGTATGTGTTCCCTCTTAAATCCTGAAGATACATAAGAATAGCTACTGCATATCCCACAAAAAGGAGCACAAAGAACTTTTAAAAATCAGTGGTCATTTAGCAAACGTCTATTAGCAAACATCTTTAATCTATTCATTCTTTTTATTCATTTGAATGTCACATGCTTTTTGAACACTTACTGCCTATAAGCCCATTTTTAAGACCAGGGGATGCCAGAAAAAGTAAGAGACAGACCCTACCCTCAAGAAGCTTGCCGTCTAGTTTAAAAGGCAGAAACCCAGGGGGATAATTAGAATGCACTGTGGGAAGAGTATGAGTACCCACAAGGCATTACAGATGGCTGAGCAAGGTACCTAAACAAGCCAGGGATGAGAGAGAAGAGGTCAGGATAGGTTGCTGGCCGAAAGGGTAACTGAGTTGAGTGGTTAGGGTGCAAAGGAAATTCGGCAAGAAAGGGGAATGCGGTGGGTGTACGGGCTTCAGGCTGATGTGACAGCTGAGGATAAAGGCGTGGACTCAAAAAAAAAATATGTGCAGGAGATTGCAAAAGTCTGGAACTTCTGAAGCATTAGGTATCATCCAGGATATGATGAAAGGTGAGGGTGGAGAAGTAGTGATAAAACCCAGACAGTGGGGGCATCTGGGCTTTATCTTGTGAGTAGAGGAAGACCCTGGGAGGGTTGGGAGCAGAGGAATCACAGGCGAGTTTGGTGTGTTTGCTAGTTCCCACAGGCGGCTGTGGGGGTGAGAGGGAGCAGGCCTGCCTGGGGCCAGAAGATCAGGACCGAGGCTGTGGTGTAAGAATCCGGCAGGAACAGGGGCGTCTGTGAAGGGGTGGAGCTTTGGAAGGGATGGAGGGGAGGAAGTAGAGTCAAGGATCCATTTGACATCAGGGTCATTAACCTAATCCATGAAGGCACACGAAATCGCTTCTTAGGAATCCATGAATCCCCTGACTTTGAGGCGTGTGTGTGTGTTTCTGAGAAAGGAGACCAGCACCTGAAGAGATACTCAAGAGTTTCACTTACAGGCAGATTCTAGAACATGATTTTGCCTCCTATGCAAAGCTTCTGATTCTATCCTCAAAATGGGACCTTCATTCTGACTAGCCACAGGTGTCTGCTGGTGGGTCGTGGAGAAGATTCAGTTAATGCAGAAATTTGATTTTAATTTGGCCGAGGAAAATGATCCTCTTCAGTAATATTGTAGTGCCTAACAACTGAGGTTAGGATTAGTGAACCTCCTCTTGGCTCATTTCTTCTGTCTTGATAATGGGGATGCATGAGTTTCATCAGAGAGAAAATTTCCCATCACCTCTGCCATTAATTACACCTGCATTGTCAGACCCATATTAAAAAAGTTACTTGTTATTTGTTCTCATCTTTCATACAGACACCCCATTCCCAGTAGGAAATGGTCATCTGTTTAGTTTTGAATTTTTTCTGTGAGTTCTAGTCCATGAACTGAGTTAGTTATGCGACCCAATACATTAGCTGTAACTCTTATGATGCTCACTATGACAGATACTGATGGACAGATAAGGGCAGTGAGGCATTTCAGAAGGAGCTTTTGAGGAAGAAATATTAGGGCATAACTTTCGGCTAATCTGATAATAATAATCTAATGAATGTGATTTCTGCTTTAAGAAGAAAGCACACATTTGTCTTTTCACCTTTTTTCCATGAAAATGTTTCTATACCCAGTTATATTAGTGAATGCCCAACAGTGACAATGCACCCAGACCAATAAACATGCAGCTGTATAGAATCAGGTCATTCTAATGGAGATAGCCCCCTCCCTCTTGATAAAGCACGCTGCTACTTGAGTCAATATTCTGTAGTTCTGGGCAGAGAGAGAAAGTCAAAAGACCAACAACTCTCCAATCCAACATGTACACGATCAAAATGACACAGTGGTATGTCTCTTTTATCTGTTTTTAGTCACAAATATATACATTCTACGGGAGTGTATCTGTCTAAAAATGAGGGACTAGAAAACATACACTATGGGTTTTTTGCTAGCTCTTCCATATGTAATCTTCTGTAGACTCGTTGTACGTCACAGGAAGGAAATATGAGCCAGGACCAACAGCCAAGGGATACAGTTTGTTATTGCTGGCCACATTATGTTGTGTGACCTTTGACAGGGGGTGTGATGAGAATGGAAACACTTGTTTAGAAAGTAACTTTATGGTCATACTGTCTTTGCACCGGGTATCTGCATTATGTTGGACTCAGTCTTACCCTAAATGTTTGCTCAGGTCATTCCACACTTGGCCTTCTCTATTGACATCATCGGCAAAAATAATGGAAAATGGCCGTTGTCCAACCTGTTGTTTTGTGCATAAGGTTGCAAATGTCTTACAAATCCCATGTCTTACAAACCCTGAGTTCAGAGAGATTTTGTGTGTGATTTTTAATTTATTGGAGAATCAACTTTAATTTCCCCCAAAAGGTAATAAATGCCTCCTCCTCCAGGTTACGGGTGTTACAAAAATATTTTTTAGTATAGTTACTGTTAGAAAGTAGGACTGGCTCAGTTGGTAGAGTATGTGATTCTTGATCTCAGGGTTGTAAGTTTGAGCCCCATGTTGGGTGCAGAGATTACTTAAAAAAATAAAATCTTGTTAGAAAGTAGGAATTTTTGTAATACTGAGAATGGTGTATCTTTGTGTATATTACATATTTATGTATATATAACTGCATATAAATATATGTGTGTATATGTACATATGTAGTGTGTGTGTATATATATATATATATATGCATATTTACACATGTGAGTGTATAATTTGCCACTGCACAACACTATCTCTTTTAGAAGTTGTGCTATTACACTTCATCAAAATACTTTACTGACTCCACCTGAGAGTTGATCCAAAGGGCAAAGTTTTGATGTTCTTTTCCCCTGTGCTTAAGGATCTCCTTGAGAGATCCTTTAACAGAGCACCTGGGTTGCTCAGTTGGCTACCTGTCCAACTCATAATTTTGGCTCAGGTCATGATCTCATGCATGGTTCATGAGTTTGAGCCCTGAATTGGGCTCTAAGGTGACAATGTGGAGCCTGCTTGGGATTCTCTCTCTGCCCCTCCCCTGCTCATGCTCACTCACTTGCGCTCTCTCTCTCTCTCTCTCTCTCTCAAAATAAATAAATAAACATTTTTAAAAAAATGAACTTAATTGCTTTATCTTTTCAGAAAGTAATAAGCTAAATATGACCTTAGTTACTTAAAACAGCATGGATTCTCAAGTATCATATTCCCTCTCTGCATATACAAAATCAAAAACCAAATGTATGTATCTAGGTGCCCCCAAATTACAACAAAATTCCTTTGGAATATGTGATCATTGGGCTGAGCCATAGTTCACCCTTGAATATTCTAGAAAATTAGCACATGTTTAACCAATTAATAATTTTATATTGCTAGGTATTATTATTATATATTAACATAAATTAAAATTTAGGGGTGTTATGATAGAGTTGGAATTTAATGTTACCAGATCTGATTTGAAACCCAGTTCTGCATGTTGGGGATATAGAAGACCCAACTCGCTTCTGAGAGTGGTTTCCATGGTGAGATAAGCTAATGAAAAAGTACATGCCTCCTGTTATGGACTGAATTGTTCCTGCCCCCTAAGTCCTATATTGAAGACCAAACCCCCAGTACCTAAGAATGGGACTATGTTTAGAAATAGGGGTTTAAAGGTAATGAAGATAAAATGAGGTCATACAAGTGGACCCTAATCCAATATGACTGATGTTCTTGTAAGGAGGGGAGATTGGACACAGACACAAGCAAGAGGAAAACCATATAAAGACACAGGGAGAGGACAGCCATCTACAAACCAAGAAGAGAGGCCTCAGAAAACAAAACAAAACAAAACAAAAAACAAACAAACAAAAACAAAACCACCTGCCGGACATTTGATCTCAGACTTCTAGCCCTAAAGAACTGTGATAAGATAGTCTTCTGTTGTTGAAGCTAGCCATTCTGTGGTGCTCTGTTATGGCAGCCCTTGCAGACTAAATACCAACTAAACTATAAAATTCTGTAGAAGGTGGGTCATTAGTGTCCTACCTCTGACAACAAACTATTGTTGTGGTTTGCTTCTATATAAACATGTCCGAATTGCGATCATAATAATTCACATCTCTTCATTTTAAAAAGCGGCTCTGAGGGCAGCTGGGTGGCTCAGTCGGTTGATCATCCGACTTTGGCTCAGGTCATGATCTCACAGTTCATGAGTCTGAGCCCCTCATCAGGCTCTGTGCTGGCTCTGTGCTGACAGCTTAGAGCCGGGAGCCTGCTTCAGATTCTGTGTCTCCCTCTCTCTCTGCCCCTCCCCTGATCATCCTTGCTCTCTCTCTCTCTCTCTCTCTCTCTCTCTCTCAAAAATAATAGACATTAAAAAAAAAATGAACACATAAGGATCTTATTTAAGTAATTCTATCATATAGTAAAAGAATAAAAGAAAAAATAATTAAAAAAAAAAAAAAAGACTGCCGTTGGTGTTGCCTGTGTGGCTCAGTCAGTTGAATGCCTGACTTTGGCTCAATTCATGATCTCACGGTTCATGGGTTCAAGCCCTACATCCGGCTCTGTGCTGCTGGCTCAGAGCCTGGAACCTGCTCAAAAACTGTGTCTGCCCCTCTCCCACTCAAATGCTGTCTCTCTTTCTCTCTCTCTCTCTCTCTCTCTCTCTCTCTCTCTCTCAAAAATAAACAAATATAAAAAAAAATTTTTAAGTGGCTCTGATTAGTCTCCCTGGCTTAAAACAGGGAGAATTTAGCTCTTACTAAATTTTCTTTGGACTTCAAAATAATGACATTGAATTTAATTTAAACTTTTCAATGATGAATTCCAGCATTGCATCAAATTTGTTCAAATTACTTTTGTTTTCTGTGTCTTGCATATTAGAGACCATGGAAATTGTGAACTTCTAAAAATACCATACAAATATCTGACGCTGTGGTTGGTGTGAACTCTTGAGTGCATGTTCGTTTATTGTGTTTGTCCCTATGTATTTGAAACCCTTTATTTTTTACATTTGAAACACAAAGTCAATTTTACTGCATGTCAGTTTAAAATTTTTTAGGGTATACGATGCTAACAACGTACGATGTAATTAAAGAATGAGTCCCAAGGGGGGAAAAAGTATTCACAGTCACTGATGTTTGGAAATAAACAAATTTATGCAGATTTTGACCCAAAAAAAAGAAATATATGAAATATGGTTTGGAAAGACAGAAGAAAGTGTCATCAATCTCAACAATATAGGGTAGTCCTGAACAAGGGGAGGTAGCTCAAGTCAGAATGGATCTGTATTAGTTGGCCAGGACTATCATAACAAAATACCACAGGTAGCTTCAATAACAGAACTTTCTTTTCTCCCAGTTCTGGAGGCTGTAAGTCCGCTCTCAAAGTGCAGTCAGGGTTGGTTTCTGCTGAGGCTTCTCTGCTGGCTTGCAAATGGCCGTCTTCCCACTGTGTCCTCACTTGGCCTTTCCTCTGTGTGTGCGTGCAAAGAGAGCTCTCTAATGTCTCTTCCTCTTCTTAAAAGGATAACAGTCCTCTCAGATTAAAGCCCCCATTACAACCTCACTTCACTTTTAAACCTCCTTAAACGTCCTATTTCCAAATACAGTAAAATTGGGGGTTAACATGAATTTGGGGGGACACAACTCAGCCCATAACATTAATCTATCTAGCCCCCCCCAAATCCATGTCCTTCTCACATGCAAAATGCATCCACTTAGCATTCACCCAACAGCCCCAAAAGTCTTAACCCACTCCAGCATCATTTCCAAATCAATTCTCACTAAATGTCATTTAACTCAGACATGGGTGAAACTCGGGGTACAGTTCACCCTGAGGCAAAATTCCTCTGCAGCTGAGACCCTGTGAAATCAAACAAGTTTATGCTTTCAAAATACAGTGGATGCGCATAAGAGGGACACTCCCATTCCAAAAGGAAGAAATCTGAAGGAAGGGGTGACAGGTAGCAAACAAATCCAAAACTTAGCAAGGCAAATTCCGTTAGATCTTAATGCTCAGGAATAATCCTCCTTGGCTCAGTGCTCTGCCTTCTGGGCCTACGGGGTTGGGGAGGAGGCACTCTTTGCAATCGCCATCTTTGCAATGCCCCGACCCTGCAGCACTGAGAGGTGGTAGCCTTGGCCCCAGAAAGAGAGAAGGTGGCCCCACTCTCTGAAACCAGGGAGGAGACAGCCTCGCCCCAGCAACCACTGGTACTACTGGGTGGCTGTGCTGATCTCTGAATCCCCATTGGGGTCATTCTTTCCTTTTCTTGCAGAATACAGCATGTTTACAGCCGGATCTCTCTACTGCCTGTTCTATAGAATCCTAGAAGTCTGGACGGTTTCCTTTGTTTCATCCTGTCACTGTCTCTTTTTATTTAAACTGGCATTCTTATCCCATCTCTATTCCTGGCTTCTGCTGAGATGGCCGATTAAAAACCATGGATAATCTCTTTATGGGAAAGTGATTTCCACACCTTTGGTGTTGTCTCCAAAATGTGTTTTCTTATTTTTTTTGCAATATGGATAGGCTGAGAATTTTTCAAACTTTCAAGAGCTGGTGGCATTGTGGCCCAAGAGTTTCTTCAATTTATCTCTCTCCATTCTCATTTTACCATAAGCAGTAAACACTTTCAAAAATTTGCTCAGAAATCCCCTCAGCTAAATAACTAATTTCATCACTCACCAGTTCTGCCTTCCACAGAACATGAGAGCACACATCAACCAAGTTCTTTGCCCCTTTATAACAAGAATCACCTTTCCTCCAGTGACCAATAACAGATTCTTCATTTCCACTGAGATCTCACCTTTAATGCTCATATTTCTACCATTATTCTGTTCATGATGATATATGTATTCCCTGAGACAACAGAAGCTTTCTCTCTGATTCTCTTCTTTCTGAGCCTTCACCAGAATGAATTTTAACATCCATATTTCTACCAATTATCCTTCAGGGCCATCTTGGCCTTCTCTAACATGTGCTTCAAAGCTGTCTCAGCTTCTACCAATTACTCAGTTTCAAAGTCATGTCCACATTTTTAGGTATTTATTACAGTAGCACCCCACTTCACTGCACTGAAATCTCTATCACTTTACTTGGAATGGTAACAAACTACCACAGACTGGGTTGTTTAAACAACAACAAATCTCTTTTCTCGCAGTTCTCTAGAACTGAAAGTTCAAGATCAAAGTGCTATCAGAGTAGATTTCTGGTGAGACCTCTCTTCCTGACCTATAGACAGCTGCATTCTTGCTATGTCCCCTGACTTGGTTTTTCCTCCCTTCCTGCACAGAGAGAGCTCAATGGTATCTCTTTCTCTTCTTAAAAGGATATTAGTCATATCAGATTTAGAACTCACCACTATGACCTCTTGAACCTTAATTACCTCCTTAAAGGTTCTGTCTCAGAACAAAGTCACACTAGAGAATTCAACATATGAATTCAGGCTGTAACAGAACATAAGGAATCCCTTTAAGAGCTTTGCTATGGTTTAGAGAGAGATGAAGGATTGGCCAGAAGTAGGCCTGGAATCCTAATGGAATCCTCCAGCAACATTCTGGATCTTGAGAGAACCTTAAGAAATCATATCTTAGCATTTGGCTTCTGAAAGTGAAAGTCCTACTAACCTAGAAGAGATGAGTTTCCGTTTTCTTTTCAATATTCCTGAGTGTAGAGACTGCAACCACATTAGATAGCCTTTCTAAGTCAAAGACCCCTTGGTGCTGAACAAAATCTTTCTTTTTTCATCTTCTGCAATCACTGGGAATGATATGCACATTACACATTCAACAAGAATTCATGTCATTTGGTTCACATAGTGGAAGATGACATAGAAGGGAAAGTCAAGTTTCCTACCCTCAAGAAATGTAAGGCAGTAGCCAAGGGAATAGGAAGAGTCACATGGATTGATTTATCAGAGACATCTGTCATCAAATCACCCATATTACCTCAGTGGAATTACATTAGATTGGGAGTCAGAAGGACTGAGCTCTGTTTCCACCTCAACCACTACTTACTTATGCAGACATGATGAATTTAACCTCTCTGTATCTGTGTTTCCTTATGTGTAAAATGGTAGTTGTAGGAACAAGTGGTTGAACTAGAAAATTTCTAAATATCTTTCAGCTCTTTCTAATACTCCACAATTGTGTGTGTGTGTGTGTGGTGTTAAGTTTATTATTTTTTGGTACAATTGTAAATGGGATTGTTTTCTTAATTTCTCTTTCTGCTACTTAATTATTAGTGTAGAAATACAACAGATTTCTGTATATTAGTTTTGTATCCTGAAAATTTACTGAGTTCATTTATCACTTCTAGTAGTTTTTTGGTGGATCTTTTAGGGTTTTCTATATATAGTATGTCATCTACAAATAGTGAAAATTTTATTTCTTCCTTATTAATATGAATGCCTTTTATTTCTTTTTCTTGTCTGATTGCTATGGCTAGGGCTTCTAGTACTATATTGAATAAATATGGTGAGAGTGGACATTCTTGTCTTGTTCATGATCTTAGAGAAAAAGCTCTCTGGTTTTTTACCATTTTTTAAACTTCCCTGACATAGTCTTACAGGCTAAGTTGTCCAACACTTCATTCATTTTTGGGGGGTTTCATGTTACCATGAAGTACAGAGGCCAAAACTGGAAACTGTATTTAATAAAGTATTAAAATTATTCCTGGGCCTTGAATATCATTCTTCTTTTATGATTCTCCATATCATGTCTCTCTGTTCTCAGAATGGAAGTTAGGCTCAGAACTTTATACCCAAAATACGATTGAATGTGATATGCCATAAAAACATGAGGAAAAAACAACCAAAACAGTGGAGGACTCAGTAATTCTTTCAACCAGTCCAAAAATAAAAATATTTATTTCTAAAAGAAGGAAATTTACTGAGTAATTGACAATATCCTTTTCCCTTTTTCTCTATGAAGGCAGTGTTTCATTTACAAGGAATTAGATGCTTTCCCATATTTGGGGGAGGAATGAGACACAGTATGATTTATGACCGTGACAATGATCTTAATCTTTTCCTCCATTGACTCTGGGTGTCAGACACAGCTCAAGTTGAGAGGCCTGTCCTTTAGAGTGTAACCTTTCAGAGTGACTTGTGCATTCCTGCATGTCTAAGGTTAAACCTGTTTGACATGGTACCTGGACCTATAATGCCTTGAAATTTGATTCCAAACGTTTGCATACAAGTAATACTATTTTTTAAGGTAGGGATTGTTTTTGTTCAAAAATAGTAGTTCCTTATTAGAAAGATCTTCAGATGATGTCATTACTATATATTGCACTGCAAGTTGAGAGGATCAGGTTCAAGTGTCAAATTCTCAGACACTGGCTAAGGAGAGGCTAAGAATGTGACAAAATGATAAGCTTGGTCTCCTGGAAAATGAATTCACCCATCGTGCTTTTCAGTGCCTTTTGTTGGTGGACTTTTCCCCTTTAATTTGAGAATCGAAAAGGCCACCTTCCTCTCACTAGACTGACTGTGGAAAATGAAAAGGAAATCCTAAGTATTTGAAAATGATAATTAGCTGATACATAAATACTATTAAGTAATTCATTTTGAGGGGTAAATGTGCATTTATTCTCTTTGGGTTACATGCAGGGGAGAACTGCACAAAATGGTGAGAGGATTCAAAGTTGAGTACTCACAATCTTGGGGACATGGATATGCGTCTTAAGCACAATATTTCAGAACACCAATTAGACAGTAGAAAAATAAAGTGTGACAGAGAGGGCAAGAGACTCAAGAACAACACTCTGGAAAGCTTGACAGGAGAAGCTACCAATTTCTTATTTTTATCCTCATAAAGCAGAATTCCTCACAGGGGCTCCACATTCCTCAGGCTCAGACATGATTAAACACCATACCTTTTAAAATGTTTTACTATTCCAAGCTGAGGAATATATAAATAACCCCTTTCCAGCTACCACTCCTCAGCCTGGAATTTAAGCCGAGTGCCTTCTGGGCTTCAGTCTGCTTTGACCAGACTCCATGGAAGAACGGCAGAAAATTTGCCTTGTGAGGAGCCTGGAAGTCTGGATGTAGGAGAAAATAAAGTGGACGTGAACAACACTCGGAAGGTGGTCGGAGAAGCAGTCAGCAAAATGGAGCCCATGTTTTTTCTTGCCTTGGCATATTTTAAGAAACAAGGATGGGGGCACCTGGGTGGCTCAGTCGGTTAAGCATCTAACTTCGGCTCATGTCATGATCTCACAGTTCGTGGGTTTGCACCCTGTGTTGGGTTCTGTGCTGAGAGCCTGGAGCCTGGAGCCTGCTTCCAGGCTCCCTCTCTCTGCCCCTCCTCTGCTCGTTCTGTCTCCCTTTCTCTCAAAATGAAATAAAAATTGCAAAAACATTTTTTTTTAAAGAAATAATGAAGTGTAGCCATGTGGTGATGTGAAGGAAGTTTGAACCAACTGAGAGCTACTTCTAAAGTCGCACCAGGGCACCTGGGTGGCTCAGTTGGTTAAGCATCTGACTTCAGCTCAGGTCATGATCTCACAGTTCATGAGTTCGGGCCCCACAGCAGACTCTGTGCTGACAGCCCAGAGCCTGGAACTTGCTTCAGATTCTGTGTCTCCCTCTATCTCGACCCCTTCCCTGCTCACACTCTGTCTCTCAACAATAAATAACTGTTAAAAGAAAAAAAAAATTAAAGTCTCGCCAAGTGACTGGTATTGATAGGGACACAGGACTTTGCTGAGCAAGCAGATGTGAAGACCCTGGTGTGTGTGCTGGAGCTGCCTCGTGTCAGAAGTCACATCTAAAGTAATCATATGCCACCCTCACTGTGATCCGTACAGCGAAGTTCCTGTGCCAAGGGGCCCTGATGAGGTGGGGCAGGGCCAGGTCCTGTCTTGCCTGATCCAGCCCTGACCTGTCTCTGTAATCTTGCTTCCCACTACGACCCTATATACTAGCCAAGCCAAATAATCTTTTATACAGAATATGGCATCTCCATTCCTACTTCTGTGCTTTTTCTCACACCATACCCTTTTTTTTCTCTCACTCTCTCTCCCCCGATACCTCTCTCTCTACTTTTTCTCTTACTTAAGGATTCCTTTCCCCTCAAATCTCCATTTAAGTGTCACTCCCTTACAAAACAATTTTCCTGTACATTGTGAACCAGTGTTTTTTAAATAATGGCCCTCAAACTATCTGCAGAAGGGAGGGAGGGAGAGAGGGAAGGAAGAAAGGAAGGAAGGAGGAAGGAAGGAAGGGAAGGGAAGGGGAAGAAGAAGGAGAAGGAGCAGGAGAAGGAAAGGAGAAAGGAAAGGGGAAAGGAAAGGGGGGAGGGAAAGGGAAAGGGGTTTCTGAGCCCCTGCCCCAGATTGAAGGGTGAAGCCAGGAACCTGCATTTTAAGCAGCTCGCCAGATGCTTCTCTGCTCTCTACTCTGTGAGGATACACTAAGAAATCAGCAGTCTACAACCTAGAAAAGAGCCCTCACCAGAGTCAAACTGTGCTAGGGTCCTCACCTCAGACTTCCAGCCTCCAAAACTAGGAAAGATACATTTCTGTGTTACCCAGCCCGAACAGACTGAGACACATCCTCTTTGAGCCAGTAATTCTGTCTCCAGGAGTTCATCCTATAGAAGGGAATTGCTTAAGACTATATATACAAAGACATCCATTGTGTTGGCTATAATAACAAAAGGCTGCAAGCAAGTTAAATGTCCATAAACTGAAAACTAGTTAAATGCATACACACATACATACATATATGTGTACATATGCACAGAACACTTCTAGAAGCATATGCAGAAAACTAGGGATAGCTGTTGCCTCTGAGGTAAAGGAGTGGAATAAGGCTGGGGTTGGGTGAAAAAATTACTTTTTCCTTTATGTACTTTGGCATTGTTTGAATTTTTAGTTCTACCTACTTACTTACTTATCTATCTATTTTTGCCACATGTATTATTTTTTCTTTTTTTCCTTTTTTTAATGTTTATTTATTTTGAGAGAGAGAGAGAGAGAGTGTGAGCATGAGTGTGGGAGGGGCAGAGGTGGGGGTGGAGAGAGAGAATCCCAAGCAAGCTCCGCACTGTCAGTACAGAGACTGACCCAGGGCTCCAACTCACAAACCATGAGATCATGACCTGAGCCAAAATCAAGAGTTGGATGCTCAACTGACTGAGCCACCCAGGTGCCCCTATTATTTTTTCAATAATAAAATTTAATTACAATTCTAAAACATATTAGGGCTTGCTTGAAGCCTCTTGTGGTAGGCTGAAAAATATCTCCCCCACCCAAAAAATTCAGGTACTAATACCTGAGAGATTTAAAGGTGCTGGACTTGAGGGATGCTTGGGTGGCTTGGTCTGTTAAGTGCCCAACTCTTGATTTTGACTCAGGTCATGATCTCACAGTTTGTGAATTCAAACCCCGTGTGTTGGGCTCCATGCTGTTAGCCTGGGATTTTCTCTCCCCCACTCTATCTGCCCCTCACCCATGCTCGCTCACTCTCAAAATAAATAAATAAACTTAAAATCAACAAACTTAAAATAAACTTAAAATCAAATCAAATCAAAGTGCCGAACTTAAAGATCACAGTGAAGCAACCACAAGCTGAGGAATGCTGTCAGCCACCAAAAGCTGGAAGAGGCAAGGAAGTGAATCTCCCCTGAAGCCTCCAGAGGGAGGCTGACACCTGACACCTTGATTCTGCCCATTGACACTGATTTTAGACCTCTGGCCTCCAGAACTGGGATAGAAGAAATTTCTGTTGTTTTGAGCCACTAAATTTGTGGCAATTTGTTAAGCAGCTACAAAAAATTAATATACCTCTTAAATATGATGCAAATATCATTTAAGATCATTGATCTAGAAATTGAAAGAAGAATAGACACCAGAGTGACCAGGTCATGGGAACAGAGATGCCAGTTGGGATATTTGTGGCAAAGGAGCCATAGGGAGGACTTGTGCTGAAAATACAGAAGAAGAAGTCTGAGAATCACCTTGAATATATGTTAGAAAAAATGTTCAACAGAAAGTCTGTAAAAGACACTGATATGGAGAGATGTGTTTTTTAACAAATGGTGCTGGATATCCATAAAAAAAAAGAACTTTGAGCCCTATATCATATCATAAACAAAAATTAATTTCAGATAGAGTACAGATTTTAACATGAAAGGTACAATAATGAAACTTTTTGAGAAAAATAGAGGAAAATATCTTTGTGATCTTGCTGTAGGCAAAACTGTCTAAAGCAGGTCATAAAATTAAAAAATTACAATCATAAGACATCAAAAAGAGAGTGAAAAAGAAATTCATATAGCAGGAGAAGATATTCATAGTACACAGGTCTGACAAAGGCCTAATATGCTGCATATACAAAGAACTCCTATTAATAATAAATGAGCAAAAATGAACAGACACTTCACAAAGGTGGATAGATGTCTCAATGGCAAAAAACAAATGAAAATGTATTCATCTTCATTAATCATCTTTAAATGCATATTTAAATCACAATGAGATAATGCTACACAACCTCAGAGTGGGTTACACATAAATAAGATGGGAATTTTTCAAGTATTTCTGAAGATGTGGAGAAACTGGAACTTTCATACAGTCCTGGTTAAAATATAAATTGGGAGAACCAGTTTATAAACTGTTAAGCTTTGCCAGTACCTAATAAAGCTGAGTATATGCATAATCTATGACTTAACATTCTATTCCCCAAACCCAATACAACTTAATACATACGTTCATCAGTAGACATACTAGATTATCCACAGCAATTCTATTCATTACAGTCTCAACCTGGAATTTACTCAAATGTTCATCAATAATAAAGTGGATAAATATGATCTATTCACACAATGGAATATGCTTTATACCAACGAGAATGAATGATCTACCACTAAGCTGCACAGCCATCTATTTCTTTTTATTTTATATCTTCTGGCATCGTTTGATTTGAAGATTTCAGTTTTATCATATGTATTAGTTTTTCAATCACAAAATTAAAACTTAAAAATTGTGTGAGGCTTGATTTTTCTCAGACATATGAAAGAAGCTAGACATAGAAGAATATATACTGTGTGATTCCGTTTATATATAAAAGGGGAGAAAAGGAAAAATCTATATGCTGTCAGAAGACTGGATTGTGGTTAAACTAGAGGAGAGAGGTAGCTTGTGATAACATGATGGGAACTCTGGAGAAATAGTAATGATTTATTCTTTTATCAGGATACTGATCACATAAGTGTGTTCCATTTCTGAAAATTCTAGCTGACACTCACATGTGCCATTTTCTGTACATATTACATTAAAAATGGAAAACCTTTGGAAAATCCAGAGGTCTGACAAAAGACACAGATACATGTATGTAATAATGTTGCTATGTGTCCCTACCTACTACATGTGCACAGGACACTGCTCTTATGGAGGGCTTAGTAATCTTAGCAAAAGCATTTTGAGGCTGAGAACTGAAATTCCTTGTGTCCCTTGTGCTGACTTGCCCTTTCTCATAATTTTATTTGAAGTCACACAAAGTTTGGTATTTAGGCATTTCAGCACATTTCTCTTCTCCCAGTGGAGGAAAAAAAAAGAAAGGAAATGTCACATGAAGACTTCTATACCTCAGATGCAATTCTGCAAAATGTTCTTAATCATCCTATTTTCATCTCTAAGCCAGTCTTCTTGACTTAGCAGGCTTATTTTTAGATAGCTGTGCAGTTGATAGTTTAGAACAGCCTCTCCACCCACCTCCTCCTCTTTCTCTGCCAGACCCTGTTCAGTTGGGAATTTACATTTTCAACTGTCCCAAAAGAATTATAATGATGTTGGGAATGAGCCAATGTGGAAAGGGCCAACATAGAATTGGACAAAACTCATGTTTGCAATGGTACATTCAAAAACTAAAGTAATGACCATTTAATTTAAAACTGGGGCTTCAAGAACTAGAAATGAGCTATGAAACGTTCACATCCAGGTCCCAGGGGTGAAATTACAGTTCTAACCCATAAGATGTGTTAGTCCTAAAGTTAAATACCAGTTTTTAAAAATGAAGCACCTAACCATATACTCAGTGTCTCCCACGTGGGGTCCCCAGGCCAATAGCATCAGCGTCGCCCAGGAACTTGTCAGAAATGCACGTTTTCAGGCCTGCTCTGGACATACTGAATCAGAGGCTCTGGGAATAGGGTCCAGAAACCTGTGTTTTCATAAGTCTCCCAGGCGATTACGATGCAGGTTCAAGTTTGAGAACCTCTGCTGTAAACAAGTGGTCTTCTACAAACAGAAAGAACACAACCATTGGGCTGCATCATGCAAATGTATTTTCCACATATTTCAAGGAGTATGACAGAACATTCATTAGCATTTGTTTTACTTTCCTGATAAGCCAGAAATAGTAAAGGAATATCTGGGAACACCGACTAACTCTCTGCACAGAGATAAGGATGTGAGGGAGTGTGTGTGCATTTTCATGCAGAAGCCTGACCTGTGTGGGGCCAATGGTGCCACAGCTGTCTGCTCTGGGCATGCCGCTGTCTATTATAACCTGCAATTACTTCATTTGCTTGGGTCTGAAAATTTCTTTAATTTTCCAAATTCTGCCCACCACTTAGTGTGAGAACACCCAAAAATAGGCCTACAAGTCCCTCAGTAAGACTCAGTTAAATTTAAGGGAGCAGGTGAAAGTTTAAATTTTCTCTCAGGGGAAATTACAAATGCCAGAAATATCTCCCAGATAGCGTTTTGGACATAACTTGACAGAATGCCATCGAAGAAACCCAACTTGAGCTGAAAGAAGAGGATCTTTGGCCTCAAGTCCCCGTGGCAAAGCGCTGTCATTTAAGTTTGAAAATGTTTATTTAAGTTTAATAAATGTTTATTGAACATCCACCATAGATGAGGACCTGTGGATATATTCTACACGACATGAAGATCACAGTCTTCTAGTAGGGTGGCACATCCCCACCTCTCTCTAAATATAATTCCCTTTTAACAGGAGGGCTGTGTGGCAAGTGACAGACAGCCAACTTGAATTAGCTTAAGCAAGAAAAAAGGAAAGGAAAAGAGGGGGAGGAAGGCTTGGGGATTTTATTGGCGCATCCAACCAAACTTTGGAAGGAGCAAGGATGGAATATGGAGAACAGAAGTCTAGAAGCAGTGACTCAAACACCATCTGGATACTCCGTGCACATATCTTGTCTCTGCGTCTGCTTTTGTTAGCCTCTCTCTGGTGCTCTCTCTGTCCCTCTCACTTCCCGCTTCTCCTTCCCTCTCTCCCTCCCTCAACTGCTCTCTCTCTCTCTCTCTCTCTCTGTCTCTCTCTCTCTTAACTGCGATGTTGAGATATCAGCCGTGTGTCATAAAAGTGACCCATTTAAAGTGTACAATTCAATAACTTGTAGTGTGTTCACAGAGTTGTACATCCATCATCATGATACATTTTAAAATATGTTTATTATCTCAAAAAGAAACTTCATACCTCTTAGCCATCACCCTCCTCCCAACCTTCCCATCACCCCCAGCACTGAGAAACCACTAATCCACTTTGTCTCAATAGATTTGTCTTCTCTGGATATTTCATGTAAATGCAGTCATACAGTAGGTGGTCCTTTGTGACTGACTTCTTTCACTTAGCATTTTGTCAAGGGTCATCCTTTTTGTAGCATATATCAGAGCTTCATTCCTTTTATGGCTGAATAATATACCATTTATGTAGACACCACACTTTTTTATGTAGACACCACACTTTATTTATCCATTCATCAGTTGACAGACATTTGTGTCGTTTCCACTTTTTGGCTAATACGAATAATGCCGGCGGTATGCTCTTAACCATTCTCTCCTGGTGGCAGGAAGCTAGCCATTTGCGTTCACTCCTCGTCCCTAATTACTTCACAACCAGAGAGGAGTAGAATCTTCCCAACATATTTTAGATTTTAAGAGAGGAGGAGAGCCTGGGTGACTCAGTTGGTTAAGTGTCTGACTCTTGATCTCACAGTTCATGAGTTCAAACCCTGTGTTGGGCTCCGTGCTAACAGTGCAGAACCTGCTTGGGATTCTCTCTTCCCCCAACCCCTCAAAAAACATTTTACAAAATAATAAAATGAAACAAAATAAAAATAAATTTAAGGTGAAAAAAGGAGATTCATGATGATCCTACTCAGTATAACTCTTAACCAATTTAAAGCACCAGGTAGATAGAGGTATCTAACATAATGGCCACTACTACCCAAACCACTTTTCTCGAGCAGCTGAATGAAATGTGTCCTTAAAAAGGAAGGGTAGCATAAACATTCATACTGTGGAACTTTGATTGTACAGCCTTTCCTCTTTTTGTCTAGTTTAGCTCTCTTCCACAACTTCACTGAACCTTAGGTAGATGAAGTCAAGAGACTTGACATCATTAGATGTGAAACCATGAAGTTACCAGCTCTGCAGTCCTTCAGAAGCTCCTGGAGATCCTCAAGAACAAATTAACGTGGGGTGTGTCCAGACTCGAAAGCAAGGAGACTAGGTTACATGAAGGGAATTCATGCAGTCAGTCAACCATCAGATATGAATTATGTACTTACTATGAGTAAGATGCCATGCTAGACAGCAAAGATTGGAATATACACAGTGATTTGGGGACTGCAGTGATCTTGATCTAAGGCTTTCTTTTCTTTTTGATGCTTTATTCTTCTCTTTTTTTAATGCAGGGTGGCCTGTGAGTATAGAGACTTAGCACAGTGTGCTCCAGGATTTCAGATTTGTAGGTTTGTTCCACTGTCAGCCCCCCAGGTTTGCTGTGCACCAAAATACGACAAGCTCTTCAAGACTAGGCTTTGGACCAAGGAGAGAGAATAAAGAACTCTCAGATCTGGAACAAATCCATGAGGAAACATCATGCAAAGTTTACCAGGCGCTAGGGGTTTGGTTTTATTTTGTTTTTAGCAGACGTGAGGATTGAACTTAGTAAGGAGGAATCCTGAGAAGGATGATGCCCTTGCATTACGTGGCCTTGACTCCATTGTGTTTGTATTTCTCCTTTCCCTTGGGGCTCTCTCGCCACCACATTATGTTATTGTCCTGAGAAGTGGTTCCCTTTACAAGTTTGGTTAAGCTCAGATAAAACCCTTAACAAAGCTGAGACAGGGCTAGAGTTGCCAAACGCTATTGGGGAACTGTATGAAAATAAGTATATGTTGTAGAAATAACATTGTCTCTGAAACTCATCAAAAGTGTTCTATACCTTCCTATCTGTGGGACCCTGAAAAAGCCACTTACATTTTTTTAGCCTCTTTTTTTCTCTTCCGGAAAATGAAATTAATAATACCCATCTTATAGGTTTATACTGAGAGTAAATAAGATTTATTCTCTTGACAAATATACATTGAGTGCCTATTAGGTGTCAGACACTGATTTAGATAAACAGTGACACACACCCACAGAGAGAGAGAGAAAGAAAGGGAGGGGGGAGGGAGATCATGCCCTTGTGGAACCTACATTCTAATAGTGGAAGATATGTAATGAGCAAATCAGTTAGTAGCAGGGTTGCAGACTGCGGCCTCAGAAGAGAACAGCCAGTAGCTGGTTCCTGGGAAGAAGCCACTCCCAGAAATGAGTGGAAATATATGGTGTGTGGTCTGAATTTTCCATCTTGGCATTGTAATTGCCTTATGTTATTGTCAAGCCATTTGTAAACTTTTATCAGACCCCAAAGCTAGGTGGTATTTGTGCTTTCTGGGAAAAAGAGAAAGGCCGCTGTTCACTCTGGAATGCCTCAGGGTGGAGAGAAGACAGCAAGAGGTTGGTAGAAAGCAAGAGGAGTGGAGAGAAATACTTAGAGGTAAAGTCAAGTAAGAGATGATGAAGATCAGAGTAGTAGAATGTGGGTGTACTTTCTGGCAAGTCTCACAATTATTAACAAAGGAGAAACTCATGAAGATGAGATTGTGTGGTGTGGAGCCTCAGTTGACATTTGCTGCAAATTCAAGGGAAGCCCCCAAGTCAGGAGAATTGGGGAATGTTATGAGCACCTGTGTAAGCTTCTGGACACATAGTAGCCAATAAACGTTCATTTCTTTTCTTTCTCTTTTATTTCTACAATAAAATAATAAAGAAAAAATCAAAGATGTGAGAAACTGTTGACCCAACAAAGGATTTATTATGGAGCTATGAGAGAGAATTTTCCTACAAGGCAATATTGATGCAAGATCCTTCTACACCTTTTCAAGGCTCCTTGCTTCCCAGGTTCTGGCCTGCTGTCACATGACAGATCCCATCTTTCTTTTTGTTACAAGGAGTTGGTGCTCAAATGGCCTTGGCTTCATCCTATCGAGGCTTAAGAGAAGTCTCACTGGAAACTTCAAGACCCCAGCTCAGTCCTGGTTCCTAGTTGTAAATGTCTCCCCGCCTCCCCACGTCGACACACACATGTAATTGAGAGACACATTATATTTGATGACATTGCATGTTCTTCTCTCCAACTGGTCTTGTTTCCTAAACACATGGTGACCTGACCAAATGACCTCTATCCAAAGAATACTTCAGTAGACAAACCCTATAGTTACTATGCCAAAAACACAATTATCCGGATGGTTGTTCTGAAATGGCATAGCGGTAATGCTGTGTTCTTTACTGGTGCCTCTCTTTCCTCTTTATTCTTCATTGAAGCAGCATGGATTCCTTTTTTCTGTCTTCTCCATTATTTCTTCTTCTGATCCCTTTGCTTGAGAGTTACTATTTACAGGTATGCTTGGAGATGGGGTTTGGTTATAGCTACACAATTTAATCCATTTAACCTCATCATGAGGCATACTGGAAAGATCTTAAGTTTGGTTAACGTTTTATAGGCTAGTAAATGCCTGTGGGCACTTTAATTTAGTTTATAGCTTTTTTCCAAGGCTGGTGTATGTCTGCAGTGGAAGAGAGTCAGCTCTTCTTTAAGTGAAGGAAGGCAGCCATTCTCAAGTGGAAGGAACACCTATTTAAATTTATGATAGCTGAACTTGGCCGAATCTTGTCCTCCTTTGAGCTTGGCATGCCACTCTCATATTTCTGCATGGCCTGCAGACGAGATATTGCTTTTATTTTCCTTCGCTGGGATCTTAAAGGCTCAGAACTATATTTTTCACTGGAGACTTTAATAAAGGATACAATGGTTATGTAAATAATCGAGCTTTGCCCAGCCTGAAAGGCCAGTAAATAGAATGTATTTACAGCATGCTTATTTCACTGTCATGATACGACAGTGTGTGGCCAACAGCTTTTTCTTTATACAGAGGTGCATTTACAGTAGTCTATTCTAAACTACCTATTAGCTTGGGTTAGCATGGTAGTCCCATTTGCATATAAGTTATATTTTAAAAAATAGTTTAAATAATATTTTTGAAAATATGGGGTCACAGTACAAATGGTCTAGTTTAAAATCGAGGTATCACATTTATTTGGCTCAACCCCGTGTCATGAATCCTGAGGCAGTGTAGCAGTTGACACCGATCTTTCCATCTATTGCCTTATATTCACACATACTCACAAGTATGTGGTCTCCACAGATCAGAAGGAAATTTTCTTCTAAGAAATGCACAAGTCTTCGGGGTTTTTGCAGCATCTCTAGGGAGCACCGTTTTCCAGCTTTAGATTCATTTAACAAGTAATGATTAAATATGTATCATGCGCCAGACTCTGGGAATATATTGACAGCAGTAAACCAAAAGACAAATCTTCCGTGGTCGTGGGGCATTCTAATGCGGGGGAGTGGCACGTGGAAGGTAGAAGACAATAATCAGATGACTACATAATGTAAAATTAGCCAGTGGTCAGGGCCAAGAAGAAAGGTTAATTTTCAGAAGACTCTAACTTGCTGGAAGTGCAGATTCCTGGGTCTATCCACCCTGAACTAGAGGTCTCTGAGCTCACTGTGTCCTGAGGAAGCGTGGCCAGTGCCACTGAAAGCCTGTGGAGAAAGTCTGATCTGCTTAGAGAATCCACCTTGCCCTCTACGGCCCTGGCAGGCGACACACATGCAGAAGGTGAAGTACTTGCCTTTGCCCTCTGCATGGCCCCCGATGCCTCGTGAGCAATCATTAGTCAAGTGTAACAGACTCTCCAGCAGACCCAGGCAGCTGCAGCTTTGGCTGGGACCGCACATGCCTCTGTGGTCTGCAGTGCCCTCCGCTCTCTCACCGGGCTGCTGCACGCAGGGGCATGTTGAAGAGAAGAAAGCCTTAAAGAAAAGCATTTATTACTAGGGGGCGGGGTCAGTTCGATTTTCTTCCTAACAATGACCCAGATGTCCCAGGCATCAGACCATCAGACCTCTCCCGTTCACATGACAGGGTTTCCTAAAAAGAAGACAAAATAGCTCATTCCTTTGTGAGAGCCTCAAATGGGAGGTGTGCACATGCATGCGTGTGTATGCATATGCGTGAGACAGAGAGAGAGTCCCGCTACAGAGCCTCTTTAAGAGAGGGCAGCCTGGAAGGACCACTGGCCTCAGTGAGAGGAAGGGTTAGTAGCTTGAACGGAAGGTATGCTTTTATAATTGACGTATTTACAGATCAAAACGCTATCTGTAATTCCAGAGGTAATTAGTCTAGGAGGGAGTCTTAACTGACATACACCCAGTTTATACATGAAAACAGCACGGACTAGCAAGGTCAACAATGTCCCCAAGGGCTCATGGCAATGTGGAGGCGGAATGCCGGTCCAGTGTGTAGTTCCTGGTACTAGTCTCATTACCTGTTGAAGGGAAATGCTGTCACTCACACAGGCTCACTCAGATCTCCCTTTTGTTTTATCCAAGTTAAATCTGTCTTGTTATATTTCTGTAGTTAGCAACCTCCCATGAGGATTCCCTGCCCATGTTTCTCCTCTCCCCGTTTGTGAGCAGAGCCTTGTCTTACCTCCGCAAGTTACCCCAGAGTTTGGCTATTCGCTTTGCCCTCATGGGAGTGCAAAAAGTTATTTACTGAGTGGGATACAGAAGTATACTTAAAGGCTTAAGATGTTAAGGCTAGGAATTTCACTTATCCCTAACTAGGACTGCAGTGAAGTATTTCCAAATTCAAAATCTCATGTCCTGAACACTGAATTAGAAAACCCTCTCTTTTGGGGCACATGAGTCGGTTAAGCGTCCCATTTCAGGTCAGGTCATGATCTCATGGCTCGTGAGTTCCAGCCCCGCATCGGGCTCTGTGCTGATAGCTCAGAGCCTGGAGCCTGCTTCAGGTTCTGTGTCTCCCTCTCTCTGCCCCTCCCCAATTTGCTCACGTGCTCTCTCTCTCTCCCAAATATAAAGAAACATTAAAAAAAAAAAAGGAAGAAGAAAAAAGAAAACCCTCTCTCTCTTTTTTTACATGACTTTATTCAGTTCTCACATCCTTACAGTAGCACATTACTCTTGTGCACGCAGCCCTCTGCATTACCGTTCTTTGTACCAGATTCTTTTTCCTCTGGCCTCTCTTCTATTTTTGTCCTTTATTGCTTTACAACTCTCATAGTTTGATTGTTGTGTGTTACAGAGATTAAGAACACAGACTTTGCTATCAAATAGATCTGAGTTCAAATCCTAAACTGCCACTGATTCATTATGTGTCCTTGGAATTAGCAACTTCCTTAAATCTGTTTTCATATCTGTAAATGATATTGTGACAAGAAATGATTATAAAGGAAAGTGGAGCACCTGGGTGGCTCAGTGAAGCGTCTGACCCTTGATTTTGGCTCAGGTCATGATCTCACGGTTTATGTGGTCGAACCCCCACCTTCAAGTGCCTGTCTCCCTCTCTCTCTGCCCCTCCTGTGCTCACGCTGTCCATCTCTGTCTGTCTCTCACTCAAAAATAAATGAATAAACTTTAAAAAATAAATAAAAAGGAAAGTGCCTAATTCAAATCCTCGTATGTAGTACACACAATAATAAATGTTAGTTCTTATTTTTACTATTAATAAATAACGAATAGATGCCAGATTATTAGGCATTTTTTTTTAGAAAATGAGTTCCTTTGAATATTTTATTTAAAACCCTTGATTTCTCACCTAAAAAATACATACACACAGAGTTTTCACATTTAATTTCAGATGCCATGGAAACCCTCAAGGTGTCTTTTCACCATGCCTCAGTATAGAGTGTACCTCAGCCTCCAAAAAGAATATATGACTTTTAAGGACTGTACTCATGTCTTCCGATGTTTCTATTTCCCATAACACCTACAATGATACCGTGTACTTGCCAAATACTCTATAAATATGTGAAGATTGGTTGATGCCAAATTTTAACCTCCATTAGATTTTGGAATTAATCACTAAATACTTGGACTTTATTTTCTTTATTAATGGAAGGGAAAAAAATGAGTTTTGCTTTCACACTCTTAAGAGGACTTGATGTTAGGACTACTTTTGCCCAAAGCATGAGTTATCAATCCCAAATGGGACTCTCAGTTTCCAAATTTCTGTAGTCAGTTCCAAAAAAGGAATTCAGTCCCCTAAGGGTCTCTCTTCCCCTAGCTGGGAAGAGAGTGTGTTCTCAGCTAGCACCTGACCCAAAACTTTCTTACATCAGTACTGACAAGCAGATGGCATGGTGGCCCAGGGCAACGACTTGCCATAGACCTAGATTGTGGCATGTTGATTTAAAACAAGCCTACCTTAATTTATCCAACGGATACAGGAGTGTTGATTCATAGGGACACATGTACCCTACTGTTTATAGCAGCACTCTCAACAATAGCCAAATGATGGAAAGAGCCTAAATGTCCAGCAACTGATGAATGGATAAAGAGGATGTGGTTTATATATGCCATGGAATACTGCTTGGCAATGAGAAAGAATGAAATCTGGCCATTTGCAGCAACGTGGATGAACCTTGGGAATCTACCCCCAAAACCAAGAACACACTGTACAGACTGTATATTACCCAATTTGACAATAAATTCTATTTAAATCAATAAATCAATAAACTAGATATTGCAAGACATGGAATGAATGAATGAATGAATAAATAAAATTAAACAAGCCTAACTTTTGCTAAATAGGCTAAACATTGAGCCCAAAATTCAGTAAGAACTCTGACAATGATTAACTCATGTTGCGGAACACCTTTGTTAACGTGGACGCGTTTATAAACACATGTCCCTTTATCTAAAAGGGTTGATAAAAGGGATATTTGGCAAGGTGCAAATGTAGTCATGTGACACAACCTACACATTATGTTACTTCCTCCCTCTTTCCTTCCTGTCAGGATTTAGTTTCCCTTCCCTTCTGCTCACCCCACCCCCCCTAATAGCTATAGCCCATTAAGGGGGAAGCAGATACAGACTGCAAACAGCAGATCTTTCTTCTGCTATGGAAATTGGCTTCCGCCTTTCTTGGAGTAATTGATTAATTAATCACGTATGAGAACACTTAATACATATGAAAATGCAGCAACAACTGCTGACGAAAAGAAAAGAAAAAGTGAAGTCTCTTTTTATAGCTCATGTCAGAATGAAACCTCAGACTTCACTACTCTTGTTCCCTTTTCTTTTCCCAACACACGCACGACAGATTCTAGCTTTTTTCAGAGCCTTTGTGTTCTTCAAACTAAACACCTCTGGTTCCCTGTGCGCAAGAATGCAAAGCAGGCTGGTGAGCCAGCATTGACTTGTTGACCTGTTGACTTGCTGAGAGGGTTAGGAGGGGAGATTCGAGAAATGATAAATAGATTTTGCCTATTCTGACGTTCTGTTCTGCATGATCTTTTAGCTTAGGCGGAAGGAAGCACAAAGTCATGTTTTGTGGGCTTGCATGGCAAGGGGGGAAATAACCAGCTGATAGACCTGTGGCACAGACATCTTATATTGACCTCAATATACAGAAATGAGTAAAAGGCAAACCCCCAGGGCCCCATAGGGCATGCATATGCACATGCACCATCCCATACCCACATGCATGCACACACATGCGGGCATGCACACACATACACACACACACACACACACACACACACACACACACACATAGACACATGCATATGCTGCACTACCTGAAGAAAAACTTCTACCTATACAGTTTATATGAAAACATACTTTTATTTAAAATAAAATTTCAGACCCTCCATATTTCACCTCTGCACGCCCACCAACAAGCTAATTCCCTCTCTCTCCATCTTCAGCGCTCCTGTCCATGAGTGGAAATCCGAGGAGTGCCTCAGGATTTGCCTTTGTCTGTGAATAACACCAGGGTCCAGGCACTGTTCAGTCTCCCTGAGTCTTTCTTCCCATGGTCCTTGTGCACACCCTTCCTCTGCGCATGCCAGCAAGAACGCCTATGCTTTCTCCAGTTTCTTTCTTTCCTCCTGACCCATAATGACCCTGGAGGCCTACTCTAGTCACTAGAGGGTTAAACTTTCTGCCTCCCTGCCCACAACCGTACCCCTTAGTTATCTTACTAATATATAACTTATCTTTGGAGACAGAGATAAAAAAGACCCAATCAGGAGAAACTTGTATTTAGAACAAAACTTTGACTTAAAAACTAGAACCAGGAGCAAAGTTAGATGAAATGGGGAATTTGGCGGAGGCCAAAGTCTGAAGCCCCTCTTGGGGCAGTGTGGGTGGGTTTACGTGGAGGAGATCAGTCTTGCCCTGACTCCCGTTAAGAGAGATGGATTCTTCTCTTTGCATTCCTCGAATAGCTTTAATAAGCAACCTGAAGCTTGGCCAGAAGCCAATAGGACCTGGAACACCCAGCAAATCAAAATACCATTTTTCCTGTTTTACACTATCTCCAAGTTTCTAAATATGAACTTCTCTTCCTCAAAACCATGAGAATCAAATTTTCTAAGCAGCAAAGTCTTCCCAGAGAGTAGGGTGGATGGTGTTATGCTGCAGCCCAGTTCTGTCCATCTTGCTACTGGGCCCCCTTGCCACCTTGCTGTCCAGCTAGCACAGGGACACTGTGCTATGGCCCACCTGTTGTAGGTTCAGACATAGGAGCACAGAGAAGTTAAACTCAGGTACCCAGATCCCTGCTGCCTGTCTGGGAGCTCAGATGACCAAACCAAATCACTACAGGAGAGTCAATCTCACTCCTGCCCATTTCAAAGACTCCACAAGTCAGTGGGAGCTAGATTCACACGAGGATATATTTTCACTTTGGAAAAATATTTTTTTTAATTTGTGGTAAATACCAACATGCAAAGACCCTGTTCATGAAAACAAAAATGTGATTTGAATGGAACAAAGTATATAGTTATCAGATCGTAAATCCCCAAAAGGATGTTGTGTTCTTTGACCTAGACTCTTCAGTTGGTCAGATGTTTAACACTTTAAGAGGCCATGACAGTTTTGTTTTTTAACATCCTCAGTGGTGGTTCATCTTTACCTTTTGGGAATGGATTTTGTTTTTTAAAGCAACCAAAAGTCACTTGCACTTAAATCTCAAGACTATAATTGGTCATCAAGTTGATTATCTATGGCAGGCAGCTAACTGGCCCATGATAATCCCTGCCTCCTGGTTTTTATACCCCTCTCTAACCCCTTTCTCTTAACTTGGGCTAGACTTACTTCTAAGGAATAGAATACAGCTCACTTCCAAGATTGGGTTACAAAATTTCTGTGACTTCCATCTTGCTCACGCTGTCTTTATATGGATTACTGTTTCCTTTGCTCTCTGAGGGAAGCCCCTGCCATGTTGAGAGCTGCCATATGAGAGGTAAGGGACTCACATGTTCAGCCATTATCCAGAGAGGACCAGAAGTCTACTAACAGTCACCGTAGTGAGCTTGGAGCAGATCTACCCCCATTCAAGCCTGGAGACATTTGGAGCCCCAACCACACCATGATTATAGCCTTGCCACAGACACTGGCTACAGTCCTTTGGCTACAGAGCCAGAGGACTCACATAAGCTGCCCCTAGATTCCTGACCCACAGAAATTGTGAAATAATAAGTGTTTGTTGATGTTATTTTGGGGGGATATTTGTTACATAGCAATAGGTAACTAATACAGATTTGTTAGGATTAAGCATGGATGTGTCCCTTGAATAAGGAGAATGGTTTTCTTCTGTACCTCAGAACTGACCCCTCTAAATTAATTCTCATCCCATATTAGCAAGTATATTATTTCTAGGAGCGCCTATCCTCACTGGTATAGATCTGACATCTCCCCTCCCATGACTTCCTGGGGCATCCCAAGTGGACTCATGTCCTTTTCACTGCTTATGTATCTGTTTGATGGTGTATGTAGAGTATGGACCAGTATAACATAGATATCTCCCAGGCATATCTGAGTAGAAAGCTACCTAGTAGGGTACTTAAGGAATACTTCTTGAGCCCTTCTATTCATCTCCTGATTTCCTCCCTTTATCATCCTATGCTGCTACCATGGTGAGGATGGGGAAACAATGTTTAAGCACACCTTTAGGTGCGAGGGTAGTTCTCTCAAAGTAATAAGTGAATCAGTTCTGGGTGAATGATGGAGGACTGTATCCTGGGGATGTTCAAGCCATAAGGTAGCAGATGTCCCCTCCCCGCAGTATTTAAATGAACAACCACCCCACTCCACCCTTATTATCTCACCACTCCTTACAACCAGATTTTTCTCTAGTCAGGCTTCTCTGGAATTAGATTAGAAACAGCAGGTCATTCTAATTGCTAAACAGGAATATCTTCACATATTTAGCCTTGGTTCCCCTGACTCTGGGAAGATGCTCTGAAGTTCATGGCACTCTCTGATGGCTGGAGTGAGGGGAAAATGAAAAACAAGGGAGAGTGAAAAGGGAAAGTGATGAAGGGACAGATATGAAATGAAGAGATGAAAGAGACAAGGGAGAAGGAAACAGCCACTCACTTTCCCTGACCCTGGAGCACCTTGATTTCTCAAGAGTAGAGAAATCTCTACTTTGTCTCTTCTTTTCCTAATAATGGACTGGCAGACACATGCCTGATTGGCTGGTTCCTCCATTTAATATCGCATATTGCATCATTTAGTCCACAGAGTTGAAACCGCTCAGAAATGTGGTCACAATATATATCCATGACTGTTTTTGTCATCAAGCTCCTTGTAAAGGTAGTAGCCTACCTTTAAGTGTCTCTGCTTTTTTTGAGTAGTAAAAACAAAGACTTTTAAAATATGTAATCAGGGTGCCTGGGTGGATCAGTCAGTTAAACATCCAACTCTTGATTTCGGCTCAGGTCGTGATCTCATAGTCATGAGATTGAGCCCCACATCAAGCTCCATGCTGAGCATGGAGCATGCTTGAGATTGTCTCTCTCCTTATTCCTCTGTCTCTCCACAATGTGCCCTCTCTCTCTTTCTCTCTGTGTGTAAAAAACAATAATAAATAAATTAATTAATTAATTAATTAATTAATTAATTTAAAAAATGGAATCATCATTCTCTCGACTCAAAACACACTGTTTAAAAACAAAACATACTGTAATTACCATGGTAATCCCTCTGGTCAGTAGGACAATTCTAATTTTCTATCTTAAGTGCTGAATGTATATTGCTGATTTTCTAAATGATAATATGAACAGCTACTGAGCTCTGTGGTACCTGGGTGGCTCAGTTGGTTCAACATCCAATTCTTGATTTTGGCTCAGGCCATGATCTCAGAGTTCGTGAGTTCAAGCCCCGCATTGGGCCCTGTGCTGATAGCGCAGAGCCTGCTTGGGATTCTCTCTCTCTCTCTCTCTCTCTCTCTCTCTCTCTCTCTCTCTCGTTCTCTGTCCCTCCCCTGCTCATGCACATGCTCTCTCTCTCTCTCCCTCTCTTTCGCTCTCTCAAAATAAATAAATAAACACACTTTAAAAATGGATACTGAGCTCAGATTTTATGAGAATAAATTAGGTTTTGTGTCCTTTTTTATGATAGGTGAATAGCTATGGAGAAAAAAGTTCGTAAAAATATTTCAATGTAAGTTTTCTCTTGCCTTATTTTAAGACTACTTGTTCTCCAACTTTCTCTTCCTTTTGATAATACCAGCATGCTTCTTATCCAGAGCCCTCCTTTTGCAGCCTGGCAGCAGGGACATGAAAAGCCTGTGCTGAGCTGCCGTGTAGCTTAAGGGACATCTAGGAGAACCAATGAGTTGTTCTCCCTGGGCTGAGGAGGCTGCTCTCTAGAAGTCAAAAAATCCAAAGGCACCCCCCTGAGACAGAAGGTGCCCCTTCTTCTTGGCCCCAGAGAATGCATGGTGATGTCTACTGAGAATTAGAAAAGTGATGTGCCTGTGTCTCTCCCTGTGGCAATGACAGAATTCCCGATGGAGGAGAAGCTTTTCTGATTTTGTCTCTCTCTTTCTTCATCATTCTTTGGAGTCAGAAATCCTAGGTCTATCACGAGAAAGCATGTGTTTAGAATTTGTTTTGGATCTCTGACTTCATGAAGAGGGAATAGAGTTTGAGAATTCCAGTTATGTATTAGAGGATCAAGATGGTGTCTGCCTGGGAGATACCTCTCAGCCTTCCAGAAAGGAGTAGGAGTAGCATGTTAGATAGTAGCATCGGGCCTACAAAGAGATTTAATGGCAAAGATCCTCAAATCCTGTCACTGGCCTACTCTTGACACCTTCAGCAGTACTTCCCATATGGTTTTCTACTGGCGGCAAAGTCCGGAAGGACACTTGCCCACCTCCTTGCCATGGGTACCCAGAAGGCACACAGAAGTGTGAATTCTAAAGTGTGATCCCTTCCCCCATCAAGGAAGCATAGTATTAGTGTGGTAAGATGATGTTTATCGGAAAGCTGACATTGAACCTGCTATCACTTATATATATATTTTTTAATTTAAACATTTAAAATAAACCATCTGCATACGTCAGTATTTTCAAGTATTCCTAGTAGCCAAGTGCCTGCCACACATCTCACCAGATGATGGGACACATCACAGTGAGTGTGTAGGCTCTAGGTGTCCAGCCTTTACTGTATAACTCGGTCAAATTGCTTATCCACTGAACATTGGTTTCTTTTGCAAAATGAAAATGATAATAATTTATAATTCATGAGGTCATTGAGGGATTATAAAATGCACCATTATTTGTCAACTTTTTGGCATAATATGAACTTTTAGGAAAGCAATAATATGAGTAGTTATGGCAGAAATTTTGAAAGTGCTCCCTGCATGACTAAGAGTTCTAGAATATAGCCCACCCTGCCTGTTTGTCTCTTTAACAGTATGCTTAGTCACCTAAGATCAAGGCCATTTGGTTATCCAAGCGGCTGACGCATTACAGCCCATGGGCCAAATTCAGGTTACCTGTTTTTGCAAGTAAAGGTTATAAAACTTGCTAGCTCGTATATCGTCTATAGCTCCTCTCCAGCTACAGTAGCAGAGTTTAGTCCTTACGGCAAGAGACTGGCCCACGACACCTAAAATATTTATTTACTTTCTGGTCCTTTGCAAAAAAAATTTGCCAGCCATCGGGGCAGCCTACTGTGAGATACTAATGATATCCCAGCAGAACCTGTACTAATGCAGCTTTTATGCAGGACCAACTACATGATTTGTGGGACCCACTGCAAAACAAAAATGCTCCGCCCATTGCTCCCACGGTGTTGAGAATTTCAAGACAGAAACAGCATATCATTAAATCAGGCACAGAGACTTCCTGAGCGTGGAGCCCCGTGCAGCTGCAGAGATGGATAACATACCAGGAAGGCAGTCATGCTTTCGTATTCTCTAGACGTCACCCCCGAATGTAAATTCCATTTTCATTTTCACCCCCAAAGGACTTGTGAAGCAAAATCTGGAATAAAAAAGGGAAGCATTACCAAAGTTATGCCACAAAATAATTCCAGAAAATATTGCCCAAAGCAATATGCAGAGCTGACGCAAACCCTGTCAAAGTATCAATGATATTTTGCACAGAAATAGAACACATAAAATTTGTATGGAACCTAAAGGACCCTGAGTAGCCAAGGCAACTTTGAGGAAGAACAAAGCTGGAAGCAACACGCTGTCTGATTTCGAACTGTATTATAAAGCTATGGTAATTAAAACAGTATGGTATTGGCATAAAACCAGATACATGGATCAATGGAACAGAGAGCCTAGAAATAAATCCACACATATATAGTCAATTAAGTTATGATGAAGAAGCCAAAAATATACAATGGAGAAGGACAGTCTTTTCAATAAATGGTGCTGGGAAACTTGGACAGCCACATGCAAAAGAGTGAAGCAAGACCACTGTCTTACACCACATACAAAAATGAGCTCAAAATAGATCAAATGCTTGAAGGTAAGACCTGAAACCATATAACTCCCGGGAAAAAAGACAGGTGATAAGCTTCTTGACATAGGTCTTGGCAATGATTTTTTTTAATCTGACACCGAAAGCAAAGCAATAAAAGCAAAAATGAACAAGTGAGAACTACATCAAATTAAAAAGCTGTGTACGGCAAAACCCAACAAAATGAAAAGGAACCTACTGAATGGGAGAAAATATTTGCAAATCATGTTTATGTGACAAAGGGCTAATATCCAAACGCATAAAGAACTCCTACAACTCAACAGCAAAAAAACAAACGTTCTAATTTTAAAAATGGGCAGAAGATCTGAATAGACAGTTTTCTAAAGAAGAAATACAGATGGCCAACAGGTACATGAAGAGATGCTCAACGTCATTAATCATCAGGGAAATGCAAATCAAAACGACAGTGAATGATCACCCCACACCTGGTAGGAGGGCTATTATCAAAAGAACTAGAAATAACAAGTGTTGGCAAAGATGTGGAGAAAAGGGACCCTTGTGCACTGTTGGTGGGAGTATAAGTTGGTGCAGCCACTGTGGAAAACAGGATAGAGTTTCCTCCAAAAATTAAAAATAGAGCTACCATATGATCCAACCATTCCGGTTCCGTATACGTATCCAAAGTAAATGGAAACACTAATTTGAAAAGATGTATATATCTTTTCCCCAGAATTGACTTCTGTAGGTTATTACCCGTGTTCGCTGCAGCTATACGATTTGGGAACGTTCTTAGCACTTTACATTTCACTCTATTAGTCCTCAAAACAATCTATTATTATCACCATTTTACTAATGCAAAAACTGAAGCAAAAACTGAGGAGTTAAGTTGCCCAAGGTTAGAGTTAATATAAGCCAAGGTTATCTGACTTCAGAGCCCTTGGTCTTAACCACTCTATTAATGTAGATAAGTTTATCAGATCCATTAGTGGAAAGAGAGGCGAACAGGGAAGAAAATCAATCAATCGATCAATCAATCCAGGTGAATGGAGTTCAGAGCTATCTATTAAAGGGATAACTATTCATATGAAACATCCTTCTTCCAGTGGTACAATGTTTTCTCTCTTTGGTCTTTGTATTAAATTATTGTCTTGGATATGCTCTAATTTTTAATAGTATTTGACTAACCGTAATACTTGCGCTATCAGTATTGCTTAGCTGACCCAAAGAGAGTTGCCATATTTGCTGTTTGGAGTCTGACAACTATTAATGCATTTTTCCTTAAACAAAAAAGGTATTTGGTATTTTCAACCTTATGAAACTAGAAAATATGTCTTAAGGGCCAGGATAGCAACTCTGAGCTTCTGAGAAGCCAAAATTTAAGACAGAGTAAAAATACCAAAGTTGTGGGGAGCCTGGGGGGCTCAGTCGGTTAAGCGGCCGACTTCAGCTCAGGTCATGATCTCGCGGTCTGTGAGTTCGAGCCCCGCCTCAGGCTCTGTGCTGACAGCTCAGAGCCTGGAGCCTGTTTCAGATTCTGTGTCTCCCTCTCTCTGACCCTCCCCCGTTCATGCTCTGTCTCTCTCTGTCTCAAAAATAAAAATAAAACGTTAAAAAAAAAAAAAAATACCGAACTTGTCCTCTTCTCATCTTTTCTGTAAAATATCACATCTTATTCAATTTCCTCATTTATATCCTTTTAAAACTAAAAATAAGGGAAATTTTATAGGTCTTTTAAAAGGTTTGTATTTTTAAAGTATTTGAACATTCCCATCCTATCAAAGTCAGGATTTAAGAAGGCATAGTGATTCAAGACCAGCTGGGAAATAATTTTGCTTCCTTTCTTTGCTGGTGATACTGATAAATGAGAAACAAATCAGACCATCTCTCTCCTCTTGGTGTCAGTTATGCTACAATAACATGGGGGAGGTGGCAAGTCACAGGAGAATTAAAAAGAAAATAAGCCTGAGCAGACCCTCACTAGATCAACATCCCTTCTAGACCCAAGTTTTATTTCCGGGATAAACAGAGATAACAAAGCCAGCGGTGGAGCCAAGAGCAGATTTCTTTTTTGGGCAATCCTTCTTAATCCCCTCTTCCCCACAAGCTTTCCAAGGCCAAGAACAGTTACAAGGTTATCTGTATATTAACTCAAAGACAAGACCTATTCTCTCAGGCCTTCCTCTGTTTTGCATATCACTAGGCCCCACTCTCAGACCTTAAGTTATTTACTTTTAGCCCCTTGAAGTCGGGGAATTTTATGTGAATTTATCAAAAGTCAGTCAAGCTTTCATATACTTACCTCCACAATTCATCAGGACCCTATAGCTTCCGCAGACAAATGGCCTCCTCTCAGCCAATCAGACCCATATACATTCTGAAGAGCCTGACCCTAAAATGCAGAAAGAGGTAGAGATTATGCAGGAGAATGATATACCTAAGACAGGCAGTGTTCTGGCTGTGTGCGACCTCGGTGGCATCCTATGACACTCTCCCTACAGCATGCCATGTGTGCATCTCTGCTCCTGACCTCCTCCAGTCTGGCTCATTTTTCCTCTTTGTTCTCTAGCCTTCCCATGTATTTTGTGAGGTCTGTGAAATCCTTCTTGTCAATAACTTTCCTGCAGCAGTTCTCCAGAATTGACTTCTGTAGGTTATTACCGCAAGCCTTGACTGATACAACTAGGCATCTAAGACGCTGGGGAATAAAAGAAAGGAGAGAGATAGCCCAGTAGCTTAGAGCGGGGTCACACCCTCTAAGGAAGTTGAGAGCATCTGTATTGGCTCAACATCCCATCAAAGTTACCTGCTTCTCTGGCTGAGAGTCCTGGCCTGAGTGTTCTGTAGCAAACAGGCCTGTCCCATCCCTCTGCCAGGCCCTCAGGCCTGGACCTCAGGCCAAACAGTCAGGACCCAGCTGTCTTAAACTAGAGATGAGAGAGAAGGAGGGTTTAAGGTAGCAGAGACTTGCCTAGTCACATCCTACTGAGCCTGCACACACCTTTCTCTCCTTCCCATGGTGACCCGCTACCACACACGAGATGAATTCAGAATCAGAAACCAATATCAGTAGCTAAAACTAATCACTTATTTTCATATTTTTTCCTTCAGGGTAGGAAAACAGAGTAGGCTATGAACAAAGGTTTTGAAGATAGACGGCCCGTGTTCAATTCCAGCTCTACCATTCACTCGTGCTATGAGTCCCCTCGAGTTCGCTGGACCACAATTTCTTTATCAGTAAAACGAACATGAAAATGGTGTCCACCTCATAAGAGCTGTGAGAGTTAAAAGAGATCCCTGGAAAGCCTCCAGAAAAGTGACTGGTACATAATATGTGCTCATTAAATGGTGGTAGTAGTTGTTGTTATATTTTAATCTTCACAGTGCTTGGTAACTAGCATTTTCCCTGTGGGGGTTGGGTTAGATCTCCCTGTTACATGAGAGGGAGAAATATTAGGTGAGTCTTTTAACAGGCAGAGGAAATGCCTATTTCTGATGCCACAATAGGATTTAACTTTACTCAGAAGCCCCAAGTATTAGATGATCGACTGTTTGGGGAAGCAGTGTGGGTAATTATAATTCAGCTTCATTGGCAATATGAACCAAGGCCACTGTTTCAGTGGCCTCCCTGGGCATTTCATACGGCTGCCCACTGCCTCTTCGTTCCAACTACAGTTTAATCTGCCATTTAGGAACCAGAGATTACTGACATAGTCGAATAGACGTAACTCTTTGTTTTTAGCAGATTTTAGTACATTTGGTGTAAGCAAGAGACATGTCAGAGATATGTGATTTCTTTTTTTCTGTCTTTTTTTTTTTTTTTTTTTTGATATGTGATTTCTGAGAGCGAAGTGGACAATTTCTAGAATTGCCAGCTTGGAAACTGAAATCTGCTGAGTAATCACATGACCTCAGGCAGGGGAACTATTTTGACCACTGCAAAGAGAAGTGGTTTAAAAATCAAATTTTATTATAAGAATGAAATGGAGACTACCTGGTGCTTTTTGCCGTTTGAACAATTCTATATCACATAATGACCCCACCACCCCGGGGGTGAGGCTTTCCTCTCTGGGAAATCTGGACCTGCGGTTACAGCCCTAGGGTCAGGGAAGCCTGTGACCCTGTGTGTGTTGTGAGAAATGTACACGGGTTTCCTGGCAGATTTCCCCTGTGAACAAAAGCAGAAATCCACCAAGAGCACAGGGAAGTTAGATCCATGACCCACAAAGGGGAAGATCGAGCCTGAGATTTGTGTGTGTGAACAGGTGATACTACATAAATGGAAAGAAACATCTTGGCTTCAATATTTACTAGCTTCATGGCTTCAAGTAAATAGCTGAATTATCTTTATTTTCCTCATCTATAAAATGGGAATGAAAATAATAGCATCTCACGAGGCTATTGTTTGAAGCAGTTAACATAGGTGAATTACCTAGAACAATGCCTAGCACACTGTAACTCTATACCAATGTTAGCTATAATTATCAATGTCTGCTATTATTATTATGTTGAAATACTTTGCTATGAGTAAAGACATACACATACAGAAAGCATAGTGCTAGATTGATCCATGTATCAGTTTGTTAAGGTTACCACGGCTTAGTGCCACAGACTGGGTGGCTTAGATGACAGAATTTCTTTTCTTACAGTTCTGGAGGCTAGAAATCGGAGATCATAGTGTGGGCACAGCCGACTTCTGAGCCCTCTCTTTTGGTTTGTATATAGCTGTCCCCTCCCCATGCTTTCAGTGTCTTTCCTCTGTATCTGTGTCCTAATCTCTTCATATAAGGACACTCAGTAATACTGAGTGCATCCAGTGCGTGTTTAACCCATTTAACCTCATGAGATGACCTCATTTAACCTTCATTACGTCTTTGGAGACCCTGTCTCCAAATAAAGTCACATTCTGAGGTACTGGAGCTTGAGATTTCAACATACACATTTTGGAAGGTAGACACAATTCAGTCCATTATTAACTGGGTGTCCGCTTGGTTGTGCTGGAATTTTGCTCCCCTTATCTAAATGGTTCCTGGCTAAAACTGGCCAAAAGACATACTTGTTTAGAAGAGAAGGAGTAGCCACAGCTCCCTGGGGGTCACGGTGGTTGGTAGAATCGACAGACAGATACAGAGATGCCAGTGAAATCCAGCTGGTCCTGGTTCTCCTCTGCTTCCCAGCTCTCCTCGACCCTACTGCCCAAAAAGGGCCCCAAGCCATCATCAGCAATGACGCTGAAGACCCACAGACATTTCCTATCCCCTTCGTGATTTCACTTCAGTGTCTGGACCTGCTTGGCTTCTAGGTGTCACTAGCTGGTGAATCCTCTGATCTTCTGTTTCCCCCGGCCTCCTGCTGTTGAGTAAAGTCTAGTAGCAAAATAAATCCCTTATCCCATAACGATCAAATTGACACTGCTTGCATGATGGAACCCTGACTGAAAGAGGAGTAATCGTGACTGTTATTATTATTGACATACTATCCCTGAACTAGAAAGGAGACTATGCCTCACTCATAAGCATACATTAAAGTTCTAATTATTTCAAGCTTGAGCTCATTCACAAGTCCTCTGAACTAGCCTTACCACTTCCATCTTTCCTGGCTCCAACATGCCCCGCAAAAGGCTGCCAGCTAAAATCGTATTTATGTCATCAAGTGACAGTCAAGGGAAGGCCCCAGTTGACAGCTGAGTAGGAGGCCTAGGGAACAACAGGTTCAGATTAGAGCCAAGGAGGAGAGTTTCCAGAAGAAGGTCTCTAGGAAAAACAAAACAAAAAAAAGGAATAGATGCAAAGTATGGGAAATATTAAGAGGGTCGTTTACAGTGCCACTGAGTCCCTGGGATAAAAATAGTAATGGGGCATGGAAAATTAAGTAAATGGTTTTAAAGAGTAATTTTATTAATTCTAGAGAATACAAAAACATCATACAAGAAAAAAATACTCAAATTACACTCCTATATTCCAAGGTAGAGACCATTTAGGCATAATCATGTAATATAAGTAGATATAATGTTATGACTATTTAATATTAGGTTGTGAAGTAATAGAGAAATGAGAAAGGAAAGGATATAGCAGAGAAGAGGCCACAGGGGACCATGTTGAAGGGTTTGCCATGACAACATATGTAGACGGCTTCTTAAAGAAGTCACAATAAATGGGGAGCTGAAAATGGAGCAGTAACCATGGGGCATGTGGGACAAGGGAAGATTTCAAGGAGACACAGGAAAATGTTTGTATACTTTGGGACTGATCCAAGAGAGAGGAGAGCTGATGGCAGAAGAGGAAGTAACAGAGAAGAATATTTGAGAGGAGAAAGGAGTCAGATTCAGAGCCCAGAAGGAGGAGCTGGGCTTTTCTAGGAGCAGGGACGTGTCCTTCATTTTATCAGGTAGGAAGAAAAAGCCAGGTCCAGATGCATGAGGGTTTATATTTCTAGGTCAAGGAGATGAGGATTTCTTCCTTTCTTTTACCTCATCTCTCTCTTCACTTCCTTAGGTATGAAGTTCCCAAGCACTTTCCTAGAACTATCTCCTCTCCCTACATATTGGAGAAGCCAAAGAAGAGTAGAGAAAGCTGGTCTGAGAGGAGGAGATTTTAAATCAAGATAGAGATGAACGAACTTGTTGGAGTCACACAGCTAATTAGTGACAAAACTAGGACTAGAATCCAACTGGCTCCTAGCCTAGTACTCTTTCACGACCAAATTACCATGTAATATTGAACAGATGGGAGCGATTAGGGTTTAGGACCATTATAAAGACTAACATGACCTGAGTTACATGAAATAAGGAACCAAGTAGAAATACACTGGAGAGATGTAAGCCTCCCTTAGCAGGAAGGAGTAATTTTACCCACTGTGAGCCCATGATTAGATTAGGGTGGATTGAACTGAATTGCAAACTTTTAGAAGGTCCTGCCTTCATTGTCATCTAACCCAGCTGGCCTAGGACAAGACTTGGCTGCATGAAATGGCGCTCCAGGGAGAGGACTGAGATTTATGTCAGCCAGTACTATTTATCAGCTTGAACCCAAATTAACTCTTTAAATTACACAGATCCTCTGGCAATCTTCACTCTGTTCCATTCAGAAACACGAATTAAATATGCTGAAAAGTAGAAAGTGCTTGGAAATAACAAGTTTTATTTCATCTCCATACCTGTGGGGGCCTTGGTGACTTCAATTAAAAGAGGCTCTTTGCCAAAATGTTCTTTCTTTGGACTTTTCCTTCTCGCCATTTGTGTAGCTCTTGTCCCACTTGGAACAGATGTCTTTCATTGTTCTGTATTTGAATTCTCAACCTATCTTGGACCATCATATTTATTTTGATGGACATTTGGTTATCTGTCGTGCCAGTATGATTTTCCACTTGACAGTATTTAATATGATGGCTGTTGAATTATGAACGCCGGCATTGGTCAGGCACGTTGATCTTGCTATTACATAACTTTGGGGAGGGAGGCAATCTTATCGATTCCCACTTGACAAGTCACCATCAGGTTATGCTAACACATAGTCCCTTTGTAATTAAAATCCTTCTGATTTGATATTCAGCACTTAAAATAAATAGAGATTTCTAAATATTCAACCAAATGTTTAATTTTTCCCCTCAGGTTGAACCCCAATATCCCCACTCCCAGTCCAGTGCCTTTCTTATTCCCCATGTTTAGGGCAGAGCTCCTGGACCAGGGAAAACATGGAAGAATCCCATGAGTTGCCAGATGGCCCCAGGCACCAGAGGGAAAATAACCCAACTGCCAATATCCATTTCTAATAGATTTATATTCTTGCTAAATTCTCCTAATCTAATCTCAGACTAGACAAATACAGTTGAATATCAGGTCTCACTCTCACCTCACAGGGAGGCTATGGAGCATCTAGGGACAAATTACACAGTGGGCACCATGGCCCCACTCACCTCACCAGGAAGGTGGTGTTACTTTTGGTGGGGGTAGTGAAAGCGTTCTTTTTTTTTTTTTTATGCTTATTTATTTTTGAGAGGGTGGGGGAGAGAGAGAGAGAGAGCAAGGGAGGGCAGAGAGAGAAGGGAACAGAGGATCCAAAGTGGGCTCTGACCTAAGAGTAAAGAGCCATATGCGGGGCTCAAACTCATGAGACATGAGATCACAACCTGAGCTGAAATCAAACACTCAACCAACTGAGCCACCCAGGTGCCCCAGGAGTGAAAGCATTCTAAATGCAGAAGCCTTCTCTGACCACTCTATCTAAAGAAAATACCTTCCTTTCCTTTCCCTATTATTCTGTGTCATAACATCCTATACATTTTCTTCATTACACTTATCCCAGTAATTTGAATTTCCGTTTTCTTGTGTATCTTGTGTACAGAATGTGTTCCGTTTTCTTGTATATCTTGTGTATAGAATGTATAGTGGAATGTATAGTGGAATCTATACATTCCACTATAATGTAAGATCCCTAAGGGCAGGAGCCAGGTCTGTCTTGTTCCTTATTGAATCCCCAAGTGCCAGAAACAATGCCTGGCACCAAGTAGGTACTAGATAAATATTAAATTGGATGGATGGATGGATGGATGGATGGATGGATGGATGGATAGATGAATAGAAACTACCAGTTCTCTTGTCCCAGAGGGAACATAAGATGAGCCTCAGTGAGCCATCTGTTTGAGAGGAATCCCAGCTCTGGTTAACTAGGTGAGTCTCTGGTGAGACATAGCAGGGAGGATGATAAGGTATTAACTGTTCAGATCCCGCTGAGATTTAAATTTGAAAGAAGTCATAAAAGCAGGTGGGGAGTTGGAGGAGAAACCCACACTAGCAGGAATAAAGAGAACTTTGTAACTAGAAAACTACATTTTCTCATGTATCTTGGAAAACTAAATAAGACACAAAGGGGAGTTGGACAAAGGGGGAATTAGATTGAGATTAGGAGGTATTTCACAAATACATACAGATTAACTATCTGGCTGATTTAAAACAAAACAAAACAAAAAAAAGTGGAAACAAAGTAGACTTGACATGTTAGGGTGGATTGCATCTCACTTCTGTGTTCCTGAGGAACACCTCCCATTGGTATGAAGCAGGGAGAGGTGTCTTTAGGGTCCACTCTCCCACTCCCCACCATGCCCAATCCTGCCCGCACCAGTAGGTTTATGCTGCCAGGTTGCTAATCCAGCTACAAAGGGCTGCTTTCTCCCTCACAGCCTGCTCAATTCATAGAAGATGCCAAGAATTAGACCTTTCCTCCTCCCATTGAAAATATTGCCTGGGTCGTATCTACTCCATCCTGTCTCTACTGGGTCATTCCCATCAGGGGGGAAAATGCTATACTATTCTCATCTTAAAAATAATAATTTATTGACCTCACCTTCCCCTCCAGCTACATTTCCGTCTACTCCCCATTTGTATTCTCTTTTTTTTTTTTTTATAGCAAAACCAATTAAGTGTTTTGTCTCTACTTGCGTTTTCCATTTCTCTCCTTCAGTTGTCTCTTGAATCTACTCTATCAGGCTTCTGTTTCAACCATCTCACTGAATCTGCTCTTATCAAGGTCACCAGTAACCCTTAAGTTGCTAAAACCAGTGATGATCTTCAGTCCTCAGTTTACTTAGCCCATTAGTAGCATCTGATACCCTGAGTTATTCCCTCCCCCTGGATATACTTTCTTTGCTGGACTTCCAGGACACAGCCCTGTCATGACTTCCTGTCTGTTCACCAGTCACTGCTTCTTGGACACTCTTGCCCAGTCTCCTCTGCAGCCTGTCCTTCCATTGGTAGTGCCCCAGGACTCAGTCCTTTGTCCTTTCTTCATCTTGCTGCACTCACCCCTCTGGGGGACCTCATCCAGCCTCAGAGCTTTAATGGCCATTTCTGTGCAGAGGTATTTATGTCTCCAGATTGGATTGCTCTCCTACACTCTAGACTAATACATCCACCTGCCTAATGACACCTCAATTCAGATGTCCACAAATCCAGGTTTTCCCTCCCCTATCTGCTTGTCCCAGTCTTCCCCACATCAGTAATGGCAACTCCACTTTTCCAAATGCTCAGACTCAAAAACCTCAGGGTCATCCTTGATTGCTTTCTTTCTCTTATAACTCCATATCTAAACACCGCAAAATTCTTTAGACTCTTTTTCAAATACATCCAAATTCAACCATTTTCCATCACCTCCTTTGCTACCATCCTGGTCCAAGTCACCAATCTGTGTCACCTGGATTAAACTGAGAACATTCTAATGAATTGTCTTGTTTCTGTCCTTGTTTTCTATTATCAACACAGAAGCTAGAGGAATCCTTTTCAAAAGGAAGTCAGATCATGTTGCCTGTCTGCTCAAAACCTTCCTATGGTCTCACAGCTCACCCAGAATAAAAATCGTGGCCCTTACGATAGCCTGCACAACCTAGGCAATCTGCCACCATTATCTCTCTACTCATCTCTTACTCTTTTTTTCATCGTTCACTTCTCTAGCCACTCTGGTCTTCCCGCTGTTCCTCAGCCTTGCTCCCACAAGCATAGTCCCATAGCCTTAGCACCTGCCGTTCCACTGCCTGGATGTTTTCCCCCTGAATCTCCACATGACTTCCTCTCTCATCCCCTTCCGGGCTTGATTCAAATATCACCTTCTAAATGAGGCCCTCTCTGAACACTTTATTTTCCATCCCAACCATCTCCTCTCCTACCATTTCCCATTCCTCTCCCTTGCTCTATTTTTTCCCCACAGCACTTATTACCATCTGTTTTTATTATTTTTTCTTGTATTGTCTGTCTTCCCACACTATTGCACAAGCTCCATTAGGACAGGAAGTTTCGTCTTTTTTACTCTTTTTGCCTTACCCACAGTGCTTAAAACAATACCTGGCACATGGCAAGCAATCAATAAGTATTCACTGAATCAATTGAGAAAGCCATTGTGTGCCACTGTGCTAATGATTTCTAGTATCTTCATAGGAGCAGCCCAGACTCAACTCATTCCCGCAAGCACAGTTGTCTAACCCAAAAAAGTGACTCTACTGGAGGGATGTCAGACATTCTCTGTCACATAGATTGAGCCTACAGCATCAGACAGTCTAGTGGGAAGATACTGGTTGGAGTATCTGGGGTGGTTGGAGCCTTGTGGTACCCCTCAAATTATACTGCATTGTTGATCGCTGTATGAAAATGACCTAGAGGTGGTAGTAGGCCACATGCTCTCTATGAGTCACACGAAAGATGCAATTGTGCATGACCCTGATGAATATGGTTTAATGGATACCATAGTCCCATTGTTTTCTGATCTAGTCAGACCACACTAGGACTACTGTGTTCACCTTTGAGAGTTGTTTTTCAAGAGGAATACTGTTCAGAGAAAATCAGCCCAGATAATGAAGTATCTAATCGTGGTGTATGAAGAACAGTTGAAGGGACCATGGTGCTAAGTGATTATATCACATTTAAGGACAAAATCTAAAAACATGGACCCCCTGCGACACCACTCACTCTCTCTCCCCCTTTGTCCATGACAGATATTATGAATCAATCATGATTCTGTTTCCCACAGCATTTGCCTAGCTCAGAGCCCTCCAGACAGCCATGATCAAATCCACTGGAATTGGCAACCGAGACAAAACTTACCGGTTATTCTGGCTATAAGGATGGTACGATTTCCCCTATGAAGTAGTTGAAAGCCTGTGATATGAAATAACTGACTGAACAAGTCCCATCCACTTGCAGAGGGTAAAACCAGAACGAGCGAGTGATAAATATCCAGGATGGAGAAGGGCAATCTAAGGGTGACAACTGTCCAAAAGTGAGGTCCTAGAAGGTAGGGAGTTTGGAGGACCACCTGCCAAGGGCTAATGGAGGAAATCTGCTTGTTCGGTGGGAGATAGGAATGGATCATCTCTCAACTTCATCCATCCCTAACATCCAGTAGGTCTCTTCTACTTGGCTCTGCTAGGCAGACCCAGGGAGGGGGGCTGGGAGAGCAAGTCTGCAAAGCAAAATCATTCACCTTTAAGTTGCAGCTGTTGTACTGAGAAGGATAACAGAAAATCAGGACAGAGACGACAATGGGTTAAGCACAAAGAGATAAAGCGATTATTTCTAAGCTTAATAACAATAGCAACAAAAACCTTTTGCAAACACTTTTGGACACTCTTTGACCTCCATTTATCTTTCCTCTTCCCACATACTTTAACCCCCTTTTGGTCAGCAGCCAATTAACTTCGTTAAAAACAGTCGCTGCCAGAAGCTTTGCTTGCTGTGTTCCAAGGCTTGGAAATTCCTTCCCTAATGACATAGTAGAAACTCTGTCGCCACAGTTAAGAGCAGGCTAGAGACAATTACTATATTTAAGTCATGCTTTGCAGGTTATCATAGCCACATCTGCAAGCTATTCCCTGTGTAAAGCATTTGGGGTTATTTGCCACAGAAAACTCATTGGAAAGTGCCAACAACTGCATGAGGACCTGTGACGGAGACTATTCGACGTGGCTCCAGAAGACAGGCACATAACTTTCTTTTCAACAACTCCACACCCACCCCCTTCTTGGAGCCAGGCTCCTCTTATCGAGACAGGAAATCTGTACAAGGGGTGGAATGAAGGGGCGGTGAGGAACAAATCCTCCAGGAGCCACCCACCCACTGGCCTGTGAAAGGAGAGAGGCCAGTCCAGAGAGTTGGTCAGCTTGAGTACTACCCTCTGAAAAATCTCCCCAGCATTTATGAAAGGAAGAAAAGGAAAGAATGAGACTTCCGTGCACGATGGCGTTTTGTAACAGAAATCGGAGAATGTGTTGGGTCCCCCTGAACACTGAACTGCTGACATCTATGGCCTAGAGCAGGTGACAAACTGCTCTGAGCCTCAGCTCCTTCATCCATAAAATGGGATAACAGTGCCTAAACTTAATGCCCAGAGGGTACTGGAAAGACTGATGTCAATAACAAGTGAAAAAGCACTTTGAAAAAAGTTCTAAGCATTATCCAGCGTCAGAATTATTATCACGAGCATTCTTCTGAGCCTGCGATGTTAGTTCCCTGTAAGATTTCATACAGGGATGATGATCCTAAAACCAGGATGAAATAAAGGCCAGTGTCACCGTAACTCTGTCTTACATGGGACCTTTGATTGAGTCCACCCTTTCTGAGTTTATCCAGAATGTACAGCCCTTGAGTGGAGCCCCTGAGCTCTTCAACTGTCCCCTGAAAATTGAAGGTCAGTTATTGTTTGAAGGAATGTCTAGTCATATGAGATACATGCTCATCACAGACCTCTTAGGAAAGAAATCACACTCTGTTTGCTGACCAGTGAGACACCACTTTTTGATCTGTACATCACTCTGCCCCTTTCTCTCATCCTACCCACCCTCTTCTCCCTCCCCAGTGAGTTAGACTTGGTGGAACCAACCCATGTTCTGTCACGGCTATTAAACACATGTGTTCACAAGATACACGGACACCTCTATTGTTTTATGGACTGATTATTCTGGTAGGTTTTTTTCCCTTTTATTTTAAGTCCTTTACATCTCTATTTACTCCCATCTGCCTGAATTTTATTTTTTTTATTATTTTATTTTATTTGATGAACTTTACTTATTTTTGAGAGAGAGAGAGAGAGAGAGAGAGAGAGAGAGAGAGAGAGAGAGAATGAGAACACAAGCAGGGGAGGGGCAAAGTGAGTGGGAGAGAGAGGATCCCAAGCAGGCTCTGCACTTGTCAGAACAGAGCTTGATGCCTGTGCTCGATCTCACAACGGTGAGATCATGACTGGAGCTGAAATCAAGAGTCAGACGCTGAACCAACTGAGCCATCCAGGTGCCCCCACCCCCAAATCTGCCTGAATTTTTTTTAATGTTTTTTTTCAATGTTTATTTATTTTTGAGAGAGAGAAAGAGAGCATGAGCGGGGGAGGGGAGAGACAGAGGGGGAGACACAGAATCGGAAGCAGGATCCAGGCTCTGAGCTGTCAGCACAGAGCCCGACACGGGTCTTAAACCCATGAACTGTGATATCATGACCTGAGCCAAAATCAGATGTTTAACTGACTGAGCCACCCAGGTGCCCCATCTGCCTGAATTTTAATTTTACTCCGGAGACAGAACAAAAACAAGAAGAAATTAGACTTCTTAATAATGTAATAATTATTTAGAAAAAATGAAATTAGGGACTGGCATACCCTGAAAGGAAAGGGAGCAAGAAGATAGGATTGCAGTAAAGGTTAAGGTGCGGTTCATAGATGCTGCTTAACGTGCTGTTGGTGTCGCCCCTTACCACTATCACCTGCTTAACTCTGGGGCCTGGCAAGTGTTCTTAGACATTTTCTAAGACTTCCCAATCAGATTAATGAACTGTTCTAGAGCATGATTTGTATCATGCCCACAAGATAGAGACCTGCAATATTTGTTAATCATCAGGCTCTTTTGGGGCTCCTGGGTGGCTCAGTTGGTTGAGTGTCCGACTTCGGCTCAGGTCATGATCTCACAGCTTGTGGGTTCGAGCCCCGCATTGGGCTCTGTGCTGACCGCTCAGAGCCTGGAGCTTGCTTCCGATTCTGTGTCTCCCTCTCTCTCTGCCCCTAGCCCACTCACATCCTGTCTCTGTCTCTCTCAAAAATAAATAAACATTAAAAAAAAAATCTTCAGGTTCTTTAAATGTTATGGTCACTACAGTCATGGAATTCAAAGAAATACTACATAAAATTAAACACCAACACACCTCCTAAACCAGTTTAACAACTAACGAATGAGAGAACGCAGCGCTATTTTCCGTCGCTTAAGCTAACTCTATCTCCGTTCCACAGAACCAGACATAATATTTAATTCTAATCTGTGTTGTACGGAATATATCATAAGAACAGATATATGCTAATATATTTTATTACAATAAATAGGAAGAGAAAAAGATGAGTCAGACCCAGCCAGTAGACAAGTAAATTCACCACATCTAAGTGTCACTTTAAACCTACGTATTTTATTTCCTGTTGTAAATATGGTTGGCGTGTAATTTGATATGACAATGTAAGGTTGTGACAAATGTAGCTCTGTGTGCTTACACTGATTATTTAAGTGCAAATCGATCACACAACATCAATCCAGAAAGGACAAAGCCTTAGCAGGTTTAAAATGGGATGCATATATATTAGAGGACTGTGACTCCAGCCATCACTCAATAGATATTCCTAGTTCCTTTTCCATGTTCTTTGCCTAACCCTTCCAGTTCCTCATTCAGGATCTTCAAATTTATGGGAATCCTATAAATAGCTAGTCCCCAGCTCCACAGAAGTCCATAAAGATAGTCATAGAGGCACATAAACTTTTTTCAGTATTTCAAAAATCCTAATAGGCGTCATCCATTTGATGTGATAACTAAAATGTCAGTTTCTTTTCTTTTGGTTATGATTGGCTTAATTTAGTTAGCCCATGCTGAGTAGATCTGAGTTGTGACAGTATATGTGAAACTAGCAATGCTCAGTAAATGCAGTTAGATAAATATGTGAAAAGATAAGAGTCCACATCCATGAAAATGCAATAACACAGGAAAATAGTCCTAAAGCAGTCCTGGGTTGGTGGTGGAAATTACAGACACCTCTCAAGTAGCCACTTTTTGGGAATAAGTTGTGGAACAGTTAAGAGATAAGAATGATTTCCGGCTAATATGACCTCTTGGTAGAAGGAATTCCCACTTTCCTGATAAGGTTATGAATGTGCTTTCTGAATTCTTTCTTATTCTCCCCCAGGAGCAAACTCATTGGTACAAACTATATAAATAAAATGATAATTTGCACACACTCACACACAAGCTGCACATTTCAGAGAATATCTAAAGAATGTGGAAGTGAAAATGATCATGGCTGATATGAAACATGAGCCTTTTGTATGGTATGTATAGAACAGACTGGAAATCTTAGAAATGAACCATGACTGAAGTGATGGTTCCTTAAGAGCAGGTCCTTAAAGAGCATCTGTTAAAAGGTACGCATATTTGAAGGACCAGGATTTTCTTTACAAAGGAAAAGATAGCAGGTCAAGGTAGCTAAGGAAAAAGTAAGAGCAAATCAAATAATAAAGAGCAAATCAAGACAGATTTACTCTCCGGACTTCTAATTGAGACCCAAACAAGTTCACTTGATCAGCAGTGGTATCCTTTTCTGGTGTAGGTAACCTATCCTTGTTTTATTCATTCATTTACTTACTCCCTTATCTACTCACTCCTTTTTCTTTTCTTACACAATAGCAATCTTGAGCACCAAGTATATTCTCATACCAGTTGTAGGACTGTACAGATGAATACTGACAAAGAGCTTACGTTATACTGTGAGTAGACAGAGAATTCGGTGAAATCAACATGGTTGAACAACAAATACCTATTCATTGCCTACCATGCAGCGGACGCTCTCCTAAGTGCTAAGACACAGCAGATCAAAGTAGATGCAGATTTTTGCCCTGTTGCAGCTTATCTTGTGGTGGGAAGATTGCTATGGTAAAGATATGCCCAGGGTACTACAGTAATAAGAGGATGAGCAGACCAATCCAGGTCTGGAATCCGGTGATGAAGTAGACTGGATTTTGTGACGTCTGTTGTTCCTCGGGCACGACAGCCACCCCAGCATAAAGCCTGTCAAGAGACTTAGAAAAGTGAGAGGCTTTTATAAAACTGAGTTTTGGTGAATACCAAGTATATGTCGTGAATCTCACAACCTGCTTTGAAGTAATTGATAATGATAGGTCCAGGAATCACTGTTTACCATTGTTATCTCAACAGGTATTATTTAATCCACCCAATCAAATGTGATCTTTTCACAAGTCTTTAGAAAATTAAGATGTGAAAAGTCATTAATTCCCCCCAATCTCATCTTTCTCGAACATAGAACAGACTTCCATATCAGCTTCATTTCCTATAAAACAAGGGATTTTGAGAAGATCAGTGCTGTGATTAGTTCAAGACCAGACACTTTGAGCTTTCCAAGGATGGCACATAATCTGTTTATGTGTCAAATATATATATATAAATTTTCATAAACATATGCATGTAACTTAATTAAACATGGCGTAGGAGATACACATACCATATCATTAGCAGTGGGTGACTCTGGAGTGTGGAAATAAGATTGGGAGTTGGAGAAGAGAGACATTCTATAGTGTGTAATTCTTTAATGATTACCTAGTTATATATTACTTGTATTGTTTTTAAAACATATAACATGCTTATGAAGGCATATTTTGACCCTGGAAAAACAGAAGATAATTAGTATCTTCTAACTAGCTAGAAGATAATTTATTTACCCAAACCACTACATTTTGTTGTAATTATCTATTGGCCTTTTTTATTTTCTTTTTTTTTTTTTTAATTTTTTTTTCAACGTTTATTTATTTTTGGGACAGAGAGAGACAGAGCATGAACTGGGGAGGGGCAGAGAGAGAGGGAGACACAGAATCGGAAACAGGCTCCAGGCTCTGAGCCATCAGCCCAGAGCCCGACGCGGGGCTCGAACTCACGGACCGCGAGATCGTGACCTGGCTGAAGTCGGACGCTTAACCGACTGCGCCACCCAGGCGCCCCAGGCCTTTTTTATTTTCAGGTGAATAACACATGCCTATTTGTTTATCATTTACCTGGAGATTTCCCTGATGAGAAAATACAGAAGCCTTAGCAGGCGCTTCGGAAACTGGGGGTTTTATTAGGGGAAGCAAGGTTGGAGGGAGTAGGGGTAATGACAAGATCTCTTTCTCACCCACTCTAATTCAGTCTCATTTCTTTTCTCATTTGAATACTAATGTGCAAAGGAAGTCAGGAAAATATTTTGAAAAACTGAAATTGTAAACTTAGGGGTGACTTCACAGGCAATTTTTTTTTATCTCTAAAGAAAACGAGGCCTAAAAATGTTGAGTGACTTACCCAACATCAGACGTTCACTAAAGCGACAGGGTGACATTGGAAGCCAGGTGTTTTTGTGTCATGCTATTTCTACTGAACCTCCCTGTCTTTTAATCTCCAAAAGACCCCTAAAGTCTAATTTGAGCAGCTTTAAAATGCAAGGTTTACTGGGGTGTGTGGGTGGCTCAGTTGGTTGAGCATCCAACTCTTGATTTAGGATCAGGTCATGATCTTATGGTTCGTGAGTTCAAGCCCCACATCAGGCTCTGCACTGACAGAGTGGAACCTGCTTGGGATTCTCTCTCTCCCTTTCCCTCTGCCCCTCCCCAGCTCACATGCATACCCCCCTCAAAATAAATAAACTTTAAAAACTGCAAGGTTTACCAAACATCGCTGCAGTGTCTTGCAATTTAGGCAGCAAATCATGAGATGCTCTTCCCATAATGACAAAATTTTATGCCAGGTTCACCAAAAACAGCTTTTTTAAACCTTCTCTGGAGGTCCATGTAACACTTCAACCTCAAATTCGAGGGATTCTTTTAATGGTTGGGCATTTCCAGCTGGTGGTCTTTCTGGAGAGCATACTAGACTGTCCCAATGTCTGTCTTTCAGTCCTCCTCAACTGGAAGACATTCAAGTCTGCACCTGAACACCTTCCTTCCGTGATGTGTTGAATGTCCTCATTTCTCTTCCTTCCTTCTCCTTTCCCTCCAAAATGTGGGGGGGGGGGGGCAGGTGGGTGGCAAGTACAAACCTTTAACCCCATAGTCTTATGGAACAATTTTAAGTGATTTAGACCCCTAACCCAGCTATTTAAGAGTTGAATTCTACAATTGTGAGATCTGCGTGCAAAAACATGCATTAAATTAAATTCAGAGTGACAACAGAAAGGGCACAAATATCTTTATAGGAAAAGTTTGTTGGTTTGGGAAGTGATGAAGGAGGGTAGGATTGCTCAAGGTCATTTTCAATAGGTCCCGTTTGGGCAACAGAAATTTAATAATAAATTTGGTATTGCAAGAGCAGTAAAGATACACACAGTTTTCATCAAGCACTCTGGCTCAAGCACTGTACACATTTTCTAATGTCATTTGTCAAAGTCCTTAAAGCTGATGCTGTTGACAACAGCAGAAGGGCCTGTGAGTCACAGCCCGGGCCTGCAGCTGAATGCCATGTACAAGCTCCATTGACCTAATTGGACTGAAATTCAGAGGCTGCACATTGACTTCTGAAGCAAGTCCATTGGTTGTCCTTCTGGAGTCGACCCTCAGTTCACAAAGATATGAATTTGGACTAACTCCCATGCCCTTCATTTCTTCGAGTTCACTCAAGCGAAGACATTTTTTAAAATGGTCGTGAACAATGGCCATTGAGTAGCATCCTGAGATCAGCTGGACGACCTCAGGGGCTCTTCTCTGAAGTCCTCTTCTGTGTTACTCATTCTTCCTCTCCAGTCAACCAAACATCAGTTTCTCAAGCCCCGTGAGGATCTTTAGGTTGATACCTAATAGTTTGCCATGTTGGTATCCTGCAGATGGTTACAGGATGGACGACAGGGATACATTTATTCCCCAAGTGGAATTTCTTTTAATACGAGGTGAAAACAGCCACACGCTGAAGAAGGCTGCAAAAAATGACATATTGGGTTACGCCATACTCCAGGAGGTATTTTATACTCAGAGCTTGTTGTTCAGCACCCATAATGAGATGAGGACTATTCTCAGAGAAAAATGAAAACTTGTCACTATCCAAAGCTTCATCTACTTAAAAAAGAGTATAGTCTATACATAAGGAGCTCACTTACGGTATAATGGTTACAACCGTACATTTATTTTTCTACCTGATTCTCTAGCAGTTTCATAAATCTATATAAATGGTAAGATCTTCAGATTTCAGGTTAAGATATATTTATTTACATGTAAAATACCTTTTCCCCCCACATGGTATCATGTTCACAATAAATGCTGTAAAAAAGAGCCTATGTTATTTCTAGTTGCATTCAATTTGCCTAAAAGTTTTAAACTAACAGATTTTTAAAAAAAAACAACTTTTTTTTAATGTTTATTTATTTTTGAAGGTGAGAGAGACAGTGTGTGAGCAGGGGAGGAGCAGAGAGAGAGGGCAACACAGAATCCAAAGCAGGCTCCAGGCTCTAAGCTGTCAGCACAGAGCCTGATGCGGGGCTTGAACTCAGGAACCGTGAGATCATGACCTGAGCCTTAACTGACTGAGCTATCCAAGCACCCCCAAACTAACAGAGATTTAAAATAAACTTGGACCAGAAGGGTTTGTTACCTTTATTAAACCATGGTTTTAGTAGAAATGGCTAAATCTGGGGGTGCCTGGGTGGCTCAGTCGGTTGAGTGTCCGACTTCGGCTCAGGTCATGATCTCACAGCTTGTGAGTTCAAGCCCGGCATCGGGCTCTGTGCTGACATGACAGCTGGGAGCTTGGAGCCTGCTTTGGATTCTGTGTCTCCCTCTCTCTCGGCCCCTAACCCACTCACATTCTGTCTCTGTCTCTCTCAAAAATAAATAAACATTAAAAAAAAAAAAAAAAGAAAAGAAAAGAAACGGCTAAATCTGGATGTTGGACTGTTTTGCAGAGATATAACCCATGATAGGACACACTGCCAGCTGAAGGTGCTCCACATAATGACCTGACTTCATGTATTGTGAACTGATTACCACAATCAGTTCAGTTAACATCTAGCATCTCACATAGACACACACACACACACACACACACACACACACACACACACATAATTTTTTTTCCTTGTGATGCAAACTCTTAGGATCTACTCTCCTAACGCCCAGCAAATTTTTGACCTCGGAATGTTTGAGTCCATGTGTCTTGGTTATTATTTGGGAACCTTTTGTATTCCCTTTCCCAGAATTTAGAAGTACCCTTGCAGTCGTTAAAAGTTTGCTACCTTGGGGCGCCTGGGCGGCTCAGTAGGTTAAGCTTGATTTCGGCTCAGGTCATAATCTCACGGTTTATGAGATTGAGCCCCTGAGTCAGGCTCTGTGCTGACAGTGAGGATCCTGCTTAAGATTCTCTCTCCCCATCTCTCTCTGCCCCTCCCCTACTCATTCTCTCTCTCTCTCTCTCTCTCTCTCTCTCTCTCTCTCTCTCTCCCCCCCCCCTCAAAATAAATGAAAAAACTGAAAAAAAAAATAGAAAAGTGTGTTACCCCATCATATGCACAGAGGTGAAAGGTGTACATTTCACCTGCTTCCCACAGTTCCCCAGCTACGACAAGGGAACACGTACAGTGGTGAGCAGCCTACAGAGCTGTCCTGTTCTTTTCAGGAACGCTGACTTTCCCTCTAGTCTCCATTTTCTGGCTGTACTTCCATTTTACTTTTCAACTGTCCCCAGGTACCAATTTTTTTTTTTTTCCTATTTGTGATCATCGTGAAACTGCGAATCGAGGTCCTTTTTTTTTTTCTTTCTCAACCTTTTGTAAGAAGTGGGTCAAAATGAAAAGTGTCGGGAGTTCCAAATTTCTGATTTTTAACTTATCCAGTGGTATATCAGGTACTTGTCATGGCACCGACAAGTTTCCCCTGAGGCTTCCTGATAGTCCTGTCCCTGTGCGTGGCGTCGCTCCCTCACGTGGCTGGCATTCTCGGGTTAATGCGAAACCCCATCTGTCTAACAGCGCTAGACAGGGAGGTAGTGTGAGTGAGCACGTGTTTATCCTTACACATTCCTCTCTGGTGATCTTCCCTTCAAAAGACAGTTGAACAAGAAGTTTCCAGATATGATTTAACAGAACCAAATATTTGGATTTTTTTTTTAAACGAATACTAAAATTCTGACTCAATATGGTACCACAAGCCAAGATGACGGAAGGTGACAAGTATGATGACAAGTCATGGTACAGACAAGTGAATAAGATTTCTTTTCACAAAAGAACGTTCAAACCACGGGCACAATTCGGAAACATCCCCATGAATTAAGGAGTGAAACTCTGTTTTTTTTTTTTTTAATCGAGTTACAGATCCGTGCAGCCGTTTAGTCTCCAGAAATTTCAGTCGACTACCCAGATGGATTTATAACAAACCCTAACGGGGGTAACTTTACATGGAACAGAAGACTCTACCGACGGATTCATCAACCTCTTGCAGACTGCACATTAAAAAAGAAACAAATCAAACGCTGCATTTTCCTCGCAGATGTTAAGCAAAACATATTCCGTCTTACTCCTATAATTACAGCATTAGGAGAGTTTTACCAACATCAAAGTAAATAAAAGCATACCAAATGAAAGCTGATGAAAAACTAAGAGGCTGGATAATAATTTTTTTTTTAAATCTCACAGCCATAGAACCTCTTATTTTTTTTTCTTTAACATTTATTTATTTTTGAGACAGAGACAGAGCATGAATGGGGGAGGGTCAGAGAGAGAGGAAGACACAGAATCTGAAACAAGCTTCAGGCTCTGAGCGGTCAGCACAGACCCCGACGCGGGGCTCGAACTCATGAACTGCGAGATCATGACCTGAGCTGAAGTCGGACGCTTAACCGACTGAGCCACCCAGGCACCCCGAACCTCTTATTGATTTCAATCGTATATTCATTCCTTCCAAAAGGAGAGGGCCGAAGTTCAAATAAAAATACAGCTCTGGTAGAGACCTCAGCTATGTTCTGACCACGTGCTATCTGACTAACTTCCTCTCCAGCATCTGCAGTCGATTTTTTTTTTTTAATCAAATGTTATCATCGGCATAGTCATCATTGTTGTTTTAGCCAACCTTCATTTGAGCTCTTATAGTACCGGAAAAAAAAAAATCAGCAGGGATGACCCAAATCTGGGATATTCAAAGCAAATATTGTACACTGGCCTTCACGAGTGTCGTGCTGAGTACAAATAGCAAATTTGCACAAGTGATTTCCTATCAGTGACACTTCTAGAGGGCCTCGTGGAAACAAATGAGGGTCAGAGAGGACTACTCTCCACAGATTTATTAGCAAATGTCCCTTTTCTTCATCTCCTGATGCCCATAAGACTTTGCCACACTAAGTTGATAGTACTGCTTGCAAACCGACCGAGGCTAGACGTCCCTTGTGCTGTCTCAGTCTCCAAACAGCGGCCAATCAGCACGCCTTCACATCCCTGCTCAGGACTCTCGGTAGGATGGAATGATAGAGCAGCGGTAAATCAAAGCTATAACTACTTCAGCTCCCGCCAGTCTGTCTCCACTCAAAGCGTCCATTTAGCCGGGAAGCACAGCAAAATTTATAGCCTGGACTTTTATTGTGTGGTGTTTTTAACACTGCGAGGAACCCTATACTCATGCCTGAAACCCTTTAAGAAGGGCAGACCCTCAATTTGTTTTAACCTATAGGCAAGTTCAGCCTAGGCTGCAGTAGGCCTGAAATTAATCAGTCTGACATTCACAAATCTCCTTAACTATTACTTTGCATTTCACTTCAGAAGATGCCACAGGTAAAAAAAAAAAAATGATTGTTGAGAGCAATAATTCCATTTTTTATTCATTTCCTTTTTGCACAACAGATTTGTCAAGAATTTCAGATGACGTATGTTGTCTGGGAAATACTTTTAGAATGTCAATATGGAATGTTTCTCTCTCTCTCTCTCTCTCTTTAATTTTCTAGGTGTTTTTTGAAGAGGCTGATGAGGAGATCTATGAAAAAACGATCTTCTCTTTATTCATACTCTCAGAAGTCCTGCTCTGGTACACCATAAAAAATGGCAATGCTCCCCCCCCCCACAACCCCCAAACACCCATAATATCATAATATCATAAACCACTTTCCTGATTTATTTTTTCTCCCTGGCAATTATCACTATTCGACACACTATACATCATACACAATGTTTATGTATTCCATGCATTTATCTTGCTGTGGTGTGCCTTACTCTGTGGAATGTAAGCTGAATGAGGACTGGGAATTTTGTGTATTTTGTTTGCTGCTATATCTCTAGCACCTACAGCAGGACCCAGCATTAGTACGTGCTCAGTAATTACTTGCTGAATGACTACCTTGCCATCATCATACGTTATTGATGTCAGGCAATGATTACCCTATTTCATTTCTTTACTCTTAACAGATTTCCATCCCAGGATCCTTTCCTAAAGCCAGATCTTTGTTCATCATCCCCGCTCCCATCCCATCCATCAGATCTCACCTAATCTAGTCCTGGTAGCTAATCTGATAAACTAACACTGGGGAATAATAGTAGTTGAATGTGTTAACCAGTCACATACAATAAACGATCACTTTGTGATTTGAAACCCAAACCTCCAGCAGTGACTGTTGAGGCGAATCAAGGTCCGAGTGTTCTAATGTATCTTCAACCTACCCCACCATTAAAACATTGGGGGCAGGGGGAGGTTGGGAGGGGGAAGCAATCAGAAGCTTCCAGTTCAATCCACAAAGGTTGTCAAGCTGACAATGGGGCCAGTTATATATAGGGCACAGTTGGAGGGTGGTATTATACTGCCTAGAGGTCAGTACAACTTCTTCTCTAAGGGACCAGATAGCAACTGTTTTAGGCCTTAGGGACTCTACTCACTTCTGCTATTGTAGTATGAATGTAGGGGAATATAACAATAGAATCCTGGTTGTGTTCCAGTAACACTTTATTCGCATAAACAGGCTGTGGGTCAGGTTTCATCCATGGGCCATGGTTTGTTGACCTCTGCTCTAGACCCAGGGAAAATGTGAAGCAATCCCAAATCCTTGTCTCTAGGTTCTTACCATCTAATAGCGTTCTGTTGCTTGATTCGTGCATTGAAATGTATCCAGTAATCAAGTGTATCTGCATATCTAATGGTTATTTTTTATAAAAAGGAAAAGAATGATGAGGCCCATTGCTTGATAAAAAGTAAATTGTCGTTCCTTCTCTTTTTATGTGTTCACCCGCCCACTCCACTCCCTGGCCTCTACCCCACCTCCCGCCCCACCCAATGACAGCCCTGGAGGTTCTCTGTTCAGACCTCCCTTCAGGGGCTACTGCACTTGAGGGAGCACTGTTGGGTGACAGCCCCAGGAACATTGTCTTCAGGATCTGCTAGCCTTATTCTGAGGTCATGGTCTTCCTGGGCAGCTGTCAGCCAATGACTGAGTACCGAGGGAACTAGGACCTGGCCATTTCGCCCTACAAGAGGACTCCTCTCACAGGCACTTCTGTTCTGAAAATCTCCATTGGGTTGGCCAAGCTTTGTCAAGTCCGATCTGCAGCCTGAGCAGCTCCCTGCCCAATCCCACCTTCTCCTCCCTTTCCCTCTCCAAGCGTCAGATCTATATCACATCAGATCTACATCACCATCCTAAAGTTTCCCTGCCCACGCCTGTTCCTTCTCTCCTTATCTTTCAGACCTTATCTACCCACCCCCTAGATAAAACCACTACACTCCCAGTTCCTCCCACTGTCTGCCTGCCATCCCCACCCTAACCCGCCACCCCATCCTATTGGACTTGAGATCCTTGACACATTCATGTTACAAACAAAACCCCACAGTGGGTCAATAAATCATTGTGGTAGAAACAAGAAAAGGGAATGTTTCCTGCTTCTCAGGGATGCCTTAATATGGTTTTGAACATTTAAACTTACTCTTCCCCAAATTTTCTCAAATTATTGTTAGGAAATCAGGGGAGTCATCGTAGCACCTGCTCAGGTCATCTCATGCGAAGAGAGGGTCAGGGCCATGTCCAGAGGCAGCAGTCTGAACATGCCCAAGCAGCAGCTTCTGGCCAGAGACCCTGAGTCTCAGTACTAGGCTGAGACCCACACAACGAGGACCTCCCAGGGCTAGGAGAGGTGGGACACATAGGACCCAAACCTATTTAGATGAGAGACATCAATTACAAGGAAATTTAGCTACAACCACTTTGGAGGCCATCTGGAAGCACAGGTGTCAGAGCTCTAGCCGCCTTGGACACCCAACCCCGAGGACATTCAGTCCCCCAGAAAAAGCCCAGGCTCCCTTCTCCGCACCCTGCAGGCAGAGTGCTTTTCCTTGGAGAGGAGGGAGAGCGTGAAGGCTGTTTTTAGGTGCTCTACTCAGCCTCCAAAAGGGCCACAGAAAAGCCCATAGCGCCTACAGTGACACTGGCAGCTGGTGCCAGGGGAAGATTTTTTAGTATATATGTCATTGTAACTTATAATATGCCTTCTTGCAGTCTCGTTGCCAGTATGAAAACAGGAGGAAATAGGACCAAGGAGAGAAGAAAGGGGAGGAGCAGACGGAGGAGAAAGAGAAGGAGAAGGAAACAAAGGAAACAAAACCAAGTAAAAGGCAAGACTTTTGTTCAAGGTGCTTGTAATTAATCAATCACGGCCATTGAGCATTAACTTCTGTTCTGAGCTCCTGACCACGTGAGGCTTAGAAGAAGGCCAACAATTCTTCTGATAAGGAGACTCTTTGTGGGCCCTCAGCTCTGGGAACGCATTCATGAGAAATACAGCCAGGTCATTTAATCAGCCTGGGACTCCGTCTCCTTATCTCAATAAAAGTGGGGCTTGTACTCCAGGAACACTCTGGTCCCCATTACAGCTACCATTCTGTGATTAAGTAGGACTCAAGAGCAAGCCCGTCACCTGGTGTTTGTCAACTCACTCTACCTCCTTGCATTCCTTATAAACCTATGGGAGGATTTAGGGGCCAAGCCTGGACATAGAGTGTCTTCTTTCCTCCCACATATTACAAGGTGAATGAGACAGACACAGATTAGGGAAGGTAGAAAGGAAGGGAGGGAGGCAAAGAGGGTGGGTTTTCTCCAGGGGCTTTGTTCTTGGATGATCAGCTGGGCAGTGGCTCTCTCACTGTGTCCGAGAGTTCGGGAAGAAGAGTATGTTGCAGGTGCAAGGGGAAGGGGGTCAATCCTGGGTCTGTTGAGACTCAGCTACATGCAGGACATATAGACAGAGACTACAGGTGGATTTCTAGAGGCGCTCTTTTTTCAAACAGAAAAATCTATGCCCAGGGACGTTATGTGAACCAGTCACGGAAGAGTCAAGGCCCAGATGTGCTAATTCGTAGTTAAATGCTCTCTCCACTGTACCTCTGCCTTCGAAACTTGCAGCACTACCAAGAGAGAGTCTCTCCACTCACCTGCTAGTAAATCACTCATTAGTTTCTGTGGTTATTCATTTAAACATGTGGAGAGGGTAAGCCTCTGGAAACTTCCTCAGAAAGTAAAAAGTCATTTTAGATTGTGGGCACTAAACTAATTTTTAATTGATTTAGACTAACATTCAATAACCTGATAGACAGATGTATTCCATTTTTAGTTCAAAGTACCCAGAGACAATTTACTTAGAAATTGCTTGTTTCCAGTTTCTCAACATCGGAATTTATCGAAAATATCCTCAGCATGACTCACCTGACAATTTCAAGAAGGTGTGGTAATAAAAAATGTTATTATAGTGTTTCCCAAATAGCCTCCCTTTCTCTGTCCCTAATTCAAACCCAAGTGTGAAACACACACAGACAGAAGACCTCCTCCCAAAGAGGTGTCCCCTCATCTCAGGAAAAGGACATTTAGGGTGCTGTCACGGGTGACTTTATGGGAATTCATTGATCCTCGGATTTTCCCCATGGTAAAGGAAGAGGCAGCAAATGTTATAAGAAAAGTCACATTTTCCAACGTTTTTCCAGCACGTCTCACACAGTAACCATCCCTATAAAATGGATTTCTCCCTAAACTCCTCAGAGAGCTGTGCCCGATGTACGAACTTTCAAAGCAGCTGCCTAAGAACTAAAAGCGTGATTTTCTTTTCCAGTCCACGTTTGCCAGGGCTAGCTGTGAGAGAATGCCTCATGACACGGTTAAATAACAGCCGAAATCGTAACAGGTACACTTGCAAGAATTTCTCAACCTATCTTGCAAAAGGCTAGATTTTCAGTACATTCGCTCCATCCTTTCTTTGTTTGTTTGTTGTTTAAGGGCTCTTTCTGGGGAACCCTCTAGTGAAACTGAAGCATTTTGACCTTCAACAAGGATTACAAACTTGAGGGGAAAAGAAACTTCCCAACCCTTTGCTGAGAAGAGCCTGAAGAAGCTGCTGGAGGAGTTCACACTCCGAGTAAAACGTATTAGCAAATACTGAACATAATTTGTTGTATGTGAACCTCAGTAAAAAAAAAAAAAAAAAAAAAAGACAGCATAATATTTACACAGCTCTTTCCACACCATGAATTCCAAACATGACCTCCCGTTTTCAGCAGGCAACCTCAGATTCACTGACTCATCCTTTCCCTACCAGGGCAAGTTCTCGCCGAGTCACGCTCTGTCAGCTTCCTCCGCGACATCCCCAAGCGAGTCGTGTCTCTTTCCACTTCTGACACTCTTGCTGGGATTCAGTCTCCTCCTTTTTCTTGTCTGATGTTCCCAGAGATGGCCAGGGGGTTGAGAGTCCTTTCTGGCGGGCCTAGAATTCAATAAATTGCTTTGCAAGTGTTCCTAGAGACCATGTCCATACTCTCCATCAATCGAGTGAGTTCCCCCCAAGGTCCCTTTAAAGTCATTTCCCTTAAGTGCCACCAGTCTGAATCCCTACAGTCTGCATTGGTCCCACTTTTATTTTTCCTACTACATGAGCTGGAGAACTTCTGGTGCCCAGTTTCGTATAATCTCCCTTTGCACTAGAGTCAGTAGAAATAAATTCTCATTCCCTCATGTTATCTCCTGAAGCAAAAGAAGTCTGGTGTCTGCAGTCCTTTTTCGTAGTCTTATTCGAGGCCATTTTCTACTGTCTTCATCAAGTTCTGCTTTCCCTCCTCCCTTGAATCGGGGAGCTGCTGCCTGAAAAGCCCAGCGCTGTGTGGAGGGTCTGACCGTTATTCACATGCTGGAGATGTCTGCTTCATTTATTTATGCGCCAGCCTTGAGCTGGCCTTTCAAAAACCACTTTTGGTTTCCTGACTCATGTTTAATTTTGATACCCAGTTCCTTTAACGCATACAAAACCAACATTACTCATGGGCAGTTGCTTTTTCTCTGTCTTCTTTGGCCACCCGAACCTGCCCCCACTCGTCTGACTTCGTCCCAACAATCTGGCAAATGGGGTTTGAGATCTAACGCTACCTTTCCCTGTGGCTTTTCCTTAATGGTAGGAAATGAGTCTGGCTCTGGGGAAACTCTGCCCATAAAGTCCCCACAATTGTCAAGCTTTTCTTTGTATCATCCGTATCCATCGGCTACCAATAGTGTCTGCTTCCCCACACTTTGCTCAACGGAATTTAGAGAAATATATAAGCTTTAAAATCAACACCAGGTTATCAAACTTTAGGTATCGACATCTTGTAAAGGGGAAAAAAATTCTTAAGACAAACGTGTTAACCTAAATTATTTTACTGAAATTTTACTTAAATATCTACAAGCATAAATACAGGTATAAACTTCTAATATCCGTAGCTTTTATAAAACTATCAAGTCAAAATAAAATTATGAATTCAGTATAAACCAAAAATGCATAAAATTCAAATAATATAATTTAATGTAGGCTATGAGGTTGCTTTGTTGGGATGAAATCCTCTTGCTCAACGTGAAAAGGGTACCTACTGCTATGGCAAAGGTTCTTTTACGTTTCCTACGTGTATAATATTATCTGTGACGTTATGATTCCACTTTCCCAAGATATTGTTAAGTCCAAATTTCTGCAAAGCCTGTATTTCTTCAGAACACTATGATGTCTTTTGACCTTCACTTGGCCAGAGCTCATTAATTAGGTTCAACTGACCTGTCTTCTTGTCCACCAGCCTTCTGGGTAATGCTGCTGCAATGTCATTTCCAGAGGGTCCCATCAAGTTATCAATGCATTCATCCACTTAAGAAATTAAAGTCTTACTTCATTTATTAAGATGTCCTTTAGTTGAAAATTATTGACGTTAAAGTGCAGTTTTTGTCCAGGCCCCTGGGTGGCTCAGTCAGTGGAGTATCCAGCTTCAGCTCAGGTCATGATCTCACAGTTCGTGGGTTTGAGCCCTGCATCGGGCTCTCTGCTGTCAGCACAGAGCCTGCTTCAGATCCTCTTTTTCCCTCCTTCTGTCCCTCCCTTTCTTCCGTCCCCGCCTCCTGCCCTGCTGGTGCGTGCAAAACTGTGCGCACAGCAGCGTGCTGGCTTCCTCTCTCTCTCTCAAAAATAAATAAACAGCTTTTAAAAAGTGAAATTTTGTCATTAAATTGAGTAAAATAGTTCAACACAAATTCAGGGGTAGACACAGGACATTGATTATCGATTTGAAAATAAAAGAAACCATTATAGGTAGCAAGAGAAGATTTCCAACATATTAAAAGTTACTTGATATCCTTTTAGAGATCAAAACGTCACCCCAGATGTACACTGGCAAATACAGAAATAAATGCAGGATTTGAAATCTGCACACACAGTTTCATCATTCAAATGATCAAAAATGTGCTTCATTTTTTGCCACTAAAGTGAAGGTATATAATTTAAAGCTTTTCATTAGGAGTTCACAACCCAGGAAAATATGACCATAGACTTTGGAAGCAAAAAAATTTAGCTTGGAAAACAACAAAGATGTTGGAGTAGAAAGAAACCTTTGAAAATACATATGGAGACTAGATGATCTCAATTAATCCCTCAACTTGCAAGGAGGAAACAGAGACCTGAAGAAGTTAAACTGTTGGTTAGTAACAGATCCAGGTCCCTAGATTCCAACTTCATGCCCCTTTCTGCTACATCAGCATTTACCAAGCTGTTTTAAATTTTATGATGCCACCTCCTATCAATAATTTGCACACAGAAAGCCAACTGACTCGCAAAAAAAAATTCTCGTAAGCCAACAAACACATCCTATTCTTGACAAAAACCCTACAAAATATTAGCACTTTGATCCACTTCAGTGATTCTTTAGTGAATATCTATTTAGGAGGACTATATTTATTAATAACCTCTGTATAAACTGACGTTTCATTTCATTTGTCATTAGTTGCTTCTTACCAGTTTCAAAGATTGCCTAGAGCTTATAAGTGTGTTCAGATCTCTACCGTCATAAAGGACCTCCTTATTCCTTCCCAAATCATTCCCTCTTATTATTTCAAGTCCATGTTCTTGAAAAATGGAGAATATGGGTGCCTGGGTGGTTGAGTCGGTTGAGCATCTGACTCTTGATTTCAGCTCATGTCATGATCTCACAGTTTGTGGGATTGAGCCCTGCATCAGGTTCTGTGCTGACAGTGCAGAGCCTGCTTGGAATTCTCTCTCTCTCTGCCTCTCCCTTGTTTGTGTGCTCTAAATAAATAAATAAATAAATAAATAAATAAATAAATAAATAACTTAAAAAATGTACAAAGAAAAATGGAGTATAAATTTGATATCTCCATTTCTTGTAATAACCCATATATGTGGGTTTCTCTTTTCATTACTCTATTGAAATTGTCCCCTCCAAGGCCATGCTGAACTCTTGCCTCATGACTCTCCATTACCCTTTCTGGCCTTCCTTTAGGACTCAAAACTGTTGTGTGGCTTTTCCAACACTTGCATTAGTCTGCTCTAATGATTTCACTGTCTTCATCTTCTCTGTTTCTCTTCCCCACTTCATAAATATTGATATCCCTTAGGATTTCATCATGGTCCTTGTTCTTTCCTTGCTGTACATCATCTCTCTGGCGATTTCATGTGAATCCATGTCTAATGATGGCCAAATGTGTGCATGTAACCACCTCTTTTCTGGGATCCAGATACATATTTCTAAGGAACTTGAACTTTAAAAAAACAAGCCTAAGATTCTAATCCTGGAAAAAGCAAGAGATGTAGTGATAATATTTTCTCTATGGAAAGAAAAGAGGAAATGAAGAAGACAGAATTTCAAGAAGGGAGTAGTCACCTGGTTCAGATACCATGGTAACGTCAAATAAGATAGGAATGCAAGTATTCTTTAGACGGCTAGTTGGAAGTCACAAGAGCCTTGACAAGAGCAATTTGGGATGTCAAATGCACCATGAAGTGGTTGATGAGTGAGATAGAAGAGAAAAAATACCAACTGTGAATGTAGAAAAGTTACAGCAACTTAACTGTAGAAGCAAGGGAAGAGAGAAGTAATAAGGAAGACATCTCGAGAAGGGTGTGCTTTATGGACTAAAGAGAAGGCATCAGACCAGGGTACCATAGATACAGATGAGAGGAAGACATTTGCTGATCACATATTGTGGATGAATGAGGCTCACAGGAGAAGAGTCACCTCTGCCTTTGACTAGGGATGATGGGGGCCAGGGTAGTGGTGGCCAGGTTCTAGCTGACTAACAAAACAGGCAAGTATTCAGAGGAGTTCCCACTAAATGCTGTATTTTTCCTCTTTAAAATAGGAAAATAAGAGGTCAAGTCATATTCTGAGGCCCAGAGAGAAAATGGTGAGAATTTTCAGGAGATAAGAGAAAGACCTCCAACTCATGCTTTCACGCCTCTTGCAAGCTGTTGCTGGAGAGACGTTTCTAAAAAATAGACCTAATCATGACACTTTGGGGCTCACCATTTCCCGCAGGATGGAAACCTCCCCCATGGCAGGTTGTGTAAAACCTTCCATCACACAGCTCTCAGTCTCTCTTCAGTCTGTCACCGCCACCTTTCCCGCTTCTAGCAACAACATTTTTCAAACATGCCACATGCCAGAGCTCTCTAGAATTTTCTTAATCCCATTTCTCTGCCTAGAAGACTGCCATCCACCCTTCAGTATCCAGTTTAAGAGTTTCTAATTATTCCTAGATATATCTTATTTTTCTTAACCTGTTTTTCCTTTGCCCCAATTTCCCCCCTGATTTGTTTATGCATGTATTTACTTTTACGCTTTCACTCTTAAGTATTTCTGTATAGTGTCTCAAATCTTCTGGGGGGGGGGGTTCGTTCAATTATTTCATTAATAGGCAAGTTCATTTATATTATACACAAAATATCATCTGTAATTTCAAGAAGCTCCCAGGACAGTGTGACCTGTGGTGTGATAGAAGGCTGACTGAGCTACCACTGGAGGAAGAGAGAGACAGAGGCAGATGAGGAGGGGAGAGGAGGCCAATGAAGGCTTTGTATTTCTATGCATGTTACTGCCCTCTTACAAAGGGGTTCCACAGTAAGCTCCATGAAGGTCAAGGTGGAGCCTTGTCCAATAGGGTGTCCCCACGACATAGCATGTTGACTGTCGCAGTGTTGTTACTCAGTATGGTTAAACTCTCCTTGTATTGAAGAAGTCATTCTTCTTCCTTTCAGGAATTTATGGGCTCCTGATGTCATTTGTTTCAAGTAGAAAGGTTAATCATTCTTTCTAATGCTTTGTCCCTTCCTGAAAGATCTCTTCACGGCCCTGGAGAGAAAAAAAAAGTCCTTTCTGATGCCATTCTGAAAGTCATTCCCACCCTCCCCACTGCCACCTTTTTCTTGCTCTGGTCCTCTGTCTCCTTAATCCTGTATTCAACTTCCTCTATCACTAAGGCCCAGCCAAGTGTCAGTGCCTCTTCTGTGCTCAACAACATGAATTTGGCTTCTTTCTTCCTGTGTCTCTTTTTTATAAACTAATAATTTGTTACGTTGCCTAAAAAGCAGTATCTGTGTACATTTTGCAGAACTTTTTCTTCTTAATTGAAAAGAGAGAAATGAGAAGAAAAAAAGCCCTGCTTTCCCCCTTTCAAGACAGTTCTTGCACATCACTGTTTGGTGCTCAATCTAGCGTGACTTCTACTTTATATATTTGGGTTGCAAAATAGCAGAGTCACTGTTATCTGTCTAATTCGAAATCATGATTTTCCTCTCAACTGTTCTAATCTAGGTTCTGCCAGCAGATGGGTTTCCACCTAAAATAAGACTAGCTTCTCGCCTACTGGTTTTCTGTTTAAATTCTTTTTTATAGGAAGATGAAAGCCTAGGGGTTGAAATTTTCACTTTTTCTGTGATTACTTGTTGCAGAAGTTTCCAGACTTGAGATTTGCAGCTGCAAAACATACACCTGCAGAAGCGGCAAGTACTCAGTCTTACTGCTGTCCATGCCCAAGGTTGGGATTGAGTCTGGTGGTCCTAGGCACACTGTGCCTCTCTTAACACACCTGCTCTTGATGGTTCTAGACACCGTTTTTTCCTTAAGGTGGGAGTCATACTCCTGCAATAAAGCCCTCTCTTTCAAACCATTCATGTCTTTTAGGTTTTGCGTGCATTCCCCTTTCCTCCAAAGACTAATTTTCAACAACAGGGCAACTGTTCTTGTATTAAAATTCCCTCCTTATCAAATAAAAATACGTTTGGGATGCCAGTATTTCTTGGAGTGAGGAGATGAGCGTCCAAGACTCATTTTAGAGTCATAGTGAGCAATCACTATGGAAGGTGCATTCAGTGAACTGCTGAGTTGTTTGGTTTCCCTGATGCAGAGACGCAACTTTGGGGTCAAATGGAATTTTACAGAACAATAGAGAAAAAGTTGAGAGCCACCACCTTCTCAGCTCTTCCCCCAGGCAGCTCTTGGCCTTTCTTCTAAATAAATGTTGATCAAACATTTTGTTTTAATTTTTTTTAATGTTTGTTTATTTTTGAGAGAGAGAGAGAGAGAGAGAGAGAGCGGAGGAGGGGCAGAGAGAGAGGGAGACACAGAATCCGAAGCAGGCTCCAGGCTCCGAACTGCCAGCACGGAGCCCGATGCGGGGCTCCAACCCACGAACTGTGAGATCATGACCTGAGCTGAAGTCGGACGCTTAACTGACTGAGCCACCCAGGCGCCCCTGATCAAACATTTTAATAGCACTGTTTGAAGGGGTGCTAAGTTATTAGTCTTCCAGAGGACCCCATGTCTTGGTTTCCTTGCTTGGTGGAAATAGTTGGGGACTCATCACCTCTTAAAACTAGCTTGTGTTGCTTTTTCCCAAATGCGTTCCCTTATCGTTGCCAGCACGCAGACTCATCAGTCACTTCTTTGATGACATGTATTCTCCTAAGGCATTCTCAAGTTGTCCCTCTTTTGACTTGGCATTCTAATTCTGAGAAAAATTTCATTGTGAACGCTCTTTTCCCAAACATGCTAAATAAAACTGAGCTGTGCACCATTTGGGGTCCCCCCTCCATATTCCCTCCCCATTCAGAGAAGGACCCATTTTCTCTGGGTGGAACGTTATAAACATATGGAATTCGTTACTAGAAGAGTTGGTTCAGGATGTTTCTGATCCCTAAGCCAGTTCCCTACCCATGACAAAACATTCCCCACAATCTCATCATGACTCATTTTTATTTTTAAATAACCTCTGGTGTGGAACTTTGTCAAGGCTTTTCGAAAGGTTAAAGAAATTATGTCCGCATGCTTACTGACCCTCTCAGAGAATTTTAGTAAATTAAGCACATTCTCTCCTAACAGAAATCCCTGGCTGTGTTTGCCAAATAGCCCATGACTGCCCTGTAATTCATGAACATGAATTTATCTAAATCTTAATCTGTGCTTATCATTATGCGCAGCCCTATGAGGGGCTAGAAAGGATATGAAGACATAAAGGTATGAAGGCACAGTCTTTGGTATTAAGCAGTTTATAGTTGAGTTAGGCTAAAATAAGTCACAAGATCATTGGTCAACATGATACACAAGGGCGGTGGTGACCTAAATTATGAAAGGAGTTCAGAAAATGAAGAAACAAGTGTGTTCCAAGGAACATGGTAGAATCTTCACAAAGGAGAGAGCCCTTGATATGGATCTTGAGAGCTGAGTAGAGACGCTTTCTAGATGCTTTCTAGAGATGGGCAGAAGGGGAAGAAAGAGGCTGCAGGGGGTTTCCAGGCGTTTCAGAAAGAAAAGGAGGGGAAACAGCATGAGCAGAGACTTGGGATAGGATCGTCTATTTAGAGTAGAGGAAATACGTGAAGGAGTCTGGTAAGTTGAGAGAAACCAAACTGAGAAAGGCCTGGAGCATCCGGCCGTAAGAGGTAGAACCTGATATGATAGGTGAGTTATCAAGGGCTTTGACCACAGTTAAGAACTTAATAGCGCTGAGAAAAGAAGGTGTTCAGCAGTGGGAAACAGAAACAGTTTATTGTAGGGCTATCACAGCAAGCCAAAATTGAGAACGGAGCATGAAAGACATTTTTTTACATATGTCAGACAGAATAAACATGAATAAAGGCAGAAATGAAAGCACTTGAGAAGAAATGGAAGTGGCAAGGAATGGAAATAACGGACATAACGTTGTAAAGGAATGACTCCTGGTACCCAAATCTATGTTCGCTAGGGTTGTCATAACAAAGTAGTGCAAAACAGGGGGGCTTCAAATAGCAAACGTATTTTCTCACACTTCCGGGGGCTCACAGTCCAAAATCAAAGTGTTGGCAGGGCCACACTCCCTCCAAAGACTCTGACGAAGAATCCCGCCTTGCCCCTTCCAGCTTCTGGTGGCTGTCAACCTCCTTGGCATTCCTTGGTTTGTGGCCGCACAACTCCAAACGCAGCCTCCATCGACAGTGGATTTCCTGCCTGTTTGTCTGTCTCTGTTATGTCGTCATGCAGGCCCACACTAATCTAGTATGACTTCATCTTAAAGCATTACATCTGCAAAGACCCTAATTCTAAATAAGGTCACCTTCTGAGGTTCTGCATGGCCATGAATTTGGGGGGAACACCATTGAAGCCAGTGCACAGAGTGAAATCCAGAAAGCATGTGGAGGGGCTAGTTTTGCAGGACCTCAAGGAGAGGAAAAGATAGGGACGGAAAAGCTTCTCTCTCCCTCGTATGTGGAGCTGGACCTAAAAACTAAACTGACAACACAGATTAACAGGAGAACAGCACACAGATTGTACTAAATATTTTTACATATACACAGGAGTCTTCAAGTAGAAAATAAAAACTCGAAGAAGCCATTAGGCCCCAAAGCTTACTGAACTGTCAACCATCGTTTTATTTAAATTATTCTCCTCTCTTCCAAAGAATCTAATAACTTGGGGCAGAGGAGACCAGGGAGGACAATCCCAATTCTCTCAATCTCCTCTTGGAAATCACTAATGCTGTCCAACTCTTTTACTGTAAGTGAGGAGATGAGGGAAACAAAGTCCTTGCCCAAGAACATGTTTTGTTACAGCTGAGAGTCGGTAAGATCCAAGCCCATTCACATCCCAGGCAATGACCTTCCCACCCCCCTATGCAAGAGCCAGGCTTGGTTTGGCATCCTCAGTCACCCTCAGTAAATGAGAGCCATTTTCCACAGCTACTTTCACAACATTTTGGGAACATTCAGGCAGCTGACGTTGGTATTATAAGCCTCCCACAACAGTCACGGACACCAGGTCTCCTGGTGGTGTTGTATAAATTCACTAGAACAGCTGGCTCACCCCAGTTTTCCTTGTGATATGTTTGAATATACACTGGCTGGAACAGGTTGGCCTTGCCGTTGGTTCCTGTTACCGAGACCCAAGCGTAAAACCACACCAAACCACCAGGTCACTCTTGGATCCCCTCTACCGTCACGATCTATCCAACAAATTTCCAAGGAAACAAATGCAGTCACCCTGAAAGGTATCCGAATTAGACTTAAAACCCCTATGAGGTGTGCTCTTTATTGCCTGTATGTCGTGAGTCAATAAAAAGCTGGTGGGTTTTTTTCAAAAAAAGCGCTGAGGACAAATGGAAATCCACATGCCATTCAAGTGGAGAATCTGGATTTCTTGCACCACTTGGAAAGCGGGCCTTCAGCCTTAAAAAGATGCCACTTCCACTGCCTTTGGCCCCAAGTTTTTACATTCAACTTTCCTAATGTCTCTAGGGGTTTTTCTGTGTAGTTATGTTTTATATTAATAGGCCTCGGTAAAAGTATTTCTTTCCCATTAATTCAGCTAATCCCAGACCCGAAGGAAAACCTGCAACAAAAGAAAAATGTACAGTTAATGTTGAGGTAAGTCCTAAAGATAAATTCGTATGGGTGTATTTTGAGGGGGTGGGGAGGCCATTCATTAAAACTGCTTTGAAGATAATTCCTATTGGTTTTGTTATTTGGTTCTTTAAAAACCTGCCTGTTCCATGGTTTATTCCACTTTATTGGGAGTGGACCATGTGTTTCGAGATTCACGCAAAAGGCCCATCTGGGCTTGAAATCCTCCCCTGCCACTTACTAACTCTGACCTTCGGCAAGGTGACTAACCTTTTTGCACCGCTGGTTCCTCATCTGTAGATTTAGGAGTAACATCTAAATCATGGAACGTTGGCGAGGATTACATTAAGTGAGACAGTTTAGGTAAATCATTCAGTACAGTCATGCGTGGTACATCACATTCACTCAAATACTCTTACTATCATTATCATCATTAATATATTTTTTCATTATTATGCCCTGAGCTTTTCTCCTGCCTGTAACGTATCCTAAAAAAACCCATACTTGCCCCAAAGTAATTTTTATGGCAATTCCAGCATATGGTACGACTAGTAAATAACAGGGTACTAGTCAAAAATCAGGCCCCTCATCTACCTTCATTTTGTAAGTAGACCATCCCGTTTATTCAATGGCCATTTATACAATTTTTATTATGTACACAGCAATATCTATGTATGTCCCAAACTAATATACCTTTTCCTCATTTTGGCTCATTTCTTTTTAAGAGAATACCATGTATCTCAAGAACTACTTCTGAAGGATCAGTGTAATATTGCTTTAGTTAGGATATGACTGTCACACTTGTTTGACCTCAAATGTCTTTCGCGGGTTGAAGTGAGATAAAGTGCTCATTGTTCAGAATGGGCATCAGGAGTCTACAAATCCAGTGTTAGTCATGCAACAAATAAACTAGTCCTGTGATTGCAGAAAAGTCATTTCACCCCGCTGGGCATCGATTTCCATGATCATGAAAAGACGGTCTTCAATTAGCCCAGTGATTTTTCATTGCTTGGGTGAACTGGACTCATGAGTGGATCTAATGATATCATTAATCCCTCTCTAGAAACATAAGCATACAAATTCATAATGAACATTCAATGTTAAAAAGTCCTTGGTCTTCCATGATGCCCACCTGGGAACCTCGGAGGCCCGTGGGCCGCAGGTGCAGCGTCCCTGGGCCAGAACAAGGATTTTTGTTTTACTATTTTGAAATTTTAAACCACACCACTAACACACAGCCTCTACTCAGAAATAACAGGATTGAGGTCTCTTCCTAGCTAACGTGTCATTTCATACCTCCAGATAACTAATCTTCCAACACTTTCTCTCATGGCAGTTTTTGTCCAAATATGCTGATAGGAACACAATATTTCAGGGAAAACATTTGCAACCAAAACCGTTGGGCAGATTTGAGTAATCACTTAATATTAATTCCATGCAAACTAATTAAGAGACTTGCCCTCAGGGCCACAGCGTCCCACTCATTACCACAAGTGGACATGTGTTCATATTCTTGGGCTTCCATTTTTCAATGTGACTATTTTCACCAGAAGTATGTGGCATGTCTTCTTATATGAAGACAGAAGCCAAGGGAAAAGTGGAAGTGTTGCTGACCACCAACTATTTCGAAGTGGGATAGGAAGGGTAGTGGGTAAAGAGGAACAGAAGGTTCCAAGAGACCAGACAATAAAGCAGAATATTCAAATTTTAAAATAACGCTATTGCAATTGATCCTTGTTTCATGGACCAATCCAGTTGACCTCAGAGATCAGAATGAACCAACCTCTCACACACCATACATGGTCTCTCTCTCTCTCACATCACACACACATACACACACACACACAGATGATTGACAATACCTGTCCTCAAGCCAAAGCCCAGGGGTAAGGAAATAGCATAGGCAGAATTCTAAAATGATCCCCAGTGATCCCCTCCCCTCGAGTGTCAAAATCTGAATATAATGACATGTCGCTTCCATGATTATGTCACACTAATATGGTAACAGGCATTTTGCAGATGTAACTCAGTTCCTAAATCACTTGAGCTTAAGAGGGGGAGATTATCCAGGTGGGTGAGACCTTATCACATAAGATCTTTAAATCTTCGTCTAAAGATCAAAGACAGAAAAACTAGAAATTTGTAGTGCAGATGGATTTGCTGTGATTTGATGGCTGGCTTGAAGGTGGAGGTTGCCCACTTGGTAAGGAATGTGGGTTGCTTGTAGAAGCTGAGAGCAGTCCCTAGCTGCAACTGACAAGCCAAAAAAAAAAAAAAAAAAAAGGCAATCTGAGTCCTACACCCGCAAGGAACTGAATTCTGCCAACAACTAGAACAAGCTTGGAGGTGGATTTTCCTCCGAAGTCTCTAGATGAGAACTCAGTCCAGACAGTACCTTGATTTCTGTCTTGTGACATCCTGAGCAGAGAATCTAGTGATGCTGTGAAGGAGTACTGACCTTCACAACTAGCAGCTAATGAATGGGTATTGTTTTCAGCTGCTACACTTATTCATTACACAGCAACAGAAAACTAATGCAGGAGAAAAGTAGAAAGGTGTTTGTATCTTGACTCTTAATAATCAGGCATACGGAAAAGAAGATTTTTTTTTTTCTTTCCCTCTAGAAGCAAAATTCATACAACCTCAGGCTGTGCTTGATTTCCCTAAGCAATAAAAAAAAGGCTATTTTATACTCTCAGAAATATTTATTGAGTCTCAGGTGATATTTTAAGAACTGTGTATAGAGGTATAAGCAAAATTACTAGGATTTGAGTTTTTAATACTTTAAACCAGTGTAGACCATTGGAGAAGTAGATGTGAAGCATTTCAGGTGACTTGGTTTAACACCCATGTCATTATCAGAGCATACATCTGCCTACATTTTAATACACACACATATATATAATTTACTTTTATAGTAATTTTTATAGTTTATTGGCTGTGTGTGTTTCAAACTTTCATCTGATTACATGCAGCATCTCACAAATAACATGATTTTTAATACGACTGTCTACTACATCAACTGAACGGTACATTCAATTTTATACTAAATCTTGAGGTTGTTTGGGGGTAAATATGTTCGTTCATGAGATATTTGTTGAGCATCTACTGTGTGTCAGGCACACTCTTAGGCCTTAAATCTATGAAGATTAAAAAGAAAAATAGTGACTTGATCTTACAGTCTACAGAGACCAACATACAAACAATCATACATGTATTATTATTATACATACGTAATTATACATTTACATTGTTTTCCCCTCCCATCCCAAAGTACAGCATTCCTATGAGACTTTTAGTAAGCAGAAATGGCACAAAGTAGAGTAACTTCTGGTTTACCAGTAAGCCACTTAGCTTTTATGAAAGACCTAAATTAGTACCTGTTCTCACTCACGAAGATAAATACAAAGGGGATTTTAGGAAACATCCTTTTTAGGAAAAAAAGCCTTTACCATATTCATGCAGGTGTTCCATAAAAAGGGAAGTGGCATAAGGCGCACTTTCGGAAAGCGGGGAATACCTGTATATGTATGTATCTATTCGTACACATATTCAGACACATATAGGGCTGTAAGCTCCTTCTATATATGAATCTCTTTTTCTCTTTAAGGACAAACTCTATGCCCTCTGCAATAGTGCTCTTGCATCGCAAATAACACTTAAGGAAAATTACCAGAGTTTTAGAGTGACTGGAAGATGTTTTATTGCTTGCGGCTCCATGCTGAGATCCCAATTCCAGCACTGTGGGAGCTCTCACCAGGGTAGCAACCGCAATAGCCAATGGCAGGCCGTCTTCTGCCCCTGTTCTAGCCAATAGCTGACTTCCCCACCAGCTCCTTGCAGGGCCGGCGATTGGCGGAACATTGTATCACATGGTTGGAAACCGAGACCATCTGCAAGGGATCCGCAGGCAGCAGGGGGTTGGACTAGAGCTGTGGGGGTGGCACCTGCAGCACCTGGCTCCGAGGACCTTTCTAGGAGGGCCTGGAAGCCAGGCCGCAGAGGCTCTGCAGCCCCGGCAGATGGGAGCTCTGGGGGACCCAGACAGCTTCTCTGAGACCAGCACAAGCTGCGATCCCTGCTCCTTGACATGTATGATATTCCTGTTTACTGGCTATCTTTTTAGTTAAAAGAATGATTTTCTGGTTTCAGCCCAGACGCTTTGGGATCATTACGTTTGCCCACTTTTCAAAGAGGAAAAGTGAGCGTTCTTGACCTACAGAGTAAGGAATGTGCAATATTGCAAAAACCTTGACAACGGAGGGGGTGGGGAAGAATCCTGTGGTCTACAGAGTTGGGTCAAGAGAAACTCACCTGCGAAGATCAGGAGAGAGCAGAGGTTGGTTTTTACTGAAAATAAAATCAGTACGACTATGGCACAGAGACTAACTTGTGGGATTTACCAAGGTTTACTTCCTAGTATTACCAGTCCAGTGAATGACCAAGGGGGCCATTTTTTAGGTCATGAAAAACTTACTTTGATTAACTCCAAATGTTACAGTAAATCATTTTTTTGTAAATGTCTTCTCACCAGTTAGGTTTTTTTCTTTAGTAGAGGAAATTTGAAATTCACAAGAATTTCCTTATTCCCCAAATGGTAAATTCAAAGTACCTAAAGTACAGAAACTTTGGTAACTGAAAATGAAGTGAAATGAGTTTGGTGAGATTCACTGCAAACTAAACGAGAACTATGTTTATATATGGTTTTACATTGTTTTACCTTTTTGTTTTCAGTATTTCTCTTAAAATGCTACCAGTAATATTTATCATTGTTTTCGGCAACCCAGGTTTGGATTTTTTCAATGCGGAAATTCCCTAACATGGTGAAATCTGTCTCCTAGTAGGAAAGCTTAAAATACCAGCTCCGCACTTCCCTAGCAGGGCAGGCAGCTAGGGCAGGGCCACGTGATTGATATAAAATTGATAAAGTGTTATAAATCTGACTTCTAAAGAAAGTTTACATTTTGTTATCAAAGAGTTGGGAATGCCCTGTCCTTAAAAATTTTTGTGGCTGGCTCCCTCTTATTATCTGGAGCTTAGAGATGTCTTTGCAGACCGCCCTACCCCCACCGTGCCACCTTACACATCTGCAGGAAAAGGTTGCTTTGGGTCCCTACTGTGCCATAGTGTTAAAGGCAGGAATGGATTCATCATACTTGTGGAATTGATTTTGGTGTCTTTATTTTTTAAAAATGCATTTTTTCTAGACCTAGAAACAAGTGGTCTGTTGAAGTGAAAGCATCTTTTGAAGGGAGTATAGTATTTCTTAACTACGTGTTCCACTGCTTATTTTCAGGATGTCTTGGAGATTCCATCTTTATAAAAAAATTCAACTGATTTTTTCCCCCAAAAGTATGCTGTGTTCTTTAAATTATGGTTTTTGTTTTTTTTTGTTTTTTTGTTTTTTTTAAGTGTCATCCAGGCACTTGGGTGGCTCAGTTGGTTGAGCATCCAATTCTTAGTTTCAGCTCAGGTCATGATCCTAGGGTTGTGGGATCGAGTCCTGCATCCGCCTCCACGGTGAGTGTGGGGCCTGCTTAAGATTCTCTCTTTCCTTCTCTCTCTCTCTCTCTCTCTCTAGGACCTGTGGCAAGATCCTCATTGAACAAATGGTGTCTCAGAGGTAGGTAGAAGTAGTCCTCTTCACAGCCTTAAAATGGAATGTCTGGGAAATTATCAGGGACCAGCCTGAAAAATAGATGAAATCCCAATGGCAGATGAGAGCACAGGCTTGAGAGGGCCTGCAAAAACTACCGAGAGCTTGATAGCGGCTCAAGATAATGACTTCTCTTAGAGCCCGATAAATATAACAATATGTTGTGTTATGCTTAGTGTGTCTGGTACTCAAAAGCGAGAATCAAAGAAAAACTGAAATTGGAGTCAGCTGTCCTAACTGGAAAAGGCACCTCTGGGGTGACTATGAACTGCTTTTTCATGCAATTGAGCACTGCATTAGATAGAATCACTAGCCTGCAGCCCGGGACGGTGCTGTAATCGTCAGTGGTGAGAGGGGATTATCGGCTTTCAGGCTGCTAGAGAGTCAGGTGGTACCAACACGGTAAAGTGGCTCAATATTTGGATGGTCGATTTTTTTTTTCTCTTCCCTCAGTTTTCAAATGTTAAAGGGCCAGAGGAAAGGGCAAAAAATGTATTGAAAGTTAAGAACAACAGAAAAAGAATAAGAGTGCCGCATGAGTTAACTTTTCCTAAGTTATTGTTAGGAAGAAACCACATTTTATTAAAGTCAGAATTTTGCAATTGTGTGAGCAAACTAACATCCGCGTAACCCAGCGTGCTTTCTTTCTAGACCTAGAAACAAGTGATCTACTGAAGTGAAAGCATCGTTTGATATGAGTAGGGTACTTATTTCTGAACTACGTGCTCTACGGGAGCTATCCCACTGATTATTTTCAGGGTGTCTTGAAAGTTCCACCTTTATAAAAAATTCAACTGAGATTTTTTCCCCCAAAAGTATGCTGTATTCTTTAAATTAGGGTATTTCTTTTAGAGTGTTGTCCGGGTGCCTGGGTGGCTGAATCGGTTGAGCGTCCAACTCTTAGTTTCTACTCAGGTCATGATCCTAGGGTTGTGGGATCGAGTCCCACATCGGGCTCCATGGTGAATGTGGAGCCTGCTTAAGATTCTCTTTCCCCACCTCTCTCTCCCCCTCTCCCCTGCTCGTGGTTTCTCTCTCTCTCTCTCTCTCTCTCTCTCTCTCTCTCTCTATCTCAGATTAAAAAAAAAAAGTGTCATATCAGAAATAAGCACAGAAATTAAAACTTGAGAAATTTCTCAGTTGTGTATAATGCTCAGGGACACCTTCTAGGTGCCAGGCACTAGGGCTGTTGGCTTGCCTAAAGGAGCACACAGCCCAGGGAAGGGAAACAGACACCTAAATAAATATTTAATAATTTTAACAAAATGTTGTGTTATATAAATAATATATGTAAGAGGTATATAAATAACGTGAAAAGAATTGGAAGTAAAACATCTTGAAAGAATAGAAATCAGGATAATCTGGAAGATTGAGTAGGCACATTTCTGAAGTGTGGCATTAGTAAATCACCTCCATTGCATTTATCCAAGTCAAGAAGACAAAATGATGCCTTAAGTGGTAAAAAGTGGGAGAGAGAAATTGGGGGCAGGAGAGTTTTCATTTGTCAGCCTGATTTTGAGACTGAATTGTGAAAAAGACGAATACCTTGTGGTAGAAAGGATATGTGAAGAGCATAGCACCTACTATGGGTCAGCAAGGATTATGCTAGCTGCTTGAGAAACAGCACTTAATAGCTCTGTCCTTGAGTAGCTCACAGTCTTGAGAAAGACACAGATAACTAGCAAACCATAATGTTTAAGTGCTATGCTAGCTGAAGCCCAGGAGACCTTTTTTTCTTGAATCTGTATTGGCTAGCAGACAGAAATCTCCTTGGGGAATACAAAAAAAAAAAAAAAAAAAAAAGGTAGAACCATAATTAGGAGCAGAAGCCCAAACCCTGGAGGTAGGAAGCAGAAGAGAAAACATCATCTTGAACCTCTTCTGAATCGGTGCAAACATGGCAGGTGTGGATTTGCGTACAAGTAACCACCTCAGGTAGACACACAGGTCAGCACCTGCATCCACAAACACAGGTGGTTGGGGAGCATTTTTGAAAATTTAGCTACTAAATGACAGTCTCCTGTTCCTACACCAAGTCAATCTGGCCTTATTTTCTAGTCTCTTTAAAGAGAACCAGGAATTCAAAACCATTCAAGGGGCAATGAAACCCAAATAAAGTTAATTCCCTGCTCCTGTGGTTCTCCCTCTCTGATCATGAGTTTGTTAAATACAAATTCCTGGGACCATCCCATAGCTATAACATTAAATTTAGGAATGGGCTTGGGCCATGTGTATTTTTCCCCCCTTTTTTCACGTACCCCTAAGGATTCTGATAGAGGTAGCTTATAACCCTCCCTTTAAGGAGCATTGCCTTAGATGATACAAACAGATCCATACTAGTCAGATACAATCAGGTATTTTGATCCCAGAGTGATGATAAAATGTATCAGCCATGTTTTTTAAATGATTACCATATTACAGATAAGTAATTAACATGGCCATTCCCATTAAGCAAATTCAAATAGGAAATTACATGAACAGTGCCCTTCCCTCCTTCATCCCCCTCACACCCTCATTCACCACCCTACCCTCTTAATTATGAATAAGGTTCCTTCCAGACCTGTTTCTGTATAATCACATAACTATAAATGTGATACAGCTAAATTTTACTTTGTTGTAATTTGACAGAAACTCGTTTTTTTCATTTAATGTGTAGGGATTTTCCAAGCTAGAATTTATAAACACTTTCCTTTATTTTTTATCTGTTCTTTAATATTTTAGTATAGATATACCATAATTTGCTTTATTTCTTTTCAACAGGTCTACATTTAGGTGATCTCTCCCCCTTTTTTTTTTGCTACCATGGAAAATGTGTCGTGAACTAGCTTTATGTATGCTTTCTTAGGCATACATGCAAAAATTTCTCAGACATAGCCGCTGAGAGGTAGAATTTCTGAGTCCAAAGGTGGGCACGTTTCAAGTATGGTTTGTCTCAGATATTCCCTTTTACCACCACCTGATAAAAACTAAATATTATCCTTTTTTTTTTTAAGAGATGTTTTCAACGTTTTTTATTTATTTTTGGGACAGAGAGAGACAGAGCATGAACGGGGGAGGGGCAGAGAGAGAGGGAGACACAGAATCGGAAACAGGCTCCAGGCTCTGAGCCATCAGCCCAGAGCCTGACGCGGGGCTCGAACCCACGGACCGCGAGATCGTGACCTGGCTGAAGTCGGATGCTTAACCGACTGCGCCAGCCAGGCGCCCCAGTATTATCCTTTTTTAAAAGCCATCCTGATGGGTGGAATTATCTTACTTTAATCAACATTTCCCTAGTCTTTGCTAGATAGAGAATATTTCCAGAAGTATACAGGTCATCTGTGTTATTTCTCTGAATTGACTGCGCATAGCCTTTGCCCAATTTACCATTGATCTGTTTGTGGTTTTTTTTCTCTTTGACCTGTAGTCATTTAAAATAGCATGGGTGGTAAGTCTACCTACAAAATAATGAGAAAAGTAAGAAAAACAGTAATCACATGACAATACTATTACGGCTCTCAATATGAAATCGTTATTGTAAACAGTATTTTATTTGATCCATTTGTCTTTTTGTTTAATTTATATGCCTGTTGTCATACAGAGGCTTATGGGGAGTGGTTGGTGGGATGAAGGAAGAGAGCAGAGCAAAACTTGACCAGGGTTTTCAGCTGCAGCAACTTGGTGGTCAGTGGGACCAGTAACTAACACACAGGTTTGAGGAAAAGCAGCTTTGAGAAGGAAGGGGATTGTTGAGTTCTGTGTGGGGTATGTTGAATTTTACATCGCAACCAAACTTCTTGCTTGTGATGACCAGTAGTAAGTTGGAAATCCACACATCACTTACCAAACAAGCTATCCTGTTCTGAGTGTTGGCGGCTGAAGGCTGACCTGTTCTAGTTTTGCCGTGTGGGTCCATCCATGTTCTTTGCCTTTGAGGTTGGAGCCTGGCCACCAGCTCAAAGTACGTGATGTCAAGTTCTTAGAGCCAGAGTGACTAGATCTCTGCTAGGTGAACTCGCCCTCAGCGCCCTTGTTCTTTCACTGAAATACGATGTTGCACATGTTTTTAAAATACCGCTTGTGGGCAATAATTATTTCCAAGCTTGATTTGCTTTCTGGAATAGTGTGCAGGTTAATGTGGTCTTTGTCAGCTTCCTCTGTGGTGTGCCGTGGCCAGGGCCAGAAAGTCAAAAGCTGATGGTGCAGCCCAGCAACCGTCATACTCCGATGGTTGAGAAATCTCAGATTCAGGTGTGGCTTTATGAGGGAATATGTGGTTAGAGGGCCATATTACTGGTTTTAATGAGTGTATAAACCTCCCATTAGGTGATATAGAAGGGACTGATTGTAAAAGTCAAGAAAACCACTGGGTAAAATCATGATAAAAGGAGATATTACCCTGCTCCAAAGTGTCTCCAACTCGAAATGATCAGTGAAGTGTGAAATTCTTGAGAAGGCAGTATAGTTTTGTTTTTTTTTTTAATGTGGTGTTTGTTGGGAGTGTAGTTCTGAAACATTTGTTCATATTGTTTTGATTACTTTTATGTTATTACCAGATGAAAATAAATGCTGTGGCGTTGTTTTTATTTAAAAAAAAAAGTTACTCCCAATCTCTTTCCAAGGTTGCTACCTGTTTGTCCTAATTTGCACAATTTCCAAACGATTGGAACCTAGCCAGCCCTGATGTTACAACAGCTACCAACTTTTCCTGCTTCAGGGCTTTTTGTATTTTATGAATGTGGGCAGTTTATAGCTGTTTATAGGATATATTATTAACCTCTATTATTGAATCATCAGCTTGATACCTGCAAAAACTTGCAGATTTTACATTGAGTCCCTGAAACTCAGAGAAAGTGCCTTTACCAGAACCGTACAGGTAGTAAGTAAAAGCACCAGGGTTTAAACAAAATCTACCTGGAGTGATGTTCATGCAGAATAGTATTTAAGCCTAAAGCTCAGGAAAAAGTTCTTGGCTGGAAATACCGTTTGGCAAAACACTATGTATTTGGAAGCTCCAGATCTGACACATGACTGTGCTTTTGCAAAGGGCCCACCCTTGGTTTCATGCTCTGCTCCTGCCATCTTGAATAACTGTTGACCAAACAACCCTGCCTTTTCAGTACATGCTAGGCCTCACATTATGTAGCTAGCCCTGAGTACATGAGATCGCTAAGGAACGTGAATAAACTAGGAAGAACTGGAGGGCAAGGGACAGAGTCAGGCAAACCCAATCTGGAGGTGTTGGCAGAGGTATAGGTGTCCCGTGAAGAGGACTGCGAAATAATGATGAGAAAAGTAGGGAGGAAGCCACTGCAGAGGGATGTGCTAGAGGAAGTGAGAGGAGTTTCCAGAGTGAAGGCTGGTTCTGCTGCATCACAGGTGGGAGAGGGGTCCAGGCAGCTGGAATCCCACATGAGACCTGTGTTTTACCAGGGCTCAGGAGGTGGGAAATGGTACCGGTAGAGGCGAGGTGCAGCCCAACTTTGAGGAAGAGAACGAGAAGTGGAGCAGATATGCATAGTTTATTCAAGGAAGCATTTGCTTCCTTGTGCAGGGAGGGCACAGTTTGAAGGAGAGGCAGTGTCAGTGGACAGCAGTTTTATAATGAGAGAAATCAGAAAATGGCTGTGCACAGAAGGGAGAAGGCAGCAAGGACAAATGGTAGAAAGGAATTTAAGACTCGAGAACTTAGTCTCAAGTCACATAAGATGGGTGAGACAGACGGTGGGCCTGCAGTTGGGGATATCAGCCATATGGAGTCAAGAGGACGGAGGGCAGGCTGGGGGCAGGTGGACAAGACAAGGTGGAAGTTAAGAAACTGGAGGAACTCAGGCTACCTGACTTCTCTTCTCTCCAGTGACGTGAGAGCAAAGTTCCAAGTGTGGAAACAGGAGAAGGGATGAAAGTCCTTTCCAATTGGAAAGGGAGCCAATCAAGCACGAATAACAGAAGAGTAAGGCTTTAGGGCCCCTGGCTCCCTCAAGTTCATGTGAGACATCTAGCATTTCCTTCAATGGCTGTTTTGAATTCAAAGTTTAGAGAGTCATTTTCACACTCCTATTCACTTGTTGCTAGTTCAGAAGTAGATAGAAAGTAGCCTTTCTCCTGATTGTTTTGCCTGTAGTTTGGATCTGAAAATTACCAGGAAGGTAAGACCGAAAGATCTAGATTCTCTGCTTACAGAATGGGGATTCTAGGAAGTCTTGATATTTCAAAATCTCTAATTACACTAATCTTTGAATCTCTGTCATATCTATACAAGCCTCCTAGCAGGCTCTAGGCATTGACATAGGCACAGTGTCATTTATTCCTTACAAGACTTGTATATATCATTATCCTAATTATACAGATGAAGCAATTGAAAGTCTGAGAATGAAGCAAGTTGTTCAGGATCGTAGCTATTACCACAGTCAGGATTCAAATCGAGCCTGACACTTCTGTGGATGACCGCTCCTCCCCGAGCACATGTGTAAAAGGAATTCATGTCTCAGAGTAATTTTGCACATATGTTCCCACCTGACCTTCATATACAACCCTGAAAGATAGTTGTTGCTGCCCCATTTTTCAGGTAAGGAAACTGTAGCTGAATGTAATTCGCCCAGAGTTAGCCAGTTAGTAAATGAATTCAGCCTTCTGAACTTAAAAGCCTATGTCCTTTGCAGAAAAGAAGTTCAGGGCAATACTCCTCCTCCAAATGCAACGTACCATGTTTGCGTACAGCTGCTTACTTTATGATGTGATAATGCTATCTGAGGAGACGCAGCATAGAGCCTGCTTCCTGAAAGAAGAGAAGGGTGTAAGTTAATGGCAATTAAGAATTTCTCCAAGATAAGGTACAGGATGGAATTTAGGAAGAATCAGGGGATTGGAGGAAACATGAGAGTTGTTAACTGTGAAGAGTCACCCAAAGTGGTGCCCAGAAAGGACAGAAGAAAGTTCCCCTTTGTCTCAGGAATCAGGTTGAGGTCAGTGCGAGGAGACCTTTTCACCCTGACAATCAGTGGTGCCCAAGGAACCGGAGGACAAAAAATCCATGATCCCCTAAGGTGGATCCCTGCCTTGGTTTGGGCTGAAAATGAAGGAGCCTTGGAAATCAAGTCTAGAGAAAGAACCTGGCATTGGAGGGACCGAGAATAGGGAGGCCCTGGCCCAAAAAATCAGTTAGTAGTTGAAGCTGTGCTGAACTATAACTTAACACATCTCTATGTAGCTTGGATGCACTGAAGTGCGTCGCATCATAGTTTGATTCCTTGCGTTCCAACTTATTAAACAGTGTGGTGGACAGAAACACAGCAGAAAAAATGGAGGAAGTCAGCAACTCCCCCAAAGTGCCATCTTTAAAGGAGAATTTCTTTTTCACTTGGATGAATGGTGATGACAGCAGCAGAGAGTTACTGGAATGATCGCCGTCTGCATGCAGCTGCCTCCCTGGCACCTTTCGTGCTCCGTCCGGGTCTGTCCCCACCCCGAGCCCTCCCCCTCCACATTAGGCCAGAGTTGATCTGGCTTCTCCGACCAATCCGCACGGACCTGCTTGTCCTTGGCCCAGCTCAGGAAGCTTGCTAAGTCAATGCCACAGATTTCTCACTGGGTTTAGTAACTTAAAAGTGAGAAATGTCACAATACATGTCACTACCCTGACCTCCATCTTCATAGAGCAAGAGAAGATGTCTAGGTTTATATCTGTAACTGTGTGCAAATACATGTGTGTATATAGACATGGATATTCACACACACATACACCGTGCCATCGGCAGCTTATTTGAAATTGATTTCCCAAAGGGGTAATGAAAATTGAAAGCTTCATCAAAATAAGATGACATGAGTAGTTTCATGTTGCCAAAACCATTAAAATGAATGAGATAGTTAGGCTCCTGGCACAGGGCCACCTTGCTTAGGCTGTACTGCTATCAAAGCCCTGCTGGTTAATCAGCAGCCCTCCAAGGACAGCTGTTATTTGGTTGGCGAATGCATTTCTCTTTGGCGCATGTCCTCACGTTGTAGAATACTCGAACTGTCTTGTTGAGCAAAGCAGACACAGGGGATTATATTCCTAGGATTTGAGCAAAGACCTAGGTGATGAAACATCATCTTTCTTAAAAGCCTTACCTTGTGTACTATGAACAGCATTGAACCTCTCATATTTTGCAGTCGGCTAAGTTAGGGGGATAAAAAGATATTTGAAATGTTTAAACGTTCAGAGTGGTACACCCTTGGGAAAATGGTTTGGCGGTTCCCTAAAAACTTAAACATACACCAGCCATCTTATCCCCTACGTGTTTATCCGAGAGAAATGAAAGCCTAAGTCCATACAAAGACCCACAGCAGAATGTTCATAGCACATGGTTATAATAAACATCTCAACAACCTGTATTTCCATTCACAGGTAAATGGGTAAGCAAACTGTGGTACATCCGTGCAACGGAACACTACTCAGCAAGAGCAAGGAATGAGCTATTGATACGATGCAATAATGTGTGGAATCCCAACATAATTAGGCAGAGTGCAAGAAGCCACGCAAAAGTACTTGTCACATTTGTATGGAATTACAGAAAATGTGAACTGATCAAATGTGACAAAGCTAATCATTTGTGAGGGAGCCCAAGGGAACAGTTGATTAACTTAGTCATGGAGATAGTTTCACAGGTGTATGTGCCTATCAAAACTTACCACATTATGTACTATTAAATAGATGCTATTTATTACATTTTAAGCATAGCTCAGTAGCTGTGTACAAAACCAAAATAAAACAACTGGGGAGTGTATAGAGGAATGCAAACTATACAAGATTGGCCAGGATATCCCGGTTCTCTATGAGTTGATTAAGGAGACACTACATGGCTAACTGACATAATAGATTTTGAAAAAAAATCACGAAGTATGTTTATTTTGTGTTAGTTACACATGTTTCTCTACCACCTTAGCCTCTTCCTCTCACCTCCTGCTCATAGCACTCTTAGTGGTTAAAAAGAGTTATTATTTAACAGGAAATATTTTGGTTCATTGTTAGGGATTTCAGCTTCTAATATGTTTTTCTTCCTTTTGATTTAGTGTGGGAATTCTGATATACTATGGGGGGTAAAAAATTTTAAGAGGAAAATTTGGAGATGAAATTGGAAGTGGGTAATTAATGGAGTAGGTAGTAGTCAACAGAAATTAGCACTTGGAATGGAAAGTTCACTTCGGAAAGAAGGAAGGACACTGTTATCATGCCTACTCTTAAATTATTATTATTATGGAAATGGAATCAGAGGAATAGGAAAAGGGTTGGGGAACAGTCAGGGAGTTGGAGTTCTCTGGGTTGTCAGTGGATAGTCTTGAGATCAAGATGGGGATTTGATGGAGGGTGTGAAATCAGTACACACTTGACAAGAGGTAGGGAAATGGAAAAAAAAAAGTTTTGCTAAATAGGAAACGTATAGCAGATCTGAACTCACCTGGCATGAGTTTTTGTAGAGGCTACCCCTCCTGGTTTTGTGAAATTTTCAACAATATGGGTGACATTCAGTTAGAGGTATGATCAGCCTTCTTTCTCCCTGGAGAAAAATTTATTATATTTAGAATTAGCCAGCTGGACTGACATGATCCCAAGTTTGCTGATCACAGAGAAAGCATCTTCTGGTCACGGGCCAGTGGAACACACACCTTCTTCTCTCCATCATTCCTGCTCAGAGTGTTGACCTTGGCCGCCTCAGTGTCCTACAGCCTCTTCGCAGGCTGGACGATCAGGTGGCTCATTAGCCAGGACATCCACAGTGAACACACACGTACTGTCATCCGCCTCTGTGACCCACTTGATGGTCGAGGGGAATTGGGTCCTAGTAATCGAGCTCGTTTCTCCTTGGAGCATTCTTTCAAGGATCTTTGGGCAGGAGTGTCTTGGACTGCCGGGTGGGTGATCTGTGGACTTCTGTTGCTGGTGTTGCTGTGGACATCTTCCAGTGCTGCCTTCTTGACCCTCAAAGCCTCTGCCTTGGCCTCAGCTTCGGGAGGAGCAGGGGCATCACACAGCTAACTTTCCTTCTTTGCTTTCGGCACCATCTCCATGTAAGGGCTCAGTCTTCATTTTTTGAGGAGAAAAAAATGTGTTCTCATATTTGAAAAATATTTTGAAATCTCTTGCCAGGCAGGTAAACCATGACATTGAAAATAATTGAGTTACATTTCCTTAAAACTGCTCACAAACCCTCAAATAGCTTCCATAAGCGTATTGTGTCTCTCAAACCTGAACTTTACTGTATGTGTTAACAGACAACTTTTACAGCTAATTATAAATAAGGCTATTGTAATCATGCTCGCTAACATTTACTGCCTGCTTACAGTAAGTGTTACGCATTTACAAAAGGGCAGACACTGCTTTAGGCACTTCTGAATATATTAACTGAATGCTCATAACAACACAATTACATGCTTTACAAAGGGAAAAACTGAAACAGAAAGTTTAGACATCTGACGAATGACAAAGCTAGGACTCAGCAGTCTGGCTTCCAAGCCCAGTATCTAACCTCTGCAGTATAGTACCTCCCATATTATGTCATGTCACAGTTACATCAGACCAGCAGGACTCATGGGAGTAAGTCCCTGCCATCGGTAATAGCATCTCCAGGCCAATGCAACAGCTGAAATTGAAACTTCATTACACAGTTTTCTTTTCTCAAAGCCTACATGATACAGATCAGCAGCCTCTAGAGGTGGTAAGGGAAGAGGAGTTTAACCTTCCTCCCTTTTCCCAAACTTCCCTTTTACTCCACCTCCCTTGTCTTGCTAGCTGTGGTTTCTGACCCCTGCCCTCCAGGGCCAAAAGGGGGAAGCAGAGCTAAAGTGGCAAGAAATGTCTTGCCTAACTGGCAAAAATCTGACCTTAGTTTTCTGTAGCTATGGGTTAAAGGCTGACTATCTCTCAAAGGTACATTTGTGGTTGTTTGCAGCCCCTCCCCCATTACCAGATTTCTCACTTGTAATTCCCTAGAGGAATGCCAGTCCAACTGCTCATGTAGCTCCTTCTTCATTTTCTGGATGTCTGACATTTTACTCCTGTTGGAATCTTTGACCCATCAAGGCAGTACTCTTGAACAAATCCTGTGATGAGCATACAGCATTCTCTCCTACTGAACTGTACCTGATCCCAAGAACCATCCCACCAGCCTCTGCCCCAACCAATTCCAATGGTCCAGGCTGCCAATATGGCCACTGCTCCTTTGCTCAGCCACCCCCTTTACATTTCCCATGGGAAGGCAGGAGTGCTGGTCCACTTAGAATTATAGACTCGTGAGGACATATTTTATGAGGCTTCTTAAATCCCTCATGTCTGGATTTAAGAAAGGAGTGGGAGCTACTTACATTTGGTGAGAAGGAGTCCCAGCACATTCCTGGTCGTCACCAAAAATTCTCCTGTGATCTTCAACCCCAACTAGTTTATTTTTCAGTGAGCATTAAGAGTTGGGAACCTAGAATTATTTTTTAATTTTTTTTAACGTTTATTTACTTTTGAGACAGCACAAGCAGGGGAGGAAGAGAGAGAGAGGGAGACACAGAATCCGAATCAGGCTCCAGGCTCTGAGCTGTCAGCAGAGAGCCCAGTGCGGAACTCAAACTCACAAACCATGAGATCATGACCTGAGCCGAAGTTGGGCACTTATCTGACTGAGCCACTCATTAAAAATCTGGGATTTTTAATAAGAAAGTTCAATAAGGTCCTGGGTATAAGATTACTATGCCAAAGTCAATAGTGTTTCTACACAGTGTCAATAGCCAAATAAAAGGTAAGAAACTCATTGACAAAAGCAATAAAACTTATAAGCTATTCAGAAATAAATCTAACTTAATCTGTGTAAGATAGTTATAAAGTTAAAATATTAATGAAGAACGTAGAAGGATCTGTAAGTGAAGAATTATGCCATATTTGTGGATAAAAAGGCACAATGTCATAAAGTCAATTTCTCCAAAATTATCTGCCAATTCAATAATGTTCCAATTAAGAAAACTTAAAATATTTGTCATTTGGTGATGAATGCAAAATACATACACAAGATTAAAGAGTCAGAAACACCAAATGATTCTGAAGAAAAAAGAACTCTTGATCTGCGAGATTGTAAGACTTATTTTAAAGTTATGGTAAAGTAAAAGTGACATATTTGTGTAGGAATAGACAAATAAGGAACAGCTCAGAGAATCAAAAATAGATCCAAGCATATATGAAAACTTGTTATAAAATGTGGCATTAAAAGTCTGTTGGAAAAGGATAAATCATTAAATAAAGTGGAACAAGTGAATAAAAATAGATTCCAGCCTCTAAAATAGTAACAGATGTAAGTTCTGTGAAGATGAAAACTTGTGTTAAAAGCAAAACTTTTGGAGCAAAATATCAAGCTATCATGATACTGAGGAAAGTGGAAATATATAAGATACTAAAAACAAAAGAAAAAGATGGAAACCTGTGACTTTGTTAAAATACAAAATATCTGTCCGACAAGAGACACCATAAACAGGGGCAAGCTATGAAGTGATGAAAGATATTTGCAAGCATATTGTAAGTAAAGGCTACTTTGCAGATTACACTGAGAGCTATCATATCGTTAAGAAGAACAGGGGCCCCTGGGTGGCTCAGTTGGTTCAGTGTCCCAACTTCAGCTCAGTTCATGATCTTGCTGTCTGTGAGTTTGAGCCCCACGTCGGGCTGTGTGCTGACAGCTCAGAGCCTGGAGCCTGCTTTGGATTCAGTCTCCCTCTCTTTCTGCCCCTCCCCTCCTCACATGCACACGCTCTCTCCCTCTCTCTCAAAAATAAACATAAAATTAAAGAAGAAAACAAATATAGGAAGATACCAACCAACAAAGAATATGAACATTATAAAGACCAGAAAATTCGAGTGGCCAGTCAGCCACTCAAAGAAGTTCGATCTGTTTTAGAAGTGGTGAGAGTAAAATTCTGTTCTTTACACCTGATGCTGGAAATAACTAAAAAGTCTTAAAATACCAAGTATTGGAGAAGAAGAAGAAAAACAGGAGCTTCTACTCACTGCTAGTGGGAGGACAGAGTGATGAAAGAGAAGATTGATTTGTTTAATGTTTTTCCTTAAAAAAAAAACAAAGGCAAGGTGGGGCGCCTGGGTGGCTCAGTTGGTTAAGAGTCCCACTTCGGCTCAAGTCATGATCTCATGGTTCATGAGTTCGAGCCCCAGTGATGCTCTATGTTAACAGCTCAGAGCCTGGAGCCTGCTTCAGATTCTGTGTCTCCCTCTCTCTCTGCCCTTCCCCCACTCACACTCCCTATTTCTCTCTCAAAAATAAACATTAAAAAAATAATAAAAATTAAAAAGGCAAGTAAGATATTGTTGCCATGTATGCAGTCTAAGTGGTGCATATATGAATTTGAATCCCATCTAATTTTAAATTACTCGTTAGCTTTTTATTTTGAAATAGTTTGAGACCTTCAAACATTGTTAAAACAGGGTAAAGAATTTCTCTATACCCTTCACGCACTTTCCACAGATGTCAGCATCTTACGTAATCACAGTAGTGATCAAAACCCAGCCATTGATACATCACTATTATCAAATCTACAGACCTTATTTATATCTAAAGTTTTTAATTAAAAAAATCTTAGTATCCCATGGTTTTTGTCTTTTAAATATGTACTGGGCTTTAATTTACAGGATGGCTCAGCCAAGTTACCAGTAAGGAGAAAACATATTTTCGGGCATAAAGTCTATCTATGTACAATTACTAAAGTGATGGAAATGCTTTTTTTCTGAACATATCCAGGAGAAGTGAGGGTCAGATAATTTACAGTAAGGCTTGAAAGAACATTATGATTACATATATTTTATATCTCTAAATGCACCAACAAAGTTTGATGAGAAAAGTGGTTTTAGATAATCTTTTATTTTTTATTATGAACATTTCAGAACATACACAAGGTTACTCTTTTTTTTTTTTATGTTTTTATTTTTGAGGGAGAGCAAGACAGAGTGAGAGCAGGGGAAGGACAGAGAGAGAGAGAGAGAGACACAGAATTTGAAGCAGGCTCCAGGCTCTGAGCTGTCAGCACAGAGCCTGACGCGGGGCCCAAACTCATGAACCGCGAAATCGTGACCTGAGCCGAAGTTGGACGCTTAACCGACTGAGCCACCCAGGTGCCCCAAGGTTAAACATTCTTTTTTTTTTTTTAATTTTTTTAACGTTTATTTATTTTTGAGACAGAGAGAGGGCATGAACAGGGGAGGGTCAGAGAGAGGGAGACACAGAATCTGAAACAGGCTCCAGGCTCTGAGCTGTCAGCACAGAGCCCGACTCGGGGCTTGAACTCACAGACTGTGAAATCATGACCTGAGCTGAAGTCGGCCGCTTAACCGACTGAGCCACCCAGGTGCCCCAAACATTCTTAAAGCAACGATGGATCTTGAAAAATGCATGCTTAATTTACAAATGTACACAAGTGAGGCTTGAGCCAACAGTGATATTCAAAAAACAGCTACTTTATTCACTCTCTGGCTCCCTCAACAAATAGTTGACTATCCCTCCCTCCCTCCTCAGTGATTTTCTAAGAAGTTTTCACTATTGATGCAAAATTGTCCAGGTGCTTAATTAAGAGGGCAACTGGGATTTGGAATTTTCCTTCTTTATAGGCTTTTAGATGAGTATTAAAAACTTTACCTCTCACATGGTTTAAGTGCCTGGAAACTAGATGAAGGATTTGATGCTTTTGGAAAAACACCTCAAGGCCTCTGACTCTGTGGTCGGAGCCATGACTGAACATAGGTGAACATACCCACTGACGTCCGGTCTCTCCTGCAAGATACAGTAGGTACCCCTAGGAAGACCAGAGCGGTGTTTTGCTGCTCTGCCAGATCCTAAGAACCTCCTGAGGTGTGTGAATAAGCCAGATCCCTGGGCTCTGCCTTCGAAGTTCCGGAGAAGGAGCCTTAGAATCTGCGTTTTTTACCAGTGTCTCAGTTGAGTCTTATAAGCAGGAAAATTTGGGCAACAGGAAAGGAAGCCACATCTGCAGGCTTGCTGGCACCAGACTTGAGTTGATGAGGCAAGTTTGGCCAGTGTGTGTAAACCAGTGTTGTAATACTGGCAGAGCCCTGTCTAGAGCTGATAGGCCACCTGTATGCTGTGGGGGTTGCGGGTTGAGATGCCTGTGCAAGAGACGAAATAGTTCAGAGAGGTGGAGGAGAAGGCTGTGAAGGCCACAGAACCACCCTCCTCATCGAGGTGTCCCTGTTTCTATTCTGTGTTCACTGCTTCTGGGCTCCCTGCAATAATCCCCCCCTCTCTAGGTCTTAAGCTACGTCCCTTGCTGAATCCCCTTGCCTAGTGGGGAAGACCAGAGAAAGACATGCTTAGCTGGACAGGCTGTGTGTGCCAAAGTCAATACTGCTCTCGTTCTGTAGCTTTATTGAAAGGTGTTGTTAAAGGATCCTTCTTGTAACAACTGAGGCCAGTTACTAGCCTCCGGGGACAACGATTTGTGCCGGAAAGATGCCATAAGTTTGGAAAAATTGCTCACATCATGGGCCTTCAAATCTCAGGGTGGGGGGGGTGCGGTGGGGGAACAAAAACAGACAGGCTGAGAGGCTGTTAATTTATCAATCTGCAAATCTGGGACCTGGCCAGACTTGGTAGCTGTCAAATCAAATATGCACCCAAATTAAAAAGCTTTATCCATCTAGTAATGATTCACCAGAGAGCCATTCTAGGAGTTCAACTTATGAAAATTCATGGGGGAAGGAACCTTAAAAGGGTCCAAGCAGGCATTTCATGCTACAGTTGGGGCGGGGGGCACGGCGGGGAAGTCAACGTATCTAATTATTTTTCACATGGCTCTTATTTACAATATGCATCACAAAGTAAATTACTTTAGTAATTGAGCACATTCTGCAACTGTTGTTAAAACTTGGGGTAATAAAATCGGGAATATAATAATAATTACCGGAGTAGGACAGACACCAAGCTAATCATGCTGATCACGATTTGTTTGCTGTCTCATTAAGGACTCAGAACAACCCCTTGAGATGCTTAGTGACTTCCCCAGGTGAACTGTTTTGCAAAGTCCACAGAGTCCACCGCGATGCTTTACATCAAACCTCCCTCTTGCAAAATTTTTTGGACTTGTATCTTACTTCATTAAGGTGCTTTCCCCATATGTGTGTATCACACTGACATTGTACACCCTCAGTGCTTGGGGTCATCCTGACTCCGTAGCCACTAATGTTGCCCTTTTGGTGCTTCTTTACTGTCATGTCACCACATCAACTGGACCCCAAGATCCCTGAGGCTGAGGTTATGTCATATGAGCTCTTCCTCCTCTTCCCTGAGTTTTCCACAGTATCAGATGCTCCTTAGAAGCTTGTTAAACACATGTCGTATCAGTGGCGATAATAGTAATTATGTTCTTGTAGCTTAAAGAATGGAAAAAAATTCCTGGAGACATTGAAGAACCACCTGGCTTATTTTGAGATTAAACTGTGTTCTCAGTGAGGATATTTCGCTACCTCAAGAGCTTATGATTCAAGATTATTAGGAGAAATGAATGAACAAGTAACTGTGACGTTATGGCCCCTATGTAATGGAATATGCATTTTGTAAACTCATTTCCTTATCAGTCTTTGCTTAGTCAACCTTGCTTTGCCAGCACTTCATGGCTATGTCCATTTGCTCTGTAGAGAAGCAACAGTTTGAAAAATTAATATTGATTGAGCTGCAGTAGCCTCGCGTATAGCTATTTATCATCACTAATTACGCTTCTGACTGTGTAACTCTTTCAGAGCAATTTATAGGAACAAAATTCATTACTCACAAAAACCAGTGACAGATGTCCGGGATGGAGGGTTACAGCCAGCAGGCCTCACTAATCAGCACTTCCCTTCCTCAGCCTGCTGCTCACTTTACGCAGTGTCTCCATGGTCGTCGATAAGCATGGTTCACATAAGTCTTGAGAGAGAAATCTGGAGGCAGTCTTCAAAGAATCAGTGACAGCCCTCTACCATTCAGCTCTTGAATGTTTCAAATAAAAGATCAAGGGTAAATTTTGTCTTATTTTAGTTAGAAGAATTTCCTCCAAAGCATTTTCAATGAAATGGGTAGAATTCCTTTGGTGAATTATCAAAGTGGGCAGCTACACTCCTTGTTATATTATTAATGAGGTAGACTGTGAGATGTCTCTTATAAGAGGGCTATTAATTTCTTTTTGGAAGGTTTTATTTTGATGCCAGTGAGTTAACACAGTGTTTTAGTAGTTTCAGGTGCACAGTATAATCATTCAACAGTTCTGTACATTACCCGGTGCTCATCACAAGTGCATTTCCTAATCCCTGTCGTCTACTTCACCCCATCTCCCCATCGCTGCTCTGGTCCCCATCAGTTCTCTATAGTTAAGAGTCTAGTTCGTGGTTTGTCTCTCTTTTTTCTTCCCTCTGTACATTTATTTCTTCGATTCCACATAATGAGTGAAATCAGTATGGTCTTAACTCTTTTTCTGACCGCCTTATTTTGCTTAGCATTATACTTTCTAGTTCCATCCACGTCGTTGCAGATAGGAAGATTTCGTTCTTTTTTATAGCTGAATAACATTCCATGGTGTATATATACCGCATCTTCTTTATCCATTCATCAGTTGATAGACAAGAGTTGCTATTTAATCATTCTTAAAGTGATCTCTTTCTGTATCTTATATACTAAAAAATAATTTATCTTCCATAGAATACCAAAGCAGATTGTTTTCTCATACATTATAAACCAGTCCGTTGCCATTCCCACCCCTACTTCCGTGGAATCTACTTTGGTTGAGGTTTTGAAAAGTGATGGCTTTTATGTATACCCTGAATGTTGCCATTGTGTGTGTTCAATTTGCCACTTAATCCGTCATTTTACCTAGATTGTCTCTCCTAAATTAAGTCAACTCATTAGTCAGTGCTAATGAAGAAAGATGTCACAGGTTTGACCCAGTAGGAAGTGTGTTCTGTGTGTGTGTGTGTGTGTGTGTGTGTGTGTGATATTTTTTCAAGAATCTTGAATTTATTATATTGAAATGTATTTAAAGAAGCACAAAATATATGAAGGAAATTCAATTTTGCTCATGAGAATAGTACACATGAAAATATATCTCCATGTTACAGGCAGAAATCATACCAGTTTTTAAAATTGAGAATGGCATGGGGAAATTTGTGCAAGAACAGCTAATGCCAGAGAAAATACCTCTGTAGGAACACTAGCTAGGTCAGTGTTTCCTTAATTACTCACTGCCAACTGTCAGTCTAATTGCAAATAATAAATGAGTCTTGCACGTTGAAGGTCTCTGTATATTTCTTTATTTCATGGCCAGTCCTAGCTCTGTATGATCTGGACTCCAGAGTGGAAGCAAAAGTAGTGGATGTCTGTTAAATTCACTCCTGCTGAAAATACAGTTTTCTTTTTACTTTCCCCCCTGTGTGCCCTTAGAAAAAAGGTGTTGGGTAATAAAATGCTGAGAGGTTAACTCAGCTAAGCTCTGTGGGTATAAGCTCAATAAACAAATTTTACCATGAGCAGGAAAATATTCATCATATTATGTCACGAGTATTATAAAATAGATAAAACAGTTGGTGCACAAGGCTGTGAGCAAGTCTTCTGGAGTTAAGTTGGGCCTGCAAAATTCAAGATTATAAATAATGTTTACATGAGGCTGGGCCTGAAAGAAGTGAGATCATTACTTTATAGGATCTGTCTCCTAGTAATAGAGTTGTAGATCTTTGGGTCGTGAATCTTGGCTGACACTGGATACGTTGGGGCAATCTAAAATGGCTCATTATGCTTGTCTACACAAACGCTTTGGACAACAGTTTCTGGAATTCAGCTCCGTGGTTAGAACGAATCAGGGTCATTGTTTGACTTTTCACCCATGGTTAACTGCCCTTGAAACATGCCCATGGGCCACAGATTGCCAACTCAGGAGCCAGGTAACTACTGTTGACCCTTGAACAACAGGGAGGTTAGCCATGTCAAACACCCTGCACAGTTAAAACACTGCCTATAACTTTTGACTCCACAAAAACTTAACTATTCATAGCCTGCTGTTGGCCAGAAGCCTTACCAATAACCTACTCAATTAACACTTATTTTGTATGTTATATAGAAATACTACATTAATTATATGTATGTTATATATAAATATTACATTATATAACATAAACACATATTATAAATATATGGCCATATGTATATGTGTAAATATAAAAATATAATATATACATATAATTTTTATGTATAACATACATGTAATACATAATACACACTCGGGCAGCTCAAACCCATGTTCAAGAGTCAAGTGTAATTCCAATGAGTAAAGTGGAGCTTGGATAAGCAATAGGGTGGTGAGGGACTGTGGCAAACTCAGACCCCACTAAGGGAGCAGCTGCAGTACAAGTTACAGCCTTGTTACTGAGAGAGAATCTGGACCCAGTGTTGTTAGCTCTGACGTTACAAGAAAAGCCAGAAACCTAGGACTTTTATGTAAAAAATATTCCCATTTTTCACATAGTCAGCCAGTTCAAACATGTTAAAGGCATGTTTATGGAGGGCAAGGAGAAGACCTTTCTTTTTTTTTTTTTAATTTTTTTTTTCAACGTTTATTTATTTTTGGGACAGAGAGAGACAGAGCATGAATGGGGGAGGGGCACAGAGAGAGGGAGACACAGAATCGGAAACAGGCTCCAGGCTCTGAGCCATCAGCCCAGAGCCCGACGCGGGGCTCGAACTCACGGACTGCGAGATCGTGACCTGGCTGAAGTCGGACGCTTAACCGACTGCGCCACTCAGGCGCCCCTTTTTTTTTTTTTAATTTTTTTTAAGGAGAAGACATTCTTGATAAGAGCTGGCTTTTGGCTCTGAGGCTAGTGGGTGTGCAAATTAATAACTTTACATTAAGAGTCCAAGTAGCAAGAGCTGTAGGTACATCAGTAGAAACCTGTCATCACTCCTGAGAAAGCACCTCTACCAACCTCACGACTTTCTGCCCTTGGATCATGTAGTACGTGAATGGTGGTCCCCACAATGATACTTGAATATTCTTTTTTTTTTTAATTTATTTTAAACTTTGCATGAACGGGGGAGGGTCAGAGAGAGGGAGACACAGAATCTGAAACAGGCTCCAGGCTCTGAGCTGTCAGCACAGACCCCAACGCAGGGCTCGAACTCACAGACCGTGAGATCATGACCTGAGCCGAGGTTGGACGCCCAACCAACTGAGTCACCCAGGCGCCCCAATACTTGAATGTTCTATCTCCCCAAACATGTGAGTGTGATCTTACTTTGAAAAAGGGTCTTTGCAAATATAATTTAGGTAGGGACCCTAAGGTGATTACTCTGGATTATCCATGTGGGCCCCAAATCCAGTGACAAGTGTCCTTTAAGAACACATGCAGAGGATGTGAGTGGAGAAGAGAGGACCAGGGAAGACAAGGGCAGAGATTGGAGTTATATGGGCAGAAGCCATGGAACACCTGAAGCCACTAGAAGCTGGAACAGGCAATGAACCGCATCTGCCCTAGAGCCCTCAGAGGAAACCTGGTCCCGTTGACACCTTGACTTCGTACTTCTAGCCTCCAGAACTCTGAGAATTACTTTCTGCTGTTTTAAGCCACCAAGTGTGTGGTAATTCCTTATGGCAGTCATAGGAAACTAACAGAGGTCAGTCACCTCATCTTTGTAAACAGGGCATCATAGCATCACCTTCACCATCTGATATTTGATGGTGACTCTGAGGATGATGGATTTATCAAGAATTTGTGCCAAAAATGAAAATCAACTCCTCCAGTTATACTCTAGTTGTCATGACCTCAAAACTAAACTGAAATGCTCATATCACCCACAGAGAAAATGAAACTTCAGAGAAAAATACCATTCAAGAGAGAGCTACACTGAGAACCATGTACATTTGGGCCACTCACTGTGCCTAAGAAGTCAGTACGGCATTGAGTATAATCACATATTCTGACTGGTATTTGTTCTTGCCTCCGTTGCTGTGGATTGAATGTGAGAGCTGTAACCAAGACATCCTCATGGATCTGAAGGCTGTGGAGGCAGCAGTCATTTTATAAAGTCTAGACACTTATCTAAATGAGAGTTTAAAAACCAAAGCTGACATAGCAAATTACACAAGGGAAAACTCCATTAGAGGCCACAGAGCATTAGGATCATTCAACTCATTTATCATCCTTTGTTAAGTAAGCATGTTGAATCCCCTATGCTGCCCCCAACGTGGTTTCCTCTAAAGCCCACTAGAGAAATTGGGTATATTGAGCTTCTCCAGCAGAAAAAAGGGCAAGACTATCAAACAGGTACATGTGACCTATTTCAGGAGTGCATCTCTTCCTATATGCCTGATTTGTGATGCACATCCTTAGAAACCTTATGGAACCAGAATCTGATTCTCCTTTAAATTTGTATGGTCCTTTGTACCTTTTTTAAGGCTTTATTTTGTTCATTCAAGATCTGTTGTGAGCGCCTGGGTGCCTCAATCGTTAAGCATCTGACTTTGGCTCAGGTCATGATCTAAGGGTTCATGAGTTCGAGTCCCTGCATTGGGTGACCATGAGCCCTGCTTCTCTCTCTCTCTCTCTCTCTCTCTGTTTCTCTGCTCCTTGCGGGATTATCTCTCTGTCCCTTGCTCTCTCTCTCTCTAAGAAAGAGAAAGAAAGAAAGAAAGAAAGAAAGAAAGAAAGAAAGAAAGAAAGAAAGAAAGAAAGAAAGAAAGAAGGAAGGAAGGAAGGAAGGAAGGAAGGAAGGAAGGAAGGAAGGAAGGAAGGAAGGAAGAAAGAAAGAAGGAAAGAAAGAAAAAAAAGAAAGAAAAAAGAAAAGAAAGAGAAAGAAAATCTGTCATGCACTTACCTTTGTCCATTAGAGGTCTATATCTTCTCTCAAGGACTTTACCATCTAATTGGAGAGACAGACATGGAACAGTCACAGAGCCAAGAGGGTGAGAGTCGAAATAAAGATGTATCCACAATACTATGGAAGTAAAGCAGACAGTGACACACTGACCTGGACATAGTGTCTTAGTGGAGTTGTCCCTGGAGCCTGGTCTTAAAATCATCTGTAAATGTGAGGCAGCTCAGAGTGTTATGTACAAAGGTACAGAGACATGGTAATGGGGGGTGGGGGGCACATGGCATGTTTGGTAACTGATAGGAAATTCAAGATGGCTGTAGAGGCAGGTTCAGGGGGCCGGAAGGAAAAGCAGGTGGTTGCCTCTCTCATCGTGATTTCTGCTTCCTTCTCCTCCATCCTATTCCTGATTTGGATGAGACCTTCATTATCCCCTGCATGGACCTCCACATGAACCTCACCAAGCCTCAAGTGTTAATCTCCACAGTGCCACCAGGGTCACCACAATTAAACAGCAGTCAGAGCATATGGCTACAGTTGAAAACCCCGTGGTCCATTTCTAGTGCCCCTAAGATCAAGGCCCAATTTCACATGTCCCTGCCTACCCCTGTAGGCTTGTATTAATCTTCAGGACTGCTGTAATGAAGTACCACAGCCTGGATGACTCAAATAGCAGAAGTTTATTTTCTTAAAGTTAGGGAGGCTAGAAGTCCAAGATCAAGGTGTCCACAACATTTGTTTCTTCTGAGGCCTTCAGGGAAAGATCTGTTCCAGGCCTCTCTCCTTGGTTTGTATGTAGCTGCCTTCTCCTTGGGTCCTAATCTTTTCTTATAATGACAACAATCATGTTGGATGAGGGCTTACCCTTTCTCATTTTAACTTAATTACCTCTTCAAATATCCTAACTCTAAATACAGGGACATTTTGAGGTACTAAGGATTGGGACTTCAATATAAACATGTTTAGGTGGGTATAATTTGGCCCATAACAGAGGTCATCTCCTGTCATTGCCCACACTCCATACCATGCATTATGTCTTTGCCTGGACTTTTTTCTCTGCCTGGAATGCCCTGACCACATTTTTCTTGAGAGCCAAGGGAGTGTAATGGTTAACAGCATTGATCCCAAAACCCCAAAATCCGGTTTGGGATCCTGGCTCTGCCATTTCCATTATTGTGTGACTTTGAACTTCTCACTTAACCTACCTAATCTCAGTTTTCTCATTTGTACAGTGGGAACCATATCTCTTACCAAAAATTATAAAGATAAAATTAGTCAATATGTGTAGAGCACTTAGAACAGTGCCCAGTATAAATGCTGTTTAAGAGTTCTCTGTTATAATTATTGTGCCCTGGTGGAGTCCTGTTCCGCATAGAAGGCTTGGGTCAAGAGCCACCTCTTTTGAGAACACTTCTCTGACCTCACATCATGTTTCATGTTCCCACAGGAAATTGATGCCAGTTAATATGTATATATTTGAGTATCAGTTGCCTTTCCCACTATTCTGTGACTCTATAAGGCCAGAGACCTCTCTTCTTAGACCTCAGAGGCCCAGTCTCTAGAGTCAAACAGCCAGGGCCCACACCCAGCACCAAGAAGTACTAGCTATATGCCTTCAGCAGTTGTATCTAAGCACTCCTAGATTTCATCATCTGTAGAATGACATAATAATGATGGCTACCTCATTGGGATATTGTGAAGATTACAGTGTATTAGACATGTAAAGTGTATATCTGCTATGGAGTTAAGGACTAATGATGATTAGCTGTTACCTATTTTTATAAGCTTTGTATGTACATCCAGCATCTGGCACTCTACATCTAGCACTTAAAAGGTGTACAATAATGTTTAGTTCGAATGTGATTGAAGAGACTTGAATAGAATAGAGACAGATTGAACGCCAATAGCTTAGGCCTAGAAGTGGTCCAAGAATAAAAATGATGAGGGCCAGAACCAAGGCAACTGAAACAGGATGGAGAGAGAGGAGAAACTGTAGGGAAGTTTCCAGGCTTGAATGTAGTGAGTGGATAGAGAGAATGAAAGAAGGGGGAGTCACAGTGACCAGGTGAGTGGTAGTGTCATTGCCAAGACAGGAAACATGGGAGGGGAAAGATAAACACATCATTTTCAGTTGTCATGGTTTGCAGTCCAATGAGGTGGCAAAGTATAGATGTCTGCTGGGGACTAAGGTCTGTATATGGAAAACAAGACCATGCTTTTATAGAAATAATGGTCCTGGAGCCATCGGAAGATTCTCTTCAGGTGAAGAGCCAAGGACAAGAAGCACAGTGAAGCCCATGGCTTTCTGCTCTTTCCATCACACCTGTTGGTATCCTCTCCATTGTGAGTCTAGAACCTCTTCATACACAAAGTCCAGGATCCTCTACCGTACATTAGCCCAGACAGATGTAAAAAATCCTATTTTTCTTCCTGTCTTCACCTATTTCTCATCCTTCCCATCCGTGCCTCCTAGGATTGAATCCCTGCCAAAATACTAACTTGGGAAGCCCAGGAGACACATGACCTAAAATTGCCTATTAGGGAAATACCAACTTTACTTGTGTGGGTATTACATTGGAAAAATTAAAATAAGTTTCTTTCTTAGGTGTCCTTTATCTGTTTTCTTTTTAAGAAGCATGATATAAAATCTATTTCTAATCATCTAATTTCAGGGAAACCATGTGAACAAAGTTCTTTACAATGGGAAGAATAGAGAAGTGTCCAAGGATGGTGAACCATAACATTCTTGGTTTTACTTTAGTAAAAAAAAACAAAAACAGAAAAGCAACAAAAAAACACACCACATTGTATAAGATATAACCTTAAAATGAAATTCCATGTACAAAAGTTGAGAATCCACAAGCAGGGTTTGATTTTTGTTTTGTTTTTGTTTTTCCTTGTTTTGTTTTTTGCTTCCTGTTCATAAACTATTCCAGTCTGATCCCTCCTCATTGACAAGATTTTCCCCTAGGACATGCCTCCCTAGTGCTGCTTCTCATGAGGGGCAAGGGGAAGCTGACAAAGGCTGAGATCACCCCAGTGTCTTTTCTTTCCCTCCAATGTCTTTTTCAAAATCAGTATTCCATTATTGTATTGTTATAATTGCAACACATACTTCTCAGAAAACACAGCAAGAAAATAGTATAAAATTTCTTAAAAATTTTTTTTAAATGTTTATTTATTTTTGAGAGAGAGAGAGAGAGAGAGAGATGGAGTGTGAGCCAGGGAGGGGCACAGAGAGAGAGAGGGAGACACAGAATCCAAAGCAGCCTCCAGGATCTGAGCTGTCAGCACAGAGCATGACATGGGGCTTGAATGCACAAACCGTGAGATCATGACCTGACCTGATGTCAGACATTTAACTGACTGAGCCACCCAGGTGCCCCAGTATAAAATTTCTTGATATCCATAACCACATACACCCAGAGATAACCAGTATTAACACTTTGGTGTATAGCCTTTATATTCCTTATGGGTATAGACTGAGATACTAGAAATCTAGATCTGAATGAAAGATGATAGCTATAGATGTGTTTATAGATACACTCGGGTTTATAAGTACAGATATAGCTGTGTTTCTAGATAGAGCTATCTGATGGCAGGGCTCCCACGTAGAGCTGCAGCGGTTGCTCAAGATGGTGGCACTTGATTAGATGGAGAGGCATGTTTTGATTCATAATATGCCTTTTTCATTCAAATTAAGACATACCTTGTTTAATCCAAGATCCTTTTCATCTGCAAGGTTTAGATTGGGTTATTCCCTCCTGGCCCCTTTCCAGCTCTGCTTGGCACAGTTATGGTTCTTCTTCAGCTGCAGCCTCTCCTGGGAACCCAGCTCTTCTGTGGGTAACTGGACCCAGGGAGTCCTCAGATTTTCCTACCGCAGAGAGCTGGCTGCTCATGTTAGGTCTTGGTTGAAATGAGTAGGCCTGCTGATTTCAAGTCATTATATTCAGCCAGCAGCTATAGCTTCCCTTTATGTTCTGAGACTTAGAAATGACCCCTGCTTATATTTCCCAATAGCGAAAATTCTTTCTAAAAGTGGGACTGGATGGGGTCTTTGATGACCAAAACAAGAAATTGTACGTAACATTTTGTCTTTAAAGCTAAGGGCTTTGCAACCGTGGAAACTACTCTATAAGTAGACATGGTCATTTTTCTCAGTTTAAAGATGTGTAAACCAAAATCTAAAATTTGAGTCAGCCCTTAGACTGCCTGGTGATTAGCCTGAATCACGCTACGTTGGTTCTGTCTATGAGAGTTTCTCCCGAGGGGTTTAGCAAACACCCAAGGTGTATATCCTAAGTATTGAACTCCTCTTTCCCGATGTTTTCAGTTCTTTCTGGCCAAGGAAAGAACTGCTTCACATGATTCGTATCAACAGATAAGCAGGAGGATGTTAGTCAAGGTAGGTAGGTCCACTGCTGAGCAATCGTGTGTCCATCCTAACACCTGGTAGCACGGATCGAGTAAACTTAGAATTACATGCATCTCCTGGGGATGCTCATGGTTTAGAAATTTGACTTAGTTTGAGAATATTTTGAACCTTATAAAATAGTGTGAAGCTGTGTCTTATGGCTGGGGTAATCCAGCCATAAGCCAGATTCAGCATGCTGAATGCCGAGCTTGGCAGTGGGCTGGCTGAGACTTTACCTACAGACTAGTTGCACTTGGAGCATTGTTGCCCCAAAGACCATTCTTATAGGAAAGACTTAGTGATGACACTGAGAAACTCCTGATGAGGCCCATTTATAAATACAACTTACTGTTCTCAAAATTGATGGGTTTGGAGTGAAGGGCTTCCTGTATCTAGAGATAGTTTTCTTTTGTTGAGGGTCTTCTGAAGTTCCATTTTTATTAGCTTCCTTGAGTTTACTCTCCCTGCCTATCAGTTTACTATTGACAGACTTCAAATTGTTCCTGGCTGTCTCATGTGTAGGTAAATGTGGACCTTGTTCCCTTAAATCCCAGTTTGATAACGACTAACAGGAAATTTAAAAAATTTCAAAGTATAAATCTTGGGTACATTCACAATGCAGATTCCAAAATACAAAATGGAATAGAGTATTCAAGAAGTTTGCACATTTGTATGTCATCATAGATTTTATCATGTCCCCACATTTGATAATATTGAGTGCTTGGAGGAGGTCCTAGATGCAGCTGTGAGATCCAGTTATGAGAATAGATGTTGGGACATAGTTTCTTAAGAAGTGGTATTAAAGAAATTGTAGAAATTTGGATTCTATCTGACACTTGAAAACTCATTTCTCCCCATATTAGAATCCCAGGGAACTTCTTAGAGAAACAAAGATGGATAAACTCTGTTCAGGGAGGGACCTCCCTTCTACTGCTGTTAAATATAAGGAGGTGGTGGGTGGTGAGGAGGTAGATACTTCACTAAAAGGAGCCCTTGAGTTTTAGGGTTGTCCTACACGATGGTCTTGATTTTCCCCATGAGCAAAGAGGGGTCTTCCCCATTGAAAAGAGGAGTGAAAAATCTCATCCCCAGAATGGGAGAGGGATCAGAAAAATTTTTTCAAAGAACACAGAGGACCCCAAAGACCAAGTGAGTTTGGAGATTCTGAATGTATTAGGGCAGCAATGGGCAGCTGAGTGACAGATAAAAATAGGACACAGCAGATAATTTGGTTGATCCAAGTTTGGGAATTGGAGAGTCAGGTGTAGCAGAAAAACAGTGGTGGAAGTGATGTGTTTTGTGTCTAGTTTGGGGAAGGAAGGAAGCGAAGACATGAGTAGGGCTGATAAACGGGGAGAGAAAGGAACATAGAAAAGCTGGTGTGTTTAAAGCAAGGAGATGAGGTTGAATAAAAAGCATATTTGGATATGGGAGAAAAAGAGAAGGAAGTTGGCCAATAATTAATAAATTAGAGTTTACGATATCAGGGGATATAACAGTCCAGGTGGTAAGACCCAGGGTACATTTATCAGTAGGAATAGGTGATTGAGATAAAAAACATGTGAAGTGGTAAAGAATGAATCTTGAGGCTACTTCCTGGAAAGAGTGGATCAGCAGGATTGAAGATATCTGTGACTATGGAGGTGCTTTTCTTTTTTCCTAGTAATATTGTGTCATGGTTTTCTTGTGGACCCTCTTGTTATCAGTCACTTCCAATACTTGTGGACCAAGGAAGCAAATAAAATGGAGAACCAGCGAGATAGAATAAATATAAAAATGATCACTGGATGGGGCACCTGGGTGACTCAGTTGCTTGAGTATCCGACTTCAGCTCAGGTCATGATCTCATGGTCCATGGGTCTGAGCCCCATGTCAGGTTCTGTGCTGACATCTCAGAGCCTCAAGTCTGCTTCAGATTCTGTCTCCCTCTCTTTCTGAGCCTCCCCTGGTCATGTTCTGTCTCTTTTTCTCTGTCTCTCTCAAAAATAAAAAAAAAATAAAAAAAAAAAAAGATCGCTGGATGTAAGAAGTAACCAAATGACATGGATCAGGTAGTTCAGGGATCTGAGTTTCTTCCTCATTTATGGGGCTGTGTACATTTCTCATCGGCTCTGCTCGATTATAGGTTCCTAAAAGGAGGTCTGCCCTGGCCATCTGTGCATCCTCCCCCTGTTCTTAGCACACAGAGCAGTTCGATAAGTTTGTGGAATTAATGGTTTGCAAATGGTTCCAGTAAATCTTTAGATGTTTGCATACTGCTTTTACAGATGATTATAGTAATGCTCAAACCCTCACATAATGCTTTCTATATGTGCAGCTTTGGCCTGCTTGCATTAAGTTGGAGGGTTTGGGATGGCCAAGAGGGTAAGTCTGGATGCCACGGTGGAAGGAGGGTGGGGGAATGCATCCCTTGAAGACAGGGACAAAATTTCCTATAGCTTTTAGACTCTGCCTCCCCAAAAGCACCCTGTACTTAATAAATGCCAGTGAATCCCAGATTAGAAAAATGACTCCCCAGCTTAAAAAAATCTACACCTAACCAGCTAGACGTTGAGCAGCAGCAGGTATCAGTATTCCCAGGAGCACAAGCCCATCCAACCACCCTCAGTGTTCACACACACTCAAGATTATACAATGCTTTTTGGCCTGCAGATTAACATATCACTTTTTTTTTTTCAATGAGGGCAAATACTTGGATAGTTTTGTAAAAAAAAAAGAATAAATAAAATCCCGGTTGGGAGGCATTGACCGTGTTGTAGGATAATATGTTCTGAATGCTGGTTGATTTCATGGCCAGAAATGAGTAGTAGTGTGGTTTTGGTCCCATTCTACTGACTGTTCTTGGCCAGTTTCTGAAATCGTTCGAGGTTTGGGAATGCTTCATTTCATTGAAGGGACATTGTGACAAAAAGGCAGAATTCTTGTAAACACTGGAGGGATAGGCCTGGGCTGGGCCAGGCCAGGCTATCTTTCCTTTGGACAAGCTCTATGTTTAGAACTAGGGAAACAGAGATCCAGGGTAGCAGTGAGCCCTGAAGCAGTGTGTCAAGATCTATGGTTTGACAATACATATTTTTTGGTGACCATGTGGGGATTAAATTAACATATTTAAAGTTCAAAAGGGAATAGAAATTCATTACTCGAATGGGAGAGGTCATTTTTTTCCTGGATGGCTCCCAAACAGAAAATTGAGAACAGGATTTGGTGCAGGAAAAACCCAAAGGGATTGGTTTTTTTTTTTTTTCTTTCTTTCTTCAAAGAAGCCAGCAGATGTTTTCATTCTTTTTAGAGCCAACTCTCGGTTAATCAGCATTTGGATTTTCAGTTATTCAGTTTTGCTTTTCTTTCTCTTGTCATCAGACCTGAAATGAGCCTCTCCTAGTCCATATTAGAGAGATTGTACTGTTTGTTAGAGTATCTGCTAGCAGTTGGATAAAGCAAAAAGACAGGTAAGGATAGTAAGGTTTAGTTTTCAATTTATTGGCATTTTGCTTTTCTTTATTCTTCCCATTTCCCCTCTTTCCTATTAGACTCTTCATGGCAGCATGTGGGCAGGTCCCTAGAGCCCCATGACTCTCCCAGTCCTTTCTCCAAGACTGCTGTCCTTCACGCACACGTCACAGCCACACCCCCTGCACGTGGTGGCACAACAGGACAGTTAAGAACCGAGGTCAGGTCGCAGAATTTGAAAATGCTGAATAACCCTGCAGTAAGTAACCCTTGGAGGCTTCATTTACGGAAGTACTTTCTTTTTTTTCCCAATTTAACTTCTTTAAATGTGGCATCAGAGATGGCGTTTTCCCCCTTCATTTGTAGTGCTAGGTCAACAGGGTTCCAGGATCATGAGCTACTGGGATAGATCAATCTTGTAATCTATACCTCCCTTCCAAGAGAGAAGGAAGGAATGCGGAGCACTGTGTGAAGCCCTTTTACATCATTATTTCATTTAATTTTCTCAAATTATGCTGGGCTATCACTAGCTCCATTATACAGACCAAGAAATTGAAGTTTAGAAAGATTAACGAGCCCAACTAGGCTAGGAAGTACAATCAGCCACCATTCAAATTCATATTGACCTGACACCAAAGTTTTCTTTGTACCCCACCTTTGCCTCATACTTCAAGAGAGGACATATAATGATATTAAATACAATCCATCCTATGTTATTTGTGAGTATGTTATCCTTTTATCAATGACTGTGGAGTTTAGGAGTCATCTACGAGCTCATTTAGGGTTCTTGACTAGCGATGTCATTGGTTATCAAGTCAAAAGGAAACCTGGAATAAATACAGAAGAGTGCAATGTGTCTGAGTATGTTTGGGTGCCTGAGCAGTGTGGATATTACGCTACGTCTAAGAGTGGAAGACCACCGCTGATGTTGATGTCTAGATCATAGATATTTAGGAGCAGGATATAAATGACTGAGCCCAAGGACACAGATTTTGAAGGTAACAACTATAATGATTTCATGAAAAGTTAGAGATGGAAGGGATGTTAAAAACCAGCTAGTTGGTGGGGCGCCTTGGAGGCTCATTTGGTTAACGGTCCGGCTCTGGATCTCAGCTCAGGTCTTGATCTCGAGGTTCGTGAGATCAAGCCCCACATTGGGCTCTGTACTGACAGTGTGGAGCCTGCTTGGGATTCTCTCTCCTCCTGTCTCTCTTCCCTTCGGCTGCTCTCTCTCTTCTTCTTCTTCTCTCTCTCTCTCTCTCTCTCTCTCTCTCAAAATAAACATCTTTTTAAAAAGCATATTAAAAAAAATTCCTGATTTTTTGTTATTGATCCTATCATTAGGCCAGTGAAGAAATGGAAGGCCAGAGATGTTGTGACTTGTGATGTCTATCAAAACACCTTCTGAATAATTAAGAGTTAAGTTGAATGAGGAAGCTGAAGACAAAGGTTAGATGAACTGCCTGTAACTACAAAGCTAAGCCTGTTCATCCTGAACTAGAACTCCTAGTAGTCTTGTGCATTGATTCCTTCATTTGCCTCTTAACTTGTTTCAGATACTACCTGTTTGATTCTTACCCTTCATCCTGCACTCTGATAAACAAGTTTTTCAGAAATTATCTCTTTGAATCATTACCACAACTCTTTGAAGCAGGCAACATTTTATTATCATTTCACACCGGAGGAATTCATTTCTTAAAGAGATTGGGTAACTTGCCCAGGATCAAACCAGATGATGAGGTCAGGGGCAAAGCCGGGTGCATTGACCCTATTCAGAGCTCTTAGCTTTTGGAATATTCCAGAAAGAGATGCAGGGAAGCTGCTATTACACAGTCTTTTTCCAGAGGGATTGAGACCTAGTGGTGTCACTGAGCTCCTCTAGATCGCACAGAAAGTGAGAAGGCCCAAAGTACGTGCAGGGTCTCACAGTCCTCCATTCAGTCCATTTCTTCATGCTGTTAAAGGAACACATGTTTTATATCAAGACCTTAAAGGTGTAACTCAAGTATAGTAACCTCCTACTGACCACCTCTGCTTTCATGCCTCATGAAACTGGAAATCCCAGTCATCCGTTCAGTAAGGGCCCTCTGGGAGATCCAGCTACACACCACAATGGCGACACATAGAACTTTTTCTGAAAGCTTTGAGGAGAACTCGTTACAGCCATCAGTAAACATCTCGGTTCTCCCCTGAGGACTTTCTCTTGCCTCTTGCTGCTGCTTTTCCTTTCTTTTTCATTCCTCACATCATCTCTACAAGTTCCTTGCACTGGAGCAGTTCAGCTCTAGCCCTCCGCCCTCATACCCAGCATGGCAACATGGAGGCCTGCTAATGAGGTAAATGGTGCTAAGCCTGTCTCTTGCAGGGCATGGCTCCTGCCACACAGAAGCCTTACTTGGTCGAATCCACAATTGCTGCAACAAAAACCATCCACGTGCCATCCCGTTTTTACTTCCCCTCCCTCTTCATGTTTTTCTCAGAGGGTAGGGAAGGGGTTTAAGGAAATGATTCTGGACAAGGAGTGTTTATGGACTCCCTTTCGCTACCTTACACCATCCCTGCACACACACACACACACACACGCACACACACACACACACACACACACACACACACCTTTCTTTATCTCCAGGAGTATCTAGCCTTCGGAGAAATAGGAAAGAATTTCTCCACTGAAACATTTGTTTGAAAGTTACCAGGGGTGCCTGGGTGGCTCGTCGGTTAAGTGTCAGACTTCAGCTCAGGTCATGATCTCACAGTTCATGGGTTCGAGCCCCATGTCGGGCTCTGTGCTGACTGCTTCAGATTCTGTGTCTCCCTCTCTCTGCCCCTCCCCACTCACTCTCTGTCTCTCTCTCACTCTCAAAAATAAATAAAACATTAAAAAAAAAAGTTACCTGAACACAAATAAATAAAACTAACTTTTAACTAACTTTTAATGTTAAAAACGAAGGGACAAAACAAAAAAAACTTTGTGCCAAAGTTGAAAACTTCTCCCTTACACAACTCCTAGAACAAAAAGGAAATCAAATCAGAAACTGAAGAATGCTTAAGAAATGCTGATAATAAAGCACGGCCTAGCAGAATCTGTGGAGTAGAGATAAAGCAATTCTGAAAGGAAAGTCTGTATTTGTGTTAATGGCAAGGAGTTAAGTACTTAATTCTACAAATTAGAAAATGAACTACAAAGGGAACCCAAGAAGAGAGTAAAAAAAAAAAAATCAACTATAAAACCAATAAATCAATTCAAGAATAGAGACTTGGTGAAACGGGCTAATCATATCAAGTGAAAAGTAAAGCAGGAACACCTGGGTGGCTTAGCTGGTTCAGTGTCCAACTCTTGATTTTGGCTCAAGTTGCGATCTCAGTGGCAGTCATGGGATTGAGCCCTGTGTAGGGCTCTGTGCTGACAGTGTGGAGCCTGCTTGGGATTCTCCCTCTCTCTCTCTCCCCCTCCCCCATCATGTATGCATGCTTGCTCTCTCTTTCCAAAAAAATAAGCATTTAAAAAAACAACAAAGCAAAAAATACCCTCAAAGGAAAAAAGAACGGGGAAATACTCAGAACTACAAAGGAAATATAAATAATGTTAAACTCTACACAAGTAAAATAAAAAATCTGGATGAAATGTGTGATTTTCCAGAACTGAGTACATAAGAAAGAGGAAGAAAAAAATCAAACATTTAAATTTCCAAAGACTAAAGGAGGGAACGTGTCAAAGAGCCATTTCCTAAAAACATCTGTTTATTTGTATGAACATTTCTTTTTTCTGTTCAGTTGAGTTTAAATAACATTAGAGGTTCTCTGTTCCACAGTGGTTTGGTAAAATTCAACTAGGAAAACTTATGTGGGCCTGATGATTTTTAGGGAGTAATTCTGTGATAAAATGGCATTACAAATCAGTGGGGAGAAATGGAGACTAGAGACTATTTGAGTAGTGGCATTGAGACAACTTGGAAAAAAATCAGTGCTTTATTATATCTAAATATATGAGAGATCAAAGACTTAATATTAAAAATATAAGAATATTAAAATAATATATGGAAGAAAGACTCTATAATCTCAGAGTATGAAATGTTTCCCTGAGTAAGACACAAAGCCCCAGAAACTCTTTTTTAAAATTAAAAAATTAGAATATATAAAAGTCAAAATTTCCATATAAAAATAAGCCATAAATAAGACAAATAGAAAAATTAAGTGTGTGAAAATATTTATAAGATGCATAAAACACAAATGACGAATTTTCTTAATACTGAAATCCTAGAAATCCATATTTTAAAAATGCCCGGGGCGCCTGGATGGCTCAGTGGGTTAGGGTCATGATCTCACTGTTTGTGAGTTTGAGCCCCACATCGAGCTCTGTGCTGACAGCTCAGAGCCTTGAGCCTGCTTCAGATTCTGCATCTCCCTCTCTCTCTGCCTCACCCCCACTTGTGCTCTGCCTCTCTCTCTCTCAAAAAGAAATAAAATGTAATAAATAAATAAATAAATAAATAAATAAATAAATAAATAAAATGCCCTTAGAAAACTAAGGACCTGTCCTAAATGAGAAAATCCAAGTGGCTCTCAAACATGAAGTGATTCTCAATCCCATGAGAGGAATGTAAATATAAATTATTGTTTGCTGTTTTCTTATTTATTTAGAGCATGCATGAGTAGGGGAGAGGGGCAGAGGGAGAAAGAGAGAGAGAAAGAGAGAGAGAGAATCTCAAGCAGGCTCCATGCTCACATGGAGCCTAACATGGGACTCTAACTACAACCCTGGGAGCATGACCCAAGCCAAATCAAGAGTTGGACACTCAACCGACTGAGCCACCAAGGTCCTCGTTTGCTGCTTTCTACCTATCAGACTGGCTTAATAACACATATGTTACTGAATGGAGAAGTAAGTGTTCTGCCTTACATTTATTTCCAAGTGAAATATAAATGAATGGAATCTCTTTGTGTGGCAATTCATTAGTAACCAGCAAAAATTTAAATGATCTTTTAACCCAGCCTGCCACTTCTAGATTATATTCACACTTGTGTCAAATTGATACTAACAGCCAATTGTAATGGGACCATCTTGAGGACAGCCTAGATAGCCATCATAAGGAATTTGTTAGATAAAACATGGATTATCCAATTATGGAATACCATGTAACATTAAAAAAGAATGAAGCAGCTCTGTCCAGAGTATAATGGATAAGCCCTAAAGTATATTGTATGAAAAACAGAGTGGAATAGGATGCAAAACATACTACACTTTTGTAGGGTTTTTTTTTAAGCCCACAAATAAAAAGCTAGCACATTGACACAGCATGGCTCGTGGAGTGAAATCACAAAGCAACTTGGTTTTGGGTCCCCGTTAAAATGTATTCAGTGGGGAAGGTCTCTTGCCTCTGGGTGAAAATTCAGTTCCATGATTTTCTTTTTTTTTTTTCTTTTTAAAGTTTATTTATTTTGAGAGAGTGTGTGTGTGCGAAAGAGAGCAGGTAAGGAACAGAGAGAGAAGGAGAGAGAGAATCCAAGCAGGCTCTATGCTGTCCATTCAGAGCCCAGTGTGGGGCTCGATCCCATGGACCACGAAATCATGACCTGAGCCAAAATCAAGAGTTGGCACTTAACTGACTGAACCACGTAGGCACCCCAGTTCCGTGAATTTTCTGATCACTTGTGAATGATACAAAGTTTTGGATCACCTTAGATCACGAGCTCAAAGTACATAATCAAAATGCCCACTCAGCATTCCGGTTGCATCCCTTCTCCTAAATGAGGCTAGCCCTCTCTAGCTCAGTTGTGCTTCTCCTTGTTCCTTGTTGTTTCTGACCATTCCAGGGTGAGATGAGAGAGGTTTGGAGAACATGAGAATAAGAATTGGACTCTCTTGTCCTAAGATGGCTGTACGCTCTCTAGGCCCAGGTGTTTGAAACCTCATTACTAAGGGATAGTGTGACCCACTTGTCCAGGTTACCTAGACCTTCCCAGTTTTAATATGAAAGTCCATGTCTCTGAAATTCCCTCAATCCACGTCACTTGGGATAGTTGGTCACCCTACTCAGGGGACGCTGTTGTGGCCTTTTTGTGGCATCCCTCCTAGGAATGGACATATATCACCTGCATTCCCTTGATGTGTGTGGTGCACTGTCCATAGGGGCATTTCTTGCTCTTCCTCCCGGGAAGCTTGCAGTCCACCTCTAGCTTCCAATTGCTGACGTCTCTTGTCCCTCTAGCCAGATGATTGTGCATGAGTTCACACACGCTCACTGTCCGTCTCCACCCCTCTACCCCTCCTTGTCTCTGTCTCATATGTGGCCCACATCTGGTACATGAGGATCAACTCACATATTCTTTGTCTTGACAAACTCTTGAGTTTGCAGACCTGAGTCACGTGACCCACACTCCTATGGCTCCACCTACAGTAGCCAGCCCATCTGTCCTCACTGGTTCTTCACTGAAGATGAGTTGCTGATACTGTTGTTAGTGTCCGTCATTTGCCGGGGCCATATGTCAAACTCTCAAAGTAGTTCCATGGAAGATTCTCTCAAGGCCTGAGTGGGTGAAAAATGGGACACACTGCCCTACTCTCTCCAAAGACATTAATCTTCACAGTTACAGATATATCTCACTGTCCTTTTTTTTTTTTACCAGCACCCCACCATTTTATATCCTCAACATGGGTATGAAATTTAAGGGTCATGAAACTGGATTCTCACTATTTCCTTTGAAGACATATTTTGGTATGGCACTCACCTTGGTATTTGGCAATGTAATATCTATCATCTTAGGGTCTTGGCTGGAAGTACCATACTTACTATATGAGGCGAGCCTCAAATCAACAGGGAGGAATGGATTGATAAATTGTGTCTTAGCAACAGGTCAGCCATTTGGAGAAACACCAAGTGCGGTCTCTCGCTCGCTCCTAAACCAAATCAGTTTCAAATAGATTAGAACTTTGAATGAAAAAAAAAGAAAGAAATCATAATAGATGCAAATACAACTGAACATGGAAAAGCTCCATAAGTACCATACAAGTAGAAAAGGAGAAGTTAGATAATTAATTAGATAAAAATTGAAACTTGCAAAATTTCCCCAAATATAAATAACAGAAATTACATGGAGATACAGAGAAAGACGTAATCTACAAGGCTGAGTAGGGTAATGTCACCAGTAGTTTGGTTTTGTGGTAATGTTACACAGGTGATTATAATTTTCCTTTCTTATTTCCTGGTTGTTGTTGTTGTTGGAAATTAACATGCATTACTTAATGATAACTGTGTCTTAGCTTACATTTAAAATATTGTGTGATATATTGGGACAGTGAAACGATGCCCTGTTGACACACCATTTTCCACTAAAACATAGACTACGTATGTCTGTTCATGCGAAGGAAATGCTTTACAGCAGGTCGTTCAAACCTGCTAACGTTGCCATTCATTCCTCATCATGAAAAGGGCTGGAAGTTGAATCTTTTGTTGCACTTATTTTGGTGCACTTTGAGCTGATATTAACAGAACACCATCCATAGTGACATTTGAGACCGATTCTGTTGAGGAACATGAAATGGGAGGCCTCGGTGTAGGTAGCACCTAATCAGGTCCTGTTGTGAAGGGGGTACGTACTCTAATTAGTGATTTTCATGCCCAGGGCAAATTTTTCTAATCACAGCTGTAGAGAAAAGGGTGAGGCAGATATTTTTAGCCAGAAGGTTCAGGGATAGAGAAGTTACAGTGGCTTTACTGGAAAAAGCCAACAGTCTCAGTGTTATAACAAACACCGTAATCCACAACAGAAAAGCACACTGTGTGATAAAGTGCTATTAAGGACCACAAAACAGACAGGAAGATATTACCTTAATAGTAGTGATGGTGACATTTACCGAGTGCCTTCCCTGTGCTAGTCATGGTGCCATATGTTTTATTACGTTATCTCTAGCGAGAAGTAACTTCTTTAAAAACAAGCTGTTTTCTTTTTTTTTATTTTATTTATTTTGAGAGAGTGCAAGAGAGAGAGAAGGGCAGAGGGAGAGAGAGACAGAGAATTTTAAGCAGGCTCCATACTCAGCGAGGAGCCCTATGCAGGACTTGATCCATGACCCTGGGATCTGACCTGAGCCTAAATCAAGGGTCAGACACTCCCAGCACCTGGGTGGCACAGTCCGTTAACTGTCCGACTTCGGCTCAGGTCATGATCTCACAGTTCATGAGTTCGAGCCCCATGTTGGGCTCTGCACTGACAGCTCAGAGCCTGGAGCCTGCTTCAGATTCTCTCTGTCCCTCCCCCACTCATGTGCGTGTGCGTTCTCCCTCTCTCTCTGTCTCTGAAAAATAAATATTAAAAAAACTTTTTTAAAAAAAGAGACACTCAACCAACTGAGCCACCCAAGCACCCCCCAAACAAGCTGCTTTGCGAATTACTTTTCAAAAAGGTAATTTCATAAAAACTCAAATCTTAAAAACTTCTGCTCATCACATTACCTTGAAAATTATTGCTGTTGAGTACAAACATAATAGCAATTAATAAAGGTTCTAATACCTATTAGAATTTCCCTAGGGAAGTTTTGAGGTACAGATGAAGATCTTTGGGCTGTTTCTCCATAGTAAAAAAAAGTCTGTAGCAGAGTCAAACCCTTCAGTTCCCACAAGAGGCTGAGAGATTACAGTGACAGTGATGATGATGGCCAGTCCTTAATGGGCCCTTACTTATGTCAGGCACTACTCCAAGTGCTTTACATTTATGGATTATCTTAATCTACCCAACAAATGTGAGGAGTTAGATGTGTTCCCTATTTTCATTAAAGGATTTTATTTTTAAATTATCTCTGCACCCAACACGAGGCTTGAACTCACAACTCCGAGATTAAGACTTACATGCTCTACTGACTGAGTCAGCCAGGTGCCCCAGATGTATCCCCTATTTTAAGAGAAGGAAACTGAATCATAAAGAAATTTTAAAGATTTTATTTATTTTTTTATTGTTTTTTTTTTTTGAGAGAGACAGAGTACGAGTGGGGATAGGTACAGAGAGAGAGGGAGACACAGAATCTGAAGGAGGCTCCAGGCTCTGAGCTGTCCGCACAGAGCCCGATGCAGGGCTCAAACCCACGAGCATTGAGATCATGACCTGAGCTGCAGTCAGATGCTTAACCGACTCAGCCACCCAGGCGCCCCAAATCATAAAGAAATTTTAAACCTTCTCCAAAATCACGTAGGGAATGATTCATGTTGCCGGGAACTGAACCCAGACAGTCTGGTTCCAGAGCTCGCTCTTAGCACACTGCATTGCAGTCTGGCCTCCCTAGCTCAGATCCCTTTGAGGTGGGCTGGGGTCAAAGGCTCATGTTATCAGACTGTAGAAATAGGTCTGCATCCTTTTACTGGCAATTATCAAGCTGAATCACTGTAACAATTACTTGGACAACATCAGCCCCGCACACTATTAGGGAATTAAACAAAAATGAGGGGGTTGCTCGGTTGCAGAGAGAATTGCCTTGGAGTTTTCTTACGTGTTGCTGCACGACAGCTACCTAGAAAGGCAGAGTCCCTTGGATGCTCACTTCCTCTGTGACTGTAGAAAGCCACATTTTCATTCTGTGTCATTGTTCTTCCCCTGTTCTTCTCCAGAAACACAGCCGAGTCCGTGTAAAGTTGTGACTTTGCAGGTCGGACCTGGTTTCAAATGCTGGTCCCCCCAACCTAGGAGCTCTGAGACCTTGGGAAAGTGACTTAATCTCCCTAAGTCTCAGTTTTCTCATCCTCAAAATGGGCCTAATGCTTACCTACTTCACAGAGTTGTTGAGAGAGCCGCATGAGAGCCCACATCCGGTGCAGCAACTGTGCAAAAGTAAGCTGCATCATTGTTAGCTGCGATTGTTTTCTTCAACTTTTTCTTCAACATCTTCGTCATAATTAGCCCCTGCTCTGTTGTCATCCTTCTGCGGCATTTTTAAAAGTGATTGTGAATGCGGCTGTCATCCTTGCTTTTCATTTTTAACTACGGACGATGAGATGTTGAGGCACAAAACAAAGTATGCAGTCAGGCTATTGAATTTTCCCTCTATAGCACCCTGTAAATTTGAACCAACAGAAAGGAAGGACAAGACAAGATGATAATGAGGAAAGTCCTTCCCACAGAGCATCTTTGTGGCCAAAGCTCTTGCAATAAATGCAAAGCACATAAAACGGAATGTCCCCTTATGTCACAGCTGAAAACTGTAACATAAATATTTTTGTCAGTTGGCTTTATCCTACAGATGTTTTTGAGGATTTGTTGTTGAAACAGCCAATCCACTCCTGAATAAAAAAACTTTTGGCAGTCCTCAAAGTGTCAACTAATTAGATCCAAATTGCAGCTGAACATTTTGAAATGTATGCATCGCCCACGTGAATACTGAGTGAATTTATTATAAATAGAATTTCAATTGCTGTGAGAGAAGGGACACTCAACGGCACGGAAGTAAACTAATTTGTGAGCGTTTATTAAACACCTTATTAAGATCTCCCCTCACAAGGGACAGTGTATAGTGGAGTAAAGATGAATATCCCACAGTGTGCCCAAGAAAGGCTCTCTGCACGGAAGTCAGAAAAACCACTAGGATCTGGTGCATAATGAAGTGAATTCTAATCTCATTTCTGCTACTCATTTTGTGAAGGTTCAGAAGGCACTTATCCATGTTGCGTAAACTGGGCTCCCACCCATTGGGCCAGATTCCCCCTGCACACGTTTTTACAACTGAATTTGAATGACTCAAGGGGATGCCCATCATTCTCGGTGGAGGTGAGAGCTCAGACTCACACATTTGTTATTGCCTGCTCTAACGATGATGAGTTAGAGAGAGCCTTGATTTAGCCTTTGGGGATTTTGGTTTCTGCCTTTGGATGAGGTGAACTTTCAGTGACCCATTTGTCCAAGTATATCATGATAGGCATTATAGATGACAGAATACCAGACTGATGGTTGATAAAAATAAAACAATTTAAGCAACCGAGTGGAAAAGTCTGTCTGCTCATTATGCAAAGAAGAACTGAGTAGTTTTTAGAATCATCCAGCAGCAAACCTGCCTCTTCTGTTAATGAGTGTCCCATCGCTGGACCTTCTCCATCCAATACCAGAAAACAGTCACCAAAGGATTAGAAGGAAGAGACTCTGGTATAGATTGCTAGATATATTAGCGTCCTTAAGCTGCTGTAACAAAGTACCACAATCTGAGTGGCTTAAACCAACAGAATTTTATTGTCTCATGGTTCCCCAAGTCAGAAATCAAGTTAGCAGCAGGACCATGCTCTTTCTGAAAGCCCTAGGGAAGAATCATTTCTTGCCTCTTCCTAGTTTGTGGTGCTTGCCAGAAATCCTAATCCTAATCCTTGGTTTGTAGCCGCATCACCCTAATCTCTGCTTCTGTCTTCACAGGGACGTCTTCCATCTATGTGTGACTCCAAATCATTCTCTCTTTCTAAGGAGATCAGTCATTGATTGAGTTTAGGGCCCACCTTAATCCAGTATGATGTCATCTCAACTTGGGTACTTCTGCAAAAACCTGATTTCCATGTAAAGTCACATTCACTGGTACAGAGAGGGTTAGGACCTCAACCAAGGGTTGGGAGTTTGGGGATGGCCTACAGGTAGGTATGACTAGTTGGCTGATAGGATGATCCTACCTACTGTGAGAGTCTAGGAGTTTCTAATTGCTTTCTACCAAAATGATGACATCGGCTGGCCCAACAATTATTAACTGTCTCCGTTAGTATTAAACCGAGTAGCAAGTATTACTCTCTTTTGTTTAATGGATGTCTTGCTGATTCTTTAAGTCTTGTGTTTTATAAATGATTGGGGCACCTTAGGATGCTGCCTTGAGTCAGAGCACAAGTTTTTATTTACCATGTCCTTTTAATTAACATTAAGGCTTATGGATCTCACATTTACTATGTCTTCAGAAATACAGATATATGTTACCAGACTTGAGTTATATGTTGAATGTGGGGTAGACTGAACTTTTAAGAATTTATTAGGGTTTTAATGATAGAGCAGAGAGCAAACATTAGTCCTTTATTTGCCTTTAGAAAATGACAGACTGGTCTCACTGGTAAATCAGAAGACAGCTTCATGGTTTAAATGTGCTATCCCATTCTAATCTGTATGTATCTTCATGGAAGAATGTGGTGTCTTGGATGCATGCACTTAAGTGATTTAGCACCAGTGTTTTGTTTTGACAGGCAGTTTTTATATTTATCTACTAAACTTTACTCCAGGGTTTCTCAACCTCAGTACTACCAGCATTTTGTGCTTGATAATTATTTGTTGTGGGAGCTGTGTTGTGCATTGTAATCTGTCCTGTAGCATCCCAGGCCTCTACACACTAGAAGCCAGTAACAACTCTCCTCACCTCCCCCGCACTCCCCCAACCCCTCAACCCCCACACTTGGATCCTTCAAGCATGACTGGCACAAAGGTCTACGGACATTTCAAGTGCCCCTGGAGGGATGGGTGGTCAGCGTTGATCCCAGGTGGGAACCATTGCTTTGCCAAATTATTTTCAATGCGTCATCATTGCTTCCAAATTTATCTCCTCAATCTGCCCAAACCTATGACCATGAGCAGAAAGACCAGTTAAGGTTTGTTTAATTCTCATACTTTTGAGTCTCAGAATTCCTCTTGAAAATTATTGGTGAGCTCACTGGGCTTCTTGTGTATTTTGGGTATAACTTATCAATAGTGACCGCATGAGAAAAAACATTAATATTTATGTATTCATTGAAAAACAATAATAAGATACTCATTACATGTTTGTATAAATATTTTATGGATATTAAATCTATTTTTTCAAAAAAGATGAGTAGCAGTGTTACATTGTTGTAAATGTCGTTGTCTAACTTAATAGAAGGCAGCTGGAGTCTCGTATCTTCTTCTTTCACCCTGTTGATATGTGTTGTCTTGGTTGAAGCATATAAAGAAAATTGCACATAGATATAGGGGGAAAACGGAGGAGTATTGTAACAGCCTTTTCACGTCCTTGTGGATATTTTTCTTTACGTCTCCAAACTCACCAAGGAGTAGTTTCTTAAAGGTTACTTTGTAATTTTAAGATTATTTTGTGTCCCTTTCATTTTGAAAGGGTCTTTTACCCATGCATTGGTCATTTGGAAAATACTGGTTTGTTGAGTTATGTGGTTCTTCTACATAATTGGCCCATTTTATTATCGATGTTATCGTTTTAACATAAGAAATCACAATCATTAACATAATTGCCAGTCTCAAAGGCAATGTCTTTAAGTATTAGGCCATTGTCAAGCTCATGGTGGTAGATAGGAGTTTGAAAGCTTGAATTTTGTCATTGGCAACAAATACTGCCAGTGGCTTCCCTTGAAGTGAAAGACTTATTTCATTAATTTTTGAGAAAATGTCTGACAAATACTCAAGTATGAAAACCATAATTTGTCAGTCATTCCTTCAAATAAAAAATCATGTTCTGTGAAAAATGGCTATTTAGTTTGCAGCCCATACAATTCAATATGCCCTTTTCCTCAAGACAAGCCGTCCTCCTGTAGCATGCTGCAAGTTTTATGTTCACTTCCTATTTTATCACACATGATATATTTTATTTTTATATATATTGTTAAAGTTGATTCATTTATTTTTGAGAGAGAGAGAGAGTGAGTGGAGGAGGGCAGAGAGAGAGGGAGAGAGAGAATCCCAAGCACGCTCCATGCTACCAGGGTATAGCCCGACACGGGGCTTGAACTCATGAACTGTGAGATCATGACCTGTGCCAAAATCCAGAGTCAGATGCTGAATGGACTGATCCACTCAGGCACCCCACGCAGGATGTATTTTCAAGTTTACCTAATAGTTGAGATTTAATAAGAGCAATCATTTTGTTTGTTTGTTTGTTTTATCAAAGACATTCTTAAGTGAACCTGGCTTCTCCACCACCCTCCCACCCCCACTGTCAGTAGTGCCTGATGGTAAAGAATAAAATGTCTGCTTGTGTAGTTTGATGCCGCTGTCTTGGTTCTTACTAAAAGCATCAGCATGACTTACACCATTGGTGTAAATATCAATACAGTGAAAAAGACCAGTAATGTCTTAGAATTATCATAAAAAAATTTTTAGACCTTGGGGAACCCCCAGAGACCCACAGACTAACTTTGAGAACTACTGGTCTATGATGATCATTCTACAGTACACTTAATTTGAATATTCTAGAAAATATCTTCTGATAGGCATACATAATAGCAGATATACTTCTTCATACTAGAACTTAGTAGATCCCAAGAACTGCACATGGCATTTGAGGAATATTTCTCCCTCTGCCACCAAAATTATAAAAACTATGACTGTTCTCTACAACAATCTCAGAAGTTAGAAATGTTTCTAAACATTTTAGTTTCTTTTAATGGAACTGACATTTGCGAATTTTCCTATATTTTTTTTTTTTTGGAAGTACTTTCGCATTTAGCCTAGACTCTCTCAAAGTAATGAATTTCAAGACCTTATATGTCAGCACCACTTTCTGGTTGTTTCCCTCCCCCCTCCCCCCCGCCCCCTTAAAGATAGCTTCCGGTTCCAAGAAATTTGGAAAAGAAGCATACATGCATTCACTCAGTTTCCAACAATGCTTTGCTCAGATGAGGCACTTATAGTTTTGTCAACTATAAAATTTAATTAACTTATAATATTGATAGTTTTATGGTCTGGTGATATGATTTTCAACCTTCGTCCATCTAGACAGGAGAGGGCTATTTTTCAGGCCCCTGGAATACTTGAAGGCAAAAGCAAAGCCCTCTGTTGAAAAAAGAACGATTAAGGGAATTTATGCATCCTGAAAGGTAAGCCTGCTCTCCAAGGCCTGTCCATGCATGGCGCAGCCATGATAGTCAAAACTCTGGCTGCCAGCCTTATCCACAGTCTCCTACCATCAGGTACCCAAATGATTCTGTCTGAGAAAACTGGTAAGATGTAAACATAACTAGTGTTTGGGGTTCCCCCCAAAACCACATAGTCTACCATTTGACAAGCCCCACCCCACGTGCTCAGGAGAAAAAGGAAGATCATATCCAACAAAAGAAGAAGGTGATAAGAATTTCTAGAATGTTATTAAGTGAATTCTGGGATAACAACTCCTTAGTAAGCCACACTGAAGCAAGAATATGGAGTAGTCCATGAAGGATGTCTCCAAGGGGGAGAAATGGAACATACAAATTACCCATCGAATTTCACCACTTGAGGAATCTTCTAGAGACCTGAATGGAGAATTTGGGTATAAATTGTTGCTAGGTAAATAGAAGCTATTCAAATATAAAAAAGGCAGTTAACTCCTAGAAAATCTAAAAGCTATACAAGAAAAGTAATGTGTTCTCAGTGTGCCACGTGGCTCAGTAAGAACAATGTTCATATGGCCATAATAATGTAAATACTGTCCATTGGGTTAGCCAAAAATTGTGATTTGTGTTGGGGGGAGATAAGTGGGAAAGTGCTTGTGTGTGCTTGAGTCTACAGGTAGTAGTTATAAAAGAGCCAAATCCTAGTAGAGAAAATCATGTCTAAATCAAGACGTAGCTGTATAAAATAAGTATGTTACTTAAAAAAAGAAATGGAAGTTAAAACCAGAAAAGCCTGAAAAATGGTGGAAGTCATTCTTCTAGATAATAGAACTTAGGAATGGGTGGGGTTAAGAGAAAGCAACTATTATTTTTCATTTTAAACCTTACAGAGTTATCAAAATAGCATATGTATATTCCCTCATATTGGTGAAAAAAAAAAAAGGAAGTTACTAAATCAAAGACGTTTCCCTTTTTATGTAGGTAGCTCTGACTGAATAACAAGACTTGTGCCTAACAGTAGCCCTATCCCTGATTCGTCTTCACCTCTCCCATCAAAAGGTATCTGCATATGTCCTAATTTCTCAAAATTCTGACTTTATATTCTTAGTTGAATTAAAAATTTGAGGGGTGCCTCAGTGGCTCAGTTGGTTAAGCGTACAACTATTGATTTTGGCTCGGGTCATGATCTCACAGTTGTGAGATTGAGCCCTGCTTCGGGCTGCAAGGTGAGCGTGGAGTCTGCTTGGGATTCTCTCTCTCCCTTTCTGCCCCCCCCCCCCACTCCCTGAGTGCTCCCCACTCTCTCTCTAAATAAATAAATTAATTATATATTTAAGAAAAAAGAATTTGATCTAGCTTCCCTTTCAACCTAATCTGCCTGCAATAGCCCAGATGACAATTCTCTCTGGCCAGACTGATCTACTTCTGATCACTTGATTATATTACTCTGCCAAGGGTGCAGTACCCCCATTGCTCCAAATCTTTGCCTGTCACATTTTCAGTAATCACTCAAATCCTCATTCCTTATGGAATCCGCTCTTGACCACTTTAGTTGGCAGTGATTTGGCTCTTCTTATATACTATCTGGTTCCATTACCTACTAATTTTTTTTTTTTTTTTGCAAGATAGACCTTGGATACAAAAAGTATGCCTCATGTAACTGTACAACTTAGAATAAAATAAGCATCCAACAACTCACCTACCCCCATTTAAGAAGTAGAACATTCCTCTCCATGATTGCATGTCCCCACCCCACCCTACAGGGGAAATGGCCAGGTCTATCATTGGAGTATTTGTTTTCTTCATGGCTTTATTAAAACTAGACATATCTTTATACGATGTTTTAATTTTTTTAATTGAAATTTATGTAAATGAGATCCTAGTTTATGTATTTTTCTTAGATTTTCTTCTTTTGCTCATTGTTTTTGAGAATTAGCTATGTTATACAAATAGCAATAGTTGGTTCTTTCCTATCACTCTATAGCGTTCAGTTGTGTCAATATACTATGAGTTACTTCTAGTTTCTGTTGTGGATTGACATAACAGGTTGTCAGTAATTTTCAATAACAGCCAGTACTGCTGTAAACTTTTATATACCTGTCTCTTGATGCATATGTATAATACTTTTCTAGGTCAGTGGTTCTCACAGTGTAATTCCTGAACCAGTAGAATCAGCACCACTTGGAAACTCACTAGAAATACAAATTCCGGGGCCCTACCGCAGACCTACTAAATCAGAAACAAAAGGTAGACCCAGGAATCTGCATTTTAACATGCCCATCAAGTGATTCTGATGCACACTCAAAGTCAAGAACCACAGATCTAGTGTGTTCATAGACGTGTCAGATTCTCCTTGTAGTTCTATCTGTATTTAGTTAGTGTGTTTTGAAGATGCATTGTTGGGATACCCATAAGTAGTATTCCAGTGTCCTCTAATTTCCATATAGCTGTTTGACCGGTCAACTAATTATTCTTTTGTACTAAACTTGTCTTCTGCTCAAACTGATACTTCTTTTTTTTTTTTTTTTTTTTAAACTTCTGCACTTTCTCCATAATGTGTCTAAATGTAGATTTCTGTCTAACTTGCCTGGGATTTGTTGGGATGCCTGAATCTAAGAATAGGCCTTTTCATGGAGAAATGAATTCCATTCTACATTTTCATGCAACTTAAAACGTGCTACATTTTCCTATTCTCTTTTCTAATAGTCTGATTATATTAGGTTATCTCACCCCATGCCCATTATTTCTAGACTTCTCTTTTATATTTTCATTCCTTTTCAAATCTATTTTTCTTTAACTTCATTTATAGCTGATAATTCCCAAATCTCCTGCCTTTGTGGGACTTTTCATGTATTATGTTGTTTTGCTGACTCTTACTCATGGTGGCCGGTTTGCCCATGTTACTCTATGTGAGTGTGTGTGTGTGTGTGAGTGTGTGTATGTGTGGCGGGGGGATGAGGATGATTGGTGTTCCTTGGACCTTGGCATATAGGAATTCATTCAAAGGCTGGGGTTAAAGAGAATTTGTGTTCACTTCTGCCATGCACCTGGGGATAATATCAATTTGGGATTTTTATAAACACTGTATAGACATGGGAAATGATGGCCCCAAACCACTATGGTTAGAAATTCTCCAAGGAGACATTTTAAATTATTTTTCCCATCTTTATTAGTTTTTAATTTCACTACTTTAGCTGATAGTGCCATTACTGCAAATCATCTTCCATCCTCTTTGAGAACACTTTTAAATAGAAATGACAAAATGAAACAAATAAACGGAAGAATATTTAAAAGCTAGTTAATTATAACATTGGATTATTTTTAAATAAACCTGCTGGTATCTCAGGCAACACAGTCCAATGTGCTTTGCTTTTAAAGTAAGTTTCAGGGCATTGCCTAAAGCAATGATAGCAGAATTAATTGATTTTAAAGAATGCTTAAACAGCCTCAAAATATGAATGAGGGAAACATACAAGTTCTGAGTCAATATTAAATATTTATAGGGAAGTTAAGATTTAGAGACTTAGAAACTCAGATCTGGGCTTGCTTCTCAATGCGAATGGGCAGGATGGCATAGTGTGGGCTCTGTATAAAAGAAGAGAATAAAGCTCCAAAATAAGAACAGTGTATGTAGTATCCTGCCTCCCGTGTAAAAATAGAGAAAGGATGTGCATTTGCTTGTGTGTGCACAAGATCCGTATGGAAAGACAATCAAGAAACCAAAAATATTGGTTACCTCTGGAAATGGGAATTGGACAGAGGTGATAGAGATTTTTCCATAAGTACCATGTTGAACCTCTTGTGTTTTGAGCCATGAAAACATATTAAGTATTCACATAACTGACTATATAGATGAATGGATTGATAGATATAAAGGTGGGTAAAAAGACAAATCAATCCAAGTGATATATCAACAAGAAAAGGATAAAAATCATGATTATTTCAATAGATGTAGAAAAAGCATTTGGCAAAGTACAGCATCCATTCATGATAAAAATCCTCAAGAAAGTAGATTTAGAGGGAACATACTTCAACATAACAAAAGCCATATATGAAAAACGCACAGCGTTAGTTATACTCAATGGGGAAAAACTGAGGGCTTTTCCCCCTGAGATCAGGAATAAGACATGAATGTGCACTCTCACCACTTTCATTCAACATGGTACTAGAAGTCCTCTCCACAGCAGTCAGACAGCAAAAAGAAAAGGCATCCAAATTGGTAAGGAAAAAGTAAAACTTTGTTTACAGATAACATGATATGTAGAAAAACCCTTAAGACTCCATCAAAAATCTACTAGAACTGATCAATGAATTCAATAAGATTGCAGGATACAAAACCCACATACAGAAATCTGTTGCATTTCCATACGCTGATAGTGAAGTAGCAGAAAGAGAAATTAAGAAAGTTTCATTTACAGTTGCACCAAAAATAGTAAATTACCTAGGATAAACTTAACCAAGGAAGTGAAAGACCTGTACTATGAAAACTATAAACATTGATGAAAGAAACTGAAGACAACACAAACAAATGAAAAGACTTCATGCTCCTGGATTTGAAGAGCAAATATTGTTAAAATGCCCAAAGTACCCAAAGCAATCAACAAATTTAATACAATCCTTATCAAAATACCAATAGCATTTGTCACCAAACTAGAACACACATTCCAAACATTTGTATGGAACCGCAAAAGACCCCAAATAGCCAAAGCAATCTTGAAAAAGACCAACAAACTGCAGGTACCATAATTTCAGATTTCAAGGTATACTACAAAGCTGTAGTAATCAAAACAGTATGGTACTGGCACAGAAATAGACACATAGATCAGTGGAACAGAATAGAGAGCCCAGAAATAAACCCATGATTACATTGATCCATTAATCTTTGACAAAGGAGGCAAGAATATGAAATTGGAAAAAGTGTCTTCAACAAATGATGTTAGGAAAACGGGACACCAACATGCAAAAGAAGGAAACTGAACCACTTTTCTTACAAAAGAGACAAAAATAAATTCAAAGTGGATTAAAGACCTAAATGTGAAACCTGAAACTATAAAAATCCTAGAAGAGAGCTCATAAAGAGATTTCTCTAACATGAGCCATAGCAACATTTTTCTGGATATGTCTCCTGAGGCAAGAGAAACAAAAGCAAAAATAAACTGTTGGCACTACATCAAGGTAAAAAGCTACTGCAAAGCAAAGGAAACAATCAACAAAACTAAAAGACTACCTGCTGGATGGGAAAAGGTATTTGTAAATGGCATATCCAATAAAGGGTTAGTATCCAAAATATATCAAAATTTATGCAACTCAACACCAAAAAAGCAAATAATCTAATTAAAAATGGGCAGCAGACATGAACAGACATGTCTCCAAAGAAGATACACAGATGGCCAGTGAAGACATGAAAAGATGCTTGCTGTCACTCATCATCAGAGAAATGCAAATCAAATGAGATATCACCTGATACTTGTCAGAGTGGCTAAAATCAAAAACACAAGAAACAGCAAGTGTTGGCAAGGATGTGGAGAAAAAGGAACCCTCGTGCACTGTTGGTGGGAATGCAAACTGGTGCAGTCACTTTGGAAAACAGTATGGAGGTTTCTCAAAAAATTAAAAAAAATATTACCCTATAATCCAGTAATTCTGCTAATGGGTAAGAAGTGGTGTATATGTATGTGTATACACACACACACACACAATGGAATTGTATTCAGTTATTAAAAAAAAAAAAGAAACCCTGCTATTTGCAGCAACATGGATACATCTACAGAGTATAATGCCAAGTGAAATAAGTCATTCAGAGAAAAACAGGTACCATATGATTTCACTCATACATGGAATTCAAGAAGCAAATGAAGAAAAAAAAGAGACAAATTAAAAACAGACTCTTAACTATAGGAAATGAACTGATGGCCACCAGAGGAGAGGTAGGTGGGGAGGATGGGTGCACTTATCATGATAAGCGCTGACTGATGCATACAATTGTTGAAACTCTATGTTATACAACATATACTGTGATACTCTATGTTAGCTATACTGGAATTAAAATAAAAATAAATAAAAAAAAATTTTTAAGGTAACAAAGTGAGTAAAGGCATGAGGCAGTGAGTGAAGGTATGTTCAGACCAGATGTACCCTGGACTAGCTCTGTGCCTTCATCTGTAAAATGCAGGTATTGGCTCCTATTTTGTTGGATTGGTTTGAGAACAGTCAGAACAAAGTTTGTCCCGTAGTTACTAACTCACAGAAAAACTGTTAGTATCAGGATTTTTATTTTGTTTTGTTTTGTTTTAATGTAAACCCTGTGACCTTAAACTCAGGCTTTGCGGTGGTCTTATACCTGAACCTATAAGTGAGTTCTCTACTTAACTTCTCTTTGGTATTAGGCAGGATTTTAAACTCCTCTCACCCTCACTCTGTGTAATTGTAAAATGTGAATAAGGAATAATAATAATATGACAGTACTAATTAATTCGAAAAGTTCTCTGACTTAATAGTTATTAGGAAATTATTAATTTTTTAGGTGTGATAGTGGTGTTAGGTGTGCTAATGGTATTGTTTATTTTTAATGAGTTATATTTTATTAATCCTAAAATATTCATAAATTATCTGAGATTTGCTTCAAAATAATGGAGCAGTGTGTGGCAGTATGGATAGAAGAAGAGTGGCCTTGAATTGATGGCTGTCATAATTGAGCGATAAACACACGGGCTCAGCGGAGTGCTCTGTTTTGTGTGTGTGTTTGAGTTTTTCCTCATGAAAAGTTTTTCCTAAGAGACTATCATTAAGTGAACAGATACATCAGACAGTAGCAGGTAGGCAGTGATGACTCAATAAATGACCGCTAGTAGTGAGCTGTAAACTGATGATTTATAGCAATAGTTATTTGACCATCCTATCTATTTTTATTAACCTCAGTAGAATGCTCAGGAACAAAAGCCTAGAGCGAGGCAATGGATTAGTTGCTACATGTGAGGAAAACCAACCCTTTTAAATATTTTTTTTTAACGTTTATTTATTTATTTTTATTTTTTTTAACGTTTATTTATTTTTGAGACAGAGAGAGATAGAGCATGAACGGGGGAGGGGCAGAGAGAGAGGGAGACACAGAATCGGAAGCAGACTCCAGGCTCTGAGCCATCAGCCCAGAGCCCGATGCGGGGCTCGAACTCGCGGACCTCGAGATCGTGACCTGAGCTGAAGTCGGACGCTTAACCGACTGAGCCACCCAGGCGCCCCTAACGTTTATTTATTTTTGAGACAGAGAGAGACAGAGCATGAACAGGGGAGGGGCAGAGAGAGAGGGAGACACAGAATATGAAACAGGCTCCTGGCTCTGAGCTGTCAGCACAGAGCCTGACGCGGGGCTTGAACTCACAGACTGTGGGATCATGACCTGAGCTGAAGTCAGACGCTTAACCGACCAAGCCACCCAGGCGCCCCGAGGAAAACCAATACTTTTCAAAAAAGATTCTTCTGGTGAAGATCCCATTTTTCTCATATTTGGGGTAACACCAACCCACCCTGCCTCCTCTATGAGAGGTTTGCAGTGGTAACTTTCACAGCACTCAGCCAGTAAAAAACTGGCAGGATTGTTTTTGAATAGTAGGTAGACAGACCCTGGAAAATGGTAGGATTCTCTGTCCACTGTTGAATGGCAGCAGCCATTTTACCTTTCTTTCGAGCTTCTATTTTGAGCTTACAGAGTACTGAATAAGGCAGGTATTTGCTTTTATTCATGCAAACATACCTTAACCATCAGATATGTTATTTTCAGTCACTGAACCTTGAAGAACTGAATGTGAACTTCAGTCAGTAATGTGCGGTCAGTTTTAATTTGGACACTCCTAAGTATTGGAGGAGTAGGGATTTGGAAATACTTCCTTCAAAGAAAAGTTTTCCCCTTAACTTATTTTTACCCTTCCCACCTCTGTCTCCATGGAAATGGGGCCAGAGGCCACAGGGAGCTCACAGGGAGCCAGCAGCTGAGAATGAGAATTCTCCCTTACAGTTTTCAACTGAAAGCTATAAACTCCTTTGCAAAGACCAGCTGAGTCTTCTGGCTACTGTAGGCTCTGGTTTTTTACACTGATAAATAAGCTGCATTTTTTTTTCCTACGTGGAGGAGTAGTAAAAACCATTTTTTCATATATACTTGAATTGTTTTGTGCAATAAATCGGGTGTAGAGACATTCCTTAAGAAATTATTTTCAACTTGAAATTTTTAAGTGATAGTGTACATTTGGAATCAGCAATTATCCCTAGTGGAATCTCTGTCCTTCCAAGCTTATGACAGTACCGGATGTTTGAGGAAACACATGTGTGAACTTACTCATTGCATGTTATCAGCTGTAAATGATTCCATCTAATGGAATAAAACCTTAGCACCGTTCAAAATCATTTGAATAAAAATAAAAATCTGGGGGCACCTGGGTGGTTCAGTAGGTTGAGCGACCGATTTCAGCTCAGGTCATGATCTCACAGCTCGTGAGTTCGAGCCCCACGTTGGGCTCTGTGCCAACAGCTCAGAGCCTGGAGCCTACTTCGGATTCTGTGTGTGTGTGTGTCTCTCTCTGCCCCTAACCCACTCGCATTCTGTCTCTGTCTCTCTCAAAAATAAATAAACATTAAAAAAATTTTTAATAAAAAACAAAAATCTCAAGATTATGGGCATTCAGTACCAATCCACAGAATGTTTTGTGAATTAAAATATAATTTGCCATTGGTTCCTTGTTTTCCTTGAGCTGTTAATATTATTTCATGTTATTTGAACTTGAAGTATTAGGTTTACTTTCTTGAATCTTTTGAAAATGTCTGAGAAGGTTGCATACTCCAGTATGCCAAATATTTTGTTATTTGTATACATTATACATTATTGGTTTATTCATTAGCAGCTGAGTAATTACTGAAATGATATGAACTGTAAATAAAGGTTCAAAAAGCCCTAGTAGGTCCTTATTAAATTTGGACCTCAGATGTTATTCTTTTTCTTTTTTTTTTTAATATTCTTTTTCTTTCTATGCCATGCATCTTTATGTTTCAAAGTTTATAGACTCAGCATTATTCCTGAGCGCTTTTGCAAAATTTCATCATTACTGTTACATAAAACATTCAATGATTACTCTTAATCATTAATCACACAACGGCTCTGAATTTTCCAGAATTTAGTTCGAGTAAACATCAGAACCACAGCACCTCTCTTGGGGGCTTTAATAGCTTTTTCTTTCCTTCTCTCTGTTTCTTTCTCTCTCTCTCTTGATTTTGTGGCCAGGAGTCTAACCAAGTTGCATTTATTCCTTAGTGTTGGCTTTGTCTCTTGGCCCCTTGCATGTCTGTGCTGAGCCCTCTCTGTCCTGGGTTGAGCCCTTCTTCCACTTTCCTTTGCTCTCAGAGTGAACCAGAACATCGTGTTCTGAAGCTGCCCCAGCACACATGCTTCATCACGTCTGCCAAGTTTGCAGCTGACCAATTGGCCTACTTTAGAGGGCTTGCATTTATAAAATTTACAACCCTTTATTCCCATCTCCCAGTCACCCCTCCTCCCTCCCCCCTCCCCAAAAAGAGTGTGCCAAATGTACTGATAAATCAAGAGTCCTTTGGTTTTGTTGCAACAAAATGGGCAGTCATTTCTTTTCCCTTCCTTGGCTCTCGGCCTTGCCATTCCCTCCTGAATTGATGGAAAATAGCGATTGATGTGTTGTTACAAAGACATTCAATAGTGACCGCCTCTGTATTAATAACTAATTTTAAAAGAAACGTACTCACAAAATGATACACTTTGCAGTTTCTGGAACGCCACATTTCTGAAGTAATCACCTTCCAAAAAAGCAATCCAGGCCAATTTGCCTTCTTCCAGGTTAGGAAGACAGAATGGAGACTTGCTTTTTCACTGAAGTCAGGTCAGGCAGGTCTTTTGCATTTATCCATTTTCAGTAGTCCTTATTGGCATTTGAATCTTCTAAGTTTCTTTAATAGACTCAAGACCCAGTATGAGAGGGTGAGGATTTAATGGGGTGAAGAAAAACTGTGGGAATTGATTCCTCAAGATATTAGTGATTTTTTTTTTCATGTCCTTTGTCCTACTCACCTCTTAAGGAAAAGGAGTTGGCAGTCTAGATCCAGATTCTTATGAGGTCTGAAGCTTTTCAAATGTGGAGCCCTGTTTATGAAAGAGAATAGGAAAGTAGGTTCAAATATATATATCTATTTGAAAGGAAAACAAGAAAGCATAACGAATTACACATTTTAAGGAGCATCTAGAAAAATAGCATTATTGTAGCTCTAATGATTTTTGTTACTATTATACCTTCACTGGTTGATCTACCTATGTAATAAATCTTTTCCTTACTTCTCTGGTTTTATCCTCTCTGATCCTTCTTCACGCGGTAAAAGTTTTATACTACCATTTTGTGAAGAGAGAAAGATAATTTTGTCTTCTGGCATAGTAGATAGAAATATGTTTTTCGTTATGGATGGTTTAGAAAAGGTTCTTTCAGCTTCAGAACTTGTTGGTCATGCCACAGCTGAAATAATTTCTTACTCTGGAGGTGCCTCCTGTCCTAGGAAAAGCCCTTTGAGGCTTCAGACCTTTGATGTCACTGGACCTTTGCCTCCACAGCTGGCCCAGCTCAGCCAGGTCCAGCATCCTGTTAGTAGTCCTGGGCAGGGGAAAGGAGTTTTCAGAGCACAAGGGGCTCCTGTTGGAGCCTTCTTCTGGAGGCTGGTGAAGGTGGAGACGCATCTTAATTAGAATCTTCTCCTGGGTACCGAGGTTGGGCTGCAGATACTTGCAGAGGCCCCACATAGTATAGGATGTCACTAGGGGCCAGCAAAAGCAGTCAGCTTTCCACCAGCCCACTGACATCGTCTAGAGACCCAGGATATAGAGGGCACTGCCCTAGTTGGGCAGCCCACCAAGCACCCAGATGAGCCCCAAATTTCAGAGGAAGATAACTATACTTTAGAAGGGGCCCATGAAAGTAAGCAACTATGAAGCTCAAAGTTCATCAGTTTTACTAAGAATCCATCTCTACATTCCATACCCGGCACATAATGGACATTTCCTGGCCAAAGTGACCTCTACTTAATACACTTAATATTGTGGGCTCCACAGGCAGGTTCACGGCTCTTATCTTTATCATTTACAGCAGTACCTAGCACACGATTGGTTGCTAAATGAATGAGAAGGCCCTTTCTCAGAGTATTTTTCCATCTGTAGGGGGGACCAAACTTAGCTACCAATGCTTTTTTGTTTTTCTGGGTTAAAACAGGCCGACCAACAGGAAACTACTTGGATATTGTTCACTTTTAATGTCTTCATCTACCCTTGAGATACGCTTTCTTACATCATCCAACCTCCCCCTCCCCCACCCCACCACAATGGGTGGCAGGAGGGACTTTAAAGCATAGTTCAAACATCATGTCATATTCTTTTCCTTTTGAGTGCATGTTTTGTTGCTGCCCAGATAGTCAAATGTCAAGACTTTCAGACTGGAATGCTTCCAGTTACACTATAATGCCTGAGCTTTTTCAGGGGAAAAAGCGATTTACTGATTTCTTAAACATTGAGGCGAAGATATTGGGAGTTTTTTTTAAAAACAAGAACCTGTTTTCTTCTTGTTTCTTGAAGATTTTGAAATGCTAACCCCTGGGAAGAAAATAAGAGAGTTAATCTGTAGATGATTGTTGCCTTGCCATTTCCTGAGCTCGTAGGTCACAATGTGAACATCTCAAATGGATAGTGAGCAGGGGTGAAGAGAAGACACGAAATCCATAGGCCACCTAGAATCTCATAGCTAGGAGTGACCTAATGTAATCTACTTCTTTATTAGGAAACTGACACTCAAAGATCAATGAATTGCCCTGAGTTATAGTCAAGAGTGGCATTAATCAGAAGTTCTGTTGGGACAGCATAATAAAGTTCTTCCTTAAAATAAATTTTGGAACTTTTTCTGTCTCTTACTTTCACCCCCCTATCAGTTCTTAACTCTACTAGTGTAATAACCATGATTAATTATGTCTGCATCAGTAATTTTTCAAAGCCCAATATTTTGTAATAAGGCTCCCCAGGAGACCAGGAGAATCAGGGATGTTACCTTGGAGGAACGTGACTTTGGCATGGTGCTAAGCACTTAGTGGGCATTTGAAGAACACTTAATGAAACAAATTGAGTGCAATGAACCCTTTTTTGTAATTCCCTGTACGGTGCTGCAAAATGCAGCACTTGCGATTAATTTATAATTTTGTTTAATAAGCATTTATTCGACCACTGCTCCAAATCAGACACTTTGCTCAGAGGAGCCTATGTTGATAAGAGGTGGTCCCTGCCTTCCAAGAGATCACCATTCAGTAGGGAAGACAGATTCATAATGTATCAGTTTGTATTGCTGTGTAACAAATCATAAATTTGGCAGCTGGAAACAGTACCCTTTTGTTAGCTCACAGTTCTGCAGGCAGAAGTCTGGATACAGCACAGGTGGGTTCTCTGGACTAACATCATGGTTTCAAGTGGGCTACATTCTCGTCTAGAGCTGGGATCTTAGGCCAAACTCGTGTGCTTGTGACAGAATTCATTCCCTTATGGTTATAAGACTGAAAGTCCTTGCAGGTTGTCAGCCAGGGGCTGGTCTCCAATCCTACAGGGTGCTTGCATTCCTTGCCACGTGGCCCCCTCCATCTCCAGGCTGGCAGTCTCCCAGGCATCAAATCCCTTTCATATGTTGTCTCTTTTCAAAGCTGACCTGATCAGATAGGTCAGTGCAACCAATGGGTGATATTTTTATTTTAAGGTGAACCAGTTTGGACATCTGTAAAATCCCTTCTGTCAATAGTGTTTTGTAATCAAGGAGTAACACCTCCTCACATTTCACAGGTCCTTACACAGAATGGGAGGGAATCATACACGGGGCTTATTGGTGGTTGTCTTAGAATTCTGTCTACCCCATGTAACAAAAAAGTTACTGTCTGCCAGAGTAAATGATATATTAAATGATACATTAAAGATCCCTACAATGAGCCATAGGAATCCAGAGAACACAACAAGTAACTCTGCCTAGTGGAATGGATAGAGTAGGGTACGAGAAGAGGTAAAGTTTGAGCTGTTCAGGAAGAAATGAATAAGAGTGCAACAGGTAGGGTGCCTGGGTGGCTCAGTGGGTGAAGTGTCTGACTTCAATTCAGGTCATGATCTCACAGTTCAGGAGTTCGAGCCCCACGTCAGGCTCTGTGCTGACAGTTTAGAGCCTGGAGCCTGCTTTGGCTTATGTGTCTCCTTCTCTCTCTCTTGCCCTCCCCTCAAAAAGAAATCAACATTTTTTTAAAAAATAAAAATTAAAAAAGGGTGCTACAGGTAGAGAAAGGGCAGGCTCTTACATTCAGAAGTGTCTGTTTTATTTCTTCCTTCAGCTCATGGAATATACCCCTTTTGGGGACCCACTCCTTTGAGAAATATTTTGATTCAATATCTAATTCATGAGCATATTATATAATCTGGAACCTCTCACCCACCTTATTCTTGGCTATTAGAGGTTTTAAAAATATAAAGTTATTTATTAGACAATTAGGGAAACCTGAATGCTGATCTTATAATAAGGAACTATTCATTTTTAGGTGTGATAATGGTGTCATGGATTTTTAAGAAGAGTATATCTTAGAAATACATAGTAGACGTGTTGGTAAATGGAATGGTATGTCTTGAAAAAAATTAAAATAATAAAATTTGATTTTTTAAAAAAATTTTTAGGTCTTTGAAGATGAGCATGTGCACATGTGTGCACACGCACACACACACACACACACACACACACACACACACACAGAGACAATTGGTATTTTATAACTGACTTCGGTTAACTTCTCTCATATTTTTCTCTTTTGCTTATTCTACCCTTTTATATTAGAGTTGATCAGAGGCGTATTAATAAAGAGGTTTTTGTTTTAAGCAGCAGAATCTGACTCTTTTTTATTCAAAGAAATACAAATGAAAATTACTGGAAGAGTACTCATTGTCTGATTGCCCTAACTAGTCTCCATAGATGGCCCACAATGAATCATGCCTCCTAGTGTTCATGACCTTATGTAGGTCCACACTGAATATGGGCTGGCCCTCTGACTCTCTTTGTTGTTATTTATTTTCTAGTTTTTGAGATATGGCTGACATAACCTTCTATACATTTAAGGCTTACAAAATACTAATTTGATATATGTATATATTACAAAATGATTATCGCAATAGGGTTAAAGTCCATCTCCTCACATAGTTACAATTTTTTTCCTTGCAATAACTTTTAAGCTCTATTATCTTGGCAACTTTCAAACCTACAATACAGTATTGATAATATACTCACCACACTGTACATTATGCTCCTAAAATTTATTTATCCTATAAGTGGAAGTCTGTACCTTTTGAGCACCTTCACTTAATCCCCCAAACCTTCAACTCTGCCTCTGACAACAGCAATGCGTTCTGTTTCTCTGCTTTCATTTTTATTTAGATTCCACATAGAAATGAGATCGTATAGTATTTGTTTCTATGTCTGGCTTAACTTCACTTAGCATGATGTTCTCAAAGCCCATCCATGTTGCCACAAAAGGCAGAGTATCCTTTTTTATGGCTGAGTAGTATTCCAGTGTATATGTGTATATGCACCAAATCTTTTTCTTCCTTTTTTTTTCATATTGAGATATACTTGACATAATAGTTGAGGGTATACAACATGATGGTATAGTATATGTATATATTACAATAGGATCACCACAATGACTCTAATGGACATCCATCACCACACATACTTAGAATTTTTTTTGTTACCATGAAAACTTGGTGAGATACACTCTCCTAGCAACTTTCAAATATACAACACAGTATTACTAACACAGTATTATTAACTGTAGTATTATTATGCTGTACATTATATGCCATGACTTACTTATTTTAGAGCTGGGAGTTGTACTTCTTAACCCTTTTTATCCATTTCCCCCACTCCCAGCCCCCTGCTATTCATCAGCAATGAATTCTCTGTATCCACGAATTTATTTTAGTTTGGTTTTTTGTCTGTCTTTCTCGGTCTGACTTATTTTCATTTAACATGAGGCCTCCAGTGTCTGTCTATGTCGCCACAAGTGGCAAGATTTCCTTCTTTTTTGAGCGTGACTAGTATTCTATTATGTATGTGTGTGTATATACTCACACCACATTTTCTTTGTCATTGATCTGTTGATGGACACTTAGGTTGGTTCCATATTTTGGTTCTCATAAATAATGCTGTAGTGAACATGGGGATGCATCGCTTCCCGGCCTTTTGGCTAAGATCAAGTGTGAACATGGGGATGCATGTATCTTTTTCATTTAGCGTTCTTGTTTCTTTTGGGTAAATATCCAGAACTGGAATTGCTGGATCATATGGTAGTTCTACTTTTAATTATTGGAGGAACCTCTATACTGGCTTCCAGAGGGGCTGCACCAGTTTTACATTCTCGCCAACGGTGCACAGGGGGTCCCTTTTCTCCACATCCTTGCCAACACTTGTTATTTCTTGCTTTTGACACGAGCTGTTCTGACTGGTATGAGGTGATCTCTCACCTGGTTGTGATTTGCATTTCCCTGATGATTGGTCGTGTTGAGCACCTTTTTGTGTATATATTGGCCATCTGTCTTCTTTGGAAACTTTTCTATTCAGATCCTCTGACCACTTTTTAGTTTAGATTGTTTGTTTTGCTGTTGAGTTGTATAAGTTCTTTATGTATTTTGGACATAAACCCCTTATCAGATAAATGATCTGCAAATATTTTATTCCGTTCCATTTTTACTTTGATGGTCTCCTTTGCTGTGTACTAGCTTTTTAGTTTGATGGAGTCCCACTTGTTTATTTTTGCTTCTGTTGCCTTTGCTTTAGGTGTCAAATCCAAAAACTTACTGTCAAGACCATTATCAAAGGGTTTACCACCAATTTTTTCTTCTAGGAGTTTTATGGTTTCAGGTCTTATGGTCAAGTCTTTAATCCACGTTAAGTTGAAGTTTGTGTATGATGTAAGACACCATGTGGTGTCTTTTCATGTGGCTGCCCAGTTTTCCCGGCACCGTTTATTGAAGAGACTGCTTTTTCACCATCGTATTTTCTTGGCTCCCTTGTCAAAAATTAATTGACCATATATGTGTGGGTGTATTTCTGGGCTTCTGTTCCATTCATCTGTTCATTGGTTTTCATGTTAATACCATACTGTTTTGATTACTGTAACCTTGTAATATAATTGAAATCACAAAGCATGCTTCCTGCTTTGTTCTTCTTTCTCAAGATTACTTTGGCTACTTAGGGTCTTTTATGGTTCCATGCAAATTTTAGGATTTTTTTCATTCTATTTCAGTGAAAAATGCCATTGGAATTTTGATAGGGACTGCATTTAACCTGTCGATTGCTTTGGGTAGTATGAACATTTTAACAAGATTAATTCTTCCAATCCTTGAGCATAGAATGTCTTTCCATTTGTTTGTGTCTTCAGTTTATTTCATCACTATCTTATAGTTCTCACTTCATTGTACAGGTATTTCAGTCCTTGGTTAAATCTCTTCCTAGATATTTTATTCTTTTTGATGCAATGGTAAACAAAATTGTTTTCCTAATTTCTCTTTTTGATAGTTTGTTATTAGTGTATAGAAATACAACTAATTTTTGTATGCCAATTTTGTATTGTAGAACTTACTCATTTATCCTAAGAGCTATTTGGTGGAGATGTTAGGGTTTTCTTTATATGATACCACATCATGTGCAAATAGTGACAGTGTTACTTACCTCTTCTTTTCTGACTTGGATCCATTTTATTTCTTTTTCTTACCTAATTGCTGTGGCTAGAACTTCCAATAGCTTCCAATACTGTGTTGAACAAAAGTAGCATCCTTGTCCCTGATTTTAGAGGAAAGGCTCTCAGCTTTTAATGTGGACTATGGTATTAGCTGTGGACTTGTCATCTATACCCTTTATCATGTTGAGATGCATTCCCTCTATACCTGCTTTGTTGAGAGTTTTTATCATAAATGGGTGTTGAATGTTTTCAGATGTTTTTTCTGTATCTGTTGAGATGTTCATATGATTTTTATTTTTTAGTTCATGTGCTGTATCACATTGATTGATTTGCAGATGTTATATACCCTTCTTGTCTTCCTGGAATAAATTCCACTTGATCATGGTGTATGATTTCTTTCATGTATTGTCAAATAAAGATTGCTGATATTTTGTTCAGGATTATTGCATCTGTGTTCATCCGGGATATTAGAATTGTAATTTTCTTGTGGTTTTCTTACCTGGTTTTAGTATCAGAAAATGCTGGCCTCATTGAATGAGGGTGAAAGTGTTTCCCCCCTTTTCCTTTTTGGAAGAGGGTAAGAAGAATTAGTTAGTGGTTCAAATGTTTGGTAGAATTCACCAGTGAAACCATCTGGTCCTGAACTTTCTTTTGTTGGGAGGTTTTTGATTACTGATTCAATCTCCTTACTTGTAATTGGTCTGTTTCCATTTTCCATTTTTTCATGATTCATACTTAGTAGTTGGTATGTTTCTAGGAATTTATCCATTTCTTCTAGGTTGTCCAGTTTGGGGTTTGTGGTTCTTATTGTTTTGGTGTATAATTGTTCATAGTAGTCTTTCAGAATCCTTTATATTCTTATGGTATCAGTTGTAACATCTGTCATTTTTGATTTTTGAATCCTCTCTCTTTTTTCTTGGTGAAACTAGGTAAAGGTTTATTCGTTTATGTTATCAAAAAACCTGCTCTTAGTTTCATTGATCTTTTCTTTTACAGTCTCTGTTTCATTTATTTCCAGTCTGATATTTGTAATTACTTTTCTTCTAACTTTGAGCTTAATTTGTTCTTCTTTTTCTAGTTCCTTAAGGCGTAAAGTTAGGTTGAGATTTTTTTCTTGTTTCTCAATGTAGGTGTTTATCATTTTAAACTTTATTTTTAATTTCTCTGTATTATTTTCATTTTTTATTTTTATTTTTTTAGTTTTCACCGTGTTCTCAGTACTATCTGATGCCTGAGTGAGCCCTCCCTGAAGCTTATGTTCCTTTGGACTTAACAGATAGACTTAACAGACATTGAGTCAGTATTTTCCTTTATTAATTAAACCTTTATAAGTTGTATTTTCTGTTAGTTATATCTGAAATCATTTGTGTATCTTGGATATTTCCCAAGAAGACAAAATTGTTTTGAGCTAGGCGGGTACCTCAAGCTGTCTACACAAAGGAATGTGACTCCCTTTCACCTAAATCAAGAGTTGTCTTAGGGGTGACCGTGTGGCTCAGTAGGTTGAGCATTGGACTTCAGCTTGAGTCATGATCTCACAGTTTGTATGTTCGAGCCCCACAGTGGGCTCTGTGTTGACAACTCAGAGGCTGGAGCCTGCTTCAGATTCTGTGTCTCCCTCTCTCTATGCCCCTCCCCCACTCATACTCTGTTTCTCTGTCTCTCTCTCTCAAAAATAAATATTGAAAAAAATTGGAAAGACAAGAGCTGTCTTAGAACACAAAAGTTTAATATAACAGAAGGGGACATGAGATCACATGGCATCCCTGTTGGCATTACAACTCGGAATATTTGTTAGGAAGGGAGAATGATAGAAAAAGTACCTGGAACTAAAGCTTACTGAGTGCTTGCTAGGTGCTGGCCTTGGTTCTTCACGTATTTTCCTGAATCCCCATGAAAACCTTATGTGTAGCTACTTTGACTACAGCAGATGGAGAAGCTGAGTCTCAGAGAAGTTAACTAACCTGGGCAAGATCGTGTTACAAAGCACCAAGCAGGTTTTCATCTGCCTCCGATGCTTCTCCCTCCTCTTCTCCTTTGACAGATCCCAGAAGTACTTCTCATATCAGTTCTGTTATCATCACCATCAACCACTATTATCAGTGAGGATAAGGAAAGGAAGGCAGAAAAGCCCCTCTGGGCACATAAGTCTGTGGGAGTAGGAGTTGGGAGGTACTGTGAACCCTCAGACTACTGTATTGGTTGCACAGGCTATCACATCTTATGGCTGTATGTACTCCATGTAGAATCACTGAATGTTGGAGCAGTGGGAGAACATTGTGTTGTCTACTCTGACATTAATATATATAATTATATATATTATTATATATAAATATATATAAATTATATATATATATATATATATATATATTGTAGTTGATGGAACTGAGGCCAGAGAGCCGAAATGACCTTCCCTAAAGTCATATAGCAAGAGGCAGTGCTTAAACTAGAACCAGAGTGTGCTTTGGGCTCCACTTCTCTAATCCATAGCATAGTGTTTTTTGAGAGTTCTCATTTTGGAACCACACTACTGGGGTTCAGTGCTTGCCCCTGCCCCAGTGTAGGTCCAGCTGAGCAATCTTTTCAGACCTTGATTTCCTCGTGTGGTAAATGGGGCATAATAATAGCACCTATCTCTTGAACGTAAGTCGCATAAAACAACATCAGAAGCATGGTGAGTGCTAGGTCCTTCCTACCATTGACCAGCTCACAATTTACTATATCAGTGGCTTTGGTTCTTTTTCCATCTTGGCCCCATCTTGACCACCTTTCAGGAGTCTTGTACTGTCTTTATATCCAGTGTGAATTAGTTACAGTCAGTCCAGCATCTACTCTATATCTGCTCTAGAAAAGAACTTCTGCTGACTGTGGTATTAGACAAGAGGGACCCTAATTTTACTCTTAATCTGTATAAGCTTTGGTTTTTCCTTTTCTGCTTTTCCTGACTGTTGGTATTGAAGGAGCAAGGTTCAGTGTCCTCTCTCCTCTTTCTACCAGATTGCTATTGAGAGTTGCCACCAGGAAAGGATCTGATAAGCTCATTCATTCAGTGGCAACTTGCTGATAAGGCTTAACCAGTGACCTCTGCCCTTAGCTGCATTTTGTACTTTTACCAAAAGTTAAAGCCTAAACCAAAGGATCTGTAATGTTATGGTTTTAGTATCGGTCAAGACTGGGGCAGGTTTGCATTTTTGTTTTGTTTTGCTGGTGTGAGATAAGGGGCAAGGGAAAGGGAGGAAGCCCATGTCTTTCCTATGAATCCAGGTTCCACACCTCAACCAAGAAGGGAGCTAACTAGGTGAGCAGGTGGGAAAGAGGTGTTGGATTTTCCCCAGGACTTCCTGAGGCAGCAGAGCAGGGATAGAAAATCAGAAGTGCCTTCAGGGGAGCCAGGGAGTTGAGGGAGAAGGCAGATCTACCAAGAAGCAAAAGCCTTTACTGAGGACGAAAGGTACCTTTACTGAGGTAGCATGCATTGTATCTAAGATGCCCGAATAGGACACTGTGATCCATGAGTGACCTTAGGAGTGAGTCTGAACCCAGAGCTCATACCGTTTTACTTGAGCTTGGTCTGTGCTCTGGGGCACAAACAAATTCAAGGCACCAAGACACAAACGCTCCTTACTCCACACTCGTGGTACTTTTAGAACTGGTAGTGGGAGCTGGGGGATATGTTGGCCAGTGTGGCCAAGAGTTGGCTGGACCCTGGAAGAGCAGCAGAACTCCATCTAGATCAACCCACCAGTTCCCTCTGTGCCTCCTTCTCACAGAGTTCTCTGGAGATATGAGGAGGAAGTGGATCCACAGAAACTGGAAGTCTAGGTGTGATAGCTCATCTGCTAGAAGAGAAGGCCTAGGTCAGGAACCTACCTTTGGGCGGGGAAGGAGGGAGGGGTGAGGAAGCAGAAGACCCTCATACCTTCCTGTTTAGGGGCCCCAGAGGTTATTATAAGGCTTTATGCAGCAAACACTACAGACTCAACAGATCCATGTTTTCACACAGAGATGCTACCGGTTTTCCAGATGTATATGGAAGCCGTAGTGTGGTTATGTGATTAATATCCCTAATTTATAATTCTTTATTTTGTCAATGAACACAACTACTATCATATGGGGACCCATAAAATTTTATTGACTTGCCAAAGAGATTCTTGTTCTTGAAAAGATTGAAAACATTGGGCTGCATCATTGCCTTTGCATTATCACTGCCATGTGCTTCAGTCATAAGCTTATGAATATGATCCCTTTGCCTACCACCAGAGGATATTTATTCGGTGTCCTATTCAGAACACTGGATAAAATAAATAAGTCTCTTAAAAACTTCCTTTAAAATATCCGTCAGTGTATTTCCACTGAGGAAAATCCTTTCTGCTTTTCCCTGGGGTGAATTCACCTAACCATCTTTCTTCATCCATCTTGTTCCTTATGTAGATTTGGGTGCAGATTCTTTTGGATAAAATGGAAGTCCACTTTCTGAATCTTCCTACTCAAAAAAAAAAAAAATGGCATATGTGACCTATAGGAAGGATATACCTAGGTAATCTAGGACCTTGATAAGATGTTAAAAAGCTTGATACTCAGATTGCTAGTTAAATAACAGTTCAAGGTCAAAGGCACACTGCTGACTTTGTTCATTTTTTTCTCACTAAAGTGAGCTATCAGAATCGGACAATTTTCAGTGACATTTCTAACATAGTAATAAAGTTTCAACTTTTTTAATTAAAAAAGTATAGTGTAAAATATTTAAATAAGGAAGAAGGGAACAGGGGTGCCTGGGTGGCTCAGTCAGTTAAGTGTCCAACTTTGGCTCAGGTCATGATCTCACGGTTTGTGGGTTCGAGCCCCAAATCAGGCTCTGTGATGACAGCCTGGAGTCTGGAAGCTGCTTCAGATTCTGTGTCTCCCTCTCTCTCTGCCCCTCCCCTGCTCACGCTCTGTCTCTCTCTGTCTTGCAAAAATAAAGTGTTAAAAAATATTTTTAAAAAGAAAGAAGTGAACAAAGAAAAAGTACCCTCATTAGTTCAGAGACAGAAGTGATTAAAATTTAAAGTGTCTTCTTAGATAAGAACTGTGCTTTACATCTGTGGTTATTTTATTTATTTTTATTTTGTATATACTGTAGACATCCAAACAAATGTTGTATATGCAACACTGGAAAAACGATACTTTATTTTAAACTTCTTTCCTCCTTCATCGTCTTTGTCCTCCTCTTTATCATCATCACAGGATCATTTGCCTTTTGTGGGTTTTTTTTGGGGGTGGGGGAAATGATTCTACCTCATCCATATTTTTCTGTAATTCTCTGTAATGAAGAGTAGATATTGTTGTGTGTGTAAATTACTGACTTTTACTACGTACTCCCATGGCCAACTCAGCAGTTCCAGGCCAGTCGTCTGACACTTTGAATTGAAAATTTATAAGGCATAAGCTATCTGTTTCCCCAAGAAAGAATAAAAGTTATTTTATAGTCATACCAAGATTGGATTTCTGGCTGTACTATTGATAAGCTGTGTAATAATATCGAACAAGTTACTTAACCTTTCTGACACTCAGTGTCCTCTTCTGTTAAAAAAAAAGAAAACACCAAAACCTTGCAGGGTTGTGTGAGCAAGAAAATGAACATAAAGTACCTAATTCAGTACCTGGCACATAAAAGTTGTCAGGAAACGATAGTTACTAATAAACGCGATCATCGGTCCAGATCACGAGACGATAATCTCCTTTGATTGCACCGAAATATAACTTAGAGCTCCTTCTGTCCCTTCCCCTCCCCTCTGTAATCAAGGGTCTCGGCCAGTAACTGTGCTGGTTTGTTATCTGAGCGAGTCTTGGCCATTAAGCAACGTCAGGGTCTTTGTTATTGTTTTCATCACCACTGGCTGCGCAGAGAAAGCCCAAGCCACGGGGTACATCTCTGCCTGCCAAGGTCCTGTATTCCTGAAACAAAAACGCAATAAAAACGGCAGTTAGTGTCAGACACCAAGGCTGGGCTTGGGAGCGGGCAGGGAGGGCCTCCTCCTCCTTGCTCCTCAGCACCTGTCGCTGGGTCCGGGATGGCCCCAGGCTGGGCAGTCCTGCTTCCTCCTCCCCCCACCCAGTTCCCCGGCAGCTCCGGACCCTCAGCTCCCAGCAACACGGCCCGCCCTGCGACTAGAAAGCGCCCATTGAGGGCTTGCAGCTGCCAGTGCCGCTTGCCCAAATACTAAATAAAGCCTCAAGTTCAGTTCCAGCGAAGAAGTCACTACTGTGTTCTTCCTGAGCCTCAGTCACGGCTATCAAACATTCAAAGCAAACTGGCCATGGTTAAACACTGCATGTGTTTACACCCCGAATCTTGAATCACAATGGAGCGGCTTGAGCTGCCGAGGCCGGCGAGGCCCGGCTTGATCCTGGACCCTGGAGTCTGTTCTCTGACCCACCGGACAGGAGTCAAGTTGAGTAAATACCATATCGCTTTGCTTTTGCTAGATGTTTGCTCCCTGGGACTTCAGTAGGATTGTCTCCGGGTGGGGTCGAAGGGCACACGCTTGCAGAATCAGGATGCCCTCTCACATTAGCGGGTCTTCAGAAGCTTTCTGGCCTTGTAAGCCATCCCAAAAGAAAACCCAAGCTACTTAAAAGCAAATATATTCAAATGAAAGGATAACTGGAATCCCTAAAAAACTGCTTTGAAGACAAAGTGGGCACGGGAAAGTGCATGAAAGACGGATAGCAGTGTGGTTATTGGGGAAGCGGAGTGAGAGATGGGTACCCGGGACCTTCCTATGCTGTTCTCTCTTCTGGAGAGTTTAAAAATGGAGTGCAATGGGACGCCTGGGTGGCTCAGTCCTTTGAGCACCTGACATTGGCTCAGGTCATGATCTCGCCATTAGTGAGTTCCAGCCCTGCTTCCTGTGGGGCACAGAGTCTGCTTGAGATTCTCTCTCTCTCCCTCTCTCTGCCCCTTCCCCACTCGTGCACATGCACACTCTCTCTCTCTCTCTCAGAAATAAATGAATAAACTTAAAAAAATAAAAATTGAGTGCATTAAAAAACACAATAAACCTTTTCGGTCTCCTCTTCTCTCAGGCTAAAATACAAAATGTGGATTTTTTTTTAAATGTTAGGTCTATTCTGTTTTTAACTTTCACGCTTATTTTTCTTTAGCATGTCAGAATTTAGGTTTTTTTTTTCTAGTTACAGAAAAGTACATTATAATTGTGGTAAATTGAGAAATGTGGAAAAGAAGTATAATGAGGAAAATATAAGTCCCATGTCCTTAAATTAGCACTGATGTTTTTGTGTATTTCCTTTCAGTTTTTATATGTGCACACATACACAGATGAAAAGAAGTTTTCAATGTGCTTAAATGGAATCCGGTTCTATTCAGGTTTATACCATGGTTTTTTCCACCTCTGGTGACCACTGCATATGCCATTAGATGTTCTTAAAAGAATGACTTGTAATGACTTTGGAATAGTTTCACCCTAAGGATCTTGATGCCAAGAAAAGGTTCAGAACAGAGTTTTACGCACACCATGCCATACTTGAACAAAATCGGACAGGATTTTTGTAACTAGAGATTACAAGAAAATTTATTTTGCACTAGATAACCCCTTTCTTCGGAAGGATAGAAGAAGTGTGGCCGGATTCCACATAGTATTCGGGAAGTACAAATGTAAGAGTAAGAAGTTTTCTCACCTTCAGATGTGCTCTGCGAGGGAAATGAGAAGGAGGAGTGAACATACAGCACAAGGATGGGGTGTGGATGAGAAGAGCAAAGCCAGAAGCGGGAGGTAGCGACTTGCCTCGCGCACACCCCCGACTATGCCTCGCACCAGCCTTACACCGGCTGATGTGATTTCATCGCTTAACTAAGAACCGTGGAATCAAAACCCAAAAGGATTCAGAGGAAGAATCACAAATATTAAGAGGAAAAGATGTGTGACCTACCAGAAATGCAGGGGTGACAAAGTGGTGGCAGACAGATCCAAGGACGGGGCCTTGAGCCTGGCCTAAGCCCCTGCTGCACAGAGAGCCATCTGTGCTGTGGGTACGAAGACAGATGAGTCAGCCCCAGTCTGATGGAGGACACAGGCTATAGGCAAGCCTTTTTCACGCAGCACTAGGGTTGCATATAGAGAGAAATGAATGAAGTCCCATGGGAGCCCAACAGACGCGAGGAGAGGGCTCACAGAAGATCAGAAGATCACAGAGATGAAGCGACAGTGGAGGTGAGTTAAGAAAAATGGAACCGGGGCGCCTGGGTGGCGCAGTCGGTTAAGCGTCTGACTTCAGCCAGGTCACGATCTCGCGGTCCGTGAGTTCGAGCCCTGCGTCAGGCTCTGGGCTGATGGCTCAGAGCCTGGAGCCTGTTTCCGATTCTGTGTCTCCCTCTCTCTCTGCCCCTCCCCCGTTCATGCTCTGTCTCTCTCTGTCCCAAAAATAAATAAACGTTGAAAAAAAATTAAAAAGAAAAAAGAAAAATGAAACCTCGCAACCATAGGAGAAAAGGAGAAGCAGTGGAGGAACTTTGCACAATTGGGTTGGCAAAGGAAAGTAACTGTATTAAATTTTTTTTTTCTTCAGGGGCTTAGGACCCAAAGTTATTTGATACAGTCTTGTCCTTTTGTTGTTGTTGTTGTTGTTAGAAGTGTTCCTGAGAAGCCTTGCACAGGACAAACTTTGATATTTTAAGTATATTTCAAACAAATAAAAGGAGAGCCTATTTAAAGGAGAACCTAGGGGCACCTGGGTGGCTCAGTCGGTGGAGCGTCCGACTTCGGCTTGGGTCATGATCTCACAGCGTGTGAGTTCAAGCCCCACGTCCGGCTCTGTGCTGACAGCTCTGTGCCTGGAGCCTGCTTCACATTCTGTGTCTCCCCGTCTCTCTCGGCTCCTCCCCTGCTCATGCTGTGTGTCTCTCTAGCTCTCAATAATAAATAAATGTTAAAAAAAAATTTAAGGGAGAAACTTACCGGGCCGTCTGGGTGGCTCAGTTGGTTAAGCATCTGACTTCGGCTCAGGTCATGATCTCTCGGTTTGTAAGTTCGAGTCCCACCTCGGGCTCTGTGCTGACAGCTCAGAGCCTGGAGCCTGCTTCAGATTCTGTCTCCTTCTCTCTCTGCCGCTCCCCCCCCCCCAAAAAATAAACATTAAAAACTTTTTTTAAATAACTAAATAAATAAGATAAAGGAGCACCTTACTGTGAATTTGTTTATGTAGATAACCCCTTATTTTCTGGGTTGTCGTTTGTATTTTTTCTACATGGGACTTGACATATCACCTGTGGTGATATGCAACCATGAAAATAGATGTCTCCCCACTTGTTCTATTCATTAGTTTCAAACACAAAAGGACCTCCAGTTTTATGTTTATTTGCTGACATCTCCCCCTATCCTCACACCTGTACTTATTGTACCTTTAGAGTGAATATGTTAAAATTCAGATGACAAAAGGGAGGCAGTAGCACAGGCACACATGGCCAGGGTGAAAAAAAGTTTATTCTCAAAGCTACTATATTGGCAAAGCTGACTTAGTGTCTTTAATTCTCAGAATTTTTTTTAAAACCTGTTTGCATTCTCCCCCCCAGCTGACAAAGTGTCTGTTAAGATGGGTCAGGAGTATAATTGCAACTTTGCAAATAGAGAAACCGAAATGAAGAGGCAAGGTCAGACGCTAGCTGCTCCACTTGGTGGGGCCTTAAATTGTCACCTGTTGAAATGGAGCTATTTTCTGCAGTGACTGAAAGCTGCATCCTCCGACAGGCTTCAGGTCTGTCAAAGTCATGAAGCCCTCATTTTTAGGAGATGGCTCATGCTTCACTCCCCGCCTTGAGTTAGAGTACTTGAATCTTGATGGTGTTGAAAATGCCTGCAAATTCCTGATCGGAGGATTGTGCGCCATGAAATATAGCTGGAAGGGTGGGAGGCAGGGAGTCTATTCTTATCTTTCTGTATTTTTCCTCTGATCACCAGGCCAGAATGTGTTTCACTGTGGTTAGAGTAAATAAAGACTCAGAGTGACTTTTTTTTTTTCAAACAAAAACAAAAAATTCAGTTGTCCTGAGGAGCACTGATAATGTGAAATAGTACAACTGTAGTTGTTATTTCAAAGGTCATCTCGGTTTTACAAAAAAAAAAAAAAAAAAAAAAGACAATAAAGGGTCATCTTGGTTTCAAATTTCTTAAATTTTTGTTTTTTTAGAATATAATGTTCCGTGCATGCGTTCCTAGTTTGAGCAAACAGGCTACTTTTCAAGGCTATACTTAAAAAAAAGAAAAAAAAAGTATTTTAGAACATTGCCTGACTCCATTTGTGAAGGTTTTAGGTGGCATGTGCCATTGTTGTTTCTCTCCGGAAGCATGGACTGTATATCCACTGGAAAATTTATTGTAATGTAAGTGTTTCTGGGGTAACCGTGATTTTGGATTAATTATCTCGAGAGTAACTTTGGTGAGGATAATGTTCTGGTTACTCTCGCTGCATAACAAATTACTCCAAACCAAGAGCAGCAAACACCACTTTATTCTGCTCACCGTCTTGTGGGCTGGAAATTCAGGAAGAGCTCAGTGTGGGCAGGTCAGATGCTCCCGAGGCTGCTGTCATCGGAGGCTCCCCGGAGCTTTCTCACAGCCCCACAGTTGAAGAGTCCCATGGGACCTCAGCAGTGGTAGGTAACAGAGCACTTCCATCAGCGTGGCGGCCTCAGGGTAGTCAGACTTGCCCCCTGGTAAATGGCTCCTGCCACAATGATTGTCCCAAAAGAACCAGGCAGAAGCCTTTTCCACCCTAGCCTCTGACATGACAGAACATGACTGCTGCAAGACTCAGTTGGTTACAAATGACTTGCTAATATTGACCCCTTTTGTAGAAGGAATAGCACAGACATTCCTAAACTGCCCTACGTGTGGTTTTGTGTTTCTCTTTAAGAATAACAGTTTAGTGTATATTATCTTCGACCAGTAATCTGGATCCTCCTTAAGACCCCACAAGTTTATGAGTTCATTTTGTACATCCAGAAGGTAGCATGGTTCTCTGTTCTAGCAGATACTCCACAATGTTTGTTAAACTAAACAGAGGGTTGACTAGCTCAGAACCCTGCCATCCAAATGAAGAAGGTACTTTGTGGCCAACAAATTCTTACCTTTGTTAAGTTAAAAGGGTTAGCATGCCAATAACACCACTCTAATATGGAGATAACAGAAAAACGTGGATTTTTAAAGGTCAGGGAGTCAGAAATCATGTGGTCCCACCCTCCCCCACACCTTCCCAGCCCTCCTCACCCCATTCCAGTTTTACAGCTGAGGCACTGAGAAGTTAAGTGACTTAAATTAAACAATAGAGGTAGAGTCTCCATTTGTAAAATTCTAGCCATTGCATCTTTTCCATTATAAAACATTTTTGCCGGTCACTGTTCAGTTATGACTGTATCAAAAATTGCAGGGTCAGTGAGGTTCAGGTCTTTTTATATATGTGGCTGAGGTCAGTGAGACACTGTGTCCTTGTCCTTTCTACCCACTCCATTGGGCAGACACGGAAAATCTCAGAAAGATGGCGCCAGCCATAAGACTCCCAAGTGGCTCTCTTCAGATCCAGGTCAGAAAAACTAATTTTCTGAACCTTTTCTCATGTCTTCCACCAAACTCTTGTAGTTTTACATCAGGGGCATTGCTGAGTCTGGAAGGCTTCCTGTGGTTTACAAAAGGCCTGTGAGGAAATGGAGATGTCCCTGAGCCGGCCTAAATCTGGGACAGGGTCCTATTGTATGTTCAGGGGGTGACCACATGTGGTACTGTGATATGCTAAAACAGTCATCCTAGCTGTTGTGGGTCTTGAAGGCTGAATATCAAGCCACCTCTTCTGCATCACAAAGATGCAGTTTGTCAGAAAGAATGGCGTTTTTAACACTACCATTCAGTTACTTAACAAGGAAAGAAATCACACCTTCTCCTTTGAAGTTTCTATAGTTTCCTTAAGCCAGAGAAGGCTGTTGCCTTAGCCTGTGTCTGGGCTGTGTAAGAGGCTTTTCCAATTTAGTAAATTCCATATTTATTGGGAAAGACAAATCATAGAACTAATGTCTGGGACCTTTTCTTAAGCTAATTTCTTAGGTCAGTAGATACTGCTTTAATTCATCGAAGTGCTGTTTGTGGAAGCAACTAGCTTATAAGGAGTACTTCATACATGTTAATTCCCCTTTTGTTTCCCACCGCACTGAATAGTGAGTGACTCATGTTCACAATGCTGAGTATTTGTGTTAAATCCTCTGAATATTAGTTAGCAAGAAAAAAAGTCATGCATTTGGCCTCCCAAATTTACTGAGGCACAAAAGGCTTTCTCCTAAGTTCTTTCTCTTTGGTCAGGGATCTCCAGAGAACAAATAGAATAAACACACACACACACATACACATATGGAAAAACATTTATTATAAGGAATCCGCTCATGTGATATTGGAGGCTGACAAATCCCAAGATTTGCTGTTGACAAGTTGGAGACCCCAGGAGAGCTGATGGTTTAGTTCCAATCTGAGTCCAAAAGCCTGAGAACGGGAGAACCAATAGTCTTGTTCCAGTCCAAAAGCCAGCAGGCTTGAGACTCAGGAAGGGCCAGCGTTTTTAGTTTGAGTCCAAAGCAGGAAAAAGATAGCATCTCGGCTCAGGGTGGTCAGGCAGGAGGAAATTCCCTCTTACTGGTGGGAGAGTCAGCGTTTTTGTTCTGGTCAGGTCCTCACTGATTGGATGGGACCCCATGGCCCAGTCCAGCTGACACGTAAAATGAACCATCATTCCTCCCGATTCCATGTGACTAGCGTGATTATGACGTATTGAAAATTCAGAAAGCATACGTGTGCCGCCCTTAGGTTTTATTCAGAAACCGGTAGCTTCTTCTCACTTGATAGTACAAAGTTGGGCTTGCAGGGTGGAGGCTGTGTGCCACAGCGGCTAAGGACATGGAACTACCAGGCCGTCTACTGCACATCTGCCAACAGAAGCAAAAATAGGGAACCTCAGAGAGTTCTTAGAGTAGCAATAAAATTATGAAAACAATGGCTGAAGAAGGGTTGCCAGCTGGAATTTGTGATTGTATTAGCTAGAATCCATTACATTTGTAACTACCAGGCTAAAGAGATTATAAAATCTTCTATACCTGCTGTGAGGTACGTTCTGTTAGGGTCTCTGTGCTACAGTCTGGACACAGAAGCATAGAGAATGTAAGTAACTTGTTCTAAGGTTACACAGCAGAGCTCCCTACAGGAATTTGAAACTGGGGAGTCTGCTTCAAGTCTAACCACCAAACTAGATGTCCATTTGGGTGATTTCTCTGTCTGCCACCCAAACAAGCCTGCAGTCCACTCCAGTGACCCCACAGGACTGCTGGGCATATGTTCTTTTCTGTTTTCAGGCCATGCTGCTTGAGCAGCAGAAGTTTAGAGAAATAAACTGGAAGACCAGACATGGAAGGGTCAGAGGCTTCTCCTCCAGACCTCCTGTCCTGAGACTTTTTCACACCCCACCCTCCCCATCCTCCAACCCGTCATCAACCACGTGCCCCTTGGCATATAGTCCTGTCCTTTCCACTGAAGACTTGGGTTTCCCTTTGAAGTTGCTGCTACCTTTGTCACAAAAAAAATCTGTGTGTAGAATTTTCATTTCCACAGCCGGCTCTCAGGAACTGTCACCCTTCTCTTCCTTGGTCCTTATGCCCATATAAAGAAGGCCTTCTCTTCCTGGTATAGGCTGGGGACTGCAGACGCAGTGGTGAGCAAAGCTAACGTGGCCCCTGCCCGCACGGAGTTGATAGTCTACTGGGGGAAACGAACATTATTCACAGAATGACACATCCTATAAAGCTACACTGTGACTGGTGCTGTAAAAGAAGTGTTTGAGGAGTGCAGAGCGGGGAGTCGACCTAATCAGGGAGGCCCAGGCAGCCTTCCCTAGGGAGGTGTGGTACAATGTGCAGGTCTGGAGAAAAAGGAGACTGTGTCCCAAGAACCTGCTCAGAGTCCCTACACCCGGGCAGGAAGGAGCGTGGTGATTTTGAGGAACTGAAAGAAGGCCAGCGTGACTGGAGGACACAGGACGGGGATGTGGTATAGGAAGAGGGAAGAAGAGTAAGCAGGGACGAGACTGTACCGCCCACATTAAGGATGTCAGCCTGTATACCTACACATTTTTTGCAACGCTGGCTGCTCATCAGAAAAACCTGGGGAGCATTTTAGAAACACCGGTAAGAGAATTCCACTCCAGAAAATTAAATCCGAAATGGAACGGAGACCCAGGCATCAGGTTTTTTTTTGTTTTGTGTTTCATTTTTTGTTTTCAGAGCTTCCAGATGATTTGATGGGAAATCATGACCCTCCGGCCCTGTGAAGCCACAAGATGTTTAAAAGAGAAGATGTGTACTCTGTGTGTTTAGGGGGAAGTGAAGGCCATCATCAGATTTACATGCAGAAAGCATCCTGTGGCCAGAACTCTGGAGTTTGCAAAGCTAGGTCTCCCCTCAGAAGGGAGACTAGTTCAGTGACTGCTGAATGGTGCAAGTTTGGGGCGGGGGTGGGGGGTGGGTAGCAACCATGGAGATGAAAAGAGATGGGTAAATATGAGAGATTTCTGTTTGTTTAAACCTCTGGGGTTGGGGAGTGCTGAAATCATGGACTCAGTGTAGGGGAAAAGAGAGAGGCGGGTTAACAGGGTTCTGCCTATACAGCAGGCTGCATAACCGTGCTATTTGTTGGGATAGCAGCAAGGACCAGAACCAGACGTGGTTAGAGTGATGGCCAGGCTTCAGTTTTGGCAGGTGGAGTCGGCCTTCATTTCATCTTGTGCTTTACTTCTCCTTTCTCTAGGCCTTCAAGGTGTCACCCACAAATCCTTGCTATTTATTATGTATTGAAACCAACCATAACAACAACAACAGAAAACTACTAAACACTAAATTCAAGTCATTGGCTTGATTGATCTGCCTTGGATGGTAACTTGAAGAAGCTTACTGCCGTGTAAATAAGCCTTCCTAGTAAATACACACATTTTCCTAGCAAAGTTGTCTCCTTTCCATCTTGTCATTAACATTTTTCATGTTGCAGATCCCTTGAGATGTTTGGTGCCGAATGACAGAAACCTCACTCCAAGAAGCTTAAATTAAAAGAACATTTTATTGTAGGGCTATAAAAGTATCACTTGGAGTACAAAGATAAATTTGCAGCCAGGTTCCAAGAAAAATTAAAATCATGAACTCATGACTTTATGGTATCTCTCCTCAGTTCTGGCTCTCTGCCTATCTGCTTTGTCCTTCCTTCTTCTGTCTCCTCACAAACCAGCTTCCATCACTTCTGCTGTCAACATACAAAAACTGGCAGCTGATAGCTTCTGATAGGTTTACAGAGCTTCTGAGCTCAGACTTCAAGGGAGGCTATCCTGACTGTCATTACAAACTCCAGAATCCTGAGGAAGGAACTCATTGGCCAAATGCGCCAGGTATCCTGCTCTGGACCAGTTACCTGTGGCCAGGAAGTAGGATCTGAAGGAAAGGTTATGATCAGCCCACATTGATTCATTTACCCCACTTAACTCTGGCTGCACTGGGTGGTCTCAGTGATAGTCCTCGGTAATTGTGGTAGGACTAGGGTTGCAAGTCCTGGAAAAGCACAGGTTTGCCATGACATCCCAGTTGAGTAAATTAAAATGTGCAAACCACAAGCTCTAACTGAAAACAATTCTAAGCAGGTTGATAATTTTATAAAGTATCCCGTCTTTCTAGACTGCTGTTACTATGGAATCAAGTCTCCAAAATTTCTAAAACCTTATATTGGCTAGGGAGGACTGCTAGGAGACTTGTATTTGTATATTATTTGGACTAGGAAGTTTTCCAGCTGATTCACCAAAGCCGTGCACTACTAGCTCTGATGTTACACTGATTTTAAATATCATTTGCATTTCTTTAGGTGGAGAAATTACATAACAAATCCTAGCTCCTTTGATTCTCATTAGTATCTGATTAACATTGAGACTCCCCAAAGCCCAAATAGAAGTAGCACGATTCAGATTTCAGATTCAGATTTCAGTTGCCTTTGGGAAAATATGTACTTTGTTTCCTAAGAGATGGAGGAGAACTTGCTAGAAGAGAAGTCATGAAGAAGCTGGTTTTGACAGTGTATACTTTTGAAGCTCCAAGATAAGATGAGGGCTGTGCACATTACTGGTGATGAAAGTGATCATAAATAAAGATCTTCCAGGAGCTATCTCATGGATGGGTATTGAAAACCCACTAGGAAATAATCCGGCTGGTATTTCCATTCTGACTTCGCAGGGTGTGGCCTTCTTTGCAGACTCTATACTTTGTGAGGTCATGACCTTTGGAATTTCCCTCAAGACATAAATGTATAATCTAGTTAGGGCTAAAGAAATAACATGGTTAATAATGTTTATAAACGAATCTAGAGTGTCCAATAGACAATCTCCGTTAGTTGAGAGAGGAGTCAGGGGCTGGGAGTGCAGGCAGGCTGGGACTGGCTCTTGACAAGTTTGTGAAGTGGGTACAGTTTGCTTTGGGTGCCCTTGCTCTCATCAGCAAGGACTGCGTTTTCCCCCTTTTGGACCCTCTATACTTACCTTTAACTTCCTTCTCTATCTGCTGGACGGTACCTATAATTCTTGTTCTCCACTCATTTTCACCTGATTTCTGCTAAGGGGTTAACTGGTAGTTGAGGTGTTATCTCAAACGCAGCAGAACTGTGTGGTGGGGATTCAGATTGTAGACCTTTTTCTGCTGTTACCGCTCCGTGTAACCTAGGGCTAATTTCGTCATGTCCCAGACTTCCATTTTCTCATCTTTAAAACACATAGGAGGGGTGCCTGGGTGGCTCAGTCGGTTAAGCGTCCGACTTCGGCTCAGGTCATGATCTCGCGGTCCGTGAGTTCGAGCCCCGCGTCGGGCTCTGTGCTGACAGCTCAGAGCCTGGAGCCTGTTTCAGATTCTGTGTCTCCCTCTCTCTGACCCTCCCCCGTTCATGCTTTGTCTCTCTCTGTCTCAAAAATAAATAAACGTTAAAAAAATTTTAAAAAAAATAAAATAAAATAAAATAAAACACATAGGAAAGAATTCGATGCTACACTGCCTTCCAGATATTAAATTGTTAGCCTCTATAACAACAGCCTTCAGATGTATTTGTATCTTTAAAAGGTGTGAGATGGACAGTCTTTTCTTCTTCCCTAGGTATAATTCAGAGCAAAGGCCAGCCCACTTTTTTTTTTATCAAGAGCCAGAGAGGAAATATTTCAGGCCTTGGGGGCCGTATAGTCCCTGTCACAACCACTGACGCTGCCATGGTAGTGTGAAAACAGCCATCGACAAGAGAACTTATTTACAAAAATAGCTGATGGCTGGAATTGGCCTGCAGGTGTAGTTTTCACACCCCTGCTTTAGCAATGCAGTCTGGAGCCAAGTTGCTTGAGTTCAAAGCTCAGCTCTGCCACCTACCCAACCTTTTCAGGCCACAGTTACCTCATCTGTAAAATGAGAGAAATGATACTACAGGTACCTCGTAGGGTGGCGGTGGTGACTAAATGCGTTCAGATGTGTAAAGCACTTGAACCAGTGCTCACTTTATAATAAGTGCCGTTAACTATATTATTCTCCCCCTCGTCAGCTTCCTTTTGTGTTTCGGCACCGCATTTTCCTGTCAATGAGCTTGGCCCAGCGGCCTCTTCTGCAGGGAGGTGGTAATGGGGCAAGAGCCACTCAATGCCAGGTGAGTAAAGACATATCCTTGTCAGGAAACTTTCCTGTTCATGAAGTTTCCACTGGTGGACAGTCATAGATCTATTCAAAGCTTCTTACCAGAGCAAAAGCACATCAATTTAGCCTGCCTCAAACTTGCGGCTCTAGCCCTCACTTGCGTGATAGGCTTTGAATGTAAAACATAAATCGTCCTGTAGCATTCCGCATGGTAGCCTGTTGGGAAGCCCGGAGGCTTCTGAACCCCCTTCCAAGAAAGAACGAGTAAGAAAAAAGCGTGGCATAACCGCCTCTGTCAAAGGGCTGAGCCTCCTGTTAGGGAAGAGAGTGAGTTTTTCAGATTTAGTACCACTAGCTTGTTAGTATCATGCAGGGACTGGTGAGGGAACATTCCCCCGAATGAGAACATTAGGATACAGTTTTAATGGGGTCCAACGTGGATTGCAGCAAGGAGGTATTGGTGGGCACGGGTGTCGGTGTGCGTGCTGACATTCGTTGTGAGGGAAATGGCTTGGGAACAGACGTGTATTCTTTTCTCCCTTTGCATTCCACGATTAAAAACAAACAAACAAAAATAGCCGGAATTGCCAGCTCCTTCGCCACAGAACTGCGCGGTCAATTATTTTTTAGCAATTTCAGGTTGTTTTGCCTTAGATTGCATCATCAGCCTGCATAGTTTCCCCTGTTTTTCAAGTGGCAGGGTGCCTCAATTATGCACGAGTTTAGTAATCTTTTACAAGGGCATTGTTGACAGACCGACAAGCATGCATAAAAGTCGTAAATCTTTTCTTTAGTTACTCCACAGTACCTGTTACATTTGGCCAGTATTTACCAGGCCCCAGCTAAACCAGGATGGTGCCAGTGAGACCACAAGCTACAACAGTGTGGCCGACTGGGGGAGGCTTAGGTACTTGTGGTGATGCTGTCTGTCACTCAGCAGCTGGTGACTTGGAGCATCAACTACATTGGTAACGCAGAGACAGTTATCTAACCTCTCTAGGACTCAGTGTCCTTATCTGAAAATGGGAGAGGTAAGCTAGAGGCATAAGGCACTAGGCAGCTTTCTAATTCAGGATTCCCCAAAGAGAGAGACCAGGGAGGTCCCAAAGGTCTGAAATTCTCTATTGATGAGCCCAAATCATCAGAGTTTCTCTGTGATCGGTGGTCACCAATAGATTAGTTGATAATCACAATGGTTAGGCTGAAAGTTGGCTTGAAGTAGCACATCACAAATTCAGGGTAAGGGGCACCGTGACAGGAAAGCAGGAAGGTATCAGTGAACAGTGAGGCAGCAGGGGCTGCCTCGAGGCAAAAGGGCCCCAGTGGAGATTTGGTTCTGGTGCTCATCATGGATGGGACCGGATCAAATCACAAAGCCTTTCTCAGTCTGTCTGTCCATCTGTAAGATGGCAGTCACGACACGTGCTGTACCCACAACCCAGAGCCAGTGCATTTCACAGAACAGTTCATGTGCAAGCCCTCTTTTTTTTTTTTTTTTTTTTTTTTGGTGCAAGCCCTCTTGAAACATTGAAATCCAATACAAAAGCCATCGTAAACACAGCTCCCTTAAAGCAGAAAACAGAAGACATGAGGGCTTAAAGAAACCGATACACTGCAAAACATCCTAAATTATGAGTAGTCGTTCCTTCAGGATGCATTTTATTCATAACTGGAGAAAGGAAGTGCTTGTTAGCATTATGATACATCCACCCACCAAGGATTTTGAGTGTTAAAATACGACTCTAACCAATTTTAGAAAAATGGGTACTGTCAGAAGACAGCCTTACCTGATCTAAAGTGTTTCCTTTGCATACACAGCTTGGCAAGACCCAGAGAAAAGGCTGTGTGATTGGAGCTAGATTGGGGAGGCTGAGGGTAATGTGTTTCCTTTATTCTCCGAGGCTGTCTGAATACTCGGGCTAGGTTCCGTCAGAAGCTCTGACAGTTCTGGATCTCCTCCAGTGGAGGGAACAAAGGCTAGGGTTTCTTTTGAAAAATTCTTTCTGAGCAGAGAGATTGTCCAACACAGTTTCCTTGATAAAGGGCTCATTATCTGTCGGTGTGACTTTGCCCTTAATTTTTATGCTGGCAGGGCCAACATGAGATATTTAAGCAAATCCTTTTACCCAGACAGCTATAACAGCACCCTAACAATTTGTGCCAGGGCTCCAAACTTGGGTGTGGAATATAATCAATATGGGTTAAATTTCCAGTTATTTCAATCAGCAAGAAATATAGTTTATTTGCTTGCTTCTTATTGTATTTACACTTGGCACTTTTCAAATGCAAGCTCATTTTCAAATAAAAAAATCGATGGTAGAATGTTTCAGAATTGTTTTCTTAGCTCAACTGACACATGCTTATGGATCTAAGTGGGTTGCTTGTATTGGAGTAAGGTGGCTCCAGAAGGTTGGGAAAAGGTGATCCTCTGAGAAAGAAATCAGAATTAACAATTAACACATGATGTAGCAGTGTGTGTGTGTGTGTGTGTGTGTGTGTGTGTGTGTGTGTGTGTGAGAGAGAGAGAGAGAGAGAGAGAGAGAGAGAGAGAGAGTCTGTAAATGGTGATGCAGAAAATCTTGTATCACCCAAGTCTAAACAAGGTGATTAAGTTTTAGTTTCTAAGAGGCAAACCTGGAATGTGATGTTAGCTCAGAAAGCTGAAGGCTAAGTGTCCTGTAAGCTTGGTAAAAGATTTTTTTTTTTAATGTTATTTTTTGAGAGAGAGAGAGACAGAGCATGAGCCAGGGAGGGACAGAGAGGGAGGGAGACACAGAATCTGAAGCAGGTTCCAGGCTCCAAGTTGTTATGACAGTACAGAGTCTGATGCTGAGCTCGAACCCACAGACCGTGAGATCATGACCTGAGCCAAAGTCAGTTGCTTAAATGACTGAGCCACCCAGGTGCCCCTGGATTTACCATTTTTTGTACCTCCATTCATTAATTGCTGAACACTTGGCTGTTTCCAGCTTTTGGCTATTGTGAACAATGCTGTTGTGAACATTGGCATGCAAGTTTCTATTTGAGTCCCTTCTCACTGTGGTTTTAATTTGTATTTCTCTAGTAATTAAAGATGTTTAGCTTCTATACATGAGTTTATTTGCCATGCACATATCTTCTTTGGTAAAGTGTTTAAATCTTTTGTCCATTAAAAAAAATTTTTTTTTAATGTTTTTCTTTATTTTTGAGAGTGGCAGAGCTGAGTGGGGGAGGGGCAGTGAGAGAGGGAGACACAGAATCTGAAGCAGCTCCAGGCTCTGAGCTGTCAGCACAGAGCCCATTGTGGGGCTCAAACCCATGAACTGTGAGATCATGACCTGAGCTGAAGTCAGATGCTTAACCAGCTGAGCCACCCAGGTGCCCCTCTTTTGTCCATTTTTTAAAAATCTTTATTTTATTTATTTTTTAGTGAGAAAGAGAGCATGAGCAGGGGAGGGGCAGACAGAAGGAGGGAGGATCCCAAGCAGGCTCTGCACTGTCAGCACAGAGCCTGTTCCAGGGAATGAACTCATGAACCCTGAGACCATGACCTGAGCCGAAACTAAGAGTCGGATGCTTAACTGACTGACCCACCCAGGCACCCTGCTTTTGTTCATTTTTAAAAGCTGTTGTTTGTTTGCTTTTTTGTTACTGTGTTGTGAGATTTCCTAACGTATTCCTTAAATGTTTATTTATTTTACTTTTGAGAGAGAGAGAGAGAAATTGATTGTGAGTGGGGGAGGGGCAGAGTGAGAGGGAGACAGAGAATCCCAAGCAGGCTCCATGCTGTCAGTGCAGAGCCCAACGTGGGGCTTGAACTCACAAACCGTGAGATCATGACCTGAGCTGAAATCAAGAGTTGGACGCTTAACCAACTGAGCCACCGAGGCGCCCCTCCTAATGTATTCTAATACAAGTCCTTTGTTGGATATATGTTTAACAGCAAATGTGTTTCCCAAGATGTGGCTTCTTATTTTCACAACAGTGTCATTTGAAGAGCAAAACTTTGCAGTTTTGATGAAGTTCAGTTTGATTTTGATTTTTTTTCTTTCGTAGCTGTGTCCTAATTTTTAAGAAATCTTTTCTTTAGAAGAAAAGGTTTAGAATCTATATTTTCTTTTAGGAGTTTTGTAGTGTCTGCTCTTAGATGTTTAGGTCTATGATTCATTTCCAGGCAATTTTTTTTATGGTGGGATATCAGCACCCAAGTTCATTTTTCCGTGGACGTGGTTTTCCAGTTGCCCCATGCCTGCTGGTGTTTTAGCACCAGTTGTAGACTGGCATCCTGGTGGCCCTGTCGCTCTGTCCCCGAATCTGGCTTGACTTCTTCCGACTCTCAGAGGCTCTTTCTGGAGAGTGCTTGCACACGATTGCTCTAAAGGTCACAAATCTAAGAATTTATATTGAGTTTCCTTTCAACTTCCAGGCTTTTCTCCCTTACTGAGTACCCTCTCTGTACCAGTAAGTCCATGAGCTGCTGGAGTTACCCCAAAATAAAACGTGGCCCTTGCATTCAAGAAAATAGCTACACAAACATTTGCTTCTATGTTTCACATTTTATCACCTCAACTGAGGTTACTGTGTTGTAACTTTTTGAAGTACAGCTTCTTATTTCAAGGGACTTTGAGGGCAGCCATTGGGTAGAATGTGGCTGAAAACTACTGCACAGGTGGCTTATTCACTTGTATCTCATACTGGTTGATTTGTCGAGTCTTTTTTTTTATAATTTTTTTTTCAACGTTTATTTATTTTTGGGACAGAGAGAGACAGAGCATGAACGGGGGAGGGGCAGAGAGAGAGAGGGGGACACAGAATCGGAAACAGGCTCCAGGCTCTGAGTTATCAGCCCAGAGCCTGACGCGGGGCTCGAACTCACGGACCGCGAGATCGTGACCTGGCTGAAGTCGGACGCTTAACCGACTGCGCCACCCAGGCTCCCCAGATTTGTCGAGTCTTATCCTCAACAGTTGATGAGGATTCAGACACTAAAAGATTAGACAGGGATGTCCAGAGAATAGATTGTGAGCAGAGAACTCAGGGTATGTATGAGCGATTATGATCTGACACGTTCTCTGGGGTACACTCGGAAAGTCGTCACTCTTTGTAGGACTTCAACATGGTTAACAGCTTGTTCAGGCTCAGAAACACCAGACTGAGAAGTACAGTATTGGTGGCCTTAAGAATTTTCACTCTGCTAGGAAGCATTCCAGCCACTTTTTTCTTGTTTCCCTTAACCTGTGTTTAACCTAGTCACTCACAAAAGTGAAAAATCTTAAGCTAAGTAATACAGGAACTGATTGCCGCACCCTCCCCCTCCCCCGAATTTCCATTATCAGGGCAGGAAAGAGGAAAAATAAAATTATTAGGCAAAACTCCTTAGTGTTTGGTCGTGCTCATTTCTCACCCGTTACCATCTCTCACCTATTGAATGCCTGCAGTGTTTGGTGCCATGGAGAACAGAAGATTGGAAATACAGAGGCCTTTAGACCAGCAATTTGAGATTCCAACAAGCTAGTTGTCCTCTTGGGTGTCCTTTTTGTTGTTGTTGAGGTCCACTTAATTTTATGATGTAAGGCATCATAAAACCATCGACCAGTGGTCATCACACTTATGTGGCCTAACCCAGGTTTCAAAAAATGTTGAATTAATTGCCAGCATTTAGTCATTGAGAAATGGCCCATAAAAGTCTGGGTTTCCAGCTCCTCTCTGAAAATTGGAAGGTTTGGTAAATTTGGGCTCACATTCCCATGTGGTGACGATCAGCTAAATGCTACTACCAGCTGCTTCCTGTAAGACCAGCCATTTGTGCTCCAGTCTCTCCCAGCTGGCCTTCCTGATGGACCTTTCCTACCTGGATCCCCCAGAGCAGTGGTTCTTAACCCTGGCTTCACAGTGGAGACACGTGAGGAACTATAGAGGCCACGGATGCCTCTGTTCTACCTACAGAAGTTTTGATATAATCTCTCTGGGCTGCTGACCAGGCACTGGGATTTTTATAAGCTCCCCAGCCAATGACAAGTGCCATAGCCAAAACTGAGGACCCCTGCTAAGACGGAACATTGCAAACTTTAAATTGCACATCAGTCACCTGGGGATTTCGTTAAAACGCAGAGTGTGATTCAAGAGGCCTGGGATGGGGCCCGGGACGCTGCATATCTAACCAGCTCCTAGATGGTGCCAATGCTGCTGGTCTGTGCACCTCTCTTTGCGAAGTAAGGCTCTAAGGCATTTGTACTTGTGTTGTTGTTTGAACTCTAAACCACATCATTGGGTTTTGAGTCTAAAGGAATTGTGTTCTAGCATTCACATCACTGCAGTAGTTGGAGTGATGGGGGCCAATGAGGATATCTGACGAGTCTTCTTTGGGGAGGACACTTCTTCCCCAAAGTGGCTTGCTGTGGCCACTGAAAGGCTTTCAGGGTGCTGCGGGTCCTTGTCTCTGTTAGTCTGACTTCCAAACCCCCTTGACCATCACCAGTTGTGCACATCATACCCATTTTCCTTTGGGAAACTGTACATCTTCTGACATTTTGAGCTCCTCAGTAGTGGCACCACCTGGCAGCCAACAGTTTGGCTGCTACTGATTGAACAGTGGTGTTTCTGTGCCCATTTGAGCATTTCAGTGCAGTGGTTTTCCGTTTGTGTTCCCAGCTGCCCTAGGCCTAGAGCAAAGGCTCTCAACCCCTAGTGTGCACAGAAGACTTGGAAGGCTTATTTAAACAGATTGGTAGGCTCCACCCCCCCCCCCCCCCCCCGCCAGCATTTGTGATGCAGTAAGGACAGAGAATTTGCATTTCCAACCCATCCCCAGGAGATAATAACCTGCCTTGTCCAAAGGCCTAGAGGTTCCCTTGACCTCACCACAAGGCTTCTTGTAACAGTTACATTTCTGGAGTCCAGGTAAGATTTTATTTAGGAAAAAGGTTAAGTTTGATTACTACTGTTTTGTTGCTTTTTGTTATTTCATAGACATCAATGGAAAATGAAAATAAAAAAACTAATGTTAGTGCTATGGGGGGCAGGTATCAATACAGAGGAAACAAAGACTGAAATTGTTCAGCTTATCGAAGAAAAGCATAAGTTTCCTCCCATGGGACTTAATGCTGTGTGTTCCATAGGATGGAAAAAATGAAAGAATATACAACATAAATTGCTAAAGACCACCTAAAAACGAGGAAGCTCAATTTAAGGATTTCATGCTTTTTTAGGTTTGAGGGAATAGAACCCCATCGTAACAGTATGTAAGTCCCTTTCCAGGAACTCATCGTGTACAAAAGGAGAGGGTAGCTGGTAAGGTTTCTTCAGACCCAAGCCTAAAGGAAATAGTGCAAATATCACAGCACTTAAAGCTCAGTTTATTGGACTGGGTCAAGGTAATTCTACTCCAGGCTGAGACACCTCATTTCGTTTACCAAGCTCAGGCAAACAATAGATGAAGCCCATCATTTCATAGAGTAGGTGGAAAGGATATCGCTTGGTAAAGTTTCAGTAAAGTGGATTCTTAAACATGTAGGTAGTTCTCTACTTCTCTATCTCCACTTTAAGAGACATGTTGGAACAATAGGTCAGTACCTGAAGTCTAAAATAGAAGAAACTCTTTCCATTAGAGTGTGAGTCACCTTTCAAAATGATTTTATTTTCTGAGGATACTCAATCAATTTCAGGATGTCCTCTACTTCCAACACCCAAGGACTAAACCACCAAATTCAAAGTTTGACACAAGTCTTAAGTGATGGTAAAAAAGAAAAGAAAAAAAGAAAGAAAAGGAAAAAAAAGGAAAATCCTTGCAAGGGAATTGGCAAAGAGCTGTAAAAGGGCTTTAGGGCAAGCAGGCTGGGCGCGTGCAGATCTCAAAACTGCTGAAAAGAGGGATCTGCGAATAGATGTTTAAAAAGCGGACTCCTCCACGGTTTAATAGTAAAGAGCAGAACACAAGTTGCTGGCATTCCATCTCACCCGTCCTGGGAAGGTCTGAACCAACATCAGATTTTTCTTCAGCAACTAAGTAATGATTCTTAGTGGAAGAATCTGCATTTGAAAACTAACATTTAAGAGACAGTATAATTTCATCTGAGCCTCCACTCCCTACCCGAGGGGCCGTGGTCCGCCAGAGCGACCTACATTTGCTCCGTCATGTCAAGGCTGGAAGGGATCAGTTAGCGTGCGCCCTCTTCATAAAACTCTCTTCCCCAGTCGCGGGCCCGCCTGGCTCCCAGCGGCGGCGGTGCCAGGCTGCTGGAGCTCGTGGCAGCTTGCGGGCGCTAGCCTCTCCGGCTCACCCCTTCACCCTTCCTTCACCCCGGGACGCCACGCGGATAGCGTGGTTTTTCCGCCCACTCCCGAGGCTGTGCTGGCGAGGCCGGGAATTGCAGGGCCTCCCCGCCTTGGCGAGCCCAGGAATCCGAATCCTCCCCGCCCTTGGCACTCCGCTGGGGCGCTGGGGGCTCGGAGGATAGGGGTCGGCTCCAGACCCTCCGATTAGAGACGCAGCCTGTTACGTCTGAAATCATCCCCCACCTCTCCCGGCCCCACCGCCTCTGGTCCCGGAGACACCGGCAGCTGGCTGTGCCGCGGCCTGGCGCAGATCCAGAGAGCTCCGCCGCGGACCTAGCGCGGGGCCCGGCCGCCCGGGGCATCCCCGCTGCCGGGGGCGGAAGGCCGGCCCGGCGGCAGGAAGGGTCCGCAGAGCCGAAGCTCCGCCCCTCCGGCCGCCCAGCTCCAGGGCCGGCACGGTGAGTGGCGGCGGCCGAGGGCGCGGCGCCAGCGGAGAGGGGCGGAGACGTGCGCGCTGGTTGGCGCGGGCTCGGGGGCGGGGCGCGCTGGGCCGGGCCGGAGGCGGGGCCGGCGCCGGGCGCTGGAGCTGCTGGCTGACGGAGAGGAGTCGCGAGCAGCTGGAGCGGAGTTGGAGGAAGCGGAGTCCGCGACGAGGGCTGCGGGCTAGCGGGTTGGAGGCGCCGCGCTCGAATCGGGAACGGCGGGCGGGTCGAGGCCGGGTCGGAGGCGCGTCGGAGGCCGCCGCTGCAGCCTGGGCCCCGCAGAGGAAGGAAGCCGGCCGGCAGGGGAGGTAGGCGGCGGCAGCGGGTCCGGGTGTGTGTGCCCGGGAGGGGGAGGCAGTGCGTGCGCGCGCGGCTGCCGCCGTTCTCTTCCTGTCACCAGCAGTCGCTTCTCCTGCAGAGCAGAGCCGGGGGAGAGCGGGCTGGCCGCCGGCATCTCCGGCTCATGGCCAGCGTTTTGCGTGCTCCCGGCCGCCACAGAGCTCCCGTTTCCCCGGTCCTCTTCCGAGCTGGCTCTAGCTGCACGCCGCCGGGCGCATTCGTCCCCCGAGTTGCAGGCGATCTCGGGCTGGTCTCCACCCCTCCGTTACCGCACACTTCTGAGGGTCCTTGCTGTCGCCTTGCAGTTTTCCGGGGTCCTTCACAGAGCGCCCAAACCGTTGCCTTTGAGTTAGCGGGAAGGAACGAAGCCTTCCCCCGCGTCCTTCGGCTGCAGCCAGGGTAGCTGCTCGGGCCCTTCCCCCGAGCGGGTGGGGCGGCGGTGGTCCCCGGAGCTCGCCCCGAGCCCCCGCCCTCCGAAGTTTGTCTTCCTCCTCTTCCGGGGTGGGGGAAGTGCGCCTCGGGGCGGCTGGTCGCTGGGGCCCTAACGGCATTTAGTGCCGGCCGGGCCTGGACAGGTTGTTGGAGGCATATTTAACCGGGTCCTCCAATAGCCCGGAAATCCAGCTTTTTGTAGCGCGGAGCGAGAGTGGAGGGACCTGCCCAGCAATATGGAGCCGGCTAGGGAGAGCAAGAGAGTGTGGCAAGCCCGAGCTAAAATATCGTGGGGGAATTATCTGGCAACCGCTGCTCTAACACTCACTTCCCAAGAGCAGAAACTGCCCCGCAGATCGCAAGACAAAGAGAACTGGAAAGCTCAGGCCAGGCACTCCAGTACCGATACATACTTTGGTAACCTGATTTGGAGCATGAACTAGAAGGGTGTGAGTGGAATGGCTGTTACATGTTGAATGCAGAATGTGTGTGAACTGGATTTGGGGAAATTGTTAGGCTTCCCTGAGTGCTGTTAACATGGAAAAGGTCTCCCTTCCACCGTTAATCCCTGGTGGAGCTGCAGCACTGTTGGTATCTGAGTATAAGTTTACTCTTTATTTGGGGGGGGGGGGGAGGGAGGGTTGACTTTGGAAGCGGTACGGGGTTGGTTTTTTTCTTTTTTTCTTTTCCTGTTCTGTTCTTTTTCTCTTTGTCATTCAGTGCGAAGTACGACTGGATAAAACAGTTCCGGGTTTTGAGTGCAGCCTAAGATTGTCATTTCAGCGTAAGGAGGTTCAAGTTTTAGTTGTTAGGCGGGACTTTCAGCAAGCTTATTGACCTAGGCATTTATGTGGAATTGCATTTTAATGTTTCATTAGCTTGGGTTGCGTTTTCCACTTTAAAAATGGGTAGGTAAGCTAGAAAAGATCGGAGTAGACATGTTTATTTCTGAGGTATGCTCTCAGAATAAAGGATCTTCATGGTGCAAATAATTGGGGATTTGGGGAATTCTGCACAGAAGGCCGCAAATATTAATCTTAAAAAAGAAAAATAAAAGCACCCCCCCCTCACAGTTCCTTAATACAGTTCACCTTTCTTGAAATTAACAGTTAAAACTCAGAGGATAGCTTCTTAGAAACAAAAGTTGCTTAAACTTTGGGAAGCAAGTGTTTTTTGGTTGTTACAAAGAAAATACCTTAAGAGTAATTCTTTTTTGGGGGGGGGTCCCTGTAAAGTTCTAGAAGGTGTGTTTGGTTCAGAATCAAGGTTTAAACTGGAAAGGTCAGTGGAGGAGACCTACCTGCCTTACAGAATTGTTGGGTTATGTCACTGCTGGCCTCTTCAGCTTTTATATGCTAGTTGTAGGCAGGTAGTAGATAGTCATACTTTTCCATAACAATGTACGGGTTTTTATGATTGGAAGGAAGTTCTGTGTATCTCAAACTGGCTCTCAAAGTGCTATGTGCATTTGCGTTCTAACTTCCATCTTGTTTTGGGACCTGTTCTTGTCAGTTGCATAACAGAACTCTGGTGCACACTGGCTATCTGCTGTTTTATCTGCTTTTGTAAAATGATGTTATCACTGTGTCTTTTCTCACGTATGATGCCGATAGTGTGAAAAAGCACTTCCCTTCCCATTGGTTAATTATTTTGTCTTTTCTTAGCTATTTTTTGTTTAATTTATCAAGATCAGGAAATCCCCACAGCATAAAGTTGGTTTGGAGGAATGAAGTGGTACAATAAGTTACAGTTACCACATATTTTGGTTGTTGGTAGTGATTCTGGTAGTATGCGTTTATCTTCTGGAAATGCCAATTGTATCTAAGCTGATTTCTGAAGGGTTTTGTATCTTCAATGCAAAGATACACCACCTACCTACCCAAATCTTGTGTTGTTAAACGTGTGACCATACCTTTAATTAAATTCTTCTGTGAATGCCGTGTGATTTTTAAAGTAGTGTGTTGGTCAAAATCTCCTTTTTTTCTTAAATAGTTCAGGGATCAGGTTCTAAAAAGGCATCCACTCTGAAAGATTGTCCATATGCTCATTAAAACAGGAAGAATTTCCGTTCACCTTTTATTGTGTTTGCATTTTGTGATTTTCAAAATGCATTTTATTGCATAAAGCGGTGGTGAAGGAGCAGATTCAAAGAAAGTGATTTAATGGTTAGGTTAGATCATAGAAAGCTGAGATAATGGTTGCATTTAGAGTTTTGCTTTTAATTCTCTCACCTGTGGGGCATACACCATGCAGAAGAAGATGAGAAGTGTTTTTTTCTGTACGTTATACATTTTAAATAGGCTCCCCACAGATCTCCCTGTTTTGGAGGACACAGGGATTTGCCAGAGAAGGCAAGAGAATGGAGCCTCTTAGTAAAGCTGTTAGAAAATGAAGTTGCTTATCAGTGGAGGGAGTAGCTTATCAATTTAGCTTTTTGCCTTAGAAGGCACAATATAAATTGTGTAACAACTATTAATAAAAGACTTAGGTTGTAAGTAATTTTTAAAATACCGGTATTATTTATTGCTTTTTTTCTCTGTCTCTTCCACCTATATCCTAATGTGATTTCTTGTTATGCTTCTGCCAACGCTCTTATTGGAATTACTTGCCTAAAAGAATGGCAATTAAAGGCCATTTCATGTACATTATGCCAAATGAGCTGAAAAATAGACTACATAATTACTCATAAACTTGTCTGTTTGGCTTATGTTAGGTTTTTTTTGTTTTTTTGTTTTTTTGTTTTTTTTGAAAGGGTACAATGAGCTTAGCATAGCTTTTGGTGAAGAAAAAAATCCTGCTATAAAAACATCTTTGGAGATTTTATCTTCCCAGCATTGTCCTCCTTAAAGTAAATAAAATACATACCCACAGGCACCTGTAGTGAAAATAGTTTTCAGGTTAAGGATCACCCCAGAAAGTACTGAAATCACAGGAGTTTGGGCAAAGTGTGAGAAGACTCCAGCACTGTGCAGAGTGAGTTAATAAAGCGAGGCCCCTGGACAGGCATGCCGTGCCCCTCCCCTCCCTGGCTGGACCCCGGTGGTCCAGACCCTGGGAGGAGCGAGGGCTGCAACCTAAGGACGAAGCTCCCTTTGATCCCTGGAGGACTGTGTTAGTGCCTGTCATCTTTTCTCTTTGAGGGCAGCTAGATCACCATATCCTGTTGGAGAAGTCTTGGCCCCTCCCTGGTCTCTCCAGAACCACCCTCTCCCTCAGGCGGGGAGGGAGGGAACTAGGTGGGCAAAGTCCACCTGCTGCCTTTATGTGTCTGTCTGAAAAGAAGTTAAGGAGACAGCAGACTTTTATTTTGGCTAACTTCAGGATGCATTTACAAGGGTTTGCAAGCATTTAGAGGCAACACACACGCACACACACACACACACACACACACACACACAAATTCCTAGCAAATTTTCCTGTTTGAGGTAGGAAGTGTATAATTGGAAGTAAGGGATGTTGAATACTAGGAGCCATAATAATAATGATATCAGTGATAACATAGCCACAGTACTAGCTATGTAACGTCAGGCAGATTATCTAAGTTTTCTGTGCTTGTTTTCTCATCAGTAAAATGGGGATACAAATTGTATCTAGGAAGTTGTAAGGGTTAAATGAGTTGGTATATACGAAACTCTTAAGAGCTGTGCCTGATCCATAGTAAACACTACGTTGGTGTTAATTGTATTAAGCTCTAATTATCCAGCACAGAGCTTAGCACTTTATAGATGTAATTTCATTTAATCATCCTAGTAACCCTGTAAGGTGCAGGTTTGCTTATTGTATCTGCCTCATAGATGATAAAATTGTGCCACGGAGAGATCTGAGTAACTTGCCCAAGGTTAAAAATCCAGACAGTGATGGGGACAGCTGCCCGCGTCTGAAGCTCAGTGCTTATACTAATCTTCTTGCTAAGACTTTTGCAAAATAGCGCTGCATTTTCACAAGAGGAGCCAGTTCAGATCATCTTCCTTAGTCCTCTTCGTTCCATGGCCTTTTCCTCAGTACCTGTTCACCGTGATGAGGCAGAGAGCCAGAATAGCCACCCCCCTGGCCTTTCCCGGGTGATGGCATATGTTTCTGAGGCCCCTCAGAAGCTGCTGGAGGAGCATTGGCATCTTTCTGCCAGCCTCCTGGTGATGACTCCAGCTGGACCTGGGTCTCTGTTCTCTGCCCCTCCTCAGGTGCTCCGGCTCTGTGTCATCACTTGGTTTTCTGCAGAGTCCTGCCTCCTGGTTATTTCACCTAGTACCCCTGTGCTGTCCTGTACCCCTCCTAGCCTCACTGCTCCTTGGGTGCCAAACGGGCTTGCAGGCAGGAGTCTTCATCTAATCACCTTGCTTGCCCACAATAGGGACTCAGCCCTGAGGGTTGCAACCATCAGCACGTTCTGGTTGGTTTGAAAATGAATGGGGCTGTTTGATGACTATTGATTTAGGTTCAATTTAACTTTGCTCTGACTTTGATTTTTATGATTTCCAGAACACTATACTTGAAAGGTGGAAAGCTTTTTAAATAATTTCTTAATTTAGGTTGGGAGCTTGCCCTAGACTCAGACCTAGCACCGGGAGGACAGAGAAATGGAATGTAGGGAAGTGGGGGTCGGGGTCCATGAACGCTCCATGGCCTTTGCATCTGAGTCGAACATCCAATGTGTGCGGGACCCAGTGCCAAACTGCTAATTTAACCACAGGATAGAATTGTATGATTAGAGTATATTCTTGATTTATTTGAAGTGATTTTAAAATATCTTATATTCCTTCCTCCCATTAAGTTTGCTAAATCCTTGTCCTTTGTAAAAGGGGAGTAAGTCAACACAAAGAGCACTTTGCAAAGAATTTTGTTTGGTTCTCTGCCAGAGTGCCTGCAGGTTAGAGTGTTAAATTGAAAATTTACATTGAGGCATTTGAACATTAAGAAGTCATGGATTGCTGATTGTCAGACATCAGACACAACTTTATTTTGAGGCACAGAGTAAGAATAGATCAGTATCTTAGCAAAGAGAGAAAATACACTTCTGATAAATGGTGTGACAGGCAATCTTTGAAAAGATCGAAAGACTGGAGCACAATAATTACTGTTAAAGAAATTTTGAACTATTACATGTGATGTTTTATGAGTAAGCTTGTTATTTGTTGATGGGATTTCTTTATACCTTTTACAGTAATTTACATGTGCAGTAGCTTAGAGCCCAGATTAGAAAACTGCATTACTTATTTGAAAACATTAATTTATGGATGGTAGATATTTTTCACATATAAAACCTTTACTATGTTAACAATTATGTTGGAGCTAGGTGGAAATAGTTCATTGGACAGGTGAACATAGCCAAGGAGATTAGAGCCATAATCTTGTGAATCTTGGCAACATGTATCCGGTCAATCTGGGTAGTTTGGGCTCCATATTGATCTTAGGAGGGTTATGTTACACAGGCAATGCCGGTGCCTCAGGCTGCTGAGTTTTCTGCAGTCCTGGGGAGAATTTGAATGTAAGGGAAAAACGAAAAACAAAAAACTTGCCAGTTGTCAAGATATGATAGCTCTTGTGACTATGGTTTAATGTTTCCCATATCCCCCCTCAGGAGGAGCTGAGTTGTTAGAAATTGTGTAGTCAGGGGCCTGGGACAGCGGTAGGGGACATAGATGCCAAGAGGGGTACAGGTGGCAGTAGTTGAAGCTCTTAGAGCAGAAGTGGGCAGGATTCCAGAAGCGGGCAGCCTTCCAGAAGTGATGTGCCCAGTATTCTTTTATTCATAGTTTATAGACTTCTTTGGCAAGGATGCATTTTACTGAAGTCTCTTTGGAAGAAAATTTGCATTGTCTAAGATACTGGGTCCTGAACTTGATGGGACTGCTGCCAGGTTGTAGTGGCTTTTTTTGGCAGGTGTGTTTGTGAAAGAGCCACAGACACTATCAGTAGGGCCACTGTCACAGAGAGTAAATAGAGAGCAGACATTCAAGGTTAATCTGGGGGGCCAGAGTATGCAGGCAAGGAATCTGCATCATTGACCCCATGGACCCACCAGGGCTGTCTTTTGTCATCAAAGCAAGTTGAATTTGGGCAGTAGGTTTTCGTGGTGTTAAAAGTGGTAGACCTGGAGCTAAAGTACTTGAAGGTGACTTGTGATTCCTCCCATCAGTTGATCAGTGTTACCATGGCCAAGGTACTAAATTCTTTGTTATCTCAGTTTCCTCCTCTGCAAAATGAGAATATTGATAGTGCTGCCTCAGGGTTATGCTGAGTATTGACCCAACATGCTGGGGCGCGTATAGATCCCATTAAGCGTTAGATGATTCTGATTGAATGAGTTAATACACACAGAGCTCCCAGTAAGTATTAGATAAGGAGGAAGAGGAAAAAGATTGGATAGATTAGCATACATACAGCTTCCAGTAGTGTTAGATGATGCCCATGATGACCAATATGACAGTGACCGTCATTGAAATGGGATGGCCATCGGGAGAAATTGTGTATTGTGCAGCAGGGAGAAGAGCCTGCCTCTTCTCCCTGGCCACGACAGGATAGGGACAGGACACTATCCAGTCCCCACCCACATGACTAGTCAGCTCTCCCTCTTCTCTTACAAGGTTGCTCTCCAACCACTTTGTTGGCACTGAATCTTGGCCAACCTTGAATTGTTTTGATTGATCTTCGTGGCCTTGGCATTGTTGAGTCCCAGAAGACAGGAATGGTGTGTTCTTATAATCTTAGCGTCATAGAAGATGTGGCTTTTTGTTGTTTTTGTTTTTTGTTTTGTTTTTTTTTAAATCCAATGAGAGCCCAGAATTCTGCGCAGGATTCTTCTAACAGGGAAAGTCACGTTCTCCTTACAAACATCGAGGGACGGGAATTTGTAGAGATATATGGGTCTCTGGCACCTGGGTGGGAATTGCTAACTCTCAGGTCTGGCCTTCTTGAGGTCATCAAGTTCCTCAGGGTTTTTTTCCTCTTTGCACAGATTTAGCCTCAGGCCAACATAAGTATAATTTTCAGGTTTGCAAAACCTTGACCACACGTGGAGCCTTTTAGTGTGGCCTCCGCAGTTGAGGAACCTGCATATCTACAGAGGTGTGCTGTGATGGGGGGCCTGGTGGCTGCTGAGGGCTGTGTGGGGGAGAGAGTGATTAAGAGAGACAGGGCAGGAGGGAGAGAGAAAGGGAGGAAGAGAGGGAGCATAAAATACTCGCCATTCTGTGAAGAATCTCACCAAACTGGCCCACTGGGTTGTTGAAATAGAGGAAGCCATAGGCAGCAGCTGGTGGGAAGATCTCTCCAACCTACTAGTTGAAGATGTTTTTTTTTTTTTTTTTCTTTCCATAAAGACCTACATTGCCAGGAAAAGCTAACAAAAATTTCAAGGCAGATTTGGAGGAATTAAATTATTCTTAGGCATGTTGCCTGGTTTCCAGGCATTTAGGGATATGTAAATTTTCATGTTCTTTAGAGTTCTGTGTCTCATTTGTACAGAGTACATTAGTACTAAAAACGAAATTTGCTAGTTCTACATTCTTGTGTGAATTTCCGCAGTGAATATTTAATTTGATCCTGGATCTATCAAAAGGAGAGGTTGTCTTCAAACATAATATAGTTTATTTTTCTCCTACACCCTGCTGGTTGCTTTAATTTTTTTTTAATCAGATGACTGAAACACAAAGTAGAATATCTATCTCAAATTAATATTCTTACTCTGCAAATGTTTCCAGTGTTTGTTTTTTGGTTCTTTTAATTTTAACTCTCCTAAGAATGTTATTGTACTATGGCTAAGAGGCTCTATAACCGTGTAAAGTTGAATGCTTTATGCTTCTGAATGCCAACATTACTGTCTGCGATTAGATCTTACTTAAATTAAGATGCATACGCCGATGAGTTCCTTTAATACTAAACATCTGAAGTGGCCCCACTCGTTAAAACGTATCAAGCTGTCTTTGATATAGAACACTGATATTCTGTGGCTGTCGCGGATGGCTTTGTGACTTGGCCAGCTTAACTGAAACCTTTAGGTTGCTTTTACTCTTTGTAATAAAGATAGCATTGAGAAACAACTAGGGTGCAAAGCGTGTACATGGACACCCTGTTCTATTGGCAGGCAGGCCCCTTGCTGACTTTCCCTCTCGAGAGTCTGGAATCCCTCTGCCTCCACTATGTTAAAAAAAAGAGAAAAGCTTGCAACTGCTTGTTTTCCCCGACACTGGGGCTGTCTTTCCAGGGTGATCTCCCACAACCATCTCTGCTTTCTCTTCAGTTCCTTAACTCCTCAAATTCTAGTTAGTATCCTCAATACCTCTAGACTGGGGTCTGCTTTCTCAAAAGCCAGTGATGATGCGGTGATGGGCAGAGCCCAGGTTACCTGGCCTTGCCTCACTTTCCTCCCTGCTGGAGGCCCCTGTGGGATTTGGTCTCAGGGATTCGCTTTTCCCACCAAAACCCTCTAATTTATTATTTCCCGCACATAGGGTTTGTGTCCAAAGCTTGACTTTGCTTTTTCAGGTGTGTTCAGCGAACCCCAGTGTTTGATCCTTGCATCATTTTTTAACATTTAATATTTTTCCTTGTGAGTTCCTCCATTCCACTGAGTTCAGGCTTGCCTTATTTGCAGCTGATCACCAGATCTGTAGCATGTTCCCTATCTTAGAGTCCCAGACCAGGTTTTCCCCTGCCTCCCACCGTCCTTGCATCTGTAAGCCTGTCAGTCCTCTTGGCTTCCCTTTGCCTGATACCCGTGGCTAAATTCTTTTAACGAACTCAGGTTCAGGCCTTTTGCTGCTGTCCTGACCCACATTTGAGCATCGCCGCATCCACTCAGGCTTCTTCGGCAGCGTCTGTTATTTCATTCTTCTCCTTTCCATACCTTCTGCTGCCACCTTGGTTCATGCCCTCAGGACCCTTTTGCCCAGACCACTGCAGAACACGGTTGACACCTTTCCTCACCTCTTCTATCCCTATGCCAATCTGTCCTAGTCGCTGTTACTAGATTGAGATTCTTTAAGTGCATCTCTGACCTTGCTGCTCCCCTCTCTCCACGCATTTTCAGTGGCGTCCTAAATTGGACCACATGACTCACAAACTCAGTGCAGGCATGCATCATGTCATATAACCCCTACCTATCTTCCTAATCCAGATCCAGTGTTCCCTCTTTGGCTTCAGATGGATTGGACTGCCTGTTCTAGCTCTTCCCAGAATATGATATTTGCTTAGTCACATCTGTACCTAAGATCATGCTACACATTCCATTCTGTCTTCAGATCCCTGCAGTTAGATGTGGTCCCTCCCTCATCGAACCCAATAGCACTTAGTCTCTGCCTGTCTTAGGGTACTGACCTAGTGTTATGGTTCCTTGTTTACCCTTCTTATCTCTGAGACGCTGCCACATGCCAGCACACCTCCCACCCCTGCCTGGTGTTCTTACTAATCTTTGTTGTATGTATCATGTTGAGCAATAGCACAACGGCCTGTGTATGTATGCCAAATTGATTAAATACTTGTTGAATGGAAGTAGAAATTCAAATTCACACAGATGGCAAAGTGTGATGTTCATTCATAAGCCTTGTTTTTCCTTTGCTAGGTGAAGCTCGCGTGTGGAGTGCAACAGTAAAATCAGACGCCAGATGGACAGTGTGACAAGAGTGTCAGAAAGGATTGGGCCTCGCTGTGAGAGTCAGCCTGGAGGCCAAGTGTTGATGAGTTGCTGAAAAGGAAGCCAGTGGGAGGACTGCGGGCCGCAGAGGAAGTGGCACTCTGTCTTCAGTCACACCATTGATGGAGGACAGATGGACAGCCGGACATCCAGTCACCTCTCCTCTTAAACCTTTGGAGAGTTGTCCTTTGTCCTCTGCTGGACACATATTAGGAATCTTAACATACTCTCTGAATTCGCTTTCCATAGAAACGTAAAATCAGACTGCGGTGTGTAACGAGACGTCTGTTGCATGGTGACAGGTTTGCAACCATGAGTGCCGAGGGCTACCAGTACCGGGCGCTGTATGATTACAAAAAGGAACGAGAAGAAGATATTGACTTGCACTTGGGCGATGTATTGACTGTGAATAAAGGGTCTTTAGTAGCTCTTGGATTCAGTGACGGACAGGAAGCCAGGCCTGAAGAAATTGGCTGGTTAAATGGTTATAATGAAACCACGGGGGAAAGAGGGGACTTTCCAGGAACTTACGTTGAATATATTGGAAGGAAAAAAATCTCGCCTCCCACACCAAAGCCCCGACCACCTCGACCCCTTCCTGTTGCACCAGGTTCTTCAAAAGCTGAAGCAGACAGTGAGCAACAACAAGGTCAGTGTTAATGAGCGATTGCTTCGTGGTGCACCCCCGCTCCCCCTCCCTTTTTTTTTTTTAAGGAAAAGCCTACGATTTGCGTCGGACCGTAGTGTGCTCTGAGCAGAAACTTACTTTGACAGCCTTACCTCAATTTATATATGGTACATAAAAACTGGGTCAACCATTACAAGACTGGAAATTTGTGTTTGTGGGGTAGGGAGTTGTCAAAAGACGTAGACGGTGTATGAGAACTTGGTCAGTGCCTTGAAACCCTGCTTTTATAGTTGCCATTGAATTAAACATCTCTTGCATCCTTATTCTGTAATTGCTCGTAATACATATAAATAATCCTTTAAGGAAAGAAGAGGGTAAGTCTAACTAACGTCAGTAGATGTAACGTTAATTTGATTTGTGTGGAGAAATGTAGAAAGTAATAAAGTGACCCCAGAACTCAGCAGAGAAGAAACCATTGTTTTTATAACCTGGTATCTACCTCTGGGTTTCCTCTCCAGAAACACTGTGGCTGCAGCTGAAACCTAATCCTGTACTCAGTCTAGATGTAGAGGGAGTTCCCTTCCTTCATCGGCAATGTCATTTGTAGCATGAATGCCTCTACGGTGCTTAGCCCTCATGAGAAGAAAAAACTTACTGAATACTTTTCTTAAATGGAAACCACCTTGATTCAAAAACCACTCCTTGATACTGGAGATGGTCCACATTCTAGCTTTGTGCACAGCTGGTCGTTTAAGATTTTTCTTCTGTTCGTTTTCACACAGGGACCAGCCCTTTGCTCCGTTTTGCTGTTATCACCTTTGTTAAATACTCATTTCTTCATCGGTAAATTTCAAGCTTTTTGTTCTTTTTTTTTTCCCCCCTACATAATTTTTTTTTTTTTTTTTTTTTTTCCTCAGACTGAGAAAGGTTTGGCAAGGTATGTTTAAAACAGGTGGGCCCTGGGGCGCCTGGGTGGCGCAGTCGGTTAAGCGTCCAACTTCAGCCAGGTCACGATCTCACGGTCCGGGAGTTCGAGCCCCGCGTCGGGCTCTGGGCTGATGGCTCGGAGCCTGGAGCCTGTTTCCGATTCTGTGTCTCCCTCTCTCTCTGCCACTCCCCCGTTCATGCTCTGTCTCTCTCTGTCCCAAAAATAAATAAAAAACGTTGAAAAAAAAAATTAAAAAAAAAAACAGGTGGGCCCATTTGCCGTGGTTGCATGTTGAGTAAAACTGCCTGTGGCATTACAGTGTCTTTCTGGAAGGGATTCTGATACAATCATGCCTTCTTGAACGTTGGCTTATTCTAGCACATATGAATGAGGTAACATGAATAAAGGAGCAGAATGCAAGGATAAATAGCTGCTTTTTAGCATTGGGTAGCAATAGGATAGGGAATATTTTTAAAAGTCAAGGGTAACTGCCTAGAGATACCTGAAGGGATGTGCTCTTTCCTCCCCTGCCCGACCCAACAGGGATACTTGTTTGATGAACATTATACCGTACTTTATAAATCATGTCCAGATAATGTCGTCTACTATACAGTTCCAAAGCAAAAGTTAATTTTTTGTGCAACAAAAACATAAAACATTGACTCTGCATATGTATATATGGTTTTGTCAACCATTGTGTTTCATTTAGCAGATAGAAAGTATACATGCAATTGGGTCCCCCCCCCCCACCAAACTACATATTTTTAATTTGTTTGTTTTTTGAGTTAAAAAAAATTCAAAAGGAAAAATTACTTAATTTGTCCCAGAATACAAAAGATTACAGAATCCTACAAGTATCTGTGTTGGATTACCAGAGAAGATAATGTAAAAGGTGGAAAAAGGGATACCGTGTTGAGATTAGTGACACAAGATTCTGTAAAAATAATTTCTAAGCAAAATTGCATTTGAAAACTGCCATTAGGTATAACTTTTCATTATAAGCAAAGTGATTTTCTCTTTTTAAGCCCGAATCTATTTTATAATGCTTGCTTTCTCATCTGATGCGGTGACAATAGAGATTTTTAACAGCTTTTCCTTTTTTCTTTTTACTACATGGAAAGTGGACTAAATGAAATTTTTAGCAGAATTTAAGAAAGAAACCATGACATTGTGCATTCAGATATTAGAAAGAGCTGGCCTAAATATAAATGAGTCATTAGGAGTAACTGAAAGATTGAATAGGCAGTTGAAATGGGAGATTGTGAGGGGGCTTTGGTACTAAACTGTAGATTTTCCAGAAATGTAACCTTCTAGTCTCATTTACATACGACTGCTATGAAGTGAGAATTCAGTAGCTCCTAGTAGTTGCATGTCACATTGACAAGGAAAGTAGTTGTAAGGACAACTATGGGATTCACTTTCTTTTTGCCCACGTGTATGTTTACTTGGAAGGCTCTGCAGTGACAGATTGTGGGACAGACAGAGAGGATAGTTCTTTTCTTGCTGTCATTGAATTCTTTAGCCCTTTTTCCCTTTTATTCCCCTCTCCTAACTTGATTTAACCTGTTTTTCGTGTTTGACTGTCTTTATTTTATTTTGAAGGTTACCCCTGAGGTCTAAGGATCAAATGCAGTCCTCCTGTTGAGATAGTGTGCCATGGGGAGTTGGCACACCCCGTAATGGGAATGGGATAGATAGAAGGTGCTCACGCCTGCCTGCCTACTAATTGTGTGGTTCTTGTCTCCTGCTCTTGCAACGTACTCTCTTTTTATTTTTTTAATGTTTATTTTTATTTTTATTTCTTTTTCTTTTTCTTTTCCTTTTTTGGGGGTGAGAGAGAGAGAGAGTGCAAGCAGGGGAGGAGCAGAGAGAGAGGGAGTCACAGAACCTGCAGCAGACTTCAGGCTCTGAGCTGTCAGCATAGAACCCAATGTGGGGCTCGAGCCCACAAACCCTGAGATGATGACCTTAGCTGAAGTTGGATGCTTACTGACTGAGCCACCCTGGCACCCTTTAAATTTTTTTTTTTTTTAATTTATTTATTTTGAGAGGGAGAGTGTGAGCAAGCTTGTGCATGCAAGTGAAGAAGGGACAGAGAGAGAGAGAATCCCAAGAGACGTCTGTGCTGTCCAGTCAGAGCTCGATCCCATGACCTGAGTCAAGATCAAGAGTCGGATGCCTAACTGACTGAGCCACCCAGGTGCCCTGTCTCTTCTTAAAAGAAAGTTGTCATTGAGCTTCGGCCAAAAGTAGACTTTGTGTGAGGGATTCCTTCTTACATAATAGAACCCACTTTTCCACTTTCCGTGAATGTTCCTGGAAATAAAGGTGTGAAGGTTAGCTTTTGAAATTCCTTTGAAAATCTGATAAACCTTCCACCAGTACATTTTGCGTACAGTGTCTGAGGAAGCCCAACCCGTGGATTGAATTAAATGTGTGAATTGCACATTGTTGTGTTGATTGGCCTTCGAGTCATTCATTCACCATGAATTGCATCCCTGTTTTGTGCCAGAAAGTAGTGATGAAAATCGGCATCTAGATTTGAGAGGGATAGCATGCCTTCTGATACCCTGGCCTTCCTCCTCCTACCTCAGGACTCTGCTTCCTTCCCTCCGCTTGGGCAGCTCTTGGGCGACCTACTGTCAGCTCTTGGCTCAAATCTCACGGAGGCTGGCTCTGCTCTCCTTACTTCACATGGCGACATGCCCCTCTGCTTTCACAAAGCATTTACTTACCATGTTGATATTTTATCATCTGTTCCCTCTGGTAGACTGTAGGCTCCATGAGGGCGAGGGTCTTGGTTGTCCCTCCATTATCCCAAGCATCTGGAACAGTGCAGTAGGTTCTCAGTAAGTGGATAAAGGCTTGCTTCCGAGGTTCATCATCTAGCTGTCTCACATCCCAGGTGACTTGAAAGGAGCCATGTGCTTTGTATGTTCTACACAGGTACACAAGGCGGTGACAGCCCATCCTGTTTTTAGAAATCACAGTTTCTTTGTGCTTTCACACCATTCACATCTGAGGAACCTTGCAGCCTTGGCCATGACCGTTGCATGCCGTGTCTCCAAAGCTGTTATTTAATACTCCAGGGCTTGGGATAGGTAGTTCTGCTAGTGGGAAGTGTGTTAAGCTGATAGTGGGTACTGTCAGCCACTTAAGCAAAGTGATGAGAACGTGTGTCAAAAGCAGCAAGTGTCTTCAGGCACAGATTTTATTCCCTCTCCCCTGCTTTCACCTGCTTCCCTTTGCGTGGGGGCTAAAATTGCCAACGAGAGTGTCCCATTACACTTGGCCACAACGCAGTCAAGCCCTGTTTGACCTTCAGAGACAGCTCCCTTGCGAACAGGTGAAGGGTGTGCAAAATGGGTGTCACGTGGTCCTTGGGGGCACCATGCTGTTGAAAGACTACACTGGCTCCTTCTGCGTTAGTCTCTTCAGACACTGGCTTTCCATCCCTGAACACACAGCCCCATCCAGCCATGGTCCCCACTTCTTTGTACACCAAGAAATGGTGGAGGTGGAGATGTAGGGATAGAGGAATGAAAATACGTAAGTAAACCGTGCCACGGGGTCATTTCTTGAAACTGCATTTTGCGATTCTTTAATTATAAAGTCACGGTCACGTAGAATATTTAGACTAGTGAGATCCTAGGGACAAACTAGAATCTAGTCTACTCTACAAACTAGTGATCGTGTTAGTTTGAATAGAACAAACATTGGAATCTGCTCACTTTCGAGGTCACTTAGGGGTCCGAGTTTGTACCCACCTCTATCCCCCATCTACACACCCCTTACCACCCCCATTGCAGACCCTGACCGTGAGTCCCAGGGGCCAGCTGGTTCCACATATAAAACATGAAGCATACATTTGGTAGGACCGATTTTAAATTTTGATCAAAACTCGTTCTAAACAGAAAAGGCAAAAAGCTTCTAACTTGTCTTTGCTTTCAATGTTCCCCCAGCCATGTTATTTTTACATTTATCACACTCAGCATCTGAGTGCCCCTCCGTGGTTGTCATTCCCCGTCTAGAAGGCAAGGCTGTAATAAATCACATAAATTGACTATACTGTATGGAGGTCACAGAAGATAGCGACCTGATCCCAAGTTGCACACCTTTGCTGAGACTCGTGGTCATAACTTACTGCTGTTACTCCCCCAGATAGTACCCGTGAAAGCAATCGGCTTTGCTTCACAAAGCCCTGCCTTTATGAATTCTGTTTCAGTTGCGATTAGACCTTGTCGTAACTTTCTGCACCTGTTTGCCTACTTAAGTGAGACTTGGCTGTGAGGTCAGAGCATCGTCCTGCTGATGTCCCCTGAATGGTGGGGTAAGACATCCGACTTTTGGTGCTCACTGCCCACTCGGCTTTGTCCATGCTGCTTGTGTGAGAAAGCAAGGCCGGTTAGAGGGTATTTGAAGGTGAAGGCTGTAGAGCTCTGCCTCTGACTTCTGACCAACTGGCAAGTTTAGTCAGCATGCTAGAGATTTTTAGCCAGGTGTAAAAATGTAAGTGTTTGACCTCTGTGTTTTAGTATGAAATTAAATACATTTCCAAAGGATATCATCAATAGAATTGATTGGAGACTAGGTCCGGAGGAGACAAATGTGCTAATTATTTGTGATAAGATCAGATGTGCCTGACCACTTCTCTTACAATCCCAGAATATATTACTCCTGTGTTAAGTTACATATTATAGTTCTCCCCTCTTGAGTGTCAGCACTGCTGTTCTTTTTTGCTAGATTCTTGACTTTTAAGACATTTTTCCTGCGAATTTGAAATTTAGTTATTTGTCTCCCCAGAAATGTGAAGAGAAAGGAGAGTAATCCCAATGAACAATTTCCATATCCTTGAGAAGAAAATTGACAGAGAAAAGCTTCTCACCTTGGCTGCTTTTTACCAGAAAAGTTCTGCTGGGAGCTGGCTGGCCATGTTCGTTCGGAACTCTAGGCAAACCCTGATGGCAGATGAGTAGGGAGCATCCCTTGGTACCCTCACACAGAGAGGAAGACATTCCTCCCTCCTTCTTCCAGTCTCTTATTTGACCAGAAGGGCTCTGTTTTCTCTTTTCCAGGACAGTTAAGTTCAAGGTTACAGATAAGACATTATTTGAGGAAAAGATTTCTGCCGTGTTACCATGACCTGTGTCACGTAGAATCACAGAGCTTTGGTACGGAAGTGATACTTTCTTAGGTGAGATATATGTTCAGATGATTTCCTCAAGGGTTCTGGCTATCGACATTTCATTATGTGCTCTTTTTTCCAACATGGGTAAAACGTCCAGTGTCCCTATCTGTACAACCTAAACAAAGCCTCCACACCTCTGCCTCAAACAGGATCTTTGTCAAGTGGAGTGAGCCTCTTCTGTGTCCTAGCCACCCAGCTAATGGTGATGCTCTAATGAAATTTTCTTTATCATAAAAATAGAACTCTGTCTTGCGAAAATGTTTCCTTTTGCATTTAGTCGTCAGTAGATTCTTTGATAACTTTGAGGTCAGTCTTTCTGGTTTCTAGGTGAACGCATCTTTGTCAAAGACAGGAGAAATGCTGATTAATAAGTACTTCTTCCCAAAGTCAGGGTTTGAGAAAATAATCGAAATTACTAAGTTTAACAACAAATGGTGCCTTGCATCTGCTAAGTAGCATCCAGAAAGGGGAGAATTTTGTATCTCTGGCAAGAAAGAATAGCAAATATGTGATGCCATACACATATCCATGTTTTTCTTTGTAAAACAGATGTTAGCAGTACAGCTGACTGTTGTTTGTATGTGTATCTTCGTTGCAAACACATTTCCATGAGGAATGACACAAAATTGGTTTGAAGGCTGAGGTAGGGGGAAAAATAACTTGGTGTGATGGCTGGAAACGAGAAGCATAATTGCATGATGGATTATATCTAATGTTTTGAGGTCTTGGTCAGTTTTATAGCATTGAGTACCAAAACAGTTCTTAGGCTTTCATTGAAACTAATCTAAATAGAGAAGGTCAAGGTGCACTAGAAGTTGGCTTTATTTTCATTTCTTGGGTATAATCCCTAAAATGTCAAGTTTAACAAGATAGCTGTCAGAATACTTTATAAATGTGTTATTCTTACTTACTAATTTCTATAAACGGCCACCGTATTTTGTTTTTACTATGATAATTCCATGCACTCTACATTGTTAAAATGTTCTGATAAAATAGAACTTTGCACTTGAAAACAAAAACAAGCAGCAGATCTTCCTGTTTAATTATGTATGCACAACTTTGTCCCAGTGGCTTTCTGCCATCGAAAGCATGGCTGTCACTTTCAGGAATACCTTTTCTGGATACTTCTTGCTTGGAGGTATTTGCATTCATCTGTTCATCTATTTTCAGTTGATAGCTTGTATTATGCGGTGCCTATGGATTCATCTATCCCGTCACAGTTTGAGGCATACTGAAGTTCTGACTGTGAATTTATTACACTGCATTGTAGGAGACTGTTGGTAATTTGATGATCAAATGTGATATCCAAGATAGTAAAGATGTTGGTATAAGTGAAATATAAATCTCTATGATACATTATTAGAGTCAGAAATTCCACTCTACTTTGCTTCCTCTAAATTCCTTAATCCTTCTTCCTCTTCCTGCCCTTCTCCTCCTCCTCCCCTTCCTCCTCCTCCTCCTCCTCCTCCTCCTCTCCCTCCTCCTCCTCCCCCTTCCTCTCTCTCCCTCCCTCCCTTCTTCTTCTTCTTCCTCCTTCTCATCCTCCCTCCTCCTCCTCCCCCCTCCTCCCCCTCCTCCTCATCCCTCCTCCTCCTCCCCCTCCCTCTCTCTCCCTCCCTCCCTCCCTCCCTTCTTTTTCTTCCTCCTCCTCCTCCCTCCTCCTCCCTCCCCTCCCCCTCCTGCTCCTCCCCCTCCCTCCCTCTCTCTCTCCCTCCCTCTCTCTTTCCCTCCCTCCCTCCCTCCCTCCTTCTTTTTCCTCCTCCCTCCCTCTCCGTCCTCCACCTCCTCCTCCTCCCTCCTCTCCCTCCCTCACTTTCTTCTTCTTCTTCTTCTTCTTCTTCTTCCTCCTCCTCCTCCTCCTCCTTCCTCCTCCTCCTCCTCCTCCTCCTCCTCCTGAGCCCCTCCCCATCCTAGTGTTGTCTAGTTGTAAAAATAAGAAGTAGATACTGTCTCTGGGTACCTGGGTGGCTCAGTCAGTTGAGCTTCCAACTTGGCTCAAGTCATGATCTCCCGATCTGTGAGTCTGAGCCTCCCGTTGGGCTCTGTGCTGACAGCTCAGAACCTGGACCCTGCTTCAGATTCGGTGTCCATCTCTCTCTCTCTGCTCCTCCCTCACTCAAACTCTCTCTCTCTCTCTCTCTCTCTCTCTCTCTCTCTCTCTCTCTCTCCCTCTCTCTCAAAAACAAATAAATGTTAAAAAAAGTAGATACTGTCTCTTCTGAGTTTTGGCTGTATTTTTGCTTTAACCTCATACTGACACTTGGTCAGTAAAACTTTCTCCATTCCTACTCATAAGAATTGCTGGAGAAACAAAACCCAGAAAACTTAAGTTGTCATTAGTAGTCGTTCATTAGTACTTCAGCCCAGAATCCAGAAGAAGGGTAAATGGCGAAGGGACTTGGATGGAAACCCAAGCTGGGATGATTGGGCACATGTGCGCTCGCGTGACCTCCCTGCAAGATCTGATATGGAGGTTGGGCCAGGAAATCGGATGGGATTATTGCTAATGAAAGTGCCATATTGATACCAAGGGCTTTTTTTTTTTTTTTTTTTTTGCAAAACTGTGCACCGTATGATCTTAAGATATATTTCACCAGTGTGAGAACTTACGCTCTCCCTCTGTTGGTGGTCACTGAGGAATGGCTGACATCTAAATTAGTTTGTGACTCCCATTGTGACATATTGTAGTTCATGAGTGAATTAAGAGACACTCATGGAATGCCTCCCTTGCGCTGTGTCTGTGTGGTGTAGTTCAATGTGTTGACATGATAGGCGCTCAGAGTTCTTAAGTATTTGTCTAGTGGGTTTTTGGTTAAGTTTTCCAAGGCAGGTAGAGAGGGTGATGGTGTTAACATTTGTCTATTCCAATTAGAAAGATTTGTTTCTTCAGAGCTCTTCAAATTTATGTGATGGAAGTATTAGAATATGTGCCCAAGAGGCAACACATGAGCACAGGCGTTGGGCAAGGCTGCATTGTAAAGTCAGCCAGATTGTTGGGGTCGTCCTCATCCTACAAGCTTTATCCTGAGGAAGGAAGCTGCCATATGGCGCCACAACTCAGACTCGGCACACGGTACCATTGCCAAAGCAAGGAGCCCTCGCACTGGTTCCCACTTGCTCTTGGTTCTTGGAAAATTCGTTTTTCAAAATTACTTAAAGTTGTGAGTAAGATCATCTATTGTGAATCCGCATTCAACACCCCGGGTTTATTTTTATCCTATTTTTTAAAATAATTTTTAATGTTTAAGAATGTTGCGTCTTTATCAGTGAACAGTTCATTTGAAATAGATCTTTCCATCCCTGTGTCCTAATGGTAGAAACATAGTTGAATATTTGTATCGTTACTTTATAATTTGAAAGTATTTCACAACGTTGCTGACTTGCTTTTTCAGGTAGCCAAAAAATAAATTTCCTATTTTTTGAAGGAGAAAGATTCAGAAAGGTTAGAGCAAAAAGACTTTATTGCTAAATAATACTGAGTATCTACTGAGTACCAAGGAGTGAGATTTAGTGCATTTGGTTAGGACATATCAAAAGTATATATTATTGTCATTGTACCACACTTTCCCCATGGTTGTATTTAAATGTGGAAAATGCCTTTTTCAAAATGTGCCTTAAATTAACAAATATCATCAAGACTTTGTTATAAAAAAAAAGTACCTGAAAAGTTTGCAGACTTACTGTTTGCCAGGCGTTTTGCTAGACATGTCAGAGATATTTTTCATTTGATTCTTGTATCCGCCCTGCACAGATTGCATTCTGACCATTATTTTCCCGATTAAGAAGGTAAAGCTCAGGGGACTGCAAATATTTAGAAAGGAGGGGGCTCCGTAGAAGGAGCATTCAGAGGGTTCAGAAACACTCCAGCAAGCCCTTGTGTGGTTCTGGGTAAGCAGTCCTTTGTGAAGTTATCAGTAACTGAAGAAACCAGATAGTTGGAGCTTTTTGGGTGGTCTTCAATTATGTTTGTTTTATCAGTTAAGTTTCACTGGCTGTTACATTCATACAGCCACACAACAAATTACCTTTGTTTTACATACAACTCACAGCATTTTCTTATGTCTCTTAAATACATTCAAGGGTTGCATCACAAGGAGACTGATGAGGCCAGGAAACCAAGACAAAGTTTTGGGTCTATGTGTGTATATGCAGTTTTCATGGGGGAAGAAATAAACCTTGATCAGATACTCCAAAGTTACGTGCCATGGTTAAACGGTTTCACTTCCATATCTGTTATTTTGGAAGAAGTTTATGTCTGTTTCAGGTGTTTACCTGAATTTGAAATTTTCTTCTTTCTCACTTACAGTTATATCATTTTGATTGAAATGGAGCACAGGCTGGTTATTACCTGTTTAAAAGCCAAAAAGCTGAGTGTGTCCAGCATAAGAATTAGGTATTTTGGCATATGGACGCTGGCTGCTTGAAATCCAGAAGTACGGGAAATTCCAAGTGGACTCAAATGAATCTGAAGTCTTAAACCTAAGTTGTGTCACAGTTAGCAGTAAACGCCACTTTAAAGTCTGGCTAATGACTGAATTCCTTTGAATGTCAAGCTTTATTTCTCAGGAAAGTCAGTCAGTCCTCGCCAAGTTTCTTACATAAACATTGTGTTTCTGTTTCCAGAATCCCAAGGACAGGAGGGTAGGTGAGAGCACGTGAAAGGCACAGGTGAATTTTATTTCTGGGTGTTTATTTTATTTTTATTTTTATTTTTTAAGGTTTATTTATTTTTGAGACAGAGAGAGACAGAGCATGAACAGGGGAGGGTCAGAGAGAGGGAGACACAGAATCTGAAACAGGCTCCGAGCGGTCAGCACAGAGCCCGATGCGGGGCTCGAACTCACGGACCGCGAGATCGTGACCTGAGCCGAAGTCGGACGCTTAACTGACCGAGCCACCCAGGCGCCACTATTTCTGGGTGTTTAAAAGGACCATGTGATCTTGCATAGAGATAGTCTCTCCGAGGCAATGAGTGCCAGCAAAACTTCTTGGATGCTTTTATTTGGACTCATGTCTTTATACTTGAAAACATGTGCAAGTTTCCTGATTTACAAAGGTGTCTGCCGGGTGGTCCGGACACAGCCTCTTGAGACTTCTCACTAGAGTTCCTAAGAAAATCACTTGGAGTTTTATAAAAATGAGAAATGGCTACTGTAAACTAAACAGAAGTGGGTTTCAAAGCAGAGAGTAAGTCCTGGCCCCCTGTAAATAGCTGGGTGGGGCCATGTGCTCCCCCCTCCCCCCACCTGTAATTCACAAGGAGCTCAGGCATCTGTCCCTAGAGTGCCCTTCCCGTCTTCTTTCTCATGTCACCCGAAGGTGCTTTCTTATGTAGTGGGAGAGGTCCTAGCTCCGCAAAGAATGGGGCGAAGCTGGGATCTTGGGACAGGGGTATTACTGTTACATCCTGCCATTGTCCCTCCACAAAAGTAAAGTGTCCAAGGTGGGAAAGAGTTAGAAAGACCTGCGTTGACTGAGGGTTTGAGCACTCTGATCAAGTTCTCCATCGTTGAGCATCTCAGGAAGCCAGGCAGTGAAGGCAGAAGAAGGTTTTCTTTCAGGCCAGGGAAATGACATTGGAACGAAAACCACACTGGGAATTGGCCTGGGAACTGTTCATCTCAACCGGACAGGCGACTCCAGTTCTGAAGCCAGCGCCCAGTGGATCAGGAGTAGCTCAGAGTAAACACCAGGCCTGGGTAGATTTCTCCTTGCTTCGTGATCACGAAACAGGAGAAACATAGCTTAGCCTGATCAACAGGGTTGCTCCATAAAGGAAAGGGGAGATCAAATAGAAGACTGGAAGAAAGAACAGACCTCCAGCAATGATTTATTGCTTCAGAATGACACGGCCCTGATGAAAGAGGGGCAGAAAGCAGTTAGATGTTCATGAGTTAAAAAAAATAACAAAAAACGAGGGGATGGATGAAATGGAAGTGAAACCATAAAAAGTGATCGTAAAGAAATTAAAAACGTGATAGTACATTAAAATCCATATGGGAGACCATTAGGAGTAGAATTAACGCAGTTGAAAAGAAATTTAGTGTCGTAAAGAAGAAATGCAGATACAGCTCTTCTGGCATCCAAAGAAAAAGAAAAATGAGGGAGAAAGATGATGGATGCATAGAAAGGAGATATAACATGAGAATTGCAGGTGCTGATAAACAGGAAATCCTATCAAGCGAAAAAGAGCAACATAATAAAAATAACCTTGCATGCATGTGTGCACATTTGAAAGTGTTCTCCACATTGTTGGTATGAAATCAGTGGAAGGCCTCTTCTGGATACATTTTGGCCAAAAAAAAAAAAAAAAGTTTTACATGTAAAAATATTAAAGCCTCTAGTCACAATATCTAGTTAAGTACCAGGCTTCCTTCTCCTTTGTAGCTGTCCGTGCCAAAAGATTGTAGTTTGCTGTCAGTAGAGTTTTGAGGACAAAGATGGCAGCTTGAGAATTTAGGGTGTTGCTTCCTTGTATTTCACATGGAAAGGCAATTGACAGACACTCTTTATCCTGTCAGCAAGAGCTCAGACACATACACGAAACTTCTCGTCTCACATGGGAGGACCTAAACATTGCTCTTCATTTAAACTTTGTAATGAGAAAGGCAGAGGTTGATTACCTGGAAGAACAGTTACCCAAAGGATAAAACTGTCAGGGGTGTATTTCCCAAATACCTAGAAATTAAAGTGCATGTTCCCAAACGCAGACTACAGAGACAGTGTGAAAATATTATTGCCGTGGGGAAGATACTTACCTTGTGTGAAAAATTTAAGGAAATACATGTATAAGCATACATAGGTACCTGTGTATACACACACAAATCTGGAAGTGTGGATTTATACGTACCTATATTGTGTGTTCAGCAAATGCTAGTTCTGCTTCAGGTGCTGTGCTAATAACATTTTACTACGTTAAATTGTTACTTTTCATAGGAATTCTGGGACATTGGCCTTATTATTATACCTGTTGTAAAGGAAAAGAAATTAAAGTTGAATTAAATGATAGCCCAAGCTCACACAGCTAGTGGAGGAGTTGGGATTTGACCCCAGACCGTCCGCCTGGTGCCCCACTGTGCTTAAGCAGCTCTACCATACCGCCGAAGGCCCCTCGGGCGGGATGTCTGTGCTCTGTGACGAGGCTACATTCCTGGACACAGCCCATCGGCCAGGAGGGCACCCCTGAGCCAAAGATGATCCCCTGGCTTGCCAGGGACCTGTGACATGATGACGTGACCTGGTATCAGGCGATGAGTTGAACAACCAGGTTTTTCCACTTGCAGGAAACAGACCCAAGAAAAACTAAAGACAATGAAGCAGTTGTGTGAGTTACTCTCCCTTTGGGCAGAAGAACCTCACCAGAACAGGAGGCTGGGAGGAGGCCATTAAAGTCGTGTTGGAATCTGTGGGATGTAAATGGTTAAAATATTAACTTTTAAGTTCGCACTCACTTGACTAGCGCCTCTCAAAATGTTTTTTACATATATATGACATTATATATTTATAAAATGGGGCAACATATATCAAACAGTGTATATAATGCTATATGTGAACATGTCTGATGGCACAGTGTATAAGGCAAAACAGACAAGGCGCTGTTGATTCAATCATGCAAATATTCCTTTGTGATTGAGTTTGCTAATTTCATTAAAATCGGCTTGAAAGGATTGAAAGTTAGTTGTAGCCTGCTACTCCCCTAGCCATCGGATGCTTGTAGTTACATGTACGGTTATATTGTAACTGTCATTTGTGGTCTAATCTTCCCCAGAAGGGAAACTTGAGAAACCCGGTCAGCTTTAACATTGAGAGGAAGTTTAAACATTGGAGCATAAAATTCATGGTTGTTTAGGTTGAAACTCCGTTTCCTGTCAGACCACATCGATCCAACTCTTCTGCGAATGGAATCGTCTAACTGTGGCCCGCATTCAGGACAAGTTTCATAAGATGCACTGAATGTTTACTCGTGTTGGCTTCCGGAGCCTGTGTAGCAGACCCCAAGACCTCTGCCTATCCAATGGCAGCGTGGTCGAATAAGGGAATTTGTCTAATCACATAACTATTTTATCCCCTTAGCTGCTTTTTGGCGAATTCCAACTTCGCTGTTCCATCCTTTAGTTAGTATTTTGAGTATTTTTAGGTCTAAGGGTGAAAAAACATTTTGGGGGTGTGGGGGTAGTGTTAGTTACGGTCTGGCTATAGGACTAGTTGCCTTTCATATACTCTGAAAAAGAAAGGTGGGGACAGCTTTACAATCATCTTTTTGTCCCAAAATACAGAACACTGTCCCTCCCACCTCGCAGGTATCCCCCATGCAATCCATTTTCTAGAACACGTTTGAAATATAACTGAAGCTTTTGCTTAACAATCTCTTGATTCAATAATCTCTAGGGGACCATCTTTAGCCAGCCTCAGATGTTACGTTTAGTTCACATTTTGAAACGTTTCAAATTTTATATCCCAGCAAATGTAGTTTGTAATCTCCAAATTATGTTGTCTCACATTTAATGTATAATTTGCTAAGAGAAGGAAATGAAGAAGGCTGGGAGTTAATAGTTATAGCAACCAAAGCTTCTTAAAATGAAGGCAAAAATCCTTTGCTTATAGAAGTTGAAGAGATCATTACTGATTGGTGTAGCCTTTTCCCAGAAATCTATCTCACTGAGTTGATATTTAATGTTTTAGGCATACGCATTGTAGGCTCTGATTAATTTTGTTGCCTTATTCAGGACCTTTCATTTACCGGCATGTCACTAAATGATGACATGAATTTTTGATTTGCTAAAAAGGTTGCCTTTGCAATTTTTTCATATTACCCTTTTTAGTTTGTTGCATCTGGTTTCTGCCTTTTTCTTAAACACGTGTAAGATGAAATGTTTTACCCCTGGGATGAAAAGTTTGAAATTTCTTCACCATGATTCTTAAAGTTTGCTGGCATGCGTTGAGCCCTTGCTTTGAGCCAGGCACCCATGCTGTGTGCACTGCCCACATTATCTCACTTATTCCACTTTTCAGGTTGAGGCTAAGAGAAAGAATCATGCCCAGAAGCAAACACTAGTAAATAGTAGAGAGCTGGGATTTGCATGCCGACTCTGATTTCCATGTGCTTTCTGACATCACACTGTTTCCCACCCTCAAAGTGGAACGGATAAAGAAAGGAACCTCCAGCAGCATTAACTTACCCAGAGGCTATGTCATATCAAACCTATCACTGATTCTGGAAGCGAATATTAAGTGAATATTAGGAAGAAGTGGCCTATGTGTTGGACTCTTTAGATAGGGTCTCGCAACTCTATAATCCTTGGTCATTTTCAGTTACCCTCGAACTAATTTAAAAATCTTCAAGATATAGGTATTAAAAATGCTTGATTAGTGGCGCCTGGGTGGCTCAGTCCGTTGGGTGTCCAGCTTCGGCTCAGGTCATGGTCCCGCTGTTCGTGAGTTCGAGCCCCGCGTCAGGCTCTGTGCTGACAGCTCGGAGCCTGGAGCCTGCTTCGGATGCTGTGTCTCCCTCTCTCTTTGCCCCTCCCCCATTCACGCTGTGTCTGTCTCTCTCTCAAAAATAAATGTTAAAAAAAAGTCTTTTAAAAAAATGCTTGATTAGCCAGTATCTTGTTTCCATCAAGATCATGTACGTGAACCATATATCAAACCGGAGACTTAGTTGAGACTCTTCGTACAAAATCATCAATTTCTTTAGAAGTTTTCTTACAATAAAGAGGGAAGACTCTGAAATACTGCAAGTTAAAGCAATGACCTCATTCCATCCAGGTGAAAGTATTGTGCTATTAGAACATTATCAGTGTTTGAACCTAGACCTGGACTCGTTTATAGCAATTACAATCTAGAAGAATGTTGGTGCTTTAATTGCTTGACTTAGTAAAAGTTTAATCTTCAAGAAGAGAGCAGCGCTGACTAAGAGCAGATGAGGCTGGACAGGGGATCAGGCGTCCGCACTTCTCCACATGACCCCATGTTGAGTCTTGCTCAGAGAGCACAGCAGTCACATTTGGGTTCCTGTCCCACTCGTGATGTATGAAGGCAGAAGAAAAGTTTTCGATGCTGGGTGATCCCGTTAAACCGTCAAGATGAATTTGAGGCAGGGGCATGCCCAGAAAGAGAAGTCTTCTGTGGGTAGATAGACACACAGATGCTTTCCCAGGACCTGTCCAGGAGAGAGAGGTTAAGCGGGAGGTGACACAAAGACAAATAATTCCACCCCTCATAGGAGTCAGGGTCTCCTGTCTATACCTGTTTGGGAAAATTCACTGCTGTGAAATGGGAGGGATCTGGGGCTGAGGGGTAGTGTAGGGATAGCCCAAGGCTGAGCTGTGGCCAAGGATTTCTCAATCCTTAAGGCCTTGAGGCCGCCTCCTCAAGCCTGCCATTTTTCAGACTTAACCCTCAGTTTTCTAGGTACGTTGGAGTATGTCTATAGGGAAAGCCCCTGGCTTGGGATTAGTCAAGCTAGCCAGAGAAAAAATGGATCTGAGCAGGAATATAATTTGCTGACCCCCGTCTGAGAGGTTAACATTTTCATTTATGTTTCACATGACTCATTTTAAATTACAGTGCTCTACAGATATAGGAAGAAGCCTTCCTCTTCCCACCCTCCCCCAGACACCACATAATGGAAAAAGCAAGAATTTTCAGCATAAGCATGTTTTTTTTTTTGTTTTTTTTTTTTTTCTTAAAACAAAAAGCCAGTCTCTGATGGGACTTTTTTCCTGCCAGATTCCCACTGGTGCACTGTCGCAATTTTTACAAAAGGCCACGATGAAAGAGGAAGGCCCATTTTGAGGCCTTTGCCTCTGTGTTATTTGAAACACACTTGTGTTTCTGTCCTGGGTATCAGAAGAATTGTTATTTTTGAACCTTTCATAGGCATGTAAAACCTGGGCTCTCGGTTAAATTTTGGTGAAGAAAAGATTTGTTTGCTGCTATGATTAGACACATAAAACTTAGAAAGGTTTTGATGTTGTGTTTCCTGTTTTAAAAAACGTGTCCTCTCTTACAGTCTCTGACTAGCTGAGAGCATTTCCCTCAGAGAAAATTCATCTCTGGGAAGAATCATCTATGTGGAGGTCATAACCTAGAACATTTTTCAAAGGAAGTTTCAGTGAATTGAAAGAGGGCGGAGTTAGGAAGCTCCAAGTTCTGTTCTCTCACAGCTGTAGCTGAATAAACCATTTCAGCCTGGATTCCGGAGGTCCCCTAGTTTGTTGCAAACTTGTCTACACACGTCACTGATGTCCCTTCACAGTGGAGGAGAGAGGTAGCCTGGGGGCCCCACTGGGAATTTGTACCAATGGTCCTACCTTTCTTTCCTCCTCAAAATGTTCACTGAAGAGAATATGGGTGAACAGCTGTGGAAGACAGAGGTGTCCAGTCACAGCCTTTCTTTGTCTTTAGAGGCAGTGTAGTTGGCTAAACAAAAAGAAGCTACCTGGGGACTGGGTCCCGGCCCAGGACTGTAAACATAAAGCAAGTGCTTAGTTAACTTCGGTGGCTCAGGGGCAGAGACAAGTTAGCTTTGGGATTCAGATCCCGAGACATCTGCCATTCCCCAGTCACGTGGACCAGAGTGACAAGGGACTATTTAATTGAAACTGCATAAAATGGTTCCTTAAGCTTCATGGACAATTGAGTAACTTCAGTTTCCTTGTACTCTTGTTTACTTCCTGCTCCTCTAGAATCGAGCATTAGTTATTCTGGTCTCTTCCAATGAGAAGATTAAACAGCTGTAGTTTAAATTAAAGCATTAATTTGGAGTGTTGTGTGGCTGCATTAATTATATCTTTACTAAGATGACATTCCTGCGGATTTGACAGATGCGTATATGCAAACCAAAGCTTTATCAGGAGCAAACCGAAATTCTGTTAATCACTGATCCTTGGTGATCTTTTATTTATACATAGAAACCTTTTAAAATTGAAAGAATTTGACTTGATTTTTTTCTTCTAGTTAGGTACAAGAAAAACAAGAATTTGAGCCTGAAACACAGTCGCAAGGAGTGCATTTGCATTGGATGCAGGACTCAGGGGAGGAGGAAATTCTGTTCTTTCATTCAGTGGAACTTAGCCGAAAGCACGCGTTGAAAGTTTCTTACCTAAATGGGTCTTAATTAAAGACTTGAGGATGTATTTCTTTTAATTGGATTATTAAGCTCACTCAGTGGCCCTTGTGAAAACTTGTCTTTTGACTGCATATTTCATATCGAGCACCAAGTTAAATTTCTGCGGTGGGGTGAAGAGTATTTGCTGTAACCATAATTGTAGGTCAGGCAGAATGTATTAATGCCGCCGTTCACCGAATAGTTGACTGGTCAGATCCATCTTAATTCCAAGTTTTCTCCCTTTGTTTTCTAATACTAGTCGTAAGACAGCCTAGGCATTAGAAAAACGTACCTCTTTGAACTCAGATCTCATGTGGCAGTCAGTGGGACTAGAGGTAAGAAATAACAGCTTTAACTGAACCTCATTTCCAGTTGTGTAACGTTTTGTTGACTAGCACACCCCATGGGTTTTATAGACAATTTCTAAAGAAACCCAAAGCAGTGTATAGTTTAATCAACTTCCCTGCATCCGTTTGGCATGAGGAATTATTTTTGTTATTGAAGGGACAAACCAGGGGTGAAGTGACTCACAGTTAATTGCCGGATTAAATCAGGCATCCAAATCACTCACTTCGGGTTGGTTCTCTGAGTCTCAGCTGCTGTCTTCAAAAGAAAGAAATACATTTCAGCATCCTAAAAGAACCTAGCACACAATACGCGATGGGTCTTTCTAACTCTCTTTGTGTCCTATTCCAAAGAGGCTGCCTCCTGTTTTGAGGAAGATTGTGAACTACTTTTGTACATGAGCAAATTCCTATTTCATAATTATTGTACTGTAAGTGGATCTGTTTAACAGTGGTTGCACCTGTGGGAAAGTTTAGGACTTCTGATAAATATGCTTTCTTTCTTCATTGATTTCAAGCTGGTTGAGTTTGGAATGTCCTGTAAGTTTGGGTGTTTGTGGGCATTTGGAAGATGTATAGGAGGAGGAGTTTGTTACTAATGTTGTAGGCTCACCGAAGCAACCATTGCACTTTTTTGTTCAACGTCATTTTTCATTGTTCTTGCTTATGTTAGAACACTTATGAACAGGCTGGGCTTTGAACAATGCCCTTGGCCAACCGTTAGTCCTAATTACTGAGACTAATTTGCCATGTGTCGTAAGGATGGTAACATACTTCACTTTGGTTTTCTCATCTGTAAAATAGAATTTAATGACGCTCCGCCAACCAGAGGATTTTGGTGAGGCATCGTGGTCCCAACCAAGCCCCTAAAAAATTAGAGTATTAAAAACCTAGTATTTGGCAAAAATCAGCAACTCGTTGATACCATTCAAAAATTTTAAAAACGCGTTTGGCACGCACACAAAAGAAGTTCTTAAAATTAAGTGATGTGTTTAGATCTGAAGGGAATGAGAAGAATTGGAATTGTTTAGCCACAGGAAATAAGGACCTCGAGCCGATTTAAACATCTGGAAATTTATGAAACAATTCTTTTGTATCTTCTTTGTGGCTATCCCAAGAAGAAATGAGGTTAAATGACAGCAGAAATGACAGAAGCTACACAGCCCTGGCTGTGGCACTGACCAGTTTTCTGAGACTCATTCTTGAACCTTGTCTTTGCTTCCAAGGAAAGGGGCAGTGCTTTCGCCAAACACCTGTGTGCTGGCATAGTGCTCTCTTCCTTACAACAGTGTCTTCCTGTGTGCTTACCAAGTCTGGTCCCCTAGAAGATGTACTCTGGTCAACTCCTGTATTCTTTTTACATTATGCATCTTCATGACCTATATACCATTTGGGTGTATTCTGTACTTATTATCTGCCTTCCTTTGGTGTAATAACGCTGTCAAAACCATACCCAGGAAAAAAGTGTCATTTTGCTCCCTCTGTTCGGTATGTTTCTTAACTGAAAAAATCGTCAGGTCGTCATCTTTTTTTTTTTTTTCTTACCAAGCCAAAATTACAGTAATGTAATAAATCACAACTATTTCGCCTTTATGATTAATAATCATTTATTAGATAGCTCATTGGTAAATGACGTTCCGAGTCTTGACAGGAGGGAGGAAAAAAAATCTTTCTACACTGAAGGTTTTGCTTAAATAGTCTTGGCAATAAAGATTGCCACCTATTGGTTAAAAAAAGAAGTAAAACTAAAAGATGTTTGCCCATCTAACAGATAGTGGGTGTGATCAGAACGGAATTACTTTGATGGTGCTTTTAGCTGAGATATTTGAAAGCGTGTGATTTGATGAGGAATTCTTACTCTGTGCTTTCTTTTTTTCATACCCTGTCTCATTAAATCATAGTAGATATTGATGGAGAGGAGGTGTGCTGCTCTCATGATCCCTTTCTTAAAAGCATAGTTTAGAGATGGTCAGAATTCCACTTTAATGGACTATTAATGGATACATGCATGTTTAATTAGACAAATTTGGAGGTTTGATTTTGAAAACATTTTTCTAACTTTACTGTTAATTTGGTCTTTGCTTCACTCCAGCCTTTGAAATCCATCATTTCCTGTCCAACCAAAATGGGATGGGCTTGGAGACATTGGCCTTCTGTGTCTTGGTGCCAGGATCTGCTTTTCTAGATCATGAACACTAGACAGAGAGCACTGCCCTGAGTGATGCCATCTCCCCATAGTCTTTGAACATCTTAAAGGTGCATTGGTAATAATAATAATAGTCATAATAATAATAATAATAATAATAATAATAATAATAATAAAATAATAAAAGGTGATTTTTTTTTGAAAAGTCTCAAATGTCTACAAACTTGGAACATTTTTTTTTTCATGTTTATTCATTTTTGAGAGAGAAAGAGAGAGAAATAGACAGACCATGAGCAGGGGAGGGGCAGAGAGAGAGGGAGGCACAGAACTTGAAGCAGGCTCCAAACTCTGAGCTATCAGCAAAGAGCCCAACGTGGGGCTCAAACTCACAAACCGTGGGATCATGACCTGAGCCGAAGTTGGACGCTTAACCCGTTGAGCTGCCCAGGCATCTCTGGAAAATGTTTTTAATAAATCATTCCCCACTATTAAGATTGATACATAAATTCAGTTATTAAGAATACTTGGATACAAATATAAAACGGTAGCGCAGTAGAGTTTTTTTTATTGTTAATGCTGTATCATCTTAAATCCACCTTTCCTCCCTATCCCAAATACCTAAACATGCTTCATTCAAATCTTGAGAAAATTAACACCTACATAAATTAGTGTTTTATTTGTGACTGTGTGTGTGTATGTATGTGTTGGTATATATCCTACCAAACTTAGGAATAAAGCCACCGGTCTCCCTGTATTGTGTCCTTATTTTTTGCTCACATGTCTACTCATATTTGGAATTTTAAGCCTTTTGATGTTAGCTACTTCCCAAATAATTATTTAATACCCTTTGGTGGCATTACATATTCCCCAAATTAATTGTTTCGGCAACCGTCCCCCGATTTTGCCCTGGGAACTTAGTACTCTATCAGCTAAAGGAAGAGGTAATATAAGGAAAATGGGGAGAACCATATGTTATTTGCTTTAATTTTTATATAGTACACCTATATATGTGTGAAAAGAAAATATATAAACTGTTATAAAGCAACATATTGGTGAATTTAAATGAGTAGGCACGATAAAAGCAAAAACCAAACACAAGAGTGGTCGGACTGAGTCCATAATAAATCAAGAAATGCTTTCTGAGGTAAGTAAAATATATTTATATTTTCCAGCAGATTTCTGTGGCTGTCTGCAGGAGGCTCGTACCTGGTGCCCGCGGTGTAATTTGAAGAGTTGAGATAGAGGAGGAAAGGTAGCTTTGTGAACGTTGTCAGAAGTTTTAAATCATGAGCATTTTATGTAGGAAAGTTGAAGTGCATTGTTATAATCAGTCTGTGTCATTTCCTTCTGCAAAGACCTGCCCATTTACCAGTAATGATACCTTCTTTCTCTTCTATTTTTGTCCCTTCCTTAGGAAAAGGAATATATGCTTACTCACTATTTAAAATTCAGAGTCATTTTCCTGTTCTGGTTGGTTTTATTCATAACATTAAAGAAGAGTAGAATTAGGTGCATGTGAAACTTGGCTCTCTCTTCAATTTCTGCTTTTTTCAACTACCCAGCTCTTCTCCCCTTTTAAATTCTACTCTCATCCATCAACTGTGTATTGTGGTATCTCTCCTTGGTCTTTTTGTAGTGTGTTTCCATAAAAGCAGACACATTGGGCCTTTTAAATGCTGCCCAGACAGATTATGTACCCTCTCACTTCAGAATATTGTACTGGGCAGCTGGATTTCATAACTAAACCGTTTTGTTCCCCCCCGCCCCCCCAAATGACATTGGTTAGTTCAACAGACCATTCTGGGAATACTGCTGCCCTGTGTAGCTCGTTGCTGGGCTAGCACAAGAATGATTTAACCTCCCATAAAGCTACGTTTTAATAGGTGTTTATAGGTGTCACTTACCAAGCATTTCAAGTACTCTGAATGGGAATTCCTAGGAAGAAAAGTTAACACAGATCCTTCCTCAGTTGGGCCATTATTTGAACATTCCACATGGAAGGCAGTCGATAGAGTACTTGTGAGTCAATACATGGGTGAATAGGCCAGTGTCCTGACGTTGTTGCCCTGGAGATTTGGAAGCAGTTCCTTGGGCACCCCTACTCACAGTCATTTGTTACATTCTTACTGTATGCCACTTAACTGGGCTGGATGTGGGGGTCAACATAGTGAATAGGGTATCTTCACTGTTATCTCTGAAGCTCAAACCCTGGTGGAGGGGAGCAGAGTGTGTGAGCTGAGCTCCGGCTGCAGCCGGGTGAGCAACAGTGTACCTTGGAAACAGGACAAGGCACCTTCCTTCACCGTTACCGCGCCCTCCTCCTTTTGCATCACTGCCCTTTCTCAGGTTGCTGGGGCTGTGTTGCCCCCTCCTCAGATTGTCTGGAGCAGGAGGAGGGAAGTGGGTACCTCCCACAGGGTCAGGGGTCTCAGTGACAGACCCCAGCAGAGGATAGGAAGGCGAGGGGAACCCCCCACCCCCACCCCTTGTTGCTCTCCTTGCATTGCCATACCTCCTGTGTTCCCTTCCTCCTAGCCCTTGTATTTCCCACTGCTCTGCCTGCCCCCTTGGCTCTGACATCATTTGCAAAGGGAGGTGGATTGGGTTACTCCCATGGGTCTTGACATACTTAGATACAGAAATTATCTTAAGTGCCTTAGGTTTCCATATTTACATACTAAAATTTTTATTGCCCATAATGTCACTGAAATAAGCCCATTTGTAGTCATCACCAGTGTAGTTATTCAGAATAACTTCTGTGAAACAGACTTGGGCGGTCTGATCTGGGGACCTGACCACCCTTTATGATATTCCTGCGTTCTGAGTTTTGCACAATCAACTCAGAAATGAGCTTTGGAAACCTAATCCCTATATAAGTTGGAGACTTCCTGTGTTGATATTTAGCCATGTTAGGAAAGTTTTGTTAGATCTTCCGTATCCCCAGACTTCTGTGCTGCTCTGGGAGTTTGAATTGACTCTCTTGGAGTTTTGGAAGTTAGTCACTCATTTTCAAAATGTGCTTACCAGAGCCACTGAGCTAAAGGAAACCTAATTCATATCCTAAAAGGCCCTTTTAAATCAAAAGTGTATATGTGATTACCTTATATGCATATTACTAAAATTAGCCTGGTGCTCCAACAGCTTGTTGCCTTGGGACTCCCCAAGGGAGGAGGGAAGTGAGGGAAATGATTAATTTCCTGACACAATAATCAACTCTTAGCTATTAAAGATTTATCTTCAGAACCTAGTCACGTGCCATGGGTTACCACTATTGCTTTCAGATAAGGATTCCATTTAAACTACCATTGGATTTACTTTTTATTTTATCTATTTTTTGCCAAAGAGCTTCTTTTAAGTAGGTAATACAGCGGTCCTGTTGTCTAACGTTGCCTTTGTCCTTATGGAAGTTAAAATTCCTGCATTCTAGATTTGATTTTAAAATAGCTATTTAATGTAGAGGGGAAATGTATTCTTCATAGAACCTTTGCAACACATCTCTCATTGCCGTGCTGTGCATAAGATGACTCAGAGATTCTTGGTTTAGAAGATGAAAGATGTCAACGGTTCCTGAGTCAGTTTTTCAATGTACTGTTATGTTAAAAAAAAAAAGTAATAATTTGAATAAGGAGCATGTCTTTATGAGGCCCAATGGCCCTCTAGGTTTTTACTTGTTGAGTAGAAGTAAGGGGGCCTGACATTTGTGAGCCATTGATGGACTCCCAAAGGAAGTGCATAAAAAGGGGCTTAAGTCAGTCTCCAGGTTGGGGTTGGGGGATGCAGAAAGGCAGGAGGGGGAGTGGGTGCCTGTAGGCCTGGATTAATCAGCCACTGATTCCTGATGGGGGACCCAGCTGCAGAAAATAGGAAGGTTTTCTTGTGAACTAGAACTACAGGTCCTTCCTTTGAAATCTTCCAGCCTTTTTGTTAGTCCATTCTTCAGACTTTGTAGGTTTTATAATAGAATCTGTCAGTATCCATAGAGGAAAGTGCCCAGTGGACACTGTGGAGAGAGAGGGAGAAAGGAGTGAACTGCATGTCCTCCGTGGAAGCACTCAGATTAGATCTGCAGGCCCCGCCCTGGTTGGGAGCTGGTGGAGCCTTGGCTGTGTGCGGAAGGAATGGCCGACCTTGGAGATGTTCTGGTTGGATCATAAGTTTGGGCTTGAAAACACTGCCTCCAGTTCAACTAGCAGGAATGAGGCAGAATTCACGATTTAATGTCTTGAGACCTCACCATTTGCCAAGTGTTGAGCAATCCTTCACATCTCCCCCATTGAACCCAAGAGCTGGGACTTGCCTCACGGTGAGTCCCGCACAGATGAGAAAGGTCGGCTGCTTGCATCTTTCACTCGCGGCTGAGACTCAGATCCAGACTATCTTAGACCACTCTTTACAGCTGTCCTGAGCCCAACGATCAACAGAATTACAGGCCCAATTTCAGGCCGACTTGAGGAGTTGGTGTCTAATGATGGGCAAGTACCTACATGTGTCTTTCATTATCCCGTTGCCGTAGGAGATGCTGTTTAAGTTGGCAGATGTACTTAGTGAAAGCAAAGCTTGTCACTGGTGAGATTACTGATTTCACCAAAAAAAAAAAAAAAAAAAAAAAAAAAAAAGGATCAAATGCCAAGGGAGAGGGAGGAGAGTGTGTAGCATTTAAAAGTGTGGTGAAGCCATCAAGCTAACAAGAAAAAGTAGAATAAAATGTGGTTTCAATTTGCTGTCCTGGGCTTGGGATGATGATGTTTCAATAGTAAACCGGAGGGAGTGTATGTGTGGAGTGTGTGTTCTCTGAATTTCAGAATCCTAGTTGTTAATTTAGAATTAGAATTTAATTTATTTCAGTCCTCCCTGCCATACTCTGACAGTAAATTGGTGTTTTTCAAGGCACTTGGTGATGATCAGAATGAGGGTTTGCAGACCCTGAAGCCAGAAGTCCCCAACCTTGTTTGTGGAGAGGAGCTTCTTTTTATTTCCCGAGGCTTTGAGTTACGGGCGCAGAACCTGGAGTGTTGAGTGACCCATTCCAGCACTTAGCAACCTACCTGTGTGACACCCCACTGCCATCCAGTGGCAGCTGCCTGCACAGCACAGTAGCTGTGAAAGCTGCCTCCTCCTGCCTTCTCTTCCTTTTTGTTGCTCCCAGTTTTGTGTTTTACCCCAGATACTGCCTGACACAGTATTTAATGAGAGAAATGAGCATATGTCCGGCTTAGGTAAGTCAGCGTAAATGTAAATTTATTTACCTTGCCCCTCCTTCCAAGCAATACTAATGATTAATCTGCATTACTGTTCCCCCATTAGTAATAATTTGCATACTTTTTCCTTGAATGTGTTTTATTTTTTGGCTAAAGAATTAACGATTAGTGGTATTTCTGCTTGCTAGAGTTTTAATTTAAAGTGGGTCTTCACTGCTGTCTTTGTGTTTGTGCTTTGAACGATGGTTTCCCAGTTTCCAAGTATGTTTCTTGACACTTACCCTACATTTCAGTTGAGGATTTACGTGTCCCATAGGATTGGAGCTGGACTCGGAGAAAGAGCCAGCTAGCAAATGGAATGATTCTGTCTTGTGAAAGGTTCCAGCCCTTTTACACTAGACTCGGAGAAGTAGAAAACAAATATTCTTGGGAAGAAACTGGGTTTGTTAGAACTTGGCTAGAAATTTTAGGAAAGGAAAGAACATTTCCTCTGGCCTCAGGAGCACATTCAATGTGAAGTATTACTCTTTTTTTAAAAGAGCTAAACTTAAATTTATCTTTGGGTCATACGTTTGACTTGAAAATAAATTGATGTGATCCTTACTTTAAAAAAGGTTCAGAATCCTCCTTTTTCATGAAACGATGGTCTGGAAAGTTCGGCAAGATGCTCTCCACATCAGCTATTAACTAAAAGCAGCTGGGACTTAGAGAGGTGTTTGCAAATATCTACAGGGAGATGGGAGATTGGTGAAATGTGATACAGGTTAATTCCAGCTGCACACATTTGCCTTATTAGAGTCGTTTATGGTCAATGAAATGCATGCTTCTTACATACATCACTGTAGTCCTATTCTCTCAGCACTTGACTAAGCAGGTGGAAAGTTTATTTAGTCCGAGGAATTACTGAAAACAATGAACTATAAACCCATCTATATCCATTCCAGGAGCTATTAAATATCTACATTTTATCTTCCCATGAATCCCTTTATTTTTTTCTTTCTTTCTTTCTTTCTTCTTCTTTTTTTTTTTTTTTTTTTTTTTTTTTTTTGGTATTTTTATAACCTTTCCAGAGTCTTGAGTCATTTTTAAATGTTTGCCATTTGGTCATAATGTGAGCCTGCACGCTTGAATATTCTACAGATCAGTTGCACAGTCCATGTTTGAGCAAACGTCAGCTGGTAGCTCTGTGAACTCTATTCTTCTGGCACTGTTAGCAAATGGAAAGTTAGACCAGGAGAAATTTGTTGGGGACTAAAGAATGATCCTGCATCCCAAATCTAAATGTGAACTGTGTAGATGTTTATTCGTTTTGTACAGTCAAGTCCCTTCTCTTGGAGCTGGCCTGAATGGACTAATGAGTTTTCCTTAGTCACCATTGGCAACTTACTTTTGACAATTTCAATGTGGTTGAAGAGCACTTCCCTCCTTGGAAGTGCTTAGCTATTGTTTGTACCCATAATCTTGTTTCTTTTTAGGTCTTAAAACTTTATAGAATACAGGGAAGTTGATTGCCTGAGCACAGTCTCCCCCCCCCCCCCCCCCATTGAGGCAAATTAAGTAGTATTGTAAGTTAAATCAAGGTTTTCTGAGGTTCTGGAATCTTATTCCTAAATTTTCCACTGAGTAGCCTTGAAATCCTTATCTTGCCTTTGTCCCCAGTTGACATGGATCAGGCCACGATTTGTACCATGAATGGACTTGATGCTGCTCTGAAGCTGTAATTGCTGGGGAGAGAAATCTTTCAGGGGATGTAACTCTGGATTGGCCTGCAGCATTAGTCACTGGGTTGCTCCAGAAGCTTCACAGAGCTTAACTTCTGAGATTTTTAAATGAGTGATAAAATTTAACAGCATCTACTTTTCTAAAGTTACTTAAGGAGAATTGTTTCATCCCCTAATTTGCAAAGTACTCACTTTTTGGTCCTTGGAAATTTTTGTCAGGTAAGGATTTTTCCATGCCACACATGTGGAAGAAATAACCCTCTCGTGCTGATAAAGGGAAGTTAGTATTGTACGGGAACAAATGGTGAATTCAGGGCTTCTCTGGGGTCTTTGGCAGGATTCGTTCTTGACCAAGCTGTACGTGAATAGCATCTTTATCTCGGTCAGCCTCTCATTCAGCCACACACCATCTATTTCAGCAAGGGGCTGGTAACCAAATGTCACTTGTTAGCTACTTCTTCATGGGCCTGCCTTAGGGACCAAGCGTTGACTGGAAGCCATGCTCTGTAAAATGGTCCTTAGGGAAAATGGGCTAGTAATTTTATGAAGACAGTGGTGTTGGGAAAAACAGTGAACCTTACCTTTATTTTGATTGGTGGCTTCACTGCTTTTGTAGTATTCTTTTTAAGATCCTAGTTGACTGATCTTCTTGGGAGGGGATCAGAGGGCAGAAGTGAAACCCACTGGCTGTCAGTGTGAAACAGTGAAACAATTCGTCTCTGGAACTGGTGTCTCTTCCCATTAAAGCTTGTAACAGAGAGATTGTAATATGCACATGCATAAGTGTTGTTATGTCATTTGGAATATTATTTACGCTTCGCACAATTCCTGAGAAGCGGTGATTGCTTGGGACTTCATTCTGCAAGGCATTTCACATAAAATGCTGATAACATCTTTAAAAACCACAAAGACATGGGCTTTGCAGGCGTGGTAACCGAGTGCCTTTTCTGGTGTGGTTTTTATTCTTTTTTTTTTCTGAAGCACCTGGTTGCAAGTGGGGAATAGGGGGGCGGACCCAGAATTCATAAGGGCGTATTCACAGAAATCTTTAAAATCAAGTATCTGTTTATTCAAAATAAGACATGGTTCAAAGCAACTTTGATGACCCCAACTGGATGTTTTCCTGTTCTTTAATGAAAACAGCCTGAACTTATTTGTTAACCTGTGTCTTTTTCTACCTTGGTCACCACCTCTGCTTTTCTCTTTGACTAGTTGTTGTTTTTTGTGTGTGTTTGTTTGGTTTTTTTTCCCCCTCTGTTTTGAGGGTCAGAAAAAAAAAAAGGTATGAAAGCATTTTGTAATCTTTTAAGTGCTACAGACATTTAAGGTATTATTGTAATATTTCTTAATTTTATCGTGGCAGTATGAAGTTGATTGTTGTTGAAGCACAGACAGTGAGCACGGTTGGTGTCCTAAATGATCATCTGGTCTCAGGTTTGCAAAATCTACCACTGAGCAGAGCATTTTAATGAACTTAGACCTATTCTAACGACTCATTTACAGCACAATACTAAGGAACCATATATGTGGGTGTATGTCTTCAGAGAAGATTACGCCTGGAATTCTACGATTAGAAGAATGTGGCTAGAGACCCTATTAAAATCAACCATATACCTCTGGAATGGTAACACATGAAATGTTGCTGGTTATTCCCATTTCACCGTGATCAGCCTTCTGTAAGAGGCTGGTTTTTGAGCCTGGGGGAAACCAGAGAGGCCATGAGGCGCTGAGCAATCTCATGGATCGGGGAGGAGGATTAGTAAGGGTGTGAGATGATAGAGAAAGAATATTGCCCCATTGGGAAAAAGGTTTGGGAAAGGAAAATGGAGATGCTCAAGAGAAGTCTCCTGTTCTTCACTTGATCCTAGGTCTGGCTCTCTTGAAGGAGGTCCGTGCATTCACGCGGCCAGTTGTAGTGTGGTGACCCACCAAGCCAGGGTCAGGGTACCCCCTGTGCGGGTCTGTGGTAGAGGGCCTCCTCTTCAGGGCGTGGTCACAAGAGGGAGCGACAGTGTGCTTTATGGGGGCCTCTTTGCCCACTGCTGTGAGGTGTTCCATAAGGGACGTAGGATGCTGCTCGGGCCACAGTCTGAGGTGGGAGAACCAGAAGTGAGAGCTCCATTGCCCAGTCACTTACCTTTACTTCGGGTTGTTTTCCCACTTCAGCATTTTGAATAATAGGAACAAGTATAAAGGAGTTCATAACTCAATGAAATATGGCAGCCGGATGAAAGAAGCTGCCTCTTCCCACAAATTTCACCCCACTTTGTCCAGTCTACCAAAGAGCCTGCTGAAAGGCAGATATAACCATGAAGGACTGACCCTTATTAACATGGGGCTAACCTTTAGTGATTCTCCAGTGGTCCCTTTATGCCTTTGGCTTACTATCTGTTGGAAAGTCTCCACAAGGAGTAATACAGTCACGAGAATGGGGAAAAGGTACGTACTACACTTGAAATTATTCTGTTCTGCTAATAATTTTTCATCTGTGCTATAAAACGGTGTTCTTTTTACCATGTTAAACAATTCCTGTGGAACAGATTAATTAACATGTTCAGACATTCAGTGTATCTGTTATTTGGGGTTTTCGTTTTGGTTTTTGATTTTTCCAACCCCCTGATACTTTTTTGTTCGTCAGTAATCCCTGAATTATTCATCTACCACATTCAAGTACTGGGTAAGGAAAGGGCTGCCACTTCTGGGTGTTAAAATCTCGATGATACATTTTGTCAGGGCTTATATTCAGTATTGCTGGCAGAAATATATAACTCGGATGCTCAATTATTTTCAGACAGCAAGTTCCATTCACAGTATTCATAGAGTACTGGAAAGGATCTTAGAAATGATAACTCAGTCCATATAGCTTATATCCAAGAAAACTAAGGTCCAGAAAGATTCCACTTAGAGGAGTCCCAACCAACATTCATGAAAAAACTTCCCTGTGTCAGGCACGCCACCAAGCACAGGGTGCAGTAATGAACATCCCTGCCCTACATGTGTGCTCTGGAGACACTGAACCACTGAGGGGCAAAGAAACAGCATCTGAATGTAGCATCACTACTTCCAAAGTGATTGTTCTTTCATTAAACTTTTTTTTTTTTACATTTATTTATTTATTTTGAGAGAGAAAGAGAGAGAGAATCCCCAGGCAAGCTCTGCGCTGCCAGGATGGAGCCCCATGGAGGGATGGAGCCCCATGGAGGGCTCGAACCCACAAACCATGAGATCATGACCTGAGCCAAAGTCAGACGCTTAACCGACTGAGCCACCCAGGTGACCCTGTGCTTTCATGTATATTAACTAAACTCAGTAAGCTCTCTTAATTAAGAATCTCACATGGGTCATAGTCTGTCGTAAGTTTCATCTTCAAATTGTTCTCTTAGACCAAGAATTCTTGAACATTTTGGGAGTAATGGACTCCTTTATCCATGCATTCAGACAACCTGTATTCACCGATCACATCCTCTGCGTGCTGGTGCAGTGGGTATGCGATGAATTCCATGAGTGAGTTTCCAGAGTTTACATTCTCATGGCGATCTTGAGCCCCCTTCTTCAAACATTGGTTTGCATCTAAAATTAATCTTTTTTTAGCTGTTCAATGCAGGCAGCGTGGACACACTGTTACAGACCGCATACTTCCTCCCGAGACCCAATTTCCTGGGTATCATCATCAAGTAGCACATTATACCAAGGTTTGACCTGCATAGTCAAGTGCTAAAACCATTAAAATTGACACCTCAAGAGCCATTTTCACTTGATAAACTCTGTCAAAATGTCAAGTGTCTGATAAGGGCAGACTCTTGTAAACATCGCCTTTGAAATTCAGGCGTGGTGACCCCCACTGCCTTCAGACTGAGGCCTCCTCCTGGAAGAAGCCCCGAGGTCTGAGGAGCACAGTGTCAATCTCCATTCTTGTTGCCTTTCCTGAATAATGATATTTGATTCAGTGCCTTTATACTTTTTATAATGTTATCATCTAATCTGAGCTGGGAACCGCTTCCCACTTCCAGCTTCTGCCACTTCTAAAACATTTTACATTTGGGGAGAACAATAGCAGCTTTGACTTTTTAAAGGAACGAGTTTTCTCTCCAAAAGGGAAGCAGATATGTGAGCTGTGAAACTCCTTCCTCCCCGCCCCCCATAGAAGTGTCAGTTATTAGCTGGGTTTAAGCTTCACATTCCATTACTTGGAAAGAGTCAAGTTTTAAGACTGGGAGCAAACAGCACAAGCACCTGTCGCGGGAGAGACGGTATTTGACAGAACGGGATGTCACTTAAGCTGCTCCAACCTTGTCCACAGCCCCATGCCATGCTGCCTTTGTAGCAAGAGTTTGAAGCCCGGAACGCGCTTTGTATGGTTAACACAGTCGAGCGTTAGTTTCCAAGTTTTTGTAAGAACAGATTGGTAAAATTGTGTGTTTCGGAAAGATGGCTGTATTCAAGGCCTTGAATTAGAAGATGCTGCGCTTTAAAAATAGGCAGGGCACCCTCAGGCACCTCCTTCTGCCTCTGCCTCCAATCCTCAGTAGACATGGCTGCCCTTCCACCCCTTTCATGTTCATTTGTCTGGTAGCTAATATTGGACATGTTAATGATCACTAATCTTATAAATGAAATGATTGAGGATCATACTGTCAAGATGTGAACCTAAGCAGACCTTAGATTGTCTCACTTAATAGCTGGACTCTGGCAGCCTTTCCTTGATAATGGAACCTTTTGTCGGCTGTGGTCAGCAGACGGCCGCACGCTGAGGGAAAACGAAAGGCTGTGTCTTCTAGGGCAGTGCTGTCCAGGAGACATTGACTAGTCACATGCCACAGTCACACTGAGCCATTGAAATGTGACCAGTGTGAATCGAGATGTGAGAGGAGTGTAAAAGAAGAGGTAAAGAATGTAAAATACCTCGTTAATAACCTTTATATTGATTGTATGTTGAAATGATAATAGTTTGGATAAACAGAGTTAAATAAAAGATTACATTTTCTCTCGTTTATTTTTACCGGTAATGTGGCCCCTAGAAGATTTTGAATTACATATATGGCTTATATTTGGACCCCATCATTACAGCGTCCTAAAAATCATTCTTTCTCTGCATTTCTGGGGTAAATTGTACTTGGTGACTGTTCCCATAAATTTCGTTGGATTTCCTTTCATGTGTATTTTTGCCTTTTCTTTCAAAATGAACGATCGTCTGATAGAACACAGGACCATGGAAATGGTTGGTACCACTCTGTGGTTTTCACGGGTTTGAGAAGGTCGGTTGTCCCTCTGCCTGGCAAGTTCTGCCCTCATTTAGTAGGTGTAGATCAGATATGCTCAACATCTTGTAGAATGTTCTAGAATTGGAAGAATATAGTAAATACAGAAATGGGTCAGTCAAGGAGCCTGAGTGGCCCTTCTTGAGCTCTCTGCTTTCCACCTGTGTTCTTTACCTAGAGAAGTCTTCTTTTTCTAACTTTGTTGTCTGGCTCTTAGCAGTCCCAGTTGCCAGGGTAGTGCACTGGGCTGGACCAAAAAAAGATGTAGTCTTTAAGGAAACTATATGCCCTGAAGGAACTCGGTGAGAGGACACTCCACTACTAAATAAAGATCCCTTGGAAGGGAGCAACCTTTATGTCTAAACTAGATAACCCCTGTCAGTTAAGTCCTGGCTCTGACTGGTATAGCCATGTGAGCCTGGACAAATCACTTACCGTCTCTGAGCCTCAGTTCACATCTGCAAAGTGGAAGTGATGAGACAGCCTGCCCCCAAATGCGATAATTTCATTAAAGCAATTTAGCACAGGACCTGGCACATGTTAAGTGCATCGTAAGTGTTAGCCATTATTATTAGCATGTTGGTAATGAGAGCCTCAGATGTGAAAGGCAGGCCTTGGTGTATTATTTCCGGTCTTGTTTGATTTGAGATTATTTCTTACTGCTGCATTTTCGAGAGCATGTCATTTTCCAAGTGACTGAATGCCAAATCCCCTCAGAAGGAAATGGATAAACTTACAGAGATCTAGGTTTTAGGAAATGGAGCACTTTCCCATGAGTATCATTATTTATGATTAACCCCTTTATGTGTTTTATCATGGATATTGGTACTCACTGACTGTGTAGATCATGAGCCACTTTTGCATGGACCCTCCCTGCTGTCTCTTAGAGCCCAGCACGCGTTGGTCAGAAATGCCAAAATGTTAAAAGGGGCTGCATTTACAAGCAACTTAATTCAGAAACTCAGGAGAAGGAACACAGGAGAAATACCTCCCTGTAGAACAAAGGTTGAAGTGGAAAGAGCACTGCCCTTAGGTGCAGACAGACGTGGGTTGTTGGTATCTGATCTGCCAAACCCTGACCAAGTGATTTTGTTGCAGTCGCCTAACCTCTCAGTCTTTGCCACATGTGAAACAAGACTGATGTCCTTCACAAGGTTGTTAGCGTGACTGATGGAAATAAGCTAAGTGACTAGAGCCGTATCTAGGCCAGTGACTGTTCACCCTCCGCTCTCCCTCCTTCCTTCTCTTGGCCTGACTTTTATGTCGCTCTGAATTTCTGAGTCTCTACCCCCGTCCCTCCCAATCGAGCTACATAGACACCTAGGTGAAACTGCATGCTCGGATTTGTAGCGGGTCTGGACTTTGGGATGCATTTAAGAGCGTGTGGTCCGTTGTCCTTCTGTTAGATCCACATGCAAAGAAATGGGAGAAATGACCAAGTGAAAGGTTGTATCTCATTCGAAAAGACTGCTTCAAAAAAATTTCCCCCATCGTGTGTCAGAAATTACAGGTTAAGGTAGCCGAATGAAATCTAATTCAGTTTTGACATTTTTCCATTCTTTTAACTCATTTAATTTATTTCCCCCTCCCTCCCCTCACTTGAAGTAACTTTTTGCATGAAGTCCAGCCTTCCTCTGGAAGTTCTGCCAGCCATGCAATAACGTAACGGCTGAAGAGAATAGAGCTATTATTATTGTTTTGATATTTATTTATTTTTTGAGAGAGCACAAGTGGAGGATGGGCAGAGAGAGGGGGACAGAGGATCCAAAGACGGCTCTGCTCTGACAAGCTGCAGTAAGGAGCCCAGTGTGGGGCTTGAACTCACAAACTGTGAGATCATGTGACCTGAGCTGACCTTGGACGCTTAACTGACCGAGCCACCCAGATGCCCCAAGAATAGAATTATTGTTAAAGCAATTCATGTTGAAATGTAATTCAGTGATTTTATGTTGGCCCAATGATTACCTCAACTTTTGTCTTCCAACTACAGAATTTAAGAACCAAAAGTTGTTTTAGAATTCTTTAGCTAAACCTTATCACTTCACTGATATGCAGTTGAAGGCCCAGAGCTATTAAATGTTTTCCTCCGAGTTCCCAACCTATTATTGATAGAGCCATCTAGAACTCATGTCTGCACCCACTGTCTGCTGCTGCACAGTAGCTTTTCAATTGTTTTGATGTCATCGAGTAACAATCCAGCATAGGACCTAATAGTATTTTTTGAGACAGAAGAAGCCACAGAAAGGACGCAGTATGTTATCAAACCCTTTCTGATTTCTTCAATAGGTTACATGAAATGGCCCCAAAAACTATTTTATGGGCTACAATGAATCTGGGACTTCAAAAGGATAATGCAAAGAGTGACCAACAGGGGGAAACCTAGTACATCCTTTTGGCTTAATTCGCTTAACTTCTAGCCCCTTTTAAAAAAATTACCCAAGCTCCTGTTGAAGCCAGCAAAAAACATCTGTTGTGTTATTTATAGCACCGATTTCTAAGAAGCATATTCTATAGCAGATGAAAAAAAGTTGACAGCTCATAATTCATAAAGTTAGTGAGGCCTGATCTGATAGAACAAAATGTACAAAACTTCGTCCCATGGTTCAGGCCCTATCACTTCCCTTCCAACGGAAGATACAAGTGGCTTCCCAGAGAAACAGAGCACAGGTCGTCACGGTAGTTAGGACAGAGGTGGCTCTGAGATCAGAATGCAGAAAGGAACACCCCTTTGTGGTCAGGGATTGCTAGTCCCTCTGGGGCGTCCATCTTCCAGGGGTACTTTTTCATTAACATCACAGTGACTTCCTGTATAGGCAGCCCACATTTTCTTTACCATGCGGACTGTGCCCGAGAAGTTTCAGCAGTGTGAAATCTACAGACTGTTACAGTGTATTTTCTATCAAGAACCTCAGGGGTTCATTAGAATTACTGATGGAATAGTTTCGTATCTGGGGCCAGCCTAATTTTTGATGTCGCTTCTTTTGTTTGACTGTTTTGCTCTTCGTGTATTTGACGTGGCCCCCTTAATCCCCCTGTTTTAAGCAATTATAAAATAGGCCCACTCCTCATATATTACCCATCTATATGTTTTGTTTAGTTTCTGAGAATCTTTATAGGAACATGGTCCGATTTCTTTCTGTAATTGATAACGCATTTTATATTTTGCTTCTGTCTGTAGGGTCTCCTGTATATCACAGTCTTTAAAACAAGGTAGATGGGTCTGGCAAAAATAAGGCTCTGTAGCATATAGGACTATGTATTGTCCTGGCTTTTTTGAGAACGTAATGGTATGGTCCAACTGCTGCCCAAATGGACCCATCTAAAATTGTTACCCTTAAAAGGAAAGTCACAGCCAACGTAAGTCCATGAATTTCTGTAGTTGAGAGGTGAATAATCATTTTACCAGTGATCATAGTATATTGTGAGATAGGGGAACGTATTAGCCCCCCAGAATTAATCACATTTGAGGTAGTGAAAGGATATTGCTTTATTTTATTTTTTTAATTCCAGTTGCTCATGATTATTAAGGGTTGTGTTTACTGTTAAAATTTGTTACCAGTTGCCTTATTATAAATGGATAACTTAGTTTTATGTATCAGTGATTTTTAAAAATATGTTTAATTGAACTAGTCTGTCCAAATGGACATGTTCTTATGTAATTTTTCTGCAGTAGCTGATAAGGAATTTTCCGTCCAGTACTTTTAGGCCCCTTTTCTTTTTTGCTTTATTTTCTTTTTCTTCGCAATCCCATGGACGGCTCATCCGTTTCTTTTTGCATCCCCCTGAGACAATGTATGTGTATTTGTAAATTATTTGCTGGGCTCTTTATGGTCCATCTGTACCTTGCCGAAAGTGATATGTTAGCCAACTATATTTAGCTCAATAAAACCCATTACATCCTTGGGGAAGAATGTGCTTAGTTTAGCCTTATGAGAAAATATTTAATAAATGCTGTCCTCAAAATATTTAGCCTGGCTGAGTGAACTGGCAAGGGTTCAATCCTGATAGAGCAGAGGTGATGGCGAGATGCTGGCCTGCCAGCCCAAGCTCAAGTTGAACCCATGCCACCTCTTGTCACCAGGGGTTGTCACTGTGCGTGTCTTCCCTTGACGAGTGCTTTTCCATCTTTGTTCTCTGCTCAGGGCTTTGTAACCCCCAGGATGGAGTCCTGCAGTGTGTCTGCCTGAGGAGGCACCTGAGATGCCTGGAGTGGTTACTGTTGGCTTTGAAGTCGATTTGTTGTATAAAATCATTCCTTTACCACTTACTACTGGCACAAAAAAAGTGCTTAATTTTTCTTAGCCTCACTTTCCTCCTCTGTAAAATGGGGACGGTTATAATCTTTTACAAGGTTGTGCAGATTAAATGAGATAAACCCCACAAAGCCCTGAGCACAATTTCCAAAACTAAGTGTTAAGTACACAAGTACTATCAGTAGTAGAAGTAGTAGCAGTAGTGGGGCTTATAGTAGTGGTTGTAGGAATACTTCCTATTCCTCTCCTCCAACCACAATCTGAACACCTGAGTCCTCTTGAACGTGACCAGTTAGGAAAAGCTTTCTTGGGGACGTCAGGGGAGGTGGGTACTTCTTAGTTCTTGGCCTGAATTTACTGCGGGACTTTGTCGAGTCGTGACCCACGTGACCCCTCTCCCCACACGAAGCAGTGCCCAGGCGCACAGAGCAGCAGAGCCTCTACTGCTAATCTCTCTTTGGATGTGTAATTAGGTATGATATCAGCTCTAATTAGATTTGACAGCTAGAAGCTCTGAGTTAGTCCTGTCATCTGTCCGACACATGTTTAGATGCTGGGCTCCTGGGATCTGGTATAAAACCAGCCCTTGAAGCCCAGGGCGTGTTGGTAATAAGTATCAAGTATGGAACGTTAGCTGTTGGGATTCGCTCTCCCACCGTGATCTGGATTTTCTCTCTGGGACTGGTGGGCTCATCCTTGCTGCTCAAAGTGTGTTCCGAGGGCCAGCAGCATGGGCCTTACCTGGGAGCTTGTCGGATATGCAGAATCCTGAAGCCCACGCAGATCTATCTGAATTGGGCTTTTAGTATGCTCAGTAAAATTTAGGAAGCATGTGCCCTTGTGAATATTCTGACACTCAGAAGATATTTACTAACTCTCTGGAATTAGCCTTTGCCACTGATTTTTTTTTTTTTTTCCCTAGACCTAAGGTTTCCGTGCTTCCTTTGGGTGTAGTGTATTGATGTTTTGGTCAGCTTGGGCCGCTATGACAAAATACCATAGACTGAATGGCTTGAACAAGAGGCCTTTATTTGTTCATCTCAGTCCAGGTGGCTGAAAGTCTGAGTTCCGGGGGCCACCATGGTTGGGTTCTAGTGAGGGCTGTTTCCTGACTTGTAGGCAGTTGGCCTCTCTTCCTACTCTCTCCTAGGGCCGGGAGAGAAAGAGGAAGCTTTTTGGAGTCTTAGAAGGACACTAATCCCATCATGATGGCCCCACCCTCATGACCTCATCTAAACTTAATTCTCAAAAATCCCATCTTCAAATACTGTCTTGATGGTAGTTAAGGCTTTATCACACAGATGAGGGGAGAGGGTGCCCCATGCAGTTCAGTCCACAGCAACTGATTTCTGCCACCTACTTTGAAATGCTTCCCAGAAAGAAAGGTGGATTGATGAATCAATAGGTAATACGACAGATTAGTTAAATGTTGCTTGGAGAATCTAGGAGGAGGCTACGTGGGCACTCACCGTACAATTCTTTCAACTTTTTGGTATGTTTTCAAATGTCAGAGAAAAAGCCCAGCTCTTTCTGTCGTCATTAGAATGGAGTCTGGTGGTTCTTTCCTCTGGTTTCCATCCAGGCTTTGTGAGGAAGCTGGTGCCACCCGGCTGGACGACTTTGCCTCTGTGGCAGCTCCTCCCTCCTTTGGCACTTACGCCTCGAACCTCCAGCAGCCTGCTTCTGCGCAGTTAGTGAGGGGCCAGCCTGGATCAAGAAGCTTCTTTCAGCTCTCTCCTTTCCCCAGGAAAGTAAATCTTTACAGTTTCTCTTTCACTTCTGTGCTCTCCTGATCAGAGGATCTTTAATTCTGGAGAGATGGGGGCTTCTCGGACTACATTGGAAGACCCTGCTTTTTTAACATGGTATTTTTATATGTTTGACTGTGAAATCTATTACCAGACACAAATGAGAGAGAAGTGAGTGCCACTGCAGGTTCCCTGGAGCCCCTGCCTCTCTCCTCACTAAAGGGACTCTCTTTGCTTTCTCTTTCTGGTGTTAATTACCTGCATTTCAAAATATTATCTAGTGAGGGAGAAGGTGCCCCCTAGGTTATTTGGGGGAGGTGCCGAAACTGGTGTTGCTAGGATAAGTTTACTTGAACGCACCAGCAAGTATTGGGGCTCCTCGCCTGCAGGATCGAACATTACATATCTGTGCGTTATGCAACACCATTCACGATCGCAGTCTCCTTTTAAATTCAGGAGACTTGCTGGAAATTCTGGGAAACTTCTCACAGGGTTCTGTCCTCCACTAGGACTTGTAGGCTCTGAGGGGAGAAAAACAGGTACAAACTGAACTTCAAGACACTGTTTAAGGAGCTTGGCGACCTTGACCAAATGACTCAATTTCTTTAAGGCTCAAGTTCCTTGTCTTTTGAGTGGGGATAATAAGGACCATTGCGTCTTTGGATGGCTATGAATAAAAAAATGAATGCCATGTCTTGGTGGGAATATGGCTCCTAATTGATGTTCCCTAGTATTCAGCGAATGGTCAGTACCCCTTGTGGTGTGTTATGTGGTTTTGTTTTCTCTCCTTCCCTTTTGGGGCTTTTCAGTCACACTTCACGTGAAATCTTTCTAAGCCAACAGACCAAAAGACCAACTTCTTTTATAAGTCATTAGTCCCGGAACTCCCAGGGACTCACCTATAAATTATTTTCAGGGGTACAAAAACAGGAGTTCCTTTCTTCCTCATTTACCTCCTGACCAGTATTTTAATTTTTTCTATACACTATAAATTGTAATCTTTAAATCAGACTCTAGGGGATAACAATCACAATTAATTAGGCTAGCCTGTCAAAGATTAAGTATAATCTTGCATTTCAGTGATCTCTTACCTCTGAATTTTTAGCTAAGGCCATCCAAAGCAAAACTGTAATGTCTTCTTAGGTTTAATAAGATCTTTGAGTGCTGTTTGTTTCCTATATGAGGCTGTGGTCTAGAAATAAAACTAAATGGGCAGAGAACTCCAATCCCTTTCCTTTGTTTTTAAGCTGTGGAGCAGAAGGGATAAGTGGGAAAAGATAAAGATATTAAAGACTAATTAGTTTAGAGTATCTGAAAAGATTTGCAAAGTTACTGTTTAAATGTGTTGACAAGTCTTTTAATTCCCCCTGACTAGTTATCTCTGAAAATAATGTAGCTATGGCTGGAGATTTATTTCTGCATCGACTTGCTCTTCCTTTTTTCTTTGTCCATCCTTTTTTTTCCTCCGTCCTCAAAAAAAAGTCCCTATTTCCCCCAAGTTCAGTACCATTCCAACTTCATTTTTCATTTATGTTCAGAAAACTGAAGTATAACTCAAATAGGGGAGAAAGTGCAACATATTGAAAATAATGTGGTATTTTAGATCCGACTCCTGAAAAGATACTGTTCATATGCTACAGTGAAAGAAAGGCAAAATGCAAATATCTACTCTGTCAAAATGTTTCTAGTTTGCCACCTTAAAAAAAGTATTGAAAATTCTGTCTCCGTTATAATAGCGTCTGGTCTTAAAATTTGCCATTACAATAGAAAATCTATTAGTAGTGAAAAAGATTACATAAAGAATTCTAAATTAATAACACCTAACCATTAGTTTGTGTTTTCTACATACTAGGCACTGTGCCTACCATGTTTATTTATATTATTCATTTAATCCTTATTACCTTCTTAATTATGCCCATTTTACACATGAAAAAACTGAGGTTCAAGTTAATTAACATGCCCAAGAATACATTCAGTAAGTAAGTGGCATACCCGCGATTAAACCCCAAGTCTCTTTGGCTTTAAACGTGTGCTTTTCTTAATTGTATTACTTCTGATTCAACAGGTGCGTTCCAAAGTTGAGGAACCCATGTTGGTTTTTTGCTTTTAGTTTTTATAAAGTTTCAGATTTTGCCCACCAGAATGTACATTTTTCGTTTGAAAGAATAAGAGAAGTTCCTTCAGACAGAAATAAAGTTTTGACTCAACAACAGTTAATCGGCACACATCTTGATTTAATATTGATCCACGCCTGGCACATATACTTTCTTTTCTGTGTATTTGTATGACATTTTAAAAGGTAAGTGGCAGTTTTTCATGTACTTCCAAGCTACTTCCATCAAGTAATGAAATACTTGGCTTGGGCGGTCTCTGGAGTCCCAGAATTTCAGCTTAAACTTTCCATTCGTCCCTGCCAGGCACTGACTCTGAAATATCTTTTTTTATGGAGACCGCCTCCAAAAGGTGCAGCTGTGTGCTGGTTTCATCTTGCACTTTGTAGCTGTGTTGGCACCATTTAATGTGAGGAATGCCACTGTCTCCCACACACCACTGGTGCCCAAGGACTGTTCGGGCCTGTCCGGGTTAGTGGTTTGGGAAGGGTCTGAGTTTGGAAAGAAGGCTCCCTTCTGTTCCATGTGATTGGCTGTCACCAGGGTTAAGGTAGAAAAATAGAACTAATGGAAAATGCAGCATCTGAGGTGTCATCAGAAAATTCTTTCTACAACCGGGGACACCTAATTCATTGGTATTTGTATCGGTGTTGAAGAGTTGATTCCTCTTCTGAAACAATATATGTCTTGCTTCACCACTTCTGGACCCTTCTACTGTTCTTTCTTGTCTCCTTTCTCCTTGAGTAATACTGATTTCTTTTGATGGAAAATGATTCCACTCAGTCAAAAACTGGTGTTGGACTATCGCAAGGGAATCTGTGAATTCACCCAGATTCTTAAGAGTGGGCTTGGCTCAGACTTAACACACTGGCTACAGCAGGCTTCAGAGCCAAAAAGCATTCCTAATTCAGTTAAAAAAAAATTTGTCTGAATGATAAAACCTAATAAAAATGTATATATCACCTTCATGAGGATCATGCTGTGTGATTTTGTGTTTTGTAGATGATCTGTATATTCGGTTTTTTTTTTCTTTTTTAGTCCCACTATGTTTTAGTCTGTTGTTGTATATAACGTGGTGCTTTATCATGCACCTTTCAGAAAACAACTTGCCAAATTTGGCAATGCCTCGCAATTATAGTTTCCTGTTAGAATTTCTTAAAATGGAATGTAATGGAAAAGGAAATACCGACCTTGTGTACTTAATAAAATTAGAGGAATCATTGATTTTAGGATTGTTGAAATAATTAATAGTTTGCTTTAGAATACTTTTTTAGATTTTTGATGTTGATTGATCCTCTTACCCGTAGGAGAAAATGTGAACTTGAAAAGCTTCTTGGGTAGGACTTCACATCCCCTATGTTTAAATATTTTTAAGGGGAAACGGATTGAATCACAGATATTGTACTAGAGAATAGGAAATCCTTGAATTGTTATTTAAAAAATAGGGTCTCTCCATATAAAATTTATCTTTTAAAACTCCCATTGCAAAGGCTTAATCAGCAATGGATCAGTGATTCAGACATTTGAGTAATACAGCTTTTAGCAATATTAAAAACCCAGTGGGAAATTCACTAGCTCTATTATAAGAAGACTGCCCATACTCCTTATATACGCATCTAGTTTTGTTCTTCATATTGGGGTGTGCTCCTTGAGAAAAGTTCCAGAATTGTTATAGGTACCCAATGGCTATCACCGTGCTTTTCAAAACCTTGAAGTAACAGTTTATGAGGGAAACACATGATATTTTGTAGCTCGGGATACTGATGGCAAACTACCACTTTTTTTTTTTTTTTTGCCAAAGAAACCTTGAAAGGACTAAAGAAAGAAGGTTTTTCCTTTTTTTCCTTTTTTCTTCTTCAAGCCAAAGTGAACAAATAGATGGAAACCCTTTTATATGTCGTATTTGCCAACCCAGGAATCTAACAACTGCCGGGTGCATATTTGAATCGCAATTAGGTGAAATCTTTAATTATCAGTTAATTTAACTTTCAAATTTGCCTGCAGAAATGATTGTGTTGATAAGATTCTGGAAGGAGATAAACCTTTATTAAGTAATTCCATTTTCAGGTGCCAACTTTAAAGATTTTTTTTTAATTAAAAAAAAAAAAAAAGGGCCTAAGTAACTTAAGAGGGCGGGGACAGAGCCAGGGAGTGTTGCATGGCTATGTGGGATTGTGTATTTACTAGTTAATCTTTAGCTTCTTACATCTTGGCGTGTGCTAATAAGTGAGAACTAGAAGTTTGAGAAGGCCAAGGAGAAACACTACAGTGAATTCTTACTGATATTTCTCTACACCATTTCTACCTTTAGGTTTGCCTCTGTTACATGTGCTGTTGGGATGATACATATCACTTGGTTCAGCATAGAAGGCATTTATGGGGGAGGACATTTTTGTGAGTTGATAATTTTCTGAGGCAAAAGGAAGTAGTTTATAGTTCATCAGAGAGAATGAAATGGTATGCTCTTTTATTTGATAGTGTATCGTTTTTTGTTTTACAATACTTTTGATGAGAAAGACCACATGAAACTTGCAAGACATTTGTATTCTCGGTGCTTCTCAAATATACTGACATTTTAACATTTAGAGATTTGGGGGATGTCACTGATGGGTTTTTTTCAGGGGGTTACCCACATGAATTTGCTTATCATAATAGCATGTCCTAAAACTGAGCATTACTCCAAACTAGATTAGTAGCTCCATTCCTGGATTTTCTGATTCTGGGGATTTATGGTCGTACCTGGGAATCTTTCTTCTTAGCAGGTTCTCCACGTGATGTATAGGCTCCGGTAGGTACAGGGAACACAGGAGAGATGAAGTTCCCACTCAGCCCTGTGCCTAGTAACGGTCTAGAAGGTCAGTGGCCTGTCTGTCCTGCCTTTATGAAGTCCATAACATGTTTAAGTGATGTTGCAGTAGGACGGAGTCACCTGGGAAGCTGTGACAGACTTTTCGTGCTCTGAGTACAGATGTCGCTTAGCCCTATGCCCAGATGTCCTGTCCCCAGGCATGGCTTTATGGTAGGGTCTTAGTTGCACAAAGCCAACTCAGGAATCTTTCATTTGCTCTTGACAAATATGTCCGTGCTCAGGACATACAGGACCCTGCTCTCTAATATGGTGGCCGCTAGCCATATTTAAATCAATTTTAAAAAATTCATTTATTCAGCTGCAGTGGCTACATCTCAAGTGCTCACTAGCCACATGTGGCTAGTTGGCTGGTCTCTGCTTTTTCGGATAGCACAGCTAATAGAACATTTCCATCATTCCCAGAAAGTTTGACTGGACAGGGCTGCTGTGGGATTTTCTAACATAATTTAGCTCTTATCCTTTTATCCCAAGTACTTAAATGGCCAGTAGAGGTTAGTGGCAAGACCACATGTGTCTGACCCAGGGCATAGTGGAGTCTAACAGGCTCTTACACTGCAGGGTTTAGGGTTTGTAAGACGACATAAATCATACGTCCCCCTCTGAGGGCAGCATCGAAAATAATTTTACTTGATTTATGTGTTGTGAGTTTCTTATTCTGTGATGATTCTTGGTATTAGAAAGATGGGCTTCATTAGAAATTTGCTTAGCATAATAAACACCGTATAATAATCATGCCACTAAAATCTCCCTGAAACAAAATTATAAATATTTAATCTTTCTTAAGTTATATAAACGATTTATTCCTAGAAAAGAGGGTGCAGTGATGAACCTTAAGTGTCTAAAAAGTTACATGTTGGAGGCTAATAAAAAGGTTGCACCTGTAGGTATTTTTATATAGACTGTCATTTACGTGTATTTTGCAGTTTGAAAAAAATAAGGTGAATATATTTAGCTCCCTCTTCTGGTATATTATGAGATGAATATTTTTACTTAAAATGGTTTCGTGTATTTTTGGAGTGAGAATACAGTTATTAATGTAATGTTCAAGGCCATTATTGGTGTGTTATCCAGTTAGTTTCTTCTTGAATCTCCAGGAATGGTAAAATACATAAATAAAGCATGGAAAAACAGTTTGTGAAAACATCCCATTTCTGAAGATACTAACCGACCAAAATATATGTGAGCAAACCAAGGCTTCGGTAGCAAGTGCACAGGGGCTTAATTTGGAATTAATGTCATGTGGCCAGTGATCATTTGCAAATGCCCTGTGTCTGAATATTTTAAAGTTCTAAGTCATGTTAATGAACAGTTGAGTAAAAGCTGGTCCATCCTCCTACCTGGACATTATGAAGTTGTTGCTTCATAATGGCCAGACGGCCAGTTCTCGGGTTTCAGTTCTGCCACGGAGTGTGGTGATCTGGGGAGAGCTGACCACTCACCCAACCTAGTCTTACCCTGCACTGCGGGGGCTCTGGCACATCCACATTCCATCCTACCCTGAGTCCTGCCCACCCAGCCCCCAGCCCCCAACCCAACTGCCTCAGGCCCAGGGGCACACGCCAGCAGGGAGGTCTGCCCCAGGGAGGATGGACCTGGGGAAGAGGCCTTGAGAAGCTAATTGGGCAGGGAATTCCCTGATTCTAGCTAAGTATTCTGAGTGTGTCCCAGGAGAGAAGTAGGCCTTACCCTTGGGCCCCCAAAACTCCTTAAATTGCAAGAAGAGGCACGGCTGGAAGAGGCCCAGAGAGGAGCCCTCTGAAGTGCAGGGCCCAGCACAGGGCGCTGTCTTGCTCGGGCCTGAGTTTGCTGGTGTCAGGTAGAACTAACCTGTTCTGCATTTCGGTTTTCTTCGTTGTCTGATGCATTTGCTTGCCCCCACCTAAACACAATCTAATTGTAGGATTCTGTTCATTCGCAGCTTTGGCTCTGCCAGATCTTGCTGAGCAGTTTGCCCCTCCTGACATCGCTCCGCCTCTTCTCGTGAAGCTAGTGGAAGCCATTGAAAAGAAAGGTAATCGGCTGATAGAGGGAATCAGTTAATTTGTTATGTCCTTATTTCATGGGTATTACAATTTATACTTGTCCGTTGGGCATTCGTTAAATAAGCTTCTCGCCAACTTGAGCTAGACACATAAGCTCTTTGTTGCTCTGTCCTGGGGAAACAGCCTTGGTCTGATTCCTGACTCCATATTAACATGTAGTTACTGTATGGAAACTATTAAATTCTCCACAATTTAATAAATATAATTAACTTGCTCCTTCGTGGCCAGACGACTTCACCAAAAGTATTGACATGCCAGCTACGATTAATAGCAGGAGTTAACTTCCAAGAATATTTGGTGCATGCATCTAGAATAGATAGGAGCTGGAAACTGGAATGTCGTTCTGGCAGCGGGCCCACAGGTTCTCCAGAGAGCTGTGTTTTGCATGCTCAGTCTGTTTTGTGTCTTAGGTCTGGAATGTTCAACTTTATACAGAACACAGAGCTCCAGCAACCCAGCAGAATTACGACAGCTTCTTGATTGTGGTGAGTGTCATGGAGCTAGAAAGACAAATGGGAGACACGGTTCTTACCTCTCTGTTTCAGGTAAAGCACACAAAAACACTTGAACTCGATCATGCAGCGTTCTGAGTTTGAAGGAAGCTCAGAAATCACACACGCTTCCCTCTGCCCTATTATGGTAACAGCCCAAACCAGCGCTGACCTTTGATGTTTGTCTCCTGAGTTGGGGTGTGTGTGCCTGCCTGCAGGCATATTGGCTGTCATCACAGCTAAGAGCCTCTGGGCCCTGCAGGAATTGCAGAGGAGAGAAACACCCTCTTGGGATTTCTCTGGCTCTGCGTATCCACCATTTTTTCTCTGACCATGCATTTGGCTACATCTGATTCATCTGGATCAACTTAAAAAATATTTATAAGCCTGTGTCATTTAACAAATGTCTCTTCTGACCTTTTCCATTTTCCTCTCCACCCCCCCCCCTTTTTTTTCTTTTTGGCCTTCCTTCCTTCCTTCCAAATGCTTATTTGCTTTTTCATACCATGTTTATATTAAGTAACATCACGATACTGTTACATTCAATGGTGTGCTGGTAAACCCCTCTCAGGGAGGTGGGGGAACCCTGGTTTGTACTAGTTGCCCACTTCCATGGTGTCAATATGCCCGCCGCGGTCGGTTTCAGGCTGCCAACATGTTATCACTAAACTCCAACTTGGAAAGAATCGAGCGTAGTTGGCGATGAGCAGGCCAGCGCCTGCACACCACTGGTTAAAGGACATCAATTAATTCAACCAGTGGTGGCGTTACCCTTTGTTCCCTCTCTCCTTTGCCAAACCGAATAAAACTATAAATGTGAATAAATTCACTGGCCCTCATTCTGGCAAATCATCTTCTGTATCAACCTGTAGAATCCCTCCGATCCTTCATTCCCTCTCAGAATTTTTTTTTAGAAAAATAATTTTCTGCCTCACATCATTTCACCGAATTTGGATTTAGGGACCCGGAAGAATGAAACCCTGTTGGGGAGGAAGGTCTTTGAGACATACACTTGTGCAGAGCATGTAGTAAATGAAAAACTCTGAAGTTGAGCAGCTTTCAAATGAGGCAGCTCGTGAAAGTTTCTAGAAAAGATGTTTCTGGGAAAAATGAAGATTCTATCTCTGTCAGTAAATAGTTTCATTTGAAATGCACCACCCAGATGTTTGAAGTTTGAAAATAATTTTTTCAAACTTTCATTTTTATTTTGTGCATGGCGACCAGAGTCACGCACATGCAGGGCATGTCCCCTGACAGCTGCAAATCCTGCCTCACCCCCAGACTGGGTCAGTACGAGCTGACTGGCAGAAGGCTGTAGGTGAAAGACGTACCTTTATTTCTTACAGCCTGACCAGAGTGGGAAAGAAACAGTGAATTTTGTCCTTAGCCGGTTGGAGTTGAGATACATGTTTTGGTCAGAAAATTGGTCAAACTGAACAACAGTCACAGGAAATGTTTAGACATCAGAGACCGATGAAATGAGAGTTATTTGAGAAATAGTGGTTAAGCTTTTCAATGTGACTGAATACAGATGATGCAGGCTAGGCTAAGAAAAAAACCTTCACCTCACCTCTGAGATGGAATACCTAACCAAAATTACGTCAACAGTATGTTTTGACAGGCAGCTCTTCTGCCCCACTTGAGAGCAAATCACACAGGTAGAAAACTGGTTTCCTTTGGATTCTGTGTGATAAAAGTGAATTTTGTGAGAACAGAAAGCGTAAACATTACCTAAATTTAGGAGTAGATCCTCGGACTTTTTATAGCTTGAGGATTTTTCAGTCCATAAAAATATTGTAATACCTTGGAGGAAGCTCAGGGTAATCACTTACAGTAAGAGAGAGAGAGAAAAGAATTCATGGCTTTTTTTTTTTTTTAATGTTTATTTTATTTTTGACAGAGAGAGAGAGACAGAGCATGAGTGGGGGAGGGCCAGAGAGAGAGGGAGACCCAGAATCCAAAACAGGCTCCAGGCTCCGAGCTGTCAGCACAGAGCCGGACGCGGGGCTTGAACTCATGAACTGTAAGATCATGACCTGAGCCAAAGTCGGACGCTCCACCGACTGAGCCAGCCAGGCGCCCCTGGAATTCATGGCTTTTAACCAAACTTGTGAATTACCAGTGTCTGAAAAGGATAGATGTGAAGGACAACATCCCACTTTTATTAGTACTTACCAAGTTATTTTATTTCATCTACGTATTACCCTGGTGATATTAGTTATTGCTGATGGCAGAACTCTGACTTACACCCAAATTGTTCCAACTCAAAGATCTCTACTCTTTTTTTTTCTCACTGTATTGACCCACAGTGAATTGTTTCTTTGTTGTTCTCATTTGAATTTTCTCCTGATTGTTTTGGTTTCTCTTAACCTGAAGCAGGTCTTTTCTTTTTAAAAAATTTTTTTATTAGTTTTCTTTATTTTTGAGAGGCAGAGAGAGAGACAGCGCGAGTGGAGGAGGGGCAGAGAGAGAGAGGGAGACACAGAATCCGAAGCAGGCTCCAGGCTCTGAGGTGTCACCACAGAGCCCGATGTGGGGCCCGAACTCATGGACCATGAGATCATGACCTGAGCTGAAGTCGGATGCTCAACTGACTGTGCCACCCAGGCGCCCCTCTTTTCTTTTCTTTTTTTAAATGTTTTTATTTGTTTTTGAGAGAGAGAGCGTGCCTTCAAGCTGGGGATGGGGGAGAGGCGAGAGAGGGAGACACAGGATCTAAAGCAGGCTCTGTGCTGATAGCAGAATGCCTGATGTGGGGCTGGAACTCAGGAACTAGAAGATCATGACCTGAGCTAAAAGTCAGATGCTGAACTGACTGAACCACCTCGGCAGGTGCCTCATCCTGAAGCACACCTTTTCTTTAAAACTTCTCCTAACAGGGACGCCTGGGTGGCTCATTCCGTTAAGCATCCGATTTTGGCTCGTGGGTTCAAGCCCCACATCGGGCTCTGTGCTGCCAACTCAGAGCCTGGAGCCTGCTTCGGAGTTTGTGTCTCCCTCTCTCTCTGCCCCTCCCCTGCTCACACTCTTTCTCTCTCTCTTCCTCAAAAATAAACACTAAAAAAAATTCTTTTAAATAATAAAAATTCTCATGAAAAACCCTGTAACTATGGTGATGGATGTTAATTAGACTTCCTGTGAATGATCATTTTGTAACATAAACAAATATCAAATCATTATGTTGTTGTTAATAACAACATATATAAGGTTATATGTTAATTATACCGCATTTAAAAAAAAAAAAATCAGGCTTTTTTAGCCCCAGCGCACCTGTCCACTACTCACTAGATGCCAGTAGCGTTGTCCCCAAGTTGTAACAATCAAAAATGTCTCCAGATATGGCCAGATATCTCTTGGGAATTCAGGTGGGGCAACAATTCAAAACCCCAACTGAGAACTACTAAGTTAAGGGAGAGATGAGCTGGGAAGGGGACTCCATTCCATTGGGAGGAAGGCTGAAACGCTAGAGAGCTTACTAGTTACCTGTCCTGAGCAGACTCAGTGAAAAGGGAGGTTGCAGAGGGATGTCAACTCTCCCATCCCAAACCCAAAGATGGTGTAGTTCTCGCCTAGCTCACCACAAAAGTCATCACGTGACCGATGCCTGTGGCTCTTAGAAGAGCTTGTTAGGATGGTTATAATGCAGAAAAGGGGATTTGCAGAATCATAGAAGCTCCAAGGAGCCTTAGAAGCTACAGTAACAGAAAATAAAATCTATGTCAGCAACTCTAGTGGATTTGACATAAGGTGAGCTTATCCAATGACTATTCCCAAGACTTGAAATAAGATGATTTTGTTCAAAGGCTATAAAATGCTCTTTGGAATACATCTCATGTGTTCAGGAAGGTCTTAGGAGAATTAACATTACTCTAAGGTTTTTTATAGCTCAGTCCACAAACATTGAGCAAGCACGTCCTATGTGCTGGGCCCTGAGGGGAGCAGGAAGAGCAGGAAAGAGCCGCAGCCCATGACTTTGAGGTGCTCTCAGTCTAGCAGGGAGACATTTAATTACCGTACCATCTGGGAAGTGTCATGGAAGAGACGTGGCCCTCCCTTGAGGGAGGGCCCTGCAGAATCCTGAACATCTTACTATCTAATAGCACATCGCCAAATGGTATTGCATTCTTTATGATGAGCAAATGAAGTAATTTTCATTTTCTGGGCAAAGAGACCTAGTAAATGGAGTGTACAGGGTGCGAAGGGTATGGGGTCCAGCAGCTTGTGAATTGGACAGAGGCTGTGGAATGTTCCTCGAGTGATGCGCACACAATTTCTAGTAGTTGCGTTCCTTCTAATGTGGATCCTTTATGCAAAGACGTAATATTGTCTCTGCCACCCTTGTTAGAGATGCGGTAAGTCCGCAGGTGGTTCTCTGTTGGACACTTAAATGACATAAGCCTTTACCTCTCCACTTCCTGAGATTAATAATTCTTTTCCTCCATTTCCCCTACCACATTTTCTACCAGATGGAATTTTCTTAGCTTCATTGGTGTTGCGTGATTCTTTTGTCAATTCTGCCTACATAGTGGGGCGCGTTGGGTCTATGATAACGATGTGTCTAAAGACTTTAGGTAACTTCAGTTTCAACCCGGAGTGATTGATAGTATCACACTCCCTTCATGGCTCTCCAGGACACCACCTTCTCCTCCAGCTCGAACACCTTGGACTGAATGGATTCCTTCTCATTCTCTCCGAGGCCACAACCTAATCCAGTCAATCACCAGGTTATGTTAGTTCTTGATCATGTCTCACACATTTCTAACCGTTAAAATTGGAATTGCCAGAAGTGTTATTTTCACTTCCAGAAGCGCCCTTTTCCAACTTCTTTTTAACACCACAATTAATAAAGCTGTTGAAAAATGTAGCATTTTGCTCATCAGCTTACCTTTTGCCCATTGAGTACACACATCTCCAGACACTCTTCCTCAAGGTAGCCGTCACATCACTGGGTGTGCAGTCCTTCAGCAGCAGCTAGATGGTTCTCCTCAGATCTAGATGCCTGTGGTCCATCCTGCCCCAGCATCCCCTCTTTCTGCTGGACATGGTACCTTTTTCTACCCTGAGTACTCAGAGTGGTTTGGGTTAGTATCACCCCATTATTGAATTGCCTGACCTCTTTTCCAGCTGAGGAATTTACTGGACAGATGTGCTTGTCTTCTCTTTGTTCTGAGCTAGTTCAGTGCCCACAGGTTAGATGAGTCATATCCTAATCAGAATACTCTGTCAGAATTGGGGGGAGCGTTCTAAAAATGTTATAAATATTTTTGTGACTATTCTTGAGATTGACTGTTAAAATTCTGTATATCTTACTGTTTGTTCAGACACTCTCTTGAGCTAAATATATATTAATTGTGAGATGCAGTATTTAGCGACTCAAAATTTAGGAAACTTAATGGATGTGCATTTTATGCTTTCCTGTGGAGGTTTTAGGAAGCATTTACTCTGATTAGCCATCCCTAGACAGAACTCTTCTCAGAGCAGAAGCACCCTCCAGAAGGTATTTGGAAATATTTGCGGGGCTACTTTAGTTTGCCAGGGCTTCCATGACAACCTTCCACAGACTGGGTGGCTTCAGACACAAACCTGTCTTCTCACTGTTCTTGAGACTAGAAGTCCCAGATCAAGGCCGGTTTGGTTTCCTCTGAGGCCTCTCTCCCTGGTGTACAGATGGCCACCTTCTCACTGTGTCCTCACACCGCATTCCCTCCGTGCATGTACTCCTGGCATCTCTGTGTGTCCAAATTTGCTCTTCTTACAAGGATACCAGGGGCACCTGGGTGGCTCAGTCAGTTAAGCGTCCGACTCCAGCTCAGGACATGATCTCGCAGTTTGAAAGTTCAAGCCCCGCGTCAGGCTCTGTACTGACAGTGTGGAGCCTGTTTGGGATTCTTTCTCTCTCTCTCTCTCTCTCCGCCCCTCCCGGGCTCATCCCTAATGGCTTCATTTTAACAAAACCACCTCTTTAAAGGCCCATCTGAAGGCACATGGGTGGCTCAGTCGGCTAAGTTTCCAACTTCAGCTCAGGTCATGATCGCAGGGTTTGTGAGTTCAAGCCCCGCATCGGGCTCTGCACTGACATTGTGGAGCCTGCTTGGGATTCTCTCTCTCCCCCCTCGCTGCCCCTCCCCCGCTTGCTCTCTGTCAAAACAGATAAAAATAAACTTAAAAATAAATAAATAAATAAATAAATAAATAAATAAATAAAGGCCCTATCTTGAAATACACCTTCTGAGATAGTGGGAGTTAGGGCTTCAGCATATGAATTCAGCTCATAATGGGAACATTGTTTTTCTGTTGTTGTCAACCCAGAGTCTGGGCCTGTGCCCCTGGCATCCTGGGGAGAGGCCATCATGCTAAATGCTTATAACTTAAGGGGTGGACTTCCACAAAGAAAAATTGTTCTGTTTGAAATGCCAGGAGCAACCCCTGTGAGAAACCCTGCTGATAACCACTGAAGTCTTTTACATCTGTCCTCATACTGCTTACGTTTCATGTGTCACAGTTTAGTCACACATACAGAAAATTGGCCCTGCCGATGCATACAGTGTTTGAAATGCGTTTTAAAATGTTTCTGTCCTAGATGCCGCCTCCGTGGACTTGGAAATGATCGATGTGCAAGTTTTAGGAGACGCTTTCAAACGCTATCTTATGGACTTACCGAATCCTGTCATTCCAGTAGCCGTTTACAATGAGATGCTTTATTTAGCCCAAGGTTTGTTTTCTCTTCTGAAAACCTCATTGAATATACAGTGAGATGTGGATGCGCGTGTAAACTCTATGAAACGCTGCCTGTAAAGAGAGCTGTTTTGGAAAATATTAGTAGGAATCTGCCGCTTCCCTGACACCCTCTCCTTTGGCACAAATTCCCTCCCTTCCCCGGGCGTCCAATGGAAGACCCAGACCCTCGTTTGCTTAGGAAGGCTGTCCACATGTTGAAATGGCTAATTGTTAACCTTTTATCAGTACTAACAAAGTTCACTACGTCACTGAAGGCCACAGTGTTCCAAGTGCCATCTTGGGATTCAGGGAACCAGGGACTAGGACCGTTGACTAGCGATGTTCTTTCCTCGAGGGGCCATTACAAAATGTGTTGAGAGAGGAGGGCTCTCAGGCTTAGGAGCCTAATGCTCAGTTCAAGTGCTCTGGGGACAGGAAATTGTGGTTCGGAACCTTCAAAGTTAAACTGTGTGATACTTATCTGATGCTCCTCTGAATTAGCCAATCACACTGAGAGCTGCTCAATAGAGGGCAGATCTCTGCCAGCACAGCCTCATCCTCTTGTGGTTTTTTACACCAAAAGTTTCTTGCATTTCCATTTGACTTGAGATTTCTCCTTTCTCACAAAGCCTTTTGTGATGAGAACAAACGTGCTGTCTGCTGCTCCTGATGACTTTGTTTTAAAGGACTTGTTCTTCTGTAGCTAGAGCAGAAGAACGTTCTAGGTGTTGAGCTACTGAGATCTAGAGTCTCTTACTCTTTTTCGCTTCTTTCTTTCTTTTTTTTTTTTTTCTTTTTAAACTCTGTAGAAGTACAAAGCCCTGAAGAATATATCCAGCTGTTGAAGAAGCTCATTAGGGCACCTAACATACCTCATCAGTATTGGCTTACGCTTCAGTATTTGCTAAAACATTTCTTCAAGCTCTCTCAAATCTCCAGCAAGAATCTTCTGAATGCACGAGTACTCTCTGAACTTTTCAGCCCTCTGCTTTTCAGATTCCCAGCAGCCAGGTAAGGCGAAAGGAGAGAAGCATGTATTTTGGGGTGATGGGGACAGTCCTAAGGGGATCGATTGATCATTGACCTTATTCTGAAGATACTCGCTCACAGATTCATGGGCACGTTTACACCAGACACGTTGACTTGAATGTGTAGGAATGAAGATGAGTTCGTTGTTGAGAAAAAAAGGTTTCTAATCAAGCTCTCTGTTTTTGTAGCTCTGAGAATACTGAACACCTCATAAAAGTTATAGAAATTTTAATCTCGACCGAGTGGAATGAACGACAGCCTGCACCAGGTAATGCCTTTTGGGTTTCTCAAGTTTTCTCGTGGTTCGTTTTTTAGAGCCTGAAAAATGGTGGCTTTAGAACCCCTGTGGAGTAACAGAAGTTTCTTATAGAACGAGATCCATAACGTTTTGCCTTGGGATTTAGAGACACAATGGCTGAGTGGTATCCTATATGGTAAATGTTATCTGGATTTCAGTGTCTGTGGATTTTAGATGACCTCCGTCTTAGACGAGGGTTGTTGGGAGTGCTCCCCCTTCCCGTCAGCTTTGATGCCTCCCGTTGTTGCATAAATTACGGGGCTCGTTTTAGTTGTTGACATTCTTGTTTTTCTTTCTAATACTTCTAAAGTAGGGGATTTATAATTACTATATAATTTCAAGTATTTTGGAATGTGTGTTTTGGAAGCAGGTATGCTGAGCAATGTCTGTCAAAATAAACATTTTCAATAATGCAAGCAGTATGAAACCAGGGTGTTCACTGCAGCAAGTTTGAGCAAGCCAGACACTTCTTTGAAAGCAGGCTGGCGTTCAATTAGCCATTTAACAAAGCAGGAAATGTAGACCATGTTAGCAGTGGATTTAATTTAAACTGATGTATTTTTCTTCTGTGGAAAGTCTAAACAACCTTCCTTTGCCATATACTGATTAGAAGTTAGCCAACAGAAGCTGGTCATTTAGCATAACGATTCGGGTCCAGTAAGTGAAGTTTCAGGACCAGTCAAAATGTGGCTTGCATCTTAATTTATGCCCAGAGTTAAAATAAAACACCATGTATTTACTCTTCGTTATAGGTAACTCATACAAACTACCAAATTTGTCTCTGGATAAACAGGCATAGGGACCCACTGATCAGTGTTAATTAAGCAAGGGGAAATTAAGTTGTGCTTTTATAGGTGTTAAATAGCCAGGCTTGGTTGTTCGCAGTGGGATGGTGCAGATTGCGAGAGGCAGGGCTTAGGCTTGAAGGATTGAAGGATGTGAGGATTGAAGGATGGCATAGGTAACCACTCACGAGGCAAGTATTTGGAAGGGCTGCTGTGGGCAGGCTCAAAATATGGTATCCAAAGGTAAGAGAGGCAGCGGAAATAGTATATAGGGCAAGTGTGGTATGTTCCAAATGTTCCAGATCACAACAAGCAGGATGTTCAGTGGGGATACTCTGAATTGTAGGTGAATGGCATCAGAGCAGTGTGTCAACAATAGCCAAGGACTTTAGCCCAGAGGGTGGCCAGAAGGTTCATCTCATGTAACTACTTGGGGCACTTGTTAATGGATTTGGGAACTCTTTGTTGGTGTTCAGAGGCTGCCTTTTGGCTCAGTATGAAAGAGTCCGTGGTCGGTTGTTAAAGGTACCCTGTGATGCGGGGACAGGGGGCAGGTGTGAAACGTGGCACTTGAGTCCTTTATTGACTAGTCCCCACCCCAGACTAAACACATGGGCGGGGAATGGAGAAGACTAGTAACAACAAAACAGGACCCTGGGCCAACGGGCGGGGCTGTGCTCTCCCACTCCCTCCTGGCCCATGGTGTACATGTGGAGGTTTGTCTCAGAGGAGGGACAGCTGAGTCCCGCTTGTAGAAAGGGCCAGAGGTGGTGCCCCTCTTCTCAGTGCCCGCCCCTCTGGACACAGGGAGGTAGGAGAGCTAACAGCGAGACAAGGTTTGATAGATACCCACCAGTGAATTTAACCGGAGTATCTTAAGAGTATCTCCTACATACCTGGGAGAGTCACGGGTGGAGTTTAATTAGTCTGGTGTAAGCTGGTTAAACGTCCTTATCCGTTTCAGCGCGATTCCACCGAAGAAAGCATTCACGTTCATCCATTTTCGTTATGCGCGCTTCGGACCGCCTGCTGTGTCATAGACCCTGGTACATTCTTTCAAGAAAGTGGTGTGCCAGTTTCCCAGGCGGGTTCGTTCTATCAGCGCTGTTGAATGGTGAACACTGCACTGAATGTTTCCGAGACCATCCCAAGATTCATGCAGCCTCTTAAAGAAAATTGAACCCAAGTAATCTCTAAACCCTAGTTTGAGCTATTTTTCCCTCTGTGTGGTATCTCTCAGCTATTGGAAGGAATGTGTAGGCCCTTTGGAATGAAATAGAGGCTTCACTGTCCCTCACTTGTGGAAACACACCACCTACTTCAGGAAGAACGTCGTCCTGAAACACCTTTGTATTCGGGGGTGGCTTTGCTGCAAATGATTGGCAGGGCACTCTTGGTTAGAGAAATGATTTCTCAGGCCTGGTGGGAATCCGACATTTTCCTCGAGTCCTTCATCATTGCCCCAGCATGTGCTATTACCAGAGGGGTCTGGAAACGCAACACCAGTGCATCTCCATTGAACAGTCTTAAATCATTCATTTGAACTGCCTTTATTGTTGTGAATAGAAATAAGTGCTTGGAGGGGAGCCTGGGTGGCTCAGTTGATTAAGCATCCAACATCAGCTTGGGTCATGATCTCAAGGTTCATGAGTTTGAGCCCCGCGTCAGATTCTTTGCTGACAACTCAGAGTCTGGAGCCTGCTTCGGATTCTGTGTCTCCCTCTCTCTGCCCTCCCTTGCTCGCACTCTCTCTCTCAAAAATAAAAATAATCATAAAAAAAAAAAAAAAAAGAACGAAGTACTTGAATGATTTTAGGGGGGGAGACAGGGAAGCAAGGCTATCATGTAATAGATAGGCATCTTTTGTAGTTTTCACCTGGTAAAACTTGAGGTGATAGGCAAAACTGATGATGACTGAGGCAATGTGTCAATTCCTGTAAGACCATTAGCACACAGTATCTAAGTGCTAGGCTCTAGGGTGCTTACTCTGAATATAAAAAGAATGTTAGAAATGTGATGGGTACTTGGTAGGGTAACTGAGTAGACTGAAAAGGCTTGTAGAAAAAAATAGGACTTGAAATGGGCTTGGAAGAATTGCTAGAGTTTGAAAAGGGGAAGAGGAAATAGTATTCCAATTCGACGAGGTTCAGAGGTTTAATCAAAATAAGTTGCAAAGTACAAAAATAATGGCTGGATACACCAGATTTGAAGAGGTAGTAAATGTTTGGGTTTTTTTAAATTTTTTTTTAACGTTTATTTATTTTTTTGAGACAGAGAGAGACAGAGCATGAACGGGGGAGGGGCAGAGAGAGGGAGACACAGAATCGGAAACAGGCTCCAGGCTCTGAGCTGTCAGCACAGAGCCCGACGCGGGGCTTGAACTCACGGACCGCGAGATCATGACTCGAGCAGAAGTCGGCCGCTTAACCGACCGAGCCACCCAGGCGCCCCGAGGTAGTAAATGTTTTCAATGACAGTGTCGTGGAAAGCATCATTTTAGAGTCAAAGGCATAGTCCAACGCTTCATTTGCTCAGTAGGAAAGTGAAGCGCCCCCAGAGGTTGAGAGCTCTCCCTGGTGCTACCCAAGCAGCGTGTGCCCAAGCTAGGTCTGCAGGGGGGACCTAGTCCTGGACCCCAGCCTGCTGCTTGGTGCTGCACCTGCTTCCTGGGTTTTGGGAAGCTTCATGAGCAATGGGACCGCTTTTAGTGTCTAGTCCCAAGTCCTCTGAGGTTTCCAGTAAGAAAGAAACTAAAGATAGATGATACTGGCTTCTATGGGTCCCCATATAGTGGGGAGCCCCACGGCGGTTGTTACAGCTTTCGGGGCTAAAACTCAGAATCGCTCCGTCCGCCTTGCACTGGTAAGAACAGTGAGTCAAATAGATCTGCTTTGACTCAGCTCTTGCTACTCATTTGCCAAGTTCCTATCAAGTAAGTTAGCCATTCCAAACTGTTTTTTAGTCTGTGAAATGGGAATAATGCCTCTCTCTTGGGGTGGTTGTGAGATGTAAATGAGGTGATACGTACTGCTGCTCACCACCCTATAGCCTATCTCTCCTGTGGCCCAGCTCTGGTTTTTAAGGACCTCTCAGAGCACCTCCCCCCCACCCCCATTCTGCAGCCCCAGCTCCCGAGTCCTGTCATACCCTTCTGTCCACTGAGCCCCCATTCCCAGCCAGCAGAGCCAGGCCACCAGGTACCTGCCTGGGCTTCACTGCTAATCTGCAAAAGACACCCTCTCCCTTGGCATTTGCTGCTCCATGGCTGCACTGCTTGGCGGGAGGAAGGTACCTTATTTAGTATGATGCCCTTTCCACTGTGTGCGGCTTGGTGAGTAGAGGGGCCTGGATTGCAGTACCAGCTGCCCCTGCCACATGCCCTTATGCAGTGCACAGAACGCACAACTGAACACAGCGCCCCTCCCCCCCGCCCCGCCCCCAGCAGTCCCATCCACTTCATTTCACAAGTAGGTCTCTCCCTGCTGGGTGTGCAGTGTAAACCCATTCAAATAGGTCTATGCCCTTAACCCCTTGTCTTCTTAAACTTCACTTTTCTGTGGTGCTTCCTGTTCTTTTCATCTGCTCAGCTACATTCCTCAAGGGCAAAGGCTGCTTCTCCTGTTGAGCTCCTCCTAGCACAGAATGAAGCACAGCATAATAAAGTTTGTAAAAACGTTTTGATAAACTAACCAACTTTCAACACGCTTTGGCACACCCACTCATTGAATGCATCCAGCAAAACTGAAGCAAGGATCTTCCCTATGTTTGGAGGGAAACTAAGGTTTGAAAGGTGGAACAGAGAGTAAGTTCTCACAACTTTGATAGTCTGCTGTTCCCTTTGTTACTAAAAGTCTTACAAATACCTGAAGCTGAACAGCAGGTTTTCTTGAATCATTACGTGCTATGTTTACCCTACTAATATTTAGGTAGCTAAAGCAGCTTTCTATAGGGCAGCTAGGGTAAAATTGGGACCATTTCACACAGGGTGCCTTTGAATGAAACCCATTATAAGTGTATTTACATATTTCAGATTTCATGGGTATATTCAGAAATATTAATGCAGCATAATTGAAGTCTAATATTGCACCCTCAAGCCCAGAGTGGAAAATAAATGACTCTTTTTCCCTCCTGCCCCTTCTACACCTGTCAGAGTTAATGTTTAACCACTGGCGCATTGCAAAACATTCATCCTGAAGAGCCTGATTCATAAATCTTGTTTTAAATGCACTGGGCTTGGTTTTCAACCAAGACTAAAGCAAGCACTAAGGTAGAGGGAAATGACTTTCAAAGAGTTTTACTTTTCTCTGATTTATTTTTTATTGGGTTTAAAATGTGGTCTGACATTAGAGGGTTGTTTCAAAGGTGAGAAATGAAACCTTGAAAAAACTTCATATATTTAGATGGGTTGGAATAAACAGAGAGGCAAGCCATACTAGGTTTTATCATGAAATAGGAAGTTTTGTTTGTGCTCTGAAAAAGAAACCCATGTCAGGGTGTATATATTGGTGGGGTAAAGGTCAACTTTTGTTTTCACAGTGCTGTCTTCTCTTTCTCTCCAAGGACAGCATCTGAGAGGGAAGGAGTGCTTTATTCTGCTGAGCAACGGTCCCACCTTTTATACATTTCGTAGAATGTAGCCTATGTAAATCTGGATTTATTTAGAAGTTCAAATGGACGTTTTCCTTAGTGCAGGGTCATTAAGAGCACTGGATATGGAGTGAAGAATTTGCATCATACTGAAAGGCTCTTCTGTCCTAATTCGTGTTAAGTTAAAATTATGAAGGGAGGTATTCATTTAACCCTTAAACGAAGATTTGGGTTCGTTTATTTTTTCCTTCTCACTGCATTTTTTTTTTAAAGAAGTTGTGCAGGGTGCAAGCTGGTTGTGGGATAGTCACTGTCTGATGGCGATGTGCACATGGGAGATAGTGTTCAGTGTATTCTTTCAAACGTATTTTAATGATTAAGGATATTTTTCCTGACAAGATCACACCTGCTGAGAAATGAAATGTGGCCTCTTTTTGCCTCTGAAATGAGTTTTACAAAACTTTGAGGAAAGGAAAAGTAGTAAGACATAGTGTTTTGAAGACTCCACAAGTAAAGTTAGTTTTCAGTTACATGTGTAAGTTTTCCAGTGTGGCTGAGTCTTTGGGTCTCCAATAAATGTTGCCATTAAAATACAAGTTTTTTTTTAAAAAGGGCTTAAAGAAGGGGCACCTTGGTGGCTCAGTCAGTTGAGCGTCCGACTTCGGCTCAGGTCATGATCTCACAGTTTGTGGGTTCCAGCCCCACGTCGGGCTTTGTGGTGACAAGTCAGAGCCTGGAGCCTGCTTTGGAATCTGTGTCTCCCTCTTTCTCTGCCCCTCCCTTCCTCTCCCTCCCTCTCTCTCTCTCTCTCTCTCTCTCTCTAAAAAATAAACATTGAAAAAAATTTAAAAAGGGCTTAAAGAAAGTGAAAAACATTTCCTAAGCTGTTATAACATCTGTGTGTTCCATTTATTAGTTATTTGTAAGTGAATCCTATGTTTGTGTGATACTTTGGACGTAGTGGGAGATGAATGAAATACAGTACACAGAAAGTTGATCATGTTCTCCCAAGGAGAAGTTACTGATTCTGTTCTACCAGCAGAGGGCTCCCTTTTTAAGCTAATAAAGAAGCAGTATGTGTCTTGCCCATGACTTTTCAAAGACTGAAATTGAACGGGGGAAAAAACTCAGCTCACACTTTCAGTAATGTAATAGAACCTCTGTGGTAGAGGATTGGACATATCGTGAGACATTAGAAGCAGAGTTTTCAAATCTCTCCAAGTCGAAGCTGTTAGGCTTTCCAGTGGCCAGTGTTCTGTGACAGAATACTGTTGGAGTAGTCAATATTTTAATCTTGGGGAAGTTTTGACACGGAACATCATGTAAATTTAGACAGATGCTAAAGAGACCGGTGTTTCCAAGGTTTCTGGCTTTAGAGAGACTATTTTTAAAAGTAGGACAAGATTCTGCAGCTCAGGATGCAAAGGTTTTCTCTGAACTCGCCTTACGTCCCTGTGATCAGCAGGCGGGAGCTGCAAGATTCACTTATAGACTCCTTTCTTCCCACTGGCAAGTAGGTTTTTCATGCTTTATCAGTCACACCAAAGGCAAGTTTGTAAAGACCCCTTGCCTACGTGGACTTTATGGTCCCCACCTAGATCTTCCTTTAGCACTCTCTGCATATGACCCTGGGGTCCCCTTCCTGTACAGAGTCTGAGGGTCTTACAGACAGATCCTTGTTGCCTCGAAGAGAACTAGAAGGTGTTGTTTTTTTTTAAACCTTTAAATAAGCTAAAAATAGAGAACAGAAAAAGTCAGTTTTGTTATAGGTGTGAATTTTTTCACATGTGGCCTTTAAGACATTAACTTAAGTTTCACTTGTTAATTTTAACTTTATCTGGCAGAGGGAAGTAAATACAGGGCCAGTGGGTGGAGAAAAAGGAGTTTAGGACTGAATGTCAGAAGGCTAGGTTGTGGCCCCGGAGCTTTGATCTTGTGCAAACCCCTTCGATCCCCCTGGATCAGGATCTTGTGTGTGTGTGTGTGTGTGTGTGTGTGTGTGTGTGTGTGTGTGTAGCAGTGAGGTATTTGCTCGAAGTGGTCTTTGGATTACTTTCTGGTTTTAAAGTTAGTGATTCTGTGATTTTCCATTGTTAAGGTTCTTGGGATATTAGTAAAGCCATCCATCTATGCTGATGCAGAGCGAAAATTTTCTTAGGTCAAATTTTAGTGTGGTCCATTAGCACTTTCTCAAAGGACACAGATCCTCTGGAAAGGCTCATGGGCTCCTCACCCTCTCCTTTGCTCCATTTAGCAGTCAGACACAACTTTTAACTACCAGACACTTCTAGGGCCAGTTAAACGTGAGTGGAAATTGGCTTCATAAAAGTAGCTCGCAGAGTGGGGTTTTTCTGCTCCTCTTCACGAGGTCGTGGAGCGAATGGGATCTACGTCTTCCCCACCAAACTCTCCTCCCAGGATCAAACGTTTTTTCCAACCCTGTACCCCTGCTCAGTTCCTCCGTAGGGCTTTCCTCCTACACCTGCGGGGCTGTCTGTGCTGGTGTGTGGGAGGAGGTGGACACGAGCAAGGCACGGTGTTCTGGGCTGTTCGGAGAGGTTCAGGCCTTTACAAGCAAGGCTTTGATTCTATTTTTGCTGAACTAGCTCAGCCACTTCCTGTGTTTGGCCGTGCATAGTGCCTCGCTTCACTGTGGCCACTTGAGCCCCGCGCGCTGCCGCAGCCAGTTAGAGAGACTATTTTAGGTCCCCTCACAATGGCCTTCTCATTTCCTTGGCGAAAATGAGCGAGTTGGGCTGGCAGTGGCCACTTGTTAGCCGATGACAACTTTGACTTTGACTTGGGCTCCCCTCCCCCACCCGAAATCCCTAGCTCAGCAAATATTTGAACCTGCCCAAGTTAATCATGAAGCCGTGATCTTTATCTGCGAGACGTGCGAGCGCCGGGGCTTTCTCCCTCCCGCATACGGCACCACCGGCAGCCAGTGGCTGTGTCCATGGGGAGCGGGCGGTGAGCGGCGCTGCTGCGGCGGTCCCGTCCCGACGTCCGTGTCGCGCCGCGCGAGCCCGAGGGTCCCGCGCCGCCGCCGCCGCCGCCGCCGCCGCCCCTGCGCTCGGCGGGCGGGAGCGCTGCCGCGGAGTGGGCGCCACCGTGGGGGCGGCGGGGAGAGCCGGGGGCGGCGTTCGCGTTGTCGGAGACCGGCCTGGTCGCGGGAAACTGCAGACATGCATAACCTGCAAAGTAAGTTGCCTTTAACTTGTACCCCCCTCGCCGCTGCCCTGCTTTTGTGCTTGTGTGCCAGGTTCCCCTCTGTAGTTTGTCTTTGCGGGTGTGTCAGTGAGACGAAGTGCTGTCTGGGGAGGGCAGATAAGAGATTAGCGGAGACACTCCCCCCTTTCCTGGAGGGGCACAGTGTGCGGAAAAGATGGGCTTTAGGCTGGAAACGGGGAAGGAGGTAATTACAAAGTGCTTGGCTGGAAGTTGGTGCCCGGCCAGGCTTTGGAGAGACGTGGAAAATCACCTGTCTCCCTCCCCTCCTCCCCTGGTCGGTTTGCCACATGGGATCCAGCAGCAGGACTGGTTTGCACCAAGTGCTCCCAAAGACATGGGGTAGCCCTCTGGGCTGTTAGCCTGTCCACAGCTGCTGGCGGGACTCCTCCTGGGGGAGAGAAAACACGTTTTTATTAAAGTCAAAAATTTTTTCTGACCCTCAGTCGAGGACATATCCCAACCACTTGGACCATTTTTGTGCGTGTGATTTTGAATTTAGGAATAGAAAAGTGGCCCGGGCCGTCCGCGGGAGGGTATAGGTTGAGACTGCCTTCCTCATCAATGGGACAATAAATCCACCTAGACAGGATTCAAGCAGAGTGCTCGGTGAAATGACATGCCTTTGCTCTACTATTTTATATGATTCTAAATTTGATAGAGGGTCTAACAATAAATTTTAAGGGGTTCTGTATTCTTTAAATGGTCACACAAATATGTGACATACATAAGTGCATTGATCACAAGCCCACTATAGTTTTTTTCAATCAGCTACTAACTGGGGATGGGGCTTTTCCTCCTCACCTCTTCATAATAATGTAAAGAGGTGGTTTATAATGGAAATGTACATTAAGCTCTAGTGAGGATGGGAAGACTATATGCAGAATGGCTGTAGAGAACTGAAATTAATAGATTTATAGAGGAATTGATTTCTTTACATTAAATATTGCTACCCAGGAATAATAGTCCCCAGGGTAAGGCATTTGAGATGGGGGGGGGGGGGGGGCGAACAACCAAAAGTGATTACATCACTCTCCCCTCAAGCAGTATTAGCACAAGAAGTCGGAGGATGGGTTTATCAGTGACAGATAGTTTGCAAACATAACCCTACTTCTGCTCTGCATTCTTGATATATATGGCCCCTTTCTTTTTGGAAGGCGTAACTCACCTGGACTAGTCTTGTTAGACAGTAACATTAAATGTGTGCTGGTAATAGGCAGATCTTCATTCCTGTTGAGATGTTGCATTATTATTCCCTAGTGGCTAGTGTTAACTTTAGTATGTTTGGTAGAAGGAGATTTTTCTTTAAATTGTGCTTTCTAATGTGGTACGTTTGTAACAGTGTTTAAGTTCTGAGTTGTCAGTGAGTTATGCAGGAATGAAATTAAACATCCTGAGTTCTTGATCCCTTCTGCTTTTAATATATACAGGAGGCATTTAAGGACTGTAAAATATACCTTAAATATACCATTCTGATGCATTTGTAAGATTTTTAAACCAAGGCATGACCAGGCTCTCCATAAACCCAGATGCACTAGGGGAAAAAAAAAAAAAAAAAAAAAAAAAAAAGCTCCGGGCTGCAGCATATCAGCTTTTGTCAACCTGCCAACAGCGGAGCGTACCATGCTGCAAGGAGTAATAAAAAAGGAATTAGAGAACTCAGTGCTGGAGGAGAAGAGTCAAATTAAACACCTTTTTGAAACGATGAGCATGTATACATTGCAGTTCTATGAAATGTGGGTTCTTCCTGAGGCTGGGATTGTGTTAAGACTGGATCTAGAAGAGAAATGATGGAGCAGGAGTGGTCTGGTGACATTTTTCTGACTTGATTGGCTGGGGTGTGTGATGTAATAGGTTACAGTGCAGCCCCTTATAGGTTTTAAAATGAATTCCAAGACACCATTACAAAGAAAGCCGGACTCTTTTCTTATAACTGAGCTCAGCCAAGGAAACTCTCGCACAAATGTACAACACTGTTTGGAATATGGAAGACCTGGATTTAGAATATGCTAAGACAGATATAAATTGTGGCACAGACTTGATGTTTTATATAGAAATGGATCCACCAGGTAACACTGCAGTATTCTTTTAGAAAGCTAGTTAATTTTGCGGATTTTTGGGGAGGGGGGAGATTGACAACTACTGTAAACCGATCCTCTTAAGTTTTCTATTTTTTACTAATTTGTTGTAACTTAATAAAAATTAGTTTGATCATAGCTTGGACATTAAATCGTTTGCCTGTGGAAGCAAGCAGATCAGGCTGTCTGTTGGTAAATGGTTTTTTTTCTTACTTGAATAGATATGAATTGAATTCCAGTTTTTCACTGGTGTCTTTTGTTAGTCGAGGTCCTTTGGTATTTGTGTTGTATTGTTGTGTATCTTTCATACTGTGCCTTTAATTAAAATGATGCGTCCTTTGTGGTGCTTTTCTCTTTTGACAGTGGATGGGAACAGTGGTACTTTGCAGTGATAACACTTGGTACTTTAGAAGGCGTGTAGAATGTAGCAGTGATTACAACTCAGTTGTAGGTGACCTGAAACTATTCTAAATCAGACGCTGAGACTTTGCCTACTCTTATATTGAGACACTATATTGAGAAAAGGAGTTGGCTTGCCCTTATTTCATCCTAGTCCTCATACAATGTTCTTGATAGACTCCTGAAATAATTTTTGCATGAAATACTGTCCTTTAAAACTTAACGACTTAGAATTCACTTACAAATCCTAGCCTTATTTTGCTTCCCAAATTTTCTTCCCGTATTAGCCCTGCTCCCAATTAAGAAATTCAGAAACACTTGACATTGAGGAAGAGGGATATGGTTTTTAATCAGTCTTGGCATATACAGCACAATCTATCCACTAGAATATTAACATGAATGCTAAAGAGATTTAGGTCACAGATGAGTTTCTTAAAGTGGCTTTTGGCAAAAGAGGGCCTGAAATACTAAGATTAGAGAAACCCAATTCCTCCTCTTAAAACATATTGCTGTAGATGAGCTTTTTTCTTACAGCAACAGCATTTGTGGAGGACAGAAACCAAATTTGTCTTTTATAATTAAATAAGAGGAGGAAATTAAAGCCAACCCATGTGATTCCTCCTGCTCATATGTTCATGGTTTCCTATTTTAGATGGATTTGATCAGGCCTGAAACTTTAATATAACTAGAGCCTAGAAGCAGAATGCCGGGACTCAGGATTTACTCTGAAATACACTCACATGGCCAGCCGGGTTTATTTGTTCATCTCTAAGCCGTTCTCTCTTTTTCACTTCCTTTTCTTTTTGATCCATGCTCTGAGAGATGCCTTTTTTTTTTTTTTTAAAGCAAACGATCATGTTTCATGGAGTTGTGAATTACTGCTGTATTTCACAGTATCGTAAAGAAACTTAGTTCTCATTACAACCTTCCACCGTAGTTGGGATCGCAAACAACTTTTTGTTTCTCTTTAATCTACAGCATTGCCTCCTAAACCACCCAAACCCACTACTGTAGCCAACAACGGTATGAATAACAATATGTCCTTACAAGATGCTGAATGGTACTGGGGAGATATCTCAAGGTAAGGCTCCACAAACTCTGGAGTTTTCGCTAGAGACAGAGCTCTGGTTTTAGAGAAAGAAACACACCAGCTTGCTGAGTTCCATTTTTAGGATATCCTCCAACATAAGCATGAAGCATAGTTGGGTGTCTTCCAAAGAAGACCAGAGAAGTCCCTGAGCACTGGGGAACTGTTGGGTGCTGGATGCCACAGGAAATTAAATACTCGAGAAGTTTCATTATTGACAGAGAGGTCAGGAAAGCACCAGGGTGAGGTGGCCCACCGCCTTAAGGGAGGGTCCAGGGTCGCTTTCTGTTAGGCAGAAGTGTAAGAATTAATGTTAGTATCTTGTACATATGAAAAAGGCCTATTTATTCGTAGTTTGTTTTTTTTTTTTTTTTCCTGAAGGGGAGGAAGGAGTCCTTTTCAGGATCATGACTTTGTGAGCTCATTGGCCAGAGTGATTAGTGTGTTTGGACCACTGATAGACCAGTAATGAAAGGTTTTTTTGTTTTTTTGTTTTTTTTGTTTTTTCTTTCAGCTCCCAGTTTGTAATGAGATGAAATTTATTACATTTCTATATAAACAATACATATAATCAGAAAATGCAATTAACAAAGGGGTGGGGAGATAGAGGCTCTCTACATAGTTGGTGCTTCATTTTGCTGTGAAGCTAAAACTCTAAAAATGAAGCCTGTTTTAAAATCCTCAAGGTGAGCTTTGTCCTGTGTCCTTTTCGTTTCAGGGAAGAAGTGAATGAAAAACTTCGAGATACAGCTGATGGGACCTTTTTGGTACGAGACGCATCTACTAAAATGCACGGTGATTATACTCTTACACTAAGGTGAGTCCGGGAACATAGCAACGCTTGAGGTGTGTAAGTAGACACTGGAACACATTTCTAAAGAAGATTGTAATAATGCCCTTTATTTTATTGTGTTTACAGGAAAGGAGGAAATAACAAGTTAATCAAAATATTTCACCGAGATGGGAAATATGGCTTCTCTGACCCACTAACCTTCAACTCTGTGGTTGAACTAATAAACCACTACCGGAATGAGTCCCTAGCTCAGTATAATCCCAAACTGGACGTGAAATTACTTTATCCAGTATCCAAATACCAACAGGTATTCAAAACTGAAATGCTCACGTTACAATGTTTAGACAAGACACTTTCAAATCCTTAGAAAACATTGTGAAGCAGGTGAATTGCATGTAATAAAATTTCAAAAACTTTATACCTGTGGTCACAAAATTACAGTTTGAGAGTGGCCAGTTACTGGACTGCATAGCCAATGAACTGAAGTCTTCTTCCCATCTCTCATTCTTCCAGGATCAAGTTGTCAAAGAAGATAATATTGAAGCTGTAGGGAAAAAATTACATGAATATAACACTCAATTTCAAGAAAAAAGTCGGGAATATGATAGGTTATATGAAGATTATACCCGTACTTCCCAGGTGAGTTTTTTGCTAAAATCAAATTAAAATCTCAGAACTCTTAGTTACTAGGATCGAACATGTGTCAGTTCGGTTTAGGAAAAAGAAAGTAAAGTTGAGGTTTTGCTCATCAAGTGGGGAGAAAGATCATGTATTTGCAGATCATTGTTTAATATTCATAGCATCTCTAATAAACCTTTTAAATGAAGCTCGTAAGTGTCAGAATGAGTTCTCGTGATGATAATTGCAGAGGTCGCTGGGAGTTTCAAGTGGATTCGACGTAACAACTCAAAAAGTTCCACAAACTTGTCTGACCTCCAAAATGAAGATTTAACTTTTTGATGCCCTGTAATAAAAAAAAAAAATAAAAAAAGTATAGAAGCTCCATTTATGACAATGTTTTCCTGGAGAGGTAATCTTCTCTAGGCTATGATGTATCTAGAACCACCAGAGGGAGTAGAAGGCAACATGGATTCCTTAAATTGCTGATAAAGGGGAATGGCTTTTAAAATGAAAACTATAGGAAATTGTTAGGCAGTCTGCTTTCATAGACTGGGAAAATTCCCAAAGGAAATGTGTGCTTCTGTGATACTATTTTAATGGGTTTTGTGAATTAGAGGCCTTCCTTGCTAACACAGTCCCTTCCATGCTAGACAGGAATACCATCAAATGTCCCGGCAGTGTCTCACAGTAACAAATTATCCGTTCTGTGAAAGGTATGACATTGTCTTATTAAACATTGTGTTGTAGGAAATCCAGATGAAAAGAACAGCTATTGAAGCATTTAATGAAACCATAAAAATATTTGAAGAGCAGTGCCAAAGCCAAGAACGGTACAGCAAAGAATACATAGAAAAATTTAAACGGGAAGGCAATGAGAAAGAAATACAAAGGTTGGTGAACCATGAGGGTCGTCCCTGTGCTCAAGATAATAATGCAAATCCTCCAGAACTGTTGAAAGATGATCTTGCTTTCTGCCCTTTGAATAATTTTTAAAAATGGCAGCACGAGAAAGCATTCTTTCTGACTTTGTATAAGCTGTGGGAAACCATTGTGGTGAAGCAGGTCATGACCGATGCCTTACTCTTGCCTATAGGATTATGCATAATTATGAAAAGTTGAAGTCTCGCATCAGCGAAATTGTGGACAGTAGAAGACGACTGGAGGAGGACTTGAAGAAACAGGCAGCTGAGTATCGGGAGATTGACAAGCGCATGAACAGCATTAAACCAGACCTCATTCAGCTGAGAAAGACAAGAGACCAATACTTGATGTAAGTCCTCGAGGCAGAACCCTGGGAGCAAATGACCGGCCGTTGCCAAAACCAAGGATCCATGATTAATGCATTTTCCTTTTCTAACTGTCTTCCAGGTGGTTGACTCAGAAAGGTGTTCGGCAGAAGAAGCTGAACGAGTGGCTGGGCAATGAGAACACTGAAGAGTGAGTGCTCACCGTAGGTGGGAGGCTGCCCGGGGGCTGGCGGGGGCGGGGGGGTCTTCATGGTAAGAGAACTCGTGACTTTGTTTGCAGACCAAGGGAGGAATTTCACGGAGTTTGGAACATCTTCTGTAAACCACATCGCATTATCCAGAATGTTACAAAAAAGGAAAGTTTAGTGAAGGATGCAGAGTTAGTTTTTACCCACAGTGCAATTGAGTGACTCTGTCTAGAAGGAAGGCCCCAAACCTGTAAAAATCCCCAGTGGGTTTCTGGAACAGTCGGGAGGAAAAAAAGGACACAATTCTGTTCAGTGTACCTCTAAAGCTTAAGGCTGGGTTTTGTTTGAATTACATGAGAAACTGGCAGTCCTCCTAGTCCGTCGGTTTCCTGATCTGAACTGGACAAACAGGATCGTTTGATACCTTCCCCTCTGCCCAGCTGCCTACATGCAGCTCCTGACTTACAAAGAGGAAGACTCTTACTACTGGGGCTCTTTGTCCAGGGAGGTCACATGGAAGGCTGAGCTCCACAGCCAAGTGCCGCCTGAGTCGGAGCCGCAGTGGCTGGCCTGACAGGCTCGGTGGGAGAGGTGACCTCTCCCAGGGCTTCATGTCCAACCTTTGTCTCCTGCCTCCTTAGCCAATACTCGCTGGTGGAGGATGATGAGGATTTGCCGCACCACGACGAGAAGACATGGAATGTCGGCAGCAGCAACAGAAACAAGGCTGAAAACCTGCTCCGGGGGAAGCGAGATGGCACCTTCCTGGTCCGGGAAAGCAGTAAACAGGGCTGCTATGCCTGCTCGGTAGTGTACGTATCTTTCTCTCCTGTCAGACAGCTGCAGACGTGTTTCATTCATTCAGCCAACCAAGCTTGGAAGAACCTCACAGTGCCATAACCTAGAGTAGGAAGTAAAAAAGATACAATGTTTTTCAGGTCTAGGCAGAAGCATAGAAACCTGCTGTTGAGTTCAAAGACTGGGGTTTGGGTCTCAGTTCACCAACTACTTCATCTCATCATGAGCAGTCTCGATCTTCTCATCTTTAAAATGGAAGTAGCAACACGGGGGTTTTTTTGTTTTACTTCCCTAGGTTAATAGCATTAGAATATGAGGGAATTCACAAGAGAGCTCCACCCGCAGGTCAAGTCTGCACCAGGAACAGGGCCCAACAGCTAGAGAGAGAGGTCATTGGCCTTGAGATCAGTGTACCCAAGAGAAGACCTTTCTGGCATGTGGCGCGTTTTCCTTTTATGTCCCATGTGTTTGGGGAATACTATGAACACTAAGTTTCGGATCACTATGAGTTAAGAAAAGCGAGTGTCCTCTGGGAAGGAAAGGTTCTGAAAATTGCACCCAGCCATCTCCCTCCATTTAACCGGAGAAATATTCCTACTGAACAGGAGGGAGAGAGTTGAGGATAAATGCAACGTGAGAGGCTGGTCTGCAAGAATGCAGCTCACGCCTGTGCTAACTGTAGAGCCCTGCTCGCGTGGCAGGGCCGTCGGTGATGGTAGTGCGCAAGTCCTCTACCCGATCTCGTTTCTCAAAGTCACCCTGTGACACGTCTGCCACCTTCAAGATGAGAATACAGTGGCTCAGGGAAGCTGAGGTAGCAGCCCAAGCCCGTAGCTCCCCCGGGAGTGTTCCCTTCCTGGAGCAAGGCCCGCAGAAGGTACTTTTTCACGAGGACCCTTTTCTGAAAACCCTGTTCTCTCTCTCTGTCCTCTGCAGGGTGGATGGCGAAGTGAAGCACTGTGTCATCAACAAAACGGCAACTGGCTACGGCTTTGCCGAGCCCTATAACCTGTACAGCTCCCTGAAAGAGCTGGTGCTACATTACCAACACACCTCCCTCGTGCAGCACAACGACTCCCTCAACGTCACACTAGCCTACCCGGTATATGCACAGCAGAGGCGATGAAGCACTTGTCCTCTGATCCTTCTCCTGGAGCTCAACCACCCCGAGGCCTCTGGAAAGCACAGGGCTCCTCTCCAGCCTGACCTGTAATTGAGCTGAGGAAACGCAGCCGTCTGACTTCAGATGGGACTCGAGCTTTCGACAAAAAAGTAGAGGGGAAGATACGCAGCCTAGCACTGTGCCAGGACCACACGTTTCTGGAGTCCTTGTCCTTTTTTTTAAATTTTTTTTTTTTTTATTTTTTATTTTTTGGTTTAATTTAAAGCCACAAGGACACACGACACAAAGAGAAAAAGAAATGCAAAAATCTCTGCGTGCAGGGACAAAGAGGCCTTTAACCATGGTGCTTGTTAATGCTTTTTGAAGCTTTACCAGCTCAAAGTTGGGACCTTGTAGACCAGAGGGTGGACGGGCTCAAGAGCCCTGGCCTGGGGACGCTCGAGGCGGGCTGCTTCAGCCTGGGTATGGGCTGTGCACGGTGGACCCAGACACATCGCACTGTGGATTATTTCATTTTCTAACAAATGAACGGTATGTAGCAGAAAGGCACTTCGGCTCACCAGAGACGTTTTGGGAGAACGTCCGCTCACCTACGTTCAGAGGAAATTCTGGTGCAGCTGAATGCCAGAAAGTGTTTCCTTTAAACTTTAAAAACCACCACGCCAACAGAAAAATGGAGCTTGGAAAACCGGACTTTAAAGGACATTCATTATATAAAATATGTACATAACAATGGATGACTAACTATCAAATAGATGGATTTGTATCAATACCAAATAGCTTCTGTTTTGTTTTCCTGAAGACTAAATTCACAGTGCTATGCAATTCTTAATTTTCATTGTTCTCAGTTTTAAATGTACCTTCAGAATAAGCTTACCCCATCCCAATTTTTGTTGCCTGAAAATATTATTGTCCCTAATTTTTTTTTGTTAATATTCATTTTGTGATTTTTTTTTTTTTAAAGAAGAAATGTGTACAGGATGCCAGTAAAAACAAAAAACAAAAAAAAAACAAAAAAAACAAAAATGGCTTCAGAATTAAAACTATGAATTATTTTACACTTTTTCTTGTACAGAGTACTTGGCTGTTAGCCCAAGGTTAAAAAGTTCATAACAGATTTTTGTGGACTAAATGTTTTGTTGGGCAGTGCCTGATAAGCTTCAAAGCTGCTTTATTCAATAAAAAAAAGAGAAAGATATATGAATATGACAAAGTATTGCTGAGTTCAACAATGTTGTTTCAAAACTCTTAAAATACGGTACCAGGTAATGTGTGCTTCATTAAGAATTGTGAACTTCTTGAATCTGGGGTGGGGGGTGGGGGGGAGAGGTAGCAAAGGGGATGTACAGGTGGGGGGAGGGAGGGCTAGGATGGTTTGCACTTTCTCCTGATTACAGAGAAATGAGTAACTACGTCACTCTTTTCCCACTTGGATCTGCGAGTTATTACACATTAATTACAAGTACAAGACCTACTGGAACGCTAACGCCATGGAGCAGGTCAGAGCATCTAGTTCTTAGGAAGAAAGGGAGCCTCCTGGGGCAGTGTCCGCCTTTGTCTGGACCACTGTTTTCAAGGTATCATCGCTGCATTTAGACCATGTGTCTCTCCAACGTTAGACTACCCATTGCAACCATAAACCTTCATTTTGGAAGAAGCATGATCTGAAAAACTATTTTCAATCCGCCCATGTGTTATTTTCCTAGCTTTCCATTCAATTGAGATCATAAAGCAAATAAACAGGATCCTCACCGTTACCGCGTTGGGCTGTGTCGAGCTCGTTAAGGTCCTGGCCGCTTCAGGAATCCTGACAGTGCTTCTCATTCATCAGAGTCACTGTGTGTGTTACACGTCACTGTGGGGAAAGGAAGAGGTTTTAGAGTGTTCTTTCCAATTCTGGGCAAGAGGGAGAGGTCTCTCTCCCTGACTGACATATGCAAAGTCCATTCTGTTCCACGGAAACGGTCCATTTGTGGGGGGGAGCAGCACAGGATCAGTGTGACGGTCCCTTTCCGGGTAGGGTCAAACAGGATCTTAAAAAAATCACAGTTTTCCTTTCCCAGGAGTGGTTCAGCCACGGCTTGCTTTCTGACACTGGGGAGGGGTTTTTGTTTTGGTTTTCAGTGTTGTTCCTTTTAAAAATTCTGAAAATAATCAGTCTAGCCGCTGACTTCATCAACTATAGAATGTATTTTTTTTCTTCTTTACATGATGCTATGATGCTATCCATACCAAGAGCAATAGTCAGTCTTACGGCCAGACTGTCAGCCTTCACACTTGACTGTACTGATCTGACCGCCTCCCTCTCATCACACAACTGAGGATCCCCCTGGGTGTGGTCTGTAAGTGTCAACTTTAAAAACACCCTTCCCCTTCACACACAAGTCTGACGACTAATTAAGAGTGGTTTATCAACTAGCATTTTGGTGGGGTTTTTTTGATAGCACATCCACGTATGCTGTTAGGTAGAATTTTCATTTACTATCTGAAATACAAGATTGAAGATGGAATGTTTCATGCCAAGTTTTGTTAATGTTTCTGGTTCAACACTCTGGTGAGGTGGCATGGTATTCAGGCACCTGCCTTATTTTTGCATTTCGCAAACATAAATGCAAGAGGAAAGTTTCTCTTTGAACAGCAGAGGCAGGATTCATCATTCCCTGTTATGTCGTAACTCACTAGATCTGTGATGTTACATCTCTGCCAAACGCCTTTTTAATTGCGTGTGGCATACCCACCACATTCGTCCTTATAGATGTTTGACCAGAAGGGCTCTTTGCGTACAGACAGGCTTCTCCTAATAACACTGAGTGGCTCGTGAGTATAAATGGATACAGCAGAGGCATTCCTGATAACATGCTTTTATGCATGCATTGATTCTCCCCACCCAGTGTAGCATCCTAAAGATAAAAGCCAGACGCTAAGCTAGCTGCAGAGAGGCTGGGATAGGGCTGTACAAGTGGGAGCACCGGGACCTGATCGTACACACGGAAGAAAAATCAGAGCCGTGTGAAAAGGCAAAAAGCATGTGTTTGCAACATCTGACAAGTTCACGGCCCTTGATATATGTATATATGTATATGTGCATGGACTGTTTCCAGTACACCTTTCAGCCACAACAGATCCACAGTCGTCGAGTTCAAGTACATAACAAGCAAATGTCTAGTACAATTCTTGTGTATGTGTATGGGTGGTTTGTTGTTTTTTTTTCCTTTGAAGTTGCTTTGTCTTAAAAAGGTGAAAACTTTGCAAGTGAAGTGAGAAGTTCATAATTCTTTGGCTTTTTTTCTGCTTTTAAAAGTTACTCCTTTGGGGGAGCTGGTCTGGATGACTCACTTAACTTGGAAATCCTCATTTTCGGTGTGTCGAGTCACAATGTGTTTATGTGAGCTGTCACTGTGGGGAATCAATTGCTTTGTCATATAGCTGGTTATGAACTAGTGACGTGTTTGGGAGTCCTACTGATGTTCCTTAATGGGAGAAAAACTCTGCTGGTTTTAACACCTGTGCTTTTGCTATGCATGGTATCCAAGTAGTTGGAGAACAGACCCTGAAATCTGAGTTCAGGGCCTTTTAAGAAAGGGGCAGTTTAAAGCACAATGCCTCACATGGGACAAAGTTTGAAAATACCAAATTCCCACTTTTTAAAAATCTAGTTGTATAAAATATTAGTATTATGAGTAGCAAGGGAACAGAATTGGGTTCATTGGAAACACTATTCAACTTAAGGTTAAACTTGTCACCATGAGATAGCATTAGCTGCCCGGGATGCTGCTATTAAAAAAAAAGAAAAAAAAAAAAAAAAAAGAAAAAAAATTTAAAAAAAAAAAAAAGCAAAACAAAAAAAACTCATTTATATGTGTGTATTTTTTAAAGCTACGATCTGTTCAATGTTTTTACAAATCTGTTTATATGACATTGTTAAAATAAAGTTGGTCTTTTGACGAGAGGGAGGATGTCATGGTCAGTTGTAATTTTGCCTTTACAAGGCAACGGGGGTTGGGGGGGGTGGGGGGAGTGTGCCTCCTTGACATTTTGTTCAAGCTATAGATTCAATGGAGCTATGTCTTGTTGTTTTAAGTTGCTTTGATGCATTGTATTAGGTCTTCAAACAGAATAAAGGTTGTTTTGAAACTGAAGTTATGGTTTGAAGTTTCAGTGATCACCTAAGAAGCGTTTCTAAAATTGCTCTCTTGCTCTTCTGGTTAACAAGCGTCACTGCTGTTCCCAGGGCTTCCCACCTCCGTTTTCATCCTATTACCACATTATCGCAAGACACCACTTGACAGGAATGATAGGTTAGTGTTACTGGCGTAGTTTCACCATATTCTCAATGATGAAAAGAAGATACCTCTAGGTGATGTGATATCATTGCAAAGCATGTTCTTGCTATAATGGCCACTGTCCCTCAATTCTTTCCCCATCCATCCATCCCACTTTGTTACGCCTGCTGGTTTTGTCTCTATTCTGCAGTCTGCACATATTGAACACCCACAGGACAAGGACAGCCTGAGGCACTGTTCAACATGCCTAAGTGTGACACGGGATGTGGCGTGAGGCTTAGGGAGCAAAGCTACACTCCAGAGTGAGGTTTCTCATTGTAGCATCTAGTTAATACATACAGACCATTCTTAATCTGCAATACCTTTCCTATTTGTTTTTATTGCTGAGTGAATTTACAGCGATGCTACTTTGCATGTATATGGCACTCATTCACCATGTAGGCACAGCAAGGGTCCTGGACATGGAGGCGTGGTCTAGTAATGGAAATGAGAAGGGCACGTAAATACAGTCATGGCAACAATGACTAACAGAGTATGGCAGGAACTCTGATTCCCTTCCTGCTTTTCCCCTGCTCGGTTCCGTATCCCAGAGAACTACATTCCCAGGGTCTTTTGCCATCTGGCTTCTAGGTCCTGAGTCCTCCCGCGGCACTAACTCTTGCCAGATCAACCCTCCCGACTAAGGTTTAGAGGGGCCCCAGGATGCTCTGCCTCTCAGAAGAAGCCTCTGGCTTCTGAGTTACATAGAGCCTCAGTGCCTTCTGCCATTTTTAGTCTGGCCCCAGGGGTGGTGGCAGCTATCGGCTACTGCTAGTCCTCAGGATTCTCTCACCCCCACCTGTCTGGTTTCTGAGACCTTCCACCATGTGAGTAACCTATTCTCGTCATTCAATTCTTCCTATCACAGCTCTAATTTTTTTTTTCCTGGCTGACCTTTGATTGATAAACCATGTAAGTTCCATTCAATACTGTATATGCATCATCTCATATAATCCTTCCACAATTGTGAGTTTGAAGACAAGCTTTCCATTCTACAATCAGAAACTGAAGGAGACATGTTACATGATTTACTCCAATCATGTAACAATTAGAGCAGAGTGGAACACTAAGCCGTGTGACTCAAGCCAAAGCTCTTCACGCTGTCACAGCCTTCCAATGGGAAATGCTAGGAAGTTCAAAGAAAAGTTTACGGGTCACTCTTCCTGATGAGGCGCTGACGATGTGGTTTCCACTGGTGGACAGTGCACAAGGGACCAGTAACGAATGGCAGGAAATGGCAAAGGTTTGCTTTCGACCAGAGGTTCCTGACCAACAGCATTATCATCAGCACTACTTGGAAACCTGTCCCAAGTGCAAATTCGAGGTTCTCACCCTCAAACTACTAACGGAGAGTAGGCCCAGCAACCTTTTTCCACAAGTTCTCCAATTTAAAAAAGGTTTTTTTCAATGTTTATTTTTGAGAAACAGAGAAAGAGTGCGCGTGGGGGAGGGGCAGAGAGCGAAGGAGACACAGAATCCTAAGCAGGCTCCAGGCTTTGAGCTGTCAGCACTGGGCCCAACATACAGCTTGAACTCAGAAACCATGAGATGATGACCTGAGCCAAAGGCGGGTGCTTAACCGATAGAGCCACCCAGGTGCCCCAGTTCTCTGACTTTAATGCAAACTCAAGTGTGAGAATCACTAGTTAACATCACCTGATTGTTGAAATAGTACTACCAGTATTTTCATTAGAAGCCACTACTATTATTGAGTGACAGAAACATATTTTTACTTTATGATATTGTTTACATTCATAGCATAGGGTCTATACAGAAAATAGACTGATTTTCAGTTTAGGAGATCTAGTCTTGTCTTCGGTCTTTAATTAGCTGTGGGAACTTGGTCAACTCAGTTCACCTGTGTAGGCCTCTAACTCCTTATCTGTAAAATAAAGTTGTGAGTCTAAATATGCTCTAGAAGGAGTCCCAGAGACTGTGGTGTGATTTAGTAGACTGAGACTATTCAATCCCCTGGTTTTCCGTTAACCCACAACATAAATGGTGACTGCAGATCACTGAAGTTTATTGAGAACTGGCCCCTTGTGTTGCCAGTGACCATGGCCAAGAATGCATTAGCAAAATTTGGGTCCATTTACCTGAAGTCTTAAGGTTACACTTCAGGTGACTCCAAGTAGGAAGTTAAGTTCTCAATAATGTGAAGGTGAGCATACTGGGAAATGACACCGACTCTCCAAAGCATGAAGCACTGAGTCAGAGAACGTGGCCTACCAAATCCTCTAGGACATGCCAAGACTATAGTCATGTTGTAACTGACACCGTCTCAACACATTAAAAACTTTTCTTCTGAACTTCTCCCTTAAAGTCTGCCTAAAAATAAGAATTTTCTAAAGACTTACATATAAGACTGGAGGCCATGAAACATCTAGAAGAAAACAGGAAAAAGCTGCCTGACATGGGTCTTGGCAATACATTTTTGGATAGGACATCTAAAGCGCAAGCAACGAAGTAAAAAATAAACATGGGACTACGTCAAACTAAAAAGCTTCTTCATAGCAAAGGAAACTATCAACCAAGTGAAAAGACAATTTCCAGAATAGGAGAAAATGTTTTCAATCTATGTATATGAGAAGGAATGGATTAATGTCCAAAATATGTAAAGAACTCATAAAACATAATAGCAAAAAGAACCCAAATAATCCAATTTAAAGATAGGCAGAGGACCTGAATAGAAATTTTTCCTAAGAAGACAAATGAATGACTGAAGGCACATGAAAAGGTGGTCAATATCACCAATCATTAGGGAAGTAAGTCAAAATCACAATGAGATTACTATTCTAACAGGTGTGAAATGCTATTATCAGCAAGTGACATAACCAAGATCAGGACATAGGTCATTCCTGATTTTGCTCCCCGTCACAACTAACAACTATTCATGAACAAAACAGCACTGAAAGAATCCTAGAATGCTAAAGCACCCCAAGTACCACAGAGAACAAGATAGACTGCATTACCAGGGTAAGAGGAACAGCTACCTTCTGACCACAGTGCCCTTCCCCTAGGCCAGTGCCACAGCATGTCAAGAGATCTCCCCTGAGCCTACAGGTCTTCCAGTGGAAAAAGAGAGCCCAGGGGTGACATCCAGCCCTGCAGCACTGGGGGCAGTTCTTGAGAGCCGCTATTCTGGTTCTGTCCCATAGGGATCACAGGGGATTCTACAGGATGTAAACACTGGGAATCTAATCATAACAGAGAAAAGGGGACGGGATTCCATCAACCAGCACTTGGATGTTGGCAGACCAGATTCCTACCAGTAGAGCTCAAGTAGTCATTCCCAACCAGCAGTTTTGCTCATCTGCAAAACCAAGCCGGGAGTGTAGTCTGACCAAGGTACTTGACAGGGTGCAAGTCTGCCTGATTAGAGTTCTCAAACAAGAGGTCTCACCAGCTCTGAAGTCTGGTCTGCCTATGCCGAGGCAGAAAGGCTAAGTCATAGCCCCATCCACTGCAGAGCATGGCCCTCAGCCCCATCTGAAAGGAAGAGCTGATGAGAACACCTGGAGGCTGTATAATCCAGCATCATTCAAGCCAGGAGATAGGCAAATTAAGCTGATCACCCTCAGAGCAAAGTCAGGGTTGTGATTGGGATCGAGGGGCATAGGTCAACTTAAATCAAGACACAAAGAGTTTTAGTGGCCTTGGACTTCCTCCTCCCACTGCACTAGGAAGAAAAACTAATTCATATACCGTCTTTCTGGTGTATACAGTCTTCAGCCTGCCTGACCAGAGAACCTTACCAAAACACATCAGGGGCTGCATAACCCATCCAAGAGCCTTGCTTACAGTTGGACTTGCACAGAGAGCGTAACTCATGGCTTTCTATGTCTATAGAACAACACCAGGGCCCTGCCTGACCAGGATATTCAGTGTGCATGCTTGCCTAATTTGGATCCCCAAACAATGAGCCAAACAGACCCTGGGACCGATCCTATTGCTCTGCCAGGCCAGGGAAACCAATTCACAGCCCCACCAACTTCTGAGTAGAGTACCCAATCCAACTGTAGAATAAGCCTGACCAAAAAATCCAGGCAACTCTGGGGCCCATCCTGTAGCCTAACTTGGGCACGGAACCAAAACAGCAGTCCTGTACAACTGTTCTCAGTGTCATACCATCCCTCCCACTCCTCCTGATGACCTCAGAGCTTGAACAGTTGCCTCACCCCAAAATAGACCCTAATACCAGACCCCATCTGCCCAAGAACGTTACTGGCAGCCATGTCCCAGAACCCAAACTCAACTGGCTTGTCAAAATCTGTCTTTGCCAAAGGGAACCGCAAAGTCCGGAAGAGGAAAACACTCACTCAAATGTGCAGATACAAATGTAAGAAATCAAAGATCATCAAAAGTTAGGTAAATATGACCCCACCAAAGAAGACTAATAAAACTCAAATAACTCACCCTAAAGAATTGGAGATGTACGAACTGTCAAAGAATTCACAATAATCCTCTTAAAGAAATTTAATGAATTACAAGAACGCGTAGACTACTAAATGAAATTAGGAAAATAATGCATGAACAAAGTGAGAAGTTCAACAAATAAATAGAAACCATCAAAAAAAAATCCAACAGAAATCCTACAGTGGAAAAATATAATTACTCAACTGAAGAATTCAACAAAGAGCTTCAAAAGCAGACCCAACTATGAAGAAATAGTCAGCAATCTGAAATGTAAGACATTTGAAATTAACCGGTCAGAGGAACCAAGAGAAAAAGGAACCAAGAAGAGTGAAGAAAGCCTACAGAACCTTTAAAAACAAAGAAACATTACTCTCATGGGAATTCCAGAGGGACAAGGCAAATGACAAAAGGGATATTTAAAGGAATAATGGCTGAAAAATCTCCCAAAATAAGGAGAGAAATAAACATTCAGATCCAAGAGGCAAAAATACCACAAAAAGTTTGAAGCCAAATAGGGTTACATTAAGATACATTATAATTAGATTGTCAAAAGTCAAAGACAAAGAATTTTAAGAGCAGGAAAAGAATGACAAGGGAGCCCCCATTAAGTCTATCAGCAGTTCTCTAAACAGAAATTTTTCTAGACAGGAGATAATGTGATGACATATTCAAACTATTGAAAGGAAAAACCTGCCAACCAAGAAGACTGTACCTAACAAAGCTGTCCCTTAGAAATGGAGGAGGGATAAAGACTTTCCTAAACAAAAGCTGAAGGAATTCAACACCAATAGACTTGCCTTACAAGAAATGCTAGGGGCACCGGGGGGCTAAATCAGTTAAGCATCCAAGTTTGGTTCAGGTCATGATCTTGCAGTTTGTGAGTTCAAGCCCTGCATCAGGCTCTGAGCTATAAGCACAAATTCAGAGCCTACTACAGATTCTGGGTCTCCCTCTCTCTCTCTACCCCTGCTGGGCGCGCGTGCTCTCTCTCTCTCTCTCTCTCTCTCTCAAAAATAAACATTAAAAAAATAATAAACATTAAAAAAATGCTAATGGAGTTTTTTGAGTGGAAATAAAGGGATGTTATTTAACACATAAAAATCTAAGAAAGCAGTGTAAAACCTACTGGTAATGGTAAAAACATAGTTAAAGTTAGATTCCATAATATGGTAATGGTTGTGTGTAATTCACTTATAATTCTAATTTAAAAGTTAAAAAACAAATACAAAAAAGTAACCCTAAGTACAAAAGTCTGTTATTGCACAAAATTAAAAAAAATATGTAAACTGTAACATCAATAACTTAAAATGTGAGGGGAAGAAGAACTAACAGTATAAAGCTTAGGAATTCTATTGAAGTTGTTATTAGTTTAAAATAAAGCAGTGTTAATTTTAAGATATTTTATGTAAACCTCAAGGTAACTTGGGAAAAACCTGTAGTAATTTCACAAGAAACTCCCTGGGAAGATGGCAGAGTAGGAAGATCCTATGCTCATATCATCCGATGGATACAAATACATAATGCCCACATCAGTGTAAATAACCTAGAAAAAAAAAGTGGACACTGGCAGAACAGACTCTCCACAGCTCCCATGTAGAGATGAGGCCAAATTGAAGTGGGTAGGAAGGGCAGAGACACCATCGGGAGCTAAAAAGAGCCATGAGACTGTCCACAGAAGGAAAGGGCATTGTGGATGCAGGGAAGAGAAACAAAAAAAAACACTTGCACCAGGGGGCCTAGGCACGAGGAGCCTGCACAGGGAAAACAAATCCCTGTAACATTTGGCTTTGAAAACTAGAGGGGCCAACATGCGGGATTTCTTACCATCCGCAGACTTAACACAAGGAACTTTAAAATTCTGCAGTCTCGGCTCTAGGACAGCTGAGGGGTGAGAGGAAACGGAGTCCCTGCCCTTCAAGACATAGCACAACAGTCTTGATGAAGTACAACATAGAAACAATAGTTTGACAACTGGGATGTAGGAAAGGAAGGTGTGTTAACTAATCTGAGAACGTGTGCTGGAGGGGGCAGGGATCGTTGGGAGCCTTCTCCAAAAACAAAAGAGCTTCTTCTACCCCACCTCCCAGCCTAGATACATGGACATCTACAGGAACCAGTGCAACATCAACACTCTCAACCTAGCTTGTTAACAGTGCCCTGCACTGCCATTCTCCTGCAGCCATGACCCCTGCAGCCAGGGTTTTGGTCCAGGTCCCCTCCCATAGCAGACCTGGGCAAACCTTGCTAACACTGCCACCGTGCTCCCAAGTTCTCCTGCAAACCTTCCCCCTTCCAGTGCACCCGTGGCTGGAGCCCATCCAAAGCAGTGTCACAAGCCTGGCGGTGCAAACAGCCCCAACACGGGTCAAAACCCGTGACAAAGTGACTCCTACTTTGTAGTGACAAAGTGACTCCTACTCTGGGGAGAAGGGAATAAAACCACACACACCAGTCCAAATGCAGCCCCAGCAGTGGAATGGTGGCATGCATCTGATGTGACTGCAGGGCCTGCCTACCAAAAAAAACATCTCAAGAGAAAACGTGCTACTCCATCTCTGGCAAATGGCCGATTTGACACAACTCAAGGCCAACATAGCCCCAGACTAGCCCACCAACAACAAAGGAAACAAACCCTGCCCATAACAAAGTGGGCTGTTGCAAATGACTGGAATAAAGGAAAAAGCGGCTCAGCCACATTAGAGTGCATGCAACACAAACAGGAGACACCCCTAAAGCACCAGATTCTGGCGATTAGGGACATTGCATTTCAGGGCTTTACAGAAACTCTTCTTTATAAGGCCACTACTTTCAAAAGTAGGAGATGTAGCTGACTTTTCTAACACATAGAAACAGATAAAGAGAGTTAGACAAAATGAGGAGACAGAGGAATATGCCCCAAATGAAATAGGAAAAAAATCACAGCAAGAGAGCTAAATGAGACAGAGATTAGTAATATGCCTGATAGACAATTTATACTGATTGTCATAAAGATATTCACTGGACCTAAGAACAGAGTGGAGGACCTCAGTGAGATCCTCAGCAAAGAGATAGAAAACACAAAGAACCAGTAAGAGATGAAAAATGCAATAACTGAAATTAAAAATACACTAGATGAAATATAGAGTAAACTAGAGAAAGCCAAAGAATGGATCAGTGACTAGGAGGACACAGTAATGGAAGGCAATCAACTTCCACAGGATAGAGAAAAAAATAGTGAAAAATGAAAATAGACTAGAGGAACTCAGTGATACCACCAAGCATAATAACATTCTTATTATAGGTATCCCAGGAGGAGGAAAGAAAGAGGAGCAGAAAATTTATCTGAAGATGGGGCACGTGGGTGGCTCAGTCACTTAAGCATCTGGCTTCGGCTCAGGTCATGATCTCATGGTTTGTGGGTTCAAGCCTCGCATCGGGCTCTGTGCTGACAGTTCAGAGCCTGGAGCTTGCTTAGATTCTACGTCTCCCTCTCTCTCTAACCTACCCTGCTTGCGCTCTGTCTCATTCTGTCTCTCAAAAATAAATGTAAAAAAAAAATTTTTTTAATTTATTTGAAGAAATAATAGCTAAAAACTTCCCAAATTTGGAGAAGGAAGCAGAAATATGGATTGAGGATGCACAGAGAGCCCCTAATAAAATCAACCCAGGGAGGTCTACACCAAAACACACAGTAATTAAAATGGCAAAAAGTAGTGATAAAGAGAATTTTTAAAGCAATAAGGGAAAAGAAAATAGTTACATAGAAGGGAAACCCCAGAAGGTGGTAAGCTGATTTTTTAGCAGAAACTTTGTAAGCCAGAAGGAAGTGACATAATATATTCAAACTGATGAAACAAACAAAAAAAACAAACAAAACCCTGCAACCATGAATACACTTTACAGCAAGGCTATCATTAAGAATAGAAGGAAAGAAAAAGTTTCCCAGACAAACAAAAGTTAAAGGAATTCATGACCCCTAAACAAGCCCAACAAGAAATGTTACTGGGGAAGTTTTGAGTGGAAAGAAAAGATCATTAGTAGGATTAAGACAAGTAGGAAGCACAAAAACAGTAAAATTACCTGTATCTACAAAAACAAGATCAAGGGTTTCACAAAATAAAAACATATAAACTATGACACCATATACTTAATATATGGAGCAGACAGAGGAGTAAAAATTTGGTGGTTTTAGAATGGGTTTAAGCTTAAGCAACCATCAATTTAATATAGACTGCTTTAAGCAGATGTTATACATAAATCTAACTGTCACCAATCAAAAAGAGTGATATGCAAAAACAGAAACGAATCCAACTATATCACTAAAGAAAGAGAGCAAAACATGAGAAAGGAACAGAGAAGAACTACAAAAATAACAATACTAGAAACAAAAAACCAGTAATTACATACTTATAAATAATTAATTTGAATATAAATGGATTAAATGCTCCAAAAGACATGGAGTAACAGGATGGATTAAAAAAAAAAAAAAAAAAGATGACTCATCTATACGCTCCTTTCAAGAGATTCATTTCAGACCTAAAAACGCGTACAGATTGAAAGTAAAGGGATGGAAAAGCATTTATCATGCAAATGGAAGAGAAAAAAAAGTAACAGTACTTATAACAAACACAACTGGTTTAAAATAGACTGTAACAAGAGACAAAGAAGGACACTATATAATCATAAAGGGAACAATCCAACAAGAAGATATAACAATTGTAAACATTTATCCACCCAACATGGAAGTACCCAAATACATAAAGCAGCTAATAATAAACATAAAGAAAGTAATTGATAGTGATACAGTAATAGTAGGAAATGTTAACAGTCTACATCCATCAAACAGTAAATCCATTTAGATCATCTAAACAGGAAATTAACAAGGAAACAGTGCCTTTGAATGACCAGATGGATCTAACCGATATTCAGAACATTCCATCCTGAAATGGTACAATGCATATTCTTTTCAAGTACACAAGGAACATTCCCCAGAAGAGATTACAAATTAGGCCACAAGACAAGTCTCGACAAAAGCAAAAAAGAATGAAGTCAGACCATGCATCTTTTCTGACCACAATGCTATGAAGCTAGAAATCAACCACAAGAAAAAAACCTGGAAAGAACACCAATATGTAGATGTTAAGTAACATGCTACCAAACCATAAATGGGTCAATCACAAAATCATGGAAGACATCAAAAAACACATGGAGACAAACGAAACTGCAAACCCAATGGTCCACTATTTCTGGGATGCAGTGAAAAAGCTGGTCTAAGAGAACAGTTTAGAGAAGAAATACAGGCCTACTCAAGAAGAATAATCTCAAACAACTTATCCTTATACCTAGAGGATCTAGAAAAGAAAAACAAAACAAAATCCAACACCAGAAGAAAGGAAATAAAATTAGAGCAGAAAAAAAAAAAAAAAAACAGGAACTAAAAAAAAATAGAAATGGTAAATAGTAGGTTCTCTGAAAAGATCAACAAAATTGATAAATCTTTACCCATTGTCATTAAAAAAATAAAGAGTATTCAAAATCAGAAATCAAAGAAGAGAACAACCGACACCACAGAAATGTAAAGGTTATAAGAAAATATTATGAAAAATTATAGGCCAACTGACAACCTAGAAGAAATGGATAAATTCCTAGAAACATGCAACCTACCAAAACTGAAGCAGGAGTAAAGAGAAAATTTGAACAGAATGATTACCAGCAATAAAATTGGATCAATAATCAAAAAAACTCCCAACACACAAAGTCCAGGACCAGAAGTCTTCACAGGTGTATTCTACCAAATATCTAAAGACGATTAAGTATTGGGGCACCTGGGTGGCTCAGTCAGTTTTGAGTGTCCAACTCTTGATGTCGGCTCAGGTCATGAGCCCAGGGTTGTGGGATCAAGCCCACATCAGGCTCTGCACTGAGTGTGAAATCTAATTGGGATCCTCTTCCTCTCCCTCAGTCCCCTCACCCTTCTAAAAAAGTTAGTAATAATAAATGAAGACAGGTAAATACCTATTCTTCTCGAGCTATTCTAAAAATTGAAGTGGAAGGAGAGCTTCCGAATTCATTCTATGAGACCACTATTTCATTGAAGCCAAAATGAGATAAAGACACCACAAAAAAAGAGAGAACTAGAAGCCAATAATTCTCATGAACATAGACGCAAAAATCTTCAATAAAATATTAGCAAACCAAATCCAACAATACATTAAAGAAACTATTCACCACGATCAAGTAGGATTCATTCCCAGAATGCAAGGGAGGCTAAATATGCTCAAATCAATCAATGTGACAAATCACATCAATAAGGAAAAAACAAAAACCCTATGATTGTTTCAATAGACGCAGAAAAAGCATTTGACAAAGTGCCACATTCACTCATGATACAAACCCTCAACGAAACAGGTTTAGAGGTTACATACCTCAATATAATAAAGGCCATCTATGAAAAACTCACAGCCATCATTATCCTCAATGGTGAAAAACTGAAAGCTTTTCCCTTAAGGTCAGGAAGAAGACAAGGATGTCCACTCTCACTACTCGTATTCAATATAGTGTTGAAAATCCTACCCACAGCAAGCTGACAAGAAATAAAAGGCTTCCAAATTGTTAAGGAAGAAATAAAACGTTCACTCTTTGCAGATAACATGCTACTGTATATAGAAAACTCTAAAGACTTCAACAAAAACTATTAGAAGTGATAAACTCAGTAAGATTGCAGGATAGAAAATCAGTAACAGAAATCCATTAACTTTCTATACACTAATAATAAAGTAGCAGAAAAATAAATTAAGAAAACAATCCCATATACAATTGGACAAGAAACAACACTCATACAGAAACTTAACCAAGGAGGTAAAAGACATATACTATGAAAACTGAAAAACACTGATAAAAAGAACTGAAGATGCCACAAATAGAAAGATGTTACATGCTCGCAAACTGGAAGAAAAAATATTGTTAAAATGTCCAAACAACCCAAAGCAATCTATAGATTGAATGCAAACCCTATCAAAACACCAACAACATTTTTCACAGAACTAGAACAAACAAACCTAAAATTCGTCTAGAACCATAAAATACCCCAAATAACCAAAACAATCTTGAAAAAGAACAAAACAGGAGGTATCACAATCTCAGATTTCTAGAGGTACTACAAAGATATAATAATACAAACAGTATGGTACTGGCACAAAAGTAGACACAGTGATCAATGGAACAGAATAGAGGCACAGAAATAAACCCAAAATTATAAGATCAATTAATCTTTGACAAAGGAGACAAGAATATACAATGGGAGCAAGAACAAGGCAGTCTCTTCAACAGTGGGGTTGGGAAAACTGGACAGCTATATGCAAAAGAATGAAATTGGACCACTTTCTTATACCACACAAAAATATAAACTCAAAATGAATTAGGGACCTCAAATTGAGACCTGAAATCATAAAAATTCTCTAAGAGAGCACAGGCAGTAATTTCTCTGACACAGCCACAGCAACGTTTATCTAGGTATGTCTCCTGAGGCAAAGGAAACAAAAGTGAAAATAAACTATTGGGACCACATCAAATTAAAACCCCCTGCAGGGGCACCTGGGTGGCTCAGGTCATGATCTCGCGGTCCGTGAGTTCGAGCCCCGCATCGGGCTCTGTGCTGACGGCTCAGAGCCTGGAGCCTGTCTCAGATTCTGTGTCTCCCTCTCTCTGACCCTCCCCCGATCATGCTCTGTCTCTCTCTGTCTCAAAAATAAATAAATGGTAAAATAAATTTTTTTTAAATAAAAAAATAAAATAAAACCCCCTGCAAAGGAAACAATCAACAAAACTCAAAGACAACTTGCTGACTGGGAAAAGCTATTTGCAAATGACACATCCAAGCATTAGCATCCAAAATATTTAAGAACTGGTACAACTCAACACCAATAAACCAAATAATCCAATTAAAAATGAACAGAAGACCATGCCTCCAAAGAAGACATACAGATGGCCAACAGATGCATGAAAAGATGTTCAATATCACTAATCAACAGGGAAATGCAAATCAAAACCACAATAAGCTATCAGCTCACACATGTCAGAATGACTGAACTAAAAACAAAAAAACAACAAGTATCGGTGAGGATGTGGAGAAAAAGGAACCTCTTACACTTTCATGGGAATGCAAACTGGTGCAGCCACTGTGGAATATGGTCTGGAGGTTCCTCAAAAAAATTAAAAATAAAATTACCACATGATTCAACAATTCCACTAATTGATATGTACCCAAAGAATACAAAAACACTAATTCAAAACCATATATGCACCCCTGTTCATTACAGTATTATTCACAATAGCCAAATTATGCAAGTAGCCCAAGTGCCCACAGATAGATGCACACACACACACACACACACACACACACACACACACAGATATACAGTGAAACATTAATCATAAAAAAGAAAGAAATCTTGCCATTTGCAACAACATGGAGAGATCTAGATAGTAGAAAGCTAAGTGAAATGAGTCTGAGCAAGATAAAAACTGTATGGTTTCACTCATCTGTGGAATTTAAGAAACAAAACAAATGAAGAAAAAAGAGACGAACCAAAAACAGACTCTTAACTATAGAGATGAAACTGATGTTTACCAAAGGGGAGGTAGGTTGGGGGGAGGGGTGATATAATAAAGGGGATGAAGAGTACACACATCATGATAAGCACTGTATAGAAATATTCAATCACTATAACAAAAACCCCAGTAGTAAGTCCTTACTTATCAATAATTACTTTAAACATAAAAGGATTAAATTTGCCAATAAAAAGACATGAAACAGGTGAATCAATTTTTAAAAAATAGATCCAATAAGATGTTGCCTACAAGACACACATTTTAACTTTAACATAACCTTTAATTTTAACATAAACTGTGAGTGAAGAGACAAAAATATATATTTCAAGCAAATGCTAACCAACAAAAAGCTTGGAATATATATATATTTATATATATATAAATATATATATATTTATATATATATACATATATATTTATATATATATAAATATAAACATATATATATTTATATATATATAAATATATATATATACATACATACATATCCATCCCTTCACTCTCCTCTCAGTTTATGTTCTTATTTGAAGAAATAGCTGAAAACATCCCCAATGTTGGGAAGGAAATAGACAACTAGACTGAGGAACCACAGAGAGCACCAAACAAAATGAAACCAAGTCAAAAATTAAACAATCTTAAAAGCAGTAAGAGAAAACCAATTAGTTACATACAAGCAAATTCATATAAAGCTATTAGCTGATTTTTCAGCAGAAACTTTGCAACTCAGAGGGAGTGTCATAATATTTTCAAAGTGCTAAAAGGAAAAAAACTGCAACCATGAACATCATACAAAATTGAAGGGGAGATAGAGATTTCTGGACACACAAAAGTTAAAGGAGTTCATCACCCTGAAAGAGCCTTACAAGAAATGGTAAAGGGAGAATTCCAGTCCAAGATGGTAAGGTAGGAAGATCCTGAACTCATCTCCTCCAAAAGCCGTGGTTTAAAAGAAGGAGAATATAAAAGATCCAGCCCTAAAACCCTGCCAAACGGTGGAGGAGCTGCTGAAACTCTCTTTGGGTCAGTGGAACTGGGAAATGCCACAGTTTACACTCCCCTTCCACTTTAATATCACAGACAGGGGGAGGGTTCAGGAGCCCTACCCAGCCTACTGTCTCAAGGAGCCCCCAGCTCCTAGCGCTCACCAGACCCAGCTGTTCCACCAAAGTGGCCCCAGGGTGGTGTACATCAGGACACCCACGGTCAGTGCTCACCACAGCTCCAGCCATCTTGCCAAAGACACAGACTCAAGGCATACTCGAACACTCTAGACCTCTACAACTTTAACTCCAGACAATGTGCCAGGGCACTCCCAGTACACAGCACCCAAGGACCCCACAGCCCATGCCTGCTTGCCCCACTAGGGCAACCCCCTCATGAAGCACCTAGAAACCTCTGGCCTGTGCCTGCTTTGGCTACAGCTCCTCTGCCAGGCTGCCTCCAAGTAGAGTGCCTCAGAATGCCCTATCTATGCCCCTGTAAGCTTCACCTGCCAGGGCACCCTCTGCAGTGGGAGCCCTAGCATCCCCCAGCTTGCATCCAGGGCACCTTCTGTGCAGACACTGACAACTTAGAAGAAAAAGAAAGGTCAAATTTCTTAGAAACATACAAACTACCTAGACTGAATCAGGAAAAAATACAATGTTTGAATAAACCAAATTATTAATAGGGGTGCCTGGTTGGTTCAGTCAGGTAAGTGTCGACTTTGGCTCAGGTTATGATCTTGCGGTTGGTGAGTTCAAGCTCCACCCATGTCGGCTCTGTGAGGACAGCTCAGAGCTTGCAGCCTTGTTCGGATTCCCTCTCTCTCTGCCCCTCCCCTGTGTGTACGCATGCTCTTTCTCTCTCAAAAATAAACAAACAAACAAAAAAAGAAAAAACAAAATTACTGGTAAAGAGACTGAATCAGTATCTCCCAATATAGAAAAGCCCAGGTCCAGATAAATTCCCTAGTGAATATTACAAATATTTAAAGAATTAACATTAATCCTCCAACTCTCCCAAAAAAATGAAGAGGAAGGAACACTCCCAAACTCATTTTATAAAGCCAGCAAGAGCCAGGGCACCTGGGTGGCTCAGTTGGTTGCTTAAGCACCTGACTTTGGCTCAAGTCATGATTTCATGGTTCATCAGTTTGAGCCCCATGTAGGGCTCTGTGCTGTCACCTCAGAGCCTGGAGCCTGCTTCAGATTCTGTGTCTCCCTCTCTCTCTGCCCCTCCCCCACTCACACTCTGTCTCTCTCTCTCTTTCCCTCTCAAAAATAAACATTAAAAAAATTAAAAAAAAAATAAAGCTAGCATTAGCCTTCTACCAAAGCTAGAAAGCCCACTACCAAGAAAGACAACTACAAATCAACATTTCAGATGAATACAGACACAAAAATTCTCAATATAATACTAGTATACCAAATTCAGCAGTAATTCAAAGGATCATTCACCATGATAATGTGGGATTTATACCTAGGATGCAAGGAATGTTCAACATATGTATCAATCGATGTGAAATACACATTAATAGAACAAAAAAACTTATCATCTCAACAGACACAGAAAAAGCATTCGACCAAATTCAACATCCATTCACGATCAGCAACTCTTAACAAAGTATCTCTCAACATAAATAAAGGTCATAAATGATAAACCCACAGCTAGCATCATACTCAATGATGAAATGTACAAAGTTCTTCCTCTAAGATCAAGAACAAAACAAGGATGCCCAGTCTCACCACTTTCATTCAACATAATACTGGAAGTCCTTGCCAGAGAACTTAGGCAAGAAATAAAAAGCATCAGAATTGGAAAAGAAGTCAGATTGCCTACATTTGCAGATGACTTGATTTTACATGAAGAAAATCCTAAAGACTCCACCAAAAAATTGCTCTATCTCCTCAATGATTTCAGTAAAATTGCAGGATATAAAATTAACATACACAATTCAGCAGCTTTTCTATATACTAACAACAGATTGTCCTTACAAGAAATAAGGAAACCAATTCTATTTACAAAAGTACCAAAAACAATAAAATACTTAGGAATAAACTTAACCAAGGAGGTGAATGAACTCTGTCTGAAAACTACAAGTCATTGATGAAAGAAAGCAAAGAAGATAAAAATAAACGCAAAGGTATCAGTGTTCATGGATTGAAAGAATTAATACTATCAAAAGCTATGTATAGATTCAGTGCAATTCCTATCAACATTCCAAAGGTATTTTTATAGGAATGGAAAAAAACAATCCTAAAATTTATATGGAACCACAAAAGACCCTGAATAGCCAAAGTACTCCTGAAAAAGAACAAAGCGGGAGATGTTACACTTCCTCTTTCAAGTTATGCTATAAAGATACAGTAATCAAAATATGATGGTATTGGCACAAAGGCAAATAGATCAATAGAACAGATGAAAGCCCACAAAGAACCCTAAGGGAGCCAAGGACTCTCAATGGAGAAGAGACAGTATCTTCAATAAATGGTGGTGGGAAAATTCGATATTCACGCGTAAAAGAATGAAACCAGACCCCTATCTTACATCACTCAAAAATTAACTCAAAATGGATTCAATATTTAAATTTTAAGACTGAAAACCATCAGAAACCGAGAAGAAAACAGGAAAAAAGCTCCAAGACATGGTCTTGGCAATGGTTTTTGGATATGACCCCTGAAGCATAAGCAACAAAACCAAAGGTAAACAAGGGGACTATATCAAACTAAAAAGCTTCTGCAGACCAAAAGAAAGTCAACAAAAGAAAAAATAGAGTATGAAATGGGAAATAAGATTTATAAACTATATACCTGATAAGCAGTTAGTATCCAAATATATATATAAAAAAAACACACAACTCAATAGCAAAACAACATTAATCTAACTGAAAATGTACAAAAGACCTAATAGACATTTTTTCCAAAATGAGATCTATGAATGGCCAATAGGTACATGAAAAGATGTTCAACATTTCTAGTCATTAGGGAAATACAAATCAAAACCACAAAATCACCTCACACTTGTTGAAAGGTTATTAGAGAAGGGGTGGGGGATGACTGGATGAGGTAGTCAAAAGTTTCAAACTTTCAGTTATAAAATAAACAAGTACTAGGGATGTAATGTACAATGTGATGGCTGGAGTTAACAAGGTATGGTATATTTCAAAGTTGTTAGAAGAATAAAAGGTATGGTATATTTCAAAGTTGTTAGAAGAATAAATCCTAAGAACAAATCCTAAGATTAAATCACAAGGAAAAATATATTATCTATATATAATATATTTGAGAGAGAGCACGGGGGAGGGGGAGAGGAAGGGGAAGTGGGAGAGAAACCTACCCAGGCTCCATGCTCAGTGGGGAGCCTCAAGCAAGGCCCCAACCCACCACCCTGGGATCATGACCTGGGCTGAAATCAGGAGTCAGACGCTCAAAGGACGGAGCCACCCAGACGCCCCTTTCTTGTATTTTTATCAGATGATGCATGTTAACTAAATTGACTGTGGCAATTGTTTCATAATATATGTAAGTCAAAACATGCTGTAGACCTTAAATTTATACAGTGCCATGTGTCAATTATATCTCAATAAAACTAAAACAGTAAAAGAATCCTGGTGTGTTCTTTTACGTGTAAATAGATACAATTGATAACCATCTAAACTTCAGATAGAAGAACAAGAGAACTTTGTTCTCTCCAGCTTGAAACTGCTGTCATAAATCAGCTCCCCAGAAAACTACTAAGGCTTTGCAGGGAAGGGGGATAAATAAGTAATCACCAACATGCTTACGTGCATTTGCTCTCCAGAAGGAAATTTAGAAATTCTCTCTGCTTTGTGTAGCACTCAATCACAACTGTCCGAAGCATGACCTCAGACTTAGCTTGTTGTTAAATAAAAAAATTCTAAAGCTACACCTAGCTTGACACATGTAGAGGTCTGGCCTATAATACGAGAACAGGACAATCAACCTCCAACTACCAACCGTCATCACCTTAAGAGCAAAGTTACAGGACAGCTCCATTCATCACCAAGACTGCTCACGAGAATTATGGTTTTGACTGGAAAATATACCATACGTTCTATGACTAACCTACTGGAATCAATTTATTTACGAGTTTATTTCAGGTTTCAGTGATTTATAGTCCAAGCCTTTCCAGACCAAAAAGTATAGATAACTTCATCACACTGGAGAAAATGTGTTGGTCACTTTACTTCTGATTTTCTGTCATCTTATGAGAGGCCCAGTAACACGTGGTTTAGGGCTTTAAATAGGTTTTGCTGGCATGGTGATGATCTGTTTCCCTGCACTGCCGAGGATGAGAGCTCTAACGAGGGCTTCCTGATTTATTTGACAAACTTTATTGAGTGCCTATTTTATTCAGGACACTGGGCTTTCTGGAAGCCCAATGACCAAGAAGACAGGTGGCTGCCATCAAAGATCTCAGTCTGCTGCTAGTGAAAGCACACTCTATCATCGTGGTAAGAAATGTAGTGGAGAGGAATGAACAGTAAGTTACAGGAGGCCAGAGAGAGGAGTTGGGCAAAGGTTCAGAAAGGAGATACCTGAAACCTTACCTAGTTTAGAAAAACTCCCTGTCTTCATTCTGGCTGTCATCACAAAACACCATAACTGGGGTAGCTTATAAATAAGAGAATAAAAATGTATTTCTTACCATTGCAGAGTCTGGGAAATCCAAGATCAAGAGGCTGGCAAGGTAGGCTTCCGACGAAGCCTCCTCTCCTGGCTTGCAGGCAGCCTCTGTCTGTTACATGCTCTAACGCCCTCTGTGGCACCTGCACGCATGCGTGTGTGCGTGCGTGTGTGCGTGGGTATAGGGAGCAAAAGCTGAGGTGTCTCTCTACATAAAGGACACCTACCTGAGTATCTCCCTACTTCTTCTGACCCTAATTACCTCCCAAAAGTCCATCTCTGTGGGGACATAGGTTCAAGAATTCCTTATACTTACATAAACGGGTTAGAAAAAAGCTTGGGGCAGAAAGCCGCCACCATGGGGCGAAAGCGCCTGAGGTTAGCGAGTGAGATACTATAATGGGATGAGGAGTAACTTGTTACATCACCTGCAGGAAATTACCCTCCACCTGGCGCCAATCTACCTTGATCACAAACTCCAACCCCCCCCACCCCCACCCTTTGCTTCTTACACACACAAGTTAATGATTACTGTCTGATTGTTTTTCTCCACGTTCACGTGTGTAAGATCTTGTTTTCCTCAAGTTCACCATGTGGGTAACATCTTGTGAGCTCAATAAATATGGAGATGAAAGCCCGGTTTGGGGCTCTTGTCTCCTCCTGGACATTAGGCTCTCTTGTAGCAGGATTCTTACACAGAGAGTCGTGACACCGAGGCTTTTCTTTCCAGGAAGCAACTTTATTCCTGCCAGCTCGGCTCAGCTGGGTTTGTACCCAAAGAAGTGAGCCCTGAAGGCCATGTGGCATGGGTTTTTTTTATACATTTTCTATTTCTTTGTCTCCCCTATATGGTAACACACAAACATGCAGTCTGATGAAGTGGTCTCATGTTACAAGGTTGTGAGGGATGCTGTCACCTACGCATATAGCCAGGTTGCCTTGAGGGTTTGGGGTTTTTTTCCCCTCTCCTTAGGGTGGGGACCCTACCGCACTCCCCTATTCAATTCTGTGTCCGCTCTCTTGCTGGACAGGAGAGAACTCGAGACTCAGTCTGCAACACATCTCCAAATATCACAATGGGGGCTAGGGTTTTCAGCCCTTAACACTCCTCTCCAGCCTTCAGGAGAGCTACTATTTTTGTGGCAAGGCCACAGTGCCTCTTAGTACAATCACTTTTAAGGTGAAGTGGTTTTGCTTTTTCCTTAAGTGCTGTCACAGGCATTATCTTCGTTCCCAGTTCTCCTCCAGAATTGAATGTCCCCATCTGTGGTTCCATCAGCTGACCTCATACTTTCCTCTCTCCAGACAGGCTGCTGTCCTCCATTCATGGGCATATGTCACGGCCTCACTGGCTTCTGCCTGGCGTCGGACGTGAAGTGCATGCAGTTACACCTTTTCCTTTTATTCTGGATTAGAAACTCTCAGTTCCGCCTGTAGGTAGCAATTTAATAGGAAAACTGACCTACTGAAATAGAATCTCGAGGGTGTAGAGTAAATAAGATAATGTCTAGAATGCACCTGGAACATGGCTGGCATCTAATAATGGAAGCTAATAATTATAATTGTTGGTAAGACTTCCCCATCCAATAAAATTAGATTCTCAGTAAACTGTATCTACAACTTACAATTTACTATCATTCTTAGCATTGGGCTGGACATACGGTAGACCATTGAAAATGAGTTTACTTAGCTTCTAAAGTATTTATTTACAACGTTAATGACTTCCAAAAAATATTTTATTGTTTTACTTTCATTAGATCTTAGGTACCCACATTGGATTACTCATAATCCAACACACTAACTTCACTGATCCATTGGCCGTTCTATTATGTAATTATCCTTTAAAAATATTCTATAACATTTAACATATAACAAGTATGACAAGATAAAAAAAAAAGGCCAACATAAAATAGACACAAGACAAGTAGTGAAGGAGGAGGAGAAGGGAGAAGTTATTAAGAATGAAAACAAATCATGTCTAAGGAAAGTTCCAATAATTAAAGGAAAACAGAGCTTCCTATCAGCCAAGCAAAAAAAGAACCACGCTATGGTTTCATAGACTTAATGCTCCAATAAGAGGAACTTGTAGTTCATTGTGAGTTAAGCATCTGCCTTGTCCAGATAATACTTGAGAGGAATCTGCCTACGGGACCTTTGTAAAAACCACAGTAGCTCTTACACAATGTTCTTGATTTAAAAACGTCTGAGAACTATTCCATACAGTGCTTTCTTATTCAAACTGTGGCAGAAGCCTGGTGCTCATCTAGAAAGGAGGTCCTCTGGCTTGGCTCTAAAACCCTGTTCATGGTACCTGTCCATTTCCTAGCACCCTTGGGCAGCACTCACTTTAACATGCCTGAAAGAGCTGATCTGCAAAGCTCTTCAAGAGGAAAGGCCAACAAAATTGCAGACCACAGCTCATTCCCTAGACTGTTCCAGGCCAGAATCTCAGTGGTAAATCTCTTTTGCCAATTAACATTACTTTTGGCACATGGGGAATAAACGTTAGTGCAAAATGAAAGTTAATGCAACTTTTCAAGAGGTCCTTGTGACATCTGTGGCGGAGGCAGGTCTCAAAGCTATGGGGAACCAGACACTGCCTCCTCTTATCTAGTCGTCAGCTTGGTCTGGTTTGGAGCCCGCCTCCACAGGCAGCTACTTTCTGTTCATCATTCTCCTATGGGATTTTCTAGTTTCAGTTCATCTTTAACGTCACCTTTATTTTTTTTTTTTTACTTCATCTCTCAAAGATAGATGCCAATGATACATTTTAGCTCAATAACACCCCACCCCTGAATCTTTGGAAGTCCAAGTATTCTGGTCTTTTCCTTGGAGAGGTGGTGGGGGGCGGGGTTTGGGGAGAGAGCCTTCATCAATACATAGAACTTTTGAAGAATTTCGGTAAAAATTTTTGAGGACACGATAGGGTAGAAAGAGGTTCTGACCAGCCTATGATTAAAGGCCTTAGAAGGAAAGGTGTCTCAGGGAATGAAGTGGCTATCGAACCTCAACAGAATTCCACAACCTCCCCAGTTCAGAGAAACTGAGGCTAGAAGGGTAGGTCAGCAGGATATGATGGAAAATATTCAACCATCAGCTCTCCCAAATGTCACTGAATGTGGAATAGGGAAGATACACAAAGCAGCACACTAATACAGAGCATTGTCACCATACGGATACTCCACGTGAAAAATGCCCTCAAGGTTACGTACAATAACATATAGTAAAACATTGGGGAAGTGATGAGTGTTGGATATTTATTTGGTTATAAGTTTATATGATTTAATTGTTACCCAAGATATAATTTATCTGATTTTAAGTTTGTATCCTTCAATTTTTAATAACAGCCGTGTAGAACAACCAGCTTGCGAAATAAGTGAAAATACAAGTTGAGTTTTGAGTCAGCTCCAGCATAACCGCTGGCAGTCGGAAAGAGCCTTTCTACCAGATATGTAGTGGCATCTCATTGTTGCCTTCATTTGCATTTTCCAGATGACATATGACGTGGGACATCTTTTCACATGCTCACTTGCCATCTGTATATCTCCTCTGGTGAGACGTCTGTAAGGTTTTTGGCTTCATTCTTAGTTGGGTTGCTTTCTTATTGGTGAGTTTTAAGGGTTCTTTGTATATTTCAGATAATAATCCTTTATCAAACATGTCTTCTGCAAATATTTTCTCCCAGTCTGTGGCTTCCCTTTGTATTTTCTTGATAATGTCTTCTGCAGAGCAGAAGTTTTTTATTTTAATGAAGCCGAATTTATCAATTCTTTGAGGGATACTGCCTTTGGTGTTTTATCTCTTGTCTTCTTTAATCTATTTATTTTCCTTCAGGGAGCATGGAATACCTGTGGGATTTTGAAATGTGAAAAGCAAGTATCTAAGGGAGAACAAAAGTAGTACATTTTGATTGGGGGTGTCATACAGGCTTTTAAGAAATACCATGGATAAAGGAGGGGAAAATTTTGAAAGGCACCCAGTTTGAAGCAGGAAGAAATGCGTGGAGGTGAGAAAATGTATGTGTTTGTTCATGTTAATGCTCAGAGAGTTCAATCACTTACCTGAGTAACCATCATCTGGAAACCCTTGGAGAGTTTTCAAGAATTCAAAAGCACATTCAGATGGCAGCTTCCAGGTTTCTTCTTGACTTGGCATCTTTTTCCTACTCTCAATCTCCCCATATATCCTTCATCTTTTGTTAACAGTGAACACCGGATACAATACAAGAAAGTCTAACTAAAAGAGACAACTTCATGACCCAGAATTTTCCAGAGCATGCCTTGAGGTCCAAACTCCTTTAGAAACTGTTAATATCTAAGACAGTTTACTTTGGACTATAGCAACCCTGAAACATTCACTGAATGTAAAGGTCATTGTTTAAAGACTTGATCTTTGTCTCCTTGTCTAATTCTTATATCCTCTGCTGGAGAAAAAAAAATCACATAGTGATTTTTAGCTCAAAAGTGTATGTAAAGGACTAAATAAAATAAAATAAAATAAAATTTCGTGTTATATATAGGCAAAATTGCTTCACACAATTTCACAAGGACCTTCATGAATATTTAATGCACCTTTGAGAGATGACTTCCTTTTTTTTAAATTTAACTTTATTTTTTTATTTTGTAAAATATACATCCAAATTAGTTAGTATATAGTGAAGCAATGATTTCAGGAGTAGATTCCTTAATACCCCTTACCCATTTAGTCCATCCCCCCTCCCACAACCCCTCCAGCAACCCTCAGTTTGTTCTCCATATTTATGAGTCTCTTTTGTTTAGTCCCCCTCCCTGTTTTTATATTATTTTTGTTTCCCTTCCCTTATGTTCATCTGTTTTGTCTCTTAAAGTCCTCATATGAGTGAAGTCATATGACTTTTGTCTTTCTCTGATTTCACTTAGCATAATAACCTCCAGTTCCATCTACATGGTTGCAAATAGCAAGATTTCATTCTTTTTGATTGCTGAGTAATACTCCATTGCATATATATACCACATCTTCTTTATCCATTCATCCATCAATGGACATTTGGGCTCTTTCCATACTTTGGCTATTGTTGATAGTGCTGCTATAAACATGGGGGTGCATGTGTCCCTTCAAAACAGCACACCTGTATCCCTTGGATAAATGCCTAGTAGTGCAATTGCTGGGTCGTAGGGTAGTTCTATTTTTAGTTTTTTGAGAAACCTCCATACTGTTTTCCAGAGTGGCTGCACCAGCTTGCATTCCCACCAACAATGCAAAAGAGATCCTCTCTCTTCACATCCTCGCCAACATTTGTTGTGGCCTGAGTTGTTAATGTTAACCATTCTGACAGATGTAAGGTGGTATCTCATTGTGGTTTTGATTTGTATTTCCCTGATGATGAGTGATGTTGAACACTTTTTCATGTGTTGGTTGGCCATCTGGATGCCTTCTTTGGAGAAGTGTCTATTCATGTCTTTTGCCCATTTCTTCACTGGATGGTTTGTTTTTTGGGTGTTAAGTTTGATAAGTTCTTATCTTTGATAAATCTTTGATTTATCTTTGATAAGATTTTGGATACTAACCCTTATCTGATATGTCATTTGCAAATATCTTCTCCCATTCTGTCAGTTGCCTTTTAGTTTTGCTGATTGTTTCCTTTGCTGTGCAGAAACTTTTTATTTTGATGAGGTCCCAGTAGTTCATTTTTGCTTTTGTTTCCCTTGCCTCCGGAAACATGTTGAGTAAGAAATTGCTGCGGGCAAGATCAAAGAGGTTTTCGCTTGCTTTCTCCTCGAGGATTTTGATGGCTTCCTGTCTTACATTGAGGTCTTTCATCCACTTTGAGTTTATTTTTGTGTTCATTCTTCTGCATGTCGCTCTCCAGTTTTCCCAGCACCACTTGCTGAAGAGACTGTCTTTATTGCATTGGATAGTCTTTCCTGCTTTGTCAAAGATTAGTTGGCCATACATTTGTGGGTCCATTTCTGGGTTCTCTATTCTGTTCCATTGATCTGAGTGTCTGTTCTTATGCCAGTACCATACTGTCTTGATGATTACAGCTTTGTAGTATAGCTTGAAGTCCAGGATTATGATGCCTCCTGCTTTGGTTTTCTTTTTCAAGATTGCTTTGGCTGTTTGGGGTCTTTTCTGGTTCCATACAAATTTTAGGATTATTTGTTCTAGCTCTGGGAAGAATGCTGGTGTTACTTTGAAAGGGTGAGAGATGACATTCTTATTTGATAGATGGAACATTCAGGTTCCAGAGGGTTAAGAAAGCATCCCTATAACCACAAAAGGTCCCAAATAGTCAAAGTAATTTTGAAGAAGAAGACCAAAGCAGGAGGCATCACAATCCCAGACTTTAGCCTCTACTACAAAGCTGTAATCATCAAGACAGCATGGTATTGGCACAAAAACAGACACATAGACCAGTGGAATAGAGTAGAACCCCCAGAACTAGACCCACAAATGTTTGGCCAACTAATCTTTGACAAAGCAGGAAAGAACATCCAATGGAAAAAAGACAGTCTCTTTAACAAATGGTGCTGGGAGAACTGGACAGCAACATGCAGAAGATTGAAACTAGACCACTTTCTCACACTATTCACAAAAACAAACTCAAAATGGATAAAGGACCTGAATGTGAGACGGGAAAGCATCAAAACCCTAGAGGAGAAAGCAGGAAAAGACCTCTCTGACCTCAGCCGTAGCAATTTCTTACTTGACACATCCCCAAAGGCAAGGGAATTAAAAGCAAAAATGAACAACTTGGACCTTATGAGGATAAAAAGCTTCTGCACAGCAAAGGAAACAACCAACAAAACTAAAAGGCAACCAACAGAATGGGAAAAGATATTTGCAAATGACATATCGGACAAAGGGCTAGTATCCAAAATCTATAAAGAGCTCACCAAACTCCACACCCGAAAAACAAATAATCCAGTGAAGAAATGGGCAGAAAACATGAACAGACACTTCTCTAAAGAAGACATCCGGATGGCCAACAGGCACATGAAAAGATGCTCAACGTCGCTTCTCATCAGGGAAATACAAATCAAAACCACACTCAGATATCACCTCACACCAGTCAGAGTGGCCAAAATGAACAAATCAGGAGACTACAGATACTGGAGAGGATGTGGAGAAACGGGAACCCTCTTGCACTGTTGGTGGGAATGCAAATTGGTGCAGCCGCTCTGGAAAACAGTGTGGAGGTTCCTCAGAAAATTAAAAATAGACCTACCCTATGACCCAGCAATAGCACTGCTAGGAATTTGCCCAAGGGATACAGGAGGACTGATGCATAGGGGCACTTGTATCCCAATGTTTATAGCAGCACTCTCAACAATAGCCAAATGATGGAAAGAGCCTAAATGTCCATCAACTGATGAATGGATAAAAAAATTGTGGTTTATATACACAATGGAGTACTACGTGCCAATGAGAAAGAATGAAATATGGCCCTTTATAGCAACATGGATGGAACTGGAGACTGTCATGCTAAGTGAAATAAGCCATACAGAGAAAGACAGATACCATATGGTTTCACTCTTATGTGGATCCTGAGAAACTTAACAGAAACCCATGGGGGAGGGGAAGGAAAAAAAAAAGAGGTTAGAGTGGAAGAGAGCCAAAGCATAAGAGACTCTTAAAAACTGAGAACAAACTGAGGGTTGATGGGGGGGTGGGAGGGAGGGGAGGGGAGGTGATGGGTATCGAGGAGGGCACCTTTTGGGATGAGCACTGGGTATTGTATGGAAACCAATTTGACAATAAACTTCATATATTGAAAAAAAAAGAAAGCATCCCTATGATGGCATATAAAGAAGGACAATATAATATCTGGTCACAGTAATGATAATAACTGCCACTCATTGTCTTGACTGCTTTGTACTAAGCTCTATGTGCCATATTTGTGTTACCTTACTTAATTTTTTTTGCCTAGAGTTTACAGATGAGGAAGCTGAAGCTTTAACAAGGCTGTATAGAATATTAAAAACTCATGCAGCCAGTTTGTGATACAGCTGGGACCCAAAACCATGTCTACCTCATGCCAGAGCCTGTGTTCAGACACGAGAAGCCTGTATTATCTTCAATTATATGAAATGTCTTTAGCCGTGTGTCACATCTTAGGGAACAGGGACTCACAACAACCTCGTCTCCAAAGATACAGATTTGGTGACAACAGTAAACAGATTTCGGTGCATCCATTCTAGAATGCCATTCTTCATCCCTGGGCTACATTTCCACCTATCCAAGTGCTCCCCATGGACCCTGATTCCTCTAACCAGCCCTCCCTTTACTCTCCACTCCTTCTCACTGATTTTTCATTACATTTACTTTCTAACACTCTCATTTGGCCTTAAGTTCTATCTTCCATTTCAGTCAGGAATAATTTTCAAATATGAGAAAAGCCACCTAAAAAGTGGCTTCAGTAAATATTATCAGAGGGGCGCCTGGGTGGCTCAGTTGGTTGGGCGTCCAACTTCAGCTCTGGTCATAATCTCATAGTCCATGAATTCGAGCCTCGTCTTGGGCTGTGGGCAGACTGCTCAGAGCCTGGAGCTTGCTTCAGATTCTGTGTCTCCTCCTGTCTCTGCCCCTCTCCCACTAACCCTCTCTTTCTCTTTCTCAAAAATGAATAAATGTTAAAAAAATGATGAAATAAATATTACTAGAAATCTGGAGGCAGGCAGTTGGGGTCAGTTTGGTGATACAACAATGCCATCCATGACTGAGGTTCCTTTCATGCTTTACATATAGTTTTTTTGGCCTCACCTTTGATGCTTCGTGGTCACAAGATAACTCCTCCATATTAGCCATTAGATTCACATTCAAGGCAGGAAGGAGAGGAAGGAATGAGCCCTCTTCTTACACTGGGTCCCTTTTATAAAGGGAGAGGAAACTTTCCCAAATGCCTTCAGCAGACTTTATATCTCCTTGGCCAAGACTGGGTTATGTGGACATTCCCAGCTTCCAGTGAGGCCAGGAAAGAGAGTACCTCACTTCTTAATCTACAGTGGAAGGTGGGCAAGGAGAAGGTACTAGACTGACTCCTGGGTCAGCCAGTCAATGGTGTTTGCCCCTGTGGCTTCATAGTCCCTTTCAGCTCTTTTCGTTTAATCCTCTGTCATTCCCACACACACCATACATTTCCTGAAGGCAGTGTTTTTAATTCTCTCTTCACTGTGCCCCCTCCCCACTCTCACAAAGGCCTCGGGCACATTAGTGGTATTATATAAATACCTGTGAAATTCACTTATTAAGTTTAAAAAAAATACCTATACATATAAGGAGTATTCTTTTTTGACATTTTATTTTTTTTAATTTTGATTGAGACAAAAAGTGAAAGGAAACCTTTGAGAAATCCCATCAAGATTTAAAAAAAAATTTTTTTTTAATGCTTATTTTTTGAGAGAGAGAGAGAGAGAGAGACAGAGTGTGAGCAGGGGAGGGACAGAGAGAAAGAGGGAGACACAGAATCCGAAGCGGGCTCCAGGCTCCGAGCTGTCAGCACAGAGCCCGACGTGGGGCTCGAACTCACAAGCTGTGAAATCATGACCTGAGCCGCAGTCAAATGCTTAACTGACTGAGCCACCCAGGCGCCCCCGTCAAGATTTGACTGTATTTCACTATTGTGAAAAAAAACCATGCAATTCTCAGAGCAGAAGGGAGGTCGCTGAACCTAACACTTTCTTTTCTGATTTGGCCACTTTTGCCAACCATTTCCATGATGGCTGACCGCTTACGGAGCCTGCGCTGGACACACCACAGGAAGTCAAGCCTGCATTTGCCTTTTGTTGGCAGAACTAATCACAGGTTTGCTGGGGTGGAAATTTGAAACTATTGGTTAAGGTTGGTTCTGTTACTGCTTTGTCTCAAGGGTAGGCACAGTGAAGGCTCACAAAGACAATATTGACTTAGCATTCCTGAAACATTTCTGAGCCCCTTTACCCAATCCTTAGTCATTGCTCTTTTTAAGTATCCATGATACTTCCTTGCCTTTTCTTTCCCATCATTTGCATTGCCTCCCTACTTGCCCCTGCTCTCGAAATGGCCTTTAAAAAATACATTTTGAAAAATAAATAAATAAAAAATACATTTTGGAGTCATAAGTTCAGTGAACAGAAAGAAATGCTGTGCTGAAAGAAAGCCTGAATTTTAGCCAAAGTCAACACGTAAGCTGGAAAAGTTCCACCTTACAGCAATATTCTCAGTGATAAAGCTGATGACAATGGCAGTAGCCAGCTTACGGAATGGCCTCCATGATGGTTCCAGGGATTCTTGACCCCTGGTATTTATGGTCCTAGGTAGTCCCTTCCACACTGAATCTGGCTGACCCATGTAACCAGGGGAAGTCTGCACTGGGGGAAACATGCTGGATGTCATGAGAACATTCAAGTAGCCCTGAGAGGTCCATATGGTGAAGAACTAAGGCCTCCTTTCAAAAAAAAAAAAAAAAAAAAAAAAAGCCAGCATCAACTTGCCAGCCATGTGAGGACACTGTCTGAGAACCAAATCCTCAAGCCCTAGTCAAACCTCAGATGACACAGCCCTGGAAGCTATATTGACTGCAAATTCCTGAGAATTCTCAAACCTGAGCCACTCAGCTTAACTTCCCCCAAATTTCTGACTTACTACAATAAACGTTTATTGTTTTTTGGAAGCCACTAATCCTAAGACACTACCATACTCATTCTCTCAGTGTTTAATATTCAGCCTTTCAAGTTCAACCTCATAACCAACTGATATGAGGTAGGAAGAATGGGCACAACAATCTACACTTCACAAACGAGCGTGCACAGGCTCAGAGAGATGAGGCAGGACGGCCAGGATCACATTGCTAATGCATGATAGTGCCTGGCCAAGGACCCTGGTCATCTGACTTCTAGTTTGGGATATTTTCTACCATGGCCCTCTGTTAAACCAGTGGGGTGTAAGGAAAGTAGCAACAGAGCTTTCATTTCATTCCTTGCCTCTGAGTAATGGATCATTGGCGTAACTACTAGACTGAGTAGGGTTCAAGCTGACACCAGCTTAGATCTCTAGCCTCTCACTGGGATCACAGATAATCCACCTATTGCCCTGGGCATCCTGAGCACAGGAGCCATGCTACCTGAGCTAGGTGATGGAAATGTACATGCTATCTCCAAATTAAATTTCTTTTCCTTTTCCTTCTTTAGCCTCAGCCTTCCTCTGGACATCTTTGTCTCTCTCCAAAGAAGGTTTTGAAGTCAGACGGAAAGATGATGACTCAGGTTGCTTCCTCTTAGCTCACAGTTCCCATTAGAATATGCCATTCTCACCCGGTTCAAGAGCTTCCCAGCTATTTGGAGCCAAGCTTTGGGTAGAGAAGAAGGCCCCATGCTTTCTATGATTTCTTTTTTCCACATTCTCCCCATCATAGCTTCTTTCCAATGCTACCTCCATTTCCAGAAGAACCCAGTTTCCAGGAGATAGGAAATGGCACTTGGCCACAGGATCGGGCTCACACTTTGCAAATCCCTGATTAGAGGGCAGCTCTCAAGGCTTTGGATGTGAAACATGTTTTCCCAGTTTGGACCATAGCAAAGAGAGAAGGCACGTAGAGGTAAGAGCTTTAAGCATCCCTGTCTGCAGGACTATAAAACAGGAATTTAGTTGAGTAGAGTGTTAGCAAACCATTTCAGCTAAATTTTCCTTTCTGCCATTGGATACTCCCCTCATGGCAGAGAATGATCAGCCACACCCTCTGCGTCACTCAAGGTCATACGCCTCACTGCTCTACTAGTCCACAGGAAGGCTGGACTCCCTGTTTACAAACACAAAAGGGGAGCAGCTAAGATCAAACGGGACTTCTACTTTTCTAAAGCTTTTGTATATTTATAGGCTTTCATAGTTGGACACATTCTTGGAAGTAATATACCTCAACCATTGCATTTTACTAAACAAGACACATCTGGGGTTGACGAGAGGCCTGTGGCACTGTGTCTTGTGCTTGTTCCCCACACATGGTATGGCCTTCCCTATAACCTACTCACCTTGCCGACAGATAACTCAGAATAGCTCCTTTTCTGTCATCCCTCTACCTGAGGCTCACAGTATGGGGACTGACCACATGAAAGTTTGGGAGTAACCTACCCTTAGGACCTCCTCAATGGGAATCTGCTATAACATTCTGGAACATAACACATTTACTAAAAAACTGTCACTTAAACTCTCTGTGACCCCTCTGATTTCTTCTTCATCTGTGAAATGGGTTCAATAATAATACCTGTTTCATGCAGTGTTAGGAGAATTAAATGGAAACAAACAAACAAAACTATGTAAAAAACAGCTCAGTGGGGCACTTGAGTGGCTCAGTTGGTTGAGTATGTGACTTCGGCTTGGGTCATGCTCTCACAGCTTGTGGGTTCGAGCCTCACACTGGGCTCTGTGCTAACAGCTTGGAGCCTGGAACCTGCTTTGGATTCTGTGTCTTCTCTCTCTGCCCCTCCTCGCTCATGCTCTCTCTCTCTCTCTCCTTCGAAAATAAATAGATATTAACAAAATTTAAAAAACAAAACCAACGGGGGTGGCTGGGTGGCTCAGTCAGTTGAGCGTCGGATTTCGGTTCAGGTCATGATCTGGCGGTTTGTGAGTTCGAGCCCTGTGTCGGGCTCTGTACTGACAGCTCAGAGCCTGGAGCCTGCTTGGGATTCTGTGTCTCCTCTCTCTGCCCCTCCCCCGCTTGTGCTCTGTCTCTCTCTGTCTCTCAAAAATAAATAAATAAAGGTAAAAAATTTTTTAAAAAATTTAAAAAAACAAAACAAACAAACAAACTTAGCTCAGTGCCTGGCATGCAGAGAGTGGCCAGGGACTGTGGCATCGATAAGAAACAATCACACGGAGAAGACATCTCTGTGGAGTAGTGAAGATGTACCAAGGAGGAAGAGTCATACAAAGAGCCATTATTCAGAACATTTATCAAAAGTTGTTCGAGCCAACACAATATTACAAGAGGGCTAGATCAGGCCAAGGGGAAGAGAGAGGCCTCTGTAAGGGGAGGATCCGAGGAAGCAGCCAGCAGGGGGGAGAAGGCAAGCAGACCAAATGAACGAGAGGGGGAAAAGAAACGGAGAACCAGGCCGACACGTTTACATTTTAACTCTCCGGGGCAGCTGGAAGAAAGCCTTTATCCTCCTAGCCACGCTGAGAAGGTGGCCTTAGGTAAGCCCTGTGAGGAAGAAGGAAGGGATAAAGGAAACATGCACGACTGATGGCAGTGAAATCCTTGGGCTACCCACCTATTACCAGGCTCTCTGGAAAGCAGTCACTGGGCTGGGACCCACCAACAGGCCCTCGTATCGTTGGCGTTCCCCACTCACTCTCTCTCAGCCTTAACATTCCGCTTCCCTGGGGGCTGCTAGACAGACGCCAGGGGCAGCCGTGGGCTCCGGCCTGGAGGCATGCAGAATCCCATTCCTCCTTGCCCACTTCTGCAAGCTACACTCCAGGCTCCTCCACTTACCTCAGTGACATTTTCTCCCAGGAGGACAGCCGGAGCAAGCGAGCCTGAATGGATGGCTTATTTGTTGAAAAGCCCTTAGGGGCGTTTGTGGGTAGTGACCAGGCCTTAGCACCAACTTGCTAAGTAACTTTGGGCAGGTAACTTAGCTGTAGACGCCACATCTATAAAATGAGACTTATGGCTGCTGTTATCCCAGAGAAGAGGTTTGGATCAGGAAAATTTTAAAAGAGATTGCCACAGGACAAGATGGCAGTTAATTGCAAGCCATTCTGATGTAACTAGGACTCTCTGGTGGGCAAAAAAGTAAAAGAGAGGAAAAAGAGAGAAGTGGAGCAGAGGGAAGAGAGGGGGGAAGGAGGAAGGAAGGACGGACGGAAGGAAGGAAGGAAGGAAGGAAGGGAGGAAAGGAAGAAAGGAAAGAAGGAAGGAAGGAACGAAGAAATGTTTTTAAAATGCTAAGGTAACTGCAAAGTAAGTGGAGTCATTCCTACACTCTAGCCTGAGGGGAAAGAAGACACTGGCTTTCTACTTCCCAGAAAACCTAAAGAATGACGGACATCGAAGGACTTTAGAGGGGAAGGTGAGTAAATTCTGCCCAAGACTCATTATGTACATTCCTGCTCTTAGGACCATCTCCCTGCCTGGCTTTGCAACAATTTCTAGGGTCACCCTGAAGAGTTTGGGGTATGTGAATTCATCTATTTGCTCGGAGAACCAACTAGCTCAACAGAATAGATAAGCCAAGAACATGGTGTGGTTTGCCTGGAAGAAGCAATGCCTCCTCAGAACTTTCTCGTGCTCTATATAAGTGGTTCTCGAAATGTGTTTCCCCAGGAACTTGTAAGAAAGTCACATTTGTGGACCCCACTGAGACTTACCAAATTGGAAATTCTGGGGATGGGACCCAGCAATCAATGTTATAATAAGCCATCTGGGTGATTCTCATGCTTGGCTAAAGTTTGAGAACCATTGGTCAACACCAGTGTTCTTGGAACTTTAACCTAGTACAAAATACCTAACAGTGTGTTAATCTGTAGGGTTTGATTCAGAAAGTCTAGGTGAGGCCCGAGACATCTAATGAACTTCTAGCTCCTTATGCCCTGGCGTCTGGACAGCACTTTAACTAGCAGAGCTCCACATCAGTGATTCGCATAAGAATTCACAGGAAAATCATCCAGGGAGATTTATAGACTATCAGGGCTCAAGCCCACCCACAGAAATGCTGATTCAGTAGGTTTAAGGTTGCATCCCAGCACTGCACTCAGAAAAAAAAAAATCTTCTAGGTAGTTCTGACTAGGGTGAAACCTGTTGCCTACACTTTCAACTTTATTGCATTCGATTTACAATACTTGAAGTCCTGTTTGTTTTACATTCGCTCAAGAGTGTACTGGGCCATTGTAAATGCCTATCCATGAGGTGGCTTAGTGACACAAGGGTGGGGAGAACCGAGGCATTTCAGAAGGGTGGGAAGACAGTAGAAGTTCTATGCAGCTGGGAGGAGGGAGGTGCTGATGCCACACCATGGGTGTTTCAAGTCTTATCTGGGGTTGCCCCATGTTTCTTTGAGGATTACAGGGAATTTTTCAGTTGTAGGAGGCGTCAGGAAACAGTGGGAAAGATGGAAATGGGCAAAAAAAGGTGATTGATATCTGGGATAGTACACTGGGTTATCTCTGCCTTTCAACGAAACCACAACTCTTGTCAATTGTAGAATACAAATAGTGATACAAACCACTTTCTTCGTAGAAAGAATGTACAGGCAGATTATGAGGAGATGTACTCAATTATTGTTCTATATTGACAATTTTATATCAATTGATTAAATTCATTTCAGGATTCCTGAGGGCCTATGTATATTCTGTGGGTTTTTTTAAGTTTATTTATTTATTTTGAGAAAAAGAGAGAGAGAGCAGGGGAGGGACTAAGAGAGAGAGGAAGAGAGAGAATCCCAAGCAGGCTCTGCACTGTCAGCACAGAGCCCAGTGTGGGTCTTGACCTCACGAACCATGAGATCATGACCTGAGCTGAAATCAAGCATCAGATGCTTAACCAAGTGAGCCACTCAGGAGTCCCTATTGTATGGGTTTTTAATTAATCTTTGCAACAGTTGTGTCATGTGACCAGCTCCTTAATTAATTAGTGAGTTAAATAACATCTATGACATGTCTGTTTTATATTGGTAGAGGGTCATGGTTTCACCACTGTAAAAAAAAAATAGTTAACGAAGGGAATGAGCTTCCCTGGGGAGTGTGGTGACATAATAGAGATTTCTACTCCATCATCCAGGACCTCTGAATATACTTACCTTCCTTGGTAAAAGGGACTTCCCAGGTGTGATTAAATTAAGGCTCCTGAGATAGGAAGGTTAGCATGAATGACTTGGGGGAGAGGCGCAATGTGGTCACAAGGGTCCTCATACGAGGGAGGGAGTCAGAAGAACCACAGTCAACGAGAAGATAGGACAAAGCAGAGGTCAGAGAAATGGGCAGGCGGGGTCCCAAGCCAAAGAGGCAGGATGGCTTTACAGGAAAAGGCAAGGGAATGGGTTCTCCACCAGGTTTTCCTGAAGGCAGCTCTCCCTTGACGGTAGAGCTGTTTGTGATCTGACCCCCGGAACTGTGAGATAACTACCTTTATTGTCATTTGTTACAGAAGCTATGGAAAGACGAAGACAGCAGGGATCAGAAGGCTGCTCCTTGTGCCCCTCCAGTTGATGAGCTATAAGGGAGTGTCTACTGCTCGTCTGGACATATGATGGCGCATCAGGAACTTCTGCTCTGGATTTCTATGGCAGAAAGGAGGAGTCCTCACTTCCCATGCCCCCTCCAGCCTTCCTCTGGCTTGGTGTCCCAGCTTCCCTGGCTGAAGCCACAAATGCAACCCCACTTCTATCGACCTTTGAGTTAATCTCCACTTCTTTCCCCTCTCTCTCCTACTTGCCAAATCATGACACTGCTGAGGTTTAAACCCTCCGTGCTCAGGGGCCCTCAGAAGCACTCCTCAAGCTGATCTCACCCTCTACAGCTGGCCATTGGGCTTGGAACGTTTTTGGAAGGATACCTAAGGACAGAGACACGAGGGACTTGCTGAAGGCCGGCAAGTAGCCAAGCCTGACCTGTCTCCCCAAGGGGTTCAGCAGCTCCGGCCTGATGCCTTATTTGACGAGAATTTCTCAACATGCATGGAGGCACTGCAAAGAGCCCAAATGCACAATGCCACTTGGTCCCTGACCTCGGTCTTCGTGTTCTCTTACCCAAAAGTCAGGTACTTTCTCTTACTCTTCTAAACACTCTTTGAGCTTCAAAGGTTTCCACTTCTCCCCGTTTACCAAAGCAGCTACAGAAGCACCTTCCTGCCGTGTCAACTGCCCAAAGGAGGGAATTGCAGAGATTCAAGTCCTTGACCCTTGGGCATTCACAATCTAAGACATGGCCAAGCTAGGACATATTAAACCTAAACATGAAATGCTGAAGAGATAAAAAAGAATGGGCCCATTTAAATCAAGGATAAGTGCAGGAAAGGTGAGGAGCCAGGCTGAGGAGCTGGGGGTGGGGAGGGAGGAGGGCCTACAGTTCCAAGCCTGGGCAGGAAGAAGTGAGAAGTTATCTCCGTTCCAGTGGTCAGGGCTGACAAGAGTTTTGTGAAAGGGTGGCATTTCATGGACATCAACGAACCTCTTTGCAGGGCATAGTGAGTAAGAGAAGCTGTTCTCCAGACACCTGCAGTGTGATGGGTCCCCAGGAGGACAGCCTTAAGGGGGTGGGGGGTGCGGGCCTGAAAAACTTCAGAGCAGAAGTGAGTCAGCAGACGCTATTTGCTCCTAATAAGAGCCCTGCAGACAGACCTCTCCAGGAGAAACAAAATGAAGTTCCAGCTGTATCAGCTATTATGGTTGATTTTCAGCCAATTGCACCTAGAGTGAGCTGCAAAAGGTACCAATTAGCTGTTTTGATTTAGCAGCGGTCAGGAAAACAACCCCGAGCTCGGCCTATCTCCAATCTTCACTTGTCATTTTCCCCAGCTAGACCAGTGGAGAGACAGCACCACACGAAACCCCACTGTCCCAGGCCTGTGAATTGCACATGCCCACCACAGGCGAACGGCAGGACTACGCCGGGGCCTGAGCGAATTCATCGGGAGTTGCCAGACTGTTCTCCTTCCTACTCTCTAGGAGGGGGCATGTTTCTACACATGTGAAGACTTAGGAGAGGAAAGCTAATGACAACACGTTAGTGAAACAAACCTGATTTGAAGCAGGCACATTAACCAGGAAGCTTCATTTTTTCTCACCCACAAACGCACGCACGTGCACAAACATGGAGTTCCTTTTTCCCTGTCGGCTCACAGGAAGCACAACCCACGGAGTCTCCTTTTTTGGCATGGTGAATCAGGATGCAGTAGGGGTGAAGTGTCGGGGTGGCTAGAAAGACTTTCCCAAACTCCCTTGTCAAGAATCTCTGTGTGTCTTATCTGCTTGTAAAAAAAATTTTTTTTTCTTATCAAAGTAAGACATGAATGTCACTTAAAGAGTGAAATGATAATGGACAGGGTGTGTTGTTGAATGCCAGAATTGTACTAGGTACTTTACAAGCATTATCTTACTTAATTCTCAACCCCCCCTGCGTCGTGTCAGTCCCATTGTACTGATGTGAAAACGGAGGCACACAGATCATAAGTAACTTTCTCAAGGTCACCATGCTACGTAGCAGTGGCATTAGAATTTGAACTTCAACAGTTTTTCTCTGGCATTAGTACATTTAATATTACGGTATTCTGCTTCAAGAAAGTTTATAATAAAAGTTTAGAGTTCAGAGTCTTGGAAAAAAAAAAGTAGCAGATTCCTAACTCTCTCTCCCTCTCACACTCTCTTTCTCCTCATTGTCCTACTCCTCACAAGCATCTACTTTTAACTCTCTGAGGGTGTGTCTTTGGATATTGACTACTATAGTTCTAAATGATATTCATATAATTCTATCTCTTGGTTTTTAATTTTGGAAAATCTACGTAATTCTCACAATGAGCATTTTCACTCTTCATATTCTTTCAATATAATTATAATCATAATTTTTGATTAAATTCATACTCAGTGTTTTCATTTTTTGATGACTATTCACTTCTAAGCCAAATAATGTACACTATTTACATTCCCTAGACTGTATAACTTTTTGTGTTTCCTGAAGTTAATTATTACCTAATTTTTTATTTGCTTAGTTTTTTTTTTTTAATCAATGGCAAAATCTTTCCATGTGTCTCTGTAGCTGTGCACCATGGCTTTCAATACCATTTCTCATATCCCCAAACCCCTCAGATAACTATAAGTTTCAATACCCCTCCCTGGAGACATTCCTTCCAGAGTCCTCTGTTCTCCTGCTCCGCTTTGGGCTGGCTGTTCTCTGTTCTTGTTGTACAGCTGTTGTGCAGGGACTTCCCCATGCTATCATCCAGGGGATTCCCTTCGTCTCCTTCCTGTGTGGATCTCCTGTTTCCTAAAAGCCTGTCTTCCTCCGTCTTAGTTTATACCCTCTTTTGGTCAGTACATCCTCTAACAGTTTCCAGGAAAAGTGGGTAGGGTAGTTATTTGGAATCCAGGGGATCCCAAAAAGGAGGCCACATGGCTTGTGGTTCCTGTGAGCCGAAAGGGCGAGAAAAAGGAACTATGTGTGTACGTGTGTGTATGCGTGCGCGTGTGTGTGTGTGTGTGTGAGAGAGAGAGAGGGAGAGAGAGAGAGAGAGAGAGAGAGAGAGAGAGAGAGAAGCTTCCTGGTTAATGTATCTATTTAAAAACAGGTTTGTTCTGCTAATATTTTGTTATTAGCCCCCACATCTTTTTTCAGCCTTTCCCACCCAATCTTTTCCCGTTTTTTATAATACCTGGTATCTCCAATTTTGATGGCTTTCCAGAGTCCTAGAGGTGAATTGACTTGATTTAGTTCTTCCTCTGTAGACCTTTAGTTTCGACCCTATACTGTTTTACTAAGTCATTTACCAAGTTTCCATCTTCTTTTTGTCCCCGTATCTCACGTCTCAGGGTTTTATTTGGGCTCTAGTAATGTGGGTGACAGTGTTGCTGTTGCCTGTAATTCTTGTTGTTAACGGGATGAGTTTTGAGAGGAGATTAAGCCATTGTTACTCAGCTATTGTTAAGCCCCACGTCCCTTGATCATTGGGTGTCCTACAGAGCTGGTATCAGGCAAGGTGGGATCATAAGATGATCAATGCTCTTTACTCAATAAATGTCCCACAGGGCCAGTTTGTTATTATCTTTCTGGTCAATTGATGTCCTGAAGGCCCAGGAATTGGGATCGTTTTGTCAAACTTCAAGGCTCAGGCCTGCTTTTGCCCAGCTGCATGACTGCTTTGAACCTGGTGAGATGCCATTTCTTAGTCCTTGGACGAATGACGACCAAACTTTCAAGCGCCTAACAATCAGCCAGGGTACTTGTTTAAAAGAGAGAGAAAGATATAGACAGACAGACAGAGGCATAAAGAGAGAGACGCAGAGAAGAAAGAAACTCCCAGGGCTTCTGAATCAGCAGGATCCAAGAGTTGACCTTTTTAGAAGTACCCAGGCAAGAGACTTCACTCTGATCAGCACTATGACAACCTTCATCACACGCAAATCAGAGGTACCAGGCTCTCCTTACAGTGCTGTCTGTCCTCGCTTTTGTTCTCCTTCCTGATTGATAAAGAAACTTAAGTTGCAGCCCAAGGTACTTTACTCGTAAAATAGTTACCTGGCAGTCTTGCTCTGTCACCACGCGACAACTTGTTCTTGCATATAATTATCTACAGTTCCTAAGTCATGAATTGATTCTAGTGCCTGAACCCACCCAGTATCCCCCACAAACACTGAGGAAGCTCGGGAAGTAGTAATCAACAAACACCGACTGAGCACTTGCTACGTGCCAAGCATTATTCTAAGGGCTTTACGGTTACGTACTTAACCACACAACGCTACGAGGGACGTACCATTTTCATCCTCATGTGAAAGGTAGGGAAAGTGATGGTTAGTTGAATACCTTGCCCAGATCACACAGCCAATAAGTGGAAGAACGGGAAGTGACTGAAATATGACGCGCTGCCGACATTTTCAACAATGATCACAAGAGCTGAAGAAGCACAGGACCCACGCAGACCTCAGCGACTTCCACCCCTTGGCTTCTTGACCTGCACGCGGGGGTCTCTGGCAGCATACAGGTGACCAGGCCTGGGAGCGCCGCAGGGTGGCGCTGGCAGCAGAGACCGTTACAAGTGCCCAAACAACACACCTGGATCCACGACAGTTATGGGGTGACAACACTGAGAGGGAATCCACAAATCTGCCTCAGCTAGAGCTTAAGGGTCCCCACAGTTGAAGCTTCCCAAACATAACATTATTAGTCTCATAAAAGCGGTGGAAACGGTGGCTGAAACAAAGGACAGGACAGGTCAGAGTCTAATCATGGGGGTCATGTGACAGTGAAGCAAATCTTCTGGAGAACAAAGTAGACTCTGTCCACGCAGCCCTTTCCCCATTTGAAAAAGGCATATAATAAAAGCATACGTGGGGTGCCTGGCTGGCTCAGTCGGTGGAACATGCGACTCTCGAGCTCTGGGTTGTGAGTTCGAGCCCCTCCCTGGGTGTAGAGATTACTTAAAAAATAAAATCTTACGGCGCCTGGGTGGCTCAGTCGGTTGAGCGTCCGACTTCAGCTCAGGTCATGATCTCACGGCTTGTGAGTTCGAGCCCCGCGTGGGGCTCTGTGCTGACGGCTCAGAGCCTGGAGCCTGCTGCGGATTCTGTGTCTCCCTCTCACTCTCTGCCCCTCTCCCACTTGCTCTGTCTCTCTCTCTCTTTCTAAAAAAAATAAATAAAAACATTTAAAAAATAAAATAAAATCTTAAAAAAAAAATGGGGACCTATTTAGTAAAGTTTGTGAGGATTAAATGAGCTGATACGTAAATGGCATCACATAGCACCCGGAACCAAGTAGCCATTCAATAAATGTTAGCTATTACTATTAAATCTCTTTTTTTCTCATTCAAGTCTAGGAGCCAGATGGAATGCTTCATAAGAGCAAAGAGATAAGCGATACTGTTGAATTTTACTTTATTTCCCTAATTTGCTCTCCACTTTAACCAAATATAAGATTGTCTTTTCCTCTCGAAAATGAGAACTATCTTGATTTATAATAAAATAAACCATCAAATCAGCCTTCTATAACCACTGTGGCTGAAGAAATCCCCTCTGCCCTTCAGGAGCACACTCTACTCACATTACTGACTCGATTCTGGAACACACAGAAGCCATGTGTCTGGCCTTCTTCTGAACAAATGCCTCTCCCCACACACGTCCTCTCCCCTTCCCTACCCTGGTTGTGAGATCCTTAGGGTTCTTAGAGAAATCATTTTGTGTTTCTTCTGAATGTTACCCGACATTGTTGTGTGATGAAAGAGAACTGTTACTCCGAGGATATTCTTGTCCAAGACCAAAAAGAAAGTACAAGCACCAGTCACTCTTTCTAGCAACCTAGGCTGACCTGCGTGACCTGCGGCCTGCCCCGAGCACCACGAGAACCCTGGGGTCGGTTTAGCTCCAGTTAGGCAGAAGCCTCTGCCTCTGGCCGAATGCGCAGGAGACTGATACTGTTGGCCGCCTTCCCCCATGCCAGGCCCTCTCATGTGACCCGCTGTACTGCATCCTATAGGTTGTCTTTCATCCCGGCCGGCAAGCCAGCCCCACCTGATGATGTTTCCAATGGCATCAGTTGTGCCAAGCAACTGCGCATCAGTTGCACAAGCAAGAGCTTGTCCGAAAAGCCTTTGGGGCTCAAATCCAAGAGTCTCCCAAACTACCCCCAAACCACATCTACCACTTTTCCTCTCATGTCTCCTGCATGAACCCTCTACTCCAGCCAGAATGCCCTGTTGATCGCATCTCCTTCTCACCTGCTCCATGCTGCACGTGGTGCTCCCTATGACCGACCTCCTCTCCTAAAGAACATCAGGGCTATGGAAAACCCCACTTCCTCCCCGAGGAATCCGTGCACCCGAACACACGGACATCTGCCCTCTCTTGATTGGCTGTAGTTAATTACCATCGCATTGCTGCCTTGTTTGGCCCTTGTATTTTTTACCTACGGATGTTTTATTGCCCCTAAACATAACGTTTGAGTGCTTGCTCTGTGCCCCTTACTTTATAAATGACTAATTACAATTTAAAAATGCCTAAAATTGTTAACTTTCACAAGACACTAGTGAGGCAGGTCCTGTCGTTAGCCCCCCATTAGGTTGGAGAGTGGGGATAGACAGAGCTAAGGCAGGTCCCTGGAGGTTGGTAAGTTGTGGGGGCAGATGTAATGCCTATGTGCTTAACCACTGTGCCGTGCTCTGCACACAACAGTCACTCAATAAATATTTGCTCATCAATTAATTGTTGATTTTCCCACCCCTCCTCTGACCCAGTCCCGCCTACACCACCTTCCGAAAGAAAGCCGGCTTGGGAAAACGATCAAACATCTTGATGATGTTGACCTCCTTGGGAGAAAAGTGTTCCCAAAATAGATGAAATGGTGTTATTTTGATTCTTGCATTTCATCACTATGGTTTGTGATTCCACCCTGAAATTCTTCGTTGCCAGAACCCGTAGATAGATAGCCTGTTGCAAAGTTGTTATTTTTGATATCAGAAGGTTGGGGATGTTTCTATTTGAAACATTGTCTATTTACATTCCTTAGCCCAAAATAGTCTGAAGTGTCAGTATTATGTCTTCATGGTTCTAACGGAATTTTATGATGTTACAGCAATAATCACAAGTCTCCACGCGTTATTTTTTGCCCTCTCCAGCTTACGGGAAAGTGTATTACGGTAATGAGTAAGGTCATAGTTATGAAGGGATGCCAGGGATGCCAGTGTATCCCTCCCCCAAATGGAAGGAAGAGAGAGCGGGTATGGAATTAAGTTGTTGGCGATGCATGGGAATAAGCCCCCCGCACTAGAGCGACGGCTCTCACACTTTCTGCATTACAGTGTTACGGATCAGCACACTCCTGGTTTTATCCTGGCTCCGAAAAGAAACTCATGCCTTCAAGGCCATTCCTGTGGGACTGCAGGACCCAGGACATTACGCTACGTGAGCCCTTTCGTTTTCTCTTAATGCTATTACTGAGAGAAATTCTACTTCCAGTAAATAATATCAAGGACAATCTGCAGGAGGAAAAGTCGTGCAAGCTCATCTTGATGGCACGTGAGGGGGGAGGAGGGAGGCTTGCTGCCAATCACTGTCGCACGTCAGCTCTATTTGCCTGCTATTTGCATGCTCACGTTTTTTGCCAAAAAAGCCAAGAAAAATGTACGGGGTGATTTATTTGTTTCTGTGTTTGTTTTCAAAGCAAAGGCATCAGAATTTGTACATTTCTATCAATGTGTTCTCGAAGGTAGTGATATTAGGGGGCACCTGGTGGCTCAGTTTGTTGAGCAACCAACTCTTGATTTCAGCTCGGGTCATGATCCGAGGGTTGTGGGATCGAGTCCCACATTGGCCTCCGTACTGAGCATGGATCCTGTTTAAGATTCTCTCTCCCTCTGCCCCTGCCCCTCTCCCCATTTGCTGTCTAACTCTAAATTTTTTTTTTAAAAGTCATATTAGGGGGGCGCCTGGGTGGCGCAGTCGGTTAAGCGTCCGACTTCAGCCAGGTCACGATCTCGCGGTCCGTGAGTTCGAGCCCCACGTCAGGCTCTGGGCTGATGGCTCAGAGCCTGGAGCCTGTTTCAGATTCTGTGCCTCCCTCTCTCTCTGCCCCTCGCCCGTTCATGCTCTGTCTCTCTCTGTCCCAAAAATAAATAAATGTTGAAAAAAAAATTTTTTTAAAAAGTCATATTAGGAAGTTGGGCTCTCGGTCCTGAAATCTTGACACTGCTTACACATTTGTGACTTATTGCTTGGAATTGCTTTCAGGACAGGATATCATAATTCATCACACACTCTGGGGCACCTTGAGAGTGACAGTGGGTACTATTAATAATTTAGTTGGGATGACCAGCAAAAACCCAGTCTTGGGCAACTCGGATGGATGGTCACTTTGCTCTAGAGCCACATCAGGAAATCAATTTTAGTCATTGTTTGACCAAAAATGTTCTTACTCAGCTGATCATTTCTTTTCTTGCAACACTTGACTCATGATGATCTTTGGTTACCTACAGAAGTAAGCCTTTCCCCAAAAGATAAGGACTTCCCTTCTGTGATGATAGTCAAAAGAATGTGCTTTGGGTTTTAATGAAATTCTAAAAGTATTCTGATTAACAACAGTATCTTTGTGATATTTCCACTCCAAAGGGGAGAAGCTCTCTGGATGCATGTAATTGATGCTGCCGGTCTATGCCCATAGTTGGAGTAAAAACGCTTTAGAAACTGAGTGGATATGTTTGCAAAGGAGTGCAAGAGGAGAGGGCTAGTAGGAGCCCGCTATTACAATTAGTCTTTTTCCCTGTGTTCCTTGTCACACACAGTCTGCCAATTGGTGACCCCAGCAAATCCCCATTATCGTCTCTCAATCTCTGATTTTTATCACTTCCTTGAAATGTTCTTTCTATACTTGCACATTAAATCTCCACATAGTGTTAGGCTCTGTATCAAAGGGAGGCAGGTGTTTTTGGTAGAAGAACATTTGCAATAATAAACTCAGATTGTCACACGGCCAGATATTGTATTCTGATATTTGTGACCCTGCTTTTAGAAAGAAAAGAAGTCAGGGGCGCCTGGGTGGCGCAGTCGGTTAAGCGTCCGACTTCAGCCAGGTCACGATCTCGCGGTCCGTGAGTTCGAGCCCCTCGTCAGGCTCTGGGCTGATGGCTCAGAGCCTGGAGCCTGTTTCCGATTCTGTGTCTCCCTCTCTCTCTGCCCCTCCCCCGTTCATGCTCTGTCTCTCTCTGTCCCAAAAATAAATAAACGTTGAAAAAAAAATTTTTTTTTTTTTTAGAAAGAAAAGAAGTCAGTGGGACACTTGAGTGCCTCAGATGGTTAAGTGTCCGACTTCGGTTCAGGTCATGATATCACGGCTCATGAGTTCGAGCCCTGCATCAGGCTCTGGGCTGACGGCTCAGAGCCTGGAGCCTGCTTGGGATTCTGTGCCTCCTTCTCTCTCTGCCCCTCCCCTGCTCATGTGATCTCTCTGTCTCTCAAAAATAAATAAACGTTAAAAATTTTTTAAAAAGAAATTAAAATCATTGAAAATTATTGCATTAAATAGCATTTTCATTAGTAGTTTTGTAACTGCTAACTGCCATTCATTTATACTTATTAAAATAATCTGGTTGTCTCATCACTGTAGGATTTTTTCTTTTTAGTTCCCTGGGAGCCTGGGACAAAGCCAGTCCCGGAAAAATGACTTACAAGTGATCTAGGAATCCCCCGTAAACTTAACTCACTTCCCCATTCCCCTCATTGCTAACCAACTGAGCTGCTGTGACCTGAAGCTCTTGGCCATTTTTGTCTGAAGGATAAAATTTATAGGATGACAGATTCCACATCAGACTAGGGGAAGGTCCTTAAACAATGACTGATATTCACGTGTACACAAACCTACACATAGAAACAAAGCTTAGACAGCACTTAGGATGAGCTGGACACTCTTGTAAGTGCTTTTAAAATATTTAATTCTCAAAATCATTGTAGGATACAGGTAATATTATTGTCCCCATTTTACAGATACACTAAGGCATAGAGGTCAACAGACTAGTCCAGGGTCACATAGTTGGTGTCAGGCAGTATATTTCCAAAGCCCGTATTCTTACCCATCACAATGGAATAGACTACAATTTAGTTTGTTTTCCCTCATCATTAGAGCCTGACACAAGGGCTTGAATGCAAGCCATTTCTTGGGGAGAAGATCCCAGGTAACGGAAAAGAGAGAAGGGCTTGGAGGAGTGAGGTAGGAAAGGCAGGGGAGCCAATGTAAGAGAGCATTATCCAGAGACCTCTGATAATCGTGTGGCAAGCCTCCCAGAATCATCCACCTGAAGAAGGGCAGGCAGCAACCATGACCCAGAGCCCACCGCCCCTCCCCCCCACCGCCCCTCCCCCCCCCCTTGACTGAAGGTTACCCCCAAAGCTTTAGTGCCACTCTACTTCTTGGCTGTGCTAGCACAGTAAGCGGCCTAAGAGGTCATGAACGGAAGTGGAAACATGTGGGGCACCCAGTAGAGGTGAGACAACATCAGCTCAAAGTGAGTCTGGTGTCTGGGCTAGGGTTGAATTCACAGGTGGGCCAGGGTGACATGATAGGGCTCCAGCAATATGTACTACAGATTGTTTCTAGAAACATCCCAGGGTGAAGGGGGGGATGTTAGTAGGAAATGTCGTGGAGAACATCTGAGCATGTAGGCTAGATAATCCCTTTGCATATGAAATGCTAAATTCTCTAAGTCAAAGTCCACACTTTGGCAACAAACAAATATGTTAACACAATTATCAAGAAGTAAAGAGAAGTGATAATTCAATGAAATATTGTCAATAGCATCCAACTTCTGTTCACCCAAGTCAGATACTATTTAGAGATGACCCCAAGATAGTAATAGTTCCAATGGACAAATAGATCCTTTTGAAATATGTGTTAATGTATTCTGGCTTTAGTCAGCTGTGGGGAAAACTGCTTGAAGACTCTCCATCAGAGGCCATCATGACTAAGAAAACAAGTTTTCCAATCTTCTAGTGATAATCTGTAGGTCAGTAATACACATGTGTACATAGGAATGTGCATACTATGTTCCCTTGCTAAGTGAAAGCTATCAGGTAGCAGTGGGGTTTTTTGAAAACTTGAAACTGACCTTCTGCTCTCAATAAAGTGCTATCCTTCCTATAGATTTTGCTGAATTCCCAAGTTTAGTCCCAGAAGGACACTTGGTGAAGACTCAGTTTCATCCACTGACTCACAGCTGTGGTCAGGGTTGAAGTAATTCTGACTCTGCTGCCTCCAGGCCCCTGGCCATTTCTAAGCTAGAAGGTTTCATTTGGTCAATTCAGGATGCTTTCTGAGGAATCATGTGTTTGGATTGTGTGGATCCAGGGTCAGCTCAGGTCACATCAAAGTGTGGTCCAGCCCAGCCTAGGCAGCTGGTCAGGATTTGGCACTGGTGGTTAAAGTGTGGAGCAGAGGTCAGTTCTGTTGGTTTGACCCTTCAGGGGACCTGATAGCTTGGTTCGATCCCATGGCCACAGAGTGTAACCTCATTTCAAGCTGTCGCCTCCCACATGCCTCCTTCCTGGCTGGTACAGGGAACAAAAGAGAGACTGTGGGTGGGTCTGTGCACATTCATCATTTCTACTGGGGAAAACCTCAAAACCTCCAGTCACTTTCCCAAAGGCCCAAATTATCAGGAAACATGTGAAGGCAAATCAATGCCTAGAGAGAGTTTGATAGTAAAAAAAAAAAAAAAAAAAAAAAAAAAAAAAGGGCAGCACCATTTTCTTTCCATTGGTTTCATAAGTTGAAATCATCAATAATTCACTTTCCCTTTGTTTTATTTTTGATCACTGTGAATTCTTCCCTTTAGTGATTGGATGATTATGTTGTCTCCCTGCTCCTAACGGTCACACACCCTTCCTTCTCTGGAAATGGGAAAGAGGGATGTAATTATACTTCAATGGGGGACATGCATATAGAATACAGAATTATAGTCTCTAGTGGCAGCAAATTGTGTTGAGGGACCCACTCTGATATTCAGGGGTCTGGCTTTCTGTGGCAAGGATAATTCTATGTTGCCACATGAGTCCATCAGATGAGAGGGATTGGGAGCATTCTTGCCACTGCAAAGGGCAGAAACACAGTTCAGATTAGTTTAAGCAAAAATGGAAATGTCTCTCTCACATTGTGGAGAGATTCAAAGGGTCAGGTAGACTTTGTGCCCGAATGTATCCAAGAATTCAAACAAAGTCGACAAGATTCTTTTTCTTCATCTCTCGCTCCTGAGTGGCTTTCTTTTCAGATAAACTCTCACTTCACGATGACAAGATGGCTGTTGGAAGTTCCAGGCTGAAGATGTCTCAAAATGTGCTTACAGTGCCGGAGAAAGAGAGATGTGGAGCCTTTTCTGAGAGCTCTGGGAAGTCTCAGGGAGTACTCTTACTGGGCTGGTATGTTAGCCAGCAGCATAGGCTGGTTTTGCTGTGGTAACGGTTGATCTCAAATTTGAGACTCAACACCCAAGTTCCTGCTCATGTCCAATGTGTGTCATTGATCCTCAGGTACCCAGAATGTTGGACATTCCCCCATTTTGCAGCTGCACCATCTGGAACTTAACATTTCCTTCACTGCTGCAGCAGAGGAAAGAGAAAACTAGAGAATTAGGCATAAGTGTTTTGCTGCTTCAGCCTAGAAGTGACCAATAACACTTCCTCTCCTTTTTGGTTAAAACTACCCTCATGGCCCTGCCTAACCACATGGTAACTGGGAATATGAGGGAGAATTTAGAATGTTTGATGACTCTCACCATTCCTACCATGCCTGGCTTGACCCAGGACTGTGGCCAGAGCATGACATACTCCCAGTGCTAGACCTGGGCCACATGCCATCCCAGGGGCTGGTGGAGGAAGCTCAACATGGACGTTTTCAGAGATCCAGCAGACCCAGGCCAAGGTCAAGTGTTGACACTCTGCCCGGAGCAGATCCAAGCCATTAGAAAGCTTAGCTTCAGTCACGTTTCTCCAAAGTAAAATTTCCATCCAAGGTGGAGTTTAGTGAACTAGTCACAGGGTAACGACTGAGGACACAGAGCTTGTGTCAGCTGAAAGGGAAACGGTGTTGGGATTCCTGATAGTAGATTCAGACCGCATGCTGGGGAAAGCTGCCAAGGGAGGCTGCTCGCAAACACTTACCAGTGGACAGGAAGAGGCGGTTCAGTGGGCGAGGCTGTACCTGATCAGGCCTGCTTTTGGCAACGGTCCTGTGCATCCTCTACCTTGTGGGAAAAAAAAAAACAAGTGTTTGCTAGGCAGAATAATAGCCCCCAAAGTTGTCCACAACCTAATCCCCAGGAACTGTGACTATGTTGGTTGTGTGGCGAAGAGGAATGAAGGTTGCAGATGGAACTGTGTTTGCTGATCATCTGACTTTGAGATGAGGAGATTCTCCTGGACTGTGCAGCTGGGCCCAGCGCAATCACAGGAGGCCTTGTAAGTGGAAAAGGGAGGCCAAAGAGAGAGAACCAGAGAGATGGCAGTGTGAGAAGACCTGCTTCTCTTTGAAGATGGACAGGGACCATGCATCACACAAAGAATGTGGGTAACCTCTAGAAGCTTGAAAAAGCAAGGAGACAGATTCTTCTCCAGCACCTCCAGAAGGCAGGTTACTCTTCCCAACATTGATTTTAGTCCAGTGAGACCTCTGTGGAACATCTAATCTCCAAAACTATAACACAGATAATCAATTTGTGTGGTTTTTAGCCATTCAGTTCATCTCAGTAGTTATGGGTAACTACCACATTATGGCCTGGGCTTTTACTGGCTTCCATCCAGAAAGTGCATAGAATAGAGGGGTCTTGATATGACTGGACCCTCAGGACCAGGGCAGATTGGTGGAAACCTCCCAGGCTGCCCTTGGGAGATGAAAGGGACCACATGCTGGACAAGGAGGGCAGATGCTATGATTCCTGTGATTGGGAAGCAGACCAAAACCAAGGAAGGTACCAGAGAACAAGGTTCTTCTTGGCCCACTGGGTCCTTCCTGGGGTTAAAGCAGTCTAGAGTTTGGCCATTATTTGACTGCCATTGACACCTGAAATATTGCCATTAAATTAGAACCTACTAAAATCAAACCAAAACACCAACCACTGGATATTGTCCCACCAAGGTGAGGTCATGAAGAATTGTAAGAACTCAGATATGACAAGCCAAGAAGCGAGGGCCAAACCCACAGATCTAGTAGTAAATGAGCCCAAGTTGACAGTCACTGATAACAGCCTGCCTTTAGAAAAGTGACTTTGTTCATAATCCTCACATAAGTTGACCCTCATGGTGTGTTCTATATCATGGTCATATAGAAGGAGACAATTATGAAAACAAGATTGGTTTATGGTCAGCTGATGCACTTGTACACATGCTCATGAACACCCATGTATACGCACATAGAGACAGAGACAGCTAAAACTTTTAGTCTCCCCAATTACTTTGTCTGCTGAGAAGAATGAAGACTCACAGGAAAGACTTAACTCCTTCAAATCAAATGGATTTCCCCCTCCCACCTTTGGGAATTGCCCCTGTGCACGGGTAGACCACAAACAGGGCCAGAAGAATGAGGCTTCAACGGTTGGTAATGGAGTCAGGACTCACCGTTGCTCTGATGGGAATAACAAGTGAGTGCTCTGATCATTTCAGAGAGGCTCAGTAACCTTCGTGCTATGAACTAATGGTCCCAGTCTGGTTCTTAGGCAAGCACATGTTCACATTAAGCTTGAACTTGAGTGCTTGTCTATCTTTTAGTTATCAACATCTAAGTCTTCCAAAGCAAACCATTCTGACATGTGGGTTGCATTAGCACCCTCATTTGCAATTACCCTTATGCAGCAAAGGGAGGGAATCAATGTATTTGCAGAGGCCAAAGCATTTTCAATGCCCCTTCCAGGAACAGCTCTGCTTCAGGATGGCTAAGGCTGAGAACTGCCAAGATGGTTGGCCACCCCTGCCAAGTACCCACTGTACCTGGTTTGTGGGCATGAGAAGGCTTTAGGACGCCAGGACTTTCATTACCAGATTTTGCCAAGTAGATGTTTGCCAACCGAATGCATGCATTACAGGAAACCCATGTCTATTGAGCATCTCTTTTCCAGGTGCACATCTATAATCTTTAAAAAAATTTTTTTTAATGTTTATTTATTTTTGAGAGAGACAGACAGAACACGAGTGGGGGAAGGGCAGAGAGAGAGGGAGACACAGAATCCGAAGCAGGCTCCAGGCTCTGAGCTGTCAGCACAGAGCCCGACGCGGGGCTCAAACTCACAAACCGTGTGTGAGATCATGACCTGAGCTGGAGTCGGACGCTCAACCACCTGAGCCACCCAGGTGCCCCTATAATCTAATTTTATCACCACAGCAACACTCTGAAGCTGATGCTGTTCTTCTCCATTTAGAACTTGGGAATGCAGTCTAATAAGGTTAAGTTGCCCAAGTGTGAGTCCTACAGTGAGCAAGAAGCAGAGCCCATCCACATCCTCTTGGGTTATCCTTGCTATGTACTGCAGTGTCCTTTAAGGTAAACCATCTAATCTTGCTAATCTTTAACATGGCCATTTGTAAAATAACAATGATACCCACAATACATCACAGGATTGTTATGAGGATCGAATGGAAAAAATAAATGCCAAATTTCTAATTACTTATAAAGTGCTCTGAGCTCCCAGAAGCAGGAATATACCAGTTAAAACTCTGCATTATTATTTTCAAAACTGTAACTACCAGAAGTCTACACCTTTCATACAATTAGGTTCATCTTCAGATACTCCATTAACTTTGGAAATGAGTTCTAGAGTAGTATCAGGTTAGCTACATTTATTGAGAGCCTCCCCTGCATTATTTCTAATCGCCACAGCTCACTCTTTCAAGCAGATATTACTGTCCACAATTAGAGCCCGAGAAACTAAGACCCAGAGGTTAAGTAACTTGCTCAAGTGACGGAAGCAGGGTGGCAATCCAGGGATGTCTGATCCAAGTTCTGTGTTCTGTGCCTTGAATTTTTTAGGAAAGAAATACCACGATGTTATTAATTTATAAACCCACTAATTTACGTGGAACAAATAGGTAGCCTGTGGGTCTGTCCTAAAGAGTGTGCACCAATTCCTAATTCCTGCTAAATTTGCTACCGACCCTTCATCCCTCCTCTCTCCCTTTTTACACTTAGATACACAGATGAATGTTCTGTATAAGAGAAAACAGTCCGATCCTGCCCAAACCGACATGACCACGATATGAGGTGGTCTGAGCTTGTGTACCTACTGACCCTAGCCCTGGGTGGCCCTGGCAACGGGCTGTATGTGCTCCCTGAGGTCAGCTTGGTGTGTGGGGCAAAGGGCAAGTTTCATGGTAGACAGGCAGGCTCATCCGGCCATGCACATACACGCTCCCACTCCCCTTCACCTTTCTGGACTTCCTATTTAGCTTTTATTTTAGTTTTTTAAACAAATGTCCCCAGTAGAGAAAGATTCCAGCTAGACCACAGGATGGAAATGCAATGTCAGTGGGGGCTGGAATAGCTTCAGGTGGAGATAATCCCCACTGAGCCACCTCGGTCCGTAATCCCAGAGCTGTTTGTTTTAGATGGGAGAGCACAGCATAGTGGCAAGAAGATTGGTGGGCCATAGTCTGTGCTTGAATGCGTAGTCCAATAGTCATTTTAACGTTGTTGAGACAAATGCCTCAGCCTCTCTGGACTTCAGTTTTATCATCTCTAACAGGGGAACAACCCATACAGTCATTGTGAGGATTAGCTGACCCATGTGAAAGCCAAAACAGTGGCTGACACATAGAAACACTTAATACCTTGGTTGGGTGAAGGAGAAGTTGAGTAAATTCTTACCTAAACTGGAGAAGGCCTGGTGTGTCCCATACACTGTGACTCATATGGATGGACCAGAAACGTCATATCCCCATAGAGTAGTCCTGGTATGGAGGTGCCTGGGTGGCTCAGTCGGTTAAGCGTCTGACCCTTGATTTCGGCTCAGGTCATAATCTTACAGTTCATGAGTTTGAGCCTCGTGTTGGGCTCTGAGCTGATAGTACGGAGCCTGCTCGGGATTCTCTCTCTCTCCCCCACTCCCCCTGCCCCCATTTGCACATGCTCTCCCTCTCAAAATAAATAAACATTAAAAAACCTTTTTTTTTTTTTTTTTTTCAAGAATGGTCCTGGTATGACCCAGAAATGGCTTCCTGGATTGTCTGCCAAGATGTGACCAGACTGGGCATGACTCAGACTTGAGGTTCCCCAAGGAATGGTACCCACTGCCCTAAATATGATCTCTGTTTAATAGTGTTTTCTCAAACTGTGGTGTGGGGGCCACTTGAATCAGAATCACCCTGAGTGCCTTTCAAAATGCACATGGTCGGGCTCCATCTAGATCTACAGAACCGACCCCTCTTAGGTGGGGGTGAGGTGGGAATTTGCATCCTTGGTCCTCTCTTGGCCCAGAGCCTGAAAGAATTAACCAAGTTTTGGCTGAGCAAGAGGAGGCAATGAGACTCCAGGGAGGTGCTATAGCTGAACATTCCTCCGAGAGCCTTCTCCACCTCCCAGCTCAAAGAACCCCTTCTACTGAATTCCCAAGGGTAGAGGATACAGTCCATGTCCTGTAAGTATGCCCTCCCACCAAAGAAAATCCTGGAAGAGGCATTATGATAGAGAGAAGAGTTTTTCAGGCTTTTCCGTAATACCCAGGCTTCTCCTTGGGTTATTCTAATAATTACAATTGTTTAAGAAGCTCTGTTAGGAGCTGGAGTAATGAAGAAGTATAAAATGCAATCCATATCTGGAATGCTTACAGACAGGTGATTAATTGGCAAGACTAGTAGCCCTTAATGAAATAATTTAGGGGAGCATAGTTATGACAAAATTGTGACTGGTTAAAAATGGTTCCGGTACAAGGTATCATGCAGTCCCTGTTTTGTATGGCTCATTCCCTGCACAGCAGAAACTTTGCTTCTTTATACTTTTAGCAAGGGAAGCGAGTGTGGCTAAGTCAAGATGAAGTCCGTAGGGGATCAGGGGTATGTTTTGGGGAAGGATGCATTGTTAAAAGTCATGAGCTTTGCACTAGAGGACTCTGTGCCCTTTGGAGAATGAAGGGCTATGGAAGGAAGAGGAAAGGGCACAGGGATGTCTCCTGCTCACGCAGAGGCATACACTCAGGGCTCTTCTAGAACAAGGATAAACGTTGTTTGTTTGTTTGTTTTGTTTTTCATTTTTGAAAGAGAGAGCGGATGAGTGAGGGAGGAGAAGAGAGAGACAGATGGACAGAGGATCTGAAGCAGGCTCTGTGCTGACAGCAGAGAACCCAATGCAGGGCTTGAACTCATGAAACGTGAGATCATGACCTGAGTTGAAGTCGGATGCTTAATTGACTGAGCCACCCAGGTGCCCCAAGGGTAAAGATTCTGACAAGAGGCATCTCCCTTTCCTTTTAATTTCCTATTTAATTTTGAAAAATTATCTCCACAACGCAGAAGATAATTTTTTACCTTGCAAGTTGGTTGTACCATACAATTTCTATGAAAGTGCTCTATAAACGCTAATGTTCCATACATGCTTTTTTTAAAATGCGTCACTCCTCTTCCACATCACATAATAAAAATTTGAGGGGTGGCTTTTGTTATTTCTCGCAGCTGCTAACACTGTGTCATACCCATAGCAAATCCTCAGAATAGGTTTCCAGCCAACACTGATAATTCTCTCCTTTCCACAAGCCAAAGAAACATTTCTGCTCTGTTACATCCTAGGCCAGGAGCTGGGTGTTTTAGGAGTATTTTACAGAGGAGTAAACATTTCAGAAGACCTGACATTATTAAAATCCATCCTTAATTGTTTACTTTTTTCAGTCACCAGGAGCCTTGGAAAAAAACGGGTGAGTCAGAATGGTCAGGGAAACGCAAAGGAGTGTGAGTCACGGGGTCACGGGGGCGGGGGGACACTTGCCTGCTAGGGGCACTTTCACGAGGCCAGCCCAATGGTTTCTGCACTAGCTCTTCTGACTATGGGTCCTCATTCATTTGGCCAAACCGCCAAGCATCCCAGAGCAATGCATTTCTAGCTGGCTCTGGAGAGCCCCACCCCCCACCACTCACACTCTTCCATGCATGGGGCTTAGGCCAGAAGGGGGTCGGGGCCTATGGCAAACTGATTTCTCGTGCCCTCAGAACGACCCTCCCAGAGGGTGCAGCACAGTCCTCCCTGCCTCCTGACTGATGGGTCCAAGCGGCTCCTGCCTCAGATGCGGAACATCCTCGAGAAAAAGCTTGCAGGGAGGTTTCCGCCAGCCAGGCAGGGACTGGCTGTCTGACTAGCGGTAGAGCTCCTGGCAACAGTGGAGGCTGATGAGTCACCAGAGAGGTTTCCAACCTATTCTTATACCCTGAGAATAGCAGTGGCAACTCATTTGCATCAGCACACCTCTATTTTGGGCAGGTCTTTTTGGAGTTGGGGTTTCCTGTAGTGCGCGTTAAGTACGCGGTCTCCTTTGAGGTCCCCTCTGCTCAGGTTTGGCATCCTGGGCCTGCCGAGTCGCCTTGGCAACACTAGCTACTCATAATGGCAAAAAGGGGTGGGACTCCCCAGACAAGGTTTACTTGAGCACTTTCTTTTTCCAGTTGCTCAGATTCTCATCAACTGAGATAATATAATTAAATGCTGGCTGCCTGGCTTCATGCCCAGGGCGTGAAAAGAGGCCACATTATTGATAGTTCCATTTCCTTTCCCCTTTCTGGAGGTGACGAGGGTGGCAAACTCCAAAGGCACGTGTGGTTCTGTTTTCCCATCTATTCATGGAGGCGGGCTCTTACAAAATGGTGGACCCCGCTTTGGTTGGTGAAGCTTTTGCTCTTCAAGGTGTGGTCCGTGGAACAGCAGCGTCGGTGAGATATGCAGAATCATCAGCCTACTCCACACCCACTGAATCTGAAGCTGCACTTATTTATTTATTTATTTATTTATTTATTTATTTATTTATTTATTTATTTATTTATTTATGACAGAGGTAGATAAAGAGAGAGAGAGAGAGAGAGAGAGAGAGAGAAAGAGAGAGAGAGAATCCCAAGCAGGCTCCATGCTTATAGCATGAAACCTGACACAGGGCTCAGTCCCATGACCCTGGGAGCACGCCCAGAGCCTAAATCAAGAGTTGGATGCTCAACCGACGGAGCCACCCAGGCCCTCCTCCCCCCGCTCCTGTGAATCTGCATTTTAACAAGATCTCAGCTGATGTGTGTGAATGTTAACATTGGGGAAGCACTAAGCTAAACCACTGCTCACAGAGGCTTGGGTGAGCCTGACCGCACAGCTCCCAGAGGAAAAACCCAGGGTAGAGGAGTAGACATTATAATGAATAGACTGGCCAATACTGTCCCACCAGTGTCCCACAGCACAGGAAAGAAAGCCCTCCTCCAGGCAACCTGCCGGTGTTCGTTAGGGCCCTCATACATTAATGACTTCCCAAACAGAACCTGCCGAGCACCCCAGACACCTGGCAGGTTCTGTGCAGCAAGAGGAGGCAGGTCCCTCAGCAGGCAGAGCCTGGACTAAGTTGTCAGATGCTTGAAGCCATGTCGTCGCTTTCATGACACATCGACAGAAGCCACCCAGCTGTCTGAAGCAGAATCAACTCAGTTCAGAGACTCTGAATGGGCACGAGAAAAGACAGAGGGGAGCATGGGTGGGAAGAAGTCAAGAGAAAAAGGGTCAGCGTGTTGGTAGGCGACATTGCCTCTCTGTTGAGAAAACTGAGGATTTCATTTCCTTTTACATTTCAACTTTTCTTTCATTTGCAGGATGCTTCTCCCATCTTCTCAATGGTCTTCCTAATTATCATTCAGCTCATAAGACACTCGCTCACCCATGCACAGAAACTCTGGGGCACCGTGTGGGGGAGGGAACAGACCCTGCTGCTGATGTCATCAAGCTCTCTCCAGGCGACACTATGGAGAAGGACTTGCCATTGTTCGCGTGTGCTACAATTTCCCAATTTCTTCTAACTGCCTACTTCACAGGAAGCCCCAGAATAGATCCTGTGCCTAGAGAAGCCCTCACAGCCCTTGGGAGACAAGGGCAAAAATACTAAGAAGCAGAGCAAGGTCATCGTATTAAGACTGGGTTTGTGCATCGTTCTTCCTGCTAAGCTACCTGTACCATGAACAGCCACCGAGGCTGGGGGGACTGTGGTGCTCAATGAAAGGAGGGCCTCCCACCACTCGCACACGTCAGGGACTGCAGCCCGGGCTCACAGAGCACACAGCTTTGAGGAGGGTAGACCAGCATGCCCTGGTTCATCCTCAGGACATCCGGTAAAGGACAAAGTGGGGAAATGCCATTTTACAGGTGATTAATCTTCAGTAAGATTTACTGAATAACTTCCTCCTCTATCATTATTATCAACAACAATTGTCATTGATATCACAGACAACACATGTTTTTGGAGGGCTGACTGTGCAGACAGAATTTGCATCTTCAAGGAATTTATATTATGGAGATCTGAATGAAAATCTTTCCTTTATTACGAGACCAGATTGGGCAAAATCCCCAAGGAAACAAATCATGGCCTTTAAAGGGTAGCAGAATCTATTCTCTGCAAACACAGTTGTTGACTGGGCCTTTTTTTTTTTTTTAATAAAATTAAAACTCCATCTACTTTCACAAAGACTAAATCTCTCTTTTGAGTCTAACTGGCCCAACTGGAGTGACCTATTCTCTCCTGGAACAATCCAACTGCCGCCAGGGGGAGAGAGTTACAGAAAGTCCCTCCCTTTTCCTTCCTTCCTTCCTTCCTTCTTTCCTTCCTTCCTTCCTTCCTTCCTTCCTTCCTTCCTTCCTTCCTTCCTTCCTTCCTTCCCTCCCTCCCTCCCTCCCCCTTCCTCCCTCCTTCCTTCCTTCCTTCCTTCCTTCCTTCCTTCCTTCCTTCCTTCCCTCCCTCCCTCCCTCCCTCTCCCTCCTTCCTTCCTTCCTTCCTTCCTTCCTTCCTTCCTTCCTTCCCTCCCTCCCTCCCTCACCCTTCCTCCCTCCTTCCTTCCTTCCTTCCTTCCTTCCTTCCTTCCTTCCTTCCCTCCCTCCCTCCCTCTCCTTCCTTCCTTCCTTCCTTCCTTCCTTCCTTCCTTCCTTCCTTCCCTCCCTCTCTCCCTCCTCCTTCCTTCTTTCTTTCCTTCCTTCCTTCCTTCCTTTGATAAGCTTTCTTTTTTAGGGTGGTTTTAGACTTAGAGAACAACTGACCAGAAAAATGAGAGTTCCAATATGTTCCTTTTTTCCTCCTCTCCCCACACAGTTTCTCCTATTATCAACATCTTACATTAGGGTGGTACACTTGTTATAACTGATGAACCAATGTTGATACGCTATTACCTGAAGTCCATCATTTACATTAGGGTGCACTGTTTGTGTTGTACAGTTCTACAGGTTTTGACAATGGTACAATGTCATGCCTTTGTCATTATGTCCTGAATAGTTTCACTACCCTAAAAGTCCCCATGCTCCACGTATTTATCCCTCTACTGTCCCCAATCCCTGGTGACCAGTGGTCTTTTTACCACCTCTGTGGTTTTGCCTTTTCCAGACTGTCACAGATGGAATTATATGGTAGAAGGCCCTTTCAGACTGGCTTCTTACACTTGGTGACATGCACTTGAGGTTCCCCCTTGTCTTTTTGCAGCTTGATGGCTCTTTACTTTTTATTGCCGCATACTATTCCATTGTAGCAATATACCAAAGCTTGTTTATTCATTCATTTGCCGTCATTTATTGTTTACTTCTCTGTTCTTAAATTAGTCTCAAGAGTATTTTTTACTTCTACTTCATGTCTTTAATGGACCACTGTGGATTTCTTGTCCCTTCCTATTAGCTCGTGTGACTACTATTGCTACATGAATATGACAGGGCTCAGAGGGTTTCTGGTTGGTGGTTTTAGTCCGGTGGTATATCAACTCTTTCTTGGCAAATAGTACTTGAATATGTACTGAACGCCAGTGGAATATGTTTTTAAGATGGAATGCCCATAATTACACAGTGAATTGGCTACTTTGGCTGAGAGCGAGTTCCTGGATCTTCCAAGTAGTGAAACTTCCACAACTAGAGTTTGAAATTAAATATCTTCTGGAATGGAGCGGAAGCCTTGTTGTCATCCATGAAATGGAAATGGGAGATGTTATAGCAACTAAAGAGAATATTGCCCAGTAGGAGCTAATGGCGTTGGCCACATTTGGTTAGCACCAAGAAACTTTGAACAGGATCAGAGATGTCATGTAATATACTAATCTGGAGGCAAATACACGGTTTAATTTAACCTTAAAAATACTCCAATCAAGAAATTCTATGAATATTATTTTTTTCTGTAACCATCTTTCCCCCATCCACATGGCTGTCTTGTGGTAATGGGCTTCTATTGAGCCCACTGTAAACTATTTCCCAGGCGACAGGTGGACTGGTCCAAGAGGGATATGGGACTCAAGCTGGGTCAGTCAGATACAAAGAAAAGATTCAGTCTGAGTGTGGCTAGACTTGGAACAATTAAACTTTCATGCCATATTTTATGCCCTGGACACGAAGTTCCCTTTAGAATGAGAAAAATGAAACAGATGTATATGGGGGAGAAACTGTCTTCTTATCTTTTCTGGCTCCTGTTTCCAAGAATTTTCTTGCAGTGATCATTACGGTTATCTCCTCAACATTTATTCTTCCTTTTTTGGTAACCACTCAGTTTTTACTTTGATATCCACAGCTACTGCAAGCATCCCTTGGAAACTGTTTAAGTCCATAGTTAAATGACTGTGGCCTAAGTTTATCAGAATCCTATTCTCTGAGTAAAGGTGCTGGTTCAGAGATGGACAGGAACACCAAGTGGATACAGGAATGACATAGAGGAAGGTAATTGCTGAGGGATTCAAGGAGAGAGGCTTCCTTACTTTTTTTGGAGCAGCTGCTGGAAGAAATCCCCACCAAAGAGGAGGGTGATATATTGGACTCAGTTTATGTGCCATCCTAGATCCATGCACCAGCCTTGCTTATAGGTCATCAAGACCCCAGCAATAGCCTGCTGTCACTGAGACTATGGGCACAGTCACTGCTGCAGCCATTGCTAACACTAGATATGGAGAGGCCACATAGCAGGGCTACCTGACACAGAGAGACTGCTGAGCCTCTGCCCTGGCCCCACTTTGTCCTGTTTCCCAGGAGCTGATGGGTCAATTCTTCTCTCTTCCCACACCCACGCAGCTAGTCCTGAGATACAGTAGCTCGTGCAACCTTTCGGAAGCCTCCCCATTGTACTTGGTCTCACCCCTTTCCTGCTTAATTGCCCCTCTTCCTTCTCTTGCATCCCAAGATCTCACTGCGATTACTAATAAAATGTCGACCCGGCAGTTTTCCTGGGAACCCAGGCTAAGCCCAGGAGGATGTAAGCTCATAGACTGCTGGTAGCTCTCTCGTGGCCATATGAACCAGTGCAAGGATGAAGCCAGTAACATGAGCAGCAGGCAGAGAGCTGAAAGAAATTTGATAACATCACTGGCCAGCCTGGGAGCCCTTCTCTCCCACCTTGGACTTCCAGTTAACCTGAGTCAGGAAGAAGTCCATTATGTCTAGTTTTCTGTAATTGGCAGATGAATCCATGGGAACTGATAACCCTCTCTAGTTTCACCTGTACTTGCAGATTCTGGGAGGGCCCCCCTTCCAATCATAGCCTTATAATAATTTCTTCTTTTGATCTTTAGTTAACTGGAGTTGATTTCTAGTACCTGCCATCAATTGAACCTTAACTGATATGCCTGCCTCCTTTTTGGTACTGATGAAACCTTCTAGAGCTCCTTGCTGGAGTTCTGATCTTTTGCACCATTAAAAAAACTCGGTACCAGTTAAAATGTATAGAGTGCCTCTACAGCCATGTGTAAAATGCAGATTATTTCCGTTTTAATTAAAAACAAACATATATAATGTTTCTTAACAATTTTGGAAGCTCTTCCAAATAAAAACCAAACAATGCCCCCAAATAAGAATAGTTTAGGAATTAATCTCTGCCAAGCCAGCTTTCCCCCAGATGATAGATTTGTTAGTTAATCATTCTGAAGCCAGGATTAGAACACAGTCAACAGTTTAATAAACCATTCATTTCCTACAGTGCTGAGTAGTTTCATGGGCTTTTACTCTTATACCATAAACAGGACTATAAATTGTATTAGTAATTGTTTTTGAAAAGGATGTCAAGACTTCCGTTCTAAAATGGCGAATGAAGCATGCATGTTTAACCACTCCCTTGCTTCTTAAGTTCTTATGGAAAAGACCAAATACATATTTCAGAATTTTTTTTAAAAAAACAAACTTTTAATCTGAAAAAGTGCAAAGTGCTATTAACAGGAAAGCAATTAGGAGGAATTTGGCAAAAGAGCATAAATAGGAGCAGATAGATGGAAAAACTAACCAGCCCAAGTCTTACCCAGTTCAAGGAAAAGTCCAACTGTCCCTGTGCGAGAGTCTAGCAGAATCTCAAAACATCCTGGAACAGCAGGAGCTAGGGGCAAGCCTGGGCAGTGGAATATCCGTGCCTGTAATGCAAGGTCTTTGCCAAAGCAGGTTCCCAATGGGGGTCACCCTGGCCCTTAGAGAAGGAGATAGGGGCCCAGCTAACTTCAGGTCACCGCAACAAACACAGGAAAAATAAAAATAATAAAACAGGAAAATAAAGAAAAGAACCACGGGGGTTTGCAGAGATACCAAGAGCCTGGCTTTCTCCAACTGCATACACTTCTGAAGCCATTGTTAGAAACTTGTTAGAAAACACTTTTTCCAATCATTTGCCAGGGGCTGCTGAGCAATTTTGTTCAATCAGGAAACAGTCTGAGCTTTGCTGATTATATGAAAAAGGCAAAACCATCCTAGACCGGAAGGTCTCTGGAACAGGAAGGGCCCTTTTGCCATCCAAAGGTGAAGGTCCGTGGACCTAGGGAAATGATTGAATTTTATTGATTTTCAATTGATGCAACATTGACAATGGCATCAAGTGGTGAAATTACACCCCTCAGCTCAGAGAATCTTGTGTCTCATTCCAGACTCATTGTTGAAGTTGACAAGTAAATGGGTTTCTGGTAAACATTTATTTCATTTTCAATCTGGACATTAAATTGATGTGGCGCAATCATGTGAGGGTAATTGTAGGAGTCTGAAGGACCTTAAGTCTTGCAAAAGCCTAAATGTTTTAGAAAGCAGGCTGTTTCTTTTACTTTTGAATTGGCAGTAGATTGCTCAAGAGGAAAATGCATACCAAAGAATTGGATTCAATTCAATTCAAGAAATATGTATGTAGGTTTTCTGTGAGGCAAAATACAGAGCTTAAGGTCGAACTGATGGCATTTTCCTTCTCATTATCTCTCCATCGTCTCATTTAAATACCTTTTCATTAATTCGGTAAATTCCACAAGAGAGTTCTCTTGCTCCCAGGGGGCTAGCCTTTCCGCACTTCAGTTGCAAACAGCTCTTCACGACAGATGATTAAGTTTTATTTCCCCCTTGCTGAAGGATAGAGGTAAGGAGGGAAGCAATGATTCCTCTAAGATCTCTCAGCATCCCACATGGTCTTCCTTCTTCAAATTCATGAACTGCCCTTTCCGCATTCATTTCTCATCAAGAATGTTCTACAGCGAAACTCAAATTAAAATGTACCTTACAAAGAAGGGTGAGCCTTAAACCTCTGAGGCTCAGTGTCTTTTTCTGTAGCATGGGATTAATAATTCATGCCCAGGGGGATTATGTGAATAATTAATAAGATAATTAATAGGAACACACGTTTTAAAGCCACAGCACCATAGGGGATGTAGGGGCAGAGTGAAATAGTGATGGAGAGAGCTCAGGCCAGGAACCCGGCAGCCCATGGCACTGTGTGACGCCGGTGAATTATTTAACCTCTACGATGCTCAGCTTACCTATCTGTACATGGGGCTCTGAGCGCCCACTTCAGAGAGTTTTTGTGAGAATCGATGAGTTACTGGACATCAAGTTCTTAATGAATAGAGGCTAATATAAAAATAAAGGACGCTGTTATTATCACTTCAGCATTATCTCGTCATTTACAAGAGATTTTCCTAGGTCTCCGTGAAGTGATAACTTTTAATATATATTCGATGGCTTACTTGGGGGTGTGTGTGGATGTGCAAGAACACAGATCCAGACACAGAATGAAGTCTGCGCATTCGGTTGGGGTCTACATTTTACATGGAAGTAAGGGGAGAGTTCTTGGGTGGATTTCACATTATTAAGGAAAAGGCATTTAAACCGGAGGATGGGAGTGATTAAATAAGTATACAGTTCAACTCTGGACTAGGGAGAGGGGCATGTCATTTACAGCCTTATTTTAAGACTTTTTCCGTCCTGAGCTCCTACTGGCCCCAGGTCCTTAGCCTGTATCTTGAAAATATTGTTGTCTACCATCACCTCCTAAACTGGTTCAAGAGACGCTATTATCATCCCAGAAGAACTGGGAAAAGTTCTTACCCTTCCGAAGAGGGGTCTGCATTTGTGGGATGTGGGGCACAAGGACAGTCCGAGGAGGGGTTTTGCACACGACGGACGGGTGGCAGGATAGAAGAGCCGCCAGATGCTCAGGGCCAGATGAAGACTGTTGGAGGCCCTAAGCACAGACGAGATTTTGATACCCATCACACTGATATAAAATATTCATGCTAATCATCACATAAATAATTCATACTAAACATTATATAAAACCACAAACTAGAAACACAGTGTCCACGTGAAGGCTGAAACAGAAATAAATTCATTCTACATTTCGTGATTTCAAAATTCTAGGTAAGTTTACCCAAACTGAGGAACACAGTCTCTCTCTCTCTGCTCTCTCTGGCCAGGCTTTCTGTTTCCCTGAGCACATCCCGAGTCTCCCTGTTGGGCATCCGAACCCTGCCATCTCCACATCCTTTAGCCATGATAACCAGCCAGTTTATCTCCCCAACTGAGGATGCTCCTTGGGAACTGTTGGTGGCTGTGCCGCCAGAGCCATCCGATCTCCTTCCAGCTGTCTGTACCCTTCATGGGGCTCCACTTCACAGATGAAGGCAACTAACACCTCCCTCTTCAGTGTCCTGTCTGGAACGTGTTCTGTGTTGGGAAAAGCAACAGCAGAGTGGGTTCCTGGGAATCGCCTTCCTGCCTCTTTGGGAACTGAGCTGGAGGCCCCTTTCCACTGCGTGAGATTCAGCCCCTGCGCTCCAGGTTCTCCAACAGGGATGGCAGACGGAACCGTACGGTGGCAGAGAGCAGGGGCCTTGGAGGCACCAACACCTGGGCTTGCATCCAGCTCCAGGCACACGCCAGCCGGGGGAAGCCTGCCTCACTTTGCTGCCCGTTTCCCCACCCCCGTGCGAACGAATAGGAGAAGAGTATTTGTAAAGAGCAACTGCAGTGATATCGGTGGGCACCACCCCTGGCCCACACAAAACACTCAGTAAATGGTAGCATTTACTGCATAACAAGGCCAGGTCCTGTGATTTTCAGACAGTGTCCATTCAACCTCTGCACCTTCCCTGTGATTCTCATGCACCTCGTGGTGGATCCCCTGGAGAAGCCAAGACTAGAGAACGACTTTCACTGGCAGAAATAGTCCCCATCGGGGGGTGGGGGGGAGAGGGGGACGGGGTGGCTCCGTCAGTCAAGCGTCTGACTTTGGTTCAGGTCATGATCTCACGGCTTGTGAGTTTGAGCCCCACTGACAGCTCAGAGCCTGGAAACTGCCTCGGATTCTGTGTCTCCCTCGCTCTCTGCCCCTCTCCTACTCGTGCTCACTCTTGCGCTCTCTCAAAAATAAATAAAAACATTAAAAAATTGAAAAAAAAGAAATAGTGCCCAACGCTTCATTTCACCCACCCTTTCTTTATCCAATTTGTCACCAAGTCAGGGCTAGATCCGAAGACACTCCTCGTCTCTAGATGAGGAGGAAATACAGCCTTGTTCTTCCCCAAGCTCTTAGAGGCCACCTAAGCTTTCCAAGGCCTGGAGGTTGAAGAAAGGCGACGGACCTCCAGACTGAAGTAGGATTTTCTTTTTTTTTTTTTAATTTTTTTTTTCAACGTTTATTTATTTTTGGGACAGAGAGAGACAGAGCATGAACGGGGGAGGGGCAGAGAGAGAGGGAGACACAGAATCGGAAACAGGCTCCAGGCTCTGAGCCATCAGCCCAGAGCCCGACGCGGGGCTCGAACTCACGGACCGCGAGATCGTGACCTGGCTGAAGTCGGACGCTTAACCGACTGCGCCACCCAGGTGCCCCCTGAAGTAGGATTTTCAAACTAAATCCATTTTATAGAAAGAATTGCCTGATGGGTGAGAAAGGCTAATTAGACTGAGAGTGGAAATGGTGCCTCTGGCAGTTTTGGGCCTGTGGCCTTTGTTAAACAGGTCCCTAAACAAACAAACAAACAAACAAACAAACAAACAAGGTACAAACTCAGGTAATACCCATCAGCATTTAGATTTTTCCTCAATTGTAAAGTGTCAATTTCACAGTTAAGCAGCTGTTTTAAAAATATGTATAAATTGGGGCGCCTGGGTGGCTTAGTCAGTTGAGCATTTGACTTCGGCTCAGGTCATGATCTCACAGTTCGTGGGTTCGAGTCCCGCGTCAGGTTCTGTGCTGACAGCTCAGAGCCTGGAGCCTGCTTCAGATTCTGTGTCTTCCTCTCTCTCTGCCCCTGCCCTGCTCATGCTCTGTCTCTTTCTCTCTTCCAAAAATAAATAAAAACATTAAAAAATTTTTTTTAAATATGCATAAATGAAATCTAGAGCATTTTGCATCCCACCTAGGGACTAGACTGATTCTCACTTACTTGTTCCCTTGAAGTCAGAGATAGTACAATTTCACTGACCCCAGTGGGGGGCTGCTTCAGCGGCTTGTGACCTGTGCAGTCCCACAGAGCCCGGAGCTTCGAGCGGCCCCGCACCTGGTTTAACGTTCTGCTGTCTGAACATTAAATTCTTCATAATTATTGCTACATTCTAGATAATTTTCAAGCAAGAAACCTTTCATTTTCATTTTGCACTGGGCTTCACAAATTATGTAGCTGGTCCTGGCCCCAGTGCCTAGCCCTTTGCCTAGATAATAGATGCTTATTCACTACTAGGAGAAAATGAATTATCAATAATGTAATCCACTCTCTAACTCTTCACTAGCAGTATGTTCAAACCACGGTCCACAAAGCCTTCGAAACCCTCTTTTGTCAGATTACCTGCACAAAGGCAATTATTAAGCCTAAAGGTTATAGCTGAGACTTCAAAACTGAACTTGATACATGAAATCCCAGCTACCAGCAGATTTCCTCCCAAACAGGAACAATTTACAAGTTCTCCATTTGCCTGCTAGTGATAGCTTCCACTTTTGAAAGTCTCAAAGGAATAACAGGTCAAAGTGTTGGGTACAGACTCTTCCAAGGCAGCGTGCTGCAGTTATCAAGGTGATGCCATTAAATCTTGAGGAGCAAATATTCAGATCTCATTCAAAATAGGTTCTCAGGGGGAACTGCCCTTTACACAACAATTGATTTTTCTAAAGTGAATTACCTCTCAGTGTATGTTAAATAAAACATTCTTGTTTGGAAACAAGGTGGTGCTGAACGGGGTGATTGTAATGTCTTACAGCTAAGGGTGATCAAAAACTATATATAACATGAAAGGCACAGCATAGGGAATAGTGCAATAGCATTGCAAGGTGACAGATGGTAGCTGCCCTTGGGTTGATCACAGCATAACCTATAAACTTGTCGAATCATTATGTTGTACACCGGAAACCAACGTGATGTTTAAAGTCAACTGTAAGTCAACAAATAAAATTAATTAACCAACGAACTAAAAACATAATACAAATAACACCTTTTCCATTAAAGAAAAAAATGTGTGACACTCCTTCTCTGCATCTCTTCTTGTATCTACCTGTGGACTTGATCATTGACAGGTGCCAGCATCCTCTCTCAGACCAGGCAGTCACTGAAAGGTTTCAGAGCACAGGCAATAGCATAGGAATCGACTGCGACATAAATACAACCAGCCACAGCGAAGGCCAAAGGGGAAAGGAAGGGAGAGCAGTAAGACTCTGGATTTTAATAGCTAATTCAGGAATCATGTCGGATCACAACGTGGCCTGTGCTCACGAGACCAACATGAAGGATCGCAGCCAGGGGAATATTGGATCGTGCTGTGCCGGAAGTATAGAGTATGTCGCTCCTGAAAGAGTCTTTTTCCAGATGGATTTAACTTGGAGGCTGTTCCCAGCCTCCCAGCCAAAAGCCGAAGCACAGGATGTAGTTCCCTCAGCTAGAACATGAACACAAGTAAGTGGCGGGGGGTGGGGCTGGGTAGTAAAGGAAATACCATACAGGGGCAAAAACTATATTGTATGGAACCTGAACTGTGGATAGAAAGACAAATGTCTCTGAAATTGGTGTCAAAGCCTGAGAGAAAGGAAATGTCACGTGGCCAGAAAGGATAAAGATAGGTAAGCAAAGGATGCAGACCAGGCAAGGTATGAGATAGCTTTACAGCCACAGTTTGCTTGCTGCGGGTTCTCACCAACCACGAGGTGAAGTGAGGGTTAACGAAGCACATTATTTCATTTGTAGTTTGTTGGGGATCCTTCGGGTCACAAGTGACTAAATTGCATGTGGTTCTCAGTCCACCACAGCAGACGACCTAAAATTTAGTAATAAACGTTTGTGTCCCAAAGTTGCTTGGCCACCTCTTACCACAGGGACATAGAGCGTGGCCAACTTCTTCCCCCTGGGCTCCCCCCGGACTCCCCCTGTTCCCATGTAGTGGACCCCCCCACACCAGTTCCACTGCCCTCTCCTGTTTTAATCTCAGCCCCTTCCTACTGCTTACTCAGGAGCTCCCAAAGGCCCACTCCCAAATTCCTTTGCCTTTTCTTGGTCTAAATGTCTTCTATCTAGGTTATGTCCAGGGGGGAGGCCGTAACTTTCAAAGTGAAGCAGGCCCCTTCAGGTGTCTTCCTAAACTAATAGTGAAGTCTTACTCCAAGAGGAATATGACCTTTCCCTTGAACTGGCCATTCAACTCTTGGTGGCTTTTTAAAAAGAATTTCTTGGGGTGCCTGGGTGGCTCAGTCGGTTAAGCCTCCGACTTCAGCTCAGGTCACGATCTCACGGTCCGTGAGTTCGAGCCCCGCGTCGGGCTCTGGGCTGATGGCTCAGAGCCTGGAGCCTGCTTCTGATTCTGTGTCTCCCTCTCTCTCTGCCCCTCCCCCATTCATGCTCTGTCTCTCTCTGTCTCAAAAATAAATAAACGTTAAAAAAAAATTTTTTTTTAAAGAATTTCTTGGGGCACCTGGGTGGTTTAGTCAGTTAAGCCTCGGACTCTTTAATTTCAGCCCAGGTCATGATCTCACAGTTCATGGGATCAAGCCCCACATCTGGCTCTGTGCTGACAGTGGGGGACCTGCTTGGGGTTCTGTCTCCCTCTCTCTCTGCCCTTCCCCTGCTCATGTTCTCTCTCACTCAAAGTAAATAAATAAAACTTAAAAATTAATACATAAAAAGAATTTTTCCCCTACTTTACAAATTGCTATGTCACTAAATATTCCTCTAAAATAGTTTTAAGTGGTGGCATACAATTCAGTCCCATCGATGTGACACTTTTAAAATACAATGCTCTGTTGTGGGATGTTTTATTTTGTGTAAGTTCTTTAATATTGGGCTAAAAAAGAGATTTCTCTCTGTTTATGCATGTATGATTGTTTCATTATTATAACTACAATGAAATAGAATTATATAAAAATTATAAATTTAAAGCATATAATTCTGAAGGTTCCTATCTGTATTTTAAATAACTCACCGAAAGCTTCACAAATGCATAAAAGGCCTGTGTTCCTGCAACCTTAGCCCCTTAGTGCCTAAGTATTAAAAAAAAAATGTTTAGAGTATTAGAATTATTAAAGATTTTCATAAAAATAATTAAATTACCAGATAGTTAATGGTCATAAACAGCCTATCTCTTGCTTGAGGTTTAAAGAAATACGAAAAATTAAAACTTGACAGAAGGAGTTTCCTAAGGCTCTCATGAATAAATCATTTCAAGTTCATTCCTTGCTGTTGATATCTGTGGCTGACATCAGCCTCAAGGTAACTGTGATTTGACATATTTTATACAGTGGGGTCTAATGGGTCCAAAACTTCTAAAAATGAAAGCATTACAAGGGTTTTGTTATCAAAAAAGCTTCATTTGAGCTAGTAGTCTCATCCATTTACATTAAGGCAATATTATTTGGAAGGACTATGAATCAACACTGCAAATATATACAGGCATATACTGTATCTATTTATTTTTGATTTCTTTAATGTTTATTTTTGAGAGAGAGACAGAGAGTGAATGGAGGAGGGGCAGAGAGAGAGGGAGACACAGAATTGGAAGCAGGCTCTAGGCTCTGAGCTATAAGCACAGAGCCCGATGCAGGGCTCGAACCCACAAACCACGAGATCACGACCTGATCCAAAGTCAGACACTTAACTGACTGAACCACCCAGGAGCCCCTGTCTTTAAAAATATACTCTGGCAACTACCACACAATAACCAAATCTGCCTTAGTGAGGCTGGTCAAATCATGCTTATAAGATGTTTTTAACTTCACAGTAATTACGTGAGTATTTTCTTTTAAAGATATTAAATGTTACACACAGGAGACTTTGACTTCCAGCAATTATAAAGTAACATGTGTCAGACTAATCTGACACTTAAGCTTGATCTTTCTGAGCAAATCTCCAGTAGCCAATAAAGAACACTTGTTAAGACTGACTACTTGTTAGGCCATAATGCAAGTCTCAACAAATTTGAAAGGACTGAAAAGACTATAGATTATATTCTTTGACTTTAGAGGAATTCAGCTAGAAGTCAGTCACAAAAAAATCACTAATAAAGTCTCCAACTTGAATATTAAACAATAAACTTCTAAATATTTCATGGATCTAAATAAGAAATCACCAAGGAAATTAGAAAATGTTTTGAATGAAGTGAGAATGGAAACATACTTCATATTAACACTCTTGTGTCAGGTTAGAGCCTGTTTCAGCTAGCTTTTGCTGTGTAACAAATCATTCCAAAACTTAGTAGCTTGCAGGGAAGCATTTTATTTATATCAAGATTCTATGGGTTGGCTGGGTAATTCTTCTGTTCTGGCTCAACTGATGTTGTTGGACTGCCTTGTATCTATTATCAGACAGAGGTTGGGGAGTATGGAAGATCTAGAATAGCCTTACATTATTTGGCAGTTGGTAGGCTTTCAGCCAGGATGCCTTAGTTCTTTCCTGTGCGGCCTTTTACCCTCCAGCAAACTAGCTTGCTCTCATTCACATGGTGTTCTCGAGTTTCCAAGCACAACAAGTGAGGACAAGCTCCAATGCTCAAAAGCTTTCCAAGCTTATGTTTGTTTTATATTTGCTAACATCTCTTGACTAAAGCAAGTCACATGGCCAAACCTAGACTCAAGGGTGGAGATACCTCTTGATGGAAAAAACTCTAAATTATATTACAATAGGTCATGCTGACAGAGATAGGAAAAAAATTGTGGTCATTTTTGCAATCTATTACATAGCCTACGCAGTGCTCAGAAAAAAAAATGTATCTTTAAATACATTAGCAAAGAAGAATGATTTGAGTTTTTATCTCAAGAAGCTGGAAAAGGAACAGCAAATTAAACCCAAAGAACATAGAAAGAAGGCAATAAAAAGTAAAAATCAATGGTACAGAAAACAAACATACAATAGGGAAATTCAACAGACCTGAAGTTTTTTCTTTAAAAATATTGAAAAAATTGGGGCGCCTGGGTGGCTCGGTTGGTTAAGCGCCCGACTTCAGCTCAGGTCATGATCTCGTGGTCCTTGTGTTGGAGCCCTGCATTGGCTCTGTGCTGACAGCTGGGGGCCTGGAGCCTGTTTTGGATGCTGTGTCTCCCTCCCTCTCTGCCCCTCCCCCACTCATGCTCTGTCTCTCTCTGTCTCTCAAACACAAATAAATGTTAACAAAAATTGTTTTAAATATTGAAAAAATTGATTGACTTTGTTTAGCAAGCAAAAAGAAAACACATACATCAATAAAAAGAGTAAAATAGGGAACATCACTACAGATTGTGCATATGGTACAAAGAGGAGAGTATTTATGAAGAGGTGTTTGCTGATACATGCGAAAATTTAGATAAATGGTAAAATTCACTGAAAAAATATAACATTTAAAAAGACACCAGAAGAAATAGAAAATCCTTTATTAAAGAAAAGGTCTTTGTATTAAAATACTTTTCCACAGAGAAAACTCTAGACCCACATGGCTTCAACAGTGAATTCTTCCACATATCTAAGGAATAATACCAATCGTACATAACCATTTCCAAAGAACAGAAAAACAGTTGACACTCCCCAACTGGTTTAATGAGACCACCAAACCCTCATTTCAAAAACTCAGGAGAACAATACAAAGAAAAACCAACGCATTTTTCTAAGTTTGAAAAACTTAGAAAATCAGTCAATGAAATTAACCACGTTAATGGGATAAAGGAGAAAAGTCATAATTATTTTGCTAGATGTAAAACAGAATTTGACAAGATTTAATCTCACTTATTATTAATTTTTTTTTTTCTGGGCAAGAATAGAGAGACTTCCTTAACTTCATAAAGTATACATTTTTACAAATCTACTTGAAACTTCTGGGGTGCCTGGCTGGCTCAGTTGGTGGAATGTGACACTCTAGATCTCAGGGTTGTGAGTTCAAGCCCCATGTTGGGTATAGAGATTACTTAAAAAATAAAATCTTTTAAAAAAAACCTACATGAAACTTCATACTTAATAGTAAAATTAGTTTTTAAAAAAGTAATCCTGGGGCACCTGGGTGGCTCAGTTGGTTAAGCATCTGACTTTGGCTCAGGTCATGATCCCACAGTTCATGTGCTCAAGCCCCGCATCGGGCTCTCTGCTGACAGCTCGGAGCCTGGAGCCTGCTTCAGATTCTGTGTCTCCCTCTCTCTCTGCACCTCCCCCACTCAGCTCGCTCGTGCTCTCTCTCTCTCTCTCTCTCTCTCTGTCTATCTCTGTCTCAAAATAAATAAACATTAAAAAAAAAGTAATCCTGAGATTAGGGATGAGGCCGAGATGACCATTTTTAGTATGTATATGCAAACCTTAAGGTTTCAGACAGTGAAATAATTTAAAGATAAAAAAAAAGATCTATGTAAAGATTGGAAAGGAAGAAGTAAAACTGTCATTTTTCACAATGACATAATTGTGCGTGTAGAAAAATCAAGGTTTAAAATATTAGAGTAAGTGAATTTAGCAAGGTCCCTGGATACAAGATCAACATAAAAAAGCTCAATTATATGTCTATAACTTAGCAAGATACAAGTTGAAAATAAAATTCTTAAATTATATAACTAAAAATAGAATTAAAAACTTTTAAGTATCTAGGAACAAATCAAATTTTAGAAAAATGTAAAACATCACCAGAGAAAAATACAAAACATGAATGAAGGAAATAAAGGAAGATCTAAGTAAATGAAAAGATAGGTCAGTTTGGGATTGGACTACCGAATACAGTAAAACTACCAATTTCCCCTAAATTAACCTTCAGATACAATAAAATCCCAATCAAAATCCCGGAACTTCTTTGCGGAAACTGACACATAGATTCTAAAATGTAAAAGGGAAACATTAAGGCCCAAGAGCAGCAAAAGACAAATGTGAAAAATATCAAGTTAGAGGATCCGAACTACTAAATATCAAGGTCTTACAAAGCGACAGTTCTTTAAAGAATATAAAAACAAACAAAAATGGTGTGTATTGAGGCAAGAATAGAAAAACAGATGAAGGAAGAGAGTCCAGAAATAAACGTATACATACTTGACATCTGTTTTTATAGTAAAGTTGCCATGGTACTATAGTAGAAGGAAGGAGGGTTTTTTTCAATGAATGATACCCTGTCAATTTCATATCCATCCAGAAAGACACGAACCTTGACCTCCACCACACACCATGCACAAAAATCAATTCTAGATGCATTTTAGATCAAAAAGGAAAATAATAAAGCTTTTAGCAGGTAACATGAGAGAATCTTCATGAACTTGGCAGAAGAAAACTGAACCACCCCTGCTTAAATAAATACCTGGCTCGGATGCATATGCGAGCTCTGCTGTGTAGAGTCATCTCCATTTTTCTAGCTCTCTCTCCTTATGCTCTTTTCTCAACTTTTTATTTATCCAATTTTCTCTTCTTTCTCACGTAGTTCAGTGCTCACACTGTCAAGTGTTCTCAGCTTTGGTCGCGTGTGTTGGTTATGCCAGTTTTATCATGGCAGGGCTCATCATTTGGTGCTCCAATCTCCAGTAGTGTCCAAGTGAATAGGCCCTAAGTAACTGAGCACTTCAGGTGGTCCCAAATGGCTCTGAACCTCTGCTCTGCTCTCTGCCCTCTCCATGACACTGTGTTTCAGTCCCTCTATTCATCTAAATGTTCAGAAGTCTGACCTTAGCGTCACCTAAAGGCAAAGTACCATACCAGGCATAATTCAGGCCGCAAAGTCACGTGGTCTCATCTTACGCTCTAAAAGAGTTTATAATCTCATAACAGAGATATGTGACAACAGAGTTATTTTATATTTCAGGGAAGTGTGGGCTGAGTGTCATGGAAATGGGCATGATAGAAGGGATTCTTTCAGTCTAGGCTAATCAGGAAGGGCATTTGGACTAAGTGACATCCAAGATAGGTCTTGAAGATTATAATTAGGGCATTCCGGGCACAGCGAAAACCTCATGAGCATTGTTTGAACTGATGAGCTCTGTTTCCTGCATAAATGTATGAACAGATTTTTTCTGGAGTAGACTTTGTATAACCAGGGAAGAGACCTTGCTGGGGCCATCAACCAGGTTCTCCTGGAAGAACAGAATAGATGGAGTGGTTGCTTCTGTGTGGATCCTACAGCTTTTAAATCTGAGCTGTCAAAGGATTATGTTCGCAGAAGCTCTTATCTTTCGTATACGTAAGACGTCTTTTTTACGCTTGTCCCTTCCAGCTCAGGGGAAGAAGGTAGTGCAACACTCGTGTTTGGGTGCTATTTATGAAATCTTCTACTGCCTTTGTGAAATTAAAGAAAGAAGTTGTGCTGTTTTTATAAGAGTTGAAAGAAAAAGTTGAACAGTAATAGTCCAGATGAGGTTTAAGATTCATGTTGGAGATTAGTGGGAGTTTAGGAACAGAGGAGAGGGCCCTGATTCCTTACTGTTGGTGTAACAAAGTGCCTCGGATACAAACTCAAATGCCCATAGGGAGCACTGAGCTAAAAGAAGCCGGTGGGTGGGCTGGAATGTAAAAATAGCAACAGTACCAATGAGATGAGAAGTGGCAATCGACACCTGGGTTGTAATAAGACAAGTTCTTGGGCCCAACCCCCACTTACCGAATCACAAACGCTGGGGTGGGGCCCAGCAATCTCCAGATGGTTCTGATGGATAGTAACGTCTGAACGGCACTGCTGTCAGGCAGAGTCAGAGGCCAACTGATGAGCTCCCACTCCATGTGAAGGACAGACTTCTTTCAGCTGTATTTGACTTTGCCTTATAGGACATGGAACCTAGGTTTCTAGGCCTTCCAATTTTGTAAGGAGAAGTCATACATCTAAATTTTTCTGTGACATCTCCTTTTAAAGCATTGGCCCTAAGTAAATAAGCAACCAAAAAGCTGTGGTAACCTAATATAACCATGGTCAACATTTTACCATGAGCTACTAGTTTGCAATCTGTAGTAAAGGGAAAAAGCATGAATTTATTTTTTTTAATTTATTTTTGAGAGAGAGAAAAAGTATGAGTGGGGGAGGGGCTGAGAGAGGGGGGGAGAGAGAGAACCCCCAGCAGTCTCTACATCGTTAGCAGAGAGCCTGATGTGGGGCTCGAACCCACGAACCATGAGATCATGGCCTGAGCAGAAGTTGGATGTTTAACTGACTGAGGCATCCAGGTGCCCCAACAGTACCTGTTTCATAGGGTCCTTATGAAGGTGGAGTGAGGTAATGTGTACAAAGAACTTATTAGCAGGTGCTCAATAAATGATATCATTATAATTCTTCTGGTCAAGCACGGGACTCGCTGGGACTGCTGGCAAAAGGAAAGCACTAAACGAGGGAGTAGGGAATTTGTTGGCTTGTTTGCGCCAAGTACTCCTATGCAGTATCCAGAGCATGCGGCAGTCTCATCCAAGGACCGCGCTGGGCTAATAGTAGGAAGGGGGTAGTTGGATGGGTTTGACCCAGTAGAAGATTCCCATAATCCACCACAAAATTCTGGACAATCTGCTCACCTACGGCCAGAAGCCAGCCTGGTTGGGAGTAGGAAACCTGGCAAGTCTTAAATTCCTGGGAGCCGAAATAAGCAGGCTATGTTCAAAACAAGCTGTTGAGAACAGCCAGGTAACCTGTGACAGGGGCTCAGAAGCATCCAGAAGCCAGTATGTCTGAGGGTGTGGGGAAAGGGGAAGTAGAAAAAAAGATAAAAAAGTGTTGTGACCTGGAGGCTAAGTTGGCATCCAGGGCCTATGCGAGGTGGACCAGATACCAGGTTTGTGGGCAGCCACGATTAACTCTAGGCCCTATATCTGGAGGGGCTGAGGCAGCTGATACATTTCCTGTCTTAATCTAGACCAGCTCAGCTTCTGGGCATGAATGAGCCTGTATGTGGTAGGCAGTGGAGACTCTTGTGAGTGGCTGGGAAAGCTTGGCAGATGGCGTGGGCAACGGGATATCATTTTTTTAGGAAGATGCCACAGTGCTAATTAAAAGAGTCAACTTTGGGTCAGAGTGTAGGATGCACTGGATGAGGAGTCGGGGGGAAAAGGCTGGTCTTGGCCACAGATGACAGAATCTCACCACTTGGGCTGTAGATCCTCTCAGCTATACTCACAACAGAGAACTTTAACTGATTAAAATACTGTATTCTCCTCTGCTGATCCCAGACAAAGCATCAACATGTCTCAAAACTCTGCTCCAATTCCAATAGATGGAAGCTGGCATATAAAGTCCTGGGGGCCAGCGGGTACTGGGTGATGATAGTTAGTGCCTACCTTTTTGACTAGGGCGGGGGCAAGCATGAAGACAGCCAGGTCAAAGGTCACAGTAAATGTTCAAATCTTAAGAGTGGGAGAAGATTTGGTGCTATTAAGAAAAGCAGTCTCTGGGGTCCCTGGGTGGCTCAGTCAGTTAAGCATCCGACTTCAGCTTAGGTCATGATCTCACAGTTTGTGAGTTGGAGCCCCGTGTCGGGCTCTGTGTTGACACCTTAGAAACTGGAGCCTGCTTTGGATTCTGTGTCTCCCTCTCTGTCTACCCCTTCTCTGCTTGTACTCTGTCTCCCTTTTTCAAAAATAAGTAAAACATTAAAAAAAATTTTTTTTAAGGTTTTTTTTGTTTCTTTTGAAACAAACAAAAAACATAGAAGCAACCACCCCTCAAAGAATTCAGAAAAGCGAGCAGGTTGATGGACGAAAGATGATGAAGTCACCTTTGGAGATCCTGGCAGAACAAGGAGGAGGGGGGTGTCCATCAAGCCTTTTGACAGGTCAGATGCTTCTCCAGCAGCCACCGCTTTTAAATGTGGCATCCCTGTGTGCGATGCTTTGGGACAATGCAGACAATGAGTTGGCTACTGGGTCCCTGAGAAGTTCAGGAGATAACGAGGTGTAGGGACACCCACACATGACTAATAAGGACATGTATAACGCAAACAAGTCAAACAGAAACCACACACGCTTATTTTGGGAGGAGGTGACAGACGGACGAAATGAAGCAAGTCAGGTCGCTGAAGATGGAGCTCGAAGAAGTTCTGAGCAGGAGCACAACGCTGGGGCCAGAATACGCTCACAGTTGTTCCATCCGCATGGGGAGTTGACCAAAAAGGACATTCTCGTGGCCTGAGAACACAAAAACAATCGCTGATGTCATCGTCTGACAGCACTGATTCGTGAAGCATCAACAGTATTCTTCGCATCGCGCCACTTGTCGAAAATCTTGTCCTTTCAGAGGAACCCACAGACGCATCAGTGAGCGAGAGGTGGCTAATACAGCACAGGAAGCGCTCAGAGGCCAGTATGCACAGAAAGATACAGGCACCCGCAGCAGAGTCTAGCTTACCGCGAGAGGGGGAGCATGGTAGGGGCCCTCGTAGGGATGAAGGTAGAGCTGCAATGAGACCAAACTCAAAGGACCCATTCATTTATCCATTATGTCCAATCCCATGCAGAGTTTCCCAGGCCTCCGAGGTATCGCCCAGCAGGGGCAGAGAAGCGCGTAGGTGTGGAGACCCACTCAGGGTGGGCTCTTTAATGCAGTTCCTCAAGCTGGATCCTGGCAACCGGCCAGAGAGTTTTGGATCACCTTTTATTTATTTAGACATTCATTCATTCATTTTTTTTTTTTTTCCCAGGGAAGCATCACAGAGCATTTATAGCTTAAACTATTGTAATTCTCTTATGCTGGCTGGTTTCCAGAATAAGCTGACTGAATAAACTCACCACCTTTCAGGGGAGTCACTCCAAGGAATCTTTACGTACCGATCTCCGCAAAAGTCTTCTGTACCAGGAAAATTCAAGGGAAGTGCATCTCAGAAAGCTGTTAATACTGCGGGTTTTTTGCTCGTTGCTGGGTATCCCTGTTGAGTCTCTCATTTTCTTTAAACTACATTTTGTCTTCTGTTTGGTAATTTTTATTTTTAAATGCGGTAAAAAAACACCTAACACAAGGTTTCCTGCCTCAGCCATTTTTAAGTGCAGCGTTTGGTAGTGTTAAATACATTCCCATTATTGGGCAACTGGTCTCCAGAACTTTCTCATCTTGCAGAATTGAAACTGTAATACCCATTCAACAACAACTCCCCATCTCCTCCTCCCCTGGTCCCTAGTAACCACCATTCTCCTTTCTGTTTCTATGAATCTGACAACTTCAGATCTCACATAAGTGGAAGCATACAGTATTTATCTTTTTGTGTCGGGCTTATTTCCCTTAGCCTAACATTTGCAAGGTTCATCCCTGTTGTAGCAGGTGTCAAAATATCCTTCCTCTTTAAGGCTGAATGATATTCCACTGCATGTCCATACCACATTTTGCTTATCCATTCATCCATGACTGGATATTTGGGTTATTCTACCCCTTAGCCCTTATAAATAATGCTGCTATGAACATGATGGTGCAAACATCTCTTCAAGATCCTGCCTTCAGTTTTTTGGCTCGATTCCCAGAAATGGGACTGCTGGGTCATATGGTAGTTCCATTTTTGATTTTCTGATGAACTGCCACACTGTGTTCCTTAGCAGCTGAACCATCTTACATTTAGTATCAGTCAGGGCTGGGTGTACCGCTCCCCCCGCCCCCCACTCCCCCAGAGCTCCTGGACCACCGACCTAACTCCTGACAAGGTGAAGGCCTCATCCCCTGGCAGTCCTTTGTGGAGCAGGAGGCTGTTGTCCTCACAGGGACAGAGAAAAGGCTAGGATACCTTCAATAGGGGTATAGCAATCCTGCCATAGAACTGAATCATAGTATGAGGCCCAAGCATAGGATGGATTCACCCACTAAGCACCATCTCACCTGCCAAATTCCCAAGTGATCTCTGCTTCTTCCAGAGAATAGTCCGTCCATGTGTCTGAGAACCCTGCAACATTTGAAAGCCCACTCCAGATGACATGATAACCTTAGCATTTGATGACACCAAGATTTTCAGGAGTATACTATTAAATTCTTTCCCCCCGCTCCCCAGATTTCCAATATTGATCCCTACCTATCTCTGCCTCTACTGCCATAGTTTTTGTAATGCCATCATTGTCCCTAGAGAGAGGTTCCCTTTTCCCTTAGATATACTCATCTAGAAGACTGGGAATTCTCCTCTTAAAAAGAACAGTGAGTTTTGCCATCAGGAGAATTAGACAGACCTACCCCTGGGGTGGGGAGGTGAGAGAATGAGAACCTTAGAGATATATAAAATACTAATCTTTATATGACAAAAGGTTATATCCTCTAGAGTAATGAGAATTTCATAATGACTAACGTTCTTGAGAATGGGACAGAACAAGAAGTCAAATGCAAATACTCAGAGCTGACAACTCCATGCACAATACAAGAAGCTTCAGAGCACTGGTCAAGGTTTGGGACACTTGGAAAACTACACATCTGCCCATATAATCCGATAAAAGCAAAAAGGAGGTGATCCTGACACTCTGCTACACCACCAGAGAATTTTGTGCCTGGCCTGCTCAAAGATGTCCTTCTTCCCACTTTGGTTCACCTTCGAAACGAGCGAGACCTAACAGTTCCCCAGAGACCCAGTTCTTCACTTAGGGCCCCAGAGACCAGATAAGAAATCGGCCTATCTGCACAATGTTTGAGAACCCACAGCAGCAAAGATCAAGAAGGCAAACTGTTCCATTTTCCCTGACCCCAGGGGCTATGTACACTATAACCTACAGTGACTAAGATTCCTTTGAGAATGTGGCCTTCTACTCAGGGACGGTAGATGCCCTACCATAGGTGTGAGGTGGGGGATGCATATCTCCTAGTCCCACTTCAGTTTTGCGTGCCCCAGTGCCTGTGACAGAGTGAGCATCTTCCAACGCGACGTGTGCTTTTCACATATATTTTCGCATATGTTTTTCATTTAACCTGGCTCCTGAAATGCACCAAGGAAAGGGTCTTTCTTCTATTGCAGTATTGGGTGAAAAGTTGTTTGTGCTACATTTTTCAAGAAACCACACATCAGTCTTCAGCAGGGGATGATAGTCTAACTTTCATGTGACTTTTCTAGGCTTATCGGACTTTAGAACCGATGCCCAACGTTTCATGCAATTCTACCGGAATCATCTCTATAGGGTGTTCTTTCGTCTTTTTGATGCTCATTTTTCTCATCTGTGTATGGAGAGGTGGACAAAGACATCTCAAATATTCCTGCAATATTCAGTGATTCCGCTGGAGAAGGAGGAACTGTAGGAAATAGCTGTCAGTAAAAAACCACAAAAGAACTTCTGCCCTTTCTTGCTTTTATTCCCTCCTTGCAGGTGTCTTTTAGAGAAGCAAGTGGTAGGAGTCCCAAATAAGAAAGCACACTAAAATGCTTAAAATGGTGGTATCCAAGGGCTCCTCTAGCATTGACTTGATAATTCCCGAGGCAAAGAGTCTTACTGTTGGGTAGCTTACCATTCTTCCTGTTAGAAAAAGTCTTCTGGACCTTAATCTTGACTTATCTCCCCCTACCTTTTACTTATTCATTCAAGTCCTCTCTATGAGGATTATATGGAACAAGTTGACTTGCTTAAATATGCATCAACTTGCTTAAATATGCATCGTGTGGTGTATGTACGTGTGTGTACATACACTAACACCTTCATACTAGATCCCTATAATTGTGTGTGGCCCATCGTGGGGTGGGTCTCAATGCATTGGTAGATTTTATGACACCAGAAAGACCAGTATTATGAGTGAGGCTGATGTAATTTGGTGAACTATAATTTATGGGAACTCTTTACAGGTTAAATAGGGGAATAAAGGAGGTGGTTAACAAAAGCAAATTGTCTACTCACACGTTCCTCTTATTAAATTGACTTATAACCAATAGTGCATTTTTTGACAAAAGTCATTGTCCTCTATGGTGGAAAAATTTCTTCTCTACTTTCTTTCTTTCTTCCTCTTCTGTTCCCAGTTCAGGCTTTGGGTCAAATGTAGTCTTTGCTACTACCAAGTAGCTGTGTGACCCAACATAAATGTCTTCATGTCTCTAATCCTCCACTTTTCTATTTGTGGAGGCAGAATAATGGCTCCCCAAAGATGGCCCCTTCCCAATCCCTGAAAACTGTGACTACGTTAGGTTATATGGTAAAGAGAAATTAAGGTTGCATATGGACTTAAAGTTGCCAGTCAATTGACCCTGAGATGGGAAGACTATCCACAGTGATCCACATGGGCCCACAGTAATCACAAAGGACCAAGAAGGCAGCAAAGGTCAGAGGGGTGTGATGTGATTTAAAAAAACTCAGCCAGTCTTTGCTGGCTTTGAAGATGGAGGGAGGGTACCATGTGCCTAGGAATATGAGTGACCTGTAGAAGCTGGAAAAGGCAAGAAAATGACTCTTCCCTACAGCCTTCAAAAAGGACTGCCACCCTTCGGACACACCTTGGTGTTATTCCAGGGAAACCTGCATCAGACTTCTACAGAAGTATAAGATAATACATTTGAGTTGTTTTAAGGTACTACATGGGGTCCTTTGTTATAGCAGCAATAGAAAACTAATGCACTCTCTCTGAAATCCAGTTAATAATGGTATCCATCTTAAAATGATTGCCTAGACAGTTCAGGTAACCTCCACTGCCTGTTACTTACCAAGTACTCAGTATATAGGTACTGTTATTTTTAAGCCTCCTCCCAACTTAGCCCAAAGCCAAGGGTGATGGTACATTGGAGGCTCCATTGCAAATCCTACTATGAATGGGCTTGCCAGCAGCCACTCTCCTGGAGCCAGTTGACAGCAGGAGAAATCACAATCCTTTCAAATCCATTTGGCCAGGGCTGACTGTCTGCCAATTTTCTAAAGGGATTTTCATTTTTAAATTAAAGTGATAGATCTACCTGTCTGCATCTTTATGACTGTGGGAGGAAGCTTCACGCCCAAGAGCCAACTTTGCTTTCCCTACGTATTCATTCCTGTTTTAATTTGTATATTTTAAAAAGAAGCCATGGATAACTCAGCTTTAAAGTAATTCCCTGTCTATAAGCTTTTAAAACCTTACTTGGGGAAAACAACAGCTCATATCATGGACAAGTTCAATGAAAAGAGATGGTATTTCCGGCAGGGTAGAGAATAGATCCAACACTTTCTGGGAAACTTCTCTCTTGGCCCTTTGCCTGACCACCACACTCTCTATAGTCACCACCTCCCCCCCATTTTGCAGTTACCCCAATATTCCAAGAAATTGCCCAATTCTAAGGACTTTCAAACCCTTAAGTCAAAGTATGGTTCCATACGCCTTAGGTAGAAGCAACAAAAGGGCAAAATCCTTACAGGGGACTTCTTTCTCTTTGGTTACACGAAACAATGTTAATGTAACATTTAGGGTGGAGACTTTACATGCTAAGTCAGAAAAGCTTTATTTATGGCCCACACAGCTGTACTCGCCTCCCTCTTGATCATTTGGGGATTATCCTATAGGCCTAACCTTAGTGCTATGCTAGCCCTTATTTGGATTCCTTTAATCCCAATTCCATCTCACCATTTGCATTTGTTGTCTTTGGCAGAGAAATTTTAAAAAGAAAGAGAACCATTGTTGATGGCACGTTCAAGTCAACATAGTATTCACAGGGACAGGGGTGTGGTGGCAGATGCAAATCAAGAAGTCTGCTTTGGTAATGGGGTAGGGGAAGCAGGGGAAGCTGCTGGCTGGTCTGTGTGGGGTTTTTCTTTTCTGATTTTGGATGGGTCAGATGTTTCCATTCCTTTCATGCTGTTGGTACATGTACATGCATGTTTGTGGAAGATTAACATTTCAGAGAATGGTATGATTTTCACATTTTATTTCTGTAGTTTCCATGAACAAGAAGCAATGAAAAAGTCTCTTGGGATCATTTGATTTTTCCCCCCCACTCCCACCAGCAGCCTACTTAGAGGGCTGTAAGAGTCCCAAGGGACTTCTCATCCCTATTCCCAGTCAGTGGAACCTTTATTGGCTTATTGTGCTTCCTATCTGGGCCCCACAGAGATAGTGAGACAGAGCCAACTAGGATGAGCCAGGGAAATAGATAGCAAAAGTGAGGAAAGATTCTGGAAGTGAGCCATACCTGGAAGGAATATGGGAATGGGATGTAATTGTATAGAAAAGAGAAGGGCTTTTGTGAAGAGAACCTTAATTAAGGAAGGAAGAAGAAGAGAGAGTTCAGTGTATATTGTCTGAAGGACAGAACACAGTCACTCCCTCCTTCAGAGGACCCAGCTCTAAGGAAAGGACTTGAGTGACAACAGGGTGCATGGAGTTGAGACATAAAGATTCTTACAGCCATGAGGACAGGGAGGGGTGGTTTCATTTATTTTTCTAGGTAGTGCATATATATTTCAGACGGGTAGTTTTCTTTGTATTCTGTTATAATGCAATTCACACTAGATAGGGGGAATGACTCTCTCATGAATTCCTCCAAGCTTCTCAGCCAGAAGAAGCCTGAATTCTACAAGTTTAACCTTAAAATATATTTATGTAAAAAAATTTTTTTAACTGAAGGAAAGCAACACATTTACCAACACAACATGCTGAGAGAGTGTATTGCCTTCACTTTGAGAAGTGGGAAACTCAAACCTAAAAAGCATGAACATTCTTTTTTTCCTCCACATATAAGCTGAATTAAACCATTTTTGTTTGTTTACTTGTTTGTTCGGTTTTTGCTAGTTTTCCAACATTGACTCTGGATTTGATCTCTGGCAGTGCAGAAAAAGCTAAAATAGAACTGACATTTAAAACTTGCCATGCCCTGAATCTTCTTTGGTTATAGTCTTCTCTTTGTTGAATAATGTGCTTTTACTAAGAATGAATAATATTCAAGGTAATCTTACAGATAACTATTTTCTCTGTACCAAGGGAAACCACAATGCTCAAATGACAAAACCATCGGTGTGTGTTTTCATTATGTTATTGTGGTGGGATGGAGGAGGGAAGGGTGCATTCTGAAATGGGGGGAAGGCTGCTAAAAATTGCAAAAAACTGGGGTGGTCGGAAAAATGCTGTACTTATTGTAAGATAATTTGAAGGGTTTGGTGTAAAAAGTGGCTGCACCTAATATCAAGGTTTCAAAATCAAGTTCACTAAGTTCCCATTGTGTATCCTCAAAAAGAAACCAATATATCTGCTGCTATCAGAGAGCTCAGGCCTATGGAACAATTGGAGGCGAGACAGGATTCAATCGCCCTTCCTTCTCCACGCTCCAACTACAGTGTTACAACATGATATAGATTTGCCTCCCTGCCATGAAAATTGGAATGCAGTGGCCCTTTGCTTCCAAAATAAATAAGAGTTAGGTTTCCCAGCATTTCCCGTCTTTTCCAGGTTCATTCCAGGAGCTTGGCTTTAAACAAGATCAAACATGCACACAGCTGAAACCAAACTGGGTACTATGGAAATGTGGAAAGGGTGGACTTAAATCTTAGCTCTTCAAGACAGTCTAGATTCATTCCACAGCAAATGTTACTCGCAGCTGCTGCTCTCCTGGTAAACAGAAGAGAAAAGAAGAAAGAAGTTATTATCTGTCTATTTAAACTATCCCAAGTTGAGGGGCCAATAGGTAATATGGTCACCATGCAGCATGATTTTTTTCTTTTTTTAATTTTACTTGACTGGAAACATTGCCTATGCCTGTCTTCTGAACGAAGAGAAAAACAACTTCACTTGTTAAACACTTGGTTTAATTCCACCTTGGACATATCTACAGCAGAATTAGGACTGGAATCTGAGTCTATTTCTCCAACTTAAATTCACCATTCACTAAGTTTCCTTGTAATGTTGGTGACTGATGCAGGAAAACCACTACTATAATTCATGAGACCTCTTTGTCATCTTTAAGGATAAAACTTATTTAAGAAATGAGAGAACCAGGCAATGTGCATTTGGAGAATTATCATTACCCTTAAAGGCCTGCTTATCTAAGCCCTTGAAAGGTAAGTGATGCTCTGACCTCAACTCAAAACACAGGCATTAGGAGTTAGACACCTCAGAGGTTGCCTGACTCGAACCTTTCCATTCACTACAAATGAGGAAGCTGAGTTCTAGAAGGGATATCATGTCCTTCCAGCATTTTCTTAGGGGGGTTTACTTTCTCTTCCCTCCATGTAACTTTAATAGCTCAAGAAGCTACCAGCACTTGGCACAGAGTGAGAGAGAGGATGGTCTGGGTGGTCAACGTTGAGAGGTCAGATAAGAGGTCAGAATAAGGGGAATTTTGCCCAAGACTGCTGCAGGAAGCTGACAAAGCCACAAAATCATAATTCACTACACTCTCATATCCTATTTATAAAGGTCCTGTCAAGAATGGCCCATGATTTAGAAAGGAGCACAGATTGAGAAGTGCTTCCATGTTAAGCTGTTCCAAGGCATTTGGTAGTGGTTCACCCCTGATCTCCAAATCCTGGGTTCTAGATGAATTTCCTAAGCAAAGACATTTGGTCTGCCTATGTGTGTGAGTCACTTTCTTTCTCTGCCACTGGTCATATCAACTGTTGTTGTGGTACGTGACCTTCAAGCCCAGTTAGGGTTTACTCTAGGGTGACTGAGGAGTAGTCAAGAAATAGTCTGTGACTAAGCTAGAAGAAGCCCAAAGAGCAGTGAGGGGTGTCTGATCTAGACTTGCCACTTCAAGGGGCTTCTACTGACCAGCAGCATCAGCCTCTTTGGGAGCTTGTTAGAAAAGGAGAATCTGCAGTTTCTCAAGATCTTTGAGAGGTGGTGCCTGGTCCCATTCCCAGAGATTCGGATTTAATTGGTCTGGGTTTGTGACGTGGGTAAAGAGCTTTCAGAAGGTTCCCCAGGCACTGCTAAAGGGCAGCCATAGCTGAGGACGGCTATAGTACCCCAGGATGTGGCCATGAGTTCTGGCTAAAAATATGGCACTGGGCAAATTCTCCTGACATACAAGGAATTGCATCTTATTGTTGTTTATATTCCATGCATAAATCTCCATAGACGTTTAGAGAAAAGACTTTTTAGAAGAAAATGGCGAAGAGGCAAACCCAAAGATGGCTGGGTAAACAGGGAGAGAGAGATAACTGTAGAACACAGCAATTAATTCAATGAATCAATACACGAAAAGCACTCGGAACAGTGGCTTATATGTAATGAGGGCTTTATACATGTTAGTGGTTTTTGTTCCTATTATTGTTACTTATGAAGTCTGTGGAGTTGAACAGAGGGAGGATACTACAATAGCTACCTTTCATTTTGTGTCTCCTAAAAGCCCAGCCTATTACATTCATTCCCTCATGTAATCCTGACAACAACAATTTCAAGAAGATATTATTACTCCATTTCACAGGTGAGGAAACTGAAGCTTAGAGAGGTATCTTAGTCTGCCTGGGGTTGTTCTAACAGAATACCACAGACTGAGTGGCTTAAAAACTTCTTTCACACAGTTCTGGAGGCCAGGAAGTCCAAGATGAAGGTGCCAACCAGTTCAGTTCTTGCTGGGGCCCTCTTCCTGGTTTGCAGATGGCTGCCTTATTTCTGTATCCTCACAGGTGGAGAGAGAGAGAGAGAGAGAGAGAGAGAGAACTCAGGTCTCTTCTGCTTATAAGGGCAATAACCCCATCATGAGGGTTTATCAAAAGTAATTACCTCTCTAGGCCCCACCTCCCGATATCACCAGATTGGGGATTAAGGCTTCAACATATGAATGTTGGAAGGACACGTGCAGTCTGTAACAAGATGTGAAGTATACCACCCTAGGTCAGAATTCAAACCCAGATCTACTTGAGTCCAAAGCACCATCTAACCTCAAGCAGGCCGAGGGTTATCATTGTATCCCCAGAATGGAGAGGATGGGAGAAAGCAAACAGAGGCTGAGAAAAAGAGAAAGAAATAGAAATGATCTTGATAAATTCCAAACGGTATTGATGGACCTCCCAATTCCCAGACTCACACTGCCCAAAGAGCAGTTATAGGTTCTTGCCTTTGGAATAAAGTAAAACTTGGTCCTTGGAGTAAAGCTCATCTCTGTATTCAAGAGACACATCCTTCCCTTGGCTGGGTTTCAGCTAATGAACCTCCCCAGCCAGTCACAAAAGAGGGTGGAAAGGAATGAGGGCCAAGCCCAACACATTTGATTCCCAAATTGCTACAATCAGAAGAGAATGTCTATCAGACTGGCCAAGAAAACAATAGAAGCCAAGTGGGTTGTCAAGGGGCAAAGAACCCACAGTACCAAAACCCAGTCAGATGCAGCCAGTGTGGATTTTTGATGGCAGGCCTGGTTTGAAAGAACCCCTTGGATTTATTTGAGTTATATATTTTTTAGAGGAATTACTGCGATAGGAGACTAAAGAAAGACCAAAGCCTAGGATTATATTCACCTAAAACTCCAAAAAGCATTCAATAAGGTTGCACATTAAAGTCAACTGTCCCAGGCAAGAAATCATGGTAGGGGGTAAAATAGCTCAATGTGAAGATAAAATGCTTCTCAAATAGGAAACAAAAATGGGTAAAAAGAGGTAACATCTTTGCTGGAAAGGGGTTACTCATAGGGCTGGTTTGATCTTTTCATATTTACATAATTTAATCAGGAGGCAAAAACTTTGGTGGTTATTCATTATTATTTTTCCCAGAGGGAAAATAAATTGAACCATACTATTCATAGACTAATAGAGTAAAAAATATGCTCTTGAGCCCTCTCCCCCTAATTCTTCCTTTGGTAACTCTGGCATGCCTCTATTGTGCCAGGCACTGTTGTAGGCACTTGAACTAATCAGCAAACCAAAGACACAAAAATCCCTGCCTTCCATGGGTTTGCATTATAGTCGATGTACCATAACTGTATACACGGTGCTTTAAATTGGGCATAAATGCCTATGTCATCAATGTATTGAACCCCACGAGTGTTGCCCTAGTTCAAACAGTTTACAAAGGAAATAGGTGAACTCTAGGGTGATTTGTTACAAACGTCTCTTACCCCCACAAAGGCTACACGTCAAGGCTTCTGGAGTTTCTTCACTTCCAGGTTAGGATTAAGGGGGTATTGCAAGCCTTCAGTTCTTGATGTAAGTATATATACGTGCACCACTGCCCCAGCAGAACCTGAAGCTTCTGGAAGGTAGGAATCACAACACCACTATTGTCTTCCACATCTCTGGCTGGCTCATGGGAAAGAGTGGGTCCTAACCTGCAAATGTCACTGACGTAGTCACAGGTTTTCATAAACTAGAGGAGACCACAGAAATAGCCACAATAACATCTCTGAGCACATGAAAGATTAGTACTAAGACTGTGGCAAACAGTTCTCCACCCCACAAAGGGCATAAAAAAGTGAGGAAGTGGATGTGAAGGTTGCTCAGTGCCAGAACAGGTTGATGAAGACATCTGCAGAACTTTCTTTCTCTGGAAGTACTTAAAATGAAAAAAGATTCTTCTGAGCCTAAGGACATTTGGATGGAGGTTTCTAAAAACAGACAGTGGTAATAATCTCTTACGTCAATTCTAACTTGTGGTAGCAACTTAAAAAGCATGACGCTGGCAGTGGGAGATAGAGTTCAGAGGAGGATGTTTGGGGATAGAGTCCCCTGAAAGGACCTTTGCCACTGGAGAACAAAGTCTCTCTGAAAGATGGAGCTTTTGCATGTAATAAACCTAATGCTTGAGCCCCACTCTCTAATGGATTGAGTGAGCTTTGATAAACTATGGTGACTCTGATGCCCTGATTGGCCAATAAAGGATGGCAACTCTAACAGGGGACTAAAATTGTCTTCAAGGTCAGTCCTTATCCAAAGGATTGTGGATAGGGCCTCCGATTGCTCTAGGGAATGTAGGCAACAACCACGGTCTAAGATGAGTATATCCAAGGACACAGAAGGATCCCCACCCAGTGTTTTTATGGGTTGTGATGGCAGAAGTGACACTGTTGAGCTGTGAGCCAAGGTAGAAGCCATGTCCAAAGGCACAACAGTCAAGTGTTTGCCTTTATCCTCTTCTCTCATCCCTTCTGTCACACCCCCACCTTTTTTTTTTCAGTTTACTTATTTGAGAGAGACAGAGAGAGGGAGCATAAGCACAAACATGAGCAAGGGGTGGGGACCAGAGAGAGAGAGAGAGAGAGAGAGAGAGATGGAGCCCACTGAGGGGATCCATCTCATGAACCATGAGATCATGCTCTGAGCCAAAATCAAGAGCTGGATACTTAATAGACTGAGCCACCCAAGCATCCCCTTGCTGTCTTCCTTGTCCTGGCAAACACATACACACAGTCGAATGAGCAGTGGAGTCCTTGAGAATCTGACTCCACACTTAGCTTAAGCTTAAGCAGCTTAAGCTGCAACACACTTAGGCAGCTTTCCCGACCAGTTATGACTGATATCCACTCGTATCATACTTCAAAACAGCGAGTCTGTCCACAATAATCTTGTCTTTGAAACTGTCAGGTTTATCTGTGGCCTTGTAATTTTCTTGTGGCTACTTCTGAAGACTGCACACTTCCTCCAATAGGTGTAGACATCAAAAAGATATCTGCTACAGGAAGCAGGTTGACTTTGCTTAGACTCTAAGTGTGAAAGATACTTCTAAAAGTCTCTGAGAATCTCATGTGTCATATCTTTTGCATCATCAGAGGAGGTATTTGGAGCCCAAGTCTTACAACTCAATGGCCAGTGTTCTTTCTTCCACATCACAGCACTTTCAAAATTCGAACTTCCTCCTTACATTCCTTACTAAATCAGAGTGCATTTGTTAGTCACTTCTTTATGAGCCTAACTTTCTCCACCCCTTACAAAAAGTTTTTCCAACTTCATATTGGCAAGCCACCTTCTTGCCCTGGGGTCCTGGAATCCCATGGGTTTGGCTTCCAAAAGACCTTCTTCATGTTGTTCTTTCAGACCAGGGACAACCATCACTCCAGACATTTCTGTTTGTAAAATCATGGACTACCTGGCCTAGGGAGGCTCTCAAACACCATCATGCCAAATGCCCCCACTTCCCAGGGGTAGAAATTGAGTACAAGGGATCCATCAATTACACTGGGTTCATGACTCACAACTATGACCTTTCTGCTTTACCAGGCTCTACTCTACCGCCCCAGTCTCAGCCCAAAATCATCCAGAACCCATTCTCTGAACTCCCTGTTTCTGCTGGCCATGACAGAGGTAAAGTACTATGGGAAAAATTTTAATTGATGCATTTTCTCAATAAATGTTGCCACTCTGGGGTCTTAACCCAGTAGAAGGCACTGCTTCACAGATGAATGCTGTGCTATATGAACCGTAGGAATTCTGGTCCTGAGTGATGGAAGAGAGACCATGGATTCAGTGGTTCTCTTAGCCCCTTGGATCACACCCTCAGAACTCAAAAAGGATTGACAGAGGCCTCCTAAACCAGAGGTTCTCACGTTGTTTCTTTTGAATGTAGGGAAAGCATGCCACCCTGAGAAAGGACAGTGACTCCAGGCACCCCAGCTTCCCTTTGGCCACAGATTTTCTGTGAACTTGAGACACATCTCTAATCTGTCCGGGACTAGTTCCTGGATGACTTAATCCTAGGGCCTCCCCCAGTTTTAAGAGGTTATGACTTGTGATGAAAGTTCAACCTCCTTAGATCAGATTTTCAAACTCAGGTACTTGGTGGGCCAGGGAGTTGACATAAAGAAGTAGAACATTTGTACATTAAGCACTTTTTTGTTGCCATTAAACACGTAGGATGACTATTCTTCCCTTCTACAGTGAAGTGTGCTGATCCAGTGTTGCCAGAACCTCTAATTTTTTTTTTTTATCAGGAAAAGCCCCAAATCCAAACTTAAATGTGAAAAAGTTTTGATTTTTAGTGCCGGCAATTCAACAGTCAACAACAACAGAACGTGTGGGGATGGAGACGATACCCCATCCCCCGTTGTGAGCAGCACTGACAGGACACTAGCAGACTACTATGAAACTAGGGTGGTCTGGAGCCCTGTGTCCAAAGGATGCTGGCAGGTGCTTGGAAGGAGTATAAAGAAAGTCTGTGTGCACCTTGGAAATACATTTCTGCGCAGAAACAAAGGATTACTATGCCACTATTTTCCCTGTAGTGGAAGGCTCAGAGAATTTCCTACCTGGGTGGTCCAAAGAGCTCAGACAGGTTGGGCTCTGCTGTGCCCCAAGGCTCTGGGTGCCCATAGTTCAGGGAGCGCCTATTGTTAGACTATAGCTCTGCTTCAAGGAATGTGAAAGTGCCTGGAGGTTATCACATTACCAACCAGAGAAAGGAAAAGGACGCCATTCCCTCGGTGCTTTTGGGGGGAGAAGCTGGCAATGATCCAGCAGTGAAACCCAGGTACAAAGAAGGCCTTCGGGAGACAGACACTGATGGGGTGGAGCCCACAGGTGATTAAGGACCCAACAGCCAAGCCCCGTAGCAATAATGATACGAATACAACTACCACTTAATAACCCCTGGCTCAGAGCAAGGAGTCCATTCTAAGCACGATCTCACTTAATTCAGACAGCGAGGAAACAAAGGTTAAATAACTTGCCCAAGATCACCCCGTAAGTGGGAGAGCCCACATGTAAAAGCAAGTGTGCCTGATTTCAGGCCTGGGTAAAGAGATGGTGGCCAGTGTAATTTTAAGGGGCAGAGATAGGTCCTGTACAATGGCCTGGTCTCTCCATGAAGGGAGTAGGCTGCAAATTCACAAGAAAAACTCATTTCTCTTTTTTCCGCATAAGGGACCACCACAGCTTCAACTTGCTTCCTGGCCAAGCTGAGGCTACTTTCTTCCCAAAGTTCCCACAGGTCTGTTGTCTCAAGAAAGTAAAATGTAATCAAACTTTTGAAAACCTGACTTTCTCGCCTGTCTCCCCAGACCAACGAGGCAGCATTTTATTATGTGTGTAGGTAGTCACATGATTCCAATCATAATAAAAGAGCTGTGGACCAGAGAGTGACCTGATTTCTCTGAAAAGCTTTGGCTGATACAGTAACTGATTTTATTTTCCCATTAACAATGAAATTGGAAGGCTCTTTCAGCAACTTGCTGCATGGACGACCACCACTCCGGTCCCACTCAACAGCCATATTGTTCAGAGAAAACAGTACCAGCGATGACTGCAAATGAACCCAATGGACAGGCCTGGCACCTCGTGGCATATTCAATTATTTGGCTTTGCTGAGGCCACCACTCCCTGCCATGGAATCAATCTTTCTCTTATTAGAAAACACATAAAGGGTCACAAGCTCCATTTGAGACAATGGCTAAGAGGGCAAAGAAGGGAAAGTGTCAGATGATTTATCTTTATGGGCATTTAGTTGAAAATTTCCATGCATCTTGCTATTATCAATCCACTGTGCAGACCAAGGAGGGGGAGGCTGTGAGGGTAAAGCAGGGAATGAGGCAAACAGGGACTCATCTAGTGAAAACAGCTTAGCCAGAGAGGGCAGTGAAATAACACAGTGAGTCCAGGAACATCAATCGTCAACCCCACAGTTAATCTCCAATATTCTGGCATTGAGTGCTTAAATGCGGGTCCTGGGATCTCAGAACTTGTCCGCAATCAGGGCCCCTTCATCTTTGTTTGGATGGGCTTATGACAAGAGCTCTGGACTTGGCTGATTCTTTGGAAGGAACATTCTCACCAAGGTCAAGACTACAAAAGCAGATCTTTGCTTAGGGACCACTTGGGATGGGTCTAGGCTCTGCTTGGCACTGCACTTGGAAAGAAAGAAGTTATAAAAGCATTGTTTCTGATCCCTGCTCTCAAGGAGTTTATACTTGACATATGAAACAGCAAGAGGAGGCCTGAGGATATGGACCGATTAATATTAAATAGTAGATGCCACCAGCGGAGGAAGAAGAGAAGGATGAATGAGAGCGTGATTAACTTCACACTACTACTGGCCCAAGAACTTAATACTTAGCAAAAGTTCCAAATTCCAGTTTTCTTGCCTGTGTCCCCAGGCCTAGGAGAAGGCCTTCTAGTACTTGTAAAAGGAGCTTAAAATGAAAGAGGCTATAAAAATAAACTATTTCTTGTTTTTCTATTGCAAATTAAGAAGGCAGCAGTTTGTTACTAATCTGTGGCTGCTTGTACTCCTACTGCTTATTTGAAGTGAAGAATGAAAAATGTGAGATCCAGACAAACAACATTATTTGGGACTTCCACTTTCCATTATATTTTTTAAAGATTGTATCTCAAAAGTCTTTTTATTGTTTAAATTTTATTGATTTTTAGAGACAGTGGGAGAGAGAGTGGGAGAGGGGCAGAGAGAGAGAGAGGGAGAGAGAGAATCCCAAGCAGGTTCTGTGCTGGCAGCAGGGCTCGATCTCACAAACCGTGAGATCAGGACCTGAGCCAAGATCAAGAGTTGGGCACTTAACCGACCCAGCCGCTCAGGCACCCCTGCCTTAAACGTCTTTCAACCTCAGTTCTGCTTTATTAGACAAAGTTAGATATCACTCTTCATATAGATCATATAATCCAGGAGCTGTGCTTCTAACAGTTGGACCATGTGAATAAGTCATGGGGGTAGGGGCAGGTAGGACATTAGATGGGATTCTAGAGTCCTGGACAAGGAGACAGGCCCTGCCATAAGCAGTCTTCACTAGCCAGCAAGACCATACAGCAGCCATGTGGGGCTAGGACCCAGTATAGCCAGCACCTCCAAGTTTTCAGAAGATGAAACGGTAGTACGTGAAATTTACTGATGTTTAAGTTATTATTTAGCACATACAGAGACCAACGCAAAACCAAACAAACCCACATCTGGAACTGATCCATGGGTCACTGGTTTAGAATGCCCGATTTAGAGCAACCCGTTCACTTTACAGATAGACGGTGAAATCAGATCCATAAAGGTGAGATTACTTGCCCAAGGTCCTTTAATTAGCTGAAGAGCCAGGAATCCGTTTTTCCTCCCTCTTAAATCTTAGTTACTTTGGCCATACCATATTGTCTTACAAGAAATAAGTCTCACAGAGGTTATGGGAAGATATAGACCACAGAGGACCTGAGAAGGCATCTTCTCATTCCTCCCTACCCCTCATCCTCAGTTAATGATCAGCCACAAGCCATCTTTGTGGAGGATCTAGGATATCCGTGTGGCTGCATCTCAAGTCCTTCTCTGCTGAGTGTTCATTTAGGATTTGTCTTGACGAAGGGAATGTGTGAGCAATTGAAGCCATCTACAAAGAAAGGCAAAGTACAGGGCCTTGACTGGGCTCACTGGGGAGTTTCAAAAGAAAATGCCCAGGGCTTAGGCTTGCAGGCAACTATAGACTGCATTTCAGGCCTCTGAGTCCCAGGACCAGCAAAATCTTTCCAGTTGTTAATTTGGAGTGGGAATCAGCCATGGACAGCAAGTCCTAGTTTCGTCTCCTACCAGGAACAAAGCCTCCCAAGAAAATTATCACTTGATGGCTGATAAAAATAGAATTGCAATTTATGCCTCCGTCTACTCTCTCTATCTTCAGGCTCTTAAGGTGTATTTTCCGTCATAATGGCTGATTTAGATGGATTCCCGGGGTGCTGCATCACTGCTGATGACATTAATGGTCTTGGGCTCCCTGAATTTTGATTGATTGCTATAATCTGCGAAACTATTTCAGGACATAGATTTATTATTATTAAGCCTATAAAATGGTGTCAGGGTCAAAGCAAGCTGATGAGGTGTGTTGTGATGCAAACATGACCAAGGGGTGGATGCCACCATGTAACAGACGTGAATAGCAGGAGCAAACAGGGTCTCCTCTTCCACCCATGCCCAGCATCTCAGCCCTCTCCCAGAGGGGTATAGCGAACTGAGGTTCCCACTGTCAGTGGGCAGGGGGATGGGGGAGAGGCGTAGAAGGAAGAAAAATGTGTACTATGAGTTAATCTCCCAAATGGTTGCATTCCTTTGAGAAGTTTTGACAGAATCTTCATTTCAGTTCATTGAGAAGTACCTAAAAACTTCCTCTATTTTTTTTCCTCTGGCCTCCAGATATTACTTAGCTTTCCTAGCCCAAACCCGTTGTTTTGAGAGTCAGAGAACAATAGTGATGCTATCTCATTCAACCTCTATCAAGGAGAGAAGAAAAGGCCAAGCAGGGAATTCTATTCCTAGCCATATTATCCTTTGTTCCTTCCCTCCCTTCAGAAAGTCTGGCTCCAGTTTTAAGGTCAAGGAAACGGATCACAAATTGGGCTGGGTCCAGAAAGTTATTCTCAAGATTGCCATTTCAAATTCCTTTTTAGAAAGGATGGGGGTATTGGATAAAATAATAATCCATACCTTCCGTTTACACATGAGAGGTAGAAAGCTGAAAAAGCTTCATTCTTACTCTTCAAACAATAAAAACCTAGACTTGCATATTCGCAACTTTTTATAAATACATCGGAGAGTGGAGGTCACAGGGCAACCAACCAACCAACCAACCAACCAACACTAATTAGTTTTAGACAGATGATCATGAGCAGGGATGGGAGGTGAGCACTTCCTCACCTGGGGCTGATTGACAGGCCCTCACAAGAAGGACTCAGCTGAAACTACGAGAGAACTTGCTGGCAGTGGCCAAATGTAAGCAAACAAGACATGGGAATCCCAGGAGCCACAGACATATGGGAATGTCACGAAGGCCCTTCTGCATGGACCCAGAGGGCACTCACGGAAGGACAGGAAAGAGTCACGGGAAAGCATCCTGGGGGTACAGTTTGGGAAAAGGGGAAGGGCCGCCACTGCCAGAGAGGCTTGAAATTTTGCCCAGATTCTTCCCTGCATCTCCTCTGCAGAACAAAAGCTGTAAACTGCTGGGGGGAGCGGGGAGGAGGCAACCAACACCCACAGCCCAATGCAGCACGGATGTGGCAAGACCCCTCCACCTCTGGGATAAAGAAGAACACTGCATGATGATAATGGGGTTAGTGATCCAGAAAGACAACCATCCAAAACACCTAACAGAAGAGCATTAAAAATACTTGAATCAGAAAGAGACAGAAATAAAAGGAAACAATGAGCATGATACATGGAGGCTTCCCTCTTCCTTCTCTGTTATCAACACAAAGAATAAAGACGACCTAAAAAACATTATCAACCAACTCGTCTTAACTGACGTCTATAGAATCCTCCAATTAATGAGCAAAGTACACATTCTTTCTAAGTGTACATGGACCATTCACCAAGACATGGCCATATTCCAGGCCATAGAACAAACCTGAACAAATTAAAAAGACTAGGAAATCACGCAAAGTATGTTCTCTGGCCATAACCAGAATTAAACCAGAAATAAATAAGAGAAAGATATCTGGAAAATCCGCAAATATTTGCAAATTAAGCAATGTGCTTCTCAACTACCCAGGGCTCCAAGAGAAATTCTCAAGAGCAATTAAAGATATTTTAGCAGAATGGAAATAAAAACATAACACAATGTATGGAATACAGTTAAGGTAGTACGTAGAGGGAAATTTATGGCAGTCAATACTTATATTCGAAAAGGAGAAAGTTTTCTAAGCGGCCATCAAAACTTCTACCTTAAGAAATCAGAAAAGGAAGACCAAATTAAATCCAAAGCAGGAAAGACGGCCGGAAATAATAATGAACAGCAATCAGTACAATTGAAGTAGAAAAACAACGGAAGAGTGCCTCCCCCATCTCAGCATTTACTGTGCTATATAGATCTTACCATTCTAAAATACCATGAAGAATTCAGAGCTAATTTCCTCAAAGGGGCCAATAGGTTCCTAGGCAACTGATCTCCTGAAGTCAGCTAGGAAAGAAGGATTTGGAGGTCAGCATCTGGGGTTGGCACTGACCTCTGGTAGCCGGCAATGCAGGTCTTAGCCAGAACAGCTGAAGAGGACCACCACAACAATCCTAAACTAAATATGCCCATCCTCGAGGAGCTGACAGTCAACCACAGGAGACCAGCAAACAATGCCGCGATGACACAGCCGTGTGCTATGATCGACACCAGCATAGATTGTGAGCGCCGAGGAAGCATCTCAGCTGGACCAGAGGACAGCACAGTTAAACTCTGAGATTCATGCCAATGCATCGGCATGAAAAGAAGGAGGAGAAGGATCCACATAGAACAGAGATCATTTTCATGTTTAATATTACTGGAATAAAACACAGTGAACTGAAAAATCTTTCAGTTTATATCAAAGGCCTGCTCCAAATTCTGTAAGCAGCATATTGCATTATTCACTGAAGCTACTGCTAGAGTCCTATGCTTTAGAATTTTGTGAATGCTGGCTTTTTAGCAACTGATTCAAATCTATTTAATGTTTCTGTTCTTTTGGCATTCATGTAAGAAAGAGATAAAAATAACGAACAAGAATTAACCATTTCTAAGGAAGGGGCTACTGAGGATAACGATTCAGAAGCCAAGTTAAGATGATAATTCATTATGTTTCGGAAGAATGGTAAATGGATACTTGCATAATGGAATACACACATTAGTAAACAAAGAAGTTACACACCTCCACCAAAACTCAGTACAAAAAAGACACTTAAAACCCCTAAAAACCATGTTGCTAGACACTATATAAATATATATATGTGTGTATGTATGTACACATATACGTAATAGCAAACCAGATCCTGATATACGAAAGGAGTTCAAATTTCCTTACATCCAAGATTTAAAAAAAAATTTTTTTTAATGTTTATTCATTTTTTGAGAAGGAGACACAGAGCATGAGCGGGGAAGGGACAGAGAGAGGAGGAGACACAGAATCCGAAGCAGGCTCCAGGTTCTGAGCTGTCAGCACAGAGCCTGATGCGGGGCTCAAACTCACGAACTGGGAGATCATGACCTAAGCCAAAGTCGGACGCTTAAGTGACTGAGCCACCCAGGTGCCTCTGTATCCAAGATTCTTGATAAGACACAGTTATATTTAGATTCCATCAATGTTTAAAGCGTTGTGCAGAAATGGAAAAGTCGACTTTTATAATAACCCCATATAAATGGGAGTTCTATGTGGGGTGTGTGTGTGTGTGTGTGTGTGTGTGTGTGTGTGTGTGTGTGTAAAGTCTTCCCTGGGAAGATGGTTTACCCCAACTAAACTGAGGGGCAGTGATGGGCAGTGAAACTTGGGAAGGCAAACACCTACCTGGGGCTAAAACTGGGACTTATTCTGTCCTGAAGAAATCCAGGGACTCAAAGTGCACTCTGACAAATTATCTCAAAGCCTCATGCGAGGAGAATGTGTGAGCAGCCAGGAGCTCAGAAGTGGGAGGTTAGGGCCAGACTTGAATGCTGGAGCACAGGCTATGGCTCAAAAAGCAAAGTTAAATGCCTTCTGGAAATGAATGAGCAGTCTACTCCACGGCCACCGCCACGACATTTTCTAGGAGTTTTGTTTTTGTTTTAAATATGCTTCATGCTTGTCCCTTGAAAAGAAAAGTTTGTTGCCCTCTGGTGAGCACTTAGCTTCCAAGAGGCTTTTCTTCTGGGGCCTCTTAGCAGCATAAGCTAGGCCCAGACTTGCCGGCCTTGAGAGACAAAAGAGAGAAGTCCGCGAGGCAGACTAATTCAAAGTGTGGTATGTATGCGTTTCCTGAAGAATCAGGGGCATTGTCTCAAACCTCAGCTTTGTCTATAGAATGCTATCTCCCCATCTTTTTTACACCATGCCCAGTGGTGAGGACCAGACACCTGTATTTTATTTTATTTCTTTTAATTTTTTTTCCAACATTTATTTATTTTTGGGACAGAGAGAGACAGAGCATGAACGGGGGAGGGGCAGAGAGAGAGGGAGACACAGAATCGGAAACAGGCTCCAGGCTCCGAGCCATCAGCCCAGAGCCTGACGCGGGGCTCGAACTCACGGACCGCGAGATCGTGACCTGGCTGAAGTCGGACGCTTAACCGACTGCGCCACCCAGGAGCCCCAGACACCTGTATTTTAAAAAAAACTTCCTGCCATGATTCGGTTCTGCAGTCCCATGAGAACCACTGTATTAGACAGGAAGTTCTCAAAGGACAAAGATTGTATTTTTCTCTACATATTCAAGTAATAATTATTGAGCGTCTATGATGGGCCAGGACCTGTTAGGGGCTGGCCACATGATAGTGAGTAAGAGGGGTATCATCCTTGCCTCATCAAACTTTTATGGGGGGAGTCAGACACTAAACAAATAATTATAGTTAATTAAATATTTACAGCTGATTTAAGAACTACAAAGAGAAGGACAAACCTCTAGATCCCAAGCACCCGGCCCAGCACTATATATATATATGCATAATAAATATTTGTCGATTGTCTGCTGTTGCACAGGTTATCTGCATTGGCAGTAAATGCCCAAGTACATTCTGGGAATAGGTACGGGGCAAGAAAAAGACTGTCAGATAATTTGAAGGAACCTTGGCTTAGACAAAGTCAAACGGGCTTCCTTAATGCAGGACCTCCCCAGATTTTAACCTGCTAATGTATCCCGTGGCTCCCTAAGGCAGCTTTCTGGGGTACACAAGGTGCCCAGGCACTTCCCTCCTGCAGCGTGCCAGGGAGCCTACCCTGGGGACGCACTCTGGGAACCACTCTTCTGAGTGTGTCAGGTGGAACTTCAGGGCTCCCATGTGAAGGAGGCAAGCGTCCTACTTTCCCAGTGCTGGCAGCTGGCAGACTCCTGGAGAGTCTGGGGCCGACCTGGGTAACACAGTCCCGTCCCTTGCCCAGGGAACACTCCCCCTGCCCCCTAGCTATGGAGAACAAGGGGAGAAGCAGAGCCAGAGGATCCCTTCTTCGGTGAAGACGAATGGGCCTGATGCACTTGAGATATGAAGGGGCAGAAATGAGAACTGCCATTTGAGTGCCTGGTGACTTTGCTTGGCACCACATGGGGTTCAAGGTCAGGGTAAGGGCACCGCCTCTATGTGTGATGCCTTTCTATCAGAGCCTTTGGCTGCCAGCATACTAGGTATACTAGTAAGAGGAAGTGGCTGTGCACACCGTCATGAAACGTGGCAGTAAAAGAGGATCTCAGGAATTATCCGGACTGAAAACGCAGACCCGTTGCTCCCATTTAGGGCTGTATGGGACCCACGCATATCAAAAAATTCTTTGTTGCTCATCTGAAATTGAAATTTTACCCGGCATTCCACGTTTTTATTTTTATTCACAATCTGACAGCCCTCAGTTTTGCCCACGGGGTGCTGGGCTTTGAATACAAGGGGCCACCCTGCAGGTGCCACGTGGGCCAGAAGCAGCCCACTGCCGCTGCTGTGCAGATGTGCAGGACAGATCTTGCCCGGAGGTCCTCCTTGGCCGAGGTCCACTGCTGGGGAGGAGGTCAAGTCCACACCTCTCGTTTCAAAAACCAGGAAAAAGAGGGGTTTTGTCAGCAATTTTTTGTGGAGGGGAACAGACTAGATCAGTGATTCCGAACCAGGGGCAGTCTGGCAGCGTCTGGAGACTGTTTTGGTTATCACAGCTGGGGGTGAGGCCCAGTATTACTGGCATCTAGTGGGTAGAGGCCAGGATAAACATCCTACAGCACGCGGGACAGCTCTCAGATCCAAGAATTGCCCAGTCCAAAATGTCAGTAGCGCCAAGGTTCAGAAACCCCGGACTGGAGGGAAGTTGACCACATCCGAGAAGCAGGCAAGCAAGCAAGCAGATGTGTGAAGGGGACAAAGTTGTTGTCCTTTGGTCCTGATCTTTTAGCCTGGTGTCCCTGTGTGGCCGTTGATTCCTTGAGTTGTGGGAAGACAGTATCTGGCTACAATACCCCAATTTGTATTAGAGTGTTAATGACTTCACATGCTGACTGTTCAAGACATATTCCTGTTCAAGAGATGTACCCTATTTCAAAGGGTCCATCTTTTTTTTTTCCTTCAAGATCTCACAACTTTGTCCAAGGAAGCAATGTGCCCAAGTAAAAACAATGACCCCCCTCAAACTTCCTCCCAGATACAGGTGGATCTGAAATGGACTAGGAAGTCTACGGGTGGAGGTTTGGGAAGGAGACTGCTTGCCTAATAACAGTGAGCAGACTTAGCTGGCCCTGAGCTTTGTTCCATTTGTTCTTTTCCCTCTTCTCACCTGGAATGCAAATGGGATGGGATAGCAGAGGAAAGCAGGAGCCATCTTACAAGTGTGAAGGCAAAAGCCACACACACGGAAGGTACTTGAGCAGGAGGCCACAGTGAGGGGCGTGAGCACCGGGCGGCCTCCTCAGGTACGCACCACTCTGCATTAGTTATCTCCAGACTTCTTGTTATGTGAGAAAAATAAACAACTTGGTTAAACTATGCAAGCTCGGTTCCTGTTACATGCAAATCAACTCAGTCTTAACTGACATAAAAGCCTGGCATGGTGGGGGGATGTCTAAGGGAAGCATGGAATCTAATGGTGAGATGCCAGGAGCCTCGGGACTCCTAAGGAGAGAGAAAGTCTTTAGGCATGGGGGACGTCCCCCTGCTCCCTCCCTCACATGATGTAGGCTCTTCTGCACATAGGTGGCTGCCCTCGTTCCGACCCAAGGAATTGATTAGATAAGCACTTGGCTGACTATTAATGGTGTCAGTCAATGCCACAAACAGAGGATAAAATTCCAAGGAGATAATTGATTACAGGGAGGGCACCCAGGAGTCTCCATGCAAAGAGGAACTGACCAGCTTTTGTTACCACCATATCTCTCAAACCTAGAACAAGAAGATGCTTTTGATTGTACTGACCTGAGAGAACATGGGCAACAAGGCTCCAAAACGAGGTGGTCTTGGATCCTCCTGAAAACTGACACAGGACATTTACTGTTTTTTCATCTCTAGTAGAGGGAAAGTTTATGATGAAGGTAAGTCCATCCTTAATATAAATGGCATGTTTACAAAAAGAATATAAGCCATCCCTCATATCTTTTGCAGAACTGAGCCTGAAATCAGGTATTACGTCATCCTTCCATTATAGACAATCAGAAAAATGGCCGTTCATGCCGGATTCACACCCACATTTTTTGCCCCCCCATCCCCGGCCCTTGTCAGTGTAACCCAAACAGGACCAGGTTGGGCCAGTGGGAACCCTGTCCGTACTTGTGGTGAGCTCACCTCCCCAGTGAGCACCAGCCCTGAAATTCTCTTTAAGATGTAACCTTGGTCACTTCTCTTATCTGTGCTTTGGGTTTCCCCATCTGCTTAAATGGTGTCAGTCATAGTGCCTGCCTCCTGGGGTTCTTGTGAAGACTGATAGGAATATCTTTTTTTTTTTAAGTTTATTTTTTTTGAGATAGAATCCCAAACAGGCTCCATGCTCAGCGTGGAGCATGACACAGGACTCGATCCCACAACAGTGAAAGATCAAGCTGAGCCAGTATCAAGAGTTGGATGCTCAACCAGCGCTTAACCATCTGAACCACCCAGGCAGCCCTGATAGGAATAATCTTGAAAAGGGCCAGATGGGGGCCCCTGGGTGGCTCAGTTGGTTGAGCGACCGACTTTGGCTCAGGTCATGATCTCACGGTCCGTGAGTTCTAGCCCCACGTCGGGCTCTGTGCTGACCGCTCAGAGCCTGGAGCCTGTTTCAGATTCTGTGTCTCCCTCTCTCTCTGCCCCTCCCCTGTTCATGCTCTGTCTCTGTCTCAAAAATAAAAAATAAAAACGTTAAAAAAAAATTGAAAAGGGCCATAGAGTGAGCCTTCGGTGAATGTCAGCTGGCATTATATTAGCATTAGCCTTATCAGAGATCCATGTTGTACAGAGAGGTGAGAGGGCTTCTCCTACCTCTGTTTAGGGAGACAGATTGCTTGGATCCTCCTAAGGGCAGCATGGAGAATTGGACATTGTGTTATTATCTGATGGTCTGATTGAGCAATCTGTGGAGAGGAGACAGCAATCCATCCTGGCTCACAAAGAGCTAGAATCACCCCTACCAGGCACTGAAGCAGTTACTTCCTTTGGGGGTGGGAGAAGGCGCTGCTCTGTCAAGTTTGGGGTGCCTACTGCCCACCCCCACCCCTGCTAGACCTGAGTCCCAGAGAGGGCCCTGAGGGTTTGGAGTCATAAGTCAGCAGTGGCTCCAGAGGGAGGGGCCAGAGAGTGGCATAATGAGGGAAGCTGGCAGGATGGAGAGGGGGGAGAAGGAAGGTCCTTGGCACCCCAGGTTTAGGGTCTCCCTCAAATACAGTCAGTCGGCAAAAGTTATCATAGAAGTCCTCAGGTTGCTCCTGTTATATAGGACGTATATGTTTAAGTTGGAGGACACAGTGCATGTAAACCATTAACAGGACTCCCAACAAAGCGACAGTGATACAATACACCCTTGTTTGGAGCCCTCCCTGAATCGTGCCTTTGTGTAATATAATCTATGCAAACTGCTTCTGGGCTGGAGGCCACTGGAAGCCAGCAGTGCCGCACCTCAGGTTTTATCTAAAAGCCTTACCTAAGAAACACAATAACCCGAGTTTACCTGATGTGATTTCTTTTGAAGGTGTGTGTGTGTGTGTGTGTGTGTGTGTGGAGGGGGAAGGGAAGTGAGTAGAAGAACAAAACTACAAGTCAAACTTGAAATTCTCACTTGCACAGTTTGTGGGAAATGAAGTTGTGGGCACAAAATGCAGCTTTTGAAATCATATGGGGAGGGCGACTTAACCAGATGCTGCCACACAAGTTAGAGACCGTATGGGGTTTGGGCAGGACAGCTGCCATTCTGGCAAGCACTTGGTTAACCAGTAAACAGGCTCTGGGACGTTCGTTCTTCCCAGAGGAGAAGAGGCTGCTCCCGAACCTGGCAGAGCTGTCTGCTTGCACGTCTCTCTCCAAGGATCCTCAGGCAGTCGGTAAATATGAGCTCACTGTTGAAGCAAGCTCACAGCTCCCTGGGAGGGTAAGGAGTACCGGGAAAGAGCCAACAAGGGCTCTACCCTACTCCCTGGTCAGAATGACCTCAGGTCCCTTCACAAGCCTGAAATATTTCAACTGGATTTCTATATCTCCTTCAATGTGAAAGAACCTCCAAATTCAAGAGCAATGGGCACGCCTGATACCCTCTTTTAAGTGCCTTTGCTTAATTCCACTCCCAGCACGATTCCACAAGACAGTCTAAATCAGCCATTCTTTTTCTTAAGATGCGCCCCTTTATGTAAATTTACAGGCCGTTTCAAAATATTGTGACCGCTAATTTAAAAGAAAAGCCACAAATAGAACAACATAGGTGTCACCATAGGACACTTATCTAAGCCAAATCTCACCATGAAATACCATGCAATTGCTTAGCGAGTAAGGCTACGCTACACGTTATGTGGAATGATGGCTCTAGTAGGTTGAATGTTGATGTGTCAAAAGGTATGCCCATGTCCTAATCCCCAGAATCTGTGAATGGGACCTTAATTGGGAAAAGGCCTTTATTGATGTAATTAAGTTAGGATTTCAAATGAGATCACCCTAGACAATCTGGGTGGGCCCTAAATCCAGTGACAAGTATCTTTCTAAGAGATAGGTGAACACACCAAGAGAGAAGGACAGAAAGCTATGTGAAGACAGAGGCAGAGATAAGAATGATGCAGCCCTAAGACAAGTAATGTCTGGATGCACAAGAAGGTGGAAGAAGCAAGGAACAGATTCTTCACTCTGGAGGGACTTCTGCCCTCCAGAGCTGTAAAAGAAGACATTTCTGTTGTTTTAAGTCACCCGATTTGTAGTAATTTGTTACAGCACTCCTAGGGAATGAATACAAATTCCAAGACAGATTTAAGACTAGAAAACCAAAAACAAAAAAACAAGGCTAAAGATAGTATATACAGTTTGTAGTATAGTGTAGATGTTACTATGACATGAGAAAAAAAAGTCTATGTCTGCATATGCATAGAATATAACTTAAGAATATGAAAGACATCAGCAACAGTGCTGCCTCTGGGAAGAGAGTTTCTTGTGTTCTGCTGTAAAAGGTACCTCCTGAAGCTGGGCACGCAGATAGGCAGAGTGATGCCCACCCCCCCCCCCCCAACAAAGACCTCCACATCCTAATCCCTGGAACATGTGAATATAAATGTTAAATAGCAGGAGGAAATTTAGATTGCACGTGGAACAAAGGTTGCTGAACAGTTGAATTTAGATAGGAAGATTATCCCAGACTGTCTGGTAGGTCCAGGAATCACAAGAGTCCTCAGTGGTGGAAAAGGGGATGCAATGCTATATTATTTGGCAATAAAAAGAAAGTGCTGATACACAGTACAATATGGATGAATCTGGAAAGCATCATGCTAAGTGAAAGTGGCCAGTCACCAGGGACTATGTATTGTGATTCTATTTATATGAAAAGTCCAGAATAGGCAAATCTAGACAGATGGGGAATCTATTAGTGGTTTCTAGGGGCTAGAGTGACTGGAGGGGAGTTGATGGCTACAGGCTACAGGGTTTTTTTGGAGGTGATGAAAATGTTCTAAAAGTGATTGTCATCACGGATGCCCAAGTCTACGAATACACTAACATCCGCCGAGTTACACATTTAAATGGGTAAATTGGACGCTATGTGATTTATATCTCAACAAAGCTGCCTGAAAAAAAGGGGAAAAAGGCAACCAGAAGGGGATCCAGAGTCAGAGCAGATGATGTGACCCATCATTGATGGCCATGAAGATGGTACAGGACCACGAACCAAGAAATGCAAGCAATCTCTAAGAGTGGGAAAAGGCAAGCCAGCAAAAAAGACACCTTGGCTTTAGGCCAGTGAGATCCAGTTAAGACTTCTGACCTCTCGGGGCGCCTGGGTGGCGCAGTCAGTTAAGCGTCCGACTTCAGCCAGGTCACGATCTCGCGGTCCGGGAGTTCGAGCCCCGCGTCAGGCTCTGGGCTGATGGCTCGGAGCCTGGAGCCTGTTTCCGATTCTGTGTCTCCCTCTCTCTCTGCCCCTCCCCCGTTCATGCTCTGTCTCTCTCTGTCCCAAAAATAAATAAACGTTGAAAAAAAAAATTAAAAAATAAAAAAGACTTCTGACCTCTAGAAGAATAAATTTGTGTTGTTTGAAGCCATGAAGTTTGGGCTAATTTGTTATAGTAGTCATAGAAGACCATTATAAGCACTTCTTACACCATTTTATCCCTTTTGAATTTTGCACTGTGTACACATATTACCCATTCAAAATTTAAATCAAAACAAAGTAGGAAACCTATTTACGATGGCTTGAGTCATCTGGGAAAAAATTTAAACACCTGTAACACTCGTCTTCATAGAAACAGAATACCAGCCACAAATGTGAGCCATGTAAGTAATTAAAAGTTTTTTGAGAGCAGCATTTAAAAAAGGAAAACCAAACACATATAATTCAATTCAGTAATAAGTTTTGTTTAGCCTATTATATCCAATATAGTATTTCCATCTGTAAGGAGTAAAAAATTTTAAGAGATATTTTCCTTTTTTCCTCACTAAATCTTTGAAATCTGATGTATATTTTAAACTTCTAGCACATCTTCACTCAGACGAGCCATGTTTCATATGCTTAATTGCCACCTGTAGCTCATCGCTACTGCATTGGACGTGGTGGATGTGAATCTATAGCATCCAATAGGGGTAAGGAGTAAGGTTTTTTTTATTATTATTTAAAGTCTGGTTAGTTAACATACAGTATTATATTACTTTCAGGTCTCCAATATAGTGATTTAACACTTCCATACATCACCCAGTGCTCAAGACAAGTGCGTTCCTTAATCCCCATCACCTATTTCACCCAACCCCCCACCAACCTAACCTCTAGTAGTCATTGGTTTGCTCTTCACAGTTAAGAGACTGTTTCTTGGTTTGCCTCTCCCTCCCCCTGCCCCTTTTTCAGTTGTTTTGCTTTTTAGATTCCACGTATAAGTGAAATCACATAGTATTTGTCTTTCTCTGGCTTATTTAATAATATATAATAACTTAGCATTATACTCTCTAGCTCCATCCATGTCACTGCAAATGGCAAGACTTCATTCTTCTTTTTTAAAGTTTATTTTGAGGGGCGCCTGGGTGACTCAGTCAGACGTCGGACTTCAGCCCAGGTCACGATCTCGCGGTCCGTGAGTTCGAGCCCCGCGTCGGGCTCTGGGCTGATGGCTCAGAGCCTGGAGCCTGCTTCTGATTCTGTGTCTCCCTCTCTCTCTGCCCCTCCCCTGTTCATGCTCTGTCTCTGTCTCAAAAATAAATAAACGTTAAAAAAAAAATTAAAAAAAATAAAGTTTATTTTGAAAGAGAGTGCATGAGAGCAGGGGAGGGGCAAAGAGAGCGGGAGGGAGAGAATCCCAAGCAGGCTCCACACTGTTAGCGCAGGGTTCAAACTTACAAACCATGAGATCGTGACCTGAGCTGAAATCAAGAGTCAGAAGCTAAACCAACTGAGCCCGCCAGGTGCCCCCTCATCTTTTTATCCATTCATCAGTAGACGGACACTTGGGCTTTTTCCGTAATTTGGCTATTATAGATAATGCTGCTATAAACATCGGGGTGCATGTATCCCTTTGATTTAGTATTTTTGTATTCTTTGGGTAAATACTCAGTAGTACAATTGCTAGGTCATAGGGGAGTTCTATTTTTAACTTTCTGAGGAACCTCCATACTGTTTTCCAGAATGGCTGTACCACTTTGCATTCCCACCAACAGTATAAGAGGGTTCCCCCTTTAGGAGTAGGTTTTTTACCCTTTGAGTGTGCTACACCATACATAAGGATGTAGCTACAAAAATATTTGTGGAAACATGGCTCAAAGGGTTAAAAAGTTGACAACAAAATGGTTTCAGGTGCAGTACAGGCATACTCTAGATATGGATAATAAAAAGAATGAGTTAAAGCTTTATGCATTGGCATAGAATATTGACCACAACCGTGGTATACTGCTAAATGAGACCAATCAGATTGAACGTGTTTTGGTAAAATTTGTTAAATAAACTAATTAACATATAGACCTATATGGAATTATTCACACTATACTGTTAATATTGGTTACTTTGTGAAGTAGTATGGAGGTATCACAAATGTTATCACTAAATTTCTCCTTGCACACATTTTGTTGTATATTGCTTTGTAGTTTAAAAAGCAATCAATGGCGGGGGGGTGGGGGGGCTGGGGAGGTGCCTGAGTGGCTCAGTCGGTTGAGCATCTGACTTTGTCTCAGGTCATGATCTCACGGTTTGAGTTCAAGCCCCACGTCAGGCTCTGTGCTGACAGCTCAGAACCTGGAGCCTGTTTCCGATTTTATGTTCTCCTCTCTCTTGGCCCCTCCCCTGCTTGTGCATGTGCGCTCGCGCTCTCTCTTTTTCAAAAATAAATATTTTAAAATTTAAAAAAAGAAAAAAAATCAATAGATAAATAATCTCAAGAATAAGGTGCTAATTAACACCTTTAGGAGCTACCCCAGTAGTTATACTGTTGCCAAAGCATCCGTAACTACCTCAGAGAACTCTCTCTCCATCAAAAACCTTATAGAAGATTTATTCTCCTTTTACCAGGCACTTTTTTCCAACTAGAGGAAGCATCTCAGAAAATGTTCTACGAAACACTCTTTCTTAATATGTACATTAAATTACTATGCCTACAGGTGACCAATCTGTAAGAGAAATCAGTATCTATACTGCCATTCAGAAAAAGTTTTCATTTTCCTAAGCTCACACGTCCCCAAACCCATCAATATCCAGATAATAAAGAGGGTTTCTAAAAACTGGAATTTGCAGGAAAAAAGACTGTGGGAGAGGGAACGATGATGGACTGGATCCTAAAGAGAAACCAAGAGGTTCCATGCGTGGATAAAAAGACAATCCTGGAAGGTTTATAATATTTCAGACTCTGGGGTCTCCTCCACATTCTGCATTGGTCAGTATTACTTGTTAGTGCCTCCAGTTCAGGGCTAGCCCACGGCCCCTGCAGCAGCCCCACAAGTCCAAGAAATGAGACTCTATTAACTCGGGTAATTCAAACACAAGCTTAACCCCACAGTGTACTGCCCATGTTAGGTGGGTACCACCTGCTGCACTGAGATTCTGTCACTCAAAAAGCCCAATTCAGAGGGTGCCTGGGAGGCTCAGTGCGCTGAGCATCCGATTCCTGACTTGGGCTCAGGTCATGATCCCAGGGTCGTGGTGTCAAGTCCCACGTTGGGCTCCATGCTGAGTCTGCTTGGAGTCTGCTTAAGATTCTCGCTCTCTCTCTCTCTTTCCCTCTCTGCCTCTCCCTCTCTCCCTCCCTCCCTCTGCCCTTCTCCCTGCTCACAGAGGCTCTCTCCCTTTAAAAAAAAAAAAAAAAAAAGCACAATACAGGAAGCAGCATAAATGTGTTCTTTGGACTGGCCTGTGTGACCTAGGCCCTCAGAATATTCCTCCAGGCAAGGGATGACCTGGCAGAGAGTTTGGCCAAGCCCCGAAAGGTTGTCATAATATTTATGTTTTATGTCCTCTTTTTTCCCATGGCAGGTAACATTCAAAATGGTTAAGAGAGACTTTCTTTGGAATTCTTCCTCCTCCTGCATTTTATTTTATTTTGTTTATTTTTCAAATGTTTCATTTATTTTTGACAGAGAGAGAGACAGAGCATGAGCGGGGAGGGGCAGAGAGAGAGGGAGACACAGGATCCGAAGCAGGCTCCAGGCTCTGAGCTGTCAGCACAGAGCCCCACGTGGGGCTCAAACTCACAAGCCGTGAGATCATGACCTGAGCCAAAGTCGGTCGCTCAACTGACTGAGCCACCCAGAAGCCCCCCTCCTCCTGCATTTTAAATACTTGTGTGAGAGTAGGCAGGTACAGGGCAGGGGGTCCCTTTGGAGCAAAAGCAATCGCAAGCCAGCTGACAGGCCTTATTCTCCTTCCTCCCCGGGCCCTACAGGCTAATATAAAACAGCAGAGAGGATCTAAGACATGCATTCACTTCAAGGAACGTTCACTGGGGGCCCAGTATGTCCCAGGCACTGGAACACACAGATCAGGTTAGTTGAAACACAGATTTGGTTACTATTAAGCCATTTGGAACATTTTAAATCGCTTGACTAATTGATCACCCTCAAGAAAAATAACCTTAATAAACTAAAAACGAGAATACTTCAAAAATTCATTTAATACTGTTCTAAAAATAAAATGAAAATATAAACTCTATTGAAACATGAGGCAAATATTTATAGAAAAATGGAGATGATACAGTCAGCTGTTTATGAATTTATGAATTTTGTAACAGCTTTTCCAACTGCAAATTGTATAAAGTAATCTCAATTTAGAAACAGTGTTTTTCCTTACTCATATCTCATGAAATAATTTTGCTCAAACTTTATATATTCACTCTTGACATCACTGACTTTGTCATCATTCAAGCCAATCCTGATGATCTTATACAGCTTCTGGAAAATATCATGTTCAACTCTGTCCAAATTGAGACAAACGTGTAATGCTGACACAGGAAATTCTATCCCATACCACAGGTACTGATTGCTGTACCCCTTTGTTCTGTGGGTCTATCTACAACTTACTCTTTCACTTTTTTAAGTGATTTATAAAATAATATTATTTTTAGTCACCTACAGTACTCACCCGTGAAGTCACATACCCTGAATGATGACTAAAACTTCTTAAAATTTCTTCACTTCTCTCTCATAGATCTTATCATATGACCTTTAAAACTATCTCCAAACAAACACACACTGAATTTGTTTTAGGCTACATATCTTACGCCAATAGTATTTAGTTGTGTGCAAGTTTTACAGGGGATTCTCAAATATGAGGCCAGTCCCTAAGTCCTGGGGAATAATTATAGGGAAAAATGCTTTTTAATGTCCAGGTTCTTAACAGTATAAAACAAGATTCTATTTGGCATGAAGGATATGTAACTGACTTGTACTGTTCTTTTAAAATTTTTTAAAACATTTATTCATTTTTGAGAGAGAGACAGAGTGCAAGCAGGGTAGGAACAGACACACACACACACACACACACACACACACACACACACACAGAATCTGAAGCAGGCTCCAGGCTCTGAGCTGTCAGTACAGAGCCCGATGCTGGGCTCGAACCCACAGTGAGATCATGACCTGAGCCAAAGTTGGTTGCTTAACCAACTGAGCCACACAGGCACCCTTATTTGTACTGTTCTTGAAACTAAAACACCATCTTCACAGAACATATGTAGTGTATTGTATGTTCCAGAGGTGGCTGCCCCAGTATATACCATTCCGCTTACTCTGATGATAGAATATTGACAACCTTCTATAGAGAAGTGGGAAATTCACATTCCCTCGAATCCAGGTGGGTCTAGGAAAGGAGGAAGTGACACTACAGGATCTCTCAGGCTAAGTCATAGGGCAATAGAACTTCCACCTGGACCCCATGAGGACCTTTGCCCTGAACACCCAGCCATCCTGCTGTGAGAAACCCAGGCAAAGGGCACAGACATGCCGATATTCTGGGTGACAGACCCACCAGGAGTCCCAGCAGCAGGCAGCATCAACACTAGCTGAGGTGACCCCACCAAGCCCTGACCAAACCTCAGATTCATATTTACAAACAAAACAAATATTGTCAATGCTGTAAGCCTCCAAGTTTTAAGGTGGTCTGTTATGCAGCAAGAGATTATCAGAACGACGCAAGTTTTTCACAGCCAGTAATACACAAAAAATATTTTTATGAACTTAAAGACCTTTTATGTATTTCTGTGAATGCTCATGCTATTTAGAGTGAAAACCATTGAGATTTTCGTGAAGTTTAATTGTTATCCAATTAATGTATTACGTCTCTCAGTTCATGTTTTCTGTTGATGTTACACATCTGAGACCATGTTGGCAGAAGTACAAATTGGGACACATTTCCTGGAAGAAAATTCCTATCTTCCCCCTTCCCCACCAGAAAAGGGAGGTCAAAGTCTCTTAAAATGTACATTTCTTTGTCCCAGAAATTCCACTTCAGGAATTTATCATGAGGAAATGATAATGGATACATGCTAAGAATAGATGCAAAGATGTGTATAATGTTTATTAAAATATTGAACACAATCTAACAACATAGCCTTGGGTAGTAAGTTCCGGAATATTATTTGGCTATAGAAGATGTAGAGGATGGAGATTTAGACATGGAAACAGGTTGAAAATATGTCAGCATCTGAAAAAATCAAACTGTTTATAAAAGCATGTAATCCCATTTTCACTATACTAAATATATATGTGCATAAACACTCACAGATCTGGAAGGATATACACCAAGGTTGTAACAGGGATTAACTAAAATTGGTAGGATTATGGATTTTGTTCCTTACTTCCCTCCCTTCTCTTTCCCTCCCCTCCTTTCCCTTGCTCTTCTTTTCAGCTTATCTGAATTTTTCACTTAAAGTTCCATTGATTTGATAATAAAAAGAACTTGAAAATAACTTGAAAAAATTTGTTACAACTATGTATTAAGGTTCTCCAGAGAACAGAACCAACACAATGAACCAATAGGATGTGTGTGGGGGGGTGAAGACATTTATTTTAAAGAATTGGCTCATGGATTATGGAAGCTGACCAGCTCCTGGGTTAAGCTAGCGACCCAGGAGACAAGGGGTGTAGTTACAGTCCCAGTCTGAAGATCTGAGAGCCAGAAGGACCAAGGGTGTAGTTTCCATCCAAAGGCTGGTTTGCTTGAGACTTAAGAAAAGTAGTTGTTTCAGTTTGAGTCAGAAAGCAGAAAAAATCTGAGGTCCCCAATTGGGACATTGGATGTCCCAAGACATGTCCTAACTAGGCAGGAGAAATTCTCCCTTGCTTAGAAGGCAGCCTTTTTGTTCTATTCAGGCCTTCAAATGATTGGATGTGGCCCACTCATGTTAAGGAGGACAATCAGTTTAACTCCATCTACAGAGTCAAATGTTAAGCTCATCCAGAGACGCTCTCACAGACACACCCAGAATAACGTTTCACCAAAGATCCCAGCACCCCCATGGCCCAGTCGACAAGTAACGTTAGCCTTAACAGGAAAAAATAATTCCGTGTAAACCCCAGTTGAGAAAAAGGAGAAATCAAGAGAGATTCAGAATTTAGTCTTTTACGAGCCTCTTGAATTATTTGTCAAAAAGTTGCCCCTTGAGGTACTTGGGTAGCTCAGTCAGTTGAGCGTCCAACTTCAGCTCAGGTCATGATCTTACAGTTTGTAAGTTCGAGCCCCACGTCAGGCTCTGTGCTGACAGCTCAGAGCCTGGAGCCTGCTTCAGATTCTGTGTCTCCCTCTCTGACCCTCCCCTGCTCATTCTGTCTCTCTCTCTCTCTCTCTCTCTCTCTCAAAAAAAAAAAAAAAAAAAAAAATTAAAAAAAAAGTTGTCCCTTGTTTTAGAACATTGTTTTACTTGATGGGCATTAATGCCCTTAAGTGTTGGGGATGACTAAAAGCATGTGAGGTCTGTTTGTCCCCCATTTTTTTACTGTATTTGTAATTCACAGCTTGGGGATGGTATTCTCGTGCCTGACCAGCCTGCACTGTTAGGCGAGGACTCCTTCCTTTCTGTGTGCTCCTGAATCCCCAGGTGCTGACTTCGGTCATAGGACTTCACCTTATTGTACTGGATTCGTGTGTTTGGGTCCTTCACTTGAGGTAGGCAACCCCAGCCAGAGCACAGCACTAAGCCCCAGAGTTGTGCACGCTGCACTGAATGGGAATAAAACCCGTTTTATCCAAGCCACCGATGGAAATGTTCAACCAAGCAGGACTGAGTATTGAGCCTTGCCTTTCATTGCAAAACATTTGTCTCCATTTCTGACCATTCCTTCTAAGGAGCTACCTTTGAGCAAGATTTTCCAGTTAGATAATATACCTTACTTCAAAGTTTTAAAATATAGAATTGCACACTGTCACTCCAGTCAAGCTACTGACTTGTATCCCTATCCAGACCACCATTTTTCCAATTGTAGGGTTACAACTGATAACACGTTGTGAAATAACTGGGTGGATTGTTAGTCCTTAAAAGTTGGACAGAAATGATCAGAGGGCCTCTCCTATTAATTTTAAGTATTTTTGCAGAAAACGTCTGTCTCAGGAACATAGAGATATGTGTGTAATCTGAGTCATGATGTCATACGTCGTTCTTTTTACATTTGGAATCAAAAGCATTTTGGTGCCATTGATCTAGGTCTTATTTTTCCACAGTCCACGGATGTCTTGCTAAAATTAAGATACAGCCAGGGTCAACTTGTTGGGTGTGAGACCCATTTAGAAGGCGATCGTTTTGTTGTGCTAGGGCACTAAACTTTGTCAGTCTGTTATTACACAACAAAAGCATATGCAGGGACACGGAAATAAAGAACATTAGGGAGTTCTTAGAATTCTTAAAGGAGTTTAGAATCTCCAGCTTTGGAAAGCGCTTACAATACTGCAAATTAAATACCCACAGGCTTATCAACACAAGTTAATGGAAATATCGTAGCATTGAATAAACACTCCCCCCACGCTATTTTCGTATGAAGCTTGAGACGAACTGATTAATGACAAAACAATTTTTTTAAATTCAAATTTTACTGTAACTGAATACATGGCAATATTATGCATAAACATGTTTTGATTTATATGCAGATCACCAAGTCACTTGTAGCATCTTGTACAACCTCTACAGGTTTACAAGAATTGTCAGAGGAAACATTAAAAGGCCACTGTATAAATTTACACATAAAATTAAATTCAGACCAACTCAAAACGGTTTTTTTGTGAAAAATTAAATCCTTTTAGAAAAATTGTTCCACAGGAATCAGTTCTAGATGTGCTATAAACTTCTATTTTGATATCAGAAATTTATCCTAACGTTGTCATGGTGTATAAAATACTCCTAACCAGACTAACAGCTATTTCAGATTTTCCTCACAATTAAAAATTACAAGAAATACTTTCAAAAAAAATTTTTTTTAATGTTTGTTTATTTTTGAGAGTGAGAGAGACAGAGCATGAGCAGAGGAGGGCAAAGAGAGAGGGAGACACAGAATCCGAAGCAGGCTCTGAACTGTCAGCACAGAGCCCGACGTGGGGCTCGAACTCACAGACCACAAGATCATGACCTGAGCTGAAGTCGGAAGCTTAACCAACTGAGCCACCCAGGTGCCCCAGCACAGTAAAAATTACAAGAAATATTTTCAATCCTAAGTTTATGAATGACTGATGTCTCTGCACTATTGGCTCCATGGGTTATGCCTCCAAATTCGGCTCAGGTCATGATCTCACAGTTTGTGGGTTCGAGCCCCACATTGGTTCTCTGCTGTCAGTGCAGAGCCTGCTTGGGATCCTCTGTCCCCCTCTCTCTCTGCACCTGCCCCTCTGGTACCCTCTCTCTCCAAAGTAAACATTTTTCAAAAACTGACCTCACTTTCAATATTGCTTAAAATATTTCAATATTGCTCAAAGTGTGTTTAATGATCTAATAAATGAATTTAGAGAAATGAGGCAATAAATAATTTGTGATGAAGATCACGTGTGTTGTATTTATTGTATAAAATGACAGCATCAGAAATATTTTTTTTCATAATTTGTAAGTTTGTGTTGTTACTCCAATATTATCCACATTGTGTTTTATAATAACTTTTTAAATCTTTTATTTTTGTAGGTTTAATGGCACCTTTAAGTTATTTATTTAAGTAATCTCTACACCCAACATGGGGTTTGAAATCACAGCCCTGAGAGCAAGAGTCGCACACTCTTCCAACTGAACCAGTCAGGCATCCCAGCACTTTCTCTTTTTTGAAAACAGACCCTGCATTTTCATTTTGCACAAAGCCCTTCACGATATATACATCATACATGTATGATACATATACATATACATGATATATCATACAACATTACATTCAGGTCAAAAAATTGAGTTGGTGATTACATGAACCGATAAAAGGAGTGATCAAGACAAAAAATGAGATACACGTCTTCAAGGAACTTACAGTCTAGGATTGTGAGTCCAATAATGTTAATCTAGGGCGAAATACGTCATATAAAGAACAAAAGTATTATGAGAGTATAGTGGGAGATTGAATTAATCCTTTTCCGGATGACCTCCTAGGATTGCCAAGTAGCTTTAGGGGACATCTTCGATGTTTACAACCTAACTTGATTTCTATCTTCTTCAGGAGGCTTAGGCCTGGGTCTCCAGTGTCACTTTACCATTGATCCCCTACAAGTCGCAAGTGTATGGGGATTCTGTGAGAAGGAGAAATGCGGTCCTTACCCTCCATTAACAGCAGCACTGTTATGAGCTGCGGGACGAGTCGGCAGCCGGTCTACTCCGCGCTGCAATGTTTCAATGTACGGTATACTGACACCCTCCCATTCAAAGTCATGCTTCTAACTGAGGCATAGTCCCAGATCTGTCCACTTATGTCGATTTGGCTTTTAGAGGATCAACACCTGTGCTGAGGCAACCAGGTCCCTGCTGCCTCGGCCACAACCACTGACTCAAGGGTGTGCTGACTAGGTGGCTGCTGACTCTGACCCCCAGACCCCTCACAGGCACAACCCAAGGGCACCTTACTACAGCCTACGCCACAGCCCTCCAACCTCACGTCCCAGGATTTTCTGCTGCTGCTGAGACGTGAGACATCCCAGGACCCACTTGGCACCCTCGTACGGACAACCCAAAAGTACAGGGGAGGGAGTTACCATCCCTTGGGATGAATTTCTCTTGCCATCTGTGGAATGCACTGTCAAGAGGTACAGTAGCTTTGTGTGGCTTCTCTGTAGACAACCCCTGAGACCACAGCATAGCTGTCCTGGAAACCATGAGCGGCATCCCCTTCCACGTGCTTTTCCTTTGTCCTGACTTCCTCACTTTTCCCCCCACTGCTGCCGCCTTAGGATTACACTTCTAAACGAAGTGTTACTACACATGTAAGTTTTTGACTCAGGCCTCATTTTTTAGGTGACGTGGGCTGCGATATTAATGTGCTGTAGGCGTATTTCAGACACGAGCACGGAAGAAGCGCTGTGAACGGACTCAAGCCAGATGCCCGAGTTTGAATCCCAGCTCCTGCATTTAACACCTGTGTGACACTGGGCAAATCCCTCAGTCTCTGTGTTTTTATTGCCATCTGTAAAACTGGATAATAATAGTAGCTGCCTTGTAAGTTTTTTGAGATGTAATTTATAACCCTTACCAGGTGCTTAATAGATAAGTGTTAAGTAATTGAAGGATGAAAGAGACACAGACTATCTTTGAATCGCTTTGCTAAAGAAACTGCCTAGTCAATAGACAGAACCCATTGTCAGACTTCATCTTGCGACCAAATTGAATTCGAGAAACCAAAGACAGAGGTGCCTTCGGAGGTAAAAGTTGGACTGAGGGAAAAATGAAGCTGAGTGCCCCCTACTATTTACAGTTGTGTGCTGGAGACCTGATTGTTAAATATTCAGGAATTTGTGAGCCAGCTGTTAAAATGTTATTAGCTTGAAATTGGCCACAGTAGGAGTATTTATACCATGGAAATTGGCAAATGCTGCAAATTAGGACTTTACATTTTTTTCCAATTCTCACAAATGCTGTGAAGAGTAAGTAGAACTATTTGTTAAGCCATAAAATACTACAAAAAATAGTATTAACATTTGCCTCTCCCACTACTTGATAATGCCTTTGATCTCTAAACTGTTGGCTCCACCTGAATAGTGAGCCCTTGATGCTTCTGGCCACCACTCATTTCTTCTCCAAGTGCTCAAGGAAAACAAATTGGTGCTCCCTTTGGGACAACACGGGCTAAGAAGTGACGGTCTCAGTTTCAATCCCCTTGCATAACACATATTATAAATTTCTTCATTTTGCGCCCAAGTTTTAAAAAGAAAAACATTTGATGGGGCCCTGGGTGGCTGTCGGTTGAGCCAACTTTGGCTCAGGTCACGGTCTCGTGGTTCATGGGTTCGAGCCCCGCATCGGGTTCTGTGCTGACAGCTCGGAGCCTGGAGCCTGTTTCGGATTCTGTGTCTCTTCTCTCTCTGCCCCTCCCTCGCTCACACTGTGTCTCAAAAATAAACATTAAAAAAAAAAAACTAAAAAAAAAATTTGAAATATAAATTTTATCCCACATTTAAAAATTAGGGGCACCTGACTGGCTCAGTAGGTAGAACGTGTGACTCCATCTCTGGGTTGTCAGTTCAAGCCCCACGTTGGGTGTAGGTTACTTAAAAAAAAGAAAAAGAAATAGTAAAAAAAAAAAAAAAAAAAAAAGAATTACATAGATAATTTTGAGAGACTTGAACTGCTTTCAGTTCCTTGTTCTCTATGCCCATCCTCATACCTGTTCACTAACTTTGCCCACGACTCTTCTATTTGGAGCGCTCTTTCCTCCAGCATGCTGGCCATGCTCCCTACTAGCCCAGCCTCCACCCAATCCAGCATGTTTTACTTCACAGATCTCTGTCCAGGCAAGTTGGGAACTCATTCCTAATATCCAGGGTCGGGGGGAAGTGCCTTTCTACATGTCCCTGACGTAGCCTCCTCTCCCTTCCTCCTATTTCTTATTTCTGTATTAGAAACGCCAGCACATGACCACTGAGATGAGTTGACTTCTGAGTATTCCCGCATAAAGATGTTCAAGATCTATTAAGTGAAAATAATACAAAAAAGAAATAGTCTGCCTTCAGTAACATTTATACAAAGAGATATGTTGGGAAATATAAAGAAGAAATTCCAGAAAACAATGGCCAACAGTCATCTCTGAAGAGGGAGTTTTAGTGTTCATTGCATGCTATACTTTACTGTCACTTTTTTTTAGAAGAGGGCGAGAAAGAAGCCTTTCTGGTCTCTCTTATTAGGCTATGCATTTCTGGTTTATTATTGTATCCCCAACACTTCGTGCAATGCTCATAGTAGGTGCTCATTAAAAACCAATTACTTTATATAGATTTTTTTCCCCATAATGCCTACATGTATACATTTTCACAGAAGACCAGTTTTTCTATAGAGGAGCTTACTGGTGTGAGTAGAAAATTAGCAAATGAATCATGAATAGTTCAGAAATTTACAAACTAATGTCTAACAGATGACACAGATATGTACACACAAGCTCACTAACAGAAATTACCCACTCAGGATTCTTAAACTACAAAATATTTATTTCCTAATAAATAATGGAAGGGAAAGAAGGCTGATAGCAAAGGGACCATTTCTGAAGTCTCTGATCACATCCAAGCACAGATGGATCTTCAGAGTTCACCATTAATGCTGGATTTAGTCCATGGCAGGGCTGCTCATTATTATCACTTAGGTCCTCTGGTCCTCTGTTTCATTATATTTCAAGGAATATTTTATTTAAAATGTTTCCAGCATCAATGAGTTGGCTATACATACTAGAAATGTAATTCAAGCAGACCAAATTTTCATATAGTCTATGGCTTTGAACCAAGGAGTATGTTACCAATGGATGCTACACTCAAAAAGCTACCTTTAGATTTGAAACTGTATTTATGTATTTGAAAATATTATGATATTTTATACATTTATATAAGAAAATTATATACATATTTGTATATAAATTTTACATATAGTCTATATAAAGATTCTATTATATAGAGTATATTACATAATTTTATAAATATATATATTCATAAATTTACATAAAATGAGAAATTTATATATATTTTTATATATATTAAGAAAATCTCAGCTTCTTACTAAGTCTATAAGGGTCTACATAGACTCCCAAGGTCTGACTCCTGCCCATCTCTCTGGCTTATTTCCTTCCATTCACTCCCTCTCCCTAGACTTCCAGTCATATGGCCTTTGCTGTGTCTTAAATACATATCAAGCTTATTCTTGCTTCAGAGTCTTCGCACTTATGGGACCTCTGAATGGAAAGATCTTCCCGGCAGACTCCTTTTTATTTGTATCTTGGTACAGATAAATTTTCTTTACCAGTGAGGTCATCCATGGCACCAGATTGAAATAGTGCCCACCTCTGTCCCTACCCCTAGATGCCCTACCACAACATCTTACTTTTTAAAAAATACCATTTATCATTATCTGCTCTCATCTAGTACTTTATTATCTCTTTGTCCCTTGGTTTCCATAGATGGAACCATGGATGGATAAGATCCGTGGATAAGAGCAGGAACTTTGTCTTTCTTATTCACATTCCGCTGACCCAAGAAAGCACATAGTAGGAGCATAAGAAATACAAATAAATGACTCAATCAAGACACAGAGATATTTCTAGCCACATTATCCCCTCTCCTTTCTGAGATAAAGAAGCAAATGATGTAGCTTCAGGAGACCACAGACTGGCTTGAGCAAAAGGCACACCCAACACTTGGAATGGAGCTACTGTGCCACAGAATGCTCCCAATGGCCTTAGGGTTTAGAATCTGGAGAGCTGAACAGATTAGAGGCTTCAAGGCACAGAAAACTCCCCTCAATCTATTGGGAAGGGCCTTTGCTTTGGCTTGGGGAACTATTCTTGGAAATTTTATTTGAGGGCAAGATTCAGAACGTCCACCAATTCCCTTCCATAAATATCCTCTATTCCTGGATGTACCTGAGGATGACTAAGGAGAAACAATACCACTGGCAAAAAGTAGTTATGCAGGTTTTCTGGGAGACAAGATAAAATAAAGAATCAGAGGAAAGTGACATTTTTGACATCTACAACACCTTTCTCACATGACTTCACAGATTCTGTCCCATAGGCATCATTAGCACAAATTTGAGAAGACTGTCAAGAAAGGCCGCACAGAACTGGATTAAACTCCCAGTTCGTCACTTAGGACAGTCTTCCGTGCTCTGAAGCCCTCTCTTCTGCCTCATCAAGTTTCTCATGAGGTCCTTGAATCACAGCAATACAATTCAAGAGAGGGACACAGACAATTATACTACCAATCTCTTAGTTCTTGAATCAGCCTAATATACGCTATACAGATAATGGCTCAAGGGTTCCATTACTATTAACCTATGTCACCATTTTATTTAATAGGTTTTTGGCCCAAACTTGTCACCTCAATGGTTTGAATGGTCTATGAGGACAGCTTCACTGTTCCCAACAGCATGTTCTCAATTATAAAAATCCTGGATTTGGCCTGTTTTCACGTATATTATGACTAGCTTTTATTTTTATGATATGTTACTATATCACTCTATTCATTTTTTATATAAGCCACCTCAAAGTCATTGCGAAATTAAGCTAAGTATAAATAATAAATTATACAGTATATACTTATTGTGGTAGATAACAAAAAAGCCCATAAATTTTCATGCCTCCTTTTATCATGGCCTTTGCCAAATGCCTTCTTAACTCCTCCCAGGAGGCAGTAGAATCTATTTTCCCATCCCTTAAATGTGGGCTCGTTTTGGGACTTGCTTTAGCCAAGAGAATATAGCAGCAATGAGAGTATGCCAGTTCTGAACTCAAGCCTTGAGGCCTTAAATGCTTTTTCTTTCTCTTGGATCCTTGAGACAGCCACATGAATAAGCCCAGTCTGCCTTTCTGGAGGATGAGATACATAAAGACCACTGGTTCCATTGTCCCAATCAATAGCCAGCCACATCCCAGAAACAAACACCTAGATGATCTGTCACTCACACCAGATTGGTAAGGGTGTCCAGCTAAAACCAGAAGAACTATCCAGCTGAGCCCAGCCTAACTAAGCTAAATAAATGGTTGTTTTCTTAACTAAAGAAGCCATACTACCTGTTAAACCTATACTCATAATACCCATTAGCACATATGTGCTAACACTGCAATAAGTAATTTGCTTACATAATCCCAGGTGTCTTGAGTTTTGATATAGACTTCATTTTACAGCTGATCCTTACAGAAGTTTAGTGAGTCACCTTTCTTCTCCTAGAGTAAAATAGATTGACTTATTGAATTACAACTACAGGAAATGTTAGTTCAAGCTCCTTAGCCACAAGCTTTAGATTTTCTACTATTTCACTTATGTACTTTCCCATTTGACCTCCAATTAAGCAGACCAAAAATAAATATATATATATATATCTATATATATATGAAGCTTCAAAAACTTGTATAAATCTTTCTTGTTTTTGCTTCAAAGGTAACCTTAGAACATTGAAAGGAAAAAACAAAGTCAAGTTACACAGAAGGGCTGACTTATCAGGGGAGGTTTTGCCCATCTCCTGACAGACTTTGATTAAGTACACTGGAAGCCATGTGCCCTCTCAAGAATGCAGCCTGTTCTTGGTTGCCTGAACATCCCTGAAGGGTACTCTGTAGATCACTCCTTAGAGGGCCTTGGAGAATACAAATTACTCACTTGGAAATTTATGGGATGATACGTCTTGAGAATGTCTTTGAAGGTACCCAAATGAACATTCTGTTTTCCTGACTACAAAACTCAGTACCAAATCACAGGCCAAATTCTGTTTATTCTCCTTGTCTTTGTCCACCAAGCATCCCCTCCTCAATGAACAGACATAAATCAGCCTCCCAGTGCCAGAGTCTAACAACTTCATGAGGGATTGAAAAAAAAAACCAGTGTCCTTTCATGTTGGCTCTGCAATGTATAACCTGTAAGACTCAAGATCTCCTCCAGCAAAAGAGACAGGTTAGGCATTCCAGTGGCTGGCTGAAGGTTATGTTATGTAAGGATGAAATAAGCTGAGAGAGAACAGAATGTTGCTCAGTAATCACATCCGTACTCAGAAGGGCAAGTACAAATTCATCAACTAAAATCAGCAATAATTAAATATTTCTACTCGATACCCAAAGGAAAAAAGATGTATTCCATTGTTTTCTCACATCCATTCTGCCTCTGGTTCTCACTTTGCTTCCTGTTATAGTTTCTGAGTATTTTATCTACTCTATCAACCCCTTCCTTCTTCCAAGGACTCCGTGTGTGTGCGTGTATGTGTGTGGGTGTGTGCGCATGCGTGCGCATCTGGGTATACACACATGGAGCAATGGGCTTTAGGGACAAGGGAGGCAGGAATGGATGGACCCAGAGAATAAGGGGGAGGAACTCGCGTAAGTCTAAGAACAGTAAAAGCCATATGATATAACAATATACCCAATTGAATAACAAATTCAATTTATGAAACTTAGGAAGGACTCAGTTATGATGCGCCACGTTAAATTTGATTGTCACAAATTTTCAAAAGAACCGTCCTTACATCTCACTTCCTACTGTGACAGTTCTAAGTCAATTAATTAACTAAGAGCTCTCTAGGATTGGCCCTCTGCCAGCTAATCCACCCTACCATCTCTACTTTTTCAGTATTGAATATAAATTTATATTCTTCACCTATTGTGCCATATCAGACTAACCTTGTGGCATTTCACTAACACTCATTAAGGTAAGAGTGTGTCAGCCTCCTACGATAACTGAGTGCTTCAACTGAGGGTTCCACTGTGGTGCTCGTGACGAATAGGGAAAGGGCAAGTGACCCTGGAAATTCAGAGGAGAGATGGTACTGGAATGTGGAGAAAGGCAAATACCAGAAATTAGCCTCCTGCTTTTATATCTTGTTAACTTGTTGTATGGTGTCTTGCTAAAGGAAAAAATTCTCACAATTGTTAGTGGTAACAAATATTTTATTATTTTATTTAATTATAAAAAGTATGTATTTAATTATAATATGTTTATATATTGTTTTAATACTATCCTAAAATCCAAAGAAATGCATTATTGAATTTTATTTTTACAAAATTGTATTTATACATTTTTTATAATTTAATGAAATGGAAGATTTTGGTTTTGCTGAAACTAAATCATCCATGTTGGATCTATTAATACAAGGATGCAAGTGCATGCTTAAACTCATTTTTTTTTATTTGAATCTTTTACTTTTTAAGTCTTCATTTAAATTCTGGTTAGTTAACATATAGTGTGATATTGGTTTCAGGAGAATTCAATGATTCATTACTTACATGTAACACCCAGTGATCTTCCTAACAAGTGCCCTCCTTAATGCCCTGCACCCCTTTAGCCCATCCCCCACCCACTTCCCTCCATCAACCCTCAGTTTGTTCTCTATAATCTCTTAGGGTTTACCTCTTTTTTTTTTCCCTTCCCTTATGTTCATCCATTTTGTTTCCTAAATTTCACATGGGTGAAATAATATGGTATTTGTCTTTCTCTGACTTATTTCACTTAGCCTAATATACTCTAGCTCCTTCCGTGTCAGTACAAATGGCAACATTTCCTTCTTTTTGATGGGTAATATAGTAATATTCCAGTGTGTGTGTGTGTGTGTGTGTGTGTGTGTGTGTGTGTGTGTACATACACACACACACACACACACACACCACATCTTCTTTATCCATTTATCAATCGACATTTGGGCTCTTTCCATAATTTGGCTATTGTTTATAATGTTGCTATCAACATCAGGGGGTATGTATCTCTTCAAACGAGTGTTTTTGCAACCCTTCAGGTAAATAGCTAGTAGTGCAATTGCTGAGTTGTAAAATAGTTCTGTGTTTAACTTTTTGGGGGAACCACCGTATTGTGCAGAGTGACTGCACCAGTTTGCATTCCCACCAACAGTGTAAGAGGGCTCCCCTTTCTCCACATCCATGCCAACATTTGTTGCTTCCTGTGTTAATTTTAGCCATTCTGACAGGTGTGAGGTGGTAACTGATTGTTTTGATTTGCATTTCCCTGATGAGAAGTGATGTTGAGCATCTTTTCATCTGTCTGTTAGCCATCTGGATGTCTTCTTTGGAGAAATGTCTGTTCATGTCTTCTACTGATTTCTTCACTGGATGATTTGTGTTTTGGGTGTTGAGTTTGATATATTCTTTATAGATTCTGGACACTAACCCTTGATCTGACATGTCACTGGCAAATATCTTCTCCCATTCCGCCAGTTGCCTTTTAGTTTTGTTGATTGCTTCCTTTGCTGTGCAGAAGCTTTTTGTCTTGATGAGGTCCCAATAGTTCAATTTTGCTTTTGTTTCCCTTGCCTCTGGAGACATGCCTAGTAAGAAGTTCCTGTGGCCAAGGTCAAAAAGTTTGCTTCCTATGTTCTCCTATATGACTGTTACGGAAAAGCTCTCAGTTTTTCCGATTGGATGATATTAACTATGGGGTTTTTTTAATGTTTATTTTTTATTTTTGAGAGAGAGAGAGACAGAGTGCGAGCAGGGGAAGGGCAGAGAGAGAGGAAAACACAGAATCCGAAGCAGGCTCCAGGCTCTGAGCTGCCAGCACAGAGCCTGAAGCGGGGCTCAAACCCACGAACTGTAAGATCACAACCTGAGCCAAAGTCAGACATTTAACTGTCTGAGCCACCCAGTTGCCCCTTAACTGTGAGTATTTCATACATGCCCTTTATGGTGTTGAGGTATGCACTGTCTATCCCTGCTTTGTTGAGGTTTTTATCAAGAATGGATGCTGTATGTGGACAAAGGCTGTTTCTGCATGTATTGAGAGGGTCATACAGTTATTATTCTTTATGAATGTTGTTTATCACATTGATTGATTTATGAATATTGAACCACCCTTGCAGTCAAGGAATAAATCTCACTTGATCGTGGTGAATAATTCTTTTAATGTGCGGTTGTTGTATTCATTCTGCTAGTATCTTGTTAAGAATTTTTGCATCCATGTTCATCAGGGATATTCTCCAGAATAGATCACATACTGGGTCACAAATAAGGCCTCAACAGGTACAAAAAGACTGAGATCATACCACACCTATTTTCAGACCACAATGCTATGAAACTTGAAGTCAACCACAAGAAAAAAATTTAGACCATGAATACATAGATGTTAAAAAGCATCCTACTGAAGAATGAATGAATGAGCCAGGAAATTAAAGAATAAAAAAAAATACATAGAAGTGAAAATGCAACAGCTTAAAACTTTTGTGATGCAGCAAAAGCTGTCATTATAGGGAAGTACAGAGAAATACAGGTCTACCTCAAGAAGCAAGAAAAGTCTTGAACACAACTGAACCTTACCCCTAAAGGAGCTAGAAAATGAACAGCAAATAAAGACTAAAGCCAGCAGAAGAAGACAATAATAAAGATTAGAGCAGAAATAAATGATACAGAAACAACAACAAAAAATAGTAGAAAAGAGCAATGAAACTAGGAGCTGGTTCTTTGGAAGAATAAAATTAACAAACCCCTAGCCAGACTCATCAAAAATAAAAAAGAAAGGAATCAAATAAAATCGCAAATGAAAGAAGAGAGATCGTAATCAACATTGCAGACATACAAATAATTATAAGAGAATATTATGAAAATTATAAGCTGATAAATTGGGCAACCTAGAAAGACGATGGATAGATTCCTAGAAACATATAAATTACCAAAACTGAAACAGGAACAAACAGAAAATCTGAACAGACTCATGGCCAGTAATGAAATTGAATCAGTGGAGTGCCTGGATAGCTCAGTTGGTTAAGCGTCCAACTTCAGCTCAGGTCATGATCTTGCAGTTCATGGGATTGAACCCCACGTAGGGCTCTGTGCTGACAGCTTAGAGCCTGGAGCCCGCTTCTGATTCTGTCTCTGTCTCTCTCTCTCTCTCTCTCTCTCTCTCTGCCCCTTCCGCACTCACACTCTTTTTGTCTCTTTTTCAAAAATAAATAAACATTAATAAAAAAAAAAAGAAAGAAATTGAATCAGTCACCAAACATCTCCCAAAAAATTCAAGTTCAGGGCCAGATGAATTTCCGGGGGGGGGGGGGGAATTCTACCATTTAAAGAGTTAATACCTATTATTCTCAAACTGTTCCAAAAAATAGAAATGGAAAGAAAACTTCTAAAGTCATTCAACAAGCCAGCATTACTTTGATTCCAAAACCAGACAAAAACCCCACTAAAAAAGAGAATTACAGGCAATATCTCTGACTTAAATCTTTCACTTTCGAAAGCTATCAAGTCGTTATTTTTATTTTTGTTAAACAATTTAACAAATGTTTATTTATTGGAAGGGGGAGAGAGAGAGAGAGAGAACACATGAGTGGGGGAAGGGGTGGGAGAGAGAGAGAATCCCAAGCAAGCTCTGCGCTCAGCATGGAACCCAAAGCAGGGCTTGATCTCATGAAGCGTGAGATCATGCCCTGAGCCCAAATCAAGAGGCAGACGCTTAACAAACTGAGCCACACAGGAGCCACCCAAAATTTAATTTTCAGTCATCAATTTATTAGGTCGATGAGCCATTTAAAACTGTGTACCCAAAACCAATACTGGGGAGAAATATTAAATTTCTTTTTTCTTTTTCTTTTTAGAGAGAGAACGCATAAGCAGGGGAGAGGGGCAGAGGAAGAGAGAATCTTAAGCAGGTTCCATGCTCAGTACAGAGCCTGATGTGTGGCTCGATCCCACGACGCTGGGATCATGACCTAAGCTGAACTTAAGAGTCAGACACAATGGAATGGGCCAGCCTGATACCCCTAAATTTCATTTAATTAAAAAGATTTGCATGCATTTTTATAACTCCCCATTCTGCCTATGAACTGCTCCATGGGCATGAATACAAAGATGGGCACCCACTGCCAGGCTTGTTAGCAGAATAATCATGGTGTGGACGGCTGTGACTCGGGCCTTGTTGACCTAGGCTTGTCTTGGCTGCCATTTGCTCAGAGTATTCAATTTTGGCAAACACAAATGCAACTTCAGACATGGAAACTGACTAGCAGCACTCAATTACAAAGTAATTGTTCAACATCCAGAATTGTTTACAGTAACGTGGGTGAACACACAGAGCAACAATTTTCATAGAAATCCTATAGCTCAGAGAACACATCCATGTTTGCAAAACAACTTCCTAGTTTATTGTTTTGCCTGGGACTACCTGGCCTTGCTAAAAATCTGCTATTTAAACACTGGTAATAAGTTTTTGAAATTTAGAAATGTAATACAGAGAACTCACTCATCCAGTGTGACTGAGGAAGGAGGAGTTACATAAAGGCAGCTGCTAACTGAAGTTAAAAAGATTTTCTTGTTCAAAAGGGCGCCTGATTTCGATTTACTTTTCTGCCTTAGATAACACAAAACTAAAAAGTTCAAAATGTAGCTACTGTAAGAAACAATAATTCAAATGCTTTGCATCTGCGAACCAACATCCAAAGACTATTTTCAAGTTCATATATCTCTGATCAAGACAAAGCCTGCTCCCTCGTGGAATTTTAGCATCTCTTGAGGGGAAAAATCCTTTGTTTCATAGAGAAATAAGAAAATCACAAAACTAAGCAAAAATATTTTATGTCCCCTTTAAAAAGTTAACTTAAAAATCCAAAAGACTGGTTTCAGTCCTGTTAGATGGAGATTGTCATGGGATGGGTGTTTGCCCACCAGGGCAATAAAAATTCTGTGTTAAGCACCTTATTTCACCTGGTGCTCCATTTATTCTCCCACAAATGTCTAGCCTATGCAAGTACCCCATAAACATACACACCGTCCCCCCATCTTGCTGTAGCTTAAGTGTCATCGTCTCCCCCAGTACTCTACTTCTCTGTAACAAAATATGTAGACGTGATAGCCACGGGGTATTGTTTCCTGGCACTAAGTTGAAATAATTCTGGCAACCGTGACCCCAGAGAGATTTCAGAGATTTCACCATCTGAGTGGCTGGCCGAGTTGCCTAAGAGCAAAGACCAACACAATAGCTCAGAGGATTACTGCAATATTGGGGAAAACATTCCAGAACAAGTCACCGGTATTTACAGTAATAGCTTAAAAATGTTTCCAATATGTAACTGTGTCTACTTGACTTAAAGAAGAACTCTATTATGGAAGTATTGACCTATATAACTTGGCGTGTTTGTATATGTATCAGGATAGGTAAGGATGTGCACTCCAAGAACAAATCATTTGGTTTACTTTGTAGAAACACGCATTTTTCTTTTTACCAAAATCTGTTTTGAGAAGAGATTCTTGCGCCAGGGGCTGCTAGTTGCTCTCTACTCTGTGTTCTCACCTTCTTTTTTGAGCAATGCGATTTTTAACAGGCACATGGCTGCCCTAATAGACGCCCTGTTACCCAGCCTCCCTTGCAGCTGAGCATGGTCCTGTGAGGAAGGTCTGGTCAGTGAGAAGTAAACAAAAATGCCAGAGAGCAGCTCGCGGAACCTTGCGAGACGGTCGGCGCACACATGCCCTTTGCCTTTTTTTCTCACCCCTTCACCCCTCCTGCTGCCTGGGAACAGATGCCACCTTGGAGCATGAACACGAGGTCACGCTGCACAGGAAACAGCCCGGTGAGCTGTTTTCTAAGGATTTCCTGGAGCAGAGCCACCCTACCAGCCCCACACTGTTTTATTCTACCCTTTTCCATGAGAGAAATTCATGCAGGTCTCTTGAGCTCTTTTGAGTTTCTGTAACTTGGGCGAGCAACTTTTCTGTTGCTCGTACACACACCTAAAGTTATAGGATGTGACTTGGTATGAAGCAGACTGCTAAGTTCCCATCTGACAGACCAGAAAGATATAGAAAGACACACAAGGAGGCACTAAATCTACTAGGAACAATAAAGAATTTTGAACAGGTGCCTGTTAAGGCGAGGGTGACCATTTAGATGGAAAATAGAGAGAGGATCTGCCTCAAGTCCACACAGGATAGGACGAGGGTGGATCAAATGTCCAGAGCTGTTTGAAAAGCCTGGTGGGCTAAAAGGAGGTAATCCAGGCCCACCCATGGCCTTGTGGTAATAAGCTCAGAGGCTGGAAGGGAAGCCTGGCTGGAAGGGACTTTGAGAAGATATGTGGGTCAGGCTTACACCAGCCCAGCTCCCGCTCCTTGAAGCTGGCGCTGCTTGCTCTAACCTTTGACCCCCTGCACAGCCCCACATGGAGGAAAGGACTGGGCAACTGCACTCTTGTTCCTCTAATGCCCCCACTGCAAAAATAACCCCCAGCTGCTCCAGTAGTGCTGGAGGGCATGGGGACCAGCCCGACTTTACACTTCACACTGGAGTGCTGAGAGCAAAGGGCAACCCACTCAAGCGAGCATCGGATGCCTGAAGCTTCCCCTTCCTTCTCCGAGTGTGGCAGCTGCAGCCAGAAGGAGACCCAGATCACGCTTGCAGTCCCAAATACTTGGTAAGCACACAGGAATTACAGCAGAGGAGGTAGCCATTCCTGGGTGCCCAGGCTCCCCTCGAGAGGGAATGCAAAGTCAGGGACAGAGAGCTGCTAAAAAAAAAAAAAAAAAAGTCCACGGAAAGCCCCCACCTGTGGGGAAGTCAGAGGGAAACTGAACAGGCTCCTGTCTGCCCCAGCGTCAACCCCAGGAAGGGACAGCTGCTGTGACCTGGACATGATACCAAGGAAACAAGCCAGAACAAAAGTTGCAGGAACTGGAGCCCAGCAATGTCCAATAGATGTGAAAGGCACGGGGTCCCTCTTTAAGAATGGGGCGGGGGCAGGAGAGACGAGGGAATTGCCCAGATAAGCCAGGAAAGATGCTGCTGTTTTTCAGTTTACTTATTTATTTTGAGAGAGAGCATGAGTGGGGCGGGGGGAGGGACGGAAGGAGCGGGGAGGAGAGGGAGAGAATGAGACAGAAGGAGAGAGAGAATCCCAAGCAGGCTGTGCACCATCACCACAGAGCCCAACGCAGGGCTTGATCCTACCAACTGAGAGATCATGACCTGAGCAGAAACCAAGAGTCAGATGCTTAACCAACTGACTGAGCCGCCCAGGTGCCCCAAGATGCAGGTTTTTAAGTTCCACACTATTTCAAGGTAAAGGAGTTCATTTTTCTTTTAATTTTTTTTTCAACGTTTATTTATTTTTGGGACAGAGAGAGACAGAGCATGAACGGGGGAGGGGCAGAGAGAGAGGGAGACACAGAATCGGAAACAGGCTCCAGGCTCTGAGCCATCAGCCCAGAGCCCGACGCGGGGCTCGAACTCACGGACCGCGAGATCGTGACCTGGCTGAAGTCTGACGCTTAACCGACTGCGCCACCCAGGCGCCCCAAGGAGTTCATTTTTAACAGTTGGTTCAAGACCCTGCTTCATCACTTTCTTAATAGAGCTCAGACATAATCCTCTCTGAAGGGAAGACACACTTCTGGGCTCCAGGGCCTCCTTTGAATATGGAGACTTCCCCTCTTGTATGTAGCTTTCTAGACACTCAGGCTAAGAAGGTAAATACCTCCTACAGAGACAGCCCTTTCCATTTCTCAACCTGACGGTCTCCCATTAATTTGTACGTCGCTTCTGTGAAAGTGACCAGCGTCTCTCTCTGCCTGGTAGGCAGAATAGTAACTAGAACAAGCAGACGGAAGTGCAAGGGCACCCAGCAAAGTATTGGCAAAGTGCCCGACTCAGGATGCCTGTGTCAGCTTGATAAGTCCTCCAAAGCACCATACTATCGTTGCAGAGTGAGAACTGCAGGGTGGGGAGAGAGGTAGGGACGATGCTGATGATGCAAAATGCTGGTAACCTTGACTCACCCAGTTTTTAGATTCATCAGTTTGAATATCAAGAGACTTGCTTTTCTTCTGTCTCTCTCCCCCTCTTTCCCTTTGGTCAGCTTTTGGAGCTTTTAAGCACCACACCACCTGAAAGCATGCTCTTAGATTCTCTCCAACCCACAGACTGACAAGATCCTGGAGTATTAGATCATTTCCTACTGAAATAATATATCTGCTCACTCTCCACCCCAAACGGCACACTCTCAAATTTTCTGAAATGAAATCAGCAAATATTTATTGAGTACCTCTCCTCGGTATCCTGAGTGTAATCATGAGATCAGGAAGATACAATGGCTATCTTCGAGGAGCTCATGTTCTATCTGGGGAGGACACACACACACACAAAGTAACTGTTCAAAGACAACAATTGAGAAGACACCATCAAGGTTTCATTTGTTATTTTTCCAAAAGCGTGGACAAAAACTGTTGTATTATTTAGATGAAGGAGGGACCTTCAGCCCAAGTTGCAAAGAAGGCTAAAGACTTCAGGAACCAAATAGGACTGTGATAGCATATGGCATAGGTTAAATTGTGTCCCCCTCCCAAAATTCCTGTGTTGAAATCCTAACCTGAGGCCCTCAGAATGTGCCCTTATTTGGAGACAAGGTCTTTAAAGAGGTAATTAAGTTAAGATGAGGTCATGAGTATGGGCCTGAATTTATCAGTAGGATTTGTATTCTTAAAAGAAAGGGAAATTTGTAGACAGAAGCTCAGAGAGAAAAGACAATATGAAGAGACACAAGATGCCCATCTGCAAGCCACAGAGAGTGCCCTCAAACAGACATGTCCCTCACAGCCTTCAGAAGGAAGCAACACTGCTCCCACCTCGATTTTGGACTTCTAGCCTCCGGAGATGTGAGATGCTAGATTGCTTTTTAAGCCACCGGGGCTGTAGAACTCTCTTATGGAAGACCGTTCTACACCCGGGCTGTAGAACTCTCTTATGGAAGTCTTTTCAAGTGAAAAGAATACCACTTGACACATGGGTCAGTTCTGAGTAAGCACAGGAGGATGAGGAAAGCCTTACATGTGAGTGAAACAGCAAAAACGAAGTAAGCCAATCAGAACGCTAGGCATAATCTGAGACAAGCAATTTACCTAAAGCAAAATGTTCACGTAGGAGAGTGGCAGAACACAGCTGGTCAGGTTAAGGAGTCTTCAGGTCTGTGTTCCACACTAAGGAATTTGGAATGTATTCTAAAGGCAGAGGAGACGTTTGGTGGCATTTCATCGGGGGTCATGTCCTAATAGCCATGGTGTGTTAGCAGGTCGGAGAGCAAGAAGGATTAGAAAAAGAAGCCTAGAAGAGGGTTGCTCAGTTCTAAGAGTGGTTCCTAAGCTTGACTGCAAATTAGAATCACCTGGTGCAATTGCCTGACTGATGGACCCACCCCCGGATACCCGTGGCATCACTCTGGGAACTTGTCATGTACCTCGTGTGGCACAAAAGACTTTGCTGACTTGCTTGAGGATCTTGACCTGGGGAGATTATCCCAACTTGTCTGGGGGGTAGCGTCGGGGGCTAAATGTGATCACCAGTATCCCTGCGGGAGAAACGCGAGATGCAACCTAGAACAAGAAGCAGGCGATGTGACATCTGAAGCAGGGGGAGAAAAGGCCACATGATGGGACCACTTAAGAAGCAACCGAACAGCTTCTAGAAGATGGAAAAGCCAAGGAAACAAATTATCCCCTAGTGCTTCCAGAGGGAGAGACAGTTTTAAGTTTGGCCCAGTGAGACTCATTTTAGACTTCTGGCATCCAGAACTATAGGAAAATAAACTTGTGTTCTTTTAAGCCACTAAGTTGGCGGTAAGCTTGTTACAGCAGTCATAGAAAATGAATATACCTGGGGAAAATTTATGCAAGTTTGATATCTGGGCCTTTTTCCAGAGCCACTGAACCTGAGGGTGGTCCAGGCATTGCTAGCATCTCCCTGGTGGGCTGCTAAGTTGAGAGCCTCTGAGGCAATAGGAGGCAGTATCCAAGACCTGGAGCAGGAACCATGCTGGAGCGAGGAAGAAAGAAATGCTCAAGATATTGTGAAGAACAAAACAGCTGGGATCTAATAGGCTATGGAGCTACCACACGGAGGGAAAGAGGCAAGAATCAAAAACGGGTCAGCTTTAGAACCTATGTACACAGAGCACCCAGGCCTTTCCGAGGCTGGGGAAGAAGGGCAGGCAGGCTGTGACCGGGGTGGGCTTGTGCTCAGGTACTCATACAAATGTGCAGTGAGAACTGAGGAGAAAGCAGGGCTGGAGACAGGATTTGGCAATGATCAGCAGAGGTGGAAGTTGAAGGTTCAACAGAGACATTTCCAAGGGAGTTTTGAATAGAAGAAAAAAAATGGGAGTGTGGAAGAACAGAACCATGCCTCTCCCATACAATCGTCAAGAGTGGGAAGAGTGAGGAGACAGAAGTGTATTCATTAGGTTCTCTAGACCAGTAGAACTAATAGGATATATACACACACAGAAATATTTATTACAAAGCATTGGCTTACACAGTTATGGAGGCTGAGAAGTCCCCTGACCGGCTGTCTGCAAGCTGGAGGCCCCAGAAAGCGGGTGGTGTGCCTCCAGTCCAAACCCAAAGGCCCGAGCACCAGAGGAGCCCACGTCCAAGAGCAGAAGACCATGGAGATCCTGGCCCAAGCAGAGAGCAAATTCACCCCTCCTCTCTCGTTTTTGTTCCACTCAGGCCCCCCAACAGATTGGGTGATGCCCGCCTGCATCAGTGACGGCTACCTTCTTTGCTCAGTTTTCGGATTCAAACGCTCCCCTCTTCCAGAAATATCCTCCCAGGCACACCTCGAAATAATGGTTTACTGGGTATCTAGGCATCTCTTAGTCAAGTTGTACACAAAATTAGCCATCACTAGAAGGTAAAGTCAGAGTGGTAGAAGGAGCTTCCGGATTGTAACATAAAAGCATGGTGGTGGGGTAGCGTGAGGGTAGAGGAAGCAAAGCATGCTTGGAAGGTGGAGAACACATCATCATCACGTGGTGCACAGACGGCAAAGAGAAGGAAGACTAAGAAATGATGGCTGGTTAAAGGTTATCTATCAGTGACCTTTGAGAAGGCAGTTTCAATGGTATAGAAGAGGTGGGAGCAGCAGATTCCTGGGCTACAGGAAGGAGTGGGTGAGAGGATGTGCAAGCGGCAGTAGAGGCTGGCTTTGGGGGCTCTGGCAAGGACAGCAAGCCCAAAAATGGAGTTACAGCCTAGCAAAGCAGATGGAGGTAACTTTGCATAGTGGACTCCGGGGTCACACAGACCTGGCGGCCCCCACCCCAGCTCCTCCACTGCCTAAAACCTGCATTAAGCAAATTGTTTACTTCTGTGTAGACTCAGTTACCTCATTTAAAAATAGCCACAAGGGGCACCTGGGTGGCTCAGTCTGATGAGCGGCGGACTTCGGCTCAGGTCACGACCTCGAGGTTCGTGGATTCAAGCCCCGCTTTGGGCTCCGTGCTGTCCGCGCAGAGCCTGCTTCAGATCCTCTGTCTGCTGCTCCCACTCTCTCTCTCAAAAATACACAAACACAAAGGGGCGCCTGAGTGGCTCAGTCGGTCAAGCGTCCAACTTTGGTTCAGGTCATGATCTCACAGTTCATGGGTTCAAGTCCCGTGTCCGGGCTCTGTGCTGACGGCTCAGAGCCTGGAGACTGCTTCGGATTCTGTGTCGCCCTCTCTCTGTCCCTCCCCCATTTGCACGGTCTCAATCTCTCTCTCTCTCTAATAAACATTAAAAAAAAAATAAACATATAAATAGATACCACAATTACACCTACACCAAAGAGTTGCAACAATCAAATGAAAGAGAGTAGGTAACTCGCTTATTTTAACCGTCTGGCACATTGGAAGTGCCAAACATTGGTATTACAGAAGAGATCTGGAACCCCACTTTCTTATCAACAGGTTTGCCAGGTAAGATACAAGACTCACAGCTAAATTTTAATTTCAAAAAAACCCCCACTTTTAAATATAAGCATGTCTTAAATATTGCAAGGCCATTCTTACACTAACAACCTACCTATTGTTGGCATCAATCTTCTGCTGCTGTAGCAAATCACCACAGTGAGTGGATTAGAACAACACAAATTTATTATCTTACAGTTACAAAGGTCAGCAGTCTGACATGGTTCTCGCTGGGCTAAAATCTCTATCAGCAAGGCTACATTCCTGCCGCAGGCTCTAGGGAACAATCCATTTTCTTACCTTTTCCAGCAACTGAGGCCCACCCACATTCCTTGGCAAGCCGCCTTCTTCCTCCATCTTGAAAGGCAGCAACGTTGCAGCCCCGGCCTCCCTTAGTCATAGCTCGCTCTGATTACAGCTGGCAGTCTCTCCACTTTTAAAGACTCTGAATAATTGGGCCCAGCTGCATGATGGAGAAGACTCCTCTTTCCAGGCGCCTAAGCTTAATCACAGCTGAGAGTCTTTCTGCCATGTAATACACTCACAGGTTCCAAGGATTAGGAGATGTACCTTTTTGGGGGTAGACTTTGCTCCGCCTACCACATCGTTGATCTGAAATTCTAATTTAGCTAGGTGTCCTGTTGTTTGCTAAATCTGGTGACCGTGACCCTACCTGTAAAACTTCCTTTCATTGATTGGGGAAAGAATGGCTTAGTTCCTCCAGCCCTAGAATCCCAACTACACCTTGCATTCTTGCCATTTTGCAATCTTCCATAGGCATCTCCCTCCACGCTGTGTTATGTAGGTGGGTTTGTGTTCAAAATTTTATGAAAGAAGTCTGTAGCTATTCGGGGACAAATTGAAAACAAAAATTATGTAAAGAGAAATTCTACTTTATTTCAACTTTCATTACAAAATGAGGTTCTGGTTTACATAATAGGATTTAGTAAAGAAAAATAGAAGCTGTTCTAGGTATTTCAAGCGGGAGGAAAAATTTAATACAAGGAATTGGATGCGTACAAAATTCCTGGGAGGGCTGGAAGAGGCAAGGGTGGGGAAAGCCACAAGCTTTCAAATATGTGGCTAGCTTCAAGAGACAGGAAGTTTCAGGGACTAAAGGAAACTGCTGCTGGTGATGTCATCTGCTTCCAGCTCTGAGGAGGATGATTCACAGGAGAGTGGGATTCTATACAAACTCTGATATCTCCTGACACCCACACACCTGCCCGCTCCTGACCGAAGAGCAATAACGTGGCTTCTACCTCTCTTCTCCCTTCAAAATCTCCTGCCAATACTTCTGGTCATCAGCATAGGGCTTGAAAACTACCCATAAGGGACACTGGGAAATGTAGTTCCCAGGCTTCCAGCCCTAACAATAAGAAGTGCACAGCAGATACAGTTAAAGAAACAGAACTCAAAAGAATTGAAAGCAGAAAGCTTTTGCCAACGGAAAAGGAAAAATCATGATTTTATTATCGTAAGATACCCGAATCCTTAAGTATGTATACCCAGCTGCAACGTGAAAAAAAATTTTTTTTTAAGTTTTTATTTTTTATTTCTTGATTTTGAGAGAGAGCAAGCAAGCCTTCACGCAGGGCGGAGGGGCAAAGAGGAAGAGAGAGAGAGAATCCCAAGCAGGCTCTACACTCTGTGCTGACCCCAGTGAGGGGCTTGATCTCATGAACGTGACATCATGACCTGATTTGAAATCAACAGTCAGATGCTTAACCGAATGAGCCACCCAGGCCCCCCCAACTTTTTCTTTTAAAACAATATTTTGTTCATTTGCTGTGGCTGTCCCATTGTCTTCTGGGTTGTCCTTCCCCTAGGATTTCACTGACTACATACTCTTGGCCATCAGAATTTTGTTTTTCCTGTCTAAGGTGGTAACTGTAAAAAGAGGAATCTCGGTAAATATGTTTATTTCCAGGACTAATTCCTGACTTTTATCATCTATTGCTGTGGAACAAGCTGCACGCTAAAACTTAGTGACTTGAACAATCGTTACCTTTTTTTCAGTTGTGTGGGCATGGAATTCAGGGAAGGGCTGGGATGTTCTCCTCTCCGTGGTGTCAGTGGAGTCACTCAGCTACATTCAGTAAGTGGCTGGCAGACTTCCAAAGGACTTCACTTACGTCTGGTACTTTGGTGCCTCTCCATATGGCATCTCTCTGTCCATGCGCTAACCTAGACTTCCCCACAGTTCGGTCTCAGGTAGTTGGACCTCACACATTGTGGCTGGTTTCCCAGAGGGAGAAAGCAGAACCTGCCAGGGAACAAATCCCAGAATGTCACTTCTGCCATATTTTACGGGTCAGAGAAAGTTGCATTGGAGAGGAGGAAACATGGGCTGTACCTCTTGAAGGGGAGAACAGGAAGTGTGCACAGAGAGGGAAGGAATTGATTGGTGGCCATCCTTGCACACTGACTTGATTCTATTCTCCTAACTACTAACTTCGATTCTTACTCTCTTAGATGCTATCCTTACCTCACAGTTAGGAGCATGCTGTTCTGAGCCTTAACTTTCATCCTGTTTCTTCTTATCCATCAGTGGCCTCTTTTTGCTTATGTAGCCTATTAATAATAAATGCTTGAGCAAGTAATTCAGATATATGTACATATATATGCAAATATAGTACACGCATGTTCCATTCCAATCTATTTGTTAAATATTAGCTAAGTTTAATGTCTTCTTTTTAGTTTTAATAAACAAAAATATGAACAGAGATCTTACGCTATGTTTTTACGCTTCACTCTGAAGATCATTCTTCCATTTTAGTCTCATCATGGCTTTCTTGAGTTTCCTCATTAATTCCCTATCCAGGCCTCTTCTACGTACCTGCAAGATGACTTCAAGATCTGGCTTCTTCTTTTATCCTCTTTATTTGCTGAGATGTATCAGATATCTAATACAGCTTGACTTTGTTCCACATTTCACAGTAGGTATTCTAAGAAATAAATATATAAATTATATATACAGTATGTACCAAAGCTGAGCATTGCCAAAGCTTAAGATTTATAGTGGGGTAAAGTAGCTTTGTTGTTGTTTTTCTGTTTTTAAGTAGATCTCAGGTACTCTCATCCATCTTTAAAAAAAAAAGTCAGGGGCACCCGGGTGGCTCAGTCGGTTAAGTGTCTGACTTTGGCTCAGGTCATGATCTCACAGTTCATGAGTTCAAGCCCCGCATCAGGCTCTGTGCCGACAGCCTGGAGCCTGCTTCAGATTCTGTGTTTCCCTCTCTCTGCCCCTTCCCCACTCACACTCTGTCTCTCTCTCAAAAATAAATAAACATTAAAAAAAAATTTTTTTTTAATTAAAAAAAAAGTCATTTGGGGGGTGCCTCGGTGGCTCAGTTGGTTAAGCATCTGACTTAAATTCAGGTCATGATCTCAACGGTCCATGAGTTCCAGCCCCACATCGGGCTCTGTGCTGACAGCTCAGAGCTTGGAGTCTGTTTCTGATTCTGTGTCTCCCTCTCCCTCTGCCCCTCCCCTGCTCACACTCTGTCTCAAAAATAAATAGTAAGCATTATTTTTTAAAAAGTCGTTTGGGAATTAAACACTGATGACAATTCTTTGTGTTCTCTCACAGAGTGGAAGAAAGAATAATCTAAGCTTATGCATGCCTTTTCATCTCTGTGTCCTCAGAGTTCGAGCACAGATGCCAGCAAATAGCAGGTGCTTAATAAATGTTTGTTATACTAAATGCTGGCCCCTTACATTTACCTATCCAAGTGGAAATGTACACTTTGCTTCACAATTACTTATCAAGAAATTCTGAGACACATAAATATGTGCTTTCTATAATACAAAAACAAAACTCAGATCATCCTCAAAGGTATCAAATAGAAGGTAAAGAAGAAACAAAAAGAGATTGGACAGCACACTTATAAGTACTCTATCCTCTTAGTTATAAGTACAAATTAATTTCCTTCTAATCTTTACAAAAAAAAAAATATGTGGGGGTGTGGAAACAGAAGACGGTGGGTCTTAAGGCAATGAGCAAGGGTCAAAGGATTTTTAATCATCCCTTGTGATCTGTAGTGCATTTCTGTGCCAGGATTATCTCCAAACAGGCCTCAGAAGAAAAGAAGGAGAGAAGGAGGCCAGCTTCCTTTTTAATCCAACATGAAGCTACATTGTGCAGAACCCAGATGTCTAGGCTGCAGAAGCCTGTGACAGCTTCAGCAAGAGCAAGGAGAAACTGTTAATGGGGCAGGAGAACCCCAGAAAGCCTGTGGGCCGCCCAGGGCCTCCCTTGGGGCAATGCCTGTGCTTCTGGCTGCCAGACATGATGCATACCTCAGGGACCTGAGTGAAGGCCTAGGGGGGGGCCTCTTCCTCTCTCCTCTTGTCTAATTTAACATGGTTTCTTTCTGGCTCCCCTCAAGCTTCAGAAGGGAGTGCTTGCCTACTTGACAGAGTCCTATGGAACTTTCTTAGTCCCTATTTCGAAATAAGCGCTGGAGGCAGTGCGTCAGGCAAGTGCTGAGAAGCAAGAAATGTGTGCAGGGTTGTGTGTGCGGCTTGGGGGCTGGAAGGGAACCTCGCCACTGACTAGAGGCCGTTTGTTCCTTTCATTTCAAGCTCCTGTTCGTATTGTTTTCACCAAGACATTTTTCTTCCCCAAATGCAAAAACTAGAGCTACACGGCCCATCAATCTCTGGTCCTTTTTATACGAGCAAACTCTGGACTCACTATGGCTAGGAAGCAACAGCCCAGCTCCCTCCAAAGGTGCTGACAGTTCACCTCCAGGCTCCCTTCCAGTCTGTAGGCAGGGAAGGGGGGGATATCTGCTCTGGGGCAGTAGCTTCTAGGGGTTCTGCCCTAAGGTACAGAACAGTTACCCTTAATGAGACTTGGAGGGGGCGGTGGGGAAAGGATAGTGACAGGCAGGTTTCAAGCTGGCCTATCAGTCATTTACAGGGAAGACATTCCTTTTAGATTTTCCAAAGTGTACGTTCCCTAATCCGGGCCCTTCTCCCAAGTCTCTGGGCCTCAGCCCTTCATAAGTGAAATGAAAAGGCTGGGCTGGAGGGTCTCCTTACTGCTCTGACCTCCTCTGATCCCATGACCTCCTCATTATCAGGGATGACTGAGACCAGCAGAGACCTGAAAAATCCAGAAGAATGGAAAACCCCCAGATCTAAATTTTTTCACCTTAGAATATCATGCTTTTCTTTTTTTTAAGTTTATTTATTTTGAGAGAAAGAGACACAGAGAGAGAGACGGAGAGAGAGGGAGAGAACGAGCAGGGGAGGGGCACAGAGATGGGGAGAGAGAGAATATCCCAAGCAGGCTCCACGCTGACAGCGTAGAGCCTGACACAGGGCTGAAACCCACAAACTGTGAGATCATGACCTGAGCTGAAACCAAGAGTCCGACACTTAACAGAAGGAGCCACCCAGGCGCCTCTAGAATATCATTTCTTGAGTTGGAATGTGCATGTCCTGAATCATGGAGACGCACACAACAAAAGGTCTGACTCTGGTGGTTTACCCATTTCTCCATCCTGCCCTCTGAAATCCTGAAAATGTCTCTGCTCACCTTTCCAAATATAACTGAGCTTAAACTACAGCCGCTCTCCCTTCCCCCACCCCAACTTGTCTTTCTCATTTCTCTCTTGAGTCAGCCCTGTCCCACTGGGAGTGGGGGTGGTGCTTGCTTTAAATGCCCTCTCTGTCTTTCATCTCTGCACCCATTTTTTAAATGCTAGCACACATATATTTAACAATACAGCTTTACACAGAATGCTAAGAGGACTTTTCTTCGTATTTTACAGAGAGACATGAAACATATGGACTTTCTATTAATATTCATACCGTGGCACAGCCAAATCCAACTCCTAAATAGATGCATTACAGTTTGTTTGGAGTTTCAAGGCTTAACAACAATAATGAAGGGAGGAGCAAGACTAATTAATTTTACATAACTGAATGAGAGATTAATTTAGGAAATAGTAAATACAATTTAATATGGTCTCCTGTGCCCTGAAGTAGGTGGCGCCAGATTTGGAGGGGTGACTGCTATGTCCAGATAATCACAATCTCTCACTGTGCCATCTCTCCTTTTGTTCCTTGTAGAGCTCTGTATGGACAGGCTACATGTCAATTATTCCCACGTTACAGACGTGAATGCTGACTTAGTGAGACGATTGAGTTGCCCAAACTGTCAAGGCAATTTAAAGGGTGAATGAAGGGGCACCTGCATTTGGTTGAGTATCTGTCTGACTCTTGCTTTCAGCTCAGGTCATGTTCCCAAGGTCATGGGACTGAGCTCCACGTAGGACTCTGCACTAAGCATGGAGACTGCTTAAGATCCTCTCTTTCTCTCTCCTTCTGCCCAACTTGTACACTCTCTCTCTAAAATAAATGAATGAGGGGCGCCTGGGTGGCGCAGTCGGTTAAGCGTCCGACTTCAGCCAGGTCACGATCTCGCGGTCCGTGAGTTCGAGCCCCGCGTCGGGCTCTGGGCTGATGGCTCAGAGCCTGGAGCCTGTTTCCGATTCTGTGTCTCCCTCTCTCTCTGCCCCTCCCCCGTTCATGCTCTGTCTCTCTCTGTCCCCCAAAAAATAAATAAACGTTGTTTATAAAAAAAAATTTTTTAAATAAAATAAATGAATGAATGAATGAATGGTGAGTGAAGACTTCCAAGGCTTCTGATTCTTAAACTTGTATCCACAGCACTGTTTAAAATATGGATGATCTTTCTGAAAGAAAGATCACCTGTTTTACCTTCTCTGCTCACCTGTTCCTGGATTGAAAGTTGGGTGAAAGTTGAAGGAAAGGGAAAAAGAGGTCAGCTCAGGGTTAAAACTCTTCTCAAAACAATTTGACCCTTGCCCGGCTGTGCTCAGACGCTGCTTCTGCTTCCAGGATTTGTAGAAGCCCATAATCACAAAAACTATCGTTCCTTTTCTCACATGTAGCTGACCAAAAGTATGCGGGCAGAATCCAACACACGGGTCACCTTTCTTTTGTCTGAAATGATAAGCTACAGCATTCATGGGGTAGGACACTGGGTGGGACATCTCCGTACAATTTCATCATCTTCCTTGCCTTGTGTCCTTTAGCAGATGTATAAATGTCAAAACTCTTGCTACCAACTAATGACAACTTTTCATGTTTAATGTGAAATGGAGAAAAACTTACAAACTTGAAGTAACAAGAATATGAATTTAGGAAATAGAGTGATGTTCTCATTTATTCTAATTCAACGAATTCAACAATTTAGGGAAAAAATATAGTTTCAGCTCTGACTGTGCACAATGTACTGGTAGTTTTATGGGGAGGGACCTATTGTGATTTGTTTCAAAATTCAGTTAAATATATTGCTGCCCAGTTTTATTTGGGGTTCATGTCAAGGATTTTTTTTTCATGGTGCTTTTTTATTGAGGCTCTGAAAAGGTCTACAAATATTCAGAGTATAAAGGAGGTCTTAGAAAAGCAAAACAAAAGAAAAAAAAAAAACCTCAGGAATGCTAGAATTTTTTTGTGAAAAATACTAAACAAAGGGCTTCTCACATTATTTAAACAAGATGAGCTGAAATGTTTATCAGTCCACTTTGTATTGAAAACTTGCAGATCCTTTTTTTTTTTTTTTAGTTTTCTAAATCATTTTTTTTTTTACAATGGTTTTTATGCCCAAATGACAGCATTTCATTCTCTGAAGGCCTCTGACCTGATGTGAACTAAACTTCATACTGATACGGCCGAAGCAGTTTCTGGTTCTCTATTTTGGAGGGATTGGTGAGGGAATATTCCAGGGTGGTCACATCGAAAAGTTTGACATACCCCAGCATAGGTGAGCAAAACTTCTTCCGTAACTTGGAGACAGATAACCTCAAGAGCAGAATGAAAAGATGTGCAAACAGGAGATTCTGTTTCAGGGTGTCCCTACCTTTGACCAAATGGTCATTTTTTTAGCACAGTTATCTGGTGATATTACCTTGGCAAAAAAGTGTGATAATTTTGAGTTCTTTTACTGTTGCTGGTGGTTTTAAATATCTTCCCGCACCCCCCCACCCCCCACCCCGCTCAGTTCAGTATTTCTCTTTGGTTCTTGCCTTTCCTCAACACACACACACACACACACACACACACACACACACTCACTCACTCCTACTGGGAAACTTCCCTTTCCTTTTAGTCTTCACCCCACTAGCGCTGGTTGTTTGGATACTGTCATTAACTGAATTGCCTCATTTTTGTTAAAATTATTTCATGTAATCATTTAAGATGTATATTCATTAGAAGCCTGTTAAAATAGCTTTTAAATCGAATGGATTTCAAAGGCTTCTCTATGCCTCAGTTTCCTCATCTAAAAAATATGGGGATAGTAACAAGAGCTCTCTCAAAGGAGGCTGAGAGAATATAATGAGAAGATTCCAGGAAAGCCCTTATTAGGTGCTCAAAAACTATCTGATGCGACTGTTCTAAATTCAGCCAGGCATCTTTCATTCTTTGGACCAAGATCTTGCTGGACTAAGGTTGAGGGTACGTGAAGATGCTGAGATGTGCTTCCTTGGACAACTCTGAGAGGAGGCAGGGACAGCATTCAGTCACCCAGTTTATGGTTACCTACCCTTCGGGGTATCTTCCAGTTTCCCTCGGTTTGACCTCACTGGAAAAGGATAAGCTTTCCCTTTCAGATCGAGGAATAAAACGATGTTCCACTTCTCTGCCAATCCCAAGCTCCAGACTGGCCCAAAGCGTGAGGGGGAAACGTAAGCCTCCTCCTCCATGTTAATTCAAATAGCTGCATTAAAGCAGCACACAAAAAGCAGGCTTTTCACTTTGATAAGGTCGCCATTCATGGGGAAGGTCAGAGGCTCGGGATAAGATTTGCACCAAGAGGGGCCCCTGGCTGCCTCAGGTGGTTAAGCTTCGGACTCGGTTTCAGCTCAGGTCATGATCTCATGGTTCATGGGTTCAAGCCCTGCATCAGGCTCTGCAATGACAGTGTGGAGCCTGCTGGGGATTCTCTGGCTCTCTCTCTCTCTCTGCCCTTTCCCTACTTGGGTGCTTTTTCTCTCAGCATAAATAGATAAACATTAATAAAAAAAAAAAAAAAGATTGGCATCTAGAAACAGAATAAGATGAATTGGCCATTATTTATGGAAGCATCCTGTACCAGCCCAATCTTGCCACGTAAAGGGAGTCACAGGCCCCCTTCCCACCCCTTGTCATCAGGGGAAGGAAGTGACAGGGATCTGCCAGGCATCTTGGGATGCTGTGTGTGTTTGCAACTTGAGACGGGATTTCTCATCTCTCTCTTGTTCTCGTTTTTTTTTTTTTTTTTTTTTTTTAATTTTTTTTTAATATTTTTTTTTCAACGTTTTTATTTATTTTGGGGACAGAGAGAGAGACAGAGCATGAACGGGGGAGGGGCAGAGAGAGAGGGAGACACAGAATCGGAAACAGGCTCCAGGCTCTGAGCCATCAGCCCAGAGCCCGACGCTGGGCTCGAACTCACGGACCGCGAGATCGTGACCTGGCTGAAGTCGGACGCTTAACCGACTGCGCCACCCAGGCGCCCCTCTTGTTCTCGTTTTGTACGCCTGCTGCCAAGGCATCTCTGACACAACCCACCCAAAACCTCTTCCAGGATCCTCTGCCATGTCGTCCCTGGAGCTGCTTTTTTCCTTTCTGTTTCTATTTCTCAGAATGTGAAAATTCTCTAGCAAAAGGTTTATTTTGTCGTGCTCAAGGTCTCATGTTTTTGTCAAATAAGGAACATCAGGAAGTCAACTGCTCTCTCTCCCTCTGTCTGGAACTCAGCCAGTGCCACACCAACATGGAATTAGAACTCCTGAACTCAAGACCCATGCTTTGTCTGCAAGCTTATCCAACCTGCATCCAGCACCAGAACTTTCCTGAGATCCCTGCCAGATGGCCTAAGTCACGATCTAGCATATACGAGGCGAGATCTACATCAGGACGTCACAGAAGGATCAATGAACTAAATTAATCTCCCTTTCCTTCTAATATCCTCCTGAAAAATAAAAAATCAAATCGACTCTCAGCCACAGAAGTTAATGCTAACGAGGCAGCCGGCTTGGGTATGTACTTCACTGTCTTCTGGCTACAGACCATGAGCTCAGGACTTCACCTTCCTCCCGCTCGCTGTCCTCATCTGTCACAGTGACACAGGAACTGTACATCTCCTTGGCTCTTCTTTTAGTCTTTTGCCTCCTTCCTTCCAGGTTGAACCCCCCCCAGGTGCACGCGGTTGATGCTCAGCCTAGGATGCGTGATGCCTGACCTAAACACACCTTTCTTGGAAGCTTCCTGACTTGACGCAACCACCTTGTGATCACCCAAGTGGAACCTCTGGCAGAGGAGTATGAGCGGCTGATCCCTAAGCACAGGACTGTGAGCTCCAGGAAGCGAGCGTGCACTGCGTGCAGAGGCATTCCCCGAATAGTTTCAGCTGGGGAGGATGGGGCTGTGACTCATGTCCCCAGCGCACGTCTCCTAAGCGGCACGGAGTGGGCGGGGACGCTCACCCTGGGAGGGGGGCGGGGATCACCTGGGGAGGTCAGGCACTGGGGCCGGGAGCACTGACTCCTGCACAAGGGCAGCCACGCTGACTCACAAAGGAAAGCAAGAGGGCGATGACCAAATGTGAAAGAAGCAAGTCGCCTGTGTCAGGGAGGCTCTTAGAGAGACAGGAAGCATGATCAGCTGGAACCAAGCTCAGAAAAGGAAAATTCAGCGCGACTTCATGCCTTTGTTGTCGCTGAAATTTATCAAGATGCGCCTCTGCTGAGCGTAGCACTGGCGATTCTGAGAAGCCAGATGCAGCCGCCCCCTGTTCCTGGGTCCCCGCAGTCAAACGTCTGCAGGGCCTGCAGGGAGGGAGAACCCTGGTTCAGCCTAGCTCCCACCGCCAACATCATCCCCCCCCCCTCCCGTGTGATCACTAGAGCTGACATCTGGTGACAGCTTCCCCAGTCAGTTTTATGGGCTGTGATCTGCCAAAGCGTGGTGGCCAGCTGAGGGAGACACTCTGCTCCCCAAGATAAGAACCCAGGCACCAGCCTGAGCCAGGCCAGAGGAAGAGGCATATGTTCTCAATGTGTCTACCCAAAGGAAGACAGCTTTTTTTTTTTTTTTTTAACACAAAGACCTCCTACACGCTAGCTGTGGTCTGTTCGCTGAGCCCTGGCTATATGGCAAACTCTGTGTTAAGAATCTGGTGCACATCGTCACAATTCATTTTTACAACAATCCTAAGAGGCAGATTCTTTTAGTATCTTTGTTTTGTGGATGGGGAAACGGAAGCACAGAGGAGTAGATCAATCTGCTCTCACCACATACAGCTATTTGTGTCACGTTTGGAATTTGAACACAGGCCCTGCTCCCTCCTGGTATGATTTTGTTCAGTCCTGACCATGATGATGATGATGGTGGCGACTTAAGTCTTGGGGAGTGAGGATGTCTTTTGAGGCTGTGTTCTCAGGAGTCTCTTGGTCAGCCTAATGTGGCCGTTGGGTGAACAGGAAATGGTGGACTCTTAAATGCTTAGAGACATTGGCTCCATCCATCTAGGGCAGGCTGTCCCAAGGCCCACCCTCAGGGTAGGATGCGGTTAAAGTGTCCCTGGCTGAGTAGCAGGTCTGGGTGGAAGTCCCCAGGTAGCACAGGGCAAGGGGCCCTCTTGATGAACACAGACTTGATGAACACAGACCTGCTCTGTTCCCTCAATGCCCTGAACGTGGTGGACCTTCCGGCTATGCAGGGCATTTCTACAGAACTCTCCAGGAAATGACAGATAGGATAGCCTGTCATTGGAGGTGTTGCTCTCAAGAGAGACAGCAACTTTTAGTCCAAAAGGTCTGAAGCACCAGTGCCCTTAAAATCAAACTGGCAGCCCAGGAATTGGCATGCTAGCAATTTCCCCAGGCTGTTTTGATGTAAGTAGCTCTTAACACTATTCTTCATGAAACATCACTTCGGGCCTTACATGCCACACGATGTAGGTCGTCTTCCCAGTTAAACAGAACATGCAAAGTGGACACTGAAAGTTTCCCTGCCAAACGAGAGCCAACAGCTTTGGTGTCTTGGCTAAACACCGTATCTTTCTAGGGCATTTTATTTTTGAAACAGAACTGAAATGCTTTGCTCACAACCAGTGCAGGTGAGCGTTCTTAGAGGGAGTGGGGGTGGGGCAACAACCTGCGATGCCATCAGTTGCTTTGAAGAAAAATCACAGGAAAAGAATATGGAAGTATGAGTGGCCTGGGCTGCATTTTGGAGGGGGGGCTGTGGTGAGCCGTTTCCCAATGGTGCTGCAAAACTAAAGATTTTCAGGTATAAAAACAAGTCTCTGGAAAAGGAGGGCCTATAAGGATTTATGCCTCAGAGGGTGGCTTCTACATCCAAGTTCAGAAATGGGGGGGTTTTCAGGGTAGAGGGGGAAGTGCTTCCTTTAATTTCCCACCCAGCCTCCCTCCTGCTTACAGAAGTAACAGGCTTGACCTGGGCTGTGATATGAAAAACATCATGAAGGCATGTGGCCCAGAAATTTCTCTCCAACCTGCCTGACACGTTATCCATATATGGTTTCCCTTTGCTTCTGGAGGCATTGGGAACTGTAAGATCACCCACATGAAAGTGCCTGAGAAGAAACGCCTTACCCCCTTTGTCATCTGCCATCTTGGTAGGGATTGCTTACATACCCTGGCAGTTAGCTGAGAGAATGAAGGCAGGTAAGGAAGGATCAGATGGACAATGGGACGGGAGAGGGTGAATGAGACCAGACAGGCCACCTCAAGGGGGTATGTGTGCTCTCCCATGACAAAGGCCAGTTTTGTTCACTCCCTTCATCCATATGATTACAGGTGGAACTATCCCTATCCTTCCCACCAAAAACCATGAGCTCTCTCTCTCCAGATTGCCCCATTCCTTAGATTCAATACTCTAATTAAAGAGTCCAAACAGTTGACCGCATCACATATTCTGGCTTCTTCCTTTTTCAAAGAAGTGAGGCAAGTGTATGGTGTGTGTGAGTGTGTGTGTGTGTGTGTGTGTGTGTGTGTGTGTGTGTACATGCATGCGGGAGGTGTATTACAGACTTCTTCCCTTTATACGCCCCCTAGCCCCTTTCATGGGTCCACCAGTTTGGACCATCCTAGGAACTGCACAGATAAGAGGCAGAGGCCAGGAACCTGTCTCTTATGGGGAGATGATTCCAAGGCGGAGCCAAAGCTCCAGCCATTTGCCCTGTGAAAGGAGCTGCCTCCCCGTCAGATGGGAAGGCCAGGGCGCAGCCACCTCAAACCACCTGGCAGCTCCCTGCATTCCGTTCATCAAGTCAGCAGGGCCACAACAGGCACCCGTAAGAAAGGGGCGTCCCTGCTCCTTTCCTCTTAGCTGACGCCCAGGGGGCAGACACTCAGGGTCACAAAGCATGTGGGAAGCCAAGGTAGATGGTGAGGCTGGGAAAGGACAGCCTCCTGGGGCCTCAGTTCCGTCAATTCTAAAACAAATGAGTTGATCATAGAATTCCTTTCTGGTTCTTAAGTTGTATGATTCTATAAGATGTCTCCATTGTTGGTTTGGCACACATTTTGACGTGTGTGTATGCAGAGACCTATCACATAGGCATTTACATTAATTCAATTATGTAAGTTTTCTCTTGCATACTTAAAATAAAAATGCTGTAAAATTATATTTTGCCTACACATATGCATTATATATTTATACCAACACGATACGGGACAGGGTTATATGCCCAGAACTTTGTATAACTGTACTTTATGGGAGGTTTAAATACTTGTCTAATTTACCTCTGATTGCTCTTGGCTTTAGAACCTAATCCCACAGAAGATGAGATTCCACTGAAATTATTATGTTGCTAGAATGTGCAGAGGGTATAAGGAAAAGAACGTGGGTTTGGAGTCAGATTCATTTGGGTTTGAATCCTGCATTTGAATCTCAGCGATGCTATCATTAGATGACATCTTGGACAAGTTCCTTAAGTTCTCCTGACCCCAGTTTCTTCATTGTCAAGTAGGAATCAATAATAATACCCACCTCACCGGTATATTATGGAGATTAAATGAAATAGTACATATGACTCTACCATACAGTGTATGTTACTAAGGGACCCAGGACTGCGTATCACTCAGTGTATGATTTATTTGATGTCTACACGGTACAGCCCACATACACTGGCATATCTAGCATTACTGTTTGACAGCCAAATCAAGCACTTTAGTAGCCATTCATACACCGAAGGAAACTGCTCTGATGCATCTCAAAAGACTCCTAGATCATGTTTTCCTAATATGAGTTCCAATTCAGCAGAGGATTCTATAGTCATAAATTTGGAACATTCTGTATGTTCTATGCTTCTCCTTGAGAGTCAGAGTATATTGACACATTAGAGGATTTAAGAATTCCTGCAGTAGGGGCGCCTGGGTGGCGCAGTCGGTTAAGCGTCCGACTTCAGCCAGGTCATGATCTCGCGGTCCGTGAGTTCGAGCCCCGTGTCAGGCTCTGGGCTGATGGCTCAGAGCCTGGAGCCTGTTTCCGATTCTGTGTCTCCCTCTCTCTCTGACCCTCCCCCGTTCATGCTCTGTCTCTCTCTGTCCCAAAAATAAATAAACGTTGAAAAAAAAATTAAAAAAAAAAAAAAAGAATTCCTGCAGTAAAAATACCTGTTTAACCTGGGACATGTTATATCCTCTAATACTTACTAGTATTAGACAAGGTTCCCAGAGCCATTACCTTCATAAATATTCCCAAAGCGCGCAATTTTTGAGAGTCTAGGTCACTGTTGGCATGTGTTACCCTACCTTCTAGGAGCCCTAGGCTGGGTAGATAGTTAGTTCTATGCATATTTCTTTTACCAGCACAATGGAAGTCGGTGTTCCTGGGTACCACTGGCATCAGAATCATCCAGAGTGCTTTATAAAAATGTAGCTTCCTTGGATCCACCCCAAAGCTGAATTAGACAAATGGGTCAGAAGTGTGCACTTTAAATAGGCACTGCAAGCATCAACTCAAGTTTGAGATGCACTGGTAGGTGTTAGGAGTTAAATTTAAGCTGGCAGTGATAAAGAGGCCTCGCCTGCTTCTTGCTCTCGATCTCCAAGTTTGTGGAGCTGATTTACATTTGGTTTAAGGGACAAAAGGGAATCTTTGCCTACCTCTTCGCGTTGGAAGCTCTAGTGAGCAGATTAAAGTCAGTCAGTGTAGTATGGGGTCCTTTAATCTGATGGCTTTCCTGCCCCTGGCCCCCAGAAAACGGGCATCTTCATGTCTACGGGAACTGTTTCTGCCCAAGAGTGGTGTCCCTTGACAAAACTACTCTGTGGCCCGACTCCCCACATAAAGCACTCAGATAAAGGGTGAGGTGGAAGGAGAAAAGCAATGAATGGCAGCATGCAGCCTCGGGGATGGAGGTATGGAAAGAAGAGGATGATCTTTAATTGTGAGAGGCGCCATATTAGAGGTTTACTCCGCGGGTCAGTGCCCTTGTGCTGTTACTAGTAGTAGTAAGGGTCTCCTTGAAAAGGGAATGGGCCTGAACCCTTGCGCTAACCTTCTGGAAGGCAAACGGGTCTCTCGGGGGACTAGATAAGCCCAGTCTCCAGTCTTACAGTGCAGAGATTTCTTCAAGGTCAGGGCCCTCGCGATCCCTCAAGGGTGACCACATGCCTCTGGAGTTAAGCCGGGAGCCTACCTCAAGATACACCTATCTGCCCCTTGAAGAGACAGATATTCCATTGCTACTGCTTCTGCCGTGCTGCGCGAATCATATGTGCTGTGGTGTCTTGCGAGCTACTTATCTGCATGTGCTCCGTTGTGCATATTCAAACGACAAATCAGTTGCCTTTCTTTCCACACTGATCTGAAGGCAGCTCTGTCTGTTGGCTAGACTTCCAATTCCCTAACAGTAGGAAGGGGAGGTTGAACTTCAGCTGTCTCATTCCAAGCAGGAATTCAGGCTCCTTAAATCATGAGAACGGGGTAAAATCTAACAGTTGGCTCCTGCCAACAGGAGATCTCTAGGGGGAAGTGCGAGAGGAAGGAAGAAGGAGCTTTGGAGGCTGGAGCGCACTGAGCTAGAGCATTAAGGGTCATGGGGGAAGGGAGTCAGGAAGCCCCTCCTGATGTTGACCTTGCCCCCTCTCTCCTCTTTACTGAGGTGCTTCGCTGAACTTCTGGGAATCTCCCTCCACCTCTTCCCCAAATTTTACCTCCTTTTTCTTCTTCCAGGGAAGAGGGGTAAGTCAACGCAGGAAAGCCATGATACTGAGAGTCATGAGGGAAATCGTGCTACCCAGGCATAACATAGTGTGGTACTTAGAGAGCAAGTGGGGCCGGAAGTTGTCTTACTTCCTGTGACTGTACCCTGTGCAGCCCAGTGGGCTGCCCTCCCCACCCCACTCGCCCCCGCCAGTGCTGGACTACTTCCCCTCACCGCAAACACCCGATGTACTTGGAAAACAGCAGTATGTATAACAAATTCAGAAAAGTTGTTGGTGATTTATGGGAGTCTGATTTCCCTCCGAGGACTCTGTGCTTTGTAAAGTGCAGAGGGAGAGGGGCAGTGGTGGCGCCGAGGGCCCTCAGACCATTCCCCTGCCATTCACCTCTGGCCTCTTCAAATGCTTGTGGAGTAGAATTTCTGGTTGAATCATATGGTTTGGGTTGAGAAAAAGGAGGCTGATAAGCGGGGGAAACAGCAAGATGATTTCGAAATGGCATCATTACAATCTGATCAAATAAACCAAGTGACCTTTCTTTCCAAATAACTATCTCATGAAATTACTCTCAATTCCTCCTCTACCTCACCCTGCACCACATGAGCTAGGTGCTGCCCTTCTGCATTCCACGAGACATATGACAACTGGTCAGCTTCCCGCAGAAAGGAAGGACACGCTCTTCCCTCGTAGCTACCATTTCCCATTTAAGAAAGAAGCATCCGTGTTGCCTGTTTCCACCGGTCGTCCTGCATGTGCCCATGACTCTTATCCACTTTCCGTTAGATGCCCTGTGCACCCACCAAGCGGAGCTCAAGTGAGTTTCTGACCACCATTGTGTTCCAGCTGCCCTCCATCTGGCTAGTTCTGCCCTGAGTTTTTCTCTGTTCCTAGGCTATCTGTGACATAGTGACCCATTTTACCTCTGTCTGTTCAGAAGTGGCTGTTGTGGCGGGGAGAGGGATGAATCACTTTGTATCCATAACAATGCAAGCGATCCCCAAACATCAGACACTTTTTACTGTTCAAAGTCCTCGAACAGGCTTTGAAGGAAACTCCACAAAGCAGTTACCTCTGGCTCAACACCTGGGATGATGCTGCCCAACCCGAAATAGAAAACTTGAGAAACTACCTCAGAGCCACTGGAGATACAAGTTTCGAACAGAAAGACCGGGTCGCTCTAACCACTTCAGCATATTTCCTTCCAGCCAAGCAATAAGCCCACGGTACAGCGGAATTCCAGAGACTTCCTGACTTAGCACAAAGCTGCCATTTTGTCATGTCTCCATTTGAGTCCTCCCATTAGTCGGCCTAATGGTACCATAACTAATAAATCAGGTAGAGCCCGGCTGCCTCCTAAAAGATGGATTTGCCTTGATTCTCTGTACCACATGCAAGCAAGCAGTAATTTATACACTGCCTGGAAACCAGTAGCACAAACACTGATAAGTAAATGTTCGGTTGAAGCCGAATTCCCCCTACTCTTCATGAAAGAAACTTGGATGCTGACTCTCAAGTGTCAATCATCTTGAATCATGCTGCTGTCGAATTTAGCTAATGTGCTTTTCAAAGTAGCGTCTCCCATTAAGCCAAATGATGCCTTCAGGCACAGTGTTCCTTTAAAATGCTCTACCGTATTTGAGTAGAAAATAGATGTGGAAAAATGTTAAGTCTATTTGGACAATTGGCTATATAGCCAGGGTTAAATGTTTGTATTTCACGTTACTATTTTTAATCAAAAGTTCTCAAATAATTACAGCCTAAAGGAAACCGCAGTAAACATTTTAACCAGAAATGTACTCACTGTATTGGATAATTACCAAAGAATAAATAAATAGCATTTATGAAGGGGGAAGAAAGAAGAGTTGACATTGTTCGAAGTTGCCAACTTCCAAGAACAGAATCTCTACCCCACGGCTTCCCTCCGTCCTCCAGACCCCTCTTAGCTCCTCTTCCCACCTTACCCAGGAACTCAACCACCTTCTGAACTTTCCCTCCATTTCTCCCCGTGGAAACCTGCCCACTGGAAAAGATCTGGAAAGTCATTTTCATTACAGTGTACATGACTGATAATTTAAGTGTTACATGTTTTCAGATTATTCACTTATTTTAACATACTGTGTAACGTTTTAGTCTAAAGAAATAAGCCCTAATGGGAAACTCAGCAGCCAGACCATGGGTGAAAAATGATTTTTGCCAATAAGCGTAGTAGCAATAGAGGAATGCCTCCTCAACCCAAGTGAGATCTTAATAGCACAGAAGTTTTGGAGCTACTAATGTACGTGGAAGAAAACAAAATATTTGACAAGTCCAGTTTTAAAAATATAGTTGTGTTCCAAAAATGTAAGTGGCCTCACTAAATGTAGTCAATACAGTATGTGACATTTGGGTTTTGGAAAAATTAGCAAGAATACATACTGAGAACCTGCTCCCCACACACATTTTTAAAGAGTTTACTATATAGGGGCGCCTGGGTGGCTCAGTCGGTTGAGCGTCCGACTTCGGCTCAGGTCATGATCTCACAGTCTGTGAGTTCGAGCCCCGGGTCGGGCTCTGTGCTGACAGCTCGGAGCCTGGAGCCTGCTTTGGATTCTGTGTCTCCCTCTCTCTGACCCTTCCCCATTTAAGCTCTGTCTCTCTCTCTCTGTCTTAAAAATAAATAAACATTAAAAAAAAATTTTTAAAGAGTTTACTATGCAGTCTTACATTAAGGGGATGGAAAAGGAGTAGAGCAGAGAAAGATCCCAGAGGTTCCTGGAGGACCAAAAACTAGAAGACCATGGGACCTAAGTCTACTGCTCTCAGGTGCTCCATACATTTGGGGAGGAAGGAACCTGGCAAAAGGCTGTAAAACTAGGTGACTACCACGACACTGGTGACCTTTATTGAGGAGAATTCCAGAAGCCATTGTTCTCATGGTAAAGACCAAACATCTCAAGGCCCTGGGTAATCTGGCCCCTGCCAACTTCTCATGTCTCTGCATCACCTCCCACCCTCACCCCAGCTCTTTGTGCTCCAGCCAAGGGTCTTTACACTTGCACTCTCCAAGTCTGAAATACTCTTACATTCCCCCGACTGTTCTAGTGAATTCTTGCTCACCCTTCAAAGCGCAGCTCAGTGGTTCTATCCTCTGAGAAGCCAGCGTGATTCCTCAGACTAGACAAAATTTTCTGTTTTCACAACTCCTCCTCTTTCCCTCCAAAACCACTTTTCCTACTTTGTAATTATGTGTTCGTGTGACCGTTAACTCGTGCCTGTGTCCCCTACTGCTCTGTATGTACCACAAAGATGGGCCGTATCTCATTATTTTACCTTTGTGTTCCCAGGGCCATGTACAGTGTTTGGCACATAACGTGTACTCCATAAATGTTAATAATCAAAACTTTTTCTCACCATGTGCTATGAACCGAATGTTTGTGTTCCCCACAAAATTTGTATGTTGAAGCCTCATCCCCAGTATGATGGTATTTACAGGTGAGGCCTCCGGGAGACAATTAAGTCATGAAGGTGGAGCCTTCAGCAATGGGATGAATATCCTTTTAAGAAAAGATCTGTCTCCACCATGTGAAGTGATAGCAAGAAGGCATCTGTCTGCAAACCAGGAAGAGGCCTCTCACTGGACACCAAATTGGCCGGCACTTTGATTTCAGATTTCCCAACCTCTGGAACCGTGAGAAATAAATTTCTGTTGGTTAAGCCATCCAGTCTATGGCATTCTGTTAGAGCAGCTTGAACTAAGACAGCAAGGCAGCTCAGGACAGACAACAAGCTGTGTAGTTTTGAGCACATGGCTTAATTTCTCCAAACCTCAGTTTCATTTCATTGTGGTATAAACGACCCATAACCTCTCTACCATGGCATTGATAAAATAGCACCCACTTCTGAGGATTGTTTTGGGCATGAAATGAAATAATACATGCATATCATGTCTGGTACGCATTGAGTACAAACACTCAATAAACATTTCTTACTACTGCTGCCACAACTTACCTCTGTGCACCAGCTATCTCATCCATCAGGTGCTGGTTTTGAAGGTTCCTTCTGGTTTCAAACACACGAGGACTCCTAAGTAATCCTAAAAGAAAAGTTCGTCGTCATCTGGATTTGTCAACTTGGCAACTTTAACAATCAATATACTAATCTTTTTGCTCAGTTACAAAACTTCTGCAGGCACCAGCAATGATTCATCAGCTTGTAAGACGCATGAATTTAGGGCATGACCATTAATTTTATGAACTTGCATCACATGTACCAGAACTCCTCTTTTCTTCTCACAAGATTCTAGGAAGTGTGAGGAGGAGGTGATACGGAATGATGAAGCTCCATTTCCATCTGCTGTCCCGAACGGGGGGGGGGGGGGGGGGGGGAGGCATATTTTAACTTTTGATGATCTGACAACACGGTAGATATACATGCCCGTATTTGAAAGAAGAAAAAGCCCAGAAAATCAAAAGTAAGATATTCGTATCACACAAGTCAAAATATTAAACAGAGGACTGTGTGCAACTCTGTGGTTTGCAAACTCTGTCATAGATCTTTCTTGATTTCAACCCACATGTAAGAAGTAATGTTCGTTATCTGGTAATTAACTGCGTACACTGTTTTACTTCCAGTAAAAAACATACTCTATGCTCTTATGTTTAATGGACAGTTTTATGCCCATTTTATGCATGAGGAAGTTGAGGACCTATGAGGGAAGATAATTACCTAAAAATCACACAGCTAATCAGGCATGAGACCCATGCCAAATAAGCCCAAAGGTTTAAGCCTCATGATCAGACACCCCACTTCCCTGTGTTTACCTGCCAAGTCTGTAAGTGTGAGCTGTATTTCATGTTTGTTTCCCATAAATACATCCTTATTGATAATGTCAATAAAGTAAATTTCATCACGCACTTGGAAGGGCTCTGTCTTCACCCTGGCAATGTTTTGCCTTCCAGAAGAATAAAACAATGCACCATAGTTTCCAAGTACCTTTCATTTGTCCCTGGGACCTTTGCTATTTGGATTATACTTCCTCCTTCCCAGACCTTAGCAAATATAATACTTTGGTCCAAATAATTGTGCCTGTAATAAAGACAATTTCAACGGCAAGCACCCTTTCCCCAAACTCCTATGTCTTTTTAGTGCTTTATTTTAGGCTGATCCATACTATCTAAAAATGTTTCAATAAAATCTGAAGCTAGAGGAGGGCGCAGTGACAAGAAAAAAAATTTATTAAAACCGACAATCAACGTTGGTATAAAGTTTTATAGTTTACCAAGTTGCAAAGCTAAAAGTCATGGGACTTTAAGCAAACCTCGTGAGGTAGCTAAAGCAGGCAGGTCTCATGATTCCCATTTCATAAATGAGGAAAATGAGGTTCATTCAGATTTTTTTTACTTCAAATTCTGTGCTAGAGCTATAGTTACACAAGACTCCTGAGGACTTCATTATTAGTGTTCTTTTTTATGACTCTTACCCTTCGAAATCAGAAGGGCATTTGCCTGACCTTTCATGCTCACGAGCAAGCAAAGAAATCAGAATTGGTATCATTGGCCAAAATTCACTTAAAATAAGTTTATTTATTATTCTCCAGATACGCTTTGGACAAGTTATTTTTAAAACAATTGTGCATCAGTAAAAGTCCATAGGAACAATGAACACTCCATAGACTTCTGGTGGAGAAAGTGAATTCAGAACAGACCTTGATATGCTGTCGAAATGAAACAATGCCTGGGCAAGTTCCATTACTGTTGCACAAACAAAACCAAGGAAATGGGAGAAGAAAGGAGAAAAGTAAAGTATATTTATGTCCTGCAGGGCTGGAGCTTTGGCAGGAAATTCCAAGCGAGAGTTCTCGTCAGTGCTCTACCAGTTGACCCTGGGATTGTGGAACCTTTGCACGGTCAACTCCAACCAGGCATGTGGTTAGCCCACAGGCTCCAGAGGCTGGAGGGGCCTGGGCCTCCCTTACATTTCCCATGTTCCCCAAAACCTGGCCACTCCGTCTGCAGGGCAGTTTCCTTTCTTGCTCCTACAGGACTTGCACACCTGTAATTTAAAGCAGGAAGAGCTGCCTGTCTCCCCTCACCCTTTCCACTGCTCCTACATCCATTGTTTACTGAACCCTGTCTAAGTAAATCTTTGATTTTGCATTCGATACCTCTTACCTGGGAATAGATGACTTAGGTAACTTGAAGAGACAGGCTATGTACCTGACACACAGTAGATATTCTCAAATTGTATTACATAACAATCACTTGGAATGTTCTTCTTCTTTTTTTTTAACGTTCATTTTTGAGAGAGAGAGACAGAGTGTGACCAGGGAAGAGTCAGAGAGGGAGACACAGATACAAAGCAAGCTCTAGGCTCTGAGCTGTCAGTACAGAGCCTGATGTGGGACTCAAACTCACGGACCAAGAGATCATGACCTGAGCTGAAGTCGGACTCTTAACCGACTGAGCCACCCAGGCGTCCCTGGAATGCCCATTTCAAATGCAGATTTCTAGGTCCTATCCCTGGAGATTCTGATTTAGTAGGCTTGGGATGGGACCCAATATCTGGATTCTAATCAAACACTCCAGATGATTTTGATGTAGGGGATCTAGGATAGTGCTCTCAGAAATAACATAGCAAGTGCTAAATAACTGAATAAAAGAAAAAATATATCTTGAATGAGTATCACTGGTTGAATAGTGTCTCTCACATTTGCCTTGCCAGAAGAATTATGGGGATACTCATTAAAAATACTGATTCCTAGGCCTACCCCAGACCTAGTATTCACGATTTCCAGAGAAGGCTTCTGGGAATCTAGATTCTTAAATAGGTGCCCCAAATGAATCTTCTGATGAGGCCCCTTTGAGGAATACTATCATATACTATGAATTCTGTCATGTCCCCAACACTTACTGTTTGTCCTTTGAAGCAGAGACTTGGGGTGACCGCATCCGAGCTCTTATTGTCTTACGGAAATGGCTCCTTCACTGGAGGACCATTTTAGTGCAAATTAGACCTATCAGCCAGACTCCAGACACTACTACTTCCAGTAGTACCTCAGCACAGAGCCCAACATGAGGCTCAATCCCACGACCTTGGGATCATGACCTGAGCTGAAATCAAGAGTTGGAAGCTCAACCGACTGAGCCACCCAGGCGCCCCTCAGTCTCTACTATTTTAAATGATAGCTTTTCAGTTGTGTAAGCCTAACAGAGCTTGAGAATACTGATGTATTTTCAAGATTCCCCTCTACGTTCCCTCTCTCACCCCTTGAGATGAGGCTTGAGAATGCTATGTTCAAGGTAATGCCTGGTAATTTTGCCCAGGTTTGGTTAATATATCTTTCCCTCTTTAATCTGTGCATGCTCCATGTCCTAACATCTATTCCTTACCAGACCAGAAGTTTTTAAATGTGCAAGCCTATTGTGCCTGGGGAAAAATGTTGAACTTTTGCCTTTGTAATAAGATATGCTCCAATTACCAACTTTAGCAATTTAATATAGTTGAATAATAACTGAATGAGACACTTTGTCACTCAGTCATTATTCAAGCTCCTACTGGGGGTGGAGTGAGATGTTGCTGGAGGTCAGCCTATTCCCGGGGGAGCTTAGCCGCACAAATCGACTGAGAGATTTTTTTTAAAAAACAATGTTACAAAAATGAAAAATTCCAGGAAATAGAAGTCAAACTGCAGATTTTCAAAACACTATAAAAGCTCAAGTTCAATTTTTAAAAACGGCATCATGCTTGGTGTTAATTTATAAGCACGGATACTATGTTGGAGAGATAGAGCAACCACCTGGATAATTCAATCTAAGGAGTGCTTTGTAGGTGGACGGGATCCAGATAGATGAGATCATTTTCACATGGGCTAGAGATACGTGAAAATTTCCCCTCACCCTACACTGCATGTTACCTCAGATTCTGAAGACACTCCAGGATTCATTACAAGCTTCAAGCACTTTACCTTGCTTTGATGTGTACCAAGACATTTCTCTTGAAAATTCAAGGTCTCTGTATTTATATGTGAACCCTGAAGAAGCCAAGGATTTTTGTTTATTTTAGTTCTTTCTTTCTTTCTTTCTTTCTTTCTTTCTTTCTTTCTTTCTTTCTTTCTTTCTTTCTTTCTTTCTTTCTTTCTTTCAGGGGTACTGTTCCTGTATCTAGGACTGAGGCTTCATTTGCCAATGAAGAAACTATCATAGGCAGACTTTGAATTTCTGTACTTAGTGTATATAATGTGTTCTAGAGTCTCATGAAAGTTAATCAGGGAAAATCCAAGTGGCATGGCAGCCTTAGAGAAATAGGGTGTGGTCATTTGGGAAGGCTGCCTCTCCCTCTGGAAAGGCACCTGGTTAAAACGAGGCTGGGTCACAGGGTGTTGGGTCAGTAATGGCTGCCGTAGGGTAGGGATAGACGAAAGCTCTAAGGAAAGATATGGCACTCTTCCAGGGCAGAGGGATCCTGATTCCTGCAGACCCACAGTGCTCATTTTGTGTGTGAACATCACTACTAAAGAGGTAATAAAAGTTTCTTGATTTCATATTTCTACAAGGCAGGACCTCACTGGCTGTCTAGCCCAAGGATATTTCACTAGAAGATGTAGGACACTTGCAGGAGTTCTGGAAAAAGTTCTGAAAGGTATAGAAAGCCCTGAGAGACAGATACCCCAGCAAAAGAGGACCAGAGATCTCATGGGAGTAGCTCCTCATCATTCACCTCCTCTCCTATCCCTACCCCACTGTATGCCAATCCCTAGGGTTTTATAAGCTCCTGACCAGGTTGAGGGACCAAGCACAGGTCAAAAAACAAAAACAAAAACAAAAACACTCCAGGTCTGGGCTGACAAATTATTTAAGGCATCTCAAGGGGTTTTACAATTATTTATAATCTGTGGCAGTGATACCTACTTTTGTTAACCAAAATTTGTGTCATTTCTGGGGTATCATAAATAGAAATGCTTACAGTCAAGTAAGCATTCACGCAATAGATGGGTTTCCTTGACGGGAGAACTAGCCAAATGATGTATTTCTTGAAAGTCACCAAAGATATCACTTTTACATGGACACAGATAGAAGTTAAAAAACACTTTGCCTAAAGCATATACATTTCTCCATTTTATCCATGCCCTATGAACACAGAGAAAATCCTAGTCTTTGCATCATATTTCAGCTCAGGGAACAGAACTGCTTATCTGAAAAGTTGCAGTGGCCCTGGCCCGAAGAATATTCAGCTTTTGTCCCACTGGAATCAAAATCCTCATTTCCCTGTCTTGGTGCACCTTGAACTGGTTTTTAGAGAGAAACAGATTGATTGCCCTATAGTGGAGATGGCAAGAGAAACTCTAAGCCACATATTGGTAAATGCGAAGCCTCCATCAGCATCATATGCCCCTTTGGAAGCAAACGGAATGATCTTGGTTATGGTCTTCAGTTGTGTCCAAGCTATGGCCTTACCTGACTACTCATCTTCCCTCATTTGAGCCTGATCTGATGGCCACACCCCATCTCTACATCAACACCAGCTCAAGTTCCTCCTTCGGACCGACTCCTTCTTGCTATGCCAAGGGCCACTCTTAGCCTCTGTTTCTGATTTTATCAGCTTTAGTCTACCAAGTCTTAGTCTAAGCTGCCATAGTGGATTATTCAAGCTGAACACATATATGTCTGCTAGCCCAACCGAGGCCAATGCACATCAGGAAGACCTAACCTCGTCCGAGGCCCTTGCTCTGGCTCAGTGCCTCTGGCATCTGTTGCACAACTGGGCACTACGGGAAGCATGGTTGCCATCCACAAAGACCAAGATGGAAAATATAAGCCATTCATTTGGCAACAATGTTGGCATCTTCTTTAATTCATGCTGCCAAGCCCTGACCAGAAAGATCTTGGCCTGTTTATTGCCCAATGCAGTCAGTCCAGACTCAAGGCGGCTTGTCATGGTGAGTAGAGCCAGGTCATGGTGGGCAGAGCCAGCTCTAATGAGATTTATACACTAAAGAAAAGGAAAAGAGAAGGTGATCCAGACTCCATATCAGCCTGTGCCCACCAGACCCAAGCTAGAGGAAAATCTAGAAAACTTCATGAAACTAAACAGGAAAAGGTTTTTTTTTTTTAATTATTATTATTTAGAAAATGACCAAAAATATTCTCCCCTTTAAATATTTTGATTTGGTTTTCATAGGAAAACCTGAATATGTTTTCTGCCCATATAAAGCTTATGTGATCTTTTTCCAGGAATAATGGAAAGAGTAAAATAGACGTGGAAAAGTAAGCAACTGGAGTAGGGGACATGTTACAATATAGAGAAGAGCTGTGTCACTGCTGCCTACAGAGTGATAATCCTATGTCCCAAGTGATCTTGAAAGCACCTTAAAGAAGCCAGGGAGAAAAGTAAGCACTTGCGAATACATTTCTCTCATTTTATCCTCTCCCCAAATCTTTCAAGTTAAGTGTTGTTTCCCCCATTTTGCCAATAAGGAAACTGAGGCAGCCTCACAAAAGTGAAAGTGTTGCTCAAGTTTGCAAAACTAACAAGTGGTTGTGTTGGGAGATGAGCCCAGTCTAGCAGACACCAAGGCTCATAACTACCTCCAATTAAGGACTGTCATTAACTTAGACAACTGTCTTCTCCCCGAAGCATACGCCAAAAGAAGTTAACCAACATTCCAAGACAATGTCATCAGGGAGAGCACGGTCAAGTTACCATTGAAGGAGTCCTTCCAGTACGTTTCCCAAAACTAATACTGGAAGTGTTGGAAGGTGAGTTTGGTAATTGGTTGACTTTTAATAGATGATTTATTTTAAGCTGCCTGGCCTGATGATGCAACAAGGAAGGGAATGAGCTTGGTTTGCAGACAGATTTCTGATCTTCTGGGAAGTGTTTCTGCTTTAATAAGCTTTGACTCTCAAAGGAAATTCCTAAGGACACTCAGTCACCTGGCTGAGCTGCCAGGTCTGTAAATACACACCTGCCCATGTGCACACAAATGTATCAGAATAGATAATTCTGTAGTGAGGGCAGTGCTGCTTTCATCAGGGAGCAGTCTATTGTAAATAGCAAGGAGAAGACTGTTGGGAGGAAATGTTTTTTTTTGCTTTTAACTTGCGTCCAGTGATTGGAAACTGCAAATTAATGACCACAGATAGATTAACAGGAGAAGAGACAAGGTTTGCTTATGTCTACACGTGGTACTACTCAGTGATGGGTAACGCAGTGATGGGTAACTCACTCAACAGCCAAGGATAAGAAGAGGCTTTTGGCGGGGGGGAGGGGACTTTTTGATGCCAGTGGGAATGGGCAGTCTGTCTCTAAGGCAGCTGAATTCACAGCAAACTCCCATTAGAGGGGGGTTAATGGCAGGTGTATACTGTGGAGGCTCTGCTTCAGTCAGATAAGAGGAGTTAAAATAAGATTTATTTCTGTATCTTTTTTAGCTCAAAGGTTTTCACTTCAAAATCACCTCTGGAAGTCTGAATGGCTCCCCACATTCTCCCCATCTGAAACTTCCCTAGAAGTTTCATAAAGAAGGAGAGGAAGAAGAAGAAGAAGAAGAAGAAGAAGAAGAAGAAGAAGAAGAAGAAGAAGAAGAAGAAGGCAACGACAACGAAGAAGAAGAAGAAGAAGAAGAAGAAGAAGAAGAAGAAGAAGACAACGACAACGAAGAAGAAGAAGAAGAAGAAGCAGCAGCAGCAGCAGCAGCAGCAGCTAGGTTGATTGCTGTGGAGAAAGACTCTAATTAAAGATTCCAGGCAAGGTATACAGAGGGAAAGAAAAACAAACACAGAATAATGGTTGGAGCAGACTATGAACGCAGGTTCTGAGTCAAGAGGGGAGCCAGTCAAGATTTCTAGGTGTTGGGTTCAAAGCATCTTTAGTGAGGATGATAATGTCATTGTCATGGTTACTTCCTGGAGCAAAGCATGCAAGATGTAGGTGTCCTGGTGTTTACGAGCAGCCTCCATTGTTGGGGTGATAAATGCTTACAAGTTATATCAAGGTGTCCAGCCTCAGCTTACAGGGAGGGCTTCAGGAAAAAAGGCAGTTTTAATTCCCAGTGATACCAAGTCAGAACGGGGGGGGGGGGGGGGGGGGGGAATTGCAATCATTAATCACCAACAAAATAAGCAAGACAGCAGGGTACAGTTTGCAAAGAGGTGAAAAACAGCTCAAAAACAATGAACAAGACCCAAACCTGATAACACAGAAAGGCGGGTTACTATTTTTCATTGAAACATAAAATGTTTCTCTACCATCTTAATCAAAGATAATCAAAGTAAGATTCCCCTATCTTAATCAAAGATAATCAAAGTAAGATTAGTCATGTTGACAAAATAAGCCTAGACTCATCAAAGTTGGCCTGATCATTTACATAAATGCAGCAAGGGTGAGTGGTAATTGACCACATAGGCCTTTTTATGTTTGCTTTATTGGAACTATTGTAAGGAACCTCAGATTAGACTTTTAAATCCCTCTTAATGCTTATAAGCCAAGCCAAGAACTTACGAGACTTCATTTGCAGTACCTACAGATTTGGATGATTTCCTCTTTTCTTGAGATCCCCCAAATATTCTAAAGTTCCTGGGCCTGCCAAAGAGTGACATTCTGTACTCATCTACAAGACTAGGAAAATTATAAACCAGGTAACAGGCCAGTTTTTTCAAGAGGACTTTGTAAACATTGACTCCATAAAGCCAATCTTAATTCCTTAATACTGTCTAGTCATATCTGATTCTATCATACTATTCTTAAATATGACATTTCAGCCAAAGCCTTGGTGATAAAACCAATTTTCTCGATTATGTCCTGTTATAAGGAGAACAAATTCTTATTGAACTTTCAAAAAATTATATTGCAATGAAAATAAGAATATGCAATAAGAGTTTCTGAATTCTGTAGGGAGAAAAAGATAAATGTTTCACTTTAATTTACAAAGATACAACCTACTAAATTATGAATTACAAATGGCTTACAAGAAAAGAGAAAACATCTAGAAAATAGCAAAGAGAAATTATAGCCAGAAAATAAAACATTAAAGAATCAGCAGTGGTTCCAAACAAAACTATAAAAATTATAATCATTCTTCATCTGTTCATTCAGTCCCATGTAATTAATTCTTGTTCTGCTTGATCTTGGGTTAGAAATTTGATGAACTCATCAGCTTGTCCCCTAGAGTTCTGGAAATCCTCACTTATTCTAGAGCTATGTTCTCCAAGTTATTTAAGCAACGCCATGAGAAGCCTGTATCCCAGAGTACCTGTTATAGACCTTTCTATGGTTCTCTGAGATATCCCTTTTGTTGAACACAAAGTATTCTAGCTTGTAACTAACTGTAAGAGTCTTAGGAAAGCACCAGAATACAACAATAACTATCTGTGAATGACAAAAAAAATTTCAATGACCATTGTTAAAGTTTGACAAAAGTTCACTGTAAAAAAATAGTGCAATTGACAAAGAAATTTGGTTGTTTATGTGACATACAAATTTTTAGGATAATGACGGGAGTTATGGCTCATAACATTATACCAAGACATATCACGGATATGGAGGGCATTAACAGCTTTCTAGGAAGTTAGTTTATATCTCTTTTAGCAAGGTAAGAGGAAAAATCCTTTGAGATTTTCCAGGGACTCTCTGAAAAGTCTCATTGTCAATTTGAGGTCAAGGAGACTTCATTTAGAATTTGATTTTAGGAAGTTGTCCAAAATGTCCAAGGTTTGAACATCTGATTAAACAAGATCACAGGTCAGTTTTTTGAGGGGGGAGAAAAAGAGACTTGGGCTTCTAAAATAATCAAAGACATATTAAAGCCCTGGAAATTATTTCAATAAAACACAGAATCTGTTTCCTAGGTAGGTTATTTAAAAGGTAAAGGATCAAAGGGGCACATGCACCCCATTGTATACAGCAGGGCTATCAATAATAGCCAAAATATGGAAAAAGCCCAAATGCCCTTCCACTGATGAATGGATAAAGAAGATGTGGAATGGGGCACCTGGGTGGCTCAGTTGGTTGAGCGTCTGACTTCGACTCAGGTCATGATCTCGTTGTTCCCAAGTGTGAGCCCCATGTTGCACTCTGTGCTGACAGCTCAGAGCCTGGAGCCTGTTTCACATCCTGTGTCGCCCTCTCTCTCTCTCTGCCCCTTCCACACTCATGCTCTGTCTCTCTCTCTCTCTCAAAAATAAATAAACATTTAACAAATTAAAAAAAAAAAAGAAGACTTACACAATGAAATACTACTCAGCGATCAAAAAGCATGATATCTTGCCACTTGCAACAACATGGATGGAACTAGAGTGCATTATGCTAAACGAAGTAAGTCAGAGAAAGACAAATATCATATGATTTCACTCATATGTGGAATTTAAGAAACACAACACATGAACATAGGGGAAGGGACGCAAAAATAAGATAAAAACAGAGAGTGAGACAAACCATAAGAAATTCTTAAACACAGAGAACAAACAGGGTTGCTGGTGACATGGTGGGTAGGGTATGGGGTAAATGGGTGACGGGCATTAAGGAGGGCACTTGTTGGGATGAGCACTGGGTGTCGTATGTAAGTGACGAATCACTAAATTCTACCCCTGAAACCATTATTACACTAGATGCTAACCAGCTTGGATTTAAATAAATAATTTTTTAAAAAAGGTAAAAGAAACCTTTCACAATCTCTTATTAAGAATAGACCAATAGTCCGACAAAGTTCGTCTTTTTAAGAGAGGGAAAACCAAATTCTGGCTTTGCACTGGTACATACTGATTTTAAAATTCATTTTAAACCTTATAATAAATCCATTCAATCTTGGCCAGCTTGACCACATGAGATATGATTCTCTCTCTGTGCGCTGTCCCAACCTTCAGTCCCCAACCCTTTACATCTTTCTGAATCCATTCATGTTTTTGTCCCTCACTTTTACCTTTCTCATTCGGAAACAATCTTTAAACAATGACTTTAGGACAGAATTACTTTTTTCTCCTTAACAAAAACAATCTGACATTCCTTAAATACTTGGCATTCAGAGTTTTTATTTCTTCACCCTTACTGTTTCTTGTAGCTTAATTTATATATATTGATTATACTTTTCAATCCTTAATAACTTTTATTTTGCAGAGAAAACTAAGAAGTAGACTATTGTAAACTGTCATATACCAGCATTGTGTAGTTAAATTAGAATACTTATCAACATATTATCTCACAATTTCTAGAGGCATATGTTTCCTCATAGTATAATTTCTCAATGTGACAAAAAGATCATGTTTATTAATAGATTCAAATATCTTTAATCTCTCTGCATAAATAAGAAGCCCAAAGTAGATAAACTTAAAGTTATGTTCAGTAACTAATGGCTCGGCATTTTACCTTATCTAAAAATGATGTAGATATTCAATGAATATCTGTCATTTAACAAAACTTAGGATAGCTTTAAGGTTTCAAATTACCAAAAAGATTTCGGAAACTACCTCTAAGCAGTTATACACTAAAACACAATTATGATTGGACTGAAGGTTCTAAGAGCAATGATTAAATTTGATTAAAGTCAAATCTGTAAAGTTTTACACTCCTCAACATCTAATAAATATATTAGCGTATTTAATTAATAAACTCAAGAAGCCTAAAAATACATGCTTGCATCATAGGGCTGTTAACTCAGAAGACACAGTTGTTTTTGTTAAGCCAGCAATATTAAACTGATGTTATTTACCAAAGAGTTACCCAAAAGATGTGAACTTGAAAAATACTTGGATTCGTTTCTGTGTTTCTCGGTTTTAGGAATATTTAATTTATTTAAGTATTTCTTTTTCTCCAAGCCAGTTAAAACAGAACTCTTTTAAGGAATTTTATAAATGAACTTGGCATACCATCCAGAGGCAAGAAAATACGACATTATGTAACGTGCATACCTAGGCATACGTAAGCTAATACACAGATACAGATAGAGACCTTATATAGCACACAGACATTCAAAAACTCACTAGTTCATGCAAGAGTTCGTTTTCATCTTTGCCCCACTTTTTATTCAAACTACGTTTCTGTGTGGAATGTTATTTGTCCACTATAAGGGCGAAAGCTTTTTCTTAATATTTGTGGGACAGATCTTCAAGTTCTTTCTCGCTGCCGTGATGTGTAACCACACAGAGGCTGCGCACAGTTCAGCCTCAGGTGACTGTTTCAATGGACTGAGACGTTACTTTTGAGAGGCTGGGTGTGCTGAGGAAATGGCAGTGTGGGTTTGCTAAGGGGGAACAGTGGCCTTATCAGGAGAAGAAATAAATTTCTCACATTTTATGACAGGAAGCAGTAGTACAAGTAGAAGAAAGCACCCCTCGGCTGACAGCCAGAGTTATTTCCTCGGATGTTTGTGTTTGAGGGAGATGGCTTTCAGGTCTCTGAGAAGACAGTTCTGGGGTGTAGAAGATTTGCATTCTCAAAGAGGGAGGAGAAGGATGTAACCTTTGCGAGTAACTGCTCTGGGGGCACCTGGGTAGCTCAGTCCCTTGAGCATCCCACTGTTGGTTTCAGCTCAGGTCGGATCCCAGGGTCATGGACTGAGCCCCGCCTCAGACTACGCTCTAAGCATGGAGCCTGCTTGAGATTCTCTTTCCCTCTGCCCCTCTCCCTTTGCCCCTCTCCCTCACTTGTGCTCTCTCTCTCTAAAATTAAAATAATAATAATAATAATAATAATAATAATAATAATAATAGTAAGGGCATCTGGGTGGCTCAGTCAGTTAAGGGTCCGACTTAATCTCATGTCACGATCTCACAGTTCATGAGTTTGAACCCTGCGTCGGGCTCTGTGCTGACACTTCAGAGCCTGGAGTCTGCTTCCTATTTTGTGTCTCCCTCTGTCTCTCTGCCCCTCCCCCGCTTGTACTCTGTCTCTTAAAAATAAATTAAAATGTTTAAAAAAATTTAATTTTGTTAGGGCGCCTGGGTGGCTCATTCGATTCGGCGTCTGACTTCAGCTCAGGTCACGATCTCGTGGTCCGTGAGTTCTAGCCCCATGTCGAGCTCTGTGCTGAGAGCACAGAGCCTGGAGCCTGCTTCGGATTCCGTGTCTCGCTCTCTCTCTGTGCTCCTCTCCCACTCATGCTCTCTCTCTTAAAAATAAACAAACATTAAAAAAATTAAGTTTGTTAAGGGAGTCTTTTAAGCTAGCTGATCTTTTCTGGTGTCCTTCTTTGGGTATGATCTTCCCATACTGGTAATAGGATATTTGTTTAAGGTGAGAGCTCTTTAAAAATCTTCTCAAATACAAAAGCTTTTCTAAACCAAAGGATCTGCTGTCTGGCCAACGGTGATTTAAGATCTCGAAAGGGATACTTGTTTCTAAGTGTGACTCAAAGCCAATAAGCCTTTCTACGACTTGGCCATGGACACAAGAGGCATCCCCCAAAGGGTGGGGGAGATGAAGCCCCACGATCCAAAGTCACTTCCGATGCTAGCCAAAGAGAAAGAAAGCAAAGAAGCTCATTCCAACAGGTGATGAGGATGGTGTTTGCGTAAACTCGTGTCTCCAATTCCGCAGCCCCCCAAAATGAGATGCCTCCAACCACAGACGTTCCTGACTGTCACACCAGGCAGACGATGCTGGAATGGGACCTCCCCGCACTAGCAAGGCAATGTAGAAACAGAGGAGGAGGCATTATGGACCAAGATCCTTTATTTGGATTTAAGACAAGCCCTCTAACAGCCAGCAATGGTTAGTCGGACACCAGCAGCAAAGGGGGTACCCACTCTTATTCTTGCCTGCAGACCACAGATTCCCATGCCTCCAACCTAATAGCCTCTTTTGAGCACAGCTCCCAAAATGTGCACTCCCAGGCCGACAGAAAACCAGACAGTGAATGTTCTCCCTAGATGCAAACCAAGCAAGCTCTCAGGACACAAAACAAGACACACGGGACACAACAGCCATCCCCGAGAGGGAAAGGACCTAAGAGCACTCAAACCAAGAGCCACAACATACAAGGAGCTAGTTTGTAGCAGTGGTTTCTCCTGCTAATTTGAGTCTTGGCAAGAAAAGAAACGGAGCGATGCTTATTGCTCAACCAGACCCTGAGCACCAGTAGGGAAATTTACCCGTCTGCTGGGTCAGAGGTCCTCGGATCTCAGCAGCAGTCTCTGACCACCACTGAAACTGTCAGAGGAAAACTTTTCTTCTTCTAACTTGTGTCTAGTCATTGGGGGCCTGCAAATTAACTGACAATAGATAATCAGGAGAAAAGACGAGGATAATCTATGCACGCAGGTGGAAATGCTCAGTGATGAGAAATCCACTCAATAGCCGGAGATAAAAAGGTTCATGCAGCAAAATTTCACAAAGGGGTGGTAGTGGTGGTGCCCAGGGCTTTAATAGGAAGGCATGAAGGTTCTGCTGTGCCTTTTGGTGCTACTGGGAATGGGCAATCTGTCCCCATGGCAGCTGAATTTGCAGGAAACTCCCCGGGAGGGGGATTAACGGTAGTTGTATTTTCTGGAGGCTCTGCTGTAGCCAGATAACGGCAATTTAGATAAGATTTCTTTCTGCATCTGCTTTAGCTAAAATGTTTGGTCTTTGACATTATCTTTATAGCAACCCTGGGGGTCTGAGTGGGTGCCTGCAAGATTTAAGACTCATATCATTACAAGAACTTTAAAAAATGAAAACTTCCTGGGTCCTTCCTGAAGCAAGTTTTAAGACAGGCAGTATTTCTGTGATGGGCTTGAGAGCTTTGGGAAGGTTCACTGAGTCTCCTGGTGACAGAGACTTTGCTGCCTCATACAAAGGCACTGTGGGGTCATCAATACAGTCTCCACACAGGCTGAGATCATCCTGGGCCTCATTTCAACAATGTGAGTGTTGGCTCCTATGCCCACAGTGAGGGCTGGTATTTCACTTCCTTAAGTCCTCAAGATCCAAGGCCATTACTTGTCTTCAAAAAATTATTGCGCAATATCTCAAGACTTAAGTAATACCAGTTTTTGAACTGTTTATATATATATATTGGTTTTGCCTTTTACCCACCACAAGCAGGAAAAGTAGACTATTTATATTTTGGGGTCACAAATTGATCTTATAACCGCAAACACACACTTCCAAGGAAATACTGTTATCAGTGGAAATCTCTAGAAGAAAAGGTGAAGTTCAAAGTACTAATTTCAATATTCTCTATTACTTTGAATTCATGCTATTTGGCTGCAAAGAGAACATACTTCCTGTTTGTGAAAGCCGTGTTCACAACTTCAGCAACTCTGCAGTTATTAAGATAGCTAAGGAGGACATGTCCTCAAAAAACCGTGGTCTCAAATTCATCAATTCAAACTGCTTGTACAGAACACGAAGTGTAGAAATTAAAGATAAATGAACCACCAGGTGATCTTTTTTTAGGAGACAGCAAGCCCCATAAAAGAAAGGCAGGTATATGTCTATAAGGTAGACTCTCAGGAAATTTCTTAAGGATAGGGACCATGATTAGAGTTCACAAACTTGCAGGGACACCAGAAATCAATAGCAATGAAGGATAACAATGCAGACTTAATGGTTCAGAGTTTGGGAAACTTCTTCATAGAACTGATTTAGATATTACTAATTAGTGGTACAAGTCCTGGCTCCTCAAAATAACTTATTGTTACTAGATAATGCCTTCTTGGGGGAGGGAGATCGCCCTGAACATTGTAGAATGTTTCACAGCAATCTTGACCTACACCCTCTAGCACCCCAGTCATGACTATCAAAAATGTCTTGTTCCCTGGGAGGGAAAAATCGGACCCAGTTGAGAGCCATTGCTTAACAGGTAACAGAGAACGCTACTTTGACGGTCTTAGCAGGGGCTTAGAACAGGGAGGTCAAGGTTGAGAACATTTTCAGATTGTGAAGTCTGGTTCTTTCAATGGGTGTCTTTCAGTGAAGGGGTTGGGAGGTCTGGTTAGGGTTGGGCGAGGATGGTAATACAATCCTTAGGATCAGTGAACCCTACAAGGTGAAGATTTTGAGGTGAGGGCTTCGAAAATGCTCAAATTGATGTAAAATTATCCTGTGATCTTTTCAATCAGTGGGTCTCTGGGGAAGTTCCTGGAATGAACAATAAAGTTATTCGTAACTATTAGCTTCCTGGGCCATAGCTTTCTGGAACACTAAACTTAGGCTGATGAGCACCCTAGAATAGTAAAGCCATGTCAGTGTAGACGGTATGGATTTAAATGGTTTGGGTCCTTGGTGGATTTTTTTTAAGTTTCCTGTTTTTTCCTCCCTCAGACTGCTACCTGCCTTTTTGCCTACGATTACCGCATTCAGAAAGAGCCAATACGGGAGACCACAGAGGCAAAGGTGAAGTCCCTGCGAGGGCTTCACCCTGGTTTCACTACACTACTTGCTGTTTGACCTGGCTGAGCCACACCCTCGCTTGAAACCTCGGTTTCTCCATCAACATATTAAAGTTAATAATAGTATCGCTCCATCCGGTTGTGGCAGAGTTTGAATGAAATAATATATGTCTAGTGCTGTGAACTTAACATGCATCCAGTGGGTGTAAACCAACTATGCAAAACTGTGAAGAAATACCACAGCAGCTGTATACCTATGCGTGGACCATCATGCTTTGGGGTCCTCCCTCATCGTCTTTCCCATGAGTTCTAAGAAAAGCCTGAGTTTAAAAATCAGCTGACATGCTCTCTTTGCACCCTGGAAATATCAGAGAGTGAGAGTGGCTAAGTGTTTTTAAATTCCTCTACCCGTATTCTTAACTGAGCATGCTCTTTGGTCACTGTGAAAATGTGTGGGGTGACTTAGGCTATAGTTTAGTAATGTCACTGCTATGAAAGTTGATGAACTTGAGGAAGGTTCAAAGCTACTTTTCTGAAACTCATCCGCTAGAATATTCATCTGATCTATTCCCCATGGTATGTTTTATTCACTTACTTTTTTTTTTTTACTTTTATTTATTTTTTTTCTCCACGGTATGTTTTAAAGACAACACCTTGCTTTAACAGCGATGACCTTGAATGTAGGACACTGTAGACTTCTACTCTTTGTTCTCTCTTAATTCTGAAACAGGTCATATGCTACAAGTGGGAGACTCACTTGTACTGTGCCACGTGCAGACTGAGGCACTTCATATAATTTTCTCATTCAATTCTCACTCTGTAAGATAAATACCGTGATAGGAAATCTGATACTCATAGAGTCAAAGTAACTTGCTGAGGAGAACCCACTGATACATGGATGGAGGCAGGATTTAAGCCTATATCTACTGGGCTCCAAAGTTGGTAATTCCTATTCTACGGCATGTACTACACCCTATACATCTCTTTCTCAAAACAACAAACCAAAAAACCCAAAGATATCAAACACATCCTAGTCATGGTGTTACAGAGCCTGGGTCCCTGTACAGTATTTGACCAGATTTACCGTTTTCTGGAATGTTGGCAAGGAATGGACGATCTGGCAAAGTGCTAGATCTAAGCTGACCATTGGAGGACTGAAATAACTGAACACCAGCCTGAGGGAACCACAATGTCAGTCAAGTAGCATAATCTTAACAGAGGAATGACATAGATCCAGCCCAGTGGTTGACAATTAATTGCTATCAGTGGGACCGGGAGGGGGGAGAAAGCCCTATATACCCTCCTATCCCCCAGTGCATTTTGAGGGCTATAAACATTTGGCAAAGAAATATTAAAATAGCAAAGATTATCAAGGCACCTGGACGGCTCAGTTGGTTAAACACCCGACTCTTGATTTCAGCTCAGGTCACCATCTCATGGTTTGTGAGTTTGAGCTCTGTGTCCGGCTCTGTGCTGAGGGCATGGAACCTGCTTGGGATTCTCTCTCTGCCCATCTCTGCCCCTCCCCTGCTTGTGTATGTGTGCGTGCACTCTTTCCCTCTCAAAATAAATAAATAAGCATTAAAAAAAGGTTATCAGCAAAATGATAATAAATTAGGGAATTTCACTAGATAACAATGTTATTGAGGAGTGACACTGGAACGAAATATCTTCAAGCAAAGTATCTTCAAGAGTAGTTTTTCTGGGGTAGTGCCTTTTCTTTTTTTCTGGCGATAGTGATGTTATTGTTTTCAGGAAAGGTGATTTAGTAAATGAGCAATTAATGCAACTCGAATCTTAGATCTCCATAAGTTTTTTTTTTTTTTTTTTAAGCATGAATCAGAATTTTTTTATTCTAACTCAGCTCTGCCAATTTTATCTGTGTGATTCTGTGCAAACAACCTAATTTCTCTGGGCCTCAATTCTCTCCTCTATAAGAAAGAAGGTTTGGATATATGATGTGGAGCAGGACCCTTCCTGATCTTGAGTCAAACTGATTCAAAAAGTAGATGTTATTAACGGACTAGTGCCCTCTGCAGGCAACTTGTTCCGAATGTGAGAACCCATTAAAGGGGATGTTAGCAAAATTCTCGTGGTGTATTTAACGTTGTGGCTTAGTGTCCAACAATTGTATTTTGTTACCCAATAAACCACGGTTGTGAAGCAATTAAGTTTTCAGATTTTGTTTAGATCTCATTTCACAGACAAGGAACATGAGGACTATCATAGCTGGGAACTTTTCCAATCCCTTCAGAGTAAGGTTGGGGCTTGAATACAAGTCTCTTGATACTCTGTTCAGTGGTGTCCAGTGGTGACCTTTCCAGTCTTTTACAGATGTCTTCAAAATGCTCTTTCCTCCCCTTGTCAGGTAGCACTGGAACTCAGCATTTTCTAAATATTCTATGTACTTACTACCTTTAAGAGTTGATGAAGTCTGGATTTTTCCATTAGAGCAGGAAACGGCCGCTTCACCATTGCCTGGTAATTAAGTGAGCACCTTGTTGTAAAGTTGCTTTCTTGCAACTCTTCTTGCTACTGACGGGGAGGTCGTTTACTGACATTGCCAGCAGAAAATGTATGCATGCTCAATATCGGATTGATTCACTTTCAGTTCAAGGACTGCTAAAAATTTTAATCCTTCCTGCTGAGACCAATTCAGAAGTTGGGACACACTCTTCACTGCTAAGGTGGAGGACACAGAAAAAAATGTCCTGGACAGCTTTCAGTAAAAATCTGAGTCTGTGTAAGCCTGCTTTAAATATTTTTAAAATTAACTCACATTTCAGTTTTTACTATTTCACAAGCGATGTTTGTGCCTTATAGAAAGTTATAAATTCAGATAAAGAAAAATAAGAAAATTACAGCACCATATTCCTACCATCCACCGATTACCACTGTTAACACACCTGTGCATATATCCTGAAAGCTGTTTCTGTGCTTTGATGGGGTTCAGGGATATTGAGGCAGAATGTACCATTTTGGCATGCGGCTTATTTGAACTAAAGGCATTCAAGACCTAACACACTCAAGAAGAGCTTTTTAGGGTCGCCTCAGTGGCTCAGTCAATTGGGCGCCAAGTCCTGATTTCGGTTCAGGTCATGATCCCAGGGTCATGGGATTAAGCCTCGCGCTGGGCTCTGCAATGGGCATAGAACCTGCTTAAGTTTCTCTCTCCCTCTCCCTCTGCCTTTCCCCTGTGTGCACATTCTCTCTCTTTCTCTTTCTCTCTCTCTCTCTCTCTCTCTCTCTCTCTCTCTCTAAGAAAAGAAAAGAGAGTGTTTTACCTCTCCCTTAACTCCATAAAAAAATTTAGATAGGGAGCCTATACCAGGGAAAGCACTACTACCAGAGATAACTTTTTACATCAGAAACACTTCTCTGCATGGCATGGCAAACACCTGATTGCCAAACATACGCTTTTCCAATCTTCCTATGAATCATTTCCCTTCCTTTGAAGCCCCCAAACCCTACACCCTTCTCCTTAGCTCATGATGGCATACAAACCTTGATTTGCCACCTTTGACCATCTCATGTCTGTGTGAAGCTCCTGTACATACAAAATTAAACGTGTTTTTCTCCTATGAATCTGTCTTGTACTGATTTAATTACTAGGCCAGCCAAAGAATCTAGAATCTACACACATATGAATATACGTACACATATTTTTACGGAAAGGTGATCACATGCTGTCTGTAACCTGCTTTCTTTAAAGATATCAATCTTTCCTTGCCAATACATCTTCCCCTGATCTAAAGTTCAGTCTGTATTCAAATTTCCCCTGCTTATCCACAAAAATTCACTTTACAGTTGACTTCTCCAAACTGAACTCCAGCTTAGGACCTTGCATTGTACCTAGTCATTATGTCCCTTAAAAATCTTTAATCTAGTGTGATTCCTTCCCTCTCTTTATTATTATTTATTTTTTCATTAAACTTTGTTGAAGAGAAGAGGGCAGGATGAGATTTTGTGTGTTTTTCTTTCCTTTTCTCTTTCAGATTTTATTCTTTACATACATCAGACTTTTAGGAAATCTCTCCATTCGGTCTTATCTTCCCCTGCAAAAGATACTGCTTTAATGGCATAATGGATGGTCAACTGTTTCAATCTGAAGTTTTTAGCCTAAAATGAAATCTGGAAGCCTGATCAAACGTCCCTATTTTTCTTTCATTTCTCCCTCTTCTCCCATTCCCCCACCCTCAGAACAGAGAAAATCAACCAAAACGATGTCAGGCCCTGTGATAAGCTATAGTTATAAACAAAAAAGGCCTGGCCTTTATTCTCAAGGGGCATAGAGTCTAGTGGGGGAGTCAGACGGTATATGAATCATTAACATTAAATGCTTTATTAAATGATGACAAATACAAAGGCTAAGAAGGCAAAGTATAGAATATGAGGTGTTGGGGCATGAGAGATGGCTCAGGGAAGAAAGTGGCCGGGTTTAATAGGGAAGCCTTCTCCCGAGGAGTAACATTTAAATTGTAGTTAGTTAAGGAGAGTTCGGGGGGAAGACTGTTCCAGGCGCTGGGAACAGCATTTGCAGCAGTGCTGAGATTTAGGAGTCATGACCAGCCTCGCTGGGATAAGGGGAATCAGAGGGAAAACAGAATGAGATGGAGCTGGAAAGCTAGGCAGAGGCTAGCCCCTTCAGAGGCCAAAGGCCACGTGAATGACTTTTAGACTTAATTATATGGGCAAGAGGGAGCATTGAAGAGCTCTCGATAGGGAAGACACCTAGTCAGATTTAGTGTTTTACGGAGATCACATTGATCATTGTGAGGGCAGTATACTGAAGAGACAGTTAGAATGCCACTGTGATTGTCCAGCTGAGATGATGCTTTGGCCTAGAATGCCGGGTGGAATTGATTGCCGGCGAGTGACTTCTCAGATATTTAGCTAATCCGAAACTGGAGTAAAAAAGACTTGAGGACTGACTGGATGGGGAGAGGCGAGGGAGGGGTGTGGGAAGAGGAGGAACCAAAGGCAAGAATCAGTCTGTTTCTGTAGAGCGATCGCAGCCCAGTTCAAACTAGCTTAAGCCTGAAAGGAAACGGATTGATTCAAGTCTGGGTAAAGTCCTAGAAGTAGATCAGATGCTTCAGACCTGGCTGGATCCAGGAGTTCAGTTGATGTTTTTAGGAGCAGGTCCCTTTCGGATCGTATACCTGCTGCCTTGGCTTTACTCTTTTCCTCATGGTAGCAAGACAGCCCCTGGGAGCTCCAGATTTACAGCCTCATAGGGTAGCAACTCCAGCAGAAGAGAACTTCTCGGTATTTTCAGGAAGTATCATACCACTGAGCCTAATTGGCTAGTCTCTGGTAAAGCAAACACTCTTGGAGCTAAAAAAAAAAAATAAAAATAAAAAAAAAAGGCAGAAGCTATTCCATCTGGAGCAAATAGATGTAGGATGGTGGAGGACGTCTGAGCAGCTATCACCAGCACAGGAGGCAATGGATGCTAGGCAGACAAGAAGAAGAGTGCTTACGACAGGTAACAACAACTAGGGCTTTCACAGGCACAACTGACTGGATGGTGGGGTCATGTGCTACAGGAAGAATAAAGTGCTGAGAGGAAAGGTCACAAGTTCAAGTTTGCACATGTTCCTCTTGAGGCCTATGAAACTCATACATGCAGATGTCAAGTAGGCAGATGGGTACATGGGTCTGAAGCTTAGTAGAAAGTTCTTGGCAACGGTTCAGTTTGGGGACTTATCAGTGCACAGGATATGGATAAGATCATCTGAGAAGTGTGTCAAGTAAAAAAAAAAAATTAACAGATGAGTAGAAGAAGAGGGAGAATCTTCAGAAGAGAACACAAAAGCTCTGGTCAGCCAGTTAAAAGGAAACCCGGTGGGAATGGTGTTGTAAAAGTTTGGAATGTTTCCCCGAAGATGAGTATAGAATGTCTAACTCTGTGTTATACCTCTGAGAGATAAAACAAAACGGCATGGTGTCCATTGAACCTAAGAACCTGGAGATCATTGGTGAGCTTAGTCAGTGGAACAGGTTTGGATAGAGGGATGGGGAAGGAAGCTGGATTTGATAGAAGCTTGAAGAGTGAAAAGGAATTTCAAAAGATGGTAAAAAGGACAAGTTTACTATGAATAGGTGGAGACTGACAAAATAATGGACAGCATATGAGATGGGGGTGTCTAAGGAAGGTTCTCTGTTTTGTCCTTTTTTTTTTTGACAGACATCAACTTTTTGAGGAGGAACATTGGAAATAAACACACTAACAGACAAGAAAATGGCATCCAGAGCACAGTGCATGGAAAGATCTTAGAATAGAGAAGGAGCACATAATTCAAGAACACTTATAGATCTCATGGCCAGAAGACAAAGTTGTGGCCATCTGATGGCTTCTGTTGTCTCTATGAAGTAAGAAGTCGCCTCCTTCTAGGGAGGAAGGGATCTGAGGTTTGAAAGGAGTAAACTTGAAACAGGGTACAGAAAAACACACTGGAGCTCAAGCAAGATCTGACCAGTGGCCCAGCAAAAGCTGACTTTGGCATTAATCTGACCAGTTGGTGATTTCCTACAGCAGCTCCCCATAGTCTGAGTGCTGAACCTGAGGAGATGGACAGCCGGTCAGCAATGTGATTGAAGAGCACAGTAAAAAGGAGTTGATGGCACAGCAAAATCCTACCATAACATTACAGGGTCCAAAAATTCAGTTGCACACAAAGGAGAGCCCTGCTATGCCTAGGTTAGTGAAATGACAATGGGGGATGATGCATGGAGGATGTCTACTGAGCTCATGCTACTATAGGACGTGTTCTCATAGGCTTTTACTGAGTATACAGGAGAATGACTGAAAGTCTGTACCATGGAATCCCTGTTGGGTAGGGAGGCAGGGGAGAAGAGAGCACTGAAAACAGGAGGCTGACAAGAGGAGGACCCAAAAGCGGAACAACAGCTTTGGAAAACCGAGAGAGCTGGCCATCAACAATACAGAGTGGGCCTTGGGAAAGAGAGAAAGTCTCTCGACCCGAGGCACACTGACCCGGGCGTTGGCAGGTGTCAGCTCCACCACTTATTCACCCTGTGGCTTTGCCTCTTCTTAAGATTCCTGATTTAAAAATGGGGCATAATGTTATCTTTTCTGCTCACCTCGCTGCGCTGTTGTCAACAGTCGGATGAAGTGCTATAAAAGTACGAGTCATATTAGAAAACAAACTCACATGTCTCCTTTTTTCCACTGTGACAGAGAGAGCCTATGTGGAACAAGAGGTGGTTACCCAAGAACTCACCACTGAATAGTGCTGGGCTCACAAGTGCACTGTGCTTGGGTTTGGGGAGGAAAAACAAACTTCGCATACTCTGCCCACAGCTGTTGCTGTTTACTAAAAAGCTGTTCTTCGGCAATGCTGTGGTTCTATTTTAATTTTTCAATTGTTTGTTTTCACACCATGACAATCTAACCTTCCTGGATCATTCAGACAGACTAAAACATGAGATCAGGGCACGCAGCTGGACTACTGATGCGTCCCAGTGATACTGTTGAGGTTACTGAGTCTCTTCCTGATGCAGCCACTGTATTTTTAACCCTTTATTCCTATTCTCTGTTTGTTCTCTTTTCCCTACGAATCTCCTACTCTGGGAAAAACAAAAAACAAAACCCTGTGTCTCCTATGATGGTCTCTGTTTCAGTAAATGGCACCACTACTCACCCAGTTGTTCAAGCCAAAAACTTGGGATTCATTCTTGCTTCCTGCCTTTCCCTGATATTCATTCCACTGGCAGGTCTGGTTGCCACGACAAATCCACCCTTCGTGGTCTTTACCATCATAGCCGAAGTCCAGCGACCATCATCTCTCACAGGGACAACTGCAGCAATGCTTACCTGTCTCCATGTTTGCCTGCCTATAATCGATTCTCCCACAATCTATTCTCTAAAGCCCTCTTTTTCAAACCATATGCTATATATCCCCTAGAATAAGATCTGCCCCACCCCCCACTCCCACTTCACTCAAGCTACCCTAACCTTCCTGTGAGTCCTTGAACTTGCCAAGCTTGTTTTAGCCTTAGGTCCTTTGCCACAGCTGTTCTCTTGCCTTGGAATGTTGTTCTTCCTGATCTTCAAATGGCTGGTTCTCTCTTGTTATTCAAATCGCAGACTGCCGCCTCCTCAGAGACTCCTTCCCTGACCATTCAGCCAAAAACGGAATGAATGATTTCCTCTGTCCCACAGAAACATATACTTCCTTTTCCCTGTCCTTTCTTGTCTACCCTTCTTTTCCTTTTCACTCTTAAAAAGTTCTCTTTAACCCACTTTTTTTAAGTTGACTTTGGTTTATATTAAACATTACTCAGAATTCCCCATGCAACACTTGTATGGCTTAATTACTGGTGCAAACATTGCCTTGGGGGCCAAACTTATTCCTCCCTTCCTCCTTCTTTCTTTCCATTCCTCCTCTTGTCTTTCCCTCCCTTTCTCCTTCCTTCTCTCTCTTCCTCCCTTCCATTACATAAATACCCATAGGCTGCCATTGAAAGGGCGGGCCTACACCAGCCGACTCCATCTTGTTCTGTGTCCTTCACCTTGACCACACCTCCTCCCCTTGACTCCATCTTGTTCTGTGTCCTTCACCTTGACCACACCTCCTCCCCTCGAGTAAACCCTCCCTCACCTGCCGGACCCTTCCCCAGGACCCCTCCCCAGCCAATCGGCTGAGGCCATAGCCATTACCTCACCAACTGCCCCCAGGCCCCAATAAAACCTTTGTCCTTTTGAAACTCGCTCTCTTTCCCTGGTATCTCACCGCTGCGTCGGTGCAGGTAGGGGATTGAGCTCGAGCTAGCTCGAATAAAGGCTCTTTGCTTTTGCATCGGACTCGGCTCCCTAGTGGTCTTTGGGGATCACGAATTCTGGGCATAACATTTGGGGGCTCGGCCCGGGATCCCCAAGACCCCGAGGGACCCCCGACCCGGAGAGCCTGACTGGCCACGGTTAGTGTCTGTTTGTTCTGTCTTTTCTGTGTGAGCTCATTTCTGGAATTCTGGTAGTGCCCGACGCGGTCTAGGTGGACGCACTGGAGGACCACGGGCCGGGAGTTTCGGAAGACGTTCCGATTCTCCCTTCTGGAGGGACGTGGAATCCCCTCAAAGGTCTGAGACGAGGCGGGTCGCTCCCGCTGGTCGGCGTGAGGCCGTCGTCTTTGGAGGGACGTGGAATCCCCTCATCGGTTTTGGAGGGACGTGGAATCCCCTCATCGGTTTTGGAGGGACATGGAATCCCCTCAAATGTCTAAGCTAGCTCTCAGTTTTGCTTCCATGGAGTTGGAAGACTTTCTAGGGGCCCTCTGTTTGTCTGTTTTTGTGTTTCTCTGTTTTGCTCTGTGGACTTACTGGACGGACATTATGGGACAGATTCAGACTACTCCTCTAAGTATTATGATTGATCACTTTAAGGATGTGAGGGGAAGAGCTAACAACCTCAGTGTGTAAGTCCGAAAGGGTCGGTTGCAGTTTTTTTGTTCTAGCGAGTGGCCAACTTTCAATGTCGGATGGCCACCAGAGGGGACCTTCGACCTCCCTACCATCCACCAAGTCAGGAGTATCATTTCTCAGCCTAAGACGGGCCATCTTGATCAGCTCCCTTACATTATCACTTGGCAGGACCTTGTAGAAGACCCACCCTCTTGGCTTAAGCCCTTCCTAACCCTGCTCCCTCCGGAGCCAAAACCCATTCTTGCTTTGCAGGAGACAGAGAAGAGGAAACGTCTTACCCAGCCTTCAGCACCCCTCTACCCTGTCCTACAGGGGAGTACTGAAGAAGAATTAATTTTTCCTCCCCCGTATAACCCCTCTAGGATGCCGGAAGAATGCCATCCTCCCCCTCCGGGGGAGGCACACGCTGCTCCGAGAGCGGGAGGCGGAAACACTCCAGGGGGAAGCCCGCCATTTACCAGACAAAGGGCTCAGAGGGAGCAATCCGCCTCTGCCGCCGACTCTACTATTCTGCCCCTGCGAGCCACCGGACCCCCAGACGCGGAGGGGAATCAGCCCCATCACTATTGGCCTTTCGCCACTAGTGACCTCTACAATTGGAAAGCTCAGAATCCTAAGTTTTCTGAGAAACCGGCAGGGCTTATTGATTTATTAGACTCTGTTCTTTTTACCCATCAGCCCACGTGGGACGATTGCCAGCAGCTTTTACAGGTCCTGTTCACGACTGAAGAAAGAGAAAGAATCCTCAATGAGGCCCGAAAACTAGTTCCGGGCGCAGACGGGAATCCCACCACCAACCAGGCTCAGATAGAGGCCTCCTTCCCCTTAACTCGGCCCCAGTGGGATTTCAACACGGCAGAAGGTAAGGAGAGGCTCCGGGTCTACCGCCAGACTCTAATGGGGGGTCTCCGAATGGCTGCTAGAAAGCCAACCAATTTGGCCAAGGTAGGAAATGTACAACAGGGAAAAGATGAATCTCCGGCTGCCTTTTTAGAAAGGATCATGGAGGCATTCCGTACCTATACCCCCATGGATCCAGAGGCTCTGGAAAGCAAGGCAGCTGTTATCATGGCCTTTGTAAACCAATCGGCCATAGACATTAGGAGAAAATTACAGAAAATAGATAGACTAGGAGAAAAAAGTCTGCAGGACTTACTGGTGGTAGCCGAAAAGGTATATAATAACCGGGAGCCTCCTGAGGACAAGCAGGCTCGCGCCATGGCGGCTGCCAGCAGTAAGCAGACTCGAGACCTGGCCAGAATACTGCTAGCTACCACTGCTGACTTCCCCGAGGAACGAGACCGCCGTCTCCGGCAGCTGGCAGATGACGCAAGAAAAGGTAAAAGCACCACCAAGGGGGGGAAGCAGAGGCTGCAGAAGGATCAGTGCACATACTGCAAGGAGATAGGGCATTGGGCCCGAGATTGTCCGAAATGGGCCGGCTGGAAGGGAAGCAAGACTGATCGAGTAAAAGTCCTAGAGCTGGATGAACTAAGTGATTAGGGGAGTCAGGGTTCAGACCCTCTCCCCGAACCCAGGGTAACTCTTAAAGTGGAGGGGACCCCTATTGACTTCCTTGTCGACACCGGAGCACAACATTCGGTCCTCCGCACCCCACAAGGAAAACTAGCTAGCAAGAAGTCCTGGGTACAAGGGGCAACTGGTATGAGCCAGTATTCGTGGACTACCCGAAGAACAGTAGATTTGGGAACGGGCCGGGTATCCCACTCCTTTATGGTAATACCAGAATGCCCCTACCCGCTGTTAGGACGGGACTTACTGACCAAGATTGGAGCTCAGATAACTTTCAGACAAGGGGGGCCTCAGGTCATCGATGGCAAGGGCCACCCCATCCAGGTCCTGACCATGAAACTGGAGGATGAATACCTCCTCCACCAGGAGGCGCTCCCGAGAGAGGATAATATAGACAGATGGCTACAAGAATTCCCCTCGGTTTGGGCAGAGACAGGGGGGATGGGACTAGCCGCTCATAGGACCCCAGTCCTGGTAGAGCTCAAGCCAGGAGAGAGTCCGGTAAGGATCAAACAATACCCCATGTCTCAGGAGGCCTGGAAGGGGATCCAGCCACACATCCGGAGACTACGAAGCCTAGGGGTACTAGTTCCTTGCCAGTCTGCCTGGAACACCCCCCTACTGCCGGTCAAAAAGCCTCACACAAATGACTACCGACCGGTACAAGACCTCCGGGAAGTAAATAAGAGGGTCGTGGACATACACCCAACTGTTCCCAACCCATATACTCTCTTGAGCTCCTTAGCGCCCTCCAGGGTCTGGTATACTGTACTAGATTTAAAGGACGCCTTCTTCAGTCTGCCGCTGGCACCCCAGAGCCAACCCTTGTTCGCCTTCGAGTGGCATGATCCGGAGGAGGGCTACAGTGGACAACTCACCTGGACACGGCTACCTCAGGGATTCAAAAATTCACCCACCATCTTCGACGAGGCACTACACGAGGACCTGGGTGAGTACAGAAGGGAGCACCGTGGCCTCACCCTTCTACAGTATGTAGATGACATCCTGATTGCTGCCGACACTGCCAAAGACTGTGAGCGAGGGACCCAGGACCTGCTGGCTACCCTGGGGGCCTTAGGATACCGGGCATCCGCGAAGAAGGCTCAGATATGCAGGGAGAGGATTCACCAACAGGACACCAAAATAGAGCAAGTTGTATCTGCCTGCAAGACCTGCCAACTCACCAACGCGAGGGCCACATCAAATAAAAAAAGGAACCAGGCTCAGAGGCACCAGACCGGGAGCCCAATGGGAAGTCGACTTCATTGAAGTCAAACCAGGAAAGTATGGTTTTAAATATCTTTTAGTATTTACAGACACCTTCTCTGGCTGGGTGGAGGCATACCCAACCAAGCATGAAACGGCTCAGACGGTGGCTAAGAAGCTACTAGAAGACATCTTACCCAGGTATGGTTTTCCTGCCCTGGTAGGATCAGACAATGGACCAGCTTTTATCTCGCAGGTAACACAGGCAGTAGCCAAGGCGGTGGGGGCAAACTGGAAATTACATTGTGCTTATAGGCCCCAGAGCTCAGGACAGGTAGAAAGAATAAATAGAACCCTAAAAGAGACCCTTACCAAATTAACCATGGAGACTGGCGGGGACTGGGTGACTCTCCTACCGTACGCCCTTTATTGGGTTAGAAACACTCCTTACACTCTGGGTTTTACTCCCTATGAGATCATGTTTGGCAGGCCACCCCCTGTTATTCCCAGCCTTTGAGCTGAACTTATTGCTGAGTTTAAAGATCAAGAACTTTTTCTTTCCTTGAGCGGGCTCCAGAGGGCGCACGAGGACATTTGGCCGCGCCTCCGTGCCATCTACGAGGCTGGCCCGATCCCGACACCTCATCAGTACAGGCCGGGAGACTGGGTCTACGTCAAGAGGCACCACCGAGAGACTCTCGAGCCGCGCTGGAAGGGACCCTACATCGTGGTGTTGACAACCCCCACCGCTCTCAAGGTAGACGGCATCGCGACCTGGGTCCATCACACCCACGCTCAGCCAGCGGACCCCTCCTCGATCCGGAAGGACTTCGTCACGCGATGGGCCATCAGTTGGGACCAACACAACCCGCTCAAGCTCAAGCTACAGCGCATTCGACCTACCTAATATTGGTAACTCTGTTAACTCTGCTTGTCATTGCTCATGCTGCCGGGAGTCCCCACGCCCCCCAAAACATCACCTGGCAGATCATAGACACCAGCTCGGGGACAATACTTAATCAGACCTCCCAGAGCCATCCCAGGGACACTTGTTTCCCAGAACTTTGCGTAAACCTCCAGACTCTGTTCTCCTTGTCACCATAAATGCAGCCGGTCCCATGATTGGGTCCGTAAGCTACATGACAAGGGGGGAATGAAAGGGCGGGCCTACGCCAGCCGACTCCATCTTGTTCTGTGTCCTTCACCTTGACCACACCTCCTCCCCTTGACTCCATCTTGTTCTGTGTCCTTCACCTTGACCACACCTCCTCCCCTCGAGTAAACCCTCCCTCACCTGCCGGACCCTTCCCCAGGACCCCTCCCCAGCCAATCGGCTGAGGCCATAGCCATTACCTCACCAACTGCCCCCAGGCCCCAATAAAACCTTTGTCCTTTTGAAACTCGCTCTCTTTCCCTGGTATCTCACCGCTGCGTCGGTGCAGGTAGGGGATTGAGCTCGAGCTAGCTCGAATAAAGGCTCTTTGCTTTTGCATCGGACTCGGCTCCCTAGTGGTCTTTGGGGATCACGAATTCTGGGCATAACACCATGATACATCAGAGACACATAGCTATACATAAAGGCAATTATGGCGTAAAGAAAGGAGTACTTGATTTGAAGTCCAAAGACTCATCGAGAAATTCTATGTTCCTCTTATTTATTTCTCAGCCTCAGTTTTCTTCTATTTGAAGTGGCAATAAAAATCACTATTTCACAGTTTGTTGTTGAGGGAGACGCTAAGTGTATCAGTTATCTACTGCCACAATCATGCTGTGTAACAAACCACCTCAAGGCCCACTGGCTTAAAAAAGGCATTGATTATTTCTCATTCTCCTTTGGGTCCAGGTGGGTAGCTTTGCTGATCTAGTAGCTAGCTGATCTAGCAAAGATCAGCTTTGCTGATCTAATATATGCTTGTGCATATATTTGCAACCAGCTGTCCATTCAGCTGGGCCTCGCTGGCCTACGATGGCCTTGGGTTGAGGTAACTCATCTCTGTTTCCTATGGTATCTTGTCTCCCAGGCTAAGTTAGCCTTGTGTTTTTGGTGGTGGCAGAGCTCCAAGAGAGAAATCAGAAACCACATTTCAAGTCTTGGCTTGCATAAAGTTTGCTGGTATCCCATTGTCCAAACAAGTCACATGGCCAAGACCACTGCCAAAGAGCATGAATATAGAGAATTATAAAAACCTATTGTTAATGCAATCAACTCACCACCATGAGAATGAGTCATGATGACATATAGCCTCCTCCTCTGGGAAGCCTCTCCTGATTTCTCTCAGAACTCTTTAATATGCTTCCATCATAAATATTATTCATGAATATTTACTGAATCCCTAACATTCTCTAGACTCGTATGTGCTGTGGTGTGACACACACAGCACTAAAAGCGACAAAGTCCACTGCACTGCAGTGGTAGGGGACAGAGTGAATAAGTGAATGCATGAAAGGATACATAATTCCACATACTGATACGTGCTTTAAAAATATTGCTTTGTAGGGGTGCCTGGGTGGCGCAGTCGGTTAAGCGCCCGACTTCAGCCAGGTCACGATCTCGCGGTCCGTGAGTTCGAGCCCCGCGTCGAGCTCTGAGCTGATGGCTCAGAGCCTGGAGCCTGTTTCCTATTCTGTGTCTCCCTCTCTCTCTGCCCCTCCCCCGTTCATGCTCTGTCTCTCTCTGTCCCAAAAATAAATAAACGTTGAAAAAAAATATATATTGCTTTGTAGCTTTTTAAAGCATGTCAGTCTCACCCTCCATGCTGGGATCTCCCTAGAGCAGGCACCTAGTATTTTCATTGCATCTCAGTCCTTAGCACAGTGTCTGGCCCATAGGTGCTCAATAAACAAGAAAGCACAAATGGATAAAAGAGCCCTGCAGAAGGCATGGAAATGAGAACAGGGAAGGCAAGAACTTGGCCATGGCAATGGCTATTCACTCTTAGGCTCTCATTCTTTTCAATGCTTCCATACTCCCACAGGACGACACAGGGACTGCCCCGACCGTCCTGACACAGACATCTATCACCCAGCAATGACTCTGACCAATGGCCCTGACGGCATTTGTCCAGTTTTGCTTCTCTTCCAATCCCAAGAAATGTGTGCACTCCACGTCTCAGCACTTGCATATCTCAACACAGAGCATGGTGGTGGTGAAGTCAGTGAGGACAGGGGATGTGTGGACCTGGGGGCTTGCCTCTTCCATCGGGAATTGTGAAAAGGGAAATTAATCATTTTGAGCAGAAAGTTTCCACATTACCCTGCCTCTCTTGGTGTGAACGAGAAATAGACTTGGGCTCTAATTTACATGTTTTGCCATCAGTCGTTAGAGTTCTTTTTTCACCTGGCTTGGTTCTAGACCCTCTATTTAAGTGTTATTCAGAGCCTCTTTCCAAAGACTAATATGCCTACTTGAAGACACTAGTTGGTTTCAAAAGCACTGATGTAGCTACTTGTCAGGTTTTTAAAGTACTCAGCCACTGAACCTCCTTCCTCCATTTGGGACATCCTTATAGCACAAGTCTCAGTAGAAGGCATCCCGTCTAGAAACTGAAAAGGCCATATTCTAGCTTTCCTTCTGCTCACTGGCAGGGGTGGTATGTGCGTGTGACCAAGCCCAGTCAATCAGAGGCTCCTGCTTGGGGCAGTGGCCCATTGTTCCCTCATTTACCAAGGTAGCAGGGGTAAGTAATATCACCACTGGGAAACAGTATCCTATAACTCACATCCAGTAGAGCTCTCTGTTATGAGTTGAATTGTGTTCCTACAAATTCTTTTTTTTTTTTTAGTGTTTAATGTTTTTATTTATTTTTGAGACAGAGAGAGAAAGAGCATGAGCAGGGGAGGAGCAGAGAGAGAGGGAGACACAGAATCTGAAGCAGGCTCCAGGCTCTGAGCTGTCAGCACAGAGCCTGACATGGGGCTCGACTCCTGATGTGGGGCACGGACTGTGAGATCATGACCTGAGCCGAAGTTGGACGCTCAAGCGACTGAGCCACCCAGGTGCCCCAATTCCTACAAATTTTTATGTTGAAGACTTAACCCCAAATACCTCAGAATGTGGCCTTGTTTAGAGATAGGATCTTTACAGAGGTAATCAAGTTACAGTGAAGTCATTAGGGTGGGCACTAGTCCAACGTGACTGTTGTCCTTATAAAAAGGAGAAATTTGAGCAGAGAGACATGCATAGAAGGTAAGACAATATGAAGAGACATACAGAGGGACTGCCATGTGAATATGAAGGTGGCCATCTATAAGCCAAAGAAAGGGGCCTAGAACAGACCCTTCTCTCACAGCCCTTGGAAGGATCCAACACTTTGAGGGCCTTTTAGCCTCCAGAACTGTGAAAAAATAAAATTCTGTTGTTTAAGCTACTCGGTCTGCGGTACTTGGTTATGCCAGCCTTAGAAAATGAATATACCATTCTCACCAGAAAATTCCTGTAGCACGGTTTTGGGTATAGCTCTACTCTCCTCAGATTTCTGGTTCTCCATTTTAAAGGCTTGTCTGAAGCAATTAAATATCTCTTCAAGAAATTATTATCTTGTTATGTTTATTTTTGAGAGAGAGAGAGAGAATGGGGGAGAGAAATATGGGGACAGAGGATGTGAAGTGGGCTCTGTGCTGACAATGCAGAGCCCAACGCAGGCTTAAATTCACGAACCTTAAGATCATGACCTGAGCCGAAGTCAGGTGCTCAACGGACTGAGCCACCCACGTGCCCCAAGAATTTTTTGGAAGTTAATCAAAGCTTATTGTTTCCAACTAAGAAACCCAACTAATACAAATACCGTGTTCTAACAAGTTTTCCCTCTATGGGTAATTCTGGGTTTTCTTCCTCCTCTGACATTGAAATGGCTCCTACTTCTGAGCTCTGTGCTCCAACCAAAGTTTTATAGGATTGGCACATCTGCCCTTCCTCTGTGGTTGGTGGGCTTCTAACTAATCTAGTCCCATTCCTCCCTGCCTTCAGATACAAATGCAGTTTTCTTATATGCCTCCCCTCAAAGTTGGCCAATCTGCTGACCTTCTTCACTTAAAATAACCAGGATCAGATGGCTGAGGTTATACTAGAGAGGGAGATGTGCCTCCTGACATACGGTATACTGTGTAAATATCAAGAGGCTACTCCCCAGTCCTAGCACCTCAGAGGTGTTGACATTACATGGGACGTTCCAATTTTAGCCCTGCTCTAGAATGTGTTATAAGTAAGCTACTCTGTTGTCTTTACCTCGGACTTAGTCACATTAAAACTGGAACTTGAACTCTTGGCTTGCTAATACATTTTGATACAATATACTGATTACATCTACAGCAATCGTGTTCCACTACTTACAAATATATGACACTGAGGCTATGAAACCAGCGGTGGGGTGAAACCATCTTATCTGAACATAGGTTTGCACAGGCTCAAAAGGCTGGTGAGTTAAAAATTTATTTTGTTGGTTGCTCTGATATTTCACAATTCAGGAGATAAAGGGGGAAAAAACAAAAGAGGAGTGGAAAATACTAAGCCTGAGCCCTCTGTGTCAAGTCCAAGGCAGAGAAGAGGGAAAGAGAAAAAGGCTGACAGAGTAAGGTGCCAGATAGTTTTTGCCCCTATTTCTACTTCCCACAAAAGAATAGGGAATTCACTTTTGTGAGGAAAGAAACATGTGCTGGAAACAACGCTGACTACCTCACAAATACTATCCCGTTTAGTCTTTGCAACAGCCCTCCCAAATCACTCCTATCATTGTCATTCCCATTTTATAGATGAACAAATATGTTTTCACAGGGAGTTGGCCAAGTCAGGATCATATATTACTCCAAATGATGTTCTTCCCACTACACAGGGCAAAGAAGAACTCGTTTTCAGCATCCCCCAAGAAACCCAGGAAGTAACAGAGTTCCGTTTGCTCCGAGTAGCTATAATTAAATAGGACAGGAAAGTGAAGCTGCTCCTCAACAGAGCCGGAAGGTATTATCACCTCACATTGCTCTCTTCTTTCAACTCATCTCTGACAACATGGGTAGAGCGGCCATCTTCTGGGGGCATGCCTGTTCAACATCTAGGATTTGATTTGTTTTGTCCATTTTGAGTATTCAGGAACTTTGCTTCTTTTCTACTCTCCTTCTCTCTGGCTTCTTTTTTTACAGTTTATATAGTTGGGAGTATTTGGTGTATATTCTATAACCATTGATGGCTATGGCCCCTGTTCTCTCTGGAGGAAAAGATACCATGGATGACATATAAGGCAAATGGTTCTTTTCTTTCTTTCTCCTTTGTTCTCTCCCATTAACAATGATCTGGGTGAGTGATCTCCAGCAAAACACTTAACCTCTTGAAACCTGATCATTTTATTTATAGGGATAATGGTACCTTATGTATCTGATGGCAGAAGCGTGACCCAAAGCATGTCTTAAATCTCCATTCCTTTCACAAGAACTATTAGTCAAAACAAACGTACCCTCTTTCTTATGGTATGACTAATTAATTATCATTCCAATTACATGCCATAAATGAGACATATTCTAGTGAGTGTTCTTCTGAATAGCAGTGATGACTGGTAAACAAAACCAGTCTTGGGGGAGTGGGGATCAAGCATCCCTGAATGTAGTCCCCCAAATGCCGTATTTAAAAATTAGTTTTTCAAATCGTTTTATTTTCCAAATTACATAGGGAAAATGTTTTGCTTATAGCACCACTAACCCCGGGGCACAAAGCACACATGAACCCAGAAGGGAAGGGCAGAATAACTTGGGAGTGGAGTCTGACCTGCTCTCATTCAGTTTTTAATCAAACACCTCCACATTGGAAATTCCAAAAATATCATGGGAAACTCTTTACAAAATTTTCATGGTTGAGATACTTGAACTTACTGTTGAATACAAAAAGACAGAAGTTACACTTGGCCTCTCTCTTGCCAGAGCACAGTAATGGTCTTTCCACTGGGGGCATTTATTTGGAGTATGAATTTGAGGCTGGGAATTCAGGAGTGTCTCTAACGGTCTCTAAAGGGGGTGAGAAGGAGCCCCGTCTTCGTGAATGCTGTGTTACCCTAGTGTGTACTTCCTTCCTTTGCATGGAAGAAAGGAGGCAGAGCCAAATGATGAATGAAGACTGCCTTATGTAGCAAGGGGAATAACCTACTGTTTTGATTGGAGCTCTTTTTTAGACTTTTAATTTGGGGGGGAGACATTAGAGGGGCTCTAGAACTTACATGGAGATGCATTTAAGCCTCCCATAATGCCAGGTTTCCTAGCGAGAATGTGTTATTCTCTTTATAAAGAAGATTGTGGTAGTAGGTATTACCAATAACGACCACAATAATAATATTTAACATGATTAGGCATTTGTTATGTTTCAGGAATCTCTAAATGCTTTATGTGTGCTAACTCATATAATTCTCACAGTAACCATGTGAGTTATATGCAATTATTATCTACACCTAACAAATGAGAAAACTACTTCACAGAGACTTTCCACGCGGTCACACCATTAGTGGAGTCAGGATTTGAACCCAGGAAGTCTGGTTCTAAAACCTACACATTTTAACCACCACACCTCCACAGGATCTCCCCAGCACCATCCCTGACCTGTGACTCTCAATGGCAGCTCTGCCAGGCTCACTGAAGTTGCCCTGAGCTATTGATTCCTCTCCTTGGACACAGTCCCATTGCAGGGACTCTCAGCGCACGCTCCCCTGGGGAAGTTTCTGCCACTGGAAGTATCTTCCATCACCACCTCTTGTCATGGCTGCTGCCAATGAATGGTGGTTTCGGGCATCCACTCCTGCCAATACCGTTTTTAGGGTCTTCTAGGTTCCTGCCGCTCCTATAGCAACATCCAGGTATCTTGGTGTTTGTTAGCACCATCTCTAAATTGTAGTTTACTGAACCTGTATTGGCACACAGCTCTTTCAAGGAGCTTATTCGAGCAGTGTAGTATCTTAGAGCTAGCATCAAGAAGCAAATCTACCTACCTCCTCATCTCCCTTTTGTTCTTTGAGGCACAGCACAGATCCACTTGGCTTCCAGCACCCAATAGTTATACTTATATGTACCTGTGTATTATACTATTGAATTTACCAAGTTCTTTTAAAATTCATTGTGTCATCTGATCTTCACCCTAACCCTGTGAGACTATTATGTACTCCATTTTATAGATGAGAAAAGTGAAGCTCGGAGAGCTTAAATGTCTATCCTAAGATTTTATACTGAAGTCAGAGCCAGGAGTAAATCTAATCTTAGCTTGCTAATTTCACCACACTGTTACCAAGGGTACTATGAGTCTTTTAACTCTTTGACTTTATGGACAAAATGGTATCTTGTTGTTTTAATTTATACTACTTGGATTATACCTGAGGCTCTTCTGTAGTTCTTTCTTTCCTATTGTCCATGCCAATTTTTGCTTGTGGGGGTTTATCTTTTCTGAATTGACAAAAACAACTCTTGCTGTAAGGGAAGTGCTGATTCTTTATCTAGCACATATTTTGCAAATATGTTTTCCAGTTTGTCCTATGCCTTTAATGTTTTTTTTTTTGTTGTTTTTTTTTTTGTTTTTAGTATATGCAGAAACAGAAGATCTCTTTGTTGTCAAATTTATGCACTAATTTCTTCATAGTTTCTGCCTTGGAAAAGGCTTCTCAATCTAAAATCATACATTTTTTCCCACCTCGATGGCAGTTTCACTTTTATATTTCTTTTTTTTTTAATTTTTTTTTAACGTTTATTTATTTTTGAGACAGAGAGAGAGAGCATGAACAGGGGAGGGTCAGAGAAAGAGGGAGACACAGAATCGGAAACAGGCTCCAGGCTCTGAGCTGTCAGCACAGAGCCCGACGCGGGGCTCGAACCCACAGACTGTGAGATCATGACCTGAGCCGAAGTCGGACTCTCAACCGACTAAGCCACCCAGGCGCCCCTATATTTCATTTTTAAATCCACTTGGGATGTACTTAAGTGTATAATGTGAGCTAAGGTTTCAACTGGAAGTGTTTCATATAAGCAAAGTTATCCCAGCATTATTTATTAAATAATGTTTCCCCGCACTGATTTGATCATCTTCATATTTTAAGTACAATTTATATTTGGGTTTGATTCCAGGTTTTCTATTTACTTCCTGTGATATGTTAGCCCTGATTCCAGTCCCGCCCTCTTAATGCCATGAGCACCCCAGGAGCACAGACGGTAGAGTCTGTACTCCTGTCTCAGCATCTCCCTTGGGTACCAAGGAACTTGGCATCAGCACTAAGGCCTCGTCACTTGTTCCCCTCGAAGTAGAAAAGCCATGATTCTGGGCCCCAAGTCAGAATGCACAAACTACAAATAGAGGCTTCCTGCAATTATGTGTGTGTGCGTGCACGCACGCAGGCATGCATGCTCGTGCGTGTATCTCAGGGCCAGGGCTCTGTATCCCGTGGTTCTCCAAATCGGAGAGCCATTTTCTACTTGTGACTTTGTTACTGAATACAGAATCTAGAATCTGAGGCTGACTTAGTGGCTGTTCCCACTCAGGGAACTCTTCCTTAGTCAAGAAAAGTTTTGCTCCATTTACTGTGAGGTTTTGTGGAGATTTTGCAACCTTCATTTTCTCTTAAGGTGTGCAGGTCATGAGGGATGTGGAAAAACATGAGAACTCCAGACCTATGCAACTGCACGTGTAGAAATTTAACATTAATCTGGGGAGTCGGAGACTGAATTTACTGTTCTTTTAAATCCCTGTGAAATATTCATTTCTGAGCAATGTATGGTCTGTCAAGTCACTTAACCATATAAAATGAAAGAGAAAGGTTTCTTTTATCATAAAATGTTACATCTGGGGGAGCCTGGGTGGCTCAGTCAGTTAAGCGGTTAAGCATCTGACTTCGGCTCAGGTCATGATCTCACAGCTCGTGGGTTCAAGCCCTGCATCGGGCTTTGTGCTGACAGCTCAGAGGCTGGAGCCTGCTTTGGATTCTGTGTCTCCTTCTTTCTCTGCCCCTCCCCTGCTCTCTCTCTCTCTCTCTCTCTCTCTCTCTCTCTCAAAAATAAATAAACATTTAAAAAAACCCAAAAAACATTTAAAATGTTACATCTGAAGTGGACCCTGGACATCTTCTAGCCCAACCTCCTTGTTCTTACAGATATGGAAACTGAGGCCTAGAGAGCTTCTATGACCCCCTCAGGAGGTCAGAGCCAGGACTGAAAGATGTGTCAATGGACTCCACTCTGCCCCCACCCCTCTGCTCAATATATGGAAGTTAATTAACGCAAGCGATGCCATCTATCACAGTTGTATTAAAGTCCAAAACTCAAGTAAGGACCTAAGCCGATAGTTGAACTGTTTTTCTAAGTCATCAATTTAAGTACATCTTGGACTGAGAAAATACATACTATATGTAGCTCTGAACAAACCCTTCCCCAACTCTTCCTTTTTCTTTCTGTTTTACCTCCTCCCTGCTTACTTCTTTCTTACTCCGTCTTCCCCCTTGCTCTGGAACCTCTCCTGCCTGCCAGAAATAAACTTCGCCTCATGGGCATCTCATTGAAACCCCCATGGCACATTTGGCCTCAAGGGATGCTCCTCTCCTGGGTAGGAAGCCATCACTAGCAAGCTGTGACGGGGGCCCCAGAATTCAGGCAGGAATAAGGCCAAGTGACGTGGGTAAAAGTGAAACTCAGGACACGGACGTGCTTATGGACACAGATCTCCACCCATGTAACCCAGGACTTCAAATAAGCTGGATTCAAAGTCCTCTCCTGCCACACAGTCTAGTTACCTCTGAAAAGGAAGACGACGATGACTCCATTGGCTCAGGCAGAAAAGGGGACCAACGGGGCTTCTGTGCACAGCAGTGGCTGAATGTGAATCCTGGGTTCATGTACCTGCTCATATCGGTCTTTGCGCCGTCTCCTTTTATTTTTGACAAGGTAACAAGCAAGTACCCAGAACTGGCTGATGAAAACAAAATCGCAGATACGAATCTACTTGTAACCCAGCCCCGCCCGCATGCAGTAACTACCACCCCACGTGCTGTGCTTTTCCTTGCCTTGAATTTCTTTTTATATGGTCTTACTGCATCTATATATTCATGAAAAGCCTTTTTTAAAATTTTAGTTATTTTTAACATTATAAAAATGGTATTCTATGATGTCTGAGCTTTTCTTCAAAATAATAAGGGAGGGGGAAGGGGCTAAGACATACAGAGGAAGCAAGATTGACTAAGATGAAAGCTAAGTAGTAGGTACCTGGAGGAAATCACAGTATTCTTTCTGTTTCTATATGTTTAAAATTTCCCATACGAAAAACTGCTGAATACTTTATTGCTAAGAATCATCCGTGTTACTTTTTTTAATTTCTGGTATTTCCTAAGGTGAATAGTTCACAGTATATTTGAAACATTTTTGAATACAAGAAATGAAGCAAAAGGAGATTTTTGATTCACTAAAGAATCCAAAGTGACCATATTTCCCTTCTTCCTCTAGACCACAGTTACGTACCTCGATTTTCTTCATGCTTCCCCCCAGTTCTGCCCCCAACCTGCCTCCCCAGTATTTCATGAAGCGGATCCAGTTCACAGTGAGCTCTCTGGGCACAACTCTGGCAATTCCACTGGTCTCATTGTATCTGGTTCTTAGTCACCAAATCCTCGGCTTCCCAAGGTGTGGCTGTCCTGTTAGGTACCTCTTCCTTCCCTGGCCTCAGGCAGCAGAGGGACCGGAAGAGCCTGAAGTCTGGAGGAAAAGAGGGTGTTACTTGTTTGTGATCAAATCTCCAGAGTTGCTTTTCCCCTTCTGCTGCTAACAACCCCACTTCTCTAGGGCCTACGTGTGAGGGCCCCCTTTCCAGAAGCTGGGCCCATTTTCAGCTCAACGTGCAGTCTTTCATGTAAAGACCCCCCTCAAGCCAAATCCAGAGAAAATGGAGTATATATCTCTCTTTTGACTTGATCGGTGACTTTTCTGTCCTTTTAGGCTTTGATCCGCAAATAGAATGCCACTTTCTTTTTTATTTTTTTTTTAATTTTTTTTAATGTTTCTTCATTTTTGAGAGACAGAGCATGAGCAGGGGAGGAGCAGAGAGGGAGACACAGAATCTAAAGCAGGCTCCAGGCTCCGAGCCATCAGCACAGAGCCTGACGCGGGGCTTGAACCCACAAACTGTGAGATCGTGACCCGAGCTGAAGTCGGACACTCAACCGACTGAGCCACCCAGGCGCCCCTGGAATGCCACTTCCAAATGTACTTCTAGGCTGCACTGAGACTGACCTGCTTAGAGACTGACCAATGCCCTTCTTTCCAGGGCACCAAGTTCGTTGCTCGTAACCCGAAAATGCTAACCATTGGTTCGGCATTGGTTGCCTATTACGTGCCAGGCACCGTGATAGGCTTTGTGTTTATGATGACACCTCAGATGGAGGCTCTGCTCCAACACCTCCCCATTCACTAGGAATGCAGCAAAGCACTCAAACAAATGTAACAGAAGCACTTGCACTCAGGCAGCAGTATGACTTCCGCGGGCTGTAATACATGTGCCTTCATTGGCCAACTTGCTGCAGAAAAATACCAAAAATTCTATTTTTAATTTGTACATACTGCACAAAGATAAATGTATTAATATTTCATTAGAAACATTACTTCTAATTTTAAAAGAATTTAAAACATTTTTATGACTTCCTAAAAATATCATGGGTCCTAGCCTCTCCATGTCCTGTGCCTACTGAGAAGCACTGGCCCTGCCTACCATTTGTATTTTCTCCCCTATTTGGGGATAACTCAGCCCCACCTCTTTATTCCTTCCATCTCTTTCTGACAATAAGAATCCCCTTATGATCATAGGGGTGCCTGGGTGGCTCAGGTGGTTAAGCATCTGACTTGGGTTCAGGTCATGATCTCATGGTTTGGGAGTCTGAGCCCCACATCGGGCTCTAGGCTGAGAGCTCAGAGCCTGGAGCCTGCTTCAGATTCTGTGTCTCCCTCTCTCCGCCCCTCTCCCACTTGTGCTCTCTCTCTCAAAAATAAATAAACATTAAAGAATGTTTTTAAAGAGAAAAGAATCCGCTTATGATGGTAAGTCTCCATTTGGTTTCCGTCCACTGAACCTGTATGTATCAACAAAGAATAGCAATGAAATCACATTTAAAACAATGTATTTTTCATTTATCATGACAGCAGCCCAGATATGTCAAATAATAGTTAAAGTTTATTGAGTATTTTTTTAACGTCTATTTTATTTTTAAGAGAGAGAGAGAGAGAGAGAGAGAGACAGAGGGTGAGCGGGGGAGGGGCAGAGAGAGTGAGGGAGACACAGAATCCAAAGGAGGCTCCAGGCTCTGAGCTGTCAGCACAGAGCCTGACGCGGGGCTTGAAGTCACAATCCACGAGATCATGACCAGAGCCAAAGTCGGAGGCTTAACCGACTGAGCCACCCAGTCACCCCTCAAAAATGTATTGAGTCTTAACTGTGTGAGCCACACAAGTTCACATGTGTTAACTCATTTAAGATGACGACCCTGTGGAGGAGACGGGGTAGTATTGCCATTGCCCTTACTTTATAGATGAAGAGGCAGAAGCACTCAGAGGTTAAATAGCTCATTTGGGGCCACACAACTAGTGAAAGATACAGCCAGTATTTGAACTTGTCAGAGGCCAGAGCCTTAACCACTGTGCTAGATGACCTAGGACACAATTGTGTGGCACATCTCTCACACAGGCTATTTTCTACACAATTGTGAATTTTCCACCCTCTATAAACCTGCAGCCTGCCAGGAGCCCATCCGTAGCCCCAGGGCGGGGAACCTGCCCTTGGGGTAAAATTTCCAACTTTTTATAGCATTAAGCTGCCAAGGGGACTCCTTTAATACATGAAATATTCCTGTTTCAGGGGCTGAATCAGGGAAACACAGTAGCCGCACTTTCCCTGTGTGCCCCCGAGCTCCTTCTTGTAGCTGAACATGAGCCAAATGAATGAGAAGCTGTGACGTTCCCACCCAGTCCTCCTTATCTCCTAAAATGACTAAAGAGATTTGAGGCCCCCCTGGACCCCTGCATTGTTCAATGGCTTTAGGACCGGGATTACAGCCAGCCAGCACCTCCTGGGTTGTGCCTTCGCCAACAAGGCAGACTCACACAGAAAAAGAATTTAGGTTAAAAAAGATGGTACGTTAGATCCCAGGCCCACGAAGCCAGAACAATCCTCGTTTGCCAAGCAGAAATTTATGTAATCACAAGACTAAAGACACTTTTAATTTCCAAAATGTTATTGCAACCAGCACAATCATCCTGCCTAGGTGAGTGCCAAAATACTTTTTCCCTGAGTCCTCCTAAGTGCTTTGAGTTGACAGAAAATACCCTCTTGAAATTACACAGTTAACTCCAGAACCGTAGCTGTGCCACCAGAGAAAGAAAGACAGGAAGGAAGCATTTCAGCTGAGATGTACATCATGGGGGACGGGAAGAGATAACATCCTGACCCATATATACAGTTTCTGGCCCAGAAAATATTATCTGCTTAATGATAACTGTAGTATGCACTCAAAAGCAAGCATGGAAAATCATCGTGTTTTTTTGTAGGGAGGGGCAAAGCCTGAGAGCTTGTGATTTTTTTTTTTTCCACTCATATAGCTTGAAGCCAACAAACACGTTGTACTGGATAATATCATATATACTTACAGAGGGGAATAAATGAAAGCTGACTCAGAAGAGCCCGTTAGACTGCAGCATTTGGGTAACCAGTAATGAGCAGACAGATAAAAAATCATGTGACCACCTAATACAACATTGACTCTTTTCTTAAAAAGAACCAAAATATTATCTGTTGTTAAAAATAAGCCTCAATTCCATGGCCGTCTACCGTAAATCACTGCCTCCGTGTAAAGAAATCCTGATCGCTTAGTCAGATTTCCTGGAATGACAGTCCAGGCAGAGGCAAATGCTTGGGTCAGGGCATGTGGATAGGTGACAGATGGTGGAGTTTAGCCTTTCAACACATAACCGTAACCTTATGCACTGTCTGAGTTTATTTTCAATCCCATACACAAGGGCTTATTGTTTATAATAAGCTCTCCTCCAAACCCATTTCCAGGAAAAGATTCTCTGTGTGTGTCACCCTCTATCACTTCCCAGGCTGCACAGTGACCATGAGGGCTCCAGGACCCGGGGCCAAGCGTCAACTGCCAACAATCGGTGGAGGGGCTTGAAATTCCCAGTCCTTGTGACTATTTATATTAGTGTCCTGTCTAGTCTAGTCTCAGATGCACCTTGGATGCGTTACTTAGAATTTTCAGCCTTACTTCTATTTTCTCACCTGGAATGAAAACCAATGCACATTTCACCAAGGCATCTCTAACTTGTTAGAAAAAGAGGGAAGGAAAGAAAATTTTGTCTCACAGGTTGGGTTTCTATCTGAAGGTGGGAAAACTCAGTAATTTATACTCAAAAGTAAACAAGCTACACTCACCCCCAGCCTAGGAAACGTGTAAACATTAAATGGGCAATTCTGATTTTATTCTTGGTACCGTGTTCATGTTCTGAGTCAACTCTCGCCTTCTCTCTACTTTGAAGCTGATGAACGCAGGCCCCTGATTCCATCTGAGACCATGTAATTCCACTGGGCTTTCTAGAAGGCTTGGGGTCAACACAGGGACATGAATTTGAATGAGCACAAATTCTAGCTATATGACTCCAACTAAAATGTGAGGCAGAGAACAGCTCTGAGATTCGTGAACATCAATTTACTTGGGGAGAAGCTGGAGAAAACTTTGAGTTTGGTCTCAAAATAGCCTGGACAATTTTAGTTTTCTGACAGCATTTGGTGGCAAGCCTGTTAAAGAACACCATCTTGAAATTTCCCATTTGTGGGCTGTAGATAGCATATCATCTGGACGCACCCAGAGCGTCAGAAGCATTAATCACCAAGGCACACCTGGCATGGAACAGAGATGTGAGGAGAGGATGAGAAAGAGTTTTAGGTGGACCCCCTACCTTCTGTGTCCTCCACTTCTGCCTATTTGATTAGTCAACAGCTTGCCCGATTGCTCACTCAGAGAGGCCCTAGGGTACAGTGGTTAAGAGCACAGACGCTACAGTTAGGAGGACATGTTTCTGAATCCCAGCTCTGCCGCATACTGGCTCTGTGACCATGGACCAGTTCCTTAACTTCTCTGAGCCTTAGCTGTGTAGGGTGATAAGTATGCCAGGACTGGCACAGGGCCTGCACACTTGGGGGCTCAGGGCTCTTCCTCTCTTACCCTTCCCTGTTCACTGAGTGTTCATGGATGTATGCAGAGTACTCAGTCAGTGCTCACAAACCATTAATTTATCTTTATTACTGGTGGCCCAATGATGACAAGCTTAAAATTATTGTTGTTATCATTATTCTTGGGAAAAGGCCACGTAGAAGTTGCTGTTTCTCATTCTAGTTATCAAGTCACTTCAGCGTAGACAGTTGTGTTCTGGACTGAGCTACCTGGGAGGCTTGGCAGATGTCAGGCTAGGGGTCACCCTTTGTTCTCACATAAGAGTCGAAACCTGGCATTCTCTGATTTGACAAAGTATGAATGCCTGGCTGCTCTTGGCAATGGCATGCAAAGGTGTCAGTCCTATGTACCAGTCCTGTATTTATAATGGGATTCTTTGAGAGCTGAAAAGAAACAGGAACCAGAATCTTTATTTCAGATATTCCAAGTTATTTGAACATCTCTCAAATACTGAAATCTTTTCAACTGAACTGAGTTAGCAGGAAAAGTCACTGGAGTGAGACCCAAGAGGAACTGCCCCATCAGGTACATTTGAGTGCCTTAAGCTTCAGAATAAGGTCAAGATTTTCCAGGAGGCAAGGTGGTCCAGCCCTGATACTGCCTCTTCCACATTCAGTCACCATCACACCATGACCATGCCCAGTGGCAAATGGCTGAGTATGTGAGAAAAGAAGACTGATCACAGACACTCATCTTGCTGGAACCCAGCTTGGTATGGCATGGGGCCCCATGCCTGAGTGGAACATGGCATTCCAGGCAGAAGCACTCTTCTTCCCTGCCAACCCCTCCTGGCCCTTTTGTCTGCACTAGACTGATGGACTAATGTTTTCAGTAGTGACAAAGCAAGAGCTGGCAGCTTCTCCCATGAGTGACTGTGTTGGCCTGTGTGGACTGAGGTTCTTGGCTTCTCATGGGCAATGGCCAGGAAAGAAAGAACAGACTTCTCTTCTCAGTGAAAACAGGGAATTGGAATTATTATAAATTGAACATTCAAAGAAATGGGAGGTTATTTCATATTCCAAACTGATGAAGCAGGATATATCAGTTATGCCCAGGTACATTTGAGTTGACAGCCTTCATAACACCTGTTCTAAGTCCTTCTGCAGATCCCTAAACTACAGAATAGGTGAAAACTGAAAATCGCCAAGAGCTTACATCTTAGGAAGAGTTGTATCTCTTTACCGTACTGTCTCCTAGTCCAGATTTCCAAATGAGGAATGGACTAAAATGGAGGTTAACTTATCTTTTGAGCTGGACAATTCATTTCCCTTTGGTGACTAATTTCTAATCCCTTCCTCCCCCCAACTGGACCTTTGGCCAATTTCAACTAATTATGAAAACTTGTATCAGTTTCAGGTTCCTGGTCTTCAGAGACAAAAATGATGTTGTATCAGAATGATCTTGTCATAGTATTCTTAAAGAAAAATCCAAACTAGCTCACTAGAAAAAAATATGGTAAATATTCTTGCAAAGGTACCATGAACACATCAAGAACCAGGACCTTCTTTCCAGTTTTGCTTAAAATAGGCTCAAAGGTACCATCTACACTGATTGGTTGTAATGCAAATTTGTCAGGTTTTCTATGACCATAAAAAAAACAAAGGCCTGGGGTGGGGAAAAACCTTTCTCATTACAGAGAAATGTAATAGTAGAATCGGCAATTTTATAATCAGATCAATATAGCATGTTTTACCTGATATTCTCAAAGCCATTCTCAACATCAATACTGAACTTCATGACACTGTCAGTGGGTGGAGAGGTGTCAAACATTTGCTCACCCGTTGTGTACCTTAGCTTCCATTGTTTGCAGAACCTGAATTGAAATTCCTATCTCTCAATTTATCATTCCCACCGGCACCCCTACATCAATCTTCTTGGCTGGGTTGAGTGGACGGAGTTTAGGGGAGGATGTGCATTTGGGTGACTTGTTTGGTTGGTTCAGAGAATTTGGCCTGGGATTGGGCTTGAGACTGAAGAGACACTTTACCTCTGTGGGCCTGAGGAACTTCAATATGTGATAACATTCTTGAGCCTTTCAGACTTCTATGAGACCATTGGGTAGGAAGGCCCAGCATGACCACCATGCCATCAAGACATTGGACACTCACCCATTTGCCTATGAAAAGTCTTGAGCATGTGGAATTTAAGAAATAAAACAGACAAACAAACAAACAAAGGGAAAAAAGAGAGAGAGAGAGAGAGAGGCAAACCAAGAAACAGGCTCATACCTATAGAGAACAAACTGATGGTTACCAGAGGGGAGGTGGGTAGGGAAAGGGATTAAACAGGCAATGGGGACTAAGGAGGGCACTTGTGATGATACTGGGTGATGTATGGAAGTGCTGAATCACTGTATTTTACACCTGAAACTAATATGACACTGTATATTAACTAAGCGGAATTTAAATAAAATTAAAAACAAAAGTCTTGAGAATCATGTCTACTGGGTACCCATCCCTGAGTTTTTTAGGGGATTTGGGTTAGACACATGGATCTTAGCAATGTTCCAGAACAAACCTTTTGTTTTACTGACAAGTAAACTAGCCCAAAGTCATTTGAACAGCAAGTCCATGAACAAGATTATGGTTTCATCATTCCTAATGTTCTTTCTATCATCCAATTCTTCCTTATGTAAAAACAAGGAGGATGTGATTTTCTCCTGGAGGGGTTCACAATAATGGGATGGGGATGGTGGCGGGGGGATGAGACTTTGTGCTACTGAACAGTGGATATCTCAACATGAGAACGTGACAGGGATGTAGGAGAGAATTAATATATGCTGAGCACCTGTAATGTACAAAGGATCTGACTATACATTTTCTCACCTAATCCTTACATCGAATTTATGATAAATATGTAATCTCTCATTTTATTGGAAAGGAAACTGAAGCTCAGGTTCTGCATTCTTCATTAGCATGTGCATGGAACTGTTCCTATCCTTACACCTACTCCTCTGAGGACCCAGAATCAGTGGACTCCCAAAGGGGAGCGATTTAGTCAAAGGCTGCTTGGAAACATAAAGCCTGAACTGGGGTATTGCACCTGCTTAAGCACAGAGAAGCCTCAGCAGATGGAGGAAACACAGATGACCTCCCCACGATTCTGTCACTGCCCAGAGAAGACTGGAACCAGTTACCCACCCACTAACTTGCAGTCTCAAATATAAATTGCCTAGAAAATCGAGCATGCTAAAGAGAAAATTTGCATCTTAAACCTGCAGTGGCCCCATGTAGAGAGGGTGTATTCTGGGCAAGGATAGTATATTGGGTATGGCTCAACACAGTATATAGTGGGGAGCTCCTGAGGGTATAGAAGACACTGACGTCCATTTTATGAGTTTGATTATTTGATGTGGAACCAGAACAGGCATGAGCACAGCGGTGCAGGGATGGATAGCTAGACATAGCTATATACAAGTGTTGAGGGAGTCAGGCAGGACAGAGTGAGGACAGGTAGGGCAGGGTTATACATGGTGAGTTTAAGAAGTATGATTTGAAGCAACGTAGTTTAAAGGACATGGCTTGACAGAGATCGAGGAGAAACTCTTTAGGGAAGGTGTGAGGGTGAGGCAAGGAAAAGCCCAGGCTTAGTTGGAACAGAGACCTCAAAACAGAACCCAGTAGCTAGAGAAGAGACAGTTTGGTTAAGGAGTTTGCTAGGAAAGTTATAAAGTCATAAACTCAACCGCATTAGCCTTAAGCACCTACGTACGGAATCTTCAAACTCCTCAAGGATCCCATTCCACTTTGAATACCTTTACATAGGACTCTGGCATTCTCGTGGTCTCTTTATGTATGGGATTCTGAGTCAACCAGGAAAGAGGAAAAGATCTTGTCAGAACTGAGGTTTTACCATCCCTTTCCCCTAAACAAAGAAGTTAAAAGCAGCAGATCGACCAGATTCGCATAAACACCGAATCTGAATTTTATGAAGGAGCTTCAGAATGCACACAGACTATCAATTAAAATGTGCTGGGGAAATTAGGCCACTAACTGTCAATGGGCATGAATTGCTCCCTGAGGAATTTCCATTAGATTTAAGTTTGATGAGATGTTCCAACACTGGATCCAAAATTTTTTTAACTCTTGGTTGCTATCAAGGTGGAAACTGGAATTGGCATTTAATAAAATCTCTCGTGCAGCTAAAAAGGTGAAAACATTCTTCTTGAGCAAGCTATGAACAAATGGAGTGACTTAAAGGCAGGTGCTTCAGACGGAGAGGGCACATATTCTGTTTAATAATATAAGAGACTTGGAATAGGTAGCAGGCTCATTATTTTGGCAAAAATAATGTTTGTTGCCCGTTTTTTTTTTTCTGACTTCTTCTAGAAATGGATAGACAGAAACCTGGATTCCTGGGGGAATTATCAGGGTTGTCACGCACAGTGGTGCAGGTTATACCCTAAACAAAGGTGCCCAGAGATGGGACAACTCTGAGCTGAAAGCCAGTATTCCTCGTGATTTAAGTTCCATGAGGATAGGGGCCTTGAGATCTTGGTTCCTTCCATAACTTCTATGTTTGCAACAGCCCCTGACGTACAGCAGTTCCACGAAAGTATGTGTTAACTGAAAGAATAAGGAAATAAAGTGGTCTCAGCAATATGGCGTCAAGCTGGATGATCATGAAGAAATGTTGAGGAGGCTACTTCCTCAGATAGATGCAAGGCCACTACCAAGGTATGTGTATCTGGTACACAGTGTTAGGGTTCTGCCCAGTAGCTACGAAATGGCCAGACATGGCCAGTGTAGAGAAGCCAGGAGTGGTGGCTTGGGGGGAGTGTGCTCAGGCCATGCTCCCCCATTTCCTTACCAACCATATTCATGTTTTGTTTCAGGTAGGAATGTGTCTCTCTAAAATCTTTGCTTTTCCAGACTATAGCAAAGACATGGAAATTCATTTCAGGCCATTTAGACATAATTAAAGGCCTGCTAGAGATTTCTGGGAAAGTTTTGTTTTGCTGCCTCAGATGTCATCTCTTAGTCCTTTTTTTAATCCTTTGAGCCCCTCAGACATTCCTTCTTTCTGCTGAGAGCAAAGACACTGAGTATGGAAAAGAGGCAGCCGTCTTGTGACCATGAGGCAACAACCATGAGGCAAAAACCCTACGTCACAGATAGAGGAAAGAAATACTGAAGGAGACTGGAACACTTAAGAGCTTACAGAGCCCTTGGGATGGCTCACTTCCAGACTTTTAATGTGTGAGAACAACACCCCTCTTTCCACTTGGTTAAACCACAGCAGTAAAATTTTGGTTACATGCAGCTGGGCCCAATTCCTAACTGACACAATAAGCAACCACCAGGAATGTAAGCCATCTAGAGATGCTCAGAAATACTTGAGGAGGAGACAGGATTTCTGGTATCCAATATGGAGACTTGGAATAAGATTGACGGATATTCAGGAACATAGTGATTTCTCGGGAAGCAGGAGGACTTGGGTGACAAAATAAAGAATTTTCCAGCAGTGAAGCTTTTGAAGTTACTGAAATATACTATGAAGACAGTCTGTGGACTCTCAAATATGTGTTTTTGGGATTTCCATTCTGACAACAGCAGAAATGACCTCCTAGTTGAGCAATGCCTGAAAGAACCATCTGTCCAGAACTTCATCAAGCTCGAGCTACAAAGATGTGGTACAAACCAGTTTGAGAACTTCACATTCCTTCTGTTGCCTAATGCCACTGAGCCAAAACGAGCCAATTTATTTTGAATGGGTTGCTGTTAATTTGATCTCCAAATTACCGGTTGGTAATTTTAGTGTCCATGATCTAAAAGTACCTCATGACTATAAGGAGGAACAGTTGATATAATCACTGTCATCAAAATAACAACCTCATTTCACATGTTAACACCTTGAGTCTGTTGACACTATTGGTTAACTGTGCTACACATCTATTCTGCTTTCCACAACACTCGTGTGAACTAGTGTCCTGAGGAGCTGTGGGCTCTTTGAAGCATATTTGGAGACTTTTTCTGCCCTTAGCATCCATGTAGCTAGAAACAACAGGGAGGTGTTGATTGGTAGGTATATTTTTAGTCAAATCACTTCAACGCCAAACAGGGAGTGCTTCAGGCAGTAAGTAGTGAGATATATCTGATTAGGACTCATAAATTTTGTTTAGGACTCCTCCTATAGCTAAGTGGCTGGCATGGCATGGCTATAGCTATGTGTGTTTTGGTGGATGCCCTTGGGTGGCCCACTTTCATATGAAAAAAAACAACTCCTTACTGTGGCAGAGTACCACCTTTATTCTGTGGAGCTCCAAAATTTATTTTCCAGAAGATATGTTTCTCGGTTCACATCTCTGTGGAGCAGTGAGACGTCCTATACTAACCAATCCAGCCCCCACCCACTCCCAACAAACACAACACACACACACACACAAACTGAAAGTCAGCTTCAATACGAGGCCAATTCTCAATTACTTTCATAGAAGGGTCACAAATTTGTGAATTATATTCAGGCATGCAGAAGTCAACATAGATTCTTTATTTTTTTCTTCTCTCAGATCTTCTCTTAATCGAGAGGGCTTTTTTCTCCACAGGCAGCAGAGAATAGTTAATGTTGCTACTCCAAGGTTACTGAGTCTTTGTTGTTCCTTGGATGTTCCAGGCCTGACATGATGGGACTGTTTGGATCTTGACTCTGTTGCCCATTCTTGTCTCTAGTGTGACCCAGCTTACCTTATTTGCACCTATCACTTGAAGTAGAAGTTGTGATTTCTGCCATAGCCTCCTGACAGGAGGACCCAGCACCATAAAACAACCTCCTTATTCCCTGTCCCTCTGTGGCTCAGGGGTCTACAGGACTTCCTGATTCTTCTACTGAGACACATGAGGGTTCCGCAGTTCCATGTGGACCAAGAAGGCCACCTCCAGGCTTTCTGAACCATGCAGGTGGCACCATGCTGTTTCCATGCTAGGCTCAAAACGGGGAGCTCCCCCTTGAAGTGATTTTGAACTAACTAACATTTGTCTTGAGATGTTTAGGTTGTATCAACCTGCTGTGAGAGTTTCTCAAGCCTTCTTCCACTTGGAATTTTGATCTTGATGGTGAGGTTTTATCCCTCAATTCTGGAATCTTTCCTCTCCTTCCTCTCCCTCCCTGGACTCCTCTCACTGGAACATGAAGGGCTTTCTTACTTTGCCTTTCAGTCAGATGAAATTTATTCTTACATCATATCTTTCTTCTTCTTTTTTTCTAGGTCTTATAAATAAAGCTCTGGAGTCCAAATTTACCAGACTTGACTCTAGATAAGTAAAGGGAAGCTTTACAAAGTAGAAGGCTCTTCCCCCACCCCACCCTTAAATGCTTGGCTTTCAAGGTTATTGTCACACTATTGACTCAAAACATTAGCTTTTCAACTTAGAGGGAAATGATAACCTCTGAGTTTAAGTGTCTACCCAGGAGTGCCTGTGTGACTCAGTCAGTTAAGCATCGGACTTCAGCTCAGGTCATGATCTCACAGTTCGTGGGTTCGAGCCCTGCATTGGGCTCTGTGCTGACAGCTGAGAGCCTGGAGCCTGCTTCGGATTCTCTGTCTCCCTCTCTCTCTGCCCATCCCCCCGCCTGTGCTCTGTCTCCCTCTCTCTCAAAAATAAATACACACTTAAAAAAATTTTAAGTATGTATTTTAAGTGTCTACCCACCCTCTCTTTCCCCATGGCAATCAACTGTAAAGGCCAAAGGAATTTAAGGACACAGGATTTGTTAGGAATTAATATCTAAAGGGAGGAGGAAGAGAGACTAGTTTAATATTTTAATAATATTCTCCATTGAGCTTATGAGAGAGCCACTTGCTGCCTGTTAAGAATATACCAAGTGCTGTGTTAAGTGTTTTCTCTTGCTTTTCTTCATGTGTCCTTACGGCTCCCAAAGAGGACTTTGCTTATGAAGACACTAAGGCTTATTGAGATTATTGATCTTGCTGAACATCACAGAACTAATCAGCAACGGAGCCAGGATTTGAGCCCATGGGTTCTGCCTTAACAATTCGCAGAATTAGTGACGGTGACACTGTGTCTCAGAGAAGACAGAGGGGTGATGACAAGGAAATCCATACCATGTCCAAGAGGATGTACCACATATTTCATTACGCCTTGCTTTCTCGTGTCTTTCACTAACATTCTCATGCCCTTTGAAACACATCTGGCAAACCCAAGTGTTGCTCGGTGGAAGAGAAAAACTGGCAAAAATTTGGCAGAAGACAGAAGGAGGAGGGTAGAGAATGTTCACAAAATACCAGTTCCTAGGAAATGTACTTCATCTTCCTGGTGCAGTTCATTAATTTTTTCACCCACAACATTTTTTTGAAAAGGATTTTAATGAGACATTTATTGGAAGTTGGTTAGAGGCCTACATGGTAAGTGCTATATTTTTATTGGTTTCCTTTTTACGAAAAGGCAAGACCAAAGTACACGGCGTTCAGAAGACATTCTTAAAATGGGAGGCATCTGAGTCACAGAAGTAAAGTTAAATTCTCTAAGCTTCCGGTCCCATAATATCTTTCTTTAAATACGCTTTTGTCCTGCAGTTTCACTTTACCAAGATCACAGGATGATTCTGTAGGAAGACGAGAATCCATCTGACCTGCCTACACCAGCCTCCCTGGAACTCGTTTCTTTTCACACCCCAAGGAAATCATGTTTGAAACAACAGAGGTGGCAGGAATTTGGAAAAAAGAGAAAGTCCAATGTTCTCTTAAAAAAAAAAAAAAAAAAAAAAAAAACAACAGGAAATCATGTATCTTAAAGTACAGATCAGTAGTGGAAGCCCATATTTCAATACCGTCATGTTTTCTCACCCATACCCTCTGTACGTTAGTATAGGCACTATTAGGAAGAAAGAAAAACAAATAGTCAAACTTGTCTCAAGATCAACGACAAAATGTTCCAGAACAGTAACGAAAACCGTTAAGATCGGTGGGTGATGCATACGAAAACCCCTTAGATTATTTAAGAGAGGTTCTTTCATATAATCAAAGGTGATTTCGAAAAAGATGAAGACTCCAAACAAAAACAAAGAAGGGAACTTCAAGAGAAAATGGAGCAAGAATATTAGACGAGGAAACAAGAAGAGTTTTAAATACATAAAGTAGAGGACGATGAAGGAGTCAAGAGGACTGTTAGGAGAGAACAGAAGAACTTTTTTTTTTTTTTTTAAGTGGAAAGACGGCTTGAGAAATGAAATGACTTCTTTGTCTCAGTGTGTGAAGCAGGATACACGGGGACAGATGCCAGAAACAGGCACATTTCCCAAAGGAGGAAGAAATAGAAAAGAAAATTGGTTTCCTGCCAGAACAGGTGGAGTCTTGACATGTACACATCTGACAGGCAGGATTCTGAAGCTTTCCAAGGGTCTGACCAGGCCAGTCCGAGGTTGTCTCTAAGACTTCAGGGCAAGGCTCTGCGGAGGAGGCTCAGTGAGATGGTTTCAGATGTCTTTGGACACATGAGAAATAGCAGTGGTGGGTAAGAAAAATCATGGAGTGGCCTGCTATTGAGCACAAGGCTGGAAGTTGGGCTAAACTCATTCAGAGCTCATGGTCTGATATTTTTAACCATCCATTTTGGGAAAAGAGCCAAATGTCTGGTTAATTTCAGGTGGCAGCAGATATTAACTCACTAAACTCCCTTTGACCTTCTCAAATACTGTGAAAGCTTTATCGGGACCTTTCTTCTTTCTTCCTTCCTTCCTTCCTTTCTTTCTTTCTTTCTTTCTTTCTTTCTTTCTTTCTTTCTTTCTTTCTTTCTTTCTTTCTTTCTTTCCTTCCTTCCTTCCTTCCTTCCTTCCTTCCTTCCTTCCTTCCTTCTTTTTTCTCCTTCTTCTTGGTAGTGGTGGTACTTGTGGCTAATAAGTGGGTGGGTCTGAGTTAGGGAAAGAAAGTAGGAGGTGTGGGTGAAAAGTTGATGTAAAATGTTCCTACAGAGTTTAGAGTTCTGTTTTGTTTGTCTAACCGATTTTTATTATAATCTGTGACTGGTACTCTGTAAATAGCACATTTACCCAATCATAAAAATGTATAAATAATCATCTAAGCTGGATCTGGGGTAAAATCATCAAAGCAAATAGCAAAGCCTTGAGAATAATGTTTCTGACCCTGCGATAATTGAGAGGCAGTAGAGAGTTGTAATTACAAGCATGGGCTCAGAAATAAGGCTACTTGTTTGTGAATCACCATCCTACTTACTGACTCTGATATTGGGTACTGAACTACACGATCTTGGGGATCGAATCTTCCAATGCCTTAATCCCCTTAGCTATAAAGCGGGGATAATAATAGCACCTCTCTGTGACACATCTATCATTATGCATCTATCACACTGTTTCTTTTCCCTCCTGGGAACACAGGAAAACCACATTTCCCATTCTCTTTCTTTCATCTACATGCGGCCCTGTGACCAGTTCTGACTATTAGAATGTGGGCAGAGGTGGAAATGACACTATTGAGCTGGCCCCTAAAGCCTCCCACAAGATCCTCTATGCTCCTTCTCTCCTCTCATGGCTTGCCTGCCAGTTGCAGAAGATCCAGGATAAGATTCTGAGACCCCTCAAGCTGGTGCTGCCTCCCCAAACCATGGTGTGAAAATCTGCTTGCCAATCATGTTATTGACAGTGATGTAAAGAAGAAATAAATCTTCTATTGTACGAACTACTAACATTTGAGGATGTTTGTTATAGCAGTTACTCAATTCTAATACTGTCTCAAAGTACTAGCTACGATGACTAAAATCTATAGCATAAAGTTATTATAAAGATTAAATGGAAAAAAAAAAGATTAAATGAGTTAGTATAGGGGCCCCTGGGTGGCTTGCCAGTTAAGCATCCAACTCCTGATTTCGGCTCGGGTCATGATTTCACAGTCATGAGTTTGAGCCCCATGTCAGACTCTGCAATGGTACAGAGCCTGCTTGGGATTCTCTCTCCTTCTCTCTCTATGCTCATATTCTCTCTCTCTCTCTCAAAATAAATAAATAAATAAATAAATAAATAAATAAATAAATAAATAAATAAATATTTAAAAGAAATAAATGAATTACTATATATAGGAACTATCACAGCATTATCTGGTACATGATAAGCTCTCAGTAAATATTATCTCGCATATCCATAATCACTATAGATTTGGCCAGTTAGGTATATCCAAAACACCACCTGGTCCATTAACTCTAAGAAATACTATTTGCACCTTCTCAGTAAACGTGGGCATGGAGGAGGGCACCTATCCCTCACAGTTGTTAAACCGGTTCTAACATATGTTACAAATAATCACTTTGGAGCAGACTGGGCAAGACCAGATGTTTGAAGGGTTGGAAATCTGCAAGAACCTCTACGTCTCAGGCATTCTGGCTGCCCGGAGATACCTTTCCATAGAAACGTAAGATTCTGGTGAACAGCATGACTTCAAGCAAGATTCTCATCAGGACTTTTACAAAAGAAATCACACAAACTGTTTAAATACTTGAGCTGTTAGGTTTATCAACAGTATATGCAAAGGGCTTAGCACAGAACGTGCTCAGTAAGTGCATGCTAGGTACCTAATAATAGCAGCAATAATAATCTAACAAATAGTAATCACACTATTATTTGAACACTTGTTTCTTAGAATTTCAAGAATGTGTCTATTGTATGCTTTCTACTTTGGGCTCTTTAGAAAGTGATTTTATAGGCTCACCTGGGTGGCTCAGTTGGTTAAGCATCCAACTTCAGCCAGGTCATGATCTCACAGTTCATGAGTTCAAGTCCCACATCAGGCTCTGTGCTGACAGCTCAGAGCCTCAAGCCTACTTCAGATTCTGTGTCTCCCTCTCTCTGTGCCCCTCCCCTGCTCATGCTCTGTCTCTCCCTACCTCTGTCTCTCCCTATCACTCTCTCTCTCTCGAAAATAAACAAACATAGGCACCTGGGTGGCTCAGTCGGTTAAGCTTCCAACTTTGGCTTGGGTCATGATCTCTTCATTCACAAGTTCGAGCCCTGCATCAGGCTTTGTACTGACAGCTCAGCACCTGGAGCCTGCTTTGGATTCTGTGTCCCTCTCTCTCTGCCCCTCCCCCACTCATGCTCTGTGTCTCTCAATAAAAAATAAAATAAAATAAATAAACATAAAAAAATTTTTAAGTGATTTTATATCCTGATGCAGCTGTGGCTTTGCCTGTTATGTAATGCCATCTTTTCTAACATTTCATCTAATTTTTCCTTACTGCAGTCAGAGGCTATCACTTGTTCTGAGGCTTGCTCGACCTAATGAGGCTAATTGGTCCCTGCCCTCTTTATAACCATCCTTGACTTATTTGCCAGCTCCACACTTGGGTATTATTGAGTATCATGGATTAGATATGCAACATCGCACAGAGATCTCAACAATAATTAGGCAGTAGGAGGTGATTTAAAAAAAAAAAACATTAGTCTCAGCTCTAAAATTCCCCTTCTTTATTAGGTTCAGGTCAATAGATAAAGACCTTAATGTTCCTTTAATGTAGAGATGAGCAAACCTGGCTGCTTTTAGGTTTGGCAAAGCGGAACTGGCGATTTTTCAAGCATTATATGGCTGGCAACTTCTGAGATGTATTCTGCCAAACGCTTTCTCCCCTTAACCTCTAAGTATGTATGTATTTCGAAGGGAATTTAAAGCATACATTTCTGATTTATTCATACTTAGCTGATCAAAGTTGCAGTGTTCGTCTTGATCAACACTTCCAGGTTCTAAATTCTGTTTCTTTGACCCGGGACACCCACAGAGGCCAGCAACCATCACCTCCTAGAGAAGAAACAAAACCCGTTGTCTGGGGCTGGGAAGAAGCTGGCTCACATCTGTGTTTCAGACAATATTTAAAGTGACTTTTTCCCCTTTGAATTCTCAGGGAAGGGTCAAAAAAAGATACACATGTTTCCAAATCTCTCTTCTGATATCAACATGAAATGGGAGAAGCCCCAGAACATCTCAATGAGAGAGGTCTGGGGGTAGCAATCAGGATGGAAGGGTGTAAGGGAGGTGTCTAATCCCGGAGCTTAGTTTTCACGGCACTCTACAAAAGACTAAGAAAACACCAACTGTCTATATCAGGAAAAGACAGGGGTGACAGGGAGGGGAGGATGGTGAGGAGGAGATATCACAGTAATGGAGATTCTCGGTACTCCCTCCAAGCCATTCTTTGGTGACTGCTTCTGACCTGACGACACCACCCTAGGGATCTGGTATCTTCAGGGCTCCAATTTCAGAAGCAAAAGGAACCACTAAAATACTGGCTAGGCAAAGAGTGACAATAAAAGGCAAATCTTTCCTAAAAGGGTATGGACATCAAGCATACCAAACTCAGGCTGGTTAAATGCCCTGGTTATTCTGCCGTGATCCATTTTTTTCCCCAGCAACTTTTTATAATATTGGCTCTTCTCCCAAAGATGACAAAGCATCATGTGAGTCTGCACAGAGGACGTTCACTCGGCAAATATTCCAGGGAAGGCTTGTCTCCTAGAAAGGCAGGTTGAAAAATTCAGTCAATTTATTTTGGCTGCCTATTTTATAGAACAGGATGAAGTAGTCTTACCTCAAAAAGATAGGAGATCGCCTTGGACGGTCATAAAAATCATTAACAGTGCAGACCTTTGTCAGTTTACAAACCAGGTTTTTTTTTTTAATATTTATTTATTTGAGAGAGAGAGAGAGAGCGAGAGAGAGAGAGTGAGAGAGACAAAGTGTGAGCAGGGGAGACGCAGAGAGGGAGAGAGACACAGAATCTGAAGCAGGCTCCAGGCTCCAGGCTGCCAGCACAGAGCCCAATGTGGGGCTCGAACCCACAAACCACAAGATTATGACCTGAGCCGAAGTCAGACACTTAAGCGACTGAGTCACCCAGGCACCCCTACCAACGAGTTTTAAAGTAATGTTTAAAAGATTTACCTCCCCTTCTACCCCCAGAATAGACCCATGGACAACAAGGTTTAAATTTATAAAAGGAAAATGTTTAAGATGTCTGCTTATCAGCAACCACTGAAAGTGATTATATTAGTTATAACTTCCAAAGACAAGTATTTTGTTTTGTTTTGTTTTTAAATAAAACCAAGTACGGCGGACAGACTCTAAAGATGGCCCCACGATTCTTAGTTCTATATTCCTGGGGTGCCGACCCTGTGTAATCTCTTCCTCTTGTGCACGGGTACGACCTAGAACTTGCTGCTAACCCAACAAAATATAGCAAAAGTGATAGGTTATCACGTCAATGATTGTGTTGTATTATGGAAGACTGCCTTGCTGGCAGATCGGTCCACACGGCAAGGGGCTAAGGGCGGCCTCTAGGGTAGCTTCCGGCTGACAGGTGCCAACAAGCCTTGAGGCCTCAGTCTTACAAATGCAAGGAAATTAATTCTCCCCAAAATATAAGTGAGATGAGAAACAGATTCTTGCTCAGTTAAGCCTCCAAATGAGAACCCAGTCCAGCAGACCCCCTGATGACAGCCTTCTGAGACCCTGAGCAGGGCACCCTGCTAAGTTACGCCCAGACTCCTGACTCATAGAACCTGTGAGGGAATAAATGCGTTTCATTTCAAGCTGCTAAATTGGTAGTAATTTGTTGTAAAGCAATAGATAACTAATACACCAAGGGTCTTTCATAACTGTTCCTGCTACTTTGAGGCTTCATATTGACGCAGTGAAACACAAAGCCGAGCTCTGTAGTCAACTGATGTTATAAATGGCTCAAGTAGCCACAACTTCACCACTGCCAACTTACCACCAGAGTAACAGGAGATAAACGTTTTGCCAGGGATATGCCTTTTCCCACCTTTTGGTACAGTTCGAGAAAACCCATAGTGGGGCTCCTGGTGGCTCCTGGTCGGTTAAGCCTCTGACTCTTGATTTCCACTCAGGTCACGATCTCATGGTTCTTAAGCTTGAGTCCCGCCTCAGGCTCTGAGCTGACAGCACAGAGCCTGCTTGGGATTCTTTCCCTCTCCCTCTTTCTCAAAAATAAATAAATAAACTTAAAAGAAAAAAAGAAAGAAAGGACCCATAGTGAATGATAATGTGTTCCTCAGGCCTTTGAACACTGTGTGGAGACATGCTTTGTTTGAATAAAGAGAACCCAGTACACTGATGCTTTCCCTACCCTAGAGGTCACTAGCAGAATTTCCTTAAGGCCTTCCATCCACATACATGAAATAATTACAACAGCCCACATATATCATTTGCATCCTCATATGACTGCGAATTGTAGTTTTCAAAAATCTTATTATGCCCACCAAGAAAGATACCGATACAATCTGAGAAGACTCGTTTATGAGTTTATATATGTCATATGATAATTCTAGGTCTCTCAACTAGAATAGGATTGCCACACAAGAAATGCTCAATACTTACTGAATACCCAAAGTGCAATTATTCTAGAAGACTGCCAATACTCGATTTGTTTTTCTTCTTTGTTCCTTGCATACTCTCTCATAGGTTTGAAACCCCATAGTAGTTTTGTCACTAAGTCAGCCAGCATTTTTCATACACCTGCACACATAGCACTATGCAAGGTATCTTCAGGGAAACAGAAGTTGGAGAAGATCTAGCTTTGCCCTTAAGGACTAGACAAATTAACTGGGTGGGAAGATGTGGCACACAAAAGTTGATCAAAATCTAATTATAAGGCATCCTCCACACCAATATCTGGGCCAAACTGAATACAGAATTTCTTAGGGAGTGCTCAGGGGGTGATCAGAAAACTTGGGAACGTGCACGGGTTCTTCAAGCGGGCATGTCTATGGGAGAGAAGGCTGGGCATTCGAAACAAGGTGGAGAGACTGAGGGGAAGAAATTGAACTCCCAGAGTTTATGCATCCATTTCCCAGAGGAAAATATGTCTCCAACCCAGAGCTTGCCTGAGCTTTGGAATCACTTTTTTAAAAAACCAAACACTGGCCTGGACCTAACTCAAGATACCAGTACTGGACTCAAATCCAATGAAATCAGACGGTCTGGGGGCTGGGTTTGGGATTAGCATTTTTCAAAAGGTCCCCGTGAGTCAATGTGCAACCAGGGTTGAGAGCCCCCACTAGCCTGAAATGCCATTACTGGGTTCGATTGATGAGAAATGTTCCAGGACCACAAGGGAGGCAGCAACATGTAGCCGTTAAGATTCGAAAGTAGAATAGCCTAGGCTCAAGTCAAGGCCCTGCAACTTATGTGCTGGGTGATCATGGGCAAGTGACTTCACCTCTCTGAGCCTTGTCTACGCATCTGCAGGCTGGGAATAAGAATTGTAGTTACCTCCTAAGCATGATGGAGAACTAAATGAGATAAGGCTTATAAAGCATCTGATCCAACGCATGGTGCATAACCAGAAAAAAACTTCTTCATTATTATTATCTACGCCCAAGATTCTCATTTTTTCATAAAGGTACCCGAAGTCTAATGTCCATTTCTGAAGTCTTTGCTTCCATCAGCCTTAACAAAATTATCTTAACTCTGACCACAGCCTGAACCTGGCACATTGACGAATTCAAGCACATTGAAGCAGGACCACAAAGAAATAGAGTGGAGATAAGTCAAGCTGGGAGCAAATGAGCATCTTAATGTCAAGCGAAATGATGACTGACAGAGCCCGCAGCTCCTCTGATGAGGAGACCAGGAGTTACCAACATTGGAACAGCTCTTTCCGTAAAAAAGTTACAGGGCATTTAAGCGAAACATGGTAAAGATTTTCCACATTACGTGGGCTAACAGTGTGCCGTCCTTCCCCCTCATTAGTGTGGACACAGCCTTAGCATCCACATCGTTCTGCGTGAATCACTCCCCTCCAACTCACCCCGGTTCCCATCACTTTACTCCAAAGTTTCCTAACACGTGGCCTGCTTAATATTTTTCAGACAAGTCATTTGACTGTTTCCTCAACTTCTCAAAACCAGCAATGTGCCAAGAATGAAACCATTCAGATCATTTGTACTTCTCAGGGAGGAAGTTTATTCCTTCAAGTGTACAGGATTCACGGCTTAACTCCATTTTCACATTTCCGTATATATGTTGAAGACACATGTCTCGTGATGACATAGAACACAAATCTGGAAATCTTGGGCATAGAGACCTCAAGTCCTGTAACAGAAAGCTTCGGGAGCAGTGATTTCTAGAGACTGAGCAGGGTAAGGGCTGCAGGAGGGGGAAACTGACAAAAAACAGGAAGAGCTCAAAGAGACATTTGGTCAACAATTTCAAATGCTCTGAAAAGTCAAGTCAAATAGAAATACAGAGGTGTCATGTCAGCAAAGCCACGCTGCGTCTTTGGTAATTTTAACTTCAGTTATTGGAGTTTCAAGTTCTAAAATATACATTTGGGTTTTCTTCTGTAGTTTATAAAACGGGTTTCTTGTATATTGCTAAATGCTTAGAAAAGGAAGGCTGGAAGAGCACCCCGTGATCCTTTGATGGTGGTCAATGCTAAAGCAACATTAAGGGTGACTTTAAGTCTCTTTGTTAGTCTCTTTAGTGGCCTGTGAAATTTGTGTAATGAGCATTTCTTATTTTTGTACTATGGAGAGAGAATTTCTAGATGAAATAAAATGTGTGTGTTACAAAAAGACTCTGGTCCTTTTGGACAGAAGAAGTGGGTTTAGAAAAATACCAAAAATCTTCTGCTTAATCAAGAAAGGGCTGTCACTGAGTATGAATTTTAAATGCTCAGTGGGCTGGGAAAAGCCTTCTGCCCTGGAAAGAGAAGACGAAAAAGACTCCTGGTCAGAGAAGCACAGCCCTTCTGGCTCCCCCGGGTGGCTGTGAGCGACTCCGCTCGCCTTCCAAAGCCTCACTGCAGCGGGGACAGCGGACGCCCCACTGCATGTGTTAGTGCTGGGCAAACCTCAGAGGCCAGCCGAGAAGCGTTCTCCTCGGCAAAGATTTAAGTCTCTGTTTCACAAATTCAATCAGGGCTTTTCATGATTCCAAAGGACTACCGTTCAACTTTTTTTTTTCCTCTTCCATCATTCAACTCGGAAACATTCCTTTCTGTGGATTTTCATGAACTCCTGCCCAACACCAGGTGCAAATTGAAAAACTCCCACTGGCCAATTTCAGCATAGGGAGGACTACTGTTCTTCCAACAGAGCCCTCTTTCAGGCCAGGGGTTCAGATCTTCGCCCCTGGGCACACAAGTCAGGGGTTTCACTTTGATCCACAAGCATCACTCATGAAAAACTCCCTCTCTGTGGCGACTGCCTCTCCAGACCCCCGGCCTAGAGGCTCAGCTCCATCTGCCTGTGTGGACCTGGGCATTTGTCGGGGAGGAAAGCTGGAGCGATTCCTTGCGGATCTGAAACTTTAAACGTTCAAGTGTCCTTGGATCAGACATGTAATTTTCCACCGCTGTAATGTATGTGTAGTCGACATTATCATTTGGCAAATACTTTACAGTGAGTTACTCTCCTTAGCTTGCAATTCGGAGACTAATGGGTGGTCTTTCTCACTTGGGGCACTCCACAGATGGATCACAAGGTTAGCTGTGCCACCAACATCCCTGGAATAACACGCGTGCCTTCAGAAACTGGCTGGTTCCAGCGGGAATTCAATTCTGGTTTCAAGTCAGCCCCGCACATTACTTGTGGTGTCAGCAATTATCCTGTTAAAATTTTTTTTACCAGACTTTATTGAGCATCTACTTTGTAATTTCAGTTGCTATAATTAATCCAAGCACGTATTATTTACTTGAATTGCCACCTTCATATCTTGTGAAGGGATTGGAAGAAGAGCAAGATTAGTTCTTTATATTTGCCTCCAGCCACTATATAAATATCTTATCTTCTGCTAATTGAGAGTGGGGTACACATGGCTATTAACAAACGCTGCTATTGGAGTTTTCCTGATCTGAATTCATTAGATTTGTCATTAGGGCCTTGGTGAACAAACAAGACATCCGAATTCTTCATTTGAAGTACAGGAGTGGGGGGGCTTGGAGTGCTGTTTTCTGGTATTGTTAGCAGGCTGTGTCTACCCGTCTTAGAGCTCAAAGAAGCAGTTCAGATCACATCTTGGAAGAAAGACACCAAAATATCAGATGATAAACGTTACATAAAGCTTCTGATATGCAAACTAGGTGTCTAGTCAGAGTCATGCAGGATACAGATGGCTCACTCATATCGGTAATTCATGAAATGAATGAGACTGTTCACAAAGGCATAGGCAGGGTTGCAGGGAACAAAACAGGCAGGGCAGTGCTTCGTGGCCAGTAGGAACAAAGAACTTCAGCTGCCAGCAGAAGCCTGAACACACAAGAAAGAGGAGAGGATACCAGAAGCAGGAGAGAGCAGCTAGAGGGGCAGGGTTTCCTGAAAAAGATTGCAGCTTTTGGCAGAAAGACACCAACGACGGCAACCAGGCCGTCTGAAGTCGGGGGATTAAGACCTCAGCTCCCTCCCTCTCCTCCTACTTCCTGATCTCCTGCTCCTGTCTCCTATTAGCCAAGGCCAACTGGGAGCTGAAGGATAAGGGAGCATGAGGTGCATATGGGTCAGCCTCCTGGGGCACAGAGAAGAATGGAGAAGGGTGGAGAGTGGGTGCGGTGAGGGGGGACAAACAAGAGTATTAAGAAAAACCACATATTTTTCAGTGTAATGAGTATACAATGAAGAGCACAATAAATGCATTCTTTTCTGGAAACTAAAAGCTAATAATGTGTAATTAGGCAGTTGATGCCTGAGCTGGTTCTAGTACAGGTAGAAGCCAATCTAGGCCCAAGGGAAGGCACTGTAGGCTGAGAAGGGCTGGGGGCAAAGGAGTTCCAGAAAACAGCTGTGTGGCCAGAGCCCAGGGTGTAAACAACTGGGGCAAGATGGGACCCTGGAGAGATGAGGGGCCAGGCTATGGAATGCTAGGTTGGATGGAAGGAGTGGGATTTTTTTTTTTTTTATGGACTTTCAGCAGCCAAGTGTTATCATCGGACCTATAGTTTAGAAAGGCTGTCAGCTATATAGAAATGGGATTAACAACACTGTTGAGCTACAAACCCTTTTCCAGAAGCAAGTGGAACAAAGAGACTAGATGATCAAAATAAATGAAAGAATTTCTTCTGACCACGATAGCCCCAGAGAACTTGGTTCAAGTGACAGCTGAGAAGGAATCAGTACAATCATCTCCCTTTATAACCCAAATGATCATTATGCTTAATTGTCTTTCCAAAAGATAACCTTCCTCTAAGATCAAAGTATTCTTTTATACAATCTATGAGCATTCTGTTTCTAGAACAACACTGGATATATTGCATAGAGGGTCCTTTTGTGTCATAGGAAGCTTGTGAAGAAACTTCCTTGGCACCAGAATCCCCCTCTGGCTGACTTTTTGCTGCATTCCTACACCACAGTAAATGGCTGCCACATTACCTCCTGTTGAGATATGTATACATCATAATCTTGTGAATTAGTTGTTAATTTTGATTAAGTAGATCGCACCCCCCTTGAATGCACCGTGCCAAATCCTGCTGTGTATTACTCACTGCCACCCCCAGTGCTAGATACGCTCTGAACATAAGCAGGTGTTTATTTGCTTTTCTTAAGAGCATACCATCATTCTCCACGCAGGAAACAATTCACGCTTTGAAAGGAGGGGTTCCTTACAACTCACTGGAGTATCTCTCCTAAAATAGTCTACGCCTTTAAACATCCGTATTTTGAGCTCAAGACAAATCATTTATTTAATTACAAAAACTATTTTGAACATCTGTAATACACTAGCCCAATAGTCCATGAAATACAATAATTTTGAACATAAAAATAAGGAAATTTGTGGGATGCCTGGGTGGCTCAGTACTTTGAGCCTCCGAGTCTTGGTTTCAGCTCAGGTCATGATCTCATGGTTTCTGAGTTCGAGCCCTGCATCGGGCTCTGCAATGAATGTGTGGAGCCTGTTTGGGATTCTCTCTCCCCCATTCTCTCTCTGCCCCTACCCCACTCTCGTGCTCTTCCTCTTTCAAAATAAATAAATTAACTTTTAAAAAAAGGAAATTTGTGTTAATATGTGAGTGACTAAAAAGTCATCTACTGTGTCATCTTTCCCAAATAATATTTAAAACTTTTCAGACCTTCAAAGCCTATTCAAAGATTAAATATCGTAGAAGTTTTTTTAATGTGTATTTATTTTGAGAGAGAGAGAGAGAGAGAGAGAGAGAGAGAGAGAGAGAGAGAACATATGCAAGCATGAGCAGGGGAAAGGGCAGAGAGAGAGGAAGAGAGAGAACCCCAAGCAGGTCCCACACTGTCAGCACAGAGCAGGACACGGGGCTTGATCTTATGCAGGGCTTGACCTCACAGAACCGTGAGATCATGACTTAAGCTGAGATGAAGAGTCAGACGCTTAACCGACTGAGCCACCCAGGCACACTGAATATTGTAGAAATTTTGATCACTGTAGTAGGGCTAGCGAGGAAGGTATTTTTGGTTAGGGAAGCATCTTAGCATGCGTCATGTGATACCTCTCACAACATGTAGGATTGCCAGAACTCTGCATTTAGAAGCACAAACTCCCACTCTCTTAAAGCCTTGCTGAACTGTCACCTTTTCAGGGGAGGCAATTCAGATGACTCCCCGCACAGTCCCTGGGAATCACTCCAAAATCCATATTTCTGCAGGTAGTACAGCTTAAAATGGGGTTCTCAGTCATGTTCTTCAGGATAACCTGTGCGGTCTCATTTAGACTCCATCCCATCGGTACCATCACTGGCCCAAATCGTGATGATTCACGTACATCTATCATTACCATTAGACTGTGAACTTCTTACAAACGGGAGCCATATATGAATATCCATGTCCCACAGACCTGGCACAGCTCCCGGAAAATACTAGCTTCTTGTTAAACGTGATCCTTTTCTCACAATTGTAAGAGACCCCTGTGTGTCACCAAATTCAGATGTTTTATCTTAAACCCAAGCAACATAGTCCAGAAACCAATTGCCACAAAGGGCCACATAGGTGTCACCTCCCAAGAATTCTATTGGTCAAGCAGTCCCAGAATCTCGTCCAGATTCAAGGTGAAGAGACATAGCTTCACTCTGTCATTGAAGGGATGTTGGAGAATTTGTAGCCATCTTTAATCTACTGCAAGAGCACTTGCCAGGCCTGTTAAAAGAAGACTGGCTATAATTCTTTAATCGTGTTTTCTGGCTTGGGAAATAGAGTTCAAAATATAGGGGCAAATGGGTAAAACAGAACAGAGAAATTCAAATCTTCTAGCACCTATGGCCCTCTATAGCTTACTGCCCAAACACCTTGGTCACAGGGCATCTGAACTGCATTTGAATCCCACTGGGGTCTCTAAGAGTTGCCTTTCGCAGAGGGAAACTGGACATTTCAACAGTAGTGAACGGAATAATTGGTACTCTTTATCAGGCATACTGCAGCACGAGAGATTCTGATGCTGATTCATCAAAGTGATAGAAAGTCCTGCGGATGGGCCTAGGGTACTGAGCCCAGAAATCCTCCTCCAGGGATTCCATTAGTTTGCCTCATGAGGGTTTAGAACTTTGAATGACTCTGGACTGGAAAATTCTCCTGTCTTTATTCTGCCCATTGGCAGCTCTAATCCATCTATGTGCCTAAATCAGACATCTTGTGATCCATTTCCCACAACTGAGAAATCAAACCTCACTCCCCTTGTTCTATGCCTGGGCAAAGTGCATGACCTGGCAAACAGAAACGGGCTCAACCAAGTTGGTGGGCTATTAGGTAGTCAAAGCGAAGAACTTTACTTGGTCAACACAGAAACGAAAATAACTCGTCCTTGTGAAGCTTGGTTAAAACGGCATTTGAGCTAAAAGCCCTTTTGTTGAGCTTGAAAATTCTTGACCAAGGGGTGGGAGTCATAAAGTGCTTTATGAGTCACGAGAAGGTCAAAGGTCACCTTTCAACTTTTAAAACAAGCCTTGGCTACTTACCGTCCCTTGCTTGCCTTCCCTCCTGCCCCCTCCTCTTCACCAGCTTCATCATCTATGTCCGCTTCACAGTCTATCTGTAATGAATTTGGATCCAGTTCAAGGAATACACAGGAGGACTTCAGCTCCCAGAGCAGGCTGCTCTGTAGGAGGGAGAGAGAAAAGAAAACACCCTGGGGCGGCTCTGTATTTCCAAAAGATTAAAAATAATTAAACAATAAGATATTCAACTTGGATTATTTTGGGACAGTGATTAATGGCTCTTCTCTTTCTAATGATACCCTCCTCTAAGCTAATCCTTCCCAACCTCATTTCAAAGAAAATGTTGGTTAACACTTGATTTGTTTCATTCCACGTACCCTTAAGTAAATCAGGGTTTATTATGGCCCTGACATTCATACCAATCAGCTGCCTCCCTCTCTCCTCTCTTGTAATAATTCAGGGGGAAAGAAAGGAGACATTTTCAAAGGCAGCAGTGCTTCACTGAGTAATTACCTAACTACCCAAGTCAATAAATCGTGGGTCAACCAGTACGCTGGGGCTGCAGGGAGAGGTCAGAACCCAGGTGTCTCTTAGCCACTGTGCCCAGCACTATGCCCACCGCGAAAGAGCCTCTCGGTAAATGTTTGTTGCATGAATACATTGTAGAAACAAGTATTTTCTTTTTGTGAAGTGGGAGAGTGAATCCTTTTCACGGGGACCCAGACTGAGGTAAAGCAGAGGTGAGGTGATGCAGCGGCTCACATTGAATTTCTCAGGTTTCATAATGGGCTCATGCATCCATTCAACAAACATTTACTGAGCACCCACTACGTACTGTAATGTATTAAAATAGGGTTTGCTCTAGCAGAAGTGGCAACAAATTGTAAATAATTGCCCCACCAGACAGGAGGTAGCAGTTCTGTCACACTTAGTGCACGGAACATGGAGACATTGAGGAAGTATTAGTTGAGTAGATAATAATATAGAAAAACAATAGCCCCAGATTATCTTAAGCATGACATCTCCAAAGCTCATGTCCTTGAATCTTAATGCAGTGATCTCTTGGCAGCCCAGCATATTTTGAAGCAATGGTGGATATTCTTAGGTCATTTAATTTAAACTGTAACAATAGAACAGAAACATAGATTTTAGCCCTTGTGTCTCTCCTTACCTTCATGTGGTCAGGCAGAGAGCCTTTTGCACTGGGAAAGTCGGAAGATTCGTTTGCAAGATGATAATTTAACAAAACCATAGAGGGATTGTGGAGATCATTTAGAAATGCAGCAAGGCCATTTCGATAAGTTCATGGTAAATGTAATTGGGAATAAAACCTTGACCTTTGACTTAATGATGAAATTAACATTAAATTTAGCAACTTTTACTGCATATTTTCAACAGCTTCCCCAAAAGACTTTGTCAGCTTCCAGTTTGGACTTCCTAACCTAAGGAAACTGTTTTTATTCTATAGCTCCAAGAGGTAACCTGCAAAAATAAGGGTTCATTCTTAATCAACTCCATGGCATCCTATCTTCCTCCATTCACCCAAGCCAGAAGTTTTCCATCTGGACAACAGTGACTCCCCTTTCTAACATGACGGAACGGAGAAAGCCCCGACAGTGATGGGTTTAAGGAGACTGAATGGTCACACTGTATGTAAGTTGAAAAAAAAAAAAATCTTCTATCCTGCTCCACTGCTGTCCAGAAGACAGCAACTAAAAAGCAGCCTCTATGTAAATTGGACCTCAGCCCCTGAGCATCCCGTCCTGAAATGTAATTCCCCTATCTGACTGAAGTCCCTGTCCCTGCATAAGCACAGAGCTGACCCTACCACCCAGGGAATTGCTCTGAGGAGCCACAGAAAAATTTACTCCATCAGCTATGGCAAAGACTCCCGTGGTACTGTCCTCTTAACAACCACAGAAGCACTGGGCTGAGTGCCTTTTGAGAATATTATCAATACTTTCTTTCATTAACACCACCAGCCTGATTTCTTAAAGGATGAAACGTCCATAAAAAACAATCTTGGTATGTATACCCAAATGCCTACTTTATTGGCTGCCATCATGCTCACTTAATTTTCAGAATTCAGTAGGTGGATCAGTAAGGAAAAGCCGGAAGCTCCTGTAACAAACCACCTTAAATTGCAGCAGTTCAGCACAATAACCATTTATTTCCCGCTCATGTCCCAGTGCGTGAGGGTTGGATGGTTCTCCTAGATAGCTCACCTCCACGGAATGTGTGAAAGATCTAGTCTCCTCGGAGCTTGTGCCACTGTCATCCACAGGATATGGACTCCTTATACACAAGGAAGGAGAAGAAAGAGCATAGAAAACTGTCTGGAGAAGTTTATGCCCAGGCTTGGAAGGAGCATATATCACCTTTTGCCCCATTCCATTGGCCAAAATGCAGCACTGTCTCCAGCTTAACTTCAAGAGAGAGCAGGGAACTTAGACTTTCAGTGTGTCTAGCAAGAGGAACGGGATTAGTAAGCACCAACCTCATGTGTGCGATGAAGTTTGTTTTATGACACTAACATGTAGAATGGGAAGAATAGAATCGTCCTAATGGTTTCAAGTGCTCAAGAAAAGATCATTCTATGTAATGCTCCCTCTGTTGTACCAGCAGAAAGGGGAGGAGCTTAGTGTTGGGAGCATGTGCTCAGGAGTCACACTGCTTCTGTTCACATCATGGCTCTATCACTTATTGGATATGTAATGGCGGGTAAATTGCTCCATTTCTTTGTGCATCAGATTTATCTGCAAAATGGAGTTGACAGTATTTACCTCAAAAGGTTACTGTAAGGAATAAATGAGATGAAATATTTGAAGGGCTTGTCCACTTTGGAGGCTGAACGAAAGGGTAGTGACAGAGCTTTGGAAGAACCCAAGTGTGAGATGGTACGAGATGAGAGGGGCTAGTGGACGCACATGGCAGGAGGAAGGGACAATTAGGAAAGTGTCCTCACCTTGGACCAGGAAGTCGTTGCATTTCCACTGATACAAGCCAGCCAGATGTCAGATCAGCTAGTCACGTTATTAAAGATGAAGCTGTTTTCTGCAGGAGGAAGTAGAAGTGTACCCTTAAATGGATACAAAAATGTCTCATGGAGAACAAGACAAGAAGAAAAGCGAATCTAAAGACTCTTAAAAACAAAGACAAGAGCCCGTGAGGGAACCAGAGCCCTTTTTCACCTTCTCTTATCTTTGTGGCTCTCCTCACATTTGCTTCATTCTTTTCCCACCCAGCCACTGACTTTCTTGGCTTTGTCATGGTAGAAAATAGCCACTACCAATGTTTACATCTCTTCTACTAAGGGGGATAACCGAACTAAACTGGAATCATATGCCAAATTCCAAATTCCTAGAAAAGGAACTCATTGGTCCAGCCTAGTCAGGTGCCACCCTTGGTTCATTCAACTCTGGGTTGAATGGCAGGTGGGTTCACGCTATGGGAACATGGCTTCTATAGTAATCTTGTGTATTAGGATGAGGAAGTGATGGCTCCTAAAAGAACGTAAAGCTCTAGGTGGACTCCTTTCTTCAAGTTTCTGATCACATACTGCCTTTTGACATTTGTGTGTGTGTGTGTGTGTGTGTGTGTGTGTGTGTTTATGTGTCTGTGTGTTGTCATTTTCATTGTTGATCACCTTAGTTTTTCATGGGCTTATATCCTTTCTCCTCAATTAGGTTGGTTATACTATTGTATTATATGTGCCCCCCAAATTCAGATGTTGAAACCTAACTGCCAGGGTGATGGTATTAGGAGGTAGGGTCTTTGGAAGGTGGTAAGAACAAGGCCAAAGTTCTTACCAATGCAACTAGTGCCCTTACAGAGCTATCTCCAGGGTACTCCCTGGTCCCTTCGGCCATGTGAGGACACAATGACAAGTCGGCAATCTGAAACCCAGAAGAGGATCCTTACCTGACCCTGCTGGCACCCTAATCCAAGACTTCCAGCCTCCAGAACTGTGAGACCTAAATTTCTATTGTTTCTAAGCCACTCAGTCTATGGTATCTTTGTTATAGCAGCCTGAACAGACTAAGACATGTAATAAGTAACCAAAGTAAGGACTGTGAGTACAATCTTTTTTCTATTCCACAGGGCTAATGCAGTGATCTATAATAGGCATTTAAAAAATATAGAATGAATTAAAGAATAAGTGATTAGTCTTGGAGGGGGGTGGAGGGACAAGTATTGCCAATTTAGTGGCTTTAAAAGGTCAGTGTCACATCCTTGGAAGACTGACTTACTTGAAGAAAGCAGTTGAGTCATAAAGAGATGGTGCACAAGACAGACTGATGCTTCCTAGATCTTTTTTTTTTTTTAACTCTCCTTGCAAATGACTGATTAGAGTCTTTAAAAATTAGCCTGCCACTGACTACTAATTACTTTTGTGTCAGTCCTTGGATGCTGCAGCTTTACTGATGTTTGATTCTTACCTTTTCTTGCCATCACTCATTCCTAAAACTGAATCTTCATGTAGACGTGTAAAGTATTTTTTCACCCTAACGTCACTATTATGGATGCACATGGTAATTACCCTTAATGTTTATTTAGTGCATTTGTTATAGAGCACTCAACTCTTAACTCTTTAATTCTCTTTGTTGCCCATTCATTCATTTGCTATCCGTAGAGTGTCTCCAATGCACAAAGTCCTGGGTACATAACAGTGAGTAAGAACCAGTGCCTCCCTCAAGGAGCTACGATGAGGGGGAGAAGCCATCAGCCGGCAGTTACTGAGGAAACTACGAGTTAGTCCACCTTTTTCAAATGTGTGGTTCTGCGGACAGCAGTCGCGAATAAAGAAACTTAAAAAAGTCTTCAGTTCCATAGCATCTAAGTAAAAAGAATCACTTGAAAGGCTACAAGTAGGTCGTGGTAAAAATGTGTACCTAACTTAATGGACAGCGTTTTATGCATTCTTTATTTATAGTAACCACACTCTGTATTTCATTCCATCTGTTTTCAAGTGGAAGTCTGACCACTGTTAAAGTGACGACCCACTTGTTTTTCTTTCCTTCCTTCTTTCCTTCCTTCTTGTCTTTTCTTCCATTAATTCTCATTGGCCTGGAGCTCAATTTCCAACAGGCTTAGTAGTGACAGGGCTCCCTGTGGGCCTGGGGAGTATGGCAATGAGAGGTCATTGTAGTCTCGAGAGGTCAGCAAAAAAGGGATATGCATTTACTTTCACTTCCCTCCCTCATTACAGCAAACCATATGAACCCCTTCGGTGGTCACTAGATGAGAAATGTGAGAGACCTCCTTGAGGAGGAGAGTAGTTGGCCCTTTGCTTTGGCTGTTTAGCATGCATTCCCATAGCAACATCCAGTGAAAAGGAACAGTCGATTGCTTATTCCCTCCATCCTCTAAATAATTGACAAGCCATCTCTTTGGAAACTTAATGGTACAGCTAGATTCATGTGAAAGAGGCCACTGTCAACCTTTTTCCAAATCTGTCCAAATATTCCATTCCTCCATCACTACCTCCAAATGTAACTGTGGAAGACACCACCAACCAACCAACCAACTGACCAGCCAACCAACAACAGAACATTCTAAATGCAAATGGAACAAAGATTCCTGACATTAGTTAGCCAGAGAGAGACGCAAGCTCCTTGTTAGAGTTCCAGACCCCCTTGCACATGTAAGTACAAGGTTTGGTTTTGTGGTAACTTCTGGATCTCAGGAGGCTGCAGAATTAGCAGTCCTTGCGTGAGAATGTGGTTCCATTATTTATTCGAATAAATAGCCACATGAAAGCCCACAGGAGCCGTCAAAGTCAGCGTGCAACCGGGCCTGCGGGCAGAACTGTTCTTTCTTATGTCTTCTTCAGGGGCCCTTTCTAAAGAAAACATCACCACATATTTAAAACATGATGGGCTTGGTCTGACTTCATTTTGGGTGGTGCAAAACTTTGTTTTTTTCCAACTTGGGAAAACAAGTACTGGCATTGTGGTTAACCTTGGGAGACTCACTACCTACTCTCCTCCCACATTTAAAGATTGTTCCATTCTTACTTAGTTTCCTCTTCCAAAGAAATGTGGATTCATTGTTCCACCATACTCTATTCAGCTTCTGCCAGTTAAGTGGTAACAAATTTCAACTCTTTCAGAGATGGCTTTTCTCTTCCTAATTTCTAGGGCCATATATCACAGTACTGAGATTGGCCATTATCAAATTACAGCTGGGACTTGTCTGACCTAGACTAAGGTGCCAAGTACATGGAGAACAGAGTCTGACAGTAGCCAAGGGCCTTTGCGATATCTTCGTGCACTTTTAAACCTTAGTAATTTAAGTTGTAGGCCTATTAGAAATAATGCACAAGTGGCTTTTAGAAAGCCATCTGTTAAGTTTAAAACGGCTACATTAGATAAGCATACATGATGCACTTTTTTTCTTCCAGAATCCATGACAAATAAAAAGCCTTCTATAGATGATAAGGGGAATGGTATCCTGTGGTTCCAGGGGAGAAGTCCTTATCGGTTGGGAGAAAAGAATTCAATTTGTGTTTAAATGCCATTTATAACTTGTTTCTTTCACAACTGCAGCCTGTTGTTAAATGTTTAAAAGCTGCTTCAGGATTTTATGATGTCTGAATTCTTAAAGCCAAAACATGTTCACCTTTTTCAGAATTATGTTTAAATAATCACTTAAAAAAAAAAAGTAAGTGCAAAAAATGACGTACAAAGTATTTAATATAACCCCAGTAAGGAAGGGTCAAGGTCATTCAATAGCTGGGGCCACTGAGCCAGAGGTGCTGGAGAATTCTCTCTCTTCTCTGAGATTCTATTCCTGGCCCTGTGTGCCCCTAGAACCATTCCATATTCCACCTGGATCAGAATGGGGACTGAGTTTTGCCTTCTCTGTTTCAAGCCAAAGTCCTACAGGGGCCTCCTCTGGCACAGAATAAAGATTTCCTTACAGGAATGATGTGCCCCAACTCCGGGAAGCATTTGCTGCCCGCACCGCCCGCATCTCTGCCTGGTTGATAGATGGGGATATGACCACATCCTAGCTCACGGTGTAAGCCCCCGAGCTCCCTCTGCATCAGGTCTTCACACACTCAGAATTACTCCGACGTGAAACAGGCCTGAGTTCCCATTCCAACTTCACCACTTCAACCAGCTGTACGAAATTTGTTAGGCCCCGTTTCCTTCTGTATAACATGAGGCTAATAATAACTAATCCACAGCATTACTGTGAGATTTGATGAGATGATACATGCAACAGTGCTTGCAACAATCAACTGAAGTTACTATAAGTGATATGCATGAGGCCAAGTATCCAGTTGCTTTGAGGGATAATTAAAGCCATAGATTCTTTCATTTTGACACAAAACACCCATTTATATTGATGTTGTGAAGAGCAGAGTATCTACCAGGCCTAAAATTCACTTCTTGTAGTCATTCTTGAACTTGAAATCAAATTCCAATGTCTACGCAGAGTTGGAATATGGCAGCTTCCTGGTTCAAAACAAAAGTCCTCAATACTTAAGGCAGGTTAAAAATTCAGTAGTTCTCTCTTATGAGAGCTTGTCTCAATTCTTTCTCTGAAATGGTTCTTGATTCTGTTCTTTCTCCTTTTGTTCTGTTCTCTCCTTTCTCCTGCTTTTATAAAGTATAACAGCCTCAGCCTGATCTCCATGACTCTCAATTCTACTTACCTTCAGGCAATGGAGATAGAAAATACCAAATGAACTCAACAACATAGTCACTTTAAAAATCCACATTCTAAAAATTGCCACTACTGTGATGTTTTTGGTCAACATATTTACTGTACTTGATATTTCAAGTAACCATAAAGGAGGAAATTCAATTTTTGTGCTTATCAAAAAGTGGGAGCATGAGTTAAGAGAGGTCTAGATGTTGTGACTTAGCAAGACACGCAGAGCTCTGCACAACCTACCCCGCCATGTCTTTTCAGGATCACCACTTGTCACTTCCCTGTGAAGTCTATCATCAGTCTTGTTGAATTACAAATTACATGGCCTTGTCTCCAAAACACACTGCTCTTTCAACCTTTGGGTCTTTGCAAACTTGGCTGCGTCTGTCTCTGGAATGATCTAAATGCTCCCTTTCCACTTACAAAGCCTCTATTCAAAGGTCACCTCGCAAGAGGAATACATTCATAGTCCAAAGAATATGGGTTTGAATCCTGGCTCTGCTATGTCCTGGTTCCATGACCATGAGCAATGAATAACCTTCAGTTTTCTCATCTGTAGGCAACTCAAAGAGCTCCACTACGCTAGGGGTAAAAATCTAGGCCCTTACACATCCCTGATTGTCACTGGCTTGACCACCCCGTTCCTCCCCCAGCCAATTGAAAGGCAATTCATTTCTGGTTTCTCTAAATCCAGACCAAGCTGATGCATGCAGTGTACTTGGCGGCTGGAATTTTGCCCTTATTATTAATGTCACAGTCATCTCACTCACCTAAGGGTGAGTGATTTTCCTTGCCAGTTGGAGCAGACTCACTGATGCTCAAGAGAAACATCTACCACCATCCCTGTCACCATCTTGATCCTCCTTGCTCAAGTCTGCGGACAACACCACTACTGTTTCTTAACAGTTCTTTTTTGAACAAGAGAGAAAGTTCCTCTCTCACATGTTTTAGTCAGTCAAGGAGTTCCTAAGATGATGCAACAATACTAATTGGGTTCCAAAGTTTGATAGTTCTTCTTCCCCAGATAATTACAGATAGTAAATACAGGGCCTACGTCTATCCAGACATCGCCAAACCTTTAAGCCCTGAGCAAATCTTCAAGTGAGTCAACTCACTGGGCCACCTCCTCCCCATTTGGCCTTTCCTCCCAAAGGTTCTCCCACTGTTCCCCCCTAAGAGTTCAAGTCCTTCTTAAACCTCAGACCCCCTTATGCAAATCAGCACACTCAAATGAATACTGGGAGTGTTCCAGGAATGGTATTTTATCTCCTTTCAAAGAAGTTTCAGTTACCATCCAGGGGGAATCCATGGGATTGTAAAATTAGGGTAAGAATATCTACCTAAAATGATCCCAAAGAATGATAAATTAAATTATATTAAATGAGATATATTTCAAGCGCCTGGTGCAGTCCCAGGTACATAGTTCATTCTTAGGCAGATGTAAGCAACCAGTGCTCCAAATATCACAGTAAAAAAGCTGCTTCTCTGGACTCCCACAAAGATGAGCAAGATTTCTGTTTAGCTCCGACTATACCATGTGGGGGGTTGAACTCCTCCCTGTTACACTGGGACTATCTCTTCTCATCTCTGTATCCTTACCACTCTGCCCTACCCTTGGCTTAGCACAGCACCTGGTCTATCATAGCCCCTAGGAACCTTTGAGTGGATGAGTTAAGAGGAAAACAGATCTGAAACAAGCAGATTGCAATTTTCCTTGGAAAGTAAATTTCAGCACATCTTTTGAAGCCCGTGTGCTCTTTCCAAACTCTAACTGAAGGTGTTTATTTTTTGAGTCTCTAGTACCAAGCCCCAGTGTCCTGTGCATGGTTGACACTCAATGGACATTTGTTAACGATAATGATAATTGAGTTAATGTTATGTTAACTGTTCAACCCATGACAAAATCCTAGGCAGTATCATTAACCCAAATTCCTGAATAACTATCCCTCAAACAAACAAACAAACAAACAAACAAACAAAAAGTCTGCAGTACCTTATTGCTGACCCCTATGAGTGGCTGTTCAGACTAACTGGACTCTGAAGCCTACCCCGCCCTGGACTTCCACCTATGTGAAATAATACACTTCTTCATTGTTTACAGCCATTTGAGTGAAGGTTTCTTTACCTCATATCTGAAAGCATTCTAATTGGTAGAAGTCCCAAGAGAAAAGTAAAGAATCTGAACACATCTTTTCCATTCTTTTCCCAAACCTTGAAAGAATGGAACAGTGGTTTCCACTTGCTATTCTAGTCTCTTAAGGGACCACCCCCCAGCAAATCCTCCCCCTTCCTGAACTGGCATTTCTTCCTCCTTGTGGCTTCCAGTATTTGTACCATGTTTAAAACTTCTGCTTAAAGGATGTGAATCCAAAAGAAAGAAGCTGTTTGAAGCCATGTGATTTAGGAAAGGAAGAAGAGAGGAGTAAAGATTATGGATTATGGATGAAAATTACAAACACTGTATGAAATGGCACATATACCTCCAGTGCAAATCCAGGTCAGCTTTCAAACTCAACGACCCCAGGACCCTTTCCATAAAGCTGTGCTGTCCTATACAGCAGCCAACGAGAATTAGCCACTTTTTTAGCCAAAAGCTATAAATATTTAAAATTTTAAGTAAAATGCAATTCAATGAAAATTTTAGTTTTCCAGTCACACCGGCCACATTTCAATTCTCAAGAGCCACATGTGGCTACAATATTTGAAGGAATAAATGTAGAATATTTTTGTAATTGCAGAAAGTTCTATTTGAAGAAATAAATGTAGAATATTTCTGTAATTGCAGAACGTTCTATTGTACAGAGCCATTTCAAAAGTTTCTCTTCATTCAAAAATAAAATAACCAGAGAACCAATCACAAGCTTAGGAAGTATGAAGAGAGAAAAATGAACATTTTTGTGGTTCAGCTGACATTAAAATGGGAAAAAGCACATCACTGGAATTAGAATGTCCTGCTCATTCGTCACTTTTTCTTCAATTAAAATGGCTTTGCTTGCTTACCTAATCTCTGTGACCTTACTTGCTACACAGTCAATGTGGAGATAACATTTACCTTGCATCAGTGTCATGAGGACTAGAGTTGATATAGGCGGCACAACTAGGTAGGGTCTTATTACACTGTAGATGATCAATTACAGTATTATCCCTGGTTTCTTTCCTTGGAGGTGAATCATACACAAGTTTTTTGTTTTGTTTGTTTTTGTTTGTTTTTTTCCACACAACCTTCTCTATTCTTGATTCCAAGTGTGGTCCACAGACCTGCAGCAGAAGCATCTGAAAGCTTGTTAGAAGGTTGGAAAGCATTCATCTATACAACATAGGCAAAAACTCAAAACAAGTACGTTAGGTGACCACACAATAAAGATTTGGATAGTGGACTATGGAACCCTAACCATAACTTTGAGGCCACAATTTGAAGAGCCTATGAGAGCCTAGTGGCTGAGGCCAGCAATGATGGGAAGTTGGGTCAAGAAGGAACACCCAGGACAGAAAGAAAGCTCTTGCACCAGTCAAGCAAGGTAATACTACGAGAAGCAGAATCTCCCAGCTCCCTGTGTGCATCATCTGGTAGCACCCCTGAATTCTCTAAGGAGGTTTGCGATTGCTGCATACAAATTACTCCCCAAAAGTTAATGATTTAAAACAATAATTGTTTATTATCTTTCCCATTTCCTGTAGGTCAGAAATTCAGACAGGTCACTGGATCTGGGGCCTCAGCTGGAAAGCTTGCAGGCTGGGGGATGGGGGCTGGAATCATTTGAAGACTCCTTCAGTCACAATCTGGCAGTGATGTTGGCTATTAGTGGCGGGCCTAGTTAGCACTGTCAGCTGGAACACCCACAGTCCGGTCTCATCATGTAGGCTTTCTTCTTCAGATTGGTGGCTGGGCCTCAAGGACAATCAGAGAGGGAGAGGGAGAGGGAGAGGGAGAGAGGAAGAGAGGGAGACAGGGAGAAATGGAGAGAGAACACCAACTAGAAGCCCTATTACATATTGTGTCCTAGCTTTGGAAGTCATCCAGCATCACTGCTGCCACATTCTGTCGGGCACAGCAGTTACAAAGGTCTGTGGGGGATGAGAGGGAGGAAACATACACAAACATAAGTCAAGGTCATACCATGACATAATAATATAGGTATGTCAAGGTCGCATTCCAAGAGCATATGGTGGGAAGAGCAAGTTTTGTGATAGCCCTCTAATTGAGGCCATCTTATTATGGCCATCTTCGAAAAACCCAATCTGCCACATGAATATTCTTTTTGGTTCAAGTTATTCCAGATCTCGAATCACCACGCCCACCACCATCATCATAAACAAGTTCTTATTTAGTGTCTTCCATGTGGAGGGCACCATATTCTGATTCATATTTATTTTATAGAAAAAGTTACAGGATATTCATCTCCCGTTGGTGTATCTTGTTCTTGGGAATTCTTTCATTTTTTTTTTCTCCAGGAAAAATAGCTTTAAAGCTAGTTTCACTTTCCATTCTGTCTTGTTCTTTTGCATTATTTCATTACAGTCAAACTCTGTGAATGTGACATCAAAGGACTTGGAAAGTAAAGTGAGAATAAGTGGGATAGGTAGAGATAATGGCTCATTCGCTGGTACTAGGTTCCGAAATAGGTTTTTGGTTGCTCTACGGCTTAAGATTTATTGCTAATGGCAAATAAAATAATTACAGCAAAATGTGCCCATGGATTAGAATTTAGAGATCCTTTTTTTTTTAAAGCTATCTAAATACCTTGTATTCTCAGACTAAAACTTTTCTCTGTGCATTTTCATCTTCATAATAAAACTTTCTTGGCAAGACTTATCTCAATCTGTTGGGTGCTTCTTATATTAGAGTAGAATGAAAAAAGAGGGAGGAAGAGATATAGTTTTCTAAATATGATAGAATAAAAAATACTAGTGTTTGTTTCTCATTAAAAAAAAAATCGGAGGCAAAAACTACAATTGGATCTGGCCTATAGCCATTCATCCTAAATAATGGAGGAAGAGAAACATAAGGCAACTGAATATAAACCTGGCACATACTTTCAGGTTTCTAATTTTACAGAGTCTTCTGTGTTCCCTTTCATTAGAAAGTCACATTCTAACTTTCTATAGTTAGCTGGTCTGCCCCTGTGATGGTCTTTTCTCCCCACCCACCTAACTGCTATTAATACCCAGGGTTCCCATTATTGCCTTCTAGAAATTTCACACACACACACACGCGCACACACACACACACACACACACACACACTCACCACATACATACACATTCACTCATATACACAAACTTTCACACTCACACTCATTCACATGCACATGGTCACTCATAAAATTATGCGCGCGCGCGCACACACGCACACACACACACACACACACACACACACACAAGTTTAGTACAACCCGCCTCCTGACTTTGACCTCCTATGCAACTACTTGGCCCCCTCTTCCTTGACATCCCAGCTCCACTCCCAAGCAGGATGAAAATGGTTGACCTTTTGGGATCTATCTGGCAATGGCCACATTCACATTCAAGACTCAGTTCCAAAGCTCATGCCGGGTCCTCAGCTTCTCCAGTGCCAACAGCACATGCCCCTATCCTATTTTTTCTGCTAATCAAGATTATCAGAATGCAATCAGAAATCAGTGAAATTTTCATGGGGTTAACCTTGAATCTGTTCTAATTAATTATAATTTCTCAAAATTCTACATAAGTGTTAAGGATTGAATGGTGTCTCCCAAAAAGGTGTGTTAAAGTCCTAACTCTTGGTACCTGCGAATGTGACCCCATTTGAAAACAAGGTTTTTGAAGATGTAACCAAGTTCAAACGAGATCTTTAAATTGGCACCTAAGCCAACATGACTGTGGTTTCCCCTAAGAGGAAAAGATCAGAGACACACAGGGAGATCACCATGCGACAACAGAGGTAGAAACTGGAGTGGTACAGCAGCAAGGCAAGGATTACCAGCTAAACCAGAAAAGAGGCAGGAGCAACAAATGACTTTCCAGGGCCAGAGGGAGCATAGTCCTGCTGATACCTTGATTTCAGACTTCTAGATCCCAGCACTGTGAGAAAATAAATGCTGTTAGCAAAGGCAAGCATGAGGAGAGAACATGGGAACCACGTTGGGTAGGAGCCAGGTTGTCCTAGTCAGCCTGAGCTGCTGTAGCAGAATCCCGTCAACTGAGTGTCTTATAAACAATACACGTTTAGTTCTCATAGCTCTGGAGGCTGGGAAGCTCAAGATCAAAACATCAGTAGATTGAGGGTGTAGTCATGACCCACTTCCTAGTTCATAGATGGCCCTACAACCTCACAAGGCAGGGCAGAGAAGGGAGCTCTCCAAAGTCTTTTTTTTTTATATATATATAACTTATGAGGGCTCCACCCTCATGACCTATGCACCTCTTAAAGGTCCCCCTCCAAATATATGTTGATTTAACATGAATGTTGGGGAATACAAATATTCAGTCTAGAGCACTGGTCCTTGGTCAATGTAGACTCCCTTAAGTCAACATCAAGCAATTACTTTCGGGACCTCATTTGCTCCAGCTCTTCCAGGGAATTTGATTCCACCTTGATCATCTACTGCTCATTAAAAAGTAACTTCTTATCCCTGTGCACATTTTCATTTATATTTATGGAAATCTTAGGTGTAGCTGAGTGTATTCTGCATGTTTCTGGGTGAGCATCAGTCCATGGAATGTGCTCCTGGCTGTAGTTCATTTCTTGTGTTCAATGACAACATAGCAATTACAACAGTTGATGGTGTACCTTGAATATGCTAGGGCTACCCCTTTAGGTGACTTGGTTAGAAAACATCCAAACCAGGGAGAAAAGAAGATGTTTTGGGAGGCTGGAAGTATAGAAATCATCAGAAAGCAGAAGAGAAGCTTCCAGAAAACAAAGGATAATGTGTATTCACAGAGGAGGAAACAGAAGTTCTTATTTATTCTATCAACTGTACCTACACACCAGGTATTTAACATCTCTACTGATATCTAATCCTAATAATATCTTTGGTTATGGATGTCATGCCCATAAAAGCATAATGAAATTGAAGTTCTGAGAACTTAAGTAATCTTCTCTAAGTCACATAGCTACTAAGTGGGAGAGCTAGGATGTGAATCCAGTTATGTCTGATTCCTAACCGTCACTTGTAGTGAGAACTCAAACATTAGATCACCCTTTAGAAGAGCTGTTCAGATTTATCAGAATCAAGGAAGGAAGCTGGATTCTCTTACTACCGACTTTAAATTGTAGGTAGCCACATTTTTTACATTGCATAATGGCAGTTTGATATTGATACTAAGAAGGTTACACTAACATGTACTGGTTAAAATAATCACTGACTGAGAGCTGGGATTTAGGCAATTACCACGGCCCTTTCCTTTCTCCATAGTAACAGAACCCCCCATTTTTAATTAAACTCACAGCCACATTTATTGGTTTCCTTTACAACTTGATGTAACCATGTCTCTAGGTGCTGACCAATGGGAAATGCAGGGAACTGTCATGCCATTTCAGTAAACTTTGCTAAAGAAAGCTTAAGATACCCTTTGTCCCTTTCTTCTCCACCCCTTCTTCCTTTCGTGGCACTTGGATAGGATGGCTTGAATTCCAACCACCATGTTGGGACCCTGAGGACAAAACTCTCACTCTAGAGACACCAGAGCACTAAGTGGAAGAGGCCAAGTCCTGAGGACTTTGTGAAGCAGAGTTGCCAGTCAGTCCTCAACTGCCCACCTCCTACATGTTCACAAAAGAGAAACAAATGTCTCTCTTATTCAAGCTACTGTAGTTTGGGTCTTTGTTACAGGAAGCCAATACTTATCCTAATTGATGTAGGTTCATCATAAAGAAGCACTCCACTAAGAGCAAAAGATACCGCAGGGATTGGCCTGTGCCAGTAGCTTCCGTATTATAGAGGCTTCTGTCCTTTTAACAAACAAACAGAAAGGATGCCTCCTTCTTTATATTTCCTAGGTACCTTCATAGACTCCCCCTTCCCTCACAAAAAGCCTAAAGCCCTCAAGTCAAGTATTGGGTACTCAATTCCCATCTATTGCCAATAAATTCAATAAAATGTTTTTACATTTTTTTATTTTTCTCCATTTCTTCATTTGTCTCAGTCACTGCTACTTTTACTCGCAATCGAGTGTCTCAGTCACTCGCTACTTTTACTGCTACTTTTGCTCTATAATCTGGTTTGTTAAAAACAGTGATGAGAGGGGACACCATTGCCTTGTTCCTGGTCTTCGTGGGAGACATTATGCTATACACTTTCCATGCAGATCTCAGAAAATCTTTGCAAAGACCCTGTGAGATAAGAACTATTGTAATTCTTATTTTTTTTTTTTCATCTAAGGATACTAAAACCAAGCGAGGTCATGACCAAGGTTACATGTTTTATAAGTGGTTACAGGTGAGATTTGAACTCTCATACTCTGTCTCCACTATCTGGCTTCTTAGCTACTATTTCAGGCACTAAGACAACCTGGGAAAAAGTATCAAGATCCAAGAGATACTCAGACTTTTCAGCAAGTAAACAGATCCACGGAGGTATTAAAACGAGCATATATTGCAAAAGCTACTCAATTGACTAACATTTAGAATCTATCTGAATTATACCTTAATAGATAAAGCTCAGGGGAATCAGTCTGCTGAATTCACCATATTCCTCTCTTATAATTAATTTAGTCATACACATGCTCCTAGAAACGACACTGTTAGCAGTCACACAACAGAAATTAATGTGATGCCACCCTAGACCTCTGAGGTCCCTGTTCTAAAATGCAATGGCCTGGGAGCCTGGGTGGCTCAGTTGGTTGAACCACCAACATCCGCGCAAGTCAAGATCTCACAGTCTGTGAGTTGGAGCCCCAAACTGTGCTTGCCGCTGGGAGCACAGAGCCTGCTTCAGATCTTCTGTTCCCCTCTCCTTCTGTCCCTCCCCTGCGCGCGCTCTCAATCTCAAAAATAAATTTTAAAAACCTTAAAAAATTTTTTAAATAAAATGGGCATTTTTTTTTAATTTTTTTTCAACGTTTTTTATTTATTTTTGGGACAGAGAGAGACAGAGCATGAACGGGGGAGGGGCAGAGAGAGAGGGAGACACAGAATCGGAAACAGGCTCCAGGCTCCGAGCCATCAGCCCAGAGCCTGACGCGGGGCTCAAACTCACGGACCGCGAGATCGTGACCTGGCTGAAGTCGGACGCTTAACCGACTGCGCCACCCAGGCGCCCCTAAAATGGGCATTTTTGAAAGTACAGAGAGTAACATCTTCTGAAATCAGTTAGCAACAAGAGCAAACCTGATGAGACCATGCATATTGTCACCGCAGGCGACACCCTCTGCTTGTGTTGTAATGGCTCACCTGTTGTAGTGGGTGGGAGAAGAGACAAATTGCTCCTCACCCACGTGACCAGAAACAATCTTCCGGGGAGACTAGATTTTAGGAAGGGTTTCTCTTCAAGCAAGAAAAGTAGCACTTCTCCTTTCTGTGTGGACTTCGCACTAAAGGAGATTCACCCAAGTTTGGACTTAGATGTCAAGAGCCGGAAGATAAATTTTGCTGAATTCTGAAAGTGCACTCAGTTCACTGAGTGGCTTTTGGTGTGTGTGTTGGGGGGGGGGGGGGATGGTGGATGGGTGATATTCTCTTATTCTTACACCTGTGTCCCAAATACAGTGACTGTTGTGAATAGCAGGATCCCGAAAGGTCCAGAGGAACTCGCTGCTCCTCTGGGTGTGAGTGGAAACAGGGGGAGATGCAGTTCATTTGCATAAGGACCACAGGTGTCCTACAGGAGTGACTGAATGTGGTGAGGCTGAGAGAGGGCTCAACTGCTGGAATGAAGTCTGCTCTAGCATCCCAGTCCTGCACTCAGATTCACCCTCAGGGAGAGGCTGTAGGTACTCTATTCATTTCCTGCGGCCGCTGTACCAAGTTCCCACACACCAGGGGCTTAAAACACCCGTTCTCTTTCAGTTCTGCAGGTTGCAAATCCAAAGTCACTATCTCTGGGCGGAAATCAAGGTGTTGGCAGGACCACGAGGGAGGATCTCAGAGAAAATCTGCTCTTTGCCACTTGGAGCTTCTCGGGGCCACAGCACTCCTTGGCCTGTGGTCATGTGACTCCACTCCTCAAGGTCAGCATCCTCGAACATCTCTCTCCGCTCTGGCTTCCCATGGCCTTCTCCTCTGCATCACTCTTATTAGGATACACGGGATTATATTGGGATTCCACTCTGATAACCCAGGACAGTCTCCGCATCTCAAGAGCCTTGAACTAAATCACAGATGCAAAGATTTTGCTGTATAAGTTAACATTCACGAGTTCCGGGGATTAAGACCTAGTATCTTTGGGGACTACTATTCAGCCTACTACAGAAACAGAAGCCTCACCGTGGAGTCTGTGGGGAATACTTTCTTGGCCAGGTCCCCAGAAATTACTCTATCTTTCTAATGAAGGACGGCAGTTAAACAATGACTCTAATTACAGTGCTATATGTGCGTCTGCTATGTAAATGCAATTTGTTAAGGTTGCTAATATAGCCAAGGAAATCATAGATTTGTTCAACATTCAGCTACTTTCCGTCGAGCAGTCAACCCCCAAATTATTTGGGTTTTGCCTGGACCATTATTTCAATTGAATTAATGCTGTAAAAAGGAATGTGAGTGTATTTATGTGGACTCAAGTTACAAAATGCTAAATTTAGTGTATGTTTTCTGAGGTGCGGCTCATTCGTGACTTCTGTTCCTATCATCTCGTGTTTGCACAGCTGGTAACCGTAAATTCGACGTAAAACACCATTTGAAAAGCCAGCAGACATTTCACTGACCTTGAGGGTGAATTTGTCACTGCTTAATTCTATGATGATCTATATTCTGGTCTGTTGCCTTTGCAGGAAGGTAATGGCTGTGGTGTTACTCACTTGCCGGGGGTCCAAGGTTGGCCTGGCTTGTCACGTCACAAGATATGTGAACCACACCCAGAACTTTTTCCTGATCTAACCACAGAGATGAATACTGACCCATCCCATTTGATTAAGCAAAGGTATAATCCTGGCACTGGGGAAGAGGGGGGTGGGGTGGGTGATGCTCAGAGAGTTCCAAGTTCAGTGGCAGCCATAGTTAACCTCAGACTCAGAGGTCTCAGGGATGTGGAGGCAAAGGATGTTATTCATTGAAAGCAGAACACACCCTCTTTCCAGCCATCTTCCTATCAAGGAAGGCTCTATTGCCCTTCACTCTAGCCCTTTATCAGCAGTTGGTTCCTTTCACATCCTTTTCTAATGGCCTGGAAAGGGGATCTCGGTTTCTAAGAGTGGCCCTGAGTACACTGAGCAAAGCCTTGCGATGAAAATGCCTGCCCAAGTTCCTCCTTTTCAGTTTCTAACAGGCTCCGAATGGCTTGCGAAGGAAAATGGATCTTCAGCAGCTGCCTTCAAGGTTACCAACCCCCTCTCCCCTCCAGCCCCTGCCAACCCCACAAAAAGTACATACTCTCCTTCATGAGGACCTGAGAGGCCGCCAGTCAATGGCTGACAGAAATGGAAAATCGATTTCAGATTTATCTCCGCTGGGAATTAAGTATATTCCTTAGAAATAATGAATTATGAGGTCATCGAGGGCTTGTTCTTTTTCCTGCTTGCAGAGACATTTTAATTGAAGAAAAAGTGACGAATGAACAGGACATTCTAATTCCAGTGATGTGCTTTTTCCCATTTTAATGTCAGCTGAACCACAAAAATGTTCATTTTTCTCTCTTCATTATTCCTCAGGGTTCAGGAGGAACACTGTTGCCAAAGGGGAAAAAAACTGGGTAACTCCTGCTCCCTCCACCCAGCTTTCAAAACACTCAGTAAGATACAGCTCTGGCCTCAGCCAGCCTGTGTTTTCACTAGTGGTGCAGCCATGATGCTCACTAGCACTGGTGAGTGCTAGTAACAGGACTAGGGTACCCCTAAGAAACATTCTCCATACGTCTTCGATAACAGTGGGACACAAGGAAGAAAGTCATTCAGAACCCACAACACTGAACATGGTGGACCAGCCTGATAGGCAAAAATCAGTAGTTCCCTTAGCAAGCCTTGCAACCAACACACGCACAACCGCTCCCCACCCCACCCAAGTGCACAGGTACCATCTACTGAGTGCCAGGTATGATTCTAATCCTGTTAAAACCCTGTCAACAGACATTGTCTAATCCTTGTAAGAGCCCTCAGACATCCCACAATTAGTCAACTGTAGGGCTGGGGTTAGAACCCAGGTCACACAGTCTGCGTTCTTAAACACTGTGCTCTTATCCAGCAGTTCCCAAACATCGGCACAAAACGGAACCACCTGAAGGGGTTGTCAAACCAGAATGCTGAGCCTCACCCCATAACTTCGGATGCAGTAGGTTGGGGGTTCACACTTTGAGCACCACTACTCTAGCATCTCATTCTGATGGTCAACAGTCATATTCTAAAGGCTCTAGCCACGGAAGAACCTCAAATACGGAAAGCCATTCTAGGGTTTCTGTTCCTTTCTCTACTTCCTAAGAAAAAAATCTGAGAACAGTGGCTGGTGTACCCAAGACCAGGCAGAGAAATAGGAAAAAGGATGAAGTTAGAGGGGTGCCTGGGTGGCTCAGTCGGTTAAGCCACTGACTTTGGCTCAGGTCATGATCCTGTGGTCTGTGAGTTCAATCCCGCATCGGGCTCTGTGCTGACAGCTGTGAGCCTGGAGCCTGCTTCAGATTCTGTGTCTCCCTCTCTCTCTGCCCCTCCCTTGTTCATGGTCTCTCTCTCTCTCTCTCTCTCTCTCTCTCTCTCTCTCTCTCATAAACAAACATTAGGGGCGCCCGGGTGGCTCAGTCGGTTAAGCATCCGACTTCGGCTCAGGTCATGATCTCGAGGTCCATGAGTTCGAGCCCCGCGTCGGGCTCTGTGCTGCCAGCTCAGAGCCTGGAGCCTGTTTCAGATTCTGTGTCTCCCTCTCTCTCTGACCCTCCCCCGTTCATGCTCTGTCTCTCTCTGTCTCAAAAATAAATAAACGTTAAAAAAAAATAAACATTAAAAAAAGGACGAAGTTAGAGATGCACATTTCTCTTCTACCAACTTCTCAGTTCAAATAGAACTGACTAGAGTTGCCGAGGATACCCATCCTTAAGAGCATAGCTATGCCCGTTGAAGTGACTGACTCTTTCACGTGGGCAGGAGTTGATTCTATGGGAATGACTCTCTCTTCTCTACCATCCCAGCTCTTGCATGAGTGCTCATCATTTAAAATACTTGGTGTTCTCGGTCTCAAGCCACCCTGACCCTACCATTTTGAAGCCATGGCGAACTTAGCCGCTGATGCACCACAACAGCTGCAACCTCACTACCACGGAGTTGTAGCTTTTCCGTCTCTGTGAGGGTGTGACCCCATCTCATATTCTCACTGATCTTTCTTGAATTATTATTGCTGTTTTCTCAGGTATTAGCTCACTATTGGTTGATTCAGTAACGAACCTGATGTAGTCTCATAAAATGAAATGCCTAACATAGGTAGACACAGCCCAATACTTTGACTACACTGGGCAAGGATCTAACATGACTCTCTTGCCACCCTTCTCTTTCCCCAACAACATCCATGCCTTGGGCCTCAAACAGCCACTCTTTTCCTCTCTTGCACTCCCTTGAGAAACTGAGGACTTTCAGAATGGAGGACAATTATACAACTCCCTCCAAGGACAGAGGAGACTTCTATAACACTCCTGAACCTCTATAAAACAGGGGTGGCCAGATCTCTGTAGCCTCACGGAGCTACTGTGAAGCAGGTGTGCTCCTCAGAAAAGAAGCTTGACAGGACAAAAGTCTACAGACTAAGGTTTCACGTTTTAATATGAAAATGTCACAAGATAATAATGGGAGGTAAGGCTTTAGGTTTCACCTGTCTATACTGAAAGGCTTGTCGGAAGTTATTTCCTTACTAATAATTTTAAAAAATGGGCAGCATTCGCCTGGAATGGCAAGGGGAACCAACATTTATGGGCACCTGGAATATAGAGGTTCTAGCTATGCTATTCAATTTAGCCATCACAATGGCTCTGAGAGCTTGACCTTATTATTCCCATTTTATAGAAAAGCTGAGGCTAAGAAGTTATGTAATGTGCCCAAGATCAAATTGAGTCAAGGCTGGAACCCAGACTTGTCTTTCTTCTATATACTATGGCTTTCTTGAAAAGCATATAGTTACTAACGATGGCAAAGTGAAGGACAAAGATAAGCAACCTTTCAAGGAAAATAAGAAAGAACATTCAATGGAAAAATATCAAAGCCATTTACATGGATCACAGAACCAAGACATTTCCAATTCTGACACCGTTTCCAATGTGTTTTTTCTTTGACGTACCACCAAGCAATTAACCCAGTTCTCTGTGGACACTAGCCAGATGTCCCACAAAGTTAACTCAATTCTGACACGACCTACCTGGAGGTAGCATTAGATTCCATAGCGTAAGGACCCAGTCCCACAAGCCCTCACTTCAGATGCCAAATGCAAGTCAAGGTTATTACCTCCGTTTCTGACTGGCTACAAATGAGGGGTTCCCACAACTGCCTCCTTGGGTTCCATTAGCTTGCAAGAGCTACTTACAGAACCCAGGAAATCAGTTTACTTACCAGATTGCCCATCTATTACAAAGGAAATCACAGGATACAAATCAACAGCCAGATGAAGATACAGACGGCAAAGTCCCAAAGGCAGGAGCTTCTTTCTGCATGGATTTGGGGACCTGGCACATGGATGGATGCATTATGGTCCCTCAACCCAGAAGCTCTCTCTGAAATCCTGTTCTTTAGGCTTTTGTGGAGGTAACTGAGGTTACCCAGGCATGATTGGCTACATCACTGGCCTTTGGTAACTGAACTCAGCCTCCAGCCTCTTCTGACACAAGGTCAGAGGGTGGGGCTGATCAACCCAACCCTCTAATCAGGTTGGTTCCCCCCAGCAACCAGCACCTTACTCTCCAGTTACCTGGAGCTCTCCAAGTTTGCCTCATTAACAGAATAAAAGACACCTTGATCAACTGATAGCTTCTCTTAGAAAATTCCAGGGGATTTTGGAGTCTGTGCCAGGAATGGAGAGGAAAACCAAATATGCATTTCTTACTGTAAATTGTAATATCACAACATTTAAAAACCATTAACAACAAGCAAAAATTCAAAAATAAAGAGAGATTTGAGAAGTATTAAGAGATACTAATAGAAAGTTTCAGGAAAATTGGAGTCCAATCTTTGCTAACAAGTAGCAGAAAAGAATGGGCAACAAATGCTTACCCGTGAAGGTATGAATATACCATAATGAAGACACAGAGAAACAGGAGTACCATTATGAAGAATGGGAATGTGGACAAAACCAACTAAAATAAAGTATTTCTTTTTATTTTTTAAACGTTTATTTATTTTTGAGAGACAGACGGAGAGCATGAGTGGGGGGAGGGGCAGAGAGAGAGGGAGACACAGAATCCAAAGCAGGCTCCAGGCTCTGAGCCATCAGCCCAGAGCCCGATGCGGGGCTCGAACCCACCAACTGCGAGATCATGACCTGAGCTGAAGTCAGACACTCCACTGACTGAGCCACCCAGGCGCCCCATAAAGTATTTCTTGAGTCTTGTTAAAACGGAAGTGGAAAAGGAAATAGAAATAAGCATTGTTATATAAATGGTAAACCCTAGAAATGTGTCAAGGAATTTAAAAAATAAATTGCCTAAAGCAGAGAAAGGAGGGGGAGGAGAAGGGAGAGAAGAAAAGAGAAGAGGCGGAAAGGGGGAGTGAAAGGGAGGGGAGAAGGGAGGAACAAGACACAGGAGAGAGGACAGAATTTTTAAAACGTTTCCAAGAAACAGGCATGCAATTATTCCGATGTTTATAGAAACATTGATTTTCTGTTAATGAGGGAAAAGGCCGATATGAAATGCCTTTAATGATTTCAAAATAAAACTACACAGACAGGCTAAAGTGACAATATCAGCAAGGTGTTCTTCAGAGGAAGGAACTCCATGAATTGAAAAGCCAGGCTGAACTTTTTTCTTCAAGGTGCCTCAGCGAACCCTGGTGAATTCGGTTGCCTTCCCTTCTTTGCTTTTCTCTGGCGCATTACTGAGGTGCAAGCAAGCAAGGTGCTGTCACGACCCCCAGCCAATAAGGGTGGGTTGGGAAGACACACCTGCTACTCTTCCTTTTATAGTTAGGAGCAAGCAATGCAAGTGAGGATTTATATCATGTCTGAAAATGCCCCAAAGGCAGCCACTGTCTATAGGATAACTGGTGTGGACAGCCCAGACTCAGATACAGATCCCACATGGAACCTATTGGAGGCAGCTGTCTTTATGGACTATAGGATAGTAATCGAGGTTAATTGCCACTGAAAGACACACACCGTGTGATCTCTTTATGTCCGTTTAGTGAGACGGTTTCAGCATCGAGATCTTTTCCCAGGGGCACCACAGTGATTTGCTCTCACAGTTTATGTGCTCCTTACATTTATGGGTTATGCACAAGCTAATGGGGCTAATTGTTACTGCTCCAGTGGAGGCCCCTTTAACATTTTCCCCTACCTCCTGCCTAAATGTCAAACCCATTGTCTACTTGTGCTTTAGTGTTTCCACATTCTGTAGTCTTCACCTTTGAATTGCAGTTTGGAAGAAAAAAAAAGTTAGCACGAGTGGAGGTTGGCAGCCTTGACTGTTGCTCTCTGCTCAAGAGAGATTTTGTTTTTCGAGTCATAGAAAAAAAATGATTTAAGAAAAAGAATCCTCAGCACTCAGGCTCTGCCTTCTAGCTTCAAAGCCTTTTACAAGCTGCAATTCATTAAACGCAATAATCATTTGAGGCCAGTGGACCGACCTCTGCAGGGAGAGGGGCCAAGCCCTCCCACCCCACCCTCTTTCCCTTTGTGTTCCCAGCCACAGAGAGCAGGAGGGGGTGGAATAATTGTGCTCCCACCAGGCAGGCCGCCCGTGGCCCTCAGCCCGGGCCTGCTTTTCCTCCCTTCCTTGCCAGGGCTCCACGCTCCACTTAGCCATCGGGTACAGGCTCTTCTCTCCTCGGGGCGGCATTTGTCTGCTTTTCACAAAATAGTCTGCCCACATTTTGATTTCCTTCAGACAAATGAAGAATTTCCTAGCCACAGCGCCCAACCAAGCCTAACATTCGCCCCATGGGACAGACTGCTCCCGCTTGGCCACTCAAGGGCAGAGGACCAAGAGGTATCACACCCCACTGTCACCAAGAGAGAGCCAAGGTACCCCCACAGCCTGCAGGGCCCGTTGTGTCAACATGTGCCCTTTCCATCGCAGCCAGATCTGGCTAGCCCTTGGCAGTCTCCCGTCCACTATGACAAGGGTTGCCTCTACGGTGAGGGTGTAAGCCCGGCTGACTGTGGTTCTTTGTTTGGTATGGGGGTCACTGACACAAGAGGTATGTGGTCTACTGAGGTCCCTGGGTCATTCCACGGTTTGGAACACCTATTTCTTTTGCCTTCCGCTCTTCTACCTGTACCCTAACCAGATGGTTTCTTGGAGAGAGGGAACAATAATAAAGCACCCGCAAGGCCCAACGATGGCATATTACATTTCATAAGAAAACACCAAGTTGCTTTTTATAGTTCTTTCCCTCCAGTTGCCTTTGCTCTCCTCAATTCTGCCCACTCGTTTAAGGAGAGAAAAAAAAAAAAAGGATAATGCCCCCTTAAAACACTACATTAATGATGCCAGTGTGAGAAGGCAGGTTCGGTCCACTTTTAACAGCTCATCATTTCCTAACGGTACTGAAAACATTCATGCATTTCACCCACACAACAACCTTAAGAGCAGAAATTTGCGCCAGGGTCTCCACAGCCACATGTTCATGTGGATGAAAGATGAATAAACATATCCAAAGCCAGTCCTGACTGCCTCCTGCCCTTCTTCACCCTCTCTACCTCTCACCGCACCTGTCTGCTTTTTTCTCACCCCAACAGAAAAGTCCTGCGAAGACCATTCCTCAGGCATGCGTTTTCTCCAGGGCTCTCTCCTCTTGACCAGAGATTTATATGCTGCCCCACATGTAAGGTCCCACACCACTCCCAGCAACTCCATGAAGACTTTTCTATCCTGCTCCAGCCCAAATGAATCTCTTTTCTTTGAATTATGAAAATGTTCATTCTCACTGATGTTCAAAATTATAATTTTGAACTTGAAAGAGCCTTAAACTCCAACCCTCTCCATTTACGACACAGAAAATTGAGTCTCTGTGAGCTTAAGTGACTTTCCCTATGTCACAGTTAGTTTGCAGCAGGGCAAGATAAGAATTCGAGTCTCCGGACGACAACCTGCCTTACCACTTCCCCCTCAAAGATTGCCAGAGACAGGGATGCCTGGAGATCACCAAGGGCATCATGCATGGCACATCTAATCTCTTCAACGCTTTCGGCAGAATTCATTTCATTCCATAGTGAATCATACCCTTGCCTCCAACTGCATTCATTCTTATAGCACTCAATACTGCCTTGCTCTGGACATCTCCAGCCAGTTCTGTCACGAGCTCTTGCTGTTCTCTTTTCACCCTTTCTCCCCAGTTCTGCACTTCCCTGCTCAGGTCACTAGCTGGGCCCCCTCTGGACACAGAGAACTCACATGTGTTTGCTAACACATTCAGAGTTAAAGACCATCACTTTATACTGATGTTAATTGGCACCAATATGACTGTGAAGACACATTAGACGATAGGACTTAGTTATAAGGAGGAAGTAGAGATGTCTCAGAATAGACTTGTATTGATCTTTTACTTTTTAGGGGTGCCTGGTGGCTTAGTCGGTTAAGCATCCGACTCTTGATTTGGGCTCAAGTCATGATCTCACGGTTCCTGGGATCAAGCCCCACGTTGGGCTCTGTGCTGACAACGGCAAGCTTGCTTGGGATTCTCTCTCCCTCTCTTTCTGCCCCACCTCTTGTGCTCTCTCTCTCTCTTTCTCTAAAAATAAATAAATCAACTTAAAAAAAAAACTTTTAAACAATTTCAAACTTACGTAAAAGCTTCAACAGTGCAAAGAACTTTCTCCTTGAACTTTTTGAGAGTAAGTGGTTGACATGATGTGTCCTAACCCCCAAATACTCTAGCGTGTGACTCCTGCTAGAGAAGATATTTTCTTACATAACCACAATACAAACATCAAAACCCAGACATTCACACCGATACACTACTGGTGTCTCATTTGCAGACCCCATTGACGTTTTAGCAATTGTCCCAAAAAGGTTCTTTATGGCAAAAGCATCTAATCCAGGATCATACTTAGACTTAGTTGTCATGACTTTCAATGCTCATCGATTTGGAGCAATTCCACAGTCTTTCCGTGACTTTTGTAACTTTAACTCTTTCAAACATGTTACAGGCCAATTATTCATAGAAAATGTCTCAATTTGGGTTTATTGGCCATTTCTTCATGATTACATTAGATTATGTTTTGGGGGAAGAAATATCACAAAATTGATGTTCTCATTATTATTATATTAAGGCAGTATCTTATCAGGTGGAATATCACTTGGTCCAATTAATAATAACATCTTACTAACAGCATAACACAACATTAGAATACAGAACACTTAAGGACCTAGAACTTAAGGAAGTTCTAGAATTTACAGAAGCACAATAATAGGGAAAGATTTTAACAAAATCCTCCTTGTTTTTAATAGATCAAGGGGCAAAAAAGTAAGTAAGGAGAAAGAGAATTAGAGAAATACAATTGATACAGTTGTCTCATTTTATATATATTGACTTTTGGACCATATGAGCAGATAAATATTTTTCCCCATAATTGACATGCTTTGGGTCACAGAGAACACAGCACTAAGTCTACCAAATAAGGCATTTTATACTTTATTTTAATAACAAAAGTAGGAAACATTTAAATCACTACTTGGTTATCCAAACATGCTTTTAAAAGTTACTCTTGAGACAGAGAAAATCCAAAACTATGATTAAAGAATACTGAGAGAATAATAATAATGAGAACATCATATTTTATAACCTGAAAATATAATCATATTTTATGAGGTCAGTGTAATCAGGAGCGTATCTGTAACATTAAATGCATTTTTAAAGAAATAATGAAGTATACTACAAATTTACTGAAGACGTTATAAAGAAAGCCAAAATACCAAAATAAAGAGGAAGATGACCCATTAAAGAAGAAGCCAAAACTAATGAAGTGAAATTGAAAGAAAAGAAAAAACCTGATAAATAGAAGAGCTGGATAAACCTATGATCACTAAAGAGATTGGTATTGCTTCAGAATTGTACGTACAGGTCAGTGAAATTCTATAAAGTACCTAAAAACAGAGTTCATGTATAAGTATTTCCTATATCAACAATGTGGCATTTAAAAAAATTTTTTTAACCTTTATTTATTTTTGAGACAGAGAGAGACAGAGCATGAACGGGGGAAGGTCAGAGAGAGGGAGATACAGAATCTGAAACAGGCCCCCGGCTCTGAGCTGTCAGCAGAGAGCCCGATGCGGGGCCCAAACTCACGGACCATGAGATCATGACCTGAGCCGAAGTCGGACGCTTAACCGACTGAGCCACCCAGGCTCCCCAACAATGTGGCATTTTATATCAACAAAGGATGACTCTGTTACTCAATAAATGGAGTTGGGAAAATAATTTGGTAAATGGAATTAGATTTCCTACCTTATCCTATGGAGCCTTAAATTACAAAGAGATTAAGAAGTTACTTGTGACATTAAAAAATTATTTCTGAATACTAGGGGGAAAAATAAGTATTATATCCTACAGTGGAAATAATCTACCTAAGTAGCATCCAGTATACAAAATAGCATCAAGACACTCTAAAGGTAAAAGATTAACACATTTGATTATATGACATTTAAATAATACGGTAAAATTAACGGAAATGACAAATTAGCAAAGTATTTGTATCATATAAAACAAATAGAAAATATCCCAATATATAAATAGTTCTAATAGAGCAATTAAAAATAGGAACACCCCACTTATTGGTGATAATGTATCTACATATTTCATCAACAAATAAGTGAAAAAAACACCAAATCACACTAATAGGCAAAAAGGTTCAAATTCAAGTCATGAGATAGAACTTTATGCTTTTCAATTTGACAAAGATTAACGAAGATACAGTCTATCCAATGTTAGACTGTAAAAGATACATTTCATATACTATTGATACAAGTACAATTTAGAACATCTTACTGGTGAGAAATAATGTAGTATGTATAAAAAATTTAATGTGCATATTCCATTTCTAGAAATGTATTTTAAAGATATAATTATGAAAGTGAGCAAAGACATGTTAAAATAAAGACAACCTACATGTCCAACAATAGGGGTTTGATTGAGTAAATTATGGTATATGAAAAAATGAAATAATATTCAGTGATTAAAATCATTTTGCGGGGTACCTGGGTGGCCCAGTCGGTTAAGCGTCCGACTTCGGCTCAGGTCATGATCTGGTGGTTTGTGAGTTTGAGCCCCGCGACGGGCTCTGTGCTGACAGCTCAGAGCCTGGAGCCTGCTTCGGATTCTGTGTCTGGCTCTCTCTCTCTCTGCCCCTCCCCTGCTCACGCTCTCTCTCTGTCTCAAAAATAAATAAAACGTTAAAAAAATTTTTTTAAATCATTTTGCAAAAAAATATGTAACACTGAGTGAAAATAGCAGGGTATAATAGAATACGATTCCTCCTTTAGTTAAAAGTATGTATATATATAATATATAGTTTCTTTATGTATAAGGAAAAAAAACAGATCACTTTATACCAAAGTGTTAATATATGAACAACAGTTATCCCTATTTGAATGATTTTTGTTTTTCTACTGGTGATTCTTGGGTTTCCCATGTTTGTCACAGTGAGAATGGATATTTTTATAAACAAGAAAAGAAAATCTGCTATTTAAAAAAAAGGTATTTGAGCCCTTTAATGACAGTTACTGAATGTTTTTTCCCCAAGATTGCTGGTAATGAGCTTGGCTCAGAGCAAAAGCCAGGTCTACTCAGGTTTCCTTCTCCTCGCCACCCCCTCTCCCCCCACCGCCCGTAACTGTCCATCTACCCTCCCTCCCATGCCCTGAATCCCCAGAGTGCTCCTCTGTACACAAACAGCTCCTTCTTTGAGCCCTTTCCTGGGTTCCTAATAAAGAAAGGGCTGGGAAGCCCCATCAGGCATTGGGCTTTTCACAGCAGCTCCCATCTTCTTCTCTAAACCCTTAGGCAGCTTACGATCCAGCAGACTCTCATCCCTGCATGACTCTCCTGAGTCCCAGCCAGCCCCAACACAATGGGCACTTCACAGCTTCTATGGAAAGGAAGCCAAGCCAAGAGCCCAGCGTGGTCAGAACAAAGTGTCCGAGCTACAGAGCAAAGTGCAGCCTGTGGCGATTGCTGTCAGTATCTGTACGTCCAGGGCTCACAACAGAGCCCCGTGGAAGAGCAATGACTAACCAGAGCATCTGAGGCCAGCCTGGGATGATTTGCTCACAACAAGACAAGAGTCTTACTGCAATAATTGAGGTCAATTCTGCAGAACAAAGCTAAGAAGACATTGTCACTGTCCTCCTATGCACATGGCCTGGATGGACCTGGCTTCTCTGGATTTCTATAAGAAAAAGAGGGAGAGGACATGAACAGTAGGTAGAGTGGGTTCCAGGCTACAAAGCAGTGTGATTTTGGAGGCTTCCATTTGCCTCTCAGTCTCTCCCCAGCTAGCTTCTGTCAACTAAAATAATTTCTAGAAGCCTTAACACAGTCACTCCGTAAGAGTCCCTGTGGGTGGGTTTGCTGCCTTCTCCCCGGAGGGGAGAAACAGAAAGGTGGCCAGGTGTGCTCTGAAGGTATTTTCTAAGTGAACAGATCTAGGAGGAGACCCTGCATGATGAGGGGCCACTGCAGGGCTCCGAGACTAACAGGGAAGAGAGAAAAACAAAAAGAGAGAAGGTCTAAAGCAGGGTGAAGGGGTTCAGAGAAATAGTTTTCCTGACTTTATGTCCTGGCCCAGCTCTGGGTTTGGGGTTTCTGCCTGTTCTCAGTGCTTGCCTTAGTGGGGTGGTACACAGGGAAATAGGAGCTTCTTGTTTGATTTACATGTGAGCTGGGCTCAGGATAGGGTTATCCAGCTGAGTTCCATCGAATTCTTGCTCTGCATTGAAGGTAACAGTCATTATAAGTTTGGTTATTTGGAAGGGAAAATCCATATGGGTTTACTATTCTGATGGGTCCCTTCATTTTCACATGTTTAGATCCAAAGCTTTTGCTTCAGTGGCAGGCACTCAACTTTTCCATCCCCTTCATACTTATCAAAACTTACCTGTCCAACATCCTAGCTCTCTGACAGCTCCTTCTTCGGGGAGTGAAGGATGGAGAGTGACTGGTATAACAGAGAAGCCAACATTGAACATCACTAGGTGCCAGTAACGTATCCGCCCCCATACAGTGTAACGTGTTCCTGATTGCAGAAGTCATATTATTTTCACCTCATCTAGTAGGTTGAGGAAGGGACTTGGACCATAGTGTTGGGTGATGGGAACTCATTTCACCTATAGATACAGAGCCCCCCAAACAGATACAGAAGGCCCCCAAACTAATTATAGCTCATGCCTATGCTCAAAGTCTCAAGGATCCCAGGCTGCTCCAGACGAGGCATACGAAGAGCCACAGCCACATCTACTCCATATGATTCCACAAAAAGCCCTTTTATTCTGTATTGTCAGCATCTGTTGCTTCAATGAACTCCTCCCATTGGTCTATGAAAAGCTTAGGAAACAGTGTTCCCTTTGAGGAAGCAATTTCAATAACTCATGATTCAGTAAAGAAGACTTCTCAGGAAACATCTCCTATCAATGGACTTCAAGAATGTACAAATGTCTTCCTTGTCCCTTGCATGTTGCTCTAAGTCGTAAGCAAAATAATCATAAACCAGACTTGCTATATTGTTGCCACTTAAACAGCATTTGGGATGATATATCCATTTTTTTAAAAGATCAGAGAAGCTGGCTCTGTCTGTGCCTAGAATAGTAGCAGATCCTTGACATACGAGAAATTGGGAAATGGATGGAAACTGAGGAAAAAAGGACAGAGAAGACTCCAGAAGCTAGAGTCTCCCCACACTACTCTTCCATAAGAAGGTGGCTTTGTTTTTGCCTGTTTTCTCTTTTTCTTAGGAAAATGAGGAGGAGTTTCTCTTTTTATAAGTCATAGTTTTTTTTAGTGCTATCTCCATTAAAAAGTAAACAGAGGTGCCTACTAAATGACTCCACATCTACATTCTTCAGACTTTGGGCAATCAGGAGAGAGAAGAATTTTCCCTAACTCGCCACCTGCTTCAGCTGTTCCATCCCCTGTCCCCCTATCTTGAGAGCTTCCTTATTTAATTCAAGTCTTGTATTTGCTTTGGGCTTACAGTCAATACAATAGGTCTTCTCTGCATGACAGTCACTTTAGTCCACAGATAGCTCTGGTTCGGGGTTCTCCTTTCATGCAAATCATTTTTTAGATCATCTCATTTCTCCCATTTCTGTCGGAGGAGGAGTTGTTTAAAAAAAAAAAAATTCAGCTCAACGTCTTATGTCCAATTGCAGGGATTCTCTTTAACCTAACCACTGGTGTAAGGATACGTATAAAGATACAACTGAATTGAGAGAATATAATCCTTATATTTATAATCAATTGATTTTTGACAATGGTGTCAAGGAAATTCAACGGGGAAAGAATAGTCTTTTTAACACAAGGTGTTAGGAAAATTGGATATCTATATGCAAAAGGTGAACTCGGACCTCATGTTATACACAAAAGTTAGCTTAAGATGGATCAGACACCTAAATGCAAAGGTTGAAATACAAAACATTTAGAAGAAAACAGGAGAAAATCTTCGGTAACTTCAGTTAGCAAAGACTTCCTAGATACAACACTGAGAAAGGACATGACAAAAAGAAAAAAAATTGATAAATTGGATTTTATCAAAATTCAAAACTTTTGTGCCTCAAAAGACATTAAGAAAATGAAACTAAGCCACAGGATGGGAGAAAATATTTTTGCAAATTACATAACTGACAAAGGACTTGTATCCAGAATATACACACACACACAAAAAACTTCTTACAACCCAATAATAAAAAGATGAACAACTCAATTAAAAATGGACCAAAGATATAAATAAACATCTTACCAAAAAAGATATCGAATGCCTAATAAGCACACAAAAAGATTGTCCACATCATTAGTCACTAGAGAAATGCAAATCAAAATCACACACAGATATCATATTATACCCACCAGAATGGCTGTCAAAGACAGGTAACAGAATACATTGTCCAGGATGCAGAGAAATAGAAACCCTCACACAGTGCTGGTGAAAATGTAAAATGGTACAGGTGCTTTGGAAAAATGTTTGATAGTTTCTTAAAACTTAATCATAAATTTACCATAGGACCCAGCAATTCCAGACCTACATATCCACCCAAGAGAAAGGACAACATATGTCCATGCAAAGATGTGTACTCAAATGTTCATAGCAACATTATTCATAATTGCCTAAAAGTGAACAGAACCCCAATGTCCATAAATGGATGAATAGATAAATGAAAGGTGGTTTATACAAAAATGGAATGTTCTCAGCAATAAAAACAAGTGAAATATTGAAAATGCAACAACATGAATGAATTTCAAATACATGTTGAGTTAAAGACGCCAGAAACAAACAGATTACATATTGAATAATTCCATGTATGTGACATGTCCAGAAAAGGCAAATCTACAGAAATGGAAAGTAGATTAATGGTTGCTTGAGGCTGGGGTGAGAAACAGGATAAATTGTAAATGGATATGAGAAATCTTATAGGAGGGATGATGTTTTAAAATGATTATTGTGCTGTTAGATCACTTAATAAATCTACCCCCCAAAAATCACCAAATGGTACACTTAAAATGAGTGAATTTCATGATATGCAAACTTCACCTCCATAAAGTTAAGTCAGTCGCAACCAAAGTAAACGCAATGAACGAAAATTGTAAAGATAAACTCTCAATCTCAATTTCAAATGTTTTCTAATCCTTATTAACACACACACACACACACAAAGGGAGGGAGAGAGAGAAAGAACAGTTCTCTAACTGCAAAAAAAAAAAAAAAGAGAGAGAGAGAATGTCTTTATGTCTTTTCTGGAAATGCAAGATGATCCATTAACAAAAAACAAATTCAAACTAACCTAGGCATAATCAAAGAGAATGCTAGTTATCTCCCACGCATTTTCTTTGTAAAAGATATATCTCAATAAGGATCAGTCCTGAATCTTGTATTCTTAAATTACATACTAGGGCAACCATCCATATTTTCCTCAAAGTTCTTTTCCAAACAAAAGGAAAAGCAGGAAGGAAAGAAATGGGGAAAAGGGATGAGAGGGAGTGAAAGAAAAACTAACAAACTAGAAGAAAGGACGGACTTCAAGCCAAACTCCAAGGTTGGACAAATCTCACAATGGTGAACCAAATTCCCATAGCTCCAACTCATAGCGCCAGTTTTCAGGAAGAAGAACCCACTGCCACTCCTCTCCCTTAGTACACAGGCTCTCTGACACTATTCCTGAATGAATACAAACACGGAAGTTATACCCCAGGATTGCAAGCAAAAGCCCAGCTGCCCCCCTCCCTAGGTTGATTAGCCCTAGGAACCATCAAAGTGATCAAACGTTCTACCCTCTGGTGGCCAGGGCAATATGCAAACCACTACCTATTTATGGAAGCCCCCAGTCCTGAGGAGAATACACTCTGTCTTTTGCCATCAGTGTCCAAACCCAAAGTCAGATTATTGTTCATAGGGTCCTGTGATCTCTTTAACAATCCTGTTTTTTTTTCTTCCTTTTGAAAGGGTGCTGATCACTAGACAATCAAGATTCATCTAAGGAAGTAATATGAATTGTGAGGTTTCAGAACATGTGTCTGCAGGATCAAACTGTAGCTGCTTCTCTCCAGGGTTAGCCCTGGGATGATAACCAAGGTATATCTGCGATCAACTTCTTGTCAACTGGCAGCTGAACTGGCCCCTTGCAGTCAGGCAGGACCTGAAGAGGAATCACGCTGGGGACATGACATGGGTCTAATTCTCTTTTAAGACCTGGGACCTTTTTTTGGTAGGCTGGAGAGAAGGGTGTGAGAAATGAACCTCCTCCTGACAACAAAGAAGCAGTTCTGGTAACTGTTTATTTTACCCACAAAAGCTCTGCATGTCTATCAGACAAAAGGTGGTTTGTTCCTTTACAGATTCATTGATACTGTGGAATTGGCTGAGGTGGTTCCAAAAGGTGTTTGGCCAGTGCAAATGTATGAGCTTGGAGAAGGGCTTGCCAAATCCTGTTAAGGTTTATAGAAGTCAAGAAGCCATGGCATTCCAGCTCTGGTCATATTTCTCAAGTTCGGCTTAAGTTTTGTGCTTGCAGTTGACTGGCTTTTTGTATTTTGATTTTCATTAACACAGAAGGCTTGCTGTTGGCAATAACGCCTTGGAACGTCCTTGCTGGAGCTTAACATTTCAGCACATTTCGCATTGCCTAATGATGGAGTTGTGGTTTGCCAGGAAGGGACTGTTAACGCTTTCCTCCTAGAACTGGGTAGAACTATCCCCATGCAAACCTCAGCTAGTTCAAACAGAGCTTCTGTAATGGCAAAGGGAGAGAAAAGCTGCTATAAATACTTTTATAGGCTGCATAGGTGATTTACAACCCGCTTTATTAATCCTATAAAAAAGGCACAGCTGAACGCCTTTAAGTTACATGCATACAGATGACTAATTAAATACACAGTTAAAAGTCTTGACCTAGCACAATTCTGACCATTAAAGAAATAAGTCTTGAATTCCCCCGCCCCCAGGCAAAAGTTTTGGGATGAATTTGTGGGTGGAAGAAGAGTGGGAGGGAGCTGGAGGGGGAAGGTTGACACCATTGGTGATGGCAGGTGAGAGAGCTGAGGGGGAAATGGGGTTTCTGCTGGTTCATGTTTACCCACTCTTCACTACACTTACTAAAGACAACACAGGAGACTTAGGACTGCCCAACACTGCCAAAGGCTGCTTTCTCTGACTTCTGACAATGACGAGGCCATGGTTAGGTTGACTGGGGATGAATTAAATTGCCTTTGGATATAGAAGAATAATAGAATCCTAACATTCATGTTGGGAGGGATCCTACTAGCAGCCTTTCTCACCCAACTGGTTTATTATCTCAGAACCTGGGATTCAGGGATGAGAACGACATTTTTCAGTGACAGGACTGATACATGGCAAAGCCAGGATGAAGATCCAGAAGCCACCTTGAGAACATTAACTTTCCTGAGACGTTCAGGCTGTGTTGCCAGGAGACACAACATATTTTGATGGGGGGCAGGGGGTAGGGACTAGGGGATTAGTGGAAGGCAAGTCAGGTAGGATATAATTCCAAGACTCAAATGTTTGCCAAACCATTTATCAGAAACATAAAAGGCCCTTTCAGCTTTAAGGTTCTTGGAAGGGATTGGAAGAGGAGGGAGTGGCCTCTCCCATCAGAGGACAAGCCCCAACAATTCTCCCATCAGCTAAGTGGGGTTTTCTTTGTTGGTTGGTCCTCTCACAAAGTCAAGCTCTGAAAAAACATTTTCAGAAGCTTCTAAATCAGGCTGTGAAAGTGTTGTCTGAGAACACTAGGCCAATGGGTCAGGAAGATTGCATACCATGCCTGAGGGGCCGCTTAAGGCAGCCAATATTATTCCTCCTGCATTTAGCAGTGAGGTGACCCACCCAAGTCAAGGTCACCTCCACACCTGCATGCTGCCCACTTAGGGACTGCAGCTGAGAACTTTCCCACCCCACACACACATCTCTGCCTGCTTTGCTCTATTCCCTCATGACTCTGGGGCCATTTCCTCAGCTCCAAAATGGAAGACAAGCTTTCTTCCCTGTTTATACATGAAGCACAGAGGCTTTTGCCTATGCCTAGAAATACTGTTCTCATTGCCCTCACTGTCTTTCATTTATCTTCCACCCTTTCCACTAGCGAATCCTTATCTATTATTCAGGTTTTAGGTCAGATGTCACTTCCAAGTCAGAGAAGTCCTTCTGGATCCTAAGAGTAGGATCTGCTCCCTCAACGGGCTATGCACACCCTTGTCTCATAATTGTCTAGGTTCAAGTTGGTTCCTGCTAGACTGTAGGCTCCGGGAAGGTCTGTAGTTATCGTATCTCTGGCATACAAGATGGTGCCTGGCATACAGAGGGATGCTCATACCACAAGCACTTGTTACATTTCCAAGTGATCCTCTTCCTCCTCCTCATTTCTCTGTGTCTTTCGTGTCTGAAAACAGTTTCATAGAATATAATTGTTTTCATTTCAAATTAAAAAAATTATTGTACTCTAGATGCAGCAATATGGAAGAATATGATTGAATATGGAGATTGAATTAGTCTTCTAGGGCTGACATAACAAAGTAACAGATGCTAAGTAGCTTAAACAACAGACATTTATTGTCTCACAGTTCCCTTTTGGCCTGCAGGCCAGAAGGCCAAAATCAAGGTATAAGAAGAGTTGGCTCCTACTGTGTGCTATGAAAGAAAGACCTGTTCCAGGCCTCCCTCCTTGACTTGTAGATACCTGGCTTCAAGTTCACATGGCATTCTCCCTGTTATGTCTGTCTCCAAATTTCCCCCTTTTTGTAAGGACACCAGTCACTGGATTAGGGCCCTCCTTAAAGAATTCATTTTGACTTGATTACCTCTATAAAGACCATATCTCCAAATAAGGTCACATTCTGAGGTCCTGGGGAGTAGGACTTCAATATATGGATTTGGAGGGATAACAGGGACAGTGGAAGTCATTGCAACTATAGCTAGCTGCTTGAAAGCCTAAAATCAGAATGAAACAAAAATACTGGATATGGTCACTTTTTATGGGGTTTGGAAAGCCAGGTTTGGTAGTATATTCTAGGGACATAATCTTCTCCAAATTCAAACATTCAAACCTTCAAGACCCTTCACTGTATCACAGAAACACCTTGATTAAGGAACACCCTGGGTCACCTGTCATAGTCAAAGAACATTACCCCTTTTCTCTCATGATTACTCCCATGACCATGACAAGAAGCAAAGGAAAACTGATTTTTCCAAAGGAGTTACGAGGTTTCCATTCCCTGCTCTAAACTCACATGATTATTTCCAGGATAACTGTGAAATTAGAACTTAGGCCATTATCCAGTGAGTAATCAGCTAAGGTCTCTTAGAGCTACATAGGCCTCTGCTTGCTGAATCAGCATGTCTTCTCTCGGTCCCCTTCACGACAAGGCCAGAATCCGGCAGACCTCTAAAGCAGCCTCCCTCCTGCTTCCATCTATTTCAATTTGCATTTGTAGAGTGAGTGATATTGAGTATCTTTCCATATGTTTATGAGCTACTCATATTTCCTCTTTGGTTAGTGCCCTTTACATATGAATATATAATACATATATTATACATATATATATGTATATATATATATATATATACACACACACACATATATATATAATTTATATGTGTTGAGTATAATTGACACACAATGTTCCATCAGGTTTAGGTGTTCAACAGTGATTTGACAGCTCTGTATGTTACACTGTGCTTTCACAATGGTAGCATCTCTCACCATATAACACTATTACAATACTAATGACTATATTCCCTATGCTGTACCTTTTATCCCCATGACTCACTCATTCCATAACTGGAAGCCTATATATCCCTCTCCCTTTTAACCCATTTTGTCCATCTCCACACCCCCTCCTCTCTGGCAACCATCAGTTTGTTCTCTGTATTTATAGTTGTGATTCTGCTTCTTGTTTATTTCTGTTATTTGTTTATTCATTTGCTTTGTGTTTTAGATTCCACATGTGAGTGAGATCATACAATATTTGTCTTTCTCTGTCTGACATGTCACTTAGCATAAAAGCCTCTCAACCCATGGCAAGATCTCATCCTTCTTCATGGCTGAAAAGTATTCCAGTGTGTGTGTGTGTGTGTGTGTGTGTGTGTGTGTGTGTATCCCATCTTCTTTATCCACTTCTCTATTGATTTACACATGGTAAATACTGCTGCAGTAAACATAGGGATGTATATATCTTTTCAAATTACTGTTTTCATGTCCTTTGTATAAATACCCAGTAGTGGAATTACTGGATCATATGGTATTTCTAGTTTTAATGTTTTGGGGAACCTCCATACTGTTTTCCATAGTTGGCTGCATCAGTTAAGGTAGGACTTAATGCGGTTCTTTCTCCTTCCCCCAGGTTCCCAAGTTTCAGTTTTATTTATGATTTCTTCCCAGCCAAAAGTTTAAATACTTAGGCACTCAATAGGTATTCCTGTTTATCTTTTACTCACATGTGTTTTTCTCTTAGAAACTTCGCTGATTCCTGAGTGGCATCTTCTGTCCCCTGCCTTTTTCACCAGGAATAGTTCATGTCTGAATTCTTTAGAAGTCTTGAGGAACTGCACAGTTTCCTTAAGTGATAGGTTTTATTTTCTCAGGGTGGCTTTGCAATATCCTTCAATAGCATCAAATAGCACTTCTATTCATTGTGTTTATTGTATTTTATGTAATTGTCTGTGTAGATGTCTATGTCTCTCACCAGACTACCTCCATTGAACGTAGGGACTATGTCTTGTTCAGTGTTGCAGCCTGAAGCTTAACACGGTGGCTGGCAAACAACAGGTGCTCAATAACTATTCTCTTAAATGCCATCACCTAGGCCTTTCCTGTGCTTTGGGTTCCCCTTATCCTTCCAGTGTCCATGTCTCACATACTAAGTTTGCTCAGATTATTGAGACCTCAGTATCTAATAACATTGTCAACCCACTAGTCACATGGTGTCAAGATGGATGATCAAGTGTGGTGACTCCACTCCAAAAATAGTTTTACTAGGAAAAAAGGAGCTAAGGAATGAATTCTTTGGAATCTCTCAAATTTTATCCCTAGGCCTGTTTTTTTTCTTTTATTCTTTTTGTGTGTTTTTTTTGTTGTTGTTGTTTTTTACGTATGAGGCTGAACCAGATTGAGTGACTTTGTCACCCAATACCTTGGCCACTTCTCAAATTAATCTTTGTCATTTGTTCCTTCTTACAGTCACACAGCCAACAAATACCCTATATTTCATTTTGCTGTTACTGGTCGTAAAGGGTGGGGAGTTCAATCGCTATTGAGACATGGATGCTACAGAAAGAATTTTAGATTCCCCTTCTATGAGGCCACTGAATAGAATAATAGAATAATAGGATCTTATAACTCAGGATACACATAAAACAGCCACCATTGTTGCCTGCTCATTTTTCCTCCCCACAGACTGGTGCTGAGCGAAGAGAAGACACACACATGCTGAACTACTCTAAACCTAGAAATTAGATATGATGACTTTGTTTGAGAAAAAGAACCTTGCTTTGTGTTTCTCATTTCCACCTTAGCAAACTTAGACGGCTTCTCAGAAGCTGGGCAAGCATGTGAAGGGAGGGAATGAGAAGAATGAAGGGGGATGCGTCTGTCAAATCCAGCACAAGTTTGCTTTTGGATTTGCTATGAAAGTGATTCATTTCATAAACAATACAGCTGCTGTAGGAGGCAGTCCTGTCAGATTTGATGGATGGCTGTGTATCTCTGGATCTTCTGCAGTTGTCGGGGCAGACAGGCTTTGGGGCCAAGCAACCATATCAAGTACATCTTGAGTCAATAAGAAATATGAGAAGTCTTCCTACCAGTGATAAAATATAAGAAGAAAGCAAACTTTTCTGAATAGTAGAACTTTGGACCCACTCTACATGCTGGCCCCACCTTGCCTTTTGACCACAGTTTCACATTTGACCTATCTGAGTTCTCCTGCTTTGCAAGGAAGAGTTCTGGGTAGTCTTTCTCCCTTTTATAGGGCAAGTCAAATCTCAGTTGGTCCCCAAATAGGAAAGCCTGAATAGGGAGATGGGTAAGGGATAAGGTATTAAGAGGAAAGACTGGATTTCTGGGACCTGTGAGCTTCAAAGGACAAATCCATGAATTAGATAATGGCCCTTCTCTTTTTTTGGCCCTCCTTCCTCATTATTAGCAGAAACACCACCAACAGAACAGCTCCTGGGGGTCACAAGCAGTGAGAACCAAGAATAATCACCCATGAGCTGTTTGCAGATAAAAGAATATAGCCAACGGTAGAGCTTTCTGCCATCTGTCTCCTCCACTCAGGCTTAAGGGACAGTGGATTTTGCTCTAACCTGACCTTTCATCTCCTAGAAAGCTTGAGTCCTTGCCAAGAAAAGCACTAATTTTGACAGAGGGAATGTGATTAGAAGAACTCTGGAAAAGTCCTCTCAGTCAAATATATCTACACACCCACTCACTTCTCCTGGTCTCTGAAAGCCCTACCACAATACCTTTCGTTAAGACATTGAAAGAATCTGTGAAATTCAATCATGAAAGGGTGGAACATGAAGCCATTTCTCACAAGACATACCTAAAGGAAGCCGATTCTGGTGCCCACCAGCAATGTATGAGTGACTTTGCTCTACATTTTAAATGTTTTTATTTGACTAATGTCAAAATCAAAGTCCTTTCAACAGTTTCCTTGAAGCACCCAAAAAAGCAAAACCAGAAAGGGAAGCCCTTGTCGTGTTTGAGTTGGATGGTTTATGCCCCTGCCTGCTATTGAGCTCTCTCTGCCCACGCTCACTTTGATTCTCCAGACTGCCTTCATGTTTTTCCTTCCTCTGAGAATCTTCCAAATCGCTTATCAACATCAGCTGCAATTCCTTTGTGTCTTGTTCTGATCATAATCTCCTAATCCTCCCCAGATGCCACGCCAAGTGCAGTGGTGCAGCTGGGACTGTAACCACAGCTCATGACTCAGCACCTCGGACAGAAGAGCTGGGCCTCTGGCCCCAGGGACCTATGCCAGCACTAGCCATTCACTCTTTTCCAGGCCCAAGGGACAACTGTCTCCATTCCTATTTTGCTAGGAGTAACACAGAACTGTGGGATGGTCAGAGAGGCCAGGCCTGAAGTGAACAAGGCTGGAACAGGCGCCTGCTGACAGGGGAGCCCACACAGGGCTGGATGCAGCCTTAGCACTAAGAGCTTTATTATTTGGGCTAGGCTTTTCCTCAGCGTGAGCATTGTGATCATAAGTATAGCAATGCTAGTTATCATTTATGGGTTATTTGATGTGGGCTAGGGAGTTTCCAAACACATCTTCCATCTATTAGCTCCTGAAATACCATAGCCACTCTACAAAGGCAGTTCTATTCTTCTCTCCATTCTTCAAGCGAAGGATCGGATCTGGAGCCTGAAATTGCAAAGGGATTTAAACCCAAGCAACCAACTTCAGAGTCCACACATTTAGCCACATTAGTCCTTTTCAAATGAGTAGACTTCTGTAGCTCCAGGTTCTACAAACCTTAAGAGAGAGCTCTGTATTCCCTTCCTACTAAGTCAGACCCAAATCATTTGCATGCCGAGAAGGAGAGCCCATACGGGGTGGGAAGCATGTCACAGGCAACAGCTGTGCTGCCTATTAATCAACCTTTGGTTCTTGTCTTAAGAGTCAAGTGACAGTGTCTCATCCACATAAACCAACATCTTCTGTCAATTTACAGTTTCCGTGATGAAAGAGGACAACCAAAAAGTTGCTTCCCATCCAAAAATGATTGAGGGCATTTGGTATGCAGCAAGCTTCAGACAAGGGACACAGGCAAGTATGGCTCTCATCCACCTGCTCGTGGCCCTGTGGCATACCACAAACTAGCAAGGATGCAGTGCCCTTCATGGTATGCCACAGCCCCAAACGCATATTTGTCACATACCATTCACTCTGGCAACATGCATTCCACATACCCCAGAATTCTGTAACTCATGCTATTTTGTCTTCTGATGCAACAGCTTACTGACAGTAAAGACTTCTTGATAGAAGACCTCTGCTCCAAAGCTGAATGTTATTTGACTAATGTGTTAGATTCTTCCCCCCGCCCCCACTTTAAGCCACACCTCCTTAATCTTCACACACCCCAGCCTGCATAGCCTGCTAAAAATTCCATTCTGTCCCAAAGAGGGCTGCATTCTAGATGATCCCTCGTGTCTTTAACCCAGGCTTGTCATGGGACTTCTTGACACTTATGGCTGCCAAGAACAACTTGGAATTCTTGCAGTCAACATACTCCATGCTCCTCCTGGCTTTCCTTGACACTAGAGAGCTCCAGCTTTCCTGGGCACATTCCATCCCGACTCATCCCACCCACCCTGGTCCCCTTTATTTGCTCATTGGGTGGTGTCACTCAAGCTTGTGAGCTTTTCTTTTCCCTTAGGCGGGGATTTAGATTTGATGGTTTTGTCAGCTCTGTGTGGTCCAGGGCAGGATGTAGTATTTAACTACCAGGAGATTGTGGCTTCCTGTCCTGATTCTTGTGCTAAGAACATACCCAGGTGCCAGTTGTGTTCGCAATTACTAGGTTATCAAAAATCCATGTGGACAAAAAATTCTGCCCCTATCTTGATTACTAGGAACAACTTCAATGTCAACTTTACCTCCCCCCAGTTCCTTATATCCGCTGCTCCAAAACAACACGTCTTCTTTCTATTTAATGACCCCTCCCTTGTTTAATTTTCCTCTTTCATCTCTGCTTTTTATATATGCTGTTTTAGACGTTTCATAAACTGGTTTCAATGCTTTCTTACTGTAAATAGTAGGAAGAGTAAAGGAAGAAGTTAAAGAATAAAGTAAAAAAAGAACCAAGGAGGGGGAAAAGGAAGGAAGAGGTAAACAAAATTAAGAAATTCCATACAGAACTCTGTCCATATTATATAAGATCAGAATGCCTTAGCAAATTTAGCTTTTTCATCTAAGCAAAACAAGGGGAAACCAAGGGGAGGGAGCATCTGAAATCTCATAGGTAAGAAATGAGTACCTTCAATTTCTTATATTATATGCACATCTTCACAGGTGAGGCGATTCTCTTTCTGATTCTCTTTCTCCATCTGTAAAATGAGGTGGGAATTATGGAACTGAGCCACAATAACTAAGGTAAGACAATCTCTTATAAAATATTACCATTAAAAATACAAAGTAGCATTATTAAGGTCAACTAAAAACTCTGTTCCAAGCAGTATACTAATTGTTAGAAGAAAACAATCATTTGTCTGTATTATCTAGGCAGAACCACAAATGCTAATTCCACCTTGTAAAGTGTTCCCTGTGTTTCTGATAAAAAATACATGATAATTATTGGAAATGAGTATAAATAGCTTGAAGCACCCCAATAACTTTTTCACCTTTGCCCTCCTCAGTTCTCCTTGGGAAGAACTTATCCTGGGACAATCAGTTTTACATTTCTGGGATTGCTATGCTTGGACTCTTAACCTCTCATTTGTCTTTGACTCTGTTTAATCTTCTTGAAACTCTCTCCTTCCATTGGCTTCCACCACTCTTTGTCAATTCTCCCCCAATCTTCTTGCTTTCTGTTGCTGGCTCCTCCTTCTCTGTCTTAACTATAGCCTCTTCTCTGCTCATTTTATACCTTCTCCCTTCCAGTGTATCAGTATTTTCCAATGTGGATATTACTGGAATTTTGGCTGGGGCAATTCATTGTGTGCAACTTTCCTTTTTACCACAGGACACTTAGCATCCTTGGTCCCCACTAAGTCATGCCAGCAGTACCGCCTACAGTCATTGTGTAAGCCAAAAACATCCTTAGACATTTCAGAATGCTGCCCAGAGAGGCTGCATCACTCACGTAGTATGAGAATTTGTGTCATTTTACCATACCCAGCCCAAATATCCCCCCTATGCCTTAGTCCTTTATTGACTACCTATTTTCACTTGAATAATGCAGAATAATTTCAAACTTATGTATGAAGCAGAATCCATAAGCTCTCATTTCCTTCAGTCTGATTTTCCTCCTGAATTCCTGTCCCTGTGCTCACTTCAGCAGCACATATACTGAATTCCTATCTCTGTTGGCCACACATAATTATCAAAGGCAGAAACCTAGGTATCAACTTTTACTCCTCCTTCTTCAAATCCCAATCAACTAATCACCATGTCTTTTCAATTCTACTTCTTCAAGACTTTTGTCTAAATCTTTCCCCCTCTATCTCCACATAATAACCATTTCTTTGTAACCCGGTGATTTTAAGCATAGATCTTCAGCCTGGTGGCTGGCCATAAAAGATCTCCCAATAAGCTACATAATGATCAAATAAGTTTAGAGGGAATTGTTGAATAGTAAACATCATATCTAAACTCATATATATCTAAACATATTCTTATTAAGAAAAATATGGTTCTATTCAGAATCTGTGTTTCTCTGAGTTCTATAATCACCACAGAGTAAAACTGTTAGAGTAGGTGTGCTGAGGCATTTTTTTAATCCTGTCTGAGTGAGCTAGGTCAAAAATCTTATGCACCACTATCATATTGCACCACGATGAGTTCTTAAATGTATTAAATCTCATCCTTTTCCCCTCTCTCTTCTTCCTCTGAAGTTTGTTCTTTTATGAAGTCTCAGAATTATCTTCCTAAAATGTTTAACTGGTGCTATCATGCTTCTGTTGAAATTTGCTCAATTGATTTTTATCACCTAAAACATACATTTTGCTCAATCACATGTGAAATTTCAGGATATGATACCTCCTGACCTCTTCATCTTCTTCCTCTTCCTTGGTCCCTGAATTTTACATGAAGCTCTAGCATGCCAAACTTAGAGCTTCCTAGCTATATTTACAGTTTTGTATCTCCTTGCTTTTGTACATGTGGCTCTCTTGGCCTGGAATTGCCTCCTACTGATTTGAATTCACTTAGGTTTTAAAAGTACCAGCTCTGGCACTGTATACAGAATAGGTTTCAGTGGGGCAAAGGCAGAAGCAGAGAGACCAGAACTGATGGTGGCTTGGCCTATGGTGATGGCAGTGAAGGTGAAGTGTGTTCAGATCTTCACATGTTTTTAATGTATCCATTTTGTATATTTCTTTTTTTAATTTTATATATTTTATTTAAAAGCCTACGAAAAATGTTAAACTTTTTGATAGGTGGAAAAATTGAGCCATGAGGTATTCAAATATCTTGTCAGCATTATACCTGAAAGAAAGTCCTATAATAGATTTTCTTACATGAAGTGTTATTCTCTGTCAAAAGCAAATAACAACAACAAAAACAAACAAACAAACAAAAAACCCTGATACTCCTTGTAAACGAAGCAGCGTGTAATTTCTATCCATCTTAAGGATCTTAAGATCTTGGATCCTAAGGATCTTTGGATCTTAAGGTTCAAAGATAAGTGTCATAATTATCTTGAAAATAATGCCCCAACTGAGGTGTTTTGTTTTTGTTTTTTGTTTTTTTTAACAGGGCTGGTAATAAGAAAAACCATAAAACAAGAAAAACCAGAGAGAAATTCATAAAGTTTCTTTCTGGCTCTTGTCCTTTCTCCTTTTTCAGCATTCTTCTCTTAATTGTACAATAGACCCATAACATCATAAGGTCCTTTATCTTAATAATTGTATTGGTAATAGTAGTAGTACTAGTAAGTAGTGTAGTTGTACTAGAAATAATAGTAACAATACATTACATTAACTGCCATCCATAGAATCTTGCCAGCCTGAAGGTTTATGCAAATTATATCATTTAATACTTATAGGAACCCTAAGGAGCAGTTGGTATCTATGTATCTGTTTTGCAGGAAAGGCAATAGAGGTTCCAAAAAGTTATAAAACTTGTTTAAGAGGATTCACTTAAATTGTGGAATGGAATTCAAATCCAGATTTCATGGCTTGCCCCCTCATACACTACACCATATTGGCTCCTTTAGAGCCATTTTTACCCAGATTCCAATGATCATATGACAGTGGATCAACCTAACGAGGCATTTTAAAATAATGTTTTAACAAATTTGTTAAATAAGTTTGTGTTTTTTGTAGAATATCTGGTAAACCCAGATAAAACACAAAGCAGAAAATATTTCTATAATATCACCAGGGATAACTATTGATAATATTTTTATATTCTCTATATCATACTTATTATATATTAATATCATTGTGATTAAAAAGAGCAAGTAATTTTAAAACATGATTTTTTAAACTTAATGAAGTTGTTAAAACATTCTCCCATATCATTAAGTTATCTTCACACATTTTACTTTTTTTTTTTGTAGTTAAATAGCAATTTATTATGTGGATGCACCAACAAATTTATTTCACCAATTCTATACTGTTGGACATTTAGGTTAATTTTTTTTTCCTTATCATAGGTGAAAACATGTATTTGTTTGTTTGTTTGAAGTTTATTTATTTACTTTGAGAGACAGAGAGAGCACAAGCAGGGGAGAGACAGAGAGAGAAGGAGAGAGAGAATCCCAAGCAGGTTCCACACTGTCAGTGTGCATCCCGATGTAAAAGCTCCATCCCACGAACCATGAGATCACAACCTGAGCCAAAATCAAGAGTCGGATACTTGACTGACTGAGCCACCTAGGCACCCCTAAAATTTTTATGTATTATAATTAATTCTGTAAAGAATACTTTTATATATGTCTGATTATTCCTCTGGATAAATGCCTAAACGAAGAATTGCCAGATCAAAAATAAAATGTTTAAATTCTTTTTCATTTTTCCAAAATGCCTTTCTGAAAAATTGTTCAGATTTAAATACTAACCAATAGTTTTTTAATGCAGGCTGCTTCCATACACGCTAATGCTCAGTATTAACTATCTGAAGTTTTACTATCTTTATGATTTTACATCTGGAGTTTTCTTTTCCTTTTAATAATTCTTCCCATTCACTTTACTCTTAAAATCAAAAGGGGAAGGATTTTGCTTCCATCCATGAAGGAATAGTAACTATATGGTGTTTGTACCCCACCCCTCATAACCAACAAGTTACAGAATTAGACAAAATGCTTTTTTTCATACATAAGATACCAGGCACTACTGATCTATGATTCATGAGAGCATGACTTAGAGCCTAGAGCCAATTTCCTAACCTTAGGGCAGGGAGGAGGAACCAATCTCTGAGTTAAGGAGGAAAAAACTGGAACACGAAAAGGCTGAAGCATCTAAAAATTGCAGGAAGCATTCCAGAGTAGGAGGAGTTACACAAAGCAAGTTCTCCAGAAATATGCATAGTACTGTCATTGAGTCTCATGCCAAATCCAAGACTGCACATGTGTAAACTAATGCCACAAAACCAGGCAAAAAACAATAACAAAGACTATCTCTAAGAACAACCAAGCCTTAGTAGTAGGGGATAAACTAGCCCTATAATAAGGCTACTCTAGACCTGCCGTAAGAAAGCTTAACAATCCTCAAAAGGATCAAACAGAAGACAAACAATACAACTGCCTGACAAAATAAATGTCAATACTCTTTAAAGAAGACAACAAAATACACTCAATAGTGTAATATTCCTAATATCCAACGTCCCCCCTCAAAATTACTAGATATGTTAAGAAGTAGCAAAATGTGATACCTAATGAAAAGAAATCAGTCAATAAAAACAGATGTAGAAATGGCAGAGATGTGAAATTATTAAACAAGGACTTTAAAAGAGCTATTATAAAAGCTCAACAATTTAAGAGAAAATAAGGATATGAAGAAGAAAGCAGTTGAAAATATAAAAAGAAGCCACATAAATACTCCAGAGGCCCAAGACATGACATCTGAAATGAAAAAATTCACTTAATGGACTTAAGAGATGATCAGGTATTGCAGAAGAAAGGATCGGCGAATTTGAAGACACAGTGACAGAAACTACCCCAAATCAAGCTGAGAAAACAGAGAGGCTGGGGAAAAAATGAATAGGACTTCATTAATATGTGGGACAATATCAAGCAGTGTAACATGTGTGTAACTGGAGTCTCAGATCAAGAAATGAGAAAGGGGCTGAAAAAAATAAATAGTGGCTGAACATATCCCAAATTAATTTTAAAAATTCTTTACCTATACATTCAAAAAGCATACAAAATCTCAATCAAGATAAATACAAAAAATACCACATCCATGAAGATAGACCACATTCTGGGCCATAAAACACAACTTAACAAGTGTTAAAGAATAGAAATCATACGATGTTTGTCCTCAGACCACAGTGAATTAAACTAAAAATTAATAACAGAAAGATAACTAGAAAAATCCCACAATAAGTGGAGATTAAATAATACACAGGTCAAAGAAGAAATTTCAAAAGAAAAATTTTAAATATCTTGAACTAAATAAAAATGAAAACACAACTTATCAATATTTGTGGGATGCATCAATAACAGTGCTTAGAGGGAAACTTGTAGCATTTAATTACATACATTAGAAAAGAAGAAAGATCTAAAATCAATAAACTAAGTTTCCATCTGAGGAAACTAGAAAAAGAAAAGCAAATTAAATCCAAAGTAAGTAGGAGGAAAGAAATAATAATTAGAGCAGAAATCCATCAAATTGAAAACAGGAAATTAGTAGAAAATATCAACAAAACCAAAGCTTGTTCTTTTGAAGGGTCAATAAAATTAATAGTCCTCTATTTAGACTAAAAAAAAAAAAAAAACCATGAGAGAAGACATGAGTTACTAATATCAAAAATGAAAGAAGGGACATCACTACAGATCCATGGAAATTAACATGATAATAAAGGAATACCACAGACAACTCTATGACCACAAATCTGATAATTTAGATGAAATGCACCTATTCCTTGAAAGATACCATCTGCCAAAACTCATATAAGAAAAAATAAATAATATAAATATACCCATATCTAGTAAATAAATTGAGTTAATAATTAATAACCTTCTAAAAGAGAAAGCACCAGGTCCAGATGGGTTTACTGGTAAATTCCACCAAACATTTGAAGAAGATATTACACCAATTATTTGCAATCTCTTTCAAATGAAATAAATAGAAGGAATATTTCTTAACTCATTCTGTGAGGTCAGAATTTCCTTAATACCAAAACCAAAAAAAAAAAAAAAAAAAAAAGACATTACAAGAAAACTACAGACCAATATCTCTCATGAACACAAATGCAAAAATCCTCAACAAATTATCAGCAAATCAAACCCAATAATGTTAAATGCCATGACCAGGTGGGATTTATTTCAGATATGAAAGCTTATTCAACATTCAACATTCAAAAATCAATTAATGTAATCCATCACATCAATGGGATAAAAAAAGAATAATCATATGATCGTATCAATAGATGAAGAAAAAGCATTTGACAGAATCCAACACCCACTCATGATATAACAGAACTCTCAGTAAACTAGCATTAGAGAAACTTCCTCAACTTGATAAAAAGTATCTCCAAAAAACCTACAGCTAAAACTATACTTAATGGTGAGAAACTTGATGTTTTCTCACCAAGATTAGGACCAAGGCAAAAATTTTTCCTCTCACCACTCCCTTTCAATATCATACTGGAATTCCTAGCTAATGCAATAAGGCAAGAAAAGGAAAGAAAAAATATATATACAGATTGGGAAGGAATTAATAGAACTATCTTTGTTCACAGATGATATGGCCATTTATTTAGAACTAAAAAAATCAACACAAAGTTTCTAAAACTAATAAACAATTATAGAAAGATTGCAAAATACAAAACTAATCTACAGAAGTCAGTCACTTTCCTATATACCAGCAAAGAACAAGTGGATTGACATTAAAAACACAATACATTTAAATTAGTATCCCCCAAAAGGAAATAGATGGGTACAAATTTTAAAAGTCTGTACAAGATTTATTTGAGGAAAACTACAAAATTCTGATGAGATAAATAAAAGGAGAGATATTACATGTTTATATATAGGAACACTAATATGGTCAAGATGTCACTTCTTCCCAACGTGATATATAGATTCAGTGCAAACTAAATAAAATAAACTCAATAAAAATCCCACTCTGTTATGTTTTGGAAATTGAGGTGTCCTACCCAAGTAAGCATCAGCTTGCCAGGCACAAGTGTGAGTTATCTTGGAAGGAGATCCTTCAGCCCCAGTCAAGTCCTCAGATGACTGCAGACCCAACCAACATCTTGAGTGAAATCTTAGAAAGATCCACAGCAGAACCATCCAGGTAAACTATACCTGACTTTCTGACCTACAGAAACAATGAGATATAAGAAATGTTGGTTATTGTTTATAGCCACTTGATTTTGTGGATAATATTTTACACAGCAATAATTGTGTTTTTATTTGCTAGTAAAATAAAACTGGAAAACAAAATCTAAAAAAAAAGTTTATAATTGTATCAAAACAAGTGAAATACTTAGGAATAAATATAACAAAATAAGGGAAAACTTTTCACTAAAATTACAGAGCATTGCTAGAAGAAATTAAATATCTAAATAAATGGAGCTATCAACCATGTTCATGGATTGGAAGAGACAGTATTGTTAAAATACCAGTTCTCCCTAATTTAATATAAAGGTCTAGTTGTGACCTCAATCAGAAATCCTGCAGGATTTTTGTAAGAATTGACAAGTTTATACTAAAATTAATATGGAAATGTAAATAATCCAGAATAGCCATATAAATCTTGAAATAAGAATAAAGTTAGAGTGAGGCCTTAAATTATCTTATTTCTGAATTATTATATGGCTGTACGATTCAATACAACACAATACAATGTTATTTTACTAGCATAAAAATAGACATATAAATTAATGAGACAGAATACAGAGCCCAGAAAGAGACCACACATATAGGATCAAATGGTTTTAGCAAGAGTGCTAAGACATTTCAGTGGGAAAAACAAAATCTTTTAACATACGATGTTGAAATTACTGGATATCCTTTGGTGGAAAAAAAAAATGAATATGAACTTTTATCTCACACCATATCCAAAAGTTAGTCTAAAATGGTCACAGAACTAAATATAAATGCTGAAACTATAAAATTGCTAGGAAAAAAAATCTTTGTGTTCTTGTGATAGGCAAAGATTTCTTAACATAGTCCACAAAACCACAAACTATAAAGGAAAAATGACAAATTAGCCATAATCTGAATTTAAAACTATTGCTTCCCAAAAATCAGCATTAAGGAATCAAAAAGTAAAGACACCAAGTGTGGAAAATAATTGTAATACATACATGGCAAAGTACTTGTAGCCAGAATAAAGAACTCCAAACCTCAATGATAAAAAGGCAAACAACTACATTAAAAATGGGCAAAGGGTTTAAACACACATTTTACAAAAGAAGGTATATGGCCAGTTAGCACATGAAAGTCTCATCAGTCATCAGAGGAATGTGAGATATCTTTACACATATTAGAATGGATAAAATTTAAAAGATGGGTAATACCAGATGCTGTGGAGTTCTCATGAAAAACGGTACAATCACTTGAGAAAACTGACAATTCCTTAGAAGTTAAACATGCAGTATTTGCCATTTCACCCTTGCACTACTATTTCCACAAGATAAATTAAAACATACATCCCTAAGACTTATATATGAAGGTTTATAGTAGTTTTATTAATTAAGGCCAAAAATAGATCAATTCAAATGACCATTAGTAGGTGAATGGATATACATAATGTGTTATATCCACCTAACCAACACCACTCAATAAAAAGGAACAGATACTCATATACATAACACAAAAGATAAATCTCAAAATCATTTTGCTGCATGAAAGAAGTGAGACACAAGAGAGTACATAAAGGGTTCCATTTATACAAGATTCTAGAAAATGCAAACTAATCTGTTGTGCCAAAACAGATCAGTGAATTCACTCCTAGTTACAAGCCCAAAAGAAATAAAATATGTCCACACACAAAAAAAACTTGTACTTGAATATTCATATAATAACAGCATTGTTCATAATAGTTCCAAATTGAAAACAACCCAACTATTAACTGATAAACAGATAAATAAAATTTCGTGTATCAATGTAATGGAATATTGTTCCACAATAGAAGGAAATGATGTATGAACCTTGAAAACATTACACCAAGTGAAAGAAGCCATCCATAAAGACCGCGCACAGTATGACTTCATTAATATGAAATGTCCAGAGTAAGCAAATCAATAGAGACAGAAAGTAACGGTTTTCTATGGCTGTGAGGTTGGGGCAAAATGGAGAGTGACTACTAATGGGTACAGGTTTCATTTTGGGGATAAAGTTCTCAAATTGATTGTAGCAATGGTCACACAGCTTTCTTAATATGCCAAGACCTATTGAGTCCTATGTTTTAAGTGAATAAATTATATGGTAGGTGAAGCCATTTTATTTAGTTAAATAAAGCTATTATTTTAAAAAAATTAATCAGACTGGTTGTTGCCTGAGACCAAAAGTGGACAGCAAAGGAGCAAAAGAGGAATCTTTTGGTGGCGATTAACATGGGTTTTGTTTGTTTGTTTGTTTGTTGATGGGTTTTTTTGTTGTTGTTTTTATTTTTAATTCTTGGGGCACATGGGTGGCTCAGTAGGATGAGTGGCTGACTCTTGATTTCAGCTCAGGTCTTGATCTCAGGGTCATGAGTTCAAGCTCTGAATCGGGCTCCACGCTGAGCATGAAGCCTACTTTAAAAAAAAACCTTTTTTTATATTCATTGGGTAAGCGATTTCATGACTGCAACTATGAAAATTCACAGAGTTATACACTTCAAACAAATGCAATTTACTGTATGGAAATTGTTCAGGTTGCTTTTATAAAGAGCGTATACTGAAAAGTCTCCCTCCTAGGTGTGGTTCTCATTTCCCAACCCCAGATGAAATCAACATTACCAACTTCTTATATATTCTTTTAGGTGTATTTTATACATATGTAGGTACATTCATATATTTGCTATTTTTCCCAATCCTAAACCAAATGGTAGCATGCTATACAAACTCTTATATACCTTGGTTTTTTCCTTAAAAATTTTTGAAGAGTTATTGATTTTCTTTGATCTTGAAGATAATATGTAAAAATAGTATCTAATTTACTTACATTTATGTTTCTGTAACTTTGAGGAAGATTGTGTCTGCTCAGGGTTCTCCCAACCATTTGCACTTCTTGCACTATAAACCACTATTTGTAACCTTTGCCTATTTTTCTATTACAGTCTTAGGCATGTACTTATTTATTTGTAGAAGCTCTTTCTATATAAGCAAATTATCCGTTACGCGTGTTACAAGAGGCAAATATTTCTTCCAGTGTGTCATTTATATTTTGACTTGGATTATATTGAGTTTTACACAAATTATTTTAATATAGTCTAATTTATCACTCTTTCATGACTTCTGGGTTCTGTGTTATATTTAGGTCTTTCCCACTTCACGGTTATAAAAATAATTCTCCAGAGGTTTCTTAGGTACGTTCGTGGATTTCATATTTTGTGCCCAAATCTTTAATCATTTGGAAATACATTTTGTAAAATGCAAAGGTCTCGAATTTTTTCCAGATGGACACTCACTTGTTCCAATACCATTTATTGAGTAACCCATCTTTCACTGCTGTTTTGAAGTATCATCTTTATCATGCACTACATAACCATATGGACTTGGATCTATTTCTACACTTTCTATTTTATTCTACTGATCTGCCTATTCATGTAACAATAACAGATTGTACTATACTTATTATAGCTTTATAATAAGAGCTAATAACTAATAGGCTAGTTTCTCCCTCTATCTTTTTTATCAGAATATTTCCTAGCTATCCTTGCTTATTTTCCATTTAAACCTTAGCAACAACTTGTATAGTTGTACAAGAAAAATCCTTTTGATAGTTTTTATTGGAATCATATAAAATTTATAGATTACAGGAAACTGACATCTTTCTGATTTTGATGCTTCCTATCCAAAATCAATTACAGTATGCCTTTTCATTTATGTCTCTTCTTTTCACTAGTCTTCAAGTCCTTTCCTAGCATTTAAATTTTCTTCTTTATAAGTCTTGTTTATTCCCTTTTCAGTTGTTTTAATCTAATTGCATTAGCAAGAACTTCTTAGAATTTATTAAAGAACACTGATAATAGAGGACATCTTTGTCTTGTTCTTAATTCTAATGGAAATGTTTCTAATATTTTCCTATTTAGAATCATACTGGTTGAAGGGCACCCTGGTGGTTCAGTCAGTTAAGTGGACAACTATTGATTTAGGATCAGGTCATGATCTCACAGTTCATGGGATCAAGCCTTACATCTGTCTCTGAGCTAACAGCACACAGTCTGTTTGGGATTCTCTCTCTCCCTCTCTCTGTCCCTCCCTCTCCCTCCTCTCATGTATGCACATGCTTTCTCTCTCTCAAAATAAACAAAAAAACATTTAAAAAAGAGTCATACTGGTTGAGTAAAATACATATACACACAAACACAGGTCTATTACTACCTATTGAGACATTTTTAAATTCAGGAATAAGAAACAAACTTTATTAAATGCTTTTTAAACCTTTATGGAGGTTGTAATATTATGTTTTACTTTACCTATTAATCTTATAAATTTGGGAGTAAATTTTCTTATTGAAGTATAATTGACATACAATATTATATTAATGTCAGGTGTACAACATAGTGATTTGACAATTACATACATTATGAAATGCTCACCATGATAAGTGCAGGATCTTAAAATCAATGCTATACTTGTTATAACATGTTTTGGAAGCTTACCTTCTTATTAAAGGTTTAAATGGCATGCAGTTCTCTAGCCTGTAAGGGTTTGATAAAATCACCCTCTGAATTCATCAAATACACTGTTTTTTTTTTTTTTTTTTAGGAAGGGAGCTATCTTGAAAAATGTTCTCTATTTTTATTATGATGATGGTGGAATGACATTTTTATCTCCTTTTGGTCAGTTCTGGAAATTTATACTTTTCCAGAAAATTGCAAAGTGTATCTGGATCCTGAAAATGATATTTATTTATTTTTATTTTATTTTATTTATTTTTATTTTCATATTTATTTATTTATTTAGAGAGAGAGAGAAGGAGGAAGAGACAGCATGCACATGTGCTTGCACAGGGACAGGACAGAAAGAGGGAGAGCAAGATTTTTATGCAGGCTCCACACTCAGCACAGAGCCCAATGTGGGGTTCAATCTCGCAACTGTGAGATCATGACCTGAGCCAAAATCAAGAGTCAGATGCTTAAGCAACTGAGCCGCCCAGGTGCCCCTCAAATTTATTTTGATAAATGTAAACACAGACTGTCTTATAATTCTTTAATTTTCTTCTGCATAAATGGCTATTTTACTAGTGTCACTTCTTTTTCTACTCGTGCCTTCCTTTTACTCTTATTTAGGTCAACTAACACATCTTTAAAAAAACTTCCCTCGTACAACCACCTGTTGGATTGGTTATATCTCTGTTATCTACTTTTTAATTTATTTCTGTTTTATTCTCATTTTCCATCCTCTGCTTTCCCTAGCTTTGTTTTGCTCCTATATTGTTACCCTTCTAAAATTGGACATTCAGCCATTTTCACCCTTTATTTATTGTTTATTACTATAAAATTCCTCTAATTACTGTGGAAGAGGGCCTATATCCGGATGGATCTCTTATGTTTTGTTTTCGTTACCATCGTCATTATTTTCTAGATAATTGGCAACCTCAATGTTGAGCCCTCTTTAGCTGAAAAATTTGTTTAAGAGAGAGTTTTTCTTTCCCAAGTGGTATTTTGTTTTGTTCTATGATTTTAATTTATAATTCTACTGCACAGTGATTAGACTAAATTAGTTAGAACTATTTCAACCATTTGAAATTTATTCAGTTGTGCTTTATGGCCTGAAATTTGGTCAATTTTTATAAACATTCCATGTATAGAAAAAGTAAGTTTATCTTCAACTTTGATGGTACAGAGATTCTATATATCAGTAAATTCTAATTCAATAGTTGGGTCTTCTGTCCTTATTTTGTCCACTGGATCGCTCGTAAATAATTAACTTCTTCTCCACTAAATTGTCTGAATAATTTTTCCTGTTTTTTTTTAACGTTTGCCTTTATACCTGTATAATTCTATCTTTATTATTTATCAGTTAATTAAATAATCCTAGCTATAGAAAGTCAGGAATAACTTCATTATCTATAGCTTTTTATTCCCCATCCCCATTTAATTTTTATTATGTATATGATTTCTACATTTTCAGGGTTTACAATGTTTATATTCCATTGATCATCTCCATTTCTTTTTATCTGTACTTCTTCATTTACCTACTTACTGGTTGGCTAAAATTCTTCTGCCACCATCGTCAGAAAGGGCTCATATGAAAAAGATTTCCTCATCATTTTCTTTTTCATGTTAAGTAACGTTTTGTCATTGCTGTTCTTGTTGTTTTTATATGTAAAGGACAATTTGAACATAATTTCCTTGACTCACACATTCTTTCCTTCAGTACTTAATTTTATTTATTTATTTATTTATTTTTAGAAAGAGAGCAGGGAGGAGGGGCATAGGGAGAGAGAGAATCCCAAGTAGGTTGCACACTCAGCGCGTAGTCCTACATGGGGCTCGATCCCATGACCCTGGGATCATGACCTGAACCAAAACCAAGAGTGAGACATTCAATCAACTGAACCACGCAGGCACCCCTTTCCTTCAGTACTTTAAAGACATTACTGCATCCTTGCTGACACTGAATGTTCCTGTGAAGAAGTCTGAGGCCAGCATTATTTTCTCTCTTACAGGTGACTTCATCATTTCCCTAATTCCCCCAATGTCCTTTAGCTTTAGGCCTACTAACTTTATAAGGAGATTTTGGCATTATTGTTCTATGTCAACTCTTTCCTAGGATATGACCCGCCCTTCAAATTTCTGGATTCCAGTCCTTAAAGTGTTCTTGATTTATATGAAGTTTTCCACTTTAGAGGCACCAATTATGCCTGTCTGTATATATGTTATATATGTACATATATACTCATATATTTATATATGTATATGTAAATATCTATATTTATATCTATCTCTATCTCTAGATATACTAGAGATAAATATACAGATATATACCCACATAGGTATATGTCTGATTCATATATGGTAACATTAAATCATACCCTCCATTCATTTTGGAAGTATTTAATTTAAAATTCAGACTCTTGGGGCGCCTGGGTGGCGCAGTTGGTTAAGCGTCCGACTTCAGCCAGGTCACGATCTCGCGGTCCGGGAGTTCGAGCCCCGCGTCAGGCTCTGGGCTGATGGCTCAGAGCCTGGAGCCTGTTTCCGATTCTGTGTCTCCCTCTCTCTCTGCCCTTCCCCTGTTCATGCTCTGTCTCTCTCTGTCCCAAAAATAAAATAAAACGTTGAAAAAAAAAATTAAAAAAAATAAATAAATAAAATTCAGACTCTTGAAATACCAACAAAGTTTTTGCTGCATCTACAGACTTCTGAGCTGGCTATAAGATCACAAACAGATAAGCATAATACATGTATCAATCTTAGTGTCCTTCTCACACATTCCATCATCCACTAAAGAGCAAGCCCTTGATGGTAATAGCAAAAGTATCAGATAGGGGAAGCAATCTCAGTGTCCCTTAGAAATGACTAAATTAAGTCCCCAGCAATTTCTTTCCATTCATAATAATAGTATCATTCTACGCTCATCACAATTTTATGAGACTGAATGTTCTTTTCAGTTCTGTTGCATATCAAATACTGATTACACACACACACACACACACACACACACACACACACACACACACAAAACCACTTTTTAAAAAAAAATTTTTAAGCCTTTAAGTGTTTTTTGTTTGGTTGGTTGGGTTTTTTTCAAAGAGAGAGACAGACAGACTACAAGAGTGGGAAAGGCCTACAGAGAGGGAGACAGAATCTGAAGCAAGCTCCAGGCTCTGAGCTGTAAGCACATAACCCGACGTGGGGCTTGAACTCAGAGACTGTGAGATCATGACCTGAGCCAAAGTCGGTGCTTAACTGATTGAGCCACCCAGGCGCCACCACACAAAACCACTTTGATAAAATTCTTTAAACTTAGGAACTGCTGAAGTAAGATGTGGATATAATTAGAAATAGACTTCATGGAAAACAAGGATTTCGCCACGCTAAACAAACTCTTGTAGGTCCCAACTCTATTAAAAAGCTTCAATAGGCAAGTATGTTTTGGGATATTATTAACTTCAGTTTTATTGAATTGTGATCAGAAAGTATTGACGATAATATTTCTAACTTGGGGAATTTACTAAGATTAATACCTAGTTGATTATGAGATCAGTATTTGTCCATTTTCATGAATTTCCAAGGGCATTTAAAAATGGTATATTTCCAATCACCAGTTTCTTCTATAAGTCTTATTTACACCAGTTTATGTTATATCGATCTCTTTTTTATCCTGACTTATTTTTTTCCTCTTGATTTGGTCCCTTTTCCCTGTATTTCCTATTACTCCTGCTTAATCACTGTTGTGCTAATTAGAGATAGATATTTGTAGCTAAAACTTCTTTGTGAATTACATCCGTTAGCACTCAATAACCTTTTTGTTTGAAATTATTTGGGCCCCTCAATTTTACCTTATCTGAAATTGACATAAGGGCCATAGCATTTTTCTTGTCTTTTTTCGCTGTACTCTGGTATCTTTTTGCTTGCCCTTCTCTTTTCAAACATCTCAGAGTTGTATTTTAGGTGTTTCTCCTGCATACAACATGAAATTGGGTTTTCCTATGTAATTCACTTTGAAAAGGGTTGTTGTTGTTGTTCATTTAATAGATGCATCAGACTCAACTTATATTTATTAATACGACAGGTAATGTTTAGCTTTAGTACTGTCATTATTTTATTTTTTGTTTTCTGCTTTTTATCCTTTTTTTAAAATGTCTTCTATTATGTGACTTGTTGATTTCTATATATTAATTTTGAGCCCTACTACCCAGCTGAAGTCTCTCATTCAGTAATGCCCATAAGTCTCTAGGTATACAATTTAAAATAAAATTCTTCTAAAGTGACAATTGGTGAAGTCTCCCCAAATATTATAAAATATGTATTTCAGTTCCAAAGCCATGTCATGTTCAGTGGGAAAACAGTAAATGCATTTCCATTAAGATCAGAAATACGACAATTATTCCATTGTAACCACTATGGTAATACAATAATCTGAGAGAAAAGAATAAGTGGTATAAAAAATTGTACACAATGAGGTAAAATTATATACCCAGAAACGACAAGAGAATCAACTGAATCAAAAACTACTTTAAATTTTTTTTTAAGGTTTATTCATTTTTCAAACACAGAGAGACAGAGTGTGAGTGGGGGGAGGGGCAGAGAGAGAGGGAGGAAGACACAGAATCAAGCAGGCTCCAGGCTCCGAGCTGTCAGCACAGAGCCCCACGCGGGACTCGAGCTCAAGAACTGCGAGATCATGACGTGATCTGAAGTCGGTCACTTAACAGACTGAGCCACCCAGGCGCCCCCTCAACTGCTTTAAACAATTAGAAAATTCATGGGGCGCCTGGGTGGCTCAGTCAGTTGAGTGACCAAAGTCGGCTCAGGTCATGATCTCGTGGTTTGTGAGTTCGAGCCCCGCGTTGGGCTCTGTGCTGACACCTCAGAGCCTGGAGCCTGCTTCCGATTCTGTGTCTCCCACTCTGTCTGCCGCTCCCCAACTCATGCTCTGCCTCTCTCTGTCTCAGAAATACATAAATATAAAAAAAAAAAAAATTTTTAAGAAAATTCATTAAGTTAAAATATGTAAATTTCTTTCATAGGTACACAAATTAGTTAGAAATCATATTGGAAAAACAAAAACACTTATAAATAACAAGTCTCACAACCACAAAATATACTAGGAGAAAAAAAACCCAAAAACTTTCAAAAATTCATGGAAAAAAAAAAAGAAAAAACTTTTAAAACTCCTGAAAGGCACTTAAGAAGATTTGACCTAATAAAAAGGTGCACTGTCTTCTGAGATAAAAGGTGATTAGAATGTCAATTTATTTTATAACCTAATGCCACAACATTAATTTATACCAACCAATTTTTATTATAATATGCGAACACTTTCTTGTTTGAAACAAATAGCTTTTAAATCTCATGTGAAAAGATGATATAAATATCCCATAAAACTCCAGGAAGGAGGAGCAGTGAAGGAGTAACGAGTCCAAATGAGTATTAAGATACATTATAAAGCTACAATAATTTAAATTGCATGATGTTACAGTAATTCATATTGCATGATACTGGGCATGAATCAATAGACCAGTGGAACAGAATAGGAAGTAGAGAAATAGTCTAAATCAACATGGAAATTCAGTATATGATGAAAATGACATTTCAAGTTAATGGTGTTAGGAGAACAGAATGGCTAGCTAGAAAAACTGCTGTCATATCACCTACTTAAAATTTAATGAAATACATTCTGAATGGATCGAAGACTTAAATGCAAAAATAAACCATAAACGTACTAGAAAAAAAAAGTCTATGCACTTCTTTTGAATTTAAAATTTTTTTAATGTTTATTTATTTTTGAGAGAGAGAGAGAGCGGGGGGGGGGGGGGGGGGAGTAGAGAGAGAAGGGGACAAAAGATCCAAGGCAGCCCACTCCATGATCTCACATGAGATCGTGACCTGAGCAGAAATCAGATGCTCAACCAACTTAGTCACCCGGGTGCCCCTCTTTTGAATTTTAAAACGGGAATGGTCTTCCAGCTTATGACACAAAATCTAAAAGCCATGTGAAAAGGACGGGTAAATATAACTATCCCTAAAATAACTTTTGAATAGCAAAATGATAGCGATAGGATTAAAAGATAAAAGGCGAACTAGGAAAAAAAAAGCTGCCACTTGTATCACAAAGGGTCAATTTTTCTGTTTAAAGAGCTCCCAAGATTGATAAGAATATAGCTAATAATCAAATAGAAAATATGGATAAATTATACGAATAGAAGTTCACAGAACATGAAATACAAACAACACAAATATGAAAAGATTTCCAATATAAGAGAAGGCATTAATATAATTACACTGAGACGTATTTTTTTAACTTACCAGGTTGACAAAAAAATCCAAATATTTAAAAAGACTTTCTTTTGGCAACAGTAAAAGGTACAAAAGTATATAAATGTGTGTACGCTTTGCCCCAGCAATCTGGCATTGGAGAATTTATCCTACCCATATATCTGTACATGTGAAAATGTTGTATTCAATATTATTTTTGCAATATTGTAATAGTAAAAACTACCCAAGTATGAGAGTGACTGGTTACATAAGTAATAGTACATCCATTCAAAGAATGTTTTGAAACTTAAAAAAAATTTAGAAGCTATATATTGATATTAAAGTATTTCCAGGATATATTAAGCAAAAAGAATAAGGAACAAAACAGGGTATAAGCATGATAACTTTAGGGTTAGAAGAGCTGAATATGAATATACATTCATATTTGCTCATATTTTATAAAAAATACCCTGGAAGACACATTAAAAAATGAAAAAATAGAGGTTATGTTGGTGGAGGGGGGCTAGATGAATTAGGCATAGAATGAGAAGAATAATTTATTAACTTCTAGATTTGTTTTAGCAACTAAATGAATCTATTGCCAACTCAAAGGATTAAATTTACATAGCCTTTCTCTTTTTATTGGTGTGAATATAACTTATAGATTAATTTAGGTAAACATTGTTATATTTGCCCTGATGAGCCTTCCTATGCCTAAACAAGGTATTCTTTTTCATTCTATTCAAATTTTCCTTCGTTATCTATCTCTAGGTCTTCACAATTTTCTTTCCACCAATATTAAACATTTCTTAGGACATTTATCACTAAATATTTTACTGGTTTTGATTGTGTTATATTGTACTTTTCTCCATTACAACCTCTAAAAGATTACTGTTTGCTGTCCTTATGTGGGTGGGCTGCTATAAGGGAATATTACAGACTGAGTGGGTTACAAATGGCAGAAACTTATTTCTCACACTTTTGGAGGCTGGTAAGTTCAAAATCAAAGCACCAGAAGATTCAGTGTCTGTTGAGAGCTTCCTGGTTCATAGACAGCCATCTTTTCACTGTATCCTGACATGGAGCAAGAGGTGAGGGAGTTGTCTGGGGTCTCTTTTACCCTTGTAATGCCATTCATGAAGGCTCACCCTCATGACCTAGCACCTCCCCAAAATCCCATCTCAAGATATTATCCCATTGGTGTGGAGGTCTCAATATACTAATTTTGGAAGGATATAAACATTCAGTCTGTAGGAAAGACTTAATTTTGTTATGCTAATTTTATATGCAGACATCTTTCTGAATTTATTCTTTTTTTATAATAATTTTACAGTTGAACTTTTTGGATTTATTTCTCCTGTTCAATTGCATCAGTTTGGACTTCTGGAACAGTGGACATTAAATTACAGTATGCTGTGTGAACTTCCTTACTTTGCTCATGAATTTAATGGCAAATGTTTCATAAGTCTTCTCTCCCACCAAAAAAAAAAAAAAAATGTTTTAATGAGCTCTTAGGGCAAAGAAAAAGATGTATGGAGATGTATGTTCAGGATATGATAGACCAAGTATTAACCAACTACATCCATGGGCCAAATCTAGCTTACTGCTTATTTTTATAAATTAAGTTTTACTGGAACAGAGCCACATTCATATGTACTATCCATGGATGATTTCATGGAAAATATTTACTATCTGATTCTTTACAGAAAAAAAAATTTCCATCTTCAGTGCTAAAGTGTGCTTCAATAACAATTCTAAAATATTGTTACTGGCTTAAAATAATAAAAATAATAAAATAATTAAAATAATAAAAGTTTATATCTTGCTTAAACTACCTATCCAACTTATGTCAGCAAGGGCATGAGTTCCAACATCCACTCAGGGACCCACATTGATGGACTCTCATAATCTTGTAGATATAACACCTGGAACACACATTCTTCTAGGGACACATATCACTTCCATTCATGTCTCATTGGCCAAAAACTTGTCACATAGTACCATCTTTGGAACTATAAGAACTAGAAAAATGGAAGAAGCTCTTATCTTCACTCTTGGGAGCTTACAGTTTAATAAGGAAGAAACGAGTGGAAAGAAATAATCAGCTAAAATTCAAGTAGGTCCCATCAACAAGAACAAAGTTCCATAAAAAGGCCAAGCAGGAAGAAGTGATCATGTCTGTTTCAGAACATGAACAAAAGCTTTGAGCAGGAGCAGCAGTCAAGACTCCCTAACTGGAGATACAGGGTAGGGGGTGTTTAAAGAGAAGGGGGCACTATAAATAAAAGGCCTGAGGCCAAAGTACTAAAAGTGCTCAGAAAATAGTAGAGTCTAGTGTGATTAAAATAGATATATTTAGGAGAAGAGAGGGCAATATAACTGGAACCAGAAGCTGGGGCCGCACTGGTAGAATCTTGAATGTTTTGGCATGAAGTCTTTTGCTCAGCAATTTCATATGTAAAGATGTGGACTAGTCAATCTCACTGGTTTTGCTCATATTATAACCTCAGCACTTAGCGTAGTGCTTGGCACATGTAGGTGTTCAATAAATATTTATTACATGACTGAAAAAATAGATGAATACTTTCCTATTTTTTTCCTTTATTATTTTAGAGCTGGTTAGTAATTCACAGTAAAGAAAATATATCAGTGAAGACTGGTAATGCTGCTGAACACCTTCACTACACTATGTAGACATATTGGCATTCTGCAAATACATATAGCTCAAAGTAATTATTTTGTCCACTTTCCTAGTTTCAACCAAGTTTCATCCATTAGTTTCACAGCCCAGCCCTCCTACCAATTTCTTTATTCCCTCAACTCCCTGCTTCACTTCTTCTAACCAACTAAGATCTTATCTCCCTATTCCTAGTGACTTCCTAATGGCTACTCTTAAAATAAGTTCTTCACCTTAAAGTTACTTTCTCCAAAGGGAAATCCTAAATTAACAAAGGATCACTTCAAATCAATGAAAACAAAAAACAAAAAACAAAAAACACTCTTCCTTCTAGCATAACCAAAATAACTTCCAGATGGATTAAAGAGTAAATTGTTTTCATAATTCAATTTATAGAAAAAAGTAGAATCAGATAGCCCTGAAACATGCAAAGAGAGGATGGCCTTGTAAGTTTAGAAGCAATAAAACACTTTAAAAAAGGAAAGATCAACAGGCTTACTACTAAATCCTAAATAAGCATAAATAAATAAAAAACAAATAAGTATATTAAAAGAAGTCACAGACAAAAGAAATTCTTTGTAGCATATTTAATGTACAAAGAGTTAATGGCTTTAAAGTAAAAAAGATGGGATCCTGGGTGGCTCAGTTGTTTAAGTGTATGACTTTTTTCGGTTCAGGTCACATTCTTGGCTGAGTTAGAGCCCCACATCCGTAAGGAGCCTACCTGGGATTCTCTCTCTCTCCCCCTCTCTCTCTGCCCCTCCCCCACTCTTCTCTCAAAATAGATAAACTTAAAAAAATTAAAAAGTGGGGTGCCTGGGTGGCTCAGTCGGTTAAGCGTCCGGCTTCGGCTCAGGTCATGATCTCACAGTCCATGAGTTCAAGCCCCATGTCAGGCTCTGTGCTGACAGCTCAGAGCCTGGAGCCTATTTCGGATTCTGTGTCTCCCTCTTTCTTTGCCCCTCCCCTGCTCATGCTCTGCCTCTCACTGTCTCAAAAATAAATAAAAACATTTAAAAAAAATTTTTAATAAAAATAAAAAAGCAAAAAAGAGTATAATCAAATATTAAGAGAGAACAATACCTCAATGGGCAAAGGAAAGACAGTTCATAATAGGATAAAACTAGAAAAAAAAATTAGAAAGATGGTCAATCTCTCTAGCAATAAAATCCAAATTAAAAATAAATTAATTTACCACTTTACTGGAAAAATTACTGATATAAAAATGATATAAAATCCACTGCCGGAGGGGTGTCTGGGTGGATCAGTTGGTTGAATGTCTGACTCTCGATTTTGGCTCAGGTCATGAGCCCAGGGTTGTGGGATCAAGCCCCGTATCAGACTCCACGCTCAGCATGGAGATTAAGATTCTCTCTCTTCATCTGTCCCTCTCCCGTCCATGCACTCTCTCTCAATCTCTAAAAAAAAAAAAACAATAAACAAAAAAATTTTTAAATCCACTGCTGGAGACATATAGTAATAACTGTACTTTCATCTACAGCTGCTATGATTGTAATTGATATGGCTCTTTAGGAAAGCAATTTGGCAATATGCATGAAGAAGCATAAAAATGAAGATACTTTTTGATCCAGAAATTTCACTTCTGGGAACCTGTCCTATGGAAACAGTCCAAAATATGGAAAAAGGTTTATTTACCAAGATGTTCATCATAGCATTATTTGTAATTATGAAAAAATAAAAACAATCCAAATTTCTAATAAGGGAATAGTTAAGTAAATTACAATGCATCATTTGAAGGATTTTATGTGGCCACTAAAAATACGGTGAAAAAACTAAAAAGTAAAATGTTTATTCTATAATAGAGTACTCAAAATATCATGCACACTAAAATATCCAATTAACAAGAGTTGTCATATAAATGGTAAAATTATGGTGTTTTGAAATCTCCCCCATCCTGCCCTGCCGTGAGAAAACTCTGCTCGTGACAATTTCCCACCTTAAACAGCCTAATAATCCATTGCTTTCTTAGTGAAAACATGGAATGAACTTCAGTTTACATGTCATTGTTATTGTCTTGGGTGATTATAAAGCCCAACCATGCTGTTCATTGAGCACCCTTCCTCCACTGCCATGCAAGCCATTCTCTAACTTCTGGGCTTTGGATCCATGTGAAGAAAGCTTAGGGCTAGCCTGTCCTGTCAAACTTGGATCCTCATCTGGCCTCTGCGAGGTGGGGAGAGGCAAGTAGCTTAGGAAATGAAAGGTATTTAAGGGTCTTGCGCCACTACAATGACCTTCGCATGACACCTCTTCTGCAGAGACAAGAAGGTAGATGTCTGCTCCCCCCGTTACCCTACATAATAGGAATGTTTTTGTGACATTCCACCTAAGTTATCAACCACACACTGTATAAAGACTAAGGCAAGGTAGACCATCCCTGCCCTTTCCTAAGTAAGAGTATACTCCCAAGTAGCACAGTTATGGTATAGTTCTATTGCTATATAACCATCTTTAAATGATCTAGAATAAATCATTGAACTAAGCTTAATAAAGCGTTTATCTTGGGCCTGGCTCGAAGTGCTTGACGTGTATTAACTCACTGAATATTCCCAACAGTCCTACAAGGCACGTGCTGTTATCATTCACATTTCACAGATGGGAAAACTGAGGTACAAAGAAATTAGATGGCTTACCCACCACCACTCACTCAGCCAGTTAGAAATAGAACACGGGCAGTCTGTCCCCACAGCCTGTATTCTTAACCACTATGTATCATCGCATCTTGTAATCGAGTTCCTACTAGTCATTATGGTGTGCCCTAATCTAATCTATCGTCCTTGTAAAAAGGGGAGATTTGGAGATACACACACACAGAGGATGCCAAGTGAAGATAAAGAGAGAGATGGGGCAGTGCTTCTACAAGCAAGGACTGCCAGCAGACCACCAGAAGCTAGGAGAGAGACACAGAAACAAATTCTCTCTCATTCTTCAGAACACAATAACACGGCTAACAGCCTGATCTTTGACTTGTCGTTTGCGGTACTTTGTTATGGGAGCCCCAGCAAACTACCACAATACCTTTTCTTCTTACTGTTATCATCGCCTATCTACCTATCTATCTCGGTTAAAATGGATTAGAAGTCAGGTGAAGAGTAGAGATTTGCAATGGAATGGGATAGTTTAGAGCAGTAGTTTTTTGTTTGTTTGTCTGCTTGCTGTGTTTCAGTTTTAAGTGTTTTAATGTGTATTTACTTCGGAGACAGAGAGACAGAGCACAAGCAGGGGAGGGGCAAAGAGGGCCGGAGACAGAATCTGAAACAGGCTGCAGGCTCTGAGCTGTCAGCACAGAGCCCAACGTGGGGCCCGAACCCACAAACTGTGAGATCATGACCTGAAGTGGACACTTAACTGACTGAGCCACCCAGGCGCCCCTAGGGCAGTAGTTTTAAAACTACATTATATGAAGGCTTAAGGTTCCAAAAAGTAACCTGAAGAGGCAGGTTCCATGAGGTCAAACAGGGGACAGAGAGCAGAGCTCTAGAACTCTGTCACCTTCACACACACAGCCCAACTTCAAGGAAAGCCAGTCCACTTTTCTCTGTTGCACAATTTGTGGTCCAACTAAGATGCTGTTTGAAGAAAAATTCCCATTGCATTTTAAAAGGTCAAGAATACTGGGACACCTGGATGGCTCAGTTAGTTAAGTGTCCATCTTTGGCTCAGGTTGTGATCTTGGAAGTTCATGAGTTCAATCCTTGCATCAGGTTCACTGCTGTCAGCGCACAGCCGGCTTCAGATCTTCTGTCTCCCTCTCTCTCTGCCCTCCCCTGCTCGCGCGCTCTCTCTCTCGAAAATACATAAATATTAAAAATAAATAAATAAATAAATAAATAAATAAATGGTCAAGAATACCGATTTAAAAGCAAAGCTTATTTCTTCACTTGAGACAATTTTTACCGAGCCACTATTGTGTTCCGAGGAATATTTTAAAACCCAAAGACCAGGGTGCCTGGGTGGCTCAGTTGGTTAAGTGTCCAACTCTTGACTTTGACTCAGTCATGATCTCACAGTTCATGGGATCGTGCCCCACGTTGGGCTCCACACTGACAACATAGAGCCTGCTTGGGATTCTCTCTCTCCTTCTCTTTCTACCTCTCTCTCTCTCTCTCTCTCTCTCTCTCTCTCTCTCTCTCAGAATAAATATTTAAACTTAAAAAAATTTTAAATAAAACCCATGGGCCATTTTTATTGTCCCCCAGGAATCCCTTATTTTAAAATACTGGGTTGGGGCACCTGGGTGGCTCAGTCAGTTAAGTGTCTGACTCTTGATTTCGGCTCAGGTCATGATCTCACGGCTCTGTGCTGACAGCACAGAACATGCTTGGAATTCTCTGCCTGTCTCTCTCTCTCTCTCTGCCCCTCCCCCCCATCTTTCTCCCCCTCTCAAAATAAATAAATAAACATCTTAAAACATACTGGGCTAAACAGAAAATTGGAAATTAAAAAAACTTTTTGAGTATAGTTGACACACAGTGTTAATTTCAGCTATACAACCTACATATCTGATAAGTTTATACATTATTCTATGCTCACCACAAGTGTAGCTACTACCATATTTCACCATACACTATTACAACATCATTGACTGTAGTCCTTATGCTGTGTCTTTTATTCCCATGACTTACTCATTCCATAACTGGAGACCTGTATCTCCCTCTTCCCTTCACCCATTCTGCCCACCTCTCACTCTTCTCCTCTCTGGCAACCACTAGCCTGTCCTCTGAATTTATAAGTCTGATTCTGCTTTCTGTTTATTTATTCGTTTGTCTTTTTTTTTTTTAGATTCCCTATGTAAGTTAAATCATATGGTATTAGGCTTTGTCAATCTGACTTATTTCACTTAGCATAATACCCTCTAGGTCCATCCATGTTGTCCCAAATGGCATGATTTTATCCTTGTTTATAGCTGTGTAATATTCCATTGTGTATATATACCATATCCTCCTTATCCATTTGTCTACTGATGGATGCTTAGGTTGTTTCCATATCTTGGTTATTGAAGCTAATGCTAGAATAGACATAAAAGTACACATATCTTTTTGAATTAGTGTTTTCATTTTCTTTGGGTATATACCCAGTAGTGGAATTATTGGATCATATGGTATTTCCACTTTTAATTTTTTGAGGAATCCCCACGCTGTTTTCCACAGTGGCCGTACCAATTTACATTCCCACCAAGTTTCCATTTTCTCCACATCCATGCCAACACTTGATAATTCCTATCTTCTTGATTTTAGACATTCTGACAGGTGTTAAATGATATTATGGTTTTGATTTACATTTCCCAATGATGAGGGATGTTAAGCAACTTTTCATGGGTCTGTTGGCTATTGGTATGTCTTCTTTGGGAAAATGTCTATTCAGGTCCTCTGCCCATTTTTAAATCAGATTGTTTGTTTTTTGGTGTTGAGTAGTGTAAGTTCTTTACCTATTTTGGACATTAACCTGTTATCGAATATATCATTTGCAAATATGTTCTCCCATGTAATAGATTGCCTTTTTTGTTTTGTTGATGGCTTCCTTCCCTGTGCAAAAGCTTTTTATTTTGGTATAGTCCCATTAATTTATTTTTGCTTTTGTTTCACTTGCCAGAGGAGGCATATCTAGGAGAAGGTTACTACAGCCAATGTCAGAGACATTATCACCTCTGTTCTCTTCTAGGATTTTTATGGTTTCAGGTCTCACATTCAAGACTTCAATTAAAAAATGAGATTATTGAGTAAAAGATGACTAATTAGCTCATCGTTAATAATCAAGACATGCAATAACCAATCAAAATTTAACTTTCAAGCCGAAAAGCAATGGTGCCTTGTATAGTCTTAGATTTTCTTTCTGTTTGAAATATTACAAATAGGTAGCGATTTCCACTTTTGAATATTCAAATCCATAGGGTCTCTATTCCCTAGGCTTGGAATAATAGAGTGAGGGGGTCTCAGTGAAATTAAAAATATGTAACTTTTCTATTAAATAAAGACTAACAAGAGAAGCAGTAGGGATTTGTTTGTTTCCAGTCATTTCAAAAGGCAACCAATAAAATATACGACTTTATGGGCTCCTTCAGAGGCTGAGGTTTGACAGTTTGGGATTGTGTATGACCTGGAAGAAGGAATTTTCAAAGGTATTAAGTCCATAGTATTCTGGAACACAGTTTGCCACTGAAATGATTTTCAAGTCTGCTTAAAATTAACTTAAAGCTTTGGCATTTACTTAGCCTTAAAAACAGACGAATCACTGTGTCATCAAATATATACCTAGAGTATATGTGTGTAAGACGGGGCACTAAGCAGAGCAGGCCTGCCCAGCAGCCAACCAAGAGAACTGATCTGGAAAGAACTGCTGGGGCCCGTAACCACTCAATAGGAGTCAGGCCTGGCTGGCAAGATCTGCTCATTCCCACTGCCGACCTATACCATTCCCACTCTGTCAGGTCCTGAAGGCATCTTTCTCTTCACTCACTAGACCAAGAGGTGTTCCCTCTAAGATTTTTTCTTATTATTATTGTCAGTTGTAATTCAAGAGAAAGATGGCCGTTCACGCTGCCACAAATTGTCACTAAAATCGGATCCTTAAAGATTTGGTTTGCATACTATCCCACAGGAAACATCAACGGCACTGTCTTTAAAATCATGCACGAGGTTCTGTGGGAAAACATCAAAAGAGAAGAAATTCAAGGAGTGAGACTATAAACTCATGATCCTGATTTTCAACAAGAGTTCCAATATTTATATAACCAAACAACTATTGTTTCCTTTACAGAAGGCACCCACAAAGCTATAAACATTCCCACAATGATTCCATTGTCTAAAGATGACCGGGAAATACTTTTGGAATTTCCTTTAGAGTCTGAAACATTTTCTTTTGAACAGCCTCAAAGGTGATCATTCTTTTTGTGCAAGTTCCTTAACATCCTTGAGCCTACGTTTCCTCACAGTCCAATGGTATCTATTTCACTGGGCTTTTGTGAAGGTTCAATGAGAAAATCTGCTAACAGTACTCAGCACAGGGCCTGGCACCTGGCAAGTGTTCAATAAATGTTACTAGTATTATTAGTCATGATTCCTAGAGGATGCATGATATTTTTGGAGTGTTGAAGGACTTTTGAATCTAAGTCTTAAATCAGGTGGTGATACAACTAAGTAACACGGTGTAATGTCAGCCACAAGAAGAGACTATAAAGCAAGAAATATATTTTCTTTTTGTAGTCTATAGATTGGAATTTTTTAATTTTAAAATTTTAAAATTGTTTTTTTACAATTTATGTATTTATCTTAAGAAAGAGAGACAGAGCATGTGAGTGGGGTAGGGGCAGAGAGAGAGGGAGAGAGAATCCCAAGCAGGCTCCATGCTGCCAGCACAGAGCCCAATGCTGGGCTCAAACTCACGAACCACGAGATCATGACCTGAGCCGAAATCAAGAGGCAGACGCTTAGCCCACTGAGTCGCTCAGGTGCCCCAAATAGAATGTTTTTAAAGGAGTCTCAATACTTTGCTAAATACTTAAAAGAAGCACTGTCTTCTAATGTCTACCCTGAAGGAAACACATCAGCTTCTTGCAATGAAGGCTTCCTGGCAATGGGTGGCCTCACCATCCATCACTGTTTCCATAGTCACATATGGTTCAGTCCAGTGGGAAGTGACAAAGAAGATGGCACATGCAAATTGAAATAATACAAACCAGCACCTGTGTGCTTCTGCTCCATAATTCTCTCTCACTTTATCTCCTCCCTGTGTTCTTTCTCCCTCTCCCTCTGTCTCTCTCTCTCTCTCTCTGACCCTTTGAGAAGAAAGAGGGGATTTTCTTAGGTTTGTGTGTCTGTATCATACGTGTTTATGTCATTCCACTGAAAGCAGGGAATCTGAATTGTTAGTGTGGCACAAGTTTCAACCCTTCAATTCTTATTTCTCTGCAGCAAAGTACACCATACCCATCCTTTCCGTTCATAACTTTAAAATTGCTTTGTAAGTGGCTTGCTCAGCATTACCCAGGCCCAGGTGGGAACTCTGTCTTTCCCTGAGTAAAGACTGCCAAGCAGTAGTAATATCACTAAAACATTAAGATCAATAATCCTAAAACACTGGGGATTTCACTTACATACAAACCATGTCTTTTCTGCTTATTGTATCTTTCCCCTTGGCATCTAGAGTCTATTAGACGTTCCTTATCTATAGAGAAACAAAATATAAGGGAAGGGGATGTAGTCAGAAATAACTTAGAGTGCCTAACCTCCCTGATAGTGAAGGTCCCTTATGAGAAAGCCAAACGTTTGTAGACATAGGCTTGCTTTTAAGGCTCACATTTCATAGCACTTGATCCACGGGAGGACACTCAGAGTGTCAGGCTCCTGACCCTGGTTTCCAAAGGACCAATTTTTGTCTTTGGTGGCAGCAAGTTTACAAAATTCCATTACTAACGCTCAGCATGAAACTGGTATGTAGTGAAAAAGTAAAGTTTATATCCTGGCTTGGTGAGTATATTGCTACGTGTGTGAGTAAGGAAGATTCTGAGGCAGAGGTTAAATAACCAGTGGGTACTGATTACATTTCCCTTCTGAGCCCTGCAACTTATTTCCCAGGAGAATTCAATCACAAGCTAGAAAAACCTTAGAGCTGTAAGGGATCTTACAGCTTGAGGGATCTTCTTCATTATAACAATGAGGAAACTAAGGTCAAAACAGAGTTATGTCACGAGCTCGAGTCAAGCTAGAATTCGTTTCTAGGTCCAGGAAGGACACGGCTCTCTTAACTTGCAGCCACAACATTGTTTTCAGCTCTTGCTTTTCACTTCTTAGTTTCCTTAGGAGACAGAAGTATCTCACTACCTACCCACTTCCATTCCCCAAATCTCATAATCAGCTTCACCAGGGAATCGCCTTACATTAGAGAGATACAGAACACATTAGCAAAGAGTCTGTGGGTCTCTCTAGAGAGGGTTTAAAGGAGGAGGAGATCTCTATTAAGGGAATATTTTAAGTGCAGTCGTTACTACACAGAAGAGCAGGTTTCTGAAATTCCTTTCATGTCCATGATTCTTCTATTAGACACCCTGCATGACAAAAATCAAGTGTCAAGAGGCCTTCTAACACGCTGACATCGAAATGCGAATTTCATCTCAGATAAGATGCAGAACTAATCTTCGATTTAATCCTACTAAGCCATGCACCCAGTTTCTTCGGGTAAGTTTGAGTCCACCGTCGACAGAAGTTAAATAAATCAGAGCACACATGGACGAGAACACGATTTTCAGAGTTATTTGGAGATCGTCTCTACCTTGCCAGCTCACGGCTTGCAGCAAGTAAGTAAACTTAGATTAACCCTAGATCAATCCAAAGACAAAAGAACCTTCAGCCAAGAGATTAAGATAGGGCTGAGGGGGAGGGGGAAGAAAAATATGCTATGTCCTAATCACTAGGAAAGAACAGGCTGTCCAAGCCAATTCTGGTCTGATCTATGAGATCAATTGCATCTGGAGCTCTTTGACTACTGGCAGCAATCACAGGGACAGCAGTGCAGTGCTGAGGAAGGATTACCTCATTGAAAAGAGCGGCCGTGGCTACCAACCTCCCTTTCTGAGCCTCCCTCTCTGAGCCTGCCCTCCCTGTCCTCAGCCATGACTCATTGCCAATTGCCCAGTGATACGTAGCTAGTCTGAGAAGTATGTTGATAGAGCAAACCTACGGTCTCTTTTCCAATCAACCAACTACCTTCCTATTCAAATCCATCTTAAAATTTAAATGAATACAAATTAGTGAGCTGCTTTCAAATGGTTGGTCTTCTAGGGGGTGCCTGGGTGGCTCAGTCAGTTAAGCATCCAACTTTGGCTCAGGTCACAATCTCACAGCTCTTGAGTTTGAAACCCTCTTCGGGCTCTGTGCTGACAGCTCAGAGCCTGGAGTCTGCTTCAGATTCTGCGTCTCCCTCTCTCTGCCCCACCCCCTCTTGCTCTCTGTCTCTGTCTCTCAAAAATGAATAAACATTAAAAAACATTTTTTTTTAATCAAATGGTTGGTCTTCTTTTTTTTCCCAAAAATTCTCTGTTGGGGCTGCCTCTACAGATCACAGTTAGGGGAAACTGAATCATCTCACTTATCCCCTTTCAACATTGAACGCACCCACATAACTGTGGGGGCATGGTTTGCCATTCAACTCCAGGGCCAAAGAAGATACATGTTATTCTTATAGCTTATGTTTATATAATTAGGCTCCTCCCCAAAGGAAAAGCTAAGATCTCTTTCTTTGTCCTTTCCCCCCTTTCACTTATTTCCTTCTTCAGGAAAAACCAGAAAGCAAAATGGATAACGTCTTTATGGGCCACTTCCATTAGTGATCATACCAGAGTGGAAATGGTGTACAATGCGAGTCTGAGAAAGAGTACAGATAAGGCTTGGGTCAGATAGGGACTGGGAAAACAGAACTTCCCTATTAGCAGGGAAAAATATATTGGGGTGGGGGCAGAAAGGCTTATACTGGCTTTTTTTTTTTTTAATGGCATAGAAGGCCTCTTGGACTTCAGATAACTCTTACAAAACATTTTGATGGATTGAGTGCAAAAAGTGAATCAAACATATGGATTAAATTTTCATTATAATACAGATGGGGTTTTTTTATTATTATTAAATTAAGTAAAATGTTTGGCAAAGTATATTTGGTTTTGGCCAAACCCAGGACATTTGAAAAATAGTTTTGAGATATTCAGTGAACTGAACACAAAGCCAGGTTTACCCATCCCTAAAGTTTGGAAAAATTAAATTTGGCTCATCAAGGTTTGATTCAGCGTCAAATATATTTGTGAGGAAATAAGTTTCTGAAACACCAAAATTGCCTACGTGCCTTAGGAGAGCAGTGGAAATGCCCAGTAGTTATTGAATAACTCAGCCTGCCCAGCACTATAAAAGGCAGCAATCCAGCGACCTGAGAAAAAGGTGAGCTGTTCCCCTCCTCCCTCACCAAGATATTCAGAACTGAACCCAAGCCAGCGTGTTCTGTATTTGCAACTATGCTGTCTAGCCTAGAAAATTAGCACAAAGCAGCAAATGAATAGGAAATGCTCATTTGAGAGAAAGGTCATCACCGTAGCTGGATGGCTGACAAGGCTTTTATTATCTGCATTAACCAGAAGAATTTAGAAAAGCAAAGGACAGTAACAATATTGATGAAAGGTAAGGTCATATTGTTGGATATTTTTTTCCAGGCATTAAGAACTTCATTTTACTTATTTGAAGAAAAAAAAAAATCCCAAAGGAATGCATAGAAATTTTTGGCACTCTAATACCAGCCTATTTGAATATCTTTCCATCAACCCATGGGTTACTGGAAAAATCTTTTTTTTTTTTTAATCCATCTATCAGCAACCCATCTGAACATGACTATACATGAAATTTCAAGTTTGGCAATCTTTCATTCCTGCACATGGCCATTGTGAAACTCCATATTACCCATGTTAAAACTTTCGTTTTCTGCCAGGGTTTGGGGGGAATGGGCTCATCTGAAGAGTCAAGTATTCTGGGAAACTAAATGTTCTAAATATCAAGCCCCGCCATCAAGCTATTGAAAGTTTGCGTTCAAACCACTGTGAGTCAACGTACTTGTCGATCTATGATCCACTCCTCTGTATTCTCAAATAAAGGACTATGTTGTATTGTAAGAATGCTCTAAAGGTGGATGAGCCAACAGGGATATTTGCTTCTCAACTACATGATTTCATCTTGCATCTTCTTTGTAGGATGCATGAATCAAGAAAGCGGAACCACTCTCGATATTTAAAGCATAAAGGGATTCAATATAAGGATTCAGCAACTTATACAAGCATTGGAAGGCTAGGTGGTGTGATGCACAGGGATACCACTGCTAGCATTTGCTAACTCAGGAAAAGAAGGCTTCATGGGAGACTGGTACCCATGACCTTAGCTGACTGTGGTACAAGAGCAGGTGATTCTCAGAGGGTTATCTGGAAATCCTCAGGAAAACCATATGCCTGCCCATACTGTGGCTAGAAAATGGCCTCTCCTTTTCCACATTCTACATCTCTCTTTGGTAAAATCAAAACCTAAATCCTTCCAGTAAAAGGAAACAGAGTTTCCAGACTTTCAGCGCTTGCACATAGGAGAGAGTTTGGAAGGAAGAGAATGATGTTGAGTATCAACAGGCGTTACTGACCCATGTGGTTTTCCTGCTTTTTTGCCTGTTGCTAAGCCCTCTATCACTTACTCAGTGGGTTTGTCTTTGACATCCCACTCCATTCTTTTCCATCTTTATTTTTGTGGTACTTAACATGCTCATGGCCAGAAAATCTGCTAGCTAGTTTATTAAGAATAAACAGTTGTGAGAGAAGACCCTGAGACATTTATGAAACACAGTGTAGCTGAGTGGTAGATGCCAGACCAAATGTATTCACCCCGCTCTGCCGATTATTAGCTATATTATATTAATTTTTCTGACCATAGGTTTTCTCATCTGAAAAATGGGAATAATAGCAACTGCCATACCTACTTTTCCCAAAGATATTGCAAGTATTGAATGACTTATACATTTAAAAGTACTTCACAAACTACGCTGTCCTGTAAAATTTAATTCATTCTTTCATTCTTTCACCACACTTAGTGCTTCTTTACTCTAGGGCATAGAATGAGACAGTTCAGGTGTGTAACACAAAGACGACTAACAGTCTCTGTGCCGTAGAAATTTACCACTCAGTAGCAGGCTAAGTACATTGATTAAAAAAAACAACAAACTATAGAGTATCTTAAGGGCCATAATGAAGTACAAACAATAACAATTTAGTCGAGGAAGAACTATTATTTCCATTTGGAGGAATGTGGAAGTTTGTTTTGTTTTGTTTTGTTTTGTTTTGTTTTGTTTTTACCTAGCTCTCTCATCTGCCTACCTATTCTTCTGTTTGATGCCTGGACTCCCACTTTCATGTACTTTGCATGTATTTCCTACAGATACCATCATCTCAATGTCACCACTTACCCATCTAATTCCTTTTACTCCGTTCCCCTTGTAATTGTTTTAAGTCAGTCTTACCACTGTTTGCCTGCACCACCACAATACCTTCCTCATGAGCCTGTCAGCCCCCAAGCCTGCCCTCATCATACTGACCACCTCACCCCACCCAACACACAGCCCTGTAGAAGGCTCATCTGTCCTCTGCACTGCTTTTAGAATACTCTATCTCCCAGGCAAATCTAATCGTACAATAATCTATTTAAAATCTCTTCAAAGAACAACCTCTAGTTTCAGAATGAAGTTGAAATGCCTTCCTCCAGCACACAAGGTCCTCCTTGATTTGGCCCCAGTTTTCTTCTCTACACTGAGATCCACGGATGTGTCTTTCTGCATGAACTTCACGACGCCTATTTGTAACACTCAAAACAGCATGTTTTCTCCTTCCTGATTCATGATGGTGTTAAGAGTAGTGTAACTGTGACCCTTAGAATGAGGGATTCGATTTGGGATATTGGTGGCCTGGGGGAACAAAAGGGCTGGCTGGAGAGAATACAAGAGGAAAAAGTACAAGAGAGAAGGAAGAAAGGTAAAACCTGCCATTTGCATCACCTGGTTTATGTGATACTGCATACAGGAACCAGGACTCAAACTTACTGTCGGGTTTGGAAGGATTCACTCAGGAGGCACACTCAATGCAGTTCCAGCACGAGTAAGATTCTTCTTTTCTATGTGGAGACCAGAAGTCAGGAATGGTCTGCACCCTTTTATAGAGGAAGAATCCATTTGGAGAGAAGCTTTACATGACTACATGAACCTTCACTGTACAGACTGTCCTCCAAATGTTTTCTAGTGGGATGTGGTTGTTGCAATTATTATAAGGATTATCTAACATTTACATAGCACGTCACATTTTCCCAAATGCTGCCATAAATATCTCATTTAAGGATCAACTTCTGGGCCCTCAAAATTAAAGGCTGGAGTTTTCAAAGGGTGCCCAGGCTACTTGCCAGGCTAACTAAAATGGTTATCATATGCCATGTTTTCATGGAGGCTTTGAACTCTCTGTTAAGTCTTGGCAAATCTAATGTGTCTAATTACGTGTTACTTCAAGTTAACATGGCGACATGGTAGAGCTCAGAAATACTTAAATGAATGAATAATCACAAACCTTTGTGCTAGGAACTCAGATCATCCCTTTAACACATCAGCTAGTAGAGTATGGAAGATCAAAGAGAGTAGGTAGTGTGAGAACACACGAAGGCTGATGTTGATTGCTGACTTGACTCTATTTGTTCTCCTTAAGTGTCAGACTGGTCTGGGTGTGTTCCTGTGTCTAAGGGTGGAGAAGTAGTGTGTAGAGAGAGAAGAAAAAAATCCTTCTATTTTACGATTAATGGAATCACTAAGCTTTTTTGAACATTTTTCTTGGAGATTTAAGGGTCCGTGGGCTTAACACTGTGCGACTGAACTAGTGATGGGTTTCGAGAAGACTAAAAATTAGCTTTTTCACAAACCTTTCTCCTTGACTCAAACATCAAGAGCTTGTCAACATCAACTTAGAGAAACGGAACCAAACACAATGTGTTTAGACTCCAAATTGAAATTTGAAAAGATACATAAGCGATGCTTTTCAGTCACTTCACAGATCATTATCCCTTCCTTTTTTTCCTCCCTTCTGACGTTCTCTTCTGAAATAACTAGATCTTTGTGTTCTGAAGCTTCTGAAATTTCTGGCAGGATCCATATGACTTGATTCAGACCACAGGACAAATACCCTGCTGGGGCAACGTGAAAACCACAAGTGTTTTCACTTGGTACTTCTGGTCACCTAGTCTTGTGACTTCTTTCCGTGAACAGTGTAGTTCCCAAATTTCTTAATATCCTTTTGGAGAACCATGAGGACTGCTTCATTTACAATGTAATCCTATAGACAAAGAGGGTATATTTCATGCCTTTAGACTTCTTCGGGGAAAACTAAGACTGTTACGAGGGCCTTAACTTAAAGATTTTTTAAGCTAGCGATGGCTAATTAGGGAAGGGATGAAAAACAACATTTGGGAAGTACTCCGTGGCTGCTTTTCATAATGTTTGTATTTGTTTCCTGTGACAGCTGTAACAAATCACCACAGTGCTGGAAGCTTTAAACAATGCACATTTACTCTCTTACAATTTTGGAGGTCAGAAGTCCGAAATTAGTTTCATGATGGCAAAAGCAAGGTATTGGCCTTACTCCCTCTGTACCATACTCTCTCAGCAGGCTCTAGAGGAGAATCTGTTTTCCTCATTTTTCCCCCTTCTAGAGCTGTATTGCCTGTACTCCTTGGCTCATGACCCCTTCTTACCATCTTTAAAGCCAGCCACATGGTATCAGTTTGGTAACATTGCCTTCTTCTGTGTCAAATCTTGTTTGGCCCTCCTCTTATAAGGGCACTTGTGATTGTATTGGGTTCACCCAGATAACCCAGAATAATTTCTCTATCTCAAAATTCTTAATCATATCTGCAAAACCTCTTTTGCTATCTAAGACAGCATGCACTATTTCCCGGGATAAGGGCCTGGATATCTTTTGGGGGCCATTATTCAACCTACCACATTTTTGCTTTTAATTTTCACAGCTATACCATCACACGGACATTGTTATCTCCATTCTACAGATAAGGCTACTGAGGCACAGACAAATCAATAAATATATCATTATTTCAGGTAATATGTAGCATAGCCAAAGTTCAAATCCAATTCTTCCGGGTTTATGGAAGAAAAGAACGAATATCAGAAATACAAAGCAACATTGATGAAAACTTTTTCACGTCTTTTTTCTAAATTCCTTTCCCATCTCTCCCTATATAGCAGAGAAAACCAATTCCCTCTATATCTGCCTGGTATTTGACAGAACAAAAAACTGTCTATTTCTAGATGCGGGATTGGAAAGAAATGGTCACCGACCATTGGTTGGGACTGAACTTCATACTTTGTCTAAATTCTTTGTATAACTTTTCTCACCTTTCAGCTTGTATTAAAAAAGCAATTTTTGGTCCTTTCAATGTACCAGTCACTGTTCTAAGTGTCTTTATAGGCATCAACTCATTTAACCCTTGCAACATGCCTAGACTATAGGTGCTATCATTACCCTCTTTTTTTCATTCACAAATGAGAAAATTGATCTACACAGTGGTTAAGTAATTTCATTAATTTTTCACAGACTAGGATTCCAGCCCAGGTATCTTTAACCACTAGGTACTGTACTATGCTACTTACAGTCTAATGCTTTATATGTATTTTAAACCTCTATTTTCTAATGTCTGTAAGGAGAGGCTTTATTCCGATTCTCCCTTTTCCCATATCACTGACTATAGTTTATTACACACGAGAGATAGGCCTTTAGGAATTGACTAAACAAAACAATACCAATTGTAACTGTTATTTCTGTTTTTCTCATATATTTACTCCTGAATATATTCCTTCAGAACTTTGCTACTCAAAGTGTGGTCCCCAAACCAGCAACATAGGCATCACCTGGAGGCTTGTGAGAAATGGAGACTTCTCAGGCCCCACACCAGACCTCCAGAATCAGAATCTGTATTTTAATAAGTTTCCCATGTGATTTACATGCATGTTAAAATTTGAAAACCACCCTTTAAAGAATATATTTAGATTTAACAAACTTATTCCACAATACCTACATGGTTCTCTCACCTATTTATACACTTGAATGCTGTGGCTTTGGCCTCTTTAATTCCACCCTAAGCCTAAAGTTCTATGGTGTGGCCAGTTCTATAAAAGCTATTTCTTTTGAAAACATTTGTTTCTATGTGAAAATAGCAGTGTTACTTATGGAAAGCATTAGTAGCCATGACTTTTTTTTTTCTTCAAAGCAAGTACACAAGAATCTCCCCTGCCCTCAAACACACACAGACCCAGCTTCAGAAGGCTGCACTGCAGGTAAGCTAGAGAAAGCTGCAGCAGCCAGGCAGAGCAAGGACTCGCTGCCTGTCCCTGGAACAGGGGAGGAAGCTGCTCATCACTGTGACACAAAATAAAGCCCCTAAAGTAGCTCATACGTTTCAACCATCAGGACTGTTTCATAACAACCGTTTCCCCTTCTCACACCCACCTCCGGACCCTGCGGCACCTGGCCGCAGAAACTCATGAATAAAGAAGAGAATGATATCCAAGGAAATCCAAGGGAATGCCTTCTGGAGAGTCTGAAGAATGGTTTGTGATGCCAAGATTGAGGGACCCCTTTTTCAACTACGAGCTGATATTGCTATAAGAATAATAAAGGACTCAGTGAGCATGGAGGGAGATCAGATCACTGCAGATCCCCACTCTTGAGATTGGAAATCAACCTGACTCCTAAAATGGGATAGGAAAATCGAACTGTGAAGAAACCAACAGTTTCAGACAACCTATCCTGCTTCTCTTTCAGAACTCAGTTGACTTTACTAGACTTTTTGTTTTAATATTTTAATCTACATCCACATAAAAAGTATTGGTGGATTGTTATCATTAACATGGTATCCTCAATCTATAAACACAGAGGATGTTAATACCCCCATCATCCACAGGGTGTGCAATTTTGAGAATTTTAGCCTCCAACCTTGGATTTAAACAGTGCCCGATCCTAAGTGTATTTAACTGAGAACCTTTGCTTCTGATCAAGATGAAGTACCAGAAAATAAATTTACCCTCACTCCTGAAACAATAAAAAGTTAGACAAAATATATAAACCAATGGCTTCCAAAACACAGGACATGAGGCAACAAAAAGCAATGACCTCTGAGAAAGATTTTTTTTTTTTAATGTTTATTTTTGAGAAAGAGAGAGAGAGAGAGAGAGACAGCACAGCGGGGTAGGGGCAGAGGGGGAGGGAGACAGAATCCGAAGCAGACTCAAGGCTCTGAGTTGTTAGCACAGAGCCCCACACGTGGGCTCAAACCCACAGACTGCGAGATCATGACCTGAGCAGAAGTCGATGCTTAACTGACTGAGCCACCCAGCGACCCCAAGAAGTGTCTGCTTTTAAAAAGCTCATAGAGGTTAGGTCTACCTGGATCATCATCTCTCTATCTTAAACTCAACTTATTAGTAACAATTATATCTGCAAAACCTCTTTTCCCATGTATTGCAGCTTAATAATAAGAGTAACAGCAGGGGTCAAAAATATGGAGGCCATCGGGATCCTGCCAAACAGAAGTACCCAGAAGGGTCTCACTTTAGTAGTGGGGTAAAAATAGCCCTCCATTAAATGTTTCCCTCATCCAGATTAACAAAGTTTACAAGCAAGACTCAAAAGCACCAAACTTTTTTCTGATTACTTAACCATATCCCACAACAAAACTCTAGAATACCTATAGGAACACAAAAATATATAGCAGCCAAAAAGGTAAAAATCACAATGTCTGGCATTTAATTTAAAAAATTACCACACTTGAAAATCAGCAGGAATAGGTGACCTGTAATGAAGAGATAAATTAAACAATCAAAACCAACTCAGAACTGACAGCAATGATAGAATTATGGACAAAGACCTTATTATAGTTATTACATCTATATTCCATGTGACCAAAATGCTACAGGGAAAATTGACCATACTAAGTAAAAATATGGAATATATATAATATTTTTAAAAGACACACAATGATCTTTCAGAGATCAAAAACACACTATGTGGAGTTAATGTCATTTTAGATATTGCAGAAGAAAATATCGGTAAACTGGAAGACATAGTAAGAGACACTATTCAAAATAAAATACACAGAAAAAAAAATAAAAATAAACAATTAAACAAAACATTCATGAGATCTGGGCAACTTGAAAGTGCCCAACATGTATATAATTGGAATCCTTAAAGGGGAACAGAATGAACTTATGAAATAATAGCTCACAAACTTCCAAATTTGTTGGAAACTATAGACCCACAGATCCAAGAAGCTCAACGAACCTCAAGCACAAGAAATATGAAGAAAACTACCCCAATACACATCACATTCAAATTTCTTAACTACAGTGATAAAAAGAAAATCTTAAAAGCAGCTACAAAAGAAGATCATAATATGTACAGAAGAACAAGAATGAAACTATATTTCTCATCAAAAACAATGCAAATAAGCAACACCTATATAGTACTAAAAAAATTATCAACATAGAATTCTACACTCAGCAAAAATATCTGTTTTTTAAATATCCATTTAAAACAAAGGTGAAATAAATTTTTTTTTTTACATATACCACAGTTGAAAGATTCCATCACCATCATGCCTGCACAAAAAGAAATGTTATAAGAAATCTTTCAGTCACAGGGAAAATGATAGCAGATAGAAATATGTATCTGCAGGGCGCCTGGGTGGCGCAGTCGGTTAAGCGTCCGACTTCAGCCAGGTCACGATCTCACGGTCCGTGAGTTCGAGCCCCGCGTCGGGCTCTGGGCTGATGGCTCGGAGCCTGGAGCCTGTTTCTGATTCTGTGTTTCCCTCTCTCTCTGCCCCTCCCCCGTTCATGCTCTGTCTCTCTCTGTCCCAAAAATAAATAAACGTTGAAAAAAAAAATTAAAAAAAAAAAAGAAATATCTATCTGCACAAAAAAAGAAACATCAGAAATGGTGACTACATGGCCAAATATTGATCATTTACTTATTATAGGAAGGTCTTTAAACAATAATTGGCCATTTAAAACAGGGAATGGTAAACTTTTTGCTGGAAAAGGTAAGAGAGTACATATTTTAGATAATGCAGGCCATACAGTCTTTGTGGCACTACTCAGTTCTGCAGTTGTATCATGAAAGCACCCATTAAAAAAGCATGTAAATGAATTGGTACAGCTGTGATACAGTAAAACTTTATTTACCGAAACAGAGGGCAGGCTGGACTTTAGTTTGTCAATCTCTGACTTAAAGGAAAAATAACGATGATGCAGGGTGAGATTTATAATACAAAGAAAAGTAAAAGGTTTGACAACTACAGCATAAAGGCTGTAAGGTGAGAACTGGAAATATATTATTGTAAGTTTCTATTATTATATGTGATGCAGTACGATGTTACTTGAAGGTAGATTGGACACAGTTAACTGTAACTTCACTGTGCTGAGTTAACTATTTAAGTGTTCTGTAGGCTAAAGCAACTGTTTCCAGAACCAAGCAAAGAATTAGAGTTAAAACACAGTCAAGAAAATAAGAGGGAATCACAAAAAGTACCTACTTGAAAAGAAAACAGCAAAAGGAAGAAAGGAAACAAAGAATACATAGGATAAACATAAAATAAATAGCAGAAAAATATAACACCCTGATTAAAATGTCAATAGTAATCATGAAAAAGGGAAAAACATGCAGGTTAAAGGCTAACTTTAGTGGAAAGATGAAAACTGTACAAAAGAACCACGTGGTACCCTTGAAAGTAATATAACACCGCATGTTAACTATACTGTAACAAAAATAAAAGCATTTTTTTAAAAAATGAAAATAAAACAAAAATATATTACACTTCCCAGTTTGCATTTAAAACAAATTCCTTAAGAGATAATTGACTGTTAAAAGCAAAAATAATGACAATGTATTGTACGGTCTGTAATACAAGTAGAAGTAAAATGCGTAACAACAGCACAAAGGATGGAGGAAGCAATGGAAGTATATTTGTACTGTTCTTGTATATGAGGAAATAGGGTATCATTTAAAGGTAGATTCTGATCATTAGAGATGATTATGAGAAACTTTAGAGCAAACACACACACCAAAACAAAACAAAAGATATAGCTAAAAAGCCAATGGTGGAGAAAAAAGGAAGATAATAAATATATTAAACACAAAATAAAGAGGAAAAAAATGGAACAGAGGGAAGGAAAATACAAAAAATATAAAACAAGTAACAACATGGTAAGCTCAAACCCAAATATATCAATAATTACCTTAAATGTAGATGCTCTAAACTCCTGGTGTCCAATACACTAACCACAGGCCATGTGGAGCTCCTAATATTAGTTAAAAATTTACTAAAATAATCTACTTAGCTCCCCAGTCACACTAGCAACACTTCAAATGCTCAGTAGCCAACTGATTAATGGCTAACATATTGGACAGATAATTTATAACATTTCCATCATCAGAGAAAGGTCTGCAGGAAAAGACTAGTCTAAGTAATTTCAGTTAAAAGCAAAATTATGCAAATGAATAAAAAAGCAAGAGTTATCTTCCAAAATAAAACACACAGACACATAAACACCCATGTATACACGTGTGTGCAAATGGGAAGGGTCAAAAGGTAAAGATTGGAAAAAGATATACCACGTGGATACTAATCATAAGAAATTTGGAGTGATTCTATCAGTGTCAGACAAAGCAGGCTTCCAAATAAGGCACACAACCAAGGATAAAGTGGAACATTCCAAAATGATAAATGACTCATTTTACTTAACAATCTTCAATAACACTAAAGAAGACTTGGGGCACCTGGGTGGCTCGGTCGGTTAAGCGTCCGACTTCGGCTGAGGTCATGATCTCATGGTCTGTGAATTCGAGCCCCGCGTCGGGCTCTGTGCTGACAGCTCAGAGCCTGGAGCCTGTTTCCGATTCTGTGTCTCCCTCTCTCTCTGCCCCTCCCCCGTTCATGCTCTGTCTCTGTCCCAAAAAAAATAAATAAACGTTGAAAAAAAAAAAAGAAAAAGAAAAATTAAAGAAGACTTAACTAAAGATGTTTGTATCCAATAGCAGAGATTCAAAACCCAGGAAACACTGCACTAGACATACCCTCCTTCATGAAACAACATAAAAAGCTGGACAAAATATGTGAAACAGTGATCTTCAAGGTATTAGACATCAGGCAACAAAGGACAGTAGTCCTTGAGAGGCAGGAAACAAATGAGGTGAATCCTACAGTTGCCTCATCGACAGGTCCTGGTGCAAAGACGGAGAGCACAGGTGGAACTTGGTGGCTCCCTGAATGGAAGACACAGACCTGATGACCCAGGGAGATGAAAGCAGTAACAGGTTATAGGACGGAATGCCAGAGAAGAGACAGTTCTATGAAGAGAGAACTCCAGAGATCACAGGGCTATACACATGTCTACACAAAACAAAACAAAACAAAAAAGAGCCAAGGAGAATGGAGAGCACTGAAAATCGAATAAATGAAGGTAAGTGTAAAATTAATTTTCATTATTTTTAATTTAATTTAAGTGGTAGATTTAGGGGTGCCTGAGTGGCACAGTCAGTTAAGCATCCAACTTCGACTCAGGTCATGATTTCACGGTTCATGAGTTCAAGCCCCACGTTGGGCTCTGTGCTGATAGTTCAGAGCCTGGATCCTGCTTCAGAATCTGTGTCTCCCTCTCTCTGCCCCTCCCTCACTCACACTTTATCTCTCTCTGAATCTCAAAAATGAATAAACCTTAACAAAAATTTTTAAATGGTAGATTTGAAACTAACTACATCAATATAATTACATTAAATATACACTATATAAACACATCAATAAAAAGACAGAAATTATCCAATTAGATAAAAATAAAAATAAGACCCAACTATATGCTATCTACAAAAAAAATCACCTTTAAATGAACTTATCAAAAAATTATAATTTGTCAACTATAAATTAATACCTAAAGTAAAAGTAAAAAAATGGACATAGATTTGGCATGCAAACACCAATAAAAAGAAAGTTAGAAAAGCTATATTGATATCCAAAAAAAAAGACTTAAGAGTGAGAAATACGGGGACACCTGGGTGACTCGGTTGGTTGGGTATCTGTTTCTTGGTTTAGGCTCGGGTTATGAGCTTATGGTTTGTAAGATCCAGCCCTGCTCTGGAACTCTCTTCTCTCTCTGCCTACCCCCACCCCCACTCGCACAGTCTCTCTTTCTGAAAATAAAGAAACAAACTTTAAAAAAAGGAAAGAGAAATATTTCAGTGGATAAACTGGGACAATAAATAATGATAAAGGAGTCAATTCTCCACAAAGACATAACAATCCTAAATCTGAATCTACCTAGGAACAGGATTTTAAATGAAAGGATAAGTACACAAATCCACAGTGATGTCTGAAGTTTCACCCCTTGTCTTTCAATCATCGATAGGGAAAATGAACAGAAAATAAGATATAGAACACCTAGCAACATAATCAACACACTTTACCAGCCATTTACAGATACTCCAACCAACAACAGCAGAATACACATCCTTCTCAAGTGCACATGAATATTCATCAAGATAGACCATATTCTGTGCCATAAAACAAACCTTAACAAATCCAAAAGAATAGAAATTACATCACATATATTTTGAACAAAGCAAGATTAGCTAGAAATCAAAAACAGAATGGTATCTGGAAAATTCACAAATATTTAGAAATTAAATAACATACTTCTAAATAACACATGAGTCAAACAACTCTCAAGAGAAAATTTTAAATATTCTGAATCCAATGAAGGGAAAATACAACATCAAAATTTAAAAAAATTAAACATACACCTATCATACATTCCAGCTTTTCCATTCAGGTTAATACAAATAACGATGAGAAAAGGAAAAAAAAAAAAAGTAAGAAAACTGCATCCATGCAATAATTTTTACATGAATGTTCTTAAAATCTGTATTTGTAATTGCCCAAAATTGCAAACAACCCAAATGTCTACTAACAGGGGGATAAATTTTGTTATATCCATACAATGTAATACTTGCATAAACAAATTTTGTTGTATTCATATAATGTAATACTGCCTGGAATAGAATGGAATAAACGATTAATGCATACAACAATATGGGTGAATTTCAAAAGTCTTATGCCGTGGGAAATAAGCCGGGCAAAACAGAATTCATATTATACAACTCTGTTTATATAAGATTCTAGAAAACACTAACCAATCTATGACACAACAGAGATTATCTGGAGATAGGATGTGGAGTGTGGAAGGGAAAGAGGAAGGGATTATAAAAGGACCCAAACTTCTAGGGATAATGGCTATGTTTACTATCACAATTATAATGATAGTTTCATAAGTATATAAATATGTCAAAATTCATCAAAATTGTGCACTTTTAAATACATGCAGTTGTTCTATTTCAACCTTGACAAAGCAGTTAAAAATAAAAATTAGCCAGGGAAATCCATGTGACCTTGTTCAATTTTAGTTGACTTTAACTAGATACCCTGCTCAACTTGAGATCTAAACGTAAGCAACTTCCATCCTCCACTCTATCCCTTCCTAGCATATGTAAAAATAAATAACAGGGGGGTTAACAGGAGCCTGAATTTCATAAAATTTTGTTTGTATGCCTAGAGTTTAAATTGATGTTATCAGCTTCAAAAAAATTCTATAGAGAAAAGCCTTAAAGATAAATATAATTCAAAAGAGTAACTATCATCCCTAACCTTGACATTTAGCATCTCTCAGCCTATTCCCTGCTTCTCCCTCTGGACCATAATTACCAGCAATGGCATCAAGTTTTCTCTTTTCCATTATGTCGTAGGGTCTTTTTTTTTTTTTTTATAAAATTGTCCAATCTACTATTAAGATGCTGTGTTACTTCATGATTAAGTGGTTTTCACTTTTTATTCAGAATAAAAAGCTCAGATTGGGCAGTTTTATCACTGCCTATCCCACATCGAGGGAAAAATCATCTCATATTTGGCAGCAAGAATAGCTAGTAACCCGTTTTAATGCCACAACAGGCCTTGCCTGCTAGGGGGCACACCCCTGCTTTAGGGGTGCTTAGGCTGCAAGAAACCCATGCAGAACTCTGACTCACTCAAATAAAACCATGAACGAGGTCATGAAAATCTAGAGCAAAATGTATAATGTTGCAGCCCATCCACATCTGTTCAATCACATTAGCATTCATGACCAATATATTAAACTGAATACCCTAATGATATTTGCCATTCCTGGTTTTGAGTTGATTTCCTCAAAGTATTAGCATTTTGTTTTTTCTGATTTTAGAAATTATTAAGAACTGTTCTCTACTTAACTAGCGACAAGGTTATGGATGCTTCCTCCCAACACAAAGCAGCCCCTGTGGCCCTCCGCCCTTTGGAAATTCAGTTGCAAAGAAAATAATGCTTTTCAAGCTTAGCGATGGAGTTCAGGCCTCCTGAGCATTTGAGCACTACAACCCCACCTTTCACACAGAAGAACCCTTGGGGCCCTCATGCTCTTTAGCTCTCACTGTTGGATGGCCAAAGAAATAGTTTGTGGTCAGTGGTCACACAATAATCCTTGACAAGTGGCTACAGCCATTTGGAATCTCAAGTCTCAAAGGCGCATTTCCTCTCTTTTGTTTATTGTTACTGCCTGAGCTTCATCCCAGGGTTTGTTGTAGCTATTGTTATTTTTTAAAGCGGCAGGAAGTTGCCATTGTCTGTTTTGGGTTGAGTTTCTCTGGCCTGCTCTTTCAGTGTCCACGTTATTAACAGCACCAGGAAAACACTGTTTGTATTTATCCTCTCCTAAATGTCAGCTTTCCCTGGACCTTGGCTGCTTGGGTTAAGTGGAATTTTCCAGTACAAACGTCCCCCAGTTTCTCATTCTTGATTTGGCAGCTAATTGACCTGTCATCCTTCATTCTGCATAAGTTATTTACAATGTCTGGAACATTTCTGAAAAGTAAAATAATGAGGCCTAAAGTCAACACATTTTAAAAGAAATTTTAAGCTGTCCTCTACACTTTCCCAAAAAGGTAGCATTGAAGTGATGTGATGGCAAGCTGTGTTTCCACCCTTCTTAAATAAAGAATCCCTTTGGATGGGAGTCCTGGCCACAGAAACTGAGGAATCTTCTTCAAAATGCCCCCTTGGGTTCTCCTGTATGCTTTTCTTATTGGTATTAATAGAATCAACCACAGAATCCTTGCTTCACATTTTATTAGGCATTTATACAATTCTGATTTGAAATTTGCTTCATAATATATTTGGCCAATTACTTCACAACTATCACTCTGCTGACATTGTACAACTGCCTTACCAGCCTTGGGATGCCTATTTCCAGGATCCTTTTATGAGAGAAATAAATTTTCATCATAGTCTCTATATTAACATGTCTTAATCCCTGGCCCTAATCTCTGGAACTTGTGAATGTTACCTTGAGTGACGAAGTTTCTGCAGGTGTGCTTAAATCAAGCATCTTGAGGTGACAAGATGACTCTGGGTTATCTTGGTGGATATTAAGTGCCATCCCAAGTGTTTAAAAAAGAAAGGCAGAGGAAGAACAGACACACAGAGGAGAAGGCAACTGAGGACAGAGGCAGAGATGGCAGTGATGTGGCCACAAGCCAAGGAATGCTGGAAGCCACCAGAAGCTCGGAGATAAGGCATGGATATGGCCTGGAGCCTCAGGAAGCAATGTAGCCATGCTGACACTTCAGTTTCTGTCCAGAAAGACTGATTCCAGACTTCTGGCCTCCATGACTATGAGAAAATAAATTTCTGCTGTTGCAAGCCAAAAAAAAGAAAGCAAAACTTAAGGACTATCAGAGCAGGAGACACCTTTGGGCTTTTCTGAAATCTCCACTTCTTGCTAGGGATTCATTAACTAGCAGAATCATTTGCTCACATATGTCTCAGACTGAAATGGAGTCCCAGGTACTTGTAGAATCAGTGACCTCACCGTATTTCTCTACCCCTGAAATAAGAAGGAAATGCAGTTTGGCCATCCCTGAGGACAGGGCCAAGAAGACATTTGTTAAGGGAGGCTACTCTGGGGGATATTATCAGACATAGAGATAACTCACATCCCTAACTTCCTTTTCCCTTCTGAACCACAAATCATCAGATCTGTATTTTATTAATTTATCTAAAGTTTTCTTGACCCTGTTTATATTTTCAGTCTGCACAAACTCCTGAGTTAATGAATCTGGGAACCGCTGCATAAGAGGTTTGATTGTGTCACCTGTCGGAAAATAGAAGTGGAGTGAAGGGGAGTCATTCGGGCAGAGTCACTGTGCCAGAAGCCAGACCAAAAAGCTCCCTGGGCCTACCTGTGTACGCATGCCCCTCCTGTGATTACAGAACAGCTCATCGTGCCCAGCCATGGTGGGCAGAAGAAAACATACAGCTAGCACCCTCCCAGCTGTATTTTCCATCATAATTTAGAATTCACACTAAAGCTAGAGCTAATATGCTCAGCTGGGCTCTGCAGTCCCTTAACCTTTCTTTTGGTAGAAAGGATATTGACATCTTTCTTGAAAAAATATTTACTACTACCTGTGAAGCTGCTTTGTGCTACTTGGTGTTCAGAGTAAATAAAACAGGTGTGGTTCTTACCACTTGGGGGATTCAGTGGGTAAAAGCAGCAGAAATAGGCAGACAAACAAAAAGAAGTTTACAATAGATATAGGAGATGGGATAACTATACAAACATATCAATACATTAAGAAGAGGATTAAATATTTACAATATATTCCAGAGCTACCCTGCCTTACAAGTGCTACAGTTAAATGGATGGAGAGATGGGTGGATAGATGGAGGGTGGATAGATAGATAGTCTCAGGAACTAGGAGAAAACCTAGAGAAAGTCTATGACTTTCTTGTTCTTTTTTTTTTTAAGCTTATTTATTTATTTTGATAGACTGTGTGTGTGTGTGTGTGTGTGTGTGTGTGTGTGTGTGCGCGCGCGCGCGCGCGTGCAGGGGAGGGGGGAGAGAGAGAGAGAGAGAGAGAAAATCCCAAGCAGTCTCTGTGCTGTCAGGGCAGAGCCTGACACAGGGCCCTATCCTGGGAACCCTGAGATCATGACTGGAGTCAAAACCAAGAGTTAGCTCAACTGACTAAGCCACCCAGGTGCCCCAACTTGCTTGTTCTTAATCTGGTACTACCAGTGAAGAGATAGACAGTCCTCAGTAGATTTGCTACAAGAGGAAAGCTCCTATTGGGACACATTTTTAAGAGAGTTAGTCTGATATAGAGAAATAGGCAAAATACATCAAAAATAACTGCAATAAAAATAGAAAAGATGGAGGGAATAAGTTTGGAGTGGGTGTGTGTGAGAGAGAGGAGAAGACCAGGAGGAAGGATTTGAGGGAAGAGGTTTCTGGTAAAGATCTTGTGTACTCAGTACAGTGTGGGCATTGGGAGCTTTCAAAGTTCTCCAGGTGATGCTAACATGCAGTCAAGTTGGAGAATCACTGACCCATATCACCGTACAAATGGCCATCAGAGTAAACTTTCAATTATTCTCATTTTATTGTTTCTTATAAAAGATATCACATTCTTTCCTTACCAATCATTGTTACATGCCATCCTTTCATTTATTCTTTTAACAAATGACCTGTAATAGCCATAGGTAATTATTTTACTGCCCTAAGTCTTGGCCTTTAACTTGTAAGATGAAAATACTACTATCTACTTGTAGCTTTGCCTAAAAGATTAAATGAGGCAACATTTAGAAAGCATTTAGCACAGCGCTTGGCACATAGAAAATACAAAGAAACAGTGGCAATTGCTAGTAATAACTCCCCTTATTCTCCCACAGATGATTTGCTAACTATACACTCTACCACCGAAAGCATCAGGCTAACCACTTCTGTATCTTTGTTCATGTTGTCCTTTTCCCAGAATATAGGCTCCATTTTTCTCAGTCTAAGCCCTGCCTATCTGAAGTTCTACCTCCTTGAGATCTGTTTAGGTGATCTCCACATATACTTTGCCCTAAACAATCCCTCCGTCTTTTGGCCTTCCTAATGACATTTTTGTCCTCATTCTTAGGTGGTCCTGAACTGTCTCTTCACTTTACTATGCATGTTAAACATTGTCTCTGCAGTTATCCTGTAAATCCCTTGAAATCAGTATTGGGTTGGGCCATCATTGCACATCTGTGGCCGCGCGGGCAGAGCCCATTTACTGTGTCGAATTGAATTACCATTTGCATCCAAGAAACACCCAGTAGATGGCAAACTCCATGAGAACAGAGACCCTGTGTGGGGGATTCAGCTAAATCACCCCAGGACTAGCCAGGTGCTTGGATATGCTAGGGCTGCCATAATCAAATAGCAAGTATTGGGTGACTTAAACCACAGATTTACTTTCTACATTTCTAAAGGCTAGAAGTCTGAGATCAAGGTGTTGGTAGAGGTGGTTTCTTCCGAGACTTCCATCTTTAGTTTTGAGGTAGGATTCTCTGCATATGTGTCTTAATCCCCTCTTTTTATAAGGACACTAGGCATATTGGAGTAGGGCCCGCCCTAATGGCCTCATTTTCACTTAATTACCCTCTTTAAAGATCTTGTCTCCAAATAGAGTCACGTTCTGAGGCACTGGGAGTTAGGACTTCAATATATGAGTAGGTGAAGGAGGCACACAATTCAGCCCATAACAGTGCTCAGTAATATTTTGGGTTTTTTTTTTTAATTTTTTTTTCAACGTTTTTTATTTTTGGGACAGAGAGAGACAGAGCATGAACAGGGGAAGGGCAGAGAGAGAGGGAGACACAGAATCGGAAACAGGCTCCAGGCTCCGAGCCATCAGCCCAGAGCCTGACATGGGGCTCGAACTCACGGACCGCGAGATGGTGACCTGGCTGAAGTCGGACGCTTAACCGACTGCGCCACCCAGGCGCCCCAATATTTTGGGTTTTTAAAAAATTTTTTAGATGTTTATTTATTTCGGGCAGGGGGAAGAGCATGAGTAGGGGAGGGGCAGAGAGAGAGAGGGAGAGTGAGAATCCTAAGCAAGCTCTGTGCTGCCAGTGCAGAGCCCAACTCAGAGACCTGAGCCGAAATCAAGAGTCCCTCAGTAATATTTCTTGAATGAATGAATGGCATCTGGTTCAGCATAACCTATTATGTTCCTATCTTAGGTGGTTGTGGTAGGAAGACGAGGAAGCTATAATTTTTGCCTGAAGTGTCTTACCAGTCTGATGGAAGAAACCATCATGCACAATTTCAATAAATTGAAAATAAACTAAGTTAAAAGTACACATAGGGGGATACGTGAGACAGAAGAGAAGCATCTAGCCCTGGAGGGGTTTCCAGGAGGGCTCCCTTAAGGTGATAATTTCTGAAGTGAGTTTTAAAAGACAAATGAGGACCTTATAGGAAGGAAAGACAAGAAGGAATTGATTTTAGCATAAGATGATTACACTGTCTACAGAGTGGTAGATGGATTTAAGGCAGGGGCAGTATTAGAGACATGCAGAAGAATAAAGAGATGATTACAGTAGCTCAGGTGAGAGATGAAGAGTGGCCAGTGGTAGTCAGGGCATGGAAAACAGCAGATGTGAGAAATATTCCAAGGGTAAAATCCACAGGCTTTTTAGGTTGGCTGAATATGGAGGTGATGGAGAAGCCGAGGTATAGGAAAGCTCAAAGGGAAGGTGACGTGTTGAAGAACATGTGTCCATGTTTTAAAACCACCACAATCAGCAACACAGGCGACTCGTGAGAAATGGAAATTCTTAGAGTCCACCCTAGATCCCCGAGTCAGAGTATCTCGCAATCTCGCTGTGCGCCCCAGGAACCTGTTTTAACAAGCCCTCCAGGCAATTCTGACACCTGCTAAAAGGCGAAACTCTGAGGATAAGAAACATTTTCTTTGTATCCAGGAAAAAAAATTATCTCACCTTTGTTTCTTTCTAATAACTCTCATTGAATTATTCATGCCCTAGTGTTTGCTGAATATCCCAAAACCAATTAGTTGAGGGAAGGGAGAAATTGTGAGGGTGATTTGGATTGTCTCTATGTGTGTGTGTTGGGAAAAGGGGGGTGGGAAAATGCCTAAATACAAATGATCTCTATGCCTCAAAAGATTTTCTGAAATCTGATGTTTCTCATTTATACACTCAAATTTAATATATGACCTAGTTTGGGGAAAATATTTTGTAGTAAGAGAACCAATCAAAAGGAAATATAAGCACATCAGAGAAAAAAGTTCCAATTTGGGGAGCAAGATTTGGAAAGCACAGTTTTATTTTGACTGCCCAATACATTACTCATGCCTAGTAAAAGAAAGGATGCATTAAAATAATTGCTCGATATCTCAATAGATGTTTTAGTGGAACCCCACGGTGGAATCAATAATGGTGACCCCAATGCAATGACCTTTGGAGTTCACAATTCTGCTGTCTCACAGGTTATTTCCAATTGACTTAATAGGAAATGTTCAGGTGCAAAACCAAATGGTTCAATTCCTGGAAAATCATTAGTAGTTAAGTAATTAAACAATCATTCACTTATTAACTTTTCCAGGTACTCTGGTCACACTTGACATCACCAATATTGCTTGGTAATTATATAAATTATTCCTTTTCCCCATTTAGTAGTTATCCAAAAATATATTTTCATGAAGATAACAGACCGGGACATAACCTTCAAAGCATGGCAGTTGGGGAGGGGGGGGGTGAATCTAGGGTGCTAAGTTCTCCCAAGAATGACTGCTAATTCAGAACATATACTGTGAGCAAGCAGAATGGAGTGGTGGAAACAACAAGGATTTGTTTCATGTATTACTTGAAATTTCAACAAGCATGAACATTTAATAAGTATAAATAATAAAGTTGTCTTTTAAAAGTACAATTTAAAAAGAAAGAAAAGATCTGGGTGAAGAAAAAAGCAAAGGTGTCAAAGTCAAAATGTTTTGGTTCAATTCCTGATTCTGCAGCCTGTTAGTTATGTGATCTTGGGCATGCTTCTTAGCCACTCTAGGCTTCAGTGTTCTCATCTTTAAAATAGAAATGCTTACCTCAAACACTTGCTGACACATTAAAAGAGCTAATATATGTAAAGCACTTAGCGCCATGCCTGTCAAGATGAATACTGAATAATACTAGCTTTGGAAGCATCTCAGATCAGAGTTCAAATCCCAGTTCTTCTACTTACTAGCTCTATGCCCTTGGACCAGACATTTCACCCCTGTAAGCCTGTTTGTTGGTTAGTTTTTAAGATACGAAAAATGAGGACAAGATTATCTATCATGTAAGACATTGGAGGATACTGAGTAGACACTTAACAAATGATGGCTATTATACACTAGCTCTTCAGCATGGATTTTATCTTCTATGTCAGTTTGCTTCCATTCTCTCTGTTACTTAGGCTCAGTTCAGTCCTTGGTACTGCCCACACTGGGACTGGCAGAGGACCTTCTTCACAAAGAAGAGACGGTTTTCTTCATTTTGTGTGTTTGTGGAAAGGCCATCTTACATATGTCTGCTTTTAGACCTTCAGGAACCACCGCATGGGGACCCCATAATTGGCGGGGGAAGAGGGCAGAAATATCTCAGACATATTTTCTTGATGTTTTTGCATTTTTGCCGACACAGCCTCTGTCTTGTTAGAATGAATTCTTAGCCATTTGGCCTTCGTTGAAGCCTCAGATTCAGCCGGGCACAAGCAATGAGTCAATATAGTCAGAAATGGATGAAAAGAATGTCATAAAAATACAAAACCACAGAAGGTGATTTGATATAACTACATTATTTTGTTGTTGTTTTACCTCTCCACGACAAAAACACAACATGAAAAACAAAATGTCAAATGATACACGGAAAAAGTATCTGCAATAAGTATAGCAAAGTGGTAGTGTCCTTAATATACAAAGAACACTCGTAAATCATTAATATGAAAAAGATTAGTATCCCAATAGGACAAAAAAAAGAATGGGCAAAGGATAGGAATAGAATGTTCACAAAAGAAGACATACAAAGAATGAATAAATGGATGAAAAATTATTGAACTAGTAACAACTAAAAGTAAATGAAAACTGAAATGTAAACAAGTTGAAAAAAAAAATCCTGAAATTTCTTTAGGTGATCAAAGGATTTGTAAGTTGAGAATTCCTAGTGTAGATAGGGTATAGGAAAACGGTACTTTACAAAGTGTTGATGGAACTTCTCAGAAGGGCAATGTGTATCTGGTAGCACATATCAAAAGTTTTATGTATAGGGGCACCTGGGTGGCTCAGTCAGTTAAGCATTCGACTTCTGATTTCTCCTCAGGTCATGATCTCATGGTTCCTGAGATCAGGCCCTGCATCAGGCTCTGCACTGACAATGAGGAGCCTGTTTAGAATTCTCTCTCCCTCTCTCTCCGCCCCTATTCCCCTCTCAAAATAAATAAACATTAAAACTAAAAGTTTAGGGGAGTCTGATGGCTCAGTTGGTTAAGTGTCCAACTTTGGCTCAGGTCATGATCTCGTGGTCTATGGGTATAAGCACCACGTTGGGCTCTGTGCTGACAGCTCAGAGTCTGGAGCCTGCTTCGGATTCTGTGTCTCCCTCTCTCTCTGCTCCTTCCCCATCTCTCTCTCTCTCTCTCTCTCTCTCTCTCTCTTTCTCTCTCTCTCTGTCTCAAAAATAAACATTAAAGGGGCACCTGGGTGGCTCAGTCGGTTAAGCGGCCGACTTCAGCTCAGGTCATGATCTCACGGTCTGTGAGTTCGAGCCCCGTGTCGGGCTCTGTGCTGACAGCTCAGAGCCTGGAGCCCGTTTCAGATTCTGTGTCTCCCTCTCTCTCTGACCCTCCCCCTGTTCATGCTCTGTCTCTCTCTGTCTCAAAAATAAATAAATGTTTAAAAAAAATTTTTTTAATAATAAACATTAAAATAAATGAATATTTAAATAAATATTTAAATATTTAAAATAAATAAATAAATATTTAAAAAAATAAAAGTTTAATGTGTATAACATTTGATCTACCAATCCCACTTTTAGGAATTTATCCTAAGATAAATGGTCAAGATGTATGTTAAGAATGTTTGTTCCATAACTGTTCATAATAGAAAAAACTTGCAAACACTCAAAATCTATTCATGTGATTAGTTAACAATAAAAAATGGATCAGTGATTTTTTTCATAAGAGAAAAAACACGTCCATTACCTATATTGTGCCTCTATTGACATGATTATCTGTCCCCAGCATAGGAGAATAGGGTAGCAGAGAAACAAGCTTGTGCAAAGGCCCTCTAAAGGGAGAGGCTTCTAGCCCACATGAGGTTTTGTCATCAGCTCTATCTTTCTAGACTCCACGCTAAGTTAAAACTGGGAGTGGAACTCCTCCGGGCAGGGCCCCTATCAGTCTTGTTTACTGCCGTATCCCAAATGCCCCAGCACAGTAGATGGTTGCTAAACTGAATTGCATGACATTTCTATAAAAGTGTGTCAGTGAGGGTACACAGAAGGGTAGGTGGAAGGATGCTTGCCAAATGTTAACAGCGGTGAGCTCTAGGTTGAAGGATTTGAGGTAATGCTTACCTTCTCGCTTATACTTTCATGTATTATTTGAAATTTTAATGATACGCATGAGCCAGTTACATAATTAGAAGTAGCGAATCACGTTATTGTCATCTAAAAACCCCAAAACCAAAAAAAGATCTGGATGGGGAAAGAAGCACACCGCTGGCCATTGGACTTGGATGCAAGCAGGGTGCTTCGGGCAGCCGCAGCTCACTGTCGGCAGCTGCAAAGGCAGGTGGCATAATCCAGGGGTCGGCAAATGTGTTTGTCGGGAGCTCAAAGAGGAGCTTCGCCAGCACCAGGGTTGCAGGCCCACTGCCCTTGCTCCCCTTCTTCCATCACATGGCAGCAGCTACCACTCATCCTTTAATGCCTGACTCAAGTCTCACCTTCCCTGGAAACAACCCCAGTTCTGGCACCTCCGTTCTCGGGCTATAAATGATCCATTTACTTGCACGTCTTATCCATTCATGTGAGCTCCTGCAAAGCAGGAAGCATGTTTTATTCATCTGCTATTTTCAGGTCTAGCATCATCCGATACATAGCAAAAGCTCAACAAATGCTTGTCTACAAACCAGCAGACAGTAGCTGATGTCCCCTGGGCTTCGCGATACACCTATTACTGTGCCCCAAGAAATCTCCCACATCCCCAAGTTTTCCTGCAGCTGGCTTGGCCTGGCCCCCCAACTGTGCGGGGCCTTCAGTAGATACCCATTCACATGGGGGCATCCAGGTCTGAGGGATGGAGATAGTGTACCTCCCAAATATCATGAAGGTTTCTGGATGCTGCCTTTCTGTGTCTTCTGACTGCCTTTTACCCTCCTGTGTTCAAATAAAAATGAGAGAAGAGATCAGTTTAAAGTCATGTGTCCAGGCACCAAAGCTTTCCGAAGGAAGAGACACGTATTCCTCCAATGCATAATTTACCCGGAGGTGGAGAATACAAAGGATCTTTCATCACACCGATTCTCACCACCATGTAGGCACAACCTCACACATCAAAGGGCTCTGGGCAGCCCAGCAGTTATATAGTCTTCCTCTGAACCCCTTAGCCATGGGCCCCCACATGCATTTATGCCAAGCAAACACTGGGCAGCCAAAGGTATACAAATGTCACCTGAACAAAGAAATAATGAAAACTGGGAAGTTATGTTGCCGACAGATTGGCAACGTTTTTATCTGATTTTGTGAGGTTTCTCTCTCAGGTTAAGCAGGAATGCAAACACTAAGCTGTTCCACCTGAGCTGAGCTTTTTAAATGTTGCTGCCTTGGAATCAGAACTGTGAGAAATGATAATGTTTCCATTAACAACAAGAAACGGTGTTAGAACAGTGTCTTTCCTGCACTTCAAAAAAGCCTGACAGGGTTCAGAGGGGACGCTCTCAAGAAGTTTATGGGTGAACATTCAGCTTCCTGTTCATTCTCTTCCATGCATAACAGTGCTTTTACTTCTAGGAATACATTTTACAGAAATAATCCAAAATATGGGAAAGGGAGTCTTGCATTATTTATATAAGAAAGAAGGGAGGGGGGCGCCTGGGTGGCGCAGTCGGTTGAGCGTCCGACTTCAGCCAGGTCACGATCTCGCGGTCCGTGAGTTCGAGCCCCGCGTCGGGCTCTGGGCTGATGGCTCGGAGCCTGGAGCCTGTTTCCGATTCTGTGTCTTCCCCTTTCTCTGCCCCTCCCCCGTTCATGCTCTGTCTCTCTCTGTCCCAAAAATAAATAAACGTTAAAAAAAAATTTTTTTTTTAAAATAAAAAAAAAAAAAAAGAAAGAAGGGAGGATGGGAGGAAGGAAAGGTGGAAGAAAGGCAGGGAAGAAAGAAGGAAGAAAGGATCAACCTAAAAACCTTCCACTGTGGGATATTTAAATAATTGATGGAATTCTATTCAAGATATTATTGTGAATTCATTAAAATAATTTTTAAAGAGTAGCAACCACATGCTTGCTATAAATGCTTGCTATGACTTTTGGAGGAAATGCAGAATACTAGTATCATTAACCACACATATGTGAGGAAGACAGAAAGCATATTATTAATACTACATATTATATATAATATATCTTATTACATGTTTATATATAACATTTTTATATATGCAAAATAAAATGGAGATCATGCTATATGCTTATTTTTATATCCTACCTTTGGTATATAATATTTTATTTATGAGCATTAAATATTCCTTAAAAATATGATTTTCAGCACCTGCATAGAAGTCTATCATGTGAACATCCCACAATTTATTAGGGTGAACCACACAAAAAGGTGTTTTGTAGGACACCATTTATCAGCTGTCAATAATTTCATATGCTGGATCACCTAGGTGGCTCAGTTGGTTAAGCGTTCAACTTCGGCTCAAGTCATGATCTCACGGTTCGTGGGTTCGAGCCCTGCATCGGGCTCTGTGCTGACAGCTGGGGCCTGGAGCCTGTTTCCGATTCTGTGTCTCCCTCTCTCTCTGCCCCTCCCCCATTCATGCTCTGTCTCTCTCTGTCCCAAAAATAAATAAACGTTGAAAAAAAAAATTAAAAAAAAAATTTTTTTAATAATTTCATATGCTTCAATTCAGTACAGTTGACCCCTGAACAACATGAGGGTTAGGGGCTTTGACGCCCTGCACAGTCAGAAATCCATGTGTAACACTGACTACCTAAAACCTTAATTACTAATAGCCTCCTATTGACCAGAAGCCTTAATGTAACACAGTTGATTGACATGTTTTCTATGTTATATGCATTATACACTGTATTCTTACAATAAAGTAAGCTAAAGAAAAGAAGGTATTTAGAAAATCAAAAGGAAAATGCATTTATAGTACCGTATTGATTGAAAAAACCTGCATATGAATGCACCCACATGGTTCAAGCCCATGTTGTTCAAAGATTAACTGAATTTATCTAACTACCATTGGGGGCACTTGGGTTTTGTTAATTACTCATAGTGGAATCAGCTTAAACAAATATTTAATGCATCTTATGTTATTTGGATGAAATTTCTAGTAGGAGAATTTGTAGATAAGCACATTTTTGAGGTTCCCCAAATATTTTTCCATATTGCCCTTCAAGAACTTGTACCAATCCACATCCCCATAGCAGTCCTTGTCATTCTGTTTTTATTGCACTCCAAATGCGAGAAACTCCTTATAGTTTCTTTTTAACACATAATACTCTAGAACAAATTGCCATGTTTCCTTTCTTTTCCATTTAAGATAACTGACTCCCCAGAATAGTTGTGAACAATTTGTTTCATCAAAGCTTGTTGGTGTGGAGAAAAAAGTTTTCTGTTGAAACTCTCTCTGGGAAGATCCAAATTAGAAATCAGTTCTGAAGTCTGGAGTGAGGAACATATGGGCTAGGTTCCGTGCAAGGTAAACACAGCAACAGGCAGAAACAGGGAGGTGGAAATTCCAGAGTAAAACTCAGAATTCTCAAGGTTAGAGTCTAGAGAAGTGGTAGAAATCCACCAGTTCAGACTGGAATAGAGTGAAGGGCAAAGTATGACAGCCATTAAAAGAGAGGGCTTGGATGTCTTTGGTGTCTATCTATGGCCAGTGATGTCTCCATCTCTGCCAGAGTAACCCAGTGTCTCAATCAGCATCCACATCGCTACAGAGACCTGAAACCTGGCTGTCACAAAATCAGATGGCAACATGGTGCTGAGTGATGGTTATAGTCTAGGGGACAAGAAATGATAAAAAGATGAGAGCAGATCATTGACAAGGTGCCCTTCTATGGGGATTTCTATTAACTCCTTTCAGTGTAAGCAGCAAATCTCCCACTGGTTCAGATAAATACCCTGACAAGGGTAGTAAACAATTCCTTGGCCATTCTGACTACCTACCCCTCAAAAGGAAGAATACTGGGAGGTTTGAAGGGCCCAGTATAGCCTGGGGGCTACCCAGGACCTCTGTAAAGGGAACTCAAAGAGTGACTTTGTCCTCCAGAAACAACCTAAAGAAAAGGCAGAAATCCTCTAGCCAAAGTGACCCCAGGCCAACTAAAACATCAAGCTGAATAAAAATGTGGAGACCTTTCAAGGGGAGGCTCCATAATGAGCAATTCCAAAAGGTTCTTTCAGCCATGGCAAATTCCTGGTTCCCAATAAAACTCCAGACCCCCAAGTTTGCTTGCCTGGGGACTTCCTCTAGGAGCAAAATACAGAGCTTCCTTGGAGCTTTTCAAAGACCTTTTCACAGATTGTCACGTCCTCACCAACAGCAAGTACACCATCAGCAGAAATGCATAAACCAGTAAACCAGCTTGGTTCAGCTCATGAACACACCCAGACCTAATTTTCCTCCTCCAAGCTCATTGGCTATAAAGACATTCAAGCTTCAATAATTTAGTTTCACACATCACCGGCAACTAAATTTCATACTTGTCAAAACTTAATGAATTGCTTTTGAGTTGTGGGCCAGAGTCTGGAACTGACCCTAGTCCCCGTGCAGTTTCCCTCTTCAAACCTCTCAGATTCCTATCCTTTCATTGTACAACCAGCAATAAAAACAGGTAGTCAGAAAATGGATCTTTAAGCTTCTACGTTTCAGAAAAGATGAAGAAACTCAGCTTTCATTTCTTTTAAAAATATTCCCTCTCCTACTTCTGATTCGGAGTTATGCATGTAGAGTTAACTCTACAAGGACTTCTCAATTATATATAATAAATTTTCTGTTCATACTTGCTCATCATATAACAATTCAAACCAGTGGTTCCTGTATTCTTTCCATAAGTACTTCCTTGGGCATCTGACCTATCTCCACAGATACCCATTTCTCACTGCTATTGTTGAATTTATGTACATTAGCATGACTTTTTCTCTTTCTACTCTATAGCCAGTATTAGCTAACTTCACCTGAGAAAAGCTTTGAGGGTTTCAATTTCCTGGAAGACCCACTTAAAGTCCTAGAGAACATCAGTGGACAAGTACCTATTTTGAGAACCTTTAGACAAATCTTCTCTCACCTATTCTTTTTTTTTTTTTTCATTTATTTAATGTTTATTTATTTTTGAGAGAGAAAGAGACAAAGCATGAGCCGGGGAGGGGCAGAGAGAAACGGAGACACAGAATCCGAAGCAGGCTCCAGGCTCTGAGCTGTCAACACAGAGACCAACACAGGGCTTAAACCCAAAAAACCCAAGATCATGACCTGAGAAGTCGGACGCTTAACCGACTGAGCCACCCAGGTGCCCTATCTCTCACTTATTCTTTTTTTTTTTTTATAATCTCTCACCTGTTCTTCTTTTTTTTTTTTAATTTTTTTTAACGTTTTTATTTATTTTTGAGACAGAAAGAGACAGAGCATGAACGGGGGAAGGGCAGAGAGAGAGGGACACAGAATCGGAAGCAGGCTCCAGGCTCTGAGCCATCAGCCCAGAGCCCGACGCGGGGCTCGAACTCACAGACCGCGAGATGGTGACCTGAGCTGAAGTCAGACGCCCAACCGACCGAGCCACCCAGGCGCCGCTCTCACCTGTTCTTAAGTGCTACCTCACAGACTCCAGATGAAACCCCTCAAACATTGCTAATGAGATTGAAAACTTAGGTCTGGAGCATTTTTTTAAATATTTGTTTCATTTATGTTTAGCCAGTTTACATGGTTTTGGTGGTGATTTTTTAAAAGTAAAAACTACAGTAGAACTAAACTGAGTTTATACTTTGTTCCCAATATACTCTTAGCCCCAAATTTTGAACTCCCATGAGTAATGGGCAGATCATACTTTTCCATTTTATTAGAGAAAAAAAAAAACGGCTTTATTTTAGGCTATTTTTCCAATTTCAGTATGACCAAGAAATCTCTTACCAGACTCTAGCCACAAACAGATAACTATAAAGCATGGATAAATTATACAAACACAAATCAAATATCCAAAGGCTATTATTAGAGTGAACTCAAGCAGGTATACTCTGGGTAAAACCTCGGCTTTGAGAAAAGGGATTGATTCTGGCTGAATTAACAGTTTTCATGCCTTTGGCTTAAAGTCAGGCTGAAGTCAGTGTCACACAGGGTGACTATACCTCTAATAAAAAAGTCACATTTGGAGGGGGAGGAGGCCCAAAAGACGGAATTGGGGGCAACCAGAGCTACAAGAAAACAAGAAGGAAATTTCAGAAAGGAGTGATCCAAAGAGGTGGAGTCGCCAGTTTTTTATATACATTTTTCCCAGGTGTCTATCTGAATGACCCTTAAATCACAAATGCATATGGAAGATCTCCAAGTCCCTCATAAATAAGTAAACAAACAAACAAATAAATAAATAAATAAATAAATCACACTAAACTGAAATTTGAGCCACCACCAAAGAGACAGCATTTGAAGTCTGAATCACCAAGTTAATTGCCTGCTGAAACAAACAAAAAAATGTAACAGAATTCGGAACATCCATAACCAATCGTTCACACTGTTCAGGGCACGGTCTAAGATTTCTTACCAAATAAAGAAACTCTCCTCAACAAAATAAAGGAAAGTATTCTCACAATAAATGAAAAGGCCATAAATATCTTGCGAAAAATGAAAACTATTTTTAAAACTATATAGAAATACTAAAACTGAAAAACACTATATCTAAAATTAAAAATTCACTGAATGCGCCTAATAATACAAAGGAAGAGACAGAAATGCCAGTTAAGCTTGAAGACTTATAAATAGAAAAAAAGTCACACCTAAAAGAAGTGGGGGGTGGGGGGAGAAGATTGGAAAAAATGAAACCCATGGACATGTAGAATAATTTTTTTGAAAAAAAAGTCTAATATATGTGTAATTGGAGTTCCATGAAGAGAAGAGAGACAAAGAGGGCATTAGAAATAATTAAAGCTAGGGCAAGATGGCGGCTTAGGAGGACGCTGGGCTCACCGCGCGTCCTGCTGATCACTTACACCTACACCTGCCTAAATAACCCAGAAAACCGCCAGAGGATTAGCAGAACGGAGTCGCCGGAGCCAAACGCAGACGAGAGGCCCACGGAAGAGGGTAGGAAGGGCGGCGTGGCGGTGCGCGCTCCACGGACTGGCGGGAGGGAGCCGGGGCGGAGGGGCGGCTCGCCGGCCAAGCAGAGCCCCCGAGTCTGGCTGGCAAAAGCGGAGGGGCCTGACGGACTGTGTTCCCACAACAAGCGCGACTTAGTGTCTGGGAGGTCATAAGTTAACAGCTCTGCTTGGAAAGCGGGAAGGCTGGAGGACAAAGGGAGGGAGAGCTGCTGAGCCCCCTGACGACAGAGCTCAGCTTGGTGGGGAACAAAGGCGCTCGCCAGCGCCATCTCCCCCGCCCATCCCCCAGCCAAAATCCCAAAGAGAACCAGTTCCTGCCAGGGAACTTGCTCGCTCCGCGCAAACACCCAACTCTGTGCTTCTGCGGAGCCAAACCTCCGGCAGCGGATCTGACTCCCTCCCGCTGCCACAGGGCCCCTCCTGAAGAGGATCACCTAAGGAGAAGCGATCTAAGCCTGCCCCTCCTACCCCCGTGCACCTTGCCTACCCACCCCAGCTAATACGCCAAATCCCCAGCATCACAAGCCTGGCAGTGTGCAAGTAGCCCAGACGGGCCACACCACCCCACAGTGAATCCCGCCCCTAGGAGAGGGGAAGAGAAGGCACACACCAGTCTGACTGTGGCCCCAGCGGTGGGCTGGGGGCAGACATCAGGTCTGACTGCGGCCCCGCCCACCAACTCCAGTTATACACCACAACACAGGGGAAGTGCCCTGCAGGTCCTCACCACGCCAGGGACTATCCAAAATGACCAAGCGGAAGAATTCCCCTCAGAAGAATCTCCAGGAAATAACAACAGCTAATGAACTGATCAAAAAGGATTTAAATAATTTAACAGAAAGTGAATTTAGAATAATAGTCATAAAATTAATCGCTGGGCTTGAAAACAGTATACAGGACAGCAGAGAATCTCTTGCTACAGAGATCAAGGGACTAAGGAACAGTCACGAGGAGCTGAAAAACGCTTTAAACGAAATGCATAACAAAATGGAAACCACCACAGCTCGGCTTGAAGAGGCAGAGGAGAGAATAGGTGAACTAGAGGATAAAGTTATGGAAAAAGAGGAAGCTGAGAAAAAGAGAGATAAAAAAATCCAGGAGTATGAGGGGAAAATTAGAGAACTAAGTGATACACTAAAAAGAAATAATATACGCATAATTGGTATCCCAGAGGAGGAAGAGAGAGGGAAAGGTGCTGAAGGGGTACTTGAAGAAATAATAGCTGAGAACTTCCCTGAACTGGGGAAGGAAAAAGGCATTGAAATCCAAGAGGCACAGAGAACTCCCTTCAGACGTAACTTGAATCGATCTTCTGCACGACATATCATAGTGAAACTGGCAAAATACAAGGATAAAGAGAAAATTCTGAAAGCAGCAAGGGGTAAACGTGCCCTCACATATAAAGGGAGACCTATAAGACTCGTGACTGATCTCTCTTTTGAAACTTGGCAGGCCAGAAAGAATTGGCACGAGATTTTCAGGGTGCTAGACAGAAAAAATATGCAGCCGAGAATCCTTTACCCAGCAAGTCTGTCATTTAGAATAGAAGGAGAGATAAAGGTTTTCCCAAACAAACAAAAACTGAAGGAATTTGTCACCACTAAACCAGCCCTACAAGAGATCCTAAGGGGGACCCTGTGAGACAAAGTCCCAGAGACATCACTACAAGCATAAATCATACAGACATCACAATGACTCTCAACCCGTATCTTTCTATAATAACACTGAATGTAAATGGATTAAATGCACCAACCAAAAGACATAGGGTATCAGAATGGATAAAAAAACAAGACCCATCTATTTGCTGTCTACAAGAGACTCATTTTAGACCTGAGGACACCTTTAGATTGAGAGTGAGGGGATGGAGAACTATTTATCATGCGACTGGAAGCCAAAAGAAAGCTGGAGTAGCCATACTTATATCAGACAAACTAGACTTTAAATTAAAGGCTGTAACAAGAGATGAAGAAGGACATTATATAATAGTTACAGGGTCTATCCATCAGGAAGAGCTAACAATTATAAATGTCTATGCGCCGAATACCGGAGCCCCCAAATATATAAAACAATTACTCATAAACATAAGCAATCTTATTGATAAGAATGTGGTAATTGCAGGGGACTTTAACACCCCACTTACAGAAATGGACAGATCATCTAGACACACGATCAATAAAGAAACAAGGGCCCTGAATGAGACATTGGATCAGATGGACTTGACAGATATATTTAGAACGCTGCATCCCAAAGCAACAGAATATACTTTCTTCTCGAGTGCACATGGAACATTCTCCAAGATAGATCACATACTGGGTCACAAAACAGCCCTTCATAAGTTTACAAGAATTGAAATTATACCATGCATACTTTCAGACCACAATGCTATGAAGCTTGAAATCAACCACAGGAAAAAGTCTGGAAAACCTCCAAAGGCATGGAGGTTAAAGAACACCCTACTAACGAATGAGTGGGTCAACCAGGCAATTAGAGAAGAAATTAAAAAATATATGGAAACAAACGAAAATGAAAATACAACAATCCAAACGCTTTGGGACGCAGCGAAGGCAGTCCTGAGAGGAAAATACATTGCAATCCAGGCCTATCTCAAGAAACAAGAAAAATCCCAAATACAAAATCTAACAGCACACCTAAAGGAACTAGAAGCAGAACAGCAAAGGCAGCCTAAACCCAGCAGAAGAAGAGAAATAATAAAGATCAGAGCAGAAATAAACAATATAGAATCTAAAAAAACTGTAGAGCAGATCAACGAAACCAAGAGTTGGTTTTTTGAAAAAATAAACAAAATTGACAAACCTCTAGCCAGGCTTCTCAAAAAGAAAAGGGAGATGACCCAAATAGATAAAATCATGAATGAAAATGGAATTATTACAACCAATCCCTCAGAGATACAAACAATTATCAGGGAATACTATGAAAAATTATATGCCAACAAACTGGACAACCTGGAAGAAATGGACAAATTCCTGAACACCCACACTCTTCCAAAACTCAATCAGGAGGAAATAGAAAGCTTGAACAGACCCATAACCAGTGAAGAAATTGAATCGGTTATCAAAAATCTCCCAACAAATAAGAGTCCAGGACCAGATGGCTTCCCAGGGGAGTTCTACCAGACGTTTAAAGCAGAGATAATACCTATCCTTCTCAAGCTATTCCAAGAAATAGAAAGGGAAGGAAAACTTCCAGACTCATTCTATGAAGCCAGTATTACTTTGATTCCTAAACCTGACAGAGACCCAGTAAAAAAAGAGAACTACAGGCCAATATCCCTGATGAATATGGATGCAAAAATTCTCAATAAGATACTAGCAAATCGAATTCAACGGCATATAAAAAGAATTATTCACCATGATCAAGTGGGATTCATTCCTGGGATGCAGGGCTGGTTCAACATTCGCAAATCAATCAACGTGATACATCACATTAACAAAAAAAAAGAGAAGAACCATATGATCCTGTCAATCGATGCAGAAAAGGCCTTTGACAAAATCCAGCACCCTTTCTTAATAAAAACCCTTGAGAAAGTCGGGATAGAAGGAACATACTTAAAGATCATAAAAGCCATCTATGAAAAGCCCACAGCTAACATCATCCTCAACGGGGAAAAACTGAGAGCTTTTTCCCTGAGATCAGGAACACGGCAAGGATGCCCACTCTCACCGCTGCTGTTTAACATAGTGCTGGAAGTTCTAGCATCAGCAATCAGACAACAAAAGGAAATCAAAGGCATCAAAATTGGCAAAGACGAAGTCAAGCTTTCGCTTTTTGCAGATGACATGATATTATACATGGAAAATCCGACAGACTCCACCAAAAGTCTACTAGAACTGATACAGGAATTCAGCAAAGTTGCAGGATACAAAATCAATGTACAGAAATCAGTTGCATTCTTATACACTAACAATGAAGCAACAGAAAGACAAATAAAGAAACTGATCCCATTCACAATTGCACCAAGAAGCATAAAATACCTAGGAATAAATCTAACCAAAGATGTAAAGGATCTGTATGCTGAAAACTATAGAAAGCTTATGAAGGAAATTGAAGAAGATTTAAAGAAATGGAAAGACATTCCCTGCTCATGGATTGGAAAAATAAATATTGTCAAAATGTCAATACTACCCAAAGCTATCTACACATTCAATGCAATCCCAATCAAAATTGCACCAGCATTCTTCTTGAAACTAGAACAAGCAATCCTAAAATTCATATGGAACCACAAAAGGCCCCGAATAGCCAAAGGAATTTTGAAGAAGAAGACCAAAGCAGGAGGCATCACAATCCCAGACTTTAGCCTCTACTACAAAGCTGTCATCATCAAGACAGCATGGTATTGGCACAGAAACAGACACATAGACCAATGGAATAGAATAGAAACCCCAGAACTAGACCCACAAACGTATGGCCAACTCATCTTTGACAAAGCAGGAAAGAACATCCAATGGAAAAAAGACAGCCTCTTTAACAAATGGTGCTGGGAGAACTGGACAGCAACATGCAGAAGGTTGAAACTAGACCACTTTCTCACACCATTCACAAAAATAAACTCAAAATGGATAAAGGACCGAAATGTGAGACAGGAAACCATCAAAACCTTAGAGGAGAAAGCAGGAAAAGACCTCTCTGACCTCAGCCGTAGCAATCTCTTACTCGACACATCCCCAAAGGCAAGGGAATTAAAAGCAAAAGTGAATTACTGGGACCTTATGAAGATAAAAAGCTTCTGCACAGCAAAGGAAACAACCAACAAAACTAAAAGGCAACCAACGGAATGGGAAAAGATATTCGCAAATGACATATCGGACAAAGGGCTAGTATCCAAAATCTATAAAGAGCTCACCAAACTCCACACCCGAAAAACAAATAACCCAGTGAAGAAATGGGCAGAAAACATGAATAGACACTTCTCTAAAGAAGACATCCGGATGGCCAACAGGCACATGAAAAGATGTTCAGCGTCGCTCCTTATCAGGGAAATACAAATCAAAACCACACTCAGGTATCACCTCACGCCAGTCAGAGTGGCCAAAATGAACAAATCAGGAGACTCTAGATGCTGGAGAGGATGTGGAGAAACGGGAACCCTCTTGCACTGTTGGTGGGAATGCAAATTGGTGCAGCCGCTCTGGAAAGCAGTGTGGAGGTGCCTCAGAAAATTAAAAATAGACCTACCCTATGACCCAGCAATAGCACTGCTAGGAATTTATCCAAGGGATACAGGAGTACTGATGCATAGGGCCACTTGTACCCCAATGTTCATAGCAGCACTCTCAACAATAGCCAAATTATGGAAAGAGCCTAAATGTCCATCAACTGATGAATGGATAAAGAAATTGTGGTTTATATACACAATGGAATATTACGTGGCAATGAGAAAAAATGAAATATGGCCTTTTGTAGCAACGTGGATGGAACTGGAGAGTGTGATGCTAAGTGAAATAAGCCATACAGAGAAAGACAGATACCATATGGTTTCACTCTTATGTGGACCCTGAGAATTTAACAGGAACCCATGGGGGAGGGGAAGGAAAAAAAAAACAGGTTAGAGTGGGAGAGAGCCAAAGTATAAGAGACTCTTAAAAACTGAGAACAAACTGAGGGTTGATGGGGGGTGGGAGGGAGGAGAGGGTGGGTGATGGGTATTGAGGAGGGCACCTTTTGGGATGAGCACTTGGTGTTGTATGGAAACTAATTTGTCAATAAATTTCATATTAAAAAAAAAAAATATGCCTGAAATTAAAAAAAAAAAAAAAAAAAAAAAAAAAGAAATAATTAAAGCTATAATGACTGAAAATCTTACAAGTTTGTGATAAGACTTAAATTTACAGATCCAAAAAGCTCAGTGAACTCCAAACAGGAAAACTCTGCCCATTATTCAAATTCCTGAAAACCAAAGATAAAGAAAAAATCCTGAAAAAGTAAGATGAAAACACATTACACATGGGAGAATGATTCAAATTGAATGACTTTTCATTGGAAATTGTGGAAGTCAGAAGAGTGGGACTTTTTTCAAAGGACCAGGGCAGGGAGGAGCACTATTAATCCTGAATTCAGTATCCAGTAAAAATATTTTTCAAGGATGAAAACAAAAGACACTTTCATTTAAAATAAAACTAGGAGAGGGACGCCTGGGTGGCTCAGTCGTTTAAGCTTCCAACTTTGGCTCAGGTCATGCATGATCTGGCAGTTTGTGGGTTCAAGCACCACGTTGGGCTCTGGGCTGACAGCTCAGAGCCTGGAGCCTGCTTCAGATACTGTGTCTCCCTCTCTCTCTCTGCTCCTCCCCTGATCACTCTCTTTCTCTCTCTCCCTCTCTCAAAAATAAATAAACATTAAAAAAAAATCTCATGGGGCACCTGGGTGGCTCAGTCGGTTAAGCGTCTGACTTCAGCTCAGGTCATGATCTCGTGGTTTGTGAGTTCGGGCCCTGCGTCGGGCTCTGTGCTGACAGCTCAGAGCCTGGAGCCTGCTTCAGATTCTGTGTCTCCCTCTTTCTCTCTCCCTTCCTCACTCTCTCTCTCTGTCTCTCTCTCTCTCTCAAAAATAAATAAACATTAAAAAATAAATAAAAACAAAATAGACTCTGAACTTTTTAAACTTTTTTCCTTCAGAGCACAGTACACAATTCACTGATTTTAGTCAGATACCAAGATAATTTTCTACATTCAACCTAACTCCATTAACATATAATTACCCCTCATGGAAGTAGGACATCACAGCTTATTCCCTTCCTTCCAAGTCCTCGTTAAGCAAACATACTCCTCTTCACCTCCTCCCCAAGCCCAATCACCAGGCAAGGTCTATGCACTCGTTTTCTCATACACATCCTCAAAAATTCTTGACCCCAACACAAACTCATTTTTCAAAAATTATAATTTTAATTGCCTCTTGAAAGCAGGTAGGAAAGGTTGTCTCAGATTGACTTCTATTTATGAACTAAATTATATCAACTGGCTTTTGCTTTCATGATGTGTTTTACTGTTTTCTATATAGCTGCAGGTTTAATATTCTCTAATCCACATAATCATTCCTCCTTTGCCCACACAATTCACTGGAAATTATTCTCACTGGGAAGTTCTCTGCTGAACCAATCCACGATCTCAAGATGATGTCAATGTGGAATGAAAATTTTTCTGTTATGGTGACAGTGAGTTGGGTATGGCAAGCTAAATGCAAATTTCAGTTAAAGGAAAAAAAAGGTGGCTAGGAATAGAACATAAGTGCTTTTGACTAGATCTCTAGCAAGAAGGATTGGTGATTCCCCTGTGACTAATGTCATGACAAGTTATAATCTGAGGAGACACTCAAGCCTTAGAATATAAGATGTATGGTATAAGACTCATTATATGGCAGGCATAAATACTGAATTAAGCTAATACAATTGCACAGAGCTATAGGCCCTGAGATGCTCCCCAGAACAATAACTGAATGAAGTGTCTCCTCTTTGGTTTCAGAAAGATGAGTTGTGGGTATGTTGAGAGATAAAAGTCGACTGATAACCACCATGGTGGGCTTATAAAAGTCAAATACAAGGAAAAAAAATCAGATAGTGAAAAAAGGAAAAAGTGAAAAGGTAAAATTCCCAATTTCACCCTTCTCTCTCTCCCTCTCTCTCTCTCTCCACCTCTCTCTCTCTCTCTCCCTCTCTCTCTCTGTCATTGCTCATGTTCCATCCCCCATTTCTCAATCCTACTTCTGAATGGTAAGTCGTTTTAAGAGTTACTTGGCTAGCATTCCAAAAATTTCTATTTATATGCGTGTTCTCAAACCCCTCTCTTGCCTTTTTAAGATAAACTTTAAAAAAAAATTTTTAGATTTAAAGAAAAGTTACAGAGAATTCACATCCAGGTCCCCCTATTGTTAACATTTTACATAGTCATGATACATTGATCAAAACTAACAAATTCAGGGGCACCTGGGTGGCGCAGTTGGTTAAGCGTCCGACTTCAGCCAGGTCACGATCTCGCGGTCTGTGAGTTCGAGCCCCGTGTCAGGCTCTGGGCTGATGGCTCAGAGCCGGGAGCCTGTTTCCGATTCTGTGTCTCCCTCTCTCTCTGCCCCTCCCCCGTTCATACTCTGTCTCTCTCTGTCTTAAAAATAAATAAAGGTTGAAAAAAAAAATTAAAAAAAAAAAACTAACAAATTCACATTGATATATTACTATTAACTGAACTATACAGTGTATTCAGATTTCGCTAGCTTTTTCATTAATGCCCCTTTTTGCCACTCTAAGAGTCCATCCGGGATCCTCGTTGAATTTAGTTGTCATATCTCCTTAGGCTCTTCTGCTCTTAGTCTCCTCTGACAATTTTGAGGAGTATCGGTGAGAAATTTTGTAGACTGTCTCTCAATTTTGATTTGTCTGGTGTTCCTCTCATGATTACATTGGGGCTATAGGTATGGGAGAAGACTACTGCAGAGGTTAAATGCCCTTTTCACCATATTACAACAGGGGGTACACAGAATCAACATGGCTTATCACTGGTGATATTAATATTGCCCCCACTCGGCCAAGATAACATCTGCCAGTTTTTCCCCTATAAAATTAGTATTTTTTCCTTTCTATACTCCATTCTTTGGAAGCAGGTCATTAATCCAACCCACACTCAATGCAAAGGGGACTAAGTTCCATCCCCTGAAGGGGGTGTCATCTACATATATTATTTGGAATTCTTCTCAAGGGAAAAATATTTCCCTCCTTCTTTATTTATTCATTTAATTCTTTATATCAGATGAACCTGTTTATATTTATTTCATACTTTAAATTATAGTACAATATTACACCGTTCTTTTTAACATACGTGAAATCATTTTATGTGAAAAGTTCTGAAACTTTTTGATTTACATAATCCACACTATTTTTCCATATCAGGCTGGATAGATCTACTTCACTGTCACTTCTACAAAATATAACATTGTAAAAGTGTTTCGTATTTTACCTATTCAGTCCTATTTCATAAGATATTTAAGTTGTTTTAATTTTTATTCTTATTCAAACAATGTTCAATGAAATTCTTGCGTACATCTTTATGTATTGCAAGTCTATATCAATAAGCTAAATTCCTAACAATGTAATTGCCAAGTCAAAAGTCATGTGCAATTTCCAACGTGGTAGGTATTGTCTATTTGTTTTCAAAAGAGTTGTACCAATTAATAATGGTGGTGGGCTTTTAATACATCACTGCATTTGTAGCAGGGACCCCACTTTCTCTTTGTAATTGTGGTGCAGAGACCCCTTTTCTACTTACAGCAGGCTGTTTTCTTTATATTTTGTGCTACAGACACACAAACCTACAGAAGTGGGACTTAAGTTTTAGTCTTAGGTGGACATGTTCTGATCAGAAATTGACAGAAGCCACAGAAATAATGGGAGAAATAACTCGAGGCTTGCTAGATCATGGGAGCAGAAAATAAAAACCAAGAGAAATATGACCAGAAAGGGTAAAAGAGGTGGCAGGAGTAGAGACCTCAAGGAGACTCAACACCAGGACCTGCCAAATTAGAAAAATAGACCAAGGTATGACCTTAAGAAAGAGACTGCTTCAAGAGCTTCTTGACATAAGATTCTAAGAAAATAGAATAACCAGATCTGGATATAAGGCTAACCCTTGGAGTCATTCTTAATATTTACCCAAAGAGATCAAGCACACCAGTAACTGTTTTGTTAGGGACTAGCAACTGAAAGAGGTGATGATAAAAAGGAGAAAATTAAAATCCAAAGCCTGGCTTGTTCTGTGCAAGAGATAGCTGAATTCTAAAAAGAGGTGTTTTGCTTTGTTTTGTTCCCCTCTAATGGGCCTATCCTCTGGACTTCTTTCACCACAAATCCTTTGGAAGACAGGATGCCAGTCTGCTGTGGCAGATACTGCCTTTGAGAAAGGCTTGAAGTGACCTCTACGTCATATATGAGAGAGTAATGCCTTCTTTTTATTTCTTGGGGGATGCTGGTAAATCAGGACTGTAGTCTTCCTCCCAAGACTCTGCCTAAAGGTTTTCCTGTCATTTTTGCTATAAGTAGAGTCCTCCTCGCCCCCGGCAAAAAAATAAACCTAACCCCCATAGCACAATAAATATGAACACAATCCTAACAGAGAAGGTTGCCTCTTTCCTAACCACAGATCTGCTGACTGGTTTGGGGTTAGTTTACATGGAGTCAGTAAGAAGTCTATTAAGTTAGGGCACTCATCTTTTCAATAATGATACAGAATCTCCACATCTCTCAAATATACATCAGGTTTGGGGGCCATTCATTTCCATTACCCTCTCTCCATGGGAAAAACCAAGAACACCAAGTCTCTAAAACAATTAGCTGAATCACTGCTGCAATTTAACATCTTATTAGAAAATGTTCATTCTTTGTCATTGTGCCTGAAGCCAATGGCACAAAGGAAACAATTACTTAAAAATAGAAGAAATAAATTAAATGATACCAACTAACAAGTTTCTTTTTTTTTAAATATGAAATTTATTGTCAAATTGGTTTCCATACAACACCCAGTGCTCATCCCAACAGGTGCCCTCCTCAATACCCATCACCTACCCTCTCCTCCCTTCCACCCCCCATCATCAACTTACAAACTTAAAATTGAAACAATACCCCCTACATGTTCTTCTTGGACAACTCTTCCTCCTCCCAAGAGATTAGTAGGTAAATGACATCCTATTTTCTCTATTTGCACAACATTAATCATGTGAGTAGAAGGGGATACAATAACATTCTTGCACAAAATAGCTTGGTCTCTCCAGTTTGTAGCTAATGAGTTTGCAACCCATGGATTTTGTAGGCTGATTCTCTGTGACCTAAGGAGCCACAATGACAGTTCCAAAGGCTACACTAATTCCATATTGAAATAAATGAGGGAGGGAATGCTTAAGAGTGGACATTAGGAACTGAGCTATTTCCATTACCCTATTTTAAGAAAAGCACTAGACAGATGGCCCAGGTACTAGCTATTATTGACCCCTAACTTCAGAAACTCATTTGCAATAAGCTTTCCATACCTATTTGGATGGGAAATGTACTATTGCCTCTCTTCTCCATGAGGCGATCAAGAAACACACTTCAAAAAATTCCCAAGGGACACATAATCATCCTTTCAAAATAGCAATTTGGCTGTAGCAGCCTTCTTCACATTCAGCTAAGCAGGTCTGTGAATGGTAATGGAGACAGCTAATGCCTTTTGGGTTTTCTGGGGATAGGGGAAACTTACCACTACATGTAATTAGTAAGGAATAGCCAAAAAAAAAAAAAAGACAGCTGTTGTGGAAACCAAACTGAAAATACCCTAACAAATAAGGCTAAACAACATTCACTGGGTCCCACTGGGCGGAAGGGGATACTTTTCTAATGTTAAGGCTTCCAAAGTCATAAATTAGTAGGACTTTACAGGGGCCGGTAAAAGGAAAGGGAAGATCCATAAGAAAATGACAGATTCTGTTTAATTTCCATGACTTTGTTTCACCTGCCAGCTCTTTCTTCTTGGTTAACTCATCTGATGTCTCCACTTCCACCGACAACAACAAAAGCAGTAACAAGATTCTCAATTATTAGTGACTGGGTTGCCTACAGTGGAGGAGGAGGTCGTCACCTGCTAAGATGTGGCCAGCAATGACTGCATGAAGAATGTTCCAAAAGCCCACAGTCCAGCTCTCCCCTTGCTGGGTTTCAGACAGGAGGAAGCAGACCAAGGCCAGCAGGGGCCATCTGGTAAAGGAGAGGGAGGCTTTCCACTTGCCGAAATCTATCTGGGACTTTTTTCTCCCATGGTGCCCTCACAGGCCCCTCCCCTGAATTCTCCCAGAAAGCCCATTCTTCGCTGCCTCCAGACCCTTGCTCTCCTCTCTGCCTGGGATTGCCTGGGTGCTGTCTCCTCATCCTGTCCTAATCTAATTTGAACTCATTCTTCAATGACCCACTTCTTCCTGGTTTATGGACCTTTCCTTTCATCTCAGCCTACTCTGAGCTTCTGCTTCTTTGAAACTTGTACCTCTTACAATCTAAATAATAATAATAATAATAATAATAATAATAATAATAATACACTAGTCTCTCCTTATTCATGATTTGCTTTCCACAGTTCCAGTTACCTATGATCAACCATGGTCCAGAAGGAGATGATCCACCTCTTGATGTATCATCAGAAGGCCAATAGTAGCCTAATGCTATGTCAGAAGGCTTAGGTCATTCACTTCACTGCACAGTAAAACATTGAAAGAGAGATATCATTCACATAACTTTTATTACAGTATATTTTTATAATTATTCTATTTTGTTATCAATTATTATTGTCATTCTCTTAGTATGCTTAATTCATAAATTAGACTTAATCATAGGTATGTATGTATAGAAAAAGTCATACATATAGGCTTTGGTACCATCACAGTTTCAGGCATCCACTGAGGGTCTGGGAACATATTCCCCCCCACACACACGAGTAAGGGGAGACTTCTGTAATGACAATATTTATGTAGGTATGTAGATATGTATTGAGTATCCACTACATACTAGGGCCTAAGCTAAGCAGTTCGTACATATTATTTAACTTCACAGTTATCCAAATCTATTTGGCATTTGAGGAAACTGGTTATAGAGCTAGTAAGTGGCAGGGATGAGATTTCAACCCACATCTGTCATCAGCAAAGTCCATCTTCTTCCCATATTCCATACTCCATTCTCCCAGCTTCCTCACAATATACTTGGATTGAACCCTTTCTATACCATTTTGTGTCTTATTCTACGTGCTTATGCCTTATCTACACAATGGCATTTACTCCTTTGGTGAGTGGAGATCATGTGTTAAAAGTATGTATACTCACCATTTTGTCTAGCATGGGGCTAGGCACTTGGTAGGTGCCCAATATTTGTGAATAGATATAGAATAGATGTAGGACAAATGAAATGTATATTTCTTTGAAGTTCTTACTAAGAATGATCTTACTAGACTGCAGGACATGGAGTAGGGAGGGCTGGGTGGTGGTGATGTGTGGAAGGAGCCCCCAAACAGTCAATAAATCATCATTCTTGGGTTCACTATGGTTCTCTCATCTCCTCAGCAATAGGTGAGGCCATGTGAGACCTGGCACAAATGCAGTACCAGAGAAATCCCCACCATGGACTGTCTCTGCCACAAAAGCAGTGTGGCTGTGGCACTCATTGTTCCTAAGGTTTGTCTGAGGGGTCAAGGTCACTTCGCCAATCAGCTCCAGGACAGAACTTACACATTTTCCTGGGCTCCCTTGCAAAGTTTTAAACGGCTTAGTTAGATCATTGGGAACCAGTGCCAAATGGAAGTCTTTCTGACTGACCTGCTATTAGGAGGTCACTGCATTATAAACCTTCAAAGCTTTAACCATAAAATAATTTCAAATGCAATGTCAAGAGAAGAGTTTTAACATGTAATAAATAAAATTTAGAAGATGCATAAAAATTAAAGGATGGGTCAATGAATTTGAATGACACACACATTAATCAGCCAGGTTACTTCACCTTGCTGTGCCTCAGTCTCCCCACCTCTGTCATTCTCCAATTACCTTCTAGATGTCACCTGAGATTCACTTATGGCCTGAGCTTCCTTTCCCAAGTGTCATGTAAATATATACTGTGTTCCTAAAAACCTCCCTGCACACAACCTCCATGACAAATGTGTTTCACTCAGATGCTTCTGTGAGGGCAACTAGGTGCATCTTAAAGAAAAAACAAAATGGATGGAGTGAATTATTTTCTGAGTTGAAGGAAGCAAAGCCAGAAACAGTATAGGATCCGATATACAATCTGCTGCTTATCCTTTGAGCCACGTTGCTTTCCTTTACAAGTACTTAAGAGAAAAAGGTTTCTCATCAAGGAGAGCAATACCTTTGTAATGACTGATAAAGTGATTTGAGAAAATTCCTTACTATCACAGATTACCACAATTTTCATGTCAGTTATAAATTAAGAATGTACTTAATGCATTTTTTAAGTGGACAAAATGCCAGCAAAAAGAATACAGGACTCACCGAAGAGGGGAAAAGCCACAGTTCTCGCCAAATCTCCAGCCCAGTCCACTTGGCCAAAACTTCCTTCCTTGTTAAATTCTCCTATCTCTACTTTTCATGGGTCTCCTTTTCCCCTTAGGCTACTGCCACACTATCTGCAGTCTCCTTTGGCCACCTGTACAAGACAACACTTTCACCTCCTCTCCTTCCTCTGCTTGATTCTCTAACATTTCAGGAGCCAGGATACAAGACACCCAAGGCTTTAAAATCAGACACAAAGTTTCAGGACTAGAGGGGACCTGAGCTGCCCTTCTGAGAACAGGACTTGGACTTGTGTCACTTGCTAGCTGCTAGGCTCTCAGCTGAGTCACAGATTGGTGAGGCTGTCAGATCCCTGTCTTTCAGACTAAGGAAGCTCTGGCTCTATCTAGAAGCCAACAGCATTTAGGTTTCTGTCTTGGCTTTGAAAGAGAAGACCTGCTGATACCATATGCTAGTTCATTCTTTTTCTGTGGAAACTATAGCTATGGAACAGTAAAGCACTATACTGGAAACAGGTAATAAAGACAGCTGCCTTCTGGAGAGCCATCTCCAGTGAGAGCCTTCATTGTGTCAGACTATGGTCTTGCCAAGCAGCAGTGACCAGGTTAGTCCTACATATCGAAATAATAGTGGGTGGGGACAGGAATCCAAGCTTGGCAAAGTTGTAATCTAATTTTGGGGGTGTTGAGCATAAGCAGGATAAAGCCCTATAGGGACCACATGGGGTATTAGGGAATAAAATGGCTCCTTCCTCAAGGAAATAGCTAGAAAGGAAAGCTACCAAGATACATCCCAAAAGGCTTTTGGTCCTTTGGGACTAAATTAGGGTCATCAAAATCTCTATGTTGGGAATGAATTAGTCATTATTATTATTATGCCAGGACCGCCTATTATATCTATTCTTCAAACCTCACCCATGTGTTATACCCTCCAGGAAGCCTTCCATAAACTCCACCCCACCTTGAGTTAGATGCTGTTCTTCTGGTCCCCAACACCATATCTTAGTAGTGACTTACTGCACACCCTGTGCTGTAATCGTGTACTTCATCTCATCAAGAGGCTCAGCTCCTTGAGAACAAGGCTTATATCTTTTGGTTCATAACTTTAGCACCTAGAATTGTACCTTGGGCATGGTACATGCTTACTATATGTTTAAATGAATGAGTATTACTTTTTGTAATAGAGTCTTTCCTTCCACCAAAGAGCTTATCTTGGTGCATTCCCATAATGCTACAGAGGGTAGGGAATTGTGACATCACTCTAAGATAAGACAAAAGCAAAGAGGTTCTACTAAGCAGAGTACAAAGAGGCTATTGTCAGCAGAGAGTCCGGAGGTTTCTCCTTCCCTTGAGAATGATTAAAGTAGCTCAAAGCCCTATGGGTATTTTCTCAGCCTCCCATTGGGCCAGCCTGACCATGAAAAGGTATATATGACCTTGGAACCCCCTTTTGTTACTGGGGTGCAAAAGAAACAAGGTTGGGCTGTGTGGTGGTCTGGTGTGCAAAGCATAGGAGGATGAGATTGATGTTCAATGCTCTAGGCTCCAAGGACAACATGACCTGGTCTTGAGCACAGGGTGAGTGAGACCTCAGCCCTCTGGCGACCCACATAGGAATTCCAGCTGTACCATGAAGTTATCATATACCTTTCCTGAGCTCTTAATTCAATCTTCAGTGAGGGAAAAAAAAAAAAAAGAATGGCTGGCATTTTCCATCAAGGGCTCTGAATAAAACTGGAAATACTTTGTGCTGCTGGGGGGCAGGGGTAAGACGAGCTGCTGAATTGTAATGGGTCCTTAAACAGGCCACACAGCCACAGGAAAAGCCATTTGGAAGGTATATTTTGATTAGTCCTTCTTTTAAAGACTTACAATATTTTTAAAGAACCACATGAATTCTGTTCTTAACTTGCATAAAAGCCTGCAGTTAATTTTTATGAGAGAGATTTCAAATCCCTGAAAAACAGGTTTGGTAAAATCTCTGACAAGACTTGAACTGCAAGGTTTAGGGAGACCTCAGAAGAAAATCAAGATTTGTATTTTCTTTGTACATTTTCCCTGAAATGCTGGGTCACTTTTTTTGGTAAATAATATTTACAGGACAGCAAATCATGCTTAACAAGTGAACTCCAATCCACTCATTGGAAAATGCCAACCATGAGTGACTTTCTACTGACCTGTAGTGGATGGGGCAAACCATCAAGCTAGTTATTTTCAGATTAAGAGTTTTCTTGGTTTCTGATAAGGGATTTTGAGAGAAGACCTCATAAAACACACCATAAACTTTTGTCTTCCTCCCTCACCCCTAAAAGGCTTTACTCAGTTGAGATTTTCTGTTTATATTCCTCACATTGGCAAAAGGCATGTGCTGGCCAATAAAATCCTTCATCATGCAAATGCCTGAGTTTTGACTTGATCTGTGACTACACATGTACGTCAATTAAAGGCAACACATTAAGAAAAAAATTTGTTTCTAATTTAGCCACTTAACTGATTTGTATCCTTGAAGTCAATTAGTTATGTCACAAATGCTAATATCCCCCCAATGATCTCTGGTTTGGTCAAAGTGACTGAGAAATCAAATGATCCTCCTGACAGGTTAGGGTGTATGGACACATCAGAAAAGAACTAGCATAGGAAACAAAGGTAGACTTCATTTTTTCTCTCTCTCTCTGTCACCTTCCCCTTAGTCCGAACTCAAAATTGCGGAAGACCAGGAGCGCCTGGGTGGCTCAGTCGGTTAAGCATCTGACTTCAGCTCAGGTCATGACCTCACGGTTTGTGAGTTCGAGCTCCACGATGGGCTCTGTGTTGACAACTGGAGCCTGGAGGCTGCTTTGGATTGTGTCTCCCTCTCTCTCTCTGTTGTTCCTCCCTTCTCTCTCTCTCTCTCTCAAATAAAAAAAAAAAAAAAAAAAAAAACATTAAAAAAAGAGTAGACCAACTTGTGGCATTCTGGCTACTTCTGAAGAGCCAATTCAGCATTTACAATATTTCTGCATGCCCTTCACACTACCAGAAAAAAAGCAGTGGTTCTGGAGGCCAGGACCAGCAGACTGCTGTGTTGAAGAGGTCAGAACGAAGACTCCAGGGCTAGGATACTGTGTCAACTCCCAGCACTAGACCACAGCAGCAGGTCCTCAGCAAATGAAATGCCCAGGAGTTGAGTCCAGTTAGAAGTTAAACCTCAGACTCCCCTCCATCACCCTCAGACCCTGCCATTCTCCATCCACTTCTTCCTCCCTTTGCCCACCTTCTCCACCCTGGAAGCCCAGCCTCAAAACAAGCTATATCTGGAAACTGCTTAGCTTGTGGCCAGTGTGTGAAATATTTTAAACATTCTAACCCTGCAGCAACAGCGATCAGTGGTTTTACGTCCACACTGGAGTGTGAGGACCAAATGTAAATAAATGTTTAATCACAGCATTATTCCCAGAATGGCAAGACACTGTATTTTAGGATTTGGGAAGAAAGGGTCATTGTTAAGCATCTCAGAGGAATCGAGGTTGGGAGCAAGAAGTAAAGGTTGATCTGAACAAAAGATCATGCTAGCTTTTGCTAGACAAACCATGTATGCTCCGGAACGGGCATGTCTGGGTGGGCAGAAAGCTTACTCCACAGCAGGGTTTGAAAGGATAGCCGAAGGAGAGGGTATTAAGCCAGTATGGAAAGTACAGAAACACTCCTCCTTCCAGCCTAACTGCAAAAAGTGACCATGCAGAACTTTCCATACATGTACATGGTTTCCTTTTCCAGCATTTATAAAATCTATTTACACATTTTCTAAGCTGTCTCCCTTGACAACAACTGATTCCATTAGAGTCCTGGAATCCTAAAATGTCTGATATAATCCATTCCAATGTTTTTCATTTGACAGTTGGAAAACCTAAGATCCAGAGAGAGACAGTGACTTCCCCTAGATTATGAAAGTTTTCTGTTCCGCCAAGGTTGCTGCAGCATTCAAAAAGCAATCATCTATGTGACTTAGGGCAGGGAGGCTGGGGTAACACAGTGTGTTTGGATAATGACCAACTGTATGATCTTAAGCTATTTCACTCATTTCCCTGAACCTTGGTTTCCCCATTTCTAACAAAAGGGATAATAATAGCACCTACCTCAGACAGTTGTTAGAAGAATTAAATGAGACAATGTATAGTACTGAATAGAGTGCCTGGTGCCTAGGAGTTATCAACAAATGTATCTATAAACATTACTGTTGTTGTTATTATTACCTCTGCTAAGGGAATCGTGAAGTCAGGAATCAAAATAAAAAAAAATAAGAAGAATATTATTAACAATGATAAAACTAGAATTTGAGTGTGAGTCTGGGCACTTTACTAATTGCTTTAAATACAGTAGTTCGTTCCAATCTCAATTCTATAGATAAGGAAACTGTTCCTTAGACAAGCTGAAAAATTGCCTTAAATGCTGTTAATGATTTTCCCGGAATATGAACCTAGGTATCTCAGACTCCAGAATTTACAGTTATTCTGAAGGAGACATTAATCATCTATAGATTAAGGAGAAATAAAGAAAAGGAAAAGGTTTAATTTTATGGGTGAGCTCCTTTACTCTTTTCCCAACTAAGAAAGGTGAAAGTCCACATTTTAGAGCAAAATGGCCAGTATCAATCATTTCACTTAGCCACGTCAGACTTTTATAATAAATGTTTTGGCTAAGTGTAAGGTCACTCAATGTCAGTTCAATACCCTTTAACAGGGAGCTAAAAGTCAATCCTGCCATCTTGAGATTTATCTCTGATGAACACTAAAATTGCTTGGTTTTCTATTGATTGAGCATTTGAGATACAAGAGCTCGAGAATTGGCTGCTATTTATTTGATGTGCCCCTGTATCCATTACACTTGGAGGAGTGTTAGCTGCTGTTTTAACACGTCTTGAAGCTTCCCAAATCTGTCTTTCATAATTGTGTGCAAAATGTCACTTGTTTGGAAAATGGAAGTAAATTGTGGGCTACTCTTTCCCTACAAGTGGATATTCAGAGATTTTATTAATGCAAGCTATTAGCCAGGTTAACTGTGCCTGTCCCATCTATAGGGGGATGAGGTGGGAGGTGGGCTATGGGTGAGGCATTCTTCTTAGAGGTTCTCAAAGCCCTCTCAAAAGGTTACATCTTCAGTCAGAAGGCTCACATGTTACAAAATATTGGAAGGGGGGGGGTGCCTTAAATTGTGAAATCTGTGAGGGATCTCATTTTTCTGGAACTCCCTGACATCTGAACCCGCATGCTGCTGGAAGGGTTCCAAGAGCACCATAAAATTAGGGCTGGTCCTGTCTGAACTGAGTCCAAATCATTTCAAAGTGACTCAAGGCTGGGAAATAAATATTGAACCTAGTTAAATGTTGCTTGAGATTATGCTTGGCACTGGGCATCCAGTCACTGATTTACTCTTTGGTTACATGGGTTATTTTGAGCTCCGATGGATATGCCAGGGGAGATTCATTCAATGGCAGCAATTATTTGCAAGCACAGTTGCATTTCTGACACATTTAGCGGAATATAATGTAAAGATTTATGAGATGGTATTGGGTGGGTGGAGAAGACATAAAAGTCTTTGGTTTCATGCTACTTGACATTCAGCTTTGCCCCAGTTCTTTTCTCCTGTTCCTTACCTTCCTTGGTAAACTTTGTTCTTTTCCTTTCTTTTCCTTTATTCATTTGTTCATTCATTCATTCTTTCTTTCTGCCTACCCCTCTTTCTTTCTTTCTCTCCTTCTCTCTTTTCTTTCCTTTTTTCTTCCTTTTGTTTTTCAGACATTACCTTATCTTAGGAACAGTAAGAAGTCAGAATCAGGGAAGTCAAAAGAAAGAGTTCTAATGATCCATATAACTTACCCCAGCCCTTTAAACTGCCAAAAAGTGTAGGGGTAGCTATCTGGAAAAGAAATATTTTAAATGGCCAGTTACATGTTTTAAAAAACAGACTTTAAAGCAAAGGTGCCCCTTAGCACACCTGCACCATGTACAGCCACCCACCTGCTGAGTTGACTTGTGGCATTTTCAGAAGGGAACTGTTGTCAGGTTTGGTACATCAGGGCCACAAATAGAAGTCCCTTGCAGTCCCAGCCCTCTGCCTTCCCTCCCTTCAGCAAAAGGAGGACACTCCCCAGGGCTGGGCATGATCTTGCTGTGTGATCTGAGGCACTGGATGCTGTGTCCAGTCCCAGCCTGGCCAGGCACTGGAGCAGCCTGCGAGTCAGACAGAGCCACGTGGGATTCCTGATCTGCACTACATCAACTGTTGACTTTGGACAACTGACCTAAAACTCTCTAAGCTCAGTTTCCTTATTGGTAAAATGAGGATAGTAAGAGTTCCTGCTTCACAGGGCTATTGGGAAGATTCACTGGGTTGATGCATGTAAAGTGCTTAGTCAGCACCCAGTGTGCAGTAAACAGTAATTGGTAGAAATTATCATAATTCTCCAAATGTCATACCACCTCTTTCTGAAAGGCCTGTAGACTCTGAGCATAGATGTAACCACAGCCCCAGCCTCTACACACCTTGGCCCACCGATGAGGCAGCTCAAAGGGCTGGCAGGGGTGGGAGATGGGGGCAGAGCAGGGGGTCCACCATGGCAGTCAGGCAGGAACCCCATCCAAGGACACATACTTGTTCCTTGGACTACACAGGGGATTCTCTGGCTCTGACCGGTGTCTACATCGGCACAGCCAGGTGTGGGGCCCTAGCCCATACAATTTAAAGCACAGGTCTTTTTAACTTGCTTATCTCTTGAAAAATTAGACACAAGACAACAGAGTATAGATTAAATCCTGCTAGGAGAAAAATCAATAAGGAATATCTGTTCAACAGAGCTCCAGGCTTTGACTGTCTTCTTTCAAGAACTATTTGATCCAAAATAAATAAATAAATAGCGATTTGATCCAACTTAAGTCCAGGGGCCACCCTTTGCATGTATGTAAGATTTGCTAGTTCCCAATGTATTTCCCTGTACCCTATCTTCTTTGAGCCTTCCCAAAGAAGGGTATTGGTGTTGTTATCTCCACTTTACAGATAAGAAGCTGATACTCAGAGGGAGGGGCGCCTGGGTGGCGCAGTCGGTTAAGCGTCCGACTTCAACCAGGTCACGATCTCACGGTCTGTGAGTTCGAGCCCCGTGTCAGGCTCTGGGCTGATAGCTCGGAGCCTGGAGCCTGTTTCCGATTCTGTGTCTCCCTCTCTCTCTGCCCCTCGCCCGTTCATGCTCTATCTCTCTCTGTCCCCCAAAAAATAAATAAACGTTGAAAAAAAAAATTAAAAAAAAAAAGAAGCTGATACTCAGAGTTTTACGTCAAGTCACCCAGCTAATACCTGCTTGAGCTCTTTCTTGGTCCCAGGTCTCCTGACCCCAGTGTCCTTTGCATGACACCACTCGGCTTTTTCTACCCACCCACCACAACCCCTAGTACAGTCACTGCCAGGCACTCATTAGAGATATGCCCAATGCATAGGCTCTGAAGAGGGGCACAAGTTAAATGAGGTATGAAAAATCTCTGGGTTTAAAATTTAGTCATGAATATGTGCCAGATGCAAAAGGACTTCATGGAAAGAAACAGAGTCCAAGAATTTCTGGAGGGCCCTTCACTGAGGAGTTTTAGGAAACAGGCTACAGATGAGGGGTGGCTTACTTTGTGAGCTAGTTGAATGTACACATCACGGTAATTGTAATGATAGTATGTCCCATAGGCCTCAGACATAAAATAATAGTCTCACCAAAGGCACAAATGAATGAGGATTTCCCAGAGGTAGATTAGCTCCTGTTCTACCAGCCATGATAAATTATTTCTGCCCTTCCAAACACAACACTCGCGGACAGTCCCCGTGTCTTGCTGCTCACATGCGAAGTGGGGAGGAAAGACCTGAGCTGGCCGCAAAGACAGACAAAATGGAACCAGTGATGTTTGTTCCTCTTCCCCCTTGCCACCACCTGGAAGATGAAGACTGACAGAAATTAATGACTCTTGGTAGCCATGTATGGATTAGTCAACAGAGAAAGCATGATTTAAATCAGAGCTACAATATGATTATGTCAAAATGTCCCACAGAGCCCTTTCCCAACCAGACCTGAATCTGTAGAGGTGAGAGTGGACATTCAGGGTGAGCCAGAGCCTCCACACAGAGTTTCCCAAGCAGCCCAACTCCCTGATCCTGTCACTGTAGGGAGCACAGGGAGACTATCTTTTTTAGGGTATGTTCCAAAGTAGTCTTCTTTCCTTGTTTTTAGCCCAGAATAAAAGAGGCTCTTTCCTATGCCAAAAAACACACCATTCTCTCCACATGGTGAAAAAAAGCTCAACACCACTCCCTCCCTGAGCTAACTGAATTGACGGAGCTCTCTGTAAGCAGTCACAAGACTATAAGTGAAGCCAACTGGAGCATGCTCAATGATATCCACAGATCCCAAAATTTGATTTCCTTAACGTCTGTAGACAAATCAGCCGGGCAATTGCTGGCAGTGTTTAACTTGCCATGGTGGGTCAGACTAGGAAGCTGCTACAAGTCCAAAGGCCACCCGGGGAAGGTTCTTGGCTTCTGTCAACAGAAAGATTTCCATGGCTGTTCTGGAGTTGACCCCACCAGCACAGAGGGAAGCCTCTACTGGCAAGCCATAGGGTTTTTCCAGACGGGTGTGGCCTCCTGCTGTCACCATGACATGCATCTCCACTGCAAACACAGACAACTAAGGTGTCTTCGACCTGGAGACCAGGCTGGATGAATGCAGTCAGAACCTCCTTCCCGGGAGCCTTAGTGGGCTTCCTCCCCAGAGGCACTCCTCCTCTTTCCAGTGCAGAATGATGGTGAAGGGCAGGGGTTAAAAGTTGGGCTGCCAAGACTTGAATCCCAGCTCTGTCCATGTGAGGTTGCGGTGGGGGTCAAATGGCACAGCTGGTGTAACGGCTTAGAACAGCACCTGAGTCTGAGTAAATGTGGTGTCCTCTCAGATTTGACTTCTGCCTTCCCAGGCACTAGCCCACCCTCTTCCCCTCTCCCCAAGGCTCCAACCTGCCTGCCATGCGGGGCCAGTGCTCCTGCTCTGGGCTGCTCCTCCCTTCACCCTTGTGAAACGTGCCTTGTGGAAAAGGGTCCACCATCCACAAATCCACCAAGGATTTAATGTGTTGTCCTACCAGGAGCATTTTTATTCCACAAAAGAGCAAAACTTTAGCTACAAGGAGCAAATTCCCAGGAGAGAATCTCAGATATTGTTGGTCTGCAGGTGGAAACGCTTTTTTTTTTTTTTTTTTTTTTTTGGTATCCTGCAGGAAAGTAGTAAAGGATAGAGGAGGAAGTAGACCAGGGCCTCATAACTTAACAGTGACTTTAGGATGAGAAGAGCACGTGTGACAGTTTTTGCAAGTAAAGTCAAGAAATATGGAAGAGACGATACCAGAAAAAATAGTGTTGACGGCGACCCAGTATTCACAGATGGGGCCAAGATATGGAGACCCTGCCTGCAGCCCTCACTAGCCCAGGGCTACCTGGCCACGAGGCTGGCCCACAGGCCAATTGGCTCTGGAGTCTTCGGTGAAAGATGACAAAGCTAAACTTTCACTTCATTTTGCTTTTCATGTATCCAAGGGCACAGGCGACTTGAAGACACCTTGACAAGTCTGTTCTCTGCAATTTCCTGGGACCAGCACAGCCACATCAATTATCTCTCTATCCCTCTTCACCTCCCTTGCATCTCCTCACACATTCACACATACTCCTCCTTTTTCTAGATGAGAAAAAGGAACTAGACAAAACACACACTCTAGAAACTGTGAGTGGCTGGGTGAGGCTGGCAAGGGGTGATCATATGTGCCCACTGATAAAGGCAAGATGCATCACCAAAGGCCCGCCCCCTGGGCCCTCTGCAAACAGTCTGCCATTTTGCAGGTGGACAGCGACCACCCCCTTCCCTTCTGCCTCATACTCAGGTCACCATAAGCCTGTGACTGGCCATACAGTGCGAAAAGGAACCAGTCAGAAGGGACTGAAGTAGAATGAGGGAATCCAGGCACTGCTGACCCCCACCAGATGGAACATTATCCTCTTGGAATCATAATGGCCTCCCTGAGGCAAGGGGAGCCCGTACCCCCTGCCCATCCACTAAGTAGCCCATCCAGAGCTCCAGTTCCTGGAGGGAGGACCTTAGCAGGTTTCAACTAACTTCCGCAGCTCAAAGCCCAGCCCATTTCTGTGTAGCTCTGGGCATTTAACAAATGCTTTTAATGATGATGATGCAACCCTCTCAGCCTAGATCTGTCAGGGTCCCCAAGGCATGAAATGGTCCCCTGAGAAACATATATTATCGGAAGCTTTCCCTTTTGCTTAATTATATTGTACTAATGTTCTTTTCCACAGGATTTCTCCTCCCCCAACTCCTCCACCCAAACCCGGCTTCACTGTGGGTTGGATTTACATAAAAGACCGGCACATTATAATTGTGATGATTGATCACCGAAGTTTCCTGGGGTTCAGATTGTTTCCTAATGTGGGTCATTTTTCATCATAAAGAGTCGGCTGATAATGATGTCATTTCCATTGCTTGAATTTCAAGGCACTGGCCACATAACAGAGTTTAAATAACTGTCTATAGGGCAGCAAAATCGTGTCATTATCAGTTTAAAGCAGTCTCTGCTTTACTCCTGGGGACAAAACAAGAATCAGGGCCTCCTAAAACTCATCAAACAAGAGCAGGATGCCAGGAATACAAATCTGTACCAGGAGCTGCGTGGGGAGGGGAGGCAGTGAAGCAAACCTGTTTTGCGTGAAGCTGTGTGGTAAGCATCAGATAAAAACAACAAAGTCATACTTGACAGAAAATAAGCCACATTGTTGATCACTGGATACCTTAAGTGTACGCTCCCACAATCATTTAACTGATTCCATGGCAAGATTAACAAGAATTGAAATCAGTCATGAAGGGGGACTTTGGAATAAAACCCATGTATCAGACAAGCCCTTAAGTGCACCTCCCACTAAGAGAGTGTGCGGGATGGAGCTGGAATATGACCTACATTTGTGTGTGTGAAATGCGGTTGTGAAATGAAATGATGCTGTATGTGTGTTTAAAACCAATAGCTGCACCATTAAAATCCCACGGTTTGCAGGTCCTAAATCAATGCAGCCCCAGACGCTCTGCTTTCTGCCGTTTGCCTCTAACCACCTTCCTGCACAGCTCTGCCTTCTGGAACCCTACAGGACGTCCTGCAGATGTTAAAAGCTGTCAGCTCAACCCCAGTCCTACCTTCCATGGCCTTTCTCGTTCCGTCCAACATGTGTGCCCTCCCGTGCAATGCTTTACTTTGAAAAATTTCTAACTTAGGAAAAATTGTAAGAAAAGCAAAATGAACACTGCTTCACCTAGATTCACCAGTTATTTCTATTGTCCCAGATTTGCTATATGTACACATACATACATATATTTTCATTTCATCATTTGAGAATTAGTTGCTTTACCTAAAAGACGGCACAACACTTCTACCCCTACATACTTCAGGGTACATCTTGAAAGAACAAAAAGAGTCTCTTCATTCCACAGTATAGTTACCTTATTCAAGAAACAACACTGATACAATGCTATTATCTAATACATAGTCCTTATCTTAGCTCTCTAATTGTCCCTATAAAGTCTTATGTTGATTTAAAAGTGTATGCGTGTATACACATACACTCACATATATTTAAAATATTTAAATTGTTTAATATAATTTAAATTGTAGATGTATATATGTAATATATGCAATAAAGAGATCTATAGATACAGATCTATCTCTAGGATTTAATCAAGGCTCTCACATTGCACTTAGTTAATATGTCTCTTTACTTTGTTCTCCTTTTTGCTCTGTTTTGGTTTTGCCTTGTTTTGTCTGGTGTTGTGGTACTGGTTGGATCTTAGCAGTATCAGCATAGACTCATTATTTTCAAAAAAATGTATTTGTGAATAAAACGTAGATATGTCAAGAGGACACAGGATCTGGCTTGAAGGAATTCCCACTAGGAAAACAGGCATTATTTGCACCCCAAAATGGCTAATGAGAGAAATGGCTAGAAGACACTTGGCGGGGGGGGAGTGGAGAATATATTTTGATTTGAAAAAAATAAAAGTGAGAAGAAGGAGACAGGGGAGCTCTTCTTTAGGGAAGAATAACTAATAACGAAGGAAGGAAATTAGCAAATTACCATTTTATTTTATTTTATTTTTTACGTTTATTTATTTTTGAGACAGAAAGAGACAGAGCATGAACGGGGGAGGGTCAGAGAGAGAGAGAGACACAGAATCTGAAACAGGCTCCAGGCTCTGAGCTGTCAGCACAGAGCCTGACATGGGGCTCGAACTCACGGACCATGAGATCATGGCCTGAGCCGAAGTCGGATGCTTAACCGACCAAGCCACCCAGGCGCCCCGCAAATTACCATTTTATAACCATCAAAGTAATAATTCTGTGAAGAACCATCATATCCAGTCCATTTTTACATCTCTTTTCTCCCACAATGAGAACCCAAGCTCCCAACAAACCCAGTATTTCACCCACTTGTTCAGTCCTGAAATGCACACGTTTTCAATATTGTTACATCATTACCATTATCAGTAGCTTAAGTCAAGTTCAAGGTTTCTTTGCAATTGGTCCCTTGGAAATATCACACCAGGAATACACAGTCAGAATACTATGCTTAGAAGTGACTCGAATATTTTTACTAATGTGTGATGTTTATCTATTTAATATAAACGTACAGTCTTCTTTTTCTGTTTGAACTCAATATCTATCTTTTTTCCATCTTTGTGGATTGAATTTTATTTTTTGGACATGTAGACCATCAACAGTTTACAGGTCAAAAGGTGTACTCAAGAGAGGTCCCTATCACTTGCATTTGGTTCTATTTATTCCTGTAGATAACTAATTTCATTAGTGTCTGACTTATTTTTCTTGTGTTTTGTTTTATAAAAATAAGCAGGTTCAACAAAGGTGTTAAAGCCATTAACATTTGATATCTGTCTTTCTCTAACCGACTTATTTCACTTAGCATAATATCCTCCAGTTCCATCCACAAATAGCACATGTTTTCACTCATATGTGGAAGCTGAGAAAATTAACAGAGGACAGTGGGAGAAGGGAAAAAAAGTTACAGAGAGGGAGGCAAATCATAAGAGACTCTTGAATACAGAGAACAAACTGAGGGTTGATGGGACTGGGGAAAATGGGTGATGGGCATTAAGGAGGGCACTTGTTGGGATGAACACTGGATGTTGTACATAAGTGATGAATCACGGGAATCTACTCCCAAAGCCAAGAGCACACCGTATACACTGTATGTTAGCTAACTTGACAATAAATTATATAAATAAATAAGCAAGCCATTGATATTTGCATCCCTTTCATCATAATTGTTTTCAAATATTTGGAGACTAGATGAGAAAATTCCAAAAGTTAAATTCACCCCAAGAACATTCCTGCCCATTTCCTGCTTGGAGCTAGAAGAAATATCTTTGTTTCCTTTACAAAAGATATCAGTGAAGGTAAACAGTAGGAAATAGGGAGATTGAGGGAGGCCAAGTCCAGCCATGTGACTCAGGGAGCTAAGCACCATCAAATTCCTCAAAACACGTTTGTTTTTTTTTTTGTCTGAGCAGCAAATGAGAAAGCAAGTAACTTGCCCCTCTACTGATTCTCTTGTCACTGGTATGATCAAAATAACCAGCCAAGCTACAGTACTTCTTAAGCTAAAAACAAATCTGATCAGATTACTCTCCAGCTTAACACCCTCCCATGGCTCCCCACTGCCTTCAGGATAAACCCCAAACTTACGCAGTCTTCAGTAGGCTGCCCTCTCTGTGCCATCGCAGGCTCACACAAGTACGCGTGCACACACGCACACACAGGCATGCACACCCTAGTGATTTTCAACAGCTTGGTTCTTTTCTTACCCTGCTGTTTGCTTTGTTCACACTGCTCCTGCAACTTGAAATGTTCTTCCCCACAGGAGCCACACGAGTTTCACTTTGATCAGCTCCATGAAGCAAGTCTGTTCTATGAGCCCTGAGGAAGCCTCTTATACCGCAAGGCTCCCCATCGTCTAAAAGTTGGGAGTTGGGTTTATAACAGAACCTTCTGAGATTTCAACTATTTGTCTAACACAAGAGAGGTGTGATAGGAATGGAGTTTGTGAGTTTAACCTTCTTTAACCTTTGAGCCAAGGACAGACAGATGAAGACTCATTGCTATGACAATAGAGCACTCAGCCCCAGCCTATAGCATCCTGCACAAAGATACATCTGTGAACCCTTCTGACAGTGAGGTCCACTGTCCCCCCCCCCCTCAAGTGCCTTTCCTGCCTCAGGCCTCTCCAGTACCCAACCCTGAAAACTTACAGCTCTATCTGCCTCAATCCTACTTCCTTTTTTTTTTTTTTTAATTCCAACCAGGCTAGCAAATTAACAGTCTTTTGAGAGATCTCTTCATTTGAATGCTTTTCATGCACTCCTACTTCCTGGATCCTACCTCAGACACTACATGGCATTATAACAAACCCATAAATCCTGATACTTAACCTTGGTCTGGTTCTTTCTATTGTCTTCAACTCCTCCCTCCCATTTGAAGAGATACTATTAGAACAATGATTTTTAGGCTTTACTGTGAAAGAGAATCACCTGAGGAATTTCTGACTCTGTTTGCCATGGGTGGGGCCCTGGGATCTGCATCTCCAGCATATATCTTAAGAAACACAGTAAGTAGACTATCTGGGTGCTTTCTGTCACCCTTCACCCAAACTGGGGCCTCTGAGCACTGGAGATATTCTTTCTCCTAATTACTCAAAATGACCATTCACCAGACATGAGGAGTGGAATCCAGGCAATCATTCTCACCAGAACTACCGCCCTCAGCTGGTCCAAGTAGGAACTACAGCTCTAGGACACACTTCAAGTTCTTTATCCCAATTATATTCTTACCCTAAAATAAGTTTTATCTTTGAACTATGTATGAATAATAATATTTTCCACTCAAGTAATGGACATTATTTTGCTGTGTACTCATACTCTCTGTTTATTCACATCAACGTGATTTTTATTGGAATAGAATAATAATGCTTAACAGTGTATTTAATGTGTAAAGATATTTAGATGCTATGTATATTTAGAATTCAGCACCCATCTTGCAGGAAACAATTCCACTAGCATCCAGCTAATCACATATTCCCTTCCTCAAAAACATAATAAAATCAAATTGGGCTTGACATCTACGGAGCTGTTGCAAATCAGAATTACTACCACCTGGAAGATGAGTGGCAAATAGGAGGGGTGGACAGTGTCGAAGCCACTCGTAAGCAGAGTCTGAAGGAGGGAACAGAGCCAAGTCCAGTCAAAACACAGGATGGCTGGCGATGAGGGGCTGTTTTCTTTTGGCCTTCCAGACATAAGCATCTTTATGTTTTCTTCTGAAGGTGTCAGAAACTATTTTGGCCAAAAATGCATGTGGTCTTACATGTGTAGATTTTGTTTCAGAGTCTTGAAAAAATCAGAAGAGATCCTCAAGAGGTAGGTAAGGGATGTGGAAAGCGGAAGTGGAGTGCATGGCATAGCCCGGCTAATGAAGCCTCTGCTCCCCTGGACCACAGCAGGATCCTGGCATGCCACCTCTCCCAAGAGCAGTACCGAGTGCCGTGGTTAAGTGTGAGGTTCTGGGGTCTTTCTGCTGGAGTTTTACTCTCACTTTGCCACTTACCCGTGGTGACCTTCGGTGAGTTAGTCTCTCCCATCCACTTGAAGAGGGATGGTTTTAACTCATACAATTGTGATGATTGACTAAGGACTTGTTTTCTGCAAGATGGGTGATGGAAAGAGAATTCTAAGGTACACTATCCAAAGACCTTTAAGTAAACACCAGCTATTGTTTTTTATTGTGGCAAAATAAGATATAATATAATAATAATAAAATACACCATTTTAGCCATTTTTAAGGGTACAGTTCATTGGCATTAAGTACATTCACGATCTTGTGCGACCATCACCAGCATCCATCTTCAGAACTCTGTCATCATCCCAAACCGAAACTCTATTCTCCATTAGCTGTTTTTGGTCATGTTCATAAATTCTCCAGCATGGTATCTAACACATGTTAACTGTAGGCATAACATTAGGGATCATGGGGCTCCATTTTGGCTCTTGAATTTCATTTTTGAGTTCTATTTGGAGAGATTAATATTTCATTGCTTTTTCTTAGAACTCTTCCAAAGAACAAAAAGAAATTTTGCTTTTAAAAAATAGAATAAAAATCTATCTTGAATTTTTATAAATTTAAAATATATTATGAGATCCTAGCAATTTCATTTTTCCTGGATCTTAACATATTGTGTAGTTCATCACCTCAGGCATTATTTGAGATTAGTCACCAATTATGCTAAACTATGCTTTTAAAGTGCTAAGATAATGTGAAATAAAAAAAAATAATGGAATTGCCTAAAAGCTGATACAATAATGAAACTATCATGATTACATAAGCCTTCAGTTTTCCTGTTGTTGTACTCCAAGTATTGTACCATTTTTCAAGGATTAAGAAAGGCAGAGATACTCCCTTTGTAGTTCTTTTTTAATCTTTCAGTGTACATAGATGAGAATTCACAATTTTTGTTCTTTACCCATAAGAGCACAGTTAAGGACATTTACAGAGGAAGATAATTTGCAAGTATTAAACAAATCAGAAGATTAATGCAAAGAGAGTACAGAAGTAAAATCTCGGATTCTGAGTCTTCAGATGATGATTTCCTAGATGAATTGCCTCAAACTCTCAAATCAATGAGTGGACACTTATTTCTAAGGGCTGAAAGGAAACATGGTGTTCTCATCGAGTTAGTCACTCAGTAAGAACTTTATCCTGCAGCCTTTTGTGATCAGAACCTGGATGATCCTGTTTGCTAAAATGATGTGTGACAATATTCTTTCATCTTTCACGATGAGTGGCTCAGTTGGTTAAGCATCTGACTCTTGATTTTGGCTCAGGTCATGATCTCATGGTTTATGAGATGGAGCCCCACCTTGGGCTCTACAATGACAGCGTGGAGCCTACCTGGGATTCCCTCTCTCCTTCTCCCTTGCCCCACTCCCCACCACTTGCTCAGGTGCAGGCATACACTCACTCATGCAGTCTCTCTCAAAAAAAAGTGGATGAAGGAAAATAGATAATGTAAAAAATAAAATTCTATTGAGTTGATTGTTCTAAGTGATGTTTGTAAAACTGAAATGTTTGCAGTTATGGAGCAAAGAAGTCTGTCCTCTCAACATTATAAGACATCAAAGTTTTCAAAAGTACTACATTTTTGACGATAGGACTTCAAGAAGATAAAAGCAGAAGTCACGATAAGCTAAACCTTTTTGAGAAGTATTTGAAATCTGGAATCTGATTTACAAGATGGATATGTTCCAGAATGAAACGTGACAGCTAATGACTGGTTAATGATGTTCAGAGGAAGCTGCCCATTTTAGTTATACATACCTTCTAAACCAAGAAAACATGGAATTAAAAAATGGGATTTTCTATGTTTATGTTTTTGTCAAAATCGCTAAAATTTGTTAAAAATAAAGTTTTTTTAATATTTCTGATTTTGCTTCTGCAAACTACTCATAAAATGACTTAAAATATAAAAACTTAAAAAGGGTTAATTGTACTAAAATGACAAATGTTGAGAATTACTCCTCATCTACCAAGGATTAAGCACTTAATAAAATTTTGTTGTTATCATCACTATCACCATCAGGGTCCACAGAGTCTCATCAAGTTCTGACAAAGAAACCACATCCTATGCTCCACGGAACACTACAAGGACTCATAATCACCAGCAGATCTGGTGTCTTGTAACCACATCCAGCTTAGAAAAGTGGCCAGTGTGCCTGCCCACTGTGGCATGCAAAGACAGATCTGTGGGACGATGTGGCAATTCACAAGGTAAGCATTCTTCCTAGAGCATGTGCAATACACAGCACAAGGCCTGCTAAGACACAGACAGCATGTCACTGATCATAGCTCACCTCCACTGATTCTCACAGCACTGAGCCCTTGACAAAAGACCCCATAATATACCTTCCAGGCCTTTTAAGAGTCTGATCTTTCGAAAGACGAAAAAAGAACACAAACTTGTACCGTGAGTTCCTTCTGATGCAAGGCCGTGACTATGAATGATGAAGGAGGCTATGGGAGGGAAGTAGCCATCATACACCTGACTCCAGAGAAGAAAAAGACTGCAAGAGGGCACAGAGAGGAAAATAAACATGGAGGAATCTTTCTAGTAACTCTGAAAACAGAGACAGAAAGTAGGTCAAGAAAGCTCCCTGTCTCTATCTGTACACCTATGATTTTTTTTAAGTGTATTTATTTTGAGAGAGACAGAGGGAGTGCAAGAAGGGGAGGGGCAGAGAGGAGAGAGAATCTCAAGCAGGCTCTGCGCTTTCAGCACAGAGCCAATGAGGGGATCGATCTCACACACTGTGAGATCATGACCTGGGCTGAAATAAGGAGTCGGTAGCTTAACCGAATGAGCCACCCAGGCCTTCCCTGATTTTTTTTAATTAGTAAATGCGACCTCCTGGTTTGGTCCAATCTAAGGGAGAACTTTCTAGTCACAGGAGAGATCCCTGTGAAAAGGAAAATGACCACAAGACGGTGGTTGGTCCCCATGTTCAAGGAGCCGCCAAAGGACCACCTCAAAAGTATATGGCCAGAGATTTCAGGAAAGGACAAGGGTAAGCGTAAGCTTTTGATGCCACTGGCCCACTCCCTGTGGGATCCTATCTGACTGGCTGTGTCCGTCAACTAAAGGTTACTGCTGCTGTCCAGGCCGCCTTAGATACATAAGTCTGTCCTTCTGGATTCTGAAAACTCCCTTCCTTCCCTCAACCCTCCAGGGGTTACCAGCCCGGAGATAATGTACTATCTCGTATGGATCCCCACCCCTGCTCTCACTTTGGAAATGGTATCTTTATTAAACCCTCTTCCAGGTATCTTTTTACTTACTTACTTACTTACTTACTTACTTATTTATTTAAATTCAATTTAGTTAACATACAGTGTAATGTTAGTTTCAGGAGTAGAACCCACTGCTTCATCACTTCCATGTAACAGCCAGTGTTCACCCCAACAAGTGCCCTCCTTAGTGCCCATCCCCCATTTAACCCTCCCCCCCCCACCCCTCTTCCAATTATCTTAATTTGAGTGGGCATCTGTGCTTTGCTGGGACTCTGACTCTACCTTAGGGGCTGCTGAGAGGATTAAATGTGTCTGGCACTTAGTAAACCATCATTGCAAAGATATTTCTACCCTCCTCTCTTCTGTCTCTTGCTCCTTTGTTCAGCCATGGTGAAACCTTCTAGCTGGGCCGTCTTGTGATTCTTTAGTAGAGGAGTCAGCAAACTTTCTCTGCAGAGGGCCAAAGAGTCCATATTTTAGGCTTCGTGGGCTACACAGTCTCTGTTGCCACTGCTCAGCCCTGCCGTTATAGAACAAAGCAGCCAGAGGTGATATATAAAAGAATGAGCATGGCTGTGTTCCAATACCATTTTATTTATGAACACTGATATTTGAAATTCATATAATCTTCATGGGTGGTGAAATGTTATTCTTTTTTTGATTATTTTTCAACCATTTGAAACTATAAAACTATTCTTAGCTCACAAGCCGTACGAAAACGGGCAACAGGCAGGATCTGGACTACAGGCCATAGTTTGCCAACTGCTATTTGAACAGCGCCCTATGATTTAGCATTTGTGCTATAGCACAGAGTTTTTATGCTCCAAGTTATTATTCTATTTTTTATACTTTTTTCATTATCTAATAAGACTACAAGTTCATTCTTTGAAGCCAAAGTTTGCTTGCTCTTTCCCATCATCTTTGCCAACTGGTTTCCAAAATCCTGTCACATGGCACACTTAGACCACTCCCCTCTATGGCACCTTCCAGGAGCAATGCACTTGAAGCTGTTCCCACATTAGAAACCCATTCCAGCACTGTCTCTTCTAGAAAAAGGCACATCCAAAACGAGCCCGTTGTGATTCACTCCACAGAAATAATACGACGTCTGCTGCATTTGGGCAATGCCTGGATAGTGGCAACACTGAGAAGATGAAGTTTGCCTTTGCAGAGTTCCACCTGCTTGTGCTCATCATGGACTGGTACACATTCAGGCCATTTACTGATACCTGATGACTTATCAGTCTGATAATATCTCTCCTCCTCCCCTTCTCTGAAGGCCCATCTAATCAATCAGTACACAAGCACTGGTAGATGCTAAGGTTAAGCATCCAATTCTTGATTTCAGCTCAAGGCATTATCTCACAGTTCATAAGATCGAGCCCCGAGTGGGGCTCCACATTAACAGCGCAGAGCCTGCTTGATATTCTCTCCCTCCCTCTCTCTCTCTGCCCCTCCCTAACTCATGCATGCACATGCTCTCTCTCAAAATAAATAAATAAACTTCAAAATAATAATAACAATAATAATAATTCCTTACCTAAGGCAGTGCTTTTCAACCCTGACTACACATGATGACCACCTGAAAAGCATTCTAAAATGCTGATGGTCAGGACCTACCCTACAGTGACTAAAATTTTACCTGCAGTTTTAAAGAGCTTACCAGGTAAGTCTGGTGCAAGATGAGGCTTGAGAATCACAGACTTAGAGGAATGGCCAAGGGAGAAGTTTTCACACAGCTGAAGGAGGTCAAAATATGCCCATTTCACATCATGAAGGTGTTTTTGTTTTTTTTTTTTTACTCTCCCATGCAAAACCTCGGAAAAGAAGGCATTTGGGAGACTGAGATGGAAATGAAAATTATTGTGCACCTAGTTTGTGTTCTGTTTTTGTTAACTGCTTTTCATTCATTTATTCATTCACCCAACATTTATTAAGCTACTCTGTGCCAGGAACTCTGCTAAACACTGTGGATACCAAGATGAATAAGAGAGTCATGGTGTCTACCCTCATGGAACTTACATTCTCACAGGTAGAAAGGATAGGAGGAATTGAACAACTCAGGACACAATTATTATTTAATGACAATAACGGTAAGACCTACAAAGCTCCGGGTACACCTTCCAGGGGGATCTGACTTCCTTGAGGCATATCAGGGAGGGCTTCCTTGAGAAACTGATGCTCTGGCTGAGCTTTGAAGCATGAATAAGAACTAACTAGAAAGTAGGGATAGTAGAGGGAACCACATCTGCAGAGGCCCTGAGGCAAGTGGGTAGGAACTGAGAGTTTTTAGAAAACTGAAAGAAGGTACTCTGGTTGAAATTCAACCAGAGCAAAGGAAGAATGGTAGGACACATGAGGGCCAGGTCAGGCAGGGCCTTGAAGACCTTATTAAGATGCTATCTGTTACCTCATGTGTACTTCATTAATATCTGCATGTTACAGACACAGAGCTCTAGTAGCACGCTCAGGGGCTGATCATTGGAAAGTGGTGAGACCAGTACTCAATCCTGCTTCTGTCTAACTGCAAAGCCAGTGTCATTTCTGCCTCTCATGTGTCTCCTTCTGCAGTTCCATCCACCTTCCGAGGTGATATGTTTCACTAGAAACAGAAGTTACATATCAAGTCTGTGTTTCTATACATGTTTCAAAAATATTAACTTCAGAGAAACTGACAATCATTCTATGAAGGAAAAGATTAGCCCACACCTCCTTGCCAGTCCTTTGCAGAATTCAAAAGGCTTCTATCACTGGACAATATAGGTTAATCAGACAAAGTCATTTATTGATTCATTTATCAGTATTTAGTGAACACTTACATGCCCAATGCTAGAAACATAGATAAAAATATATTATCCTGTCACTAGTGGTATTTACAGTCTTTCTAGAAGAGAGTAAAGAAGCAATGTATTTTGCCAAATTCAAATCAGAAATTCCTTTAACAGGAAATAGGAGACAAGAGTGGTAATATTTTATGATTAATATTTCTTTCCACAGGATTATCTCTTTCTGCCCCACTCCTTAACCCCCCCCCCAATGCTTTTCAAACATGACCACTCAAAAATATCAAGGCCAGTAAAAATTGTTAGCATTTAGTAGCCAAGGAAGACCACAGTGCACACAAAATTTCAGCAATGAGCAAAGACATTCTGGAGCATGATCAATGAGGGGAAATTGTATAAATCTTCAAAAAAAAATTTTCTGATCCAGTTCCAAAATCAGCAGTGTACATGAGATTTATCCAATCCTCTTCCAGATGGTTTGAGGAAATCTGAGCTGAGTCCTAGACGTAATGGTTAGTATAAGAAATATGAAATGAACAAATAAAAACTTCATTAAAATCCTAAAATAAAACTGAAAAATCTATAGCAGATGGTATGGATCACAGATAGTTAAATGTTTGACAAAGACAGTAATGATTATTTTTTTATCAGCAGCAGGGCTTTGGGAGACAGACGAGAAGACTGAATTATAGGAAATACGGTATTGATTTTTGAAAATGGAAGTTAGATTGATTCTGGCCAGTACTTCAGGTAAACTTCTTTGATCCCTATTAAAATATTCAGTTTGATTCTAACAATCAAGGAGGCACCTCAGCCCTCTTTGCTGAGACCTAAGGGCAGGTGGTAGGAGAAAAAGAAGGGTCCATTTTCCCACTGTCTTCCAAGAACTCCCAAGAGCCACCAAGTCAACAAAGTTCTCAGGACAGTTTCACCCCATGACCCTGAAGGACTAGCACACCTGCCCCCAGTGAAATTTCCAACTAACTCCAGGCTCAAACACACAGTCAAGAGAGGTGGTTGAGGGGGAGCCCCTGCTAAATCCCATGTATCCATTTCCTGCACCTCAAAAACACATGGCAGGGTGTGTGTGTACCAAACATACATATACATCGCCAGTCATCCTCCCAGACAGCGATTTCTTCTGTCCCACCAAAGTAGCTAGAACTTGGCAAAAGAGAAAACTCAAGCCATCACAACAAAATAAAGGCATCTCCCATTACATCCCCAAACCAAGATCCAAAAGAACACCTTTCTGGTCCTCTTTGGAGATCACAGAGTCAAAGCTGAGCCTAAGGACAGCCTTCTCTTTCTCCTTTTCAGGAACGCCTCAGAGGCCATCACTCCTCACATTTCTGGCAGCCACCTTCCCTCAAATAAAATGTTAAAACAGCAATAGACCATAGTGCTTTCACAGAAAGCAAATCTTTATCATACAAGACATCATGCCAGCCCTCCCATCAAACTGATACGCACTGATACATATTTATTCTCAGCTTCTCGTCTTCCAAACATTATGACCCTTATTTTGATCAGTCATTTGTCCCATTACCCTAGATGTGAGCACATGTAGCTGTGTGTTCATCGTGTCCATTGTGATGAAGGTCCTCGACAGGTTGTCCTGGTCTGTGCTGTGTAAACCCATGTTCTAGACTCACTACCCAAATTGTGGTTCTTGGATTAGCAACATTAACAGAACCCCAGGCCTCATACCAGGACTGCTGAGTCAAAATCTGCATTTTAAAACTGTCCCCATGTGAGTCTCGTGAACATCAAAAGTTAAAAATCCCCCTTAGGAAGTACAGAATTCTCTGTCTAAATTGTCTTAGTTTCTGAATACATGTTGGTGATGATCATTGTTAACTACATTACTAAAATGGGGTTCTATAGGGAGACAGAGGAAATACATAAGAAATTTTTGTGGTTACTATTTATATCTTGACTCCACAATTTATGTCCCTTATATGAAGCGCTTAGAGATTCATTGATCTTATATATTTAAGTGGAATAAATGCCGTAAAAGTTCAAAGAAGGGGGAGCTTGATTTCCAGACGGGGAAATCCCAATGAGAAAGTAGGACCTGAACTACGGAGGGGTGGTAAGATCTTGCTACAAGATGACTACAAGGGAAATCTTCTAAATCCAAAACAGATATATTAAGTTACCAGCTAGCACTAACTAAACATGTGAACTTCAGTAAATCATTTCTTTTCTCTGAGCATTAATAAAATCAGGAAGGTGATGTGGCCTAGTGGAAACAAAATTTGGTGTCAGGTATATACAAGAATTGAGATCATACCATGCATACTTTCAGACCACAATGCTATGAAGCTTGAAATCAACCACAGGAAAAAGTCTGGAAAACCTCCAAAAGCATGGAGGTTAAAGAACACCCTACTAAAGAATGAATGTGTCAACCAGGCAACTAGAGAAGAAATTAAAAAATATATGGAAACAAACGAAAATGAAAATACAACAATCCAAACGCTTTGGGATGCAGCGAAGGCAGTCCTGAGAGGAAAATACATTGCAATCCAGGTCTAACTCAAGAAACAAGGAAAATCCCAAATACAAAATCTAACAGCACACCTAAAGGAACTAGAAGCAGAACAGCAAAGCCAGCCTAAACCCAGAAGGAGAAGAGAAATAATAAAGATAAGAGCAGAAATAAACAATATAGAATCTAAAAATACTGTAGAGCAGATCAATGAAACCAAGAGTTGGTTTTTTGAAAAAATCAACAAAATTGATAAACCTCTAGCCAGGCTTCTCCAAAAGAAAAGGGAGATGACCTAAATAGACAAAATCATGAATTAAAATGGAATTATTACAACCAATCCCTCAGAGATACAAGCAATTATCAGGGAATACTATGAAAAATTATATGCCAACAAATTGGACAATCTGGAAGAAATGGACAAATTCCTAAACACCCACACACTTCCAAAACTCAATCAGGAGGAAATAGAAAGCTTGAACAGACCCATAACCAGCGAAGAAATTGAATCGGTTATCAAAAATCTCCCAACAAATAAGAGTCCAGGACCAGATGGCTTCCCAGGGGAGTTCTACCAGACGTTTAAAGCAGAGATAATGCCTATCCTTCTCAAGCTATCACAAAAAATAGAAAGGGAAGGAAAACTTCCAGACTCATTCTATGAAGCCAGTATTACTTTGATTCCTAAACCAGACAGAGACCCAGTAAAAAAAAGAGAACTACAGGCCAATATCCCTGATGAATATGGATGCAAAAATTCTCAATAAGATACTAGCAAATCAAATTCAACAGCATATAAAAAGAATTATTCACCATGATCAAGTGGGATTCATTCCTGGGATGCAGGGCTGGTTCAACATTCGCAAATCAACCAACGTGATACATCACATTAATAAAAGAAAAGATAAGAACCATGTGATCCTGTCAATCGATGCAGAAAAGGCCTTTGACAAAATTCAGCAAGATTTCTTAATAAAAACCCTCAAGAAAGTCGGGATAGAAGGAACATACTTAAACATCATAAGAGCCATTTATGAAAAGCCCACAGCTAACATCATCCTCAATGGGGAAAAACTGAGAGCTTTTTCCCTGAGATCAGGAACACGACAGGGATGTCGACTGTCACCGCTGTTGTTTAGCACATTGTTGGAAGTTCTAGCATCAGCAATCAGACAACAAAAGGAAATCAAAGGCATCAAAATTGGCAAAGATGAAGTCAAGCTTTCACTTTTTGCAGATGACATGATATTATACATGGAAAATCCGACAGACTCCACCAAAAGTCTGCTAGAACTGATACATGAATTTAGCAAAGTTGCAGGATACAAAATCAATGTACAGAAATCAGTTGCATTCTTATACACTAATAATGAAGCAACAGAAAGACAAATAAAGAAACTGATCCCATTCACAATTGCACCAAGAAGCATAAAATATCTAGGGATAAATCTAACCAAAGATGTAAAAGATCTGTATGTTGAAAACTATAGAAAGCTTATGAAGGTAATTGAAGAAGATATAAAGAAATGGAAAAACATTCCATGCTCATGGATTGGAAGAATAAATATTGTCAAAATGTCAATACTACCCAAAGCTATCTACACATTCAATGCAATCCCAATCAAAATTTCACCAGCATTCTTCTCGAAACTAGAACAAGCAATTCTAAAATTCATATGGAACCACAAAAGGCCCCGAATAGCCAAACTAATTTTGAAGAAGAAGACCAAAGCAGGAGGCATCACAATCCCAGACTTTAGCCTCTACTACAAAGTTGTAATCATCAAGACAGCATGGTATTGGCACAAAAACAGACACATAGACCAATGGAATGGAACAGATACCCCAGAACTAGACCCACAAACGTATGGCCAACTCATCTTTGACAAAGCAGGAAAGAACATCCAATGGAAAAAAGACAGTCTCTTTAACAAATGGTGCTGGGAGAACTGGACAGCAACATGCAGAAGGATGAAACTAGACCACTTTCTCACACCATTCACAAAAATAAACTCAAAATGGATAAAGGACCTGAATGTGAGACAGGAAACCATCAAAACCCTAGAGGAGAAAGCAGGAAAAGACCTCTCTGACCTCAGTCGTGGCAATTTCTTACTTGACACATCCCCAAAGGCAAGGGAATTAAAAGCAAAAATGAACTATTGGGACCTCATGAAGATAAAAAGCTTCTGCACAGCAAAGGAAACAACCAACAAAACTAAAAGGCAACCAATGGAATGGGAAAAGATATTTGCAAATGACATATCAGACAAAGGGCTAGTATCCAAAATCTATAAAAAGCTCACCAAACTCCACACCCGAAAAACAAATAATCCAGTGAAGAAATGGGCAGAAAACATGAACAGACACTTCTCTAAAGAAGACATCCGGGTGGCCAACAGGCACATGAAAAGATGTTCAACGTCACTTCTCATCAGGGAAATACAAATCAAAACCACACTCAGATATCACCTCACACCAGTCAAGTGGCCAAAATGAACAAATCAGGAGACTATAGATGCTGGCGAGGATGTGGAGAAATGAGAACCCTCTTGCACTGTTGGTAGGAATGCAAATTGGTGCAGCCGCTCTGGAAAACAGTGTGGAGTTTCCTCAAAAAATTAAAAATAGACCTACCCTATGACCCAGCAGTAGCACTGCTAGGAATTTACCCAAGGGATACAGGAGTGCTGACGCATAGGGCACTTGTACCCCAATGTTTATAGCAGCACTCTCAACAATAGCCAAATTATGGAAAGAACCTAAATGTCCATCAACTGACGAATGGATAAAGAAATTGTGGTTTATATACACAATGGAGTACTACGTGGCAATGAGAAAAAATGAAATATGGCCCTTTGTAGCAACGTGGATGGAACTGGAAAGTGTGATGCTAAGTGAAATAAGCCATACAGAGAAAGACAGATACCATATGTTTTCACTCCCATGTGGATCCTGAGAAACTTAACAGGAACCCATGGGGGAGGGGAAGGAAAAAAAAAGAGATTAGAGTGAGAGAGAGCCAAAGCATAAGAGACTCTTAAAAACTGAGAACAAACTGAGGGCTGATGGAGGGTGGGAGGGAGGGGAGGGTGGGTGACGAGTATTGAGGAGGGCACCTGTTGGGATGAGCACTGGGTGTTGTATGGAAACCAATTTCACAATAAATTTTAAATAAATAAATAAACAAACAAACATACATACATACATTAAAAAAAAAATATTTGGTGTCAGGTAGACCCAGCACCAATTCTAGCCAGACTATGTCACCTTGGAGCAGTTACCTTACCTTGCGGAGCCTTACTAAAATGAGAGTAATACTAAGAGAAGGTGTACCAACTTCCCAGGTTAGTGTCTGTTGCCTAACAGGTGGTCAATCATTACTACTTAACCATTTCCCCTCCCTGCCCTCCAGCAAAGAATTGGACCAGGACACATGTGAACTAAATCTGGATCTGAGTTGGGAGTTACGGTCCAGATTCAGAAAGTCCTGAAGGGTTCAGGCTTGGTGTGGCAGGAAGTAAGCGTCATTGTGCAAAGGTAGAAACAGTATTTTAGGAAGACCAGGCTAACAGTGTGCCCAGAATGGACCCGAGAGGCAGGTGACGGTGAGTAGTGAATTGGCAAGCTCACTGTAATGCATGTACCAGCTTTCACAGCACATCTGACCACATCTGCATTGATCATGTGACTCTGCTCTCAGATCCATTTCTGCATTTCCCTGCTCTAGCCTGTATATTTGGGAACTGGCTTCCAGGTAGGATCAGCCAATGGGGGCTAAAAGGCTTGTAAGTAAAAGGAAGAAGCTAAGAGGTTTATCCTTTCCTCTCCCTGCCCAGGGTGGCAATGCTATATCTGCTGGGAGCCACCAGATCCAACAGGGGACCTTGTGCTCTGTGGTTCCAGCTCTGTCTGGCAGCTTGAGCTCTGGGCTCTGGTAACACCTCTTCCCTCTGCAGTCCACCTGCTTGGGGTGAGACCAGCTTCCAGCTATTGCCAACCTCTGGGTTACTGTACCCTCTCCTCTTTGGCTTCTCCATTTTACCATCACCTGGATAAACAATACCAGTCCCCTCACATAGCAACTGAATCAAAATAGATCTCAGGTTACTTCATACGAATATGTGGATTTCTACATCTTGGAAAATATACAAAATAAAAGCTACATAATTAATGATCTCCCAGTGAAAGTAGGAGAGAAACCAGGGTCAGAATTCTCCAACTGGAAAATATCACAGATCCATTAATATAGGATAATTATTAATCTGTGAAAGTAGTGGTATCTATGAGCATGTCACATTTAATTTAGCATTGGCATGGATGCTCTAGAAAGGTGAATAACAAATGCAGAAATTAATTCCACAGATATAATTGGGAAATGCTGCAAATACCCAAAAGGATGGTGAAATGATCCAAAAAAAAAAAAAAAAAGCTGGCAGTTACAGAAATATGGGCAGGATATGGTGGTGAAACTCATAAAAATGCGTAACTGGGTCGAAATAACAAAATGAGATACTGCCTGAAAAATGTATACATTTTAGGTAAAAGAAAGTAATCACAAACACAACTATTCCAGGGGTAGGAATGAAAATAAGAAATGAATAAAGCTGAAGAAGATTGAGGAGTGATGGTACAAACTTCTATGTAATTTTCAAATACGATGGAGGAAAAAGAGCCTTGTTATTTTGAGCTTTAACTATCGAGACCCTATAGTTTTGTTTTTTTTTTTAATTTTTTTTTCAACGTTTATTTATTTTTGGGACAGAGAGAGACAGAGCATGAACGGGGGAGGGGCAGAGAGAGAGGGAGACACAGAATCGGAAACAGGCTCCAGGCTCTGAGCCATCAGCCCAGAGCCCGACGCGGGGCTCGAGCTCACGGACCGCGAGATCGTGACCTGGCTGAAGTCGGACGCTTAACCGACTGCGCCACCCAGGCGCCCCGACCCTATAGTTTTTTAAATAAACAACAACAACAAAATGATGTTCTCTCCAACTTCCAAGCACTTCCCCCGATTTATATAACATTGATTAGGCTATACTTGCTAGCCTTGCCAAATTTTGCATACCTCCCTAATAAAAATGAGGGGAAAAACATTAAGAACTGCAAGAACTCTGGGAAATAAAAGCCAAATAAATGATAATGAGATGGAGAATATGAATGATAAAGGAAGTTAAAAGAACCAGATTGGCTGAACAATCATATTTCTAGCACAGACCCATAGAAAATCAGGCATATTGTGTGGGACAAACAAATTCCAATTAGAGAATAGACTTCAATGTTGACCTGATTATCCAACGTCCAGCTCTCATTTTTATGGGATGAATCCAGACAAGTAAAATAAATTCTTGGAGACAAAACGACTCTTTCTAATACGGAAAATTACTTCCTCTTTCTCCATGAAGCCCCAGATGGTCAGGGGGAAAAAAAAAAAAAAGCCCAGTGTACTATTTTCTATTCAATTTGAACCTTAAATATCATTTCTCTAAGGATAAAATTGACTTCAAGGTGTCCATACAGTGTGTTTCTGTGTGGTCAGGAAGGGTTTTCTTCCAGGAAAACAGGAGCTCAACTTGGAAAGGATATAGTCAGCACAATGCAGCAGCCACCAGTAAAAATCGCGTGCTCCCAAGCAAACTATTAGGCAAAAGAGGAGTAAAGGATTTAAGCAAAACACTCACATCTCCGTGTTAGGCTGAGCTGTTATAATCTAAGTATTCATGAGAAACCATTTTAGCATTTAGAGGGTGGTGGGAGAGAAGGAACCACAGTAACCGTAATATAGTACGGGTCTGTCACATGATCTAATTACAGAAATGAAAGCAACCCAGGAATTATGTGGTCTATTCAAGCCTGCGGGGAGTACGAACAAAGAATATAATTAAACATCAAGCCTGTTGATTAAACAATTACTATTTAAAGCAGATATAGATTTAAAATTAATTTGCTGCTGCATTCTGAGGATTTGGGGACTGAGATAAACAGTGTTTGAAGTTTAATTATCCGTGTGGAAGATGAAGGGGCTCATTTCGTTTTGGTGAGCACTGCAGAGCCGTCGAGATGGTGAAAAGGCAAGGATTCGGCTCGGCGGCAAGTCTCCGGGGCTGCCAAAATATGCGATGCAAAGAAGCAAGGAGGCTCGCTCAGCCTAACCCCCCACACAGTGTGGTAATGTCAGAGGAGAGATTGGGCAACTGCAAATTAATATTTAAATGAACACTGGTTGGAAGTTTACCTGGAGGGGGAAACGCACTATCTCCAAAAGAACAGAAGAAGGCCAGCCAAAGAGTTCCAGGAGCCACGGACATGCGATGTGGGGAGTAGAGACCTTCACGCATGTTTGAGCAAATAGGACATCTACCTGCCAGCTCCTCTGAATGGAGTGATTCTTATCAGAGGCCACATGGATAGTGTCCCAGGGCAAAACTGCAGGGCTGGGGTGGGGGAGGGGGGGCAGGGTGAAAGGGTGAATTGTAGCGAAAGACAATAAACAGAAACTAGAAAATTCAAAAGTGATAAAAGGACTGTTGAGATGCATGGACTCGTGTCAGCATTCACACACCGTGATCAAAAGGCACGGAGACAGAATTTCCAGACCTCAGACCCAACTCCCAGGCAATCACGAGGGAGGTGTGCGCAGTGACCCGGCTGTGCTCCATGGCCCCCGGGCGGGACAGTGCTGCATGGCGTGGTGGTTACGAGCATGGGTTTAGAATGGGACAAGCGGAATGTAAGGCAACTCTGCCACTTTTTCATTTTATGACCTTCACCGAGCATTTGGCTCCGAGTTCCATTTTATGACCTTCACCGAGCATTCAGCTCCCCAAATTCCATTTCATCGGTGAAAAGGCTTTCATTCTTTCCTCATTGGGTGGTTGTGAATATTAAACATAGTGGTGATTGCAAACCCAAGAGTGTCCCCTCCCTACCTAAAACCCCCAAAAGCACCCCCCCATGGCTTTTTGGGTGATGAGGAATCTCTTTAAGTGGCCTGCCAGGCGGCAACAGCATGTCTGTCCCCACCACTGACACCATCAGAACTTTCTTCTCCCCACTCTAGTCCCACCGGTCTTTTTTCAGTCCTCTTTTCTCTCTCCTTTGCTGTGTCTTCTGCCATAAAGCACTTTGCCTCTCCTTCTGCATCCAGTCTATCCCTTCTGCAGCTCTCACCTTGCCTTCACTTGGGTGGTGGTTAGAAGCTCGGGCTCTGAAGACAAAGCATCTGGCTCAAAACCCAACCTCTGCCCCTTAACCATCTGTGCAACTTTGCCCACCTAAGAGTCACTTTCTTCCTGCCAAACAGGCATGAGTACCAGCGACTATCACCTACATTGTTGTGAGGGCCACAGGAGTTCATACATGTGATGGTCTCAGCACAAAGCCTGGTGTACAGGGACACCCGGAAAAGTGCTCTGGTCACAGTCCTCCAAGGCCTTGCCTTCTGTGTCACTTGTCACATTTCTGATGTATGTTTGTGTGGTTAGTCCAGGATGCCTGTCTCTGCACTAGAATGGAAGTTCCATGGAGGCAGGACTTTTGTCAATGTTTAGTCCATATAATAGATTCAGTTCTAGGATAGATGCTCATGTACTTGCTGAGGAATAAATGAATGAAAATGCTGAGCATAGAATGTGGCCCAGAGTGGGGTCTCAATAAATACTAGCTTTCAAATAATAACCCACTGATAATGCCAGTTGATAAATTAAAAAAATTAATATTCACTTTGCCCAGTGGTTCTTGCCTGGGAATATTTGTGCCCCCCCAGGGACATTTGGCAATGTCTGGACAGGGCAGGGTTGTGGAGAGTGCTGCTGGCATCCAGTGGGTAGAGGCCAGGGAGGTTTACTAAACATCCTACAATGCACAAGACTGCCTTCCCACAAGACAGAACTATCCAGCACAAAATGTCAATGGTCCGTAGGTTGAGAAACCCTAAACTTCACCTTCTGTCTTTTTTTCCCTGATTGTTTAATTCACCAGTTGAGTCAGAACAGGCAAATACAGGTTAAGGAAATGATTCTTGCCTTTCATCCTGTCCACTCCTGTAGATACAAGGCCATCATTGCCCCTCCCTCTGGTCCCCCAAACTCTATTGGCCTAACTGGACAGTCTCATTTCTCCTCACCCTTGTGCCAGGGGTGAAGCTGAAATGTGGGAATGTGGGTGAGGCTGAAGAAAAGTACACACTGCAAGCCATCGCCCATCTTGTTCCATCTGCTGGGTCATACATTATTCCTATGTTCAGCAGAGCTTTGACAGAAGCCAAATGTGAGCACCACGACTTGGCTTTCAGGACAGAGCTCTGCTTTGAATATCATGCTTCAAAAAGCTCATGTAACCAAAAAAACAGGGCAGGGGCCAACATGTCTAATGCAGAGCGATGCAAGAGAATTTGCTCCAACAATAACACTGTGCTCAAAAATTATCAGATGTAAAGTCACAGGGATGAATTATAGGATCTGAGAAAAAAGTGAGATAATGAAACAATTTTTTTCTGAACTGGCAACCCAGATAATGTCAAGTGCACCAACACACACAGATGCTAGAGGTTAATATAAACTTTAAAACTTAATAATCAGTTGCATAAAATTGCAGGCTCACAACGGTTAAGAGTAGGTCAAAGGGAAATTAGAAGCGTTGGCGAGGATACAGAGAAATTGAACGCTGTGCACACTGTTGGCCACAAGGCACAACGGTTCAGTCACTGTGCAAAATAGTTTAGCAGTTCCCCAAAACGTGACACATAAACTCACCATGTAACCCAGCAATTATGTTAACACCAGTATAACCTAAATATATACCCCCCCCCAATTAAAAACAGATAATAAGAGCACGTAGATACATATTCACCAGAGCTAAAATGTGGAAGTGGCCCAAATACTCATCAATAGATGAAAAGATTAACCAACTGTGGTATATCCAATACAATGGACTATTATTCAACCATGAAAAGGAAAAAAGTATGGACATGGGCTGCAGCATGAATGAAACTCTAAAAACAGTATGCTAAGTGAAAGAAGGTCGCATAACATAACTCCACTTATACAAAATATTCAGAATAGATAAACCCAGAGAGACAAAATGTGGGCAAGTTGTTGTCAGGGGCTGTGGGAAAGGCAAAATGCAGAGACATGCAGAAAAACTGCTTAACAGGTAAGAAGTTTTACCCAATAATACAGATTATCATCTCATTTAAATTAAGGTGGAAATGTTTTAGAGTTAGAGAGATGTACAACACTGTAAGTGTACCAAATGCTACTGAACTGTTCATTTTATTTCTTGATTGATTGACTTACTTTTTATTTTCTTGAGAGGAATAGTGTGCACACATGCAAAAAGTCAGGGAGGGGCAGAGGGAGAGAATCTTAAGCAAATGTCGCATCCAGCATGGAGTCCAACACGGGGCTTGATCTCACAACTCTGCAATCATGACCCGAGCCAAAATCAAGAGCCAGACACTTAACCGACTGAGCCACCCCAGTATCCCTAAACTGTTCACTTTAAAACACTTGATCTTATGTCCCATCTCAATAAATTACTTTTTACAGCATGCCAAAATCACATAAAATTAACAAACACTGAAAGAGAGAATACCTCAAAATGGGAACGGATGCAGTAGCCTGAGGGTTTTAAGTGATCCATTTTTGCAGTCTTTTTAAAGTTTACATGATCAGTTATAAAGACTCTGGAAAACACATAAAAGTACTAAAAAGAACAGAGAAGGCACTATCAATAATATTCCTAGTTTTTCAAAATGTTCATTAATGTCAGCGCTAAACTACCTTTGCAATTAAAAAACAAAGAAAAAAACCAAGACCCTGTATATTAAGGTAAACCCCACAGTTGAACACTTGCTTCTCCCAAAGCTTTTACTGTAAGCTTGCTTCTCTCTATGGGCAGAGGTGCAGCAGAGGGACTAACTATTGCCAAGGAAGCATGTAAGTCTGTGACTTTTTAGCTAAGACCTCTCTTCTATTCTTTCATCCATCCCAGACCAGTGTGCCTGACTTTCATCAGGCTTGTAAACACAGGTCTCCATGGGACAGAGTTAGACAAGACCTTCCCCTCCATGAATGTGCCATTCACCCTCCATGAAAGAGACCAGAATTTCTACTCCTCTCACCTGCATAGTTTCTTCCCCACCCACCAGAAGAGTTCTTCATTAATTATTAAACTATTAAGCTGTGGGAATAGGGAGGTGGGGGGGGGAGTGGTTAATACCCTTGACTTCATTAGAAAAATCATTATTTCCAAAAGATGCGCAAGTGATGATGTCTCATCTCCCATTCTTCTAGGCTTTTTTGAGCATGAACATGAATAACATGAAAAGAAACAAAAAACAGGAGCAGAAGTTTGGGGCTTGGCTCAGTGCAGAATGGATGTTACCGGTGAATCAGTCACTATCAAGGGCCCATGTTGTAACCAGCACTGGGGTGGTAGTGTCTCTAAAAAAAGACTCGAGAGCTCCATCCTGATTCACAGATCCAGACGTTCTGGTTTTGAATATTCACTCTTACCTTAACCATCAGTGGCCTCTCTCCCAATCCAATTTTATCACCGCAACTTTAATTTCACTATCTCCCCTCTTCTTTCAACGGTTGCTCCTCCTGCTCTCCCGTCAAGACTGCCCTAAGCCAGCCACCTTTTCCGGATAGAAAAAAAAAAAAAAAGCTCATAAAGATGTGTAAATATCCTAAAGAGATTTCCTCCCAAAAGAAACTGGTAGGTCCAACAGAGCACCCCCCAAATGGTAAAGGAAATAAAAATAGGTAACTGTCAGAATCGTCACTGTTGAGAACAAGGGGAAGCGGATTTTCCCAGTGTAGCATTGCCTCCCTGGCACAAGCAGTCTATCCCATAGATGATGGATGGTGCTGATTCCTCTCCGTTTCCATCTCCATGCAAGGAACTTAGCATTAATAGTTTCCCCAAAACAGCTGCTTAAGGAAACATGACCACAGGCAGTTAGAGAGAAGAAGCCTAGCCAGCTGGCCTTGCCTCTGCTTCTTGCTGTGCGTGATGTACAGACACAGAACCCGCAGCAGGGTCCCACGGAGTCACACAATCAAGAAAATAAGAGGACAGACAGCTATTTAGTCGATCTCTCAATGTTTTCTTGCTCTGTTTTGTCATGACATACGGACATGAGATCTCAATAGAAGCCTTAAAAATAAGTGAATTGCTGGGGCGCCTGGGTGGCTCATTCGGTTGAGCATCCGACTTCGGCTCAGGTCACGATCTCGCGGTCCGTGAGTTCGAGCCCCGCGTCGGCTCTGGGCTGATGGCTCAGAGCCTGGAGCCTGTTTCTGATTCTGTGTCTCCCTCTCTCTCTGCCCCTCCCCCGTTCATGCTCTGTCTCTCTCTGTCTCAAAAATAAATAAAAACGTTAAAAAAAAAAACTAAAAAAAAAAAAAAATAAGTGAATTGCGCTTATCTTATGCCAAGCAAAACACTTCAGGGTTTTCTTAAATTTTATGGTTTATGTCTCAAGCCAAAACTTGCCCTGGTCAAGACTTGGAACCTAGTTGCCTAGAATGAGGCCTAATTGTACTCTGGGCTTTACAGAACTGGCTATGGGGCCCAAGTGAAAACTCTGTAGAGAGGGAGTGTCAGATCTTCAAAAAGGTACATTTCCATATAAACCAAAGACACGGCCAGATGTGAGGTTGCTCATACTCTGAGCTCTGAGAAAACAGAAAAGTCAGGATGCTGTCATGAGCAATTTGGTATCACTGAATTTCTCCTGGAACACTCTATCCTGCCTGTAAATATTACCACATCCCATTCTAGGTGGCTTCTGGAATAAGACGAGTAATTGGTCAGGATTTATTCAGGCCAGCATCGGGAAGCAGGCACGCTCCACACAGTTTTAACTCTGTCTCACCCCTAGTCTTCCAGCCTAAACACCTGCACAGCACAATAGGATGCTTTAAGACAGCATCACAGGATTGGACAATGGCTGGCAGCAATCACCTCCCAAACTTGCCAGACTTGGGTATTTTTTTTTTTTTTTTTTTTTTTAGGGCTGAAAGAATCTAATGGCTATGAATACTTCATTTAGTGCTTTTTTTTTTTTTTCCTAATGCATTGCAAGAAGTTCACTCTTCAGCGCTGGCTTCTGCCAAGGATCCCATCTCAACCTTCCATCCCACTTCTGGAGGAATTTCATCCAAATCTTTCATTAAGACTTTTCCACATGCTCTGTGTTTGCAGAGAACTTTGCGGTAACTTAGTACCCCTCGTACTCTATCAACCCTTACTTTGCAGAGGGAGACCCTTCAGACTCTAGGGAGCTTTACAGCTAGTTGCCAAGACTGTTTTGAAGTTTTAAATGAAGGAGAAGTCTAGACTGCCAGACCTCCACCCCAGGACCCACCCCACACAGACATAGAAGGGGCCCCTGAGGACCAGTGACGGATTGTCTCCCCTTTTGGCTGGGGTTAGTTCTTGAGTTTCTCCTTAGAGTTACTCCTTGGAAGGCTTTCTTATACAGGTAAAGTCCAATACTGCAGTGTTTTAAGGTCCTGCTGATCAGGAGGAAGTAGCATATATATTGGCTACTATGTTGATAAATGTGCATGTATCTGGACAACCTGACATCACCCACAAAGAGAACAAGACCCAGGTCAAGTAACTTTGAAGAACCAAGCTAAAAAGGAAAGGAGACGGGGTGGTCTAGAACTGGCATACGCGAAATGGAATAAAGGGGTAGTGACAGGGTGGGAGGAAGGGGATGAGGGCACTAGACACTTGGCTGGCTTGAAATGGAGCAGAAGGAGCAGAGAAAACGAAAACCAGACTTGGCCGAATTGACAAATCTGCCAGGGGCCAGCACTGCCTTTACCTGAACACGGGGAGGAGACATCAGCAGCAGGGTCCCGTGACTGGTGGGAAGGTAATGTCTTTGACACCCTGCCCTCATTAGCAACACTCCTAAGGGAACAGTAAGCTCCCAATGAGTTATAAGGATTAGGTTGAACGTTAGCAGCAGAACAAGATCAGGGGAAAGATGGAGGAAAGGGTCAGAGTTCCCCAGGTTGGGAGAAGTAGGGAGGGTCAGGTTTCCCATCGGGCAACCATGCCTGGGCCCATCTCCGGCGGAGGGGGGTGTGCCGGCACAGTTCAGGCTGTGGCCAAGCCCCTGTAAGTGTCTCCCCCAATCCATCTGGGACCTCTGATCTTCCAGGGAAAGAGCATGGGAGGAAAAGTTGGCAACATGAGATGGCCCTATCCTGTCTCTGGTGTAAGAAATGTGTTCACCAATCTCACGACACCTCTTCCCATTTCTCATTCTTTCTACCCACATCTCCTCTAAACTCCTTGTAGGACTCCCAAGGCGAAACAGTTAAACATATGGTTTACTTCTCTAATAAAATATAACTGTCAAGTGGTACCTTGATAAATCTTACCTAAAAAATAATAAAATTAAAAAAGAGTCTAAGGATTCAAAGCTGTCTATGAACAAACATTCCTCACATTTTAGCTTTACAGCTTCCCATGGTTTCCCTTTTACTTCCTGGGATACCAAACCTTCATGCTGCATCTGGCTGCTTTAGCTTCTATCAGGGTGCACCCTCAAGGAACAGGGTCTACAGCTCTTGACCTTTTCTGACAACTTCTCCTGATAATCTGTCTTAGCATCAAAACTTACCTGTCCTCTCCTCCGTTCCCTGAGGGCTTTGCTCAGGGCTGTCTACTCTGATAAACTAATCCATGCCAAGAGGAAACAGTTGACTTGCAGTGTGCTGAGATGATCCAATGAGAGAAACCAATATATACAGGTGATGCATCCATATGATTATCACAAACAAATTATTATAAATGCATCAGGCCTCAGAGGGAACAAACCAACATTTTTATAGAGGCTGTGAGAACTTTCATCGAAGTGAATGGTTCTGTTTGGGGGGTGTGGTGGGGGGGGGTACTTCAGGCCACAGGGTAGGTTGGTAGGGGAGAGGGGAAGAAAGAGAGAGAGACACAGCAGCTTTTGGCTCTCCTCCACTCACATTTCACAAACCAGCTGCCCACTCCTGTGCTAGGCGCCCATCCTAAGTTTAGGCCACGTTTTGCTTCATTCACTTGAGCCTGGAGAAAACTTCATTTGCTCTGTAGTTAATCAACTGTTTGAGGGACACCAGAACAATAATGTACAGTTAGTTCCCAGCTATAGCAAATAACATGCCTTCGGGCCAAAGATCTAATAAAATCTTCTGCAGTTGGCAAAGAACCATTATCTGGGGACTCGTTCCCCCAGACAGGGACAGGATTGCTTTCATTCTGTCACCTTGCAGCTCTGTGACATGGGACAAGTCGTTCAGCCTCTCTGAGCCTCAGGCACTCAACGTATAGAATGGGGATAAACGCACCTATCTCCTCAGGTTGTGAGGAGACTTAACAATTTAAAATTGTTATATCATATTTAATGATATAAATTTAACAATTTAACAACTTAATAGTTATATCCTATCTGCCAACCGATAACGTAAGGCTTGTTAGAGAGTAAATAAGTGAAAATAGTAGCAACCACAGCAACTATTCCCAGGCACTTTGAGAGTGGAAATACCCAGCTTTCAAAAGGTACTCAAGGTAGCTGTGTAACACACTTATTAGTCAAGAGATGTAGAAACCATTTGGGTTTGAGAATTTCACATCGCCCTTTGAGAGAGCTGGCAACCCCATGAAGTGTCTCAATCTCAAGGGCAGGAATTTCTGCCCTAGAGATAGATACTACCTGTCTCTGGCAACTTGGGAGACAGAACATAGGGCCTGCCCACTGCTGTGAGACTTCTCCCTCCAACCAAGGCAAGGGCATACCCACTCCCTGTCCTTCTCCTGACCTCACCCTTTTCCACCCACCCACTCACCGCTCCCCTCCCGGCTGTGAGAGCCTGCGAGAGCCTGCCTAATCTCAACTCAGGGAGTGCTCGTTGCTCTTAAAATGCCTTGCCCAGCTTAATCAGTAACCACCAGCCCTCCGCTGCCAGTTAGTCTCCTGCCCTGACATGAGGCCCTTCTCGTGCCAGCCAGCAGATGTGACTTTTTGAGGAGGATTCAATTCCCAGCCTTCACCCTCCTGCCAATGACAGCCTCCCTCTCTGAAGGTTACCTGTCACCGGCATTCTTGCTCATGAATGCAAAGTAAAGTGGGTGCTTGCCCTGACCTTGAAGAAGCACATCATTCTGTATACGATTCCTAAAAAAGAACATTTGCCATTTGCCGCGTTCTTGTGTCAGGACTGAGAAAAGGAAGCCCCACATGGCAGGATACCCTCTCAGGTTCAGGGATGTGTCTTGTGAATGGCACTTGTCAACTGAACCTTGCAGTGATATTCAGTAGGCATGATGTGGAGAAAATGTTAATGAAATCCCGCTGAACTGCAGGAACACATTTGAATAGAATCAGAGTCATATGTGGGATTCTTTTCTCATATACTAAGCCTTCTCTGCATATATTAACCTTTTGCCAGCTTTTAAAAAGCACCAAACTAAGATGATTCACTCATTCAATCATTCTTGGTTTTGTTTGTTTGTTTGATAAATCTGACATGTTGCATTCAATCATTCTTCAAACATTTATTGAGTACCCATTATGTACCTAGCACTAGAATAAAAAAAAACTGAATGAGGGATAGAAGATTATAGGCAAATACACTGTTATTCAACATTTTACGTGAAGAATCTAACTTCTCAGTTTGTTAAAAACAAAGCAAAGAGACTATAAGCATTTCTGGACATTGCCTCATTTGGAAATAGACAAAGAGAAAGGAGGGGCTCTTAGAAAGAACAAATAGAGTATTAAGTTGGCGTGGGCATGCTGCGGACTTGTGAACATTTTTCAAAAGAGAAAAAGCACGTTTGGTTATGGGAAAGAGATGAGCAGCAGCCAGGATGGGTAGGATGGTCTTAGGCAGTCTTTCAGAAGGGGAGTGCCCAGACTTGCACTTGTTTGTGAAATAGTCTTTCAGGCAAAAAGGACCTGCGATGGCCAAGCTGGGCCAGCCCACCTTGTCCATTCTCTGCCCTATTCCCTGACACCATTGATAGTGAACTCTGGCTGAGCCATGCTCTGCCGATAGCTGTGCGAGCCACCATTTAGCAGAAGCTTCTTGATGTAGAGCTTTTAGACAATTCAAGGACCCAGTCTGTCATCATCATCGAGAGTGCATGTTTCCATTGCTGAGTCAAAAGAGCTAAATTGGAGCTGGACCAGAAACAAATGGTGAGTCAAATGAAAGGCTGTAGCTGCAGAGCAAACCTCCTGCTGCTAAGATAGCCTGGGCATGGTGCAAAGTAACCTTTACAAAAGTTAAGTCTCATTCATTCATGCAACAAACCTTTATGGAACATCTCCCAAGTATGAGAACTGTCCTAGGTGCTGGGGACAGAGCAGTGAACCAGACAGACAAAGCCCTACCCTCATAAATCTTATATTGTAATGGAGAGAGACAATACATGAACAGTGAAATTTAAATTATGACTGAGGTGAATAAAAAAAAATCCAAAGATGAGCTACAGAGTAACTTACTGTAGGTCCTTGTATCGGTCCAGACTTTATTGCAAACAACAGAATCCAATGTAGCTAGTTTAAACAGAAAAGGATTCTATGGAGGGAATTCAGGGACTTATTGTTAAAAGGGCTGGAGGAGCCGGCTCTAGACTGACCTCTCAAGAACAATGCCCAGCGTCTGCACAATCTGTTGGAAGAAGCTGTTGTATTAGGAAGGTGTTACGTCCCTGCTGACTGCAGAACCATTCCAGCCCCCGATGAATTAAAGTAGCTGTTGCCGCTGTGGCAGAGCCACTGAATCAGGTAGTGCCTCTGGCTGCTTCATGTCACAGCCATAGCTGGAACTACTTTCTCCAGAACCACAGCACTCCAGCCGCAATCCAGGCCAGCAAAATGATGCTCAGCCCCACCAAAATGGAGACCCCGTGGACCACAAAATGGATGCCCTGCATTCTGTTCATGGAAACTAAATCATTTCTAGGATCCAAGCTCCCAGAAGGCCTGGGAAATGTGAATTTTAGTTCTGTACTCTCAGCAAAGGGGAAGGGAGTTTGAAGGGATGTTAACCTACCCATTCCATAGTAACTATCACACCCGTATGGGAGGGTCATCAGGGAATGCCTCTGAGAGAGGTGACATTTAAACTAAGATCAGGTGAAGAAGTGAAGAAGAAACTTTTCGAGCACAGGAAAGAAACAAAGGTAACAACTGCAGGGATAGTGATTACAGGCAATAGAGAACTTGAAGTAGCTGGCAGAAGGTAGATCGAGGAGGGTTTAGGAGATCGTACTTAGGAGTTGGATTTTATTCAGAGTACTAGAAAACCATAGGCAGTTTTATGAAGGGGATTGGTATAGTCTGATTTGCATTTTTAAAAGAAAATTCTGGCCTCAAGGTGAAGAATACATTATGGACAAGCAAGGGTTGGGCCAACGTTTGTCAAGGAGACAAGACTGAAAATTCTTGAGGATCAGAGTGGCAGTGACTTGGGATAGAATGTTGACTACAGAGGTGAAGTTTTGTACCCACCAGATTTCAGAATGAATTAGATGAGATGAATAACAAAAGGGAACCATTAAGGATTGCTTCTGTGTGTCTAATCTAAACAGAAGGTGGATGATATTCCATTTCCTGGAATGAAGACCAATGGGGAGAAAATGTCTACAACTCACCCCTTTTTTTCCTAACAGCCCAGCTGACTGCACCTGCCTGTTTATTAACCACAGAAAAGAGAAAATCAACCAACTCACCAAGTCTTTGATGTTAAAAAAAAAAAAATCAGTCACATAGACAAGTTGGAAGTAGACACAACTAGAAAGCATCATATTTTGTTCTCCCAAGTAGCCATTAATTTTTTTTAGTTTTTTTTTTTTTAGTGTTTATTTTTGGGGCGCCTGGGTGGCTCAGTCAGTTAAGCGGCCGACTTCAGCTCAGGTCATGATCTCGCGGTCCGTGAGTTCGAGCCCCGCATCAGGCTCCGAGCTGACAGCTCAGAGCCTGGAGCCTGTTTCAGATTCTGTGTCTCCTTCTCTCTGACCCTCCCCTGTTCATGCTCTGTCTCTCTCTGTCTCAAAAATAAATAAACGTTAAAAAAAATTTTTTTAATTAGTGTTTATTTTTGACAAAGAGAGACAGAGACAGAGCGTGAGCAGGGGAGGGAGAGAGACACACACACACAGAGAATCCTGAAGCAGACTCCAGGCTCCTAGCTGTCAGCCCAGAGCCCGACACGGGGCTCAAACTCACTGACCATGAGATCATGACCTGAGCCGAAGTCAGACGCTCAACCAACTAAGCCACCCAGACGCCCCTTTTTTCTTTTTTTAATTTTTTTTTTTAGTGTTAATTTTTTTTAAATAGTTGTTCGGGGGGGGGCATTTTATGTTGATTTATTTACTTTGAGAGAGAGACACAGAGTGCAAGTGGGGGAGAGGGGCAGAGAGGGAGAGAGAGAATCCAAAGTAGGCTCCACGCTGTCAGTGCAGAGCCCGACATGGGACTCAATCTCACATAGCATAAGATCATGACCTGAGCCGAAATCAAGAGTCGAATGCTTAACCTACTGAGCCACCCAGGCGCCCTCAGAGTATTTTTAAGGTCTCCAACTCTGCAAATGAAAGATTCTGACATAGGTGGGATTGATACTCAGACTGGGATAAAGGTTTACACAGTAGAAAAACGGGGGGGGGGCAGTGTAGAATAGTTTGGGGGAGTGGTGTCTTATCTCCAAAGAAACAAAATTTAAGGGACATAGAGTCATTTTCAGGTGAAAGCTGAGCTCTAAAAAAACACATGAATTTAGGAACCTAGCAAGTCAAAGCCCCATGTTGCCATTTTGGCACACAAAATAATCCTCAGGCTACCTACTCCCCTGCCCCTCCACTCCTCACCCCTCTCTGTTCACTTCCACCATCAAAACACTTTCTAGGCTTAGAATAGGATGCTTCTTGGGTTTTATCAACTATTAGTTAAATGATAAAATGTCAATATCATTCTGTCTTTTTTTGTTATTATTCTGTCTTTATAAATACAAACACTGTTAGTGATCAGTCTGGGAATCACCCAGAAAAACAAACTCAGAAAAACCACTGCTCTAGCCTACGTTATAACCTCTTCAGCAAATAAATAAACAAATAAGAATTTAAAAGTCTAAGTAAGAGACAGAAAAAGAGGCCATGCCTATGCCCTGCCTCTCTTAAGCAATCAGAGCTCTTAGAATAGCTCTGTTGCTGGGGCAGAAGCAAATAATCTTTTGCTCTCCCTAAGCATTAAATCTTCCACATGTCTTTAGCACTCTCCATGGGCATACTGGTGCCAAAGCAGAGAAAGATTTAATTTCATGTTGCTAGGTTTTCGCTTTTCTATGGTTAATAAAGAGGCAGGTGCAGTCAGCTGGGCTGTTGGAAAAAAATGGGGAGAGGGTAAAAAGTGTTTCTTTGACCAACTTCAAAATTTGCAAAACCACAAGATAAGACAACTCATAACTTGTTCCAAGCACCTATATCTCATTCACTTTAAAGGGAGGTGCTTCCAAAAGTATTTCACGTTTACAAATGCAATTATTTTGCCAGTATAGGGCACTCTGAGCTTTACACACAGCAATTTCTGAGCCCTTCACCTACCCCTTCAAAATTAAAGATTTAAATATGTAATACAGTAAGCCTCAAATTCTAGCTGTCAAATTGATGAGTTGTGGGTGACAGAGATGCACACATACCCAGAGCTCTCGAGAGTTAAAGGGTAAGTCAGTGTCACCTATCCCCCTGGTAAAGGAAAATTGGTCCGTGTAAAAAGAAAGATTAATTCTTTTAGAGGATTGTATTTAATAAAATAATTGGTTGGTAACTAAATGGCTGGCTGAATTTGGTCCATTTTCTCGTTTTGGAGCCATCAATGTGGCCTCAGTTTTCATCTTTAGTTCAATCTTTGGCTATATTGAGATTTTTATTGAGTGCTTATACCAAAGGGTAGGAAGGAAAAAGCAGGAGGGGCATGAGCCACAGTTCGTCATTTTTGTCACCTAATAGAAAAGTGGGTTCATGTATAACTTCTCTTTAGAATCTCTTGGTTCTGAGCAGATGGCAGATATTTAATACATGTCTCTTGAATATGTAAATGAATCATGGTACCCATCTGGTACAGGCAAATTCTACACTGGGGATTGTGGTTGCCTCTGTAACATACACTGCACTTTTCTCTTATTGAGAAAAAGCAACAGTGTCTGAGGGAACAACCTCATTTAAAGAGGTGGACCTGGCTGATTGTACGTAATCTCAACCCATCTTGCTGTGACTGTCTACGAAATGGTCATGTGACCTTTGCTGCTGGCCAGTGCAAAAGAAAAGAGGTTTGAGGGGATGTTTTTCTTGGTTCTGAAGACAGAGCAACAGGAAGCCAGTTTTCTCTTCCTCTGTGTATGTGAATAACGAGGCTTATAGCCCCAAATGGCAGCCATTTTGTGGCACAAGAAAAACCAACCTGAGAATGAAACCAAAGCTTAAAACAGCAGAATGAAGAGACAGAGAGAACCTGGCCTTTTGATGGTATTTTTGACTCACTGAATCAAACATAAAGCCCACTCTACTTCAGAACTGAGTGATATAAGACCTAATATTCCTGTTGTTTAAACTAGTTTGAGTTCAGTAGTCTATTTCTTGGAAATGAACTGGAATGATGTGATGATCGACACCATTTGCAAAAAGAGATTTTTAAAAAATTTAATTATTTCAAATATCCAGTTTACCTCTCTTTGAAATGGACATCATTAGTTAACTTTGTATTACTTAAGTGTCCTTAACAGTCCCTTCTCACTAAAAGCTGATTTTAAGAATTTAAAATCTGCAAAGGCAGGACGCCTGGGTGGCGCAGTCGGTTAAGCGTCCGACTTCAGCCAGGTCACGATCTCGCGGTCCGTGAGTTCGAGCCCCACGTCAGGCTCTGGGCTGATGGCTCAGAGCCTGGAGCCTGGTTCCGATTCTGTGTCTCCCTCTCTCTCTGCCCCTCCCCCGTTCATGCTCTGTCTCTCTCTGTCCCAAAAATAAATAAAAAACGCTGAAAAAAAATTTAAAATCTACAAAGGCAATAGGAAATTAGGGCTGATAGCATATAGCCCCTGTGGAAATTATGCTTTCATTTATATCAGTGTTTTACAGCAAATCTTTCAGTGCAGTTTTTTGGTTCTTGTAGTTTGGTTATATTTTGGTTAGTATTTTTCTTTTATATTTTATTTATTCTTGGGCATCTCTAATCCAAATCTGTATAGAAGTAACTTAAGCCATGTTGTAGAATGGACAGGAAAGCCCCACCAACCATGCCCACCTACTCTATAATTAACTGACCCTTCTTCCATACATCCAATGAAACGCCCATTCTCTAACTGGGTAGTTGGGTATGAAACCTAACTGTCCATTTCTGGGCAGCACAGCCACTAAAAGCATGGGCTTAAATCCTGACTCTGCCATTTATTAGCTGTGTGCTTTTGGGTGAAATACTTAACCTCTATACACCTCCATACATCCTTATGCAATTGAAGATAACAGTTGTATTGACCTTACACTATTATTATGTGGATTATATGAGATAATGCATGTGAATCACTTGGCATAGCGCCTGACATGTAGAAAGTGCTCAAGAAATATATATTTTTTTAATTTTCCAAACAATTGTATTCACATGTGCCGAGAGTACATGGGCAGCACTAATGGATGAACAGTCAAGAAATATTATTAATTTTCACTTTACGGTGAAAGGGATCAATGTGTTTTACCTGGAAGGAAGATGTTGGCATTTTAAAGTTGCAGCTTGATTAACCAAATTATTACCTAAATAAACGGAGTTTAGGAGAGAGCTGTTTGGGGACAATAGGCATAGTGGGATATTCTCCCTCTTAATTTATTTCCTAGCTCCCTCACATGGAATTAGTCTAGATCCGTCTTCCCTCCCCTATCACCATAACACTTGAGAACTAACTCTGATTCCTTCCCTTGGAGTTCAGTGAAATAATAAGATAAGTTGTAACACAGCAGGATGACAGTATCCCGGCTTGGTGTAGAAACACTCAACATGGTCTCTTTTTAAAATCTAGAATATAGAAAATAAAGAAATAAATAACTGAAAAGAGGGGGAAAAAATCAACATAGCCTGGTTATATTGACTCCATTCTAAGAAAATTGAGAAAGTGCTTGAAGGATGCAGTAGAAAGTGCTCTGTCAGAGGTGGAGGGCTGGAGCAGTCACAGCCTCCCACAGTAGGTCACCGTCCTCATCTGTCTAATGAAGGTTGTGGATATGAACAGTGCTTTATACCATGTGCTTCCTAGAGCCTGGTCAGGGGCTGTCAGGGGGGAGAGCAAGAAGCAGGAGCACCGAATAGGAGCACCAAGGACTAGTCACTGCGGTCCTCCCAATTGCTTTAACCAGAGCAGTGTCAGGACCACCTGGTTCATCTACCGTGTTACAACAAAAAGTTTGAACACACACAAACGCTGAGCTAGATGGTCCCAAAGGGCCCTGCCAGCTCTAACTTTCCAGGCTTTCCCCCTCACGTGGCTCTGATCACCAATGTTCCCAGCACAGCCCAAGCTTTCTGTTTCTACCGAACCTACAACAGGATATTATCTGCTTTGCTGCTTCCACAGGCTTTGCCTGCCGGAAAGGCCTGGCATTCCACAGCTTCAATGCTCCTTGATGAGAATACCTAGAGCAGTGAGTAAATGAGCCCACAGAGACACTGGGGAAGCAGGGGGCATCACATGAACACCAGGAAGCCTGATCCTGAAGGCAGAAAGGAAGAGGCCTCAGACTAGGTGCTGTGCAAGTTGCGGGGTCTCTTTAGAAGTTCCTGAGCTGAGCTTCTTCGTGAACCGCCATTCTTTCCCCTACCCCACCCTCAATGTCCCCAGCCAAGCAAGACTAGACAAATGCCATGTGATTACTCTCAGTACACTTAATTTATTCAGGCTCACCTAGCTATTCTCTCTCAGAGTCCCTGCAGAGTCCAAGATGGAGTTCATCAAGCTAAATGGGATGGTCTATGAATGGTGGGATTCACTGGTCAAAAACAAGGATTTGCAACATTAATTTTAATCAAATGACAATAACAGATCTTTTCCTTAGTCTATTTGAACTCCTTAATTTTCTAATTCAATTTTCGTGTCATCCAAACATATCAAAAAGCATTAAAAACCTTCAAACAAAACAAAAATTCATGTCCCCGCCACTCAGCTTTGTCAAAGCTTAAAATTTTTCCTTCTAGGGGCGCCTGGGTGGCGCAGTCGGTTAAGCGTCCGACTTCAGCCAGGTCACGATCTCGCGGTCCGGGAGTTCGAGCCCCGCGTCGGGCTCTGGGCTGATGGCTCAGAGCCTGGAGCCTGTTTCCGATTCTGTGTCTCCCTCTCTCTCTGCCCCTCCCCCGTTCATGCTCTGTCTCTCTCTGTCCCAAAAATAAATAAACGTTGAAAAAAAAATTTAAAAAAAAAAAAAAAAAAAAGAAAGAAAAATTTTTCCTTCTATCTTTACAGCTTCAGGGTCTTTGAAGGGAAAAAAATAATGCAGATATGACAGCCCCCTCCTCAATCCCATTATTCTTCTCACATTCGCCTCTGCAGAAAAACTATTATCTTTAATTTGGTGTTTCTCACTTTCACTCATGTTTTCATAATATTTTATAATATGTAATAAATATTTGTATATTAAAAATGTGTGTGAAATACATAACTATAAAATGTGTATATTCATGAACAATATATATAGCATTATGCTATATTCTGCAGTTATTTTTTCTAATTTTTGGTTTAAGATTTTACTTTTGAGGTCTATCCACACTGAGACATGTGGGTCTAGATCACCTTAACTTCAGTGTATGTTTTCGTATGAACATGCTTCAACTTACCTATTCTCCAATGGATGGAAATTAAGGCTGTTTCCAATTTCCATCCATTGCAAATGATACTACATTCAACATTCATATCCACGTGTAAAAAAATTTCTCTAGGGTAGTAGAGAAGTCCTGGGGTGAAAATTAAGTTCATTTTAAATTTTATTTGATGTTACCAAATTGCTTTCCAAAGCGGCTATTCCAATGCACATCCCACTTCACACACCCACTAGCAGAATGTGAATATTTCTTTGTCCCAAATCCTCCCCAACACTGGAATTTGCAGACTTATCAGTTTTTACAAACCTGATAGGCATGAAAAACTATGTCATTGTAGTTTTAATTAGCTTTTCCAGGATCACTGGGAAGGGCGAAAAACTTCTCAAATGTATATTAGTCATTCATATTTCAGCTACTCTTAATTGCCTGTTCTTATTCTTTGCTTACTTATATGTTGACTCGTCATTTTCTTATTGTTTTCTGGAAGTTCTTTAAATATTCCAGGTGTTATTCCTCCATCAGTTACATATATTGCAAATATCTTCTTTCCCGTTATGACCTGACGTTTAGTTACAATAACTCTGTAGTACAAAACCTTTAAAGGAGCCAAAGTTATCGGTACTTAAAGGAGCCAAAGTTATCGGTACTTTCTTTGGTAACATAGTTTTCATGCCTTAAGAGTTCTCCTCCTACCTCAAAGTCATCAAAGTATTTCTGTGTATTTTTTTGTAAAAGTTTTAAAGTTTTAGAATTTATACATAGCCAATCTACTTGGAATCAAACTTTTATATATAGAATGAGGCAGAGATAGAGTTTTCTTTTTCCATAGATAAAATCAATTGTCTCAGCACCATTTATTTTTTTTAAATAGTCTAAAAATTTTTTCCCACTAATTTACAATGTTACTACTATCGCATATTAAGTAATTATTCAAACAAGGGTCAAATCTCTATTAGATCGCACTGGTCTGTCTATATATTCCTATGGCACTGCCTTCTATTTTAATTATTTCAGCATTTAATAAGTCCTGATACCAGTTGGGCAAGTCTTTCTGCCCTTGCTCTACTTTAAAAAAAAATTTTTTTTTATGTTTTATTTTTGAGAGAGAGACAGAGAGAGAGAGACATAGCACCAGTGGGGGAGGGGTAGAGACAGAGGGGAAGGCACAGAATCTGAAGCAGGCTCCAGGCTCTGAGCTGTCAGCACAGAACCTGACTCAGGGCTCGAACTCACCAGCCACAAGATCATGACCTGAGCCGAAGTCGGACGCTTAACCAATTGAGCCGCCCAGGCACCCCTGCCCTTGTTCTACTTTTAAACTTCTTTGATTATCCTTGGCCATTTGCTTTTTTATATAAATTTTAGAATAAGATTGTCAAATATTTAAAAAAAGCTGTTGGGATTTTGAATTTTATATTAACTTATGAAGCACTAACATCTTTAAACTATTGAATCTTGCCACCCATAGACATAATATATCCATTTACTTTGTATCCATTTATATATATAATATGTATAATATATAATGGATATATAATACATATAATTAATCAGTGGATATATAATATATAATTAATGGATATATTATATATAGCATATATAATATATAATGGATATATTATATCCATTTACTTTAATAAAATTTTGTAATTGCTTTCTTAAAATGGCTTGAATATTGTTAACTCTATTCCCAGACATCTTAGAGCTTTTATTACTTTTTTTAAAATTTTGCTTTAATCATTATTTATTTTTGAGAGAGAGAGAGAGCACGAGTGAGGGAGGGGCAGAGAGAGAGAGAGGGAGGCACAGAATCCCAAGCAGGCTCCAGTCTCTGAGACGTCAGCACAGAACCCAGCTCAGAGCTCAAACTCAGGAACCATGAGATCATGACCTGAGACGAAGTCTGACACTTAACCCACTAAGCCATTGAAGCACCCCAGAGTTTTCGTTACTTTTTAAAAAGATATTGTTACTTAAATTATGTTTTCTAACTGTGATGATTTTCTATCTCTGCGGCCAGTATTTAAGGATCTTAGTAATGGATGCTGTGATTTACCACCCAGATGTCCCTTTAAGACAGAAGGACTTATATGCCCAGCAGCGGGATATGCTACTACCAAACAGCCCCCAGCTGTTGGCCCTCTTTAGGAGTGTCTTACCTTACCTCACATAGCCTTTCCTAGGGAATCCCACATGCAAAGGCTGATTAACAGGGAATATAGACTCATTCTCCGCACACCAGCTTCTGACAACTGTGAAGGGCCATCCCAGTTGTAGAGCTTCCCTACCACAGTCTCCACTGAGACCACCTCCCACCCCATCTTCTTCTCTTTTCAGTCCTGCTTCCTTCCTGTCCTGTCCACAGGTACCAACCACAGAGGCGTGCTTTCTGCAAGCTGATCTCTACCCCAGGATCTGCTTCCTGGAGAATGCCGCGTGAAGCAGTGTATGAAAGCAGGTGCTAGGATGAGATTCTGCAGCTGGGTCACCCTCTGCCTGACTGAGGATGAGGACCCATCACTGGCACAAAGTCAAGATGAAATTATTAAAACTTCCATCTGTGGTAAACTGACAGGGTATTCTGGTAAGAGTGCACAAGAGAATGTGATAAGGCATTTGAAAAACATGGGGAAAATTATAACTACAGGGACCGTGGAACTGGGTGGCTATAGCTAAGATTTGTTAATCCTTTGAAAAATATCTAGGAAGACTAATAGAAATTAATTATCAATTAAAAACTAAATGTGAAAGCTCAAGGAAGTGGCTCTTGAATCTTGCATCCTAAGGAAAGAGGAAGCAAGGACTTAACCTGAATTGTCGCAGAACTCCAGGGCACCTGGGTGGCTCAGTGTGCTGAGTCCGACTTCGGCTCAGGTCATGATCTCGCAGTTCGTGAGTACCAGTCCCGCGTCGGGCTCTGTGCTGACAGCTTGAAGCCTGCTTTGGATTCTGTGTCTCGAGCTCTCTCTCTGCCCCTCCCCTGCTCATGCTCTGTCTCTCCCTCTCTTTCAAAAATAAATAAACATTAAAAAAAAAAAAAAAGAAGAGTAGCAGAACTCCAAAGAAGATTAAGCTCTCCGTTCACGCTGGTCAGTCAGCTATGTAAGTTCAGAACCCTGGCTGGGAGAAAATGAATGGGGATACCTGGGGGGAGGGGAGGGATGCACCTGAAACTCTTTAATCTTCACATTCCCCAGAATCATCTGAGCTTGCAGAAGTAGTCCAGCCCTCACTCTTAAAGTCTATTCTTTCCCTCTTACTTGCACCTCCCGAAGAAGCCTCTCTCCTGCAGGACAACATGCCTCCCTCTCGGGATCAGTCTCTATATCCTCTCCGGGTAATGAGGACAGTAATGAAGGTTAATCCAACCTGGATGTGCTGAGCCTGGTAAAGAAGGAAAGAGAATTTGCCAAAAGGGAGCTGCAGGACCCAAAAACATGTCCCAGCAGGAGCCAGGAAACTGTGCACTGAACTGGTTTCTGAGGATCTTGGTTCACTGGAGGCAGAATATAAAGTGGAAGAAGGGAGAGTTTATTAATTTAGGGGCACTGTGGCAGGACATGGGATTTAACATGGGTCCTGTTACGGATGTTGGGAGATTATGCAAACACCCTGCTAGGAAGGCTCCCAGACCCGTAAAAAAGCTATGGCCCAAGGGTGCACAGACTACAATCCCAGTGCCTTATTTTTGTATAGCCTGAAAGCTAAGAATGTTTTTTCCATTTTTAAAGGGCTATAAAAAATAAACAAAGATATGCACGCAAGGCTGTTTGTGGCTCACAAAGTCTAAAATATTTACTCTCTGGCCCTTTATAGCAAAAGTTTGTTTGACTCTGGCCCACGCTAAGTTAATGCAGAAATGCCTGAATTACCAAGGCAGAGAGAGAGAAGAAATAGTAAAAATAAAAAATAAAAAAAGACCTAGATAAGTAGGCATATAAGAGTGGACTCACCACGTAAGACTGAAAAATCCACAGGATAAAAATTCCCCATAGAAGGGCCCAGAGCAATAAAAAAAAAAAAAAATGCTGGTGAGAGGACCATCAGCCTCCTTAAGTTCAGTGGTAGCTCCTCTCTGCAGGCCAGAAATGACCGTAGCAGAGGTCATTACAAAACTGGGCTCACTGATAGCAGTGGGGATAGAACCCCAGAAAAATAGAGGCCAGATGGCAGCAGTTAACTGTTAGAAGCCAAGGAGATGGAATTATCATAATGAGTAGCAGGTTCTGAAATGGTGGGGATATTAACACTAATTATCAGGACAATGAAGGGTTGCTGTTACATGAAGTAGGCAGGGAAGAATACATTGGGCATTTAAGTGAGGTGTCTGGTGCCTCTTGCTAGTACCTGGCCCAACTTTGACAGTAATTGGACAGTTGCAGCCATCCTGACCTGAGAAGGACACCATGACCAGGGTATCAGACCTGTCAGAAGTGAGGATCTGGGTCACCCACCAGGTTCACCACTGGGACTAGCAGAGATGGTACAAGAGAGCAGAGGAGGTCTAGGATACATAGCAAGGCAGCAATCAGTGAGTATCAGTCACGGTCCATGCTGTTCCACTGGGGGCCGTAGTCCATCCCACTCAGCGTCCTCCTATGAGTTCCCTCCAAGGAAAAGACTCCCATCGAGATCCTGAAAGAATGGCTCCCAAAACTTAGATAAGTCGATCCCTGTGCCTCCCGCATCCCCCTTTAGGACTAAAATACTTATTCCCTTGGGTGCAAGGAAGAAATGACGACAGTTAGACCTCATCGACAAGCCCTCTTAAAGAAGTGTCTTGGCCAAAAGAGCTGTAAGCCCAGAGCCACATTACTTCCCAGGACATTGTACACCCAGTGATAGTCAACTTGGAAATAGAAAGGCCAGGCCTCCGCGCCCTATCTTGGGACAATCCTAAAGGGACTCGCCAGATTCAGATCTTCCCATGGGGTTGTCTGGGGCCTTCATGAGGACTGTGTCACAGCTCAACTTCTCCCTTTGCACAATCCTACTTCTTACCCATCCCTTCCACAGGTATTGATATCAAGAACACAATCTAATAAACTATGTGCTAATCACCAGGTCAGAGTCAGCTTCTCTGGAACCCAACCTACAAGAATCTTCTATCCAACAACTTTATTACTTGAATTATTTGACAGTCTCTCTTGGATATATACATTGTCTAAACACACACACACACACACACACACACACACACACACACACACACACGAAAAAGGGTTTTCTTCTTTTTCTAATGCTCCTATCTTTCTTCTTGTCTAACATCACTGACTAGAACATGCAGTACATTGATTAACAGATGATGTGTTGACAGGCATTCTTGTCTTATTCCTCTTTGAAGGAAATGCCGTAGAGAATAATGTTTGCTCTAAAGTATTTGTAGATCATCTTCTATCAAATATTCCCCAACTTTCCATTTTACTAAGAATCTATCATAAAAATACATTGAATTTTTTAAGTTGTTTTTCCTGCTTCCATTTAAATGATTGCACATTTCTTCTTTAGTCAATAGTGCTATATTACATTTCTAAAACAGGTTCTATTGTAAAACCATCTTTACGTTAGTTTAAAAGCCCTACTTGGTTTACCCACACATACATGCATACACATGCACACAAGTACACGTATATAAAACTCATGAAGAAGGGGCGCCTGGGTGGCTCAGTCAGTTAAACATCCAACTTTGGCTCAGGTCATGATCTCGCAGTTCGTGGGTTCGAGCCTCACATCTGACTCTGTGCTGACAGCTTGGAGCCTGGAGCCTGGAGCCTGCTTTGGATTCTGGGTCTCCCTCTCTGCCTCTCCCCTGCTTGCTCTCTCTCTCTCTCTCTCTCTCTCTCTCTCTCTCTCTCTCTGTCAAAAATAAACATTAAAATTCAGGAAGATATAACTGGATTCTGACTTGCTTATATTTTATTTATGGCTTCAGTCCTATGTTTATTTGTGATTATTGGTCTTCAATTTTTTTCATATTGACCTTTTCTGTTTGTAATATTAAGTTTATCTGATTTTCTGTCAAAGTTATGCCAGTCTCATAAAATGAGTTGGGGAGCACTCTTTTTATGAAAACATTTGTTTAAGATTGAATGTTTGATAAAACTTGCCTGTAAATTAGGAGTTTGAAATGAGCATGTGTGTGTGTGCATATGTGTATATATACATACACAGGCATACATGCAGATTTTTATAAAAGACTGAATTTTTTATTGATTATAACTATCTGTTTCTTCTTGAGTCAGTTTTGTAAATTTATATTTTTCTATGAAATAGTCTACGTCATCAAAGTTTTTAAGTTTACAGGTATTTGGGTAACCATACTATCCTCTGTGTTTTTTTTAATTTATATTTTTTATTTTAGAGAGAGAGTAGGGGAGAGGGGCAGAAAATGAAAGAGAGAATTTTATTTTTTTTTTAATTTTTTTTTAACGTTTATTTACTTTTGAGACAGAGAGAGACAGAGCATGAACGGGGGAGGGTCAGAGAGAGAGAGGGAGACACAGAATCTGAAACAGGCTCCAGGCTCTGAGCTGCCAGCACAGAGCCCGACGCGGGGCTCGAACTCACGAACTGTGAGATCATGACCTGAGCCGAAGTCGGACGTTTAACCGACTGAGCCACCCAGGCGCCCAAAAGAGAGAATTTTAAACAGGCTCCATGCCGACACTGGCGCTGGGTCCCATGACCCTCAGACCATGACCTGAGCCGAAATCAAGAGTCGGATGCTCAACCGACTGAGCCATTTAGGCCCCCTTCCTCTTTATTTTTTAATATCTACTATATCTTACCAATGTTTCCTTATGCATTCCTAAAAACATTGTTTTAGTGTTCCCTCTTTCCTGCCCAGGCAACAAACACATTGAGAAATTAAATAAATAAGTTCCTTGGTTACTTATAAAGCCTGGGTTGGAGATTGTAGCTTAATATGAGAGCCAGAGTTAGACTGATTTGCTGATTGAGGAAGCCGAATTCCCCCAACAGGGCTGCCGGGGTGAGATCTGCGACATGGAGGACAAGGAAAACTTCTCCTGACTGCAGACAGGTTTGCTCTGAAGGAATAAGAGCAGAGCTGACTTGAGTTGGCTCGGTTTATTCCTCTCAAAATCTCAACTTCACCAGTTAGGTATGCCTTTCTACCTTCCTAGGGGCACAGTGCATAAAGGACACAAGTCAGTTTTTGGATTTTGTTGAAACCTCCTAGTCCCTTAGTCTTTACCTCTTCAAGTATTGCCTTTCCTCTACTCCCTTTATTCTTTCTGTGATTAACTATGATTAACATATACAAAGGTGTAATTCTATGTCTGTGTGAATTTTCAACTGTCTTATATATTCCCCATTAATTTATCTCTCAATGTCAGTTCCTGGATAATTTTACTAGGTCTACTTTCCATTTTACTAATTCTCCCTTCAATAATGTTCCCTTCGGGGGCACCCGGGTGGCTTAAATGATTGAGCGTCTAACTTTGGCTCAGGTCATGATCTTGCAGTTCTGGGAGTCTGAGCTCCACATCGGGCGGGCTCTGTGCTGTCAACATGGAGCCTGCTTTGGATCCTCCGACTCCCTCTCTCTGCCCTTCCCCTGCCTACGCATGGGCACGCTCTCTCTCTCTCAAAAATAAACATTTAAAAAATTAATAAAAAAATAATATTCCCAGGCACTTGGGTGGCTCAATAGGTTGATCGTCCGACTTTCACTCAGTTCATGATCTCGCAGTTCTCCAGTTCAAGCCCCACGTCGGGCTCTGTGCTGACAGCTCAGAGCCTGGAGCCTGCTTCGGATTCTGCATCTCCCTCTCTCTCTGCTCCTCACCACCTCATGCTCTCTCTCTCAAAAATAAATTTAAAATAATTTTTAAAAAATGTTTTAAATAATAATATTCCCTTCTAGAAGTTTTAGTATGTTCTTCCAAAATCTGCCTTTCCTTCTTTTACAATTACTCTTTATAACCACTTGTTCTTTCATATTTTAAGTTCTCTATTGTATGTCTTTAATCATATAATTTAATGTTTATTCATTTTTGAGAGAGAAAGAGAGAGCACAAGTGGGGAAGGGGCAGAGAGAGACGGAGACACAGAATCCAAAGCAGGCCCCAGGGTCTGAGCTGTCAGCACAAACCCTGAGGTGGGGCTTGAACTCATGAACCATGAGATCATAACCTGAGCTGAAGTCAGACGCTTAACCGACTGAGCCACCCAAGTGCCCCTTTAATCATTTAAAACATCACTGTCATAGTTTCCACACATGACTCTACTATTTTAAATTGTTGGAAACTGTATGATTCTAATGCTCTATTTTTTAATGTGTACTAATGCACATTCATGGTATAATGTTTTCTTGTGCATCTTGCAACTATGTATCACAAGCTCACGTTCAGCAGGTGTTCATGCCGTGGGAATCCTGAGAGATCCCCATTAAGGGGGTCATCCTGCCATATCAGTTTTATGTTTGCTTCTGCCAGGAACCTCAGAAAATAGCTCTTGTCATAAAAATTTCTGAACTTGGGGTTTCCCCAATAATGTAGGCAAAATAAAATCAAATGTCAAACAGGCACAGGTCCATGGAAGAATTTTTTTCCTCTCTTTCAAGCAGCATCTTGCTAATGCTCAAGATACTATAGAAAACAAGTATATTGTAAGAACCTTGTTCCATTTTTACCCAGGTTGGATAAAACGTCCTCTCTTACCCCTTTCTCAGTCCTCACATGCACCCAAAATGATTCCCTCGGTGGCATTTCTCTCTCTCTAGCTCTCCCTCTCTCTCTCTCTCCTCAGAATATTTTCCTCACAGAAAAACTAATTGACTAATTCCACAAAGAGCAGGCCCACAGCCCACTTTAGAAGCACAAGCTTTATCAGCCTCAAGGTAATCCCCTCCCAGCATGTTTAATGAAGAAAGTCAACAGGAAAAGAAAAAACAGGGAAAAGAGAGGGAAGGAGAGAATTTATATTTGTTGGCCACGGGCATTGCAAAAACCCTCAAAATCACTTTTTGTGGCAGACGTTCCTTCTCAGATTGCAGACCAGGGCCAAGGCCATACAGCCAGAACACTGGGCTAACCCATGTGCCCCTGACTCCTTTCCTCAGAAGGAAAGTCCATGAGTCAGAAAAGCGGAGCCCCTGGCAAACATCAGAAATACAGCCTCAAGTAAAGGAAAACTCAAAGCAGGAAAAAAGCTTGTTCCTAAGTACATCACGGAGGCTGCTCTTTCTGGAAACTCTGCCTTAGCCAACTAGTTCCCTCTGGACATGCTGCCCCATTGCAGGTTTTCATTTCTTATCCTCTCTAATCTTCCCTTCCCTTGCCCGAAGTTTCTAACAGCAATCAGGCCGATTCTCTAGGCCAGAAGACGAATACCACAAATGGGGAGGGAGGAACAATTGGAGGAGGGGCTTTTCCAAACTTCCCCAATGTCAAAATGTCCGTGGCATTCCCCCTCGGAGACAGCCCTGCTTCCCTGAAGCCCAGATATACCTATGACATCAAGTTGCAAGGTAATGTGATTTTAGAAGTCAGGCCTTCGGATGCTCCAGGACATTTTAAAAAATCATACACTCATCAAAAAGCTTCACTCCCAGCTGTGTGGAAAGTGACTCTGCGGCTCTCACTTAATTTTGGTTGCATTACCTCATTCTATACATCATTCATGACAAGCAAGAAACCACGGGGCTCCCTTGGCTAAATCCTCTTGTCCTTGACCCAGCTCGCATTCCTTTGGCCATTCGCTTCAGAAATGTGGTAAATCCTGGAGCTGAAAGAGGCTGCGCAGTAGTTTTGATCAGTTGGCTCTTTCCTCGTCGTCACAACAAGCAAAAGAGGCCAAGGCAAATGGGAACCCGGACGTGCTACCTACCATTTTCTTGTCCTTCCCAGGGGATCCACACTACCCGTTTCCGGCAACTAAGATGGAAAGGGTGGGAGAGAGGAGGTTTTTAAAAATTGTCTTTGGGTGAGATATTTATGTCTTCCAACTTGGCACTTTTCCTTGAACTCAAAGGGAACACCAAGATAGCGGGCAGCGTGACTCCTGCACCCCACGTACATGAATACATTTACACTTCCTCTGGGAAGTGGGCTGGGAAGGAGCTAGGAGTCTCCATGTGCCTCAAGGGCCCATCCAGGTCTGTTGCATGTCAACCCAGAAACTCAGGAGTGTGTGGCCTCAGGCCTGAAAGTGAGGTCGCTCTGAGCCATGCCCCAGGAGAATGGTTCTGTGATGATGGTTTTGTCTTATTTGTGGACACAGCTCTTCCTTGAGTCTTCGTTTGCAGGGCTTCATGATTCTCCTAGGAGGAGATCACATGGAAGCAAAGGATTCATTCTGGACCCGCTAAAGGACTGGCAGTGTTTGGGGCTGGAGTCTGCAGGTATGTGGAACTGAACCAGGAATGCCAGTCTGCCCCAGGATTCGAACACAATTAGATAAAGGAGGCTTTTCAGCCAAGGCTTAGACGCATTCTAATCTTCCGTACCCTCTATCCCTACAATAAAACATACTTAGAATGGAGGGGCTGCAAGATGCTGAATCATCAGAGAGAGATTAGATCATTTCCCTGTCCTGTGTACAGACATAAAAGCAAATGTAAACATCTTAAAAAGGATTTCAACATCAAGGATTAAAGCAAAAGGGGTTTTGTGTTTAACTAAGAGCTAAGCATAAATTCTATTTCCCTGGAATTCCATTAATGAAGGTTTTACTTCTAAAGTGTTTGGGAGCCCAATGCTGTCTTTGCTTGAGACCTTGGACCACCATAGGATAAATAAGCAAGACACAAAAGCACCAAAATGGACTGGAATTTCTCTCAAAATATGCAATGCGCTTTGAAAACCAAAGGAGGAGACTAGCTAAAAGATGCATATTCCTCTGTTTTAAAAGGACTATTTTTCTATTTGCTTAAGGAAAAGGGAGCCAGAAAAGAAGCTCACTCGACAAGATCATCCCTTGAGTCCCTTTCTCAAAGAAGCCAACTAATCTGGTCATTGGAATCACTTTCCATCTACCCATGGGTCCTCTTGAACTCCTTAATCTTGTATTATGTAGACCTTAAAACCAATTGCCAGAAGAATGTATCAAAGAAAGTTTCAAAGTCAGCTTAAGGTTAATTTCGCTCAAGAAATGCCTGGCTTTTCTTCTTTGGTGCCTCTCTGTCCCCTCTGCTTAATTGCCTCTGTCTTCCTCCAGCCTAACCCCAGCTTGATCTTTCCTACCAAGGTCTGCTCTGGGCCTGGCAGAGCAGAAAGAAAAGCTCTTTAAGAATATAGAGTTTGCTATTAATAGCAGTGACACCAGCCATTGAAAGCCAAGGCAGTCAAGTAAGGAAATCTGTCAGCCTGGATTAGCTTTCCAGCACCTGGAAGGTAGGACGTATTTATAAATAAAAATAGACAGCACAAATATCTGGCCCCTCATCGGCCCCTGATGTCTGAGAAGGCTTGCATGGATCCGAGTCCAGAGGCTTTTCCCAGCTGTCCTCCAAACCTAGCAGCAAACTTTTATTTCTGAAACTGGAATTAAGAAAAGTTAGGCTTGTTTTCATCAGAATCAAAACCCCTGCTTGTAGTACTTTCTTGCATGGATTTCTAAACACAGTCAGATCCCCAATCCTGTAACAAGAACTGTATATGTCACAGCATCCTCTGGGATTCACATATCAAAGTTTCTGATGGGTTCTTTATCAGAGTGTGACCTTTGCCCTCCACTTCACTCTGGGCCTCCCCGCATCCACCATGGAAGGACCACATTTCCTCCACGTAAGATGTAAGTCCCCTACATCTCAGTCTTGGTAGAATTCCTTTTCCCATCACAGAATGGACTGTAAGAATCTAATCAAAATCTATCATGAGGGGCGCATGGGTGGCTCAGTTGGTTAAACATGAGACTTTAGCTCAGGTCATGATCTCACGGCTTGTGAATTCGAGCCTGGCTTGGGGCTCTCTGCTGTCAGCACAGAGTCCGCTTCAGGTCCTCTGTCTCTCTCTCTCTGCCCCTCCCCTGCTCATGCTCTCTCTCTCCCTCTCTCAAAAATAAATAAACATTAAAAAAAAATCTATTGCGAGAAGCCTGCATTTCACAGGAATGTTTTGAGGTTAATTTGCTCAGTGTCTGGGTTCTAGAAGCTGCATGAGGACACTCGTTGCCAGGTTTGGAGGTCAGGCGACCCCTTTATGCTACAGTGGTCTCTGGTCCAGAGAAGCTTACAGTACGATTGTACTGAAAATCTACTATCAAATATCTCAAGTAATTGTGTACAAACACACACACACACACCCACACACACACATACAGGCACACACATGCACACACACACACATACACACTGGATTTCCTTGGGAAATGGTGGTCCTGTTGTGCAAGCTAATACAGTTGGCCAGAGCATTTTTTATGTGTGCCGTTCAGCATTTCAATGCTTATTGGTATCGAAGGTATCTTCTAATGATACCATCCCCCTTTACCAATAATTCTTGCCTTCTACGGTGTCAGGAATTAGCAGACTATTGCCATCCCCCATTAGTTGCCCACATTTAACTTCTTTAATCTTTCCCCTGATCGGACGACCTAAGGCCTCAACTCCAACTACTCCTTCTCCTTGCCCTTTTCCAAATTCCCTAAGGTTCGATGCTCCTAAACTGAGCTTCACAAAATCACAGTGATATTCCAGATGCTTGCTCACTGAGGAGCCGAGAGACCAGCTGTCACCTCTGGTCTCTGTTACTCTGTGACTCAGGGTACATGTCCCAGAATAGTCCTGGCCTTTTGTGCTGCCGTCTCTCGTTGCATTCTGGCTGTTTGGTAGCTGTACGCTGTCAGCCCCACTCCCCTTTGGCATTACTGCTTTCCAGGTTTCTTCTCCCGACGAAGAGCGTGTTTCAGATTATTTTCCTTCAAACTCAAATGGGCCACTGGTCAGCACTCCAAGAAAAAAAAAATCCCTTTATTATCATCTCAGTTTAGAAATAGCCCCTCAGTCGGTTAAGCGTCCAACTTTGGCTCATGTCATGATCTCGCGGTTCGGGAGTTCAAACCCCACATCGGGCTCACTGCTATCAGCCCACTTCAGATCCCCTAACCCCTTCTCTCTGCCCCTCCCCTGCTTGTGCTCTCCCAAAAACACAAATACTAAAAACAAAAGAAAAAAATAGAAATAGCCCCAACATTTCCATGAACATTTCTACCAAAGGAGCTCTATAAAGTCTTCCACTCTGGAAAGAGAAAGCAAGAAGAAAAATCACTTATGATTTGAGGCTCTTAATTTTAAACAATATTTGGCAGAAAGAATATAACATTCCAGGCAGGATATGCCTCAGAAAGGCTTTGATACCTTGGGAAGGATGACCGTGAACCATACCTGGAGCTACAGAGAGGAAATCTTCCTCTACTAAAGTCACCTCCCCTGGGGTTACTTAGAGCTGCCATAGACTTCTCCCAGGCACTTTGTTGCCTAGGAACCCTGCTGTCTTTTCTCCACCTCCCCCACAATCTTTCCTACTCTCCTTTCTGGGGAGCTCAACTATGGCAGGTGGCAGGAAGGGTGTCCATAGGGACTGAGGGGCCCCACCCTCCTCCAGGAAGGTGCAGGGCCCACGCTGTGCCCTGGAGAAGTCCAGGAGGCACTCATTTCAGGAACCCCTAGGCCCACAGCACTAATCCCTACAGCTGCAGGGGGAAGAACATTCCTATTTTAAGAGGTCCTGAGTACCGATGTGCTCACCAGGTCTGAGTCACTACTCCTCTCTAAGGTCTATGAAGAAATATATTTCCCAGTCTTAGCTTTGCATGCTTTATTTTCTCCAGCCCCAATCATCAACTGGTTTACCACAAAGTGTTTAAAAGGAGCTAGCAAAGCAGTGGTTACCAAGGAAGCAATGGTGTCTGGAATTATAACAGAGACAAAGCTAAGAGTTATACCAGATCTAAAAATAAGTTACTAGCCATATCCTACTTCCTTTAATGTACACATGCAGGTAGCCAGAAGAGAAAACCACCCACAACTCAAAAGAATCAATAGAGAACACTGTGATTAACCACAGCCCACCCTATCCCCTTAGTGAACAGTTTTTCAAGCAATGAAGATATTTCATGGTAAGATAATTCATCACTATTATAGGTGAGACTCTAGAACCACCAGGGGTCTCCACATTAGCCATTGTGGCAATTAGAAAAGGACATGATGGGAGCCTGCGTAGCTCTGTTTGTTGGGTGTCTGACTGAGCTCAGGTCATGATCTCACAGTCCATGGGTTCGAGCCCTGTGTCAGGCTCTGTGCTGATAGCTCAGAGCCTAGAGCCTGCTTCAGATTCTGTGTCTCCCTCTCTCTCTGCCCCTCCCCTGCTCATTCTCTCCCTCCCTCTCTCTCTCTCTCTCTCTCTCTCTCTCTCTCTCTCTCTCTCTCTCTCTTTCTCTCTCTCAAAAATAAATGTTAAAAAAAAAAAAAGGAAAAGAACATCACATCCTATCCATGGCATTGGTACGCTTTGTGCAAACCATTGCGGGCAAGCATGAGTTCCTCCACAGAGTTTGCCCGCAAAACCTGTATTTCTTCCTCATAAGCAATACTGTTTAATCAACTCTGTCTTTTCATATTGACATAAATAATACTAACAGCTTATATTTATTGTACATGTACACAGTAACTCATTATTAACTCACTTAATCCTTGTAACAACGAAATAACGTAGCCCTTTTTTACACAGGAGAAAACAGAACTGTAGAGAGATCAAGTTCAAGTCCAGATCTTCCTAGCTACTCACCTTAAGAATTTCTATACTGTTGTCTACAGGCCAAATTTTGAACGGTAAAGGTTTCAGTCTCTACTTTAACGGCAGATTCTTATTCGTCAAGCTAGTCCAGCTATTTTTCACACATTTTAAATGACCTCAGTTCAAAGAGTTTGTATTCTTTTCTCAGACTTTCATACTTCCTATAACATTGGGGTGTGGCCCATCAGCGCAAGTAACTGGTGCAGGGAATCTCATATTCCCAGGACCCTCTTTGTTTTCCTTTCAGAAAAGCAGTGGCCTCAAGTTATGAGCTCCCAATTCCTTAGGACCACCTTGGTATCTGTGTGTGTGTGTGTGTGTGTGTGTGTGTGTGTGTGTGTGTGTTCAGAGCTGCCATAACAAAAAGGCCCCGAGTGGGTGGTTTAAAAAGCAGAAGTTTATTTTCTCACTACCCTAGAGGCTCTAAGTCCGACAGCAAGGTGTCCACAAGGTTGGTTTCTCCTGAGGCCTCTTGCCTTGGCTTGTCGATGGCCATCTTCTCCCTATGTCTTCACGTTATTTCTGTACCTGTGTGTGTCCACATTTCCTCTTCTCATGAAGACACCAGTCATATTGGACCAAGGACCACCCATATGACCTCATTTCACCTTAATTACCTCTTTAAAAAACACCGTCCCTAAATCCAGCCACAATCTTAGGTACTGGACATAAGAACTTTGACATATGAATTTGGCCCGGGGGGACACAATTCAGCCCATAGCAGCACCCTAACAACTTCCTGGTACAAAGTCATCTCTGTTGTAACATAAATGCCATTGACCCTAACCACTGGGAATTTAAGCCACTGCTTTCTATAAATGCTTTGTGTTATTTCCCTGTGATGACACAGACAAGTTTTTCTGTGATGAAACCATAGTTCTTATTCAAAGAGTGTTACAATATTGACTGTATTAGTAGTTTTCATCTTAGAAGACCTCATAGATCTCATTTGTAAAAAAACAAAAAACAAACAAAAATAGAGAGAGAGACACAGAGACAGAGAGAAAATGTTTTTTACCAATCGTGAATTACCAACCTGCCAATTAGTAAAAACAAATTCTGGATTTTTAAAAATGTATTCAGACCAATAAAGTTTTTTTGAATTATTATGGTAATACATCTGGCACTTAAAACTGTAAAACCTCCAGTTAAGATATAGCCCAGTCTCCTGGGTGGCTCAGTCCGTCAAGCATACGACTTCAGCTCAAGTCATGATCTCGTGGTCTGTGGGTCTGAGCCCCGCATCGGGCTCTGTGCTGACAGCTCAGAGCCTGGAGCCTGCTTTGATTCTGTGTCTCCCTCTCTCTCTGCCCCTCCCCCATTCATGCTCTGTTTCTGTCTCTCAAAAATGAATAAATGTTGGGGCGCCTGGGTGGCGCAGTCGGTTAAGCGTCCGACTTCAGCCAGGTCACGATCTCACGGTCCGGGAGTTCGAGCCCCGCGTCAGGCTCTGGGCTGATGGCTCAGGGCCTGGAGCCTGTTTCCGATTCTGTGTCTCCCTCTCTCTCTGCCCCTCCCCCGTTCATGCTCTGTCTCTCTCTGTCCCAAAAATAAATAAACGTTGAAAAAAAAAATGAATAAATGTTAAAAAAAAATTTTTTTTTAAAAAGATAGAGCCCAGCATAAGATAACCTGGGCCCTCAATAGAGGTCGTAATTCCTGGTCATACCATGTCAAGTTTCAAAATGATCTGACAAGAGGCAATTCAGACTTGCATAGTTATATCAGCATAAAAGCTATCATTGTGAGTTGCCTACTGGTTTCATATATTGTGCCAAGTGTGTTATGTGCATTCAATCACCTATCCCCTCAAAATTCCTGCATAAGAGATATCATTGCCTCCGCCTTATCAGTGTGTAACCAGAACGTTAGAAAGATTAAGTAAACTGCCCAAGGTCACGTAGCTCACAGATAGTTAAGACAAGTCTTAGATGTGAATCTAGCCCCCCTGACTTCAGAAATGCCCTTTTTTTTTTCATTTTGTGACCACATGCTACTTGACTTTTTTTTTTTTAATTTTTTTAAATGTTTTTATTTATTTTTTTGAGAGAGACAGAGACAGAACAAGAGTAGGGAAGGAGCAGAGAGAGAGGGAGACACAGAATCCGAAGCAGGCTCCAGGCTCTGAGCTGTCAGCATAGAGCCCGATGTGGGGCTCAACTCATGAACCCTGAGATCATGACCCGAGCCGAAGTCAGAGCTTAACCAACTGAGCCACCCAGTCACCCCTACTTATTTGACTTCTTAAGACATGTAAGAGTGTACTCTCAGTGGCTCAGAACTTTTCCTGGGCCATAAGAATATCCAATCTTAGTTCCATCAACTGTTGCTTTTGATAAATAAAATAACAGCATCTTTGTTTCTATGTTTTAGCTGCAAAATACATCACGGGGTATTCATCATCAGAAATAAAATCCACATCTATGTTTGGGTGGTGATGAATGCAAAAGTTATGTAAAACAACTATGGATACATTTTTTTGTAGAAAAAGTTAATTATACTCAGTAAACCTAGTTAATAATGACAAGCTGCCTTGTAACATCTCTGGGACCGCAGTCTTGGGTTCTTACCAAACATTTATTTCATTTTTAATTTCTTCTGTTTTGTACCCTGGCTTCCCAGTCAAGATTATATATAGATGTGTTGAAGGCAGGAACCCTTGCTTACCTTTCTTTGTACTGACTTGTGGTGCTAGGTACGGTGCCTTGCACAGAGAAAGTGCTCACTAACATTCAATGCTCAGCCTTAAAGTCCTTATGAAATAAATAAAAATTTGAAGAAAGAAATAAAAAAAATACATAAAGTCTTTATGAAATGACCCACCAAAAGAAGCCCATTGAAGGTCTTGGTGATAAACTTTCCAATTGTGCGTCGGGGTGTCTAAGAAGTCCCTAAAATTGGCCATGTCAGGATAGCTTGCTTAGCTCTGTGAGGTCAGATGTGCAGCCTCTAGACCTTTGATTTATAAATCTTAAATGCCAAAGGGGTGGCCGATGGTACTGGTATGGGACATTTTTGTAACGATTATGCAATTCTATTTGTTTCTATAAAGTAGAACGTGTAAGAAATCTTCACAGGTTCCATTTGGGGACCTCAGAGGCAGTCCTAGATAGAGCAGGATTCGCATCAGTGGCAAGCCAACTGAAGGCCTGAGTCAGTCCAAGGCTACCAGTTTAACCAGAAGTGCCTTGCCCTTCCTCCTATGGCTCACTTATTTTCTTTCTTAGCAGGATCCCATTCTTTGGGCTGGAAGGTAGGTTACTGAAATTATACCAACAGGCAAAAGCAGGATGGTTATATCTAGAGCGTAACCACCACCTGATGCTTTATCTGGAAGTAAAAGTTAACAATAACTCAAAGGCACATATAAGCACACTCTGTACTTAAGACTGAGCCACAGAGCCCTTTGGCAAATATGACAGAAACTCCGATGCCAGAGATAAAGAGGTCTTTCTCAAAGGAAAGCATTGTCTTCAAAAGACAGAACCAATAATGAGGACGTGATTGGCTGGATACTAGCAGATCTGGGCCCCAGGAGGAATGCCTTGTTCAGGGAGCCTGCTAAGATAAGCAAAGCTTTCTGTAGCCTGCCATCTCCTTTCGGTTAAGGACATCCATCTACAAGTCTGTCCTAGGCCCTTATATTTGTCCCACAGTGACTCTGAGGGCTTTCTACACCTCCAAGAACTAAGAAAACAACAAAATTCTTCAGCCTGTGGAGAATGAATACCAGATGAGATGAACTTACAGATTTACTGATCCTTTAAGGAGACAAAGATATTTTTGGTGTAAAATTTGAGCAGTTTAGAAACCAAACAAGCTTTAGTAGCTCCCTCTGAGATGTTCAATAGCTTGGGCCATCTCGACACTGGAATAAAACTCTTAACCTTGGGGCCTAGGAAGCCCTTAGCTGATTCACACCCTACACAGATCATAAATGCTTGGACACCTAGAAGCAGAGAGGGAGGGCAATGAGCTACCAACCCTCAGTGAAAATGTCTTTCTGCTACAACTCCTCTAAATCAGAGTTCTCTTTTCTCAGAAGACACAAGTTTGCAGGAGATGCTCATTCAGATTAGGAAAGAAGGCCATAAATTTGGACGAGCAAAATAAATATAAATAAGAGCCAGAAGGTGACATCCATGGCACAAAATATGGCAAAGGGAGACCCAGCGATGCCTGTGCATGCCATGTCCTAGTGTAAACTCAGTGTACAGCCCGGTCCAGAGCATTCCTCCAAAACAGCAATTCTAGAAAGTGAAAGAGGACACCGGGGCTTCCAGAAGAAGTGAGTCACACCAAAGCCATCACTACACAGCTAACCCACCCCTCTCATCAAGGCAGAAATTACTCCATATTAGCTACAGCTCCCTCCCATGATCTCATTAGCAAAGATATTGAGAAGCTGCTGTTCCTCTAGGAGGGAAAATTGAAACTGTGCCACAAGTTATTTCACCCAGAACATTTCAGTCTGGATGGATGGGGATGGAGAAAAAAATCTATCTCCCCATGGTAATTTCCTTAATCCTGTTGTTGGGAGGGTACTTGTGTGATGGAAACTGAGATGTGTCCTGCCATCTGGTAGCCCAGGGAAAGGCCCAAACCTAGATATCCTGAAGATTTGGAGAATGGGTGAGACACTTTCGTTGCAAGTGAACAGCTTGGCCATTAGGCAATTTTGGGCTTACGCAAGCTAACGGTTCAGGGGTGGGTCTGGTGTGGTGCACAGATGGATTCAGGACTCAAATACTATAATCAGGATGTGGCTTTTTTTTTTCCTTCAGTTAGTCCTGCCTTCTCTGGTCTCAAGTCCCACACAATGGCATTGGCAGCATAGACCTCTCAGCCACACAGGGGCCCAGCCCAGGGCACAGGAGTAAGAGTCCTGATCCCAGTAAAAGTCTCAGAACATGTGACTGGGTCACACGTTCACCTCTATAACTAGAGTTATCAGGAGATGGAATCAGGTATACCAAAGCCACATGGACTGAGTTAGAAAAAGAGGAAATTCAAGGGGCGCCTGGGTGGCTCAGTCGGTTGAGCGTCTGACTTTGGCTCAGGTCATGATCTCACGGCTTGTGGGTTCGAGCCCTGCATTGTTGGGCTCTGTGCCAATGGCTCAGAGCCTGGAGCTGCTTTGGATTCTGTGTCTCCCCTCCCGCTGCCCCTCCCCAGCTCTCACTCTGCTCTCTCGCTCTCTCTTTAAAAAAATAATAAAACATTTAAAACATTTTTTAAAAAAAGAGGAAATTCAAGCTGTAGCTATCTTTAAAAAAAGAGTGAGGGGCACCTGGATGGCTCAGTCATTTGGGCATCTGACTTCGGCTCAGGTCATGATCTCCTGGTTCATGACTTGAAGCCTCGCATCAGGCTCTGTGCTGACAGCTCAGAGCCTGGAGCCTGCTTCGGGTTCTGTGTCTCCCTCTCTCTCTGCTCCTTTCTCTTTCTCTCTCTCTCTCTCTCTCTCTCTCTCTCTCTCTCTCTCCCCACTCCTTCTCCCTCTCCTTCTCTCTCTCTCTCTCAAAAATAAGTAAACATTTAAAAATAATTTTTAAAGAAAGAGTGAATACTGAGTGACAAAAGTAACAAATGCCCACTGTACTTGGTGAGTGGTCTTGAAACTGGCTTACAGAAAACTGTGGACTTATCTTGAGTTTCCCTGAAAACAGAGCCTGAGATAAAAGTTTGTATGTGGGTCATCAATTTACAGAGATAAATCCAGGAAAGTTGACAGCTAATAAGAGTGAAACAGGAAAGGAGAAAAAATTAATGCAAAGTACATTGCAAAGTTATACAGGAGGAGGGATCCAGGAAGAGGTCGTTTATTGGCCAGCTACCATCATCCACTGGTCAAGAATTGCCAGAGGTGTTAATTCTGAGTTCTAGATCTATACATGTGTGAGAACGGTCCAGTGGGTCCCTGCAGGTGTCCTGCACTGCCAAGTCAGAAAAAATCTGGAGTCCCAAAGAGGGAGATAGATGGCATAGCTGGTTTCCATGATAATGACTAGAGTAAATGGCAGGAAGTGGGCACAGGGTCAATGTACCTTTCCTCTTGGATACTTAAACTGTTTTGCTTTGTTTTATTTACTATTACAGGTTAATTCTCCACCAAGAATAAGCTGGTAAAGAGAAAACACCACAGGGAAGGGCATGGAATTATGTGAGGAAGAGTAGGGAAAGACTTGGGCTTGAATCCTCAATCCCCCACCAGAAATGTCACAGAGCAAGTCAATTAATCTCTTTGCTTACCATCAGTAAAACAATAATGTCAATAATGCCTACCCTATGTGATTTAGGGGAGTATTATTAGCATATTAAGTTATACTGTCACTTTATTTAAAGTGTTATCTTCATTTCCACTGTTAATAACAAAGGCAGATCCATAAGTTTTAAAATGCTCATATAAACTAAATGGAATTTTATAAGGAACACTTCTAACCACTTCCAGTTCCCTTCAGTTGATGAAGTTTATAATCCATGGTATTTAAAACAATGCAACTAATTGCAGAACTGAATGGTGGTACCACACCAACAGAAAAGTTGCAAAATATCATTGAAATTGCTGCAGGATACACCCTCAAGATTTTACCCCAAATTCTAATTTCTTGGAAACGTATTGCCATCATCTTTTAAAACCCACTTAACAATCTAAAACAAGGGAGGGGTTATTTTATATCCAGCCATGTGGTAATGCAGTTTCCAGGAACCTAGAAAAAAAGAATATACAATACATTTGTTATCATTGACAGCAGCCCATATGCCCGAGCATTTGCTTTCCACAGTTTCTGAGAAATGTGCCGGGGGAAAAAAAAAAAAAAAACACAATGTTCAACCCAAACATGATCCCAGATCACTGGCAGGACACTGTAGCCAGGCCATCCAGCCCTGCAGTTCACCCTTTGGTCTCTGAGAACATCATGACACTCCAGGACAACATCTCAGTCCCATGTGGCTTGGTCCCTCTGTGTTTCTCTGCAGAAGCCTTCTCTCAGACTCTTTGAAAGATCCTAGCTTCTCAGGGACTAAAGGCAGGAAGCCACCTCTTCTCCCTCTCTTTAATTTTCTCCTTCAACACAGCTTTCATCCCAAAGTGATTCAGGATTTTCAGCAGCACACCAAACCATCTCTGGGAGTAAACAGGCAGAGATGGGCCACACCAGACTGCAGATTCCTGTGAGAAAAGCCTTAGCCACCACATCTCCTGTAGTTCCCAAACTACCTCAACCTCTACATCCACGTACGCCACTTGGCACAGCCAGAGCCAACTGCCCAAAAGCAACTCGATCGCGAATCAACCTCTGCAGGTGTCTTGAAAAAGGTCTATGAAAAAGAGTCTCTCTGAGCTATCCCCGTCCATCCCCAAAAGGTGAATTTCATGGATGTCACCCAGACTATATTTTAACTCAGTCCACCTGCATACACACTCCAAATAGGATGAAAATCCATCCAGCTGTTCCTTCATCATCATGTACTAACAGGTAAACAGACAAATTTCCATGTGGATGGGGAAGAAACCAACAGGTAGGTCATTTCTGTAAGAATTTCTCAGCTCAAATTTTAGGAAAAGGAAGGTCAGGCAAAAGCATAATTGAGATGAGGCTTTAAGATAAGGAGCAAATTCTAACTCATGAAGGGAGTAGAAGGTGATCCTTGGACAAGTCACATACATGAGGACAGGTGGGGACAGGGTGGACCAGAGAGGAGCACATGGCCCTGGAAGGAAAGCAGCAGCTACCCAGCTGCTGCCACATATGGCCACAGGGTACGCTGGCTCAGTGTGGTCAGGTTAGTCTATTGAATTTCAAGCACAGTTAATCTAAGTCTCGCAGTTCAAAATCTTGAGAGAGGAAATATCATGGATCAACTCAGCCTACAGAAATGTTCTTCTAGGATCAGGTGCCTACTCCTCATCCAATCAATTTTGGCTGGGGGTACTGAGAAGGGCCAGTCATGTGGTCTACTGTCTATGCTGGAGAAACCTGGAGAGGGCAAGTTGATTTATGAGAAGGGGCGATGGGAGAGCAAAGCACAGCCAGACTTTACAGACCTACAGAACAACTTGTAGACTCACGATAGCCATGCAACGATTTCTACTGGGGAGGAGGGTCTTCCCCGCCATGCCTCTAGGCACACACAGGTATTGTCTTCACCGCTCTGAACCTGTGTCGCTCATTTGAGCCAAGGTGGAGATGGAGTGTAAATAATGAGGCTTCACCCTTGCTTTTCTGTACTGTTATTAAGGATTAACCAACTTGGATAAAGGAAGCTGCCTCGGAAAAATGAACAAAGATGGCTCCAAAATACTCCATGCCACCAAAACGCTATTGCCACATTCAGGAAATAATGTCTGCATCATGAGTAATGTATTTCTTCAAACTATGGCAGCATGTTTGCAAGAGTGAGGGAACAAGAGCCATGTCCCCAAAAGAGCAATGAACCTCTCAGCCATGAACACCTAGCCTACTGCAACATCTTGGTAGATCCCTAGCTTGGGAAACTGAGGGCAAGTCCCAGGGCCAGATAGGTTATAAGGGAGAGAAGAAAAGAGAAGCCGTTGGTGTGCCTCCCAGAGACAGTATAATCAGGATCTCACTTCACAGATCAGAAAACTAGAGCCCAGCAAGATTTAGAGTCTAGATAAAACATGGACAGGTCTCTTCAAACGTTTCTAACAGCCTCTGGGTTTGAGATAGAAGAATCAGAGCGAATATGACACTTAACTATAAAAGCTACATCCTTCTGTAGTAGACTTCCAAACTAAAGACATTTTTCACTTGTCAAAAGTAGGCAGTCAGTGCCTTGAAACACAATGATTGAAGGGCAAATGCTCCTTGACTTGACAGAGCCTGTTTATAATTGCAACATTAGCACAGACACACTTTAATTAAAAATCACAAAAATGACCTTAGCTGAGCTATGAGACCTATATTAAAATCCTGGCTGAGGAGCTACTTTCTAGTCAAGTTCCTATTTTCAGATGCCTGCCCTTTGTTAAAGGATTTCCTTTAGCTTGAAATGTCTAGGCTTATTCACTGACCACTAATGACTCTTTGGCAATATCTGAAAAAGAATAAGCCAAATGTACATCACTCAAACCTGAACAGATAATACAATCCTACCCCTAGTCCTAGCAGTTGTGGTTGAGGGGCAGGGTAGCCAAGCCCTGATACTGTCCACCTTGCAGGAACTTGGGGAGGAGGCACCATAATGGTCTAGAAGACCATCTGGCTCAGCCTCTCATTTTACATATAAAGGAATGGAAGCCCAGAGAGGACAAGTGACTGTCCAGGGCCCACCAGCCAGTGGTGGGAAAGCTGCGACATACCAGTGCCACCAGATAATCACTACTCAGGAAAATGAGCTGCTCAGTCAACTGAAAGAGAGGTAGGATTTTGAAATTACAGATGTCATCCTCTCCTTCTTCCTAGATTGTGCTCCTGAAAACACCAGACTTCTAGATACTTGGTTTAATAACTAGAGAAGAGGGTGGAGGGGAGAGGAAGAGCGGGAGGGAAAGAGAGAGACAGAGAGAGAAAGTAAGTTCATCCAGGACACATACGCCTCAGAAATACTACATACCATATTCCCTTCTTGGAGATTCACATCACACACTAGGGAATCTGAGAAAGAAGACCAGCAGTAAAGAAATCCGTTTAACTCAAAACTCTTCTTTCAAGTCACATCTATTAACATCCTACAGACTCGGTGTTCTAGGAAACATACATTGGGACGCGCTGGCTTGGTGAGAAGAGAAATGAATTTCAAAATAATTGGGCTGGAAAGTAAAGAAATTGAAACAGTCTGGCTCATGTCAAATAAGGGTTCAGAAATGGCACCATGTCATCTCATTTTCTTCCCCTGGGTCTTTCACACTCGCAACTTGGAAAGAAATGAAGGATAGGGGTGTCCTTGAGTTCCCTGAGCAACAAGGATGAAGAGAATAAACCTTTTTCTTTAATTTGCCATGAAAGGTTGGCGTAAAGGGGTAAAAACAGAGACCCTGACTTTGCCACTCTTCTCTATGGGTGTTTAAATTCCTACCAGAAATATAATGCTTAGAATAGTATCCCCCCATATTTATAACTTCTTTACAATGAACTACCATGATTTTCTTGTCCCTCAAAGCTGGTAAAGTTACATTCTTACCTCAGAAACTGTGAGGAAATCAAATTTGGCCTTTAAATAAACTAATCTGAAAGGTTTAAAAAAATATTAGAGGCTTTTAAAAAAAGGAATAGGGGACTTGAATATCCCAAAGTGTGAAAATGCCACATTTTTATACTCAAATGATTCAAAATAGATGAACAGAATGCTTCCAAACTTTCTAAAAATATCTACCTTCAGGCAATTAAAAAAATCAATCTAAAGGGTCATTTATTTCAAGAACCTAACAGCCCCATTTAGCACTCCAGCGAGCCCCCACAGCTGACTGGATCTGGGAGACCAGGGCTGAGAAAGGTCATTCACACTCCTCCCTAACTCCTTAATGATATGTTTAGCCAGGCTAATTTTAGACCTGTCGGAAGCTTTTGATTCAGTTAACCATAAGGTGTTGGTGACAAGACTGTGGTCAATGGGAGGCGTGGGGTGAGCTCCTTTTGAAGTCAGCTGGTGAGTTCATTCCTGGAAGGGGGTGTCAATAAGTAGTCACAAGGGACTGTTCCTGATCCACATACGTCTCCCGGGAGGTCTCTTCTCTCCTCCCCGTTTACCCAACACGGCAGGAGACCTTGAGAGACATCAGTGGAGGCAACAACACCTTGATGATCCTCATTTCATTATCGTCTTTTGTACTGATTCATTCAAGCTGTCTTCACCTTTGGCTTAGCTCATAGTTATTTTGGTTTGGGCAGGAAGTGGCTGGCTTCAAGTCAACCTGGATAGGCTGAGGTTGTGATCTTCAGTCAAAGGAAATGCTTTAAGGATGTCAGAGGTGGATCTCTATCATGGCTATTCAGGGATGAAGGCTCACTGACAGGTCTTTTAACAGGTGCTTGAGCATGGACCAGAAAAGTCTCCTTTTTTCTTGGATTCAGAGAAATGTGTGCCTACGCCAGCTTCCAGAAAAGGCATCATCACATTTAGCTATCCCTCTGGTTAATATAAGTTTCACCACAGTAATAGCCACTCTTTTTTCTTTGCTGGATTTTACAGGGGCATTTCATTACCCTAATATTCATTAAAGAGAATTTCTTTAGCCCTAGGAATGTTCGTACCAATCAACTCAAATTCTTTCCACCTTCTCAAGGTTTAACATGAATGGATTTTATTTGGTGCAACGTGTGCTTCTGCTCTGTATAGGCACCATAAAGCTATCTATAGCAAAGAAAATGTCAATATTCCATTCAAGAGCTCAACAGCCCGGCCGAGAGGGAAAATGTCTTTAATACTGCATCTTACTAGATTTCAACAAATTCCAATGCTATATGGAAACTCAGGGCTAATCCATTATTACCCTTTCATTTTCTAGAATGGGGAAGTAAGACTTAAATTTTCTCAATCGACATAATAATTCAGCAGAACCAGAAAATGTCTATGGGGCAAGCACTCTAATATTATCTTTCTAAACTTTACTGATCATTCCTCACCTCTGGTCCTCACCATAGGTCAAAAAGTATGGAGAACAGGAGTAAGACAAGGGGAGGGAGTAGAGAAGAGACGAGAAAAGGGTGAAAAAGATCAAATGAGACAAACAAGGTCAATTAGTCAGTATCTTTCTGTCATCTCCTTGTCATCAGTCTTTCCTTCCCAACCATTTTTTATCTAGATATCAGCAAGTCTCACTGGAAATCCTTGGTTGCCCCATATCCAAGGGACAAACGGAGGCAGAGACAAGTTTATCAAAGTGAGCCCATTTTTCTAGCTTTGGGACTGCATATGCCTCAATGATTAATATTGCAACTGTGGATTCTAAATTCTCATTTCATTCATTTGACAGATATCCACTGAACATCTGCCATGTGCTAAGAACTCTGTTGCACATTCTAAGGGATATGAATATGAAGAAGACATAGTCTTGCCTCTAGAAATTTACAATTTAATAAGACAGGGAAGAAGAATATTCCTCCTGGTTGCAAAATTCTAAGACTGCGACAATTCACACCAACAATTACACGGGGAAGAATCAGATAGGTGCTCTGAGAGATTTGACCTGAATATTATGGGATTCCAGAAAAGATGTATATCATTTCCAGTTGCCAAGAGCCAGAAATCTTCATCAAAGAGGTGTTATCTTGAGCCGGAGCTTGAATGATACAAAAGACATAAACCATAAAAGGACACTGAGGAGTGGGCTTCCTGGAAAAAAAGGAAATGGCGCAAAAGCACAAGAACAAAATATCTGTTTGGGAAACACCAAGTGGACCAGTTTGGCTAAAGCAGTGGATAGATAAAAGAAGGGAGATACACAGCTGGGAAATTTTGTTGGAAGCCAAAGTGCAGAGTATCTAAAAGAACGAGCTAGAAAGCTTGGTCTCAATTCTCTTGGTGGCAAACAGACATGGAAAATTTTTCACAGGGCTAAACTTCAGGCAAATTAATTGGGCTACAGTGATCTGGTGTGGAAGATGCTAGAGGAAGGGATCACCTTCTGACAATGATCTAAATGAGAGGAAAAGAGCACACAGCGAGACTGAAAAGGAGGCAGATTCATGAGATATTAAGGATGCATGAAGGGCAGGAATACATCGGTGTGAAGGCCAAAGGGCATCTCCTAGGATACTTGGGATGAAAACAAAATTTCACCATATCAAATGGATACTTGAAAGCATGATATTTTGAATCTACCACTGAGATGTTCACATTGTTGCCCAATGTTTGTTGATTGAATTATTTTTGTAGGTTAAGGATATTTGTCAGATTTTTTTTTTAATCATAATCTTCCTTCTGGGTCTTTTTATGGTTTAGAGAGACCTGAATAGACAAACAGACATGAGATATCACAAATTTCTGACTAAAGAAAAGCAACAGAGTCTCTTAATCTCCTTTCTGGTATATAAATACAACAGTAACTATATTGCGGTAGACCCACGGCTGTTGGATATAAAGAAGAGGGTCTGTTCCAAACTGTCTAAATCAATAGTCCTGCTTTACCCTATCCTTCCTATGTGTCCAGCTATGCTCCTATCCCCATTTGTTTTTGTATCAGAGATTCCTTTTAAATATGGACATTACTGAACTGGTAGGAACCTGCTCATGGAGAGTCCTCTATTAGTTAAGAATCCAATCTGTACATAACACTTCTCCGCCATTTATCCACTTGGCCACCTCAGTCGCCTAGTCAGATGCTAAAAAGATTTGGCGACAAATAATACTAGCCCTTTCGTCTTACTTAGCTGCTAATGCAGACATATCGCCAACCATCTTTTCAGGCAGTTTTCCCTGATAAACTAGAACTTTTTTTTTTAGAAGCAACTTGACTCCCATCCTTCTCAGAGAGCCCTCTATCTGATTTGGATTTTGTTCCTTCATGCACTCGTTTTTCAGCCTGACCAACCCCCTAATACCTTACTTAGCAAGCATTTAGTGAGCACCTGGTATGTGCCTAGCATTGGGCCCAGTGAGGCCGATAAAAAGATAAAAGGTAACAATCCTTTGTGCAAATTTTTTTTCAGTTTATTTATTTATTTTGAAAGAGAGACACCACAAGCGGGGAAGGGCAGAGAGAGACAAAGAGAGAGACAAAGAGCTAGCAGGGGGGCGGGGAGGGGGGCACAGAGAGAAGGACCGAGAGAATCCCAAGCAGTCTCAGTGCTGTCAGTGCAGAGCCTGACACAGGGCTCGAACTCACAAACCGTGAGATCATGACCTGAGCCAAAATCAAGAGTCAGATGCTTAAAGGACTGAGCCACCCAGGGGCCTCTGTGCAAATAGTAATGTAAAGAATTCATTTGCCCCGTGAAGTTCCTCACCCGGAGGACAGGAACATCACTACCTAAACCCGATGTCATCTGAACATTGGCACTGCATAGTGGTTGAGCATGTGGATTGCAGAGTCCTTGATAGGAGGGATGCCTGGGCCAGCTGGGCCACAGACTACCTGTGAACCTGGTGAGTTATTTAAACCCTCCGAGCCTCAGTTTCCTCCTCTATAAAATGGATGTAGGGGCGCCTGGGTGGCGCAGTCGGTTAAGCGTCCGACTTCAGCCAGGTCACGATCTCGCGGTCCGTGAGTTCGAACCCCACGTCAGGCTCTGGGCTGATGGCTCGGAGCCTGGAGCCTGTTTCCGATTCTGTGTCTCCCTCTCTCTCTGCCCCTCCCCCGTTCATGCTCTGTCTCTCTCTGTCCCAAAAATAAATAAAAAACGTTGAAAAAAAATTTTTTTAAATAAAAGAAAATGGATGTAAAAATACCAGCACCTATCCCAAGGGTGGGTTCTGGTAAGCATTTAATGAGACAATTAATGCAAGGAGTTTAGGACCGCTCCTTCGGTGCACTAAGAAACAGCAGATAGAGGTGCCTGGGTGGCTCAGTTGGTTGAGCATCCGACTTCGGCCCCGGTCATGGTCTCATAGTTCGTGAGTTCAGGCCCCACGTCGGGCCCTGTGCTGACAGCTCGGAGCCTGGAGCCTGCTTCGGATTCTGTGTCTCCCTCTCTCTCTGCCCTTTCCTTGCTTGCTCTGTCTCCCTCTCTCTGTCTCTCTCTCTCTCTCTCAAAAAAAAAAAAAAAAAAAAAACATTAAAAAAAAACAGTGGATAAAAATGATCATTAATAGAATGAATATCTGACCTTTGATCAGACTGCAAATGGCCACTGGTGGCTGTGATGGTGAGTATCCATTTAGCAGAAAAGAATACCCTTAAAAGACTTGCTCGCACTTGGCAGCAATGTCTAGAAAGCAAGGCCCATTTCAGTTTGTATGTCACAGGAGCAGTTCTCCTTTCGCCAAATGTCATGTTTTCTGTTTTATTTCTCTCATTTTCTTATACCAGAAAAATTTCATCTGCTCCCGATGTTCATTCCCTATTTAAAGACAGCATTCAGTTTGTGAAGCCAGCAGCTGCCAATGCTGTCACTACCCAGGTCTGTGGTGCTGAAGGCCCAATCTGCAGCGAGAAGTGACACAAACCCACTGCTGTTCCATCCAGAGAGCGTTGTGGTATGCAGGGCGGGTTAGGGGATCAAGCCCCCACTGAGGAATAGGCGACAGAAAACACAGAAGGCAAACAAAACAGAAATGTGTTTCACATGCAAACACTCGGAGCCATTCAAAAGAAAAGAGAAGAAGGCACGAAAATAGAAAATCGTAACGGGTTTGGGGTAGGACGCTTTTTAAATCAAAGATCGTGTTTTCCTTTCCTTGTTCTCTGGGAACAAGAACCCGTCACTGAGATGAATTTATAACTGTTTTCATCATTTACATGAAGCACCACAAAGAGCTGGACTCCAGGCTGCCAGGCAGGCTGCACCCCGGGGGGCCGGAATGCATCATTAATTAAGGCGAGGCCGCAGAGATGGGTTATCTGGGCACTTCGGGCGCCCCATACACGTACTTCTCCAAGCCAGAGCAGGTGCACCTGGTAAAGTTTTCAAGGTGAACCTGACTTTCCTCAACACTCCTCACCCCCAACTTCCTTCTAGGCATTTCTAGCCTAGTTATACCCCCACGTTCCAGAGAAGGCACGATCTCCTTCAAATATCACGCCCGCTTCTCGAACATTATCTGCTGAAACAAATTTAGCATCATGCATTACATCACCACCTTGCTGCAGATTACGGGCCCAGACAACTATCTCCCACATGGGCCAAGGTGATCCGGGCAGCCTGGGGCATCAGTCTGTCCACATCGGAAGGGAGCAGAGCTTCTCGCTAAGCAGATGCTCTTGAGCCAGCCGATCTAGGAACTCTATTTTATTTCTTTTTTTTTCCCCTTTAAACATGCAGATCGTAATATCAGACCTAGAAGTTTTCTGTGCTGCACAATTTATGCTAGCTCATTACCTCCTGCTACACTCCAAGGCTTTGTAACGGAAATTGGCTCTGATTTCTGAGATGGGCATTACATCATAGCCTTCTTTTAGCACATTATGTCATCCCTGCTGAGACGCATTATCTAGGGTTGGCTCAGCAGTAGTGATTTTTTTGTGGGCCGACTGCAGTGTTCGCAAAGAACTGCTGGGAACCACAGATTGAAATCTGAAACATTTATCTTCTAAAAAGCTGGAAAAGGGGAAAGATGTTCACATCAGACCCCATTTATTTTCCTTAACCCTCTCCTCTCCCAGCTTCTTTTAGATCACATGGCAACAAATGCCAGCGATCAATGTTGCAAAGCCTGGGCACAGACGATCAACTTGAGATAACCACTGCCTGAAATATCAGTCCCCATCAAGAGCAGATACACCTGACACTTGTCACAATTCTGTCTGAAGGCATTTCACAAATGCTTGGAAAAAATCACCTTGCACGCTCACACTGATAACATAGAGCACCCTGCCTAATTCTTGGGTTAAGAAAAGCATTTCTTCTCCTGATCTGTTTATAAATCTATATGAATGAAAACTACATGTACACACATGCTTATCCTCCTGACCGTGTTGTGGCGACAAAGGCAAACTTCTAGAAGATTTGCATTAGAAATAATTTTTATGCAGAGAACTGAGCTGATATTATCTCTTCTCACTTCAACCATGAAATTAGAAGCCCATTGTGTATCTCTCCATCCTAGGCAGGATTAGAAACCATTGCACAGAGGGAATAGACAGGTGCTTGCAGGATAAAGCCAAGATATTCCCAAACCCCAGAGAATCCCAACACCTCTCTTGTTACAAAAGCATAATTATGGGAGGAAAAAAGTCTCTAAATACTGAAAGGAAATGGGATACATTCAACCATGACTAAATTACAATTCCCTCCTTATACAGCAACTAATGAGATTCACTGGATGGGGACTAAGTGCTGGGGGAGGAGGTGTAAGAGAGGTTATGGTATCTCCTTCCCCCCACCCACCCCTGCTGCATTTTTTTCCACTGACTTTTTCAATTTTTTTTTAACATTATTTTTGAGAGACAGAGAGAGACAGAGCATGAGCAGGGGAGGGGCAGAGGGAGAGGGAGATACAGAATCTGAAGCAGGCTCCAGGCTCTGAGCTGTCAGCACAGAGCCCGACGTGGGGCTCGAACTCACGAACTGCGAGATCATGACCTGAGCCGAAGTTGGACGCTTAACCGACTGAGCTACCCAGGCGCCTCATCCACTGACTTTTTAATAGTGAATATTTTTATGCTCTCAGTTGCATTTGTGGCTCTCAAATGGTAGCCACATCCAAACACCTTTATAACTAAAAGAGAGGCAAGCAAAGCTATCATTTGGCCCAAAGAGTCTTGCTCCAACTTCTACCCTTGATGATTTTTCATGTTCTTTGCTAGTGCCTTCTCCCCACTGCCAGTGGATCATAAAGCAAGATGGTAGCCTTCACCCTTCATTCAGCCCAGAGGAAGGCCAGTGAGCAGTCTGAACATTTGAAAAGGGATCGGGACACCTGGCCCCTTGCTCATGGCAGAGAAACTTCCTGGGTGACGATCAGCTGGAGGCTCCACCTTTAGCACTTCCTCTTCTTTCATATTTCATGTCCATTGCTATTTGCCTCTTTCGTCCTAGAGGGGATGGGACGAGGATTGATGGGATGATCCCACCAAGGGCTCCGAGGCTTTCAGATGGATGGTGCTCTATAAAATAGTGCTATTTAACAGCTAAGGACATTTACAAGAATCCTCTTACCCTTCTCCTTTGCCTTCCATTGTCCTTTCGTCTCCACTCCATCCCCCTAGCTCTAGGAATTTTATGGTCTGAAGGCCAAAATGCTTTAAATCTTAATAACTACATGTGCCACTTGGAATACTGAAAGGAAACTATATATACTCTTTACCTGACTCATTCCAAGCTTTTACTGCAGCCAAAGTAACTGCTGCACCATTTAAACATTCCACCGAAAAAGCAAGTAGCCTTCAGCACATTAAGCTGATGTCGTGCAAGTTGTAAAATATTAAATGACCAGAACTTCTATCCAATAAAGAAATTACCTGGCTCAATCACCCCCTTTCCCTTTGCAGGAGGCAAGATGGGTTCACAAACGTAAAGGACATATGCCTGCCTCTAGATAGAGCTAGCCACCAGCTCTTGAAGACACACGAGGGGAGGGGGCTAAACATTACTACTCCCTCTTCCTCCAGTGCCCCAAGGTTGTGAACAATCCTGCAAAAAAAAAAAAAAAGGCTTTTAGGATGCCCAGAAGTCCTCAGTCCACTCCCCAACCAGGCTAATTATGGAAAGGAGCCATTGTGCTCTTGGCATTGTAACAGGACAGCCACTGGCAATGAGACGAGTTCTGCTACCTTCTTACAGGGAAGAGGAAACCTAGCTCCAAATCTAGTCGTTTCTAAAGGTAAGTGTATATTGGGGGAGATCAGATTTCACAGTGAGAAATCAACTATTCCCTAATGGATGTCCCAAAATAAAGATGAAGGGCACAGGTGGCCAAGGAAGAATGGGAGATCACACAAGGAACTCCCTGGCTCCTGACATTATAGTAAAGCCAGGCTTGGAGTGAGAAGGGAATTCTGCGCCAGGCTTCAGGTGCCTTTGCCGCTGCCTTGGCACCACTCACTATACTTGGGAGGTTAGCAGAAGAGGAATAAAACAGTGTGGACCTTTTGGGCACTCTTGGACAAGGGCATGTGGACAGCTGGCATAGCCTCCCTTGCCCCCACCTGCCCAGAATCACTAGCAAGATCACCTAATGCATAGAAAAATTGACATTTATTTTATCATTGAAAGTTTTGATCCCGCTACCTATCAGCAATGCCAGGAGACCAGCTGTCCTGACCAGTTGCTCTCTGGGTGCCACCCCAGAGTTCCAGGAGCCATCCCCTGGGGGCTTGTGGCATTTTCTAGGCTGCAGGGCCTTCCCTAGTCCCCAGAGTAAGCCCTCATCAATGCACCTTCAGATCCGTCTTCTTAGAAACAGCAACAAAAACTTCTACAAACGTAAGCATGTATGAATATACTGACTACAAAAACATCAAGGATTACCATTTAGACCCATAAAGGTTATAGAGATTTACTTTATCCGGCTTTGAAAAAAAAAATCATACAGGTTCCTTTACAACTCACATCCAGACTGTGTCTGGTCAGGATCCTTCTTAACTTCCAGCATTCTTGCATTCCCTTCACCTCTACTCCTAGTCCAGGCTAAGTAGCCTGCCTTTCCCTTAAGAAGGTTTTTCCTTCTCGGTTGGCGGGTTTCTTCTCCACATTTCTTTCATGATCTGAGGCGTGTCTCTTGCTTACCCCTTAACAGAAGTCCTAGGTTCTCATTAATCCTGAACAACAGAACTAGCAGGCTCCATTCGTTCATTGAGCACATACTTACAGAACAGGAGCAATTATTGTGCAAAGTGTTGTTAGGGATGAATCAGACATGGCTTCAGCTTTCAGGCACAGGAGAGACCACAGACATGCTATATTAATAAATATGTGACAGGGGCGCCTGGGTGGCGCAGTCGGTTAAGCGTCCGACTTCAGCCAGGTCACGATCTCACGGTCCGTGAGTTCGAGCCCCGCGTCAGGCTCTGGGCTGATGGCTCGGAGCCTGGAGCCTGTTTCCGATTCTGTGTCTCCCTCTCTCTCTGCCCCTCCCCCGTTCATGCTCTGTCTCTCTCTGTCCCAAAAATAAAATAAACGTTGAAAAAAAAAATTTAAAAAAAAAAATAAATAAAAAATAAAAAATAAAAAATAAAAATAAATATGTGACAGAGGCTGCCAGCTCTTCAGCCACGTTCCTTCTCTTATTCCTGGCTACACAGCCAGATAAACTTCTCAACCCCCTCTACTATCAAGGGAGGCCATGTGCCTGGGTCCTAGTCAATATAAAGTGGATGGATATGATGTGCGCCACTTCCAATGATGCACCTGTGAGATCCTACATGCTCTTTCCTCCTTCTGGCTCATTGAAATGGCAGGATCACCAAAACTCAGAAGCCATGTGTTGAATGGCAGGGCCTCAGACAGTCTGAGTCCACCAATGCCCACTTAAAGGAAAGCTGCCTTTGTGGCCTATTCATGTTCATGTCTGCTACAACAGCAAAAAATAAACTCCTACTGTGCACATCCATCACCCGTTCAGGTCTATTGATAACAGCAGCCAGGCTGCTCTAATTAATATAAATGTTGAAATGATCTATTGAAATGCAAAGATGCTCACAGAGTACACGACAGTAAGCTGAAACACTGTTATTAGAACTTGACGTTACTTTTCATAAGAACATGTACATAAATGTACATAGACACACATAGAGAAAGTTCTAGAAGTATGTATCTCAAGGTATAGGTGTTTATCTCTGAATGGCAGTAGTATAGGTGTGGATTATCTATATTTCCTGGTGTGAAATGAAATGATTTTGTAATTAAAGGATACAAGCTATGGTTAACATTGAAAAGGAAGGTATGTCTTGAGATGTAAATACAAAAGAATAGCATCTCAAAGTGGTTAAAGATTTCCTGAGGGAAATTAGGAAAGGTTTCTCAAACTAAGCATCTATTAATGACCCCTCCAACACTGAAAATCTATAACTTAGCTACAGCCTGAGAAATAGAATAGTTCAATTATACAACACACCCGGTTCCCAGCCTTTACATATTAAGGCCTTGTCAATGGAGATCAATTCACCTAACAGGATGGAAGGCATAAATCTTTTACCTTTAGGAAGCGCAAAGAGACTAGTCTCAGCAGTTGTTTGGGGTAGGGGGGTAAGGATAAGGAGAAAGGGAAGAATTACAAGGGTTAGAGAAGGAAAGAAGTAGCATACTGCCATTACACCATTTTGTACCTTTTGAAAATGTTGCTATATATATTTATTACTTATTCCAAATTTTTAGAAAATATTTATGAATTTTGTGTTGCAAGTATTCACCGCCTACTTTTTCAAAAGTCTAAGTTCCATGGCCTTTTGTAAATATTAAGTCAGAGATTCCCTTTGAATTGGTTAAGAACAAAGACGCTAAGCAAGTAAACCAGGTCAAACTTTCCCAGGAGAATTCCTCAAAACCATAGATCCAACTGGTCACTGCAGCAAAGGTTCCCCTTTTTATGTGGGAAGAGCTTAAATATGTTCTTGCCATACACTGGAGGAAAGGGGTGGTGAGTGAAGAGTCCCCTCTGCTTTCACACTATCTTCAAAAGGGCCTGGAGAGGGGGGGAGAGGTAAAAGAGATACAGGGGTTAAGCACACTTACCTTGAAGAGCACTGAATAACGATGTATAGAAATGTTGAATCACTATATTGTACACCTGCAACGAATACAATGCTGTATGCTAATTATACTTAAATTTAAAAAATAAAAATAAAAATCTTTAAGGGCTCAGAGAAAGATTTGGGGGTACCATAAGAATCAGAAACTTTGTGGGGCACCTGGGTGGCTGAGTCAGTTAGGCCTCCAACTTCGGCTCAGGTCACGATCTCACAGTCTGTGGGTTCAAACCCCGCATCCGGCTCTGTGCTGACAGCTCAGCCTGGGGTCTGCTTCGGATTCTGTCTGTCTGTCTATCTGTGTCTCTCTCTCAAAAATAAATAATACAACATTTAAAAAAAATTAAAAATCAGAAACTTCGCAAAATGTGGTGAGCCAAAGCCCCAACCACTGTTTTGCCATGAAGACTTGGAGGGTGACACAAAAGAGGAGGGACAAGCCCACCAACTCTCTAGACTAGTAAAGAATATTGCAGTCTCAGATCCCTGCAACCAGACTCTGAAACAGAGATTTGTCAGTAGGTGGCTTGCTGTGTGGGGCTCTTTGATTGCCAGCAGGGAGGGAGGAAAAGAAGTAGAATTAGACACAAGGAGGAGTTGAGCTGTGCTGGTCACAAGAAAGGTGTCAGTGGATCCCCATGGAGCCGGGATGACCCTTCTGATTTGTCCCAAGTTGAAGCTAAGCTTTTATGTGCCCTCAGGGCCTTGCACAAGCAGCTGTCTTCAGCCACTTTTCTGGGAAGGACTCAGTTGTGAGACATCAGCAGACAATATGCCCAATAGGTATGGGGTTCGGGGGCAAGTGCCTAGAATCAGGGGACACTCTACATCATCCACTAGAGAGAGGTAGTAGGATGTCAAGTCTTCTCCTATCAGTCTATATCCAGCTGCCAAGAGACAACAACAAAGTCTCTCTGAAATTCCTCAACTTCTTAAGCAAGCCCAGGGACTCTAGAGGCCAAACCCCCTGGGCCATCTCCCCCATGGAACCTAGGCTCCAGCCACATGCAGCTACTCACCGGTCCCAGAAATTACCATCCCCTTTTGTGGCTCTAAGCCTTCATACATACTGTTCCTTCTGCTATTCCTTCTTTCCTCTCTTATCTTCATAGAAAATCCCTACTTATTCTCTGATCCTCAGGGTAATTTCCCCTGGGAAACTTCCCTGGCTCCCATATTCCTAGCAACTCATACTCTCTCACCCCATGTGACCACCATGTTGTAAGCATCTACACTACCACCCACACCAACCCCTGTGAGTATACCAGTTCTGCATGTGTGTTCCCACTCTACTAGAGGCTTCCTAAAAACAGAGCCATGTCTTCTTCCATCCTCACATGCCTGATGCATAGGAAGTATTATTAAATGTCTGTTGAATGAATAAATAATTCAATGTGGAGAAATGGTGCTGGCAGCACTAGCCCTGTCAAGGAAAAACAGACAAATTCTGATAAACTGGTGGGACAGGAGACAGGAACTAAGGACATGGAGAGAGGCAAGGTGTTTGCCACCAGCCATGTGCCAGAAACATTTGGCTTTTATGCCATCTTTGTTTCTTGATATTGATTGTCCACCTTCAGCATCACAGAAGAGAGACAACATTGGGGGTTCTTATGTTAACAGCAAAATTGCTCCTAGGGTATAATAACCAGAAACTCTTGTAAGGACAACTTTTAGGAAGGAGTGTGGGCCTGCACAGATCCCCAGGTGAGACTGTTCACTAAATGAGATGGTGGTCCCGAGGAAGTATCCTCTCTGCATTCTCTCCTGGAAAATCTCGGCCAAGGGCAAGAGGAGCTGCCGCAAGCGAACAACATATTTAACTTTTATCCTCATGCTGATCAATGAAGATGCTCATGAGGGGACGGCCGTGGGACTGCATGAGCCAATAGTCTTTAGACCAAAGAGGAACAAGGGCCCAGGTAACAGCAGGAAAAGGGGGCACTGTGTGACCCTGGAGCCCCCTTCTAAGGGGAAAGTGGAATGCAGGCTCTCACCTTTCTTTGCCTCTCATCCCCATCCACATCTCTACCCTCAAGAGGAATGGGACTAGCCTAAACTACAATGAGAAGTGACTATATCTCAGTCATATCTTGAGATATGGTCAAGGAAGTAACCATTTTTTTTCCCAGAATCTCCATGCAAGCGTAATACACTGAGTAATGAGACAAAATTACCTAAGGTCATTGTCAACAGGCATCAAAACAAGTTTGGCTTCAATCAAAATGAATTTTAGGTCCATCTTTCTTTATCCTCAAGTCTTAATGCCTCATTACACAACCAGAGATCTGCCATTTTAGGAAGAAAAAAATATTCTGTTTCCTCAGGAAATGCCAAGGGGCCACAAATTTTAATCTGCTCCAGCTGGAGTGGAGGCTGGGGGCTTATTTAAGCTCAGAAAGTATACCTTCTTGCATTTCCTCCTGCTGACAAACTAAAGATCCTCCTTGACCAAGGTTTAGGTAGCTGCTCCCAGTATCCAAAGAAAGATTGCCCAGCCAAGCAACTGCTCCACCCACCTGAAAGCCTGCTTAGGATGCCATTTGAATGTAGGAGTCAATCTCTAAATATAACCCTGAAAGCAGCCTCCGCCATCATCCCTGCACTTGTAGCCTCTCTCTTCCAAAATAGTAAAATGGCATGGGCGGGCCTTCTGCCTCCCCCCCCCCTCCCCAGGGGGCAGCCTGGGGTAATGAGACACAAGAGAGCAATCCTCTGCTGTCGTTCCCTCAACACTTGCTTGGGAGGAGGGGTGCACAGAGTAGTTTTCCACCCGGGAGTTGCTACCAAGCCCCAACCTCCCAATTCCCCACTGGGTCCCTCTCAAAGCATCTGGTCCCTAGTGTGAGTCAGCTATCCCAGGGCATTGATTAGCCTCAGCAAAACCCTCAGGAGTGTGTCCTTCCCACCACCTTGACCCAGGGCTCCTGCTGTAAAATTCAGAATCACAACATATCCTGTTCCTAACTGATCATCCTTATATCACCAGATGTTATTCCAATAACCAAACAATATCCGCTTATTGTTGGTCTCTCTAAGCCTGAGGTCTTTGACACCAGTGCTGTGTCTTCCCATCCATGGACCTTCAGCACCCACCACGGTTCCAGGCACATAGCAGATGCCCAATAAATGCTGGAGGGTTGGAGAGAGGGATGAAGGGAGAAATAGAGGTGGAAGGGAGGGAGAAATGGAGGAGGGAGGGAGGAAAAGTTGGGTGGGTGGGTGGGTAAATGGATGGATGGATGGATGGATGGATGGATGGATGGATGGATGGATGGATGAAGGAGGAATTGCCTTGGTGTTGCACTTGGTAGACAGAGGGACACATGATAGGAAGTACAGCCTGAGGAGTGTGGCTATAGCTGTGCCCTGCTACTCAGAACATGATCCTGGAACCCTCACAGAATTCTAGGAGCTCCAAGTCAGAGAATGACAGTGCCATGGCTGCTGCCCAAAACTAAATCCACTTGGGGCCTCTCCAAAGCAGGTGCAGGAGGGAATTGTGTTAAGATCACCTGTAGAACACAGTGACCCTCACTGACACAACCCAAGGCAGGCTTCCCAATTCTCTGCATGCTTCTTCCCTCTGTGAGGAGAGAGGCATAGAGGTGTAGTCTCTCCCAGGTCCCCAGCCTGGTGAGGAAAGCTGGGCAGGAGCCATGCTGACTGTTCATCCCAGATGTGGCTGAGGAGGGTCTGGAGACTGAGGTAGCCTGTTCATCTACCCTGGACAGCAATGTTTTCATGTGTGCAGTTGGGCTGTTCTTCCCCTGGACAAAGCCTGAAAGCCTATAAACCTCTGAATAGAAGGTCGTTGGTTTTATGGAAATGCTATTTCACTGGCTCTGCTTTATTTCCAGCCTGGCAGAGCCTTGTTATCAAGGCTGTTAGAGACAGCTGAGCTCCTGAGGCACTGGGACTCTGGGCAAGTGTCTTCTGACCAGGAATGGAGAGGCACCAGTGCTGGAATAACTAAGGGGCAGGGGATAAAATTAAGCATAGGAAAAGGCAGGCTAGAGTAAGATTGTACTACCTCATGGCCAGAGTTCTGCTTCCGTTAAGACCCAGCTTTGGAGAAGACAGGAGCCATCATTACCCTTCACCTGCCTGAGACCACCCTTGCCAGCGAAGCTTCTGGGGATGCAGGAACCCTACTGGCCCTGCCTTCTAGTAGTGAGCACCTCCCTTCTGTGGTCCTTCAACCTGGCTTCTGCTTCATGAAATGGACAATTAAGAACCAGTTAGGAACAAAAGAAGCTGCCCATTATGAGGACTAAACCTGAGGCTTCCTGGCAATACCAACTACCCATTTAGCTTTACTGACTAATTTCAATTAAACCAAAGCTAGAGGTTTTGGTCGCTTTGTGTGCTAGTGTTCTAATTGAACATGACATACAGGATTTCTATCATATTATAGAAATCTGTCTAACAAGACTTATTATGGTGATCATTTCACAATATATCCAAATATTGAATCATTATTTTGTAAACCTGAAACTAATCTAAAATTGTATGTCAATTATACCTCAATTAGAAAGAAAGAAAGAAAGAAAGAAAGAAAGAAAGAAAGAAAGAAAGAAAGAAAGAAAGAAAGAAAGAAAGAGAGAGAGACAAACCCATCATTCTGGTTATACTATAGATGGAAACTGTTTCCACAACAGTTGAGGTAAAGCAGACAGGGAGTTAACTTCTTTGGAGCAAACCCTACATACCCACCATAAGATACTTCATTTTACTTAATTTCACTTGATCTTAACAACCCCTTGAGATAAGTATTACCATCTTCCTTTTACGAGGAAAACAAAGTTCAGAGAAGTTGCCTTACATGCTTGCAACAAACAAGTGGAGAATCCATCCATGTCCCTTCTTCTCCAGCTATGGTTGTCAGCCCTGGCGGCCCAGGAGAATCAACTGGGAAACTTTTAAAGACTGTGGGGGACCAAGTCCCATCCCCGGAGAGTCTGACTTAATGGATCAGGAGCAGGTCCTAGATTTTTTTGGCAAAAGGATCAGTGGCTACCTCATGTTGAGGGCATACAGATCCTGAAGAAAAAAAAAAATGCATTACAGTGTCCATTTCATCTTAGCACAACGGTAGGAAGTCACCTACCATGTGACTCCAGCTCATCCATGAAAGTGATTCCAGTAAGTCTTAGGTAGGGTGGAAAATCAGGCTGACAGCTGAACACTTTTGTAGCTCATAAATGCTTTTAGCCTATCTACAAAGTTGTACCGAGTCTCCTAGGTAACTGGGACAATTTTCATTAAAGTGGGAAATATTGAGCAAGATGGCTGACAACACTTGCACTGAGATGTTCATATCCCATAGCTGGTAACTAATTTGCGATGGGACTGGACGTGACTTAAGCTCTGTGATTCAGGGTGCTCCCCCAGTCACAGAGGTAGGAGGAAGGGAAGACAACACTGTGCTGTCTTGCATGAAAACTTGGGAGACCTGAACAGATTATTCCATGTTTATGAAGTGCTTTGGGCTCCCCGAGTAATCACATGGTGTCAGGGCCTGGTGTGACCAGTATGTGCACAAGTCCAAGATTAATTGCTCCTCTCAGCCCTGAATTATGCTCTGTGCCCAGTGACACACGTGTCCATGTGCCCTCACAGATCACAAAGCCTGGGCTGCAGCTCTCCCTGTGAAGAGGCAAGAAGGTGCCATCCTATCAGAAATTTTGCTCCTTATAACAGATACCTTTGAGCTGGAATTCATCTGCTGCTAGTTCCTTGGCACTTGTTTAGCACAGGCCAAGGAGCCGGATCAACAAACACGGCTGTAGTCAGTACAAGCTATTCTTGCTCAGCAGATTCCTTTTATGAAATATAGATAATACTCAAATAATCAGGCAATTGAGACCCCAGGTTAACAGGTAGGAAGGGTCTCCACTTTATAACTGCAACCTTTGCGCCCCAATCATTGATTTCGCACAAAACCAGTTACTTTTCATAAGTAACTTTTTCATGCTACTTCCTGAGCAAAGAACGTAATAAAAATCGGCTTCTCAGGGCACCTGCGTGGCTCAGTTGGTTAAGCATCCAACTTTAAGCTCAGGTTATGATCTCACGGTCTGTGAGTTTGATCCCCACGCCGAGGTCTGTGCTGACAGCTCAGAGCCTGGAGCCTGCTTCAGATTCTGTGTCTCCCTCTCTCTCTGCCCCGTCCCCTGCTCGCACTCTGTCTCTCAGTCTCAAAAATAAAATAAAAACATTAAAAAAAATCAGCTTCTTACAATCAAGGGAGCCTGACCCTTAGGGCAGAATGCTGTTTGGCTAGGAAGCCATTATTGAGTACATTTGCCTTTAAAAGTATATAATTTTAAGTTCAAATTCAGATGCTTTATGTATTTGTTCTTCTTTCAGGTATAAAGCTTTAAAATGTTACAGTGACAGGGGCAGCTTAGAGATCTAGTCCATATCTCTCATTTTAAGAGGGCACTAAAATCCAAAACCATGAAGTGACCAGCCCGAGGTCAGCCAGAATGCCCTGACTGTGCCCTCTCTTCTCTTTATCTCATGAGAGAGAGAGAAGGAGAGAGAGAGAAAGCTTTCCCAGGCTCCCGAGTTTAAATGCCACTGCATGTTACTAACTCTCAGCCCGGACCTCCCCCATCCTATCCCCTGCCCCATACTTTCTCCACCTCAACCTACTGCACTGCCATTCCAGAGTTGTTCGGGCCCCAAACCTGGCCATGATCCTTTAGTGCTCCGTTTCTCATATAACCCATATCTGAGTCAACATTAGTCCTAAATGGAGGTGCTAGCTCTTTTTCCAAAAATAAAGCACTAATCCAACTCTTTTCCATAATGTCTACGACTACGGCCCTAGCTGACGCTACACTCAACTCCTGCCTCTTTTAATAGCTCTGAACTGCCCTCCCTAGTTATACTTTTTCCCTTTCCAGTAGATATACTACATAGTAATCAGAATAACCTTTCTAACGTATTAACTCATCATCTCATACCCCTTTCTACTTAAAATGAAGCCTAAACTGCTCCCATGCTTTCATGGCCCTATTCAGTCTAACCCTGCTAATCCACCCCACTCTCTTCTCCCTCCACTTCTTTTTCACTCCATTCAGTCACATTGGCCATCTTTTTCCTTTTTTAAAGTTTTATTCATTGTGAGAGAGATTGAGAGCGCGCAAATCCCAAGCAGGCTCCACACTGTCAGCACAGAGCTCAGTGTGGCACTCCAACCCACAAACCATGAGATCATGACCTGAGCCCAAACCAAGAGTCAGATGCCTAACTGACTGAGCCACCCAGGCACCCCTGGCCATCTTTGTTCCTTGAACACACTGTTTCATTCCTGGCTCTGTCTCTGCACTATAGTTCCTTCTGCTCAAATTGCTCTTCCCACAGATCTTTACATGGCTACCACTTTCTCATCCCTTAGGACTCAGTTCAGAAAGCCATACACTGGCTAGAGCAACCCCACTGTCACTCTCCTTGACACCCCCCTGTTCTTCACAGCACTTATCCGTGGCTCAATTTCACTCCTTTGTTACACACTTACTGCCTAACATCCTTACAGAATATAAACATGTAGAGAGCAGATTTTCTTGATCACCACCATATCTCCCTCTCCTGAAAAATGCCAGACTCAAAACACGCAGTCAATAAATACCCATTGACTGACACTAAGAAGTAACAATAGAGCCATACGTCCAATCTATGCTTTTCCCATTCCAGTGGTCCTTCAATCTTGCCCTTTGGTTTATTAGAAACAGAAATCAGCTCAAGCCAGTGCAAGTAAGGGGATCTTTGTGAGGACACATATGGAGTGACAAAGTACCATGTCTCTGAAATCCAAAAACATAAGCCATGGCAGGGCCTTAGCCTCAAAGAGACCAAAGTTGAAGGAGAGCTCTGAATTCAATGTGGCCCTGAAGAGCTCCCTTTAGGGGGTCTCCCTTTTGGTCCACCATTAAAACTATTAAAATACACTCTATCTGCTTCTTCCTCTCTTCTTCCAACTGGTATTTATATTCATTCCTTCATCAAGTATTTATTGAGAGCCAACATGTGCTAAGCCATGCTAACTCTGCTTGCATATCATTTCTGCTTCTCCTTTATTCCATCTATACATGGCTTTAATTGCCACATCCCCATCAGTCTTTCTCATGAGTTTTTGGCTTCTGTTCCTTCTGTTAGCCGAACAATTCTTCCTAGGTTTTATCTGATATTTCCAAGATAAAATCTAACTGGACCGGTCCATCTTTTAGAGCTGGGTCAGACATTATAGATCACTAAACAGTTTAAGAATTGGCAGCTTTTGGAGCAGGGGCCCAATTCTAGTCCAATCGGCTGTACTCATGCGTGTTGCTCAGCAAGGGCTGTGGGTGTGGCAGCTTCTGTGGAAGGAAAAGATGACAGGGCAGACGTGATCATAGGTCTAGGATAAACTTGAATCTAGTGAGGGTCCATTTAGGCAGTAGGGAGAGACACATCTGGACATTTCAGTTAGGGTATTACCACACGCCGTTTGCCTAAGTTAATGGGCAATTTGATGTCATCGGAGGTTTCAGAGCAGAAGAGTGATGTGATCGCAGCTTTGCTGTGGTAAAATTAATTTTTCAGAAATGTATGGGATAGATTGTAAAAGGAAAGAACTGATGTGAGAAGAAAACTGAGGACCAGCTGCAATACATGAAAAAGCACGAAGTCATGAGAATCTGAATTAGTGCATGAACAGCATAAAGGGCGGGAGTACAGAGGAAGAGACACTAAGCGGCAGGCGTTGGAATGTGCGTGGCCCCAGTTCCACAAGATTTGAGTGCCTACAATATACAAGGTCCCTTACTGGGCCCTAGTGTGTGTCAAGCACTGTGCTAAAGGTGTCACGGACATCACCACATTTAAGCCTTGAAAACAACTATAATGAGATACATACAGTTTTGTATGCATTCTACAGATAAGGAAGCTTCAGGCCAAAGAACTAAGTAACTTTCTCAAGGTCACATGACCAAAAAGAGGCCAAGGAAAGGAAACTCGTGGGAAGATGGAAGAACCCTCGGGGCCATTGGAAGAGGCCAACAGCATACCCACAAAACAGCCTGAGACTGGAGAAGAGGAGAAGGTCAGATGGGAGAAGATGGCAGGAAAGCTTCCGTTTCCAACTGGGATAAGGGATGGGATCATAACATGGCTTGGAGGATATAACTAGGCTTGACTCTTGGCCTTGAAGCCTGACCTCAGCTTGAGCAAATGCCTTCTCCCTCTCTTAGATTCAATATCTCCTATAAAATAGGGACAATAATACCATGGCCTCTCAGGACTGGGTAGGGATTAGTGACAATGTATCCAAAGTAGCCCATACAAAGCAGGGTCTCAATAAAAGGCATCCCTGCTGGAGGTACAATCCCTTTACCATTAATGATAACACTCGTCAGGGACAACAGGGAAACATCAGAAGAGACTGACTAATCAGAATTCTGTCCCCATGTTTTGGCTTCAGTATTCTATGATGATGTGGACCACTAGGCACTGGCCTGCTCATTTCTTAGAAGTTTATGTAGACAGCCAGCTGATAAGACAGGCCTAACTTCCAATGTCAAATAATTTCATCATTCGAGTTAAACTGTCTGGACAGGCAGGGAGAAGTTAACTCTGTCTTCTGCACACTGCACACCCCAGAGCTACGTGTCTAGAGCTGAAAGCACTACCAGCAAAGTGAAGCATGCTCTAGAGGGGACTACAGTTGCCAAAAAGGAACTCTCATGAGTAGCAGGTGGTAAAAACTCCAGGAAGTTAGTGAGAACATTTCGAAGCCCAGAATCCAGGCTTTAAATATTAATTTGCCTTCAGTAAGAAAGAGCTAGTTTTTACCCTGAAAAGTACTTCAGCTCCTACTTGTTATTTTTAAGCAATAATGTTTTTTTAAAGAGCCCGGCTCTGCTCCCCACAAGGGAGAAGACTGGCTTGAGCAAACCGCAGTGATCTTTGTCTCTTCCAAGTGGAGTAGCGGAGAAGCAGTCAGCTATTATCCCACCTGTGCCTTCCCCGGGGCCACCAAGCTGAAGCCTGCTTAGGAATGGAATCAACCCTGGTCCAAGATCAAACTCCCTCTACCGTGTAAGATGGAGAAGTCCTATTAGCCAAATCACTGGGCAGAGTTTCAAGAAGCAACAATCTATTTCTGATTCCTTTTTATACTGAAAACATACAAAATATAAAAGCTACCTAACCACCAAGCCACCAAAAATGGATGTGTTATTGCCATCTGACACCATCCTACTCTGCATGCACAATGCCAGAAAGGAGGCCAAAAAAAAAAAAAAAAAAAAAAAATGGTGCCCAAATCCTGGATCTTTTCTCCCTCACTTTCAGAGAAGAAACCATCTGACTAAGAATGATTACCTTTTAAACTAGGCATTAGTTTCATTCTAATCAAGGCTTGGGAAGAGGATCAGGCACAAAGTCTTCTTGGAAAAGGAGTCTAAAAGGAAGAACTTGGCAGAATTTCAACAAACATAGGCGTTAAAAAAAAAAAAATCTAACAACATGAATCTGTTCACTAGCCAGAAAGAAAATGTATTGTATATTTAAGGCAGAGGAGCAATGTTGCATAACTTGGTGGGGGGCTGGGGGGAGGGAGTGCCATTCACTTCACCGTCTATATGAGTGGTGCCCCCTGGAGTTGTGCAATGCACAACTGGTGAAACCGAACTTAGACAACTTTGATTCAGGGTATCCAAGTCAGAAAGTGTATGTAATAAGTGTAGCACCTTTAGGCTATGGAAAAATCTAAGTTGTTGTGGATTATTCTGTAGAAAATTCTTAATGCACACAGTAAAACCCAAACTTCCTAAAGACTCATACCCTAAATTATAACCAGGGGGACCATGGAGGTCAGATGGACCATCCCCTCATTTTGCAGACGAGAAAACTGAATGCCAGAGACATAATGTGTCTTGCCCCCAAGGTCAACAGGCCTATGCTAAGAAGGTGAAACAGACTTTCTGTGTTTCCCACAAATGGCCAAAATAGGCCACATTGCTGCAAATGATATTCAGCCCACCCAGACCCCAAATTGAGCCTTATTCATCATTAAACATTTACCAAGCACCTACTAAATGCTAAAGCTGAAGAACCCAAGAAGAGTCTTTCCCAAGGTCACAGCACATGAGGCAACAATAGGGCAGAGCTTCACATCCATCACACAGAACTTTGGCCCAGGAAATGAGGATTTTGCTAGAAACATTTCCAGGCACGAAGGTAGCATACTCTTTTTTGAGCCATGAATGGTTATAGTCTATTTAACAAATCCTTATTTAGGCTATTTTTTTAATGTGTTATGTCCCCATTGGAGTTGACTGACTTCTTTGAAGTTCTTTGGTTTTTTGGTTAAATATTTATTCATTAATATATTTAAAAGCCATATTATTTACACAATAGATTTGGAACCATTGTGGACTATTGAGTAATTATTACCTACTTAAAATCAGGCTACCCAAAGCAAGAACATCAATGGCCATTTACAGGGAAAATAGAAAATTTACAGGTTGCTGAAGTCGGCCTTTAATTTAAATTTTATTTTTAACACAGTCATTCTACTCTTTCTAATGGGAATTATATGTGTGTCTGAATGTGTGTGGTGAGAGTGAGGTGGGAGGAGAGATGAGTCCTTTTACCAAAAACCAACGCAATTTTACTGCTTTAGAGACAAGCTCCTGCCAAATTTCTTATTGAAATCAAAGACACCTTTGAGTTAGTTATACAAGAGCAGGCAGAAAGCACCTGCAGTCACGTCTGTTTCTCATTTTGTACTCATGTAACTCAGATGCCCTGTGGATTAAGTGAAATCTGCTCCTAAGTTGAAATCATGTATACCACGTGTCAGCTCAGTTTGAATTTGGAAACAGGAGCTCAGAAGGTGCCACTCAAACATGTGGCTCTGGTTTTCCCCAAATATAACACGAGCAAGGAAGTCATGGTATGGGGCCTGCGTCTCCAGCTTTACTGTAAGTAGGAGATACAGCATGTTTCCATAAACATGGAAAAGCTGCGTCTCCAGCTTTACTGTAAGTAGGAGATACCACATAGGACCATGTTTCCATTTAATGGCGCTCCACCTACCCCCCCCCCCCACCCCATATCAGTTCCTATTTAAACTTTGACAAGGAAAGGTCATGGCAACGAACAAGAAGCGCTATAAATGTACACGCTGACAGTTCATGACCTGTGCATGAATTTACAACCGTGTTCTGACACAGAAAAAGGAAACCACCCAGAATGAGTGATGCAACATCTCCGGGTTGCCGGCTATAGGTCACTCTCTGTCTAGATACTATTTGTGGCCTACATAAATGCATAAAGGATTTCACTGGTTGAGAGAAATTATATTAAAGTAAAATTAGTACTCAGCTCTTACGTTAAGATCTCCAATCAAATTCTTTCCATTTTAACCCACAGAGAGAAGCCTCTTTTAAATATTAGCACTAACAAGGAATTCTGGATCTTGATTCTTTGATCACATTTTAGAATACTAGCTCTATGTCTGGGTCCTCATTTGTCCCATTGATTCAACAAATATTTAGTGGATACCTACTATGTGCTCTCAAGCATCAGTAGTTCATAAAACAGTAAGGACTTTGCTTTCATGGAGTTTCCTTTCTAACCAGGGAAGGAGAGGAATTGGCTTTGAACTAGCTTAATGAAGGCATGTTCCAGTTAAAGTCACATCTCCATGTGGCACTCCAGATTTATACAGTATAAATCGGGATGTGATAATTTGCTTCCAAAAAAGATTCAATATTTTACTAAAAAAAAAAAATCACAGAAGGATTCCCTTTAAATCTAAAACTTCCATAGCATCCGCCACCAAGTCATTTTATTTATTCTGAATTTTTGAGGACTTCATTGTGTGTTCCTTCACTCTGGAGTACATCCCCTAATCACCACCACAGGTAGACATTTACTTCTACTGCATAAAAGAAGCACCCTAAGAAAACACCACTTACTACAAAAAGACTACTCAGCAGAGACTACCAGCAGACCTAGAGAGAAAAATCTTAGGGATTCCAGCACTGGTGGCTTCCCCACAGCCTCTCTGCACCCTTTGTCTAAGAACTCAGTCAAGGGCGAAGAAAGTCTGGAGTCAAGGGAAATTTTCTTCTAGTTTCTCTAGATTTTTCTCATTGACATGAATGAGGGTAAAAAGGAGAACAAGCCCAACGAATACAGTTTGAAAAATGAACCTGGTGAGGTGAAGATGTCATTTTTCTCTCCTGACACTTTCAACTACTTAGATACTTAATTATCTGTCACCAGAATCTCTCCTTGTGAGCACCAGCAATTTGGCCCATTAGCAATTAGTGAGAGCAGTTACTCCACTGAACTTTTGTGTGAGAAAATAGCCACCACACGCAAACACACAGACCTAGAAGAAATGAGAAAGAAGCTGAAAAGAGCATTGCTAATATTACAACTGGCCTCCTGTTATTTCCCCCACGTTAGGGTTTTATTGATCAGTGACCACATTTCTCCTCAGAACCATTATACTGCCAGGAAGCTTCCTGGCCGAGCCGCAGAGTGGTCAGTTGGCATTTAAAAAAATGTTTTCAACACCATCCCTATCCTACTCTGTTCAGAAAAGTTAATGCCATATCATGAATTTCAGCTCTGCAGGATTGGAAGTTTATCCCATTTAAGCACGGGAAGCAAAAAAAGTCAAGCCAGCTTCGGTTGCTTCCACAAGCCTTTCATCTGCCCAAGAAGAATTGAGAGCCTTCATAGTAATTAGATAAGTTTAGCAAATACAGGTACAAAAGGGTATTCAGAGTTAAATGAGCCATTCTTCAATTGAAGAGCTTTGCTTTAGAAGAAAGAATTATGTTCAGTGCATTTGGTGTAGCTTAAATTAGCCCTAGAGAAGATTTCTTCTTAAGGGAGAAAAGAATATATGTACAAAAAAATGAGACCAAGGTGGGAAGAAATTGTTTTTTCTGTCCCAGTGTTAGATCAGTCCAAACAGACAACAGCCAAAGCCAAGTCTCCCCACACACGTCACCACCCTCGCTCTTCATGGATTCTCCTGGCTGTAAGTGTCTGGGTTTACATTATGCCTGAGGCTGGGTCCAGATAAAGATTTTCTGATTCCTCCAAGAGAGGCTTTAATAACTGCCATTTGACACATTGGAGAATGGCACTTGACTTTCAGAGAAGGGCCAGGTTTGTGTGTGTGTGTGTGTGTGTGTGTGTGTGTGTGTGTGTTAAGCAGTATGCAGCAACCTTGGCAGAATGTGAGGCAAAGCATCAGTGTCTGCGTCAAAGAAGAGAAACACGATTCAGCTTTATCCGTAGCAGGCCACACCTCCTGACAGGAAGCATAGAGCAAAGACGTGCCTGGAGGTCCATGCTTCCCTAAGTTTGTCATCACAAGTTACCTGTCCATGTCTATCTTTCATTCATGCCACCATCTTCCTCAAGTGATGTATTTAAGTGAAAAGAACTGAAGAATATTTTCATGGAAAAAAGTTTCCTCAGACATATGTAGGTTAATGACGACTCCCAGTATGAAACTTAAGCCTTGAACTCTCGGTACTCTGACAGCAGACCATACGGAAACAGACCCCAAAAATCTATGAAAAACCACTCACAAAAGTCATAGGAAGACTTCGGGTAAGGTCATATCTCAAAATCGATAAAAAGGGAAAAGACAGACCTTTGACTTCAACTTGATATTGTAATTCCTAAAGAGGTGTGAAACGAACGGTAGGGAGGAGTATAGAAAGACTACCCCATTCATGTAAGAATCATTAGGAACACATACCAAGAGCAAGTACAAATGATGAGAAGACTGAGGCTTGGAACAGAACATACACATGTGAGCTTCAGAAATGTGGCTTATTCATAGTTTCTTCTGCATGGACTAGTAGAAGTAGGCGATTTAGGTAACTTTCCGGAGACTTCCTGAAAATCATATTTATGACCTGGGCTTCCTGCCCCTATTCATTGTTCCATGCGTACTCTTGTTTCACTGTTGTTTTTCATTGCCTATAGTAAGAGACTAGCATCAATTAACTCGCTCTGAAATTCAAAGGTTTTTGAAGAATTAGGGATGGCTTGGTCCTATAATAAAAGTACGATAGGAGTTTTGGTTTTTGGGTTTTTTTTTTTTTTTCACTTTATGAAGTATACCAAATTGGAATAACTTAAAGTATAGCACAAATCCTCTCGAATACTGTTCCAAACATGATTAGAGGCTTCAGGATAGAGATTCAGACTTACATATATTTGAGAGTGAAATTCTCCCATCTAACTGATTCTTATTACCAGAAAATTTTGAAAGTCTAACAACTCTGCTGTCCATATGTAGAGCAATCCAAATCTCAGGTATTTCCTAGCTCCAAAATTCCACATCATTTTTTCTCTTCCTTCATCCTTCTAAGGTGGTCTTATCTTGGGAATGCTTCATTTACCGCCTGCATCTCTAATTCCTTCTCTTCAGTCCTCTGTAACTCCATTGGAAATAAGGATCAACACATTCTTATTTATGGCAACTCCATTTTCACAGTGGACGTTAGTTTCAAGGATCACGAAGCAGCTGCTATCAGTACATCTAACAACCTCAGTGAAGAACCTACCGTTTCAAAAGCAGGTCATTCAGAAGAAGGCTCCTGGCCAAACCTAAAGGAAGAGCTAAGAAAACAACTTTCTGCCCTCTCTGCAAATGTCCTGATGTTATTTAAAGATTATTAATGCCTACTCCGCAATTTCATTGGTGTTAATGTCAATAATTTTAGACCTACTTCACACATTCGCGATAGTGTTGCTTAAAGATGTTGGCAGTTTATAAAGATAGCACTAATTCTGGCTTGATAACTTTGCTCCTTTTTGTCCTAGAATGCTGAATGTGATGTGATTTTTTTCATGAATAATTCTGAACAATTCAACCTTGCTGACATTCCACACACACAGCTAAAAGGCTCAAAGAGTCTTAGATTCAATTTAGGCAAATCACAATCAGACTTGATACTCTAGGCAGACCAAATAACAGATAGGCAGACTGACCATTATTCATAAACATCGTTCTTTGCCATACTTCATTAACACCAGGAGAGTTTTCATTTCTTCCTCTCAATCATGCAAACATCTGAGGAATTGAGCTTACGCATAGAATTACACTGAGTAATCCAAGTCTAAAGGGTAATGTGTGTTCGCTTATGTTTGTTGGTCTCTGGGAAGGAAATGACCACTCTCACAGATTGACAGCAGTGTGAGAAGCACAATGCTTAGGGTGGTGGTGCCTGGCATGGGTTTCTAATCCTGGGTCCTGGGTAAGATTCCCACCAGTGAGCTACACAATCCTGTTAAGGAAGATCCCATATATCATTACTTTATACATCAGTTCACCCATTTGGCCAATTACAATGAAAATATCGATTGTTGTTTCTTTTATAATTATGGTGATTTAGGTATATAACAATCATTACTTTGTATCAGGTCCTGAGCTAGGCATTGAGATAAAATGAATAAAGTTCAGCTCTTGCTTTCAAAAAGCTAGCAACTCCTTGTACCTAAGTAACTATAAGGTAGTGAATGAGAGTAACGGAAAGCAGAGGGGAGGGTGACAGTTAGGGCCTAGGGTAGACTGAAAGTGTAATTAGCCAGCCTTGAGATTTCCACAGCACCTTAATGCAAATGCAAACCACCAGATTCTGTCAATCTCCAATTATACCCTTATTTAGACAGAAGAAAGAACAGCCAGTTGAATAGGGGGAAAAATGCAATATAGCTCACCGATTTATAAATATGGAAATGACAGTCACAGCAATGAAAAGTATAAATGCTTAAAACAGATTACAAAGCAAATATTTTCCCCCAAAATATCCAATTTAGGGGGCTGAAATCCAAAGAAGAGAAAGAGCTTTCATACACAGACTTGTCTAATTTCCTGCCCACTACTTCGCTCAAAGTTCTTTTAAGCTTAAGTACCCTCATCTTCCAATTTCACCAATGGCTAGGTTGTCACTAAGATAGCTCAACACTAACAATGCATCCGAAACCACACAATTCAACTTGGGTAGGCACTGGTGGCATGAATACTATTTGCCAATATCCTTACCTAAGTTTAATAGTTTCCATTTCAAATGGCATTCTGAATTATAAAGATTTTATTAGTTTATATAAAGTTTTAGGGATTTTTTTCCCCTTACTGGAAAAGTACATGAGAATATTTTTTTAAAAGGATTCCATCTTTACACTAAATAAAAAAGACCATTAAATAAAGGAGCAATATTACTTGTCATAACATGCCTATCAATATTTAATTATACTAAAACCAAAAAGGTAAAAGTTAAAGGAAATGAATTCAGTAAACTCTCAAATGAAAGTAACATATTGCCAAAGAACACTATTTAGGATTTTTCCATCCCACTAGATAGGAGTTGGACATATCCTGACTCAACACCTACTACGTGTAGAGCACATAATTACTGGAAGGAGAAAGAAGTTATTCCTACCCTTAAAGAATAACACTATAATAGCCAGTTTAACCAACTGAACATTCAAGCAGAGTACTATTCATGCTTTGAATAAATGAGTCTGAATATCACCATTAGAATAAAACAAATCCTTGGGGCGCCTGGGCGACTCAGTCAGTTAAGCATCCGACTTTGGCTCAGGTCATGATCTCGCGGTTTATGAGTTCAAGCCCCGCGTCGGGCTCTGTGCTGACAGCTCAGAGCCTGGAGCCTGCTTCAGATTCTGTGTCTCGCTCTCTCTCTGCCCCTCCCCTGCTCATTCTCTGTGTCTCCCTGTCTCAAAAATAAACAAAACATTTTTAAAAAATTAAATAGAATAAAACAAATTCTTGATTTAGCTATTTTCCAAAGGAGGAGAGACTTGTATCATATACTAGGTACAAAGTTAAAATGTTAATTCCAGGAAATACATTTCCTACATAATAGGTCAGCCTATATACGGAAAGATGCATTCAAATCAATCACCATCTATGGAAAAGTCTTGGAGAAATGTGATCAACCTTTCATTTTCATATTTTTACCTATAACAATAGCACAAATAAATAAGACAAACAATAGCAGAGTAAGCGATATACTCCACATATAGTAAATGCAACCCATTCTCAAGAGAAAAGACAATCCTGAGAAACCAACCATGAGATGAGATACATTAAAGGATCTATTTTAACTATGTTCAAAGACATAAAGAAAAGTGTGCTTTTAATAGATGAAAAGAGAGGCAGGTCAACAGACAACCAGAAACAATTTTAAAAAACATCCAGATAAAAATTCTGAAACTGAAAAATAAACTATCTGGGGAGGAGCACCTGGGTGGCTCAGTCAGTTAAGGGTCCAACTCTTGGTTTCAGCTCAGTTCATGATCTCCTGGTTTGAAGGATCTAGCCCTGCATCAAGCTCTGTGCTGACAGCACAGAGCCTGCTTGGGATTCTCTCTCTCCCACTCTCTCCGCCCCTTCCCTGCTCATGCTCATTCTCTCTCTCAAAATAAATAAATTTTTTAAAAATATATCTGGGGAAAAGATTTCACTGGGTAGCCTTGATAACAGGATGGAGGTGACAGAGAGGAAAGAATCAGTGAACTGGAGATATATCAACAGAAATTCCCTAATGTAAAAGGAAAGAAAGAAGACTAGGAAAAAAAACGAACAGGGACTTATGGGAAAACATCAAAATAACAGTTACCAAGCCCATAGGTAACCGAAGTTCCAGAGGACAGGAAAGAATGAATAAAAAATATATTTGAAAAAATTAAGAGACAAAATTCCACAAATTCAGTAAAAAGACATAAATTTACAAGTTCAAGAAGTTTTTTTTAATTTTTTAAATGTTTTATTTATTTTTGAGACAGATAGAGACAGAGCATGAGCAGGGGAGGGGCAGAGAGAGAGCGAGACACAGAATCTGAAGCAGGCTCCAGGCTCTGAGCTGTCAGCACAGAGCCCGACGTGGGGCTCAAACTCACGAACTGTGAGATCATAACCTGAGCCAAAGTTGGACGTTCAACCGACTGAGCCACCCAGGCACCCCAACAAGCTCAAGAAATTTGATGAACCCCAAGCAGAAGGAATACAAATATAAATATATTATAGTTAAAGTGCTTTAAAAAAAAAAGATTGAAAAAATCTAGAAAAAGAATTACATATAGGGAAAGAATGATTCAAATGATACAAATGATGGTTGGCTTCTCATTGCAAACAAACCAAAAAAACAGAAGAACAACATATTTAAAGTTCTGGAAAAAAATAACTGTACACCCAGATTTTGAGATTCAGTGAAAATATCCTTCAAAAATGAAAGTTAAACGAAGACATTTTCAGACAAAAGGAATAGAGAATTTACCACAGTAGCCCTGTACAATAAGAAATGTTATATACAGAGTTGTATGATACCCTGGCCATCACTTCTTTCAAAGTTCTTTTAAGCTTAGATACCCTCATCCTCCAATTTCACCAATGTCTAGGATGTCACCAAGATAGCTCAACACTAATCATGCATCCAAAACCACGCAATTTTTCAGAAGGAAGTTCTTCAGACAGATGGAAACTTGGATCTTCAGGAGGGAAAGAAGAACATTAGAAATGGCTTGAAATTTTTCACGATGAAATGATGGACAAAAAAAATAATTCAAAAGTATAAGCCACTGAAACCTTATGAATCTCAATATCCTAGTCTAAAAGAAGAAATAATAATGCTATGAGGAATATATGTGAACATACTTTGTGAAAAAGCTAATTATTATTAAAAATATATGGTATGCAAAAAATATATATATAATATATATAATATATATAATATATAATATAATTATATAATAATTATATATATAATATATATTATTATATATAATATAATATATATATAATATATATAATATATATATATATTATATATATATTATATATATGGTATGCTTGTAAACATGCCCAGAATCAGGAGAAAGCCACAAGATTTCAGGGCTGAGCTTGGCATTTATGCGACAAGCATTTATTAGATGTCTATTATTTGCAATATAACATGCTACATGCTTCAGATTTTCTACTTGCAATGAAAAAAAACCAAGTGGTTTTAATTTCCAAACTAATTTGATAAAAACTATTGGCAAGTCACAATGTCAAGGGATTTAGGAACAAGATGTAAAATAGCCAAAAACTGTTAAATAACTGAGCTACATCTTTATTCTAAAAGTCATCTCCAGCAAGCCCAGTTGTAGAGAGTGAATCCATGTTTGCATATTACTTGCCTTAGGTTTTTTACTTAATTTGTCCTTGCAAAACATGAAAACAATGTTAAGTCACCAAATTACATCTTTGCCAGCCTGGTTTCCCTTTAAGCTACCCAAAGTATATACGTCTCAGTGTAGCCTGCATGACACAAAGGGTAAGAATAAAATTTTAAAAAACAGTGTTTCATTTCTGACACCTAGAAATTTGCATTGACCACAGACCCATGGAAACACAAATGGCTACCCAGCTACCTATCTTTGTGACATTACAAAAAAATAAAATAGAAAATGTATTTGTATATAGTTTACTAAAAAAAAAAAAAAAAGATGCTAAGCATAAAGCTCGGATTATTTTTCAGAATGTTGATTCTGAGAGAGATTCAAACTTTATGTTCCTTAAGGAGTTCTAAAAATCCCTAACTTTTCCCATTTTCTTTTCCCTTCCCGTTCTGGGTCATAAGCTTTTTTTTTTTTTTTTTTTTCAATTTTTTTTTTAACATTTATTTATTTTTGAGACAGAGAGAGAGCATGAACAGAGGAGGGTCAGAGAAAGAGGGAGACACAGAATCCAAAACAGGATCCAGGCCCTGGGCTGTCAGCACAGAGCCCGACGTGGGGCTCGAACCCACGGACCGTGAGATCATGACCTGAGCCAAAGTCGGCCGCTTAACCAACTGAGCCCCCCAGGCGTCCCTCATAAGCTTTTCCTAATCCCACTCAACTCCATACCCTGAAGCATGAGGTTCAGGAATTACAAATATTCCATTTGGAGATTTATCACACAGCATTTTAATATCAGTTAAAGAAAAATCACCAAAGAATATCATATATCAGCATTTTATCCCAAATTATTCCTCTTTTGCTTCTTTATATTTGTATTCCATTCCTATCTCTGTACCTTCTTCCAAGTCACTTTCTGAGAGGGAAAAATCTTTCCACCTCATGTTTGCAGAGACATCTTCCTGTTCTGGTTGAAAGAGGAATTAGGGACCAACTTAGTATATATGGTGAACTGGTTAATCAGCCATTATCTCTCTCCTGGACTTTCTGCTATGAAGAATCAGATGCTATTTTCATTTGTAGGTGGTAGTTCAGGTGTTATAAGAAGAAGAAAAAGGAGAAGTCAATCTAACACAGGTGCCCTTGTCAAGACCAGATTGTCGGTCTGGCTTATTCATATCCTTGGCAAGCAGAAAAAGGATATTTATGGGCCATGTGGTCTTTGAGTGCAATGATTTTGCAAAGTAGTGACTAGAAGCCCTTTAAGACAGGCCAAACTATCGGTCTTAGGACTTTATTTTGGCTACAAGTCCAGCGAAAATCTGACCTACATAAATCTTTTCTACCTTTTATGTAAATGAGTTTCAGGTGGTACTTCTCCATCAATGCACTCCGCTTTTCTAAGAAACTTATTCTGCATTTCTTCACTTTAGAAAATGAAAGCTTTTAATAATATATTTCATCTTCACATCTTAAAGAGCCAGAAAAGCTGATTGATCATCATCCAAGAAGGCCAGGCACAGGCAGTCCACTGTGCTTGCCGGGATGCTCAACTAGAAACCTATTAGTGGTGGTGATTGCCCAACAATTGGAATTGAAAGGACGGATTGCAGTGGGGAGGCTGCTCAACAAACATTGCAATTAACACCACCTACATGTTTGAGAGTGAACTAGGTAATAAACAAAAGATTAAATTAATATGCATGTTCAGTCCCCAAAGGTAGCCAGATGGCTGGCTACAACATCAGATGTTTCCTCTCTGCCTGTGCAGAGAATCACTCCTTTGTGCAGTGAGTGGGACAGTTGACGTTTTTTGTGAGCATGAGTATCTATGGGTGATGACAAGAACCATGAAGTAGCCTAGCTGGGATGCCCTGAGGACTCTGAACTCAAAGACATGCCAGGTGTCCCCAGGAGCCAGGAGGCACAAGGGACGGCAATCATAAATTGAATAACGAGTGAATTTCACAAGCACAATGCTGACCACATCGCTGTAAACTCCCACTGCCCGGGGAAGGAAGGATGAAGTAGAAGGACTACAGGACTCAAAAGGTTTGTTTTCTCTCTGTCTCAGGAGCTACCAGCGTCCAGGGTTTCCCTTTCTGCGTAGTCAGGCTGTGACTAGAGCCCTGCACGAACGTAAAGCCCTTTTGTTCACACTTCAGTGAAAACAAAGGGGACCTTATTTGTCTCTAAAGTAAGCAGCCGTATCCGCAGCTTTTGTCATATTCCAAACGAAAGGCAGCCATCCACACTAAGCCCAGGCACAGAGGAAAATCTCAGCGCTGAAGACGGGGCCATTTGGACACACCTACCACCAAAAAAGCCTTTCCAAAGCCCGGCTCACTTTTTCCTTCTGCTTATTTTGTCCTTCCGTGCCTCCATATAACTGCTCCACTTGTGTTTTACTAAGATTTTTCCAACTAACAAATAGCTAAAGGCCAAGGGCTAGCACCTAGTTCCAGGAAAACAAGCAGCCATCTCTCCTGCTCCACACCTCCTCCCCCAGGTTTGGAAGACAAAGAGCACACTGCGCCATTGACTACCTAGGCTACTCAGACGTCTGTTCTACACCTTGCCCTTGATGCCCTTCTGCAAACTGGGAAAGAACGCTCTCCTCGTGCTGCAAATACTGTCAACAGGTCTTCTTAGGCAACAGAGGGCAAAACATATTGGTGGCCTGAAAAACTACAGCATTGTGGGCAATCTTGGTTTACTCAGTAGGCATGGTCCTTGAACGAGATGTTGAAAAAATCTTAATTTTGTAAATCAAATAAATCAAATACTATCTTAAAGCCCCAGAATAACTAATGACTTAGAACCACACTGCAGTATATTACTCTGCTGAACCCCATTCTCTGTAGGAGTTCTTAATGGGAGACCATGATTCCCCAGGCATCATGGATGGAATTTGGAGTACATGAACTTGTATGGGGAAAACATTATCTTTATTTTCAATAATCACTTTATTAGCAATACCAGTAATTTTGTCAACAGCTGAGATCTCGGAGATTCTCAGATCACATTACAGTTGTTGCACATATCCCAAAATATTACTTTAGCTCATCAACGTGGAATTATAGTCATTGTTGGATTGCTGCTAGACCTTGTTATTTATTATATTGCTAATGAAATGTATATACCACTACACCAAAAATGTGTTTACTTTATTGATGACTTTATTTCAAAACAACTGCTTTCCTCTGCAGTCCTATTATTTTAATCTAGGCATATAAAATAGTATACTAAGGAGGCCATAGGCTTCACCAGACTGTCAAACAGACTCATGGCACAAAAAAAGGTAAAGAACTCCTGCTACAAACTAGAGAATGACCGCTCTTTCTTCCTTCAAACGCCCTTTACACTTTGGGCCAAGGCAATTTCTTCTTTCAGAATATCTTCTTTCCTCACTTCAGTACTGCAAATCAAAACCTTACCTCCCCATCATGTGTAAAGCATAGACCATCTCCTTTATGAAGAATCTCCTGATCTCCTTCCACTAGGCAGGATAGTATTTTAAATCTCTGTTTTCCCATTATCACATTCTACCTTGTAACTATTTGTGGATACTATTTATTCCATTCTAGATTATAATCACCTCAAAGGCAGGTACCATGTTTTCTTCATCAGTGAGTGGCCAATTGAGAGCTCTGCCTGTTCTTGGCTGTCCCATCTCTGCATTGTCCCCATTTCTCTACATTTCTAAACCACAGAACTTCTGTTTATGCCATTCCTCTTTTATTCTGCAGAATAAAACCAAATTCCTCTGTCTGGCATTCAAGGCCCTTCCAGGATTGGCCACCTCCTTCAGTTTCAATCTTCATCTCTTTCATCTCTGAGCCATGTCTGGTCATTTCCCAAACCCACACCTCCATGTTTTCATTTCAATTCATCTTCCTGGAACGCTCCATGTCCTTTTGGATGGAGAAGAGAAAATGACACCCTCAACATTCCCAAAATAGCATTTATTTTCAAGGGGGTCCTACCCAGATTAACACAGTCAAGCAAGAGAAACAGACTGGTTGCAACAATGGCACTCCATTACCTGAGTTTTATCACAAAAATTTATCACAAAATCCCATTCCAAAATGCCATATTTGTGTTTTAGCACTTTGTGGCAGTATTCTGAATGTTTCCGAGATGGGAGCCAGGTTGAAACTACATATTCCCCCTAACCTGTCACCACCTGAAATTCAAGGCCATTACCAAATCCTCATCCCATATTGCTGTCCCATATTGCTGTGGGCCTCCTGCCCAATGACTTAGCCCCCAAAGTTGACTTATCTCCCAGTTCTTTCCACCAATCCCTGTGGATGCCCTCATCACCACGGAATCACATTACAGAATGCTAACCCCCAAGTTCCTATAGCCACCTCCAAGAAATACTATGAAAACAAATAGTAATGTAAGATTTTTCCTGGCCGACCATTGATCCTTTCTGCTTTTAATGAAACCCCTTGTGCCTTGGAAGCTCATGGAAGTTAGCTTTGCCACCTTCTACCTTCCCTTGACATCACCCCCATTCACCTCCAATGGCTACCCAATGATGTCCAGTGAGGATGAAAGCACCTCAACTTGGGCCATCTTCTAGAACTTTGGGTTACCAACCCCTGCTCTCACAGTTCCTAAACCTTCTGGACGCCATCAGTCTCTCTTGCTCTGCACATCAGCAACCATTCCCATAGTTCACATAGGACCTTATCTCCGTTTCCTAAATGATTAAGACTGATGCCTTATTCTCTGAACATCACCATCTATCCTACCAGTATCATTTCATTCCATGTAAACATTATCCTCTAGCTCATAAAATCCTCCTTTCCTCATATATGTCCAACTTCTTGGAAGCTGGAAAACAAACAAAAAATAAAACACTTATTTAAGATTCATCCTTGGGGTACCTGGGTGGCTCAGTCAGTTAAGCATCTGACTCTCGATCTCAACTCAGGTCTTCAGCTCAGGGTCATGAGTTCGAGCCCTGTGTTGAGCTCCATACTGGAAAATGGGTGTGAAGCCCATTTAAAAAAAAAAAAAAAAAAGATTTATCCTTCCTTACAGAACATAATTTTGTTCTTCATTCCACCCTCTGAATCCCAGATAAGATACATAAAAGAAACAGTTCCTTATTCAACTAGTGTACCCCAAGAACCTAATACAATTGATTCTTGGTATGCACTGGGTATTTAATAAATGCACAATTTCATCCAATCCTGTGGGGTGTTTTCTACTGCTTCTATCCTGACAAATCTATATACTCAGTTCACAGGTTTTTTTTTTTGTTTTGTTTTGTTTTTTTTTAGTTTATCTAGGGTGCCCAGATGGCTCAGTTGGTTAAACAGCCAACTTCAGTTTAAGTCATGATCTCACAGTTTTGAGTTCAAGCCCAGTGTCGGGGCTTGAACACTGAAAATTGGACATTAATGTTTATTTGTTTATTTTGAGATAGACAGCATGAGGAGGGGAGGGATAGAGAGAGGGGGAGAGAGAGAGAATCCCAAGCAGGCTCCATGCTGTCGGTGTGGAGTCTGATGCAGGGCTCAATCTCACAACCCTGAGATCATGACCTGAGCCAAAATCAAGAGTCAGATACTCAACCGACTGAACCACTCAGGTGCCCCTCAGCTCACAATGCTCATCTGAGCTCAGATTCATAGTTCCAGATGCCCATTAGACATTTCTGTATGGGTATCTAACTTCAATGACTTAGTATGTCCAAAATAGAATCTAACACTCACCATCCTCACTCCAACTAAACATGTGTTCATCCCAGCCAAATAAATAGCCATTGCTATACACAATGCTGGTCCCTACAACCCGAAAAGTACTAATTCTCGCCTTGCCTCTTTTTTCTATATCAACTAGAAAAGTCATGTATATTCTCTTACCTCCCCTCTGAGCCACCATTGATACTGCCCTTAGTTCAGGCTATCCTCATCTTTTGCCTGGACTATTGGAGTAGTCTTCTATCTTGTCTTTCTTCTAGTCTCCTACTGAAATAACTATAATAGCTCCCATAGCCTTCTGGATAAATTGCAAACTCTTTATCATATCAAATGATATCAATTATCAAACCCATCTACCTTCTCTAATCTCCAACCAGTTTTAGTCTAGAACTCTTAGTGCCTGACCAAAGCAGCTGCTTCATACTCAGATGAATATCATTGATCAGTCTCTGCACATATAAAGCTGCATTATAACCCATACCAAACTAGGTGTGGTTCCCCAAACATATCACACCAGAAAAGAATGCTATTCTTTTCTGCCTGGAATGGTTTTCAGTTATCCTCCTATCTACTTGAAAACTCCTACTTACTCTTCTGGACCCAAATCAAAGGCCCAAATCTGAAAGCAAATCAAAGACTTCTGTGACTCCTTGACAGATAACCCCCCAGAAAGAGCTATCTATCAGTCTCCTTATTGTGTCCATGGTATGTGCTGGAGAATCTCTACTCTGGTGCCAAGCTTACTTCCTGGAAGTTTTGTTTACCAGTCACATTCCTTTATTAGATTGCACATTCCCTGCTGGCAGGGACAACAGCAGATTTCTCTAGGTATCTCAGTGCCTAGGAATGTGCCCTACCACAATACAAGGGCTGGAAAAATACTTATTAAACAAACTCTTCAAAGCCTAATGCAGATGTCAGCCCTCCAATGAAGCTGTCTCATCAGAAGTTATTGTTCCTCCCTCTGTGATAACACTTACCACTCTCTGAAGACTCGCTCCTCACATGTGCAGGGCCCAGGGTAAGAGAAACAGACTATTAAATAAAGTATGCTCATCTTATGTGACCTACTTTGACAAATTACTTTCATAGCGAGCTGGAAGACCAGGTTGAAATTGAAAATTCTTGAACTCTTCCAAGTTCCAGTTCAGAACCAGGTGGGTAAGTCAAGCCCTGGCCTGTGGCCCGCTCCTCTTCTTCTCTTCTATCATGACGGACCTTATACGCATGCTTACAACCTGCACATCCAAGTCCTGCCCACATCACTTACAAACAGATTCCCTTTGACACCGACACCACCCCTCCTACTCCTGCCCAGGTGTGCTCACACCAGCAGCATAGGTGGACCCAGGGTGCTGAACTGCACACGTCCTAGAAGTTGCCTTGAGCCATTGGGGCAGGGAAGACCAGAACCCAGGAACCCACAGTGTCTACAGTAAGGGGTGCAGATGCCGGGTGGGCTCCTGCCTCCACAGAGAAGGCTCATGTGAGACCTTTGAAAGGCACGGCCCTGGACAGGAGACCTGATGCCTGGGTCGAAGGGAGTGGAGTAGAGTCATAGCAGAGTCATTGCACCCTGCCCATCCTCTCCTGGATTATAAACCCACTGAGGCTTAGGAGTTTTCAATGCTACTTCCTGGAAAAAGGAGAGGGAGGGCGCTCTCATCAGGGTTCCAAACCCACAAAGTATCCACTTCACCCCTAAGACTTGCACACAAGAGATGCTGAATAAACAGTCAGTTCACGAATGAATTAACAAAGACTCCTCTTATACACTGAACAATTAACAATTCTAGCACAGGGGGTAAATATTGCTAACCCTTCCTTTGTTTCTCAACCTTACAGTCCCTCAAGCCTGACCTCCCCTAAAAGATATTAAGTTCCTTACAGGTTTTTCTATCTCCCATAAAAACCCCAATGTCCTAAACATAATCTACACTCAATTAATATTTGTTGGATTTTTTCACAAGTGATCCTAATTAGCATATTGAAGTTGTCATTTTTTCCAGTCATGTCAGTAGTGACACTGAGTCGTTCCCCAAATGGCAACAGTGACTATCATAATAGAAAGCTTCTGAGAGTAATTTTAACCTGCTGCCAATAGTGATTTATTTTTAATTTTTAAAAACAACTGTAGTTGTAACTGTTTTACTAGTTAAATACAATAGGTGTTGTTAATAGTGTTTGGACAACTGAAAACTAACAATTGAAACTGTGCTATTGAACCAGTCAGAGGAAAGAGTAAGCAAAAAAGAATGACAAGCTTAAAAGACAGTAGCTGAGAAACCGCATTTGTCTGAAGTTTTCAGGGAAAAAAATCTGGCTGAAGAAAGACTTAATGATAATCCCCAGAGTCAGGACATCTCACAACTCCAAGAGAGATTTGGCAACCTCATCAAAATTGAAGCAGCCTCTGATTTTAAAAAGAGATTACTGAGGAGATCAGTATAAGGACATAGAGAGATCTATACAAGCTTCTTGAACACAACACCAAAGCCACCGAAAGAAAGAAAGAAAGAAGAAAGAAAGAAAGAAAGAAAGAAAGAAAGAAAGAAAGAAAGAAAAGAAAAGAAAAGAAAAGAAAAGAAAAGAAAAGAAAAGAAAAGAAAAGAAAAGAAAAGAAAAGAAAAGAAAAGAAAAGAACGAAAACCTTGGGAGCATTTGTTCCTTTACCATTTTCCTGCAAGTTTCCTTGAAAGCCTAGAAATCAGGGCAATCTGATCTAAATGGGTCCAGTGCCAGGACAATCCAGATAGGGTATACAAGAACGTTCTGTCCATGAAAGGATGTTTATTAATGGAGCTATTTTTTATAATAGCTTTATTGAGATATAATTCACATATAACCCAATTCAACCACTTAATGTGTGCAATTAAATTGGTTTTAGTATATTCACAGGGTTGTGCACCCATCACCACAAGTTATTTTAGACCATTTCTGCCCCTGCAAAAAGAGACTCTACCCATTTGCAGTCATTCCCCAATCCACTGTCCCCTTTCCCCTCCTTCCACCTCCCCAGGCCAAATAACCAGAGTTCTCCTTTCTGTCTCTATGGATTTGCCTCTTCTGGACATTTCAAATATATGGAATCATACAAAATGTGGTCTCTGAGAATAATGTTTCCAAGGTTTAATCATCTTGTACCATGTATCAGTACTGCAATCCTTTTTAGGGCCTAATAACACTCCCTTGTATGGATATACTACATGGAAACAAACTTTCAGTTATAAAATAAATAAGTCATGGGGATGTAATGTACAGCATAGGGAAGGTAGTCAGTGGTGTTACCTTTGTATGGTGACAGATGGTAACTAGACTTATCGTGGGGATCATTTTATAATACATAAAAATATCAAATCACTATGATATACACCTGAAACTAATAGAATATTGTATCTCATTATACTTCAATAATAAATATTTTTAAATGAAGCTTTTGTTTTGTCTTATTTAAAAATTCTATTTAATAACTTTCATCTTAAAATAAAATAAAATTTCATTTATTTAAAACAGTTTTTAAAATTTTTAAAGAGAAAATAAAAGTTTCACGTCTGTTGGGGCTTTTACCTAAAGTCTCCTCAGAAGATCTCCAGTTTCTGGACACATGGATATATAATAGAATATGTTCTGTCACTCTGCGAACTTGGACAAAACCTTCCAATTTCCTATAAGGTGCACACTATATTAGTACCTATAGTGATTTCTCATAGGAAGAACTCATTAAATCTTGGGTTTCATTTTAAACTTGATTGGATATTTATTTATTCATTCATTCATTCATTCATTTATTTATTTTAGAGAGAGTGTGTGCACATGCATGCACATGCAAGCAGGACATGACAGGGGAGAAGTAGAGAGAGGAAGAGAGAGAATCTCAAGCAGCCTCCACGCTCCACACAGAGGCTGACAGGGGGCTCAATCCCATCACCCTGAGATCATGATCTGAGCTGAAATCAAGAGTCAGACGCCCAGCTGACTGACCACCCAGTCTCGCACCCCTAAACCAGATTGGATTTTTTAAGAACAAAAGGGATGTGCAAGTTTATTGTGACCAGTAAAAAACAGAGATGATTATTTAAATTCATAATCTTTCTCTCAGCCCTCTATTCATTCCCAGCGTAAAGTGTGGTGTGCATCTTTCCACACTATTCTCTGCACTTATGCAAATTTATAAAATAAAATGCACATTAAAAGACATTTTCCCCTTTTCTTTTACTCTAATATATTCTATACACGTGACATTGAAATTCACCTTTAAAAAATTTTTTTTTCAATGTTTATTTATTTTTGGGACAGAGAGAGACAGAGCATCAACGGGGGAGGGGCAGAGAGAGAGGGAGACACAGAATCGGAAACAGGCTCCAGGCTCTGAGCCATCAGCCCAGAGCCTGACGCACGGCTCGAACTCACGGACCGCGAGATCATGACCTGGCTGAAGTCAGACGCTTAACCGACTGCGCCACCCAGGCGCCCCTGAAATTCACCTTTAAAAAAAAAAAAACTTTTTTTAATCTGGTCATCTCTTCTGGTCGGTACACGTGTATCTAACTTTAAATTTTCGTAACCATACCACCTTCCACAGTATAAATGCACCACAACACATCCGCCACTTCCACTCTTGATATACAGGCAGACAATGTTCAGGTGTCATTGTAAACATGCTGAAATAAGGCTGGTATTAATGAAGTAGTCAGTAGTTGTTGTAACCATGATTTGGCCGTTATCATATCCATATCTCTGCCTTCCCAAGTCCAGACTAGGCCCATCCCCCACCTTGTCAATACCAAGGAACAGAACTTTTATAGACCAATGATAGAGAAGCAGATTATCTGTAAAAACGGTTTTTAAGCAGAAGAAATTAGAGGGCAAATAAACTAACTCAAATGGACAACTCTAGGGGCATAGACCTTACAGACAGTGCCCTACAGGGCAACACAGGGCATTCTGAACAGGACAGAAAGGACAAATGAGAAGAAAAGGAGAGGGAAGACGATCAGACGAGAAGAGTCAGGGACAGTAAGTTTCCTAAAAAGGATCTGCTCTAAGCCAGGCCAGCTTGGCAGTGGGTGAATTTTTGATGTCCTAGCCAACATAGTCATTTTCCTTAATGTTAGAGATAGCATCCTCTTTTAGATCAGCTACTGCTTTCTGGAAACAATTTTTAAATTTTTAATTAGTATTTAAACATTTGCAATTAAGCCTAATTACTCCATAAGTCAATCAATCAATCCAAAGCTATTCAAAACACGGCAAATGGAAATATATGGTAAAACTGTGTGATGTGCTGAATGAATTTTAATATCATCCTAGACCTTGACTTTCTGTAATGCCTCTCTCCATTTCACGGGCAAGCCATTTGAGCATATATGTTTATAAAAAACCTCTTAATGAACTCCCCTCCAGTGGGGGTTGGTCACCACAGCACTAAAATAAGATCTGAAAATGATTGAATCATAAGGTATTTCATCCATGGCTTCCTCATGGCATGGACTCCAGGATACCTTAAGCAGGTTCCAGTGTCCCATGAATGAATTTACTATAAACCTCACAAATGGCACTCCCTTTCCAAGAACCAGACCAATTTAGAGAGAACACAGGGAAAATGATTCAATTTTTTTTTTTTTATTTCTGGAAATATATGCTATGTGGAAAGAGTTTTTATCCAGAAGGAAAACTTCTGGATTTTACTGGCTCGCTAAAATATAAACCATTTAGTGGCTTTTTTTTTTTTAACCTAAGATTAAGCTTTCTTTCGTCTGTTTGCACATGTCAACCGAAAATAGCAGACTCCGTATAAGAAAAAGAAATGTGTTTGTACAAAAAAGAAAATTTATACCCCCAAAGCCATGATCTCCCTTTTGCTGGGATGGTATTTCATGGGGTTTTTTAATCCGGTGGTTTATCAAATTTCTGTAATAACATGAAAGAGAATAGTGATTGTCCATCAACCCTAAAAACCCCTCACAAAATTTGCAAGGGACTCGCTAAAGATAAGGAAATGCTGACAGCTGAACACTAGGAGTTGCACGGAACCCAGTCAGGTGAACACCTATGTGAACTGAGATTTAATATTATGTTACAAGACAGAAAAATTAAGAACTCCTTTAATTGACCGAGTCTTTATTTCCTTTTACCAAGGAAGGTATAGATGGTGCCCAAAATAACCTGTATATGTAGTAAATCTTGGCAGCATGCAGCTATTTCCTCTGTGGTCTTCAGGGTCCTGCCACGCTTCATCATCTACAAGGCAGCACATTTAAATCTTTCAAGGGGCCTTTTAGAAGCAGGCCACCCTGTTTCTCCTCACAGGAGATACTGAAAGCTTATTTGTCATGGGCAATGAGGGACCTAGCAAGGTCTGCTGACAGGCCCGGAGGAGGCCCACCTGCTCCTTCCTAACCCGAGGAGTAGTTTCTGTCAGTCGTGGTCTTTCCAACAATTTTGCAATCAACACATTTCACGCTTTATCCTCGATGATCAATTTCGGTAACAAGTAGATAGCCATTTAACAGCAAGAGAGTTGTCAATATGACACCGATTCACAACATTTCATAATGACATCTAACAGAGCCCCTGTCGTTAGTTCAATACCACTGCATCATTTATACAAGTCGGGAGTTTGAGGCCATGTGTCCCTTACGCTGATCCAGCTCGGTGTGTTCGAAGTCTGGAAGCCGAAGGCAGGGAAAGAGGATGTTTTCTCCAAACCATCTCCTCCTGCTTCCTCGGTCACCCCCAGCCGGCCCTGCATCACCAGCCCCCCCGCCCCGCCCTTCTGATTTCAGCCTTCTCCGTATATCCACATCTATGCTCCTCCATGCCCATGCTGTTTCTCTCATGCATTAAAATCTCCCGGGGTGAGTATTCACACCGCCCCCAAGCTGGGCCATTTTCCCTGAATAAAGACTCTTGAACACCTTTTAGCAGGAGGTTGTGACCTCTCTGGCAGCACAGAGCAGGTCTAATTCATCTTTCTCTCTAGAGCCTACCGCTAGTATATGGTAAGTTTTCATTAAGCCTTAATATTAATAGCAATGGTAATAATAAATATAGAACAGCAAGCATTTCTTGAGCACTTATTTCCCACCAAGAACTCTGATCTCATTTGCATCATCTCATATGGGCTTCAAAAATGCACTGCAAGAGAAGGAGTATAATCATCCCCACTTTAAAGATGAAGACACTGAGGTTTAGATCGATCATCGGCTCAAGATCACACACACATAGGTGGGAAGAAAGAGAATGAAACCAGGGTTCCTCTGACTCCGGAGCTCAAGCTCTTTAGTCTTTTGATAAATGAATTTAATTATGCATTCAACTCTTTTAACCCTTAGGGGCTGCCAACAGGAATCCCACAGACAGAATAAGATGAACAGTCTACTCCTTTGAAAACTTTCTGGCTACTCCGATTTCTCTCTATCACTGACATTTTCGGCACCAGAGAACTACACTGCCAGCAGATAATGTTGTTTATGAGATCAGCACTTATCTATTTCGGTGCCACGTAGGAGTGTAGCAAACAGGGCACTTGCAATTTTACACTGTGTTCTTCTTATGGTGGGCTCCCATTTAACCAGTGTTTGACAAGGGAGAACCAAACAAGACCCAGGCAAGGAACGCGAAGTTGCACCCTGGTTCTAATTCATGCAGCAATCACAATGCCTTTCACGTGGTGTTTATTCTGCTCCCATTTACCTCTCTGGCATAATCACCATCAATTGAGCTTCCAGTTGGTTCTGCACGCTGAGCAGGTGATGAACAATTTCCAGGCGCTAACTTCAACCTGCAAATGGCTCCATCATCACTTCCCCACACATACTCTCGTATGTTCCCAGGTGTTATGTAAAGTTCAGTTACTAAGCTTTCTGGGCTGTGAGCTGCCTGTCTTCCTGGAACTATGTAAGCAAGACGAGAAAACTGTAAGCCATTAGCTTGCTTCTAAGATTTGGAGACGTGAGGCTTAACTGAGGTTTACTGGCAATTGACTTTGTCCTTATTCCAAATCCTTCCAGCTCTGGCCCCCATTAAGTTTCTTTGAGTACACCCTCTTCTCCTCCCATTTCCCAATACACTACAGTTTCTTTTCTGGGGCTGAATCATAAATTACAAGGTGTAATCTAAAGGAAAACATTTATTTTGGAGTCTCATTAACTCAGAGAAGAGCGATAGTGTTTATTCCCAGCATGATGGACTGGACTCCTGCAGACGTGAAAAAGGCCAAGCCCTCTTCCTAATCCTTAAACACACATACACACACACAACATAGTTCATATTCACAACAGTGAAAGTACCCAGACATACAGAGGTAGCCAACACTTCACTAAAGACAGCCTCTTACTCTACAAACACCATGTTTGAAGCTCCTTTTAGTGATTTACTAGCAACCATACATAATTATTCCCCCTATGTGCCAGATATTGTCTCTCAGCTCCAAATCTCAGCCCCTTACACTCTGCTCAGTGATTCTGGGGCTGGAATGCTACAAACCCCATTTGCCCTTTGCCAGATGCTCTATATTTGACTCTGTCAACAGGGGACACTGGAAGGAAACTGCAAGGTAGAAGTCAGGAGATTCAACATTCTCCTTCCTATTTGCTTCTTGTACCTGTTAGCATCACCCCACACTGGGCCCTCATCCCAGAAAGGACATATGGTTCCAATCTCTTGCTTCTTTGTGCCCCATTCAGAAGCAGCCTTATCCCTCCGCAGCCCCATGGCCTTGGCCCTGAACTGCTGAGGTATCTGCAGCTGGTGATACCCCCTCCTCAGGTCTGAGCGCCAGCTTTGTGAAACTCTTCTCTGAGCCTCCAGATTCGGATCAACCCCACCCCTTCCCTTTGTTTCCCAGCCCTGGGAGTGCCAGCTGCTTTGTGCTATTCTTACCTCTGTGTTACCTTGGTGCTCCCTTTTTGCTTTTTCTAAAACATGCTTAACCAATTCCCTACCTTCAATACTCTCTGTTGAAAGCCCTATTGTGGTTTCTGACTGGCTCCAGTAGGTAACCCCTGAATTAACCATTTCCTGTGCGCTACCTAATCTCTGAGCAAAATCCTAACCATTTTGCTCCTGAAAAACTTGTCTTCTACCAGCCATATCTTCTGATTCTCACAATGTAATACCTGGTTGGTAATTCACATTAGTGGATGGAGCTGGAGGACAGGGCAAAACGTCAAGGATCCTGTACCCCAAGAACCAGAGGCAGAGTCTGAGCATGCATTCTCAGTTGGCCCACTTGTGGAATGGAGTGCAGGGAGATCAAATAAGAGGAAAGTTCCCTGTCAGTCTACTTTAAAGTAGAACAAGTAAATGAAACTTCTTGCTAAAATACTTGGAAAACAGGATCAGAAACTAATGAGCTAACTCACATTTTAATAATCCCAGGAATGCAGAATGACCTAATAAATAGATAAGTTACAGACACTTTCACTAGGCACAAGGAAGAAACTACAGCTCGATATTACCGTCTCCCTGAACTCATTCTTTTCCACAGTCTATGAAATCCCACCTCTTGAGATTCACTTTCTTGGCTCACCTCATAGATTTCTCCAAGGCCTTTGTCTAGAATTGCAGTGAGGGGAGTGACTTATGACTTACAGTCTTTAGCACTTCAACAAGAAGTGGCCTGTCATCTGCCTTTTACTCAGAGTGGCTAGCTGAGATAAGAGCTTTGAGAAGATGGGAATATTTCATGAAAAGAAATGAGAAAGGATAATTCTGCTGCACTCAGTAGGGCTTCATCAGACACTCTTAAGTGTGAATCTTGGGTCTGCCCCTTTCTAGCCCAAGCCTTGATTTCCTCAGCTTCAAAATGGGAGTGATAATGACCTTGCAGGACCTTTGTAAGGATGAGATCTAACATATGGAATGTCCTTGGCTTAATGTCCTGGCAGGGCAGAATCCTTTGGCCATGGATATTTTTTATTAAACCTGACTTGGCAGGAATCATATTAGCTGTCTAAGACTCTAGCAAAGTCCCACCTTTTTTTTTTTTGAAACAGCAAGTGTAACCTTGGACTTCTGTCCCATCATATCTGGGGGCAAAGGACAGAACTGCTGATGCCTTCTCTCCCAGTGCCCCTCCTCTCAGGCCAAGAGGAAGAGCAACTACATCTCCTTGACCTCCAGAAAAGATCAAGGGTGCCTGTGTGGCAAAAAGTTCACTTCCCAGGCCTCTGCCCTACCCAGAGGCCATCATGCCACTGTGGTGCCATTAGTGTGATTCTAGGGAGCCGGAAGGAGAATTTGGATTTGGGTGATGAGGGTAAAAGTGTGGCAGACCTCACTCAGGCTACTTCCCAGCCCCACTCAGGGCTATCACCTACAAAGGGTCTGGTCACTCTTCCCTCTCTCTGCTTTCCCATATACGTTTATAATCTATATAATTATGCCATTATATCATTTTTAACCAACACAGTAGCAAGGGCATAATAAGCCCAACACCAACACATTCTAGGCACTTTCTCGGTGCTTACCCACATTAATTCTCAAAACACCACCATAAGGTAGTTATTATTACCCATTTTACAGTTGAGGGAATTTAGGCCACAATAAGGCAAGTAACTAGTCTGCTATCGCACCCTAAGTAAGGGGTTGACTCCAAAGCCCACATTCCTTTCCATGATATGACACTTTTCCATTAAGTCTGCCCTACCCGCCCCCCCAACCCCACCAAGGAAGGCCCTTGGTAATCCTTGGCAGGATCTCCTAGAACTTTTGCTATTCGGTGAGAAAAGGGTGAGGGCTCCCAAGCAAACTCCAAGCTTTCTTCTTCCACCCTAACTGGAGTATTATTTCAACAGATAATACCTCAATTGTAAATGTAGCCCTTGGATCTTAACAATGAAATATGACACATAAGGACCCATGTACTTTGGAACAGAAATCAAAACTGGCCTGGGGAGATGCAGGCCAAGGGCAAGCAAGGGCCACATCACTGCCTCTTGTACATCCAGCCTTCACTTGATGCCAGGCGGGCTCAGACCTCCCGGCTGGTCTCACTTCTCCTCCAAGTGGACAGGCTCTGTTGGAACCTGTGTGTTCCCTTAGAAACAGAAGCAGTTTTAGATGGTTGGAAGGCAAGGGGCTGAACTTTTGTCTCTTGACTTTCTCATTTTGTTTTATCCTTTCCGTACACACTTTTTTGTTTGTTGTCTTTGGGGTCCTCCTTTTAATGGACAATGATGTTATTTGGGGTTAATTTCCTTCAGAACTGGGTTGCTTTTGAGCAAGTGATTAAGAACCTTCTTAAACTCCTCACAATCCCGAACCTCAGGAAAGAAAACGGTTTCTCCATATTGGTTTGTTGTCCTTTCCTCTCCCTTAATCCATGTCAAAATAGTACTGGGGAGAAGGTTCAAATAGGCTGGGCCCCCATGATCCTGGCCACTGAGACCTTTCCCACCAGCACCATTTGAATCAGACCTTGTTTTTCGCTTCTACCTGCACCTAAGCCGACACAGGCCACAAACTGCAGCTGGGAAGGAAACTCTCGCCAGCTACTCCCATGGAAATAAGTGGCCCTGTTGAGACCACTTCGGAGCCCCAGCCAAGTCGAAAACAATGCTCCTCTCCTGGCCTCATCTTGCCTAATGTCCTTCTCTCCCAGCTAGCTGCTTGGGCATATCACCTCTCAGCTGACTGTTTACCCAATTCGACTTCAAACAGAAAATGCCTATTCCTGTTGGTCTAATAAAATTTCATCTGCTTTTTCCAAGCCCCAAGGCAGAAGTAATTTTGGTAAAAAGTGCTCAAATAGCACTAATCTAGTGTGTGTGTGTGTGGGGGGGGGGTTAACATGCTGGATTTTTCTCAGACTTTCCTCAGTCTATTTAATTAATATTTACTAATAAGTAATGCTATTAACACTTCTTTACTTGATTCCAGAAATACTTATTGAGCAACTACTACCTTTTGTGTACAATGCTAGGCACTGAGAGGGTGCCAGTGAACGAGTCACAAAACCTATCCTTACTGAAGAAATCGACTCAGAGTGGAAAAAACCCACATGATTAAACAATCTTCACCATGTATAGCTTGCCTGTCATCGGTAACAGAGTCACCAGGCATTTTCCATTAAAACGCTAAAAAATTCCTGCGGTAAGACATTAATCTCATCTTATAGGCCATATCCAATCAGTCCTGATCTTGGCAGTCGATTTCCTTGCATGTACAGAGCTGATAACAATGTCCATTAAGACACAACATGGAAAAGTGTTTTCTTTTCCCTAACAGGCAAGCATGGAAGAGTTTCCATTATCCATTACACATACTGACAGTTTTTCTGATCCAAAACAGCTGTGGCCCTGAAAAGACTGAGGGCTGTGTTTCGATTCTGTTTCAGGGCCAATTAAGAGCCTGGCCTTTGTGATGCCAATGTTGGCACCTCTTCTGTGTCCCTCATTGGCACCTTCTCACATGTCCTTTTTCTGTTTGTTTATGTGCATCCTCCTGACAACAGAATGGGCCTGGAGGCAAAATCCAAATCCAAATGGTCTGGGGAAGCAAATCTTAGCACAGGGCCTCCCAGCCCCTGGACCTCACTAGACTGTCCCACAGTGGCTTCAGATCAATCCTGTTTCCTGTATGCAGAGATAATTAATGAGATGGTGGGGAGGGGTGGTTCTCAACAACTGGCAAGGCACTCAGCTGAATATAGCAAAGGCATGGCCCAGCCTCTCAGGGAACTCGTGATGTAAAGCCAAAGACCAGCATACAAATTTATTCAAACTCTGAGGGAAAAATAGGGAATTGTGGTTGGAGGAGATGAAAGGGAAATTATACTTTGAGGATAATAATTGACCCTGTCTCATCTAATGAGGTAAATACACAACAGGGCACACATGAATTATGTTGGAAATGACATACTAGAATAAAAAAAGGGGGAAAAAACTAACATCCATATAGAACTTGAACACATGAATTCACTTGTATCATCTATTTAATTCTCAGCCTCCATGCTCACTGGGCCTCTTTATCATGCCCTTTGTTACAGATGAGAAAACTGAGAGTCAGAAACAGTAAGTAACTTGCCTGTGGAGCCACAAGAGGTGAGACACCACCTTTGGGCTTGACCTGCACAGCCTGCCCCCATGCCAGGCTTCCCCTGGAGAGCACAGGCATTGACTGAGGCTGAAGATAGGCTCTTGTGCCCTGAGAGGCAGTGGAGAGCCAGTGAAAAGGAAAATGAAATGACAGAGGGAGAAGTGACTTGACCTACATGAACTGGGGCAAGGTAAAAGGCAGGATAAAGAGTATATAGAAAAGATCCCCAAAGGCAAGGGAATTAAAAGCAAAAATGAACTACTGGGACCTTATGAAGATAAAAAGCTTCTGCACAGCAAAGGAAACAACCAACAAAACTAAAAGGCAACCAACGGAATGGAAAAAGATATTTACAAATGACATATTGGACAAAGGGCTAGTATCCAAAATCTATAAAGAGCTCACCAAACTCCACACCCGAAAAACAAATAATCCAGTGAAGAAATGGGCAGAAAACATGAACAGACACTTCTCTAAAGAAGACATCTGGATGGCCAACAGGCACATGAAAAGATGCTCAACGTAGCTCCTCATCAGGGAAATACAAATCAAAACCACACTCAGATATCACCTCACACCAGTCAGAGTGGCCAAAATGAACAAATCAGGAGACTATAGATGCTGGCGAGGATGTGGAGAAACGGGAACCCTCTTGCACTGTTGGTAGGAATGCAAATTGGTGCAGCCGCTCTGGAAAACAGTGTGGAGGTTCCTCAGAAAATTAAAAATAGACCTACCCTATGACCCAGCAGTAGCACTGCTAGGAATTTACCCAAGGGATACAGGAGGACGCACTCTCAACAATAGCCAAATTATGGCAAGAGCCTAAATGTCCATCAACTGACGAATGGATAAAGAAATTGTGGTTTATATACACAATGGAGTACTACATGGCAATGAGAAAGAATAAAATATGGCCCTTTGTAGCAACATGGATGGAACTGGAGAGTGTCATGCTAAGTGAAATAAGCCATACAGATAAAGACAGATACCATATGTGTTCACTCTTATGTGGATCCTGAGAAACTTAACAGAAATCCATGGGGGAGGGGAAGGAAAAAAAAAAAAGAGGTTAGAGTGGGAGAGAGCCAAAGCATAAGAGACTCTCAAAAACTGAGAACTGAGGGCTGATGGGGGGTGGGAGGGAGGGGCGGGTGGGTGATGGGTATTGAGGAGGGCACCTGTTGGGATAAGCACCGGGTGTTGTATGGAAACCAATTTGACAATAAATTTCATATATTAATAATAAAATAAAATAAAATAAAATAAAATAAAATAAAATAAAATAAAATAAAATAAAATAAAATAAAATAAAATAAGAGTGTAGAGAAAAGAAAGCTAAAAGGGAATAAAAGAGCATCTGATTTCACTCAAGATTTGGTGGCCCTGGTGACTGAGTCTCTCACTTTTGTGACCTCCTGCCTTCTCCCTGTCCCTCCCTGCTCTCTTCTTTCTTTGCTCTCCTAGAGAGCTACCCCCTGACCTCTCCAGCACCACATATTCACATAGCAGGGCACATCTGCCAGATGTTAACCACAACTCTTCCTCTCTTCCTGTGATCTCAGACTTTTGGAAGAGTCCCCCAAAAAACAAAACCATAGTTTTAAAGATGCTGGACCATTCTTGCAAGACTTACAAGGGAGTAGAGATTGACCCCTAAACACACCTCTAGCCCATTTAAAAAGTTCATGCTGAGGAGTGAAGAGAGAGAATTTCTCTGGAGACCGTTACCAATGCAACATGCACTTACCACCCCGACTCGGACCCTAGAGAAGAGGCTTGAAGGGGACCATTTGAGAGCTTGGTCTACATTTCCTGGATTGTAAAGGGCATAGAGACTGGTCTGTGACTCACACTGCCTTTGCTAGAATCTATCTCAACCACATATTAGGTAACCAATAAATATCTGTTGCATGATTGAATAGATGAATGAGTGAATGAATGAACACCTGAAAAGTGGAAAAGTGAGAGGCTATGACCCAACTAAAGAAGAGACAGGCAGAGGAGACATGCACATTAGTACACAACAGTTACAGAAAGCACATCAACACGTGCTTGCACAAAAGCTTATAGAATGAATGAACACAGTGAGGAAACCAAGGCTGTATATCAACTAAACATGCTTTCATCATATTAGACATTTTGGCAGAAAATGCCACAATGGCCCAGGAATTCTCCCCATCTTCCTTAAATAGCTCTGGCCTCAATCCTTAGGAGGAAGACCAGAGAAAACACAGGAAACATTCCAGATGGAAAAAAAAAATCTCTGGACATAAAAGTGGTTATCTCTGGTTGATAAGAGATTCTGGTCCCTGGGTCTTCACTGACTTGCCTCTGTCCTGGTGTGATTTTTTCTTCTACTCCTAAATGTTCGACTTTAACCTCAGTCCAGTCCTTGCTACATCACAACTGTTGACAATAGAAGGGAAAGGTGACAGAGTCTCACTCCCCACTCCAATCAGCACACTGAGAACCTTGTGCAGCACATCAGCCTGGAGATCCAGGTGAAGTCCCCGCTGTTGTTCCGGCAGTGAACGGCATTTGTCAGTATGCATCAGCTCTTTTAACAAGACTTTGTTTACTCATGATGAAAATCCTCCATTGCAATTTAGCAGTGAAACTGCATTTATCACCTATCCTAATGCCCCAGAACAATTCCTGAATTAGACCCTGTATCTGTGCTCCAAGATTCTCCATAATCAACAGTGTGCTTCCATAAATACATCCAATTCAGCTACAGTAATAAAAGAGAAGTATGGATTTTCATGCAAACATACATTTGAAAGAGCAAATGTAAATGAGAATCCTCAAGGTGTGCCTTTGCACTTGGACTTTGAATGCCGTTCACCAGGATGGATTCCCAATCCTTCCGATGCTCTCACGAAGAGAAAGATCAAACCAGGTTCCGACAGTGACCCACACCAAATCTCACCATACTTCCAATATCCAAGTGATCAGACGAAAGCAGCCAGGGTAAACAAGTACAGGCTATGTGATTTTCAAGATCTATTTATCCAGTCCTATTTGCAATAGGGAGAGATTCCAAGGCAAGGAAATTCCAGAAGGCCCCATATGAGGAGCCAAGCCTTTGATATAACTTTCTGTCGCTCTTTGCTTCCCCATGCAAATCTCTCATTACTCCATCCAAATAACTTTCAAAACCACAGCTTCCTCTGTGTCTTGCAAGAAGAAAATCTGTGCACTTGTACTGGGGTAAGCGGTGTACCAAGTACCTGCCCTCACTCCTCCCGTCATCTGAAGGGAAGGAGGCCTGAGCCCATCAATAGCTTAGTTCAGCTTGTTCCTGAATGAAAAGGGAGGATCAAAGGGCCAGAAATATTCATTTATGAGGAAAAGCAAAAGAATTAAATATGCAGAACTTGGCCAAATGACGCCAAAAGGGGGAAATAAATACCAATGAATATTTGAAGGGTGTAACCAAGCACCAGAAAGAGGGACTTTTTAAAAAAGATGGTTCAAGTGGTTGTAACTAGGAGAGACTGAGGAAAGCAAAGGAAAATCTGAAATTAAAAAAAAAAATTCTACCTCAGCAAAGGCTCTAATACAGAGGAAACTGGTTTCAATACAACCTCCAGACTAAAAGCTTCTACTCTCTCTACAATTTCTATGTTTCCACTTCCAATCCATTTCTCAGATGTGCTCATGTTGACTTAGAAATATAAGCTTGAGTGTTGCCTCTTGGGTCTATATTTCCTATGTATTTTCTGCATGTACTTTGTTGCCTCTGGTGTCTATTTTCTCTGCACTTCCTGTGTGCACTCCCTACTGTGTGAGCTGGAAAAGGCCTGGTCTTGCAGCACTAAAGGCCAACAAGTGTGCATCATTTCCAGAGCAAACAAATAAGTTCAGTAATGATGATTTTAGGAATACAATACCAAGCAAAGAATCCCTCCATGTTAGTGACTCCTACACCTCAAACAGACCTGAAGTAAGTTCTGGAAGAGACCTAAGGGCTTCTCAGTCTTCTCCAAGCTCTCTGGAGGGGAGATGGCTGAAGTCAGCTGAATATAGCCAGAAAATACATCTTAACAGTTTTCTCCTGAGATATACTATATGGCAAGTCCTTCTGGAATTTCTAGATGGAAAGAAATATGTACAGTGAGAACAGCTTTTCTGAGAGTCTTTCGACACATTTATTCCCAGATGGGCTCAGTGCAAAAGTGAAAATTACATTTTTAAGGAGTGAAGAAAATTTCAACAAAGGTTTGGTTTAAGTTTAAACTGAAGATGTAGGCCTCTCTTTCACCTGATTGGTTTGTGAGGGGGTCTAAGCTTTAGTTACAAGCTCGTATTTAGCTCATGCTCTGCAGCAGAAAGGACACTAAACTGTCAATCTGTAGAGTTCAAATTCCTCCTTCATCATTTAAATATCCAAATGACCTCAGATAAGTCACCTTTCTTTTCCAGACCAGTTTCCTTACATCTAAAAAAGGGAATTAGACTAAACTGGTGGGTCTTTTTTTTAAAACGTTTTTTTCTTAGGCAGCAGAATCCCTTTTTAAATATAATATGGCAGTAAAGCCCAATAATATAAACTGCATCAAAATCTTTCTGTTTAGAGGCGCCTGGGTGGCCCAGGGGATGAAGTGCCCAACTCGATTTTGGCTCAGGTCATGATGTCAGGACCAGTGGTGAGATGGAACCCCGTTTCTGTGACAGCACAGAGCCTGTTTGGGATTCTCTCTTTGCGCCTCTCTCTCTCTCTCTCTCTCTCTCTCTCTCTCTCTCTCTCTCTCTCTCTCAAAATAAATAAACTTAAAAGAACTCTTTTTTAAACCTTTCTGGTTAAAACAAAACTGAGTGACCCAGAACTTGACCCCACCCACAAATCCCACACTGAAGATCATGACTCTCAATATGCCCTCAGAAACCGGAGAGGCACCTCCCATGGCCACCATCCCTCCCCAAAGAGAGCACTTTGGAAGTCACTAGATTCCATGTTTTTCAGGTCTTTTCCAACTCTCGTTCTCTAGGATTTAAATAGCAGCAAGCAAGGCAGCAAGCTGGGTAATAGTAACACAGTTGGTCCTCAAGACCCTGCTGATTAATGGATTAAAATGACAGGAACTGGTGGCCCAAGGGGCACCTGGCTGACTCCAGTCAGTTGAGTGTCCAACTTCGGTTCAGGTCATGATCTCATGGTCCGTGAGTTTGAGCCTCACGATGGGCTCTGCACTGACAGCTCAGAGCCTGGAGCCTGCATTGGATTCTGTGTCTCCCTCCCTCTCTGCCCCTCCCTCACTCACACTCTGTCTCTTTCTCTCTCTGTCTCTCAAAAATAAATAAAACATTTAAAAATTTTTAAGACGAATAAAGTTCAAAATCTGAAGGAAGCACACTCACAAGACAAAGAGGCATAAGAACAGAAACAAGAAAGTTGACCTCCAATCTCTCTTGCTCTCTCTCACTCTCTCTCACTCTCTCTCTCTTCACCAGCCCCTTCCCTCTCTTCCTCCCTCCCTCTTCCTTTCCTTCTTCCTCACATTCCTCAAACCAAGCCCAGAGGAGACCCAAAAGCCAGACAGATGCCCAAGGCCATGCCTCATGGGATGTAATACAGAGAAATATGTGTTGAAGAACTGGGGCCAGGTAAGCCAAAACTCACAGAGGTGGGCCCAGGGAGGCTCTAAAACTAAGCACAGAGGATCAACCAGGAGGGTGTTCAGGTGCTCACTGGGTTTTGGGTGCCTCTAGCCTCAGATTTAAACACTCTGGAAAGAGGAGGGTGTCCAGGGGAATCCGGAGCAGAGAAATCTGAAGGCTTCCCCAAAAGCTCACCCAGCAATTTAGGCTGGCTTCACAGGAAAAGGGACTGCTCATCAACCAGCTGTCCAGCTTGAAGATGACGCTCTTACACACGTTGTTAAGCTGGTCCCACCCATCAGGGAGCAATTTGGCAGACCTATCAAAATATAAAATCTGTATACCATGTGTCACAGCCATTCCACTACAAATATATCTTCCAGATAGACCTGCCTGTGTACACAAAAATATCTCTGCAAAGATGTTCACTGAAGCATGTTGCAATCATAAACACTGGAAACTACCTAAATACTCATTTATTGGGATAGATGAATATATTTAGGTTTGCTCATACAGTGGGATACTCTGTAACCATTAAAAAGAATGAGTCAACTCTTTATTGGTGGCAAGGAAAAAGCTTTAACATCTAATGTTAGGTGAAAAGAACAAAGTACAGATATTGTCTACAAAACGGTCCCTTATATCTTATGCAAACATGATATATACATATGTAGGCTTGTGTATTCATGGGATATATCTACAAAGACACACACAAAATGCTAATAATGGTTGCCTTTAGGAGAACGTTTGAGGTAAGGAACGGGGAGATAACTCTGGCAGGGAAAGGCTTTTTGTTAAATGCCCTTTCATACACTGATTCCATTTGTCTTTTTAATGTGCGTAGAGACATTGAAAAGAAAACAAAAATAAGAACAAAACATGTCAAATTGATGCAGCTTTCAAGAAACCATTGTATGCTTTAGTGGTCCAAAGATCAGTTGTTATCTTCATCGGAAAGTAGAATCAAATGGGGTGTAAGACCAGTACCGCAAACGCATTTGACGGTGGTGAGCAATGAGAAAAGTACTGGATACAAGACCAGAGGACCAGGTTTCCAGTCATGTCCTCACCATCTCATTCTATATATTCTCTCGGGGCCATCACACTTGATCTTGCTGTTTCAACTCTTGTCTTTGGACTAATCGCCCATAGATCTAAATCTGCAGATCACATCTGTCAAAATAACTAAAGACCCTTCTACCCTATTGTTTATTAAATATAGCCCCCACCCCCTGAATCACCTACTGACAATTCAAACTTAAAATGTCCAAACCTCCCACATTTGCCCTCCTGCTATATTCCCGTCTCAAGGAATAACAGATACCCAAGTCAGGAACCAAGTCTGCCTGTTTTCCCCTCATAAATGGCTGCATGAGCTAGGTGGTCTCCGGCTCCCTTCCCTCCTCTAAGAAGCAGCATTCCTGGGGTGCCTGGGTGGCTCGGTAGGTTAAGCGTCCGACTTCAGCTCAGGTCATGAGTTAGTGGTTCGTGAGTACGACCCCCACATCGGGCTCTGTGCTGACAGCTCAGAGCCTGGAGCCTGCTTCGGATCCTGTGTCTCCCTCTCTCTCTGCCTCTCTCCTGCTCTTTTCTCTCTCTCTCTCTCTCTCTCTCTCTCTCTCTCTCTCTCTCAAAAATAAATAAACATTAAAAAAAAAACATTTAAAGAAGCATCATCCCTGGCATATCATGCTCATAAGCTTGGGCTTTGGACTCCAAATCCCAGCCCTGCTGACTTAGGACGGTGTGACCCTGGGCAGTGTATTCAATCTTCTAAACCCAAATTTCCTCATCTGAAAAATACAGGTACTAATTCTACCTGCCTTGAAGGATTTTGTGAGAAATAGGAGGCTACTCTAAGGACTTAGCACAGGGGACGCTCTATGTGCTGTGCTCCAACCCAGCTATGCTCAGTCTCTGCTCCTAGTTCAGACTCCCAACCAATCTACATGCATCTTCCTGAGCTGCTTACTGTCTATCACATCAGCTGGCTTCATTCCTTTACAATATACATCATAATATGTAATTACCTTGAACATTAGTTTGTTTATTGTCTGTCTCACCCCAACTAGAATGTAAACTCCGGGAGGTTGGTGATTTTATTTTTCAGGCTCCCCACTCTGGTTCTAGCCCCTAGCACCGTGGCTGGCTGATGCAAACTTATTGGATGAAAAATGAGTAAAAGGGGGTTAGCTGCTAGGTGCTGTTGACCCGCACAACTCCTCGCTAGAGGAGACTGATAATATTTCTCTCATAGGGTGACTGTAAGAATTGCTAATCCCACTTTATAGAGGCTCAGAACAGTTAAGCGTGTGCCCAAAGTTTCCAGCTATTAAGTGGCAGAGCCAGGATAAGAACCCATCCCGTTTTTTCAATCCAAACTGTTCCCTCAACCATTAGACTACTCGAAGGCAGTATATTGCCTTGACTGGAGTTATATACATACAACTCCTGCCTGGCTCCTAATTACATGCTTCAAACAACAATCATGTTCGACCTTTCAATTCTGCATTGCCTGAAACACCACTAATGGGAAATCCTATAATGAATGGGAAATCTCACTAATCTATGCTATTGCACATTTATCCCCTGCAGTCCCCTCCCGCCGACCCTTGAAAGGTCTTTGCTGGAGGCAGAAAACAGAAGACTTACTGGAGCCGTGCATCAACACTTTGAAACATCCCGGGTGAAGCTCAGAATTATTCACAATTACCAAATAACCAAAGTGACTGACTGTCATTTGAATATCACCAAAGTCATAAGAAGTAGTCACATGTAAAGTCTTCTTACATTTGGAGAAGGAAAGAATAGCAACTAAAAAGAAACACTGAAATCTCAGAGGCTGATTAAAGGCTCCTGGTGTTGTCATTTTTGAGGTTACGTAAAGTTTATGAGCATTGCCTGCCTTAAAGCTGTTGTTGTTATTGAGCTGTTCGGCATTTGTAAAGTTCCTGCCTATAAAGCCCACAAAAATACAAGAAGTTGTGACTAATTCCTTTGTTTTTGGATATAAGTTCTACCATTGGCAAGCAGGAAAACCTTTTAGACACAAAGGTTCAGAGGGAGAGAGGGGGAAATGTAAACGCTGCCTTGGCCAGGATACTAATAATATGTAGCACTGGCCTTAGAAGAGCGAATCACAGAATAAACAAGCACCTGTTATTGATTAACCAATCAGATGTATGTTCTGGGGAAGATGCCTTTGAAGCCTAGGTTGAAAATGCTCAGCAAGAAAAAGTTTCCACATTTCTGTTTTTCTCTTATCCAATGGGATGGGAAGATAATAGTTTGTGCTCAAAATCCAAACAGCATATTCGGTCCCCTTAAAAACAAATTGTTCCATTTTCCTAGTGAACAAGTTAAGACCTATGGTTTAGTCTTTAGAAGCCAATTCATTCAGAATTTGTAATTAATTCCATCTCCAAACAGTCAAACTGAGTGTCCTATAGAAAAAACACAGCTCAATGGAATGCTGTTTTGGACACATGCAAATATGGTCACCGGTATGATCTACACATACAAATCTTACAGGATCAAGACCCAAAACTCACTGGCATCTCAGTTAAATGGATCTTTCAATGACAGAGATCTTTAATAGCTGAAGAAAGTGGCAAATGGCAACAGGCGGCTCCAACATACTAGAGAACATACTAGAGAACAGGCCGCTCCAACATACTCAAAATGTGGTTTGTGAACCACTTTTTTCACGAATACCTTGGAAGCTTCTGAAAACACAGATTTCTAGGCCTCAGATGAGTCCTAGAATTTCATGGGTTGGATCCATTACTCTGCAAAAACAAAAACAAACAAACAAAAAACGCTTCTCAGGTGAATATTTTACATTCTAGCATTTTAGAAGCACTGGATTATAAAAATCAGGACACCTGCTCAGACCAAGGAACCCAGGCTTTGCACATCTACACAATGTAGAAAAGGTGTAGACAAATAGCAAAAACAAACTTCCATTTTGGTGGAAGCAAAAAGGGAAATATCTTTATAAAATAATCAAAACTATACAGATACCTCATTTCACCTTTTTTTCTTCTTCCTTCAATAAAGCAGAGGGAGACTTTTTCAGGCACAGAAAGTCTCACCTCCTCTTACAATAAGAAATAAATAAACGGTCATTTCATGCACTCTAAAACTAATAAACAGGAAGAACAATGGATTTAGAGACATAGGGAAATGATGAATCAAGTTCTGGACATTAGTGCACAAAACAATTATTAATAAGTTAATTAATAAATACAATTGATTAATAATTAATAAATTAATTAAATAATATTAATTATTTGATTAAATTAATGAATAAATTACTTATTAATTCATTATTAAATACAATGCTCCAGTTTGAGCATTGTAGGGCCATCCAAGTGAAGTTTTCCTTTGGTCAGCTGAGTATTCTGATCTCAAACTCAAGAAGAGGTCTAGAATCAACAACATAGAAGTGATACTAGAAGCCTTGAATATAAAGTGTGTAGAATGGCAAAAAAAAGAATAAGCACAGAAATTTCGGGAACATCTGAAGTAAAATTCCTCAGCAAAGAACAAAGAGAGCTGAGAAAGTGACATGATGGATACAAAAGAAAAAACGTCAAGAGAAAGGAATGATCAACACTGTCAACTACACAAGAAAGAGCTTATAATCTAAGTCAAGAAAGTACCTAGGAATTTGATGACTGGATCACCGGTAATCTCTGTAAGAGATGCTTCCAGAGAATACTGTGCTAGGAAGCCAGATTGCAGAAATTTGAGGAGCAACAGGAAAGTTAGGAAGTCAAGATAACAAGGATCATATTTGAAGAAGTTTGGTAAGGAAGAAGTTCTGGCAGTCAGAGAGCGATGTTTCAGAAGGCGGATACAGGTACTTATCTGGGTACCAAGGGAAAGAATCAACAGAGAGAGGTAGTAGCAATATATAGAATGGAGGGTAATGGATGGACAAGCTCCAGAGAGAAGAGGATATGTGATATAAAAGCACAGAGGGAGAATTGGCTTTAAATAGGAGAACAGATGTTCAGAAAGGAATATTTTACTTGGATGCTAGAGTGAGGGATAATAGGAAAGTCAGGTGCAGAGGAGTCTGCAGGTGAGGAAGGAAGGAGAGAAATGAGGAAAGTCACAACAACCACAATTTTCCCTCTGAGATAGAAAAAAAGGGGCATCTGTTTAGACAGAAGGTGGAGGGATTAGAGTAGACAGTTGAGAAGGTAAGAGGATTTGGAACAGCTATGATAGGAAATAGGAAAGGAAGCTGACCAGGAGCGAGTGAAAAGGCTGATGAGCTGAGGTGAGGCCCAATTAAGGTCAGAGGCCACTAGTCAGATCAATTGCACATCTGGGCAATTCTCTCCAGCAACATTCAGTATCCTGGTGACAGAAGTAGAGAGGATCACAATGGTGGGCACCTTAAGTGGGGTAGAGGTGAAGGTCATGAGAGTCAAAGAGGCTAAATAATTGTAGGTGGAAATGTAAATGGAAACTGAAAGCAATCAGGAAATGGAATGAAAAATAAACCTATAAGCTAGGTTCCAAAGTCCCCATAAATATTGGGTAAGCCAACATTTAAGATGAGGAGCAGAGGAAGTAACATAGCTAGACCACATAAATTTCAAAGTAAAAGAGACTTTCACATGAGGATCCAAGAGAAATGCTTTAGTGGGACATGAAGAAACACAAACACCTCCCTTGGCCTACTGATGTGTGGAATATAAAGTATTTCCTCAAAAGGGCCACTGAGGAAGCAGGTTCTAGAGAAGAATAAATTTCAGTTAAAGTGAAAGGTGAAGAGAATTTCTCTAAGAAGTCTAGGATATAGAAAAGTTAATTTAAAATAAAATGAGTTTTGGGGGTGCCTGGGTGGCTCAGTCAGTTAAGTGTCTGACTTCGGCTCAGGTCATGATCTCGTGGTTTGTGAGTTCGAGCCCCACGTCGGGCTCTGTGCTGACAGCTCAGAGCCTGGAGCCTGCAAGCAAAGAATAAGGCAGGTGTTTATTCATAGATGGGGAAATAAACATATGTAATATAATCAAGTTCACATAACAGGTATGTATAATTTGATTCTATTTTTGTAGGAAAACAGAGACTAAATACAATAATAATAACAAGCATTTACATAGCCCTTCCTATGTATCAGGCACTATTCTAAGCACTTTATGTACATTAACTCATTTAATCCTCACAACAAGCTTACTATTGTCCCTCTGTTGCAGATGAGGACACTGAGGCACAGAGAGGCCAAGTACTTTCCCAACATTACACAGCTAATATGCACTGAAGCAGTATTTGAGATCAGGCAGCTGGATCCAAGAATCTGAAAGGTTAACCACTATACATACTGACTACATATGTTTACACATATATTCATGCTGAGATCAATACATACATAAAAGAAAATTGATAATTAGAAAATTTTAACTTTTTGTATTATTCAACCCTCCCTGACTTCCTTCAATCCTTACCTCTCTCCGTCTCAACCTTCTTTATCTCCAATTCCCTCCAACCAAGCCTTACAAGAGCAATCTACAATACCTATTGTATTAGGTATTAACTAATTACAAGCCATAATTTACATTTTAATTGATAACCCTTCAAAAGCAAGGTAATTTTACCATCCAAAAGAATGAGGCCATAATAGAATAGTAGAGTGATAAGTAGGGAGGTTTGCATTTTGGGGAAAGAGGGCTAAAATTCATTGTAATGAATGACCATACACTCTCAAGTTGTCTGTACATGTATACATGAGTGTGTGTGTTTGTAATATGTGTGTGTTGTTAATATAATTTTGAGATTATAAATGGAAACTGTGCTTTCTAAATAAATAAATAAATAAATAATTTTTTTTAAAAATTTTAAGAATACAGGAAAACCAGTAATGTTACTCTTAAATATGACTAGTGAGAGTATGTATTGTCACCTCCTTTTCAGAAAACAAATTAGCCACTTGAATCAAAAGCTTTAAAATATTTGTAATCATTTTTTTAATCTTTTAATGTTTATTTATATTTGACAGAAAGACAGAGTCCGACTGGGGGAGGGACAGACAGAGAGAGAGAGACACAGAATTTGAAGCAGGGTCCAGGCTCTGGGCCATCAGCACACCGCCTGATGTGGGGATTAAACTCACCAACTGTGAGATCATGACCTGAGCAGAAGTCAAATGCTTAACCGACTGAGCCACCCAGGTGCCCGAAAATATTGGTAATCATTAAGAATAATGTTTTTGCAAGAATAAATGACATGGAAAGAGAATCATGACAAAACAGATGAACATAAGGGAAGGGAAACAAAAATAATATAAAAACAGGGAGGGGGACAAAAACATAAGAGACTCTTAAATATGGAGAACAAACAGAGGGTTACTGGAGGGGTTGTGGGAGGGGGGATGGGCTAAATGGGTAAGGGGCATTAAGGAATCTACTCCTGAAATCATTGTTGCACTATATGCTAACTAACTTGGATGTAAATTTTAAAAATAAATTAAAGAAAAAGAATAAAAAAGAAAAGAGCATGAAAAAATTATAAAGAGGGGTGCTCCCCTGACTCAGCCGGTGGAGTATGTGACTCTTGACCACAGAGTTGTGAGTTAGAGCCCCACATTAGGTGAAGAGATAACTTAAAAATAAAATTTTTTTAAAGAGTAAAAAAAATAAATAAATAAAAAAGAAAAAGAGAAAAAGAATCATGATGTATTGGTAGGTGAAAAAGTTTACAAAAGGTCATGTATGTTATGATCCCAATTTTGTAACTATAGGTATACATTTATATACGTACACACGCACATACACATATACAGTGTTCGTATAGATATGTATAGACAAATTGCTGAAAAGACATCAAAGTATTAACATTAATTATCTCTGGGAGTTATGGTAATTTTTCCTTATTTATGATTCTCTCTACTTTCACACTTTCTACAATGTAAAGTTAATATATCCGTATTTAGGGGAAAACATTTTAAAAACAGATTCTTCTAAAACATGCAGCAATATAAGTGAAAAAAGTCAGTCAGAGAAAGACAAATACCCAAATAAACCATATGGTTTCACTTGTATGAGGAATCTAAAAAACAGAACAAACAAACAAAAAAAGCAAACAGACTGTAAATACAGAGAACATGCTAGTGGTTGCAGGTGGAAGGAGTGAAATAGATAAAGGGGATTAGGAGGTACAAACTTCCAGTTATAAAATAAATAAGGCAAGAAGATGAAAGTACAGTGTAGAGGAACATAGTCAATGCTATTGTAATAACATTGGATGGTGACAGATGGTAACTAGATATCTCATGGTAAGCGCAAAGTAACGTAGAGAATTGTTGAGACATATGTTATAGTCCTGAAACTAATATAATATTGTATGTCAATTATATTTCAATGATAATTTTTTTAAAAAAGAAAAAAAACAAGATGGAGTAAGAAAAGCCAGTACTCAGGATAAGAGAGAAAAAAGGGAGAAAAGATAACTACAAAGGACAATATGGATACAAAAGGAACTTGCTAATATATCATGCCTGCAGAGATAATTCAGAAGATGAAGACAAGACACATCCAAAGATGAATACGAAAGACTGGCCAAAGGCTAAAATACCTGGTCAGGAAGTGGAAGCCAAAAGTGACCTGAGACCTGCATCATTTGGAAGGACAACAAAAAGAACCATTTTCCTTATGTTTACACTGAGAAGATCAAGAAAGGTGTAAGTGTTATTTGGGGCAAATGGAGTAAAACTAATATAATTTGCATTTCCCAGTGCATGCAAACATGGAAATAACAATAGGCGGTAATAATGGACACAAATACTCTTTCTCTGGCTTCAACCCTACCCATTCTGCTGAACTTCTAACAGTCACAGAGACATACACACACCCCAGAAGTTCCTTTTATATGGCTGTTGGAATTTCCAAAGCCAAATAGAGATAATACCGAGTCATCCAGTTTTCACTGCTCTGCCATTTTTCTCCTTTCCTGCACTGGTTCTCCATGGAGAGTTCTCAGCTACGGTCCGCACCAAAGGCAGCAGCAACTGCTGTTGCCTAAAAAGCCATCACCTCTGTCAACATCTTTCCTGCTGATAACACCAGTTCTCATAGCTTGTGCTCTCAATGGCCTACAAAAGCTACTAAGAAATGGCCATTTAATATTGGCTTGCTCACCCTGGGTTTGGGCATAATTGGGGGGGGAGGGCCAAGGCAGAGAACAACTGAAATGACACATGGGGGACTGTGCTCAGAATTGCCTCTCCTTTTGATAACTGGCCCATCCTCCTTGGACCAACTTCTTGGCCTCCAAGAATTCTCTCATGTCCCTCTGCCTTTTCTGCTGATTCTATCTCTGGAAGATCCTCAGACCTTCAAATAAAGAACACTATCACTCTGGGTCCATAATCGTTTGGGCATGCAAGCTCATATCTAACTTCTCAGCTAAAGCTGAGATTCCTGCTGGGCTAATGAAGGACAGTCAGAAAGCATGACTCTTTAGCTTCTGTTTTGCTTCCATCTTATCAGAAAATATCTGCTGGACATGGGGACCAAGGAGGAAATAAAACCCATGGTAAATGAAAAGCCATGAATTTTCACCCAGATATTCAAAATAGTCATGTCCCCTAGCTCTGACACGTCACCTACTACCTCTGAAAATCTGCAGATGAAATGGCTGGTCATAATCAGTAATTAGTGAGAATGCACAGAAAATCACAGGAGGGGTGCTGGACACAGCCAGTCAGTCCCATTTTTAAGCACAGGAAAGAAAGAGAATTCACAAATGTGAGAATGGTGAATTTGAGCACCATATGGGCAAAACTCTAGATTTATTTTGTATGTGGTAGCTATTCAGTCTCTGGCCACAGAGTCAAGAAATTTAACTTTCTTGAGTTTTCACGACTACTGAATTTCTCAGTGTGAGTGCTCATTTCCAGGCTAATGGAAAATTTTAACTTCAGGGTTTTCTGAGATTACTCCCTGATCATCCTTGGGTCATATATAGAACCAAGATGTGAGACAGGTAGAGTAGGGCACTGGGGTGTAGGTGGAAATATGCTCTTCTAGTTTCCTCTAAGATTTCCATTGTCCCTGTTCTTGTGGCCATTTGGGGTCCAAAAATGCTAATCTTTCAGGGGAAAAAAAAAACAGTAATCACTGATAATTAATTCTGCTGTACCAGGTTTATTTCACTTTTTTTTTCCATAGCATTATGATCATGGTGTCTCCAGGGTATCAAGATTTCAGTAGAAGAGTCTAAAAGGTTTCATGATGTTTCTGAAAAAAATGGATAAATGTAGCTAGATTCCAGCATAGTCAATATATTTATAACCTAGCTAATCATGATAAAGATGAGAGGCAGTCTAGGTCAGTGACTAAGAGTATAGATTTTGAAATCTAAATGCCCAGGTTCAAATTCCATCTATTTCACTACTGTAGATGTGCCCAATGGAAAGTACTTAATTTTTCCCCACCTCAGTTTTCTCATCTATAAAAATGGGGATGATCATAATTTTAACTTTGTGACAGGGACTACTAATGTTCAGCAAATATCTAATGCTTTGCTAATTTATCAGTCCTCATGGGTCCAGATGAAGTCCTATGACTAATACAGGCTAATGGGACGTGAGTGGAAGAGAAAGATGTGAGCCCTTAAAAACATCTTGGCCCTTAAAAACATCTATTGGTTTCCTCCATTCTCTTTCTCCCTCCCTTCCTTTCTCTCTCTCACCCTCTTTCTCTCTCTCCCTGTCTCCCTCACTCCCTCTCCTCTCCCTTTGCAATGGCAGCCTTGGAGATCACATGTTCCAGATGGAAATGGCTTGGTTTACCAAGTCATCACTTAAAGGAAAGAGCTACCCTGAAGAGTTACACAGCCCACACTGGAAAATGATATGAATGAGAAATAAACTTATATTGAATGAAGACATTGGGATTTTGAGGTTTGTCTACTGAGACAGAGCTAATTATCCTGCCCAAGAGGATAATAAAGCACTCACCACAGTACCTGCCAGATGAAGTATACCCGGTAAATGTAAGTAATATTTGTGGTCATCATCATCATCATCAGTAGTGGAAAGGCTTCAAAATATTGTGGGCTTCAAAATATTGGGGATTAATAAGAGACTCTTAAATACTGAGAACAAACTGAGGGTTGATAGGGGTGGGGGAGAGGGGAAAGTGGGTGATGAGCATTGAGGAGGGCACCTGTTGGGATGAGCACTGGGTGTTGTATGGAAACCAACTTGACAATAAATTATATTTTAAAAAATTAAAAAATAAAAAAACAAAAATTTTTTTTTTATAAATTTTTTTTCAACGTTTATTTATTTTGGGGACAAAGAGAGACAGAGCATGAACGGGGGAGGGGCAGAGAGAGAAGGAGACACAGAATCGGAAACAGGCTCCAGGCTCCGAGCCATCAGCCCAGAGCCTGACGCGGGGCTCGAACTCACGGACCGCGAGATCGTGACCTGGCTGAAGTCGGACGCTTAACCGACTGCGCCACCCAGGCGCCCCACAAAATTTTTTTAAAAAGAATATTTGAGATTAACTCCTAACTTACTATCAACAACAATGCGTTTTACCTCTTGGGACTTCATTTTATAAACAGAGGTAACCAACCTCGCCTCATGAAATTGTCGTGGGAATTAACATCGAGATGTAAAAAAAAATTTTGGAACTGACACATAAATGTTAAATATTTTTACCAAATGATTGTTGATTATTTCTAATTATTCAACAGCAATGGCTGTTTCTAATTATTCAACAGCAATGGCCACCCATTGCCATACTTCTAGAACCTTCCTATAAAAGGAGTACGCACCCTCACCCTACTGATGTTGGGCTTGGTCGTGTGACTTGTTCTGACCAATTGTATGTGAGGGGATATGGCACGTACACACGCAAGCAGAAGCTTTAAGAACCATTGTGTGTGGATTAGCAATATCTCTCGTTCTCCCTTTGACATGAAATCACCCATTAGGATTTCTCCTTTTTCCTGGCCTTGCAAATGAAGACAAATGGAGCAGAGGCATGACTGAGCAGTAGTCAGCATAAACTGTGAGTGAGAAATAAACTCTTACTGTTGGAAGGCACTAAGATTTGGGGGTTGTTTATTAATACAGCATAACCTAACTATGCTTTAGCGGAGTTATATATTAACCAAAGGGTATTGACTAATAGAGTAAAAGTCAATGTAGGCAAAGACGTCCAGCAATTTGCTGCAGTTTTCCTTCCTTGACATTTTTCTAAAACATATGAAAAATATCCTGAGGCTTAATTGCTAATTGTTTGCAGGACAGAATGAAGATTCAAAACAAGGTAAATAAACTGAAACAATGGGCTAGGTCTAGCAAGAAGTCACTTAACTAGAAGAAATGGAAGATCCTCCCCACAACTGCTGGATAAGGGAGATAGCAGTTCCCATGAAGTTTTATTTGATAGTCAATAGAATAAAAGGCAAGAGTATGAATTGGCTGCCAAAAAACAAATGGATCCCATGCTGCAGCCATAGAAATGTGGCGCCCCAAATGGAGTTTTAAGTGTGATCATTTTAATTTATTAAATTCCCCCCTCAAAGTGTAGAACTTAAACTGAAAAGACTTAAATTTGGTTTAACTCCAAAAAGACAGTCACTAAGTTGTACATGCCACTTGTAAATCTTGTAGGAGAGAAGAAAAGGGAAATTTCAGGGAGGTGAGGGGCGGAGAATAGGAGGCCACCACCATAAGGGTGTCTAAATATATGAATTTAATTATTTGAAAACTTGTCTTTTGGAATAGGCATGAGAATTATTCTGCATGACTCTGAAGCATAAAACAAAGTCATAGGGGGTAAAGAGAGAACTTTCAACAGATTCCTCCAAAGATCGAATGGGCAGCTTAAGATGCTTTGGGATAGAGATCCATGCATTAACTCAGATATGGATTGGTCTCAAAGATGGCAAAAGTTTCTTCTAAATGAGAATCAAAACCAATTTACACAGGGCAGGAATGAATGAAGCCAGTGGAATACCTTGGGGAGGCTATTAATAATTCACAATTTGCAGTTCATGTTGGAAAATGAATTTCACTAACCAAGGAGAAGTGCTAAAAAGGTATTATTGAAGCACAAAGTGGGGGAAGGGAACCACAGCCAAGACAGCCAATGGGCAAAGTAGATTCAGGAATAGGCTGATGTGTCATAGGTGGGCTTTCTTTCTCATGTCAGCAAAAGAAAGGCACATCTTTGGCAAACTCTCTGCTTTAGACCTGGCATTTCCATTTTTTATTTCTCTAAAACAGAGGGGATATGGTTATGGGGATACAACTAGTCCCAACTGGTAAAAGAAAGGCGAGTGGCCAACATAAATATTATAGCATAAGGCTGAACCAGAGGAGAAATGAGAAGAAAAGATCAGTCACTCCAAAAACGTTCTCTCAAAATAAAAGGTCAAGCCAAGGAAAGCCACAGATGCAACACCGCAAACCCAAGGAGAGCTTTAATCAGGAAAACCTGGCCTCAGGCACGCACGTGCATGCAGCTTGCTACCCGCCTTTCTGTGTGCCATTTTCTGACCGGAGACAGGAGGTTCATTCATGGCCAGATGAAAAAGCAATACACACTTGAAATGGCAGCCCTGGTAGGATTCATGTTTCCACAGCTTTTTTCCTCTTCCTCTCATAAATCTCATTCTATACACTCTCCCGGGCCATCACACTTGATCTTATTGTTTCAACTATTGTCTTTGGGCTGACCGCCTCTAAATCTAAACCTGCAGATCAGATCTGTCAGAATAACTAAAGACCTTCTATCTTACTGTTTATTAAACACCGCCCCCTTGAATCACCTACTGACACTTCAAACTTAAAATGTCCAAACCTCCCACATATATCCTCCTGCTATATTCCCCTCTACCTGAGTTCCTGCAACATCTTCCTAACTGGCCTTCATGATTTCAATCTTACCACCCTCCAATCTATTTTCCACACCACATTCAGAGTACTCTTTCTACAAATGTAAGTCTTATCACATCCCTCTTCTTGTAAAACTCTTTAGATATTGCCTTTTGCCACCAAAACGAAGTTCAAAATGGCTAACGTGAAATATAAAGCTCTTGTATTCTGGCCTGTGCCCCATCCCTAACCTCTCTCTAAACATCTTCCTCCTTGCACCTTTTGGGATGAGCACTGGGTGATGTATGGAAACCAATTTGACAATAAATTTCATATATTGAATAAATAAATAAACAAACAAACAAACAAACATCCTCCTCCTTCCTAAATAGGAACCCTCTTGCACTGTTGGTGGGAATGCAAACTGGTGCAGCCACTCTGGAAAACAGTGTGGAGGTTCCTCAAAAAATTAAAAATAGAACTACCCTATGACCCAGCAATAGCACTGCTACGAATTTACCGAAAGGATACAGGAGTGCTGATGCATAGGAGTACATGTACCCCAGTGTTCATAGCAGCACTTTCAACAATAGCCAAATTATGGAAAGAGCCTAAATGTCCATCAACTTCGTTATCCAACGAATGGATAAAGAAGATGTGGTTAATATATACAATGGAATATTACTTGGCAATGAGAAAGAATGAAATCTGGCAATTTGCAGCAACATGGATGGAATTGGAAGGTATTATGCTAAGTGAAATAAATCAGTCAGAGAAAGACAGATATCATGTTTTCACTCATATGTGGATCTTCAGAAATTTAACAGAAGACCATGGGGGAGGGGGAGGGGGAAAGAAAAGTTAGAGAGAGGGAGGGAGGCAAACCATAAGAGACTCTTGGATGCTACGAACAAACTAAGGGTTGATGGGGGGTGGGGGAGAGGGGAAAGTGGGTGATGGGCATTCAGGAGAGCACCTGTTGGCATGAGCACTGGATGTTGTATGGAAACCAATTTGTCAATAAATTATATTAAAAACAATAATAAATAAAATAATAAACATCCTCCTCCTTGCTCTCTCCCTTCCACACACACCTTCATCATTAAGTTACTTATTTTATCCTACTTTCTTCCTAACTCTGAGCCTTTGTACTTTCTTTTCCTTTTGTCTGGAATGTCTTACCTCTTTGCTGCCATTTCTAACCACTGGATCTGACTCAAACTTTGGGACCACTGGGAAGCCTAGAAGACCCCATCAGTACCCTCACAATATGCCCTCGGCCTTCTACAGACTCTCTCCTTACATTCCAACAGTTTCCTGCATCTCACCATGTAAAGACATGTGTGGGCCAGGGGATGGCATTCCACTAATCAGCCAGGGTAACACACAGGAGTAACTCTCAACCATTGAGTTAGAAGTTCCCCCCTTGGTAGGACAGTTCTGAAATACCGTCTATGCTTTGGTAAGTGTACATAAAAGTCTTAGCAAAGATCCATTCAAATTTTTCATCTATTTTTGCGTAATAAAATGTAAGTATAATTAGCATACAAAGACTCAGTCTATAAAATTCAAAAAGCAGCAACGCTCAAAATGAGTGAAAAAATTCAATGCAAAGTACTGTTATACACTTACAGATCGAAAAAAAAGACGAAACTTTCCTAAGTAATATGGAGTCAAAAGGGGGGAGCACAGTGACTATTTTTCAAATAGTGAGAATACTAAATATCAAAAATTATTATAGGGGCGCCTGGGTGGGTCACTGGTTAAGCATCTGACTTCGGCTCAGGTCATGATCTCACAGTTCGGTTCATGGGTTCGAGCCACGCGTCGGGCTCTGGGCTGACAGCTCAGAGCCTGGAGCCTGCTTCAATTCTGTGTCTCCCTCTCTCTCTGCTCTTCCCCCACTCATGCTCTGTGTGTGTCTCTCTCTCTCAAAAATAACAAACATTAAAAAAAATTATTATAGCCAAGTTGTGCTCAAAGGCAAATCCATAACTTTTATGCTAGTATACATAGCCTAGTATAATAGTGTAATACTAATTAAACAAAAAAGCTTGAAAATAAATGAATTAAGCATTCAGCTGAGTAAATCAAAATTGTTTTAAGGCCACAGCCACCTAAGAAATAAACTAACATGAAGGTGAAGGGAGTAATCAAAGAACCAATAAACGAGAAGATCAATACAATTTAAAACTTTAGGAGCTGGTAATTAGCATAAGGAGGACAATACCATAGACATTTTCTGACACAATAAATCACAAAAAGGAAAGTCTTAGTAATATATGTAGGACACCAGAAACGAGTTGAAAATTCTGCAGAAACATCTTCTTTTATTGAGATTCTTGGTTGTCTTGATGGCTTCCAGACCTACCATGTCTTCTACAACAAGACAATTTTGGTGAAGCTACAGAAACTACAATGTCATTTCCCTTGTGTTTAAAAAAATAATAATAATAATAATAAAACTGATTTTTTAAGGCTACACCCTTTATCATATTTTAATTTTGATAAAATTTGTCTCTATTATTGTAAATATCCCCAAAGATATGTATCTTAAAGCCCTAAGGTTTACAGCTGAAAACAATGGACTGCCTATGACAATGGATACAAACGCCATTGGAGAATTTTCATGATAATTTCAATGATTTTGTTATTCTTTAAACCTTTTTTTCTCATAAGTCCTGTAATTTTTAGTGTACAATTTTGTAGACCAAGAGGTTTTTCAGGAACACATATTGCATCAAATCAAAAATACCTGTATAGATAAGAATTTAGTATATAATAAAGGAATCATATAAACCAAAAGACAAAGTATGGGAAGTTAAAAATAATAATGTTAAAAATAGCTAGCAATTTTGGTGGGAAGACAATTAAATATTCACCTTAGATCAAAGAAAATTCCAGATAATTGAATATAAAAGATAAAGGTATAAGAAAATTTTAATGGAGTGCCTGGGTGTCTCAGTTTGTTAAGTGACTGGCTTCGGCTCAGGTCATGATCTCATGGTTCATTGGTTTGAGCCCCGTGTCCAGCTCTGTGCTGACAGCTGAGAGTCTGGAGCCTGCTTCAGATTCTGTGTCTCCCTCCCTCTCTCTCTCTCTCTCTCTCTCTCTCTCTGCCCCTCCCCCGCTAGTGCTCTGTCTCTGTCTCTCAAAAATAAACAAAAATGTTTAAAAAAAATTTAAAGATACAAGAAAATTTTTAAATAGATAAATATTTAATGTTAAAAGAGGGGTGGAATTTCAAAACACAGAAACAATAGAAGAAGTCACAAAGGAAAAAAATGAAAACACTTCATCAAATAAAATTTCTAAATTTTATTGGTCAAAAACATTTTTAAAAATAACAAAAATGCTGAGAAATATTTGCAAAGGATAATATATTTTGTTAACTCAAGAATAAGAGAAAAAAAACCTCCAAGACACACACATACACAGGATCATCAGAATAAAGGAGAGAAGAGAGAATAATATTTTCAAGGGAGAAGAAAGTAATAATGTACTAACACATTTGAAAATCCTAATGAAGTGAACCTTTTCTGAGAAAAATGTCAACTCGCAAAAAGTAGCAAACATGAATAAACGCATATACAGGGGGAAAGGTTTACATATGCATATTGAATGATTACATTCCAAAGCAGGTTTATTAGTAAGTTCTCTCAAACTTGCAATAAACAGTGACTTTTGCAGATATGAAAAGATGGAAAGATACCCAATTTAGTGCTTGAAACTAGCTAACTGATACCAAAACTTAACCAATTAGCCTCAGGGAACCTTGTTTCTGAAAGACTCTCCCTAGTAAGGAGCCCACACTGTACTTTTCAAAATACTCACACATCATAAATTTCCTGGTTTCCTCTGCTCTGATGGACACACATGCCAATGAGCCTCATGCTTGTCCTCTTGCCAACATTCAACCTCACGTACTCAGACATATTTGGCCTTAGGCACTAAGGCTGAATACAGTCTCAAAACAGCTTTGGTAGGAAAGGCTGGTACATGGAAGGGAAAATAAAGGCTCCCTGGCCCTACGTTCAATCCTCCCATCAAAAAGTTGCCTATAAGGGGCACCTGGGTGGCTCAGTCAGTTGAGTGTCCGACTCTTGATTTCAGCTCGGGTCATGATCCCAGGGTCATGGGATTGAGCCCCACAATGGGCTCTGTGATGAGCATGGAACCTGCTTGGGATTCTCTCTCTCTCTTCCTCTGCCCCCCCCCCCACTCCTGCTCTCACTCTCTCTCTCTAAAATAAAAAAAATTAAATTAAAAAAATGTTTAAAGTTGCCTATAGAAATTTCTCTCCTAGGTATATACTTAACAAAAATGCATACATATGTTCACCATGAAACATGTACAGGAATGTTCAGAGCAACACCATTCAGAGTTGCCAAAAAGGTACAGTTGCCAACACTATGCATAGTCTGCCACGTCCATCTATAGCAGACAGGACTGGGACAAGAGTGAGGTAAGTGCAGCAAAATTTAAAGGAGTGCCAAAAAAAAAAAAAATCTCATAGTCAAGATAAACAATATTTCAATGCAATATTTTTTCAATCAAAATTATACAAAACATCCATGATGAACAGGATATCACATTTTTTTAAACAGGCAGGATCAGGCTTTTGCCTCAGGCTGCAATATGACTCAACACAGAATTTAAAGAATGGACAAATAAATTGTGGAATACTATACAGCAATGGGAATGAGTGAGCTACAAGCACATACAAGAGCATGGATGAATCTCACAGACATAATGGTAAGTAACACAAGCCAGACACAAAAATGTATGTACTGAGGATTCAAAAGCAGGCAAAGTTCAAGTTCAAAAACAGGCAAGACTAATTTGGGTATTACAAGTCAGGTAGTGGTTTCCCCTGGAAGGGAACATGAGTAGGTTTCTGGGACTCAGGGAATATTCTATTCCTTGATCTGTATGGTACGTGGGTTTTACGTGGGAAAATTCATTAACCTGTTCACTTGTGATTTGTGCACTTTTTATATGTGTTATACTCTAATTCAAAAATTTTTAAGAGTTGTCTTACTGGGAAGTTAAAATATATCGAAGCAAGTTGGAATTGAGTTGAGTCCCCTGGAGGAGGAGGAAGAAAAGCAATCAGAGCTGCAGGAGGCAGCTTTTAGGGCACTACCTTATTTCTGGGCTTCTATCCTCGACTAACCCCAAGGCCAAAATAAGTAAAGTGAATTCTTCATTAGCAAGCATGGCTAGGACCCAACGGACACCATGTGTTCCACTCATTCAGAACATTGGGCTGTCAGGAGTTAACCCTCCAGTGGGCATGATTCACCAAGTATTAATTACAGTTGCTGCTTGCTCAGATTTTTCCGGGGATAGGACAGGACAGCCCAGATTTCATCCAAATCCCAGAGGAACCTTTCCTCTAGACACCAGACCCTGCCATATCAGACATGACAAGACTTCCAAGCAGTAGACAAGGCAACAGTCCAGGAGACTGCCAGTCACTGGCCAGTTCTGCCAATACCCCCACGTGGCTGTCAGCATGACCAGCAAAGAAAGTGGCAGTCTCCCTGCAGCCCACCACAGAAGTCACTCACTGAATGGCAGGGCAGGAGCACACTGGGGGCAAGGAAAGGCCATTTCAAAATGTGAATTAGAACCAAACGTGGTAAATTGTGGCCTAGTTCCTAAACAGGAGCGGAGTCTGTCCTGGCTACCAATAGTACCCAGCCTCACTGCCAAGCCTGCAGAGGCTTTTCAGTGGGAATACTTGGCTGCTTTGGACGTTAATAGCCCCTGAAAAGGGGAAGGCAGCAGGCAATGCGAATGGCCAGCAGATTTTTTTCCTGAGTGTCCAGGAAATGCTAACAAGGCCATCACTAATCTCCTTGAAAAGGAAATGATCATCCAGGCACCCCTTTCTGAACTCAGGCCTAGGGACTATACCCACTTGCCAGTGGTCAACTTGTTCCTTTTCCCATTCCTAAAGCAGTTTCCAAAAGCAGCTGGGGGCTACAGCATGAATGGACCACAAAGGCATTATGCTAAGTGACATAAGCCAGTCACAAGAGGACAAATACTGCATGATTCCACCTAGATGATGAACCTGAAGTAGTCAAATTCATAGAGGCAGATAATAGAATGGTGGTCACCAGGGACTGGGTTCAGGGAAATGGGAAGGGTGGGAAATTATTGTTTAAAGGGCAAAGGATTTGCTTTGGGAAAATGAAAAGAGTCTGGACATGGATGGTGCTGTTGGTTGGACAACAATATGAATGTACTTAACACCACTGAACCATATGTTTAAAAATGTTAAGTTTTAGGTTATGTATATTTTACCACAATTTTAAAAAGAAAAAAAAAAAAACAGCTGGGGAAATTCAAATTCTCAACCATATCCCCCAGGCGGTGAAGTCATCTTATCTCCCATCAGTTCTGCCCCTTAGGCTATGCCTTGACCCAGGTCTACCAGTGAGCTCAGCAATTTGTCTCCAGAATGTAGTCAGGACAAGAAGGGCCTTTCTTCCTCATCCTTTCCCCAACACACCTCTTCCCCACACACCTACCAGGGAGGTAAATTGACCAATAGAGTTATATCAAAAGACTGAACTAAAATATTAAGGAAATAGTTCAAGAGACAACCCTGAACAAGACATTAGGAAGAAGAAAGGTCAGTAGCCAACCTTGGATGGCATATCCAATGTAGTTTTCTGCAGAACTTTTCATTCTATTATTTCCTTTCTTCAGTCTTCCCATCAGATACTTCTTCCCCAAACCTAGTTTCAGGTCTCCCGCTCAAGAAAAAAAACCCTCTTTCGGGAAAGGAACCCAAAACTCAATCCCAATGAAGGTATAAAGTAAAAGCTTTAACTTGTTATCTCCAGTAAGAGTATCAGCTCACAGATTTTTTTTCTGCAAACATGGCCTTAGGTGAAATCTGACTGAAGGACTTCATGAAGGGAATAAGAGAACTGGCAGGGAAGGAGGGGCATAGAGGTCTTCAGAAACTCCTGAAGGAATATTTGATAGCTGTCTACTTCTCATCAAACAGTCCTAAGTTTTCCTCTGCAAAGACTTCTCTGTAGGTCCCACTCACAGATTTCTAAGCACGGATAAGAAGAGAAAGCCAGGAATTATAAGAAAAATATATATATAATTGCTACTTTTTTGGCATTTACTATATGTAATACGTTATCCTATTAGTCTTAACCACTGCCTTATAAAGAGAATATTATTATTCACATTTGACAAATACGGAAACTAAGACTTTGCAAGAGAAAGCAATTACCTATTGTTTACCTTCTATATAAACACACAGATAGTCATGAATGGTCTTTTCCACATTTCCCTTTCTCTCAATTTTCCCTTTCTTCTCCATTTCTCCTTTCTCTTCATTCTCATTTAAGTATCGTGGACTCAAAATACCTGGACCCCCAGGCATTAAAGCACAGAAGTCAAGATCACACTCTAGAGTCCAAGAGTCCCTGTGTTTGAACTTACCAGTTACTAATTGAAAAACCTGTGTATAGGTGTTTGCAGCATCAAATCATGTGTCTGAGAAAGCATGTCTAAGAACGAACCCTATCTAATAAACACCCTTTATGTAACAAAGTTGTCTTCAGAATAAAAACCTGTAAAAAGATGTCTGAAAATGTAAGTCAGAACTAAGTACTGTGAACACATTCTATCTGGTTTGATCCACATCAAAGACAGCATGTTGCAGTCCAGATTGTACCAACTCCTCCCACATTCAGCAACAAATACATGTTGAGCACTGCTGTGGGATAGGAGATACAAAAATGAATAAGAGCCAGTCTTCATCCTCAAGCAGTTCAGAGTCCAGGAAAGGATAGAGATAACTAGACAAGTAAGTGAGCAGCATGACAAGTTATAATACAAAGACGGACACAAAGCAATGGGTCACAAAGAAGCGGGTGCCTTGATAGGACCGGGAATACAGAGGAACAAAAGAGGGAAACATTTCATAGCAGAAGGGAATAGCATGTGCAGAGACACAGAAGCCTGAAGGAACATGGCACCCCCAGGTAGCTACAAGTGGTTCATGGCTAGAAAACAGGTGTGAAGTATGGCTGGGGACACAACTGGTCAGGTAGGCTATGGCTACTTAGAAGGTCTGTCAGTCTCTCAAGAGTTTGGATCTCACTGTGCAGGTAATAGGAAACTATTCAGGGTTCTTAACTTAGCAGTGATGAGATGCAAAGCTCGTGTGACAAAGATTACTTAGGTCACTGTGTTGGAAGTAGATGGGAAGGAAGTGGGAACAAGGATACCCATGAAAGCTCATGTAGTTGTTCAAGGGAAAGAGAATTGGGGCTCGAACAACAGATTCAAGAGATTTTGTCTGGGAGATTACACAGAATCTGGTGAAGAGAAGGGGTGTGAAGGAGGAAAGATTTAAAACCATTCCAGTATTTTGGGCTTATAAGACAGTAGCCAACTGTTCAGCAAAGGGAAGAACACTCTCCCGTCAGTGAACATCACAACACATCATGGAAGCGTGTGGATAATCTAAAGCCTGTGAGTGCCTATCTACAAAGTAAGGGAGCCCAGAAAAAGCAACCTTTAGTTGTTCTTAAGATTCACCCCCTCTCATTGCTCCATCTTTCATTCTGCTCACATGGGCTCAGCACAAAGCAAGACCTCCATGAGAGCTGGTCCTTCTGCACAACCTGCCGTCCATGCCCAAATGCAGGCTGTACCAAACTCATCTGTGTGTGCTGTGCAGAATCCTCTCCTTTGGGTTGCTGAAGTATGGCTTCAGGTAGTTAATCACCATGATGCAGCATATCTTTATTTTTTTAAACCACAATGGGCTGAGGGGCGCCTGGGTGGCTTAGTCGGTTGAGCACCCAACTTTGGCTCAGGTGGTGGTCTTGTGGTTCATGAGTTTGGGCCCCGTGTCAGGCTCTGGGCTGACAGCTCAGGGTCTGGAGCTGCTTCAGATTCTGTGTCTCCCTCTCTCTCTACCCCTCCCCCGCTCGGTCTCTCTCTCTCAAAAATAAAAACAAACATTAAAAAAAGGAAAAGAAAAAAAGAGAAAGCAGCTGGGCCTCTAAAGACTCCTGAAATTCTTATATGTCCTTAATTCATCCACAGTACAAGGACTGCCAGGCAGTTCACCTGGGTCATCTGGCTCGCCTGCCCCAACCCAAGCCATGCAGTCAGCCAAGTCTGTCGGCAATACCCTCTGGGCTCAAGTGTCTTTGAGACTAATTGCCTGCAGGTCACAGCCAGAGAGTACACATTTATTCCCTCTACCTGAGGGAACATTTAGTCTTATTAATTTTTCACTATAGTCTTTATCTCTCATAAGGCTATACACACATGTTAGCTATAAAAATGCTCATCAGATCATTATTTATAACATCAAAAAAGTTGCAAACCATCTGAATTTTCAACAATAGTGTACAAATAAATGAAAGCCCATCTATATCATGGAATAGTATGTAGCCTCCCAAAACGTTGTTCCATAAAGGGATCTAGCATATACAAACATGCTCACTACAGAATGCATGGCCGGGGACACATACTCTTACAACATAAGCTCCACGAAGCAAGGGCTTTGCTTTGTTCATCAATGTCCTCTTAATGTCTAGAACAGGGCTAGGCATATGGTAATCATTCATTAAACATCTGCTGATTGAATCATATAAGAAGTGGGAAAGGCAGATAACACAAGAGTGTGGTTCCATTTCTGTAAAGAGAGGCACATACACACATATATGTAGACAAGGATCTGGAAAAATATGCATCAAAATGTTACCAGTAGTTTTCTCTAGGTGGGTGGGCTTTTCTAAACTCTTTTATTTTTATCTTTTTTTTTTTTTTTTCTGTGCACTGTTGAAGGTTCTATCGTAGCAAGGACCAAAACAAAAAAACTACTGAGGGTGGGGATTAGAAGGGAGATCCAATTACAAACTGAGGCCTTGCTTCTCAAGTTCACCTATGCACTCACTGTCCTTTGCATGCCAGAATAACACTACATTATCTATCCACGATCTCACATGTAACCCAGAACACTAATTTGCACTAACACAGAACATACCCCTTGGTGCTAACTTCATTACCAGCCTCTATTCCAACTAGTGGCAACAGGACCGCCATCAACTCTTGATAGTCCCTCATGACTGAGCTCTGTGGGAGCATCCAATTCCCTACCCCCCAACTGAGAAAGTTTTACTACTCTCTTCATAGAAATAGATTGCCCACTGGGGCGCCTGGGTGGCTCAGTCGATTAAGTGTCCAACTCTTGATTGTGGCTCAGGTCATGATCTCAGGATTCGTGGGATTGAGCCCTGCAAAGCCTGCTTGGGAACCTCTCTCTCCCTTTCTCTCTCCGTGTCTCTCCCACTCCCCACTCATGCTTTCTCTCTGTCTCTCAAAAATAAATAAATAAACTTTTAAAAATCCTTTTAGAAGAAGAAGAAGAAGAAGAAGAAGAAGAAGAAGAAGAAGAAGAAGAAGAAGAGAAAAAAAGAAAGAAAGAAAGAAAGAAAGAAAGAAAGAAAGAAAGAAAGAAAGAAAGAAAAAGAGAGAGAGAGAGATTGCCCACATTTGCAGGACAGTTCTCCTTTCCTTAATACCCCAAGCATGAGAGTGTGAATACTTCTCACCCAGTTTCTCCACAGGCAATTAAAAAAGTTCCCAAAGGCATCACCTGCCGGGGCTGAGTCCCAGTTGAACTATGACTGCCCCGGAGGAAAACAGGGCAAGCAAAAACACTGAAACTTTGTAAAATCAGCTTGTGTCAAGTTGCCCTGGTACCAGAGCTGGTGTGTATAATCCTCTCCTGGCTGAGCTAATTGGCTTAGCTCACTGATGATTTTATAGCCCCAGAAGCCGTTCTCTGATTGCAAGAATGAGAGTTGCCAAATGATCTTAAACCACAGCACAGACGGGCCCAGTGCCATCAGAAGAATATTTGGGGAAAGAGCTATTTTAAACAAATGCTCCTCTGGGTATAAGGATACTTTTCTGTCTAGACTCCTGCTAACACCTGTTGCTCACTCATCCTGCCCCCAGACCACCTCCCCCTTGACATCACCGTGGCCAAGACAAACCATGGCCACCCGACAGAGCCCAGAGATGTGACCACGTGAACAGCAGACCCAGGCAGCCCAGGCATCACATGCTCTGGCAAAGACAGGCCCAGACAGCTCTGCTGCCAGGTGTCCAGGAGCCATTTACGGGCAGACAGCATACCTGGCAAGACATTACTTTAAACTTTCAGGTGGCCGGGGAGAGGAGCCTTCTTCTTGAGTGCATCACAGCTTTGGCTGTGGCACCAAGCACATCGAAAGAGAGAATGGCAACACACTTGTCCAGACCAGTACACCCCTTCATACCTAAGTCCCCCTTCCGCATCCCCAGTAGGTGGCTGTCTAGCCTATCCTTGAATCCTTCCGGTGACCAGGAAGCTCACTACCTCATGGAACAGCTCACTTTATTTGAGAGCAGTCTTCCTTACACCGAGCTGAATCCCTTCCTGTAGCCTATCCTCCCCCTGTTACACTTTAGAAAGTTACATAGAAAAAGTCTCATCTCTCTCTCATGCAATTAAAATCAACATAGGTTTCTGCACTAGGCACATAAAACAGTTCAGATATATAGGGTAAGCACGTACTAGAATCCTGGGGAAATTTGCCAATTCCTTGTAGCTTCGAGCCTGGATTTTAACAAAAGGGTAAGGCTGGGCTTATGTAGGGTTAGATCAGATCTGAGATTACTGCATAAAGTCAGGATTCCAAAAGGGTAGTCCTCAGGAAAAAAAGAAAAGAATGACAGAAGTTAGCACCAAAAAGATAATGGGTAACTCGAACTAGATTCTGGATGGAACAGAAAAAAAATTATTTCCCCAATAACACCCTCAATGCAAGTTCACATTCTCTGAAACAAATATTCATACTATATGTAGGCTGAAAAACTTAAGTTGAATGTCTTCACTTTAATGTCTTGAGTTAGTTGCACAAAATCAAAGCACATCCTCTCTGAAAGAACACACTTTAAACTCAAGCCTCAGGATTTATCACAAAGTTTCCAGAAACAACAGCTCAAAATAGAAAATCATCAAACATACAAGGAAACAAGCTACTATGATAAAGAATCAGAAGAAAAACTGCTGAATCAGAAGCATATACATCACAGATATTATCACGATCAGAAAGAGAATACTAAATAATTTATTGAATGTGTTTAAAGAAATTTTTTAATGTTTTGAGAACATGACAAAGGAAAAAGAAAGTTTATCAAACCTAATAGTTTAGATTGGAAAAATAGAAAATAGAACCCTTACAAATAAAAGAATACAAAAATTGAAATTATAAATTCAGTTGATGAATGAAACTATATAAAATGGAAAGAGAAGAAATATATTTAAAATATAGGTTGGAAAAACACACAAAACACAATATGGAGATACAGAGATGAAAAAACTGCAAGAGGTTAAAAGATACAGAAGAGAGGGGCACCTGGGTGGCTCAGTCGGTTGAGCGTCGGGCTCTTGATTTTGGCTCAGGTCATGATCCCAGGGTCATAGGATTGAGCCCCACATCAGGCTCCCTCCCTTACTCATACACATGCATGTATCCTTCCCCTCTCTCTCTCTCTCTCTCTCTCTCTCTCTCTCTCTCTCTCTCGTGTCTAAAATTTGAAGAAAACAAAAAGATACAAAGCATAGACTGAGAAGGTCTAATACATGTCTAATCTGAGGTCTAAAACAAGATAACAGAATGAGGTAGAAGCAATATGACTGTTTCTCCAGGGAAAAATCCACAGATTCAGGAAGTACAACAAAGCCCAATGGAGATAAGAAAGAAAAAAGGAAAAAACCAAACCTTGACCCATTACAGTGCATCTGTAAATATTAAAAGCAAAGAGATCTTTAAAACAAGCAGCGAGAAAAAAAAGATTACCTATAAATAATTTAAATTACACTGACAGCTGATTTCTCAATTGCAACAACATAAGCCAGAAACCAATGAAAATGATAACCTTAAAGTGCGGAGAGAAAATAAATGTCAAACTAGTATTCTCTACCAAATGAAATTTACTTTAAAGACTAAGAGTGTAATAAAGACATTTTCAAAAACAATCAAAACTAACGGTATGCTACTAACAGAAACCCACTAGAGAATCTTCTAAAAGATGTCTTTAAGAAAGAAAATTATCCTAAAAAGTAGAGCTTAGAGGCAAGAAGGACTGGAGAACAAAGTAAATGCTAGTAAACATGCAGTAAACATAAATAAACATTAATTATATAAATAATAACAATTGTAGTCATTTGAGAGGCTAAAAGATCAATGTAGAACTAAAACAGTAAGTCACAGCAATAATTTATAATAAAAGAGAGAGAAGAAGACTTAAGGCATTGATTTCTTATATTATATACAAGGAGAATAAAGATAGTAATTATCTTTAGACACTGTTAAATGAAATATATATGTTAAATTTTCTAAGGTAACCATTAAAGTCCCTGAAATAGAGTCTATAATTTCCAAACTACTGTAGAAAAATAGGGCAACTGGTGTTAATCAAGACAAAAGGAAATAAACATTGAAAACATGGGTGGGAAGCATATAATAAGATAAAAACAAACCCAAATCAAACAGTAATCATGATTTAAGGTAAACAGATTAAGTTCTCCAATTAGAAGTAAATATGGTCAGTTTTATTTATTTTTTTAAACTTTTTTTATTTGTTTTTGAGACAGAGAAAGACAGAGCATGAACGGGGGAGGGTCAGAAAGAGGGAGACACAGAATCCGAAACAGGCTCCAGGCTCTGAGCTGTCAGCACAGAGCCCGACACGGGGCTCGAACTCACGGACTGCGAGATCATGACCCGAACCAAAGTTGGCTGCTTCACCGACTGAGCCACCCAGGTGCCCCTGGTCAGTTTTAAATCAAGGTATATACTAACTATAAAAAAACAGAAAATGATAAAAAATAAGAATGCAGAAACAGTGAAAGGAAAAAGATAAAATATGCCAAGTAAATACTAATTAAAATAAAGATGAGATAATCTTATCAGACAAAATACATTTTAAGTCAAAAAAAAAAAAAGAATTATTCATTACAAAGGTATAAAATCCATGATATAAGATGTAAGGCAAAGATACAAGGCAAAAGTTAAAGAAACCATAAAAGCTGACAATTTCACTATTATAGAGGGAAACTATATACACCTCTCAGGGACTGACAGATCAAACAGACAAAAATATTACAAAGGATATATGGATTTTCCCACTAAACATCTATTCTAATCAAACTTTAGTATTTCTTCCTATACTGTGAAGCTAGAAACCTAAAACTACACTTCCCAGATTCACATGTATGACCCAGTTTTTCTGGGACAATTCTGGTCTATGCCCACTTCCCTGGCATAATTATTAAAAGCACCCCCTTCTACCCTGAAAAGTGTCTGTCGTGGATAATAAGTTATACTATTACGCTACTTATATGTAAAACACCATAAAAACAAAAGTTTCCTTCAAGCATGCTGAATTGGTGACTCAAATATCAAAAGCCACATTACATTCAGAGATGTAATTTTTCCAAAGAGGTGAACAACACTTTTGGACAAAACAGGATACAGTCTCCTTGAATTTACATGATATGACATTCTTGGAAAATTCAGTGCATAACAAAAGACAAAGTCACTTTAGAAAGTCATGCAGGATGTGGGACAATTCTTCACTGTATGAGGCTGTTTTACACATTTCAGCACATTAAACATTTACTACTTCCGGCCCACTAAGTGCCAGTTGTGCATCCCCCGATTACTGTAACAAAATGAAAATACTCCCAACATGGTGGCTTCACCCCAGTTCAGTACCATTGAGTGCGGATGGCGGAGGCAACTAAGAGGCCATTTCACTTCTTCACGCGAACATCAAGAGCCTGAATAATACGCCATGGGCTCTGAAACCTTGCAGTACATACTCTTTTCCTAGAGGTAAAGTACCTCCTCTCAGGCTCCAGAGTAAGTTAGACAGTGGCTATGGGCCTGAACTTACCATCTCTCTACCCTATAAGACATTTCCAAAAATTATCTTTAAAAAAAAAAAAAAGTGAACTGTTTTAGACAGTTTTAATTTTTTTTTTCAACGTTTATTTATTTATTTTTGGGACAGAGAGAGACAGAGCATGAATGGGGGAGGGGCAGAGAGAGAGGGAGACACAGAATCGGAAACACGCTCCAGGCTCTGAGCCATCAGCCCAGAGCCTGACGCGGGGCTCGAACTCACGGACCGCGAGATCGTGACCTGGCTGAAGTCGGACGCTTAACCGACTGCGCCACCCAGGCGCCCCTAGACAGTTTTAAATTGACAGAAAACAACTCTAAAGATAGTTCCCATATACCCTACACCAAATTTCCCCTATTATTAACATCTTACATTAGTATGGTACATTTGTTATAATAAACCAATACTGATATATAAAATATTGATACATAATTTTATAACACTACACAATATTATTATTATTATTATTATTATTATTATTATTATTATTACTAACTAAAGTCCATACTTTATTCTTTTCTCTGTTCCAGGATCCCATCGAAGACACCACATTATATCTAAGAGTCATACCTCCTCAGACTCCTCTTGGTTTTGACAGTTTTTCGTACTTTCCTTATTTTTGATGACCTTAACAGCTTTGCAGAGTCCTAGCAGGTATTTTATAGAATGTCCTTCATTTTGAGATCTGTCTCATAATTAGACTGTAGATATATGTTCTTGAGAGGAAGACCCCACAGATAAAGTACCATTTTAATCATATCATACCAAGGATAACTGCTCTCAACATAACTTATCATTATTGATGTTAATCTTGATCACCTGGCTCGGGTCATATTTGTCAGATTTCTCTACTGTGGAATTACAAATTATTCTCCTCTTCCATATTGTACTTTTTGGAATGCATAGCTCACACTTGAGTGTGGGGAGTTATGTTCACCCTCCTTGAGATCAGAGTATCTACATAAATTATTTGGAATTCTCCTACATGGAAAATTTCCACTCCCTCCCATTTATGTATATATTCAATTATTTATTTAGATCAGTATGAACTCATGGATATTTATTTCATATTTTAGGTTATGATCCAAAAATATTTTATTTATCTTGTTTCTCAAATTGTTCCAGCTTTTGCCATTGAAAGCTTTTTCCCTTGTCTCCTGTGTCCTTTTTATACACACCCTGATTATTGTGGGGGACTTGGAGTTTGGGGCATGGCTTTTTTTAAGGTCCTTACTTTCTGATACTACAAGATGCTCCAGGATCATCTTGTGTGTATCCTGCACCACTCCTAGGTGCTATTTCTTCATTTCACTTATTGGAGAATTGAAGAATGATGTTATAAGCAAGATATGGTTCCTATCTGTTCTGCTTGCTATGGGGGGTAATGGTGCTTACAGCTTCTTCAGCTGACAGAGCAACAAAATACATGTGCCTGTACTAACCCAGGTATATAATCATATCTATAAATATTTCTACACTTAACCATATATCAGCCTAAACATATTAGGCTATGAGTTCATACTGATATCTCCAAATCTCCTCCTATAAGCGTTAATCTAACATCTCCTTGTTTATCTGTAACCCCCATTCCAACACTGAGGAACCTGGCCCCCACCATCCATCATCCATTTACTTGATCATTTAATCCCATTACACATTCTAGCAGAATCAGAATTGTTAATTCACGTTCCCATTGGAAACATTATCAGCCAGAGTACAGTGCTTATATACACTTCATTTGCCTTTAGTCCTACAGACCACACCATTCCCAAAGTTACTTAAGTCAGCACCTTTCCCTCCACCCCAACCCAGTGAGGTTCTTTCATACATCTGTTATGTAGCTGGATTGTTTTGTCACATTCTCCATGCCATCCTGAGATCCCCTGACTTCCTAAATTATTTCTTTATTTTAATACATCAAGGTTTACTCTTTGTACTTTAAAGTTCCATAGGTTTTAACAAACGCATATTGTCATGAATTCACTATTACAGTAACCAGTGGAACAGCTGGAACCATCCTTAAAAACTCCCCTGTGATTCGCTCATTCAACCCTCCCTCTCCACCCCTAAATCCTTGGAAACCACTGATGTTTTTTCCAACCCTATCATTTACCTTTTCCAGAATATCATATCATTGGAATCATACCATATGTAGCCTTTTTAGACTGACTTCTTTCGTTGGCAATATACATTTATGATTCATGCACATCTTTTCATAACATGATAGCTCATTTCTTTTATCACTGAATAATATTGCATTGTATGAATATAACACAGTCTGTTCACCTATTCACCTACCGAAGGACATTTTGGTTATTTCCAGTTAGAAGTGATTATGAATAAAGCTGTTAAAAACATTCGTATACAGGTTTTTGTGAGGGCATAAGGTTTAAATCAGTTGGGTAAATACCTACAAGCATGCTTGCTGGATCACATGGCAAGACTATAATTAAATTTGTAAGAAATTGTCATTCTAGTTTCCAAAGTGGCTGTATCATTTTGCAATGAATAAGAGTTCCTTGTGCTCTGCATCCTTGTCAGCAATTGGTGTTATTAGAATGGTCAAAATTGCAGCCAAAGCATAAGAGACTCTTAAAAACTGAGAACAAACTGAGGGTTGATGGGGGGTGGGAGGGAGGAGAGGGTGGGTGATGGGTATTGAGGAGGGCACCTTTTGGGATGAGCACTGGGTGTTGTATGGAAACCAATTTGTCAATAAATTTCATATAAAAAAAAAATTGAAAAAACTGACAGGTGTGGACTGCTATCTCATCGCTGTCTTAATTTACAATTTCCTAATGACAAATGATGTCTAACATCTTTTTATAGGCTTAAAATCTATACTTTTTTGGTGAAGTATCTGTCAGAACTTACTTCCATTTTTTTCAATTGGATTACTTTCTTACTGTTGAGTGTTAAGAGTTTTTGCATATTTTGGATACAAGTCCTTTATAAGATACGTGTTTTGAAAGTATTTCCTGCCAATCTATGACTTGTCTTCTCATTCTCTTAATAGCATCTTTCACAGAGCAGAATTATTGATTTTAATAAAATTCAAATTGTCATTTTTTTCCTTCATGGATTGTTTTGGTGTTGTATCTAAAAACTAAGAGCCAAACACAAAGTTACCTAGATTTTCCTCCCATTCTTTTTCCAGAAGTTTTATAGCACTGCAATTTACACTTGGGTCTATGATACATTTTGAGTTAATTTTTGTGAAAGGTATAAGATCTGTGTATAGCTTCATATTTTTACATATGGACATCCAATTGTTCTAACACCATCTGTTGCAAATACTATCTTTTCTACATTAAATTGCCTTTGTTTCTTTGTTAAAGATCAGTTGACTATATTTGTTTTGATCTATTCTGGGCTCTTGTCTGCTCCATCGATCTCTGTATCTATTCTTCAGTACTGTGTTGGCTGTTCCATATAAACTTTAGAACCAGTTTGTTAATATTTACAAAATAACTTGCTGGGATTTTGATTGAGATTATTTTGAATCTAAAGCAAACTGGAAACAAACGATGTCTTAACAATACTGAATCTTCCATGAACACAGAATATCTCTACATTTATTTAGATGTTTGTTTTTTTAATCAGTTTTGTTGTGTTCTGAATACAGTTCCTATATGTTTTGTTGGATTTATGCCTAAGAAATTTTTGCTGCTATAAATGATATTTATAATTTCAAATTCAAATGCATTTGAATGCATTTAGGTATGCAAGTACCAATGCATTTAGGTATGCAAGTACCAAATGCATTTAGGTATGCAAGTAACTTATAATAGAGTATTCCTAATTCCTCCCTCCTATCTCTTAAGACAGTGCTGTCATTCATTTCATTTATCAATATGATTATAATCACCCAATAGACTGTTGCTATGAATATTTTAAACACATAGGTACCTTTTGGATCAATTAAGAATAAGAGAAATAGGGGCGCCTGGGTGGCTCATTTGGTTGACTGTCCAGCTCTTGATTTCGGCACAGGTCATGATCTCATGGTTTGTGGTATCAAGCCCCACATCAGCCTCTGTGCTGACAGCACAGAGCCTGCTTGGGATTCTCTCTCTCCCTCTCTCTCTCTCTGCCCCTTCCCTATTCATTCTCCTCTCTCTCTCTCTCTCCCTCTCTCTCTCTCAAAATGAATACACTTTTTTAAAAATAATAAAATAAAAAATATTTATTCCTTTTCCAACATCCTTTCTTTATATAGATCTGAGCTTCTAACCTATTTCATTTTCCTTCTACTTGCAGAACTTCTTTTAACACTTCTTACAAAGATCTGGTCATCATAAGTTTCTTTAAATCAGAAAATGTCTTTATTTCTTCTTCACTTTTGAAGGATAATTTCAGTGTATATAGAATTCTAGGTTGGTAGCGCTGTTGTTTACACTTTAGATATTTCATTCCACTCTCTTCTTGCTTGCATGGTTACTGATGAGTTCACTGTAGTTCTTATCCTTGTTCGCTTCAAGTAAGATATCCTTTCCTCTGGCTTCATTCAAGATGTTTTCTTTGTCTTTGATGTTCTGCAGTTTGAATATGATATGCAAAGTAGGTATTTTTTCTGCTGGTGTCTTCTGAGCTTCTTGGATCTGTTCTTTGATGGCTGTCATTATGTTTGGAAAGTTCATGGCCATTATTTCTTCTGTTCTGTTCTCTCTTTCTTCTTCTGGTATTTCAATTATACATATGTTACACCTTTTGAAATTATGCCTACAATTCTTAGATGATAAGTTCTATTTTTTTGTGGCAATTTTCTTCCATTCTTTTTTAATTTGCATTTCATTTTAGGAAGTTTCTACTGACCTATCTTCAAGGTCAATGATTTTTTTCTTTGGTTGTGTCCAGTCTACTAACGAGGCCACCAAAGAAAGTCTTCATCTCTGCTACACTGTTTTTTTTTATTTCTAGCATTTCCTTTAACCCTTTCCCAGAATTTCTATTTCCCTGCTTACATTATTCACATGTTCTTGCATGCTCTCTACTTTTTTTCCATTAGAGCTCTTAACTTATGAATCATAGTTATTACTTTAAAATCTGTATCTGATGATTCCACCATCTGTCACATCTAAGTCTGGTCCTGATGCTTGCTTTGTGTCTTCAGACTATTTTATTCTTGTCTTTGGCAAGTCTTGTGGCAAAGTATGAGAGAAAAATATCATCCTATCATCAAATGATCAAATCTCAATCTTTTAATGGGCCTGTATCTCTGAACTGTGACCTTCACAAATGTTTCTTCCAGCTTCTCTCCACATTCCCTACATAAAGGATGGCCTGAAGGAGCTGGAGAAAAAAGAATGCCCTTTCCACAGGGAGATAAGGCTTTGGCAAAGTATTTTCCCATGGAGAATAGGCTTTTGTTAGGGAACATACTCTTGGCATATCACAGTAATTAATCTTCCCCTCCCTCTGCCAAAGCCACATAGGATCTTTCTTGGATCTTCACCATGAGAACCTGGTGGTATTCCTGAAGGTAAAATCCACAAAAGAGTGAGGTTCTCCCCAAGACCACAACACAAGGAGTTTCTCACACTCAGGCTAGCCCACACTCAGCTCCCAGAAATTCATGAAAATTACCACTTAATTTCCAAAATCTCCAGCAGCTTCTACCCCTGATATGTAGATCTCAGCTGTGGCTCTTTTGATTCACCTGTCTCTCCAGACTTCACGGTGATAATTTCTCCTGTAACTTCATTCCTGTCATGGGTATGAGAAAAATCACTAATACTCAGTTTGTTTGTTTTCTTATAAGAATAGGAGTGATGACTTCTAATCAAAGAGGTTTCAGGGCTGAAACTGAAAGTCTAAAAATCATCTATTTTAATTAGAAAAAAATGTAAGCAAAATTGGCAAAATGTGGTAGTTGTTAAAGCTGAGGATAGATTTATAGTTCTTTATAAAATCTCTACTTTTAATTGTAGAAAAATTTGACAATTTCCATAACAAAAAGGTTTGTTTTTAATAAAAATTATTGTTAAGTATCTGAAACAGGTCGGCTTTAATTAATAGGGATAGGGAGGAAAAAATCAGTGATTAGTCAACAATATTTATTAAATGTCTACTATGTGCCAAGAACTGTGCTAATTGGAATAAAATTATGAAGACTATTGTTTCCTGCCCTCAAGGAATTTTGGAAAGGTTGGCATTAAATAAGTAATAATGAACTAATAACTTGTGCTAAGGTCTATAAAGCTGATTTGTTTTTGATGGTGCTGTGGGAACAGATAACAGAGAACATAGAATCTAACCTGGTCTGGAGAGTCAGGGAAGATCATCTCAAAGACTATCATAAAATATGGCTGCAGGAAGAACCTCCATGCTGTGCCTAACTCCAGGACACCCAGCAGCGTGCATCAACGATAAAACCTGAAGTTAGACAGGACCCAATGGTTGGCCTCCACGGGTTGGACATAATGATGATAATATTAAAGAGTGAGAATGTTTCAGAAGCAAACAAGCTTTCCATAGGTTGGAATCCCAGGCAACCTCTTAGATCTCTAACCACCTGAATTTATGGTGGACAATCAGTGAGATTTTCACAATTCATTCTTGCCTTCTATAAATACTAACTTTTTCATGAGCCTTCCTTCCTTACACATTCAAATTCTCTTTAGATACCAGTCAGCTCTGGATTAACTTGTAGTTTTATTCCTGGAATAATCCCATAGAAGGAGGATTGAGGCTTCATGCTAGAGCTAAGGAAACAGGAGCTAGGCAATGAGAAAACATTGAAATTTCAGAGTTCTGTGCTCAGATATGCTATGGCTGCAACACATAAATTAATGCAAGTTACATGTCTTTTGGGTGTAACATTTTCCCAGCTGAGAAAAATGAAATTATGCCACTTACCAACTCTAGTGCAGACTATTATTAAGCAAGTTAAACAATTATGCCTATAGAAGTGCTTTCTATTGATTTATTATATGGCTAATGGTAATTTATGATGGTAATTATTAAAACATAAATTGATCGCAACATTTACAGCAACATCAAAACCTCCCAAATTATTATTATCAATTTATAATTTTTGAATAACAGCAATCAATCGTTATTATTGTGGTTAAATGATAATGATTTATAATATGGTATCATATGTTTGCTCCAAATATTAAGAGAAGCACTAATCTCTTATGGTGAAAATAATAACACTAATAATGATAGAGTGATGACTGCTAATCATTTCCCATTATTAGTATTAAAATGTCTAAATCATCAAAAAATCTAAGGAAATAAGATATAGCAGAGGCATATGGCCAAAAAAGTGATGTATTTTCACCAAGTTGAACAAATCAGGAATGGAGGCCAGAGGTCTACACCACCAGCTGCCCATTAGAAAAGATAGGGGACTTTCTAAAAAGTATCAGTGCCCAGGCCCCACCTGCACCCCACTCCCCCAAGGGAATCTGATTTAATCCACCTGGGTGTGGCCAGTGTTTCGAAGGTTCCCTGAGAAATTCTAACGGGCAGCCAGAGTTGAGAACCACTGCTCCAGATGTTTGATTTTCATGCCTGAGAATATAGATGAATTTGCTCCTAGGGGCACATTGAATTTGGAAACCTACTTGCCCAACCTCTGTCAATCAATGCTGTGTATAGCAGAGGAATGAGTTGTTAGTTTTAGTTGTCAGGGAATTTTCTTCATGGAAGAAAAGTACATTAAAATACCAAATTACAGTATTTACATATTTCATGTTTTTTTCCAACTGCGTTCCCATAGCAACTAAATCCATTTGCTCCCTACTTTCTTCTGAGTTATTTTCCATCATGAGCCATGCTTTATTAGAGAGGCAAACAGTTTGCCCTCTGAAATGACTGTTTTGCTGTTTACTGTTTCTTTGCCAGAGAACTCAACTCGAGTTACATCATCCTTACTCCTGCGCTACCCGAATTCAATAAAGTTAGCTTTGCTGGTTTGGGAAGAGATAGTGACTCTGACCCCTTTCCTCCATCTGGAGGAATCCCTGCGTTTTTCTTCCAATGAGCTGGCCAAGAAAAGGCAAGTGGAGTGGAAGGCTTCCCTCAGGGAACCTGGGAGTGGGGAAAGAATGCAAGCGAGGAATCGATTAAATCCCAAACAGTGACCAATTAACCTAAATCAGCAGCGGATGAAGGATAACCCAGCTCCTTGGGATCTCACTGGGTTTGGTCAGGCAGGGGCACTGGCAGAAAGGCATTATGGTTGCAGATGGCCACCTGCTAGCAAGCAGGAAGAGAGTGGGTCCCGCTCCAGTCATGAAAGAATTAACTGAATACCCTGAGAGGAGGCCCAAAGGAGTCATAGGACACTAACATTTCTTTGAGATTTCACCCAGACTTGGCAGACTGACTGCAGGGACTGTTCACTTAAAATGATGACATTTCACTTGCTAATGGGGCTCTGCTTTGCAAGGGGACAGGGATGACAAAGAAGACAGCAGGAGGGAGGCATGAGGCTCAAAGCTTCAGGGCAGCTCCCCTGGCTGACGCCTAATGCCAGTATGGACCTGGGCTGCCAGTACCAGGGGAGAGACAAATGAGTGGCACCAGAGACTAGCCAATGCTTCCACACTGTCTATTCTCACTTGCTGACTCAGAAGCCTCCTTCTGTGCTAGCTGCACTAATGAAGAAGACTGGCTTCCTCGTCTCTCCCAGACTCTACATAAAATCCAGACCTGTGGTGCAATTGCCCCCGGGGCAAGGGTGCTGGTACCCCATGCAGCATCTCAGAATGCAGCAACAGAAATCACACAGAACGAGTTTCCCTCCCACCTGTATGATCTGGGTGTAACTTACATACGTGCATTAGTTACACTGCTTACTGCCAGGCTCTAGGTGTCCGAGATAAAGTCCTTCAGGACCCTTCAACCAACATCATTTATTCAAGAATAACCCCCAGTGTCAGTTAGCGTCCCAGCAGGAAACAGCACTGTCAAATTGGGTAATTTGAGGAGAGTTTAATTAAGGGACTATTTACGAAGGAAAAAAAACCCACCAGAAATGGTGTGTAACCTCAGAACTAGGAAGAGTAGGGCACTGTTACCACTCTGGGCCTAAGCAGCAGAATCCAGAGACAAAGCCATGTGAAGCTGACAGGAGCTGAGACCCTCGGCTTAGGGAAGAACCCAGCACACCGTGAGCACACAGGGAGGGGGCCAAGGAAATGAAACCAACCCACTTCAGGGTTATTGATAAGAAGACAAAATTTGCCAAACTGCTCAAAAGAAGAGAATGTGGGGTGGTAGAAATCAGATTCTAATTAATTTAGGCTCTCCTTGCTTTGCATGGCTTTTATTCAATATATTAATTTTTTCCTCATTGTTTGCCTACTAAGTCATCCCATACACTGGTCATCTAAGAACCATCTTCGCTGTAGCCCATAACTATGATGAGCTTATTTTCCCAAGTAAATATTAAAATTTACCACCTTGACATGTGCTAAGCTGGAAAACATACGGTCACCATGGTTATGATACATACAGAAGCACACTAGGGGTAACAGCATCCACAATAATAGCCAAAAATAATCTCTCAAAAGCCTCTCCTTAACCCATGAACCTGTTCTCCAGGAAACTTGATTCCTGTGATCAGAGTGGTTCAGAGTTAAGTTCAGACAAATGGGGGCATTTGTCACTTCCTTTGCACTTTCATCCTTCTGCGTCCCCATATCCAACAATCCCCCCTCTTCCACCCTGAAACAACACAGCAGACATGACCAACACAAACCAATGCCCTCCGCTCTGCTTCCAAGCCGGGAACTTCTCCACTTGTGGTCGCTGCACAAAAGCAATGGCTTTATTTGCAGAGCGGTAACCCCCGCTGCCCAGATGGCTGAGACCACCATCGCTGAGAAAGGCCCTTTGGTTGTCAACCTTTCATCTGCTCTCCACTGCAACGGATATGCAAGTCTTCACCCCTCTAGTCTCTTTCCAAGGCCCAAGTCAGTGACAAGAAGCACTTGGAAAGCCACGTGCTGTCTTGTGTGGCTGTAGAGAAAGTTCTGGGGAGGAGGAATAAGACTGGGCCCAACTGAAAGGGCAGAATTGATCATCCTCCATCCACTGGGTTTGTAGTTGGATACAAGGCAAAGGATTTGTGTAACCTTTCCTGTTGGTAATGGGGAGCTATCACCAGTTTTTAAGCAGGAATGTGGATTAATCAAAGCTAATTTTGATGACCATGTGGATGAAATGGGCGGGGTAGGGACATAAGACTACTGATGGGACACCAGGTGAAAGAAGATGACAACCCATGGCAGTGTCCATAGACAAAGAGACAACAATAGAGAATATCTGGAAAGAAAACTGTTCAACATAATCAAATGAGGTCATGAAGCTAAAGAGAATAAGATTTTTTGAATTTAGCTATTTGACTTTGGGGTTGGTATTAAGAAACTTAAAAAGACATGATCCCTTTTCTCAGGAAATTTTACTCTAGTTGAGGAGCTCAAAAAATGTTACTGCAAAAAGTATCTAGAACACAGTTCAATGTCTATGAAATATTTGTTAAATGACTAAGAAGATATTTTTGATCTTTTTTTCTTTTTTCCTTCCAGCCTCTTCACTATTCTTCCTAGAAACCTGTCTCTTCCCGGGAGACAACAGACTGACACAAAAATCAGTAATTTAGTTTATGAGTTCCTTTAATTTAAAGATATGTTTCTTTCTTTGTGCTGGTTTGAGCCTCACTTACCATGTTAAGTGGTGGGTTTTATTTTCTTTTCCTTTATTTACTTTTTAAATTATTTTAATATTTATTAAACATTAAATGTTTATTTAATTTATAAAATTAATTAAAGAGAGAGAGAGAGACACAGAATGTGAGTGGGGGAGGGGCAGAGAGAGAGGGAGACACAGAATCCAAAGCAGGCTCCAGGCTCCGAGCTGTCAGCACAGAGCCCGACTCAGGGCTTGAACTCACGAACTGTAAGACCATGACCTGAGCCGAAGTCAGATGCCCGACTGACTGAGCCACCCAGGTGCCCCTATTTTCTTTTATTTCAAAGACCACTCCACTGAGAGGAGGGAGATGGAATGGAGGCAGGAAGGTAAAAGATTCTCTACCCCTTTTCTGGTCCTGTTAAAATGCAACCCCATCTTCCAAGGGCCAAAGGATGGGTATTTACTCCTGGCAAGGCAAATTCTAACTCCACTGGAACAAAACTAGAAATATGCAGCCACAAATCGAATCTTTTCCCCAAAACACTAGGCTTAGGACTATGCGGTCAGCCGCATTCTTGGAAGACGTAGTTCCTCAAGGGAAGCTCACAATGCTCCAAGAAGAGATAATAAAGCTCTTGCTTCAATTATTTGCATTTAAGCACAAAATTCAGAGATGCCCAAGGTGTCAAGTTATTAAACCGTAAGACTGAATCTGCAAAGCACACAGAAACAACCAAAACAAGAAACAAATCTGTTCTGATGTTATAAAGCAACTATCAGATATCATAACATCCTCTCGTGGTGTTCCGTTTTCTACCCTGAGTCTCTTTTCATGAAAATGTCCCAAACCACCTTGTGGAAATGTTTTACATGTCAACAGAGGCACAAACAGTAACCAGAGGAGACAAAGAAGAATCGAGCTCAGACTTACAGGTTTATATATAGAGTGGCCAGACATTCTTTTCCTTCTTCTGCCCTTTGCACTTGCATTCTCTAGATCAAATGTCTAATTGTTATGCTGGATGCTCCAGTGCCTCTGAATACAAGGTATCACCTCCTGTTGAAACCCACATTGTCCTCCCCTGGTTTTTGGTAGTCTTCCCACCCTCTATTACTAGTGTAGCGGTGGATTTTGCTTTCATTTCTCAACTACATACACTAAATTCCATCCGGAGCACTTACTCGCCTGGCTTTTTTGGCATCTTTCCACGTGCGTCTGCATTCCTGTAAGGGTAACATCTTCATCCCCTTCCATTGCCCCTCTTTTCCATTTCCTATGATTTTCTCCGTTTTTGTTCTTTGGCCAACCCTCCCTGCAGCTACATGTGTTTTCAAATCTGCCCTGTATTTTTAAATTATCCTGGTATTCTTAGCCTTTGGGCTTTCAGGACTCATTCAAACTCTCTCATCTTTCTTCTGCCGCCTTTCCAATTATTTCTGGGTTTCATTTTGCATGGTCTACCCATAACTTCATCTTAAGTAAAACTGACTTTCTCAACAGTGAAATGCTTTACCCGAGTAGATGGTTTCTGTAACCTGTCCTTGAAGCACAAATTCAAAGTCTTCCTGGTGAGTGAGCCACCCAACCACTTGCTTCCAGTCTGACTTATCCGGAGTTCTATTATCTCCTCTTGTTGTTGGTAATACAGACCAGCTTCCCCTACTAGAAAATGTTCCCAAGAATGGGGAATTTACGCCAAGAGTGAGACTGTACCAATGACGAGTTACCTGCATCTCTGCTCCTAGTAGTCTATATTGCTTGCCTTCCCACAATCTAATCATCCTTCCCAAAAGGAATGTCTGAGCTTTGCACAGGCACATACACGGAACACACAGATTCACAGTGGAAGCCTGCTAGTGAAAATTAACCAGTGACTATCCTACAATCCGTGTGAATTGTCTTCATATTGGTCTTGATGATCAATAGTCAGACATGTGAATTCAGTTACTTAGGACTCATCTTCCTTCTCTGTTTTGTGAGCTGACACATCTTGATGAAAGCCCTCACTTAGTCGGGACAGTTTTGGCATCTCGATGAGTACAGTATAAGACCATTTTTAACTCCCATTTAGTTTTAGTTCAAAACACAAATTTTAAATGCCACAAAAAAGCAGATTTGTGGATCATTCTGCCTAATGCTCTGCTTATGATAACAACACTACAGACATATGCTAAGATATTCCTACCTCAAAAAAAAAAAAAGACCATAATATAAGAACATTCATAAGAAGCCAATTTGAACCCAGGCATCAAATTCCCTTCTTCCTTCTATTCCCACTGAAATAGCCAACGAAAATTAAAATCGGGGAGGAAACATCTATGTCAGCCCTGGAAAACAGGGAAAGTTGTGACAAATATTTGACCCCCAAAAAATTGTTGTGACCTTATTTACTAAGAGGAAATAACATAGCAAAATTGACTCAAGAAGAGATAAGAAATACAAATAAGTTAATACCATCAAAGATACTAAAAATACCATTGAGAAATTGTCAAATCATAGAGGGCATTTGGCCTAGAATGTTTTGCAAGCCTTCAAGGAACAGGAAATTTTAATGCTATTTAATCTGTTAAGGAGACTAGCAAAAAGATCAAAATTTTCCAATTCAATTTTAAAAACCAACTAGCATAACCCTGGCACCAAATATCTGGCAAATACAGCACAGAAATCTATAGACCAACATCGCTTAGGAATGCTCATGCAAATATTTTAAGAATTATTAGCAAATGAAATCAGCAACATGTCTTAAAAATAATAAACCATAACTGATATACATTAAAGATGACTCCAAGTTCTTTGCTGTTTCTCCCATTGGGAGGTAGAGCCTAATTCCCTTCCACTTGAATCTGGGCTGACCTTGGCAACTTGCTTGACCAAGAGAACCTAGCAGAACTTCTGGGGTTAGGTCATAAGGAGTCCTGCAGCTTCCACGTCTGTTGAAAAAGCAAACTGCATGACAGTATAGGTAGCTTGAGTCCACATGGGTAAATTAAAGAAACAAACGGTAAAATAAAGTAAAAGCTACTTCCCAAAATACCAATAGCTATTCTAAGAGATTATAGGGTGTTTTTTAATTTTTAACAATTTTGCCTATATGATTTTTCTAATTTTTCTCTGATGGCCATATGTCATTTTTGTGATTTAAAACAAAGAGTGTGGGCATATTTCTTAAATTGACCTAACTGCTTCTTAGATGAAAGAATTTCATGATTTTACTATAAATGTGTAAAACCACACTTCCTTTGGTTCTTTAAACTACTTTTAGTATATGTTCCTTATTTTTCTGAGGCATTACTCACCTGATTCATTCCCTTCATGACACTGGACATCTTTAATGACATCCCACTCCCCCTCCATCTTCCCAGATTGGGAACATTAAGTAGTCACCTCATCCTCATACAGAAGCACTCATTTGCCCCATCTCTGTTTTTACTGCATCATTAAAAAGACCACGTGGCCAGAAATTAGCACTTTAAGGACAGTCCCTGACTTACTATCATTCAACTCACAACTTTTCCACTTTGCGACGGTGTGACAGCTACATGCATTTAGTAGAAACCGTACTTCCAATTTTGAATTCTGATCTTTTCCTGGGCTAGGGGTATTCAGTACAATCCTCTCTCTTCATGACGCTGGGCCCTGGCAGCAAGCCACAGCTCCCAGTCAGCCACAAGAGCGTGAGGGTAAGCAAGCCAGATACTGACAACTATTCTGTTTCTCACGTTCAGTACCATATTCAACAAATTACAGGAGAGTCAACACTTTACTATAAAATAGGCTTTGTGTTAGATGATTTGCCCAACTGTAGGCTAAATGTAAGTATTCCAAGCACACTTAAGGCAGCCAGATTAAGCTCTGATGTTGGGTAGGTCAGGTGTGTTACATGCATTTTGACTTAGGATATTTTCAACCCCCTGTCACTTTACCACAACGTAACCCCGTCATTAGTCAAAGAAGATCTGTATTCTCAAATTATTTTTCCCTTATTTGTACTATATAAAAATAATAGCCCCAAATGTAAAATATCCTCAATATAATTTATAAAAATATTTATTATGGGGCGCCTAGGCGGCTCAGTCGGCTGAGCCTCTGACTTCAGCTCAGGTCGTGATCTCGCAGTTCGTGGGTTCGAGCCCCATGTCAGGCTCTGTGCTGACAGCTCAGATCCTGAAGCCTACTTCAGATTCTGTGTGTGTGTGTGTCTCTCTCTCTGCCCCTCCCCCACTCATACTCTGTCTCTCTCTGTCTCAAAAATGTACATTGAAAAGAAAATTTAAATATATATATATATATATATAGAGAGAGAGAGAGAGCGAGCACGCGCCAAATACGTGTATGGATTACTTCTTCACTATCCAGTGGGAAAGCAAATCTTTCTTTAGGGTCAATTTCAGTGACAACATCTATAACACTATAGCTTTTTACCTCCCAAATAGGCATAGATTTCTCTAGACTGCACAGATGGATCTGTATCTAAATTCACAAGGAAGGCCTTTTGTGAATCAATAAGTGCTATCCTGGTGTCATTTTTCTTGCTGTCAAAATGCCACAGTAAAGGGGAAAAGGTCCAAACTCAGCCTGTGTAAATTGTTAGTTTTAGGCTTTTCCCAAATTACTTGGGGGCTTGGGGAGGGACGTGAGCATGCGCACGCACATACACACAGAATTTCTGAAATGGTCTCGTCAATGTGCAAAGCTACCAGGAACAAAAAGAAAGTCCACTGTTTGATTTTGGATAAAAGAGCCTGAGAGTGGGGAGGAAACAGGGCAAAACCACGTAGTAGACAAACAGGAAGAAAGTTGAGAGAAGGTGGCAAAGGACACAACTCAGCTGCTAATCAAGCAGCTCCTATGGAGAAGAAGACGAGGCTGGTCGCACAGCTGTGAGCCATTCGGATTGTCAGTATGACACTTGCTCACACAGGCTGGTGACAAGTGCACTCTTCTGCATGCACTGTCTAACATCACACAGAAAAGGAATTATTAACCCCTCACTTCACCTTCATTTCTTCTCACCCAATATGCCACACTCTCTGAATACAGCCCCATTTCTCTCCACTTCGTCTTACCCATTGGTGTATGAGTGATTATGTTTAATAGAAAAAAGTATCTTTTGGTCCCTTTTGCTTCCTCTGTAAGCCTTTCAGAATAGAGCAAAAATCCCATCACATACCATATGAGTCCTTCCAAACCAGGCCCAGCCTCCCCTCCATGATTCACATTATTCCAACTCCCAAGTTGTTCTCTCCTCAAAGAACCCCTCCCTTGTCTTTACTGACCATCCTTCCTATAACAGTCTTTAGCTTCCCATGCCCACTTGCCCAAATACCACCCACCCTTCTTTAAGACCAATTTCCCCAACTGAGACTAAGTAATCAACTTCTTCCTCTTTCCCTTTCTATTCTCCAAGCACTTTAGGTAGACCTCAATAAATCTGTTAGCACAATGAAACAATAATACAGAGCATTCATTAAATAGAGGGTATGGTGTTGAGCACTCATCCTAAATAGAGATCGTTAGGTTGTGGGAAAGAGAAATCTGCTGGAACCAAGAAAAGGGGGAATTATTTTAACACATCAAGAAACCCAGGGCAAGATATATGATCACGCTTCTAGAGGGACTGGAAAGTGATCAGAAATCAAAGAAGCGACTCGCATACTCACTCGCTCACTCAGGCGTGCATGTGCTTTCTCTCTCTCTCTCTCTTTCTGTCTCTACCTATCTTTCTGCCCACCTCCAACTCTTTCAATCTCTCCCCCACCCTTCATTTAGCAATGCTTCTTCCTGGTTGCTGGGTGCTACAGTGGAGACAGTTGTGAAGATCCTCCTTCCCCCCCACCACCAGCCACTACAGAACCATTTAAATGACTCCACTTTTATTTAGCAGTGTTGAGTGAATATTTTTTGTGTGTGCAGATCATTATGTATAACAAATGATTTTTTCAAAAAGAGCAAAAGGAGATTGTTTGTATTAGGTAAACATACCCTAATTAATCAAGTCTAAGGTTCCATTGATTGTGAGATTCACCTCCATTTTTTATGCATCATCAAGAAAGAAAAAAACTACCCTTTATCGTTATTAAGAAGCTGTCAATTTTAAGACATCCTTATTTTTAGATATGTTAAAATGTAAAACAATAACTCTTAATGAAATGTTATATAGAAAATGAGGTATAAGCTGCCTTTGTATAGCACCTAAGATCTCAAAACAAGAGGCTGTTTATGCCAACTTCCAGGGAAAAGCCCCAAATCACCAGTTTACTCCTACATAGGCCCCCAGTGGAGGACCTAGTAGCTGGGGCTCATACCAGAAACTGTCAGAAACCACATGCATTCATCTGAAAGACGACATCCATGATGGTAAGTCCGTAATTAAAAGCCTTTGGGGTCAGGACATATAGACTACCCAGATAAGACCTGCAAAGAGGTCAGAGGTTTCTTGTCACAGGTTTCTGACCCTGGAGCAGAAGAAAGATTGATTCCTCACTGTCTACCCCTTGATTCCTGAAGCAACTCAGTCTGGGTCCAGATGTTCAGACAAAGGGAAACCTTCAACCTCACCACCAATGGTAGACATCTCTTCTCCCTGCTACTCTCCCTCCCCTCAGGCAACCCATGTGGTGGGCCTGGATAGTGGTGACTGCCGCCCATTTCAGGCCGGGCTTCGTGCTCCACAGCCTGACCCTGAGCTCTTGTCAAGGCCAGTCATTGAACTGAGGACTAGGAGGATGGCATCTGGAACTCTTCCCAGAACCCAACTCTCTCCTTAAAGTGGCTTTATTGTCATTCATTATTGCTTCTAAGATCCATCCACGTTGTTGCATGTGCCTATAGTTCATTTATATCCACCCCTGCACATTACTCTGCCACGTAAATGCACCACAGTTTATCCACCTGGCTTCCCATAACCATTTGTTTGCTCTCCTTTATTTCTTTAATTTTTCTTCTGTTGTGAACAGAGATGCTAGAAGTTCTTATACATGTCTGCTCAGGCACACATGCAAATGTTTTTCTGGAGTATATACCCAGAAGTGGATCGCAGGACTCATATTCAGCTTCACAAGATAAGGCCAGGGGTCATTCCAATTTACCCTCTAATAGGAGATATATGAGTTCCCATTACTTCAAACTTCACCAACTAATTGAAATTGTCAGACTTTCTGATTTTTGCCTATCTAGTAGAATGAAGGAAATGATATACAGCATATCATCATTTTTACAAAGTTCAAAATTAATAGTGAGTAATAAATTTTTAGGTATAGTATATATGCTTGTGATAAAACTATTTTAAAAAAGGAATGATAAATATAAAATTCAAGATTGTAATTACCTCTAAAAAGAGGCAAGAAAATTTGGATTACTATATCTATATAGTTCATACCTATATAATGTACATACAATATATGTACAATATACATATTGTTTTTACTATTTTAAATAACAAAATAAAATATTTTCATTGCTTTATTTACTGTTCCCACAAGACTAAAACAATGGTTGCAGATACCTGTGAAACTACATTCTTACAGTCTCATTACCAGAAAAAAAGATTCTTCCCTTCTAGCTCCAGACTGAAAAAAAAACATCTCAGGGAAGGACTCTGACTGGCTCAGACTAGATCACGTGCCCATCTCTGAACCAATCAGTATGGCCAGGGGTGATAAATCCCAGGATTGATCTATCTTGTGTCTATCTATGTGGCCAGAGGGATAGAATCTGTTGCTATAAAGTGTGGGTAGAAGGGTACGAAAACGCAAAGCATAACAAACACCATCTGATAGATGTCAGAGCTGAGATTCAAACCCTGATCTGCATGACTCTGGGACCTAGACATTAACCATTTCAGTTCTAGCTCCTACTAGATTAAAATGTGAGTTTTCTCTAGTGTCAGGCCAGGATTTTCTTAACGTCTGGGACCCTGTCTTATTTATCTTTGTCCCTCCAGCTCCTAGAAATACTACCTGGCACTTTTTAGGTGTTTTGTGGAATTAAATCCCTGAACTACAAATTGCTTATTTGAACATATTCTTAAATCAACACGGATGTGACCATTTCTGAGACCAGCTGTGTGGGTCTTGCGCTCAGAAGGGAACAGATGGGGATTTGAAGAGTGGGAGGGGGTGGAACATTTTAATTTCGAGAACACTTTAGCACCACAAAAAATCAAAAGGGAAATAGAAATACTAGAAATTTTATACTCAAAGCAAAATTGCCTGATGATCAGAAGTGAGCATAAGAGTAACAATGAGTAGCTAGCATACATTTTTCTTATTGAGAAAATCATGACCTTTTAGATTTGTTATTTCTATTAGATTCTCTAATAACCTTTAGAGAAAGGAAAGAAGGATTGGGTGGGGCTAACAGAAGACCTTTCCTTTGACTGTATCCTTAAAATTATTATAACAAAAATGTACTCATAAGATTATTTGCAAATTTAAACATAATCACTACCTAAATACATGTTTTAAGTTTTGGCAATAATTAGCAGTTTTCTGTCTCTTTCCACTTCCCACAACTGTGATGTGTGATCATTTGAGAAATGATCTTTATCTTCATTTATTTTCCTTTGGGGCATGTTGGTTTTTATCTTTTTTCTTCCATAGAATCATGTCTTTTCCTAGAATTTGTCTTTTACGTTCCTTTGTGCAGCCTAAAATAAAACAAACCAAAAACCATTTCTTTGTTAAGTACAATCTTCTCTTTTGTCACTATTCATTTTGTCTCGCTTTGGAATGCTTCTAGTCTCCTCTGGACTTTGCATCTACATACTTAAACTTTTATCTTCATTTCAGGCTTTCTTTTGTTCTCCTTTCTTTGTTTCACACACACATTTAAAAAAAAAATACTTCACTTTAAATGACTCACCATTGTATTGCTTCCCTGGCTTGCACAGCCATTAAGTTGAATATAGTCTATTAATTTAGAGTTGTGTTGTGCTGTCTCAGTTGAGGCTGCTTCTAATTTTGCTGAAGGATCTGTATGTGGCTGCAATTAATTTATTTTTAAACATTTTCTTTCTTTCCCTCTGTCCTCTTTTCTGTATTATCCAATCTGATATCCACCAGAGCATTATACACTGATCCAAAGTTTGCCCCATTCCAAATTTCAACTTTTTCTTTTTTTTCCCTCCTATTAGAGTTGTTTTGTTTCTAATTACAATCCAGCTACCCACAGGCTTGTTTCACCAGAGGCCTTCCCATCGGTGTTTATTCAGGTGATTCAGAAGTGAGTTTTATCCTGATTAACTTTAAAAAAGGAGAGGAGAGGAGAGAAATTGAAAATAATAATTGTTTCAGTCTTGAAACCAAATATTCCCTACTGGCTATGTATACTGCTAGGATTCTCTGGGGCCCTATTTAATCCTCCCACTGCTTTGCCTGTATTGACTTATGCAGAGTAGGTTCAAGACAGAAGTAGAAGTCCTAAGAGTCCTGACTCAAGGCCTATGGCCCCTTGTCCTAATTCTTTTCCTCTATCTCTTACTTAGCAAATCTACCCTTGTTCTTGGGGCAAAAGAAAGAAGTTCCCTTTTACCTTCTTTTCTTCTGGTCTAGTTGATGTAAGCAAAAGAGAGTATAGTCTAGCAGGGCTCTGGAGATTCTTCCCAGATGACCTGACAGTCTTGTCACAGGTGCAAGGTCTTCTAAACATTAACTCACAGAAAGCCATGGGGCAAAGAGCAAAAAATAGGTGTTTTATAGAATTAATTTAATCTCCAAACCACTGATTGCTTATTTGAACATTTTCTTATATCAACATGTACATGACCATGTCTGAGACTGGCTGTGTGGGTCAGGTGCTCACAAGAGAACACATGGGAATGAGAGCTCATCCCATGGAATATGAGAATGAGTAGGTCCATTGGTCTACCAAAGTGGGGGATGGAGTAAAAGCCACTCCTGCCATGGTCCTCTCTGGGCTACCCACCAGGTGTGAGATCCATGACTACAGTCATAAGTGACTTTTACTCCCCAAATGAGCTCTGTGGCCTCAGTTACAAAGAATGAAGCATTACTCAGCTAATTATAATGCAGTGCAATGCATTCGCTGCTTCAGGTATGAGACTAATAGCAACCTGAGATTAAAATCTCCAACAGACTGGTTTTCCCCATGCCTTGTGGAGACACAGAAAGGCCTATGGAAAAACAAAAAAACTTTGACATCGCAGAGAAGTTGGGTCCTGAATCAAGAGTCTGGTTGCGTGGCCCAGATAATGTGGAGCGCCGTGGTGGGCATGAGACTTCAGTGGAGGTTGAATCAGATGACTACACTTAAGTCTGCCTCCTACTCACAAGATTTTCCACTGTCACCCTTACCATGATTCACCCCAGTCCCAAGTACAGGACCAAATCCCCCAGAAAACCATGAATGTGTCCCTAAGTCTTTTCCAGGCAAAGCTAGTGCTTTCTGTTGGTTAGAACAAATGCCAATGAAGCCAAAGCTTGGGCAATACATGAGCCAGTTTCTCACAGGAGAGAATTCTATTCTGTAGTAAGAGACTAAACCTTTAAGCCTAGCCAGACATTTTGCAACTACAAACGTAATAAAGTCAATTCTGTGTTCAATTATCTACTGTGTTAAAAAAGCTACTGTCACTTTAAATTCTGTGTCAGAACCAATCTCTAAAGAAGTCAGTTGCTGGAACAAAGTAGCCGGAGGCTATCTATAAAGAACCAGATAGAAAAGATTTCTTCTAAGAAAGCAAAAAAATTAAAAGTAACAAAATCTGAAAAACCTCCTATGATGAGAGCAAGCCAGACATGGGTGTATTCAAGTCTCTCTATTTCATAGATGCAAAGGAAAATTGAAGTACTTCTTGGTAGCTTCTAAATTCAGGGAAAAATTAAATTACACAAATATCAAAGGCAATTGTTGGAGGTGATGCTAAAAAGATGGTAAGGGAAGCTAAATCCCTTCTCCCTGAAAATCATCTCCTTCACCCTAGTGTGAACGTCCTCACAACTAATAAAGTAAGTGAAATACCTGAAAGAAACTACCAGGAAGTTGAGATCAAGATAAGAAGGGGGAATTTAAGAAGAAAAAATTGCCTCCTTCACTGTGATAAAAGTGTAAACTGGTACATTTCTGGAAAGCAATTTGGCAACACACTCAACAAAGCCCTTCAAAATAAGCATTACCTTTGACTTAGTAACCCTACTTCCAAGCAACAATCCTAAGATAATAATAAAAATGGTGGAGAAATACGAATGCCACAGAATTATTTACAATGGTGAAAAATTAGACATCTAAATCTACTATGGAACAATCCATACTACAGAAAATTATGCAATTATTTAAATTGTACCTTTCAGATTAGTCCGTATTATGCAAACACACTCGTGATATGTTAATTGAAAAGAAAGGGTGCAAAATCACATAAGTAGAATTACTGTAGGTTAGTTTATACGTATATTTTAGGAGGAAATACAACATTGCTAGTGGATACCATTTGACTGTGGAATCAAAGTTCGTGTTACCAAATTTCCCACATCAAACCAGTATTACTTTGATAATCACCAAAAAGTTATTTTTTGAGAAAATTTAAAAGTTTTTAAATGGGGAGAGGGAGGAGCGGATCACAAAACTGTATGGGGGGAGGGGGAAGCCAAAATAAAATACTTAAACTATTACAATATGAATTTTTGTTAGCTTAGGATTATAGGTCACTGTATAATTTTTCGCTTTCTACTTTTTGGCATTTTCCTATTTTTCTTTAAAGAAAAGAAATCTCTTTCATACAGGAAAGATATTTTGAAAGAAAGAAAGAATGAGAGAAAGAAGAATGAAAGAAAGAAGAAACACCCTTCTCATTAAGGATAACAAAACCACGTAAGAAGTGAATCAGGGGCTTCCTTCTATTTGGTCTTTTATTGGAAGATGTAATAACATGAGGGTAACTTCATGTTGCTCCTAAAATGGGCTACCAAACCCAAAGTGAGTGAACCATAAAGATGGCACATCATAAAGAAAAACATAAAGTGAGGGGAGGGGGCAGCCTCTTACGAGAGAAGACCGACCTGGCTCAGCCACCCTTGTCCGATCCCCTCTCTCCAGCGTATACATGCAGACAGCTGGGGGATGCAGAGGACCTAAGAAGTACCTTTGTAATCGTGATTCATTGGTCTGGCCTAAGGAAGAGCACTATAGGTGGCAGTTGGTGAGGCTGGGAAAATGCACCACTCATCACATTGGAGCCAAGATCAGGCTTGTCATTAGCTGCTCCCAGACCAATGACTGAGTGAGGCAAGGATGATAAGGCAGACCCATTCCTGAGAGCCTTGATGGAATTTTCTTAGAACTGCACTGAAGTCTAAGACCTTCCTTCCTTTCTGCCCTATCTCCTCCACAGGGGTCAGACCAGCATGACAATCTGGTGGCTCTCTCAGCCTTCTCCCGCTCCCACCCCTTTCCTCTTACAAGCATTTCCCCCCAATAAATCCCTCGCACATCTCATCGCATCTTGGCATCTGCTTCTCTGAGGACCTGGACTGTGGGAGATGCAGGAGAGAAGCATCAAAGGAAAAGACTTCAAAAGGGAAGGGCTGGAGAAGGTGCAAGGCCTTAGGACATGTTTACACAGCTGAACGCGGCTGCGGCTCGAAAGGAACGCCTAGAGCCATTAACATTGTCCAGGGCCGGATCCTCCTTCACACCTGACCCTTCCTAGTGGTATAGAAACCAATTAACTCAAAATTCAACCTTGAAAAGCTAAACCATTAGATTGATTAACACACTTGCTTAGCTGACTTTATGCACATAGTCTTTAGCAATTATCCTAATAAAAAGAAGCTTCATTCTGGAGTCGGGGCCTCATTCTGACTCGAGTCCGAGGACCTTCACTTAACTGCACTTTGTTGGCGGACTTATCTTTTGCGACTCTGGCCATACTCCCTGCAACACTGGCCTAACACAGAGTCACTCCTTCATCCATTCACCCACCTATAGAATCCAATAACAGACTCATTTACAGAGACTGGGGGTCCTAAGTACAAAAGAGTGGATTGGCATCTCATATCGCAGGAGGAAATCTGTTTATGCAGTGGACTCATTGATGGGGCTTCAATATCTATTTTAGCATCAGGAGAAGAAAACCCCAAAACAATGGGGAGCCTTTGAACTGTCTACTCTCCCACTGGTTGGCACAAGTCTCTCGTGGGTCAAGAGAATATTGCAGCATGTAGATGGATTTGAATGGTGTCTCTATACTCAATAGATTTAAACTCAGATTTACTCAGATTTAAAGGTGATGAGGATTCAAAGTAAGGGATTCCGCCACAAGCTTTGATGTTGTGTAAGGGCCTGGGGAAAACCTGGGAGAGAGCATCTGGAAAGGAACTGACAGCAGTCCCCAGCTGACAGCCAGGGTGCTGGGACCTCAATCCTACAACCACAGGGTTGTCCTGCCAACAGCCTGAATAAGCATGGATGTGGGATCTTCCAAGATCCTCCAGATAAGCGCACAGAGATACCATTCCTTGAGCACAAGACCCTAAGCAGAGAACCCAGTTGAGCCATAGCTGACTTCCGACCTACAGAAACCAGGATAAAATAAATGAGTGTTATTTTGAGCCAATAAGCTTCTGATCATTTGTGACAAAGCAGTAGAAAACTAATACACGGAGATTCAACAGCACACATTTGATAGCAGTAATTGGACAAAAGTAAACCATTTTGTTTGTGCCTTTACCAAGTTCAGAATGTTCAATAAAGTAATTACAAAAGCTTTATCATCAAGTTTGTCTTGTATTACTAAGTGAGTATGTTCAAGTGTTTCATTAGAAACTTATATCAACTATTGTACAATGTAGTGGTTGAAAATTTCATAGTAATCTCTTACCTCAAATTATAACTATTGATAACCAATCTGATCGTTCCCTGTGGTGTTCTGTTTAAACTACCATATAGACGTCTCACATCTAAGTAAATGGTACAATATTTAAAATAATCAACAATCTCCACAGTTCCTGAAGGGAGTCAAGAAAGGAAGAAAAACAAATCTAAGATGGTCTATTTCTGAGCTGGCCATAGTCTCACAAAAAAATAAAGCTGGTTTCTTCTTCAGGTAGGACTTCTCCAGAGAGACCACATGGAACCCTGCAGCTCAAAATAGTCCTGTGGCAGAGAGGGAGCACAAATTATCTGCCAGGTCCTTACTGTCTCCTGTCTCTAGGAGTCAGCCCCCTGGGATAGTCAGGTCTCACACCACTTTTCAGCAATTCTTCCAACCTGGACATGGTAGAAAGCCAGGAGGGTGGGGTTGCTGTAATTCCTGCCCAGTAAGCATGGTGTAGTCAGGCACAAGCAGGGCCCGCACGCTGGGTAGGCTAGGAGGGCTGATGACGTTAAGAAATAGGGAAAGGTGGTGGCCAACGGTTTCCACTGAGCATGTGGCACTGGCCCAGAAGGTGGGGTCACTCACATCCGGAAAGGTGCATTAACTTGGACCTCACAGCCCCAAATGTGATGTCTGCACTGCACCACCCTTCCTCCCACACCATTATCTCGCCAACCAGGTAACAGAGAATTAACCCATTCCCCCCACTGCTTCTAAGAAACAGCTACTTCTTTCCTTTGATCATCACCCTTAATTTGGGGTTCCTCCATCTGGTTTACATTTCTTCCCAGAAAGCACTCGATGCCCTTATTTCCAAACACCTCTCTTTACATGAAGCTATTTCTCCCCCACCAATTTGTGTAATCCATTCTGGAAAACACACCCAGAGCCCCTGGGCTTCTGCCCCATTCTGCTTTTCATTATTGCAATTGCAGTGTGGTTAAACCAGTAATGTCAAAACCGTGTGTGTGTGTTTGTGTGTGTGTGTGTGTGTGTGTGCGCACGCACGCGTGCGCAATGCATTCTAAAGTTTGGTAAGAGTGGTCTTACACACACAGGCACACGTGGACACACACTTCTTTTCTGGATAGTGCAGTGTTTGGGCAGAAGTACAATGACATCTCTTGGAAAGGAAGAACAGAGAGGAAAAGCCTGGGTCTGAAGTATAAGCCTTCCAAATTCAAAAGGGGAAATATTTCAAAACCAGTTGCATTAAACCCTTATGTGCAGGGGACAAAAACCTTATGAGGAGCAGGAAAAATTAAAAACTAGGCCACTACTAAATACAAATCTTTTTCCCACAGATAAACAGGGCTTTGAGTGCTTTATCCAAGGCCTTCTTTTGACATTTCCGGGATTCTTACATTTATATTCAATCTCATCACAAATAATCCCCAAGTGAACGCAGTATCACTTCTCGTGGTTTTTCTTCTTTCCTCTTGATTAGTTTTTCTCTTTAGACCTTTGGCTGACTGTTTTGCTACCATTACCAGGACTGAAGTTCCTAGTGGGGTTAAAAGAAAGAACCATGAGTAGCAATGCTGTGTTCTCAAGTTGTTTCACCCTGAGCAGGAAAGGACCATTTATGGATTGATCTCCCCATCAGAGAACCATGTCACCCAACCTCCTTGTTCTGCAACTTGCCACAAGATTGATGGTAAATATAATATGTATGAAAATGAAGGAGGAAAATGTATGCAAAGCTTCAGTGGTAGTGCAGGGGGCTGGAAACGATGTTGTGCAGTACATCATTTCATCTGAATTTCTCATTTTCAGGACATTGACTCTAAAATTACTGCAGTCATAGTGTTTAATGTTCCTGTATTGGGATTCCAGGGTTTAAAAAAATGATTTGAAGCCAGAAAAGCAAGACTGAGTTACATGGACCTATGCTGTAGTGTGACCCCCCCCCAAAAAAAGCAAGAAAATAAGAAATGCTATAAACACACACACACACACACACACACACACACACACACACATGGACTTACAGTGACTTTAATATAATATCTAGTAGAATACCAAGAAGGTTTCCAATAAAAGAGGGAATATAACATAATAGTAAACTAATGAAGCTTAAGTTCCAAAGCTCTAGGTCAGAGGTTTTTTGTAAAATTTGTAAAACCTAGCTATTTTAACCAAAATGGTTACAATCGCTGTCTCTCTTCACTCCAATTTTCCCCTCCGTATTGGAAGGCATGAGATAAGTCATGAGCATATGGGGGAATCCAGCTAAGAGAAAGCTGAGTTGAGGGTATGTTTCATGTAAGTTTAGTACAAGGGTAAAATATATTTAGATAGTTCTCAGTCATTCCTGTGTTGGTTATGAGATTGCTAGTGTCCTGGTAGAGTAATGGCTTCCAGGAGTGCTCAGGTGGCCTCGGAGCGACATAGAGGTACAGGGTAAAAGACTTCACCTCAATATGAACATGTATTTCAGGAACATCAATTCATCATTTCATGTGACTTTCTTATAAGGGAATATGTAAACATGTGTTTCAGGACCAGGAGTGTGCTGGGTAGACCAGAGGAAACCCGGTTTGAAATAAACAGTACCAAAAGCCAGTCTATGAAAAATTCTTCTAATCTTCAGATCTACTAAAAGATCAGTAGCAGACTCAGATTTCATTGACACCTCATCAAAACAGAAGTTTTCTCCTTGATAGATATTTTTCTGAATTTGATAACCATTCTAAAAATTTATGTGATACGAGCCTAGTAAGTTGTGACACTGAAAAAAAAAACACTTTTCTGATCTATCAATAATTTTTTTAACTTCACCCATGTTATTAAGAAAAATGAGCTACCTTTCTTTCCCCTCTATGAAAAGGATATTACAAAACTTGTGTCATATGAAGAGGCAAAGATTATGAAGTCAAAGAATCTATTTTTGCTGTTTGTGCTATCAGCTTTTTCAAATTTGTAATTGGCTACAATTCTTTTCTCATTCTAAATAAAATTTCTTTTATGCTTAATTTAGCATTCATGATTTCCATCCTCTTGAAGAATGGTATAAGCTTCAGGCCCCTCCAACTCTGCCCTCTGACTCAAAACCTCAGTGCCGGCTCAGATCAGGCTCCCACCCAAGCAGCTTCTAACATCCACACATACGGTGAAGTTCAGCGCCTTTCTTCATCTCCTGGGGTCCACGGGCTTCCACTTCTGCATCCCTTTGTCCCCCTGCACCTTGGCCACATCTTGTTCCTTGTCTTGCTGTGGAACCTACTCCATCTCCAAAGTCTTAAGTTCCAAAGTGCCTACCTACAAGTCAGTTTATATAAATCAAACTCACCTTTTTTTCCAATTCCTTTTACACGTACACCTACACACACACACCATGGATCATCTTAGTGTGTTGTATTCTCCTTCCTTGCCTGCCTCTTCTCTTCCCTCACCTCCTGTCCTCATCTCTACTGCTCACTCAGAATTTTCCACATTAGGTCATCCTCTCTGAATCTTGTTCTTCCTACTCCATACTTCATAGCAATCCCTCCCCAAATCAGCCTGGGTAGCTCCAATTACATTTAATAGTTATGTAATATTTCACAGTGAAGATACATCATTATAAATTCAACATTGCCCCTTTGATGTCCATTCAGTTTGTTTTCTGTTTTCTTCTGTTTGTAGCAATATGAATGATACTGCACTAAATACTATTTCACCTATCTCTTGGTGCTGTTATATCTACAGGATTCCCAGTACTTGGGCTGTTGGTTGAAAAAGTACACACATATATTTTTTTAATTTCATAGATGCTGCCAGGATGCTTCCAGAAAGCCTGTAACAATTCACATTTCCATGAGTTTGAGAACTCCTTCTCCCTGCCTACTTTTCAGCAATAGATATCATTGCTCTTTTTAACTGAAGTGTATGATACTCACTGTTACCTTCATTTTCTTTTCTGTGACTACTAGTAAATTTAAGCATTTTTTTCCATTGATTAATCAACTAGGCTTTTAGATTTTGCTCTTCTGAGAGCTGCCTATTCATATTCTTGACCAAATGTTGAGGGGAGGTCATTTGTTTTTTTCTCAATGATTCTCAACCCTACTTGTACATTATAAATAGCAACCGTTTGCTATGCTTGTGGCAAATATTCCTTCCAAATCTACCGTATTTCTCCTGTGTTGTAGTTTTTACATGTTTAAATCATCTATGATGGTATATATCATGGCCTCAGGGTTTCTTGAATTGGTTTTAAAGGTCTCTTTTATTCCTTGGTTGCCTATAATCTCTTAGATTACCTTCTAAAATGTTGATTATTTTATTGTTTATTGAAACCTTCAGGCCATCTGGAATTTATATTTGCTTATTTTGTGTTATAGGGTCCAACTTTATTTTTTTCTAGAATGAAAGCGGCTATATCAACACTATCTATTAAATAAATCATTAATTTCCTACTGAAGTACCACCTTTATCATATGGTAATTTTTCATATATATGCAGGATATATTCCTGATTCTCTGTTCTAGTTTACTGGCTTATTTATTTTTTGCCAATTAGCTTTTACTATAGTGGTTTTGTTGAATATACTGGTATCTAGTAAGAAAAGTATCCCCTAGCTGTTCTTTTTCATACTTTTCTTACTTTTTCTTGTGCATTTATTTTTCTATATGAAACTTGAGATGTTTTTGTTCAGTTATAAATGGCTTGAGAGTCCACTGAAATTATACTAAATTCATATAATCATTTGGGATGATTTGACATTTTAGTAAAAGGCGAAAGATGTATTCGATCTGAAGAGAAACCAGAGTGATTTGACATTTTAGGATATAATGCGTCCCCGTTCAAGAATGCGGTAGGTACTTGTATTTGTTCAGATTTATTTAATATTTCTTCATATGGGTCCTTTACCCTTTGTGCCAAACTTATTTCTAAATATTTTGTAATTTTTTCTAATATTTTGTAATTTTAATTATCTGGATGTCTTCTTTGGAAAAGGGTCTATTCATGTCTTCTGCCCATTTCTTAACTGGGTTGTTTGATTTTTGGGTGTTGAGTTTGATATGTTCTTTATAGATTTTGGATACTAACCCTTTATCCAAGATGTCATTTGCAAATATCTTCTCCCAGTCCATAGGCTGCCTTTTAGTTTTGTTGATCGTTTCCTTCACTGTGCAAAAGCTTTTTATCTTGATGAAGTCTCAGTAGTTCATGTTTACTTTTGTTTCCCTTGCCTTCAGTGACATGTCTAGTAAGAAGTTGCTCTGGCCAAGGTCAAAGGGGTTGCCACCTGTGTTCGCCTCTAGGATTTTGATGGTTTCCTGTCTCACATTTGGATCTTTCATCCTTTTTGAATTTTTTTGTGTGGGCGGTGTTAGAAAGTGATCCATTTCAGGCTTCTGCATGTCAAGGTCCAGTTTTCCCAATACCATCTGTTGAGGAGACTGTCTTTTTCCATTGGATATTCTTTCCTGCTTTGTCAAAGATGAGTGGGCTAGAAGGGCGATGGGTATTAAGGATGGCACTTGTGATAAGCACTAGGTGTTGCACATAAGTGATGAATCAGTGAATTCTACTTCTGAAACCAAGACTGAACTGTATATTAACTAATTAAAATTTAAATTAAAAAATTATTTTGTAATTTTATGTCATTCCTTTGAGTGACATACTTTTCCCACTTCCATTCCTAGGTGTTATTATTAGTGCAGAGGGGGAAAAATTCATTTTCAATTATTATTGAATCCAGTCACTTCCAAAAACTGTGTTAATTCTTATGAGTTTTTACTAGAGCCTACTGAATTTTCAGTGTATACTATTAGATCATCAGCAAAAGGGAAGGAAAACAAATGTAGTGTCAACTATCAATTTTTCTAGCACCAAGTAGTTACCTGGTACTTAGCAAACACTTTGTAAATTTTGTAAGAATGAATGAACAAATAAATTAATGAATGAACAAGTGAAATGAGTCAGAGGCGATTCATACTGAGTATTTAAGGTTCTTTCTATTGTAGCACCCCTCCAATGAACTCTTGATCTTCCTTTTGAATGCCACACCCATTTCTTTGCTAGAAAACTCATGAGTTTCCAAAAATACTAAAACAGAAGAGGAATAAGAATGATGGTCATAGGATATATGTTCTGACTATCAGAGGATCTTCCTGAGTGAGTTATAGTAGAGTTCCTCTCAGAGTCCTTGAGTTCCTCTTTTCATTTGAGCTGAGAGAAGAGACTGCACAGGGAGTCCTTGTTATTCTGACCAGGAAAGAAGCAACAAGCTGTCTTTGTACCTTAGAGTGAATTACAAGGCTTAAGGAGGCAAATTAATGCTTTTGTTGGCTGAGGGCAGGCAGCTAGCCAAAAGTTCACCTACAGAAGCATTTCAGTGAAGGGTCCAAAAACCCAGACAAAAAAATACAAAGGCACCCTGGGAAGCTTTCTAAATCCAGGAAGACAGTCAGAAACAAAAGTATGCAGTAGTAACTGATGGAAAACCAAAGAGATGCCAATTTGTATACAGGCAATTGTGTTCAATTTAGTCATGATCCACATACTACCTCCATTGTTAAGGCCTCACAAATATTGCATAATGGAACTAAAAGCATGTGCTCACCTATCTAACCTCTGTAAGTCAACCATACTTAAGAAGGCCCAAGCCACTAGGCCTATAATCTCAACCACAGTGATTTCACCTTATGGCAGCTATTAGAATTCTAGGCATAATTTATTGCTGAGGTAATTAACCATTATCTCTGTTGCATACTTGAAACGCTAACTCAACTAAGTGTCACACTGAGTCATACTAAAAATAAATCGTCCCCAAATGCTAGAAGCTTCTGATTTGATGTTACCAGAACATCACTTAATCCTGCAAGTGGTTTTCCAACAAACCACAATAGCTTCCCGCTCTTTTACAAAATCAAAATATCCGTATACAAACTCATGAATGCACATGAAGAATCATCCACTGTAAGAAACACCTGTGTTTGCAAAAAAACAGAAATGATGATCACCAGGCTGGAAAGCAGGATGCAAAGGGCTCTCCATAAATTACCAGCAAGAACACCAAGTACTAAGACAATGAGAGGAAAGGGTATGTTCAAGCCGTGGAAATAAACACAAACTCTGGCACAGATTACAAGAGATGGTTACCCAAAGGGTGACCAAACTGTTCTTCTAGGGAAACGAAATGTTTCTATTAGAGAGTCTCAAGGGACATCCCTTGAGAGGCAGACACAGAAGCAGCGTAGTAATTGGCTAGATAATCCCAAACACTGCCTCTGAGCTAACAGCACAAAGCCAAACGAGGAGCATTAGCTTCCACGCACACACCAGGCTGCTGGGGAAGTCAGATGCTTTGAAGCATCTCTTCACATTTTGAGTTGATGAAAGGTTTATAAAGAAAATGTATCCCTCTAAATAAGCCTAGCCCTGCAAACACACGGGTGCATCGGGGATGTGGCTCAGGTCTTTAATTTGCTTTGTGTAGCAGCTGGCACCCTGATGTTTAGCCTTTGCTTACAAGGCTAGTTCTGATTGAAGTGCTCTTGCCCTTTTCTCTGAGGATCTGCATCCTTCTCATCTATTGTGGGTCTGCCAGACTTAGAATCACTTTCTTGCCTGCCAGACCATGCTTCAATTCTTTTGATCACAATGACATAGAATTTGAAGACACTAAGAAACAGACCTCTCAAAAAGAGTCACATGACCTTAATTCCCTATCAAAGGCAAAGCTAGGAAGAGCCCAGATATTACCCACGCTGCCACCTGGCCTCTGCCCACAGTGAGAATCTTCAATCATCCAAATGGTCCTGAATCCATGAGCTGGCTTCTTCATTCAACAACTGGATAGACGACAAAAGACTCTTCCCTGCAGCCCAGGATAGGGCCCCTGGAGATGACCAAAAGGGTCACTCCAACAAACGGAAGGGGTGCCCTTTATTTTCTCGGGGGCAGCATTGTGATTTCAGATTAACGAAAGCCAAGTGCAACACCCCTCTATCTGTAGAACAATCCTGGTTTACACCTATTGCCTCTGAGTAGTTATTTAGAGTACCTCCTTGCACTCTCAAAAGTGTTCCACTTCAGAAAATAAATTATAGTGTCAACCTACTTATTTAGGATACCAGGGACAAATTCCTCCTTAGCTCATCCAAAGAAGCACATGCATCGACAAGAACAAACAGGGTGCCTAAGTCCAGGGAGACTTGAAGTGGCAGGCTAGAAATGGTACACATTCTCCTTCGGTGCAGATATCAAGCTTCTTTTTCTGTAAGGTTGCATATTGCTGAAGAAAAATAGCCATAATCTGGAATTCTTGTCTGTTCCCATTAAAAGGAAAATTTGTTACCTGAATGTATCATCAGGACCCCAACAGGATTTCCAAGAGGAAAGGGAAGACCCTCCTGAACTAGGATAATTCAGAGAGTTGATTTATGACAGTGTGGACAAAGCAGGACCACAAGGAATAGTAATGGAACCAAGCTGTCATCACCATCAGCTACAGGAAGGAGGGAGGGAGAGCATCTTGTAGAGCTGTGCCTTGAGAGGAGGAGGAGCTCCTCCTAACGTAGTTCAAATCTACCCTCTCTGATGAACCAGTCCCCACAATCTGGCCCAGAGGATGCCACCCTAAAGCCCTAGAACAAACCGCACCACACATCTGGCACTGTACATACTAACTCACCTTCTTACGCACACTTTTACAGCACAAATAGGTCCTGTCTTTTAATCTCGACCATAAAATCTGTGAAAGCAGAGACATATCTTACCCCTATATTGCAAGTTTTGCAACACCAGTGATTCTGAAATTTGTTTTTCCCCTACAACGCATAAAATCAGTGACATTCGCACACGAGACATTCCCCAGAGGCATTCACTGGATTATACATAATTCCCACCATGCTCCACCATTTCTCCCCAACTTGAGGAAGCACAGCAGAATATAGACGAACAAGGTCAGGTTATTTTACAGAGAATCTGGAGTCCGCTCTGACTCCTTAATGTAAATTATATGCAAACTCTGACGATCTGTTGCTATTAACTGCTGCCTGGCAACACATCTCACGGTGGCTCTTGTACACTGCGTGTTATAGTGACATCAGTGCGTAATATGCTTCGTGGCGAGAAGGAGAAAAGACTTACAAAGTGGAGAGAAAGTGCGGAAGAATGGGTTGTCACCAGCATTTCAGACACAGGTGTAGGACCACAGAAGAAACCCCAACCCCCCCAATACGCTACTGTTGGATCTTGAGAGAGATCACACAGGTACAAAACCAGCAAAATGTAGCTACAACTTGCCTTCTACACTACCAAGTCCAACCAGGAATTTTACAGATGAAGAAATCAGGATATGGAAGCGTCCCGTGATCCTATAAGATACTAATCAAGGCGGCACTGGAACCCCAAAGTAAATCAAAGATATCCAAGGAAAACCAACAAAACTATTTTCTTGCCCGGGAATTGATAAAGTTTTTTGTACTTACTCAATGCAGGTATTTACTGGGCGTCTGCCCGGTGGCCGGTAATGGGGGTTCACAGTATACAAAGCAAACAAACACACAAAAAACTCGACTCTCCGATGAGGATACCATTTTATCCAGACCAGGGAAGACTTTCTTTTAAGATAATGTTTGAGCAGAGATGTAAAGGGAAGAAGGAATCACGTGGGTCTCTACAGCAAGAGTGTCCCAGGCAGATGCGGGAAACAGAGCGTGTCCTTGGCATATTCCAACTAAGAAGGCCATTGTGACGGCCCTGAAGGGGGAACAAGGGGCAAGAGGCTGAGAGATCTGGGGATTGGGAGGCCCTTCGTGTCGTGGTTTGCATCCTACAGCAAATAAGATGGAAAATTCCTGAAGAGCTTTCAACTGAAAAGGACCATAGCCTATGTTTTTTAAACTAACAGTCCAGCTAGTACGTGGAGAAGAAGAGACCTGGCAGAGCAGAGGGAGAAGCAAGGAGAGAGCTAGTATAACATCACAGGGAAGAGATGGCGGCAGTCTGGACTAGAGTGATACAGATGTGAGGCAATGAAAATTGGTCAGATGCCAAACATATTGTCACAGTACTGCTGACAGGATGTGAGGCTTGATTGGACGTGAAATGTGAGAGAAAGAAAGGACTGACAGAGGAGGCCCCAGGTTTGGGGGCCAAGTAAGTGAAAGATTGAAGTAGACATCTACCAAGAAGGAAGAAAAAGAGAAGAGCAGCTTTGGAGAGGAAGGTCGAGAGTTTTTTTGAACATGCCAGCGAGATATGCCTTTTATGAATAGAAGCGGGATGTCCTGTAGGCAGCTGGACACAGAGGTGTGGAGTTCAGAAGAGAGACTGGGGGTCGTCTGCAGAGAGGTGACGTTTGGAGGCATAGGACAAGATGTGAGGGCAGACAGAGAAGAGTGCCCAGGACTGAGTCCAAGTTCAAATATTGGGTCGCCCTTTCCAAACATCACATTTGCACTTTAACTTAGACTTGCCGCAGATAGTGTCTCTTATTCTCCTTCAACATCAAGTGAAGGACAATTCACTAGTGGAATGTCAATGAGCCTCTCCTTCCTGCTCAGGGAAGCAGCACTTCCTTCCAGCCTGTTCGCCAACCTCAGCAAGTAGCCGAAGGCCTTTCAGAGAAGCCACTCCAGCAAGAAGAATACTGAAGGGGTCAAAGAAACCACCCCGGAGAACAAGGAGCACTGCCACTGTGCCAGGGTTGAGTGGGAGAGAGGGGGTCCCTTGCGGGCCTTTCCGAGACTTTGCTCACTGGGCCATCCCAGCATGGAGTGCCCAATGAGGGGAGCAGAGGCAAGCCAAGTCAACACTTGAGCAAACTTCCTCATGAGGGGCATATCCTGAAGAAGGAGAGTCTGATCGGCCCTGAGTAGTGATAATTATGTCCTTCATGCTATAAAGGACAATGACTGGCTCAACGTGGAATGCAGGGCTGAGAGCTACAGATATTCCGGGTTGAATAATTTTTTGTTGCCAAGGACAGAAAGACAGCAGCAGGTCCTAACACTCAGTGGAAGGCTTTCCGGAAAAGCCCTTACAGATTATTTAATTTCACAGAGACTTTCTCTTTTTTAAAATTTTTTAATGCTTATTTTATTTTTGAGAGAGAGAGAGAGAGAGAGAGAGAGCAGGGGAGGGGCAGAGAGAGAGGGAGACACAGAATCTGAAGCAGGTTCCAGGTTCTGAGCTGTCCGCACAGAGCCCAACGCGGGGCTCGAACCCATGAACTGTGAGATCATGACCTGAGCCAAAGTCTGACACTTAACTGACTGAGCCACCCAGGTGCCCCTGAGACTTTCTCTTCACTATGAATCAGAAATGGTTAAATGGACCTCCTTCGTGGAGAAAAAAAAATTTTCAGAAATAACTTAGGAAGAATTATTTTCTGAGTAAAAATAACACTACCACATTAAGTTTTAGACAGTTAAAAATAGGTAAACTCCCATTGTGATGAACTCAAGGAACTTGCCAATTATTTTAATTAACTAAATTGGTGCTAAAATTAACACATTGCTAGAAACCAGGTTCCAGGTTGAAGGATCGGGAGAAGAAAGAATGCCAACATCCAGCTTGTGCTTAACAAATCCACAGCAAAGGGAATTAAACCCAGCAGGGGAAAAAAAATGTCATGAACACAGAAACACATATATACCCCCTTTTCTCTCACTAGATTGCCGGGCTTTTGTCATATGTGGTTTTTGTAATTAATTATTTGGAACATGTAATGGGGCCCAATTAGACGACTAGTTCTGGGTAAAGAATATGAATTACTGAAGAAAAACCGCTTCTATTGGAAGAATAAGCCTGCTAGGAGGAACTCGGCTATCTTTCCTTATTCACAAAGCAGGAAGCACACATTCAATTTCTCTTATTATTGGAGTGACTATAATCTAGACAGTCGTTCTATCAAATTATTATCGCACATAAATGACTGAAGCCAGACCAGCTAAGTCCAGTACGTAGAGCATAACACCACAACCGTAAGTAAAAAATGTGAAATTAGATATACGGGTCCATATCCTACAAATTTCCAGCTGTGTGACCTTAGGCAAGTTGCTTTGGCTCTCTGTGTCTTAGCCTCCTCTTCTATAAGATGAAAACATAACACCTATCTCATAGGGCTATGAGAATTGAATGTGAGGATAAACGTACAATACTTAGCGCATCCTGAAAGCAGCTTTTAACCATTCACATAATGAATCACCCAAAACATGGATTTAATTTTATTGTCTAGAAAGCTTTCTTATAACGGTCTTTATTGTAATGATATTTAAATGAGAAAGACAAGCAAAACACATCTAAAATGCTAGTGTAGCTATCTAGGGGGTCCTCTGATATGTTCAGATCTCTAACAGACATTTAAGAAGCAAGAAGGATAATTGCCCTATCCTTAAGGGCAAGAAGGATACAAAACCAGAGCAAACTGTTTTTAGTAGCATTAACCAACTTCTTGGCACGATAACATGTGAAATGAACGGAGGTTTGCAAAGAACAAGTGACAAAGACAACAAAAATAATTTTTAAGGTTATCTTGTTGAGGAAAAAGCAAATGATATTGATGAAATGCTCCAAGACATCTTTGATATTCTAATGAAAACTTGCAACTTGACATTTCAAAGATGGAATGATACTTAAGAACAAAAAACAAAAAAATGGAAAAATCAGTCCAATGGCAGAGTTTGGACAAATTTGTCCTCAATGTCCTGGGGGAGAGTGAGGCCCTTCTGTCCTAAAAATACTGACAACACGGGTTCCCTTACCCATATTCCAGCAAAGAAAAACTGCTGGCTGCTGGGAAATCCATGCATGTTAGGCCAAAGGATTAATGTATTATGATGCATGTAACCAAGATGTGAGAATTTTGAGGTCAGTGTTTAAGAAAATTATATTGGAGAATCAATCCATTCATTATTTTGAGATGAAGTATGCATTGATTATGGCTGCTAGATTTAGAAAATAAAAATAAAGAGCATTCAATTAAATTTAAATTTCAGCTAAACAGGGAATCATTTTTAGCATAAGTATGTCCCATGCAACAGCTGGCAACCCTAATGTTGGGCTACCAGTAACTTGTCACTGTAGCAGAACCTCATGCTAGAAAGGGAGTGACTCCCTTCAATTTTGGCAAAGAGCCCAAGTTTTGTGTGGCATTTTTCTTCTTATTTCTGAGGAAGGCATTCATCATGGATCACCGTCACTGATCTAGTCTATTCCAGTGGTTCTCCAACACACACACACACACACACACACACACACACACACACACACACGTCTTTAGAAAGCAACTTCTGATATGGAATTCTGACACATAACACAGATCTCTTTTTCTGAAAGGAGGAGAACGTCCTTTGGTTGAACACTTAGGGATAAGATAGAGGAAGATGGAGGGTCTACATCTCTGCCCACTTGGCTTATCCACCATCTTTGCCCTTACAGTGGCCCCAAAGAATCTCCTCGGCACAATCAGACTCTAGGGAACAAATATAGAGCATCAAGTAATTGGTCAGTCCACCAAGTCTTATTGAAAACTGAATGTCCAGGGGCACCTGGGTGGCTCAGTTGGTTAAGCATCTAACTCTTGGTTTCACCTCAGGTCATAATATCACAGTTCGTGGGTTTGAGCCCCATATTGGGTTCTGCTTGGAATTCTCTCTCTCTCTCTGCCCCTCCCTTGTGCTCTCTGTCAAAATAAATAAAACATTAAAAAATATATATCTTTAAAAATAAATAAAACTGAATGCCCAACAGAAGACATGAATAGACAGTTTTCTAAAGAAGACATCCAGATGGCCAACATGAAAAGAGTCTCAACGTCGCTCCTCATCAGGGAAATACAAATCAAAGCCACACTGAGATACCACCTCACACCTGTCAGAGTGACTAAAATGAACAAATCAGGAGACTATAGATGCTGGTGAGGATGTGGAGAAAGAGGAACCCTCTGGCACTGTTGGTGGGAATGCAAACTGGTGCAGCCACTCTGGAAAACAGTGCAGAGGTTCCTCAAAAAATTAAAAATAGATCCACCCTATGACCCAGCAATAGCACTACTAGGAATTTACCCAAGGGATACAGGATTGCTGATGCACAGGGGCATTATACCCCAGTGTTTATAGCAGCACGTTCAACAATAGCCAAATTATGGAAAGAGCCTAAATGTCCATCAAGTGACAAATGGATAAAGAAGATGTGGCATGTATATAAAATGGAATACTACTTGGCAATGAGAAAGAATGAAATCTAGCCATTTGCAGCAACGTGGATGGAACTGGAGGGTATTATGCTGAGTGAAATAAATCAGGCAGAGAAAGACAGATACCGTATGTTTCACTCATATGTGGATCCTGAGAAACTTAACAAAGACCATGGGGGAGGGGGAGGGGGGAAAAAAGTTACAGAGAGGGAGGAAGGCAAACCATAAGAGACTCTTGGATACTAAGAACAAACTGAAGGTTGATGGGTGGTGGGAGAGAAGGGAAAGTGGGTGATGGGCATTGAGGACAGCACCTGTTGGGATGAGCACTCGGTGTTGTATGGAAACCAATTTGACAATAAATTATATTTAATATAAAAAAAAAAAAAACGAATGCCCAAATCAACTTAATGTAGGCCTTATCTGTATATCTCCCTTTCCATGCCAGGGTTACTCCTCACTGCAGACAATATCATCAAACCCCCACAAGAGAAACAGTGGAGTCCTATGTGACTCATTTTAATCCTCCTTTTGCCATAACCAATCTGTTGCCACTGCCTGCTGCTTTTATTTTACAACTGTGCCTTTGACATGAAATAAGCAGCTAAAAAGAGACAAACTCACTTCTACCATTTATCTAATCCACCTAATAGCAATAATCCAGGACGTGAAATAAACTTCCAAATGCTAAAATCTCCAGTTACCACCTAGATATTTGCTATCACATAGACATAGCTAACACGCTTCCCACTTCAGCCTTTTCTCTTGGGGGTGGTTTAGAAAAATGTTCTCACCATAGGGGACAAGAAATACTGCGTCACGCTGAAGTCTTTTCCATCAGTCACTCCTGTGACCATTTGCAAGGGTGGCATGCCATCCCCTGCAGACCTACCTCCATCTGGTATGTGAGGAATGTCTTTGGACATACTTTTCATGTCTACGCAAATCCTCATTATTCTTACCCACCACAGGGCACCTTTAATGGACTTCCCCTGACCCCTGTCTGGGAGTAATCACTCATTATGATTTTATCTCAACCCATTCTCTACAAAAGACCATATGTTTTGGAAGAAGCACCACAGAGGCATTCCCAGAGCACATGGAGGGCATCCATGACCAGCTTAAAAAGCCAACTTCAGGGGTACCAGGGCGGCTTAGTCAGTAGAGCATGCAACTCTTGGTCTCAGGGTTGTAAGTTCAAGCCCCCTGTCGGATATAGAAGTTGTTAAAAAATAAAACCTTAAAAAAAAAAAAAGCCAACATCAAACCATCTGTAGAAGGTTATCTTTCACCTATAGATATGTGCCTGTTCATTTTGCTCATTAAAATTTCTCACATACAAGGGGCACCTAGGTGGCTCAGTCAGTTGAGCATCTGACTTCAGCTCAGGTCATGATCTCGCGGTTCATGAGTTGAGCCGCACATCAGGCTCACTGTTGTCAGCCTGCCAGCGCAAAGCCCACTTCAGATCCTCTGTCCCCCTCTCTCTGCCCCTTCCCCACTTGCATGATTCCCCCAAAACATATTTTTAAAACACACAACAAAAAGTTCTCACATACAAAATAAGCTCCTAAATGTAATGTGATAAATCGACAAAACGTTGCTGAGACCAATTTCAAAAGACCTAATTAAAACCGTATTCATGAGATGGAAGACTCAATAATGTTAAGATGCTAATTCTCTTCTAATTGATCTAGAGAGTCAATGCAACTCCAATCAAAAAAAACAAGAAATTAGCCAACTGAGCTCAAACTTTATATGAAAATACAAAGGAGAAGAGCCAAAACAACTGTGACCAAAAACAAAAACAAAAACAAAAAAACAAAGTTGGAGGACCAACTGCACCTCATTTCAAAACTATTGTAAAGTCATAGTAATCAAGATACTGTGATATTGGTATAAAGGTAGACAAGCAGATCAATGAAACAGAATAAAGATTCCAGGAATGGATTTATACATACAAGGATTTTTGAAAAACATGAAAAGCCAATTCAGAGGAAAAAGAATAGTCTTTACAACAAATGGTGCTGAAACCATTATATTGCCATATGCAAAGCATAAGGAGGAGAAGGAGAATGGGGTAAAACTTTAATCCATGCTTCACACTTATACAATAATTAACTCAGAATGGTTCATAGACCTAAAACTATATGAAACTAAGCTCAAAACTATAAAACTCTTAGAAGAAACTGGGATAAAAATCTTTGAGGTCTTAGGTTAGATAAATATTTCTTAGGTACAACATCAAAAGCCTAATCACAAAAGAAAAAAATCAATAAATGGAACTTCCTCAAAATTAAAGACATCTGCTCTTTGAAATGCATTCTAAGGGTAACTAAAAGACAGGCTACAGACAGAAAGAAAATATTTATAAACCAAATATCTGATAAAGAACTTAAATCCAGAATATGTAAAGAACTCTTAAAATCAATAAGAATAAAAGTAACTCAGTACAAAATGGTCAAAAGATTTGAGCAGACACTTCATCGAAGAGGAGATATGAATGCCAAATAAGTACCTGAAAAGATGTTCAACATCATTAATCATTAAGGAGTCTGTAAAGTCCTAGAGAACCAGGGATCCACCTGCTTAATCACTTTTTCCAGCCTTCTTACCGTGGTCGGCTATGGCACTACTCTGCGGAATATGCAAGTATCCTTCACCACTCTACCCCCACCCCCACCCCTCCACACTCTTCCTGCTTCATGTCCCAGTGTTATCAAACTACGTAAAGTGCCTGACGCCAGGTCCCTAGCACACCATCCTCCTTCATTGCCCCGACCGCTACCCTCGCCTAAAACAGAGGTTGGCAAGCTTTTTCTGTTAAGGGCCAAATAGTAAATACTTTGGGCTTTGGGGGGCCACATGGTCTCCGTCGCAACTACTCTATTTCTGCCATTATAGCACAAACGCGAAGACCACATATAAATGAATGAGTGTGGCTGTGTTCCAATAAATCTTTATTGCAAAAAAACTGGCAACAGACCAGATTTGGTCTGCAGGCCAAAGCTGGATCTAAAGAATCCTCCCTTCCAACCTCCATCTTGCTAGCTCCTGGCTCTCCTACAAGACTGAGCCCAGGTGATTTTCCTGAGAGTGCATTCTCCTGTTCCAGGTTTGGACCCCCATAGCATATATACCGAACGTATTTTATAGGGACAGGAAAATCTTCTTCTCTGAGCCTGATGCTTCCTTCCATGTAAAGGAGTTCTGCTACCCTAACAGGGCTGGCTTCTCCCTACTCCCACTTCCTCCTTCATGGGAGATGGAGCAGCTTAGAGTAGGAGCAGGGAGTTAAACGCCCACAAAGAACACGTAATTCCTCCTGCTTTCCTCAATGCCTTAAGGGGCACACTGTCAACTACTTGAAAGCCCTGTCCATCCCAGGGCTGCCTCTGCCCGGGTGCACAAACCTGTCTCATTCCAGAGTTCTCCATTATCAGTTTAATCAGTAACAACAGTAATATTTTCATCTCTATCCTACTTCTGGATTATCTCTTAATTGCTTCAGAACCCTAGAGGAAGATGAGGAAGCTATTCATTAGGCCCCCACTAAACCCTGACATACACCGCTAGCCATAGCACTCGGCATGTTGCGTAGAAATGTTCTTTGTATAACTTCCTTTCGCTTTGGTCAGTGATTCTCAGAGTAGACCTCGGTCCTTTAGAGAGCCCTTCCAATTGTCCTCCACATACTCAGAAATGCAAGTCTTTCTTTCAGACTGAGAGCCAATGACACACTTTCCATTAGCTTTTACTTTTGCCTACAACCGAATGTTTCTCGCTAATAACCTCCGAAGTGAATTAGCAGTACTTTCTAAGTCCAGTGTATGAGAGAGTTTACTGAATTCAGTGTTCTGTTAAGTCTGGCAGCCACTCTTTTGGAAATACTGCAAAACTTTCATTGGGCATGAACATATAAGACAGAATTTCAATAGTTTTCAGGAAAGACAATTTGTGAATATTGTATCAGTGATGCTATCTTCAATCGGCCATGGTTTTCAACCCCAGCTATCCAATTTTTGCTTTTACTTTATAAATGATTGTCATTGTAGTATCTTTCTCAGTGTAGTTTATTACTCGTCATTTGGGTAACCTTCCAGTGTATAGTAATGCATATTTTTTCACCGGGAGGAAAAGGATAGGGTAAAGCAGGCACTGAGAATACAGGCTCTAAAGTCAGATTGCCTAGTTTGTTTCTTCATATCACCACATACCAACTGTGTGACTTTGGGTAAGTTATTCAACCTCTTGTGCCTCAGTGTCTTCACCATTAAAATGTGGAATAGTGTCAGGGCACCTGGGTGGCTCAGTCGGTTAAGGGTCCAACTTCCACGCAGGTCATGATCTCACAGCTCCTGAGTTCGAGCCCCGCGTCATGCTCTGTGCTGACAGCTCGGAACTTGAAGCCTGCTTCAGATTCTGTGTCTCCCTCTCTCTGCCCCTCCCCTGCTCACGCTCTGTCTCTCCGTCTCTCTCTCTCTCAAAAATAAACATTAAAAAAATTTTTAATAAAAAAATAATTTTAAAAATAAATAAATAATAAAATAAAATGTGGAATAGTACCTATATCACAGTGAACTGGGAAGATTAAATGAGATAATCCATGTAAAGTACTGAGACCACAAAATTAGCTATTATTGTTATTGTTACTATTACATTATTAGTATGCACATGAACAGGATCTTTGGCCTCTAATTTTCCAATAACCAGGCTTTAAGCTATGGGTAAATGCAATTCAAATACAAATCATCCATAAATTTGTTGCTAATGCAGATGTTCTTGGTAATTCTCCCCAAAACTTATTCACATTGTATGTTTCAATGGCGATGTTTTATAGCTCATATTTATTGGTTTGGTATCTATTGTCTATCTTCTCCACTGGAACGTAAACTTCCTAAGGGAAGATACCTCTCCTTATCTGTGAGTTCTCAAATATAGCCTCAATGCCTAGAACATGCCTGACACATGATGGGCTCTCAATAATTTTTTTAGTGAATATTCTATATATTGGTACTATATAACCTGAAGTAGAATGTTGAGTTTGGTGGGATAAAATTATTAGATTATCAACTTTTTGGTACTGTTTTATACCTTAAATCCACATTTTAGAGCACCTGGGTGGCTCAGCCAGTTAAGCATCCAACTTTGGCTCAGGTCATGATCTCACGGTTCGTGAGTTCAAGCCCTGCATCAGGCTCTGTTCAGACAGCTCAGAGCCTGGAGCCTGCTTTGGATCTGTGTCTCCTTTCTCTCTGAGCCCACTCCCCTCCCTATCCCCCCACTGTGCTCTCTCGCTGTCTCTCAAAAAAAACTGTTAAAAAAATAATACAATAAAATCTTTAAAAAAACACATGTGTAAACTCATACTGTCATTGTATTAAGTAAATAATGGTGATCTCTATATATCCTAATTTAATTCTTTGTTATCACTGAATTATTTTCCACTGAGAATACATAGGATAGGTGACTATGGGTCTTTGCAAGTCCTGAGTGAGCCACAGCCAAATAAAGTACTGTATTTTTTAATTCAACAACTCAAAAAATATTTTCCATGACCCAGCAGTTCCAGTTCTGTGTACACGCCTCAAAGAAAAGTCAATCAAAAGACATGTACAAGAGGGTGGGGGATGGGCAGTAAGTAGGGCATTTGTTGGGATGAGCACTGGGTGTTATATGTAAGTGATGAATCACTAAATTTGACTCCTGAAAGTATAAGAATGTTCACAATAGCTTTGTTTCTAACAGCGAAAAATTGGGCACAATCCAAATCCCCATCGTAGAGGAATAAATAAATGGTGGAATAGTTATGCCACAGAATACCGCAGAGCAATAAAAAGAACAAACTACTTTTACATACTCTGACATGTAGCAACATAGACAAATCTCACAGACATAAAGAGGAGCATAAACGGCCAGACAAAAAGATAACATCTTGTATGATTCCATTTATATGAAGATTCAACTTATATGGATTTATGTGAAGTATATGAACTACAGACAAAACTGATCGGTGAATATAGAAGTCAAAATAGTGGTTATCGCTGTTGGAAAAACGTGAGAGGACAAAAGAGAGCCTTCTAGCATATGGGAAATGCTCTATAATTAATTTGGGTGATAGTTGACAGCTGAGTGTTCCATGAGTATGTGTATAAATTCATCGAGTTGTACATGTAAGGTCTATGCAATTGACAGAATATACGTTACACAATATGCATAGTTTTGGAGAGAGAATTATTTCTGCATGTCTGACATTTGGCTGGGCCCTGGAGATACACTGATGAACAAAACAGGCATGTCTTTCCACTTAGCATGGTATATCTCTGGCGCTAGTTCAGTATCTATGCTCAGTAAATTGTCGGTGACCTGAACTGAGCACTTTTTTTCTTTTTACACACTAACCACTTAAACTTTTTAAAATTTGCTATTGCTGATGCTAATGGCGACAGTGGTACTTCATATTTCTTTGACAAGCATGTCTTGTTTCATTTTAGGCTTTTTCAATCCGAGGTCATCATGACTCCTCATTATGGAAAAATCCCAGAATGTTCTCCTCCCTCCAGCAAAAGCGCTACGTGCGCTTTCATCCTGCAGATTTCAGAATTGATTCTCTGTGCTGCTAGCATTGTCCGTATCCCACGGAGTCGTGCGCTAAAATCCAGAGCAGTGAACACACCTATGAAAAATGATGCTTTCGAGCCTGCCCCATGGTGCAGTAAATTTGAAAGTACTCTTAATAATAATAAGGATCAACATTGACTTTAATGGTCCTCAAATCCATCACGTAATTTCATTAGCCACCCAGCACAGATGCAAGCAGGGGTGATGTCATACTTTTTCCCCTTGCTCTGAAACCTGAGTCAGGCGCCAGAGATGGAAACCAGTTTTACAGACTCTAATCGGATTAAAGCTTCTGGCAGCCACTGATCAATATATGGTAGCTGGAGGAATCCCAAAATGTGCAAAGCCCTCGCAAACCCCTTCAGAGCCATGGCCTCCCTCAGGCAGAAGGGAGGTTTAGGTTGTCGCCTAGTATAAGGGGGGAAAGTCAAGACGGTGTGTCCTAAGGCACTGTGTGATTTTCAGTTTTCCCTAGAACCTAGGTCCACACAGTCTAGAGATGTCATCACTTAGGCAACAGCCTCAACTATTGCTCTCTGATCTTACCCAAAGGGAATCTCTACTCATACGCCCATCATTTAGAAAACCAGCAATACAAATCACAGGCTTTGGAGTCAGGTGCAGCTTGATACAAAACCTAGCTCTGCCATTGGCTAGTTAACCCCGAGAGAGCAGCCTTACCTGTTTGAGTCTCAAGTTCCTCATCTACAGAGTGGAGATAATAACACGTATCTCATGGAGGTGTAGTGAGAATAAAAGGCCCATGTGTATAAAACGTTTAGGACAGTCCCTGGGCCTGTGGACTTACTCGATAAATGAGAGCTAATATTGAAAAGAAAGGATCATCCATGACTAATTTCGTTATCTATAAATTACCATTATAATTCAAAAAAAAACCTGAAATGCCCCCTCATATTCAGAGAAGAGAATTTTTTTTGCCTTTGTCATTTTACTTTACCTCGACTTTCCCATCTCTCAAACTTAGCACAAGCAAAGAGCCAGTGGCGAGATGTGCTTATAACCTCCAGGTTGCTTTAACAAGAACTTCAATAACGTAGCAAAATACAATGACCTCATCATTTCAATGTTGCAGCAGTAAAAATCAATGCTACTTAAAAAGCCTGACAATCAATCAAGGTCTAGCCAGATATCTCTGGAAGTCAAACAGGCCCGTATAAAAAAAAACTGGTTCACCTAGGGATCTCATTAAAGCTCTGCAGCAGTATTTCCCTGATGTAAGCTGGGAGTTTTCATTTGGGTTGCCTTTTTTTTCAACTATGGAATCCCTGTGAGATCAGGGCTATATGTCTCCCCAGCAGCTGGCTCAGGAGCACTTTTATTAGTTGGATGTCCTCACTTGCATTACCAATGCAGTCACTTATATGTCAGTGTCATTCCAACCATCAGCGGAAACTCAGACAGTCTCCTACCGAAAGCACATCTGCTTTGTCCAGAGCAAGCTCTTGAAAGAGGTCTAAACACACTTTATTCTTTTTTGTAATGTTTATTTTTTTTGGAGAGAGGGAGAGAGAGCACGAGCAGGGGAAGGGCAGAGAGAGAGGGAGACAGAAGATCCAAAGTGGGCACTGTGCTGTCAGCACAGAGCCTGATGCGGGGCTCCAACCCACAAACCACAAGATCATGACCTGAGCCGAAGTTGGACACTTAACCAACTGAGCCACCCAGGTGCCTCAACACACTTTATTCTTATTGCATTGTACACAGTAGTGTAGAAGCTATAGAAGGCATAACCTTAAGAGAAGACATTTGTATCCTATGGGCCTTTTTCTAAAACCTCATAATTCATATGTTAATGTAAAATAACTTGCGCTCTTCTGAGCTCAGGACATTTTAAGAAATAGCACCTGGTGCAGCCACTCTGGAAAACAGCATGGAGGTTCCTCAAAAAATTCAAAATAGAACTACGACCCAGCAATTGCACTACTAGGTATTTATCCGAGGGATACAGGTATGCTGTTTTGAAGGGACATATGCACCCCAATGTTTATAGCAGCACTATCAACAATTGTCAAAGTATGGAAAGAGCCCAAATGTCCATCAATGAATGAATGGATAGATAAGATGTGATACACACACACACACACACACACACAAATGGAGTATTACTCAGCAATCAAAAAGAATGAAATCTTGCCATTTGCAACTACGTGGATGGAACTAGAAGGATTTACGCTAAGCAAAATTAATCAGTCAGAGAAAGACCAATATCATATGATTTCACTCATATGAGGAATTTAAGAGACAAAACAGATGAACATAAGGGAAGGGAAACAAAAATAATATAAAAACAGGGAGGGGACAAAACAGAAGGGACTCATAAATATGGAGAACAAACTGAGGGTTCCTGGAGGGGTTGTGGGAGGCGCGATGGGCTAAATGGGTAAGGGGCACTAAGGAATCTACTCCTGAAATCATTGTTGCACTATATGCTAACAAATTTGGATGTAAATTTTAAAAAAAATAAAATTAAAAAATATAATAGTAATAAAAAAAATAGCACCTACTATGGACCAGGCATCTTTGTAGGAACTGGAGATACAAAGGTGGATAAAGCACGAGCCTTCTCTTTTCCAAGATCTTGTGAGACCAGCTAGAACAGATCTCACTAACTCCAGACCTAGGCCCTGAAAAAAGACAAACAGGATGTGGCACATACCACTACTCTTTCCTCTAACAGGGAAAAAACTACCAGTCTCTGGATTATCCATTCTAGAACAATCAATGTAGAGTGGAAACTTAAGCTAGAATGAAAACTGGATGAACCAGAATCAGAAGCCCCACTGTTCCCAGTGGCATTGGCAGCCTGTTCATTTAGAAAGTCAATTCAGGACCCAATTCTTAGCCTGCTGCATATCCCATGCATAGATGGTGGAAAAGGGAATAAGTTTATACATTATAAATAATTTATTCTTTAATTCCTCAGGAGCACTCCCTAATTTCTTTATTTAGTGTCCCTATCTATAAGTAAAATAATACATCATGGGGTTGTTGAGAGAGTTAAATGAAGATAAAGAGAGAGAGAGAGAGAGAGAGAGAGAGAGAGAGAGAGAGAGAGAGGCAGGCCCCTGGCTTATATTACATACTCAATAAATAATACCTATAAGAAAACTCAGTTCTGAGATCCATACTAAGAGAGTGTGACCACAGACGCTATGCCCTCCAGCTACTTTCTGGTCTTTCCTACTTCGAAGCAGCAGAAGCAGACATTTTTCCAGCTACACCAGCCTCGAAAGACCTGAACTCAGCTACTAGCCCTAGAAGCCCCTGGTACAACAATCCAACCTTGACAAGAAATCTAGCAACATATCCAACAATAAACATAAAGATGACAGGAATATCAGGAATCCCAACAATTATAAATAGATTAAGTTCCCTGATTAAAAGATAACAACTTGCAGACTGATTACAAATAAAAGCAAGATCCAACTGTATGCTCTTTACAAGAGATATATCTAATATAAATAATATTACAAAGTAATGCAAAGGTTAAAAATATGCAGAGCCCAAATACCAGGCAAATATAAAGAAAAAGAAAGCACTATAGCAATATTAACACCAGTTCGTACAGAATTCAAAACAAAAAGCTCGACATGGGGCAAAGAAAGTTGTTTCATATCAATAAATAATAGACTCATCAAAATGTATAGCAACCATGAAGCTTTTCACTTTCAATATCATATTGAGTATCATAGTATCATAGCAGATACATAAAAAGTAAGAGAGGGGTTCCTGAGTGGCTCAGTTGGTTAAGTTTCTGACTCTTGACTTTGGCTCAGGTCATGATCTCAGGGTCCTGAAATAGAGCCCCCACCCTATTGGGCTCCTAGCCGAGCCTGGAGCTTACTTGAGATTTTGTCTTCCTCTCCCTCTGCCCCTCCCCCACCTGCTCACTCGCTCTCTAGTTCTCTCTCTCTCTCTCTCTCTCTCTTTCTTAAAAAAAAAAAAAAAAGAGTAATAGAGCGCTCACAATATGTCAGGCACAGTTCTAAGCTCTTTATACGTAGTACACATAGAATCTTCCCAAGAGCCCTGTAAAGTAGGTGATGTGATTTTACAGTGATGGCAACTTGTCAATGTCAGCTTGTGAGAGTGGGGATGATATTCAAAACCAGGCAGATGAACCAGCACCAGGGCTCTTAACTTTTTCACTATATTTCCTCCAAAAAGTAAAAAGAAGTGTTAGAAATGGGGAGTGGGGGAACGTCAAACCCAAAGGTATAGTGGGAAAGGTTAACAAAGCTTTCGCAAAATGTGTCATGTCAAGATGACAAACAAATATAGAAAGATGTAAATAATACATATTATAAGCCTGACTTCATAGAAAATCATGATCTCTCTAGAAGGGGAGATGTCACATTATTTTCAAACGTCCATGTAACATTTATTTAAAATATAGAGACAAAGGTCATTTAAGAAGCCATAATAAAACATCTCAATAAGTTTCTAAAAGAAGATCTCTCATAGGACCCACTCACTCATTAAAATGTAATTAAATCTAAAACCTCACTCTTCCAAATAACTCTCGTGTCAAAGAGTAAAAACTTAATTTATAAATTACTTGGAAACTAACATACGTTGAACACTACATGGAAAACTCTATGGGATGTAGCCAAACCTTACTCAGGAGAAAATTATATCCTTAAATAAATTTTTTCCTAAAACAAGAAATGTCTAGAATAAATATTTTTGAAACATTAGACTCAGAAACAGCAAAAGAAAAACAAAATAAACAAAGAAAACCAATGAATTAGAAACTTTATAACAACTAGAATTGTCAAGTAAAACTAAGACTAGTTCTTTTTTAAAAAGCATTAGATGTTTGACAAAAAAAGTTTGAAAACACACAACATCAGCAATGAAAAATTAAATGTAACTACACATAGGAAAGAGACTATTTTTAATAAAATAATGCTATGTAAAAACTTATACCATTAAGGTGGAAGCTAACAAAAGATAAACAATTTTCTAAGAAACTACTTGAATTACTTTTAAAGAACAGAAATTCAAAGAATTTAGGAAACCCAACTCTACAAAATGTTCCAAATGTTGGCTTTATCAGAAAGTTCTATAAAGCTTTCAAGAACCCCATTTCATGAGGCTAGTATAAGTGATATAAAAAATGACTGAGATAATGGAAAAAAGTAAACTATAAGTCAAATTCACTTACGAATATATATATATTCATATACACATACACACATATATACATACCTACACACACACACACACACACACACACACACACACACCTAAAAATAGTATTAACAAATAGACCCAACAACACAATACAAAAACATGGAATCTCTAACCAGCATTTATTTTAGGAATTCAAGGATAGATCAACGTTAGAAAATGTATCAATCTCATTCATTAGATTAATAGACTTAAATAAAAGACAAAATTATCATTTTAATAAACAGAAAATACAGTCGATAAAATTCTTTATTCATTTCAGGTTAACCATGGGTAAACTAAGAATAGAAGGAAACTTATGTAATATAATACAGGATATTTTTTTTTAATCTATAACACCCTTTCAAACAGTCAATATTATCTGTAAACAAATTTTGAGTGACTGTTCTCTATTAAAAAGAAACTAAAGGTACCTAACAGTTAATACAGTGAGTGAGCCTTTATATTAGATCCTTGGTTTAAAAACAATTTTAAATAAAGGCAGCGATAAAATATATTTTGGGAAGAAAATATGTAACATGTAGAGCAGTAAAAACATTAGTATCTCTATCTGCTGAAGATAATTAAGTTAAAAATAAGACAAGTATTCTTACCTTCCACCAAAATAAGTAAAGACTCATGAACAGGGAAATTTCAAAAGAAGAAACACAAATTGCCAAAAAAACATATGAAAAGGTATTCAACCCAATTAGCAATCAAGGAAACGTAAATGAAAATAACAATGGTATATGACGTTCCACCTTAAGATTAGCAAAGATTAAATGGAATAATAATATTCAAAGTTGGTAAAAACATGAATACTCTACTGGTGAAGCATAAATTTGTTCAACTCTTTGGAAGTAATGAATTAGACAATATACACCAGTAAGTCCTGTTGAACTAGCTGTTAAACTTATAGAATCTGCCCAAAAGAAATAAATGGACAAAAATTAATGTACCTGATTTCTTTTTGCAGCATGACCTATTAAAAAATTTAATGACATTTAATGACCCATTACATAACTTGTACTATAACCATATAACTTCATACTCTTTATTTTAAGTTTATTTTTATTTATTTTGAGACTGAGATAGAGAGCAAGCAGGGGAGGAACAGAGAGAGAGGAAGAGAGAATCCCAAGCAGGCTCCTTAAGGTCAGGGCAGAGCCTGACGTGGGGCTCAGACTCACGAACCCTGAGATCATAATCCAAGCCGAAGTCAAGAGTCAGATGCTTAATCAACTGAGCCACCCAAGTTCCCCAATAACTGCACAATCTTAAACAGTGGGAAAAGAACAAGGAAATCTAAATGTATTAGTATAAGAAGATATCTGTGAAATAGTTTACATTAAGAAATTTTATAGAAAATTAAGTCTAATATTATTTTATTTACCTAAATTATATATATGCTTATAGATGCATAGAAAACTTCTAGAAAGGTTTACAACAAATTATAACAATGGTTATGTCTATGGTGTTGAATTAAGGAGACTTTTGCTTTCAGAATCATAATCAGAATAATAATAATTATAATAATAATAATAATAATAATAATACCTGTGCACCTAGGGGAGAAAGAGGGATACTTCACTGTCCCAGTGAAGGACAAGTTGCCCCATCTCAGTGGGCTTCTCAAAAAGCACCCTAGGCAGGGTCACTGGGATTGGGCAAAAACTCTATCAGCACTGTGAAAATCTTGCTTTGTAAATCTCCACAAGCCTGAGCCTTCAGTCATATCAAACACTGGCCCCTCTTTAAGGTCACCCTTATTGCTACTGAAATAACTATTCCACATCTGGAAACAAGAAATAATTTCCCCAAGGAAACCTCTGTTTCCAAAACTCCACCCGGGTTTACCATCAGTTTAGGTTCCTGGCCTCCGATGGACCATCTGCTCAGCATGTCTCTTTCTCCAGTTAACAGCCCTCGTCATTTTTAAACTGCCATTAAGCACCGATTCAGAGGCAAGGGCAACGTGAACGTCCCCTAAGTCTCTGAAATAAATCAGTCCCTGTAATCTGCTTCCCATGTCCCCTCTGTGAACATAAGCATTATTGGGGGTGTCATAATCATCATAACACCTTGGTCCTAAGAATCAATACTTAAAAGGAGGCACTTAGTACAAGGTATTTGCCAGGTCAATCCAAGCAGAGACTAGGAGAGATTGCCAAAATGATTCCAAGGGGCACAGAGTATGTCTGGGGCTTCACATGCCCGAGGGTGATTCAGGAAACAAGTCTAAGATGCTGGGCTAGCGAGGAAAGAGAGGCTCTGGGTAATTACATTCATAGCTTGAATACCATGTGTGGGTAATTAATAATCTATAAATGTCCCGAATGAGCGCACATGTTGAGTTATTCCATCATTAAAAAGGGTGCCAGTGTTAATGTGGTTCCTCTGTAGGGTTCATTAACTGGACAGAGTGTCAAGGCAGGGTGGATTTATTTTTTCATTTCTTCCATTTACTCTTTATTTTGTTCCCTTCCATTGTTCATAAATAGAAGTGGTAATTATCGGAAGGAAAAACAGCATTTCTCAATTCTTTTGCTGGATATTATAGGGAAAGGTAGGGATTATTTACCTCCAGTCATTTTGCCAAGTCTGCAGAGAACTAAGTGGAAATAAGCAATTAGCTGGAAGATTTTGGATTTTAAAGTACTCTGAAAAGTATAACATTCTCAATATTAGTAAGCTGTTGCTTTTTATCTTGTACAGTGTCTATCTGACCTCAAAGTGATCTTCAGTCTCGAAAAATCACTGTACAGCGTAATTCAAAACCCCTCGCTTGCCATGCAGGGCTGCAGATACCATGAAAAAGTTCTCTCTACCCTAGCTTCACTTCAGAATGCCACAGGCTCACCCACATCCATGGGGACAAGCCATCAGAAGGATGAAGGAAATTAGGCTGGATTCTAAGAAAAATGGAATATTCAATAAATACATGAGGAAAAGATGGATGGATGAACAGATGGATGGATGAGTAGGCAGGCAGAAAGATAAATGATACAAAGAAACAAAACAGATGAACACTGGGGAAGGGAAGGAAAAATAAGATAAAAAAGAGAGAGAGCAGCAAACCATAGGAGACTCTTAAATACAGGGAACAAACTGAGGGGTTGCTGTCTGGGTGTTGGGTGGGGGGAGATGGGTTAAATGGGTGATGTGCATTAAGGAGGGCACTTGCTAGGATGAGCACTGGGTGTTCTATGTAAGTGATGAATCACTAAATTCTATTCCTGAAATGATTATTACATTACCTGTTAACTAAGTTGGATTTAAATAAAATTCCAAAATTAGAAAAAAAAGAAAGATAAATGATACAGATAAATAAATAGGTAGGTAGGTAGGTAGGTAGGTAGGTAGGTAGGTAGGTAGGTAGCTTCCTCCCTCCATCACTCCATATGGTATATCCAAGGCAGGACCACTGATGTCTCCTACCTCCAAGGAGAGATAAGATTACTTCTTCCCGGACTGGCTCTTCTCTCATCCTCTTGATCCCACCTCCTCCTGCTTTTTGTCAAACATGCTCCAACATCTGTTCCCTCTCTACTGAATCTTTAGCGTCCGTTAGATATTACCGACATCTCCAGTCCTCCCGTAGGCTAATGTACACCCATATATTCCCCTAACCAACTTCCCCTCTGGCTGAATTCCCTGCAGCCCCCTCACGAGCTTCTCCTGGACAGTCTCTGATCAGCGACCTCCACCTCACCCCTCGTTCCTCTGCAACTCACCTGACAACCCTACCCTGCCACGCATCTAATGCCCCAGCCCCTTCCCGACCCACATTCCACCTGCTCTTCTCCCTTGAATTTTTGGCCACTTTACTTTGCCTTGAAACTTTCTCCTCCCCAATCTTCTGTGAGAGTTTACTCCTCCGTCTCTTTGTTTCCACCTCCCCAACAAGGTCCCTTGAGTCCATCGTTCTTTAATTTACTGAACAAATACTTATTGGGCACTTATCCTCTGCCAGGCACTAAGCTAGACATGCAGGGAACACAAAATAACCGGGACTTTAACCTCACTCTCAAGGGCCTGAAGAGAGATATAAGTGTGTGAACACGTGAATGACAACAAAATATGATAAGTGTAATCAATCGTCCATTCAGTGTTTCAAAAATACTAGGAACACTTACTACATGCCAAACACTGTCCTACATGCTAGGGATACAACCGGGAACAAAGTGATAAAAATCCTGCCTTTATTAAGTTTATATAAAGGAAGAAAATATATATGAGTAAAACATATGGTAGGACAAAAAATAATCTGTTGTGGAGCAAAATGAAGCAGGGGAAGAACAGGGGGACCCCTGCGGGATAAGAGGGTTTGCAGTTTCCAATGAGACCGTCGGTGAAATGCTTCCTAGGAAAGACAGATTTGCACAAAGATTTTAAGGAGATGAGGGAGTAAGCCATGTGCATCCCTGAGGGAAAGAATCATGGGTAGAAGGAATGGCAATGCAAAGGCCCTGAAGTAGGATCATATCTACAGGATTCCAGAAAAGTGAGGAGAGTGGTGGAAGATGAGGTCCAAAAAGTACACTTAGGGAAGGGTAGACCATGTAGTCCATCAAAGGCCTTTGAGTGAGATAAGAACTACCAGATGGTTTGAACAAAGGAATAACATAATCTGAACTCGATGTTAAAGGATCCCTCCCACTTCCGTATGTAAAAATAACACACAGGCAGAAGCAGGAAAACCATTTAGGAGAAGGTCACTGCAATAATCCAGGAGAGAGCTAGAGGTGGCTCAGAACATGGGCAGCAGGGGACAAGATGCAAAATGGTCACAGGTGGCATACTTTTTGAAGGCAGAACTAACAGATTTGGTGATGGGTTGCAAGTGAGAGCCCCCCAGAGGTGAGGATACTCAGATCACCCACCATTGTGCCCCACAATCGAGTCAGCCCGCCTGTGGGGTCGGCTGCCGCGTGAGACAGCATAGTCAGGCGACACCTTTCTTGGTCCCATCCCCTGCCCCCCAGCCCCTCCTACTCTCCACCTTGAAGGTGATCTGAAAGAGTGGCCTTTATCTCAAAATGAGGGAGCGGGGGCGTGATGCACACTGAGGAAAAAAAGAAAAGAAACTGACCGGATCCCCTTTTACCCACAGCTTGTGGCCAGACTTCAGCAAGCCTGAGCTGGGAGAGGAGGAAAAGCGCTAACCTTTAACAAAATATACTCATTCTATTATTACACTGGCCTGGACGTACTTACAGCATGACCTACTGCTAAGTGAAGGTTGCCAGATAGCTGCTATGGTGTGCAGTAAATTGTATCTTTCATCCAGAGGCAGGAAAGAACTAGCTCCACACAATAAACGTGAAGGGACAGGGGAAGAAAATAATAATAATAAAGTTATTTTATGGTTATAAAGTCATGCTTGTTCAATGAAACATTTACTTTAGGAGGTCAAGACCGGAATGCTCAACAAATGCTCTTTATGGCAAAGGCCAGTTAAAGAAGCAAACTTCTGTCCAGTTGATGATATATATCTCCCACCCCAAGGAAAGCCTGTAGGAGCCCTTCTTCTAGGGTTAAATCTGCAATTAAAGACACAGGCACTGAAAAAGCCGGTCTCTTGGTCACAAAACTGTTAGGAGCCGGTAGGAAAATAGAGGGTTTATTGTTGATGCTACTGCCGTGGCTGTTATTCGGTAGAAGCCCTTAAGGTTTGGGGAAGCAGAAATCCTGCACTGGACTTATAATTTAAATAGATTCTTCACAAGTAAAGATAATCCTTCATTTGACATTTCTCCACTTAGTTGTTTTTTCCATATTCCTCACCTCGAGCCTTGCCGGTTGATTTATTCTTAACATAATGCATTTGTACATTTGCTGTTTTGATTATTATCTCCCACTTAAAGCTGACTTGGCACTTTCTTCCTGGGCCCTCATTCGCAGCAGCTTATAAATTTTATGAACAAATTACTTTTTATTTATCAACCTCTTCCTCTGCCCAGCAGTGAATTTTTTGGAAGGTTGACAGAGAAAGCGCAAATCCTACTTTTTAATTAGACATCCTAATGAAGAAAGCTATCGTCTTTGGGGGGGGGAATGTAAGCCAAGATGGTGCTTTCTTGTGAATTATTGCATTACTTAAAAATAAATAAATAAATGGGGCGCCTGGGTGGCGCAGTCAGTTAAGCGTCCGACTTCAGCCAGGTCACGATCTCGCGGTCCGGGAGTTCGAGCCCCGCGTCGGGCTCTGGGCTGATGGCTCAGAGCCTGGAGCCTGTTTCCGATTCTGTGTCTCCCTCTCTCTGCCCCTCCCCCATTCATGCTCTGTCTCTCTCTGTCACAAAAATAAATAAACGTTGAAAAAAAAATTTTTTTTAATAAATAAATAAATAAATAAATAAATAAATACAATACAATACAATACAATACAATACAATACAATACAATACAATACAATATAAAGCAAAATATACATGGTAGTCCTCCAACAACAGAATTATTCCTTGGGGGAGGTGTTTTGCCAGAATTTTCTTTCTTCTGGTATATAGCTTCTATGCTGGAGTGTTTCCTAAACAGTCATGATTTCCTAACGCCATCAAATTATGCAGGAAAATAGTTAGAAAGTCCATTGTGATTCCAGGAGTGACAGTTGACTTACATAGGAGTCAGAGGCTGTCAAACTCTGGATTGACAACGTCTTCCACCGGCAATGCTGTAAACAGATATTAAAGTCACAAGGGGGGACAGGGTCTATGTACATGAGTAAACTCCGAAGAAGGGATCCAACATTTACTGACTACTTTCTCTAGAACTGGCAGATCACCTATTTATCTCATTTAATCTTCAAAGGCTTTACAAAACAAGCATTATCCCACTTTGCAGAGACAGACATTGGAGGTCAGAGAGGTGGATTATAACAGGCCAAAGTTCACAGAGTCAGTGGTGGAGCCTGGATCTGAACCAAATCTATTTCTCTAAAACATAGCATTATAATCTTAGATAACACTTTTGAACATTCTCTTCCTTGCCATCAGTGTCTACCACCAATGCTTCTAAAAATAGTTGATGGGCAGGTGAGATAAATACTAAAAACGCTTGCAGTCAAGAGCTTGGGTGGTTGGATTTCGGGACGATCGTTTTGGAGATAAGGAACATGGCCACAGTGTCAGTATCCAGGAGTCAGGATTCCTGGAGTCTGGATTCAGGTCCATTTCTGCCTGACCTCTTTATCCACCATCTCAACCCCTCTCCCAGGAGCCGAGAGTCCGACCCTGGCAGGATTACTTCCAAAAAAAGTAAACTGAGGCACTCAACCATCCATGCTTACACAGACAAGTGTATCCCAACTTCTTCAAAACTAGACAATGGCAAACAGGAATTAATGAATATCCAGAACAAATGTCACAATTACCTGGCACTAAGGAAATCCAGAACACAGGATGCCCAATTATCTCTGCAGTTGAAACAGTACCATCTGTCTTTAATAGACTAATAGGATGAAAAGTCCTGAAATTCTAAGAGATGGCAACAACAACAACAAAAAAGGCAGCCCATGAAGCTAAAACAAATAGCTTTGGATGCTAAAATAAGATGTTTTTAACACTGCCAAAGAAGGCAAACTTCAACGATAAGAGTATTAAAGAACTTTACTGAGGACGAAAAAGTACCCTAGGAGATTGTGATTCTGACCCTGCAGAAAGGCGACGATATTACGCTGCGGCAAAGGCTCAGGCTGTACCCCACTGCCTTGAAACAAAGAACTGTGCTCAGGTCAGGACACAGGCAGAGAAGTGAGTTTCAAGAATGGCCCTGGAATATTATATATTTAACCTAAAGTGGGCATCTGACGTTCCACTTGGCTTCCCTACATGAACCCTTTTATTTGTTGGGAGAATGCCATACTTCATGAGTTTGGGTTGGGGGAAGACAGTCTCCTGCTGTAGGAGCTGAAAATGTTGGCTCGCCCCTCACCACAAAGGAGTAGCCATGAAGCAAAGTTTCATACCATCACACCAGCCTTGGTCCAGAAAGTACCCTCACACTGAGTACCCTCGATTTCCTCTCTCTCTCTATTTCTATCTCTCTCTCTCTATCTCTATCTCATACTAGTGGCCACAGCAGGAGGTGTAAGGTGAAGTTCCTGGCATAGAAGTTGTATTTAAAGCGGTGTCACCAAGTAATCAGTGGCTACACTGGTAGCACTTTCCTTATAGAACCAGGTCTTTGGCCTGTATTTGGGCATTATTTCAGGAAGCTTAGTCCCAGAACTGAGTGTCTCTAGTTTGAGTACACCCTAGCCTTAATAAGCCAAAGGCCATTAACTGTAGCTTGCAACCAAGACTTCTGACTGAATGAAAACCCAGCACTGAAAGCACCTGCCTGTACAACCCACCAACGGTCTTTACGGAGGACATAAATCGTTAAGAAAAGGTTTAGTTATATTTTATATACTCCAATTGCTAGGATATAGAGATTCTATTTTAGAAATTTTCCGTTTCATACAAAAAACTTTGTTACTTAAATCAAGTTATCCAAAACAACAATCATCCAAACACTTTATGCCAATCCATGCCAACAGCCTGAGGTCTTACCAGGATATGATGTATCATACAGTATATAACACATACTTTCTATATGAAAGAAGCGCTTGGAAATGCCAAGAAAATATCTATGTGGCATCCATTTTGTATATCTGTGTCTCTACATGGGAAGCAGGAAGTGGGGGTGGGAGAGGGAAGGTGTAAGAAGCAGAAGTAAAAACTGGTTATGAACACCTCCATCGCTGGTTTGAGGTCAAGTGAAGGATTTCCATAATTTTCAAATTCGAACTCTGAAGTGATACCACACTGTGACTTATAATTACTGATAACTAATATAAAAGCCAGAGAAGAATGGGGGTTGGAGAAAGATTAGGAAATGTTTCTTAGTTCCATTTATACCCGGTTTTTAAAAAAGAAAGCAAGAAAAAATTGACCAACAGTACATTTGGTAACCATTTTAACTGGACCATCAACCCAAATTTGATTATAGCAAAACACCTGGAGTTCAAGGGCTAGAAAAAAAAAAGCCTTAAGTTTTATGAACTTACATGTGTATAGCATATATAAATAGACACACACTTTTTTGTTGTGTTTTACCACATTCATTTCTACTAGGCAGAGATGTAGAAATAAGAAAACTCTTGCTGTCCCCTCAAGCAATTAGAGTCTATAATGTAATCTGGGGCAAATAGCTGCTCAGGTATTCAGGAAAAGCCCATACCTCAAAAGGAGCTCTGAGATCACTTTAAAACTAACAGAAAGAGAAGGCATTGAAGGAAAAGAAAATAAAGTTTGGAGAAAAGGTAAATTTTTCTGAGACACAAGGCAAGTCACCATTGACGGCTGTTGAAACCATTTGGACTGAGCTCCTTCATCAAATCGATCAAATAGTTCAATGTTGTCAAAAAAAAAAAAAAGGATTTAATGTTTTTGATGGAACTGACCAGATAATTAAGTGGACAGTCAAGTTACACAAAATAGTCCAAACACATGTGTGTAGATGCAGCAAGAAAGCCTCAAAGGAAAAGATCCTAAAAGTGGTGGAAAAAAACAAATGAATTCAGAGTGAAAAACAACGCAGAGAAAAAGGAAGATGGCAAGTTACGGATAAATCACCCCTCACAGGCTGTGAATGGTGTCGGGCAAATGAAGACTTCTGATTAGCTCCTGGCTGTGCTGTTAATAAGGGAGAATTCTTTGGATTACCTATGATTGCAGCAATTTTCGAAGCATTAGAACGTGCACGAGACAAGTGAGTGATAGTTCAAGGGGATGAATGGAAAAAAAAAGATTCTATAATATGTTTTTAGTGAAAAATGAAGGTGGAAACCAGCCACGAAACAGTGTCACTAAATAAAAAATGGGGTGGCAGAGGGGCACCCTGCAGCCCCAAAGGGAAATACTCCAGGCGGCAATAAATGGGTTGGTTCATAAAACAGAAAAGCACTCCCTCACACTTCCCCAGCTGTGCTTCAAAACAAACTCTTTGAAATAGTTAATTCTATTTTTTTTTTGTAATGAAACATGTCACACAAAGATATCTTCTGTGGCAATGACTAATTATGTGAGAAGGAGAGTTTGTGGTGGGGCTGCTATGCTTTTCTAGACCTTTCTTTTGCTCTGTCCCTAATAAGTTGCCCGTTCCCCTGTGTGGATCCACACAAAAGTCCCCAGTCAGCAGACAGTCAAGTATATACTGAGCACCTACTGTGTGTCAGGCACTCTTTTTTTTCATTTTTTTGAGAGACAGAGAAAGATGGCAAGCAGGGGAGGGACAGAGAGAGAGAGAGACAGACAGACAGACAGACAGAATCCGAAGCAGTCTCCAGGCTCCAAGCTCTCGTCACAGAGCCCAACACAAGACCCAAACTCAGAGACCTTGAGATCATGATATGACCTGATGTCGGACGCTTAACTGACTGAGCCACCCAGGCACCCCTATGCATTATTTTTAAGTCTATGCATTATTTATGTTGTTATTATAATGGAATATGAGGCAAAAATATGAGGGATCTGCCTAAGGACTTAAAAAAAATCTAGTGTAGGAACCTGGCCTTGAACCTGATCCGCCTTCTGGTACGACATTATTTCCCAGCACATCGAACCAAGTGCTCTATAAGCACTATGGAGGATGCGCTCCTTGTGCTGGGCACTATGGGGGGTGTTTGCCAGCCCTTCCACAGCTGTATTTCCAGTTGGTCAAGAAAGAGCCCAAGAGTTCCACCTGCTTCCGAGAAGATGATGATCATCTGTCTTTCCACACTTCCATCTGTGGCAGCTGAGAGAGAGTCCAGGAGCTGTGAGTGCTCCAGGAAACACCACAGGGGAAGGAGTAATGAGGGGTCCTGGAATTCTGTGTACTCCTGGAAGACCCCCTCAGTCGGCTCTCCACTCAGGCTCACAGCTTTGCCACTTTTTATCTTGAGACCCTCAGGATTAATCTCATCATGTACTTGATTGCACTTCCTATTAATCACCACGAGAAGCCCAGAATTGGACAAATATTGTATGATTCCACTTATATGAGGTACCTAGAGAAGTCAGATTCATAGAGGTGAAAAGTAGAAGGCTGGTCCCCTGGGAAGATGGAGATATGGGAGTTGTTTAATGGAGAGAGACTTTCAGTTTTGCAAAGTGAGAAGAGTTTTGGAGATTGGTTGGAAAACACTGTCAATGTACTTAACATGCTGAACTGTTCACTTGAAAATGGTAGGTTTTATGTTGTGTGTATTTGCCACAATTTAAAAAAAGAAAAGAAAAGAAGCCCAGGACCCAAGCTCATCGTTCAGCCCCTCGTGGCTCATCCCCATTTGTGTGTGTGACCGAAAAGCAAACCCTTCCGCCATCAATCTTGGTCGTCCCACTTCTGCCCTCTCCCTCTCCATAGCATCTATGACTGTCTGACCTCCTGCAAATGTTACTCATTTCTCTGCCTCCTCTCTCTCCCTTCAACTAGGATATTTGGTCTATTGGAGCAGAGACTTTTGTTTGTTTCACTTACTGCTATAATCACAGCACCTGTAAGAATGCCTGACACACAGGGGCACCTGGCTGGCTCCGTTGGGCGTCAGACTTTGGCCCAGGTCATGATCTCCCAGTTCATGGGTTCCAGCCTCGTGTTGGGCTCTGCACTGACAGCTCAGAGCCTGGAGCTTGCTTCTGATTCTCTCTCTCCCTCTCTCTCTCTGCCCCTCCCCCGCTTGTGTGCACGCTCTCTCATGCTCTCTCTTAAAAATAAACATTAAAAAAGTTTTAAAAGAATGTAATTAAGCATTGCACAAAAAAAATGCCAGTGAGAAAGCCTTCTCAAAGGTCTTGTTTTTAATCTCTCTACACTTTCTTCTAGGAGTTCGATTTGGGACATGTTAGATTCGAGGTGCCTGCAGGAGATGTCTAGCTTATGTTTGGAAATTTGAGTTTGGAGCTTGGCCTAGAGATCTAGAATTGGAAGTCATCCACTGAAAGGTAATAACTGCCATGGATGCCATCCAAGAAATCACAGCTCTCCTTAAAACTTATCCTAATACCCTACAGCTTTAGATCTTTCAAACAGAAGATGGTATTCATGCGAAGAAACAATCCACATATTCAATCTCAAATCCAGCCATGTGGCCATATTGCAAAACCGAGCAGATCCAGACTATTCCTCAGGTTTGTGCATGCCCAACCTTACTCAAACACAGGCCCCAGAGACCAGTTTGGACCAGGAGACAGGGAAGCAGGATGACCTTACATCTCACTCAGTTTGCCCAGGACAGTTTTAATTTATACCTACTGCCCCTGCATGATTATTAATAGTACCCCTTTCACTCTCAAAAGCATCCCAGTTGAGATGATAAATCAGACAGTCAATCTACTAATCCCCCAAATAACCAATTACTTGAATGACCCCCTTCCCTAAATGATCAGTTTGCCTAAGGTTAAGTCTTTTAACATTCTGGTTTCATTGATTGGTTTTCAATTTGCTTTCATTGTATCATTTTAGGAAATGTTTTGATTGTCTCTTCCCCAGCTCCCTAGAACTTGAGCTGGAAACCTAAGTTCCTTCCTATCTGTTCCTCAGTTTCCCCCTCTCTGCCTCTAATTCTGTCCCTCAGTCTCCAACAGTAACAGCAAGGAGCTGAGGCAGAAAAAAAATTGAATGTATTCTTATGAATATATTCTCCTCATAAATATGTTGTTACCTGAATGTACTGAATGAAAATATTCTTTTTATGAATATATTCCTTATAAATAGTGCCTTCTTACATATATTCTTAAATGTAAAGAGTTCATATAAATGTTTTATCTTTATGAATAATTATAACTTAACGAAAAATATATTTAGTGAAAAATATATTTACAACAATCCTTCCTATTCAAGAATATATCCTAATGAATGTATTTTTACTGTGGTCCTCACCACTCCCCAACCTCTCGAGCCTGACTAGGAAAAAAACAGTTGAAAAGTCCTCAAAATGTTGGTAGAAAGTCAAAATAAAAAGCAAAACTAAATAGTATAGATGACATAAATAATCTCGGTGAGTTAGTCCTTCAGCGAATTTGGCCATGCAATGAATTAGCTTTCAGCAAATTGATTTTCAACTAATTAACTTTTAGCAACCTGACCTATAGCCTTCCTGACCAGCCCATCTAAAACAAGCCTGCTATTACCCTAACAAGGACTTCAACTCTACCAAATTTCTCTCCCAGATGACTTGTTTCATTTCTCCATAGTTCTGGAAAAACAAAACATAATTGCATTTTCCATTATCCCCACTGAAAATATCCTCATGGGGGCCGATGCCTCTTTGATTCTGTTCACCAATGATCCACAGTCCTATCACAATCTCTGGCACATAAATAGATGCCCAATAAATATTTGTTAAATAAACCAACAATGAGTGAATGAATGTGCAAGGGATCCCAAGAGAATCTCTAGATTCACGATAGAAACAAGAAGGAATAGAAATTGTATACTAACCCCTACCTCAGTTCTGACAACAACCGTCCCAACCATTCTCCTTTTCCATTGAAAAATAAACTGAATTTATTAGGCAAAACTTTTTAAAACGGTATAAAAAGAAGGGGTGGGGTGCAAGTGATGGAAAAATGAATAAGCAGTAAACCATACTTGAATCAGACAGAACCTGTCTGACCATCTGAAATCAGAATGTACTGAAGAAAATCTCTACCCCAGATGTTACAACATTGCCCATTTAGGACAGTGAGACTTGAGAGCAGATGGCGGTGAGTCAGGACTTAACAAAGACCTTAATGGCTCTCCTGCCAGCCCCTGGGCCATCATTTGCATAGGAAGCAGATTTGGCTTGGCTGCTGATGGTGATCGCCTCTCACCCACTTGGACATGACCTCATTTTCACATCTCCATTTTCCATCTCTGCCATATGCAGTCATAACCTTCTGGGAAATACTGTGCCACAAAATAGAAAATAAAAGCAAGTACTGATCATTTGAAGTACTGTTTTAATTGTGATTTTACTGACATACCTCCTCATTAGAAATTCATTTTTAATCAGTCCAACACATCTGAATTAGTGTGGCATGGTTTCCTTGTTACCCATTTAATATCTCAAGTCAGAAGTTTACAGCATTGCATCAGGGCAATTATAGGAAGGGAAGCCATTTTTAAAGATGCATATAATTTTATTATGGATTCGCACTGTTTATGAATTCGGTTTATAGGCCTCACCTCGCTTCTAGATGCACTTATAATCAACAGAAGGAGAGAAGAAAGACATTTCACAAATGAAAGCATAACCTCTTTCCCATTTGGAAACAAATCTTCCAGCCCTAAAAAACGCAAAGGCATTTATTTGCACTTAGATGATTTACCTGGGGGGCAGGGTGGGGACAGGAACAAGGTCTTCATTTATCTGCTATTTCAACTCACGGAGGTCTAGCCAACAACGCATTTCCTCAGGAAAGGACAGGAGACAGAGGGGCTAGAGAGTGATATTATTAACTGTACTTTCTGAAAGCAGGAGTTCAAGGGACACAGCAGGAATCCTGGAAAGTCTCAACTTTCTTCCTCTCCTCTCAAGTCCCCCAGAATTACCCAAAGTTCCAATATTTGAGTCTCATCACTTTCAGCTCTCAAATACCAAAGTTCCAAGCCAAGTCCTTAAGCCTTAGCCTCCCTCTTTCTTTGATTCTAGAAGTCTTGAGAGTAAACTAATTTATCAAAGGAAGAAAAGTAAAGCATATCATAAACATATGAACCAAGTGCCCTATTTCATAGCATTGCTGCTTAACCAACTGAGCCACCCAGGCGCCCCCATAGCATTGCTGCTTATAGGAATGCTGACACCTGTCTATAAGATGCTATTGCTAAAAGTGTAATTCAAAACCTGTTAGAGATGGCAAATTACATGTTTTTAATGAAATAAAGTAGAATATTATAAAATAGAAAAAAATCAAAGTATATTCACTAATCAATTTCTGCTTCAGCTATTGTGTTTGGAAGTATATACATAGTGGGTCAAATACAAAGTTATTATTAGCAAACACTCATATAATGCTCACTGTGGGCCAATATGCCAGGGGCATTTACGTGCATTAACTCATTTAATCATCAAGATCATCCGATGAGATGGAACTATTTCTTATCCCAGTTTACAGTTGAATGAACTAAGACTCAGAGAATTTCAGTAACACACCCATGATGGCCCAGCTAACAAGTGACAGAGACAGGATTTGGATCTGGGCAATCTGGCCCTAGAGTCTATGATCTTAACATCATACCAGCCTGTCTCTTCTAAATGTTCTTGCTATAGGGTTTAGTTTAGGAAAGAAAAAAAAAAAAAAAGCTTAGCAATACCATCTTAAGGGGGTTATATATGATTATATCCCTAGGTTACTAGGTTACTTCCAATTTCAAATATTTAATGCAACTGTCCTTATACCATTAGGCCATATGATCTAATGTTTTGCTCAGGAAATGTGGTCCCTGTGTCATATATTCCAGTGTCACTAACGACCCCACCCCTGCACCAGTCATAAACCAGAAATCTTCTGCCTTGGTCACCCAGTCCATGGGATAGTGTTGGTTCTTATGCTCAACAGTCCCAAATCACATGGTGCCAGAGTTAGTAAGAAAAAAAAAAACACAGCTGTTTATATTCTGGCAAAACTATTACACCATAAGCAATGAAACCTAAAGCTTTTGAGAGACTACTCAGTCTTGGGTGGGTCAGGAGTGGGGGGGCGGGTGCGGAAGGAGCTATAGAATTAAATCATAAAATAACCACTACAAGGTTTATTTTCCTTATCCTAGTTTACAAAGACCTGGGCTAATTACAAAGAGATCAGATAATCCAAGGAAAACATCCTTAAACTTCTAGGCACAAAATCTGACCTCTGTTCTGCCAAAATTATGTAACAGAGGCAAATCACTTATTCACAATAGCATACATTAGTTAGGACTATATGCTTTATACTTTATACTAACAACCACTCTCTGAGGAAGGGAGAGATGGCTATCGGAGAAGGGGCGTTTCCCTTCCTATTTTCCCTCCCCTCTGTAGAGGCCAGAGTTCAGAGCCATCACTCGGGGTGTTTCACAAACAGTGGAAGATCAGGGCCCTGTGATGTTTCACTTGGCGTGAAACTAATGTGGGGAGCCCAGCTAAGGCATCCTTTTCTGAGGAAGGGCTTTCAGAGCTCCCTCCAGATCTCCTAGGTTCCATGAATCACTTCTCTGTACCATCCTCCAGCTTCTGTGTGCGGCTTCGCTCCCAATGGCGGAGTCTGCAACCTTCTTCAGTGAACTAATGAGGAGCCACTTCACCTGGATGTACTTGGAGCCATGGGCGCTCAGGAGTTCATGTCCCACCCTCACCCCACCCTGAAGTGGCTCCAAACCAGTGACTGGATGTGCAGGAATGTGAAAGCCCATGTTCCTCAACTCTGGTGAAACGGATTCTGAGGTATCAGTTATACTCAGAGCCGCCCACAGCATCTGGCAGTTCTGGAATGGTATCCATGCTTGGTCTCACCTTCCCTGCTCTCTCTGCCCACTCCCTTTAAGTATCCCTCCCACTCCCTACCCAGGGCATTTCCAGAAGCAATCACTTGCACCTGTATCCTAGCCTCAGCATCTGCTTCTGGGGACATGACCTAGGCTCTCTCCTTATTGCAGGTCTAGGCCTATCTGAAGAGATTTTCTCTTTCTATTTGGCCCCTTCTTCCCTGACAAGTAGCTAGGTCAGGGCCTGCTTGACAGAGGTGATGGCCATCTTTTTTTTTTTTTTTTTTTAAGTCTACTTATTTATTTTGGGAGAGAGAGAGAACCAAGCAGGAGAGGGGCAGAGAGAGAATGAGAGAGAATCCCAAGCAGGCTCCAGGTTGCCAGGCTGTCAGTGCAGAGCCCGACGCAGGGCTCAAGTTCACAAACTGTGAGATCACGACCTGAGCCAAAATCAAGAGACGAACGCTTAACCTATTGAGCCACCCAGGCACCCTGGTGATGGCCACCTTGAATTCAAAGAGGAAGCAGAAACCTCTTGTAAGTCTTCAGGCCATAGGTGGATCCTCCAACTTAGCTTCTACCAGAGCCATGCTTTCGAGCGCAGTGTTCATTGGTCACCTATAACACAGCAGGATTTTGAGACCCACTTAGCTACTGTTCTTAAACAGCTCCCTCAGCTAGAAAACTGAGGAGAGAGGTGGTAAGTGATTTAGGTATCCCTGGTTCGTTGGCCCTAAAACTGTGATAATAGCAACAGAGACTTCACCTCCAGCTTCCTACAACTATGTTAGCAGCCTTTTAGACAGTAAAAAAAGTCACCCTGTACAGCCTAAGAGCTAGAAGAGACCGTTAAGATCTACCTCTTACCATACAGATAAAGGAACTTATGGTAAGACTAGGCATTTTCCCAAGGTCACATCATTGACAGCAAAGCTTTTCAATGAATCTGGGTCTCTAGACTCAGAGAAGGGCAGTGAGTTCTGGCCACAGAACAAGGCCGCAAAGCCAGAGGAAGAGAGGCTAGTTGAGTTGACTGCTATCCTCTCAAATCCCACCCCCCAAAAGCATCTCTAGGTATCTGTAAACACAGCCAGGACCATTGATTGGTTTGAACTGCTTGATCTTTCGCCATTAACATAAACAACATAAAATGTAGATTAACTCCCATCATCTGCTCGAAAGAAAGCGTAATCAATATCATCAGTTCGTTAAGGAGATTCTTAGTCACATCACACTACATATACCCAGATCTACAACCATGTCTGCCATATAGTGAGCACTTAGACCACTTTTACAGGAAATTCACCAGATAAAAATTCATACTGAGCACTCAACTATGATTGCAATAATCCACAAATTTATTCACAGGGAAAACTGTAATAGAGTTATGGCAAAATATCATAAAATGTTGATACATTTAATTCCGCCACACAATTTATAAACAATTTTAACACCAGTAAAATATAGCTATAAATACATTTTATATCTTCTGTCTCTGCGTTCGAGAAACAATAACACACGTAAATTTTAAGGGATTATTTTTCAGGTACGTGTTTTTTTACTCTAGCTATTCATAGTTTACTCACCAGCCAGCCCTCACTGCCAGTGAAGCAACATAATCAAATGCAAGAAGTTTTTTTAATTCAGAAAATATTCTGCTCATTGATTTACTTTTCCTTGAAAGTAGCAAAACAATCACTATTACTTGGCTTCTCCATGAACCAAAGGTCCGGGTTATATAACAGCACTGTTCCTCGAGAACATCAGTTTGAAAGCACAACACTAATGCAGTTTTCACACGAACGAACTCTAGCACAGGTTAGTATTAGGCGATCTTAAGACAGACAACTGAATCCCTATCTGGCCCATACATACTTAACTGCTACTGATCTCCAAACAGGGAAAACTTGCTATCATAAGCACATAGAAAGATTGAAATAAAAGTTTAGGTATACACCCCAAAACCCTAAAGACCCAAGCAATGCTTACAAATTGGGAAAATGAGGGGCGCCTGGGTGGCTCAGTCGGTTAAGCATCCGACTTTGGCTCAGGTCATGATCTCGTGGTCCGTGGGTTCGAGCCCCGCGTTGGGCTCTGTGCTGACAGCTCAGAACCTGGAGCCTGTTGCAGATTCTGTGTCTCCCTCTTTCTCTGACCCTCCCCTGTTCATGTTCTCTCTCTGTCTCAAAAATGAATAAATGTTAAAAAAAAATTTTTTTTTAAACAAATTGGGAAAATGAAGATTGCATTTAGGTCTTCTCTGCAGACAATAAATTTGTCAGATTTCTAAAAAGGGATCTATGCAGTATATTCATGAATAGGGTGAGCGATTACTCTTTAAATGTCTTCAAATTTTACATGTAATTCCTTAAAAAAAAATGTGTCAGGAGGAAAGCAAAGTGTCTAACAGCGCAAACAAGGAGTTGAGAGGGAAGAAATCATGGCATCTAGAGCTCTCCCTTTATTGAGGTGGTACCCAAGATCAGACATGGGAGATTGGGAAGGAGAGAAGTAATCCAAACTTGTCCTAATGGGAAGACAACCCAGCCCTAAGAGTGAGTTCTGCAGGGCCAAGGACAGCCAGATCCATTGAGTTCAACAGGCAATAACTGTCCCCTGCATGTCAAGTTCCATGCTCTGTGCTAAGGATACAAAGATGAATATAACACCACTCCTGCCCTGACACGAAACCAAACTGAATAATCAGTAAGTGGACACTTAGAGGACAGAAGGAATAATAAAAGGATAACGGAGGGGCCCTTGGGAATTCAGATGGAAATCCCCAGGCTTTGTCTTGGTGCTGAGTAGGACAGGAAGATGATCTCATTGTGCTTGAATAAAAGATTCTAGTCCTCATTTGCACTAGCTGACAGACCCACTGCTTTCCATCAGTTGCTACCCTGAGTCTTTAACTAGCAGCCATTTCCTGTAGAAGCATGAGGAACAAGATCATGGACAAAACCCCAGGCTGTGAGAAATTACTGCAAATTTACTGCAGGCACTATTATCTCCATTGAAAAAATGATAAAATTGGGGCTTAGAAAAATTAATACCTTGAGCACTTCTCAAATGAAAGAATTGGCATTCAAATCATCACCCATCTAACATCAAATTCTAATTCTACCCTACTCCTTTTAATGTAGTGTGTCTGACTACATAATACTTTTGCCCCAAGAGCCACCCAGAGGACGACAGGGAGACAATGTCATTCTCTCTGATTTATGGTCAACATCTAAGAATGAAACAAGAGGCCATGAAATCCCAAACATGACTTATGTACCTCTGGCCAGAGGATTGAGATTCCCAAATACTATCATCCCAGATGCCCCTCAAAGGCATGAACGTCAAAGCCTAAGGCTCCCCACATTGGGACACATTTCGGGTGGTTTTCATGCTGCCTTCAGCTGATGGATTTGGAGATTCCAGAGAGCAAAGAGAGAAATGGGCTGTGGGCCATAACCATGATTTAGAATTAGGGCTGGCATCTGTTAAGGTGTTCCATACATTCCAGCGTTTCACCTCATTTTATGAAATGAGTCTTCCCATTTTTACTCACAGACTTCCCTCTGCCTAGGATATACACTTAGGTCCACGAGGTGGGCTTGGGGAAGAATCAGAGACAGCTTCTTCACTGTACAATACCCCTTCTCTCATTGCACACCTAGGCTGTGGTAGACTCTGTTCCGGGCACAGGGGCTAGGGTAGAAGTCAAAAAGGAAAAATCGCTTGTATCATGAAACTTCCTTCCTCTTCAAGGAGGAGAAAGATGATAAGTAAGCGAACAAAGCAATGAGAAAGATCATCTTCGATGGTAATAAACACCATAATGAAAGCTTTTAAAGGCTGGAGGAATACAAGAGAGACAGGGGAGGGGTAGTAAGACAGGATGATCTAAGAACTCTAAGGAGGGAATGTTTAATTAGAGGCACAAACTATCATCCCCTTTTGGGATCTAAGATTGCTTAGTAAGGTCAAACGTCTGGTGTCTTACTCTTCCTTCCTTCCTGAAGAATTCCTTTCCCAAAGGATCCTAATCCTTGTATACAGTATTTTGGCCATCCTGCCCTACCAATTTAATAGACAAACCCAGACACGTGCAGATTCCCCTTGGACAAAAGCTGTCATCTCTGTCACATCAGTGACAGCATCAATACGGTTACTTCCAGTATTACTGCAGGACTACACGTCTACTTAACCAGCTGCAACTAAAAAAAAGAAACAGAGCCCAGGAAAGAGCAGGTGGGTGTGGGCTTCCAAAACCAAAGTAAGTAAAAGCAAGTTTGATCAAGTATCTCAAGGGCAACAAGAAGGTGCCTTTTTTCTTTCTTTCTTGTTTCTTTTTCTTTCTTGTTTTCTTTCTTTTGGCATAACAACCAAGATCTATGCTTGCTAACAGGTGATACGACTCTTTAAGGAGATCCAATGAGAAGATTAACTCTCACTGTGTCAAATATGATTTTTTTTTTTTTTAGGTATCTAAAGGCAGTATAAAAGAAAAGCATAAAAGGGTATAAAAATGGTAAGCTGTCCCTGAAGTCACCACCACCTGTCATCCTCTCTGTCCCTCACACCCAGATCTTGGAGTTTCTACCTTCTCCTCCCCAGCAAAAGAAAGGCCAGGGAGAGACTAGCTGGGGTTTCTATCTATGATGAAGGAATTAGGATGTCTGAAGCATAAGAAGAGGCAGGACAAGGAGAGAAGGAGACTTCTGGAAGAAAGGAGGAAAGAGAAGGGTCTGACCTGAACACTCTATCAGCCAAAGGAACCCCCACATGAAAGCATGCCAAAGGTCTGCTCAAGGAGGCCCTTGCTGGTGTAAAGAACACAGAGATGAGTCATCTGAACGTAGGCTGTGGCCCCTCACGTTGCACCCTCACCCCACTAGAACTTCACATGCTGCATGTTCTATCATCGTAGACCTAGAGGAAGGAACTGAAAGAAATTTCCTCAGAGTTTATGTGCTTGTGTTAACTCAACAGAGAGGGAAGTAGACCACTCCCCACTGCACCCCACAGCCTCCATCCCAAAGGCAACCAAGATATCTTCAGGAACAGAGAGAACCCTTTCCAGCCATCACTGGCCCAGGGTCAAGCTCGTTTCCGTGACCTTCCTCTTCCACCTCAGAAGAGATCCCCAGATTACCACCTCTCCCACCCCACTCAACTCCACCCCTTGTCACCCCTCCCCCAGCCCAAAACAGACTAGCAGCGGGTAACATCATTTTCATCTTTGTAATCACTGGCGTCACAATCTCTTTTTTTCCTTTCTCTCCCCATTTTATGGATTCAGTATGATTATGGAATTTTCTTTTTGTTATCTTTTGTCTTCCTAAGAATTGGTCCACATTTTAAAAAAAAAAATTTTTTAACGTTTATTTATTTTTGAGACAGAGAGAGACAGAACATGAACAGGGGAGGGGCAGAGAGAAAGGGAGACACAGAATCCGAAACGGGCTCCAGGTTCTGAGCTGTCAGCACAGAGCCCGACGCGGGGCTCGAACTCACGGACTGTGAGGTCATGACCTGAGCCGAAGTCGGACGCTTAACCGACTGAGCCACCCAGGCGCCCCCACATTTTTATTTTAGAGCCCATTCCTTTGAGTTCCTGCATTTCCAAAGTAACCAGATTCACATTCCACTTAGCCCTCCTGGTATCAAAATTAAACAACTACCCTGGCTTCAAAAACAAGTTAGAATGATACATATCAACTCTTCTTTGCCTTTTTTTTTTTTTTTTGAGGATTTTAAGTAATTTCTACACGCAACGTGGGGCTTGAACTCACAACCTTGAGACCAAGAGTCACACGCTCAAGCAACTGGGCCAGCCCAGTGCCCCCTCTTCTTTCCCTTTAATACTGCAGAAGACAGTAGAGCACAAAATAGAATCACACACCTTGTACAACACAGTGTGTGAGGCATGTTATTTTTGTTAAAATCCAATTTGGGACATAGGAGAATAAGGAGAGTTTCAAAACTTAAGATATCTAAAATGTCTCACGGGGCACCTGGGTGTCTCAGTCGGTTAAGCGTCCCACTTAGGCTTAGGTCATGATCTCACGGTTCATGGCTTCATGAGCCCCCACATGGGGCTCTGTGCTGACAGCTCAGAGCCTGGAGCCTGCTTCGGATTCTGTATCTCCCTCTCTTTCTGCCCACCCCACCACTTGCTCACACGTGCATGCACTCACTCTCTCTCTCTCTCTCTCAGTCTCTCTCTCTCTCTCTCTCAAAAATAAATAAACACGAAAAAAATTTTTTTTAATGTCCCAACACCGTCTTTCTCTTCCAACCAACCAGCAGTTGGCACATTCGATTTCAATGGCTTGGGAAGAAAAGAACAGAGAAAAGCAGGGGATGATTTTAACCCTGAAACTCGTGGCTTTTTAGGTCACTTCTGTAAAAAAAAACTACTTAAATCAGCTAAAAGTCTAAAAACAGTTCATATTAACAAGGGAGAAGAATATAGGAAGCACCTGGAGAAAATTCCTCCACTCAGTAAGGAGAAATTTAAGCTACAGACAATTCACAGCTCTGGCAAACACCTGAGCTGAAACACAAGTTTTGAACCTCTAAACTCAAATCCTGTTCATCTTTCCACCGCACCACAAAGGCAGACCTGATTCCAGTGCAGGAACTCAGAGACGGTGCTGAGGAAAAATGGCCCCGTGTCATGCAAACCCTTATAGCAACAGCTCACCAGACAGCTAAGCAAAAATACTCTGCTCTCCAACATCTTTTTCTCCACCAGCCATCAGATCTTAAATGTTGTGGGGGAGACTGAGTGGCTCAGTTAAGCGTCCCACTCCAGCTCAGGTCATGATTTCATAGTTTGTGGGTTCGGGCCCAACATCGGGCTCTGTGCTTGGAGCCTGGGGCCTGCTTCAGATTCTGCGTCTCCGTCTGCCTCTCCCCTGCTCGCCCGTGCTCTCTCTCTCTCTCTCAAAAATAACAGTAGAAAAAAGTATTTTAAAAATTTTTTTGATGTTTTTATTTATTTTTGAGACAGCGAGAGACAGAGCATGAGCAGGGGAGGAGCAGAGAGAGAGGGAGACACAGAATCTGAAGCAGGCTCCAGGCTCCGAGCTGTCAGCACAGAGCCCGACACAGGGCTCAAACTCACGGACTGTGAGATCATGACCTGAGCTGAAGTAGGACGCTCAACCGACTGAGCCATCCAGACACCCCTGAAAAAAGTACTTTTAAAAAGATCTTAATAGTGGTAAAAAGCCAGTTCTTCCCCCAATATTAAATCATAAAATCCAGAGACTTAAAAGTAGAGCTATTCACCACCCCCACCAATCTCCCTGCCAATCCAAATTTTGTTCTTTCTTCAACATCCTTCTCTTACCACCCCTGATTTATATCACTCCAACCTTAACAGGATTTCTAATTGTACCGGTTCAGCATATTCCAGTCCTGACCGAAACAGAGTTCCTGCCTAGAAAAAAGTCAAATAATGTGGCCAAGCCACAGTTGATCCTGCTTCCTAGAAATGCCTGCTCCCCACCCACCCCCACCAAAAAAAAAAAGAAAAGAAAAGAAAAGAAAAGAAAAGAAAAGAAAAGAAAAGAAAAGAAAAGAAAAGAAAAGAAAAGAGAAATGCCAGCTCCCCAGCCTTGGGCTTCCATAGCCTCTGAGGGCCTGCAAGGCATCAGGGGTACACAGAGCGAAGCGGCAGGAGTAAACCCCAAACGTCCTCCGATGAGGTCACGGCTAGGCTTTGGGACGGTTACCACAAACTTTCCCACTTGAATCTCAGTGGACGCACTCAGGATGCCAGAGCTGCCTTTACTTTTTGTATTTCTAAAATCCCGCTGAGGCCCCAAATGGCAACAATTAACAACCCAATCCAAACCGATAGCAAGCATGAACCTCAAACGCACGCAGACTGGCCAGAGGCATTCTGTAACCGTCGTTTGTTCACTTAGGGACTCACTGTGTATACTTCTTTGGCATCCCCAAACTAGCCTCTACATTTGTAGACGTAATATGACTTTTAGAGAGAGATCTTTCCCCTCCCTCACAAAACATCAGGCACCTTCTGGACAAAATTACCCACCTTCTGATTAGCTCTAAAAGGCCAGATTTAATGCAGTGAAAAGACAGTCTATCAGCCCGAAGGGGATCTTCTTGGGAGATCTGCCAGTGTAGTGGGTCTTTCTGACTGAAGAGAATTCAAACGTCCCCTCAGTCCAGGCCTGCAAAGTTTAAAAGGCAAGATGTAACACGCATGGGCGAGGCAGGGCTGTGGTGCTCAGCTGTCTCCAGCATCACGTCTGGTTCAAGCCGGCACACCTGCTGTCTGACCTACACAGAAGCGGGCGGGACAGGATTGCAAAGCACACACACCCGTGTGCCGGGCGCTGCCGGAGAACCTGCTTTCTCAGGGTGAGAGTCAAGTGCTTCAGCCAGACAGTATCACTCACCCCTGTGGCCGAGGTGTACCTGTCATGCTGCCATGGTGCCCTCGGGGGAAGCTGAAGCTGAGGGGATTTTGGAAGTACTCCCTGCTCAAGCAGGGGCTCCACCCTCATCCCCGCGTGGTGCCGGCTCCCTTTTTCTCCACCAGCAGGGCGCTGCTATTCCCTGCCTTCTTCTCTGCCTCCCACCCCATCACTACGTGCAACAGGTGCAGCAGGAATGAAAGTTTGTTTCTGCTCCTTCCTCTAGGATACTGTCCCAAAACTGGAGTTGCTAAAAAAAAGTATTTTAAAGATTTGGGGTACATACTGCCAAGTTGTCCTTAGTATAGACACACATTCACCTTCCTGCCTCCCTTGCCTTTGGAGAACCCCTTCCCATTCCATAGTAACCCAGCCCAAAACATGTGGCTCAGCTGATCCAGCTCCCTGGCTCCAGAGCTCAGATGGTGACCTTGCCTAGCCAGTAAGAGGACCCCATCCCTTGACCCAGAAAGTGGTTCAGGAATGGACACATAACCCAAGCCAGGCTAACTGGAGATTCCCTGGGACTTGTGCCGGAGATCCTTTAAAAAGAGATGCTCACTCACCCACAAATCTAAGACAGAAAGTAGCCTAGCATAGCCGTTGCCTAGGACTGAGGTGTTGACACAGGAAGGGAAGGGGAGTGAAGAATACTAATTGGCATGAGCTTTCTTTTGCAGTGATGGAAATGCTCTAAACTTGATTGTGGTGATGGTGCACATCTCTGTGAATATATTTTAAATCCATTAACTGTGTGCTTGAAATGGGTGCATTGGAATAGTATATGAGCATCTCCATAAAGCTGTTATTTTACAAGGAGAGAGAGATGCTGACTCTCACTCTCTCCCTTTCTCTAGAACTGCAAGCAGCAAGACTCTGTAAAGTTGGGTCAGCAGCAGCCATCTCTTCGCCTTGTAGAGAGAACCTGCCTGACAATACAGCCGTGTGGAGGCAAGCAAAGGAAAGAGACAGTGACAAGACAGAGACACCAGACCCAACTTTGCATAAAGCCATTCCCATTCCTTGAACTTCTTGATGCATAAGCCCAAAAATATCCTTCTTTTGTTTCAACTGGTTTAAGTTTAATTTCTGTCACAACCAACAAAGTCCTGCTGTGGCTTTCCTGAAAGGATGCCCAAATGCGTTCCTCACCAGCTGTGAATGAGTGTCCAGCCCCCCAAGCCTCCTACACAAGAATTATTTTTAATAGCTTTGATCAGAGATAGGCCAAAAAAATTACAAATCTTAGATTCCTACCAAGGTCATACATCAGTATCGACCCTTATTTTTTCCTTCATAAAATTGTCTATTTTTGCATGAACGATGTATAGGATAATGTCAGTAAAGCTGTGACTATTTTTCATCTGTGACTATTTTTCCTAGTTATCAGTTGACCTTTTGGTTTTTAGGATACTTTTTATATGCAGAAGTATTTTTATGAACAAAACCTATCCACTTTTCCCTTGTAATGCTATTGTTTTTATTTTTAGAAGGTCTCCATCTAAAATTAAAGCAATATTCTCATGGCTTCATTTTTTAATTGAACACCCTGATCCACCTGGTATTTCAGATTATAAGGAGAGCTTAGCATGTTATTTTTACCCAAACTAGTGCTCTAATCATTCCAGTATTCATTATTTCTTTTTTTTCCAACTTATTTATGATGGCTACTTATATCAGATATTAGATCCATTAACATAGTAGAGTTTCTTTCTTGACTGTGCATGTGGTTATGTTGAACTGAGCACCAATCTTGAGCAATTGCTCTGCTAGTTTACCTACTATAACCTTGTATTACAGTTTTGGGGTATTTTTTATTGTAGTAAAATAGGCATAACATCATAAAACTTAGCATTTTAACCACCTTTAAGTGTATAGTTCAGTGGCATTAAATACATATACAATATTGTACAACCATCACCACCATCCATCTCCAGAACTTTTTCATCTTCCCAGAATGAAACTCTGTACCCATTAAACACCGACACCCCACTCCTTCTCCCTCAAGCCCCTGGCAACCACTATTCTACTTTCTGCTTCTGTTCATTTGACTATTCTAGATACCTCATATAAGTGGAATCATACAATATTTGTCCTTGGATGTCTAGCTGATTTCACTTGGCATAATGTCTTCAGGGCTCATCCATATTGGGGCATGTATCAGAATTTCATTCCTTTTCAAGGCTGAATAATCTTTCATTGGACGGACACACCACATTTTGTTTATCCATTCATCTATTGATGGGCATTTGGGTTGTTTCCACTTTTTAGACGTTGTGAATAATGTTGCTTGAACACTGGTGTACAAATATCTGTTTGAATCCCTACTTTCAATTATTTTGTGTACGTACCCAGGAGTGGACTTGCTGGATCCAATGGTAATTCTATGTTTAATTTTTGAGGAACTGTCATACTGTTTTCCACAGCAGCCGCACCATCTGACCTTCCCACCAGCAAAGCACACTGGTTCTAATCCCTGTACATCCACACCAACACTTGTTGCTTTCTGTTTGGGTAATAGACATCCTAATGGGTGTGAAGTAGTGTAATACATTTTAATACATGATAGTACAAGTGTTTTCTCATTATGATGCTTTGCCAAAGACATTTTGGCCATTCTCTATTTTTTTTTTCTCCCAGAAGAATTATTTTTAAGTCCCCCAAAGATCTTATATGAAAAATAATTAGGATTCTCCTGAACTTACTTTGAAAAAAATCACATAATTCATATCTTTAAGACATTGAACCCCACCACCTACAAAGAAATGAAATATTTTTCTATTCCCCTTAGGAACATTTGAGCTTTCTTCATATTAGACCTAAGCATTTCTTGTTAAGATTATCACTAGGTACTTCATATTTTTATGCTGTTGTGAATGGAACAATTGACCTCTTTTTAGAAAACAACTTTTAAAAGAAGAAACCCCATAATCAACAATCACACTCATTTATGAGACACCCGCTATTTTAAGATCAGTGATAAAGGTCAATAGTGCCTGTCTTCGCCATGGAAATTTACCGAAACAAAAAAGAAAGCATCGGTTAAAACTTCATTGGATTGCCTCTTTTAAAGGCCCAGAGCATCACTCCTGAGGAGGCAAGTAAATCACACCTAAGGAGGCAAGTACAATTGTGGGTAATTTAATGTTTAATCAATGTGTGTTATAGCTACCATTAATTTTAGGTCAAATTTATGATACACGAGTTTTCTTGTGTCCTACGTGTACCTTGCATTACACTGGCCTTTCTTTGTGGATTTATACCCATTTTATTACTTCATTAATTCACCATTTAAATTATTACTGAAGTTTACACCTGTATTTCTCCTCTACAATATATTTACGTATCTGTGATTTATTTACTATCAACCCTTCAGTCAGAAAAACAATCTGTAATTTTACTATAGCTCCTAGGAGGAAATATGATTCACTTTATAACAATTTACTTTAAGACATTCCACTCTCTACTATGCAGTTTCTGGGCTCATTGCATAGGAAAGCTTTCACTGACAAAATTCTTCCCTTGCTGGGGGAAAAATGTCAACCCTATTCTCAGTGCTGAGTGCAGAGTGGCTATATAATAATACACATCAAAAATACAGGGTTTATTTATGAAAAACTGTATGACAACAAATTGGACAACCTGGAAGAAACGGATAAATTCCTAGGAACATATGAACTACCAAAACTGAAACAGGAAGAAATAGAAAACTTGAACAGACCGATAACCAGCAAAGAAATTGAATCAGTAATAAAAAAAAAAAAAAAAAAAAGAATCCCCCAACCAACAAAAGAAAAAAATACATGGTTTAAGACATTGAATATATACAGCTTAGTCCTCTGGAAATGTATGAAAGTTTTCCTGTCCTCTTCCAAAACTGGCCTAAGAATGTCAAGAAAGAACAAAGATACCACCTCATGCAACTTCCTCCCTGACATTTGTCCCCCTTGACAGGGGAAGAATTCTGTCACTAGAGGGAAACTGTCGACAGCAATCTGAGTCCTGATGAGGTTACACATCAACCCCATGTGCCTCCATCTCACCTTAACCCTCACCGCATTAAGATCCGTGAAAAGCATGCGAGTTGTGGCTTCTCTGTTTTTTAAGATTCATACTTTTGGCCAAGCAAGAGAAACAAAGGGGTATTTTTGTACTAAGGGAAACAAAAAACGGAAACAGAAACCCATTGAGGTGAACGGTGGACCTCAAGCAAGTCATTATAAACCCTCTGGCTGGTGCCATCTATTTTAATAAACTTGTCATCCTCCCCCACCAGTAACTCCACTCTCATTCCAACCCTTCATTTATGTACACAAATAGGTGCAATAATATAAACGACTCAAAGTTGGACCCAAAAATGCCATCACTACTGTAGGCAATGCTTTGGTTTTTTTTGTTTTTTGTTTTTTGTTTTCCCCATACTGCTACTGGGTCTCTTCTGATTATTAAAGTTCCCACCTTCAGAAGCAAGCTGATTACATTTGGGACATACGTTCCAATTTTGGTCCCTGGAATACGACATATTTTACTTTTCAGATATAACAGTAACATTATTTATTGCTCTAAGGGAGCAAATAGTATCACTTATTACTGATTAGGAAAAGGAAAAAAAAGATCCAAGCCAACCATTAACTTGCTTTTAGTGTTCAACCCTTTATAAAAATAGCTACCAAACAATATCTATTTTTTGGCTGTGGGGTTGGAAGGGCAATCTCAAACTAATGACTACTGAGTGGAAGAAACCAGAGAGGAAAGTCATATGAAAGATTCAAACCCATCTCCTCAATTTCCAACAATTCTAGTTAACAGAAAAATCTTGTGTGTCCACTAAATTGTTTCCATGCTCTGTTCTTGCAACTCAATCTAATTGGAGAGTATTTTCATGAAATAATCTTGGTACTGGATAATTTGATTTGTCTAAAAGCATAAACTAAATACTAAAAAGAACCTTAACTTGAAATATAAAAGAGAATGGCTATTGTATAGAGACAAGCAAACAACATAAATAAAGCTTAAGGCTTAGGATCACCCATGAGCTATAACCATTTTTAAGTCAACATCTGTTTTCATAAAAATTTTATACACCTAAGGCCTCTGAATAACTTCCACCATCTCTGTATCAGTCAGAATAAGCTAAATTCTGCTATGATAACAAATAATCCTAAAATCTCAGTGGCTGACAAAAATATGTTAATTTCTTGCTTATACCATATACCCATCACAGATCAGCCGCAGCTCTGTTCTACACGGCCTTCCTTCTGGGCTCCAGGTCGATGGAGTAACCTGCATTTGAAACATTGTTGTTGGGGAAGAGGGTATCAAAGAAAGAAGAAAGGGTATCGTGAAGCAGAAACTGACTTTTAAAGCTTCTGCCCCAAAGTGACGTATGTCACTTTGGCTCACATTTCACTGGCCAAAGCAAGTCACGAAAGTCACCTGAGTTAAAGAGAGCAAGGTTATATAATCGTCCTCCCACAGCCTCTTAGCTGGACTTCTTACCTCTAATCTACTTCCTGTCAAAGTCATCCCCTCTGCATTACTCCCTGAGGTGCCTGTCCAAACCTGACCATGTTCCTCCACCACCCAGAAATCTCTACAATGGAGCTTTCCCCTATTTGTATATGAAATGTTACTACAGTGTGTGCTAATGGACCAACGGAATAGGAGAGTTCCAGAATAAATGCGGTGGCTTTTCCAGAATGCTAATGTTACTTGAAGATTTAGAAATAGATATACTTTTTAAATTCTTCTAAATGTTTTATTTATTTTTGAGAAAGAGTGTGAGCGGGGAGGGGCGGGGGGGTGGAGGGGGGGGCCTGGACAGAAGATCCAAAGGGAGCCCTGTGCTGACAGCAGCGAGCCAGATGTAGGGCTGGAACTCACAAACAGGGAGCTCATGACCTGAACCGAAGTCAGATGCGCTCAACCAACTGAGCCACCCAGGGACCCGAGAAAGATACATACTTTTTTAAAATAAAATAAACCTGGATCTCTTTAGCAAGAATCTCTAAAGAAAGTTGGTGTTCGAATCGGGGCTCACTGGGCTATCCACATCTCCTGGTGTTATCAGTGCAGCAGCCTTGTTTACTCTCAAGGGCGCTTTAATCAAAGAGGTTGAGAAACACAGGGCTTTCATTATCTGGCACTTCCTACCTCTCTAGAGCACCACTGTCCATTAAGGTAAACAATAACCACATGTGGCTATTGAGCACTTGAATTTGTGGCTAATGTGACTGAGGAACGGAATGTTTAATTGTATTTATCTTCATTAAATTTAAATACCCACATGTGGCTAATGGCTACTGTATTAGACAGCACTGACAGAAAACATTCCCAGCTTTGGTAGGCAGAGTAATGGCCTTGCAAAGATGCCCATGTCCCAATCCCCAGGTCATGTGAATATGTTACGTGGCAAAGGGGAATGAAGGAAACAGACAGAATTGAGTTTGCTGAACAGTTGACCTTAAAATAAGGATATTATCCTGGATTATCCGTATGGGCACATTGCAACCACAAAGGTCCTTAAATGTGGAAGAGGAAGGCAGAAGAGTCAGTGTCAGCGTGATGTGACGTGAGAAAAATTCAACTAGTGACTGCTGGCTTTGAGGATGGAGGAAAAGACCACAAGCCAAGGAAGGCAGGCAGCCTTGTGAAGCTGGAAAAGGCAAGAACATCGATTTGCCTCCAGACCCTCCAAAACGAAGAGAGCCCTGCCAACGCATTTATTCTAGCCCAAAGAGATCCACTTTGGACTTCCGACCACCAGAATTGTAAAATAGTAAGTTTGTGTTGTTTTAAGTCATTACGTTCCTGTTGATTTGTTACAGCGGCAGTAGAAAACCAGTATACCATTGTTGCAGAAACTTCTTTTAGATAGTGCCATTCTGGAATCATCTCTCCCTACCCTCAAAGCAGTTAATGACACAGCAGCAACTCTAAATTATCTGTCGGTCTCCATACCCGGCACATGGTCTCATGATGTTCCATCTGCCTAGAACCCCTTTCTTCTACCCCTTCTCCACAGATAACTCCTATCCATGTTTTAAGACTTAATCCAGGTGCCAGCTTTTTAAGGAAATCTTTCATCATACCTCTGGCTGAGGGTCTGGTTCTCTTGAAATCCATGCAGAGCTCTGTCATAGGTATGAATTTCAGCCAAATCAAGTATTAACAATATCTGTATCTTCATTTTGCCTATGTCAAGTTAAACCTAGCCCTGAGCATGCATCCTAATGGGCTGGCAGAAAACTCAGTCTGTTATTTCCAGGGTTTGCCCTCTGGTCCCCTCTGGTCATGCATATCTCTGCATACAGGTAGGTGAGTGACCGGTGAGATGCCACTGCCTAGTCCTCATGGAATCTCTTCCGTGCCACACCTGGGGTCCAGACTGAGTGGACACCCTGGTGCTGGATCCAAGATCCAACCAACTCTGTGGTGGCACCGCTCAGCCCCCCCCTCTGAGACAGGCTGTCCTCCCCAGGGACCTGCCTCCAAGCTCTGCTGCCTGCTTTCCAGGACCCACTAGCCTCCTCCCATCTTCCCCTAAGACTTCTGTATCCACCACTCTTCTCCAGGACTCCTAATTTAGAGTTTTATGAAAAAAACAGGCAGGAAGGGGAGTAACTTAAGAACCTTCCTCGAAACAAAAGAGGAGACAAGAAGGGCGCAGCCTCCTGTTTGAAAGGAGAGAGCAGGGGAAAAATAGAAAGGAAACATTTAAGTCTCAATAAACACCTTGCCATATCACCTTTCTAAATAGCATTTAAAGCATTAAATTGAAAACACAGCCAAGCAAGAATCACACAGCCAACGTCAGCACCAGCATATCAACAGCCCTGCCTGGGGACTCGCTCCATTTTTTCATTTCATCGAAACACCAGTTTCATGAGGCAAGTATTGTTTTGCTCATTCTATAAATGAGGCCACTGAGATGCTGAGAGTTTGGGTAAATTTTCCCAAAGTCACATGGTTATAAAGTGACAGCGTAGAGCTTCAAACCCAGACCAAAAGCCTCACACCACCCTGGCCCTGAGTCTCCAGGACAGAGTCGTGCTGGATCAATGAAACCAGGCACACAGACCCACATCGGCAAGCCCCCAGGGACTCCCGCTACAATTTTTCTCTGGGTCTAAGTCCAGAACCAACACACCCTTTCCTTGTTTTCCCTTACTACAACTGAGAGAAGCAGTTGGGTTCAAGCAGCATTTACTAAAAAACCCAGAGCTGGGGAAAATGAGTAAAGAAAACACATACAGGATTAGACAGAGACATAAAGGAATGTGACCCCAAGAATCTCAGGAAAACCATGAAAGTGCTTTGCTGAGCCCCAGTCTTTCCTCCAGTAACTGTTCTTGAAACGCAGACAACTCGGTCCGTTGTGTATACCCATAGTGCTATTTATTTAGGGCTCTTCTCTATGGACTCCCCTGCCTCTGGATCAAAATGGCGGCCTATTTTTACTCGTCAAAATGTGAAGGCTATGGAAGTACTCCATCCAAGTCTGCCTTCCAACTTACAGTCAAAGGACCAAAACCCAGTTCTGAGTTTCTCCCCCAGGATTCAGGGGCCACCTCAAGGACAGATTCTACACACTCTGGCCAGCTATCACCTCCACCCACTCACTCACTGGGCTTGTGACTCACCTACCAGCTCCTTCCCCTCTCCTTCCCCACATGGCCCACCCTTCAGGGAAGTGGTCTCTTATAATTAGAGCTTTAATATTTAAAATTAGCTTATGCATACGGTGACCATGACACAAATAGAGTACAGCAGGTTATTCTCTCACATGGCCTTTCCTGCGTATTTATACAAGTCTTCCTAATATAGCAGCCTGTTTAATAAGGGTGGTCCAAATGTGTTTTAACTCTTTAGGACCTAGAAACAAAAATGAACATGCACTCTTACCCTTTATCTACAGAGATCCCAATCTGGTATTATTCCAAGTGGGGGAAAAAATCTTCAGCAAAAGCCCAAACAAAATATCATTAAGCATTATTCTTATTTTTGCGTATAAAAATATGTTGGTTTTTTTTTTTTTGCATTCCAGTTAATTAATTTTCCTCCATAATTAAAAACATCAGACTATTAGATCATACAAATCCAACATTACTGGATTTAGAAAACAATATAATTTCTAAAGGAGCTGATAATATGCACTAACCCTTAATGTCAAAGCCAAAGATTGAAATTCTGTAGGAATGCATGAATCCATTAAGCGGGAGTCATTTTCAATTATTAAGAAGCAAAGATCTGTATTCTTTATAGAAATTAGAAATGGCAGAAAATAACATCAACATTCATAACTGCTACAATTAGGACTAATAAAATTTTTAAATCAAATTAAAATCAGAGTGATGATAATATAAGTAATGAAATTTACGTAGCACCATGTGGCTCTATTTCCTCAAAGAAACCCCTGAGTCCATTATTTTGCAGGATGAATAAATCAGTAGTCACTGCTTGAATTTTCCAGGACTAAGGATTCACCTGTCCCCACAGGGAAATGAATCCAGAGCCATCACATGTCCATGGATACTGCCTCTCCAGTTTCAACACAACACCCAGCCCTTTAGTTTCACCTCACTTGTTGAGTTCAGCTGGTGGTCAGGGCAGGTCAAGCTTAAGAAATGCCTACCTCCCATGAACTATTGGGACCTCATCAAAATAAAAAGCTTCTGCACAGCAAAGGAGACAATCAACAAAACTAAAAGGCAACAGACAGAATGGGAGAAGATATTTGCAAATGACATATCGCATAAAGGGTTAGTATCCAAAATCTATAGAGAACTTATCAAACTCAACCCCCAAAAAATAAATAATCCAGTGAAGCAATGGGCAAAAAGACATGAATAGACACACTTCTCCAAAGAAGACATCCAGATGACCAACTGGCACAATGCTCAACATCACTCATCATCCGGGTAATACAAATCAAAACCACGAGATACCACCTCGCACCTGTCAGAATGGCTAACATTAACAACTCAGGCAACAACAGATGTTGGCAAGGATGCCGAGAAAGAGGATCTCTTTTGCATTGTTGGTGGGAATGCAAGCTGGTGCAGCCGCTCTGGAAAACAGTATGGAGGTTCCTCAAAAAACTAAAAATAGAACTACCCTACGACCCAGCAATTGCACTACTAGGCATTTACCCAAGGGGTACAGGTGTGCTCTTTTGAAGGGACACATGCACCCCCATGTTTATAGCAGCACTATCTACAATAGCCAAAGTATGGAAAGAGCCCAAATATCCATCGATGGATGAATGGATAAAGAAGATGGAATATATATATAATGGAGTATTACTCGGCAATCAAAAAGAATGAAATCTTGCCATTTGCAACTACATGGATGGAACTAGAGGATATTATGCTAAGCGAAATTAGTCAGTCAGAGAAAGACAAATATCATATGATTTCATATGACAAATATCATATGACTTCACTCATGAGGATTTTAAGAGACAAAACAGATGAACATAAGGGAAGGGAAGCAAAAATAATATAAAAACAAGGAGGGGGACAAAAACATAAGAGACTCTTAAATACAGAGAACAAACAGAGGGTTACGGGAGGGGTTGTGGGAGGAGGCATGGGCTAAATGGGTAAGGGGCATTAAGGAATCTACTCCTGAAATCATTGTTGCACTATATGCTAACTTGGATGTAAATGTAAAAAATAAATAAAAAAATTTTTAAAAAGAAATAAATGCCTACCTTCCTATTGGTACCCTGCATTCATTTGGCTCTGATGGGTCCCTAATCTAGGTACCAGACATCCATGGGAACAAGAGTCAGAAGGGTTTTAGAAATAAGTCAGATTTCTATACTTTAGCATATCTATGGTGACTACAAGTGTTTGTTTGATAAGGCTTATCATAAAGATCTCACCCTATCTGTATAATGCACATTCTCATAATCCCAAAATCTAAAATTTTTAATGGTTATTAACCTATTTAAGGCCACAAATCACCACAAGAGTTTGGTAGATATCTCAAAACTTCTACCCCAAAAATGCATACAAAATTGACTAAAATGTTTTCATTCAATTTAGGAGGTTCACAAACCTATCCAAGCCCAGTCAAACTTTCAGGGACCTATAAACAAATTCCAAGCTCATAAACCTGCTTCATGGTCTTTTTGCTTTTCCTTGATACACAAAGTTAAAAGTAACTGGCTTCCCAGACACAGACAGACAAATACTATGTGATCTCACATATTTGTGGAATCTTAAAGAGTCAAACTCATAGAAGCATGGAGTGTAATGGTGTTTGCCAGGGGCTAGGGAGAAGGAAATATGGAGATGATGGTCAAAGGGTCACAAAGTTTCAGTTAGGCAAGATAAATAAGTTCTGGAGAACTGGTGAACTAATAAATTTGCTAAGAGGATACTTCTTATATTAAATGTTCTTACCACCACCAGTAATAATAATAATAATAAATATAAGGCTGGAAAGAAATGTTGGGAGGAGATGGATAGGTTTATGGCTTTCATGGTGGTAATGTTTTCACAGGTGTATACTTATTCCCAAACTCATCAAGTTGTATACATTAAATATGTACAGCTTTTTACAGGTCAATCATACCTCAGTAAAGTGGTTTTCAAAAAACTAAAAGTTAGGGGCACCTGGGTGACTTAGTCGGTTAAGCATCCAACTTCAGCTCAGGTCATGATCTCATGGTTTGTGAGTTCGAGCCCCACTTTGGGCTGTCAGCACAGAGCCTGCTTCCTTATGATCCTCTGTCCTCGGCTCTCTCTGCCCCTTCCCCACTCGTTCTCTCTCTCTCTCTCTCTCTCTCTCTCTCTCTCTCTCTCTCTCCCCCCTCTCAAAAATCAATAAACATTAAAAAAATTAATTTTAAAAACTAAAAGTTAAACTAAATTACCTGGTTTCCCTCCCAGAAGTTAAAGGGCTAAATTAATGTAGGGCATTACTTATTAATGTTATTGTGCACATTGGGCTATGTCAAGACAGTTGGATACCTGGACCCCAATCTTGGTATCTCTCTGGGCCAAATATGAGCTGAAGAGAAACAATATACCTCCATGGAATTATCACTGGGCTGGGCATTGAAGTTTTATTCCGATGAATCAGGCTGTCCCAACGTCTTTCCCTGAAGCTGACACAGCTTGTCTTTACCACTCCTGGCAGGGAGAGGTGACATTCCACAGAGAGCACGTGCTTCAGGGAACACCTCCTCAAAGAAGAGGGAGCACCTTCTTTCTGTACCTTCTGAAAACTGGAGATGTCATAGGCACTTAAGAAATAAAGATAATAAGGGGCTCCTGGGTGGCTCAGGTCACGATATTGCGGTTCATGGTTTCAAGCCCCGTGTCAGGGTCTGTGCTGACAGCTCGGAACCTGGAGTGTGCTTCATATTCTGTGTCTCCCTCTCTCTCTGCCCCTCCCCTGCTCATGTTGTGTCTGTCTCTGCCTCTCAACAATAAATAAATATGAAAGAAAGAAAGAAAGAAAGAAAGAAAGAAAGAAAGAAAGAAAGAAAGAAAGAAAGAAAGAAAGAAAGAAAGAAGGAAGGAAGGAAGGAAGGAAGGAAGGAAGGAAGGAAGGAAGGAAGGAAGGAAGGAAGGAAGGAAGAAGGAAAGAAAGATAACAAGCCATTTCTCATCTTTTTTATGTACCTGAGTGTCAGGGAGCCAATTCAGACCCATCATACAAGTTGGGACTTCTCACCTGTTACCTCTTTCTGAACCAAGAAATAAGTGGAAAATCTGTGACAGGTTCTCCCTTCTTTGTGGACCTCTGTTTCAGACACATATTTCAGCAGTCCACTCTAGGACTCCTCCTCTCTTCCTGACGTGGATTTAAGGCACTGATGAAGAAACCATGAGTGATGGGAAGCAAAAAGATACCACTGTGGTGCCCCTTTGCTACAGCAATGTCTTAGTCCAGGCTAAATCCATGACCAGAGACAGAGGAGAGGTCCCTCAGGAAAAGCCAACTATCACCAACAAGATTCCCAAATATTTTTCAATTTTTTTTTTAGTTTATTTATTTATTTTGAGACAGAGAGCGGGGGAGAGGCAGAGACAGAGGAAGAGAGATAATCCCAAACAGCCTCTGGGCTGACAGCACAGAGCCCAATGTGGGGCTCAAACTCACCAGCCGTGAGATCATGACCTGAGCCGAAACCAAGAGTCAGACGCTTAACCGACTGAGCCTCCCGGGAGCCCCAAGATTCCTGAATATTATATCCAGGGTAATGTGTCCCTGCCATCTCTCTTAGAAACTGTCAGCTCTCTCTAAATGACTCTGATTATTCACATTACCTTTTTTGTGGTGCCTCAAGCTGTTTCAGAGGAAATGTGAAAGATACAGACAAGAAATAAGATCTAAGCATAGAACAAGAATGAAGGGGCAACATGGGAGTTCAGAAGAGCAAGCAGATGAAACCGACAGGTGTGCTGGCCGACGCCTGTCCTGTAGGTCCACAAGCATCAGAAAGCACCGCTGTGAATGTTACTTTGAGGGTGAAAGTTAAAGTGTACCCACTTGTGGAAAAATTGGGTGTTTTGCCTTTTTGTGGGTTTTTCTGCTAAGTTTGAGAAACTCAGTTCTGAAAGCTTTTTAAAACAAATGTGAGGGTTTTTTTTTTTAATTTCTCAAAACCTGTTCCCACGTTCCTTTTGCTCTTGACTTGTCACTTGGGATTTCCACATCCTAGAGTGACGGGTATGAGAGAAGGAATGAGAAGTGGGACCTTCCCTGTAGGTAGAGAGTTTCCCAGAATGGTGAGCAGGGGACAGTGTTGAGGGCAAGGGTGAGAGCCTCTATTTGTTCCCTCCCCAGCCGCATCCCTGCCCACACCTGCCCAGAGCCTCAAAATCACTGCAAGATGACCGAAACTCATTTACAACTCCATTATTCCTGCATTATCATTGTTTTTAAATGCCATTTTTCTTTAATTACCCCTGCCTAAAGAGAAATGAAGACAAGAGAAGACAAAAAGGCTAATGCAACATTCCAGGAGAATCACAAACGCAGGGCATGGGACTGTCTTATTAACTTCATTGCGGTGATGTGTTATAAAATGCAAATTGCAGAAAGGGGGCAGTAATCTGCTAATAAATATGTTAATTAGGCAGAGTAAATGCCATACTGCATGGTGGGGGAAAAAATTCGCTGATTGTAAACTCCATGCACAGCAGATTTCAGAGGGCAAAATGTAGTTAATAAAACTACCTTTATGTTTTATATTGCTGCTCTTTAGCATAAACAGCTAATAACCAATTTACATTAATGGTGTGGGCACAAATGTAAATTAGCCCCTTTTTGGTTTATATTACTGCAATGCAATCCCCATGCTAAAGTGTTGCATTGGCGATTTCATTAAGGGAAAGATCTGAGACCCCGATACAGTCCTAGGGCCTGCTTCAAGGAATTTTAATATGAAACCAAAATTACACTGCACATCCTTGTTCACCACGTGGGAATTTCCAGAAAGGGCTCTGCTATCAAATATTTTTCCTATCCATGGCTATGTCCACAACCCCCCTCTCCTGTGGGTGTTCAAAACGTCCCGCTTGCCAAAAAATGCCTCCCAAGCCCAAGGCTGCAACAATATGGTCTTGTACAACGGCAGTCTGGACTTCTACTTGACTTTCTTTGCTTGCCGACTGGTAGCAGCCCTGACTTGAGGACAAACAAAGAGACCCTTGTATCTCATGGACTTTCCCAGGTCCAGGTGGCTGGAGGAGGAAGAGAGAAGGACCTTCAGGGCTTTCTGAGTCTGTGTTCCTAGTAGCCACAAAGACGGAAAGCAAATGCTAACAACACGCATTTGTGCTGTCTGCACCAGTGGAAGTTTCCCATTTCTGGCCTCATTCATCTGCGACCTCTCCTACTCACAGGGTCTTTCTTTAGTCATGCTGTGCAAGCAGCTACTGTATATACCAAAAGTTAATTTTACTATACACTTCACTGTGTCGCCGGAGGTGCAATAAATCACGAACCAATTTCCAATTTTGTTATGCCCTACTTGATAAGGATGTGAAGCATTCTTTTCCCCCAATATACATGTTTTTAAACATGAGCTTTGGAAGCAGGGACACGTCTCTTGATACGCAGTGAAATTTTAACCTTCCTTTTCAAGAGAAGTTGACCCCTGCTGGTCCTATTAGAATAAAACATCAACTCACACTTTCTTTAGTTTGGATCTTGGGTCCAAACACTGCCTACAGGCCTTTATGCTGCAGAGCATTTCTTAAGAAAAGGTGTGGGGTTTTCTTTTTGTCTTCTTTTTTTTTTTTTTTTTTTTTTTGCAACTTCAGCAACTAAATTTTTCAGTTGAAGTACAAATTGTTGGGACAGTGTTATTCTGAATTGTGCTGCATTTTTTTAAAGGTACAGAATAAAGATTTGTACATATTTAAATTTTCATACAATCACATTCTTGGAGATGGATAAAGACACTTTATTATTCCTTCTACAACTTTTAATTTGAATACTTCAGTATTAGCCCATTGCACTCGTGAAATAACCTAATTCTAAGGAGTTTTGGATTTTTTATCTCCTGGGGGCTAGGAAGCTATTGTTTATTGAATGAGAATTCACAAGTTAGATGATAGCAATTAGCCCTTTATGTTTACTAATTCCTTTGCTGCTTTGTCTATATTCACAATAATAATAGAATATATTTCTTGAGGTTATTTTGAGGTTTAAATAAGATTATACATAACTAATTGGCAACTACCACAGTAATAAATGTTTTCAGCAGTAATCATTGCTGGATGCTAAAACTAGTGGGCAAAAGTTGGGTGAAAAATGGAGTCAGGGGCATTTGGGTGGCTCGGTCAGTTAGGCGTCCGATTTTGGCTCAGGTCATGATCTCACGGTTGGTGGATTCAAGCCCCACATTGGGCTCTTTGCTGACAGTGCAGAACCTGCTTGGGATTCTCTCTCTCCCACTCTCTCTGCCTCCCTCTCTCTCTCTCTCTCTCTCTCTCTCTCAAAATAAATAAACTTAAAAAAAAAAGAGTACAGTTGACCTTTGAACAATACAGGTTTGAAGTACGTGGGTCCATATACATGCAGGTTTTTTAGAAATACAATATCATACTATAAATGTATTTTCCTTATGATTTTCTTAATAACATCTTCTTTTCACTAGCTTACTTTATTGTAAGAATACAGTATACAATACATATACCATATAAAATACGCGTCAATCAACTGTTTATGTTATGGGTATTTTCCACTCAATGGTAGTTATTAGTAATTAAGTTCTGGGGGAGTCAAAAGTTATACATGGATTCTCAACTGTGCAAGGGTGAACACCCCTGGCCCCCATGTTGGTCAAGGGTTAAAGGGTTAAATGTATTACATAGTCCCAAAGAATGTCCCCACTAAAAACTAGAATGATATCCACCCAAAAGTTGGTGCTGGTTAGTCTGGTAAGCACAGTGAGAATGGAGTAGAAAGATTTTCATGGGGAATAGGTATTACTTGAAACTCCAAAAAAAAAAATGGAGTTAAGTTTTAGAAGAAGGAAGAAGATCCAGGGGAAGAGGAGAAGAAATGCTCCAATGAAGCAAAGATCAAAGAAAGCCAAGCAATGAGGTTTTTCTCTACAATCACATAAACAAAGTACAACCCAAGTTACACATAAACTCATATTTTTATCTAAGTTCAAATTTTTGCCATTGAAAGATGCACACAAGCAAAGAGGTCAAATGCCTTCAGGTAAAGAGACAGACTATGAAGCAACAAAAAGTACACAAGGCTCAAAGTAGAAATCCTAGGTTCAAATCCCAGACCTACCTCTTGCCAGAATCACATCTTTTGAAATAAATGGCTGTTGATAAGTAAATCAATAGAATTTAAAAACCTAGAGATTGCCTATTATACCCATATATCACCCTAGGACAAGTTTTTCTATTGCTTAAAAGTAAATTTTAAAAGAATACATCCAATCACTTTGGAGAACAATTTGGCACTATGTAGAAAAGCTTAACATGTGTATCCCATGACTGAACAATCTCATTCCTAGGTATATAGAGTCTTCAGAAACTCACACACTTACATAAGGAGGCACACACAAGATTGCCCATTACAGTATTGTTTGTGCCAGCAAAAACTAAAAACGGTTCAAAATTATCCATCAAAAAGAGAATTAATGTATGTATACATTGTGTATGTTCATGTAATGGAATATCATACAGCTATGAAAATGAATAAACTATACCTATATAAATGATTCTTATAATACTGAGTGAAAAATCATGTCCCAGGAAGAATACCCACAGTACGATTTCATAAACATATTGTTTAAAAGTGTCGCCACAGGGGCACCTGGGTGGCTCAGTCGGTCAAGTGTCTGACTTCGGCCCAGGTCATGGTCTCGCGGGTTCGAAGCCCGCGTCAGGCTCTGTACTGACAGCTTGGAGCCTGGAGCCTGCTTCCAATTCTTTCTCTCTCTCTCTCACTCTCTCTGCCCCTCCCCCACTTGCATTCTGTCTCTCTCTGTCTCTCAAAAATGAATAAACCTTAAAAATTTTTTTAATTTAAAAAATAAATAAAAAATAAAAGCATCACCACCTATTGCTTAGGATACATAAATGTATCATAAAAGTATGAGAAGAGGGCATGGAAGCCAAATTCAAAAGAGCAGTTACCTCTTGGAAGGAGAGGGAACAAGAAAGAGGCTTTAAATGTTCAAGTGACAGGAGTAGTAAGGGCAAAGATGTATAAATACAAAAAGCAAATATTTATTTTTTTTTTCAACGTTTATTTTTTGGGGGGGACAGAGAGAGACAGAGCATGAACGGGGGAGGGGCAGAGAGAGAGGGAGACACAGAATCGGAAACAGGCTCCAGGCTCCGAGCCATCAGCCCAGAGCCCGACGCAGGGCTCGAACTCACGGACCGCGAGATCGTGACCTGGCTGAAGTCGGACGTTTAACCGACTGCGCCACCCAGGCGCCCCTAAAGAGCAAATATTTATACTTATTGGCTTTATTTATTAAATTGGAGGGTGGAAATGTTTACGTTTATACCATTATTCTTCATACTTTTTTGTGTTTCTTAAATATTACCTAAATGCTAGTTACCTAAATTTCAAACAAAACTATCTACCTATATACAAATACATGCACAGAAATTTTCTGGAAGGAATTGAAGGAAATTATTGACAGCATTTGCCTTTGGAGAGTAGAACTGGCCCCTGGGGTGGGGGCAAGATTCAGTTTTACTGTTATAGTTTCACTATTTCACAGTTGGAAATGTACTGTTTGAATGTATACCATGGGAAAACGTTATTCTCATAATAAGGATAATTTTTCTAACAACTTAGCAAACAGGGGCTACTTGCTAATATCTACACATGGCTTTTGTGTTAATCATGCTCTAAGTCATTACCATGTGTATTTAAGCAGGTGAGGAGCTTAACTCCCCTTCTCAGGAAATGTGATGTTAACTCTGCAGAGGGATATGGGCCACAGACGTCATGAACTCAAGGCACATCATTGCTGCATTTCACTCTATGGGTAATATTTTATAATGCCTCCATGAAATCCCATGTATGGGATTTCATAAACCTTCACAACAGTGGAAGAAATAGTCCCACTACGTTACTTTGTGATAGTGACCATTAATATTTGGGGCCATAGAATAGAGCCTAGTGCCGTTTCAAATTCAGAGCAATTCAATTCAATGACTGTTTATTGAATTTCTACTATGTTACAGGCTAAGGTAGAAATATGAAAAAGATAAGTTCCTGCCCTATAGGATAGAAACTTGTACTCTCTGAAGCACGATTGATCTGACTTTGCCTTCAAAACTCATCACCTAGGTTCAGCTGGTTTGGGAGCAGACACCAATCACCCATTGCTTACTCTCTTTCTTCCTTCAACCCCCAGTGAAAATAGCAAGTGTGTTCCAGGGTAACCTCCAATGTTCTCAAGGTGTGAGAAAATGTTCACACTATGTGAGCAACTCATAAAGAGTAAGCAGTTGTGCACAATGGTTAGTACTGCAATCAGATGAATCTTACAGCCAAGTTGGTCTGGCACACATTTGATGATATGCATCATCATCATCATGCAAGCTGGTAATTAAGGATAATTGGTAAGTAATTCATGTAAATTACTGTCGATACAGTTTTGCAATTCAGCCAAGATTTCTGGGGTCAGCTAAGCGGGGTTTAGAAGAGGTTAGTCGGCCCAGCTGAAAACTCCCCAATCAGCTAACACAGAGGAACCTTTTCATGACCAAGCAGGGCCTACCACTGTCTTTTGCTTCCCAGGAACCCCAAGCCGACAGCCGAGCCCACTCCCCCAGGGAACCCCAGCTCTGACACCTCTGAGGTTTACAATCGCACTTGGCTTCCTTCAGAGAGTGGGGTTTTCTTCCATTTTAGAAGGACAGAAGATGAACAATATCAGTTCAGATCTCAGGCTCTGGACCAGAAATTTGTGAAAGAATAAGGAAGTAGGACTAAGTCTGCCCTCTAGCACTGAAGGGACCAGAAGTGTTTTTTCTGAGGGCCGTGACAGCAACTTAGTTTTACCGCTCCCTTCTTTTTTTTTTTTTTTAAGGTTTATTTATTTATTCTGAAAGAGAGAGAGAGAGCAGGGGAGGGACAGAGAGAGAGAGGGAGATGGAGGATCCCAAAAAGGCTCTGTGCCGTTAGCATGGAGCCCGATGTGGGGCTCAAACTCTCAAACAGTGAGACCATTGACCTAAGTCGAGATCAAGAATCCAACACTTAACCGACTGAGCCACCCAGGTGCCCCTACAATTCCCTTCTTAAGGCCAGACCCACACTGGGAGAAATCATCAAGGAACATGATTTAAAAAAAAAAAAAATTCTGCTGACTAAAGTTTCTTGCCTGAAATTCTCCTGATTAGAGAGGCATACAGACTAGTACCCTGGGAATGCAAAGGGGGCCCTCAGTCAGTCACATCTCCGTAGTTTTGTTTACTCTGCTTGCTTTCCCTTCCCCAGCTAAGGGCAGAACAGCAGTGGGAGCTCTGATGGAGGTGGGAATCATTCGTGAGAAATCACTCCCGAGCAATGAAATGTGACAGAAAACAGGAGCCAGGACGAGGCAAAGTGGTCACTGGGTGCCTCCGCAGAAGAGAACCAAAGAGCCCAAAAGGGAGAAAAGTAACTAAAACACCCAAGTGCCCTTAAAAGAATACATTAGAGCACAGAGTCAGGAATACAATGTGATTTTTGTCTTAATCCTATGGCCCAGGCTTATCTCTCTTCTCATCTCAGTGTGTGATGAAAAACCCTGTGAGCATCATTTGCTGAACCAAGAAGAAGCCTCAGCAGACCTTGTGTCCCAGCAGTGCTGAGGCCAGGGCAGGTCCTTCAGGTAACTCAATGCTCATCTCCTACTCTCTGTTACTGTCCACACGTGGCTAATCTCTCTGCATGGGTAAAATATCCACATGTGTGCACAGGATGTGTATTCTAGGAATACACTTCAAGTGCCTAGCATCTCTGGGCTCACTGCACTGATGATGCCAAGTAATTTGCCTGTGTTTTTGATGCCTAATGGAATAACTCCAGTGACGTAGAAGTCCGGGGGAAGCCCCAAGGAAAGGAAAACCATTCTAGAAATGTTGGAAGGCATAGGTCTAGAACATTGGAAAGGCAGTAGGGAGCGGGTACAGCAAAGGGTTCAGAATAGTTGAGCTCCAATGGACAGATATGAGTGCTATCCCTATGTGAGGAAACACCAGAACCTGTTCTGGAGACTATAGACCAGACCTAGAGTCTCCTAAGCGTAGACAGTAATGAGTCCACAGAAAACTACTAAAGATTTCTTAAAGAGTATTTCCAGAACAGTAGCTCTATGAGATGTTAATAGATTCAACGGTCAAATAAATTTTGGAGCCTCTAGTTCAAATAAATATAAACACATTTTCATATTACAGGACTTCTCAGAGCCTTTGATATGTTAATATACCCTGTGGAAACCCAAGAAAGGAACAGGATATGCAATGTTTCCCAATCTCACATGATAAAATTATTTTGTGGCATGCAAACTCACATTTTCTCCTCATCCTGCCCTTTTTCCCTTCCCCCATTAGAAGAGAAAGGTTTTACTCTTTCTTGCCTCAGGGGAGAAGCATGGCAGAGCTTCTTGGTGTATGTTTCCAAATCAAACAGGGTTAGAGGAAATAGAGGTTTGGGGGTTCCAAGGGTAGGGACAGTGCTCCCTGTTCCCTCCCAGCTCCCAAAGTCAGATCTTTCACTGGGGTTTCCAACCTCACCAAAGACTACATGCCCCAAGCACAGCCCTGCAGCAGCAGGGAGCCCATAGGAAAGGACTGGGCAGAGAGTGAGCACCTGCAAATAAAGCCATGTAGATAGACATCACATGAGTGCCTAAGCATTCTGTGAGACCACAGAATCTTGGCAAAACCCCTTGGAGGGAGAAGAGGTAGGAACTCCAAGGATACCCACGTATGTCCCAACAATCTGCAGCGATGGCGGATGAGAGTTAAAATCAGGTTGATTCACGGATAGTCATGAAATGCAGTAGTTCCCTGTACCACTGTTTGTGAGATGAGATTCCTACCTGCAATGTGGATTTGCCCGTGGAGCTTCTTTTTGGTATCCCACAAGACTAGTTTCTTGCAGAACACAAGTAAGAAGATGCTGAAGTAGATTATCCCACTTAGAAGAGACAACCCCCAATCAATAATCTTGATTTAAGGACTGTTGGCTTTATTGAAAAGCTGTGGTCTCCGAGCAAATCAGGAAGAGAACACCCAGAATCTTTTCTGTTAATACCCCAAATGCCCAGAGAGAGCTGTAAGCCCTTCGAGGAAATGTGTTTATAGGTACTGTGATGCTTGAAACCCCATTCTCTGAAAAAAATAATTTGAATGGCTAGCAAACATCTAGAATTTTTAACAAAAATCCTGGGAAACACCAAGAAGATTCACAGTGGGGACACCTGGGTGGCTGCGTCAGTTGAGCATCTGACTCTTGATTTCGGTTCAGGTCGTGATCTCACGGGTTCATGGGTTCGAGCCCTGCATCCAGCTCTGCACTGACAACGTGGAGCCTGCTTAGGATTCTCTCTCCCTCTCTCTTTTGCCCTTCCCCCACTCGCTCATGCTCTCCCTCTCCCTCTCCCTCTCTCTCTCTCAAAATAAATAAATAATTTTTTTTTAAATTAAAAAAGATGTGCAGTGGAAGGAAAGGAAACATTCAAGGACAAAATTTGTTCTTTTTAACAACTCACTGAGCCAGCTCTCCTCAAGTCCATGAACACCAACACAAGGAACAGAACTCACTCTGTGCCCATGGGGGTCTTGGCCTTGGCTGCTCAGTCATTCACGAGCATGGGAAGATTCAATGGGATGGTTCTCATCAGAGGACTGACCTATGGCAAACATACCTGCTGGTGGGGGTTGTAGTGGTGACAGTGGGACTACATACAACCCAAAGGCCAGCAGGTTGTCTCTTGCAGCAAACTGGCGGGGGGTGGGAGGGCAGTTACAGTGTGGGTATGTTGGAATTGGAGTGTTGTTATAATCCTAGGAAGAAAGGCAAAGTATGTGAGCTGGCAGCCCTCCAGCCCAATGCAAACCCCAACTACAGAAAGAAGAGCTTCTAATTAAATTTCTACCTTCCAAGAAGCATTTCAGGGTATTAGGCTATCATTACTAATGACCTTAGATATTATCACTTATTTGTCAGACATAAATCTTCCTTTGGGCACCTAGAAACTGCAAATGGAGAAGAAGTCCCAATAAGATAAATTTGGATGTTTTTAGATAACATCCCAAGCCTGTATGAGGTGAGACAGTATAAACACCTCTGGCCCAGGAGCTATAGGCCTGATACTTTTTAAAAAATTAATTTCTTGCTCTTTGGAATCTCTCAGAAGTACAGCACTGTCTTGCCCTTTCCCAGATTCAAATGACTCCTAGAAAATAATCCTTCTATAACTATAGAACCACTGAGAATTAATCCTGTTTTTAAAGGCATGTCCCCCTGTTTTCCCACCTTCTCTCACTTTCCCCAGCAATTTTTTCCTGCTGTAACAAGCTGCCATTATCCGTTCATTTCCACACAGGGCAGCCGCCTAGAAGAAGGAGGTGAAGAGAGACCCTGCTCTCAAAAATCCCCCTCCCACGTGAGGTGTGTGAAATGCAGAACGGATATTTTTAGCTTGTAAGTCTCTATCAGAAATCTCTCATTATCTAACTCATCTGTTCTGAGGAACGTGCACCCACATCCATAATTTTTTGGCTTCCTTTGGAACTCAAGGTAAGTTCTAAACCTCTTAATTTTCTTCTGTGACCATCTCTCCTCAAAGTTGACAGCCTCAGAGTCCTGCAAAGATGGCAAACAAAGCTCAACTACTGACTCTTTTTCTTAATGCAGAATTTCAGCTATACTACTGGGTTTAATTTAATCTTATCTGGCATTTGTTCTCTTGGACGGAGCCTACTTTGTTGAAAATCAAACACGTAAGTTGGGATTAGATGATCCTTTATGAAAAGACAGTAGAGCGTCGTGGCCAAGAGATCAGACCAGCTCTGGTCACGTCTCAGCTCTACTACCTACAAACCGAAGATCTGACTAAGTTACCGCACCTCCCTGTACTTCACTGTCTGCATCTATAAAATGGGAATATGTAAGGACCCACCTCAAAGAATTGTTGTGGGGACTAACCATGTGCTAAGTAAGTACTAAGTAAAACACTGAGGAGGGTGTCGGGCACACTGTAAGCACTCAAATTTCAGCTGTAGTGATATTAATATTAATAATATTGACTTGCCTATAATATTAGTAATGATAATAATATTCCTCTACGCATGCAACCATCAATATTATTCTATGTGTGTTTGTGTAAATCGCTCTGTTTGTTTATACAGTTTTAGTTCATTACATGGACTGCTGCTACACCACTGAATTGATTCTACCTGAGAAATGCCAGTACTTCAAATCTTCCCATCTTTACCTATTTGCTTCTTGGTTTTCACAACAAGAACATGCCCATGGGAACAACAAATGCCAAAAGCACGCACCCAGTAATGAGAGTGTACCTTTACAACATTCAGCACAGGCTTTGGAGAGAGGATTCTATCTCTCATGCAATGACTTCAGGACTTATTTCCTGAGGATGCATTGCACCTCATACTAGGGCTACCTGTGCTTATTACTGACGTGATACAGCGAGCCACACAATACACACATCTCCACAACAATTCTTCCGTGCAGAGGCTGTCCAGTGGGTTGCTTAGCACAACACAAAGGAGGCCAAGTTCTGAACAATCTAGTAATCCTACTCCCAAGAATAAGGAATTAATTCAAAATAGGGGGGAAATTTATATGTAGAAATTTACAAAACCATATATCACATAATTAATAATATATATAAACACTTGTTGCCTATGCAACCAGCAGTAGGGAGATGATCAAATAAATGATGACAAATCAACTTGATAGACTACGATGGTGCAATTTTAAAATAATGATAACCCTGGGGCACCTGGGTGGCTCAGTGGGTTAAGTGTCCTACTCTTGGTTTCAGCTCAGGTCATGATCTCAGGGTTGTAAGATTGAGCCCCACGTCAGGCTCTGTGCTAATATATATATAGATTAGCTGAATAACCTTAGGCCAGCTCCATAAGCTATCTCAAGCTCAGTTTCTTCATCTATAAAATGGGCTATTTATTTGAGGATTAACTCAATACTTAATTGACTTGTAAGGATTAAACTAGCCACTCAGTAAGTATTTGTTGAGTAAGTAGGAGACAATGCATGCAATGTTCATACATTGGCATCTGGCACAGGGTGAAAGCTCACTGAATACTGTCTACTGATACTCAGATATCAGGCAAAACCTACCCCCTAAAAATCTAGATCAGCTTGGAAAGAATCACCAACACCTATGAAAATCCGGAGGCTTCACCAGTTTTCTGCATATTCCCAAAGGCTTGCATTCTCATGACCCCTGTCTCCTGGGCACCCGTGTCATCTGACTGATCCAGACATAAAGTCACAACCTAACTGCCATGAAACACTAGTGAGCTTAGGAGACTTTATCAAAAATTGGGCCAGGAGCAGGGAAAGGCAAGTGAACAAGTCAAGGTCATGGGAAACAGAGACCATCACAGCAACACACACTCAGAGGGGCATCACAGTTCTTTACGTGTCCTCTGGCCCACCATGATCACCTTGCCACGTCTGTGGCACCATTGCCTTCTTGCTTCCCTCCTTGCAGGCTCCTCTCCTCCTCACCCTATTCTTTTCCCTCTTCTAAAAACAGTGGAGTTCTCCCAGTACCCACCTACCCACCGCCCAACTCCTGTTCCCAGATTTTCACAACAAAATCTGAGGCACTGGGCAGGGAAGAAGCCTTACCTTTATCCAGACCCACCCTCCTTCAAAAACACCACTCATTTAAAAATGAAGTTTTGTGGGGCACCGGAGCGGTTCAGTCAGTTAAGCGTGTGACTTCAGCTCAGGTCATGATCTCGCGGTTCATGAGTTCGAGCCCTGCGTCAGGATCTATGCTAACAGCTCAAAGCCTGGAGCCTGCTTCCGGTTCTGTGTCTCCAGCTCTCTCCCCCTCCCCCACTCACGCTCTCTCCCTCTCTCTCTCAAAAATAAAGAAACATTAAAAAATTTTAATGAAATTTTGCTTTCTGTACATGTAAATCACAACAAGGATGAATTTTTAACCTTCATTTTTCAAATGAGAAAAGTGAGACTAAAAAAGGTTAGATCTCTTTCCCAACTCAAAGAGTAGAACTTGGATCTGAACCCAGGCCTGCTTAATTCCACCGCCAGTACTCTCAAATACTGCACTAACAGAAATAAAATCCCAAGAAGCCATTTGGCAATATGCAAGTCTGTGGCAACAGTTCATACCTTAACTTCAACCAGCTGTCCTTCAGAGAGACACCAATGCTTTCAAGGGACGTGGGCAAAATAGCATGAATTATTCAGCACAAACCATCAGACCCATTATAGAAACAATGCAACAAACATAATCCACCATCTTGTATGGAGGCTGATTTTCGTATTCACTGGAAATGCCGTATTCTTTTGATTTTATGTCTTCAGGCAAGTTTGTGCATACAAGCTCTGAAAGTCTCTTATACTTGGAAGTACAGAATGTATAAGTCAGTGCATAATGAACTAAGTGCTCACTGAGTACTTGATGATGAACTAAATGAATGACAATGTTTCAGTAGTGTGCAGCAGATGCTGGGTAGGAGGAAGTGCCATTGTTGAAGGGATTTTAATCCGAATTTCATTTGAACCCAAAGAAGGTGAATTCATTCTTCTTCACAAGGGTCTTCCAGACCAAAATTCATGTTTATCTCATTGTTCCTCTGTGAGGATTAATTTATTCCAAGGGGCAAAACATTTCTTTCTTTCTTTCTTTTTTCAATGAAATTCCTTAGTCGTTAGTTATTTCAGGCCCTAACAAAAAAAGAAGGGACATCCAAATGACGTGCTGAAGGTTTCAATAGTGTTAATCTAAGACCATTGGTTTTGAAAATATCAGGGAAGTAGCATTTCTACCTTGACAAAATAAGATCTGAGACAATCCTTACCACAAATTGTATTGTGTTGTGGTTAGGAGCAGTCACCACAACTCTGGGGGCACCTGGGTGGCTCGATCGGTTGAATGACCGACTTCAGCTCAGGTCATGATCTCACAGCTCATGAGTTGGAGAGCTACTTGGGCTCACTGCCAGTCAGCCTATCAGCACAGAGCTGATTGGAATCGCTGTCTTTCTCTCTCTCTCTCTCTCTGCCCCTCCCCGACTTGTGCTCTCCCAAAAATAAAAAATAATAAATAATTTTTAAAAAAAAAGAAGAAGAAGCAATCATCACAACTCTGGAAACATCTGCAATAAAAGAAACATTCAGTGGCAAAAATTGAAATGTCAAGGGCCCAAGGTGAAATTTTACAAAGGGACCTCCCCTTAAGGCCGCTGCTCCTGAAAACATCCTCAGTGTCCAATATACCCTTTGGTGAATTTCCTGAGAGTTACAAGAACCTTTTAGACAGTTACCAGCTTAAAAGAATTTTCCAATGACATTCAGCCTGCTTCCACCTCACATGTGCCGCGTTCGGCAGTGTGGCTTTGAATAAGTCATTAAACGGCTGTAAGCTTCAGTCTCCTCCTGGGAAAAATGAGAGGCTGGCACTTACACTCTCTGGGGCTCCCACTGCTGATATTTCATGATCCAATCAAACTCAAAAAGAAAATGGCAGACTGCAATACGTAGGCTTGACATTAGGTCCAAAGGCATTTCTCAGAAGTTGGAAGTGTTGGTGGCGGGGCTAGCATATCTCCGTCTCTGGACTCAGGTTCCCTCCTGTGCCACACAGGGTGGGTCCTGCACGGGGAGCAAGAGCAGGAGTTGCGCCCCCCACCTCCCCCCACCCCCCGGGCCTTGTGTGTTCACAGGCAGAGGGGCCTCCACCCAGAGGGACGCCTCTTCTCAATTCACTCTCAAGAGCTGTCTGAGACCAAGAGAAAAGCAAATGTTGAGTGAAAATTGTACTTCTAGGTACCAGCCTATCTGGTAAGAGAATGCAAAGCACCGATACCAGAGGGTCTGTAACTTCCTACTCATTTCTCTCATTTGAACGACAACAGCAAAGCCAACTTTAAAGAACTAAAATAACTACCCTCTTACAAAGACTTTGAGAGAAAGCTACGTAGGATTTAAGGACATTTCTTGGTAAACAGGCTTCAGAAGATACCAAGACTTGGATTCAGAGGATATGTCCATAATTTCAAAGGTTTTTCTGAGGTGTGTCAGATGGGTCTTCTGAATACTCAGCCTCTTCGGTCTCTCCTGTCAATCCTGCCATCACTCTTTCTTCCTGGTTTAAGCCTCCTTCTTAACCCTGGTGCCACAAATAAACTGGGGAACACTCAGAAGGCCAAATCGCACAGTGGACGAGCCCACCCTCCCTTGCCTTAGACCAAGGTGTGCAGAAGTCCGGAGACCAGATGGGGAGCGATCCGCCATTCACACTGCATTTCCACTCACACCATTTGGGGCCAAAGCAAGGGGATCCAGATACCCTGTTCCAGGACTTCAAGCTCTCTTCTAAAATACCAGGAAAGACCTCTTAAGGAGGTGACATTAAACTGGAATCCTAATGCAAACTGGTACAGCCACTCTGGAAAATAATGTGAAGGTTCCTGAAAAAATTAAAAATAGAACTACCCTACAACCCAGCAATTGCACTACTAGGTATTTATCCAAAGGATACAGGAGTGCTGATTCAAAGGGGCACATGCACCCCAATGTTTATAGCTGCGCTACCGACAATAGCCAAAGTATGGAGAGAGCCCAAATGTCCATTGACTGATGAATAGAAAAGAAGATGTGGTCTATATATACACAATGGAATATTACTTGGTGATTAAAAAAAGAATGAAATCTTACCATTTGCAACAACATGGATGGAACTAGAGTGTATCATGCTAAGTGAAATAAGTCCGTCAGAGAAAGACAAATATCATATGATTTCATTCATTTGTGGAATCTAAGAAACGAAAGAGATGAACATAGGGGAAGGGAAGCAAAAAATAATATAAAAATAGAATGGGTGACAAACCATAAGAGACTCTTAAATACAGAGAACAAACTGAAGGTTGCTGGAGGGGAGGTGGGTGCAGGGATGGGCTAAATGAGCGATAGGCATTAAGAAAAGCACTTGTTGGGATGAGCACTGGGTGTTATATGCAAGTGATGAATCACTAAATTCTATTCCTGAAATCATTATTACACCGTATCTTAACTAACTTGGATTTAAATTTTTTAAAAAGTAGAATCCGAACTAATGAGGAATCAGCTCTGAGAAGTGTAGGAGCAGCATGTATCGAGAAGTCTAGAATATTTAGGAAATGTAAAGAACAATGTGACTGGAAGACAGTTTGTTGGGTACAGGGCTCTAATGGACTTAGGAGAGGTGGACAGAGGCCAGATCAAATAAGACCTCTGGCTTTCCTGGGTTCCCCTGAATCAGGCCATGAATGAGGATTTGAATGCAAGTAGTTTATTTGGGAGCAAGCACAGACAGGGAGCAGGAAAGTGAAACCGGAAGGGAAGGAAGGTGGTACAGGGTGCATTAATGAGCAGTTCACCGCCATGGGCAAGTGGGGCTCAGCCACGTAGGGTACTCTGGCAGAATGCACAGAACACACCTCAGAGTCCCTACCACATGAGGCCAAGAGAGTTGGGGCATTCATCCACCAATGCTTGTCCATCCCTGGTTGAGACCTGCTTCTGGGGCATTAACTCCCAGGGACTTCCTGTCTAGGCCTCAGATGGAAAGCTGCACATGACTTCAGTAGAAAGCTGCCCAAATACACAAGTCCCGAGGGGAAGTGGGCAGTACTTGCTAGAGCCTCATAGACAAAGGTCAGGACTCTGGATTTTATTCTCGGTGCCGTAAGAAGCAGAGTACTAGGCCAGCCATTGACACTTTCCAGCTTACAACTTAAGATGGTTGTTCTTACCACTGGGTAGACATGGGTTGAAGGCAGGGGGGCAGCACAGTGGAGGCGTCACTTATTCTAAAATGCAGTGTAGTTCAAGGTTACGTAGTTTTCCCAACCTCTCTCTACAGAAGCCAAACCCCAGTATCTCCTGACCGTATCTACCCTTTCAGCCATTCCTTCCTAAAACCCCCTTCCCTTTTCTTTCCCAAAGGTGCTTAATCTTCTCCTCCTTGACCGTTCAGAGTCAGGCTCTTTCAGAAAGAGCCCGAGCTTCTTCCTCACCTAACAGACCCACAATGTGTCATTTACACGAGGATCAAGTGCCACCTTGCTTCACAGCAGCACCCTACATCCACCAGCAAATGGAGGACACAAGGAAAAGGTTACAGTTTCAGAAAGCACTCGAAGCTATATTGAGCTAGACAGTCTGGGTTCAAATCCTGTTTCTCCCATTACTTCCCATGTGACCTGTGACAAATTACTTAACCTCACTGAGCCTTTAAACTGGGGATAAAATGTCTTCCATGGAGAGCTGTGAGACATAAGTGAGATATTATAGGCACGAGTACCTGATATATAATAAGTGGTCAATAAATAAGTGCTCATTACTATCATTATTGTTAATGTACAATGAATATTCAAGTGTGCCCTTACCCCAGAGTCACATTTTGGGGGTCAGAAAGAAAATAAAGCTGAAACACACATTCACACACACACACACACACACACACACACACACACACACACACACACACCTTTGTTTATTCTGATCTGTCTGGTTTGGAGTAATCCAGGCCAAGGTTTTCTCCCATTATGCTGAAAAATTACACACTGGCTGTATTCACTGTTCCCTGAACATCTAAGAAATCATTTGACTTATTGCCTCGGCACTTCAGAATGTCAGCACAAAGAACGCCAAGCAAAATTTAAGGAATACTAAGCAAATACCTGATATCACCTGATACTTCTCGTGGCAAAGGAAACCGGGAGAACTCCATCCCTATTTTAAAGCTACTTTATAGGGATAAAATAATGACTGGGCCTGGAAATTCAAATGTTATGAGCAAAAACTACTAATATGATGTGGAGGATCGGATCCCACCCGCTCTTCCCCATTTATGTGAACAGCATGACTTTGGCAGCAATTAAAAGCTAATGGCTTGCCAATGATGAGCTTTTCCGTCAAAAAGATAAATTAGAGACAAGTTAGGACTTGTTTGGTTTTGACATCCACCCATTCCCTAGTGCCCACAATTAAAAACGGGCCAATCAAATCTCACATTCCTCATTTATTTAAACGAAAGTGGAAAATCACTGACCCACATACGGATTGACCTTTTTAACAGGTATGGAATCTGAAAAACTAGTGAGAGAAAAGTGCTTCTAACTCCACAACTCTTCTTTTCTACGCCACACCCCATGGTTACTAAGCTCACAGACTGTGTGGAGATGCTTCCATTAGAGTGTAGCTTAAAGAGCCCTGAGCTAGGAGCCAGGAAACTCCATCTCTGGACCTCCATTTTGTCATCTATGAAATGAGAGTGTTGAATTACAGTGTGAGGTGCTGCTAAGGCAACTCAACCCGTGTTTCCCCACCTAAAAAGAGGGGAGGAGCTTCTAAACTTTTCCAGAAGGGAACGATGGTGATGGAGCCGGAGCAGGGGTATGGCACCAACAGAGAAGGACACAGCAGCCATTCTTGCTAAGAAGTTCTCCGGAAAACACTATGAAGAATGACATGGAATAAATAAAAAGTCAGTGAAATGACACACCTCCTAGCTCCCGATGGAGAGATGAAGAGAAACGTTGATGTTCTCCACAACTCTAAAATATCCAAGCTTTACAGCACAGATTCAACTTTCAAAGGACAGATAACCCTTGAACTATATGGGTATGAACTATGCAGGTCCATTTACATGCAGATTTTTATTGATAAATACAGTGCAGTTTATTATTAAGAGTGTTTTCTGTTCTTTATGATGTTCTTAGTAACATTTTCTTTCCTCTAGCTTACTTTATTATAAAACAGTATATAACACACATAACATACCAATATGTGTTAATCAACTGCTTCTGTTATCAGTAACACTTCTGGTCAACTACGGGCTACTGGTAGTAAAATTTTTAAGGAATCAAAAGATTTTTTTACTGTGCCAGGGGTAGGCACCCTTAACCCCCGTGTTGTTCAAGGGCCACATATATATATTTATTTTTTTAGGTTTATTTATTTATTTTGAGAGAGAGAGAGAGAGAGACAGCATGCCCATGCACACATACAAGTGAGGGAGGGATAGAGAGAGGGGGGGAGAGAGAATCTCAAGCAAGCTTTGTGCTGTCAGTGTGGAGCCTATTGCAGGGCTCAATCCCCTGAACCGTGAAATCACGGCCTGAGCTGAAACCAAGAGTCGGATGCTCAACCCATTGGGCCACCAAGGTGCCCCATCAGTATTTGCAAAATCATTTCAAATTTGTCAACACTTTAAGCATCCTTCTGAATATATAATAAATTTTAGCGTCTTCTTTTAGAGTCTGTATGTCAGAGCACAATGCCACCCTTAGTGTTTTATTTCAGAGTGTTCCGTCTCTGCAAACTCCAACATTACAAGGACTGTGGGGCTTAAGGATTGTATTTGATGATTTCTTCTATCAGCTTCATGCTCATACAGACCCACTATTTTCTTTTGTCAATTCCACACCCTGTACCAGAAAAGAAAAAAGCAGAAAGTTAAAAGTTCGAGGGAGAGTCAACTTTAGCAAATTCCCTCTTCTCCTCTCTCAACAAATGCACAAAGACAAGACACATATAGAAGCACCACCAGTATATGCCTGAGCTCAAGCTGTCAGTCACATTGCAACAATGATTATGCCAACTGTCATCATACATATTTTGTTCCTGTTGTAGTGAAATTAATACAGGGCAGAGGTTCTCAAACTTGAGTGTGCATAGAACCACCTGGAAGATGTTAAACCACAGACTGCTACTGCCCCCCTGTTTCTGATTCAGTCTAGGATGGAGCCTGAGAACTTGCATGTTTCATAGGTTCCCAGGTACCTCTGATGTTGGTAGTCCAGAAACCGCATTCTGAGTATCACGGTTGTGGGCAAATCCCTGAGCATCCAGGAAGGTGGAGCCTACTCGTCCCTGGCATCAAAAGAAGTCAGAGAAGGAAATCTGGGTTCGTTTTATTTCTTCCTTAAATTCAGATCCAATTAACATTTACTGAGTTATGCAAGGCAGTGGATTAAATGCTTTCAACTTTTAATTCTCACGACCACTGCTATTGCTACTGTCATCCTTGTTTTCTTTCTTTTAAATGTTTGCTTATTTATATTGAGAGAGAGAGAGAGAAGCATGCATGTGAATAGGGGAGGGGCAGAGAGAGAGAGAGAGAGAATCCCAAGCGGACTCTATGCTTTCAGCGCAGAGCTCAACTCAGGACTCGATCCCACGAACCGTGAGATCAGGACCTGAGCTGAAATCAAGAGCCAGATGCTCAGCCAACTGAACCACCCAGGTGCCCCTGTCAGCCTCATTTTAAAAAGAAGCAAACTGGGGCGCCTGGGTGGCTCAGTTGATTGAGCATCCAACTCTCGGTTTCAGCTCAACTCGTGATCTCATGTTTTCCTGAGTTCCAGCCCCACACCGGGCTCTAAGCTGACAGTACGGAGCCTGCCTGGGTTTCTCTCTCCCTCTCTCTCTGCCCCTCCCCCTGCTGGTGCTGTCTCTGTCAATAAATAAATAAATAAATAAATAAATAAATAAATAAGAGAAGCAAACTAAGACTGCAGAGAGATTGAGAAAGTTGCCCGAGACCACAGATCCAGCAAGAGGAAAAACCAGAATTCAAGTTCAGGTCCGCAGACTCTAAGTCTGTCCAGTGACCTCAGCGATGCTGTCAGTTCCCACTCTCTGGAAGCTGCCAAAGGCCTCTGAGCAGAGGTTGTGACTGGCATTGACAGAGGATGGGGAGGTACTGTGGGAACTGCAGAGGGAAGGGCGTTGAAGGAACTCTCTTCACATGCACATCTGGCTAAGTGGGCTGACAGACCAACTCCTTTCCCTGTGCCTCAGCTCTGCCAACTGTGCAATGAAAGACCAAAATAGTTGCCACCTACCCCTCAGCTTGTTCCCAAGAATGAGATAAGAGCTCTCAGCTATTATGTAAGAAGCACTTTTCTTTCCAAACCCTCCACTTGCTGGATAGTCTGAAAGACTCCGAATCTTACAAAAGCCGGGGTTCGCCCTTACTGGCTTGAAATGATTGCAATGGTCACCCGGCTCTCCCATTCTGACCTCCATCCCCTCCCCTGGCCCTAAAATCAACAAGCTGGGAACTCAAAGTTCAAAGCATGCTTCCAAAATATGTGCATTTCAGAAACTCCATTTGTTCCTGCAGAGTACTCGACTGGAGAATTTTTCTGATAGCTCAGTTGGACACATTTTGAGGTGTTTCTCAGATTCCACTCTCGCTCTGTACTTCACAGGCCCTGAAGGCATATGCTGTAGGCTCTGCCTGCTGAGTAACTAGCAGGAGGCCTGTCACACCTATTTTGTAAGCTGAGAAGGGCTGTATCAAGAGCCTCATCTTATAATTAAGACTCTTGTGGAGTTTAGTTGGTCTCATCTCATGAACAGAGAGAAATGCTCGGGTTCAGCATTAGTCAACGACCAAACATTGCAGAGAACACATAAGTGTTCCAGAGTCAAAGTGAGCAATAAAAGATTGATTTTCTTTTGTTTCCTTTTCTTGGCTTTGGGTCTCAGAAATATGGCCAGTTTCCCCTTTCCCCGACCTCTCCTTGTGGGTGTTTGTTTATTAATGCAATGGAGTGACACCCAGAGAGCCCTACCCTTGCTCTGAAGTTCTGATTGTAACGGAAACAGTAGCAGGGGTGAAGTGTCACTGTGGTTATCTAATGATCAAGGACAGCATGCCTGAGAGAGAGAGAGCAGCCAGGTCTCCGGCTGTCACCACATGGTTCATTCTGCCTCTACTCTCACTGCCCTGCCAGTGACTAATTGATCTGTGAAAGCCCTTGGAGGTACTTTGAGTGAGAAAGACACATTATATCTGCTCACAACAAATCCTCAGAGGGAAAAAAAAAAAAAAAACGTTTCATGCACAAATTTCTCTGCTTGACTCTTTCTCCCATTCATTTCCCTACTAAGTCTTCAGCACCCAAAGAATTAAGTAGATGGGGAAAAAAAAAATTCTTCTCGTGGTCAGTTCCCGCCAAACAGAGATTGGCACATAAAGAAAGGAAACCAGAATCGATAGTAAAAATGAAGGAAAGAAAAGTAGGCAGTAAAGATGGAAAGTGGTTCTGTGGCCTTGAAGCCACTATATTTAAGACAATTACCAGATCTCAAAGTCAACATGTTCTGTTTCGACCACTGACCAGTAATGAGGATAACTCATAAAAAAGGCAGAATCCTGTAGTGCAGCTTCCTGGCAACTTCATTTAACACACTACATTCTTTTTTTTTTTTTTTTTTTAATTTTTTTTTTTCAACGTTTTTTATTTATTTTTGGGACAGAGAGAGACAGAGCATGAACGGGGGAGGGGCAGAGAGAGAGGGAGACACAGAATCGGAAACAGGCTCCAGGCTCCGAGCCATCAGCCCAGAGCCTGACGCGGGGCTCGAACTCACGGACCGCGAGATCGTGACCTGGCTGAAGTCGGACGCTTAACCGACTGCGCCACCCAGGCGCCCCTTAACACACTACATTCTAATAGACTAAATTTTTACCTCCAGCAACCAATCGAATATTTCTATACATAGATTCAAAAGTGCTGTCGGTCTGTTGTAAATTCATCCTCCCAAATGTACCAAAGGGTTTATTTGAGACGTCTTGCTCCCCAACTGTGGATGCGACTTGCATTTTGGCTTTCTGATTCAGCTTCTGCCTCTAGTGCATTTGCTTTTCAAAAAGAGTTTGCCAGGGCTGCAGAAAGAGTTGGAGGAATATTGATAAGAATACTGGGCTTTTATCAAAAGCTTCTTCTCGTAAGTGAACTTGGCCCACACTCAGAGTTCTTCCCCTGTTGCTGACTGATCCCAAGGTACCCTTGGGTAAAAGCCAGTCAAGTCATTCTTGGGCCTTTTGCACATGCCTGTGTTAAGCACTTTGGACATCTGGGATAAGGAGGCTGTATTCATTCCTTTATTCACTCAGTCAGTATTTATTAGGTATCTGAAATGTGCCAGACTCACAAGTAGAACTTATTTTTTCATCACTAATTGTCACATATGGTCTGCAGAAATAACTGGTCCATTTTTCTTGAAACAGTATGCCACAAGACAGTGGATGGAAGATCTATTCTTCCCCCTTCTTCACAGCCTCTAAGGTAAGTTCCACAGGGGAAGAGTTCTGGAGCATTGAGCCAACTGCTAACTACATCGAATTGCTTTGGTAACACCTATTCCATTGGCTTAAATCTGATACAACACAGGATAACACATAGCTTTCCAGAACCACACACACCCAGAACCCATGTAAGTGCAACCTCACTTAGGATATTTTCTAAAATACCTACCTATGCAGCAGAGAATTTTCTAAATGACTTTTAAAGACATTTGAAGGTTGGGGCGCCTGGATGGTTCAGTCAGTTGAGCGTCCAACTTCAGCTCAGGTCGTGATCTCACGGTTCATAGGTTCGAGCTCCACATCGGGCTGCGTGCTGACAGCTCAGAGCCTGGTGCCTGCTTCGGATTCTGTGTCTCCCTCTCTCTCTGCCCCTCCCATGCTCACTCTCTGTCTCTCTCTCCCTCAAAATAAATAAACATTAAAAAAAAAAAAGATGAGGGGCGCCTGGGTGGTCAGTTGGTTGAGCGTCTGATTTTAGCTCAGGTCGTGATCTCACAGTCCATGAGTTTGGGCCCCGCGCCGGGCTCTGTGCTGACAGCTCAGAGCCTAGAGCCTGCTTCAGATTCTGTCTCCCTCTCTCTCTGCCCCTCCCCTGCTCATGCTCTGTCTCTCTCTCTCTGTCAAAAATAAATAAACATTAAAAAAAAAGATTAAAGACATGTGTAACTTATTCTCCCACTCTTTTCTGGGCTCTCTCAATCACCAGAGGTAACCAAGCAGACTCAACATCAGAAACCCATCAAAATTATAGGGCTGGTCTTTTTAACCTTTGAAAATTCAGTCAAATTGCCATCACTCTTGTTCCATAATGTGGGCAAGTATTTCTTGTTCAGCTTCACAGGATTCAAATCTATTTATTGCTATATAGACAAAATAATACAAGTATAATAAAAAGAAGTTGTATTTGAAGAGCCCTTACTGGTTTATAAAACATGATATAGTTAACAGAAACATTTTCTCATTTAATCACAGCACTTTAACATTCACTGAACAAACACTTATTAACCCCTTAATAGATTTCCCTGGTGCCTAGCACAACACGTGGTGGATGAAAAATAAGACAGGGTCTCTGCCCTCAAGAAATCCAGAGTCTACTGGGTAAGAAAGACAAGTCAACAATAACTATGGTATGATATAAGGGCAATAGAGAAATATATTACAAAATATTTATATTTTATAAATATAAAAATAGAAGCAAGATAACAGACATTAAGTATTCAACATTAAAAATGGCATTTAGAGGAGCTTGGCTTACTTATAAATTCCTAGACATCAGAGATATCTAGGTATATGTGCATAGATAGGAACATAATAAAATATTTTTGACGGTAGTGCACAACAAGGGGTGGAAGCTATTCCGGCAGAAGAGCTGGAGGTGCTAGAGACGGTGATGGTGGTGGATTTTGGAAGAGTTGGGCATTTCTTGGTTAATCAGAACCGATGCCCTTTCCTCTTATGCCACTGATACCCAGCCAGCCCTGAGACATCTCTCTTCATAGCCCAACAGTCCAGTGGTTCACCGTAGAACTAATATACACGCAACCATAGCAACAGCCACCACAAAAATATTAGCAGTGACTGATTATTTGCTAACAGAGCATGTGCGGAAGAACTCACAGCCAGTGGCCCCTTAGAAATGTACCTGAATGTCAAGAAAGCAAAAAAAAAAGAAGCCCTCTACTCAAGCCTGCTTTTGATTAGTTGAGCACCATGTGCATGAACAGAAGAGGCAACGATAATTTTGAGGAGGGTGAGAAAGGCAGGCAGGGAGGAAGAAACCAAACACGAATTGAAAGCAGATGACACAAAGCCCCTGGCTCATGTAGCTCCACAAGAATGAGTATTAAGTAAGTTTCTTCCAGAAGGACAACTATCAGAAAGAGAAAAAAAAAATGGTGGTAATAAATCCTAACAAAAGCCAACAAAAGAAAATGTTGGACAATTTGTTGGACAAATATTCAGTAAGGCCGATCCACCTCACCGCGTTGTTGTAAAGAACAGCTAATAAAAAAAACTGTCAAGGACACTACATAGAAGAACTAACCAATAATAAGAACATTAATAATAAGGGAGGGTCTAGGAATGAAACCAGTTCCATCAAGACCAAAAATGTTGAGCAACCAGCACAGAAATAAAGAAAACAGATATGACCGCCTGGAGGCGATCCAAACAAACAAGAACCAAAATATTTTTTGCTCTTAATTTTTAAAAAGAAGACAACTTTACAGGGTATAAGACTATAAATAAATATTGGTCAATGGGATCTTGCTTTCCCCAGAGGCAGCTCCCTTTGAAATGACTTCCTGGACAGAGGGCATAAGGGAGTTGAAGGCTCCTACTCTCCTCCCTAGAGCTCATGGTCCAGGACAGGAAGGCTTCCCTCCCCAGTCTTCACCATTTGGGATTGGAAAAAACACTGGAAGGAATCCAAAGCTGTGGTTCATTTCATTCTTTCATTTCCTGCCTTTGCCAAATGCTTAACAATTACAAACAAATGTTGTCTTCACAAATACTTTCTTCTAGATGAACATTCTGCTCATCTTGGTTGCTTATGTGTATGTGACTTGAGAAACACTTTCTAAATCCTCAAGGTGACAGGATTTCCACGTAATGATAATGATTATTTAATGTCATCATCACAATAGGCTGCCTGGGCAAATGAAATGCTTGCTGGGTCTAAAGCATTCACTCAAGTGAGGTAAATTAACACTTTCCAGGGTACCAGATTTCCCATTGGGACGCTAAAGAAGGTAATTCATTACCCAGGCATTCTCCACCCTCAACACTGCTGTCTAGCAGCAAGTTCTTCACTTGCTTAGCTGTCAGACTTCTCAGCCAGTGTGGGGAAGTCCAAGAGAGATAAGAATATGCTGAGAAGGTCCAGGCTGGGTGGATATTTTTAGTCATCTGAAGATAGTTCCGGGTGATAATAGTCCTCATAATGTAACCCACATGAATGTGGCCCATCTCACCTTTCAAAGCACTTTTATGGCATAAATCATCCCCTTTGATCCTCACAATAATCCCTGAGGTATGCAAAGCAGGTATTATTATAGTTAGCACCTGGCTATGGCAGCAACAAAGGCATAGACAAATGGCATGGAGTAAGCCTAGAAGACATAGGGAAGCAAGAAAGGGGATACCAGGAAGAGGGGCCAAACCCCAAAACCAGTGGCATCAAAAGCATTGGGTGTCTGGGAACAGGACACACAGTTACACGTGGATGGAGAAATGTGAACAGGCTCAGGTGTCTTAATGGGTAGACTAGATTTAAAAGATGACTATTTCTAAGACCAAAATCAAGAAAGACGGTAACTAAAAGGAACCAAGCAGGTCTGCTATTTGCCAGGTGTCTTCCTGTAAGATATTAACAGGTTTCATCTTCACAACTAATCTATGCAACATAGATATTATGAACCCATTCTTTACAGATGAGAAAACTGAGGCTCAGAAGAGTGATGTTATCTGCCCAAGGCATCATATCTGCTAACTGGAGAAGATGAGATTCAGGGTCTAGGAGAAGGACAAAGCAACAGAGGGCTGGGGGCTCTCAACAGGAATGACTAGCAATCAATGTAGGGCAGCAACCATAAGAGTATCAAGAAAAGAGTTTAAGAATAAGGAACAAGGGCCTCCAGAGCCCTGGATTCTTTGTGTGCTGCCTGCCCTGGAGGTGTAGCAGAGGCTGGGCTCACACTACCTGCTGAGGAGCCACGTCTGACTGAGTTGGGAGAGGCGGAGTAACAAGCGAGATGATTCCTGGCACTTATCCCCCTTTTACAGGTGAGGAAACTAAGTCCCAGAGAGGGAAAGTCCCAAAGAAGTGGGAGAGAAGTTGCTTTTCATCTGCCAGAGCAAGAGGAAGGAGAGAATCTGAAAACACACAAGTCTGGGAGGATGATGAAGGCTGGCAAGAAACCCGCCGCTGGTGAGAAAGCCCAAGATGGCGGAAGAGAGTAGAATGGTCAGAGCCCAAGGAACAAAATCAGGACTTGAGGTAGTGGGAAAGAATATTCTATCACTTCTGGGTTGTAGTACATTGGACAAGATGCTTCTCTGAGTTTCATCTGTAAAATGGAGTGATTCTGTGAGAATTAAACACAAAATTCTGAGCACTATTCTTAAGCATTTGAAAAAAGTTTTGATGTTGAGATAGACAGAATGGTCTCTGGGGACGTTAACACAACAGACAAGGGTAGCATGTGGATTTGGAATGATCTCCTTCTTGGCATTTAGTAAAAAAAAATCTTATTTAAAATTCGATGGGGCACCTGGGTGGCTCAGTTGGTTAGGCAACCGACTTCGGTTCGGGTCATGATCTAGCAGTTTGTGAGTTCGAGCCCCGCGTCGGGTTCTGTGCTGACAGCTCGGAGCCTGGAGCCTGCGTCGGATTCTGTGTCTCACTCTCTCTCTGCCCCCTCCCCTGCTCACACTCTGTGTCTCTCTGTCTCTCAATAATAAATAAACGTTCAAAAAAAAATTCAAAAGATTGTTCTCCAATCCTCATGAATTCAACCTATGTCATAAGCAAGACTTTTGATTCTAGAAAGGTCACTTCTGTGACCTTTCACTTCCACAAGACTTATATAACATGTTTCTTCTGACAAACTATGAACCATTCTGCTTTAAACAAAGAAGATTCCTCCTGGAGGGAGAATTAATCAAGGGCAATAACATTCTCCCTGACCCTTATTAGCACATAAGGGTTATATCCAGTAACAGTGCATGAAGACTTCAACCAAACTGCCTACAGCTTCTCTAAATTGATTTGCCCAAGAGAGCCCATATTCATGTCTGCAGTGACTCCAGGCAGCAAAAAAAGCCATTCCCAAGGAGCCATTGTGGCCATTGTGAGCAGTGTCATTTGTACAATTAACTACAAAGGTGCTTGGAAATTTTCACTTTACAGGTCTGGAATAATTCAGAGAATCTTACAGTTAGCAAGAACCTTGTGGGCCCCTGATCTAACCCCCAACTCTAACCCCCCCTCATCAGTTAGCTCCTCCCAGAGGTCTTTATACAGACCCGGGTTTGGGGAAATTATTTCTAGGAAGTGCCCACAGGACTCTTGGATATAAATTCACTAGTGCCAGGAGCCACTAAATGACTCATTCAAAATGTCTCCAGTCTCTCTAATCCTCTTATTCTGTTATTATTTTTGAATGTCCATAGTTTACAATACTGTTTTCTTACACAACCTGCCAGAGCCACCACAAGCTGCTTAGCCTCCTGAACAGTCACGACACCACACATCCTCTTCCCCCTCCCCCCACCCCCAGGCCCCTCCACGGGCCACAGCACTAGCTCAGCTTCCAAGCACAAACCCAACGTGGGCCGAAGACACTGGCCACAGAGATGACCTCTCCTCCCGGCCCTCCCCATTTGCCGAGTGAAGACAGGGCCAGACCAGCCAGACCTGCATCTGGCCCTGGCCCTGCCCGTCAGCCCCATCACCCCATCTGGCGACACCATTCCATCACAGGGCATTGCAAGTGGACATCAGTTTACTTTAGATCTGACAAGGAAGGCCGCCTGACTGCCACCAGCTGGGGACAAAAGGAGGACCCCAACAGTTACAAGCAGCCTGCAGGAAAGCCCAAGAACCTGAAAAGGGCTACAGAATGAAACTTTTGACCTCCCCACTTTGCAGTTGCATGTGTGATGCGTGGTGCTTCTGCCACGGAGTTAGGTGGGCCTGTGTGGAGCTGTCAAAGTGGGAAGCAAACCCTGGGCTCCAACTGCATCGCATAGGTTAGCCAGGAAAATGTCACTAACAACACACAGCGGAATTGAAGATTCCAGGTCAGCACAAACTATTTAAATCAAACAGAGTCAGAGCTTGCTCCTCAGTGAGTTTTATCTTGCTGTATCTCAGGAGTAGGATAAGGCTTAGTTAACATTTGCTTCAGGTGACTTAGGCGTCACTGAAGTGGAGAAGGGGGGAAACCCACCCAGCTATCTCTACCTAAATGCCCCAAAGCAGCCACCGTTTGGCTCAGCTTAATTCACAACGGCAGTAGTGTTTTTTTCTTCTTTTCACGATGAGTGGTTCCCCACATGAGAAACAGGGAGAAAGGCCTATAAAGGCTGAGGCCACCAGGGATGCAAGAACCCTGCAACAGAAACCATCCCCCAGAATTTCACCACAAATGAGAAGTGTTTTTCAGAACACAACCTTGCAAGAAGCTGTATAGGACCTCAAGGTTGCAGGGAACCGGAAGGCTTGTCTGGAGCTCTCCCCGGGGGGGAATGAGCAGCTGGCTAACTTGGTAACTAGCAGTTCTCTCCTGCCCCCCAGTGCCCTTGGCTGCCCAAAGTCCCCACTGTGCCCCAGACTCCAGATCTTTCCTCCAAATCACCTTCTTCTGTGTCCTATTCCCTCAGGGCAAAGCACTGTATTTTCCAAGGTAACACCTAGCTAATCTAATATAATCTAATCTAAAAGAGTTAGTGAGTATTATTGGATTAATGTGCTATTACTCCTAGAAAATACAATTTGCATTCTGGAGACACACAGCCTTAAACTAAAGGAGTGGGAATTCCCATTACCCCAGCAAGCTAGGGACAGAGGCGATTTTTGCAATGGCTGGGAACTCGAAGACCAGATTTAAAAATGGAAAACAGCCCTGCCTATTCCTACAGCTGGGACGGTTTTGAGTTCCATTGTTTGAAAGTAAACAATCTTTGGCTCCATGTAATCTCTTTCTAACTTTTCCCCACCTCCTCAGTATTGATGTGTTCAGAGGCCCCAGGCTTTCTTTCCACCTCAGATAATAACAATGTTTGGTAATGCCTGGGCTGTGTACTTCATCAGTTGGGATTTTAGTACTTCCCTAAAAGGAGAAAAAAATACTACCTCCCCAATTATTTAAAGTATTCACGCCTTACATTTAATTCTTTTTATTTGGGTTTATTTTTGGTCAAAATAAGCCTCTTCAGAGATATGCAAGAATTCTTAGAAAAAAAAGAGCTGTATATGTACTACATGTCCGTATAATACAGTATATGTTCCACAGGTCTATGTATATATGTATATATGCTACATGTCTATATAATATGTTCTTTTTTTTTTTTTTTTTTTTTTTTTGAGGGACAGAGAATCCCAAGTAGGCTCCACGCTGTCAGTACAGAGCCGGACACAGGGCTCAATCCCACGAACCATGAGATCATGACCTGAACCCATATCAAAAGTCAGACACTTAGCCAACTGAGCCACCCAGGTTCCACTATATATGTTCTAAACTAATTATACACATTGTCTCACTGCTCATAACAACCCTGTGAACTAGAAGCTATTATCCCCAATTTTCAAATGAGAAAACTAAGATGCTGAGTCCAATAAATTAGCCAAGATGGTTGAAAATGATGAAGAAAAGAATCCAAAGCTCTGAGTCCAAAGCTTTTCCTCTTAATCACTATTTTCTCTTACCAGATATGTGAGGGAGGGGGTAGGGGAGAAGCAACAACACTTCTACTACCTTGAGCTTTTCTACCTTGCAGTACTGAGTCAGACATTTTCAAAGTATGGTCCCCAAACAAGCAGCATCAGCATCCCCCAAGAAACTTGTTAAGAACTGCAAAATCTGGGGCCCACTCCAGACCTAAAGAAACAGAAACTCTGGGGGCAGGTCCCAGCAATTTAACAAGCACTGCACATCATTCTAATGAACACTCGGGTTTGAGAACCATTGAACTAAGCCATCAATGTAGAATCTTGAAGTTTGAGGAATGGGTCAGCAGTAACTCCTTTTTAATGTCTAATCCTTGAATAATCCCTTTCAATTAGAAACTTTCACATGATTTTATTATAACTCTACAGAGATGTGAATAAATGAACATTACTGGCACATGCTCAACAGGTGTGTAAAACTGTAAATGGAAATGAGGTAATCAGTGCAAAAAAAAATAGTTTCTCAAAATCCTATAAGATAGTCTAATAAGACTGAGTTTAATTTTTTTAATGTTTATTTATTTTTGAGAAAGAGAGAGACAGAGTACGAGAGAGGGAGGGGCCAAGAGAGAGAGAGAGACACAGAATCTGAGGCCTGTTCTAGGCTCTGAGCTGTCAGCACAGAGCCTGATGTGGGGCTCGAACTCAGTAACCACGAGATCATGACCTGAGTAGAAGTCAGACGCTTAATCGACTAAATCACCCAGGCACCCCTAAGAACACTGAGTTTAAAAGCAGTTTAATGAGTATTCTTAAGTTTCAAAAGGGAGGAATGTTTATCTACATTGGCTATACCGAGTCAGATCCCATTAGTCTGCTCCCTACTTATACCAAATTACATGGAACACCAAGAAAAGCACCTATTGGCCTCATTTGACTAACATCTATAAACAGCTTGCCTCACCCTTACTCTTCACTCTGTGCTGCTTCTTTCTTAAACCAAAATAAGACTGAGAGACCAGCTTTGGCCTGGGAAAAGCCCACCAGTCTGAGGCCTTCCGATAGCTGGAAAACCTCTGGCTGGCGGACAGGAACAGCCCAGCACACAGGCGCTCCATGCACACCACTGCTTAATGACCCGGGCCTCAGAATAGGCCATTTTCCAGGAAGCAAGTTCTATACTCAATTTCTCAGACCCCATGAGTCTTCTGTTTCCTTGGAACTTATTCAGTATTAGCTTAGGTGTGCCCTAAATAAAATAGGAAATGCATGGACATCAGTATATCTGAAAAAGAAATGATTTGCATCGACTCTCAAACTGAGCCAGAAGTCAGAAGTAGAGGGGGAACTTCCTCCCTGGGGCTGAGTCAGTAGCCTCAACCTTCTCAGACTGGGGTTAAACAGTTCATGCCCTACAGGGAGGGAGCTGTTCTGGTAGAAAACAAAGTTTGGAGTCTACAGTCAGTCACATTGGCCAGCAGGGCAACTCCAGCTGGGGAACTTGCTAGCTTTTTTTTTTTTAATGTTTATTTATTTTTGAGAGAGAAAGACAAAGCACAAGCTGGGGAGGGGCAGAGAGAGAGGGAGACACAGACTCTGAAGCAGGCTCCAGGCTCCGAGCTGTCAGCCCAGAACCCGAATGCAGGGCTCAAACCCATGAACCATGAGATCATGACCTAAGCCGAAGTCAGAGGCTTAATCGACTGAGCCACCCAGGCACTCCAGAACCTGCTAGCTTCTAAGTGGTAGTTTCTACCTGTGTGACTTTGGGAAATATATATATACTTCACCTTCATGAGTCTCAGTTTCCTGAACTGCTTTTTTTTTTTTTTTAATGGGGGATTGTACAGGAAACAGGAGTCATTTCTACCAGACATGAAGAGAACTAGGGCATAGGGCATAGTGGCCTATCCTGCCGGGGCTACCTCAGGAGATGCTAAATTAATGTCGGCTCTTTTCCTCTTCCCCTTTAAAGTGCTGAGGTGGATTTTCACCTGACTCCATGGGAGCCTTAGCCTCAAAGAGCAGTCACCAGGGGTTATATAAACAGGGCTTTATAAACAGGGGTTAAGACCTGTTAACAGGTCTCACAACCATATCCCAGGGAACCTGCTATAGGAGTAAGCGGTTTCTCATCTTGAAATAGAGAACAAGGCTGGGATGCCCCACATTGTAGAGGAGGAAGCTATAATCCCCTAGTCTGGGTCAGATCACAGACCTTCCCCTAAGACCCCTGGGGAACCCGCTCCTCCCCACAACTCCTCACAATTAAACACGCCTGAAAAACTGATAAAGGAAGCACTAAGTTAATTCCTAAATGTTCGGGGAAATGACACATCAACCAACTACACAGAAGGGAAACACCACACTCGTGTCTGGGTATTAAGTTGGAAAACTTACCCACAGACCTTTTTATTTTTCCCGACAGGAGGGAGCCCTCTACTGGCAAGTTAACACTCTGCTAAGAAAGAGCCCCATTCTGGAGAGTCCTTAGAAGTTGTTTCTTGACTTTAGGGCAGCAAATAATGTAAGTTATTACCGAATAGCTAAGTTTGCATCCATGGTAGGAACAGATGCAGGTATGAATTAATGAAGGTTGATGGTATAAAACCCAAATTCCATGTATAAGACTCTCTCAGCTAGCCTGATTACAGCGTACCATAGAAACAGAGGGGACAAAGAGGTGTAAGAACCTTCCCTCTCCTCCCTAGTACATAGATAGTCTTCTAGAAGTGTTATGTGCAGAGAAATGGCTCCGCCCAGTGTTTGGGCTGTCAAGACATCCTATCAGACCATTGGGAAGAGACTGCAAACAACCTAAATGGCCACCAAGAGCAGATGGGAAAACAGGTTATTGTACATTAAAACAATGGCATGGTACGCAGCTTAAAAAAAAAAAAAAAAACACTGACGAAATTCATTCTATACCCCTTTAGAAAGACTGCCATATCTTTACTTTTTCCCATACCTTTCAGTTTAAAAAAGAAAAATCAAAGCACGGAAACAATATACATAATACGCTATCATCCGTGTTAAAAGGGTATCTATTTGTGTTTGCTTCTACGTGCATAAAGTAAAATATTTCTAGAAGTTTGAACAAGAAACTAACAACAGTGGTTACACTTTGTAGGGAGGTGAGAACTAGAAGAATAATGGACACAGGTGAGGAGCAGCTTTCGCTTTGTTATATGTTTTGTCCTTTGATGCGGATGTTTTAATTGATCGAAACATGAAGCAAGTCGTTTTTCAAATGACAGCCTGAGTGGGCATGAAGTTTTTCCTTACTCAACACTTTTGTAATGGTTAATGCTTATGTGCCAGGCACTGTGCTAAGCCTTACCTGTATTACCATTTATTCAACCTTCCCGATCACACCAGTAGATAGGAACTGCTCTAGTCATCCGCATTGAGGAAACTGAGGGGCAAAGCGGTTAAGTTATTGCCCAAGTTTACAGAGACAGGGCTTCCAGGCAGGCTGACTTCAGAGTTTCTGCACTTACCACCAGCTACGTGGCCACCCCAGAGAAAGTTTCTCCAGCACAGTCAAGCTGGGATCAGTGCTGTAAGTCAAACATCCAGGAACCAGTTAAGTTTGGAGAAGCCCTTTACTCGTGGTCTCCAATATGAGAGTTCCTTTGACTGGACAACACACACACCAGTACTGACACACGTACACTCAAATATTCTCACAGTGACACACACTCAAAACCACTGCCCCATATTCTCATAGTCACACATACACATTCATCTGTTCTCACACACATGCTTTCTCACAACCCTTCACACACACTCACATACACTCTTATATTCTGAAATGCACTCACACACTCATTTACTCAACACATTTTCACACACACTTGCACACTCACACGCAAACGCAAACGCATATGGTAATGGCTTTCTCTGGCTCCAAGCCCAACCTCTCCTTCATTGCCTGGCACAGCCCCAGGATGCTGCTACACTCCAGCCCAGGGGTTCCGGGCCCTCTCCCTTGCCAATTCTCAGGCCTCCTCTGTATGCATAAACCTGTCCCAAATAAAATACGGGTACCCATAGTTCTATCTCAGCCACCCCATTTGCACTCCTGAATATGCTCCATTAGTCCCCCCTGACAAGGAGGGAAATTTCCTCTTCCTCAGGACCTTAAGAAGGAAAGATTGTCTTTCCATTCTACTTGGGCTTCCAGCTCCTCTGCTTGCCCAGTGAATGAAGGATGGCATGAATTTGATTTGTGACAAGAAAGAGGTACAATCCTCCATCTGTCTAGGAGACCACGCATGCCTCCTCGGCCGATCATAAGCACCTTTCCTCCCCAGCTCTGGAGGACACACAACCACCGTGAGACCAACATTCTGTGCTGCCAACAAGCCATTTGGTGTCCCCAGAGGGCTGACCTGCAAATGTTCTAGATGCAAAATCATTTCAAAGGGAGAATGAGATACAGCGTCTGACATGTACTCTTTTTTAATTCCTCTCTGGGTTTGCTCCCACTTTAGAGTGCAACAGTTTTTAAACATTTTACTGCTGCCCCCAAATTCCGTGTTACCCTGCTGTTTCAAAGACTGGAAGGCAAGCTACTTTCATCATCTTATTATACAGTCACTAAAATGGTATCAAAATTCCAGGCACCCTTCTGAAATCTCTCAGAAATGTTTCCCTTTATGATAATTAATAACATTAGAAAGCCTTCACAGTCATTATTCCATTTAATCCTCTGTGACAGTGACATTCTTACTAACCCCATTTTGCAGATAAAAAGGCTGGGATCACAAGGGGGAGAGCGAGCGGTCCAAGGTCATATTGCTGGTAATTAGTAACACGAACTAGAAGCTAAAGGCAGATGTGCTTCAGTATAAATCCACACCACACTGCACTGGCCTTCGGGGCCCATCTCCAGCTCTCCATTCTCAGTGGCTCAAATGCTCAGGTCTTGCAAACCAAAACAAAGCAATCAACATTCTTGAGTATCAACTCTCTGTATGGCATATCATTATGTACTGCTGTTCATCCCATGCCTTTGAGATTTATTATTGCCTTGTGTTATTATTTACACTAAGTATTAGTCTCAGTGTTAACTCTTTACATTCAGACAGTGTATCTTTTCCATCTCTATGCCCCCACACTTAGAAGAGTCTTTTGGGGGCGCCTGGGTGGCTCAGTCGGTTAGGAGTCCAACTCTTGATTTCAGCTCAGGTCATATCTCAAGGTTTGTGAGTTCGAGCCCCATGTGGGGCTCGATGTGGATATCACAGGGCCTGCTTGGGATTCTCTCTCTCTCCCTCTCTCTGCCCCTCCCCCACTGGCGCTCTCTCTCTGTCTCTCTCCCTCTCAAAATAAACTTTAAAAAAAAGAGTCTTTTGAGGGTGCCTGGGTGGCTCAGTCGGTTAAGCATCTGGCTCTTGATTTAGGTTCAGGTCATGATCTTACGATTGGGGAGATCATGCCCCATGTTGGGCTCTGCACGGACAGTGTGGAGCCTGCTCGGAATTCTTTCTTTCCCTCTCTGTCTCTGCCCCACCCCCTCACTCACACACATGCACATGGACCTCCTCTCTCTCTTTCTCCAAAAAAGCATTTTACACATTTCAGGTGATTTCTAGATGCTTATTGATGGTGGCTTTTCACATCTCTAGGATTTCCAGACAACCTCTGCACAAATCAGGCCTCTTTGCCTGTAAAGATATGTGGGCAAACATGTTTGTCACAACATCCTATACAAAAGCAGACAGGAAGCAACCAAAACATCTCATAAGGGAAGAGTGGTTAAATAAACTGTGGGACATCTGCAGAATGAAAAGTTACACAACTATTTAAAATCATAGGTTTTTTTTTTTTAATTTTTTTTAATGTTTATTTTTCAGACAGAGAGAGAGACAGAGTGCGAGTGGGGATGGGGCAGAGAGAGGGAGACAAAGAATCTGAAGCAGGCTCCAGACTCTGAGCTGTCAGCACAGAGCCGGATGTGGGACTCGAACTCATGAATGGTGAGATCATGACCTGAGCCAAAGTCAGATGCTTAACGGACTGAGCCACCCAGGTGCCCCTAAAATCATGTTTTAATAGACTATTGAATAACATAGGAAAATGTTTACCAAATATCATGATACATTTTTCACCAATAGAAAAGAAAAAAAGCTTAGAGAAAATACATCAAAAATGTCAGCTTTTATTATCTCTGAGAAGGGAGATGAAACTACAGAGAACTTTTATCTCTCTTTCAGAACATTAACTCCTTTCCTGGTGATCCTTGAGACCACTCATTTCAATCTTGTGAGCTTCATTTTTCTTTATAAAACACTAGTAATATTGGTTTCCTCACAGACTCTTGTGAAGAGTTTAAACTTTTCCAATAAGAAATGCTTTGTAGATTAATAACAATGGCATTAAATTATGCAACAAAAGATTATGTGATCTTTATGCAGTTTTCATAACAAAGACTTTACAGAGAATAATGCCTTACCAACTAATAGTGGAAATTTTAGTGGAATTTGTATCTTCTTTTTTTTTAATCTTTTTTTTAATTTTTTTTAATCTTTTATTATTGAGAGAGAGACAGAGTGCGAGCAGGGGAGGAACAGAGAGAGAGGGAGACGCAGAATCCAAAGCAGGCTCCAGGCTCCAAGCTGTCAGCACAGAGCCTGACACAAGGCTCGAACTCACAGACTGAGATCATGACCTGAGTTGAAGTCAGCCGCTTAACCAACTGAGCCACCCAGGCGCCCCTGGAATTTGTATCTTCTCAAACTCTACTCCTCTTTCTTTTAAAACTAAGCTTATGCTTATCTTACATTCAGTGAATTATTATGAAATGATTCTCCTTGGATGATTCAAGAAAAAAAGAAACACACCTACATCAAGAACCTAAACAATTCAGCTTTTTTTTTTCCTTTCTTCTTTTCAGTGAATAGGAACTAGAATTATTACAGCAATAGCCACGGGCCTCTTCTTACTTTCACCCAGTCACTGTGGCCCAGAGGATCAGGCATGCCAAGAAGTTCCTCACCAACCTGCTGAGGTACCACTATAGGTCTTACACAGGGTAGGGACAGGCCATACTGGCATGGATACGAGGTCAGCCAGTCTTCTTACCTGATAGAAGCACCTCCAGGGTCCAAATGCCACACAAAGCAGCCCTGACCCAAGAAGCAGGGGCTACCACAAGCAGGTTCCATTTCAGGAACCCTTAACTTGGAACCTGGTCCTGCCCAAGCTCCCCAGGCTGACTTTTTCCTCTCCTTCAACCATCCTCCATCACATTCAGGTTCAGGAGTGATCACCAAAGCACCAGGTGAGAGTCAGTCTTGAAAGAAGCTCCCTTCAGTTTACAACACATGCACTCAGCACCCATACTGTGCCCAGTAGCACCTGCGTCCTACACCTCCACCCTTTCCTTCAAACTTGAGCCTTTCTTTTTAATGCTTTTTTTTATTTTTGAGAGAGAAAGAGAGAAAGAGAGCAGGGGAGGGGCAGAGAGAGAGTCATAGAATCAGAAGCAAGCTCCAGGCTCTGGGCTGTCAGCACAAAGCCCGACATGGGGCTCGAACCCATGAGTGGCGAGATCATGACATGAGCCAAAGTCAGTTGCCTAACCAACTGAGCCACCCAGGTGCCCCTAAATTTGGATCATTTTTACAAACGCTTTCCCTCTTCCCCACCTCATCTCCTTTCTACACAAGCCAGTTACATGTATGACTTCTTTGGTAAGTGATCAATATCCCCATTTTTTTCACCAAACAGTTAGTTGTTTAAACTTTATAAATCAGGAGGAAAAGAAACACTGTCAGTCTCCTGGTAACACATCAGCCACCCAGAAGTCTTTGGAAAAGCCAAACTTCCCAGATGCATTCAAGTCCTACTGCTTTAAGCATCAAAACTTTTAAGACACTCGTGGTTTTCCATGGAAATCCTTCTCATTATAGTCTATGCTCTCTGCTTTCTTAAACAGATTATCCTGAAATTTTAATATCTTGTTGATGATTCGTCCTCATGCACGTCAGTGACTGTCTCCATGGGGGCTGTACTTTTGGGTAAGACTCTTTACTCAAAAGTTTATGAGCCCCACACTCTGTCTTCTGTGGTTTTAGTTTGTTTGTTTCTTTCCTTTGGGAAGCTCACAATTTCTGCTTCTCTCCAGCCTTCCCAGCTCCCTCTTCCTAACCCACAGCTAATAATCTGCTGGGTGTTCAGAATCTACTTATCAAAACTTGCTGGTTACAGGGCACAGAAAGAGTTGGGTCTGGGGGTCTCTGCCATAAGTAAAGTGCCCACACTTCAGTTCATCAACTCGATGCTGCCTGTTTGGCTGCTCTGAGCCCTCTTGGCCACTTTCCAGTTCTTACTGCATTCTAGGTAGACGACCCAAAACAGACATTTCAGAAAGTTGAAGCTTGTACTGCATTTTAGTCCATACCTGAGATCTATTCTTAAGGTAATAACTCTGCAATGACCCCTTGAAGAACAAGTGTGTGACTTGAAAGGATCACACCCTTGTAGTGAAGGCTAGAAGTTTCAAAAACAAAAATTAAAAAAAAAAAAAAAAAAACAGAGCAAAAAGAAGATTTTTAAAGTTTCTTTTCTTCCCTAGGTTGCTCCAAATTTTGAAATATGGACCTCCTCCCTTCAACCCTGTTCTATAACCTCAATCAGAGGGTAAAAAAAGACTACCAAAGTACATGATGGAAAATTGGAAAAGTTCATTTAGAGCTAATGTAATAAAGGGAGATAAAGATGACTCCAGACATGAGAGTGGGCATAATGTATTCTGAACTCATTCAATCATAAAAATAAAATTTTATTTTGTTTCAGGACGAAACCGGCTGAAAGGGCAAGACTTGTTGCTAGGAAACATACTGCAGGTTTTCAGGCTTTGCGAAAACCCTTCTTGAGGGACACAGAGTTTCTCAGTTGTCTCCTCAGACTCTTCAGAGCTATCTGATTTTGCATGCATGTTACCAAAACGCCTCGTGCTAATTCTAATGCCTTGTTCATTTGATAACATTTCCCCAGGTCCTGCTGCATGCCTGACTCTCCCCAGGATATGGTCACAGCAGTCCTTCCTCTGCTTTTCGTGTCCCCCTGAGTAGAGATAACCAAATAAGGGCGCCTGGGTGGCTCAGTTGTTTAAGCGTAGGACTCTTGATTTTAGCTTGAGTCACGATCTCCCAGTTCTCGTGATCACACAGTCAGCATGGAGCCTGCTTGAGATTCTCTGTCTCCCTCTCCCTCTGCCCTTCCCCAGCTCATGCTCTCTCTCCGTCTCTCAAAAATAATAAATAGTGGGGCGCCTGGGTGGCTCAGTCGGTTAAGCGGCCGACTTCGGCTCAGGTCATGATCTCACAGTCCGTGAGTTCAAGCCCCGCATCGGGCTCTGTGCTGACGGCTCAGAGCCTGGAGCCTGTTTCGGATTCTGTGTCTCCCTCTCTCTGACCCTCCCCTGTTCATGCTCTGTCTCTCCCTGTCTCAAAAATAAATAAAAATGTTAAAAAAAAAAAAATTAAAAATAAATAAATAAATAAATAGTCAGTTTTCTTAAAGAAAAAAAAAGATAAAATAATGGTCTAGAACTTGTTGTTGAAATGCTTCCTAACTGTAGGTTCGTAAACTAGCCCTCCAAGGAGGTGGGGACAGAAGAGAGCAGCCACCACTGCAGGGCGGTAAGTGACAAGTGTAACCAGCAACAGAACTTACTTATGAGGCAGGTCTCAAGCAGACGCAGGACGAGTAGCTCTCAGCTACCAGAAGCTTTCAAGTTTATATGGAGGCCTTTATATAGTGGGTTCAGTCACTTCAAGACGGTCTCAACAACACCTTACTCTGTCAAGGCTATGTCCTTGAAAACGGCTCCCACTGTGGGAACAGTGGGGAGCACACATTCCAAGGACAGGGGTGGGGGTGAGGAGCCTCCCATTGCCCCGATCCAGCTCTCGGGTCAACCCACGGTCACGTCCTCTCCGTGACCTCCTCCAACATGAACAAATGAACAAAAGTGTGTGTATAAGCTTGTTCATTTCACCATTGTTTAAAATAGCAGACAATGGAGGAAAACTAAATGGTTTAAAACAGAAAATTGATACAAAAGAATATGATGTGGATTCCATCCACACCTGCTGACCCAGGAATATATCATATTCACTTTATATTAAGAAATGAGAAAAATGTATATTTTATAGGCCAGTAAATACAGCAAAATCACTTTTTGTTTAATTTTTTTAATGTTTATTTATTTTGGGGAGAGAGACAGAGGATGAGCAGAGGAGGGTCAGAGAGAGAAGGAGACACAGAATCTGAAGCAGGCTCCAGGCTCTGAGCTGTCAGCACAGAGCACAGAGCTCAAACCCATGAACCCCGAGATCATGACCTGAGCTGAAGTCAGATGCTTAACTGACTGAACCATCAAAGTGCCCCAGCATAATCACTTTTATATGAGGGTATTATTTATAAACATATAGATGCATTTGGGGGCCTAGAAGAATATACATCAAAATAGGTGATAGAATTGTGAATGATTTTCTTTCATTTTTGCTTGTCTCTGAATAAAAGAAATAATTGTCTTGCCAGTCACTACAAACCTCACTAAAGTTGGAAAAATCCTCTTCCTAAAACTAACTGCAATAAATCCAAGAGACAGAGGTCCCAATAAACTGAGCAGTCTGTCGCTTTAACCACTATGCATACAGCCATATAAAACATGAATTGTTGAAGTGTCGTGCTATCCAGACTGAAACAATGGAAAGGCTTTTGGAATATAATTGCAAATGCTACTAGCAAGCAGATTATGAATGCATTGAGTGTACCCTTGAGAGACTTAGCCATAAATTTCCAGCTGCAGAACAATGGGACCTCAAAAGCTCAGAACCTCTCAGAGAAGATGGTACTAACTAAAAAAGATCTACGTTATTCAGAAACCTCAAAAATGCTGAGCTAGAAAGTTAAGCACAGATAACCAAATGAATGTAATTGACATCTATCAGCTGGATGTTCCTATATTATGTTTTATATAAGTATTAGAAGTCTTTTTTTATTTTTTTTTTTATTTTAGAGAGAGAGACCATGCAAGCAGGGGAGAGGGGCACAGGGAGAGAGAGAGAATCTTAAGCAGGCTCCGCACTCAGCGTGGAGCCCAACACAGGGTTCATGGGATCATGACCTGAGCCAAAATCAAGAGTCCGATGTTCAACTAACTGAGCCACACAGATGCCCCTTATAAGTCTTATAAAAGTACATAAGTTAAGAAAAAAAATTACAAAAACATTAGAATGACTGGTAAATAAAACAATATTGACTTCCAGTCAAGATAGTGCAATGAGTTCACGTTTTGATTACTCCCTTTATGCTCCAAGTATATAGTAATATGTGGTCAAATATGAAAAGAGAAAATATCTCTAGATTTGAAACAAGATAAGCAACTCCAGGGAACAGAAATATAAAACTGAGAGGAAGGATGAAGCTATGGCTATGCTGGCCAGGAATTCAGCCCTTCCGGAGTCAAAGAGTTCTAAAAGCTCCATAGATGATGGGGAAGAAGGCTCACTACTGAACAAAACATAGCTGACTTCTGCCTAGAGCTAGAACAATGCTTTTCAATTTTTTTTCATTATTATCCCCCTGCAAAGAACATTTTAATTTAAATTTTCCCTAAAGAGAGAAGTTAAATGCTAAGTAATAAGATTTTTAAGGGTAGGGTTGAGCTTTGAAGGGCCACTGTAATACCTAAGATTTTTAGCCCTCCAAGAATCCATTTTCACCATATTGGGGGGAATATTGCCCCTGTAAAAAATACATAAGCTATTGCTTTAAAACCCACAGCCTTGCCAATAAGAACTGGGCCAAAACTGCCCACCAGCCATTTGACTGGTTCCTGAGTACCCTTCCATCACTATGGGACAGAAACCCCAACCATAAATTTAAAGCCTGGTTACAGATTAGGGACCTGAAGAATGCTTGGTGAGGAGGGTACAACAAAAATGCTGGACAGAGAGGCAGATGGGGTGAGTGGGAGAAAGAAAGAGGAGCGAGAAACAAAAAGTCTTATCTAAAATTACTGGTAAACCCAAATTCCAAAAACAATAATTGGTTGCTAAGAAAGAAAACCAACAAAATTAACAGTCATGCATTCAGTCTGGAAAATTAATTTTATAGAACAGCTTAACAAAGACTTTAAATTAGAAACATGGAATATTTGCAAAAAAAGAGAGAGAGTGCATAACCTTCACTTAAAAAGAATATAAAATTATTCAACAAAACCAAGCAAAACATGAAACAAGAATAGGTGGATATTTAATAGAAGCAATTAGAAATTAAGAAAGGAAACAGAGTGATTGAATTTAACAATACAATAAACACACAACAGAAATAAAAACAATAATAAAAGAATATTATGTGCAATTATATGCCAATAAAATGGGTAATCTGGAAGAAATGGACAAATTCCTAGAAACATATACACTACCAAAACTGAAACAAGAAGAAATAGAAAATTTGAACAGACCCATAACCAGTAAGGAAATCGAATTAGTAATAAAAAATCTGCCAAAAAACAAGAGTCCAGGGCCAGATGGCTTTCCAGGGGAATTCTACCAAACATTTAAGGAAGAGTTAACACCTATTCTCTTGAAGCTGTTCCAAAAAATAGAAATGGAAGGAAAACTTCCAAACTCTTTCTATGAAGCCAGCATTACCCTGATTCCAAAACCAGACAGAGACCCCACTAAAAAGAACTATAGACCAATCTCCCTGATGAACATGGATGCAAAAATCCTCAACAAGATATTAGCCAACCAGATCCAATAATAGATTTAAAAAATTATTCACTATGACCAAGTGGGATTTATACCTGGGATGCAGGGCTGGTTCAATATCTGCAAAACAATTAACGTGATTCATCACATCAATAAAAGAAAGGACAAGAACTATATGATCCTCTCAATAGATGCAGAAAAAGCATTTGACAAAATACAGCATCCTTTCTTGATAAAAACCCTCAAGAAAGTAGGGATAGAAGGATCATACCTCGAGATCATAAAAGTCATATATAAACAACCCAACACTAATATCATCCTCAATGGGGAAAAACTGAGAGCTTTCCCCCTAAGGTCAGGAATAAGACAGGGATGTTCACTCTCTCGCCACTGTTATTCAACATAGTATTGGAAGTTCTAGCCTCTGCAATCAGACAACACAAATAAATAAAATGCATCCAAATCAGCCAGGAGGAGGTCACACTTTCACTCTTCACAGATGACATGATACTCTATATGGAAAACCCAAAACATTCCACCAAAAAACTGCTAGAACTGATTCATGAATTCAGCAAAGTTGCAGGATATAAAATCAATGCACAGAAATCGGTTGCATTCCTATACACCAACAATGAAGTGACAGAAAGAGAAATCAAAGAATCGATCCCATTTATAGTGGCACAAAAAAACATAAAATACCTAGGAATAAATCTAACCAAAGAGGTGAAAACTCTATACACTGAAAACTATAGAAAGTTTATGAAAGAAATTGAAGAAGATACAAAAAAATGGAAAAAGATTCCATGCTCCTGGTTAGGAAGAAAAAATATTGTTAAAATGTCAATACTACCCAAAGCAATCTACATATTCAGTGCAATCCCTATCAAAGTAACACCGGCATTCTTCACAGAACTAGAACAAATAATCCTAAAATTTTTATGGAACCAGAAAAGATCCCAAATAGCCAGAACAATCTTGAAAAAGAAAACCAAAGCAGGAGGCATCACAATCCCAGACTTCAAGCTATACTACAAAGCTATAATCATCAAGACAGTAAGGGTACTGGCACAAGAACAGACACTCAGCTCACTGGAACAGAATAGAGAACCCAGAAATGGACCCACAAACGTATGGCCAACTAATCTTTGACAAAGTAGGAAAGAATATCCAATGGAATAAAGACAGTCTCTTCAGCAAATAGTGCTGGGAAAACTGGACAGCGACATACAGAAAAATGAACCTGGACCACTTTCTTACACCAGACACAAAAATAAACTCAAAATGGATGAAAGACCTAAATGGAAGACAGGAAGCCATCAAAATCCTCGAGGAGAAAGAAGTCAAAAACCTCTTTGAGCTTGGCCTCAGCAACTTCTTACTCAACACGTCTCCAGAGGCAAGGGAAACAAAAGCAAAAATGAATACTGGGACCTCATCAAAATAAAAAGCTTCTGCACAGCGAAGGAAACAATCAGCAAAACTAAAAGGCAACCGACAGAATGGGAGAAGATACGTGCAAATGACATATCACATAAAGGGTTAGTATCCAAAATCTATAAAGAACTTATCAAACTCAACATCCAAAAAACAAATAATCCAGTGAAAAAATGGGTGAAAGACATGAATAGACACTTCTCCAAAGAAGACATCCAGATGACCAACTGACACATGAAAAAAATGCTCAACATCACTCATCATCAGAGAAATACAAATCAAAACCACAATGAGATACCAACTCACACCTGTCAGAATGGCTAACATTAACAACTCAGGCAACAACAGATGTTGGTGAGGATGTGGAGAAAGAGGGTCTCTTTTGCATTGTTGGTGGGAATGCAAGCTGGTGCAGCCACTCTGGAAAACAGTATGGAGATTCCTCAAAAAACTAAAAATAGAACTACCCTACGACCCAGCAATTGCACTACTAGGCATTTATCGAAGGGATACAGGTGTGCTGTTTTGAAGGGACACATGCACCCCCATGGTTATAGCAGCACTATCAACAATAGCCAAAGTATGGAAAGAGCCCAAATGTCCATCAACAGATAAATGGAAAAAGAAGATGTGGTACATATATACAATGGAGTATTACTCGGCAATCAAAAATGAAATCTTGACATTTGCAACTACGTGGATGGAACTGGAGGGTATTATGCTAAGTGAAATGAGTCAGTCAGAGAAAGACAAAAATCATATGACTTCACTCATATGACGACTTTAAGAGACAAAACAGATGAACATAAGGGAAGGGAAACAAAAATAATATAAAAACAGGGAGGGGAACAAAACAGAAGACACTCATAAATATGGAGAACAAACTGAGGGTTGCTGGAGGGGTTGTGGGAGCAGGGATGGGTTAAATGGGTTAGGGACATTAAGGAATCTACTCCTGAAATCATTGTTTCACTATATGCTAACTAATTTGAATGTAAATTTTTAAAAATAAAAAATAAAATTAAAAAAATAAAAATACAATAAACAGGACTATATTGTTCTCACTTCTAGATAGAGATAGAGAATTGGGTAGATAGATAGACAGACAGATAGATTTAAATGAGCAGTTAAGAAACATGGAAGTAGATTGAAAGATTTCAACATTATAATAAATAGGAATTCCAGAAGAATAAACTGAAATGAATGATTACTTCAACTGTAATAGTTGAGGAAATTATTATTGATAATTTTCCAGGATTAAAAGAAATAAAATCTGGTGAATAATCAGTACAAAATAACCCCAGTACTAAGCAGAATAGATACGAATTAAACCAAATTTGAACACACTAAAGTGAAACTGTAGAAATTAAGAATAAAGAGATAATCTTTAAACCCAGCAGAGAGAAAAGACAATCTCAAACAGAGTGACATTTGTAGTAACAGCAGATTTCTTGTTAGCAAACTTAGGAGTCAAAAGTTAATGGAATGGGGGCGCCTGGGTGGCGCAGTCGGTTAAGCGTCCGACTTCAGCCAGGTCACGATCTCGCGGTCCGTGAGTTCGAGCCCCGCGTCAGGCTCTGGGCTGATGGCTCAGAGCCTGGAGCCTGTTTCCGATTCTGTGTCTCCCTCTCTCTCTGCCCCTCCCCCGTTCATGCTCTGTCTCTCTCTGTCCCAAAAATAAATAAACGTTGAAAAAAAAAATTTTTTTTTTTTTTAAAAGTTAATGGAATGATGTCTTAAAAGTATAGAGAGGTGGTCATATAACATGTTAACATAAAGGAGAGAATCAATGAGGAGTTTATGAAAACTGTATTATCCTTGCAAATTTTCTCTAAATCTAAAATTCCCCCCCCAAAAAGTTTATTTTAAAAAAAGTGCAGAGAGGAAAAAAACTTAAGCTAGAATTTTATAGCCAGCTAATCCATACCAGCAAGAAGTACATTGAACACAGAGAAAGTTGTAAGATTACAAAAAAATGATGAGCCTAGAAATTAGTCAATTTCCTTCCTTCCTTCTTCCCTCTCTCCTTCCTTCATGAATAATTCAGTTCACAATCTATTAGGTGGTGCCAAGCAAGGTAGGCATCTGGGAGGTGTGAGGAAGGAAGTAGTAGCAGGTAAACATGGGATGTTGAAGCCACAGCAAAATGAGACCCTCTATGTGGCATAGTATGGGTTGTCCAAGCTGAAGCAAGGGAAGAGGGTGTCCACTCAGAAGACAGGTGGTCATACCCCAGCACAAAGTGTCAAAGTCCAAGTAGAGTGAGGAGATCATCTATGCAAGGAGAAAGAGTGGTGGTGAAGAGAGATTGATTGTAATAAGTAAATATATTGAGAATAATAAAAGCCATGATCTTCGCTGTCAGAGAAGAGAATTACATATAATGAGAGAAAACTAGAGTGAATTCTGTGATGGTTGGGAAGTGCAAGTATTGATATTAGCTGGTGGTTTTCAATATGGGGGAAGCAGTATATGCATACATAGCTCTGTCCACTGAGCGGGCCTAGGAATACCAACACCCCAAAAATAATAATATACCTAGTATCTAAATCTGGGTTTCTGAATACTATTCTTCCCTGAAAGGAACCAAGGCTTCTAGGAGATATGGCTACTTTCAGGAGGAGGGCAGGGAAAGCCTGGGATAAATACTATGTTAGTCTAGAAATTAATTGTTCATATTGGTGGGAATGAAAGCTAGCATAGCCACTATGGAAAACAGTATGGAGATTCCTCAAATAATTAACAACAGAACTACCATATGACTCAGCAATCCCACTTCTGGGTATATCTCCAAAGGAAATGAAATCAGTATCTCAAAGAGATATCTACACTCCCATGTTCACTGCACCTTTATTCCCAATAGCCAAAATACAGAAGCAACCTAAATGTCCATCCATGGTGGAATATTATTCAGCCATTAAAAAGAAGAAAATCCTGCCATACAAATAGTATAGTCTCACTTATAAGTGGAATCTCAAAACATCAAACTCCTAGAAACAGGGAGTAGAATGGTGTTTGCCAGGAACTGAAAGTGGAGAGAAGGGGTGGAAAAAATGGGGACATCCAGATCAAAGTGTACAAACTTTCAGTGTAAGAGGAATCAGTTCTGGGGCACCTGAGTTGCTCAGTCGGTTAAGCTCCAACCCTTGGTTTCAGCTCAGGTCATGATCTCACAGTTCATGAGATTGAGCCCCACACTGGACTCTGTGATGACAGTGTGGAGCCTCCTTGGGATCCTCTCTCTCTCTCTCTCTCTCTGCCCCTGCCCCACTTGTGTTCTCTCTCTTGCTCTCTCTCTCTCTCTCTCTTTCTCTCTTGCTCTCTCAAAATAAATAAATAAACTTAAATATTTTTAAAGAGGAATCAGTTCTAGGGATCTAATGTACAACATGGTGACTAGAGTATTCTATACTGACAATTTGCTAAGAGAGTAAATCTTAAGCGTTCTCACCAAAAAAAAAAAAAAGTAGCTATATGAGATGATGGATGTTTTAATTAACTTGATTGTGGAAATCTCTCACAATTTATAGATATATCAAATCATAATGTTGGACACCTAAAATATATACAATTTTAGTTGTCAGTTATACCTTAATAAAGCAGGGGGAAAATAACAAAATAAAGGCAAAACTACCAGCAAAGAAATCTTAATCTTTGTTTATATACTTTACTAAAAAGTACAGGCATGATATTTTGGGAACAAATATATTAATATGAATGGAAAAAAAGCGTTTCTGTGTAAGGAAAAAATAAATACAATTATAACACCAAAGAACTTAAATAAAACCCTAAGACCTAAAAAAAAAAAAGAAAGAAAGCACAAAAAAATCATGAAAGGCAAAAGAGAACAGTCTCTTCAATAAATGGTGCTAAGAGAGCTGGATACCTGCATGCCAAAGAATGAAGTTGGACCCCTACTTCATACTATATATAAAAAATTAACTTGAAATTTATCAATGACCTAAATGTGCGAGCTGAAACTATAAAACTCAGAGAAAAAAACAGAAAAGTAAATCTTTATGACAGTGGCAATGGTTTCTTAGATGCAACACTAAAAACACAGCAACAAAAGAAAAAACATGTAAATTGGACTTGATCAAAATTTAAAATATTTTGGGCACCAAAGAGAGTACCTATTAAGACTAAAAATACAACTTTCAGAACAGGACAGGATATTTGTAAGTCATATATCTGATAAGAGTCTAGTATACAGTGTATATAAAGAACTCCTACAACTCAACAATAAAAAGCAAACAACCCAATTTTTTAAATGGGTTTAATAGTCATTTCTCCAAAGAAGATATATAAGGGACCAAACAAGCACATGAAAAGATGCTCAACATCATTAGTCATTAGGGAAATGCAAATCGAAACCACAATTAGATACCACTTCACACTTACTAGGATGGTTACAATTGAAAAAGGAAAACAAGTGTTGGCAAAGATGTGAAGAAAATGGAACCCTCATATATTGCCTGTAGAAATGTAAAACAGTGCAGCCACCGTGGAAAACAGTTTGGACGTTGTTCAATGTGTTAAACATAGAATTACCATATGATCCAGCAATTCTACTGGTAGGTATACACTTAAAATAATTGATGGGGCACCTGGATAGCTCAGCTGGTTAAGCGGCCAACTCTTGATCTCTTCTCAGGTCATGATCTCAAGGTTCATGAGATCAAGCCCCACATCGGGCTCTGTGCTGACAGTGTGGAGCCTGCTTGGGATTCTCTCTCTCTCTCTCTCTCTCTCTCTCTCTCTCCCTCTCTCTCTCTCTCTCTGCCTCTTCCCTGCTCTCTCTCTCTCAAAATAAATAAACTTTAAAAAAAATAATTGAAAACAAGTGTTCCAACAAAAACTTTCATATTAATTTTTATAGCAGCACTATTTAAAATAGCCAAAAGGTGGAAACAACCTCAATGTTCAACGACAGATGAAAGAATAAACAAAATGTGGTATAAACAAAATCATGGAAGAATGAAGTATTGATACATGCTACAAGATGGATGAATCTTGAAGACATTATGCTAAGTGAAAGCAGCCAGACATGAATGGTCACATATGGTATGATTCCATTTATATGAAATATCCAGAATAACCAAATCCTTTGAGAGAATAGATTTATGGTTTCCAAGAGCTACAGGGACAGGGGAATGGGGAATGAATGTCTAATGGGTACGGTGTTTCCATGTGAGGTGATAAAACAATGTCTGGAACTAGGTAATGGTGATAGGTGCACAACATCATGAATGTGCTTAATGCCACTAAATGACACACTTCAAAAACAGCTAAAATGGTAAAAATTTATGCTTTATGTATTTTGCCACAACTTAAAAATTAAATGAGAAACCGTTTGCAACAACACAAACGGATCTAGAGAGTATAATGCTAAGTGAAATAAGCCAGAGAAAGACAAACACCATACAATTTCACTTACATGAGGAATTGAAGAAACAAGACAAATGAACAAAGGGAAAAGAGAGAGAGAGAGAGAGAGAGAGAGAGAGAGAGAGACACACACAAACCAAAAAAACAGACTCTTAACTATTTACAAATAGAACAAACAGATGGCTACCAGAGGGGACATAAGTGAGGATATGGGCGAAATAGGTGAAGTACACTTAAAAGTACACTTGTCGTAATGAGCACTGAGTAATGTATGGGACTGTTGAATCACTATTTTGTACACTTGTTACTACAATAACACTTGTATGTTAACTACACTGGGATTTTTTTTCTTTTTTCTTTTAATATTTATTTATCTGGGGGAGAGTCCAAGCAGGGGAGAGGCAGAGAAAGGGAGACAGAGGACCCAAAGTGGCCTCTGCTAACAGGCTGACAGCAGCGAGCCCGACGTGGGGCTCGAACTCACAAACCACAAGATCATGACCTAACCCAAAGTCAGGTGCTCAACTGACTGAGCCATCCAGGTGCCTCTGGGATTTTTTTTCAATGTTTATTTATTTCTGACAGAGAAAGAGAGAGAGCACAAGCTGGGGAGGGGCAGAGAGAGGGGGAGACAGAGAATCGCAAGCAGGCTCCACACCAGCAGCACAAAGCCCCCTTGTGGGGCTTGAACTCATGAGCCGTGAGATCATGACCTGAGCCAAAGTCAGACACTTAACCAACTGAGCCACCCAGGCACCCATACGCTGGAATTTATTTTTAATTAAATGAGAAAAATAAAATTATAGAGCTGCATCTAAAGGACACAGGAACCAGCTTGAAGCACCTCCTAATGGCCCATATAGGAAAATTGAACATGAAAATAAGTAGTAATAGAAATAAACCACATATCATTGAATAGAAAGGATATCTATGAGTCCAAACTAATATATGAGCCCAAATGGGGAAAAAGAAAACTTTTCCTTACAATGAAATGCCAACTGATATTTGTAGAAGGAATGATATAATTAGAAAATCACCATCTGGTAACCATTATAGTAATAATTCATTTAGACAAGAAACATCAATGAGTAATAGCTGGTAAAATTTGATGAGGAAGGAGATATATACGAGGTCTTAAAGTACCTCTCCACAAAACATGTATTACAAAAGGAAAATGAATAACTTATAGTGGAAAAACCTGATCCCATGTTTATCAAGTGATCAAAGTTGCCATTACCAGTAAATAATAAGACAAACTAAAATCAAGTGCAGCGAGAACACAGCAGCACCTCTATCATCAGTTAGGTTTATAAAGTTTACCAATATCCAAAATCTATAAAGAACTCACCAAACTCCACACCAGAAAAACAAATAATCCAGTGAAGAAATGGGCAGAAAACATGAATAGACACTTCTCTAAAGAAGACATCCGGATGGCCAGCAGGCACATGAAAAGATGCTCAACATCGCTCCTCATCAGGGAAATACAAATCAAAACCACACTCAGATATCACCTCATGCCAGTCAGAGTGGTCAAAATGAACAAATCAGGAGACTATAGACGCTGGAGAGGATGTGGAGAAACGGGAACCCTCTTGCACTGTTGGTGGGAATGCAAACTGGTGCAGCCGCTCTGGAAAACAGTGTGGAGGTTCCTCAAAAAATTAAAAATAGACCTACCCTATGACCCAGCAATAGCACTGCTAGGAATTTACCCAAGGGATACAGGAGTACTGACGCATAGGGGCACTTGTACCCCAGTGTTTATAGCAGCACTCTCAACAATAGCCAAATTGTGGAAAGAGCCTAAATGTCCAACAACTGATGAATGGATAAGGAAATTGTGGTTTACATACACAATAGAGTACTATGTGGCAATGAGAAAGAATGAAATATGGCCCTTTGTAGCAACGTGGACAGAACTGGAGAGTGTGATGCTAAGTGAAATAAGCCATACAGAGAAAGACAGATACCATATGTTTTCACTCTTATATGGATCCTGAGAAGCTTAACAGAAGACCATGGGGAAGGGGAAGGAAAAAAAAAAAGAGAGAGAGAGAGTTTAGAGTGGGAGAGAGCCAAAGCACAAGAGACTCTTTAAAAATGAGAACAAACTGAGGGTTGATGGGGGGTGGGAGGGAGGGCAGGGTGGGTGATGGGTATTGAGGAGGGCATCTTTGGGGATGAGCACTGGGTGTTGTATGGAAACCAATTTGACAGTAAATTTCATATATTTAAAAAAAGAACAATAAAGGATAACTAGGGGTGGTATCTCAGCAAAAAAATAAAATAAAAAATAAAGTTTGCCAAATGACTCACCTCTTTAGACCTCTATTCCTTCATATGAAAAAAAAACGGAAGTAGACCAGATAATATCTATTTTCTTTCCAGCTCTAAATTCCTACTATTCCAATACTTATTGACCTAATCTAAATATATGCCATCATGTTTATAACCTGGGGAGGTAGAAATTGTTCTCTTCGTTTAAGTGGCTAATGTTCTTATAGAGACAAATCAGGCATAAAGTGCACAAAATGACATACACAGTAAAACTTACGACTTTAGACTAATTTCATAGGGAGTACAGGAAAAGTCCAAGTTAGAGGGCTGTGGGGGTTTTTTTGTTTTGTTTTATAGGTTTTTTTGTTTGTTTGTTTTTGTTTTGTTTTTTTTTTTGGCGGGGAGCACAAGTGGAGGAGGGGAAAAGAGAGGAGGACAGAGGATCCGAATTGGGCTCTGCGCTGACAGACTGACAGCAGCAAGCCTGATGTGGAGCTTGAACTCACAAACCTCGAGACCATGACCTGAGCCGAAGTCAGATGTTCAACGGACTGGGCCACCCAGGTGGCCCCAAGTTTGAGGGTTTTTTAAGACTATAATATTCATTCTTTTTAACAGCATACCTGAGTTCAATGGTAAGAAAATGATGATATGTAAATGAGTGATTATATAAATAAGTGCTTGAAAAGGTTTTTTTCCCCTGAAGAATGTTGAATATGCCTCCTCCCACTTTGTGAACACCATCCAGGATCTTAGCAGTCTCTGAGGTATGGAAAAAATGCTACAGGCCTTTCCTTCATGACTCTCACACATTCCAATCACTAAGAGCATCTTAGATGCTCTAGACAGAAATCTCTACTTGGCCACTAGGCATTGTTTCAGAGGGGTAAGATTAATGTCATTTAGTTAAGCAGGAGAGAACAGTTCTGTAAAATAACTCAGGCCCTTACAGCAATTCAAATTACCAGCAGCCTCATAAATAAATGCAATCATATCAATAAACAACTGGCAAAGCATCAAAAAGTGAAGTCTGAACCGATCTTATTATACCATTTGGCTTTCAGCTACCAGCTTTTGTGCAAACAGAAACATATTAATTGGTTAATTCATAATCTTTTAAGCTTGGAAGAGCCAATGTGCTATAATTATTTTTACTATCCCTTCAATATATAGAACCAACTATATAAATTCAAACTATCGGAGTTACTACAGGTTCTGGTAAAGAATGAGTTATTAGCTCATGTTGGGCTGGGTTATTATTATTATTATCATTATTATTATTCCATCCTACACTAAAAACATTAATTACAGTACGCTTGAATCAGTTGGACTTCTTTTCTCTCCTTCACCACTTTATCAGTCACAAAATCCTGTCAACTCTCTTTTCAAATGTGTCTAGAGTCTAATCCGCCACTCTCATGAGCACTATTCCAGACAAGGCCGTCATCACCCCATACTTGGTTTAGCACAACAGATACAGGGCATGTACTATGGCTCACCACATTTTTCAAAACCTGCTAGGGGCGCCTGGGTGGCGCAGTCGGTTAAGCGTCCGACTTCAGCCAGGTCACGATCTCGCGGTCCGTGAGTTCGAGCCCCGCGTCAGGCTCTGGGCTGATGGCTCAGAGCCTGGAGCCTGTTTCTGATTCTGTGTCTCCGTCTCTCTCTGCCCCTCCCCCGTTCATGCTCTGTCTCTCTCTGTCCCAAAAAAATAAATAAACGTTGGAAAAAAAATTTAAAAAAAAAAAAAAAAAAAAAAACCTGCTAATCAGGGGTGCCTGGGTAGCTCAGTGGGTTGGGCATCCAACTCTTGATTTCAGCTCAGGTCATGGCCCATGGAGCATCGAGCTCCCTCTCTTCCCCTCTGTCTCTCTCCCCACCCTGTCTCTCTAAAATATAATAAGAGGCACCTAGGTGGCTCAGTCAATTAAGCATATGACTCTTGATTTTGGCTCACAGGTTCTTGGGTTCGAGCCCCAAGTCAAGCTCTGCTCTGACAGTGCAGACCTGCTTGGGATTTGCTCTCTCTCTCTCTCTCTCTCTCTCTCTCTCTCTCTCTCTCTGCCATTCCCTTGCTTGTAGTCTCTATCTCAAAATAAATAAATATTAAAAATAAATAAAAAAATAAATAAATACAACTTAAAAAATAAAATAACCTGCTAATCAATCTGATGTAACTATCTCCCCATCTTTGTATCATTGCAAACCTGACCCAAGTTCTTTGTACTCAAGAGGTTTTTAACCAGGTTCATGACCAAGACCTGAGGCACTCTCCTAGAGATCTTCGAGTTCCCACCCTTATTTGGTGCAAACAGTCCTAACCCACCTACCTGTACTACTATCCTGCCCACACTCTTCCATATCTCATTCGTCCCTTACAAATGATTCTATTAAATTACTTGCTGAAACTCCAGAAAACCGTGTCTTCAGCATTTCCTCAGTAATAACTCCTGGGTCTCATTTGTGGCACCCTTTCCTCTGCTAATCTTCTAAAAGATAGAGTACTCTGAACTCAGGACTCCGCATTCTTCTTCTTTCTACTTTTATTCCATCTCCAGATGATCTTATCCAGTTCCATAAATATCTTACCAACCGACAACTCCCAAATTTGTATCTTCAGCCTTGCTCCTTCCTGAACTCCCAACTCAAATATCCGACTATACACACAAAATTTTTCCTGAGAAATCGAATAAAGCATACCCAAAGGCTTAACCCATTTCAGCAAATGGTTATCACCATCCAGTTACTCAAATCAAAAACTTCGAATTCACTTGCCTCCCAACATCCAATCCAACAATATACCTCTATCTCTCTGAAATATATCCCAGATCCAACTTCTAGAACCACTCTATTGCTGCTACCCTCATCTGAGTCATTAACATTTCTCACCTGGATTATTTCCATAGGCTCCCAACTGGTGATGAGGATCTGTCACTTACCCAAATATTCATTCAGAATATCAGACCTCAATGAAAAAGGAAAGAAGGTTAACTTGACATGATAAGTATTTAATGAAACTCTATTGCTGTTAGAAATGACCACTTTGAGGGTGCCTGGCTGGCTCAGTCGGAGGAGCATATGACTCTAGATCTTGAATTCAAGCCCAACTTGGGTATATAGATTACACACATACATAAATACATACATACATACACAAACGAACAGATAATCTTTAGAAAGAAAGAAAGAAAGAAAGAAAGAAAGAAAGAAAGAAAGAAAGAAAGAAAGAGAGATAAAGAAATGACCACCTTGTTTCTTTCTTTTTTTGTCCTTTCCTCTTTCTATAAGTATCTCCCTCTTTCTTTCAGACTCCTTTTCCTTCTCTCCCACTCATCTCGATTTCCTTTCTCTCTTCCTCTCCCTATTATTTTACTGAACAACCAGGCCAAGAGAATAGCAGGAAAATGCTAGGAGTTAGAAGTAAAGGTTTTATTCCTGTGGTCTGTCATGGTGAAGGAAAGTAATTATGATGAAGTCAGTTTATATTTCTGGCCCTCAGCTGTCTCATCTATTAAATAAAGAGATTATAGTGGATGGTCTCTGAGGTCCCTTAAAGTTCTAGAAATCTATTCAAGGTATTTATTGAGTAAAGTGCTATGTTCCTTGTTCTTAAAAGTAGGTAAATTCAATATTTTATATTTCCCTGAGGTGAAAAAAGCAAATTAGTTTTTTTTTACAAGGCCTTCAATTGATCCTTTTCTACCAGGGGTCAGTGGCTCTCAATAGAAAAAAAATGCACCTCTCCCTTGGTATAGTCTAAATGTTCAATATTTCTGTAGTTATTTCTGTCTTTGGGCCCTCCTTGGGACAAGCAGTTTCCAAGAAGAGGCCAATAGGCCACTTAATATGAAGGCTATTAAGTTGTGTTCCAGGCTCTATGCTAAGCCTTTTTTTTCTCAATCCTTGAAACAAGTCTACATAAGGTGGGTAATCTATTATCATTCCTCTTTCACAGAAGAGGAAAGAAACTAAGGCACAAAGAGGTGAAGAAATTTGTCTAAGGGAAGACAGCTAATGGGTGGTGGAGCCGAAATCTGGACCCAGATCTATCTGACTTGAAAGCCAATGCTCTGAAAGATTACCCTATACCACCTCCTTCCAGAAATACTACCAGCAGTCTATCCTTGCAGGTGTCTATCTTCTGTTGGACTGACAAAACATGTGACCTCTGATGTCCTGGAGACCACAGCCCACCCTCTACCTGACCCAACAGGATCAAGCACACAGCAAGGGTTTTAAAAGCAAAGATTTGTAATTTCTTATGGTACTGGTACCAGCATGCGGGCCCTCAATAGACACTGTTGACTGAGAAAGGCCATGGTAAGAAGCAACTCATCATCTAGGACCACCTAATGCAAATTCTAGTGATGTAAAGTAAAAGGTTAGGCTAAGGGAAAGATTGTACTAGGACTGGAGATATGGTCAGACTTCCCAGAAAGTCTAATTTCCATGACCTCATTATCATTTGCAGAAAATCGAGAGAGCTATTGATAGCCCTAGAGAATTACTTTAGAAAATGATAGAAAAATTGTTTTAATTAAGACTCTAGGTATTTAAGTGAAATATCAGGTCAGCACATTTGTGGAAGTATTTCCCTTTTTTAAAAGGCTTCAAAAAGTCTTCAGAAGTAGGATTTAATTTGCATGACCATGTCCTGAGCAATATCGGAGCAGAATCAACTCTCAGGGGGTCTTTTGTACTTAAGGATGTATGGATTTTCTGGCCTGTCACTAAGAGAACTGTGTTTGGGAAGAAGGAAGACCCTTGCTCAAGTAGGCTATTGAAATACCAAGATGTCTTCCTGGGTCACTGGTTTGGTACTGATAAAAAAGCAAAATCTGTAGCATTGCACATTGGCATTCAAATGTCCACAACCCATCTTTGGGATTGGTTGTCTAAGTCTCCTTAAAACAAAGAGTTCTAGGTGGACGGAAAGATCCAGACTACCCTTTGGGTTGTTCTTGACTTAGAGAACTAGAACACTGGTGAGGAAACAGAGTGAGAGGCATCAGCAGACTGGCATAACAGGGTCATCAAGGTGGTGGATAGGAACTCCCAATGGAGGCCAACCAGCCCCAAAACAAAGATCAGCACAGGGAATAGCAGAAGGGATGTTTGAGAGGTTGAGATTCTCAATGGAGAAGATGTGCATCAACAAGCACCAGGCCAAAGAAAGGGAAAGAGCTAGAAGGTGAAAAAAGGAGGGAAAGTTTGAGCTCCCAATGGTTTTGCTTGGTAAGTGCTCAAGGTCAAAATTATTTATGACCTTCACCCTCAGCTTAATCTTCCAAACCCGTCCCCTCAAATTGGCCTGATCTGGAAAAACAGAATTAGAAGCATTGTCAAGTAATAGTACTATTTCTGCAGGTGAAATGCTTATTCTGGATATTTCTTCCCTTTCTTATGTTTCCTAATAAGAATATTTTTCCAGCCCATTTAAAAAATGGCACAAATGCAGCCTGTTTCTGATTTATAGACACATTTTCTTTTATTGTGCTTCACTTTGTTGCACTTCACAGATACTGTGTTTTTTTTACAAATTGAAGGTTTGTGGCAACGCTGCATCAAACAAGACTCTCAGCACCATTTTTTCTAATGGCATTTGCTCACTTTGTATTTGTCACATTTTGGCAATTCTCACAATATTTCAAACATTTTTGTTATCCTATGTGTTACAGCGATCTCTGATCAGTTATCTTTGATATTACTATTGTAATTGTTTTAGGGTGCCATGTAATTGTTTTGGGGTGCCCATATAAGACAGCAAACTTAATAAATGTGTGTGTTCTGACTGCTCCACCCACTAGCCAATCCCCCATCTCTGTCTTTCTCCTCAGGCCCCCCTGTTGCCTGAGACACAACAATATTGAAATTAGTCCTAATGAATAACCCTACAATGGCCTCTAAGTGTTCAAGTGAAAGGAAGAGTCTCACGTCGCTCACTTTAAATCAAAAGATAGGAATGATCAAGTTTAGTGAAGAAGGCATATCATAGATATGATAGATTGAAAGCTAGGCCCCTTGCATGAAATAGTTAGGCAGGCTGTGAATGCAAAGGAAAAGTTCTTGAAATTAAGTGCTGCTGCAATGAACACACAAATGGTAAGAAAGCAAAGCATGCATCAAAAACCTTAAGATACCTAGGGATAAACCTAACTAAAGAGGTAAAAGATCTGTACTCTGAAAACTATAGAACACTTATGAAAGAAATTGGAGAGGACATAAAGAAATGGAAAAGCATTCTGTGCTCATGGATTGGAAAAACAAACATTGTTAAAATGTCTATACTACCCAAAGCAATCTACACATTAAATGCAATCCCTGTCAAAATACCACCAGTATTTTTTGCAGTGCTAGAACAAACAATCCCTTTTTTTAATGTTTTATTTATTTTTGAGAGAGAGAGCATGAGCGAGAGAGGTACAGAGAGGGTGGGGAGGACAGAGGATCCAAAGTAGGCTCTGTGCTGCCACCAGAAGCCCAATGCAAGGCTCCAACTCTCAAACTGCGAAATCATGACCCAAGCCGATGTCAGACACACAACTAACTGAGCCTCCCAGGAGCTCCTAGAACAAACAGTCCTAAAATTTGCATGGAACCACAAAAGACTCTGCATAGCCAAAGCAAACCTGGAAAAGAAAAACAAAACTGAAGGCATCACGATTCCAGGTTTCAAGCTATATTACGAAGCCGTGGTCATCAAGACAGTATGGTACTGATACAAAAACAGACATTTAGGTGAATGGAACACAACAAAAAACCCAGAAATGGACCCACAACTGTATGATCAACTCATCTTCAACAAAGCAGGAAAGAATTTCCAATGGAAATTCAACAAATGGTACTGGGAAAACTGGACAGCGACATGCAGAAGAATGAAACTGGACCACTTTCTTACACCATACACAAAAATAAACTCAAAATAGATGAAAGACCTAAATGTGAGACAGGAAACCATCAAAATCCTAGAGAAGGAAAGAGACAGCAACCTCTTCGACCTCAGCCAGAGTAACTTCTTATGAGACATGTCACTGAAGGCAAAGGAAACAAAAGCAAACATGAATTATTGGGACTTCATCAAGATAAAAAGCTTCACAGCAAAGGAAACAACAAAACTAAAAGGCAGCCTATAGAATGGGAGAAGGTATTTGCAAACAACATATCTGATAAAGGGTTAGTATTCAAAATCTGTAAAGAACTTATCAAACTCAACACCCAAATAGCAAACAACCCAGTGGAGAAATGGGCAGAAAACATGAAGAGACACTTTCCACAAAAGACATCCAGATGGTTAACAGACACATGAAAAGATGTTCAACATCACTCATCACCAGGGTGAATCAAAACCACAATGAGATGGGGCACCTGGGTGGCTCAGTCGGTTAAATGGCCAACTTCAGCTCAGGTCATGATCTCATGGTTTGTGAGTTTGAGCCCCGCATCAGCCTCTGTGCTGATAGCTTGGAGTCTGGAGCCTGCTTCAGATTCTGTGTCTCCCTCTCTCTCTGCCCCTTCCCTGCTCATGCTCTGTCTCTCTCTGTCTCTCAAAAATAAATAAATGTTAAAAAAAAAATGAGATACCACCTCACACCTGTCAGAGTGGCTAAAATTAACAACATAAAAAGCAACAGGTGTTGGTGAGGATGTGGAGAAAAAAGGTGAGAATGCCACTCTGGAGAACAGTATGGAGGTTCCTCAAGAAACTAAAAATAGAGGGGCACCTGGGTGGCTCAGTCAGTTAAGCATCTGACTCTTGATTTCAGCTCATGTCATGATCTCATGATTTGTGAGTTCAAGCCCCACATAGAGCTCTGTGCTGACAACAGGGAGTCTGCTTGAGATTCTGTCTCTCCCTTTCTCTCTGCCCCTCTCCCCACACCCTTTTTATCTCTCTCTCCCTCTATAATAGATATAAAGATACTAAAAATAGAACTATCCTACAATCCAGAAATTGTATTTTTAGGTATTTACCCAAATGATACAAAAATACGAGTTTGAAGGGGTACATGCACCCCAATGTTTATAGCAGCATTATCAACAATAGCCAAATGATGGAGAGAGTCCAAATGTCCATTGACTGATGAATGGATAAAGATGTAGTATATATATACCATGAAACATTACTCAGCCATCCAAAAGAATGAAATCCTGCCATTTGCAATGACATGGATAGAGCTAAAATGTATTATGCTAAGCGAAATGAGCCAATCAAAGAATGATAAATACCATAGGATTTCACTCATATGTGGAATTTAAGAAACAAAACAGATGAACATATGTGAAGGGGCAGGGGAAGAGAAGAGAGGGAAACAAACCACAAGAGACTCTTAATGATAGAGAACAAACTGAGTTAACAGAGGGAGGTGGGTAGGAGTTGGGCCAGATGGGTGATGGGGATTAAGAAGGGCACCTGTTGGCACGCCTGGGTGGCTCAGTCAGGTAAGCGTCCGATTTCTGCTCAGGTCATGATCTTACAGCTTGTGGGTTAGAGCCCCGCGTTGGGCTCTGCACTGACAGCTCAGAGCCTGGATCCTGCTTCAGGTTTTGCGTCTCTCTGTGTCCCTACCTTGCTTGTGCTCTCTGTCTCTCTTTGTCTCTGTCTCTCTCTCTCTCTCTCTCTCTGTCTCTCTTTGTCTCTGTCTCTCTCTCTCTCTCTCTCTCTCTCTCTCTCTCTCTCTCTCTCTCTGTCTCCCTCTCTCTCTCTCTCAAAAACAAATAAACATTTTTTAAGTTTTTTTTTTAAAAAAGGGCACTTGTTGTGATGAGTCCTGAGTGTTGTATGTAAGAGATGAATCACTGAATTCTACTCCTGAAATCAATACTGTACAGTTTGTCAGCTAAAATTTAAATAAAAAATTAAATTTTAAAAAGACAGCAAAACAGCCTTATTGCTGATATGGAGAAAGTTTTGGTGGTCTGGATAGAAGATCAAGCCAGCCACAACAGTCTCTTTAGCCAAAGTTCAATCCAGAGGAAGGCCCTAACTCTCTTTAATTATATAAAGGCTGAGAGAGGAGAAGAAGCTACAGAAGATGTGGGGGGGGGAGGGTTGTTTTAAGTTTATTTATTTTGAGAGAGAGAGAGAGTATGGGGGTGCAGGGGGGGGTGGGAGGGGCAGAGAGAGAGGGAGACAGAATTCCAAGCGGGCCCTGTGTCGTCAGCATGCAGCGCCCAATGTCACAATGAGATTGTGACCTGAACCAAAGGTAAATGCTTAACCAACTTAGCCACCCAGGCACCCCTCAGAAGAAGATTCTTTAATTAAATAATGTTTGTTGTTTTTTTAAACCTAACGCTATTGCACACTTAATAGACTACAGTACAATGTAAACATAACTTTTATATGTACTAGGAAACCAAAAACTTCATGTGACTCAGGTTATTGCGATATTTACTTTACTGGGGTGGTCTGGAACACAACCCACAGTATCTCTGAGGTATGCCTGTATTTTCTCCAGTCAACTCCAGCATACAACTAAAAGAGAAGAATTCAACCAAAAGAAAAAGAAAAAGAAAAAAATGACAACAGACAAGAATTCAAGTAAACAAACATAGTCTGTCTTTCTTTTAACTCAAGAAAGGTAACATTATTGATTCTACCCACCAAAAGAACATTAAGCACTTTATCCAGCCCACAAAACTCTCATTTTTTCCTGCTTTCTTTTCAAAACTAACTTTTAAATTACAATTTTCCTCAAAGTGTATCGAGACATGACATTCTAAGCAATCACTGAGAAGTGTAAAGGAGAGTATAATAGCTGCAATTAACTTTGTTTATATATCAGACAGACTTACATTTCACTATAAATATTCCACATGAAAATCTGTGAAAGAGGGCCAATTATGCTGAGACGTTTATCTGTATGACATTTGTCAAAAGAAAAAAAATATGCTGCAGTTCCTATTTGAAAAAAAATTATTTCCTGGCATAATGCAAGATTGTACACTTACCAAAGGAAAAAATGAGGAGGAGTCTTGAGCTGGAATGATAAAGTGCATCTACTTTTAGCTGTAGGCCTCTGCTCCTGCACCCCCATCCTGTCATAAAAACACAGAGCACGTGTAAAGGGGTGCTAATTCGTATCGCCTTAATTCCCTAGGAAACATCAGTGGACCCAGAAAATTTCCCTATCATGCATGCTCTGCTACAGAAAAATATATTCTGTTCCTAACCTTATAGCTCAAAATGAAATACCACTTGAAATTAAAGTCTGTTTGCCCTTATAATTCTTACTTGGGATGTGTTACCTTCATTTTGTTCTTCCTCCCCAACTGGCCACGTACCGTTTATCTTGGTTTTTAGGGGAAGAAAGACAAAACTTTTCGGTGTTTCTGTTTGCTTTCTGTCCTTTTTGTCCGCCCCCCGCCTAAGGCTCCTTATTACAAATGTGGCCTTCAGCCTGGGTGGCTTAGTCAGTTAAGCATCTGACTTCAGCTCAGGTCATGATCCTGCTGCTCATGAGTTCAAGGCCCGCATCAGGCTCTGTGCTGACAGCTCGGAGCCTGGAGGCTGCTTCAGATTCTGTCTCTGTCTCTCTGTCTCTCAAAAATAAATAAATATTTTTAAATGTGGCCTTCAATCAAATTTAGCAGAAGAGTTTGCATATATTTTCAATACTAGTTATAACTTCTATGATCTGGTCCTTTTAGGGCCCTACAAGTTCCACTAATTCAATCTAGAAAACCAGTCCCTTTGATCAAGGTATTTCTGAGAAAGACATCCACACATCTAGCCAGATAGTTCTCGGCAATAGGAAACAAGACTATTATTCATTAGCTGGGCCCTACCAGTTGCTCACAGCCAGCATCTGTTCTGAGAGGTTGTATCTTCTATCCTGATTAGTCAGTGACCAAGCTATCTCAGCTGTTCAATATTAACACCCTGAATATGAGTCAAAGAAAGCCTTTATCAAGTTCAACTTTGAAATCCTTCAAGAATAGGGGTGCCTGGGTAGCGCAGTCGGTTAAGCGTCCGACTTCAGCCAGGTCACGATCTCGCGGTCCGGGAGTTCGAGCCCCGCGTCGGGCTCTGGGCTGATGATGGCTCAGAGCCTGGAGCCTGTTTCCGATTCTGTGTCTCCCTCTCTCTCTGCCCCTCCCCCGTTCATGCTCTGTCTCTCTCTGTCCCAAAAATAAATAAATGTTGAAATCCTTCAAGAATAAAACATACCTACCATATAACTCAATTCGTTAGCTCGGGGGTTAACTTCAATGGAGCTTCATTAATGGCCTTACCTCGTAATTCCACTACGTAAGAAGCGAAGAGCGGTTTTCCCACATACCTCTCCAGCTACCACCAAACCCTCACAGCAAAGCTTTCGGCAAGACTTGCCTACATACTACCTTCACCACCTCACCCTGCATTCAGTCTTCCAACCCCTTCCCTCACCACAGCATTTTCTCTCCCACTAGCATCTCCTCCCACCGCAGCCTTCAAAGGGCTCTCAGGGAGGCCACCAATGATCTCCCAATTGTTTACTCATTGGGCCTTTTCTGTTTTTATCTCAGTTGATTTCCCTGCAGTATTTCCCCTGTTGACCATTTCCTCCTTTCTGAAACTCTCTCCTCCCATGTCTGCTACGGTATTTTCTCTTGATTTTTCTCATATCTATTTCTCGACCTTCTAACCTTCCCCTTTCTCCACAAACCCATAAACCACTGACATTCCCCAGATCTTCACTCCATCTATACCCTCACTTAGGGTGATCACATTCCTTTCTGCCTCTGTATCAATGTGCATTATTGTAAATGTACAAAATTGAACTCAGCTTCTTTAAATCTGGTACTGAGCCTAAATCTCCTAGTTCAGCAACGACTCCCTTAACCAACCAGTCACCCAAACCAAAAACCACGCCATTATTCCTGCCTTCTAATTTCCTACTGACCCTCATATTCAATAGCTCAACCAATAATTCCAGTCTATTTTCCCTTCTTAGTACATCCTGAATTTTTGACGCTCATTCTCTCTCTACTAATACAACTCCAGCTCAACCCCTCACACTTCTTCCATTTCTCCCACCATGGAACCAGAGTTTGGCTCTCTAACTGGTCTCTTTGTTTTCTCTTTATTCTCCAAAATGATGCCAGAATCATCTTTCTGAAATGACTACCCACACGCATGCACACACACACACACACACACACACAGTCTAGGACTTGCTTTCATTTATAAACTTTTGTAGCTCTCTGTGCATAGCACTATGCTAACACTATCATACTATACTCTAATGTGTTGAGAGTTATTTGTCTGCCTCCCCAGCTAGACTATCAGCCAGCTGAGGGCAGCTGATATGATGCCTAATATAGTAGGTGCTCACTTAATAGTTGTTGAATGAATGAACTGGAAAACCCTCCTGATACTACATGAGAAGAATTTAAGAAATGAAAGTGAGAGTTTGAAAGGGATAGGGAAACAAGGCTACCTCTCTGAAACTTCCCAATGGAAGGAAAAAAGAATGTAACTAACACAGGGCTTCTTAACCTTTGCTGGACTATGCATCCTTTTGAGCATCTGATGAAAATGAAGGGCTCTCTCTACAGGAAAAAAATATCCCTAAACACATCACACAAAATTCCACATATAATTTCAGGGGTTCTCTCTACAGACTTCCTAAAGATCCATAAATCCAAAGTGTCATGGGAAAACATATGGAATAGTTCAGGTTGGTGTAATGAGAATGAGAATTTGTTCCAGGAAGAAAGAAAACTTTGCCTACCTCACATATTACCAAAAAACTATATATCAGATTCATTAAAGGCCCAAATTATGTTTTTAACTACAAGGTATTAGGGAAAATATTTTTATAATCCTGAAACAGGTACAAAATTATTAAGCCATAAAGGATAGGAGTGACAGATTTTACTACATAAACTTCTGAACAAAATAAGGCACCATGGGTAAAGAAAAAAGACAAATGTCAAAATATATAAAATATATAAAATGAGTATAAAGACCCTGAAGAGCCAAAGTAATTTTGAAGAAGACCAAAGCTGGAGGCATCACAATCCCAGACTTTAGCCTCTACTACAAAGTTGTAATCAAGACAGTATGGTATTGGCACAAAAACAAACACATAGGCCAATGGAATGGAATAGAAACCCCAGAATTAGACCCACAAAAGTAGAGCCAACTAATCTTTGACAAAGCAGGAAAGAATATCCAATGGAAAAAAGACAGTCTCTTTAACAAATGGTGCTGGGAGAACTGGACAGCAACATGCAGAAGGATGAAACTAGACCACTTTCTTAAACCATTCACAAAAACAAACTCAAAATGGATAAAGGACCTGAATGTGAGACAGGAAACCATCAAAACCCTAGAGGAGAAAGCAGGAAAAAACCTCTCTGACTTCAGCTGCAGCCATTTCTTACTTGACACATCCCCAAAGGCAAGGGAATTAAAAGCAAAAATGAACTATTGGGACCTCATGAAGATAAAAAGCTTCTGCACTGCAAAGGAAACAATCAACAAAACTAAAAGGCAACCAACGGAATGGGAAAAGATATTCGCAAATGACATATCGGACAAAGGGCTACTATCCAAAATCTATAAAGAGCTCACCAAACTCCACACCCGAAAAACAAATAATCCAGTGAAGAAATGGGCAGAAAACATGAATAGACACTTCTCTAAAGAAGACATCCAAATGGCCAACAGGCACATGAAAAGATGCTCCAAGTCACTCCTCATCAGGGAAATACAAATCAAAACCACACTCAGATACCATGAGGGTATCTGAGGGGTGGGAGGGTGGGGAGGGCGGGTGATGGGTATTGAGGAGGGCACCTGTTGGGATGAGCACTGGGTGTTATATGGAAACCAATTTGACAATAAATTTCATATTTAAAAAAATAAATAAATAAATAAAATAAGTATATATAAGTATATCCAGAAAATATGTAAGGAGTGACCCGAAGGCAACAAAATAACAAACGCCACAATAGAAAAAAATGGACAATGGACAAAAATAGACACTTCACAGAACAAATGCAAATCATCAATTACTACAAGAAAAAATGCTCAACTTTTACCAATCAAGGAAAAACAAATTACAATAACTAAGTCATTCTTCTTTATCCACCATATTGGCAAAAATTAACAAGATTGATGATATCCAGAGTTGTTGGGGATACAGAAAAAAAATGGGTACTATCACGTACACTGATGGTGGGTATGAAAATCAGTATCCTTTTAGAAAGACAATTTGGCAATATCTGTCAATATTGTAAATACCCATACAGTTCTGCCCAGAAATTCTAGTCACAAGCCTCTAGCCTAGAGAACCGTTCGCACCTGTGCACAAAGAAGCATAATATAAGGATATTCACTTAAGTATTATTTATAGTAGAGAAAGCTAAATGTCCACCTAAAGGAGACCCATACTACAGTTTAAAAGAAGACAGTGGGGGCACCTGGGTGGCTCAGTCATTTAAGTGTCTGACTTCGGCTCAAGTCATGATCTCACCATTCATGGGTCCCAGCCCAATATCCGGCTCTGTGCTGACAGCACACAGAGCCGGCTTCAGATTCCGTGTCTCCCTCTCTCTCTGCCTCTCCCCACTCACATTCTGTCTCTCTGTCTCTCAAAAAATAATAATAATAATTAAAGAAATTTTTGAAGAAGGCAGTTGATCTGTTTACAGTCTCCAAGACATATTGGTAAATGACAAGAAAATGTGGATGTATACAATGTAATGTATACAATGTATACTTACTTTTTATTCTATATTCTCAGATTATTTGACCAATTTGCAACCAGGACAAATGGGAATGGGGCGAATTTTTAGGGAAACGTTCCATCCAATTGCCCAAGTCCTTCATTCTTTCTGGCCTCTGGAATGTATCACAATTTTGTCTAATGTCGACTGTTCACTGACATTTCATTTAATCCACAAATTGTATGCTCCCTCCTAGTGCACACCAGAACCTTGTTCCTGTGGGTGGCTGTCACCAGCCTTTCATCGTTGAGGTGGGAAGTCACATCACTCACCAACTACAAAGTCAAGACAACATCATAGAGTAGCTGGAGATGTTGACCCTGTGTTCTATTTAGGCCATCTATTCTGTCCTCTGAGAAATTTGCAGAGGAAACCACGTGTCTGTATAAATGGGTAGTGGTCAATGATAGGTCTATATTTGGTTGTAAGTTAAATGACATTGCTTTCAGAATTTAGCATGTAGGTTGTAAAATATGTAAGTTTATGAAAATGTAACCAAATGGGAAATAGAGAAGATAAAGTAGGCCAAATTGCTTCTAGTAGGGATCACTGTGGTAATCTGCTGTTAATCCCTCTTCATCCCAGGAATTAAGTATTCATTTCCCCTCTGGATTTCCTCAGGATAATCATGTTCTAATCCATAAGAGTTCTTTCCCTCTCACCTCCAATTACCAGATTGAGTTCGTGACTCTTGAGGGACATTTTACCTACACCCCCCCCCAACCGGTCCACCCCACCCACTATTCTGTTAAAACTGTGGTCTCTTAATAAATTTAAATATATACAGATAAGTGTTCCTAAGCTACTTTTCAGTCAGACAGATTTTCCCAAATATTCGTTTCTTCTACTAAGAAAATCTGATTTAAATCTTTATTATTTTCAAAAACTAGGTATATTTCACGCAAACAAGAAGTAGTACCATAACACATACGGGCATTATGTCTCGGCACTAAGGGGAAGGTCAGCATTAACATCTCTGTTTATGAGGAGAGGGCTGAGACCTGGAAAAGCTTAGGATTCTGGAATTCACAGCAAAATCTGAACCTGGAAACATTACCAGGTTCATTTATTCCTTTCTTATGCACAAAACTGATGCCTGCACGTGGTGCTAGCATGTTCCCCTAGCAAGCACCCCAGAGAGCCCTCAGGCCCAAGCCAGTCCCTGAACTGACCCTCAGGTGCTCATCAAAACGGCCTCTGCGTTTCAGCAAAGTTCAGCTGGCAGCCCCGGCAAGGACGAACGTAGAACTCCAGGCCTTTCACCTTTGTTACCTCCTCCTGCACCTGAGCCTTGTCAGGGTGGGAAACCGGCCACAGTGCATTCACATAACAGCAAACAGCAATGTTCCTCTTTGCATGTGTAATGCCAATTGGATGATTTGTCTTTCTAGACTACCCCACAAACATAACTAAAATGTGCCCTTCCAAGAGGCACCTGTGAGGAAGACACGCTGCCCGCATCCTATCTCATGTTCATCCTGCGCGCTCAGGCTACGGAGTGAGCTCTATGAATCGGGATCCATTTTGCAGAGGGCAGCTGTATGCATGCCCCATATAAATAGGCCGCTCTGTGTCCTGTGTGTCATTATAAATAATGCTCCCACACACCACAGATTTTAATGCCTCCCAGAAAGCAAATCACTGTCAGTGAGAAGTTATACGACATTCCTGACCAAATTAGTTGGTTATTCATCGGAAGACCAACAAACTCAGCCTCTGTTGAGCTGCGAAGGAGAGGGAAAAGCATCAAATGATTATGTAGACATTCTATAATTAGGGGTGGGAAAATGACTACATTGGAATCCTTTCCTGAGCATGGCTAAACTACAACAGGTCTGGAGAGGTCAAGTAGTGTGGCTCCCGCCTCAGCCTGCTGCCGACTCCAGGGATCTATGAGCATAGGCCAACAGAAAGGAAAAGCTACATTTTTCCTAGGGCTACTCCACTGGAAGTAGAACAAGATGTCAAGAATAACGGAGGAGAAGTTAAAAAAAAAAAAAAAAAACTCCAAGGGACATGTAAGAAAGTTGGCTACGACGCGAATAAATGAAGCAGGAAAAAGGCAGAAGGCAGCATTCAGTCAGCTCAGATCACCCCTCACCTGGCCGACACAGGCTACTCACCAGCTGATTCCAATGCATTAGCTGGCGATGGAGGAGAAAACAGGGTTTGGGAGCTAATTTTTTTTTTTTATTTCCTTGCTTCTAATTGTTCTTAATCCACATTCCTGAGATGGCTTAAGCATTAATAGGCTGAAGCTATGCTCTAGGATAACACTGGGTTAATTATATTTTTGGGGTTGCAAAGGACAGTCAAAATTTCACATAGGCTACATGAAGTAATGAGGTACAAACAGTTATACAGGGTAATGTGTGTGGCTTCTCCTTTCTCTACCTGTCCAGACCTACTCACCATTTCCTAAGCCCCAATACAGCTGACTGAGCTCCATATTTCTCCAGAGATTGTTTACCAACGTAATTACTAGCTCTCACTGGCCAGAGCTTTTCCTGTTAGGCCCTCCTACTAGCTGTCTACCAGCCTATGAGCTGGCTGCCCTCGGGATAAGGTGTCTACTTCTGATCCAATCAGATGCCCACTCAACAAGGTACCGCTTAGGGCAGGTTCTTTAGCAAAGGGCTGTGAACAAAAGTAGTTTTCCTTAGAAAAGAATGGCAGAATGGGGCACCTGGGTGGCTCAGTTGGTTGGGTGTTTGACTCTTGATTTCAGCTCAGGTCATGTTCTCATGGTTTGTGAGTTCAAGCCCCGTATTGAGCTCTGGGCTGGCAGCATGGAGCCTGCTTGGGATTCTGTCTCCCTCTCCCATTGCCCCTCCCCCGCTTGCTCTATAATCTCTCTCTCAAAAATAAATAAAAATAGGGGCCCCTGGGTGGCTCAGTCAGTTGAGTATCCGACTTCGGCTCAGGTCATGATCTCTTGGTTTGTGAATTCAAGCCCTGCATCAGGCTCTGTGCTGACAGCTCAGAGCCTGGAGCCTGCTTCAGATTCTGTGTCTCCCTCTCTCTCTCTGCCCCTCCCCTACTCATGCTCTGTCTCTCTCTGTCTCTCAAAAAATAAATAAATGTTGAAAAAAATTTTTAGTAAATAAAAATAAACTTAAAAAAAGAATGGTGAGTGTCTCAAGCACATGTCTATGTTAAACTACCACCAAATACTTAAGTAGAAATAAACCATTAATTTAGGGTTTTTTTAATGTTTATTCATTTTTGAGAGAGAGAGAGAGAGACAGAGAGCAACTGGGGGAGGGGCAGAAAGAGGGAGATAGAATTCGAGGCAGGCTCCAGGCTCTGAGCTGTCAACACAGAGCTGACACGGGGCTCCAACTCGTGAACGACGAGATAATGACTGGAGCAGAAGTCCAACACTTGACTGAGTCACCCAGGTGCCCCATAAATAAACCATTAATTTGGAGGCAAGAATCTTTACAGGAGCAGGACCAGCTTCATGGGCTTATGACCTATGCAATTGCACAGGATCCCTAGGCTTAGAAGGGCTCACACACTTGGCTTAATGCCCCACTGTGGCCATCTCGACATTCTTAATGATTTTTGAACAAGGAGCTCCACATTTTCACTTTGCATGGGTCTTCCAAATTATCTAGCTGTTCCTGTATAGAATTTTTTATTATAAAAAGTGAAGGGGGTTTCATAGAATCAAATAATTTTGGATCCAAGGATTCTTCTGAGATCATTTACTCCAAATATTCATTTGACAGATAAGAAAACCAAGGTCAGAGAAAGGATAATTGGCTTATTCAAGATCCCCCAGTGAGTCCTGGCAATGTCAGACTAGAAACAGATTCTTATCACTCTGTGTCCAATCTCCTCATTCCTCCATGTGGCAGCCTTCCCAGCAGAGAGGACTGCCTGACACTTAGTCTATTTTGCCAAAATATTTGGTAAGCTGCTTAGAATTCTCATAAAATGAGGCTGATATAAAAACACAAATGTCAGGGCACCTGGGTGGCTCAGTCTGTTAAGCTTCCTACTCTTGATTTCAGCTCAGGTCACGATTTCACAGTCGTGAGATCAAGCCTCGCATAGGTCTCCAAGCTGAACGTGGAGCCTACTTGAGATTCTCTGTCTCTGTCTCTCTCTGCTCCTCCCCCACTTGTTTTCTCTCTCTCAAAATAAATAAATAAACATTGAAAAAAAAAACCACAAAGAGGGGGGGTGCCTGGATGGTTCCATTGGTTAAGTGAACGACTCTTGGTTTCAGCTTAGGTCATAATGTCACAGTTCGTGAATTCAAGCCCCACATCCGGCTCTGTGCTGACAGTGCAGAGCCTGCTTGGGATTCTCTCTCTCCTTCTCTCTCTGCCCCTCTTCCACTCGTGATCTCTCTCTCTCTCTCTCTCTCTCCCAAAATAAATAAATAAACTTTTTGAAAAAACACAAATGTTGATCTTTCCTTGTTCAATCTTACAGTTTATTTCTTCACCTCTTCACCTTTGACTTCCTCAAAACAAATGGCACTGACAATCCCCAAAATCCAAAAGGAAAGCTGGGTGGAGGAATGTAGACTAACGGAAATTCTGTGGAGGATCTTTTGGTAATAGATATCAAAATTGCACTGTTCATACCCTTCAACCCCGCAATTCCATTTCTACATGTAGTCTCACATATGCACAAGGACTTCTGGGTGCCCAAGCCTACTCACTGCAGTATTGATTATAACAGCAAAAGATTGGAAACAACCTAAATATCCATCAACAGGAGACTAGCTTAAAGAAAAAGATGATAATACATTCATGGAACAGAATATTACGTAGCTCTTATGAAAAAAAAAGAACTTAATCTCTATCTACTAGTATAGAAAAAGACCAAATTACTGTTTCATGAAAAAGCAATGTACAAAACAGTATACACCATGCTTCTGTTTGTGAGGGGCAGGTTATTTCATTATATGTCCTATAATTACTTACACACGTTTGGGGGATTTGGATATGCATGGAATTTGTCTGGAAGCATCTGCAGAAAAAGAGTGACTGCCTCTGAGGAAGGGACATGGGAGACTCAGAGATAGGAATGTGGGGGAGATTGTCATTCTATGCCCTTTGTTCCCTTAAAATTTGTACTCTGTGCACATACTATGTTTTCAAAAACTAATTAGTTAAAATAAATGAGTGTCTGAAGAGGGACCCCATGACACCACCAGTATTATATCACATCTACAACAAAGAGAAACATACTATTGCCATCATTTTTACTTTTTCTGGGACCTTGTATTGAACTGGTAGACAAAGGAAATGATACATAGTTAAATCAGAGCTTGAAAAACAATTCTCTCCCTTTCCCCTCCTCTGTTCTGCATTAAAAAAAAAATCTGCATGACCCATTGCTTGTTTAGTCATTGGCACAACTGTGTGACACAGTGGAGAAGATGAGGAATGTTCCCAATATTCCTTTGGAAAGTTGCCAATATCATCTGTAAAGTGCCCTTCAGACATAATCCACGTACATTTTCTCAGTGCACCTACCATCAGCATTCCTACGCACTTTAACGAGAGTTTTATTTTGAACCAAAACCACAAAGGGGGACAGAATCTTCGATACTGCCCTGGTTTAACAGAAGTATGTTTTCCTCAGGTGACAGCAGAAGAGGTGAGCTTAGTCGTCTCGGTAAACCCACTTCCTTGGGAAAACTGTGGTCCTTAGTTGGGGAGCAAACACAAGGGAGTATCTTTCCGCCTCATATCCTCTTTGCAGCTCCTCCTCTACACAGCGTACCTTTATACAACGCACATGTGGTGGATCAAAGACGGCCACAAATTCTTGGACACTCCTCTCCTTGGAAAAATGAGATCTGTTTCCATTCTCCTCGCTTCTGGGCTGCCCTGTGACTGCTTTGACCAATGGAGTATGGCAGAATTGGCGCCATGCCAATTCCAAGTGCTGTCTCTGCGAGAAGCAGCACCTTCCTCCTTGTCTTCTTAGAGTCTTAAGCAAGGCACTATGTAAAAGTCCGAGTGCCCTCTGAGCACATGAGATGCCCTAGGACTACATGGAGATGGAAAGGGACCTAACTAAAGTCACTCCTATCAGGACATCAGGCTGTGGGTGAAGCCATCTTGGACCCTTCAGCCCAAACCAGCCACCAGCTGAAGAGCACCAAGTGACCCAGTCAATGCCACATGGAGCAAAAGAATCGCCCAGCCAAGCACTGCCCAAATTCCTGATCCACAAAATGAAGAGATACAACAAATGTTATTTTAAGACACTAAGTTTGGGGCTCGTATGTTATGCAGAAATAGATACCCCGTATACCACACCATCACTATTAAGCACCGACAGCTTCAAACCTTTCATACTCAGAATTCTCTTTCCTAATTTGCCTCCGAACAATGACAGAAGAATCTCATGCCAGGCAGCCACAGCTACTGGGAAAAGGGGCCAGGTCCAAGCTGAAACAACAAAAGAATCTCCAACTCCCAACACCTACTCCCCACAGTGCTAGAGATAAGTCTACATGGCCAAGTTGAAGCACCATCCCCTGCCACTGAGGACCCCAGAGATCGCGGGCCACAGAACTTGGAGTTTGCCAGTCCATGTAGGGCCACTATCCCGGAGGGTGTCCTTTGCCCCCCCCAACAACTCCAGTGCTCCACCAAATCCATGTCCACCAACCCCCTGTATACCACCTCATGGGGGTCACATATGTTTATTCTTGGATATGGGGTGAAAACCACACCCTCTTACTCGAGCCCTTGCCCTTTCAGGCTGGGCTGAGAGAAAGAAAGCTAAGTCTATGAAAGAGATATTTCTGGATCAACTTCCCAGGCCCACAACGACTGGCAGGTCACCACCCACTCCAGCCCCTGTGCCTGTTCTCACCCATCCACAGGGTTACCAAGGCCTCAGGGAGGTGGCACCGTTAGAAACCATAATTACAGATTTCATCATACACTTGAGCTCCCCACGAACAAATTCTTCCATACAACATGCAAATCTATTGTTCGACTTTCAAACATCCAACCAACTTTCAAACACATTGTGGGGAACCCACTAAGTACAAAAGTAACACATTGCCTCTTCTGAATTGTAGACATGGCCTTGAAATTCAGAAAAGGGCATTTTCAGGGTGGAGGCAAAAATGGAAGATTTAGAAGTAACATGGCGAAGGAGGACAATGAGGCTAGCAAACATGGTTTACAAAGTCCAGGTTGTGCAAAGGGGCCCATGAGCAGAGAAGCCGTGTGAGGGCAAAAGGGAGGTGCCAGGTGGGTCTCTCCTCTCCTGCTTCCTGGCTTCCAACGAGTCAAGTCCCTTTCATTGTGACTGAAGGCCTTTCCTTCACCATGGTCTATATAGACAAACTGGAGTGGTGACTTGGCCATCTGAATAACCTATTTTGATAGATCTGAAAGTCTGAATATTACCAACGAGAAAGGTGTTGGTTTGAGAGAAAGCTGTTTCTCACAAGCCAGAGGAAGAAATTTTAGGATATTCCTAAATTATCTCAACAATTTTCTCAATCTCTCACTTCAGACAAAATATTTAAAGAAAAACTCTTTCTAAAGCATTCTTGGGTCAGGTCTTACAGAAGCAGAGAAGAGAAGAGGGAAGGGTAGAGCCACCCAGATTACCTGTCTGGTTGCTTAGACTGGTCCAATTTCACTAAGAATCACACAAACCTCTTCATTCCTTCTGCCGTGCTCACCTGACCTTTTTCAATTTCTTTTTCTTTTCTCCATTACCTTAAGGGAGTAATCTAGACACTCTGGCTTTCTTTGCATGCAAAATGTAACAGTTCTTTCTTTCTTCTTTTCAGATAAAGGCAGTCTTGGGGAAAGGAAAAGAAAAGCGCCTGGCTTCTTCAAATTAGCTCTGAAATAAAAGTCACTGCCAGATGTTATATAAAAGGTGACGTAATCCTAAAGTACTTCATTACATATGCAGCTCTGCTCTTCAGCCCAGGAGGAGTTTATTACATTTTGTCGATCCCATTTTCTATACCCACATCATTTTTACATAATTTTTCCTGCCTGACAGACATCTTCACATTTTCACAGCAACCCATCAAGATAGCATTACAACAGCACAGGGAGCCAGGTTAGCAGTTTACAAATAACGGTGCTAATAAGCCAGATTTGTCCCTGAGATACAAATCAGGGGTAAACGGTCTATCCATGCATGTGAGAAGCACATCTATTTTAGAATAATAGGGAAGAAAGCAGACCTCCATTCCAGCTGACACCATGTTCTTCCAGAACATGGACCAAATCTAGTCCACAAGTAGGAAAACGGGGAAATGCCAATCTAAACTTATTTCTGCAATTCTCTTTGTTTTCCTAATAAATTCCTGGCTCGTGGTGAAATAGATAGCCATGGCAAACGCCATTAAGATCGAACTTCCTGCCTTTTGGGATTGGCACAAGATTTAGAAGAAAACGCACCGTTTGTACCAATGCAATATCTAGTTCCTGAGATGCTGTAAGTGCGCACCCTGCGAGACACTTCCTCCCACTCCCCAGGTGCTAAATATCTTTCCCCCTCCTTCCCAGGCACTCGCGGCCCCACTGCCCTCTGATGGTGAAAGGCGGCAGTGCAGGCTGGAAGCTTAATTGCTGCAGAAGGATTGAGAGTGGCTGGAGGGAATGGCTGGGAGATCATCTGCCTTAACGTCAGTGTCAAAGGCCAGGTACATTCAGCTCTTAGCTACTTACCAGAAATGAATCTATCTGACTTAGAATTCCAGTGGGATAAGAAAATGCCCTGTAACTGTCACCCCAAGGAAACAAAAATGCCATTCATCTTGAGAACCTCCTTAAGTTTTAAGGAAAGACCCCTGTTAAAATGAACTTTGTGGTTTTAAAGTATAATTACATACTTAGGGTAACAGAGGTGCTCATTCTTTTATAAGAGCAGGATTTGAGGGGCGCCTGGGTGGCTCAGTTGGTTTAGCATCCAACTTTGGCTTGTGTCATGATCTCGCAGTTCATGAGTTCAAGCCCCGTGTAGGGCTCTATGCTGACAGCTCAGAGCCTGGAGCCTGCCTGGATTCTGTGTCTCCTTCTCTCTCTGCCCTTTCCCTGCTTGCTCGCTCTCTCTCTCTCTCTCTCTCTCTCTCTCTCTCTCTGTCTCTCTGTCTCTCAAAAATAAACATTAAGGGGTGCCTGGTGGCTCAGTCGGTTAAGCGTCCAACTTCGGCTCAGGTCATGATCTCATGGTTCTTGGGTTCGAGTCCCGCATCAGGCTCTGTGCTGGCAGCTCAAAGCCTGGAGCCTGCTTCGGATTCTGTGTCTCCCTCTCTCTCTGTTCCTCCCTCGCTTACACTCTGTCTCTCTCTCTCTCAAAAATAAATAGACATTTAAAAAATTAGAATTAAAAAATAGATATTTAAAGAACATTTTTTAAATAATAATAATAAAACAAAAAAAGAGCAGTGTTTGAATACAGGATAAAGGGACATGTGAAGGCTTTATAGAAGAACTCTGACCCTCCCTGACTGCCAAGGAAATAGATACAGATCTGTGGATAACTAGCGCACCAAATAAATGTATTCTATTTCTTATTTGTGTCCAAAGGCAACACATTCCTTTGTTCTACAAGTAATTTCCTTCAGAGGTTCAAAAATTCTTTTCCTTTTTAAAGTAGTTTTTCTTTATATGAAGGTTATTCATGCACATAGTGTAGAATCAAATAATTCTACAGGTCTCATTCCAAAAACAAGGCAGTCCCAGCCACGCTCTCCTTCTGTTTTTAGCTCCGTTAACTGGATCACTTGCTATGTACATCCACATTTCTAAATAACCTCTTTATGTTGCTACTTCTCAATATTCCAGTTTAGGCACCTTATACTGACCTTGCACTATGGAAGATGATTTCATACACACACACACACGCACACACACACGCACGCGCGCGCACACACACACACACACACACACACACACAACTCCACCACACATATATAGTTCCCAGTATAGAATAATTTGGGTAAGGTTAATAACATTTATAACACTATGAGTAGTAAAGTCTTGACAGCTAGTCATGCGGTACACCCTATTTACCCTTTCTCGCCTTAACAAGTTTTTAATTTTCCTTGGAGTTAACAAATAAAGTTAACTTTTTTTCATATGCTACGCTTTCTTCATTGTATTAGTCTTGTCAAGGCTGCTATAATAAAATACCGCAACCTATGTGGCTTTAAACAACAGAAATTTATTGTTTCACAGTTCTAAAAGCTAGAAGTCTGAAATCAAGGTGTCGGCAAGGCCATGCTCTCTCTGAAGTCTACAGGAGGATGATCCTTCTCTGCCCGTCTAGGTCCTAGGAAGATCTCTGCTCTGATGGTCACCTGTCCTTTTCCCTGTGTATATCTGTGTCTCCATCTGGCATTCTTCTTACTTTGTATGTGTCTGCGTCTTTTCTCCTCTTGTTATCAGGACATCAGTCTTCGTAAATTAAGGGCCTGCCCTACTCCTGTATGACCTCACCTTAACTTACATCTTAATTACCTCTGCAAAGACCTTATTTCCGAATAAGTTCGCATTCTCAGGTATCAAAAGTTAGGACTTCAACATATTTGGGGGGGGGGGTCATTATTCTACCTAAAACATTTATCTTCACTAATTTATCTCAAACTCTGTCCAGTTCTCTAAATCTCCTTTGAGTGTATTCAAACATTTTCTGTTTCCTATCAGGTTTCATCTCTTGGATTAGTTTACATTCAAATGGGCTTTTCCTATATGATTGGTTACAGTTACAGCCCCGTGTAGCTTCGGGTTCAGTGCAAAAACAGTGTATGTTTCCCTCTTAATAGTCTCATTGGCTATACAGGGTCACATGCCAATCTCAAGCCAACAATTACAGGCAGGAGAATGCTGTGTGCACATTGGCTTAGACCTGCGTCTTCTGTTCCATCACCAAAGATGGGAATAGGGCAGCTTCATTTAACTACCTGATCTGAGCATGGGGAATAGGTGATTAAACATGAGGTGAATAGATGCGGAGCACCAAAAGTAACTTAATGTCCACTATAGCTTGTTAATAAGCACTTTAAGAGAGGTCACTTTCCCCCAAGGCCCAACACAGATTTGGGCCCTTTACAGAATTTTATGATAATCTACTCACTCCAAGAAGGTTAAGAAAACAGAAAAGAAATTGAATGAAAATACATTTAGATCTACACTTTATCCTTTTTCTGATATTATAGGGATTCGTTTGGTAATGTCTAAGGGAAAAATACTTGTCACTTGAATACATTTTTATGTCCTAAATGTTTGCAGAGAAGGTATTACCCCTCATACAAAATGTCCTACAAATGGAAGGAAATATCCTGTGGTCAAATCCCCATGATTTCAAACAGAATGATTCAGAAAATAAAAAATTCCAACCAGGCAGGCAATCACCATCCTGTTGATAAAAATGTTCTCCTGCTGAGATGCCACAGAAGCTTTCTCCAAATGAGTTTTCGCACCACACTCCAGTTGTCCAACATCATCTCTTCCCTTCTATGAAGGAGAGAACAGCAGCCTCATTTCCCATCCACCTTACAGCACCTGCCCCCGGGAAGGAACAGAAAATATTTAACTTCACATTTCCTTTTTATTGGTTCCCCTATTAATTTTTTCCATCTTTGACTAATTTTTTTATACTTTTGAACTACAGGTCCAAAACTCTAACAGTCAATTTATTCACGGAAACTGTACATTTGAGCCTAAGAATTAACAGTCTTCCAGCGTGAGTGGCTGGGACAAGGCAAACAAAACCTTAAAGACATAAGTACCTGGGTGGCTCAGTCCAGTAAGTGTCTGACTCTTGGTTTCAGCTCAGGTCATGATCTCACAAGTTCCTGAGTTTGAGCCTCACAGTGAGCTCCATGCCGGTTCAGAGGCTGCTTGGGATTTTCTCTCTCCCACTCGCATGCTCTCTCTCTCTCTCTCGTTCTCTCTCTCTCTCTCAAAACAAATCCATAAATAATAAAAATAAAATAAAAAAAAGATATAAGACCTAAGACAACAAAATCAAAAAGAAAAATGAGGGAAACAGGAGAAGATGATGTGATGATTAATTTCATGTGTCAACTTGACTGGGTCATGGGATGTCCACATATCTGGTTAGACATTATTTCTGGGTCTGTGTGTGAGGGTGTTTCAAAAAGAGATTAGCATGTGAATTAGTGGACTGAATAAAGCAGACTGCCCTCCCCAGTGTGGGTGGGCCTCATCCAATCCTTTGAGGGCATAGGTAGAACCAAATGGCAGAGAAAGGCTGACTCCTCTCTGCCTGACTGCTGGAAGTGGATCATCTCCTCTGCCTTTAGCACTCCTGCTTTTCAGGCCTTTGGACCCAGATTGGAATCTCCAGCCCTCAGAGCTTCAAACTACACCCTTAATTCTCCTGTGCCTCCGGCTTACAGATGGCAGGATCATGAGTCTTCTCAGCCTCCATACCATGTGACCGAATACCTTATAATAAACTTCTTTATATATATGCATATACCATAGGTTCCGTTCCCTGGAAAATCCTAATACAGATGGAGTCAGAGCGGGGCTAGGAAAAAACAAAAAAAAAAAAGGAAGAATAGAGAGAGAAAGCCAAGAAAATGGTGAGAAGACAGAGAGACTGATATAAGAGAGGAAAAGCCCTAACCTCCATATGAGGATCAGCACTCTGTAATTCACACCCAGCTGCTCCGTAATTCACTGCCTAACCTGTCACCTCTCGGGGCCTCAACCTCCCCACTGAGAGGAGTGACCCAACACATCTCTTGAGTCCTTCTGGTTCTACACACTGTCATGATCCTCTGCAGGTGCCACCCACTCAGTTAACCCTCATGCTATATGGGTGCCTACCTGGCAGGGTCCTTACCCATATGGGATGGCAGTCAAGCAACTCACTGTAGGAACTAGACGTAAATGCTGCCTTTGCCAGTATAGCCATCTTCAGCATTCTGAGATCAGAGAGGGAGGATCCCAGGGGGCTGGGCAGCTAAGTGCTGGATGTAAAGCTGCCAAACCATCAGGCCCAAGGGAGGTGCTCTAAGAAGAGCATTTCCTAAAAACTCAGCATTTAAAATGACACATCTTAACATGCCATTCCCAGAACCCATCATCTCCCCTCCTGTGGGACTTTAATGGTTGAAAAGACAATGAGGTCTCTTTCCCAGGTCATATTAATGAAAGACCTATTTCCCAGATCAATGCCCTCCAAAGCAAATATATACTCTCTTTATGTTGTATTCACCCTTCTATTTGTTGCTGCTCTACATGTAAGGATATGAGATTTTATAGTGTGATTAGTATTGAGAAGTTTGGGCCAGCAGTGATCTTCAACTCTGGGGCATTAAATCATGTAGAGAGCTTTTTTTTTTTTTTAATATGAATGTATGGGCCTCTTTCCTAAAAATTTTCATTTAATTGGTCTGGTGAGGAGATCCAAGCCTCAGTCTTTTTTTTTTTAACCACTCCCCAGGCAACCTAATGTGAGGCCAGGTGAGAAGCACTGGGCTGAGGGATTGCGGTGTTTCCAAAAGGCTCAGAGTGGCCATGAACACCTCTGACACACATGCTTTACATTCCCGGTTTTTTTAGCCAAGAATTCTTAAGGAGAAGTTCCACCCACAACAGCAATAGATGCTGTGTATTTGGGTCCAGCTTTTCTCTTTCCCATCTAGAGTTTACAGCTTGTATAGACATTCCCCCAGGCAAGCAAGGGTCCTAGCAAGGGTGAGAACACCACCAAATTTTCTGCCAAGCTTTTAAACTTGGGTTTATGTTGCCATTTCAGAACTCACACTAATAGTCTAGTACTTCCATCTAAGGGAATGCATTCCAATGCCAAGTCCTTGTAGTTCTGTGATATATTCATCAACAAAACCATATCTTGGGTAGTGGAGAAAGTAGAGTCAATGCCCATATGTTCCTGAATCTTAAGTTTTCTCCAGTATTCTGAAGAGTCGGTCTCTCTACCGAGTTTAAAAGAGCTATATTCTCCTGAGCACTATCATACAGTTTGTTGTGGATTTTTATTTATTTTAAAGGCTTTTTGTTAATGTTTATTTTTCAGAGAGAGAGAGACAGAGTGTGAGTAGGGGAGGGACACAGAGAGAGGGAGACACAGAATCCGAAGCAGACTCCAGGATCTGAGCTGTCAGCACAGAGCTCGACGAGGGGCTCAAACTCATGAACCGTGAGATCATGACCTGAGCCAAAGTCAGATGCTCAAATGACTGAGCCACCCAGGCACCCCTGTTGTGGATTTTTCAAGAGAATTATTTTGTTTCTATGGCCTTTTTTCATTTTCTGAAATTTGGCGATAATAATCCCCCCTATAACCTACCATATATTCAGTCCTTAAAATAGATGAGTCACTATATCAGGCACTAAAATATACTATCTCTAATCCGCAGGACAACCATGCACAATAAGCACTGTTTCCCCAAATTTACAGATGAGAAGCTTCATAGCTGTAACTGTTAGAGCTGGGATTCAGATTCAGGTCTGTCTGGCTCCAAAAATAACAATCTTTTCACAATGCTCTACTGCCCACAGAAAATCTGTTGGAAGGTCAGTAACTGTAACAAAACAATAAAAGTAGATATTCTTATAACAAATGTTTTCTCCTGAGCCATGGAAGTCACAGTTTCTGCATCCTCAACTACATTAGAATCTTTGGAGCCTCCAGAAAGGAGGCTTTGAGAGTGGAAATACTTCCTGATTAACTTGTGTGATGTGTTATAAAGTCATTTCTAAAATATATACAATCAAGTCCTATAGATGATTAATAAGTATGGCTAGTAGAGTAGGAACCAGAAGGTCCAAGAGATAGACAGACAGCTTTTTGAGTCAACAAGAAAAATCACTTTGTAACAAGGCATGCGAGTTCTTCTGCAGGTGGGGATCCTTGAGAGAGAATAGAGACTTTGGGCAGGGATGCCTGGAATATTGATTCAACCACATTCAAAGAACAATGGTGAAGAAAAAGCACACATGCACTCAGTCCCTACCCTCACAAAGCTTTCAATCTAATGGTGGGGAGACAGGTATTGATCAAATAATCCCACAAACATGATCATGTAAAAAATACTCTGAAAGAAAAGCACAGGGTTCTTTGACAGCATATAGATCAGTGGCCTTGATCTAATGGAAGGCAAGAAGGAATCATGTACAGTGAAGAAAGACTTCCCTGAGGAATTTCTATTTTCCCAGTAAGAGTTCAATGTTCCCAAGTTAGCCGATGGCATGTTCTGTTTTATGTAACAATGACAGCTAGGAACAGCCTACTCTCCAACCTCCACTTCAAAGCCACCAACCAAACCCATGAGATAATGGATATGAGCCATTAAATTGCCACCTGCCAATTTTTCTTGTCACTTTCTCTTCCAGGGTTTGGATTTCTAAGTTTTAGGTTTAGCAGCATGGACTCAATTGCTTCCCTTTTTATGACCCTTCTGCGCTTCTCTTCCCCACTCTTTATACCCAACCTAACAACCGTATACCCATGGGGTGATGGCAATTCTCCCATATCTTCAAAAACAAGGAACTTAGGATTCTTGCCAGATTTTTTAAAACAAAGAAAGATCCCTCCCAGCACCCTACAAGCCAACTGAATTGACTGAGAGCCTATAATATTTGGTCAGCTACATCCACCCAAGGATGTCTTTAGGTAGCCAGGAAGAGCAAGATCATAATAGACAAGCCCCTACCTCACTCCATAGGTCATGCAAAAGCTGGAGGAATGTTATAGTTTCAATGTTTAGATCCCAGCAGACTTGGCCCTTCCCACAGAGACCATCTAGTCTTAAGGAAAGACTGTCCCCTCTTCTCTATTAGTAGGCAGGGGCTGCCTCACCATCCCCTCGAGAACCAGGAAAGCCTATTATCTATCTCTTAGATTTAGTGAACCAAACAGAAGTTTGATTTCTTTTCAGATAAAAGAGATGATGCAAATGAGAATTTTATCTTGCACGGAGGAGTGACAAAGTAGGAGAATGAATCCTACTTGATTACAATCTTCCATCATTCTGATTTTATAATTACTGAATGGAATCAATCAGCTTTCAATTGTTACCTTGGTGAAAGATTAAAACATCATTACTTGTCCTACATATTTCACACTTTAGCAAATTTTAATAAACTAAATGCATGAGAAATGGTTATATTATCTTTCATGATATTGGGATGCTAATGACATTTCTATTGATTTTAATTCACATTTGTTGGTCAAAAAGAGTCAGATTCCAACGAGGCATGGAATCCTATAATCAACACTAACAAATGAAGACCACTGAACACTGAAATAGGCCAAATGAAATCATTAATCAGAAATATCATAAAATAATTACCAAAAAACTAAGGAGGTCTTATCTTCCTAATGAACATCTTTTATGGTATATTGATTCATTTATAACTCTTACACATTGGTGATTTCTCTATTAAAATGTTTTCCGTAAGTATAGAAAAAGCACTTTGAAAAGACAAAATCGGAAAAGCACCAATTTATCAGCAAAGGGGATCATACACACCTCCCCCTAAAAAGTGAAAAAGAGTCCTGAAGATCATATAGGACATGCAACCCCTTGTTAAAACTATTCGCATCTGGGACACCTGAGTGGCTGGTCAGTTGAGCGTCTGACTTCAGCTCAGGTCATGATCTTGTGGTTTGTGAGTTCATGAGTAGGAGCCCCAGAGTGGGCTGACTACTGTTAGCACGGAGCCGACTTCGAATCCTCTGTTCCCCTCTCTCTCTGCCCCTCCCCCACTCACACTCTTTCTCAAAAATAAATAAACATTAGGGGTGCCTGGGTGGCTCAGTCAGGTGAACATCTGACTTTGGCTTAAGTCATGATCTCCCGGTTTGTGAGTTCGAGCCCCGCTGTCTGCGCTGACAACTTGGAACCTGCTTGGGATCCTCTCTCTCTGCCCCTCCCCTGCGCTCTCTCTCTCTCCCTCTCTATCCCTGAAAAATAAATAAATATTTATCAAAAATAAATAAATAAGTAAACATTAAAAAATTTTTCACGTCTGAAAAATTCTTAGCCCAGTAGGAGGAAAGATTATACAGAGTAATCAATAACAGAGAACAGAGTAATAGTGAAAGGTGAAGGTTCTGCAGTTAAACATTATGGCTTCAGGTAACTTTGTCTACTTTACTTCTTTGTGCCTCAGCCCCTTCATCTGTAAAATGGGGGGTGGGGGGTAGGTAATAATAATAGTACTCATTTCATAGTCCTGGTCGCAGGATGAAATGAGATGATGTGTATGTATAAAGCATGGTTAAAAACAGCATTAAACTTCAGGTATGTGGAGATGTTGTTTTGATTCTCTCCAATGCTCTCTTGGTTTGAATTTTTTTCCATTACTTATTCTCTCTAGCTGGTCAAGTGGACTATGCCTCCTAGGGGACAAATCAAGTCTGGGAGGGTCTGATATCTGGAGTTCACACTTACAAGAGGCAAACAACGAGGGGTGAGGTGGGGGCAAGACAGACCAGGCTTTTAAATGCTCTACAATGTGAAAATATCCCCCCACAGCCTCAGTCTTTAATAGACCTATAAAAATCATGATAAATGTCATCTATGGGACTTAATTTCTTGTAAAAGCTGGAAAAGGCAATGTTTGTCTCCTAGAGAATGTAGAAGGTAAAATACAGATGGCCCTGTTAAGACAATGAGTGAAGACTGGGGAGCCCAGCCTTATAACAACAAGGACCCAGAGAGTTACAGGAAAGTTGCTGGATGGGCCTGAGCCAAGGTGACTTGAATCTCCAAGAGGTGGGAGGTAGAGGAACAGAAATGGGGGTCCCAGGTGATACCACTGGGGATTTCCAATATCAAATCAACTCTTCAAAAAAATAATAATAAAATAAAATAAAATAAAATAAAATAAACTCTTCAAAGGCCCCATTTCCTCAACTGAAAATTTCCTGGACTTCTTTCCATTTGGGTTTTTCCGAGAACCTCAGGCCACCAATTCAACACACTATTCTTCAAGTTCCAGTTAAATTCGTTCTACTACCTTTTTAAATCAGATTTTTATTATCCCACATCTTCCTTTAAGGTTGTTTGAAATTTTAGAACAGTGTGATATCAAGATTTTTTTTAATCAAAGCCCTAGGTCAGAACACCTCTTGTATGTGCTGCAGAAAAAAATTACATAAGCCACCCATACCTTGTCCACAATGATGACAACGGTAACAGTTATTGTTTGTTTATGGAACACTCACTATAAACCAGGTATCACACTAATTATGCTTTACTGGCATTAATGTACTTAACCTTTACAACTGCCCAATGAAATAGGTTCAGTTATAACAGATAAGGAAACTGAAGTCAAGAGAGGTCACTTGTCAGAGGGGAGGTGGCTGGGGGGATGAGTGAAATAGGTGAAGGCGATTAAGTGTAGACTTAACTTGGTGAGCACTGAGTAATGTACAGAATTGTTGAATCACTGTACTGTACATCTGAAACTAATGCAACCCTGTATGTTAAGTATACTGGGAATTTAAAAAAAGAGAGAGAGAGAGAGAGAGAGAGGTCCCATGTCCAAGGTCACAAACTTGGTGGTGAAACCAGGATTAGTTCATTTTTTCAGCAGCTATTCATTAGGGGTAAAATATACCAAGTAAGTCACACTTTTTCAATCTAGGTTAGAGAAAAGAGAGGTGTATTTATTCACAATAAATAAGTGAATTTATTCACAAGAGCTATAAAAGCAAACACACATCACAAATAAATAGTTTTACTTCATGGACCTTGTTGCAGGTCTCATTTTTCAAAACTAGCCACAACAATAACTCACATCCTACATGCCCTCGATGTGATGTTAACTCTCCTCACATCAAGATATGGAAATCTAGGTGTGCCTGGCTGGCTCAATCGGAGGAGCATGTGACTCTTGATCTCAGGGTTGTGAGTTCCAGCCCCACGTTGGGTGGAAAGATCACTTAAAAATAAAATCTTTTTTAAAAAGATACGGAAATCTAGGTTCCCTTCTTGAATGTGGGAGGGTTTATGACTAACGGTGGAAGTGACACTATGTACTTCCAAAACTAGTTCACAGGAAGTTCACAGCTTCTGCCTGGTTCTGTTGAAATGCTTGCTTTTGGAACCCAGCTACCACACCATGGGAAAGTCCAAGTACAAAGAAGACAGCTCTAGATGTTCCAGCCGAGTTTCCAGACAAGATCTCAGCCAACAGTGAACATCAACCTGTAGACACAAGAGTGAAAAAGCCTTTGGATGATTTCAGACCATCATCAAGTTGACCCCTATTCTCCAAATGTTTCCAGCTAAAGCCCAGACATCATGGAGCAGAATAAGCTGTGTCCATTGTGCTGATTATATTCTTTCTCAATTCTGGACCCACAATACCCATGAATGTAATAAAATGGTTTCTGTTTTATAGCAAGTTTGGGATAATAAATTAAGCAGCAATAGCCACTGGAACAGCTTTTAACAAACATCATTGGTTTTTGCAATTAATCAAGCACCAAACCACAGAAACGTAAAATTGTAGGTAACCTGTTCAAATTGTGTGTTGACCTTTTCCTTAACTTAATCATGTTATTCTTTAGTTCTTCCAAAAAAGAAGAGCCTCTTTAGCTTAACAGGGAATTTCTGAAATATTCATTAAAATGATCACAGCAGATACATACTGCATTAAAATAGGAAAAGGCTTCCAGTATGATATTAAATGGAAAGAAAGCAGAATACCAATTTTTATACATGTTATGATTATCCTATATAAAGATTCCTTATGCAAATGGAAAAAAGTCTAGAAGGGAACTCTGGAAAAATTAAAATAATTAACCTGATATTTGGTAAAGTCTCTTTTTTTTCACAATTGATACATGATGTGGATATATGACTTGATATATGCTTGATATATGATATATAGATAAAAATATATTAAACTAAAATCATCAGAGAAAGAAATGGGGCAAATTTCCACTCCCCTCCTAGGAACTCTTTCACATGACTGGAAACATTTCCTTCATTACACAATCTCTCCGTGTCTCGCTTTTCTTTCCTAAGAAATGGGAGTAATAATGACACTTATTTCATAGAGTTGTTATGAGAAGTAAATGAGTTGAGTTAATTAGGGGAAGCCTTAAATAGTGCCTGACACATAGAGAATAACAAACATTAGCTCTTTGAATTATCTCATTCACTCCTAATATTGTAGATGAAGATCATCTCCATTAATCCTGCCTTTAATTCCCAAACCGTGCCACTAACAAGCACTGGAGGACTGAACTAGGAATGAAGACATCTGTGTCCCAGTGTTAGCTAAGGAAATGAGCTGTGTGATCTTGGCCAAGCCACTCAGCCTTCATTTCCTTGTGCGTATAATGAATCGGAGGCCTACCTTTTTGGATTTTCAACTGAAAATCAACTGACATAATGCTCTGAAGGGATTTGGTCAAAGTCCAAAACAAATGCCGTTTGTCAATCTTCTTATTTTACCAATTCTATTCATTTGCTAGGGCTGTTATAACCGAGTACTGTATACGGAGTGACTGAAACAACAGAAGTTTATCATCAGCAGGGTTGGTTCCTTCCACCTACTGTGAAGAAGAATCTGTTCCAGTCCTCTCCGCTGGCTTCTGGTAGTCTGCAGGCAATGTTTGGTGTTCCTTGGCTTATAGGCACATCAACCTGATCTCTGCCTTAATATTCACATCTGCTCTCCCTATGTGCCTATCTCTGTATCCAAATTCCCCCTTTTCATGAGGATGCCAGCCATATTGGATTAATACCCACCCTAAAGAACTCATTTTAACTTGATTACCTCTATGAAACCCTATCTCCAAATAAGGTCACATTCTGGAGGTCAGGACTTCAACAGGTAAATGTTGTGACACAATTCAACCCATAACATTGATGAAGAAATGAAATCCCCAAATGGGTAGTCTATTTAGGAAGAGTGGGACATAAATCCACCAGACATTGACAACTTGTTTGATGCATACTGAAAGAAATGTGCAAAACACTTCTTTTGAAATTCCAGACTAAAGCAACTCTGACTGAATCCTTTTATGAACCTCAAATTCAGCCCAGATTCATAAATCCTTGAAGAAAACCCAAGCCAATTTTGGAGTTTCCGACAAGATTCAGAGGCTGAATGGATCAGACAGAATTTCATTTGGTATTTAGGATTATTGAATCTAACCTGAAACTTAATGCAAATTCATGGAACACAAACCCCTTACAAATTGAATAGAAGCAAATACTAAGGGCTCATGAGCCATCTGGAATGCACATGCTGAATGTTGAGGTTTTTCCATTGCAATAACAAGGCAGGGAGGGGAAAGCCAGGCTGGTAAGTTCTCACCATCACCAACTCTATAATATATTGTATTTGCATCTCATGTGAATTTGAATTATTTCAAATAGTGTAATATACAAATAATAAGATCTCACTTTGTGAGCAAAATTTTAAACAATATGAAATCTCCTTAAATATAAACTTTGTCAAAGCTTGCAAAATTTCAAGAAGGGCAGGCTGACTGACTTGCAAACTTTGTGTTGGTTAATGCCATAGGAAGGTGTCCCTTTAACTGGTTAACAGAAATACCTGCATGGCACAAAAACGGACACTCAGATCAATGGAACAGAATAGAGAACCCAGAAATGGACCCACAAACGTATGGCAAACTAATCTTTGACAAAGCAGGAAAGAATATCCAATGGAATAAAGACAATCTCTTCAGCAAATGGTGCTGGGAAAACTGGACAGCGACAGGCAGAAAAATGAACCTGGACCACTTTCTCACACCATACACAAAAATAAACTCAAAATGGATTAAAGACCTAAACGCAAGACAGGAAGCCATCAAAATCCTCGAGGAGAAAGCAGGCAAAAACCTCTTTGAGCTTGGCCACAGCAACTTTTTACTCAATATGTCTCTGGAGGCAAAGGAAACAAAAGCAAAAATGAACTATTGGGACCTCATCAAAATAAAAAGCTTCTGCACAGTGAAGGAAACAATCTTATAGCAAAACTAAAAGGCAACCAACAGAATGGGAGAAGATATGTGCAAATGACATATCACATAAAGGGTTAGTATCCAAAATCTATAAAGAACCTATCAAAATCCACGCCCAAAAAAACAAATAATCCAATGAAGAAATGGGCAAAAAGACATGAACAGGCACTTCTTCAAAGAAGACATCCAGATGGCGAACTGACACATGAAAAGATGTTCAACATCACTCATCATCAGGGAAATACAGATCAAAACCACAATGAGATATCACCTCACACCTGTCAGAATGGCTAACATTAACAACTCAGGCAACAACAGATGTTGAAGAGTATGCAGAGAAGGACGGTCTCTTTTTGCACTGCTGGTAGGAATGCAAACTGGTGCAGCCACTCTGGAAAACAGTAGGGAGGTTCCTCAAAAAATTAAAAATAGAAATGCCCTAAAACCCAGCAATTGCACTACTAGGTATTACCCAGGGGATACAGGTATGCTGTTTCAAAGGGGCACATGCACCCCAAAGTTTATAGCAGCACTATCAACAATAGCCAAAGTATGGAAAGAGCCCAAATGTCCATCAACAGATGAATGGATAAAAAAGATGTGGTATATATATATATACAATGGAGTATTGCTTGGCAATCAAAAAAGAATGAAATCTTGCCATTTGCAACAATGTGGATGGGACTAGAGGGTATTATGCGAAGCGAAATTAGTCAGAGAAAAATAAATATCACATTACTTCACTCTTATGAGGACTTTAAGATACAAAACAGATTAGGGAAGGGAAGCAAAAATAACATAAAAACAGGGAGGGGGACAAAACATAAGAGACTCTTAAATATAGAGAACAAAAAGAGGGTTGCTGGAGGAGTTGTGGGAGGGGGGATGGTCTAAATGGGTAAAGAGCATTAAGGAATCTCCTCCTGAAATCATTGCTGCACTATATGCTAACTAACTTGGATGTTAAATAAATAAATAAGTAAATAAATCTTCACAGAAAAAAAATTAAAAAAGAAACACCTGTAATCCTTGATCAGCAGAAACTATTACATATGGACATCCAAACTTGACCAATGGTTTGAATAGCTAATATGCTCTCACTTTATTTTTTTTAAGTTTATTTATTTATTTTGAGAGAGAGCACAACCAGGAGAGAGGCAGAGAGAGAGGGAGACAGAGAGAATCCCAAGCAGGCTCTGCACTGTCAGTGCAGAGCCCTATTCAGGGCTTGACCCCATGAACTAGGAGATCATGACCCGAGCTGAAGTCAAGAGTCGGAAGTTTAACTGATTGAGCCACCCAGGCGCCCCTGTGCTCTCATTTTAAGTTTGACAGTTGCTAAGAATTAAAATCTTTTGGAGCACTTGGGTTGCTCAGTGAGCTATGCATCTCATGGTTCAGTTCATGAGTTCGAACCCCACATCAGGCTGTCAGTGCAGAGCCCACTTCAGATCCTGTGTCCCCATCTCTCTCCACTCCTCCCCCAGTCATGCATTCTCTCTCTCTCTCTCTCAAAAATAAACTTTTAGAAAAAGAATTAAAGGGATGCCTGGTGGCTCAGTCGGTTGGGCATCCGACTTCAGCTCAGGTCATGATCTCATGGTTCGTGGGTTCGAGCCCTACATTGAGCTCTGTGCTGACATCTGAGAGCCTGGAGCCTGCTTCAGATTCTGTGTCTCCCTCTCTCTCTTCTCCTCCCCCACTTGAGCTCTGTCTCTGTCTGTCTCTCAAAAATAAATAAATGTAAAAATTTAAAAATTTTTAAAAAGGGATTAAAATCTTTTGAATAGTCTTTAACAGTGTCATGCAAGTGTTTACTTAAGTGATGGCCCAATGACTGAAAAACTCACTGGAAAATCAGTCTCTTTGGACTGGAAGTTAGTCCAGTTCAAAAAGCTACAGAAGTCCAGATACCAACCTCAAAATACCCTATTGTTAAATTAGCAAAGTGTATTATGTGAGAGATGTAAGGCTAAGAAAACAAAAGCACTTCAAGCAAAAAGAGGCCAAAACAGGTGTAGGGTTTTACACTTTGAGAGTACATCCCCTCTGCTTTACACTTACTTATTCCTGTGGGAAAATTAGCCTTCGCTTACAAAGATTTTAATTATGCAAAGCCCTCCAGGAACATGTCTCTTGGATTAAGGGCCACCATGCTGTATTTTCTTAACAATTTCATCGAAATATCACTTATACACCATGAGATTCACTCCTCCTGAGTGTACAATTCAATGATTTTTTGTAAATTTACTGAATTATGTAACCATAACCATACTCTAGCTTTAGAGCATTTTGATCACCTCGGTAAGATTTCTCATGCCCATTTACAATTAATCCCCATTCCTACCTCCAGCAACCTACTAATCTACTTTTTGTTTCCTTAGAGTTGCCTTTTCTGGACATTTCATGCAAATGAAATCGTACAATACATAGTCTTTTGTGTCTCGCTTCTTTCATTCAGCATGATGTTTCTCAGTACATCCATGTTGTAGAACGGTTCTGTATTTCATACCTCTTTATTGCTAAATGGTATTCCATTTCATGGATCCTGTAATTGTTTTCAGGCTTGAGTTTAGATGGCCCAAAGGCATAGCCACTTCTTACTATATGTGCCAGATGTAAGTATGGCAGAAAATACCCAAATGTGGCCACCAACAATTCCTCCCCTCTTTCTGCACACTCCTAATATTGAGAGGTGGAGTCTACTTTCCTTCCTTCACTCTAGAATCTGGACCAGCCCTGTCACTTGTCTTGTCCAATAGATGTAGCGGCAGTGATGTCCTGTCACTTCTGAGCCCGGTTGAGAGAAGTGGCAGCTTCTGCTTCCTCTTGGAAGTCAACCATCCTACTACAAAGAATTGAGGGCTGGTCTACCGGATGATGAGACATCCCAAGGAGAGAAACTTTTGACCGTAAGAGGCCTTCTCGGGTGTTCAGGCCCCAGCCAAGCTCTCAGCTGAATGTAGCGCCATGAGTGACTGCAGTTACACCCATATGTTGCTGAGAAACCAGCCAGATTAGCCCAGACAACTCATATAATGAGAAATAATAGATTGTTGCTTTAAGCCACTCCCTTTTTGGAGCAATTCGCTATGTAGCAATAGGCTACTGAAACAGAACAAGTTAAACAAAGTCTTTCTCTTCCATTTTAATTCGTGTTGATTTTGTACTTTTTGAGTTTTTATAGTTGTATGTCTTCGCTTCCAAGAGATTTCTAATGGGCCTTGACTTCAACATCACTTCCTTGGCTGTTGGTGATACAATGAAGAGTTTTACATCGGTCAGCCTACTCTCTGATATTCATATGCTGAAATCTTAAGGGAAAGTTTTAAATTCTCGGACGAGAATCACCCGGAAAGCTTTATAAAAATGGATGCTCCACCCTCCCCTCCCCTCTTTCACCACAATAAATAAGGAATCAGTATCCAGCTGCTCCCATAACACTTTACAAGTTAATTTAATAATCTCACCAGGAAAACTCAATAACTCAATCAAGTATCTCCTGAATTTTGATTAAAGGCAAATAAGCATGCTAAACACTGTGCATAAAGACATAAAAACTATCAAAATATAACCCTTGCCCTCAAAAAGTTTAGAATCCAGTTGCAAAAAAAAAAAGAAAATATATCATGTCAGTATCAGTGGAACATTTAATCAGCCTACACTGGAGATACAAAATTAGGTAATTTTAACTTACACAATGTTAGCTATCAATTATATCTCAATAAAACTGTGGGGAATGTCTTCCCTCTGTGGAAAGCCATGCTGACCCCTTTCCATACATTTGGTCCAGGAGTTACTGTCTCTGGCCTAGCTAATCAGAGGACTGCATCCTTCCGGCCACAGTGATAAATTCAGGGATGAACATGTAACCTAATCACAGGGAATGAGACACAATCACTAGACTTTTGTTGGGACTATGAGAAAGAGGTACTTTTTTTTTTTTTTTTTTTTTTTAGAGCTATTAACAACACCTTGCCTCCTCAGGAGGAAAGAAGCCTGTCTTAGAAGAAAACTGAACATTAGGAAAACAGAACTGGAAGTTGTCTAGAGAAATTGGACCCTGATGGTATCAACTGAACACCTCTTTCATGGCACACTGAAAGCTAGTTCCTGCTCTGGACTTTTCAACTCTCTGAGCTAAAACACACACACACACACACACACACACACACACACACACACACAAAGACATACCTTTTATTGCTTAGGTCAGTTTGAGATGGATTTTCTATCACTCGTAATACTTATTTCTTAGAAGCATGTTTATCATCTGTAAAATGAGGATAATACTTGCTACCAGGCTTTGGTGGGTCTGAGTATTTTGGAAAATATAAAGCATATTCAAATATAAAGTATTTTCCTACTTCCTCTTGTCCTGTTCCTCCCTGTTCCTTGCATACTAACACTTTTAAAGCATAAAACATAATGCTGGACCAAAAGAACATTTTCATTACCAGATATTCCCGTTCTGTGTTCAGTTCCATGGAATGTTTCATCTCGTAGAATTCTCTGAAACCAGATCAGCAAAGTTCTGTTTCAGTGAGCCATTTTTTCTTTAGGTCACAAAAACAGCTTCTGCAAATAAAATCCTATGTTAAAAATGGTGTTCATGAAAAAAAATTTACCTGGGATACATGCGAACATGCTTTGGAAATGAAATTGCCTAGGAGATTCACTGTTGATGTTTGGAACACTGTCATCACTACTAATTAAAGTCCACTTTCCTTCTGGTTTCTTGATCGTGGGACTTGCTACTCAAAAAAAGACACAGCCAAGTGGGGAGCCAATAATGAAAGCTCTTTGGTCCTTATTCAAACGGCAGATTTTCTTTTCAATAATCAACTGCTCATTTTACTTCTAGAATTCTCTTTCCTTCATTTCTGCTCTTCCCTCCTTTTCATGATTCCTTAAACCACCTTTGAAATTTGATTCTTTGATTTGACCCATCTGCAATATTTATTCCTCAAAACTACTATCAGTGCCTTCGCAGAAATTTATCTGATGCCTGTGAACATCAGAGCACAGGAATATAAAAAAATCAGCAAACAAAAGCAGTATTTTGGTATGTGAATTCTATCTCAATAAAGCTGTTACTTAAAAAGAAAAAAAAAAAAAAAGCAATGAGTTAATACTGATCCAGCCCTCAAAGAACAAATACAGAGTCACATACTGCTCCTCCCCAGAAACAAACCGTGTCCAGGGTTCATCAGCATGAACGATGGTGATATTCTTCTCTCGGCATCCAAATAAAACCCAGCAAACCCTCCCTCAAGTGTTACCAGTGAGGCATGTGGAATCACAGTGAGTGAATTGAACTGATAAAGGCATTTTATCTGCCAGCATTTAAATGTGCCCTTTAAAGACTAAAATCAATTCCAAGGTCCCTATTTATACTCTGGTGGGACCCATGTGTATATATAGCAAAACAGCCATTAGGAAAGAGGCTTTGCATCTTTCTACATAATCCAAAATGATGGCAAATTATGATGTGGTGATTAAATCAAAACCATACATAAGAAAAAATATATTGTGGACTGGATATACGCAAAGCTACCTTCTTTTTAAATTTAACTTTCCATTCCATTTTTTATGTTTAATCCCACCTTGCCAGTGCACTCTCCCTGTAATTCATTCTCTAGCTCAGCTGGGCTCACTGCTACTTAGAATGGCAGATACAACAGTGAAAAGATGATGTCACCCTTTAGCCAAATTGCACTATTATTACAGAACTGCATGTACTCTCATTCATTTATCTCTGCTGACATCGCTCCACGGGAAGGTTTTCCAGGGCAGATGCGAGCTCCCTTGGCAACAAAAGTGGTAGAGAGTGCACATTCACTTTAAAATCCTGAGAGGTAGAATTTAGTAAATCTTGACTCTTTGGAAGCATATTGTGAATAAAGGAGACACCTAATGTCCTCAAATGTATTCTGATTAAAAACCTCAACCTTGAGTATGAAACAACCCCCAAAATTTATCCTCATCACAGACATATTTTCTCCATCTAAAGGCATGCTTTTGACCCATAAAAATCATGCAGACTAAAGTAGTCTATTTGGCAGGTATAGGTATATATGCTAAGAAATGACATTACACTTTAACATTTGATTAGGAGTTGAGCAAAAATTAGTAAAAGTTAATTATGCAGAGTTCTATCCAAGTGTGTAAAAACAGCTTCAAATTTGAATACAAGCATTAGAGAAACAGAAAGGAGTTTTTGAAAAGGAAAGTAAGCAATCAGAGAGGCGGTTGAGAACAGAAAAGGCAAATCAGGAAATGAGAGTTGAAAGAAAACCCAGGAAAAATCAGGTTCATTTGAGGGATTCTTTCCCCCCCAAAACTGCTCTTCCTCTTTGTTTCCTCCCTGGCTCTTTGGAGAAGTAAATAACATTTAAAAATACAGTTTCTGGGGCGCCTGGGTGGCTCGGTCGGTTGAGCGACCGACTTAGGCTCAGGTCATGATCTCATGGTCTGTGAGTTCGAGCCCCGAGTTAGGCACTGTGCTGACAGCTCAGAGCCTGGAGCCTGCTTCTGATTCTGTGTCTCCCTCTCTCTCTACCCCTCCCCCACTCATGCTCTGTCTCTCTCTGTCTCAGAAAGAAGTAAACATTAAAAAAATTTTTCATACAGTTTCTTTTTTCTCTTATCTTTTTGAAATACAGTTAACGCACAGAACAGAAATTCCGATAGTACAAAAGGGTATCTGAAAAATAGGAAGTCTTGAGGCACCTGGGTGACTCAGTCTGTTGAGCGTCCGGCTTTGCCTCAGGTCATGATGTCACAGCTCATGAGTTCAAGCCCCACATGGGGCTCTGCACTGAGTCTGCTTGGGATTCTTTCTCTCTCACCTCTCTCTCAGACCCTTTCCAAATCATGCTTTCTCTCTGTCAAAATAAATAAATAAATTTTAAGAAGAAGAAGAAGAAGAAGAAGAAGAAGAAGAAGAAGAAGAAAAAGGAAGGAAGGAAGGAAGGAAGGAAGGAAGGAAGGAAGGAAGGAAGGAAGGAAGGAAAGAAGGAAGAAAGGGGCACCTGGGTGGCTCAGTCAGTTAAGTATCTGACTTTGGTTCAGGTCATGATCTCGCAGTTCGTGGGTTTGAGCCCCACATCGGGCTCTGTGCTGACAACTCAGAGCCTGGATCCTGCTTCAGATTCCATGTCTCCCTTACTCTCTGCCCCTCTCCTGCTTGTTCTCTCTCTCTCTCTCTCTCTCTCTCTCTCTCTCTCTCTCTTTCTCTCTGTATTTCTCAAAAACAAATAAACATTAGGGGTGCTTGGGTGGCTCAGTCGGTTAACCTCTGACTTTGGCCAGGTCATGATCTCATGGTTCATGGGTTCAGGCTCTGCATCAAGCTCTGTGCTGACAGCTCAGAGCCTGGAACCTGCTTCTGATTCTGTGTCTCCCTCTCTCTCTGTCCCTCCCCCACTCACACTCTGTCTCTCTCTCCCCCACCCCTCCCAAAAAAATGAATAAACATTTTTTAAAATTTTTTGTCATAAACAAACATTTTAAAAATGGGGGCGGTGGTGAGGGGCCAAGATGGTGGAATAGCATGGAAGTTTTTTTACATCTCTCATCCCTGAAATGCAGCCCAGATCAACACTAAACCATCTTGCATACCAAGAAAGCTGACTTGAGGATTAACAGAACAATTTGCACAACCTGAACCACAGAATTTGGCAGGTATGCAATGTGGAGAGGTGAACTGGAGGAGAGAGAAGCCCTGGAGTACAGGGAGCTGTTTTCATTTGCAGAGAGAAGACAGAGATGGGGGTGGGGGCAGAGTATGGGGAAAGCACCCCCATCAAAGCAGCTGGAGAGAAAAAGGAAGAGTGGAAACAGCCACAAGGGACTGAACAAAAAAGGGAGAAAGGGGAAAGGAGAGCATTTAAATACCATTAAGACTCTATAAACGGGGGGAGCACATAATCTGAAACTCCACAGCTTGATACCTGGCAGTGCTCTGGTGGGAAGGGCGTATCCCCAGGAGCAGAGAGCAAGGCCCAAGGAACCCTCAGGCCACACGGGGAGAGACAGGTCCCCTGGTGGTAGAGGCAGTGCGGCCTCCCCACAACCAAAGGTCCCAGCAGACCCCAGAGAATGGCCACATCCACTGGGATTGGAGCAAGGATGTTAATGGTGAAGCCTGGTGCCAAATGTGTGCTGTGATTTGCCACAATCCCTGAAATGCTGCTGCTACACAATTGCACAAACTTTTTCTCGGGTGGGCTGGTGCCGGCCACAGTCTCTGGGCATAGGAAGTGGCACAGTCTGACGAACGTTCCTGGGGGCGGGCTGGCACCTGGCCATTGCTCAGTGATACCCTCCCCCAGAGAGTCAGAACGGGTCAAAGCCACAGTCCCTCAGAAGTGAGGGGTTGGGAAACACAGCCCCATTTGAGATAAAACTCAGGAGGAAGGTGGTGCCCAGCAGCCTGACAGCTTGGTCACGAACAGTATAGAAGAGGGGAGTGGACAGAAGCCAGATACAACACAGGGGTGCTGGACTGCAAGTCATAGAGAGCACACAGGTCTGATACTACAGACTGGGTAGGTAGGTGGTGCCATTTTCACCCCTTGCACACATGCGCATACACCGCTACATGCACCACAGCAATCCACCCCAGTAAGCTAAGTAGTGCCATCTAGTGGAGAAGGGAGCTGTTACACTAAGCCTCACCCAACTGGGCCAACCATGTTCTTGAGGACCACCATAAGTCTCTCCTGCTTAGTTTATGGACTATAAAGTGCTTCATGGTTTGAATTCTAGGGGAAAACAATGTAATTTCAATCATATTTCATTCAGTTCATTGGTCCATCTATTCAATTTTTTCTTTTCTTTTCCTATTCTTGAATACAGAAGGAAAATTTATTTTTATTTTCCATTTTTATTAAAAAGATTTTTCTTTAGGGGGACCTGGGTGGCTCAGTCAGTTAAGTATCCAACTTTGGCACAGGTCATGATCTCACCACTCGTGAGTTTGAGCCCCGCGTCGGGCTCTGTGCTGACACTCAGAGCCTGTAGCCTGTTTCAAATTCTGTGCCTCCCTCTCTCTCTGACCCTCCCCCGTTCATGCTCTGTCTCTGTCTCAAAAATGAATAAACGTTTAAAAAAATTTTTTAAGATTTTTCTTTAATTTTTTTACTATGTTTTTTACTTTTTTGTAAATTTTTTAATTCTATTTTACTTCCATCATTTCATTTTATTCTGTTTTATTGTATCTATTTTTTCAAATTTTTGAACATTTCCCTTTTTTTTCTTTTTTCCTTTTTTTTTTATTTTCTTATCTTTCCCTTTTTTCTCTAACTAATCAAGGTTTTTTTCAATAACCAAACCAAAACACACCTAGGATCTAGCATCCTTTATTTGATTTTTTGTGCTGTTTTTAATTTTTTTACATTATTAATTCCTTTCTTCCTTCAAAATGACTAAACAAAGGAATTCACCCTAAAAGAAAGAACAGGAAGAAATAACAGCCAGGGACTTAATCAACACAGATACCAGGAAGATGTCTGAACCAGAATTTTGAATCACAATAATGAGAATACTAGCTGGAGTCGAAAATAGATTAGAATCCCTTTCTGTGGAGATAAAAGCTAGTCAGGATGAAATCAAAAATGCCAAAATTGAGCTGCAATTTCTAATGGATGCCACGGTGGCAAGGATGAATGAAGCAGAGCAGCAAATCAGCGATATAGAGGACAAATTTATGGAGAATAACGAAGCTGAAAAAGAGCGAGACTAAAGCAAAAGAGCACAAAATAAGAATTAGGGAACTCAGAACTCTTCTGGGGCCCCAGAAGATGAAGAGAAAGAAAAAGAGCGAGGAGGTTTATGTGAGCAAATCATAGCAGAAAACTTTCCTAACCTGAGGAAAGACACAGACATCAAAATCCAGAAAGCACAAAGCACTGCCATTAGATTCAACAAAAATTGACCATCAACTAGGCATATCATAGTCAAATTCACAAAATACTCATGCAAGGAAAGAATCATGAAAGCCGCAAGGTAAAAAACAAAAAAAGTCCTTAGCCTACAAGGGAAGACAGATCAGGTTCACAGCAGACCTATCCATGGAAATTTGGCCAGCCAGAAAGGAATGGCAGCATATATTCAATGTGCTGAATCAGAAAAATATGCAGTAAAGAATTCTTTATTCATCAAGGCTGTCATTCAAAACAGAAGGAGAAATAAAAAGTTTCCCAGACAATCCAAAAATTAGAGTTCATGACCACTAAACCAGCCCTGCAAGAAATTTTAAGGGGGGCTCTCTGAGGGGGAAAAGATGGAAAAAAAAAGACCAAAAGCAACAAAGACTAGAAAGGACAAGAGAACACCACCAGAAACTCCAACTCTACAGACAACATAATGGCAATAAATTCATATATTTCAGTAGTCACTCTAAATGTCAATGAACTAAACACTCCAATCAAAAAGACATAGGGTAAGGAAAATGGACAAGAAAACAAGATCCATCTATAAGCCGTTTATAAGAGACACATCTTAGATGTAACGACACCTTCAGATTAAAAATAAGAGGATGGAGGGGCGCCTGGGTGGCTCAGTCGGTTAAGCGGCCGACTTCGGCTCAGGTCATGATCTCGCGGTCCGTGAGTTCAAGCCCCGCATCAGGCTCTGTGCTGACAGCTCAGAGCCTGGAGCCTGTTTCAGATTCTGTGTCTCCCTCTCTCTGAACCTCCCCCTTTCATGCTTTGTCTCTCTCTGTCTCAAAAGTAAATAAACGCTAAAAAAAAATTTTTTTAAATAAGAGGATGGAGAACCATCTACCATGCTAATGGTCTCCAAAAGAAAGCTGGAGTAGCCATACTTACATCAGACAATCTAAATTTTAAAATAAAGACTGTAACAAGAGATGAAGAAGGGTATTATATCATAATAAAGGGTCTATCCGCCAAAAAGATCTAAGAAGTGTAAACATTTATGCTCCAAACGTGGACACACCCAAATATATAAATCAATTAATCACAAACATAAAGAAACTCATTGATAATAATACCATAATAGTACGGGATTTCAACACCCCACTTACAACAATGGACAGATCATCTAAACAGAAAATCAACAAAGAAACAATGGCTTTGAATGACACACTGGACCGGATGGACTTAACAGACATATTCAGAACATTTCATCCTAAAGCAGCAGAATACACATTCTTCTCAAGTGCACATGGAACATTCTCCAGAAAAGATCACATACTAGAACACAAATCAGCCCTCAACAAGTACAAAAAAATCGCAATGCATGCATATTTTCAGACCCCAACAATATGAAACTCCAAATCAACCACAAGAAAAAATTTGGAAAGATAACAAATACTTGGAGACTAAAGAACATCCTGCTAAAGAATGAATGGGCTAACCAAGAAGTTAAAGAGAAAATTAAAAAGTACTTGGAAGCCAATGAAAATGATAACACCACAACCCAAAACCTCTGTGATGCAGCAAAGGCAGTCATAAGAGGGAAGTATACAGCAATCCAGGCCTTCCTAAAGGAGGAGTAAAGGTCTCAGATACACAACCTAACCTTATACCTTAAAGAGCTGTAAAAAGAACAGCAAATAAAACCCAAACAGCAGAACAGATCATTGAAACAAGGTGCCGGTTCTTTGAAAGATTTAACAAAATTGATAAACCCTTAGCCAATTTGATCAAAGAGAAAAAGGAAAGGACTCAAATAAAATCAAGAATGAAAGAGGAGAGATCACAATCAACACAGCAGAAATACAAACAATAAGAGAATATTATAAGCAATTATACACCAACAAAATGGGCCATATGGAAGAAATGGGCAAATTCCTAGAAACATGTAAACTACCAAAACTGAAACAGGAAGAAATAGAAAATTTGAACAGACCCATAACCACTAAAGAAATTGATTTAGTAATCAAAAATCTCCCACAAAACAAGACTCCAGGGCCAGGCGTTTTCCAGCGGAATTCTACCAAACATTTAAAGAAGAGTTAACACCTATTCTTTTGAAGCTGTTCCAAAAAAATAGAAATGGAAGGAAAACTTCCAAACTCATCTTATGAAGCCAACATTACCTGGATTCCAAAACCAGACAAAGATCCCACTAAAAAGGAGAACTACAAACCAATTTCCCTGATGAACATGCATGTAAACATCCTCAACAAGATACTAGCCAACCAGATCCAGCAATACATTAAAAGAATTATTCACCACGACCAAGTGCGATCTATACCTGGGATGCAGGGGCGCCCGGGTGGCGCAGTCGGTTAAGCGTCCGACTTCAGCCAGGTCACGATCTCGCGGCCAGGTCACGATCTCGCGGTCCGTGAGTTCGAGCCCCGCGTCGGGCTCTGGGCTGATGGCTCGGAGCCTGGAGCCTGTTTCCGATTCTGTGTCTCCCTCTCTCTCTGTCCCTCCCCCGTTCATGCTCTGTCTCTCTCTGTCCCAAAAATAAATAAAAACGCTGAAAAAAAAAAAATTTATACCTGGGATGCAGGGCTGGTTCAATATCTGCAAAACAATCAATGTGATACATCACATCAATAAAAGAAAGGACAAGAACCACACGATCCTCTCATTAGATGCAGAGAAAGCATTTGACAAAATACAGCATCCTTTCTTAATAAAAACCCTCAAGAAAGTAGGAGTATAAGGATCATACCTCAAGACCATAAAAGCCATATATGAAAGGCTCACTGCTAATATCATAGTTGATGGGGAAAAACTGAGAGCTTTCCACCTAAGGTCAGGAACATGACAGGGACGTCCACTCTCACCGCTGTTTTCAACATAGACTGAACGTCTTAGCCTCAGCAATCAGACAACACAAAGGAATAAAAGGCATCCATATCAGCCAGGAGGAAGTCAAAATTTCACTCTTCGCAGATGACATAGTACTCTATATAGAAAATCCAAAAGACTCCACCAAAAAACTGCTAGAACTGATCCATGATTCAGCAAAGTCACAGGATATAAAATCAATGCACAGAAATCAGTTGCATTCCTATACACCAAAAATTTAGCAACAGAAAGAGAAATCAAGGAATTGATCCCATTTATAATTGCACTAAAAACCATAAAATACCTAAGAATAATCCCAACCAAAGAGGTAAAAAAAATCTATACACTGAAAACTATAGAAAGCTTATTAAAGAAATTGAAGAAAACATACAAAAAAAGGAAAAATATTTCATGGTCCTGTACTGAAAGAACAAATATTGTTAAAATGTCGATACTACCTAAAGCGATCTACATATTCAATGCAATCCCGGTCAAAATAACACCTGCATTCTTCACAGAGATAGAACAAACAATCCTAAAATTTGTATGGAACCAGAAAAGACCCTGAATAGCCAAAGCAATCTTGAAAAAGAAAACCAAAGCTGGAGGCATCACAATCCCAGACTCCAAGCTGTATTACAAAGCTATAATCATCAAGACAGTATGGTATTGGCACAAAAACAGACATTCAGAAAAATGGAACAGAATAGAGAACCCAGAAATGGGCTCACAAACATATGGCCAACTAATGTTTGACAAAGCAGGAAAGAATACCCAATGGAATAAAGACAATGTCTTCAGCAAGTGGTGCTGGGAAAACTGGACAGCGACATGCAGAAAAATGAATCTGGACCACTTTCTCACACCATACACAAAAATAAACTCAAAATGGATGAAAGACCTAAACGGAAGACAGGAAGCCATCAAAATCCTCGAGGAGAAGACAGGCAACAACATCTTTGACCTTGGCCACAGTAACTTCTTACTCAACACGTCTCCAGAGGCAAGGGAAACAAAAGCAAAAATGAACTATTGGGACCTCATCAAAATAAAAAGCTTCTGCACAGCAAAGGAAACAATCTTATACAAAACTAAAAGGCAACCGACAGAATGGGAGAAGATATTTGCAAATGATATAGCAGATAAAGGGTTAGTATCAAAAATCTATAAAGAACTTACCAAACTCAACACCCAAAAACAAATCATGCAGTGAAGAAATGGACAAAAGACATGAATAGACACTTCTCCAAAGAAGACATCCAGATGGCCGACTGACACATGAAAAAATGCTCAATATCACTCATCATCAGGGAAATACAAATCAAAACCACAATGAGATACCACCTCACACCTGTCAGAATGGCTAACATTAACAACTCAGGCAACAACAGATGTTGGTGAGAATGTGGAGAAAGAGGATCTCTTTTGCACTGCTGGTGGGAGTGCAAACTGGTGCAACCACTCTGGAAAACAGTAGGGAGGTTCCTCAAAAAACTAAAAACAGAACTACCCTACGACCCAGCAATTGCACTATTAGGTATTTATCCAAGGGATACAGGTGTGCTGTTTTGAAGGGGCACATGCACCCCAATGTATATAGCAGCACTATGAACAATACCCAAAGTATGTAAAGAGCCCAAATGTCCATCAATGGATGAATGGATAAAGAAGATGTGGTGTGTGTGTGTGTGTGTGTGTATATATATATATGTAATGGAGTATTACTCAGCAATCGAAAAGAATGAAATCTTACCATTTGCAACTACATGAATGGAACTAGAGTGTATTATGCTAAGCGAAATTAGAGAAAGACAAATATCATATGAGTTCACTCAAATGAGGACTTGAAGATACAAAACAGATGAACCTAAGGGAAGGGAAGCAAAAATAACATAAAAACAGGGAGGGGGGCAAAACATAAGAGACTCTTAAATATGGAGAACAAACAGAGGGCTGCTGGAGGGGTTGTGGGAGGGGGGATGGTCTAAATGGGTAAGGGGCAGTAAGGAATCTACTCCTGAAATCATTGTTGCACTATATGCTAATTTGAATGTAAATTTAAAAATTAATTAATTACTTAATTTTTTTAAACAAGAATAGAAAGTCTCTCTCCCAATCCTGACCCCAGGCCCCTAAGTATCCACCTGCACCTCACCCACCAAAGCGAGCACTGTATTACCTTCTTGTATGTCTTGATTTTTGTGCATGCACCATGCACTCATTAGCTGTCTGATAAAGCCTATGGATGCCCCTGAGAATAACGTTTGAAAATATGTAAAATAAAATACAGAGAATTAAAAAGAAACCAATTATATTGAAATATGGTTCTATCTCCGAAGCACTTAGGGTTCCATGGACTCCAGAATAAGAGCCTCTGCTCTTAGTTCCCATGCGTACAAGCATATTTATAGGCATTGCTCCTCCCACAAATGGTAGCAAGTCTTCTGCAGCGGATACTGCTGGAGCTCTGCCCAGATCTCCTGTACAGCCAGCTCACCCATTGCCTGGCTGCTGTGAGTGATGGCTACTAGTGGCTCACAGCTGCCCTCTTCTGAAGGGAATCCTCTCCCCACCCTCCAGCCTGTGACATACCACAGCCAACACAGGGGTAAAAGGGTGGACGACTCTGTGGTGCAATTCACTCTTCTGTGCTTCCCGTGGGATCCAGCTAAAGCTGATGTCCATTCAGACCATCTCCTTGCTTAGCTTCCCCCCCTCCCCTTGCCCCATTCTCCCACTCCCACAGCCCCTCCTAAAAGCACAAGAATCCCTGTCTAACTCTTTGATTCTAGAAATCCTGATGCCAGACCCATATTTACCTTCCCTTACCTTGACATTTCCAGTTATTGATTCCTTGGAAGGGATACCATATCTGTACATATGGATCTGCCACATTCTTTTAACAGCCACATACTATTCCATTAAATGGATTTACCATAATTAATTTAGCACATTTCCAGCACAATCATTTCCAAAATTTCTCTCTGGAAACTTAAAAAATTCAATTTTTGCACATTTAAATGTGATTACTGCCTTGCCATATTTTAAGTATCTAGTTAGTTGCTGAGAAGCCTTTCTTCAACTTCATTAGCTATAAAACTTTAGTCCTTTGCTATTTTTTGGAATAAAGCTTTATTCTCAGGGCAATTTATCTTTAAATTTGACAAGCTATAAAGATTCAGCTGGCCCTTCCATCTCCCAGTCCCCACAGCCAAAGCATATTCGCACCCAATCAAGGACCCTTCTCCATTCTAAACAGCGAAAAAGTAGGAGCTGCAAACACGGACCCTCAAATCACTGGGCATCGATGCCTTCATCGATGCCTTCCTCCCCACCAGTGAGAGAAGCAGACACCTCTTGAGTCTGTAGGAACCCCCAGGCCCCTTGCCGTCTCACACATGACTCCCCACAGCAAACACCCATTCCCAAGGACAGCACAGTCTAAACCCACAAGGGGACAAGAAGCAGTTCCTCTCTGCATCCCCAAGAAAGGTGGATTTGTTCCCCCCCAACCTCCCACCTCTCCGTTCCCCTCCTCCCTCACCACCCCACACCATCCCTACAACCGCCCCCATCCCACCCCACCCCAGTGACACTTGTTTCTGCTTTTCTATGAGGTCGAACTGTGCCTTCTGAAGAGACTTCCTCTATGCGGGAATTTCCCATAATCTCTGTTCCACTTCCCCAAGATTGAAACCAGAACTCTTCCCACCTAGCAGCTGCTCACAGTGTGCACGGTGATTAAACCAAGAGCAGAGCAACACGAGGAAGCAGGTGCCGCTAGGAAGCCATTTTCTAGCCAGGAAGGAAGAGAGGGACTGGGAGCGGGATCTGGAGGCCCCCATGCTCGATTTCACTCAAAATCAGGGAAATGCAAAACAAATCAAGAGAAATATTTTTTTCTACCTATCAGACTGGCAGAGGTGGAAATGTCCAATGAACTACATTAGTGTGAACGTGGGAAAACACGCTGCCAGTGGGGGAATAAACAGGTACAACCTCCGTGGAGAGAACCGGGCCATAAACTATCCAGTGTGAAATGCAAAACCCCTGACCCAGCAATTTCACTAATTGGAACTTATCCTATAGATCAGAGTCCAGCACACCTTTTCTTTAAAAGGCCAGGTAGTAAGTATTTTGGGCTTCCACGCCATGTATTTCTGTTGCAATTACTCACCCCTGCTGTTGTAGCACGAAAGCAGCCACAGGCAATATGTAAACAAACAGGCACGGCTGTGTGCCAATAAAACTTTATTTACAAAAACAAATGGCAGTTTGAAATTGTCCCACGGGCTACAGATTGCCAACCTCTGCCAGGTTTTCTAGCATGTATATACAAAAACATGTATATTATATTCTTCATAGCAACAACCTAAGAATGGAAGCCACCTTGATGTCCACCAAGAGAGGCCTGGATAAGTAAATTTGACTACATCCTTTCAGTGGAATACTCGCAGCCAGTAAGAAGGAGGCAGCTCTATGTGTACTGATAAGGGTGATACCCAAAATATATCAATTTTTTAATGCAAGGTGGAGAACAGGGTACCATATGCTTCCATTTTTTATTAAAAATGTATACGTTTGGGGTGCCTGGGTGGCTCAGTCAATTGACCATCCAACTTCAGCTCAGGTCATGATCTCACAGGTTGTGAGTTCGAGCCCCATGTCAGCACAGAGCCTGCTTCAGATCCTCTCTCTCTCTCTCTCTCTCTCTCTCTCTCTCTCTCTCTCTCTCAAATAAACATTTTTAAAAATCTTTAAAAATATTTATACATGTGGGCGCGCCTGGATGCCTCAGTCGGTTAAGCATCTGACTTCGACTCAGGTAGTAATCTCATGGTTGGTGAGTTCGAGTACCGAATCAGGTGAGCTTGAGCCCTGCCTGGGGTAAAACATGAGCTCCGCCTCTCTCTCTCCCTCTCTCTCTCTCTCTCTCTCTCTCTCTCTCTCTCCTACTCCTCTCCCCCCCCTTCTCTCTCTCTCCCTCTCTGCCCCTTGTGGGATTCTCTCTCTCCCTCTCTCTCTCTGCCCCTCACTCACTTGTGCCCTGTCTCTCTCTTTCTCTCTCTCTCTCAAAAAAAGGGATATAGATATAGATAGATAGATAGATAGATAGATAGATAGATAGATAGATACACATATACTTGTATATGTATGTTTGCTTATCTAAGCATAACACATATCTGAAAGGACACACAAGAGGGTTGGGGAAGGAAACCAGGTGATGAACAGGAGTATGAAGGAGACTTTTATTCACTGTCTGCCCTTTTGAGCCCTTTGAATCACATACCATGTGCTTCACCAATGAAGGACAAATAAACACAATTTAATTTTTTAATTGCATGTGCACTTATAGTACTGTTCTGGATCACCAAGTATAGACCGAAAAATAAAGTGGGGCCTCTAGGTAGCCGACCTAGCTATTTCCAAAGTCCCCTCTCATGGCCAGAGGCTATGGTGTCTGTCAAAGAGCACCATGGTGGGAATCCAGAGACCTGGCTCCAAGTCCAGCCTCTGTTACCGACTCAGTGCTGCCCTGGGCCAAACTCATTGTCCTGCCCACAGTCAAACTCATTGTCCTGCCCACCCCTTTCCTCTTCTGTAAAATGCTGGCAATAGTCCTTTTGAGCTATGTAATATAAAATAATATTAATGTTACTGGGGAAATCTCTTAATGCCTCTGGGCCACTTTCCTCATCTGCAAAATCAGAAAGTTGGACAAAATGAGGACTTTCACTGTCAAATGCATGACCCCATTAATACACAAAGTAGTCATTTACAAAAATTCAGGCAGAATCATGAAGTTGGCAACCTAGTAGGGATCGCTTCTTGCTTATCTCAAGGGAATGACTTCCAAATCCAAAAAAGAAAGTAAGATATCTGTTTGCACATAGAGATCCAGTCCAACCTGGAGGCGGGAAATGTCCAAGGACACCACCTCTCTTTCCTTGGCCAGCAGACCCAGCAGTTGTCACATTCAGGAAACTTTTTTTTTTTTTAGCTGCCACTGCATATAGAACATAGCCCATTGGGAAAAAATGTAGGAAATGTCACTTACAAAGAGAGATACACTATTGGTGTCAAACAATAGACTCATGAGAGCTGGCAGGAGAAAGAAATGGAAGGGTCCTGCTCAGGGGAGCCATACAGGGAGGGCCCTGCCCTGTCCTGACTTCTGGCCTCTGCTAAGAGCTACCATTTGTATTGTTTCAGGAACTCCAGGGAGATGACAGGACAGTGATGAGGAAGATCAGGACTGCACTATCCTCCCATTTCTGAGAATTTCTGGTTATTGTTAAACAAAAGTTTGGAGAAGTTAAACTGACAGGAAATAACACGTGTGTTGACTTATAAGGTGGCAAATGTTGTGAAATCCTTTTTCAGAAAAGGCCAACCAGAGGAGAATGTGCCGATGTGATAAGGAGCACAGCTCTTAAGACCATCTCAGCTGGTGAGAAGTCTCTCTGTTTTCCTTCCTCATTTCCATGAGCTCGGGAGTATACACTCAGATGCTTTGAAAAGCATCTTGCAGAGACTCTTCATGTCCCTGACTTCCAAGAACCTTTTGTTCTTGAATAAACCATTTTTGGCCCCTCAATCTTAGAACCAAAGCATCCAGTCAAATCTAAGAGATTTTAACAAATTGCAGACTCTACCTGAAAATGCAGAGAGCACAGTGGGGATATGTCCCCAGAAATGATAGGCCAGGACAGGCAGGGAGGGAATGGGAGGCCATAAGGCAGCAGAAGAAAAGGAAGGTGAGATTTCAAATGTGAATTAGAGAATTGCACTTTCTCTTTGAATGGTGGACAAAATATTCATTGAATCAGGACATCAGGGTTTGGTGAAAAAATGGGTAGATTATGGGGCAACTAGAAAGAGGATGACAAAGAGAAAAGAAAAGAAGAAAAAAGAGAAAGTGAATTCAGTATAAGAATTTGCTATGAGAGGGGCGCCTGGGTGGCTCAGTCAGTTGAGAGTCTGACTCCTGATTTTGGCTCATGTCATGTCATGGAATCGAGCCTCGAGTTGGGCTCTGCACTGACAGCATGGAGCCTCCTTGGGATTCTCTCCCTCCTTCTCTCTTTGTCCCTCCCCTGCATTCTCTCTCTCCCTCCACCCCCCCCCTCTCTCAAAATAATAAATAATGATTAAAAAAAGAATTTGCTATGAGAAAGACAAATACCATATGATTTCACGTGTATGTGGAATCTAAAAAGCAAAACAAACAAACTAGAAAGACTCACAAATACAGGGAACAAGCTGGTGCTGGTATGGGCAAAATAGGTGAAGGGGATTAAGAGGTACAAACTTCCAGATATGAATAAATCACCCGTATGAAAATAACATTGTGTGGTGACAGATGGTGACCACACTCACTGTGGTGAGCATTATGTAACATATAGAATTGTTGAATCACTATGTTGTACACCTAAAACTAATATAGCATTGTATAGCAACTATATTTCAAAAATGAAAATTTTTTAAAAAGAATTTGCTGTTTACTCACTTTGGGGGCTGCCTAATACAGAGAAAGTTCCTGATGGGGGACTCTGGGCTAGAACAGGCAAACCCTGATGAGGTAGGGGGCTAAGAGAGAACATTCCAAAGAACCAGAACCCAAGGGTGTCCTACAATTTAACTCAATTATGACACTACCTTACTGAAGACTGCATCAGATCCCACAGGAAAGGGGCTCAGTACCATAAGACTGCTCCCCATTTCAGATGCCAATTGCAGATAGATGGTTCCCACATTACCCAAACCTCTGTCTCGCTTGGATTACAAGCTGGAGGGTCCCATGACCTTCTCCCCCTTGGATTTGATTCTTTGCTAGAATGGCTTGCAGAACGCAGAGAAACACTTATATTTACCAGTTTGTTAAAGACTATGATAAAGGATACAGATGAACAGCCAGATGAGATACATGGGGGAGGCCTGGGAAGGTCACGAGCACAGGGGCTCTGTCCCCATGGACCTGGGGTGTGTCACCCTCCCATTGTGGATGTGTTCTCTCACCTGGAAGCTCCCCAAATCCCATATGATTGGGATTTTTATGGAGGCTTTCTCACATAGGCATGATTAATTATTAACTCTATTTCTAGTCCCTTTCCCATCTCAGGAGAATAGGGGGTAAGGCTAAAAACTCCAAGCTTCTAATCAGGGGTTGGTCTTTCTAGTGATCAGTTCCCATCCAGGATCCATCCAGGAGCTTCATTAGAACAAAAGACACTCCTATCACCCAGGAAATGCCAAGGGATTTAGTACCCTGTTTCAGGAACTGGGATCAAAGACAAATACTAGAACAAGAGATGCTCCTAACACACTTATCATTTAGGAAATCACAAAGGGCTTAGGAGCTGTGGGCCAGGAACCAGGTGTAGAGACTAATATATGTTTTCTATCACCTCACAGTACCTTACTTCCAATTTTACAATTTTTTTAGTGTCTATTTATTTTTGAGAGACAGAGAGACAGAGCATGAGTGGGAGAAGGACAGAGAGAGAGGGAAACACAGAATCCGAAGCAGGCTCCAGGCTCTGAGCTGTCAGCTCAAACGCACAAACCATGAGATCATGACCTGAGCCAAAGTCAGACACTTAACCAACTGAGCCATCCAGGTGCCCCCCAATTTTAAATCAATTTGCTAAATACCAAAAATGTTGACTAACTCACAATTCCCTGAAAATTCTAGTGGTCTACTATAAACATTTTACATATTTTTTTAATTTCTGAATGCTTATTTTTGGGAGTGAAAGAGAGACAGAGCACGAGTAGGGGAGGGGCAGAGAGAGAGGGAGACACAGAATCCGAAGCAGGCTCCAGGCTCTGAGCTGTCAGCACAGAGCCCAACGTGGGCTTGAACCCACGAACCACAAGATCATGACTTGAGGTGAGTCAGATGCTTAACTGACTGAGCCACCCAGGCACTCCATATGTATTTTTTATTTTTAAGTAATCTCTGCACACACTGTGGGGCTCAAACTCACAACCCCGAGATGAAGAGTCACACGCTCTACCAACTGAGCCAGCCAGGTGCCTCTACTATAAACTTTTAAATGTTAATGATGACAATTTGAAATTATATAGGAGCAAAAAGCTTAACCGCAGGGCCAGATACATAATTTGTGGAACGCTTGATCTATTTTCCACCTTTCATCTCTAACAAGGAGAAGGATTATTGGACAGAAAATAGTAACAACAAGCATTCAGATGAGAGACCTAAAAACCCAAACTGATGGACAGAGTATAAGAGAGCACCTGGGTTCACGACATCAGTGCAAACCTCCTATCCCCAACAAACTACATCCCAGTCTACTACTAGAAGAACGTGATGATAAAATGAGCTGCTGTTCATTATCTCTGAAGCATCTTAGAAAATGGGGCAACGATGGACAATGCAATTCTCAGACAGGCTATTGAACATCACTTTGAACACAGAGAGGAGGACCGGAAGCACTTAAACATGCCCAGGAGTCAGGAAGGACAAGTCAGAATTTAATGAATTAACAGCACTTCCCTTCCTTTTTTTTTTTTTTTTTTTTTTTAACTCTGCCAGACTGGTAAATCAGAGAAAGCTGTCAAGGCTGTGCTTCAGCATTTGCTCAGTGTTTGACAGAGACATCCACCTGTGAACAAGATGGAGGCGTGTGGTCCAGATAACCACAAAGATAGATGCTAATGATGAATCCATGGCAACCCAGAGTCCCTAGACTCTGTCTTCAGCCTCGTCCTGTTCATTGAGTAGGTAGCTGAGTGTATAGCCAGCTTCCTTTTCCTCTGCCTTGATGACTGGGAGAGGTAGCCAGTATATTGAATGGCAGAGTGAAGATTCAATGGCCATAAAAACAAGCTAGATTTAACAATGAAAACTTTGAAATAAACGTAAAACACTACACTTACATTTTTTTAATGCATAAGAGTCAGAATCAAACATGATGGGTTTTACCTCTTGCTTTTATTTCTTCTCTTTCCCAAAACCTACCAAAACAGGGGTGGCTGGCTGGCTCAGTCAGTAGAGCATGTGACTCTTGATGTCGGGGTTGTAGGTTCAAGCCCCACGTTGGGTGTAGAGATTACTTAAAATCTTTGGGAGGCGCCTGGGTGGTTCAGTCAGGTAAGCATCCAACTCCAGATTTTGTCTCAGGTCATGAGCTCACAGTTGGGAGATTGAGCCCCGCCTCAGGATCTGCGCTGACAGTGAGGAGCCTGCTTGGGATTCTCACTCTCCCTCTCCCTGCCCCTCTCCCACCTGTTCTCTCTCTCTATCTCTATCTCTCTCCCTCCTTCTCTCTCAAACTTAATAAATAAACATTTAAAAAATGAAATAAAATCTTTGGGGCGCCTAGGTGGCTCAGTCAGTTAAGTGTCCAACTCTTGATTTCAGCTCAAGTCATGATTTCCAGGTCCTTGAGATGCAGCCCTGAGTCAGGAAACAGCCACAGCCTGCTTGGGATTCTCTCTCTCTCTCTCTCTCTTTCTCTCTCTCTCTCTCTCCCTGCCCGCCCCCCTGGCTTGTGCCCTCTTTCTCTCAAAATAAGTAAATACACTTTAAAAAATAAAATTAAATAAACTCTTTTTTAAAAACCTACCAAAACAGGGGCGCCTGGGTGGCTCAGTCGGTTAAGCCTCCGACTCCAGCTCAGGTCATGATCTCACAGTCCGTGAGTTTGAGCCCTGCATCAGGCTCTGTGCTGACAGCTCGGAGCCTGGAGCCTGCTTCAGATTCTGTGTCTCCCTCTCTCTGTCCCTCCCCCATTCATGCTCTGTCTCAAAAATAAATAAATATTAAAAAAAAACTACCAAAACAACAGTAAATGAATGTTTTTTAATAAAAGCATAAATCCACAAGCACAAAAAGAAGGAGTGAGGAGAAAAAGAGGACAGGCGATATAGGCAGTAATTTGAAACATGGAAAGCAAAGGAACTGAATTGGCAGAACCCACCAATGAAGTGCCTGCAAAGAGGGGTGGAGAGTTCGCCCGCGTCAGGCTCTGTGCTGACAGCTCAGAGTCTGGAGCCTGCTTCGGATTCTGTGTCTCCCCCTCTCTCTGCCCCTCCCCTGCTCATGCTCTTTGTCTCTCTGTCTCTCAATAATAAATAAAAAACGTTAAAAAAAATTTTTTAAAGTAGCATTATGTGAAAATATGAATAGAATGAACTGCTTGGTGAGAGTGTGTTTCCATTCACTGAAGTTAGAAAACCACTAATCAAATAATTTATACAAGTGAGTGGGTGGCTCAGTCGGTTAAGCGACCAACTTCAGCTCAGGTCATGATCCCGTAGTTCTTGAGTTCGAGCTTGGCCTCGGGCTCTACACTGATGGTTCAGAGCCTGGAGCCTGGAGCCTGCTTCAGATTCTGGCCCACCCTTTCTGCCCCTCCCCCGTTCGTGCTCTGTCTCTGTCTCAAAAAATACAAAAATAAACGTTAAAAAAATTTTTTTAATTGACTCAAGCTTTCAGTAGAAAGCTGGATCCTTTGAAGTCCCATCCTCTCTAAAATCCTGTGATTCTAATCATTCTTTAGACAGGTCTCCAATAGATTTTAAGAACATCTGCATGTAGTTCCTAGAAGTTTCCTATAGGTGGCACTGTGGTATAAGATAAAGCAGCAAACTACATCCACCTGATTCTTGCAGGCTACAGTAGACTATGTATGGTAATACCTAATAACTAGAATGTTTCTGAGTTTTAAAAAATCAGAAGCCTGAACCCAAAAATCAGAAGCCTAGAACACCTAGGTACAGTAGTTCCAGTGACCCATGAGCCCTTGTGTGCATTAATTTGTCATCCTTCTCAGCTCTGGCCATCTGCCTTATTTCATATCTCAGCTGTGACATTTCTTTTCAATCTATTTGTCACTCTTGGATAGTAAAAGAAATGATAATGCAAAGCATCTGCTCCTTCACGTCTCAAAAGTGTCCTGCCTCATCATGCGCACCTTTTACTTCCAAGCTCCTGGGAGTGTGGCGTCCTACAAGCTTTATCCCCCTTGATTTAAATAGTAATAATAATAAATAAGAACGGAAGAAAAAACTTCTTTTTCCAGCACAAGTTCAGACCAGGGTCTCAAATATGATTGTCTCTGGCTGTCTTCCCTTTCCACAGCTAAAGGAGATTTATGCTTTGCTTCTTACAAATTAATCACTTAATTAATATCTAGCTCTTCCTGACAAATTTTGCTATTCATCAAAGCTATAAGTTTTGGTTTCTTTATTTCTCTTTTCTGTTTCAAACTTACAAGGTCCATGAGGAATATCTGCTTCTCATCAAAGAACATCTCCATGAATTCCATAGATTCAGATAATTCTGCTCCTACATTCAGGTCACAATTCCATGAAAACTTCTAACATTAGGAATCTATAAAACTGTCAGATACGCTCATTTTTGGCATACCTTGCCTCTGGGCTTTTCAAACTATATATATTTTTTTCTAAATGCCATTAATAAACCCTAAAACTCCAGACTGCCTTTTTTTATGCCGGGTTTAGTGTACCTGACAAAAAATTATGAGTTGAGCAGTAAAAAAAATCCCACATTCATTCTTTCAGTGATTAGATTTTCAATAGAAATGGTACCCTTGGGGCACCTGGCTGGCTCAGTCAGTAGAGCATAAGACTCTTGATCCCGAGGTTGTAAGTTCGAGCCCCACGTTTGGGTGTAGAGATTACGAAGGAAGGAAGGAAGGAAGGAAGGAAGGAAGGAAGGAAGGAAGGAAGGAAGGAAGGAAGGAAGGAAGGAAATGGCACTCTTACACCCTATTTCAAGTATGTGTCCTAACAGCCTTGGTCAGTTATAGGCACAGGCCTCCAATATCTGATTGAGTCTGTTCGTATTATTTGTGGTTTTTTCAACAGTGCCCTCTTTAATAACGTGATCTGAAGAATATGCTGTCGTAGCTCACAATATTTCCCATCTGTTTTAATTCTTATACCAACTTTCTAGACTTAGTCTTTCTGTCCTTCTCTGGAGAGAACAGAAATAATTTATTCTATATTTGGAGCAATTAAGAAGCACTTACAGAAACACCTTTGAATTGTCCCACAGAAAGAGCCGTGGCACCTGGCTAGGTAGTCCTCCAACTTAATTATTCCTATGGTTTCTCAGCATTTCCAAGATTATCAGTGTACGTGAACACGCATTCTACCACCATATCGCAAAATGGAAAACTTTCAAAGGAATGCTATGCATGTGACCTACAGATCCTGCTAGGTTTATTTAGTTTCTTATCTTATTTATAGCACATACTTAAGTCCTTAAGTAGCTTATAAAACAGGAGAGTGCTCTAGTGATCCTTGTAATCTACTGCTATCGGGCAAATTGCAGAGCTTTACAAAAAATCAAAGAATTTAAACTTTGTGCATTTCAGATTCAAATTCAGCATTCAAGCGTCCACGCAAGCCAAATTCACTACTGCTGTGATGGAAGTGTGTGTTGAGTGACCCTAAGGATGAAACAAACCAGGGTCTCGGTCTGTATTTCATGCATCTTGTTACAGATGTGGCTGGTGTAGGGACCAAGGCAGGCTGCCCCAAGATGGGTCACTCTGACATGAAGATTACTCTCAGCTGAAGACAACTGAGATCCTACAGGTTCAAGAGAAACTTCTGCCTCTCCCTTAACCACATAGTAGAATCTAAATTATTTCCAGAATAAGGGTTATTAACAGAGGTAAATTTCTTCTGAGTGACCCATCTGTCTGACAAGGCAAACCTCTGATTACCAAATATTTGCTCTTCTTATTGCCCTGTGAAGTGCATTCCTTTCCCCTGAAATCCCAGACCCCTACTTCTTTCTCCTTAGGTCAGGATGACATATATACCTCATTCTGCCTGTCTATCTTTGGAATTTCCATGTCTGTGTGGATTCTCTGTACATACCCTATCAAATTTGATTTCCTCTTGTCTTGTGTCAATTTGATTCTTAGTCCAACCAGAAGGACCTTGAAGACGACAAGGATGCTTGCTCCCCAACACCAGCATAACACCAGAATGAAGGAGAAGCTTCCAGAGCTGATGAAAGAGCTTCTCAAGAAAGAATAAAAGTTTTTGTTTCTAAGGGGAAAAAAAAAACCGACTTGAGCCTATACTTAATTCAAGAAAATTTGCAACGAGCTTTAACACATACATTAAGCAAAAACAACTTAACAAATGCTCCAGAATTAGTTTCTCATTAGAGCACATCGAGGGGTGCTAGGTCTCTCCAAAAGTCTACTCAAAAAAGACTCTGAAGATTTCCCCAATTTATGTCTGTTATGAAGTTCATCTTCCCATGTTTCTAATAAAACTAAGACCAGAATTAAGAAGGTAATGTTGAGGAGAAAAAATTTCCCTTCTTCCTTTCTAGGTTCTTTGTCTGGCCTAATAGTTAAATAGACATAAAAGAGATTCACAGGAGAAAAACAAATTTAATTACATGTATCTTGGAGCCTCACAATGCCACAAGACTGAAAGGCAGTCATGCAGTTGAGGCTTACAGACCAACATGAGCTAAGGAAAAGGGGGTAAGGGCCTGAGACTTCAAAGGGAAGGAAGACAAGTAACAGGAATACAGAAGGGCAAATGTGTGGTAAACAAAAGTTTGCCAGGCCATGCATATTAGTCTTTTCCTTGTAAAAAGTTATCTCTGGCTATAGCTTTCTTCCTGGTACAAGCTCCCTCTCTAAATTCTTTTAGGCAGATAAGGGAGAGGTAAAAAGCTTTCCCTGAGTCTGTTGGGTCTTGATCACCTTCAGCTCAAAATAATCCACATGCCCAAATGGCACATTTTGGGGTGGTATATTCTTCTCCCTTTCAATAACAACTTTGACTAGGCTTCTGTACGATTATAGCATATGAAATGTAATTATATATAGTATTTTATTGTGACCTGCTTGGTCAATGTAAACAATTTGGAAAGCTTAATACTTTACAAATATAGTGTTTTGGGATGACTTCTTTAAAAAGAAAGGGGCACCTGGGTGGCTCAGTCGGTTGAGTGTCCAACTTCAGCTCAGGTCGTGATCTGAGGTTCGTGGGTTCGAGCCCCACTTTAAGCTCTGTGCTGACAGCTCAGAGCCTGAAGCCTGCTTTGGATTCTGGGTCTCTCTCTCTCTCTGTCCCTCCTCCTCTCATGCTCTCTGTCTCTCTCTCAAAATAAGTAATTTTTAAGAAACACTAAGAAAAATAAATAAAAAGAAATCAAGCTCCAAAGCAAGGGTGACACCTCCCTTCACTACTTTTGTTTCCACAAGAAACTAAGATTCAGTTTGATGTACATCAATTTAAAGAAACTTTTCTGGGGGTCCCTGGGTGCCTCAGTCATTTGAGCTTCTGACTTTCGCTTTTGGCTCAGGTCATGATCTCACAGTCTGTGGGATCAAGCCCTGTGTTGGGCTTCTGCGCTGGCAGTGCAGAGCCTGCTTGGGATTCTGTCTCTCCCTCTCTCTGCTTCTCCCCTGTTTGTGCTTTCTCTCTGTCTCTTTCTCTCAAAATAAATAAATAAACTTTAGAAAAAAATTTTTTTAATAATTAGTTATGAAGTGTTCATAAGTTTTAACTCTGAGTAAATCAAAGTATATTACGATGAAAACAAAGTAGGCTGTGAGCTCCCAAAATCCAGCTGCATGCAAAGGAATAAAGTAAGCACCTCTAAAAAAGGAGGAGGTATTCAGCAGATCTGCTAGATGCAGGAAAAAGCCAAACATAAACTAGTTTTAGGAAACAGCATATATAACCAGCCTGTGAAATGGGTGCTAGGCACAACAGTATGCACAATTTTTTTTCAACATTCATTTATTTTTGAGATAGAAAGAGAAACAGAGCATGAGTGGGGGAGGGGCAGAGAGAGGGAGACACAAAATCCAAAGCAGGCTCCAGGCTCTGAGCTGTCAATACAGAGCCCAACTCAGCGCTCGAACTCACAAACCGTGAGATCATGACCTGAGCCGAGGTGAAAGGCTTAGCCGACTGAGCCATCCAGGCGCCCCAAGTATACACAATTTTTTATTGACAATAGATCAGGCTAGAAACCTGCTTCCTTCTCTAATCATTCCCCAGTCATTCCTGCTTCGCTCTTGCCCCAGTCTGGCTTTTTGCAGCAAGTACTGTACAAATTCACGGAGGATTCTGTTGTATTACACTGTCCTCTAGTGGTTTCAAACAGTTCTCGTCTTCCTTTTCTAAGGGCAGTTTTTATCACAGAGCCACACAAAACATATGGTGTTAAAAAAAAAATACCTGTTAAATGGACTGGAATGAATGGCAGAGACCCTATGATGACCATGACTAGATAACTTTGTTCAGCTTCCACGAGAGAATGGGTACCCAGGTAATTTAGCCTCAGGTTCCTTACACCATCTTCGACTTTCCTTGAAAGTGGATAATGCTGTGGTTTTTGCCTTTGCCTCTAGTTCAGGTTCAAGGACCTCCAGTGTAACCTTTTTGGGTAGTATAGCCTGGGAATGCAAAATTTCAAAAAATTATAACTTCACATTCTCTATTGATCAGAACAACGGTACACAGTTGACGTGTTAGAAGCTGGTCTCTGTTCCAGAACATTGTAACTGCAAGGCATTTCAAGTGAGCCTTCACGTCTCAGTCATGTCTGAAATGTGAACAGCTCACTTACTAAATAAGGAAACTGTGTACACTAAAGACCCATTAATCTTTCTTTTGTCTGTTTGGTATATTGTGTGTTTGGGTTTTGACTTTTTGTTTTTACTTTATGTAGAATTCAACAACTGTTTATTGCTTCTGCTATGTGCAAGGCACCCTGATGATCATTCTGGGGGTGTGGTGGGGGGGAGTGTAAGTGGGACATACCCTTGCCCTCAAAGTGCCTATAGTGTAGGGACAAACCAGAGTCCACACAGATTCTACATAACCAGTGTTTCAAAGTGCCCAAGAGAGGGGAGCCTGGCTAGCTCAGTTGATGGAGCAGATGACTCTTGATCTCAGAGTTATGACTTCAAGCCCCACATTGGGTATAGAGGTTACTTAAAAATAAATAAAATCTTGGGGTACCTGGGTGGCTCAGATGGTTAAGTGTCCACCTCTTTTTTATATTTTTTTAATATTTATTTATTTTTGAAAGCGAGAGAGAGAGAGAGAGAGAAACAGAGCATGTGGGGGGGGGGGGGGAGGGCAGAGAGAGAGGGAGACACAGAATCCAAAGCAGGCTACAGGATCTGAGCTATCAGCACAAAGCACATGGGGCTCAAACTCAGGAACCGTGAGATCATGACCTGAGCCAAAGTCAGATATTCAACTATCTGAGCCACCCAGGCGCCCCAAGCGTCCAGCTCTTGATATCAGCTCAGATCATGATCTTCAGGTTCATGGCACTGAGCCCTGCATCGGGCTCTGCACTGACAGTGTGGAGCCTGCTTGGGATTCTCTCCTCTTTCTGTCCCTCCCCAGCTCATGCTTGTGCTCTCTTTCTCAAAATAAATGAACATAAAATTTTAAAAAGAATTAAAAAATAAAATTAAATCTTTTTTAAAAGTGCCCCAAGAGAGTGATAGAAAGGTAGTTTTAAGGAGTTCCAAAAAGGAAGGGGTTCCCTCTGAAATAATCTTCTTTGAATGTATGGCACCTGTCACTCCTGATTGAAGACCATTATAGCAAACAAACCACGGCGAATTAACAATGACTGAGAGCTAATATCATCTCTCTGTAATGAAATTGTAACTAAGGACAAAATTTTCCATACCTGTTCTTCAGGAAACAAAAATACTACTGGATTTCAACTCAGAAAAAAAAAAAATCACTCAATAAATACTGGCTTTAAGATACTTTACCAGGTACAAGAAAAGAAAAAAATAAGATATTGACCCTGACCCAAAAGTAGTACAGAAAAGTTGCTTAAAATTAGCAATCATGCAATGTATCAGAACTGAGATCTTGTGAACAACCTTCCCATCTAAGCTGAGCTATTTTTTTGAAGTTTTATTTAAAGAATGTATAAATACCTGGGTATTAGTATTGGGTTTATGGGGTTTTTTATATTTTATCTTTTTTTGCTGGAAGAAAATGTTACGAAACATTGGCTAACAAAGGAATGGTATTTGCATAATATAAAGAACTCCTTCAATTCAGTTTAACAATACAAATCACCTGGGGCATCTGGGTGGCTCAGTCCACTGAGCATCTGACTCTTGATTTTGACTCAGGGTCGTGGGATCCAGCCTCCCCTGAGGTGTCCTGCTTGAGATTCTATCGTTCCTTCTGCCCCCTCTCCCCCACTTGCTCTCTCTTTCTCTCTAAATAATAATAATAATAATAATAATAATAATAATAATAATAATAAGGGACGCCTGAGTGGCTCAGTCATTTAAGCATCCCACTTGGGCTCAGGTCATGATCTTGTGGTTCCTGAGTTCGAGCCCCACATTGGGCTCTGTGTTGACAGCTCAGAGCCTGGGGCCTGCTTCAGGTTCTATGTCTCCTTCTCTCTCTGCCCTTCCCCTGTTTGCGCTCTCTTTCTCTCTGTCTCTCAAAAATAAATAAACATTTTTAAAAATTTTTAATAAAATAAAACATCTTTTAAAAATAGCAATGACACGGGGTGCCTGGGTGGCTCAGTCGGTTAAGCGTCCGACTTCGGCTCAGGTCATGATCTTGTGGTTTGTGAGTTCGAGCCCCACATCAGGCTCTGTGCTGACAGCTCAGAGCCTGAAGTCTGCTTCGGATTCCATGTGCCCCTCTTGCTCTGCCCCTCCCCTACTCATGCTCTGTCTCTCTCTGTCTCAAAAATAAATAAAACATTTAAAAAAAATGTTTTAAATAACAATGACATACAAAACGTTTTAACAATAAAATTGCCCCAAATCTTTGCCCTTTTATTTATTTTTTATTTTTTTTTATTTTTGGGGTATCAAAAAATACATTCCAAACTTTTAAATAATACCCTTATTAAGATGTAATTCACAGGGCACCTGGGTGACTCTGTCAGTTAAGCATCCAACTTTGGCTCAGGTCATGATCTCACAGTTTCTGAGTTGAGCCCCATGTGGGGCTGTCAGTGCACAGCCCACTTGTCCCCTTCTCTCTCTGCCCCTCCCCGACTCATGCCCACTCTCACTCTCTCTCTCTCTCTCTAAAATAAATAAACATAAAAAAATTTTTTTCAGGGGCTCTGGGGTAGCTCAGTTGGTTGAGCATCTGACTTCAGCTCAGGTCATGATCTCATGGTTCATGAGTTCGAGCCCTGCATCGGGATCTGTGCTGACAGCTCAGAGCCTGCTTCAGATCCTGTGTCTCACTCTCTGTCTGACCCTCCCTGGCTCACATACTCTCTCTCTCTCAAAAATAAATAAACACTAAAAATTTTTTTTTTAATTTTTTAAAGATGTAATTCATCTACCATCCAATTCTCCTATTTAAAGCATACAATTAAATGGTTTTCAGTATATTCACAGAGTTGTACAACTATCACCACAATCAATATTAGAACCTTTTTAGTGCCCCCAAAAGAAACACTACCCTTTAGCCATCACTCCCTAGCCTTAGGCAATCATGAACCTACATTATATATAGATTTGCTTATTGTGTACATTACATATAAATGGAATCATACAATATGTGCCCTTCTGTGATTGATTTCTTTCACTTACATGTTTTCAAGATTCATCCATGTTGTAGCCTCTGCATAAGACTCTTACCAGACATATGGTTGCAAATATTTTCTCCTATTCTGTGAATGATCTTTTCACTTTGTTGATAGTGCCCTTTTGAAGCACAAAATTTTTAATTTTAATGAAGTCTAACTTAATCTTCCTTTTGCATCTTTTTTTAAGTAGGCTCCACATGCGGCTTGAATTCATGACCCTGAGATTGAGTCAGATACTCTGCCAACTGAGTCAGCCAGGCACCTCTATCTTTTTCTTTTTCTTTTTTTTTTTTTAATCTTTTTATCTTTTTCTTTGGTTGCTTGTGCTTTTAATTGTTATAGCCAAGAAACCATGACCTAATCCAAGGTCACAAAGATCTATATCTATATTTTATTCTAACAGATTTATAGTTTTAGCTCTCAAATTTAGATTTTTAAATATTTGAAATTAATTTTTGTCCAAGGTGTGAGGTAGGGATTCAGATTCATTTTTTTGCTTATGAATATCCAGTTGTCCCAACACCACTTGTTGGGAAGATCATTCAACCTCCAATGAGTTCTCTTGGCACCCTTGTTGAAATCAATTGAGTGTTAAGTGTGAGGGTTTCTTCTTAGACTCTCAATTCTACTTCTTTGATTTATATACCTATTCTTATGCCAGTGGCACACAATTTTGATTATTGTATTTTTGTAGTACGTTTTGAAATTGGAAAGTGTGAGTCCTCCAACTTTGTTCTTTTTCTGTATTATTTTGGCTATTTTAGGTTCCTTGAATTTCCACATAAATTTTAAGATTAGCTTGTCAATTTCTTCAAAAATCCAGCTAGAATTTTTACAGGGATTGTATTGAATCTGTAAATCAATTTGGGGAATATGCCCATTTCAATAATATTAAACATGAACATGGACACCTTTCCATTTATTTATGTTCTCTTTAGAAAATTTTGTAACATTTATTTTTGAGAGAGAGAACAGAGAAAGCACAAGTAGGGGAGGGGCAGAGAGAGGGAGACAGAGGATCCAAAGCAGGCTCTGCACTGTGAGCACAGACCTCGATGTGGGGCTCAAACCCATGAACTGTGCTATCATGACCTAAACTGAAATCAAGAGTTGGCTGCTGGGGTGCCTGCATGGCTCAGTGGGTTAAGCATCCGACTTCAGCTCAAGTCATGATCTCACAGTTCATGAGTTTGAGCCCCACATCAGCCTCTGTGCTCATAGCTTAAAGCCTGGAGCCTGCTTCAGATTCTGTGTCTCCCTCTCTCTCTCTGCCACTCCCCCACTCATGCTCTGCCTCTCTCTCTCTCGCTCTCTCTCTCAAAAATAAAAATAAACCTTAAAAAAAAAAAAAGAAAGAAAGAGTTGGCTGCTTAACCCACTGAGCTACCCAGGCATCCCAACTTAGGTTTTCTTTAATTGTTTTCAACATGATTCACAGTTTCAAAATATATATTTTATACCTCCTTTAGTTAAATTGATTCCTAAGTATTTTATTCTTTTGATGCTATTATAAATGGAATTGTTGAATTGTTTTCCTAATTTCATTTTTGGATTGTTCATTACAAACATTTAGAAATGGGCACATGGGTGGCTCAGTCAGTTAAGTGTCTAACTCTTGATTTCTTTTCTGGTCAGGATCTCACTGTTCTTGATATGGAGCACTGTGTTGGACTGTGCACTGACAGTGAAGAGCCTGCTTGGGATTCTCTCTCTCCTTCTTTCTCAGCCCCTCCTCAACTCATTCTCTCTCTCTCTCTTTCTCTCTCTCTCTCTCTCTCTCTCTCTCTCTCTTTCAAAATAAATAAACTTAAAAAAATGTAGAGAAATGAAATTTATTTTTGTTTATTGATCTTGCATCCTGTAGCCTTGCTCAACTTGTTTATTTCTACCAATTTTTTTAGTGAGTTCCTCATATTTTCTGCATGTAAGATCATGTCATCTATAAATACCAACACCTTTACTTCTCTCTTTCCAGTCTGAATACCTCAAGACTCCTGAATACCCACACCCCTCATGATAGTGTACTATGAATTTTTCTAATTAAATGATAAGTAAAATTTGGGTGGGGGGAAGATGTGGCAAGAACCACGAAGGGACTAAGATGTTACTGTGCTTGCAAACACAATTAGCCTGCCACAGTTTCCTGAAGCCAGCAGAAGTCTGACCAAGACTCCTGGATCAGAGACAAAGGACTTTGTTAACCACACAGGTAACATGAACCTCACGTTTGCACCACTTCGTCTTGCCTCCCGCACCTTCAAATCCCATGAGGGTGATGCCTCACACCCTAAGTAGTTGTTAAGCATGCAACTGAAAGTTTAGGAAATTCCAGTCCTTTTTGAAGAGTCTGCTAGCCAACCTCCCCAACCCTTGTCTTAGAGTGAGCCTTTATCTTTTTTATCCTGATCAGCAATAAATCTTCCCTCTGCCCCAAAAGGAGTTATTACCTCTACCTTCCAAGGCTGTTTGCTATACAAACATCCTTGAAAACATAGTCTCTAACAAAGGCTGTCAATGCCTTTGCTGAAAAGACACGCAGAAACACAAAAGGCCTATACAGAACTGTCTTTCGGCAAGATTCTTTTCAGTTTGTTTTCCCCCAAAGTGTGTTGCTATCAGCTGAGTTTCTCATCAGTTTGAGAAGAAAGATAATACTGTGTTTTCCTCCACTTTGGAATATAAGTGGTACTGGCACATAGTAGGCCTTCATTAAATATTTCCTTTTTGACAGCTGGGTGGATGAATGGATAAATGGAAGGATAAATTCCTGAAACACATGGGGCATAATTAGTGAATGAATTCTTGAATGAAACTTCAAGATTCACGATAAAATTCTGATCTGCTAGTTGAAAATGTGCAAATATGAACTATATCTCTCCATCTCCTCATTTGCATCCTCCTCGTCACTCCTGTAGATAGTGTTTTTCATTTTTAACTGCCCACATTTAATGTCTGCTAAAAACATTACACACAGTCCCTAACTGCTAAGAACTCAAATCCTTAAAACAACACACTACTTCCCTGTATAGCTTTGCAATGGTAGTGTGGAGCCCGTTATCTCTGAGAATATCGATATCAATACCTCTGAGAATTCCAACCCCAACCTGCTTCCTACCCTGGTCAGGACAGATATGGAATTACTGAACATTGTCTTACTTTCCTTTTCTGATATCAAATAGAGGATAAAAATATGTTTGGCATCAGATAAAGTCCTGATAAAGTGTGGGTGTGGGGAAGCTTTCTCCACTAAGGTGCAACATATTAGGAGTTGATTTTTAGAAGCATGGTACTGTTTCTTGATCTAAAGTAAAAAGCACTTAACAAAATCTATGTGCAGCTTACTGTTAGTCAGGGTTTGGTACCATATCAGCCGTACCATTCAGTGTTCTTAATTGCAAACCACCACCTCCAGTCTGACTAGTTCATGCAGGAATGTATCAAGGGATATTGGGTAATTCATGGAACCTTTGTAGGACCAGAGAGCCAGGCTTTGCCACTGGGCAACCAGAAGCAAGGTCCAACCACACCAGGGGGTCACTCGGCCAACAACACCACGGTCACTGCCGCTTGGTACCAGTGACCCCTAGGAATGGACACCAGAAGTTCTGCCATTGATGCTTTCAAAGTACTAAATGCCTCCTCCAGAGAAGAAAAAAAGTGTCCCCACTTGCTGCTTTCTCAGCTGAACTTAAGTCACACTTGAATATGTCTGACTGATGAGACCCAGGTCATATACCAGAACCCTTGCTTCAAGGAAGTCTAGGCTATGAGTTTTCTGGTTTCAACATTGGGACGGTAGAACACAGCACGTGGAAAATGACCAAAATATGTGTAATCTTATAGTGGATACTGTCAGTAAGGCCTTTGCCTATGTGCCCTTGGATCCCTTTCCCATTATTACACATGCAAGGAGCACTCCTAACAACCAGTACCATCCTCTCATTGTCAGAGAACTCCCAAAATATCCCAATTCCCTTGCATTATGGTCTGAATGTTTGTATTCCCCCAAGATTCATATGTTGAAATGCTAACCCCCAAGGTGATGATATTAAGAGTTGGGTCTTAGGGAGGTTATTAGGTTATTATGCTCTGCCCTCATGATTCAGATTAGTGTCTTTATTTAAAAAAAAAAACACACATAGATGGGACACCTGGGTGGCTGTCAGCTGAGCATCCGACTTTGGCTCAGGTCATATCTCATGGTTCATGGGTTCAAGCCCCACACTGGGCTCTCTGCTGTCAGTATGGAGCCCATATCAGATCCTCTGTCCCCCCATCTCTCTGCACCTCCCCCACTCACACTCTCTCTCAAAAATAAAAAAATAAACATTAAAACAAACAAATACATAAAAAACACACAGAGAGCTAGCTCACCTCTCCCACCATGTGAGGACACAGCAAAAAGGTGACACCAGGAAGTGGATTTTCACTAGATACTAACACTGCCACTGCCAGCATCTTGATCTGGGATTTCTCAGCCTCCAAACCTAGGAGAAATAAATGTGTGTGGTTTATAAACCACCCAGTTTATGGTACTTTTGTTATAGCAGCCCAGATGCACTAAGACAGCTCACCGCCATCAGGACCTTCTGAGGTGTGATCTTCACGGTATCCAAGCTCCCCAGTGGGACTTTTCCTGATATCACATCCTTACTTGTCTTTCTTTCCTGTTCTCCTCCCCACTCTCCAGCTTTTCCTGGGAATATTTACTAGTAAGTCACTTTTATTCAAATTCTTACCTCAGAGTTTGCTTCTGGGAAATGCAACAAGTACCTGAAAGTGGACCTAGAATATGGTAAGCACTCAACAAAATTCATTGGAAGGAAGGAAGCTGGTGCTAAGTTGCCCCTTATGACAACGTCCACCATATTCTTTAATCAAGATTCCCACCAGTGGTTTATGAAACAGGCACTCCCCATCTGGTTCTCTTACTACATTGGAATCAGTTGTCACTCATGCGATCAGGAAGAAAGGAGTAAAACAGCTGACACTGAAGGGCACTTTGCCATTCTAGGGGGTAGTCTTGCCTTACTAGTTATATAATAACTGACAATTTACTTAACCCTTTTTGGGTTTAACTCTGCAGCATAAAATAATGCCAACCTTGAAAGGATCTCAAAATTAAATGAGGGGCATCTGGGCAGCTCAGTCGGTTAAGCCTCTGATTCTTGTTTTCTGCTCAGGTCATGATCTCATAGTTTGTGAGTTTGAGCCCCACATTGGGGTCTGCACTGACAGTGTAGAGCCTGCTTGGGATTCTCTCTCTCTCTCTCTCTCTCTCTCTCTCTCTCTCTCTCTCTCTCTCTCTCTCAAAAATAAATAAATAAATAAACTTTAAAAATATTAATAAAGAAAAATTAAATAAGAGATTACCTGGTTCTTAGAAGAGCCACTCCAAAAATTTAGTTCCCTTTCTTGCTCCTTCCAGATGATGGACAGTGAAAGTGAAAGAAAATGTTTCAGCTCCATATTTGTCCCTGTGTGCAAATGAGTCAAATGTAGATTAAAAAATAAAAGCTGGGAGGGAGAAGTCTCAGCCTTCCCAGGCTAGCATGAGTTGGCTGTGCCAAAGAGGAGATGACCTACATGATCATGAGATTGGTTACACACAAGAAGACTGAGAAAATAAGGCAGTATATTGAGGATAACGGGAGCCATGTTTCTCATTCTCAGGGAAGAGAGGTAGAAATACAAGGGGAAAGTCTAGAATGAAACATCTACAGTTGGATTGTAATTGGAGGTATCAGTGTGAATTCCTGATTGATTCAAGTTTGTAATGGAGGCCCTTAAGAGTAATGGAAAGAGCGCCTGGGTGGCTCAGTTGGTTAAGCATCTGACTGCAGCTCAGATCATGATCTCACAGTTCATGAATTCAAGCCCTGCATCAGGCTCTCTGCTGTCTGCACATAGCCTGCTTTGGACCCTCTGTCCCCTCTCTCTCTGCCCCTCCTGTGCTCTCTCTCTCTCCTCTCTCAAAACTAAACAGACATTAAAAAAAAATTTTTTAAGAGTAACAGAAAGCCACTGAAAGACTGCAGGGTGAAATGCAGTGGGGTAGGCAGTTCATTATAAGGTTTGCATTAGGAAAATATTACCATACTATGACAAAATTGTGGAAAACAGATTGGATAACGTAAAAGACTGAACTTGCAAAATGAGTAAGGGGTTACTGTGGTGTCTGGGTGGCTCAGTTGGTTAAGCTTTGGCCTTCAGCTCAGGTGAGCTTGAGTCCCACGTCGTCAGGCTCTAGACTGACAGTTCAGAGCCTGGAGCCTGCCTTGGATTCGGATTTCTGTGTCTCCCTCTCTCTCTGCCCCTCTTGCTCACTCTGTCTCTCAAAAATAAATATTTTTTTTACTTAAAAAAAATTGGAATGGGTTACTAATGTGGCTGAAACAAAAGTTAATGGTAGCCTAGACTTGATGGTGGTAATAGAAATGGAAAAATTTAGATTGATTCAAGAAATATTGAGAAGGTAAAAAATGACATGAATTGGTGATGGATTCAATATAGATCACAAGGGGAGGTGTTCAATATGATAGCTAAGTTGTTGGTTTGCTGAGCTAAATAAATGATGCCGTTCAGTGAGGTAGAAAACATTAGAAGAGAATCAGGTTTATGGGAAAGATCACGCACTGACTTTGAAACATAAAGAACTTGAGCTTCCTTTGAGACAACCATTGTGGAGTTCACAAAATCAACAAAAAGGAATGTTTCAAGAAAAGAGTTCATCTATGTCGACAGCTTTAGAGGGGTGAGGTAATATATGGCTCAAAAATATCCATGAGAGAGCTATTTCAGGGTACTGATGGATGGAGAAGCCAGGTTGAAATGGATTGAGAAGTGACCAAAGGGAAATAGCATAGAGGCACTTGTCCTTCCACTACAACTTCCACAGTTGTAGGAAATGTCCTTATATCGGCCTAAAAGAAAAGTGCCATAATTCTAACCAAATCAGAAATATCAAGTGAATTCAAGCTCACACACGTGTCATGTTACCTCGTTTTCTAGGCTCCAAAAGAATGGAACTTGCTCTAGAAAAACAATAGTTACTTGTTAACACTACCACTCTAATTGGAAAATAAAAATTCTACAAAAATTGCTACAGAAAAGTCACTTGGAGTCACTTTAGCTTCTTTTTTAATGAATTTTTTTTTTTTAGTGTTTATTAGTTATTTTTGAGAGAGAGAGAGAGAGCACGTATCTGCAGGAGGGGCAGAGAAAGAGGGAGACAAAGGATCTGATTTGGGCTCTATGCTGACGGCAGAAGCCCAATGCAGGGCTCAACTCAAGAACCATGAGATCATGACCTAAACCAAAGTCAGATGCTTAACCAACTGGACCACCCAGGCACCCCTGGAGTCACTTTAGCTTTTAAGGTCATGCATTCCAGGGGGCGGCGAGGTGGTTCAGTAGGTTAACTGTCCAACCTCAGCTCAGGTGATGATCTTGCGGTTCTTGAGTTCAAGGCCCGTATGGGGCTCTGGGCTGACAGCTCTGATCCTGCAGCCTGCTTCAGATTCTATATCTCCCTCTCTCTGTCCCTCTCCTGCTGGCACTGTGTGTGCAATCTCTCTCAAAAATAAACATTGAAAAAAAATTTTTTAAGTCATCCATTCTTGTGTGTTCTATATATGGGATGTGTCATCCCACAGTGCTTTCCTCCCATATCTAAAATCTTATCCAAGTTTCAGGTCAAGTTCTGTCTATCAGTGAGTCTTTTCTAGGTATAATCATATCACACCTTATTTGGGAAACCTTAGCATTTGTGCCTTTAACCTTTACTGTGGTGAACCAGGCCTTGCTCGCAAACTGCTAAATATTTCCACAATAGATTATGAAGCCAGAGCAGGCACAGACAGTGATTTCTCAATCTTTTATAGGTTATTAAGACTTTTTATGTATATTCAAATTAAGTACAGTATTGTAAACCGCTCCAAACTCCATCTCCCAACCCAGTCCACAAATTCCCCTATGAGTAATAATAACAGTTAACATTCACTGATTACTGTGTACCTTTCAAAATGTTCTAGACATTTTCACATAACATATAATCTTCCCAACAACCCTATGACATACATATTTCTATCCCTATTTTACAAATAAGAAAATTGAGGCACAGAAAGGCCAAGTGACCAATTATTAAGTGGCAGAGTTACAATTGAAACTGACACAAGAGCTCACGTTCCTAAATTTTTAGCAACAGAAAAAAAAAAAAAAACCCTAATAATGCCTGGTCCTTCCTACCCAATATTTACTGATGTACCAGGATTAAGTAGCATAGTCTAGCAGCCAAATTTTAAAAGATACTGTATTGTATTTGATCACACATTGTCCATTTTCTATGCCTTCTTCCGCGGTGCTACAAGAATCGGCTGTATTCCTGACGGCACAGAGGTGGCGCTGCAGGGACAGGTAAGCGCGATGGCAGCGTCAATACGAGGAGCTGATCCCGAGAAACGATCCGATCCCGTCACCCGTGTAGGCGGTGCCTAAGGAAGGGCAAGAGAAAGCGACTGTTCTGTTATGCGCAGGCGCAGGGCTGGGCACTCCCCCGGGAGTGAGGGCTGCTGGGCCCGATGACGTGGTCTGGCAACGTCCGCTCCGGTGCGCCTCGGGGGAGCCCGGCGCCGCCGGAACTGCCCGCGGCCTAGTCCCGACGCGCGTGTGCTAGTGAGCAGGAGCCGGGCACGGCGGCGGCGGCGGCGGCCTGGCCTGTGGGGACCCGAGGGGGCCGCTATCATGGGGGAGTGACGCGCCTGCGCCCGCTGTTCCGCGGCAGCGGCGAGACATGAGGAAACCCCGCGGCGGGGGCAGCGGCGGCGGCTCCTGAGCCCCGGGATGGAGGAGAAATACGGCGGGGACGTGCTAGCCAGCCCCAGCGGCGGCGGTGGCCTCGGGCCGGTGGACGTGCCCAGCGCTCGGTAGGTGTGACCCACCCGGCTCGCGCCTCCGGAGCGGCTCTCCCACTCGCGGACCCGGACGGCAGCTGCCCCCCGGGCGCGCGGGCACCGGCGTCGCTCCTGTCCCATTGACAGCCCGGTGCGCCCTCAGCTCAGCTCGCGCGCGCGGGGAGCCGTCCGTCGTCTCCCTCTGCCTCGGGTGCCTGTGACTTTCATTGGCTCCCCTGTTGCTCGCTGCAGAATGAACGCTCTAAAACCCAGGGCCGTTCTGCTGGAGTTTCTGGTCTGTTCAAGGCAGACCGTTAACCTTCGCTCTGCCAGCCGGCCCACGGGAGACGTTTCTCTGGTCCGTGACAAACATTTCTGTTGGCTCTTTCTCCCTGCAACAGTAGTTTAGTGACTACTTAACCTTTCTGGCGTCTCCCTGCGTAAGTTAGGGGAAGGTGTCACCATCTTCAGGCGAAGAAACCAAAGTACAAACGGATGAACTTCGATATTCAGGTTAACCCCGTACATCAAAAATGCAGCCCGGCATCTAGTTTTCTTTATCTTTCTGATTTTATTTTTTTATTATTAAATGAGAAATGTGTGCTCATGGTAAATACAAAAAAAAAACAAAAAAAAAAAACAAAAAAAACAAACCCCACCTCAAACACTACAAAAATTTCTAGAATGAAAAGCGGAAATACCACCTTACCAGCCCCCCCCCATGTTCCCACTAACCTCCAGAGGTAAGTACAGTAACCACTTGCGAGTGTCTCCTTGATTTGTCTTAAGTTCTGAAGTAGTGTCAGAGATGCATAGAATTCAGCCCAACGGTTTTGTTGGAATTGGTATTTAGTGTCTTCATTTTTAATGAGGTTCTGTTTTTTCCTTACTCCTTTTGAGATTTAAAGATTGTTTTGATAAATCCTTTGAAACTGTAGAAATAGCGTTGCTAACACACCTTTTTTTACTGAAAAGGAAAGAACACATAAAATGCTGGAACAGAACTTTAATCAATTGCATTTTTGTAGTATAAGTTTAATTTTCTAATCTCTTGTAAATAACAGCATCACATATTATTGACCGAACCATGACAGGGAAATGCAATAGGCTATTCTGGTCTGGATTTTCGTAGTAGAGGGAAAAAGTTGCTGTAAAGAACAGTAATAGGTCTGTTGACAAAATTAGACCATGGGTGATGAAGTAGCATAAAAATGTTAAATTTTCTGAAGTTGAAAACTTTCCTGATTTTATAAGAAAATGTCCATGTTCTTAGGAAATCCAAATTTAGGGGTAAAAAATGTGTTGTAAGTAACTTATTCTTAAGTGGTTGAGGAAAAAAACGCATGTATTTAAAGAGAGAGAGATAATGCGAATGGGACAATTAACAATGAGGGAATCCAGGTAAAGGGTATATGATTCTTGCCACTTTTCTGTAAACTAGAAATTATTTTTATTAAATAGTTTCAAGCTATTATTTATTCAGGAGATTACTATGTTAAGTAGATGTAGTAAACAGTCTTTTGCTTAGCAGAACTGCTCTTGTAGTTCATCAGAAAAATTCAGCTCAGGAGTGATTGCATTTTTAATAGATTCCCAGTTGGAAGCATTTTCCTTTGTCTAGACTAATAATCCAATACTAGTTATAATCTGCAGCAGAAACTAGTTCACAAATCCTTTACTTGTGTGTATTTTTATGCCCAAATTCACAATTTAAAACAATTGTTTAAAATCCTTCTTTTCAGCTTCTGTAAGTACTCTTTGCAGGAAACAGGGTGACGGTCAACATTGTTGGACACCTGTGTCCGATGTGCTTTGAGTATAGCATCTAATTTAATCCTTAATACAGTGCTACAGACTACATAATAGTATTCTTGTTTCACAGATCAAGAAACTGATATATAGAAAAAAGTTTATTGTCAGAAGTTAACAGAAAGAATAACTGAACTAGGAATCAGTTATCCTAAACCCCATGCCTTACATGCACTGATTTTGTTTTTTGTTTACTGGAGAACCATGAGCTGCTGCACTGGGCAAAGCCCAAGAAGCACATTTAGACCCAAACCCAAATTTCAGTAATTCCAGTTTAGAGAACCAGAGATTTTTGTAATCCTATGTATAAAAGACCAGTGATATGTTTGATGGAACTAGTTAATGGCAAATCATGATTTATAACTTGAGTAGGTCAAGTATGTCTCCCAGAGTTGCCCAGAAAGTAGCTCAAAGACCACTGCCCTTGTTGAAGAGCCTCCCTCTCCTCACCCCCACATCTTTCCTTAGTAAATAAAGCTGTTTCGGTGTTTCCCTGCACAATATGAACTACAGATACCTACTTATTAGTATAAGGTTATTTCGCCTTAGCTGGTGTTTCATCTGTAGGCCAGCAGGAAAACTTCATTGAGACTTTAAAAATCAGAGTCCAGGGCAGCTGGGTGGCTTAGTCAGTTGAGCATCCAAGTCTTGATTTCTGTTGAGGTCATGATCTTACGGTTCATGGGTTCGAGCCCCGCATCGCACTCTGTGCTGACAGTGCAGAGCCTGCTCTCTCCTCTCTCTGCTCCTCCCCCGTGCTTGCACATGTGTTCTCTCTATCTCAAAGAAATGCTCTCTCTCAAAATAAAATCAGAGAGTCCAACTTTTAACTAAATGTTAAAATAATTTTCCTAGTTTAATAATAGTAGCAAAAATCTTCAACATGTTAGAAAGTCATATAGCAATATCAAAATATGTGTACAATTTTAAATATGTCAATATATAATATATGCGTGTGTCTACGTGGAAGTGCAAAGGAAAAGGCTTGGAAGGATGACCAGTTGGTCACCTATGAGGAGGAAGTTAGGAACCATTTTACCTAAAATTTTAATAACAAGCAGCTTCTCAGGAATTACTTTATAGTCTCTGTAGTTTAAAAATTAAAAAGGGAATAAAGAAAATTAGTGTCATCATAATAGAGGGGTACCTGGGTAGCTCAGTTGGTTAAGCAGCTGACTCTTGATTTTGTCTCAGGTCATTATCTCTCTCTCTGTTGTGAGATCAAGCCCTGTACTTGAACCTGCTTAAGGTTCTCTCCTTACCGCCCCCCCCCTTTTGCCTCTCTCCCCCTCAAAAAAATTAATTTTTTTAAAAAAGATTATAATATGGGGCACCTGGGTGACTCAGTTGGTTACGAGTACAACTTAGGCTCAGGTCATGATCTAGCAGTCTGTGAGTTCTGCCCCTCTCCTGCTCGCACGCTCTCTCTCTCAAAAATACATAAACATTAAAAAATATAAGATAAATAAAAAATCATAATAGTAGTAAGTTATCAAGAACTATTTTACTTAAATTAATATTCCTTCTGACTAAATCTTGTGTTTGAAGTACCAAACTTATTTATTTTAAAGTTTTATTAATACTTTAAATTTTTTTTTTCAACGTTTATTTATTTTTGGGACAGAGAGAGACAGAGCATGAACGGGGGAGGGGCAGAGAGAGAGGGAGACACAGAATCAGAAACAGGCTCCAGGCTCTGAGCCATCAGCCCAGAGCCTGACGCGGGGCTCGAACTCACGGACCGCGAGATCGTGACCTGGCTGAAGTCGGACGCTTAACCGACTGCGCCACCCAGGCGCCCCTAAAGTTTTATTAATACTTTAAACAAAAGTAACTTAGAGGCTTCTGGGTGGCTCAGTCGGTTGAGCTTTGGCTCACGTCATGATCTCACGGTTTATGAGTTTATGAGTTTGAACCTACCCAGGTGCCCCTCTATTATGATGACACTAATTTTCTTTATTCCTTTTTTAATTTTTAAACTACAGAGATTATAAAAGTAATTCCTGCATTAGGGTCCTCTTTCCTCCTCTGTCTCTGCCCTTCCCCCACTCACACTTTCTCTCTCTCTCTCTCTCTCTCTCTCTCTCGCTCTAAAAAATAAAAACATTTAGAAAAATAATAAAAATAACTTAGAAATAATTTCTCCTATTGCCCCATCTTGGCAGAACAATTTTATTAAAGATAACTTACCTTTTCCTTAATAACTTCTGGTCATTATGATCTGGTTAATTGAGCTTAAATTTAAATACATTTATTCGAAGGCTTAATCCTAGCATTAGTATTTTCCAAATGCTGCTGTCTGCTTTGAAATACCCTTTCCTTTTTCTTCCACTGTAATTCCTACTTAGTCTTTAATACATAGTTACACATCTCAGACTCTGAAGACAGACCTTTGCTTCCAAAGTTAGAGTTAATTGCTTCTACATCTATTTTAAAAGTCCCATTACTTATTTGGGTCACATAAATACTTGTTTGCTTGCCTCACTTTCTTAGGCCTCAGACTCCTTGAGAGCATTGTCTCTATTAAGAGTCACAGATAGCACCTAGAAATATATTTAGTTGTAACTAACCAAACTAAGAGCTTTAAACAAATAGGAATATATTCTTCTCACATAAAAGAAACCAGCGATTGCAGGTATTTGTTCAGAACCTCAGTGATACCATCTAGGACCCAGATTCTTTGCCTCTGCTTTCTGCCATCCTAAGTGTATCAGCTTTCATATTCAGGCTTGTTAGAAGATGGATAACACTTTTTAGATAATGTTAACATTCTGATAACATTTTTTAGATAAAGCTCCTCCCTTGAAGGCAGAAAGAAGACAGAAGCATTTCCAGCTGGATCTTGCCCTTTTATCAGGAAGAGGGAAGGCTATACTTGAAGCCACCCTGTCAGTCTTCCCTTAGATCTCATTGGCCACATATGGCATCTGGCATATAGTACGTGTGCAAACAAAATTTGAAGAATGGCTAACTAGCCCCGTGGAGAATGTACAAGGCTCTTTGCTGACATTGAGAATTCCCACATTGGTGATTTTTAATGTATGTCTGTCTGGTTTTCCCGGTCTTTGTTTTTCCTCTCCCTATCTTGACATTGTTGTTCTTTGTGTCCTTGCTTCTATCCTACTGCCTTATTATTACACCTAATTAAGAGCTTAAGGAGTAAAGCCCTTGAGGTTTCTAGTGTCCCTCTCTACTTGATTTCATTCTTTTCTTTCATTCTGAGTCCATGCCTGGGTTGCTGATAGTTCAGATTGCCACAAGCTTGGACTACCACTTAAGGTACTCTGTTTTTGCACTCTATATGTTACTGTATGAGATGGTACTGTAACGCATAAGGGTAGCTGTAGAGTTCGCATTCTTTCATTTGGCGAACATTTGCTGACCACATATAATGACGGTCCCTGGGTTTTGAACTAATAAACAGTGGATTTCTAGCCCAACTTTTATTTTCATTGGTTAGTTTTGAATTGCTACCCTGACCAGAATATTTACTTAGCATTCATATAGTTAATATGTTCACTGTACTAAAGTCTATATGACTTTTTTTCTCCAGCTTAAATGGGCCAAAATATAAATTAATCCTAGGTTTTAATGTGCATTTTGTCTTTCATATTTAAAGATGATTTTGGGGCTCCTGGGTGGCTCAGTTGGTTAAGCGTCTGACTTGGACTCAGGTCATGATCTTGCAGTCCATGGGTTCGAGCCTTTTGTAGGGCTCTATGCTGACAGCTCAGAGCCTGGAGCCTGCTTGGATTCTGTCTCTCTCTCTGCCCCTCCCCCACTAACACTCTGTCTTTCTCTCTCTAAAAAATAATTTTAAAAAAATTTTTTAATAAAGGTGACTTTACTATTCGTGTAGGCCACTACAAATGTATAATTTAAAGATGATTTTACTGTTTGTGTGAGCCACTATAAATGTGTAATAATTACAATGTGTAATAAATTATTATGAATGTGTAATGTGTAATTGAGATGGGAACCCTCAAAGCCTTTGGATGAACTTTGATTTTGTGTGTGACTTATTAAAAAGAGCATACTTGGGCACCTGGCCAGCTCAGTCAGTAGAGCATGTGACTGTTGATCTCCAGATCGTGAGTTCAAGCCTCACGTTGGGCATGGAGCCTACTTAAAAAATAAAGGGGTACCTGGGTGTCTCAGTCAGTTAAGTAACAGACTGTTGATTTCGGCTCAGGTCATGATCTCATGGTTCATGGGATTGAGCCCCCTGTCAGTCTCTCAGCTGATATCATGAAGCCTGCTTGGAATTCTCTTTCTCCCTCTCTGTCTGCCCCTCCCTCACTTGTGCGCTCTCTCATTCAAAATAAATTTTTAAAAAATTAAATAAATAAATAAATAAATAAATAAATAAAGCGAGCATACTTAAGGGACAGGGGCTTGACCCTAGCTAACTTTGTGGGCTTTAATTTCCCAATCTGTGACAGGAGAGGAATTGAACTAGAGAATTTCTAAGGTGTTAGTGTTCAGTTTTTTCTAGCACAATGTGCATTTACTTTCATACTTGTACAATTGCTAGACATTTGGTAGATTTCTTTTGTTGTACTGTGTGCTTTTAGCCAGTCTACAGACAGTCCAAAAACAAAACACACTTGGGGTGCCTGGGTGTCTCAGTCAGTTGAGCTTCCGACTCTTGATTTCGGCTCAGGTCATGATCCCAAGGTCGTGGGGTCAAGCCCCACCTGGGGCTCCACACTCCGAGTGGAGCCTGAGTAAGATTTTCCCTCCCTTCATGCCTCTCTCTCTCTCTCTCTCTCTCTTTCTCTCTTTCTCTCTTTCTCTTTCTCTCTTTCTCTTTCTCTCTTTCTCCTTCTTTCTCCTGTCCCTCTCCCCTGCTTGTGTGCATGTGCTCTCTCATGCTCTCGCTCTTTCTCTCTCTCTCTCTCTTTCTCTCTCTCATAAATAAATAAATAAATAAATAGATAGATAGATAAATCACTTTATTTTAAAGGTGTAAGTTTGCATTTTTCACAAATGTGTAAACTTATGTAACTTCCATCATAATCAAGTTATAGGACATTTTTTATTATCCCAGAAAATCTGATTTATCTTTTTTTTTTAAATGTTTATTTTTGAGAGAAACAAACACAGCATGAGTGGGGGCGGATCAGAGAGAGGGGACACAGAATCTGAAGCAGGCTACAGGCTGTGAGCTGTCAGCACAGAGTCTAATGTGGGGCTCAAACTCACAAACTGTGAGATCGTGACCTGAGCAGAAGTCAGACGCTGAACCAACTAAGCTACCCATCGCCCCCTGATTGATCTTTCAAACAGAAATTTTAAGAAAGTTTATGCTGATCAACAAATGGGTTAAATGGGAACTTCTTTAGAATGCTTTAGGATGTGACTTACAAGATTCGACAATAACATTTTTATTAGCTTTTGGGAGATTAATTTTCACATAGTTAAAATCCCCAGTTTGCACTATAAAAGGCCCCCCAGATTATGTTCATGATAAGAAAAACCACTTTGCTTCAAATCTTTTTTTCTTTTTTTAAATTTAGTATGATACTATCTGGACTAAAACAGAAAATGAGCCATCTTGGCTGGTGAAGATGCTGAGATTCATTCTTTCAAGGACTAAAATTTATTTTAATAAATAAAAAAATCTTCCTAAAATCTATATTTTCATGCCTTCTTAATCAGATTACTGTTTGTTTAGTGTAGTTTAGCTCTTTCATGTTAATTCACTGCCATGGCACTTGATTATTCACATTCATCAAGTTTTATACTGTCCTATATACATTGATATCCCCACTGATGTCAGATTATTTTAACTCTGAGTGACTTAGGTTTCTTTTAAAATTCTGTTTGCTTTTTGAATGTTTTCTCCCATTGGTAGAGACTTCTCACCTCTGCCAGTGTGCTGGCCTTGGACATCCCTTACACCTACTTTTTAATGTACTAACACCTGTTTGATGTAAACTTAAAAAGTGGTCTCCTGAGTATTACTTACACAAGATCTCCTATTAGGGTGAAGGAAAAAATATTAAATTTCTCAACTTTTTATTTCTTTTTTATTTCTAATTTGTGTATGTTTTATAATGTTCATTATTACAGTATTCACGGTTCAATATTACACGGTTACAATGTACACACAGATAATAGGTTTCATTCAAAGAATAATGGTTTTATTCTAAGAAAACTACTAGGCTAGAAAACTGAAGTAATTTCTTCCCTAATTTTAGTTTCTTTTTCAAGAGCTCCTTTTTTCTTTCTTTTTATGGCAGACTAATTTTTTCATGCGTGCAATATCCTTTCTTATATCTCAGAGAATATTATTTATTATTCTTTGTTGTTTTCTGCTATTACCTGTAATATCTTTGTTAAATTTGTTGTTTCTGTTTGTTAGGCCTTTCATAAGCTTATCTTAAAGGATTGATTATCTATGTTTGCTATTCATATTTGAGTGAGGGCTAAAAAGCTAATTAGAATGAATACCTGTGTGAGGCGTAACCCTAGTGGATCCCTAGAAGGGTTCTGCTGGGAGATTGCAGCCCAGCCGTTAGGATATTGGAGGTAGAAGAGGAAAGGGAAGTGGGGTGGTGTTAAGAAACTTCCTTTAATTTCCATGGTTTTATTCTAGCACTTCATGCCTCCTCTCTTTGCCTTTTGTCTAGACGTCTCCAGAAGCTAAGCCTCATCTGTCCTGTCATGATTGAGGAGAGGTAGTTGCCTGGCTCTGCTGGGTGAGAATGTGGGGATCTAACTACTTGGAAGACTTCTTGATGCTTCTCTTTTTAACTCCCCAGGCCTTTCTCAGGTGCTTCAGATTCCTGAGCCTTTACAAGACTCTGTAGGGCAGGTTGTTTGACTTTTCAACCATGACTTTCACTGCAGCCACATAGCAAAGCAGAGGAGGGGTAAAATCTAAGGCATTTACCATTCCTCTGTTTCTTCCTACAGTGTGCTCTTCTAGTTTCATTGCAGGTAGAGTTTGGTGTCTGTTTTTCAACAGACTGTACACACACATACACCCATATACATAGACACGTGGTCTATACATTGAAAAGAATCTGGGGGCACCTGAGCAGCTCAGTTCGTTAAGAGACCATCTCTTGATTTCTGCACAGGTCAGGATCTCACAGTTCATGGGGTCGAGCCCTGAGTCAGGCTCCACACTGAGAGCACAGAGCCCGCTTGGAATTCTCTCCCTCTTTCTCTGCCCCTCCCTCCTCCCTCTATCAAAATAAATAAATAAACATTAAAAAAACATAATCTGCAAGTATATATACCAAAATATTAATAGTAGTTATGTAGATGGTGAGTTGTTTGGGCTTTTGTTTGATGTTTTTAATGAATATCTGAGGTTTTTATAATGATCCCAATACTTGTATAATAAGAAAAGAACAGATGACGGAGTTCCTTGTGATTTTAATGATACTGAAACTTGTTTCTGCTTTTATTTTTCAGATTAACAAAATATATTGTGTTACTATGTTTGACTAAATTTTTGAAGGCTGTGGGACTTTTTGAATCATACGATCTCCTAAAAGCAGTTCACATTGTTCAGTTCATTTTTATATTAAAACTTGGGTGAGTATGTGTGATTCCTTTTTCCTTATGTTTTATTTATTTGAAACTCCTGTTTTAACTGAGTATCTTTAAGAAATTTTAGATAGAATATATTGTGCTATTTATCCCTCCTCACTAATGTATGATAATTTAATAAAAAAATAGAATACCTAAGGTTAGAGGTACAAAGAGAATTTTTTAAATGATTATTGTACTGTAATAGCTTGCCAAAACTAGACTTATACTGTACTTTGCATTAATGAAGTTTTTGTAGATTTCTTTTAATGTCCAGCTTAATAGAAGATTGCTAAGTTCTCATATCTGTTTCAGCGTTCAGTCTGTTGCAGGATCTCTTTTATCAGTTAACCTCTGAAGAGCTCCACTGTATACCCCTGAGAGCATAAAAGTGAAAAGAGCAGATAATTTTTTAGAATTTTTGTAAAAGTAGTTTTGATGCTACAGTTTCCCTAAAAGAGTCTCCAGACCATACCACTGGTGTAGTTCAGCTTTCCAGCAGGTAGAATGTTACCTGAGACTTGTCTTGGCACAGATGTTCCTTATTTTCTAAGTTAATCTGTGCTGGGTTTTGTTCACTATATGCTCCCTTCACACTACAGGGTCCTCATATAATATAAATTTACATTATTCTGCATATTGCAAGAAATTCTCTGTAAATAAAGTTTCTCTAGATCTTGAGATTGATAGTGACCACTTTCTGTTAATAACAGTCTATTATTAAAGACTCCTGGGAGTTAATTTTAGTAATTATGGAAAGTGATTCTTTACTAGGAAATTTTAAGCAGTTGTATGCATTTTTATATAATCATTTTGGGAATGTGAAACCTAAAGACATACAATAAGTACTTTCTTCATTTCTTTTATTTCAAGATTTGTTATTAAATTTTGGAGAAGATAGATTTTTTTTTTTTTTTTTTTTTTTGGTATTTCCCAGTATGAAAAAACATTGAGACTCCTTTTGTGGCTTGTGAATTGGTTCTGAAGATAATTACAAAATAAGCATTCCCCCAAAATGTTGCAGTGGAAGCTTTATTTGAATAAATATTGTTCTCCAGTATAATTTTTTAGAGGGTAACATACCTTTCAAGTTCTAGTGTATTTGTTTAAGATAAATATCTTAAGATTACACCTTGTATATAAGACAAATATTAATATATTAATGTTTCAATATCCACAGAACTGCATTTTTTATGGTTTTGTTTCAAAAGCCATTTTCTTCTGGGAAAAGTATTACCAAACACCAGGTGAGTTTTTTGCACAATTCTTTTTTCCTAGCAGCTTCCTAGTTAGTGGGCCAAGAGACAGTGCCCTTTCTTTGAGCATGGTTACTTAAAAAATGACCTAAGTACACAGCAGATTATTTCCAGAGTTAACTTGGTCTTGATTTGTCTTTCAGTATTGAGGCTTTAAGAGTAAACTAAAGTGTTAAGATTACAGAATGTTTAAACATGCAGAAGAGGGTAGTACCTGGCTGGCTCAGTCCGTAGAATGTGTGACTCTTGATTTCCGGGTTCTGGGTTCGAGCCCCATGCTGGGTGTAGAGATTACTTAAAAATAAAATCTTTTTTTTTTTTCAGTATATGAAATTTATTGTCAAATTGGTTTCCATACAACACCCAGTGCTCATCCCAATAGGTGCCCTCCTCAGTACCCATCACCCACCCTCCCCTCCCTCCCGCCCCCATCAACCCTCAGTTTGTTCTCATTTTTTAAGAGTCTCTTATGCTTTGGCTCTCTCCCACTCTAACCTCTTTTTTTTTTTTCCTTCCCCTCCCCCATGGGTTTCTGTTAAGTTTCTCAGGATCCACATGAGAGTGATAACATATGGTATCTGTCTTTCTCTGTGTGACTTATTTCACTTAGCATCACACTCTCCAGTTCCATCCACGTTGCTACAAAGGGCCATATTTCGTTCTTTCTCATTGCCATGTAGTACTCCATTGTGTATATGAACCACAATTTCTTTATCCATTCATCAGTTGATGGACAGTTAGGCTCTTTCCATAATTTGGCTATTGTTGAGAGTGCTGCTATAAACATTGGGGTACAAGTGCCCCTATGCATCAGTCCTCCTGTATCCCTTGGGTAAATTCCTAGCAGTGCTATTGCTGGGTCATAGGGTAAAAAAAAATATGAAGAAGAAAGTAGAAAAACATTAAGGTATACAGTACTTTTTTGTAATGCAGTATCCTTATTCTGAAAGATTTATGAATGAGACATGGAGACATACCCAAGAGCCTAGTACAAGTGTCATGAGGAGGCAGATAAAGCATAGGGGTTAAGAATGAGGCTTCTGGAGGCAGACAGATGCATATTCTGTCTGTCCTTACAAACTTTTACTTTGAACAAGTTAATTAATTTCTCCCTTAATATTTTCACCTATGAGATAGAGTTAATAATACCATTGTAATGAAGCTGTGAGGAATAAATGAATTAATACATATAAAGTTCTTGAAGTAGTGCCTGGGATATAGTGACTACGCAGTAAGTATTAGCTGTTACTCTCATCTTCATTATTATTTTCTATAGACCCCTGAAGTTCAGGATACATAGAAATGTCCTGCATTTTGCATAGTCACCTCATATTATCACCTCTTTGTACAGTAGAGGTATATCCTACTATGTGTTTGCTGTATGCCACAACTTAGAAACTTGTACTGCAATTTTTTATTAAAATGACAAATGTAGGTGCCTCTCTTTTAGAGACCATGCGTGTTTTAAAAATGGGATTAATATTTTAAACCCCATCATAACTTTTTTTCTCTTTTGAAGTAATTAAAGCTCTGAATATCTCTAGAAAAGAATTTAAAGACTAAAACAATACATGTTCCTAGCAAACTAGTGAGAAACTAATGAAAAAAACATATACTCTATAGAAAAAGATCTCAAAATCTAACAACAGATAAGAATATAGAAAATGGAAAACAGACTACTGTCTTACAAATCTAGATTTAGTCAAAGGATCTTAACATTTTCTATTTAATTTCAAGATACGTAATTATTTAGCCTTTAAAATATTTAAGTGCTACCATTATTTTCTTTCCCTATGTGTTTTAAGACTTTGAGATAATAGCAAAACATACATGAGTAAAATTTTTAACTTTTTGTTTCCATTTATAGTGGATCAAAATATTTAAGCATGCAGTTGCTGGGTGTATCATTTCACTCTTGTGGTTTTTTGGCCTCACTCTTTGTGGACCACTAAGGTAAAAGTGCATATTTTGAATGTTTGTTTGTGTTTCTTAATTTTGAATATTAGTTTTCTTCCATTATATATAATATCAAATGCTTATGTTATGTGCAAATGCTTCTATCACTTGTATAGCATTGGATACAATTCAACATATAGAGTGGGGTAGAGAGGGTGGGAAGGAGAGAACCTGTTGAATTTGTGGTCTAGCTTTTGGTGAACACCATTAATGTATTGTTCATGATCTGTCATGATATTTTAATAGTTAAGAATCTAGTTTCAGGGGCGCCTGGGTGGCTTAGTTAGGCGTCTGACTGGCTCAGTTCATGCTCTCATGGCTTGTCAGTTTGAGCTCTTTGTCAGGCTCTGTGCTGACAGCTCAGAGGAGCCTGCTTCAGATTCTGTGTGTCTCTCTCTCTGTCCGTCCCCTGCTTGCACTCTGTCTCTCAGAAATAAATAAACATTAAAATTTTTTTTAAATCCAGTTTCAGAAAAGTTTTAGCATAGGTGGCTTTTTATCATCCCTTGGTGATCCCTTTTAGCAACTGATTTTAGAAACTAAAAGGTCTGAAGTGGTAAATAAAATAAACCAGTAGAAGAGCAAAATCTTTATTTAAACACTTTTTTCTTCACTACTCTGAAATACTCTTACCAACAGAAAATTCTTAAAAAATATGGTCGTAAACAAATGTCTTGACAACAGTGTGTCAGTCATCAGATTAAAGATGAGTTAACTCTCATATTCCCCTAGATCTATATAGAGCAATCTTTTTGTGTAATGGACCAATTCCCGGGGGTGGGGGGTGGTGCTTAAGGGCCACTTAATAGGAATTGTAACATGTACAACTCTGCATAAACATTTTTAATGCTTCTCTGTAGCTAAAGGGTTTTACTCATTGAAAGCATAAGAAAAAGTACCTGGCCATTGTTGGGAGGAGGGGGGTATGATGATGAGAGGAAAGGAATAAAATTAAGGATATTTTAAAGAATCTCACTCAGAATAATGGGGTAGACAGAGTAAAAATGGTAGGTGGAAAATGCTTTGTGAAAATCCTTTCCCCTCTTTTGGCTAATAGAATAGCTTCCAGGTTTGAGTCCCTTTAGCTTGTTTACCGTGTACTTCGTCAGATGCAGGGTATACTTAATTCCAGATGTCATGTCCTTGTCCATGACAGCAGCAGCATCCTGGAATGGTAGGTAAGGCAGCTGGATTTTCTCAGCTTGGGAGAGCTTTTTCACTTTATGCTTGAATATGATTAACAGTATTACCATCTCTAATATTTTAAGTTTCTTTTCCATGAAATTATGTTTTGTTCTGTATGTTATTAAATCACTTTCCCCACATTAGGGTAGGGAAAGAAGGGGAAAATTGTCAAATTCTTACTTGACTCCTTATTTAGTCCTCTACTTCCTACCCTTAAAATCCCTCACTGCCAGCTCCTGTGCCAACACTGCCCCTCTCATTCTTTTATTAAAACCATCGTGCAGGGTGCCTGGATGGCTCAGTCGGTAGAGCATGCAACTCTTTTATCTCAAAGTGGTGAGTTCAGGCCCCATGTTGGGCATGGAGCCTACTTAAGTTTTAAAAAATAAAAACTATCATGCAGTTTCTTGACTAGAAAGACTTTGTGGAGTTGTGCCTGGGTGGCTCATTCGGTTGAGCTTCTGACTCATGATTTCAGCTCAGGGCATGATCCCAGGATTATGGGATCAAGCCCTGCAGTGGGCTCCATGTTTCCTGTGGAGCCAGCGTAGGATTCTCTCTCTTTCCCTCTGCTGCTCTCCCTCATGCACATGTACACACACACATACTGTCTCTCTCTCAAATAAAAAAGACCTCTTTGGTGTTCCATAGCCTGTCTCATTTCAGGTTGGTATTACTCTTTTGATATATTTATTTTCTTAAGTTGTACCTCATAATCATTAATAGAATTAAAGTTAGCATTGCTGTGTTCTGTATTACAGATTTTTGAGTAAAGAGAAAAAATGAAAATGTGTTAAAAGAGCAGCTGAAAATCTTACTATTTAGATCCTATAAGCCCTGTTTTTGCTGGTGATAGTTTTTCAAGTTTTTAAAATATTTCACACAGATAAGAGAGGAAATATGTTTAATAATAGGGAACATTTACATATCTAACATCCAGTCCCCCAAATAAAATCTTACCAATACTTGGGGGCACCTGGTTGGTTCAGTCAGTTAAGGGTAGTGACTCTTGATTTTGACTCAGGTCATGATCTCACAGTTGTGGGATCAAGCCCCACATGGGGCTCCTCACTGAGTGTTGAGCCTGCATAAGATTCTCTCTCTCCCTCCTGCTGCCCCTCCCCTATACCGCATGCTCACTTGTGCATTCTCTCTCTCTAAAAAAAAAAAAAATATATATATATATATATGTATGTATGTGTGTGTATATATATATATATATATATATATATATGTATGTATGTATGTGTGTATATATATATATATATATATATATATATCTGTATATGTGTATATAACACATGTATATATATGGGGATCCTGGGTGGCTCAGTTGGTTAAGCGTCTGACCCTTGATTTCAGCTCAGGTCATGATCTCATGGTTTGTAAGTTCGAGCCCTACATCAGGCTCTGTGCTGATAGTTCAAAGCCTGCTTGATATTTTCTGTCTCCCCCTCTCTCTGCCCTTGTCTGCTTTCTCTCTGTCTTGAAATAAATAAACTTAAAAAAAAAAAAATACCTATCTTACCAATGCCTTTGAATGCTGGTGTTTCCCTCCTGACTGTATCCCCATCTCCCCCTACCCTTGGGTGTAGTCAACATCTTAAGTTTTGTTTTTCATTTTCTTGGTTTCCTTTATAGTTTTTTCACATATGTACCTAAGTCTTTTTTTTTTAATGTTTAATTGTGGTTTTTTTTAATGTTTACAAGTTTTTTACTTTATGTACATAGATGATTTTGTGTGTATGTTCTACAGTGTACTTTTTTGCATTTAAATTTATGTTTGAGACTTGCCCATCTTGATGCATGTTATATATATATAGTTCATTTTTATGGCAATTTTTAAATATAAGATTCACGTACCTTAAGATTCATTCCTTTTTTCTTAGTCCATTTGGGCTGCTATAACAAAAATACCAAAGACTGGGTAGCTTTTATTTTTTTTTTTTTTAATTTTTTTTTTCAACGTTTATTTATTTTTGGGACAGAGAGAGACAGAGCATGAACAGGGGAGGGGCAGAGAGAGAGGGAGACACAGAATCAGAAACAGGCTCCAGGCTCTGAGCCATCAGCCCAGAGCCTGACACGGGGCTTGAACTCACGGATCGCGAGATCGTGACCTGGCTGAAATCGGACGCTTAACCGACTGCGCCACCCAGGCGCCCCAAGACTGGGTAGCTTTTAAACAGCACAAATTTACTTCTCACAGTTCTGGAAACTGGCAAGTCTCAGATCAAGGTGAGGCAGATTCACTGTCTGGTGAGGCACTGCTTCCTGGTTTCTCTATAACCTCACATGGCAGAAGGGGCAAAGGGAGCGCTCTATCGTCTTTTATATGAGGGCTTTAATTCCATTCATGAGGGGATTCACACTGGGGATTGAGTTCAACGTATAAAATTAGAGGGGATGCAAACATGCAGTCTATAACACATTTAAAGTGTAGTATTCACCATTTCTTAATATATTCATATAATTTTATTCATTTTTTACTGTTGTAAAATAGTCCATTGAATAGATACACTCTAATTTATATTTTTTTCTTACCAGTAGCATTAAGTTGAGGCTACTGCAGACAAAGCTGGTATGAGCAACCTTCTAAGTGTTTCCTGGCACACGTACACAAGAAATTGTTGTGATATAATCATGCAAGTAGTATTACCGGATAGATAATGCCAAAAGGTAGCTAATTCTAAAGCATTTGTACCTATTTATTTTTCTCAGTGTTTTATGAAATCAGGAATAAATACTTACTTTCTCTTACTTTTGTTGAATTCATGCTTCTTGGTAAAGATCAGATATATTTTATGTGAATGATAATGTTTTTGTATTTTTCTAGGACTTTGCTGCTATTTGAACACAGTGATATTGTTGTCATCTCACTACTCAGTGTTTTGTTCACTAGTTCTGGAGGAGGACCAGCAAAGGTACAATTTTCTTTTATTAGTTACTTGAAAATTGAAAGTATATGTGTAAAGTATTAACTAAAGCAATTAAATAATATCTTTTAGCATTTAAAAGAATGTAAGGGTGGGGGCACCTGGATGACTCAGTCGGTTAAGCACTGACTCTTGATTTCACTCAGATCATGATCTCACAGTTCGTAAGTTCGAGCCCCACATTGGTCTCCTCACTGACAGCTGGAAGCCTGCTTGGGAGTCTCTCTCTCTCTTCCTCTCTTTCCGCCCCTCCCCCCATGCTTGCCCACACACTTTCTCTCTCTCAAAAATAAATAAATAAAAGAATTCAGGGGCTTTTTCTGCTAATTTTAACTTTTTCTTACAAACTTTTTTTACTTTTTATTCCAACATCATCATATGTTCCCAGAAAGTGGCAAAAAGCACGAAGAGCACCCTTCACTCAGTTTCAGTGGTAACTTCTTACCCAACTCAAACACACTATGGAAACCAAGAAATTGACATTGATATAATCCATAGACCTTACATCAAGATTCAGAACTGTTTGATCACCACAAAAATCTACATCATGCTGTAGCCAAGCCTGTCACCCACCTTGTTCTTTCTTCTTTCTTTTTTTTTTTTTTTTTTAATTAATTTTGAGAGAAAAAGAGCAAAGGAGGGGCAGAGAGAGAGAGGGAGCGAGAAGCAGGCACTGAACTGTCAGTGCAGAGCCCAACCCGGTGCTCGATCTCACGAACCATGAGATCATGACCTGAGCCAAAATCAGGAGTCATCTGCTTAACCACCTGAGCCACTCAGGTGCCCCTCGCACACCTCATTTTTAACCCTTATTCATCATTTTTGGAAAATACCTAAGAACTTGTTATAAAGGCTAATGAGCATTTTGCCAACTAGGCAGCTTTATTTATCTTTTTTTTTTTTTTTTTTTTTTGAGAGTGCACACATGAGCGGGAGAAGGGTAGAAGGCTTGGAAGAGAATCTTAAGTAGGCTATACACTCAGTGCAGAGACCTACTCAGGGCTCAGTCTCACGACCCTTAAATTGAGAGTCAGACATTTAACCTACTGAAGGTACCCCAGAAGCCTTCTTTATCTTAAATAACTTAAGAATTATCCTTCTTTGGTAAATGAGTCATAAATCTGCAATTCCAAATTCTTAAAACTACAGTATTTCTGTTTTACCAAATTGAATGCTTTCTGTGCATGGTACATTGTCCCAGTTACAGGGGAAAGGAAAAATAAAGATAAATAAGGTGTAGTAGTCCGTGTTCTAAAAGGAGCTGTTTCAAGCTGAGTATTGGAGGCACATGAATAAAATTAAGTGAACAAAGTAATATGCCAAGGAGAGCAGAGAGACTACCCAGCCCATAGATTTCAAATAGGATCATTAATATTAAAGCATATGCCAATATTTTTTTTCTTTCAATGTTTATTTTATTTTGAGAGAAAGACAGCATGAGCAGGAGAGGGGCAGAGATAGAGGGGCAGAGAGAGAATCCCAAGCAGGCTCTGTGCCATCAGTACAGAGCCCAACAAGGGGCTCGAATTCACAAACCATGAGATCATGACCTGAGCTGAAATCAAGAGTTAGTTGCTTAACTGACTGATCCACCCAGGCGTACCCTGTATGCCACTCTTTCTTTGATCCCATTCATATATTACGCCGTAATAAATGTCAAGTGGAGCACCTGAGTGGCTCAGTTGGTTAATTGTCCGACTTCAGCTCAGGTCATGATCTCACAGTTTTGTGAGTTCAAGCCCCACGTTGGGCTCTGTGCTGACAGTTTAGAGCCTAGAGCCTGCTTTGGATTTCTGCGTCTCCCTCTCTCTCTCTGCCCCTCCCCTGCTCATGGGTTTTCTCTCTCTCTCTCTCTCTCTCTCTCTCATTATTTTAAATAAATAAATATTTAAAAATAAAAAAATGTCAAGTGGATTGAAGAGTTTTGTGGACACAAATATATAATAAAATAAATGTAGAATTAAAATGTGTAAAATGTATTAAATAACATAAATATATAACATACAAAATAATATAAACATGTATAATATATAAAATAAATATATGTAAAATAAAATAAATTATGGGGAGAAAACCTTCTGAGCATAAAAGCAGTGGGAAAAAATCACAATGGGAAAACTCAGTAAATTTGATTTCATTATGATTATAACCTTCTATGTAACAGAAGTCATTGTGCAGACAACAAACTAACAATAACAACAAAAATTACCACAAGTAAAAGTTTTACATTTCTTTTAAAATATAAATCACTCAAGTAAGTTAAGAAAAATGCTTAAGATTCTCAGTAAAAATGATCCAAGGGCGGGGAAAGACAACTCACAAAAGAAATACAACTGACTTTAGGGGCACCTGGATGCCTCAGTCAGTTGAGCATCTGACTATTGATTTCAGCTCCCATCATGATCTCAGTCTCATGATGTAAGGTTGAGCCCCCCACGTCAGGTTCTGCACTGACAACATGGAGCCAGCTTGAGATTCTCTCTCTCACTCTCACTCTCTCTCTCACTCACACACACACACACACACACACACACACACACACACACACACTAAATGACTTAAAAAATTTGTTGCAGTTAGACTTAGAAATGAGAGTATAAATCATATATATTTTCTCATTAGTGTGTTACAAATCTAGGCATCTATCCACCAGCAGGGTTTTTTTCTTAGCTGTGACTGAAGCACTACAAAATTTCATTTGCTCTCTTTGACAAAAGATTAAATTACATTCTCCATAGCTGGGTATTGTTGATATTGTGTGGTTTATGTGTACTGACTTTTGTCAAAATATCCACCACTCTAAGAGAATTTATCAAGTATAGTGGTGATCACATTAATGAATAGGACTCTCACTTTAAATTTTAACTTTTATTTAATGAAAGTGTATGGTAGTACACCTATAAATTTATAAATACAGAATGTATAATAATGCTATTTGGATGGCTTTTATACCCAAAATTCTGAAGTATTTGCATAAACTAGGCAGTATGTTCCTCCTATGATTTTTTTTTCATCAAAATCCTTTCCCTGGAATGAGAATATAAAATTTAAAAATTTATCAGCTTTTAAATGCTCTGCACCTTTACTGGATATGAGAAATGACTGCCAATTTTCTTAATGTGCCCTCTTAGTTCTGTTTCCATAGAAGAGTCATAACTAGAATACTGATATTATTATCAATAATTAACTGTAAATTAACTGTCTATCACTTGCATGTTGTAGAATAAAGTAAGTTCATGCTAATAATTCTGTAGCTTCTTGAGCTTTTCAACCCGAAGCAAAATAACATTTAGGGATATTAATTCTGCAAACATAAATGGTTTGTGCATGGTAACATGCCTAGTCCTATGAACAAGGAGACAGTTGAAGTCATCATTATTATGTGCCTTAAATGCCCTTAAACTATTCTGCAGAATTTGTTGTAGCTCTTTGCTTTTTTTATCTGTTAATACTGCTTATTTATGTTATATAGTAGAAGGGCTTTAATGTCAGATGTTATTTTTTCTTCACATATTTATTTGAAAACAATTTTTCTTTAGTATTTGTATAGTCATGGTCTTAAAAATCAACTCTTAAAATAGTCATCCTGAGGAATATTTTCTTCATTTTCAGACAAGAGGGGCTGCTTTTTTCATTATTGCTGTGATCTGCCTATTGCTTTTCGACAATGATGATCTCATGGCTAAAATGGCTGAACACCGTATCCTTTTGCAATAGATTGGAATTATATAGTCTTGAAAATAGGAAACTGGCAGAATGGGACAAGGAGGATTGAATTAAACTGATCAGTCATGAATGAAACTTCCATGAGTTAATGTAGGTATTCAAATAATGAGTAAATTTATTCTAAATCAAATATTTTATGGCGTCCTAATCAATATATTCTACAGAGACAGTGAAAGAATATTTTAGAATGTCCTGGTGCTTAAAACAAAACAAAAAAAAAGGATTTGCCAGTCAACAAAATCAATCTGTTGGCTCCCTTGTAACAAATTTAACAATTCAAATACTTGATTTAGAAGTCAGTTGCAATTATTAAATATAAACTTTTTTTTGAAATTTAATGAAAAATCTTTGGCATCTTCTTGCCGAAAAGAAAAAGTTGAAATTCCTTAACCTGGTAATCACTCTCTTGCTCTAAACTGTTATTTCCAGTTCAGCTTCTACTCTTCTATAACCCCAACTTTCCAGTCAAATAAGTATACCCCTTTTCCTCTACAAACAGACATGCCTTGTTCCTTCCTGTCCATACCCCTTTGCCCGCTCCACTTAACAGAACTTGGAACACCAGTTTTAATTCTTCTGGTTACTGATACTGTTCTAGAGCCTGTTACTTAAACAACAGTTTACTTTCTTAGACTGAAAGAGGGTGGCATGACTGCAAAACTCCACATTGCTTGTGATATGTCTCCGCCCCACCAACCCTTTCTACTTGCTGCTTTACTGAGGCTTACGTGGTCAGTGATTTAGAAATAGATTTAGGATTGATTCGACCTCTTGTTCTGAAAGAGCAACCTTAATTCCTTGGTAGGAATGGTCCAAAATGTTCCTTGGTCTTGTCCCTTTGCCCTACTCATAGTATGCATGCATATACTTTTGAAGGTTAACTCCTGAAATTTAACAACTGTATCTCAAGCACTATTATAATTATTTTGGAGACAACAAAAATACAAGCCATTCCAATTTATAAATTATGTCCCAAAATTAAATATTTAATTGTTTTGTTTTTAAGGGCAATATATTGTTGCAGGTAGTCAGGTTTGGGGTTCCCAAACTAGTCTCTAGTCAACCCAAAATAATGTAGCTAAAATTTTAGGAGGACTTCAGAATTCAAAGAGTTAATATTTGGGGTTTTTCTTCCTTTACTGCAACTCACTTAGCTGAAGGACATCATGACAGCGCTCTAACTCACATGCTTTACACAGCCATTGCCTTCTTAGGTGTGGCAGATCACAAGGTATGTTCTTTTCTTTGTTCCTAACATAATCAAGAGATTTTGAAAAATTACCACAACTGTAACTTTAAAAGTGCATTAAAGTAAGTTATCAGTAATTTACAGCACTGCCTGACATTTAAGTAGTTCGGTAATTTAGGATATGGAAAAAACGTAATAGTTCCATTTCTTCCAATACTATGTATTGAAGGATTGAGTGAACCGTGTGTTTCTAATCAAACTTATGTAATTTTATTTATAGGGTGGAGTATTATTGCTAGTACTGGCTTTGTGTTGTAAAGTTGGTTTTCATACAGCATCCAGAAAACTCTCTATAGATGTTGGTGGAGCCAAGCGTCTTCAAGCTTTATCCCATCTTGTTTCTGTGCTTCTCTTATGTCCATGGGTCATTGTTCTTTCTGTGACAACTGAGGTAAGAGCAGGAATGTATTGGTCATAAGTAAAATGAATTGCTGTTACTTATAAATTTTAGTTCATTTCAGTACATTGTATTTTATTTCACTTCGAGCTTACAAGTGTTGTAAGTTATCTTTGCTTTTTTTCATAATTTTTGAAAAATTTTTGGAATTTTTATTGCTTATAGAAAATATAAATTAAGTACTATCACATATATATATATCCCTCCCATTCCTGTAGCTCAAAGGAATCAGTTAAAGACATAATTTAGGAGGTACCTGAGTGACTCAGTTAAGCATCCGACTCACAATATCGGCTCAGGTCCTGATCCCAGGGTCGTGAGATCAAGCCCCATGTTGGGCTCCATGCTGAAAGGGAAGCCTGCTTGGGATTTTCTGTCCCTTTCTCTTTCTGCCCGTCTCCCACCCACATGTAGGTACATGTGTGCTTGCTCTCTCTCTCTCTCAAAATAAAATAAATAAACATTAAAAAAAAAAAAAGACACGGTGCCTGGGTGGCTCGGTCGGTTGAGCGTTTGACTCTTGATTTTCGCTTAGGTCATGATCTTGGGGTTTTGTGGGTTCAAGCCCTGTTTAGGCTCTGCACTGACCCTGTGGAGCCTGCTTGGTTCTCTCCCTCTCCCTCCCCTTCTCCCTCTCCCTCCCTCTCTCTCTCTCTCTCTCTCTCTCTCTCTCTCTCTCTGCTCTTCCCCAGCTAGCACTCTCTGTATCTCTCTCAAAATAAATACACTTAAAAAATTTATTTTAAGTGCGGTAACGCAACCGATCCCAGAGAAGCTGGCGGGAGCTCAGGGGAGAGTTCTCTTTTCTTTGTGAAGGGCAGGGCGCCCTGGAATGGGTTCGCCCTGAGAGAGGGGCCCGTGCCTTGGAAAGCGTCGCAGTTCCAAAAAAAAAAAAAATTTATTTTATTTTTTTTTTTTTTTTTAACGTTTATTTATTTTGAGACAGAGAGAGACAGAGCATGAACAGGGGAGGGTCAGAGAGAGGGAGCCACAGAATCGGAAACAGGCTCCAGGCTCCGAGCTATCAGCACAGAGCCTGACGCGGGGCTCGAACTCACGAACCGCGAGATCCTGACCTGAGCCGAAGTCGGCCGCTTAACCAACTGAGCCACCCAGGCGCCCCAAAAAATTTATTTTAAAAAAAGACACAATTTAATACTTAACCATGTGTTACTTATACACAAGGATTGTGGATCACTTAGTATTTATAAAATTATTAAACCATAATGCTTTTGTTTTTTAATACTTTGGGGACTACTAGGAAAATGCAGTAATGTTTTATGTCTCTTATATTTTGGCATTTTATGAATCATATTTAATCACAGTATTTGTTTATATATAAAGAGATTAACTAAAACATAAGATATGAACTTTATACCTGTGCAGTACTGACAATTTCTTTTTTTCTTCTCTGTTTAATTCCTAGAGTAAAGTCGAGTCTTGGTTTTCTCTCATTATGCCTTTCACAACAGTTATCTTTTTTGTCATGATCCTGGATTTCTATGTCGATTCTGTTTGTTCAGTCAAAATGGAAGTTTCCAAATGTGCCCGCTATGGATCCTTTCCCATTTTTATTAGTGCTTTACTTTTTGGAAACTTTTGGACACATCCAATAACAGACCAGCTTCGAGCTATGAACAGAGCAGCACACCAGGAAAGCACTGAACACGTCCTGTCCGGAGGAGTGGTAGTGAGCGCTATATTCTTCATTTTGTGTGAGCACTTTTCCCCTTAGGAAATTTCATCTTATGGATTCTGGTGTGGAAGTCATTTACTTAATTTGGGAATTTGTTCAGTGCTTGCATTTAGTGCTGACAGGTACGGACGGTGTTGGTTTGGTAGCTTAAGCTTTTAAAGCTTTTATAATGTTCATGGGTTTTTTTTCCTTTTTTTAGCTGCCAACATCTTATCATCTCCTTCTAAGAGAGGACAGAAAGGCACTCTAATTGGATATTCTCCTGAAGGAACACCTCTTTATAACTTCATGGGTGATGCTTTTCAGCATAGCTCCCAATCGATCCCTAGGTTTATTAAGGAATCACTAAAACAAATTCTTGAGGAAAATGACTCTAGGCAGATCTTTTACTTCTTGTGCTTGAATCTGGTAAGATTTTTAAATATTAATGACATACCTTAAAAAGTTTAATCTTTTAATTTTGATATTTCTGGTAGAATTTTAGTAATTACCAAAATTTCTGATCATCAGGGGCTAAAACTATATTTTCTGTAAGTAATAGGAAGATTACAGGATCATATTCAGACTACTTATGCAACTTTTGAGGCATTTTAGTTGCATCAGTTTAGTGTACTATTTCAAATCAGTAAATATAGTATCCTGTAAAGATTTTTATCTACTTCTTACAGGATCTCACTACAGACCACAGTGCTAACATTTTGTAGCCTAGTTTATTGAGTTCTACAGTCATATAAATGAAACTGTCTCCTTTTAAATGATGTGTAAGATGAACCTATCTGATTTAGTATCTTAACAGTTTATATGAAATGAAATAAAATAGCAGTTATATCATCAAGTAAGGTTTGTGTAATAAACGGTTAAAATTGTCATGATTGCATTCTGATAAATGTATTGAAACAGTATTTCCCAACACATTCCTCCCCTATTTGTCTTTAAACATATTTTAGCTTTTTACCTTTGTGGAATTATTCTATGGAGTGTTGACCAATAGTCTGGGTCTGATCTCAGATGGATTTCACATGCTCTTTGACTGCTCTGCTTTGGTCATGGGACTTTTTGCAGCCCTGATGAGTAGATGGAAAGCAACTCGGATTTTCTCCTATGGGTAGGTACCTTGACCATCAAGGTGATGTAACAAAATGAAAAAAATTCTCAGGGCAAATTCCATCTTAAGAAATAAAATTTAAAAAAAAAAATTTTTTTAATTTATTTTGAAAGGGAGAGAGAATATGCATGCGTGCGTGAGTGGAGGAGGGGCAGAGAGAGGGGGAGAGAGAGAATCCCAAGCAGGCTCCATGCTGTTAGCACAGAGCCTGATGAGATCATTACCTGAGCTGAAATCAAGAGTTGGCCCCCCATGCACTGAGCCACCCAGGCACCCCAGAAAATACAATTGTATTACTTTTAATACAAATAATTTTTCAGAGCTTTTGTTTTCTTTAATTTGAATTAAGTAAGAGGAGATAAACCAAGCATGATACTGAATGGCAGTGAGCTCAAGATTATACTCTCTGCCAAATCCATCTTACATGGAGGTAGCAAAAATTAGTTAGATTTTGAGCTCTTTGCCTAACAGTTTCTTTGAGACAATGGAATGTGCGTGGTCATTCACATCTTTGCTGTTATAAACAGTATTCAAACTTTGTGGGGTTTTTTTGGTTTTTTTTTTTTTGTTTTTTTTTTCAGAATATAGTAATTTATTTTTTTTTATATGAAATTTATTGACAAATTGGTTTCCATACAACACCCAGTGCTCATCCCAAAAGGTGCCCTCCTCAATACCCATCACCCACCCTCTCCTCCCTCCCACCCCCCATCAACCCTCAGTTTGTTCTCAGTTTTTAAGAGTCTCTTATGCTTTGGCTCTCTCCCACTCTAACCTGTTTTTTTTTTTTTTTTCCTTCCCCTACCCCATGGGTTCCTGTTAATTTCTCAGGGTCCACATAAGAGTGAAACCATATGGTATCTGTCTTTCTCTGTATGGCTTATTTCACTTAGCATCACACTCTCCAGTTCCATCCACGTTGCTACAAAAGGCCATATTTCATTTTTTCTCATTGCCACGTAGTACTCCATTGTGTATATAAACCACAATTTCTTTATCCATTCATCACTTGATGGACATTTAGGCTCTTTCCATAATTTGGCTATTGTTGAGAGTGCTGCTATGAATATTGGGGTACAAGTGGCCCTATGCATCAGTCCTCCTGTATCCCTTGGATAAATTCCTAGCAGTGCTATTGCTGGGTCATAGGGTAGGTCTATTTTTAATTTTCTGAGGAACCTCCACACTGCTTTCCAGAGCGGCTGCACCAATTTGCATTCCCACCAACAGTGCAAGAGGGTTCCCGTTTCTCCACATCCTCGCCAGCATCTATAGTCTCCTGATTTGTTCATTTTGGCCACTCTGACTGGCGTGAGGTGATACCTGAGTGTGGTTTTGATTTGTATTTCCCTGATGAGGAGCGACGCTGAACATCTTTTCATGTGCCTGTTGGCCATCCGGATGTCTTCTTTAGAGAAGTGTCTATTCATGTTTTCTGCCCATTTCTTCACTGGGTTATTTGTTTTTTGGGTGTGGAGTTTGGTGAGCTCTTTATAGATTTTGGATACTAGCCCTTTGTCCGATATGTCATTTGCGAATATCTTTTCCCATTCCGTTGGTTGCCTTTTAGTTTTGTTGGTTGTTTCCTTTGCTGTGCAGAAGCTTTTTATCTTCATAAGGTCCCAGTAATTCACTTTTGCTTTTAATTCCCTTGCCTTTGGGGATGTGTCGAGTAAGAGATTGCTACGGCTGAGGTCAGAGAGGTCTTTTCCTGCTTTCTCCTCTAAGGTTTTGATGGTTTCCTGTCTCACATTTAGGTCCTTTATCCATTTTGAGTTTATTTTTGTGAATGGTGTGAGAAAGTGGTCTAGTTTCAACCTTCTGCATGTTGCTGTCCAGTTCTCCCAGCACCATTTGTTAAAGAGGCTGTCTTTTTTCCATTGGATGTTCTTTCCTGCTTTGTCAAAGATGAGTTGGCCATACGTTTGTGGGTCTAGTTCTGGGGTTTCTATTCTATTCCATTGGTCTATGTGTCTGTTTTTGTGCCAATACCACGCTGTCTTGATGATGACAGCTTTGTAGTAGAGGTTAAAGTCTGGGATTGTGATGCCTCCTGCTTTGGTCTTCTTCTTCAAAATTCCTTTGGCTATTCGGGGCCTTTTGTGGTTCCATATGAATTTTAGGATTGCTTGTTCTAGTTTTGAGAAGAATGCTGGTGCAATTTTGATTGGGATTGCATTGAATGTGTAGATAGCTTTGGGTAGTATTGACATTTTGACAATATTTATTTTTCCAATCCATGAGCAGGGAATGTCTTTCCATTTCTTTAAATCTTCTTCAATTTCCTTCATAAGCTTTCTATAGTTTTCAGCATACAGATCCTTTACATCTTTGGTTAGATTTATTCCTAGGTATTTTATGCTTCTTGGTGCAATTGTGAATGGGATCAGTTTCTTTGTCTTTCTGTTGCTTCATTGTTAGTGTATAAGAATGCAACTGATTTCTGTACATTGATCTTGTATCCTGCAACTTTGCTGAATTCATGTATCAGTTCTAGTAGACTTTTGGTGGAGTCTATCGGATTTTCCATGTATAATATCATGTCATCTGCAAATAGCGAAAGCTTGACTTCATCTTTGCCAATTTTAATGCCTTTGATTTTCTTTTGTTGTCTGATTGCTGATGCTAGAACTTCCAGCACTATGTTAAACAGCAGCGGTGAGAGTGGGCATCCTTGTCGTGTTCCTGATCTCAGGGAAAAAGCTCTCAGTTTTTCCCCGTTGAGGATGATGTTAGCTGTGGGCTTTTCATAAATGGCTTTTATGATCTTTAAGTATGTTCCTTCTATCCCGACTTTCTCAAGGGTTTTTATTAAGAAAGGGTGCTGGATTTTGTCAAAGGCCTTTTCTGCATCGATTGACAGGATCATATGGTTCTTCTCTTTTTTTTTGTTAATGTGATGTATCACGTTGATTGATTTGCGAATGTTGAACCAGCCCTGCATCCCAGGAATGAATCCCACTTGATCATGGTGAATAATTCTTTTTATATGCCGTTGAATTCGATTTGCTAGTATCTTATTGAGAATTTTTGCATCCATATTCATCAGGGATATTGGCCTGTAGTTCTCTTTTTTTCCTGGGTCTCTGTCTGGTTTAGGAATCAAAGTAATACTGGCTTCATAGAATGAGTCTGGAAGTTTTCCTTCCCTTTCTATTTCTTGGAATAGCTTGAGAAGGATAGGTATTATCTCTGCTTTAAACGTCTGGTAGAACTCCCCTGGGAAGCCATTTGGTCCTGGACTCTTATTTGTTGGGAGATTTTTGATAACCGATTCCATTTCTTCGCTGGTTATGGGTCTGTTCAAGCTTTCTATTTCCTCCTGGTTGAGTTTTGGAAGAGTGTGAGTGTTCAGGAATTTGTCCATTTCTTCCAGGTTGTCCAATTTGTTGGCATATAATTTTTCATAGTATTCCCTGATAATTGTTTGTATCTCTGAAGGATTGGTTGTAATAATTCCATTTTCATTCATGATTTTATCTATTTGGGTCATTTCCCTTTTCTTTTTGAGAAGCCTGGCTAGAGGTTTGTCAATTTTGTTTATTTTTTCAGAAAACCAACTCTTGGTTTCTTTGATCTGCTCTACAATTTTTTTAGATTCTATATTGTTTATTTCTGCTCTGATCTTTATTATTTCTCTTCTTCTGCTGGGTTTAGGCTGCCTTTGCTGTTCTGCTTCTAGTTTCTTTAGGTGTGCTGTTAGATTTTGTATTTGGGATTTTTCTTGTTTCTTGAGATAGGCCTGGATTGCAATGTATTTTCCTCTCAGGACTGCCTTCGCTGTGTCCCAAAGCGTTTGGATTGTTGTATTTTCATTTTCGTTTGTTTCCATATATTTTTTAATTTCTTCTCTAATTGCCTGGTTGACCCACTCATTCGTTAGTAGGGTGTTCTTTAACCTCCATGCCTTTGGAGGTTTTCCAGACTTTTTCCTGTGGTTGATTTCAAGCTTCATAGCATTGTGGTCTGAAAGTATGCATGGTATAATTTCAATTCTTGTAAACTTATGAAGGGCTGTTTTGTGACCCAATATATGATCTATCTTGGAGAATGTTCCATGTGCACTCGAGAAGAAAGTATATTCTGTTGCTTTGGGATGCAGAGTTCTAAATATATCTGTCAAGTCCATCTGGTCCAATGTCTCATTCAGGGCCCTTGTTTCTTTATTGACCGTGTGTCTAGTTGATCTGTCCATTTCTGTAAGTGGGGTGTTAAAGTCCCCTGCAACTACCACATTCTTATCAATAAGGTTGCTTATGTTTATGAGTAATTGTTTTATATATTTGGGGGCTCCGGTATTCGGTGCATAGACATTTATAATTGTTAGCTCTTCCTGATGGATAGACCCTGTAACTATTATATAATGTCCTCCTTCATCTCTTGTTACAGCCTTTAATTTAAAGTCTAGTTTGTCTGATATAAGTATGGCTACTCCAGCTTTCTTTTGGCTTCCAGTCGCATGATAAATAGTTCTCCATCCCCTCACTCTCAATCTAAAGGTGTCCTCAGGTCTAAAATGAGTCTCTTGTAGACAGCAAATAGATGGGTCTTGTTTTTTTATCCATTCTGATACCCTATGTCTTTTGGTTGGCGCATTTAATCCATTTACATTCAGTGTTATTATAGAAAGATACGGGTTTAGAGTCATTGTGATGTCTGTATGTTTTATGCTTGTAGTGATGTCTCTGGGACTTTGTCTCACAGGGTCCCCCTTAGGATCTCTTGTAGGGCTGGTTTAGTGGTGACAAATTCCTTCAGTTTTTGTTTGTTTGGGAAGACCTTTATCTCTCCTTCTATTCTAAATGACAGACTTGCTGGATAAAGGATTCTCGGCTGCATATTTTTTCTGTCTAGCACCCTGAAAATCTCGTGCCAATTCTTTCTGGCCTGCCAAGTTTCAAAAGAGAGATCAGTCACGAGTCTTATAGGTCTCCCTTTATATGTGAGGGCACGTTTACCCCTTGCTGCTTTCAGAATTTTCTCTTTATCCTTGTATTTTGCCAGTTTCACTATGATATGTCGTGCAGAAGATCGATTCAAGTTACGTCTGAAGGGAGTTCTCTGTGCCTCTTGGATTTCAATGCCTTTTTCCTTCCCCAGTTCAGGGAAGTTCTCAGCTATTATTTCTTCAAGTACCCCTTCAGCACCTTTCCCTCTCTCTTCCTCTTCTGGGACACCAATTATGCGTATATTATTTCTTTTTAGTGTATCACTTAGTTCTCTAATTTTCCCCTCATACTCCGGATTTTTTTATCTCTCTTTTTCTCAGCTTCCTCTTTTTCCATAACTTTATCTTCTAGTTCACCTATTCTCTCCTCTGCTTCTTCAAGCCGAGCTGTGGTGGTTTCCATTTTGTTATGCATTTCGTTCAAAGCGTTTTTCAGCTCCTCATGACTGTTCCTTAGTCCCTTGATCTCTGTAGCAAGAGATTCTCTGCTGTCCTGTATACTGTTTTCAAGCCCAGCGATTAATTTTATGACTATTATTCTAAATTCACTTTCTGTTATATCATTTAAATCCTTTTTGATCAGCTCATTAGCTGTTGTTATTTCCTGGAGATTCTTCTGAGGGGAATTCTTCCGCTTGGTCATTTTGGATAGTCCCTGGCGTGGTGAGGACCTGCAGGGCACTTCCCCTGTGCTGTGGTGTATAACTGGAGTTGGTGGGCGGGGCCGCAGTCAGACCTGATGTCTGCCCCCAGCCCACCGCTGGGGCCACAGTCAGACTGGTGTGTGCCTTCTCTTCCCCTCTCCTAGGGGCGGGATTCACTGTGGGGTGGTGTGGCCCGTCTGGGCTACTTGCACACTGCCAGGCTTGTGATGCTGGAGATCTGGCGTATTAGCTGGGGTGGGTAGGCAAGGTGCACAGGGGCAGGAGGGGCAGGCTTAGATCGCTTCTCCTTAGATGATCCTCTTCAGGAGGGGCCCTGTGGCAGCGGGAGGGAGTCAGATCCGCTGCCGGAGGTTTGGCTCCGCAGAAGCACAGAGTTGGGTGTTTGCGCAGAGCGAGCAAGTTCCCTGGCAGGAACTGGTTCTCTTTGGGATTTTGGCTGGGGGATGGGCGGGGGAGATGGCGCTGGCGAGCGCCTTTGTTCCCCACCAAACTGAGCTGTGTTGTCAGGGGGCTCAGCAGCTCCCCCTCCCTTTGTCCTCCAGCCTTCCCGCTTTCCGAGCAGAGCTGTTAACTTATGACCTCCCAGACGCTAAGTCGCGCTTGCTGTCAGAACACAGTCAGGCCCCTCCGCTTTTGCCAGCCAGACTCGGGGGCTCTGCTTGGCCGGCGAGCCGCCCCTCCGCCCCGGCTCCCTCCCGCCAGTCCGTGGAGCGCGCACCGCCTCGCCGCCCTTCCTACCCTCTTCCGTGGGCCTCTCGTCTGCGTTTGGCTCCGGCGACTCCGTTCTGCTAATCCTCTGGCGGTTTTCTGGGTTATTTAGGCAGGTGTAGGTGGAATCTAAGTGATCAGCAGGACGCGCGGTGAGCCCAGCGTCCTCCTAAGCCGCCATCTTGCCGCTTCTCCAGTATTCAAACTTTGAAGTGGCTATGCATGAAATGCCCTTTCATTAACTGAATTCATTTCAACAAATACTAGAATCCCTGATTTATATGATGAATTTTCATAAGACCCTAAATAGATTGATAAATTCAGCTATTTTCAACTCTTTATATTCTGAAAGACAGAGGGGCCAAAGATACAAATAATTTTGGTACAAAGCAGAATCTGTGTGTTGTGACAGAGGTACAGAACCCATCAAAGGCTTAAAGGAGAGAGAAGTAACTTCTTGCTAATAAATTAGGCAAGGCCTTGTATAAGAGAGAACATTGAAGAAGGACTTTGATAAATATTTAAAATTTTAACAAACATATACAGAAAGACTCTTTCAGCATTGGTGTGGTGTTTAAAATCTTGATAATTTTCTAGTCTTACTAATTATGTACATAATTGAAGATCTAGACTTATATATCCTCTTTTGTAACATAATAATGTTTATGCTTTAAAAATATTTGTAGGGGCGTCTGGGTGGGTTGAGCGGCCTACTTTGGCTGAGGTCATGATCTCACCATTTGTGAGTTCGAGCCCCACATCAGGCCCTGTGCTGATGGCTCAGAACCTGGAGCCTGCTTTGGATTCTGTGTCTCCCTCTCTCTCAGCCCCTCCCCTGCTCGCACTCTGTCTCTCTCAAAAATAAATAAACATTAAAAATTTAAATAAATAAATAAAAATAAAATAAAAATATTTGTCATTTTCCTTTCTAAAAATATTTTTTACATTTCTAGGTATGGCCGAATAGAAATTCTCTCTGGATTTATTAATGGACTTTTTCTAATGGTAATAGCTTTTTTTGTGTTTATGGAGTCAGTGGCTAGATTAATTGATCCTCCGGAATTAGACACACACATGTTAACAGTAAGTCTCTTTTTTTCCTGTTTGATTTTTTACTCATAACCCCTTTAGCTTTCTCCATGCTAAAGTTTAACTATCTGTAATTATTGATGTAGGAAGGTTTTACTTTATTTTTATAATTTAAATTAACATAAGTTCTTGACCCTGTATTTACATTTACACTGCTGACTCTTAGAAATTAATCCTTTTCTCTCATATTTTAGCAGTCAGAATATTAGATGACATTCTAATACATAACAGATATCTTTCTGACTTATCCAGTGTTTTTGTATGAAGATGTGCTTTTATTTATTTTTTTTAACGTTTATTTATTTTGAAAGGGAGCAAGCATGGATGGGGGAGGGGCAGAGAGAGAGGAAGAGAGAAAATTGCAAGCAGGCTCTGGCTGTCAGAGCAGAGCCCGACGTGCGGCTTGATCTCACAAACCGCGACATATGACCTGAGCCAAAATCAAAAATTCCACACTTGCGAGTCACCCAGGTGCCCCAAGATGTGCTTTTAAATACCTGAGGAAATTTGCAAAATGTTAGCGAATCAGAAAAATACTATCATTTTAAAGGCTTTATCTTACAGATTATTTACTGTTAGAAATTTTTAATGTTCTCCCTGTATTGCCATACCTTTATGTGCTGTTTCTTGAAGCTGGCATGCCCTTCCCTCACATCTGCCTTTCCACCTTCCTCAAGACTTTGCTTGTGTGTCTCAAGTGAGAGATTTTCCCTTAACTCCTGTCTTCCTTCCTCAGTTTCTTAGATTTCCCTTTCTCACTATTCGCATTGTATCTTGCTTCTTTTTTTTTTTTTTTTTTTTTTTTTTTTAAGCAACATTGAGTTAACTCCTTTGTCATTCTTCCACATGTAAGTGAAGTATCTTGGGGACCTGAATGGTTTATTATTAAGTGTTAAATTCTAGCACCTGGCTTGTAGTTATGAATCTGGTTGGTGGAAGTATATGTTAGTAAAATGCTTTGGATTACAGTTTGGAAATATATTTTGAATTTTAAATGCTCACATCCTTTAACCTTTAATATTTATTACAGAAATACTTGCACAGGTGTGTAAAGGTGCATGATTCATTGTGCCATTGTTCATTATGGCGAAAAAAATCAATAAAAAGACTAAATAAAGATGTTTATAGAAAACTAGGTGCCCAGTAAGAAGAATGAGGCACATCTGTATATACAGGCATGAAAAATATTTGTAAGCTGTACTAAGTTAAAAAAATTTTCCAAAGCAGTATTATAACATGTTGCTATTATCGGTTTAAAAGGGGATTGATGTATGTATTTTAGTACATGCATAGAGTGTACACTATTCTCTTAGTGACTAACTCAGGGTTAGAATTATAAGGGGGATTATACTTTCTATGTTGTTTTTTTTTCTGGTGAAATCTATACAAATGAAGTATTTATCATTAGAGGACAAGTAGTTGAGATGATGGGGATCTCTTTATGCAGTATTTGATTTAATTCAAAGTTCAGTAACCATCTTCAAGCTCATAAAGCTAACTAAAATTTTAAAGTCTGACAAACAAATGAGCCACAATAAGAAATACATAGTTTCCATATATGATTACTAAAGTAAATCTCTTCTCTTACATCCTTTGGAAATTGATTAGAATTATCTGTACCCGTTATTTTTATATATTCTTTTTTTTTTTTAATTTTTTTTTCAACGTTTATTTATTTTTGGGACAGAGAGAGACAGAGCATGAACGGGGGAGGGGCAGAGAGAGAGGGAGACACAGAATCGGAAACAGGCTCCAGGCTCAGAGCAGTCAGCACAGAGCCCGAGGCAGGGCTCGAACTCACGGGCCGCGAGATCGTGACCTGGCTGAAGTCGGACGCTTAACCGACTGCGCCACCCAGGCGCCCCATATATTCTTTTTATAAATCAAATGAATTTCTCTGAAGGAGAAATTGTAGACGTACATAAATTAAATAACACCCTTAACTATTACCCAAAATCATTTTGTAAGGATAATCAAGGATAAGTAACTTTATGTATCCTTTAGGATGTTGTTGTGGCATTATTAAATCCAGACAATGCCATTTATATCTTTGCTTTTCCATTATACTTTTTTTTTTTTACTTTGGCAAATTTTACTGTATTTAAGACACTAATAAGACTGTATGTATTTGGAATCTACTAGTTAGTAAATTATAATCATTGCCTTACAAACTGAAATTTACCTAGTAATATAAATGAGATTTCAACTACAGTGTATACTTAAGCAGTACTTTCAAACTCTATTTAAATAAACAAAACAAAACTTTAGCATAATTTATTTATTCATGAACCATGAGCCAGGTGCATATTATTCTTAATCGCTTGCTTAAAGCAAGTCCAAATCCTTCTACTTGCCAAAACTTTGGTTTTTGGAAGTTAAAAATGTTTCTTCTAAAATACTCAAAAATCCGATTTTTAAAAATTTTGGATTTCCAAACAAAACTACATTAATAAGTAAATAACATTTCTGAATTTCCTTATTGAACTTTGTGAGGTTTTACCATAAATACTTTTAAAGCCATAAACAAAAAACATTTAGATCTGTAGTAACTTTTAAGTAACAAAATTATTTTTTTAACTACAAATTGAAGGTTTTCTTTTCTCCTTTTACTAGCCAGTCTCAGTTGGAGGGCTGATAGTAAACCTTATTGGTATCTGTGCCTTTAGCCATGCCCATAACCATAACCATGGAGCTTCTCAGGGAAGCTGTCATGCATCTGATCACAGCCATTCCCACCATATGCATGGACACAGTGACCACGGACATGGTCACAGCCACGGATCTGCAGGCAGAGGCATGAATGCTAACATGAGGGGTGAGTCCTTGCCAAATATTGTCCTACCTTTCAGTTGTGTTCTGAATTGACACTGTCTTACTTGTATTAAGTATTAGGCTTCTGGTACAGCTTTATTTTTGTAAAACAATCTGTGGTTAAAAAATAAATAAATAAAGTCATCTGTTGTAGAAAATGCTCACATTGGTTCATAAATGTCAATTTTTAAACAGATTATTATAGAGTCCTTTTCCTGTGACATTTGCATAAATATTATTTGGAACGGGAACACTGAGTGTGTCATTATGAACTTTCACTACAAAAGAACCAGGAAATTTTTATTGTATTATAAATATACATGGGGGAATTTTTATCACTTACTGTGTTAAATTATATATTCTGATGGTTTAATAGAAGTAATTTGTATAATGTCAAAACTTGGCTCATGTGTGATTTCTAGGAAAACCACACCATCATAAAACTTAACGCTCTCTGTTACCGTTGCCTACATTTTTCCCTTTACCACTGGTCTGTGAATTGTTTGAGAGCAGTGACCTTGTTTTTTGTTGTTTTTTTTTTTTAAGTACCATCCCCTAGCAGAATTTCTGGTGCATAGTAGATACCCAGTATTGTTTATAAAATGGATAAAAGAACTAAATTAGATGTGCTTTAATTTTTAATGTTTTCATGTGTTTTACTTGCAGGTGTATTTCTACATGTTTTGGCAGACACGCTTGGCAGTATTGGTGTGATCGTATCCACAGTTCTTATAGAGCAGTTTGGATGGTTCATTGCTGATCCCCTCTGTTCTCTTTTTATTGCCGTATTAATATTTCTCAGTGTTGTTCCACTGATTAAAGATGCCTGTCAGGTTCTACTTTTGAGATTGCCACCAGAATGTGAAAAAGAACTACATGTTGCTTTAGAAAAGGTACTGTGTGTAATTTCTTTACTATATTTTTTCCTTTTATTGTTATTTTTTAATGTTTTATTTTATTTTTGAGAGAGAGCCTGTGCACGCATGCAAATGGGTGGAGGGGCAGAGAGAGGGAGAGAGAGGATTCGAAGTGGGGTCTGCCCTGACAGCAGAGAGCCCAATGCGGGGCTCAAACTCACAAATGGTGAGATCATGACCTGAGCTGAAAATGAACACCGACTGAGCCACCCTGGTGCCCGTATTTTTTCCTTTTAAAATAGCATTTGAAATTGAGTAAGTTGACCCAACTAGGAATGTGAAAAATATGAATGAAGAAAATACAGTCTTATTTAAAGGACATAAAAATAAGTACTGAATAAATGGAGACATTTTTCTTGGATGGGAAACAGTATTGTAAAGATGTTGCATTTCTTTTATTTAAATCTCAGTGCAGTTGCCTTTCCTTGGGATTTTTGTTTTTTTTTCCTTTTGTTTGTTTGTTTTATTTTGTTATCCAGTATTACTTGGAAGCTTATTTGGAAGAGTTAATGCTTGAGAATAACAAAAAAAACCCATAAATTACAGAATTAACTAATAGGATGCTGTTTGGTGATTATAAAGTTACGGAATTATCCAACACAAATGATAGTTTTGTTTTTGCACAACAGTAAACACATAAATCAATTTTTTTTTAATTGGTGGTCCAGAAACAGACCCGGAAATTTATGGAATTCAGTATGTAGCAAAGCTTGGCATTTTAGATCAGTGGGGAGAAAGGGTGGACCTAATTAATATTTCTACTTAGTGGAATATAAAAAGCTGTATCTCTTTACCACCAAAAATCAAAATATATTTCCAATGTACTGGATATGTAAAAGATAAAAAATAATGAAGGTACTAAAATAAAGTAGAAGAATACTTTCAGGGCTACAGATGTAGAGAAAGCCTTTTTAATAAGTTCAAATTGAAACCAGAAGCCAAAAAAGGACAAAAAAAAATCTATAGATTGGAGCAGTTAAAAATTGTTGATTGGCAAAAGACTCCATTAACAAATAAGAAATACAGAAGGCAGACAAGAGAAAAATATTTGCAGCACATATAAGCAACCAGAGACTTACTGTGCATAATTTTTTAAATTAAGAGAGTCTTGGGGCGCCTGGGTGGCTCAGTTGGTTGGGCAGCTGACTTCAGCTCAGGTCATGATCTCACAGCTTATGGGTTCAAGTCCTACATTCAGCTTGGAGCCTGGAGCCTGCTTCAGATTCTATGACTCGCTCTCTCTATGCCCCTGCCCTACTCACATTCTGTCTCTCTCAAAAAATAAACACTAAAAAATTAAAAATTAAAAAAAAAAAATCAAGAGAGTCTTGAGGCGCCTGGGTGGCTCAGTGGGTTGAGCTCCAGCTTCAGCTCAGGTCATGATCTCACAGTTCGTGAGTTTGAGCTCCATATCAGGTTCTGTGCTGACAGCTCAGAGCCTAGAGCCTGCTTCAGATTCTGTGTCTCCCTCTCTCTGCCCTTACCCCTCTCATTCTCATTCTCTCTCTCTCTGTTAAAAATAAAAAAATATTTTTATAAAACAAATTTGTTTAAAAAAGAAAGTCTTGTAAGAAAATGGACTAGAATATAAATCAGCAATTCACAGAAAAAACAAATACAATAGAAATTTTTTTCAGCTTGTGGTTTGCCATGTCATATTTTCTTTTAAAGAAAGCCTCACCCATTGTGGGGCTCAAACTCACTCAAGATAAGAGTCACATGCTCTACCAACTGAGCCAACCAGGCACCCTTGCCATATCATATTAAATCAGGATCTGCTGATGAAAAGTTGGCATCTTGAATATTAAAGGAATAGCATCTTAACCCACTGTTTTCATAAATAAAATTAGTAGTTCCCTCACCTTCTTGTTATTAGTGAATACTACATTATTCTAAAAGTGAAAAAAAGTTTTATTTCAAAAATAATGTATGTCCATTATGGGAAAAGGAAAACTTCAAAATACAGAAAAGCACACACACACAAAATCACATCTACCACCTAGAAAGAAACCTCTTTATATTTTATTTTATTTTATTTTATTTTATTTTATTTTATTTTATTTTATTTTATTTTAATTTTATTTTAATTTTATTTTAGTAATCTCTGCCACCAATGTGGAGCTCAAACTCATGATCAAGAGTTGCATGCTCTAGGGGTGCCTGGGTGGCTCAGTTGGTTAAACGTCCAACTCTTGGTTTCAGCTCAGGTCATGAGCTCACGTTTCAGGAGTTCAAGCCCCACATCAGATTCTAAGCTGACAGCACAGAGCCTGCTTGGGTTCTCTCTCTCTCTCTCTCTGTCTCTCTCTCTGCCCCTCCCCATTTGTGCTGTCTCTGTCTCTCTCAAAATAAGTAAATTAAAAAAATATATTAAAAAAAAAAAAAGAGGGGCACCTGGGTGGCTCAGGTGGTTAAGTGTCCGACTTCGGCTCAGATCATGATCTCACGGTTTGTGAGTTCGAGCCCCACGTCAGGCTCTGTGCTGACAGGTCGGAGCCTGGAGCCTGCTTCTGATTGTGTGTCTCCTTCTCTCTCTGTCCCTCCCCTGTTCACGCTCTGTCTCTCACTCTCTCTAAAAATAAAATTAAAAAACATTTAAAAAGAAAAAAGAAAAGAGTTGCATGCTCTGCCAACTGAGCCAGCCAGGTGCCCCTGGAAAGAAGCACTTTTAAAAATTGTTTTTCTATATTTTAGGTATTTTGAACATGGCAAAAAACTATTTTGTGCTACTTTGTAAATTTTTCCCCATTTAATTATGTCATATTGATAAATACCTTTAATACATTTTTGATGACAGTGTCCTATTACATTATATGTGTTGTCTGTTTTTAACCAGTTCTCCATTACTAAGCATAAAGGATATCTTTTGAACATGTTTCTATACTAAATAATATGTGAATGTATGTATCAACATGAGGAAACCATTTAGTCCATTGAATGTATCCCAAAGTTTAGCATCGGTAAAGTACCTCTTCAAGAAGGGAAAATGGGTGTGCAACTATTACTCACTTCCCATTCAGAGCTGTCTTCCTTGGCATCACTCTTTTGGAAATATTTTACTTCAAGCGAGTTGTCCCTTTCCTTTCTCACTTCCTTGCTCTCCTTATTATCTTTTTTTTTTCTTCTTAAGAGAGGGAGAGAGAGGATCCCAAGCAGGCTCCACGCTTGTCAGCACAGAGCCTGATGTGGGGATCGATCCCATGAACCTTGAGATCATGACGTGAGCCGAAATTGAGAGTCAGACACTTAATCATCTGGTTCCTGGACCAAAAAGATTGCTTTGTGTTAAATAAATTAGGCTTTATGTCCATTTATATCACCTCTTTTTTTATCTTACAGATACAGAAAATTGAAGGATTAATATCATACCGAGACCCTCATTTTTGGCGTCATTCAGCCAGTGTTGTGGCAGGAACAGTTCATATACAGGTGGCATCCGATGTGCTGGAGCAAAGAATAGTACAGCAGGTGATCAGCTTTTCTTTTTAAAGTAATTTCAGTTGAGTTAATTCATGCATAAATTTGCACACGTCATAAATTACACAGTTCAGTAATCATTTGTTCAAAAACATCAATCTTTGGCTGTCTAAAGATAATATAACTTATTTTTTACATCTAGATTTGTTTTCTGCCCAAAAATGGTAAAAATTAAGTTTTAGTATTTAGAGCACAAGCTTAAGGTAATGTTAAAATATCACTTGTGATCCACCTTGGTTCCCAATCGGTTATCTAGAAATTAATTATTATAAATATACCTCTAGATTAATAATAATCACAATAAAGTTGGCAAGGTATATGCTATGGTTGGAGGTAAGAATCAAAATAGTTTTAATATCACTTTTCTAAACATACCAAATTGGAAACAAAAGCTGTTCTTCTTTTCAAATTGGAATGTCAGGTCAGTAATTTACAGGTCTTCTAAAAGATTATATTTAACATTTTACCAAGTAAATAATAAACATTACTTTGAGGATTATCTTTTTTTTTTTTTTTATGTTTATTTATATTTGAGAGAGAGCGTGGGCAGGGGAGGGGCAGAGAGAGAGACAGAGACAGAATATGAAGCAAGCTCCAGACTCTGAGCTGTCATCACAGAGCCTGATGTAGGGCTCAAACTCATGAGCTGTGAGATCATGACCTGAGCCGAAATCAGATACTCAACTGACTGAGCCACCCAGGCGCCCTGGGGATTATCTTTGACTATCTGTGGCTATGAAAAAAATGTCCTATGAGTTATTTGAGACATATGTACTAAATGCACTAATGTAAATGCTTTAAAATGTATGGGTTTTTATAACAGGTTACAGGAATACTTAAAGATGCTGGAGTAAACAATTTAACAATTCAAGTGGAAAAAGAGGCATACTTTCAACATATGTCTGGCCTAAGTACTGGATTTCATGATGTTCTAGCTATGACCAAACAAATGGAGTCCATGAAATACTACAAAGATGGTACTTACATCATGTGAGCTAACTCAAGGATTACCTCTGGAATATGGAAAATGAAGATGAAATTGCTCGGTATTTATAATATTGCCAGAAGGAAGAAAATTGCACATAATTGTACAGAAACATTTTGCTGTATTTGAGACAAATTCTAAAGTTCCCTACTATTGGATCAAGGAATCTTTCATAAAGGAAATTTAAATACAGAATGAAGCATTAATTGTACAAGTAAAATAATTACTTGAATTACGTGTATAATGAGAATCTTAAAATTTGAACATGTGTCACATCATCTTCGAAAATGAACATATAATGATGGATTCTGGTGAAGACCAAAATTACTTCTGTGTGTTTACTTTCTGTCATAAAATGTCTCCATTGTAAATAATGTATTTACATGTTTATTACAAAGACCCAAATGAAAAATTTTTAGTCAATTTTTTGCATAGCCCTAGGATAAAATAGGAATAAAAGTTCTATATTTATGGATTTTCTGTATATAAAACTGGTTTCTAATTATAACTTAAATCCATTACGTAAAAGCTGTATTGCCACTTTAAATGTAAACTAAATTATTTAGGAGAAACCAACCACTGAAATGAGACAAGCTGAAATGAGAATAGGGAATTAAAACATTATTGATGTATTGAAAACCAACCACTCTGTAAAATAAATTTTTTTTACTTTTGGTAATATTTGCAAATGAATAATTACTTTATTAGGGTAAAGAATTTTACCAAGTTGTGTGCATATTATTCGATCACTTGTCTTCTTCCTCTGTAGTAGAATGTTCCATTTCTTGTAATGCATCTGCCATTCCAAGTTGCTTATCAAGCTGGTATCCATGCAGTGCTAGGGTTTTCATCTATTCAGTTAGCTCCATATTTTGTGGAATAGCCAGTTGAGAGAATCATAGATAATTGTCAATTCATGTTTGAATTTTCTGCCTTTAGACTAACGTAATTTTTTTTTTAAGTTCTGGAACATGTAGATCTATAAGAAATATCAAAGAAAAGGTAGTTATTTTAAAGTTTAGTAGGTAAATCTTGTCCATAAGTATTTGGGCACCATGACATCAAAATACTTACCCTGTAACTATTTTCTATAGCAATATCTAATTTATATTTTTTCATTTCCAGTTTAAAATGAATTTATAGTCTGAAAAGACTGTATGATAAATATATTATAATATATGCCGTTTTATGAACACCAAAGAATGTTGTTCAAAAGACACTTTTGAATACCTATTTATAAACAGGTGAATATTTTCATTCTTATAATAGGAATTTTGATAAGTAGGATGAATTAATTTTAGTATGGTTACTATTTTCTTATCTATACCATAATGGCAAACATGTATTGTAAATCATATTTTTATCTTACCAATTTTAATATGTGAGAGGTTTTAGAAATTTGTTATAAGTTATTTTGATATTCTTTGTCTTATCTTTACACATTTTCTGGTCCAGAATCTTCAATACATATTAAAATTTTTGAGTGGTGGGAAAATAATCGCATATCGATGTTTTAATGCAATTTTGGTTTGTTAAAAAAATTTTTAAATAGATAGGTACAATAAATATTGCACCATTATCAAAATTGTCATTTCCCTTTGGAGGCATATAAACAGCAGGAAAGTTAAATTACTGTGATGAGAGATAAGGTGAGAGAGAGGGCAGGGGCTGAAGGTTAAGGGATTGCAGATGGAAAGTAGCACCAGTGTTAAGAACACCAGGGTCCTAGGTCTAGCTCATACAAAACCATGTGATTTGAGGTAAATTAGCTTCTCTCAGTATCTTTTTTTTCCTTATACGTAAAGTCAGAATAAAATTTCAAAATCGTAGGGTTATGAGGAGCAAAAGGAATAATGTATGAACAAATTATGTAAGGAAAAAATTTTCTTAATGAATTGAAAGTTGAAAAGGGCTAAATAAAGTTGAGGTTTTCTTACTATTTTAAATCTGCCTTTAAAGGTAGCTTTCAATTTGTCTGTTTTTTTCTATTAAAATCACCATCCCAAGAGATTAACTACATGTTAAATGTATGAATAAGTTCAAAATAATACTCCAAACGGTAGCCTGTAACAGTTCATTTGCACCAAGAAGAATGGTTATGGTTGTTTACCACACCTACTAATTTTTTTCCCCTTCCCTTTATTCCAAGCATTGTTTTTCCCTTATTACCAACTTGGGAGCTCATGATTTTCACTTAGAATTAACTTTACATCTGTTATAGTATAGATTTATTGTTCCTTTTACATAATAATTGATAAAACTTTTGGGGCGCCTGGGTGGCATCCGACTTCAGCTCGGGTCATGATCTCGTCGTATGAGAGTTCAAGCCCTGCGTCAGGCTCTCTGCTTTAAGCACAGGGCCCGCTTGAGATTCTCTGTCTCCTTATCTCCCTGCTCACTCTCTTGTTTCTTAAAAATAAAAATAAAACATTTAAAAAAATAATTTAAAAAATTAACAAACTTTACATTTTTCTAATCATAATAGAATAATGAAGCTCTATATATAATTAAATATCTGTAACATAGGATTCGTTTTACTTTAAATTTAGATTATCATTCTCCCCTAAAATTTTAATGCAGAGACGTTTGTTTTTACTAGTTAATGGTCACATTGTTCAGAATTAAAGAGTGAATGGCAAAAAGCTTCACACCTGTCACTCAGATACACAGCTCTCCCTCCTCTCTAGAAATTACCACACTTGGGGCACCTGGGTGACACAGTTGGTTAAGTGTCTGACTCTTGGTTTTGGCTCAGGTCGTGATCTCACAGTTCATGAGTTCAAGCCCTGCGCTGGGATCTGTGCTGACAGCCCAGAGATGCAGAGCCTGCTTAGGATTCTGTCTCCCTCCTTGTCTTCCCCTCCCTGGCTGGCTTGCTCTCTTGCTCTCTCAAAAATACATAAATATTAAAAAAAAAAAAAAAAAAGAAACAAATTACCACTTTTCAGTTTCTAGTATATCCTTCCAAATACCTTATGAATGTGCAAATATATGTATGTATTATTTTTCCCTTAGAAATTATTCCATACTTGAAACATTAAGTAGCATCCCCACTTTTTTCCTCAGCTGTGTAGCAACCCTGTGATTTAGCAACCCTGCATTTTTTTAGATTGGTTCAAATGTTTTGCTATTACAGACTGCTGATATGAGTAGCTTTGCATGAATATTGTGCATATGAGCAAGTAAATATGTAGAATGTATTCCAACATGCAGGAGTTCAAGGTCAAAGGGTTTAGAGCTTATATAAATGTGAAAAATATTACTAAATTGTACTCATAGAGATTGCAACAGCTTACCCTTCCATCAGCAATGTTAGAGGTCTTAAAATATTTTAAGACCAGGGGTGCCTGGCTGGCTCAGTTTGTAGGGCGTGTGACTCTTGATCTCAGGGTGGTGAATTTGAGCCCCATGTTGGGCATAGATATTATAAGTAAACAAACAAATAAATAAATAAATCTCACCTAATAAGAATTCTAACAGTTAAAAAAAAGAATTTTAAGACAATAAAATTCTTAAAAATTTAAGAATTTGGGGGCAAACATTTCTTATAGCCCTAATTCATGTGCAAGTTAAATATGCAGAGATTATATATAGATGCTAAACTGAATTCGATTATAAAACCATTAGTGTTCATTTTTCAGAGTGACCTTTCAGAAGGAAAATTTTCTAGTAAATAATGTATAATAAAATTAAAATGGTAAAGTTGTATTTTTTTAATCAAATTTATTCTATGACTTACTTGTTCCTTGTATCCACAGTACCGTTTCTGAGACGGATAATACTATATTGTCTGCATATCCAAATACAGTGTTCTGTTACATGTTTTTCTTTTCTGATATATTTGTTGAGGTACACTTAGGTACACAATGAAATACACAGTGCTCAGTTCAGTGAGCTCACTCCAGGCAAGTGGGAGGGAACATGAAACATGCAGCCGCTTTGGAGAACTGTTTGCCAATTTCTTTTAAAGTTAAACATATATCTCCCCTGTGACCCAGCAATTCTGTTCCTGGGTATTTACCCAATTTACCCGAGAAATGGAAAGGTGTGTCCACAAAAAGACTTGTATAAGAATGTACCTAGTCATGATATCCAAATACCAGAAACAACCCAAATAGCCGTCAACAAGATGGATAAATAAACTGAGGCATATTCATAGTAGAACAGTACTGAGCAGTTAAAAAAAATTACTGTTCTAAAAATGTAGGTAAAGATCAAAAACATTATGTCAAGTGAAAGAAGCCAGATTCAAAAGAGTTCTTACTTTATGATTACCTGTATATGAAATCCAAGAGCATCTGGGAGAATCTATTTCCTTGCTCATTCAGATTGTTGACTGAATTCAGTGCTTGTAGTTGTAGGACTGAGGTCCCTGTTTCTTTGTTGGTATCGCAGCTTCTAGAGGCCACCTGCATTCCTTGGCTTCCTCCACCTCCAAACCCAGTACCATGGGTCATATGCTCCTCACCTCAAATCTCTCGTTTCCTCTCCTACTGTTGTATCTTTCTCTGACCTATTTTTCTGCCTTTCTCTTCTACTTCTTTTTTTTTTTTTTCAAAACATTTATTTATTTTTGGGACAGAGAGAGACAGAGCATGAACGGGGGAGGGGCAGAGAGAGAGGGAGACACAGAATCGGAAACAGGCTCCAGGCTCTGAGCCATCAGCCCAGAGCCCGACGTGGGGCTCGAACTCACGGACCGCGAGATCGTGACCTGGCTGAAGTCGGACGCTTAACCGACTGCGCCACCCAGGCGCCCCCTTTCTCTTCTACTTCTAAGGACTCATGTGGTTACACCAGGCCCATCCATGAAACATATTCAAAGGTATGTTCATATTCTCAGGTTGTAGGCATTAGGGCAAGGAAGTTTCTTTAATTTTTTATTTATTTATTTTTTGAGAGAGAGCAAGGGAGCATGAGCAAAGGAGGGGCAGAGGAAAAGGGAGAGAGAGAATCTTAAGCAGGCTCCATGCCCAGCACAGAGCCCAGCGCCAGGCTGGATCTCACAACCATGAGATCCTGACCTGAGCTGAAACCAAGAGTCAGACACTTAACCAACTGAGCCACTCAGGTGCCCCAGCAAGGACATCTTAAAGGGGAGTGGCTCATTCTGCCTACCACATGGTTGGCTTGGGGAGACAGAATTTATTGAAAAAGGGGCAAGGGGCATCTTTTTGAAGTAATGGAAATGTTCTATATCTAGATCTAACATAGGTGTATATAATTGGCAACATCCTTTAATTATAACTTACTTATTGCACTTGTGTAAGTGTACCTATAATTTGCTAGTGAGTATTCATTTAGAAGCTACTATATGCTAGGCACTGTATAAACAGTTTACATAATCATCTGTATTTTTTTTCTCCTCATACTCTGGTGTTATCATATACTAAGTTTGCTTTAACTGATCTAGTTCAATAATGCAGGCTGGTGGAGAAGATTTTTTCAGGTACATTTTGTTCCACTTTATTGCCATCTTCCACTTGAATTTAAAGACCAAGGAGATTTCCCCCTGCAACAAAGTATAGTACACAGATCTATCAATGTTAATACTCACCTAGTTACGGGAAACATAAGAAAATAATACATTCAATGGTTTATGGCTTTTTAGACATTCAGTAAATTCATTCATACTCAACAAGAATTTGTGGGAGTCCTTCTTACCAAGACACGGCTATAGGGATAAAGTCATAAGTGAAACAAAGTCCTGCCCTAATGGAGCTGACTTTCTAATCGAGGAGACAGACTAATATGTGAAAAATAGTTTGTGATAGTTGAGAAAAGCAATAATTTATTGGCCCCTTATCATGTATCAGATGGGCAATGTTCCAAGCAACAAATACAGAATTACCCCCACTTTCTTGATGAGGAAACTAAGGCAGGAAAAGGTTAATTTAGCTTGCCCCAAGCCATACACCTAGTAAGTGGTAAAGTCGACTTTTCAAACCAGGCACTCCGGTTTCAGGACTAACACTCCACTGGAGCACAACACAAGGATAGAGAGTAACATGGTGCTGGAGAATGGCCAAAGAGGATCTCCGTGGAAAAAAACCTGAGAACCTGATTTAAGTAAGGAGGCAAACAATATCTAGAATTCTAGACTATTCTACCCATACCCAGTGTTCTAGACTGAGCATCAAATGCAAGGCATCTGGGGCAGGAGGTGCTTAACATGCGAGAAGAAGAGCAGGAAAACCAGTGTGAAAGCAAATCAGGCAGGTGGTGTGGTCAGGACATGGCAAGCCTGTAGAGGGCCTGGAGGAAGGGACTTACTGAGCTGATAGGTTTCAAGAGGATCAGCGTGGGAGAGTGACAGTGCAACCTTGAGGAGAGTTAGAAGGCTTTTGCCAAGCCCCAGTGAGAGAGGATGGTGATTTGAACTATGTGACATGTTCATTGCCTCATATTTGTAAGTTTGCCATTTAAAGTTAAAAAAAAAAAAAAAAAAGACACAAACCCTTTCTTCAACACACTCGTTACAGCAGAGAAGATAAGATGAAAATAACTATAATTCAAGATTTGGAGAGATTTGGTGCCATAAGGGAGTGGTAAAATTCAGTATGGAGAGGTCACTTTTAGCTGAAGGAGGTGGCATTTGACAAATCCAAAGAACTGGTGGAAATAAGACGGCAAGGGGCTTAATTCCATCAGAGTGAACTGCGTAAACCCATTAGTATTTCAGTTTTGCATAATCATGGCTTTCGCATATGAAATTCTTAGGCCTGTGATTAGAAGGTTTAAGAGGAGGGCGCTGAGGGTACTTGAATACCAGAGTACAAGTTAACCATAGACCTCTAGGTAATCCTATGGGGGTGTTATTGTCTAGCCCTGTGAAAAACGTTAGCTAAATGATACATACTTTTCAAGTGGAGTGTCCCATTTGGGTTTGCTTTGATTTTCCATAGAAGCAAGATAGGAATGCCTAATCTGAAAGGCTGCAAGTTGATACAGTGGGCTGGACGCTGGCCTAGGAATCACCACAGCCGTGATCTAAGGGCTGGTCACTTGTTCTCAGATGTAAAATGATGGGGTTTGGATCCAGTGAACATAAGATTATCCCTTTCATTCCTATGAAATTAAGGCAATAGTTCTATTTATTTTTTATTTTCTTTTAAGGTTTATTTATTTACTTTGGGAGAGAGAGTGAAAGCAGGGAAGGGGCACAGAGAGAGGGAGAGGGAGGATCCCAAGGAGATCCACACTGCCAGCGCAGAGCCTGACCCGGGGCTCAAATTCAAACCCTGAGATCATGACCTGAGCCCAAATCAACAGTTGAATGCTTAACCTACTGAGACACCCGGGCGCCCGGGGACAATAGTTCTATTTTTTTATATAATTTTTTTAATGTATATTTTTGAGAGAGAGAGAAGCTTGATCGTGAGCAGATGGGGGCAGGATCGGGGAGTGGGGAAGAGGAGGGGGGGAAGGGAGCAGAGAGAGGCAGAGACCCAGAATCGGAAATCCCAGACTCCAGACTCTGAGCTGTCAGCACAGAACCCCACGCAGGGCTCGCACTCACGAGCCATCATGACCTGAGCCAAAGTCTGTCACTTAACCAACTGAGCCACTCAGGTGCCCCAAGGCAATTGTTCTAAATTAATGTACGGGAACTTTTTTGTTAAAGGCACCTACCTATTTAGATAAAAGATGCATTAATGGCCTAATATGTATAAAGCAGAGTGGATGACGCAAAGAGGTCTGATAGGGCCTCTGTCCTTACAGTAAAGCAATAGTTACTGAGCATATAAAAATAAGTGAATGAGGGGTGTCTGGGTGACTCAGTCGATTAAGCATTGACTCTTGGTTTCGGCTCAAGTCATGATTTCTGCGCTCGTGAGTTCAAGCCCCAAGTCAGGCTCTGCGCTGACAGTGCAGCTCCTGCTTGATGTTCTCTGTTTTATATATATATATATATATATATATATATATATATATATATGCATATATATGTATATATATTGTATACATATATATGAGAAAGAAGAGATTGATGTTGGGAAAAAGACGAAGGAAATATCGCTCTGAGTTCAGAAGAGAAAGAAAACTCTCCTGGGAGATTAGAAAAACCTTTATGGAGAAGAAGGCATACATTGTTAATAGGAAAAATCAGTGGAATTCACGATGATTTTGAACTAGACTTGTCCTCATCCTGGCCACATGACAAAGCGGGCTTAAACTCTGAGCTTCAGCTTCCTCAGGAGCATCACAGAGTTTTTGCAGGATCAGTGGCACCTTTCATCTACTCCCCACCTCTGACTCTACCCAACAGCTGATTGTAGAGTTCAGCTGGGCACCATTGCAAGACGTAACTTGTGCTGTAAAGCTTCTGCTCTGGACCAGCCCCCAGGTTACTTAGCCACAGTCTCAGAGCCTCAGGCTACACAGCTTTACTAGACTAGTCACTCCACAAAGACTGACTTCTGTGCAGAGCAAGTCAGATCACATCGGTAGTGGACTGCCGAAGAGAAGCCTGACTTCAGTTTCCAGGACTAGCACAGGCCCTCTCTCATTCTCCCTCACGCCTCTTTGGCCCTTCCTCTTCTTCATTCCCTTTTAACTGCCTCAGCCTTCTTGGCATCCCTTAACTCAGCACAGTAACTAAAGTTACTACAAGGACTGAAATTAGGCCTCGGAGGCGCCTGTCTGACTCATCGGAGGAACGTGTGACTCCTGATCTCAGGGTCGTGGATTTGAGCCCCATGTTGGGCATAGAAATTACTTTAAAAAAAAAAACATAAACTTAAAATTTTTTTTAATGTTTGTTTATTCTTGAGAGAGAGAGCGACAGAGCCCGAGCAGCAGAGGGGCAGAGAAAGAGGGAGACACAGAATCCGAAGCAGCCTCTGAGCTGCTCAGGCTCCAGGCTCTGAGCTGTCAGCAGAGAGCCTGACACAGAGCTCGAACTCACAGACCGTGAGATCCTGACCTGAGCTGACGTCGAGTCGGACACTTAACCGACTGAGCCACCCAGCACCCCTCTTCCCTTTATTCTTAATGTTATATGCCAGCACAGCGTGTTATGGGATCAGTGTTTTGTTCATTTATTTTGCAGAGTGATCAGATGTGAATTCATGAAACTATGTTCTTTGGTCCTGGGAAGTTTTCTTGTATTGTTTATTTAACAGTATCCTCTGTGAATTTTCTCTGGTTTATTTTTCTGGAACTATTAGTTGTATATTAGACCTTGTGGAATGATCCTCTAATTTTCTTTTCTTTTCTATAGTCCATCTCTTTGTCTTTTTATCCTTTTTTTCCTGGGAAATTTCTGTGACTTTCTCTTTCAAACCTATTGCATTTTTAATTTTTGCTGTCATATTTTTAAGCTTGCAGTGCTGTCTTATAAACTTACTTGTGGATGCATTATTTTTATTTTTCTGATGATATGGGTGGTAACTTTTTTTTTATTTTTTAGCTTTCTACTTGAATTGCTTGTTCATTTGAAGTTTCTTTTTGTTTGTTTTGGTCTCTTTCAAGTTGGAGCATGTCCTCAAATGTCTGGTGCTCAATGGCTGGCTATTAATAGTTTTTGTTTGTTTATTTGTCTCTTATTTTATTTTTTTATACTTATTTATTTTTCAGAGAGAGAGAGAGCACAGAGGAGGGGCAGAGAGAGAGGGAAAGAGAGAGCATTCAAAGCAGGCTCCACGCTCTCAGCACAGAGCCCAATGTGGGGCTCGAATCCACAAGCTGTGAGATCATGACCTGAGCTGAAGTCGAACATTTAACTGAACTGAGCCACCCAGGTGCCCCAGTTTGTTTGTTCTTTAAATGTTTATTTATTTTTGAGGGAGAGCACACCTGCACATGTGTGTGAGTGGGGGAGGGACAGAGAGAGAGGAGGACAGAGGATCTGTAGCAGGCTGTGTACTCAGCAGACAGCCTGATGCAGGGCTCGAACTCACAAACCATGAGATAATGACCTGAGCCAAAGTTGGATGCTTAACCAACTGAGCCATTCAGGCGCCCCTGTATATTAATGATTAAGAGTAAAACACTAAAATTGACTAGAAGCTCTGTGTCAGCATGCCAGCATGTCAAGTAATGAGCATCACTTTCAGGGTGACCCAGCCATTTCTTTGGGTAGTCTACCCATCAGTATTTTTGAGATTTTTCTTTTCTCTTGGGCAGGTCCACTCCCCAGAGAGGCAAGGCCTTATCTCATTTTGGAGGATATAACTTCAGCTACCTGCATTTAGGGGACTGAGTGGAAGAAAGGAACTGGAGGTCTCGCCATTTGGTGTGGAGAATTTTACTTCATCCTCTCTCAACTTGCCCAGCACCCGAATCCAGAGTTCCTTTAGTTCAGCCTCTCCAAACATAAACTTCCAGTCAGCTGGGACCAGAAAGACGCTATGCTCTCGCTGCCCTCGAATGTGTAGGAGGGAATCAACTAATTCTGTTTCAGCTCCACCTACACCACCACTTTCACAGGCTCCTGGTACTCCCCATTCCTGAAACCTGCCGGAGCCTATAGCAAGATTCAGTTTGCTTCTTGGTTTCCCACCACTAGCTTAGATTTCAACTTTCTTGGGCTCTCTGGTACTTCCATTACCACTTTTTGATTTGCTTTCCTGCTTCCAAAATGTTGGCATTATTGTCTCCTCACCTATCCTTGAGAGTTACACGTTTTACTGTCTTCAGGGAGAAACAGAGACTATGTATATTCAGTCTGTCATGTTAAACCACTATTCCCTCAGTGAGCCATCCATCGCCTTCTGTTTTCTGAGACAACACTGATCTCCAACCTCTCTGATCTTATTGCCCAATTTTCTTAACGGACTTCTCCCATTTGGTTCAGTTTTAAATATGGAGTGCCCCAGGGCTTGCTCTTGGCATCTAGGCTTCTTTACATTCCTTCTCTGGATGACCTCCTCTGTGTTAGGATTTAAATACCACTTACAGCCAATGAAGACTTAAGCTCCCTCCCTGGGCTCTGCCCAGTGGACCTCTCCTCCCCCATACCTTTAAACATTCCAAATGTAGCAGAATTCTTGATCTCCTACTCACAACCTGCCACCCATTAAAAGCTGCTCCTCTCTTAGTCTTTCTGTTTCAGTTACTCAGGTCAAAACCTGGGAGTTACACTTTACTTATTATTATTTAAAGTTTTATTCATTAAGTAATCTCTACATCCAATGTGGGGCTTGAACTCAAGACCCTGAGATCAAGAGTCGCATGCTTATCTGACTGAGCCAGCCAGGTGCCCCTGGGAATTACCCTTGACTCCATTTTCTCTCACTCCCAAGTATGTAAATCATCAAGACCCAGCAATAGTCTTTTTTTTTTAATAGATTTTTTTTAATGTTTTATTTTTGAGAGGGAGACAGAGTGCAAGTGGGGGATGGTCAGAAAGAGAGGGAGACACAGAATCCAAAGCAGGCTCCAGGCTCCAGGCTCTGAGCTGCCAGCCCAGAGCCCAATACTGGGCTCGAACTCACGACCCTGAGATCAAGAGTCGCATGCTTATCTGACTGAGCCACCCAAGCGCCCCTCCTACAATAGTTTCTTAATGGCTCCTCTGGCTGTTCTTTTCCTTCCTCCTGCTTCCCTCCTCCTCCCCACCTACATACATTATCTCCATAGTAACTAAGGTAATCTTTTTGAAAGATGGATTATGCCACAGTTTGGCTTGAAACCCTCCAAAAGCTTGTGCTGCATTTACATAGCCCAGACTCTTTACCTTGCTTTACAAAGACTTGTGTAATTTTATTCTTTCTAATTTCTTCAATCTCATTTTCACTCTATCCCCCATACTCTAGCTACACGCTTTTCTGAATATGACAAATTCATTGCTATCCCTGGGTATTTAAAAGGCTATTTCCTCTATCTGGAATGTTCTCCTATTTGTCATTTAAACCTCACCTTAACCTAGGAATTATGTCACCTTCTCAGACCATCCCTGACTACCAAGTCCAAGGTAGCTACCAAGTTACTCTATTTATATCACTTTCTTGGGGCGCCTGGGTGGCGCAGTCAGTTAAGCGTCCGACTTCAGCCAGGTCACGATCTCGCGGTCCGTGAGTTCGAGCCCCGCGTCGGGCTCTGGGCTGATGGCTCAGAGCCTGGAGCCTGTTTCCGATTCTGTGTCTCCCTCTCTCTCTGCCCCTCCCCCGTTCATGCTCTGTCTCTCTCTGTCCTAAAAATAAATAAAAAACGTTGAAAAAAAATTAAAAAAAATATCACTTTCTTTTCATTCTCTTCATTCACTTAGTAGTATCTGACTTTTCTTTTTTTCACTTTGTTTACTTATTTACCTGTTCTCTCTCTCTCTCTCCCTCTCTCTCTCTCTGTCTCTCTCTCTTTCTCTTTCTATCTCCCTCTTACTGGAATATAAGGTTTGTGAGAATGAGGCACTTCTCTGTTTTGTTCAGAGATATATTCCTAGCACTTAGAACAGGGCCTGGTATGTAGTCAGCCCTATTAACTTGGCCAGAGGAGAGAACATTGAGTTCACTGACTTCACACTGTATAGTTAGCTCACTTAGGAGGAAGACACACACATTTTTAAATATTGTAAAGAAAGGAGGTGATCCATGGTACTTAATGCTAATTAAGCAAAACAAAACAAAACCCAAAACTAGCATATTGAATGAGTCTATAGGTATGTACGTAGTTGGCAAGATTTCTCAACTCTGGCTCTACCAGACTATTGACATTTTGGGCTGAATAATTATTTGTGTATGTGTTTGGGAGGGTGGGAGCTGTCCTATGCATTGTAGGAAAAGCTGTGGGAACTGTCCCAGATTAAAGGAAGCTAAATGCAACATCTGGCTCTAGACTGCATCCTCTACTGGAGGAGGGAAGACGCTGTAAGTGACATTATTAGATCAACTGACAAATCTGGAATATAAACTAGGTTGCCTTTAATATTGTAATAAAGTAAACTTATGAGGCACCTCAGTTGGTTAAGCTGCTGACACTTGATTTTGGCTCAGGTCATGATCTCATGGTGCATGAGATTGAGCCTTGAGATAGGCTTTGTGCTGATAGTTCCGAGCCTGCTTGGAATTCTCTCTCTCCCTCTCTCTGTGCTCTTCACCTGCTCATGTGCATGCACATGTGCACTCTCTCTCTAAAAATAAGCATTTGGGGCGCCTGGGTGGCGCAGTCGGTTAAGCATCCGACTTCAGCCAGGTCACGATCTCGCGGTCCGGGAGTTCGAGCCCCGCGTCAGGCTCTGGGCTGATGGCTCGGAGCCTGGAGCCTGTTTCTGATTCTGTGTCTCCCTCCCTCTCTGCCCCTCCCCCGTTCATGCTCTGTCTCTTTCTGTCGCAAAAAAATAAATAAACGTTGAAATAAATAAATAAATAAATAAATAAATAAATAAATACAAATAAACATTAAAAACAGTATACTTATGAAGTTGATAACTGTATTGTGGTTATATATGAGATTATCCTTTTTTCTTAGGAAATGCACACCAAAGAATTAAGGGATAAAGGGCTGTAAGTATGTATAACTTACCATCCAATGTTTCAGGAAGAAACAAATTTTTCATAGAGTTCATTAATTTTGAGACAGAGAGAGAGAGAGAGAGAGAGAGAGAGACTGCAAGCAGGAGAGGGGTAGAGAGAGGAAGAGAGAATCCCAAGAAGGCTTTGTGCTGACAGCAAGATCGATTTTGCAAATCCTGAGATCATGACCTGAGCTGAAATCAAGAGTCAGAGGCTTAACCAGCTGAGCCAGCCACCCAGATGCCCCAGGAAGAAAATTTTTATATGCAGTGAGACATAAAGATATATATAGAAAGAGAGAAAAATAAATGATAAAGCAAATGAAGTAATATGTTAAGGGTACTTGAATCTGGGCAAAAGGTATATGTATGTTCTTTGTAATAATTTTGTTTGCAACTTTCCTAAAGTTGAAATCATTTTCAAATAAAAAGCTAAAATAAAAGATTGGCTTTGGGAAGCAATTGGATTAAAGTAATCTAGCGGGTTAAAAAGCTGACAATATTCTTTTTAATGTTTACTTATTTTTGAGAGAGAGAGAGTGAGTGAGTGAGTTGGGGAGGAGCAGAGCGAGAGGGAGACACAGACTCCAAAGCAGACTCCGAGCGGCCAGCACAGAGCCTGACGGGGGCGGGGGTTCGAACCCACGAACCGTGGGATCCTGACCTGAGCCGAAGTCGACGCTAAACCGACTGGGTCACCCAGGCGCCCCGAAGCTGACAATATTCTTAACATACAATTTGTGCTGTGGAAACTTCAGGGATCCAAAAAATAGCCAAAGTTTCGTTCCCACGTAATTCATTTTGTGATCCTGGGAAAGTCACCCAAACCCTCTCTGAGCTTCAGTTCCTCCACCCCAGGAATGAAAACAAATGAAAGATATTCAAATCAAATGAAAGAATGTATTTTAAACCCTTTCCTGCTACAGTCCACTGCAGAAGAGGAAAGTGTGTAACAATAAGCAAGATCACAGCCATAACTGCTTCTCAGTTTCTCCAACCCTCGCTGCCCCACTGGCACTTTTCAGAGGCCACCAGCCACTCCCTGGGCGAGCTCCCGCTGCGCTCAAGGTCTCCTCTCCAGGCCGGCGGCACACTGCCTGCTCGCCTCTCCAGGTGGCAGCACAGCTGCCCGAGAGCAGAGGCCTGGCCCCGCCCCCTCTCGAACGTCTCCGCGGGATCGCCCAGGAAACGCATTCTCGGAGGAACAGGCAGCCGCCAATGGGAAGGGAGCGAGTGCCACGAACAGACCAATGAGGAGGGAGCAGTGCGGGGTTTAAACCTGAGGCTGGGTACTGCTCCTCCCGGCGTGCTGCGGTGGAACGACTGTTGGTCTGCGGTGCGTTCAGGTCCCCGGCTCTTCGGTGGCTCCCGTGCTCTGCTTCTCCCCGTTGAGCTGCTGCCTGGTGAAGAGGAAGCCATGGCGCTCCGGGTCACCAGGGTGAGCTGCTGCGGACGATGAACAAACGCGGCCTTCCTGGCTTGCTGCGTGTCCTCACATCCTCTGTCGCCTGCCGGAGGCTCTCGAGCGGACCCAGGGCAGCGATTTGGGGAGGAGGACGGGGGCGGGGGGGATCGGTGGGCCCCTGGCTTGGTGGAGGAGTTAGGTGGACCGACGGAGAGAGGAAGAGAACTGGACCAACCTTGGATAAATGCTTGCCGCGAGTGGGGAGGGCGATGGAGGGTCCACAGGAAACCTCTTTTAAAATGTGATAGAGGGCCCCAGAGCCGACACCCACCAACCTCATAACCCCCTTCCCGGAGAGAAAATGCCTGCAATTGCAGGCTTTTCTATTTCCTTTCAAATGTAAATTCGTGGAATTTTAGGGTCGGCCGGGACTAAACCGACAACCCCTGAATAGATGAGTGAAGAGGTTCTGGGAAGAAATTGACATGTCACTACCGAAGGGTAGATCCTGGAACCCCGGTTTTCCTTGGGAACCCTTTTTTTACAGCCAACTTTTGTCCTGAGAGCCTCTCTCTTGCCCCACCTTAATTGACCCTTGACTTACTCCGCTCTGATTGGGCCAGCTCTGAAAGTGGTCTTGCTTCTTTCAGAACACGAAAGTTAATGTTGAAAATAAGGCAAAGATCAGTATGGCAGGCGCAAAGCGCGTGCCTCTGGCCACTGTTGCAGCCTCCAAGCCGGGACTGAGGCCAAGAACAGCCCTCGGAGACATTGGTAACAAAGTCAGTGAACAGCCACAAGCCAAATTGCCTCTGAAAAAGGTAACTATCTCTTCCTGATCTAACTTCTCTGTAAGAGTCCACCTTACAGCTGTGACCCTTGATGCAGAAACAGTTCATTTTCTTCTTTCATCCACAGGAAGCAAAAACTTTGGCTCCTGGAAAAGTTATTGCTAAAAAAATACCAAAGCCTCTGGACAAAGCACCCGAGCCTGTGTCTGTACCTGTGCCAGAACCAGAGCCAGAACATGAGCCTGTTAAAGAAGAAAAGCTTTCTCCGGAGCCTATTTTGGTAAACTTACTTTGGTTTGGTTGTTTCTTTCCCTCATTTAATAATAACGTGGAATCAGTGTTTGAACAAATAGTAATAATAGTAACATTTATAGAGTGCTTAGCAGGAGGTAGCCTCTGCACTTCAAATACATTTAACTCCCCCAATCTTTAATTTTTTTTTTATGTTTATTTATTTTTGAGAGAGAGAGTGTGTGTGAGCGAGGGAGAGGCAGAGAGAGGAGGAGACACAGAATCCGAAGCAGGCTCTGGGCTCTGAGCTGTCAGCACAAAGCCTGATGCGGGGCTCAAACCCACAAACCCAGAGATCATGACCTGAACCAAAGTCAGACGCTTAACCAACTGAGCCACCCAGGCGCCCCATAACTCACCCAATCTTTGTATGGACTCTCTTACTTGTATTACTACCTCTACTTTTTAGATAATGGCTTAGAGAAGTATTGGGTAAATTTTCTAGAGTCACACATCTGATCACACATATGGACTTAAACCCAGGCCATCTGGCTTCAGAACTAGGCTCTAAATCGTTTTGTTATACTGCCTCCCCTCTCTTTTATTTATTTATTTATTTATTTATTTATTTATTTATTTATTTATTTAAAGTTTATTTGAAAGAGAAAGTTCTCTCAAGGGGCAGAGAGAGGGAGAGAGAATCCCAAGCAGTCTCCATGCTTTCAATGTGGAGCCCACTGCGGGGTCAAACCCTTGAACCATGAGATCATGACCTGAGCCAAAATCAAGAGTCGTTGGAAGCTTAAGAAACTGAGACACCCAGGAGCCCCTACCGCTCTTTATTAATGGTATTGATTTATCATATGTGCATGGATCAAAGATTTTACTGTCTTTGGTACAAGCCATCTGACCAGAATTTATTGACTGAAACAGATGATCTTGAATCCTTTTATTCCCTAATGTGGCCACTGAATAATTAATAAGCCTGTAACACTGGAATATATAAAAGTGTAAAGCAGAAAAAAATGTAGATTTTCAGAGTAGATAAAATGAGTTAACATTTGGCCTCAAAAACTAAAATTAAGAACTTAACTAAACATCAGTCATGTAAATATATCCACTCCTTTGAAGGAGAAACAGGGCACCTAAAAGGGGCTTTGCTGAATTTAAAATGAACTGCATTTAATGAAGCTCTAATTTTATAATAATACTTTTTTTTTTTCAGTGTTTATTTTGAGACAGCACATGAGAGAGAGCAGGGTAGGGGCAGAGAGAGAGGGAGAGACAGTGAATCCCAAGCAGGCTCTGCACTGAGAGTGCAGGGCTCGATGTGGGGCTCGACCATAAACTGGAGATGACCTGAGCCAAAGTCGGACGCTTAACAGACTGAGCCACCCAGGTGCCCCTACAATGGCATCTTTAAATTAAAAAACAAAAAGTAGGTGCCCCTGGGTGGTTCAGTAAATTAAGCATCCCACTCTTGATTTCTGCTCAGGTCCTAGGATCTGCCAGGGTGGTGGGATCAAGCACAGGCTCCACTCCTAAATAAAAAATTGCATGTATACATACATACATACATACATACATACATACATACATACATACAAACCAAACAAAGTAGTTAAAACCAGTTGAGAAAATGATCTGTAAAAGTCATTCAGCCTAGCCCCTTATATCTAAGGGTGGGAGATCTGAGGCTGTTGCTTTAGTATTAACATTCTGGACATGACACATGAAACCTATAGCATGTACAGTCATACCAACTATGTGTGGTTTCCTTGAAAGTCCCATACTGATGGTCTTTGCTGTCCCACTTATTTAAAAAAGGCCTTTCCTACCCTCACACTCTTTTAGCTTATCTTTTCATCTTTCAAAACAGCTCAAACATCAACTCCTGAAATTTTCCCTAACTTTCCCCACCCCTGTTCTTAGCCTCTTATCTCCTCATTTTATTTACTTCTGTCTTCTAAATTCAAATCCCTTTGGGTGCCTGGGTGGCTCAGCCACTTGAGTGATCCACTTCGGCTCAGGTCATGATCTCACAGTTTGTGAGTTCAAGCCCCATGTTGAGCTCTGTGCTGACAGCTCTGAGCCTGGAGCCTGCTTGGGATTCTGTGTCTCCCTCACTCTCTTCCCCTCCCCCACTCATGCTCTGTCTCTCTCTGTCTCAGAAATAAACATTAAAAAATAAAAAATAGATAGATAGATTCAAATCCCTTTGAGGACACTGTAAAGACCATGTCTTGCACAGGGCTTGACTAGAAGAACATGATCAATGAATGTTTAAACAAAGGGGAAACTGGAGCTTCAAGGAAATGGTTAATGATAACGAATGAACTCTGTTAGTCCTTGGTAGGCAGGACAGACATTGTGTTTTCCTGGGCAGTGAGAAGCAGTCCATGTTTTGAAATGAAGACAAAAGAGTCATTCATTTAGATTGACTTCACATGACACTGATAAACAGATTTGTTATGTACTCATATCCTTTAGAAGAAAGTCTAACATGTGATTTTGTTTGCTTTTTCTCTGTTTTACCCATTCGTGTCGAGGTCCTACTGATTTCAAAGTGGCTCATTCTATTTGGGCATTTCACTTTTGTATTAATCATGTCCTAAAGAGAAACGGAATAAATTTGAAAAGAAACTAATTTTCCTTTAAGGAAATGAACTGTGAATTATATGTCTCTTTAGCAGTTGGTCTGTTGAATTGGTACCAATAATTGGGCCTTCATTCCCAGATGGTATGCTTCTCTTTGCTATTATTTCAAAAGGTTTCTCTATTTCAAGGTTGATACTCCATCTCCAAGCCCAATGGAAACGTCTGGATGTGCCCCTGCAGAAGAATATCTGTGTCAGGCTTTCTCTGATGTAATTCTTGCAGTGAACGATGTGGATGCAGAAGATGGAGCTGATCCAAACCTTTGTAGTGAATATGTGAAAGATATTTATGCTTATCTGAGACAACTTGAGGTCTGTATTACTTCCAGAATATTTGTTTTTTCTAAATGGTGCTTAGCTTTATTAAAGATATTTTACTTTGTTTACAAGAATTCAAGCAGGATGTAAGTAGCATTTCTTAACAGATGCCACTTGGAAATTCTTCGTGGGGTACCAAAAATCAAGTCCCCAGACAAACCAAGGATATCTTTTGTTTGCCATTTTGGACAGAGAAAATTCAAAGTGACACTGGGTACTGCCCGAATGCTTTTTTTTTTTTTTTTTTTTCTCTTTTTCAAAAAAAAATTTTTTATGTTTATTTTTAAGAAAGAGAGTGCAAGCTGGGGAGGGGCACAGAGAGAGAGAGACATAGAATCTGTAGCAGGCTCCAGGCTCTGAGCTGTCAGCCTAGAGCCTGATGCAGGCCTCAAACTCAACGAACCACGAGATCATGACCTGAGCCAAAGTCAGATGCTTAACCAACTCAGCCATCCAGGTGCCCCCAGAACCCTAATGAATGCCCATAGGTTAAGGATGGGCAATTCCCAGGCTCTGTGTTTGAGGGTTAGAGGCAGGAGGTAGGCCGTAATGGAGAATATGCCGAAAAACTATAACCACCAGCAACACAAGGCACTTTGGGTCCTTGTGGCTGATGTGCATGTAACACCAGGGAAATTTTTCTGTGTCTGAGAGTACAATAAAAAAGTTTTTGGTTTTCTTCCACTTCATATCACTTCTGAAACTTCATATTAGTGGCATATGCCCTCTGCTCCTCCTGCCTGCCAAAACAAGGAAGCATTCTGTATGCTAACAAAAAAGCAAACGAGCACATTTGCCCAGTTGTGTGTTTATAAGGCATTCTCTTCTTTCAGCACCATTTAACGTCTTTTCTCTTTTGTCTGGTTCTTCTGGGCATCCAAAAGATTTTCTATACAGTTGTTCTGTAAGAAGACTTCCTTGCCAGGACCAGGCTTCCACTTTGGGTTTCATCTCCCTTTTTAAAGTTTTCTAACTTTGGTGGGGTGGTTTAGCAGATGTATGCGTTGGTCCTTGATGGTTCATTCTTTTTACCTATGGTGTGTTGAGGGTTTAAATCCTACAGCAGGAGAGTGGTAGCATATAGGTTCCAGCTGATCTGGAAAATAGCTGGTGCTATTTTTCTCTGCTTCATAAAGCTCAGGTTCTGGGTTTATAGTCTTAAGTGAAAAGATCTGAGATGATGGCAAGATATCTTGGGGTTGAAGTGGTTACAGAGTGTGGGCAGGTAACAGTGATGGTAAGTGGAACTTAGTGAGATCTGCCAATATGAAAAACCTGTCAAACTGCCCTATTTAATGTTTGCTTTCTTCCTCAGTGATAGAGCTGTTTGTAGTGACAGTATGAAGAATTAAGTTGACACCTGTTAGAGATTCTAAATGCTCCATTACTGTTCTGTGATGACTAATATTTCTGATCAGAAATGTCACAGGGAGTCTTGCTTCTAAAGGATAATCAGCATTCTTTTGCAGGAAGAGCAAGCAGTAAGACCAAAATACCTCCTGGGTCGTGAAGTCACTGGAAACATGAGAGCCATCCTAATTGACTGGCTAGTACAGGTTCAAATGAAATTCAGGTTACTGCAGGAGACCATGTACATGACTGTTTCCATTATTGATCGGTTCATGCAGGTGAGCATAATTCAGTACCTGAGGGTTCTCCATTCCAGGGTTCTAGCTGAGTCCTAAGAAACAAACTTCTCCGGCTAACATCTGTCTTGTGGGGTAGAGTGTCATTAATTGAGATTTTGCTATTAGAATGTTTTTTCCCATGTTCCCTTCATAGCTATGTTGTCTCTTTTTTTTCAAGTACATATTAGTTGTTCATCAGGTTGGAATTCCCATTGCAGAATAATTGTGTACCCAAGAAGATGCTGCAGCTGGTTGGTGTCACTGCCATGTTTATTGCAAGTAAATACGAAGAGATGTACCCTCCAGAAATTGGTGACTTTGCCTTTGTGACTGACAACACTTACACCAAGCACCAAATCAGACAGATGGAAATGAAGATTCTAAGATCTTTAAATTTTGGTCTGGGCCGCCCTCTACCCCTGCATTTCCTTCGGAGAGCATCTAAGATTGGAGAGGTACAGATTTCTTGGATAATCTTTAGTATGGGACATTATGAAATATTCCTAATCACAAAGATCTGATTCACCTGACTTAGAACTCTACATGAGGAAGATGTCAAGCTGTTCTTTATTTCCAGTCAGGCTATGTATTAATGTTTTCATTGAGGCTTTCCATGGGTAGTTGAATTTCACAGTTTAAAAAAAATTTTTTAATGTTTATTTTTGAGAGAGATATAGTGTGAGTGGGGGAGGGGCAGAGAGAGAGAGAGAGGGAGAGGGAGAGGGAGAGGGAGACACAATCTGAAGCAGGCTCCAAGCTCCCAACTGTCAGCACAGAGCCCGACGTAGGGCTTGATCTCACAAACTGTGAGATCATGACCTGACCCGAAGTCAGATGCTCAACCAACCGAGCCACCCAGGCACCCCAGCATTTGAGAGTTTATAGACAAATACTTGTAATTATAGTTAAGGGTATACTGGTTATTGCCATAACAGAATTCTGACAAAAGCTCAGAGACCTGTGGGTTTTGTTTCAGGTTGATGTTGAGCAACATACTTTGGCCAAATACCTGATGGAGCTAACTATGCTGGATTACGATATGGTGCACTTTCCTCCTTCTCAGATTGCAGCAGGAGCTTTTTGCCTAGCACTAAAAATTCTCGACAATGGTGAATGGGTAAGCTCTTCCCGCAGATTTACATTACCCGAAGCTTTTAAATTTTAAGTGATGTTTGCGCTAATACTGGACCGTTTTCATTAAAGGACAATTCAACTGATTTCTAAAAATAGAGGATCGACTGAGAGAATGATTAAAAATGTTATCTTGTTTACTATGTGTTCATAAGATATTCCCACTTCGTTACCTAATTTCACCTTATACAGATGAAGACTCTCAGGCAGGTCAAATGACATGCTAGAAGTCCATTCATACTCCCTGATTCTACACATATTTCTCCTATGTGCCATGTGCTACCCTAGGCCTTAGGAGTAGTATTAGGCATGCGAATCGAATGTTGGTGTCAAACAATTTGGAGCCCAGCTTTGGAGGGTACACTAGTCAGCAATTAAAGAAGTTTAATGAGGTTTGAGCACATTAGTGTATAATAGGTTTAATAAGTACAGGGTCCTGGAGAAGCATGAAAGAAGAGTATTTGGGGAAGAAGGCATCTTAAATTTATCTTAAATTGTAGTTATAATCAGTCCTACAGAATCCCTCTTCCTACCCCCTACCCTTGACTAACTTACAGAAATTTTCTGAGAACCATTCTTCATGAGCATTTCTAACATTAACTTTTGTTGCCGTAGACACCAACTTTACAGCATTACCTGTCATACACTGAAGAATCCCTTCTAAATGTTATGCAACACCTGGCTAAGAATATAGTCATGGTGAATCGTGGGCTTACAAAGCACATGGTAAGTCAGGGGCATTGTAAGATGTTGGGAGGACAAGTGAAAATACTTAAGACTTCAAGTCTGTAAATGAATAGTTTATTTTCAAGGAGTTGATTTTTTTTTTATATATAATGTTATTGTTTTAAGTGTATTAATACTTGAGAGAGAGAGAACACCAAGAGAATGAGGGGGAGGGAGAAAGAGAACAACAAGCAGACTCCACGCTGGCAACGGTGTGGAGCCCAACACAGGGCTCTGTCCCACGAATTCTGAGATCCGTGACCTGAGCCAAAACTGAGGCGCTTAACCAACTGAGCCACCCAAGTACCCTTGGAATTATTTTAAGTGACTCTGTACTATTGGGTCTCACAATGTTTTCCTTTTTCCCTTCATTAATTATTATGCTTTTGTCTTCCAGACTATCAAGAACAAGTATGCCACATCTAAGCATGCTAAGATCAGCACTCTAGCACAACTAAATTCTGCACTAGTTCAAGATTTAGCCAAGGCTGTGGCAAAGGTGTAACTTGTAAACTTGAGTTGGAGTACTATAATAACTACAAATAAAATTGGCACCATGTGCCATCTGTACATATTATATGTTACGTTTACTTACTTTTAATAAAGTTTGTGGTCCTTTTTATTTCTTACACCTTAACTCATTTGAATGTGGCTACTTCCTACTCAAGGGTAACCAAAAAGGTGTGTTAAAGATACGATGGGGAATATAAAAAGTGCTTTCAGTTTATTGGGACCCAGCACATATATATAATTGTTACTTGTGTGGTGTTTGTTTTATGTACCTGGCTTTGCATTCTTGTATGAATTACTATGGTCATGAAGGCATTTAAAGCCGTTCTCTAGGGCATACTGCATGTAAGCCCAATTATCTTGGAGAATATGCTGCCTTATTCTGTCAAAGATCTGCCACCTTACCCCTAGTCCTCCTGTTTTCTGTTTCTTGTGGTGGTTGCTGCCATAATTCTAAGTTGTTTTTACTTCTACCACTATTTCTTAAACTATCAACTTTTTTATTTGCAAAAATAAGAACTTTATATTCTACACTTTTTCACTTTCTTGATTGATCAAATAAAAGCAGATCCTCAAAACACATAAAAGTATCTAAAAAAAAAAGTTAATTTACTCCCCACCCCCTACTCTTACAGCTCAATCCCATCCATCTGAAGGCACCAACAACAGTTTGGGGTGTATCCTTCTTTGCTTCTATAAATACAAATATGCTTATAAATAAGTTGTTAGGGGGATTTCTAAAAAATGGAATCATTCTATATATAAGCAATTCCTTTTAACATGTATAGGCCTTACCTGTGTGTGGGCATTTCCATTCCATAATATGGATAAACTATAGGTTATCCATTCTGTTGATCTTCCTCTTTGCTCCTACAGATAAACCTGTTGATCATTAAATACCATGCTTTCCTTTTTGTACTCTGGGTTCGCTAGGTATGTGCATTCTAAGTTTTGGCAGGTGCTGCCAGATGACTCTCAAGTGTCATCAGCAATGTACAAAAGTGCTGGATTTCTCTGCTTCCTTGCCAGAACCGAAGATAATGATTCTCCAATTTCTGTGAATTTGGCAAGAAATAATCTAAGTTGTTTGCTGTCCTAATTTTTTAATTCTGATGGCTAGGTTGAATAAATTTTTGTTGATATGTAAGGTTTTTCCATTTTGTCATTTGTCTTTTGATTGTTTATGCTCTTTTGCCATGCAGACACTGAAGTTTTTATATTGTCAAATCTTGTTTTTTTTTTTTTTAATTTTTTTTTTCAACGTTTATTTATTTTTTGGGACAGAGAGAGACAGAGCATGAACGGGGGAGGGGCAGAGAGAGAGGGAGACACAGAATCGGAAATAGGCTCCAGGCTCTGAGCCATCAGCCCAGAGCCCGACGCGGGGCTCGAACTGACAAACCATGAGATCATGACCTGAGCTGAAGTAGGACACTTAACCAACTGAGCCATCCAGGTGCCCCTCAAAGTAAATTTTAGATGTCAAGATAAGGTCCCCTTAACATACTAGGTCATGCATCTCCTAAGAATTCAGTCATTTTCCTAAATAACCACAATCTTCATCATGCTAAGACAATTAACAACTTCTATGTGTAATATGCAGTGTGTGTTCAAATTTTCTCCGTTGTCCCAAAATGTTTTACAAACTTTTTTTTTCCAATTTAGGTTCCAACTAAAATTAATTTGTTTCCATATACATGCTTTTTGTTTTTCAAGGCATGGACATGAACTGTCTAGTCCATTTGTCTTATAGAATGTCCCTCATTTTAGATTTCTTGTCTGATTTTTTTTTTTTTGTCTGATTGTTTTTTGATAGTTAAATTCAGGTTATGCATTCCCCAAGAATATAGGTGATTTGTACAACGTATGCATATTGGAGTTAAATATTAGTTGTTACTACTGAAGATACTGTGTTTGATCATCCGGTTAAGGTGGTAACCACCTGATAAAGCTTTGCTGTAAAGGCGCTGTTCTCTTTAGTTTTATTATTCATTAATATTAACTTTGAAACCAACACCTCACTAGAAATGACATGATGTATTACTTAATTGCATTATCCCTTCTATATTATTAGAGATTCTCTAAAGAATAGCTCCACACTCACATCTGTCCCTTTTTGTTTTACTATGGATTAAAAAAAACAAACAAACAAAAAACCTTTGTTATAAAGCATAGTGCTTCTCAAAGTGTCATCCCGAACCAGCAGCATGAACATCACCTGGGCATTTGTTAGAGACATAAATCATAATCAAAACTTGGGAGAGACACCAAGCAATCTTTTTTTTTTTTTTTTTAATTTTTGAAATTCCAGTATAACAGTGTTACGTTAGTTTCAGGTGTACAATGTAGTGATTCAACAATTCTCCACATTACTCAGTGTTCTGCACAGTAACTGTGCTTTTAATCCCCTTCACCTATTTCACCCATCTCCCCATCCACCTAGTAGTCTGTTTTAAACCAGTCCTCCCCATGATTCTCATTCCTGCTCAGATGGAGAACTACTGCATTGTCTTTGTCCCAGATTCGGCCTTGGACACCTGATAGGTTTAAAAGGATGAGCTTCATGTGAGATACTGGAAGACGTCCAGGGTAAAGCCAAAGCACAAGATTTTTTTTTTGTATAAAACAAATAATGGGGGGTGGGGGTGCCTGGGTGGCCCAGTCTGTTAAGCGACTTACTCTTAATTTCGGGTCAGGACATGATCTTATGGTTCATGGTTTCCAGCCTGGCATCCGGCTCTCTTGCTGTCAGCACGTAGGGCTTCAGATCCTGTCTCCCCCTCTCTCTGCCCTTTCGTCTCTCTCTGCCTCTATCTCTAAATAAGTAAACATAAAAAAGGAAGAAAAGAAAGGAAACCATGTTTTTCCAGGAGTTTGTGGGTAGGAGTGGCGAACCTAACGTCGTATTTACATTCCTGTCTTTGCACTCAATGCCGGTAGCTGTTACTTTGATAATGAAGAGGAAGAAAGGAGAGAGCACTGTGTGATCAAGTGTAACTGAGCGGAAACTAGTTCTACGAGGGGAATGCTCGGCTCCCTTGTTCAAAGAGGTCTGAGTTGCTGTGCTTGTGCTACAAGGCTAGAGTGTCCCTTACACGACCGACCCTAATGAAAAACTACCAATCAATGGGGCGATTTACGTCCCACATTGTCTCCATTAGCCGCTCATTTAGCTGCCCAGCTAAAAAAGCTTGATTGCAAGCTGATAAATCGACAAGGTGGCACTTGGGGGCACAGGACTGTTATAAGAATGAATCTTGCGGATAGTGAAATTTCACGCTGCGAGTCTGGGGTTCAAGTATATGCACTGACTCATAGCGGGCTTTAAGTTATCTCTGAACTCTAGCCACTGTTCTCCGCCAAATGAGGGAGTCTGGACACTATGAGCTCAGATGGAAAGTCTACTTAAACAACCTTCCGGTGTTTCCCTTTCCAAGCCCGCGAATGTTAAGGGAGTACCAAGATGGGTTAAAAAAAAAAAAAAAAAAAACAAAAAAAAAAAAAAAACAAAAACAAAAAACATACACACACAAAAAAAACCCACAAAACTGTCTCGAAGATCTCCTGTCCCAGAGCCAAGGATGAACGACCATTTATGTCGGAGTTTTCTAGCCTGTTCCTGGGCGCCGGGGTGTGTCCCAAAGGGCTGTAGCCCAACTCCTAGCCCAGCACTCGACAGAGCTGATGCTTAAAGTTCAACTTTTCTTATTAGTGATCTGTAATGGTTGCAAATACTAGCCAGGACTAGAGAAACAGAAGTAACCACGGCAACCAGGGGACGGGACGGAAGGGGTGGAGCCGTGGAGCGGAAGGGGCCGGACGGGAAGCGACGGTCCTCCGGCCCTTTCCGGGAGACAATTTAGTGGCGGGAAGATAGGCCTCTGAGGCTGCATCTTCCCGTCCCAGGCCGTACCTCCCAGCGCCAGTCAGAATGGAGATGCAACCCAGGGGACAAGCGGCCACCGAGTCCCCGGACTCCGGAGGCGGGGAAGGCAGGCCACCACAGGTCGCCGGCGCCCAGGAGGCACGTCCCGAGGACCGCCTGACCCTGCTGCTCAGGTTGTTCCCTCTGGCTCGCTCGGCCGCATCCAAGTGGGCGTCGTGGGCGAGAGCTCTATCCTTAGCTCTCAGAGCCCCTAAGGCTGCGAATTCTGACTCGGTCGCTTCGTGGCAGTGCCCTCGAGTCATTCATTTAAACGCCTTAAGCACCGTTCTTAATCTTAGAAACAGAGGAAGATTACACCTTCCTAGTAGAGATGCAGTGGGGGTTAAATGAGCTACTCAGAGGCAAGCGTTTAGCACAGAGACCAGGGCCCTTAAGGCCTTCGGAGCTGTAATTTCCTCTCCTTTTCTCGTGCACTCACGTCCTGGGCTCCCGATTTTCCAGCGCGTAGTGAGGTGCATCTAAGGCCTCAGCTACTTGCATAAACATTGTCTTTCCTCTTTGTTTTTATGGTTATGACCCTTTTCAATCTAGAAGCCTCATTTGTTATATTTCTCTACCAAGAGGATGATTGATGTTTATACGTTTCCACCAAGCAGTTGCTACGGGAAGATGTGATGAGAAAGGATATCATTCCGGTGGGCAAACAATGGCACAGGGCCAAGTCTACTCTACTGCCTGTTCTGGTGTGGCCTCTCAAGCTAGGAATAATGTTTATGTTGGGGCGCCCGGGTGGCTCAGTCGGTTAAGCGTCCGACTTCGGCTCAGGTCATGATCTTACGGTTCCTGAGTTCGAGCCCCGAATCGGGCTCTGTGCTGACAGCTGGGAGCCTGGAGCCTGCTTCCGATTCTGTCTCCCTCTCTCTCTGACCCTCCCCCGTTCATGCTCTGTCTCAAAGATAAATAAACATTAAAAAAAAAAAAATACAAGAATAATGTTTATGTTATTAAGTAGTTGGGACAAAAAAATTTCCTGGAGGAAAATTAAAAACACGTGAAAATTATTTGAAATTCTAATTTCAGTGCCCTTAAGAAAGAGTTTATTGGAACAACTTTTCCTGCTACAGGGTATGAGTTGAGTAGCTCCAGCAGAGACCTTATGAATCACAAAGACTAAAATGTTTGTTGTTTGGCCTCTACAGAAAAAAATTTGTTCTAAACCCTAACAAAAGTTTTTTTTGTTTTGTTTTGCTTTAACTCCCCAAAGCATTGTAACTATTTTAGATTTACCACTGCTTTGAAAGGTCTTGGCTACTAAGCCTCACAACCTTGCTTTAAAAATTCCTTCATACCTACAATATAAAATGCTAAAATATTAAAGATAAAAGATCGCCTTTTGGGGCGCTTGGGTGGCTCAGTCGGTTGTTAACTCTTGGTTTCAGCTCCGGTTATGATCTCATGGTTCTGAGTTCGAATCCTGAATCCGGATTTTGCTTGGGATTCTCTCTCTCTGCCCCTTCTCTACTTGCTCTCTCTCGCTGTCTCTCAAAAATTGATAAACTTAAAAAAAGAAGAGATCAGGGGTACCTGGGTGGCTTAGTCCGTTAAGCGTCCCACTTCAGCTCAGGTCATGATCTCGCGGTTCCTGAGTTCTAGCCCTGCCTGGGGCTCTGTGCTGACAGCTCGGGGCCTGGAGCCTGCTTTGGATTCTGTGTCTCCCTCTCTCTCCGCCCCTCCCCCGCTCATGCTCTGTCTCTCTCTCAAAAATAAATAAACATTAGGAAATTAAAAGAAAAAAAATAAGAGATCACCTTTTGTATCTCAGGTAAAAGGAAACTGTTCCTACAGTGTCTTAAAATGCTAGCCTACCTTCTTAACCTATAAGAAATCGTTCTTTTCATTTGGAACTTTAAATCTAAGGAATTTATACCATGGAGATTTAGAAATCTGTCTAATGTTACTTAGCTACTTATGTAGGTCTCAAAGTCACAGAGCAGTTTCAGAATTATGAAACTACCATGTAAATGTAAAACTTGTTAAGTATAACTTAATAACTAGTTAGCATCTTACCCATAGCTTTTCTACTTATTTTATGTATGATCTTGAATTAACTACAATCATAGGACGACTGAGAAACTATATGAATTATCTATCCAAGGAGTAGTATCTTTGTTATTTTTCTCTGTCTCCTAAAAATGTTACAGTCTGTTTTTAAACTCATTACAGTGTTTGCAGTTTTCACCATTTTGATCTGTTTGTGTGGCCCATATTTATTTCTTCAGTGTGGCATATTAAGAATAAATTTAAAAGTCAAACTTTTAACTTTTATTCTTAGATGCTGTTTCCCCACTGGATTCCATTTTGTGTTTTGTGTCTTATTCTGAGGACTTTTTTATTTTTTAAGATTTTAGTTTTAAACAATCTCTACACCCAACATGGGGCTTGAACTCACCACCGCAAGATCAAGAGTCCCATGCTCCACCACCTGAGCCAGCCAGGCACCCCATAAGATTTCGGTGTAGTTGACACAGTGTTGCATTAGCTTCAGTTGTACAACTCACTGATTTGAAGTTTGTACATTATGCTGTGTTCGCCAGGAGTATAGCTACCATCTGTCCCATGATATCACTATTACAACATCATTGACTGTATTCCTCATGCTCTGCCTTTTATTCCCGGGACATGCTCATTCTATAACTGGAGGCCTGTATCTCCCTCTCCCCTTCACCCATTTTGCCCAGCCCCCACCCACCTTCCTTTTCTCTGGCAACCATTAGTTCTCTGTATTTATAGTGTTGATTCTGATTTTTGTTTATTCATTTTTTCCCTTAGATTGCATTTATGTGTGGAATTATATGGTATTTATCTTTCTCAGTCTGACTTATTTCATTTAATATAATACCTTTTTGGTCTCAAATGGCACGATCTCATACTTTATGGCTGTGTAATACTCAATACTGTGTGTGTGTAGGTATATATATATACATACACACATTTTCCTTATCTGTTCATCTACTGATGGACATTTAGGTTGATTCCATGTCTTGGTTATTGTAAATAATGCTGCAGTAAACAGAGGACTGCATATATCTTTTGGAGTTAGTGTTTTTGTGTTCCTTGGTTAAATACCAAATGGAATTATTGGATCATTTGTTATTTATTTATTTATTTATTTATTTATTTATTTATTTATTTATTGAGAGAGGGAGTGTGAGCAGGGAAGGGGCAGAGAGAGAGGAGGGAGAGAATCTTAAGCAGGCTCTATGCTCAGCACAGAGCCTGACGTGGGACTTGAAATCATGGCCATGAGATCATGACCTGAGCTGAAATCAAGAGGTAGATGCTTAACAGATTGAGCCACCAGGCCCCCCTCATCATGTGGTATTTCTGTTTTTTAATTTTTCCAGGAACTTCCATACTGTTTTTCACAGTGGCTGTACTAATTTACATTCCCACCAACAGCACACGAGGGTCCTCGCCAACACTTGTTTCTTGTCTTTTATTTTAGCCATTCTAACAGATGTGAGTGATCTCATTGTGGTTATGATTTGTTTCCCTGATGATTAGTCATTTTGAGCATCTTTTCACATGTCTGTTAGCCATCTGTATGTCTTCTTTGGAAAAATGTCTCTTCGGGTTGCCTGCCCATTTCTTAATCAGATTGTTCGTGTTTTTGGTATTGAGTTGTGCAACTTTTTTGTATATTTTTGATATTAACCCCTTATCAGATATATCATTTGCAAATATCTTTTTCCATTCAAGTAGGTTGTTCTTTTTGTTGATGGTTTCCTTTGCTATGCAAAACTTTGTATTTTGATGTAATCCCAATAGTTTATTTTTTTTTCAACGTTTTTTTTTGTTTTTTGTTTTTTGTTTTTTTTTTTTTTGGGACAGAGAGAGACAGAGCATGAACGGGGGAGGGGCAGAGAGAGAGGGAGACACAGAATCGGAAACAGGCTCCAGGCTCTGAGCCATCAGCCCAGAGCCTGACGCGGGGCTCGAACTCACGGACCGCGAGATCGTGACCTGGCTGAAGTCGGACGCTTAACCGACTGCGCCACCCAGGCGCCCCTCCAATAGTTAATTTTTTAAAAATGTTTATTTATTTATTTTGAAAAAAGAGAGTGCATGTTTGCTTGCACACGTGCAGGAGGGGTAGAGAGAAGGGAAGAGAGAGAATCACAAGTAGACTCCTCACTGTCAGCACAGAGCCCATTGTGGGGCTCAGTCTCATGAACTGTTGAGATCATGACCTGAGCCAAAGTCAAGAATCCAACACTCAGTTGACTGAGCCACCCACGCGCCCCAAGTTTATTTTTATGTATGGTGTTAGGAAGAAGTCTAGGTTATTTTGCATGTAGCTGTCCGGTTTTCCTAGCACCATTTATTGAAAAGACTGTCTTTTCTCCATTGTATATTCTTGCTTCCTTTGTCACAGATTAATTATCTCTATACATGTGGGTTTATTTCTGGGGTCTCTCTTCTGTTCCATTGATCTATTTCTCTGTTTTTGTGATAGCACCATACTGCTTTGATCTGTATAGTTTTGTCGTATATCATGATATCTGGAATTGTGAAAGCTCCAGGTTCATTCTTCTTTCTCAGGTTTGTTTTGGCTATTTGAGGTCTTCTGTGGTTCCCTACAAATTTTAGTATTAATTGTTCTAGTTTAATGAAAAATGCTGTTGGTATTTTGGTAGGGATTGCATTGAATCTGTAGATTGCTTTGAGTAGTATGGACATTTTGGCAATATTTTAAAACATTTTTTTAATGTTTATTTTTGAGAAAGAGATAATGTCAGCGGGGGAGGGCCAGGAAGAGAGAGTGGGACAGAGGATCTGCTCTGTGCTGACGGCAAACTGCCCCATGCAGGGCTCAAACTCATGAACCTTGAGATCATGACCTGAGCCGAAGTCAGATGCTTAACTGACTGTGCCATCCAGGTGCCCCTTGGCAATATTCTTTTAACAGATGAACATGGAATATCTTTACCTTTGCTTGTGCCATCATCAAGTTTCTTTCATCAGTGTTTTATAATTTTCAGAGTACATGTCTTTCACCTCTTTGGTCAAGTTTATTCCTAGTTATTTTATTCCTTTTGGTGCAGTTGTAAATGGTGTTGTTTTTTAAAAATATCTCTTTCTGTGACATTGTTAGTATATAGAAATGCTACTGATTTCTGGGTATTAATTTTAAATACTGCCTCTTTACTGAATTCATTTATTACTTCCAGTAGGTTTTTTGGTTGAATCTTCAGGGTTTTCTATGTATAGTATCCTGTTGTCTGCGAATACTGACAGTTTAACATACTTACCGATATGGATGCCTCATTTCTTTTTCTTGTCTGATTGCTATGGAGAGGACTTCCAGTACTATGTTGAGTAAAGATGGGTCAAAGTGGACATCCTCATCTTGTCACCTTAGAGGAAAACTCTCCATTTTTCACCATAGAGTATGATATTAGCTGTGGGTTTTTCATGGAAGACTTTTATTATGTTGAGATATGTTCCCTCTAACTCTAATTTGTTGAGAGTTTTTTATCATGAATGAATGTTTAATTGTGTCAAATGATTTTCCTGCTTCTATTGAGATGATCATATGATTTTTATCCTTTGTATTGTAGATGTGTATGACATTTATTGATTGGCAAATATTGAACTACCCTTGCATCCCTAGAATAAATCCCACCTGATCATGGTGAATGATTTTTTAAAAATGTTTATTTATTTATTTTGAGAGAGAGTGTGTGTGTGTGTGTGTGAGTGGAGGAGGGGCAGAGAGAGAGAGAGAGAGAGAGAGAGAGAGAGAGAGACAGAATCCCAAGTGAGGCTCGAATTCACTGACCATGAAATATGACCTGAGCCAAAACCAATAGTCAGACACTTAATCAACTGAGCCACCCAGGTGCCCCAGTGAATGATTTTTTTTTTTAATTTATTTTTGAGAGAAAGAGAGAGAGAGAGGGAGGGATGTGGGAGGAACAAAGAGAGAGGGAGACAGAATCCCAAGCAGGCTCTTTGTTCACAGCCTTGAACACCGGGCTTGAACCCGTGAACTTAACTGACTGAGCTACCCACGTGCTCCCATGAATATTTTTTTTTTAATTTTTTTTTTTTAACATTTATTTTTGAGACAGAGAGAGACAGAGCATGAATGGGGGAAGGTCAGAGAGAGGGAGACACAGAATCTGAAACAGGCTCTAGGCTCTGAGCTGTCAGCACAGGGCCCAATGGGGGGCTCGAACTCACAGACCATGAGATCATGACCTGAGCTGAAGTCGGAGGCTTAACTGACTGAGCTACCCAGGCGCTCCAATGATATTTTTAATGTATCGTTGTATGTGGTTTGCTAATATTTTGTTGAGGATCTTTGCATCTGTGTTTATCAGGGATATATTAGCCTGTAATTCTTTTGTGTGGTGTCCTTTTTTAAAATTTTTTTTTTTTTTTTTTTTTTTTTTGAGAGAGAAATAGAGACAGAGCATAATCGGTGGAGGGGCAGAGAGAGAGAGAGAGAGAGAGAGAGAGGGAGACGCAGAATCCGAAGCAGGCTCCAGGCTCCAAGCCATCCGCACAGAGCCCCTTGTGGGGCTCGAACCCATGAACCGCGAGATCATGACCTGAGACGAAGTCAGATGCCCAACCAACTCAGCCACCCAGGCGCCCTGTGTGTGTGGTGTCTTTATCTTGTTTTGGTATCAAGGTAATGCTGGCCTTGTAGAATGTATTTCAGAGTTTTCCTATCACTTCTATCTTTTTAGAATAGTTTGAGGAGAATAGGTATTAACTCTTCTTTAAGTGTATGGTAGACTTCACCTTTGAATCAATCTAGTCCTAGACTTTTACTTTCTGGTGGTTTTTTGATTAGCAATTCAATTTTGTTATTGTAATTAGTCTGTTAAGACTATTTAATTTCTTCCTTGTTCAGTTTTGGAAAATTGTGTGTTTCTAGGCATTAGTCGTTTCTTATAGATTGTTCAGTTCGTTGGTATATAATTTTTCATGGTATACTTTTATAATCCTTTGTATTTCTATCGTGTCAATTGTTACTTTTCTTGATTCTGATATTATTTATTTGGGTCTTTCTCTTTTTTTATTGATGAGTCTGGGTAAGAGTTGTTCAATTTTGTTTATCTTTTCAAAGAACAAGTTCTTGGTCTCATGATTTTCTTTTTTCTGTTTTGTTCAGTTTTTCTTTAGTCTCTATGTCATTTATTTATGGTCTGATCTGTAGTATTTCCTTTCTTCTACTTACCTTGGGTTTTGTTCTTTTTGTAGTCCCTTTTATGTGTAAGGTTAGATTGTTTATTTGAGTCTTTTCTTGTTTCTTGAGGTTGGCCTGTATTACTGTATACTCCCCTCTTAGAAATGTTTTTGCTGTGTCACAAAGAATTAGGACCATTGTGTTTTCGTTTTCATTTGTCTCTGTATATTTTTTTATTTTTTCTTTTATTGCTTCACTGACCTACTGGTTGTTTAGTATCATGTTGTTTAGTGTCTTTGTGTCTGTATTTTTTCCAGTTTTTTTGTATTGTGATTTATTTCTAGTTTCATACCATTGTAGTCAAAAAAGATGCACAATATGATTTGAATCTTCAATTTATTGAGATTTGTTTTTTGACCTTATCTATGATCTCTTCTGGAGTACACTCCACGTGCACTTGAAAAGAATGTGTATTCTTTTGTTTTTTAATGGCATGTTCTATATATGTTGTTTTGTCCCTCTCGTCCAACATGTCATTCAAAGGCATTGTCTCCTAATTGATTTTCTGTTTGGATAATGTATCCATTGATGTAAGTGTAGTGTTAAAGTCCCCTTACCATTATTGTATCACCATCAATTTCTCTTGTTGTGTCTGTTAATATTTCTTTATGTATTTAGGTGCTCCATTGTTGGGTTTGTAGATACTTAAAAATGTTATATCCTCTTGTTGGATTGATTGTTGGATTGATTCTGATTATGTAACGCCCTTCTTTCTCTCTTGTTACAGTCTTTGCTTTAATGTATTTAAGTTTATTTTTATTTGAGAGAAAAGAGAAAGATAGTGTGAGTAGGGAAGGGGCAGAGAGAGGGAGAGAGAAATAATCTCAAGCAGGCTCTGCACTATCAGCATAGAGCCTGACGTGGAGCTCAAACCCACCAAACAGTGAGGTCATGACCTGAGCTGAAGCCAAGAGATGGAGCATTCAAACAACTGAGCCACCCAGGTGCCCCGAGTCTTTGCTTTAAAGTCTTTTTTGAAGAAGAAAAAAAAAGTCAATTTTGTCTGGTATAAGTATTGCTACCTAGGTTCTTTTGGGGTGAGGGGAGGCTTCCATTTTCATAGTGAATGTTTTGCCATCCCTTCACTCTCAGTCTATATACATCTTTAGGTCTGAGGTGAGTCTCTTTTAAGGCAGGACATAGATAGATCTTGTTTTTTTTTTTTTTTTTTAATCCATTCTGCCATTCTCTGTCTTTTGATTGAAACATTTAAGCCATTTACATTGAGAGTAGTTATTGATAAGTGTGTACTTATTGCCATTAAAAAAAAATTTTTTTTTGTTTATTTTGGGGGGGGGGGCAGAGTGCAAGCAGGGGAGGGGCAGAGAGAGAAGGAGACACAGAATCTGAAGAAGGCTCCAGGCTCCAAGCTGTCAGCACAGAGCCTGAGGCGGGGCACAAACCCACGAGCCACAAGATCATGACCTGAGCCAAAGTTGGATGCTCAACCGACAGAGCCAACCAGTCGCCCCTACTTATTGCCATTTGTAAAATGTGTTTTCTGGTGTGGTTGTAATTTTTCTGCAAAAGACCTTTCTTGCTCTCTTTCTTTGTAATCGGTGAGTGTAGTGTTTGGCTTCTTTCTCTTTATTTTTTGTGTATCTATCATAGATTTTGGGTTTGTGGCTACCATGAGGTTCCTATATAACATCCAAATAAATAGCAGTCCATATTAATTTGATGTTCATTTAAATTCAAACATATTCTACAAAAAACAAAAACAAAACAAAAACCAGGAAACTGTGGAAGAAAAAATATTTTCCCCGTCTCTACCCTTTTTACTGTGTTTTCCACATTTTATATATATCTTGTCATATTTTATATCTTTTCATGTATCGTTTTCTTATATCTTATTTGGCCATTTCTTTTCTACTTAAGGAAGCTCCTTTAACATTTCTTGTAACACTGGTTTAGTGGTGATAACTTATTTATTTTTTGTTTTTTTTGGGAAACCCTATCTCTCCTTCAAATCTTAATGATAACCCTGCAAGTTTGTTAGTTTTTTCTTTTCAGCACTTTGAATATGTCATGCCACTTGTTTCTGGCCTGCAAAGTTTTTGCTGAAAAATCAGCTGATAGCTTCATAGGTTTTCCTTTATAGGTACTTTTTGTTTTTCTCCTGCTGCTTTTAATTCTCTCTTTATCTTGTTAAAAAATGTTTATTTATTTTGAGAGAGAGAGAAAGAAAGAAAGCATGAACGGGGAGGGGCAGAGTGAGAGGGAGAAAGAGAATCTCAAGCAGGCTCTGCGCTGTCAGCACGGAGCCTGACATGGGGCTCAAACTCATGAGCTGTGAGATCATGATTTGAGCTGAAATCAAGAGTTGGACACTTAACTGACTGAGCCACCCAGGCATCCTCTCTTTATCTTTAACCTTTGATATTTTAATTAGTATGTGTCATGGTCTGGACCTCCCTGGGTTCATCTCGTTTGGAATTCTCTGTGCATCTAAACTTCTTTTCTCTTTTAGCTGTTCTGTTTGCATGCTTTCCATCACTGTGTCTTCCAGATCACTGATACATTCTTCTGTATACTTTAATCTGTTGATGGCCTCTAATGTGCTTTTTATTTAAGTTATTACATTTTTCAACTCTGATTGGTGCCTTTTAGTATTTTCTGTGCCTTTATTGAAAATCTCACTGAGTTCTTACACTCTTTTCTCCAGCCTGGTGAGTATCTTTATGATCATTACTTTAAATTCTTTTTCAGGCATATTGTTTATTTGTTTCATTGAGTTCTTTTTCCTTTTGGAGCATATTCCTCTGTTTCCCCATTTTGCTTGATTTTTTGTGTTTGTTTCTATGGATTAGGCAAATAAGCTACTTCTCCTAAACTTGAAGGAGTGCACTTGTGTATGGTGTCCCCAGTGCAGACTGTGTGGTTGGTGACTTTTGCCGGCTGGAGCTGGAGCTATGTATGCTAGTTTCTCTTCCAAATCGTAGCACATGTCCATCTCTCTTCCTGCTGTCTTTTTGTTCTCTTTATTGTTGGTTTATTCAGTAGCTGTTCACTCAGCCCTTAGTTCTTCAAGAGGAATAGGGCATTTAATGGATGTAACTTGATGGGGCACCTGGGTGGCTCAGTCAGTTAAGTGTCCAACTTCGGCTCAGGTCATGATCTCACAGTTCGTGAGTTTGAGCCCCCTGTCGGGCTCTGTGCTGACAGCTCAGAGCCTGGAGCCTGCTTCACATTCCGTGTCTCCCTTTCTCTGCCCCTCCCCCATTTATGCTCTGTCTGTCTCTCTCAAAAATAAATATTAAAATTTTTTTTAAAAAATAGATGTAATTTGGTGTGTTCTGTGGAGGAGTTGAGTTCAGTTTTTCTATGTTGTCATCTTGAACCAGAACTCTTTGTGCCCACTTTTATTTTTCTTTTTCCTTTTTTTTTTAATTTTTAACAAACTTTTTAAATATTTATTTATTTCTGAAAGAGAGAAAGAGAGACAGAGTGTGAGCAGGGGATGGGCAGAGAGAGAAGGAGACACAGAATCTGAAACATGCTCCAGGCTTTGAGCTGTCAGCACAGAGCCCAATGCAGGGCTTGAACCCATGAGCTATGAGATCATGACCTGAACCCAAGTTGAGGTTTAACTGACTGAGCCACCCAGGTGCCCCTATTTTTTACTTAAGTAAGCTTCGTGCCCAGCATGGAACCCAACATGGGGTTTGAACTCATGACCCCAAGATCAAGAGTTGGACACTTAACTGACTGAGCCATCCAGGTGCCCCTCTTCAGGCCCACTTTAAATAAATCAGGCAAAACTAGAAGACTTATTGCTGAGTTTATTTACATTCATTAAATGCATAAACTTCTGGAAAAAAATGAGTTGGTTTATCCTATATTAATGAATAAAACCTCAGTAAATATATGACCATCTGGGGCACCTGGCTAGCTCAGTCAATAGAGCATGTGACTCTTGATCTAGTGGTCATGAGTTCAAACTCCATATTGGGAGTAGAGTTTACTTAATTAAAAAAAAAAAATACACACACACATATATTACTTTCTCTTCTCTTTATCTGTTTTTAGGCTGAGAGCACAAACTAAACAGCAACTCTTGGAATATAAGTCAATGCTTGATGCGAGTAAGTATTTTCATTTTCAAATAAGATTTTGTGAGCTTGATGATGAATAGTATTCTAGAGAAAAGAATATCAACTTTACAAAATATCAACTTTACTTGTTAGGGGTTCAGGAAATCGATTTTAAAAAGTAAGTAACAATGCTGGACAATTAAATCCTGTTGATCAGAGAATTGGGAAATTCCTGTTGGAAGGAGTCCTAGAACTTGCTACCATCAACAACTTGGAGATTAAATTAGCAGATGAGATGATTGCTAAGCAAGTGATCTAAGATCTATACTTTGAGAAACACTGGAATATAGAGATGAGAGGCAGAAGGGAGATCAGCTTAAAGACATGAATGACAAATTTTCAATTCTAAACATTGAACAAATTTATTTATTTTTTTTTAATTTTATTTTTTAACGTTTATTTATTTTTGAGACAGAGAGCTTGAATGGGGGAGGGTAAAAGAGAGGGAGACACAGAATCTGAAACAGGCTCCAGGCTCTGAGCTGTCAGCACAGAGCCCGACGACGCAGGGCTCGAACTCACGGACCGCGAGATCATGACCTGAGCCGAAGTCGGCTGCTTAACCAACTGAGCCACCCAGGCGCCCCAACATTGAACAAATTTAAAGTTATCTTTTAAAACCATTAATCCAGAAGTCTTAGGGAGCAAGAGATTACTAAAATAATGGTTTAGCTCTCCTGAAGTACTAACCATTCTTGCCACCTGATTTGTAAGCCCTTGGATTACAAAGATAGGTTTTGGTAAATCTTTCTTTCTCTGTGAAATGGGCTTAAGGAATAAAACCAATTGATACTTTAGGTTGAATCAAGAGTTTTGTTTATTTTTTTTTTTAATGTTTGTTTATTTTTGAAAGAGAGAGAGAGCATGAGCTGGAGAAGGCAGGGGGATGGGCAGAAAGACAGGGAGACAGAATCCGAAGTAGGCTCCAGGCTCTGAGCTGTCAGCACTGAGCCTGATATGGGGCCCGAACCCACGAACCACAAGATCGTGACCTGAGCCAAGTTCAGATGGTTAACCAGCTGAGACACCCAGAGGGCCTGAATCAAGAGTTTTGAAGGGGCACCTGGATGGCTCAGTCATTTAAGCTGCTGACTCTTGATTTCGGCTCAGATCATGATCTCACAGTTTTGTGAGTTCCAGCCCTGCATCGGGATATCAGCACAGAGCCCATTTGGGATTCTCCCTCTTTATCTCTCTATGTTTCTCTTTCTGCCCCTCTCTCTCTGCCGCTTTCTCTCTATGCCACTCATGCTCTCTCTGTCTCTCTCTAATAAATAAACTTTTGAAAAATTTTAAGAAAAAAAAAGGAATTGTGGAAAACCTGAGGGACCACATAGATATCTTACTTCACCTGAATACATGATTGAACTTAGGAACTTTTCAGACTCTGCTCAATTTGTTCTATAGGTCCATAGATCTGAAGGTAGTTCTCGTGTATTGTCTGTCTGATATTCCAGGCTTTCTAAAAATATATTTTTTATTTATTTTGAGAGAGAGAGTGCGAGCAGGGGAGGGGCAGAGAGGGAGAGTGAATCCCAACCAGGCTGTGCATTGTCAGCGCAGAGCCTGGACATGAGGCTCGATCTTATGAACCACGAGGTCATGACCTGAGCCAGAGTCAGACACTTAACTGACTGAGCCACTCTGGCACCCCCTTTAATTGTATTATTAGTGTTATTGGATTTGCAGTCTTTGTTTATAAATGCAGGTTTTCTTTTCATGTATCTACCTATACATATAGATTTATATGTAGGAATCACTGTATCTATGTATATAACTAGCAAGTATTTTCTCCCAGTTTGTTGCTTGCCTTGTTTTTTAACTATCTTTTGAGGAACCAAAGGCATTAATTTGATGCAGTGCTTTTTATCAAGTTATTTGGTCTTTTGTGGTGTATGATTTTCAGTCCTAAGAATCTGTGACCACTCCAAGGTCATAAAGATTTTCTCCTTTGTTTTGTTCTATGAGGCTTTGGGTTTTAGATTTAACATTCAGTTCTGTGGTCCTTTTTGAGTTAATTTTTTTTTGTATGGTGTGAGCTAAGAATCAAGATTCATTTTGTTTTTTTCCCCTACAGAAATCTAGTTTTTCTAGCCCCGTTTGTTCAAAGACTTTCCTTTCTCCATTATTTATGTGTAGGTTTATTTTGGGTTTCTTTTCTCTGTTCCCTTGAGGTATTTGTCTATGCTTACAATAATGCCACAGTATCTTCATTACTGTGGCTTTATAGTAAATCTTGATATCACTACTGTAAGACTTCTAGTGTTGTTCTTCTTTATCAATATTGGTTTGACTATTCTAGGTCCTTTGTGTGTCTCTATGCATTTAAAAAAATTGTTTTGGGGGCGCCTGGGTAGCTCAGTCGGTTAAGCGACCGACTTCGGCTCAGGTCATGATCTCATGGTTTGTGAGTTCGGGCCCCACATCGGGCTCTGTGCTGCCAGCTCAGAGCCTGGAGCCTGCTTCTGATTCTGTGTCTCCCTCTCTCTCTGACCCTCCCCCACTCATGCTCTGTCTCTCTCTGCCTCAGAAATAAATAAACATTAAAAAAAAAAAACATTTAAAAAAAATTGTTTTTATTTATGTTTGAGAGAGAGACAGAGTGCAAGCAGGGGAGGAGCAGAGAGAGAGGTAGACACAGAATCCGAAGCAGGCTCCAGGCCCCAGGCTCCAAGCTGTCAGCACAGAGCCCGACGTGGGGCTTGAACTCACAAACCATGAGATCATGACCTGAGCTGAAGTTGGAGGCTCAACCGACAGAGCCACCCAGGTGCCCCTCTATATGCATTTTAAAATCAGCTTGTTGTTTTCTTTCTTTTTTTTTTTTTTAAGTTTATTTGTTTTGTGAGAAAAAGAGAGATTGTGAGCTGGGGAGGGGCAGAGACAGGGATAGAGAGAGAAGCCCAAGCAGACTCCAAACTGTTAGTGCAGAGCCTGATGCTTCCTGAACCAAGCCAAAACCAAGAGTCAGATGCTTAACCAACCGAACCACCCAGGCATCCCCAGCTTAACAATTTCTACAGAAAAAAAAAAAAGTATTAGAATTTTGTTTGGGATTTGATTGGGCTCTATAGATCATACTGGGGAAATTGTATTAGCCATATTGATTCTTCTAATACCTATACGTAATGTATCTTTTCATTATTTTAAAGTGTTCATTGTAGAGCTCATGTACATATTTTGTTAAATTTATCCTTAAATATTTCATGTTTTTGAAAAAAATTTTGCAACTTAATTTTATCTTTTAATTTCTAGTTGGTTGTTGCTAACAGATAGACATAGAGATGATTTTTTTGATATTGCATTGTTCATGTTAATATTTTACTCCTTTTTTTTCTCCATTCTAAAACCGGCCTCTTCCATATGGTAACCGCTAGTCCATGTGACTATTGAGCACTTGAAATGTGATTAGTCCTTGAGAGGAGCTATAAATGTAAAATACAGAAAAAAAATTGTAAAATATTTCATTAGTAATTTTAAATTAGTTACATGTTGAAATGCTAATATTTTAGACCTATTGGGTTTAAATAAGTTATACTGAAATATTTTTACTTCATTTATAACATGGAAATGAGAAATTTAAAATTAAATTTAGGGAAATAGGGAGGGTGGTAAAAGAATAAGTTTTTGGGGGGCACCTGGGTGGCTCAGTCAGTTAAGCATCTGACTCTTGATCTGAAATTAGGTCCTGATCTCAGGGTCATGAGTTCAAGCTTCATGTTCATGAGTTCAAGTCCATGCCCAGCGTGAAGCCTACTTTTTTTTTTTAATTTTTATTTATTTTTTAAATTTACATCCAAGTTAGCATATAGTGCAACAATGATTTCAGGAGTAGATTCTTTAATGCTCCTTACCTATTTAGGCCATCCCCCCTTCCCACAACCCCTCCAGTAACCCTCTGTTCTCCATATTTAAGAGTCTCTTATGTTTGTGTCCCCCTCCCTGTTTTTTTATTATTTTTGATTCCCTTCCCTTATGGTCATCTGTTTTGTATCTTAAAATCCTTATATGAGTGAAGTCATACGATATTTTTCTTTCTTTCTTTGACTAATTTCTTCAGTATAATACCCTCTAGTTCCATCCACCTACTTGAGAATGTCAAGATTTCATTCTTTTTGATCACCAAGTAATACTCCATTGTATGTATGTGTATATATACATGTATATATGTATGCCACATCTTCTTTATCCATTCATCCATCGATGGACATTGGGCTCTTTCCATACTTTGGCTATTGTTGATAGCTCTGCTATAAACATTAGGGTGCATGCGCCCCTTCGAAACAGCATACCTGTATCCCTTGGATAAATACCTGTGAGTTGTATGGTAGTTCTATTTTAGCATGGAGCCTACTTTTAAAAAAAAATTAAATGTTTGGTTCGAGTCTCTGGCTTCCATTATATTTCTGTTGGACAGTACTTTTTTTGAAGAAGAAGAAGGGAGAGGGGCAGAGGGAGAGAGAGAGAGAGAATCTTTTTGTTTGTTCATTTGTTTAGAGAGAATGCAAGCAGAGGAGTGGGGCAGAGAGAGAGAAAATCCCAAGCAGGCTCCATGCTCAAGGTGGATGGAGCTCAATGCAGGGTTTGATCCCAGACCTTGGGATCATGAATTGAGCCTAAATCAAGAGTCAGATGCTTAACCAACTGAACCACCAGATGTCCCTGGACAGCACTCTTCTAAACTGTTACTAACTTCAAAAAATTATTTATTTGTAGGTGAAGAAAAAACTCCAGAACAAATCATGCAAGATAAGCAAATTGAAGCGTATGTCATATTTTTAAATTGTGTGTGTGTGTGTGTGTGTGTGTGTGTGTTTTTAATTTTTATTTATTTATTTTGAGAGAGAGGGAGAGTGCAAGCAGGGGAGGGGCAGAGAGAGTGAAAGGGAGAGAGAGAGAATTCCACTCAGGCTCCATGCTGTTAGCATGGAGCCTGATGTGGGACTGGATCCTGCAACCTGTGAGATCAGGACCTGAGCTGAAACCAAGAGTTGGAGGCTTAACCGACGGAGCTACCCAGGTGCCCCTCAATTTTGTGTTTTTTACTAAGATTTGATACTATTACCCATCTTACACCATTGTCTTCTTTTTCCTTTTCTTTATTTTTCCAAGTAATTTTTCATGCATGTACTGAGAAGTTGTTGATATACGGTATGTTCTTACGTTACATTAGTGATCCCATTAGCACTTTTGGCATTCCCCCTTTACAACAGAATTAGTAAAGTATCTCAGAGGTATCTTTATCAAATCTATAAATGCATCAATGTGGGGGTCTGTAGAATATTTTTATCAAGAGAGAGTCATTTTACTTTTTAAAAGGTTTGCTTTATATATTTATTCTAATGGGGAATTTTTTTTATATTGCTGAAATTCTTTTGTTCATGCTTCTTTGATAGTAAAATTGAAGACCTGGAAAATGAAATTGAAGAGGTGAAAACTGCTTTTGAAATAAAAAGGCTTGCATTACACAGGTAATTATTAAATTTTTGGTATAAACATCGTGAACTGAATGCAAAATCGGTATGATTTGAGGTAGAGTTAATATTTTAACTAGTCTAAGTGATTAATCAAGTGAAATGATCATCAGATAATGGTCACACAAATTTTGAGCCCTGAGAGAAAAGTTAACATCATTCATTAATACCTTCATTAGAAGTAGTTATATAAGATTCAGTTAATAAGGAAATATCAGACAAGGAAGTAGAAGGGTGAGCTTAAATCCCATTCAATGTTTCAAAGGATTATTAGATTCCATTACTGCGGTTAACTGTTAGTCAAGTAAAAGAATTGTCATCAAGTTTAAATAAATAAATATATATAATTTTTTTTTAATCTTTATTTTTTTGAGAGAAAGAACATGAGTGGGGTAGGGCAGAGAATAGACTGAGAATCCCAAGCAGCGCCTCTGACAGCACAGAGCCTGAAGTGGGGCTCAAACTCACAAACTGTGAGGTCATGACCTGAGACAAAAATCAAGAGTTGGATGCTTACCCGAGCCACCCAGGCGCTCCTAAGTATATTTTTCATATAGGTTTGCCTATATGAAAATTCATTCATTCATTCATTCATTCATTCATTCATGTTTTAAAATTCATTCAACAAATATTTGAGTGCTTACTATGTCTTAAGCTTTATAGTAGGTGTTGGTATACAGCTATGAATAAGGTAAATAAGCTATCTTATAGATTTGTGATCTGAATTAATAATTCCACTTAAATGAATGACTTTAAATTGTTTCCTTAGATTTGTGGCCTTCCCAGATGAATTTCTTATACATTTAATTGAAAAGTAGTTAAAGTCCTCTTAATCATTTCCAGCAGTGAACATTTTTCCCTCTTCTCAAGCTGGCTCATTGTATAGATTTTATATATATATATATATATATATATATATATATATATATATATATATGTATTTTTTTTTTTAAATTAGTTAGTTAATTTTAAGTAAGCTCTATGCCCTACATGGGACTTGCATTCATGACCCCAATTCAAGAGTGCATACTCCGCCCACTGAGCCAGCCATGTGCCCTAGATCATATTTTTCAAGACGACTTCAGAACTATTAAGAGATCTTATTTTAATGAGTCAAATTTTTTTGTGTGACATACGTGAGGAAATGACCTAAATATTGCTAAGTTGATTGCATTTTCATTATTATTTATTTATTAACTGTTTGAATTTAAAAATAATTTATGGAGTTTGTTTGTATATAGGTGTATTTTAAAGTTTACGTTCAAGTATGGCTTTATATTCCCTTTCTCCATTTCAGGCCTGTGCTAATCTCTGTGTTAATGCTTAATGCTTCCTGCTGGCCCCTCGCCAAGGTGAATGGCTGGGAGAGCAAACCTCAGGCTGATTTCAAGTGTCATCAGCCCCTCAGCATAGTAGTGCACAGCCCTAGCCATCTTGTCATTTTCATTTCTGTAACTTACTTGTCAAAGTATTTCCCTTACAGTAGTGTTTTAAAAACTACTTTGGTTTAGGTTACATTTAAAGGAAATCAGTCTTTAACTTGTAATATTTAATTTTTTTCTTTTCAATGTACCACAAATGTTATCCATGTTTTATAATGCAAGCTTTTTTCCCTTGCATTATAGGATGCAACTTTCGGCTGCACTTAAAAAAAACCTGGAGAAAATTAACCCCCAGACTAGGTACGTTTGTTTTTTCGTCTGGATTTGTTAAGGATGAGAATAAGAAGGGACGTTGGCATAATGACTTTATTTTTGTGGAAAAAAATTTTTTTAATAATTTTATTTATTTATTTATTTATTTTTTTCAACATTTATTTATTTTTGGGACAGAGAGAGACAGAGCATGAACGGGCGAGGGGCAGAGAGAGAGGGAGACACAGAATCGGAAACAGGCTCCAGGCTCTGAGCCATCAGCCCAGAGCCCGACGCGGGGCTCGAACTCACGGACCGCGAGATAGTGACCTGGCTGAAGTCGGACGCTTAACCGACTGCGCCACCCAGGCGCCCCTGATTTTATTTATTTTTGAAGGAGAGAAAGAGAGCGACAGCATGAGCAGGAGGGGCATGGTGCAGAGAGAGAGGGAGGCAGAGGATCCAACTCGGGCTCTGTGCTGACAGCAGACAGCCCAATGTGGGGCTCGAACTCACAAACGATGACCTGAGCTGAAGTTGGTTGCTTAACTGACTGAGCCACCTAGGCACCCCAGTTTTGTGGACATATTTTTAATTTACCATCAATGCCAACCACCTATATCTGAGGAATAAGAAAAGTGATGGAAGTTTTGTGCACCCTCTTCAGCATTATACTTTTTATAGTCCTGCCAATATTTTGTTTGTATTGCAGCCCTAAGAAGCAATGGAGATTTTTAGCCAGAAAATCTGAAAATTTGAAGGAAGGTTTTGAAAGTTTATTTTTGCTCAGTGTTTACTGTAAAACAGGAACAGGGTTAATGTCATTTAATCCAGTAACCCAATGAGATAGGAATTATATGCCTCATTTTTCATTGGCAGAAATGAGTTTGTGTGTGTTAAACTATTTGCGAAGGAATATAAAATAAAAACTTTGGCAGTCAAGGTTCTCTATGATCTTGTCCTATGTGTCTGGTCTTAGAGGCCTTACCTGTTCTAAAAATCTTGTGATAAAAGATCCCCTACCATTAGCACCATAAAAGTGCTGGATGCATTTGAGCACTTCCCCTTTTTGGGTGTCTTAGTTCAGACTGGTAATGCATTCTCCCATATTCCCTTTAACTCCAGGATTCCATAAATCCTAAAATCTGAATTTAGGCCCTCCTTGAAAGGAGAGCTTTAAACATTCTTGAGTTAAAGAGGTACAGGACATATTGACACCCAAAGAGGACAGAAAGACCAAGTAGGCTGTGATAGTGCCTTTAGCATGTTTTGAAGTTTACAAACCAGTATAGCTATAATTAGTAGAAAATGAGCTTAGCTTTCCCAGGTCTCTGCAGAGATTCCCATTTTCAGCCTGCTTAACAAACTCCTTCTGCAGTGTTCTCAAATGCCTGGCTGTTTATCAGAACAATTAGTATTATCACAGAGATCACATTCCTGGTCCCATTCCAAACCTTTTGACTCAGTCTCTGAAGATAAATGAGGGTGGTGGGGATGATCTGGTGATCCACAAAGGACTGTGGCACTTTGAAGTATAAGAACCATTGTTCTTACCGAGTCTTACATTACACCCTTTGGCTCCAGCCATACCAAACTAGTTGATCTAGGTAATTATTTCATGTCCTTTAAGATTCCAGGGTTTCCCTTGTTGTACTCTGTGCTTAACTCTCAGCAGTTCATATTTATTGCTGGTTGTAGTGGCACTGTGCTATAGTTGTGGATTTATTTATCTCTTTCAACAGATTTTTTTCCTCTCCGTGTTTTATTCTACTTTACATTCCTGGTGCCTAACACAGGTTTTTGTTGAAGACATGAGGGTAAAAACACAGCTTATTCAGTGAAATTATTCTTGTTGATGCTATAATGATAGATACATGTCTTTGTACATTTGTCAAATCCATAGAATGTATAGTACCAAGAGTGAACCATAATGTAAACTGTGCTTTGGATGATAATGATGTGTTAAATGTAGATTCATTTGTGATGAACAGATCTTTCTTTATCCTGGGGGATGTTGATTGTCAAGGAGGCTGTGCTTGTGTCATTGCAGGGGCAAATGGGTCCCTTCCTTCAGTTTTGCTATCAGCCTAAAACTGCTCTAAAAAATAAAATGTATTAAAAAATAATAATAATAAAAAATAAAAAAAATAAAAAAATAAAATGTATTTATTTTAAAGCAGCTTATTAGCAAGTTATTAGGGCTTTTTCTCCAAAATAGATTTTTAGAAACATTCATACATGCTTAAATTTAATATTTTTTTGTCTGTGATTACAGATTTTTTTAGGGAAATGCATCTCTAATTTTATTGTTTTTATTATTTTTTTTGCACCTGTAATTTTTTTTAGTTTATTTATTTTGAGAGAGAGTGAGGAGTGGGGGTTGCTGCGGGGGGCGGGGGGGTGGGGACGGCTAGGGAGGCCCTGGGAGGAGGAGGGACAGAGGGGTAGAGAGAGAGAGGGAGGAAGGGAGGGAGGGAGGGAGGGAGGGAGAAAATCCCAAGCAGGCTCCAAACCCAGCATGGAACCCGACATGGGGTTCAAACCCATGAACTACGGGATCATGACCAGAGCCAAAATCAAGAGTTGGACACCTGACCCAACTGAGCCACCCAGGCGCCCCTGCATCTTTAATTTTAAATACAAATTTAGTTTACATCAAACTTTTCCAGGTTTATTTTGTTAAATGATGACTTTCTATTAAAGTATACAGTAAATTTCATGAAAGGAAATAGATAGTAATCAATGTGTGTTCATTAATGAGATTTTTTTATTTTTAATTAAGGTTAACAAGTCATATTTTTTATTCCTTTTCAGTGTGCTTATGGATAACATGAAACACATATTAAAGCTAAACAAATTAATCATGAAGTCACAGCAGGTAACTGCACTTTGGGCTCTTTACACATTCTCATGATTTCAGTAACTTGATGCTGGCAACTGTATTGTGTATCGTTATATAGGATTTCCCAGAGGTTACTGGTATGATTGGAATTCACAGTCCTTAAGTTTCCTCTTTTTCATAACTCAGTTATTTCTGACATTGTGGCTAATTATCTACTTGTAATTTAAGCTACTGTCCTTTGTCTCTTTTTTGTATGGAAATAAAGGGATCGAGAGCTAGATAGAGGTTTGGAAAAGGAGAACTAATAGATAAAATTCAATGATGTTAAGTGTTACAGGTTTGTTCTTAGGTAATGTGCCTTAATCTTTATTTCTAATAACAGGAATCTTGGGATTTGGAGGAAAAACTGCTTGATGTTAGAAAGAAGAGATTACGTATGTAGAACAGTTTGTTTTGGCTTTTGTTTTGTTTTCTTGTAGAAAACATTTTCACTTACTATGGAGATTGATAAGGCCAGTTATCTTAGCCATTGAGAAATTTCTTAGCTTTCAAATTTTCTCATAATTTTACACATGGCATTTTTTAAAAAAATTTTTAGTTTACTTTTGAGAAAGAGAGAGCGCGTGCAGGTCCAGGAGAGAGGGGCAGAAAAGAGATGGAGTCAGAGAATCCAAAGCAGGCTCCAGGCTCTGATCTGTCCATGCGGAACTCGACATGGGGCTCGAACTCAGGAACCTCGAGACCATGACCTGCCCTGAAGTTGGATGCTCAACCAATTGAGCCACTCGGGTGCCCCTACACATGGCATTTTTAAAAGTAGTAGTCAGGGGCATCTGGGTGGCTCAGTTGGTTAAGCATCTGACTCTTGGTCATGATCTCAGGTCATGATCTCACAGTTTCATGAGTTCAAGCCCTGTCTTGGGCTCTGTACTGACAGTACAGAGCCTGCTTGGGATTCTCTCTCTCTCTCTCTCTCTCTCTCTCCCTCTCTCTCTCTCTCTCTCCCTACTTTACACCGTATCTCTCAAAATAAATAAATTGAAATAAACTTAAAAAATAAATAAATAAAAGTAGTATTAAAGTGTATTTAGCTTGATTTTTTTTTTTTTTTTTAGACCATTAAATCACAAACTTAATACATTCTCAGGGAGAAAAAAATGATACGGAAAAGTATAGTGTGAAATTCATAACCTCCTTCCTATGTGACCACAGTTAAGCATGTATCATTCCAGCATTTTTCCCTGCTCATATAAACATATTAATATGTACATAATTTTTTAATATACATATACATTATTTTAAATGATCGGTTGATACATATGATTCTACAGCTTTTTAACTTAATGAACATGAATGAGATGGCTTTTTGTATGAAAGTTATTGAAATGTTTATTTCAAAAGTAATACACATTTTCAGAATTTAGAAACAGAAAAGTATACTTAGGAAAAGTAAACTGTCAAGAGATAATCATCTTCAGTGCTTATTTCTTATCAAAGTTGGCCTCATTTTATTCTATGTTGTAAACTGCCTTTTTCACTTAATAGTATAGGCATAATTTATTTTTAAATATCACACAAATTTGCCTGTTTGTAAGTAATCTCAGGGTCAGAAGTAGTCTTGGTCATCTGATCTAATCATCCTTTGGATGTTTAATGTTTTTTCCATTGATCCCAACCTACTTTTGATCCATTAATGTCAAGGAACCAAGCTCCTGGGACACACCCATTTATGTTTTCAAATCATTTAATTCTTAGAACATTTCAGGAACTACACTAAAAGGTTGCTGATATTTTTATCTCTGGAGGAGAGAATCTTTTCGGTGAAAATTTATCTTGTTGATATGTCATTTATGTAAATAAAGGAGGAAAAAATATTTCCTTATGTATATCTCTGTCTATTCTTTTGGCAGCCCAGTATAAGTCCACTTAACATGATGCCCCTTCAAATATATGTAGACAGCCATCGTTGTCATACATACATACTGTGAACGTTTCGTGGAGGACATTGCTAAGTGTAAAATTAAAATATTGGTATTTTGCACCACAAAAGTCATTTTCAGATCAAAATGGAACTTTGCACCCCAAAATGATGCTTATTACATATTTTCTTTTAACTGAAATAGACAGGAACTGTTCTGCTTCACAGTTTTTCAGGATTCTTGTTTGTAGTTGTTATATGTAGTGTTTTTTTGTTTTTATTTTTAACCTAATAGAATTAAAACAAGCTTCAGAAAGTAAGCTTTTAGAAATACAGACTGAAAAGAACAAACAGAAAGATGATTTGGCCATTATGGAAAATTCAGACAAGATAAAGACCGTACAACAAAACCTACAGACGGAGATACAAGTTACTACAGTGATTCAACATGTGTTCCAGGTAACATTTATATAAATTAGGAAAGGAGGTAAAGAACTTTTTAAAAATGATTGTTTCTCTTATTTTCAGATTTGCTTTCAGTTAGTCTCTGACCCTGAGAAAATCATGAATTTAATACTATATACTAGTCTGCTTACATATATTTGGAATTTATGTGTATTTAATATTTAAGGCTTTGATTTTTTTATTATGTTTAATCTTAGGCACTTATAAGTGGAATGATTTTAGCAGCTCCATGAAGGCAGAATGGTATAATGGTGGAGACCATTAGACTTGAACTAGGGAGAATGGGGAAAACATGGAAGGGGGTGATGGGAATCTAGAATTACAATACTGACTGCAGCTTAATAGTTCTGGACCTTGAACAAATAATTTAAGGTTTTTTAAACATCAGTTTCCCTGTTTAGAAAGAGAGGTTGTGAAAACTCAAGAAGATAATTCATGTTAATCTGTTTAGTATAATGTCTGGCCAAACTAAATTCTCAGTAAGTGTTGGTAGTTATTATCATGTCACCTATTAAAAACTTTTTTCACCTCTTAAATTTTATGTGTTCCTTTATTAACTGCCTATTATGTGTCAAAGCAAATGCTTATTATGTGTAAAGCATATCCTTGTAGAATATGAGTTCTTGTATCTGAGCATAAGAAATTTGTCCTCAGGTCTTAAACCTACGTTTTAGTAACAGTGGGTTACTTGATTAGGAGTTAAGGAAGTCCCCTAGGCTATCCTCAAGTGGAGGATTGCATTATAAGGACAGGATTATTTTAATTTTTTGGGGTACATGTTCCTTCCTACTACATTGAGTCTTCTGTTATTTTGCTTTTCTTAAGTTTTATTCATATACTCTTAATTAAGTCTTATTTAATGAAATCATTGCTTTGTTAAGCAGAACATAGTTGTGGCTACCTTAGGAGCTCCTGCCTTTAATGGGTTTACTTCTATTTGAATGCTTACTTCCACTTGCCTTTGTAATTTAATTGGATTTATAAACACTAGCCCAAGAGCAAGAAAATACTATAGATACACCAAATTTTATAATTTTGTACAAAACAATATAACATTTATATTCTAAAATCTGTTTTAACAGGATTTCAATTAGTAACTTGCTATCATTGAGCCATAGTTTTAAAATAATAAATAGGGCATAACAGTTTATGCTTAAGCTATTTTTCACCATAGAAGTGCAAAATGACTCTGAATCAGAGCTGCAGTCTTTTTCCTTTAATCTAGAATACCATTGTAAAACTCCTTAGCAGGTAAAAACTATCCACAAAACTGATGAAGCAGAAGAAATTGTTATAAACATTGTAAATATTCCTTAGCATTATGGGGATCAAGGCCAAAGTCTTACTTAAAGTGGAAATTAATATACAAGAATGTATTTTTTTCATAGAGTAAATGCTGACACCTAGTTTGGTAAATATTTCAAAACATCATTGAAAGCAGATTTTTAAAAAGCTTGTTAAATTTTCAAAAGTACTTAAAAATTTAATGTAAAAATTTTCTTCTATTTTTTTTTTTTAATTACAGAACCTCATTTTAGGAAGTAAAGCCAACTGGGCAGAGGATTCTGCCTTTAAGGAAATTGTTCTACAGCTTGAGAAGAATCTCACCATGATCAAATAAGAATTTCTGTTTTATTATTTTTTGTTTCTATCTTTCATATATCATTTAAATAGCATATTTCCAGTAATTTTTTTTAGTGGTTTTGGAACTATTCTAATACTGCAAATTTTTTGTAACTTAACACTATAATACGGAATCTATTGTTTTAAATATGATAATTAAAGTGACTGGCATACTCCAAAAGAATCTGAAGATTTTAGTCTTGCAAAGTTCCCTCCCAAAAGACATCTAATCTGGCTTTCCACTGAATGTAGACATTTTTTTACAACATTCCTGGCAATCCCAACTGTCATTTGGAATTTCTTTTTCTTTCTTTCTTTCTTTCTTTCTTTCTTTCTTTCTTTCTTTCTTTCTTTCTTTCTTTCTTTCTGTATGTCTTTCTTTCTTTCTGTATGTCTTTCTTTCTTTATGTCTTTCTTTCTTTCTGTAGTTTCAAGTTTTTATTTAAATTCTAGTTAACACAGTGTAATAATAATTTCAGGAGTAAAATTTAGTGATTTATCATTTACATACAACATCCAATGTTCATCACAAGTGTCCACGTTAATACTCATCACCCATTTAGCCCATCCTCCCGCCCACCATCATTTGGAATACTTCTGTGCATCTGTCAGTCAACTAAAATATTAGAAATATTAGAAAATGATATCCACTTCTTGGGTTTTTTTCCAACTCTAAGTTGTATTTTATTCAGATAAATCCCATTTTATATTTATCTCCCCACAGATTCTTTTTTCTCTCTTTTTTTTATACACAGATAAAATTGACAAAACATTGTGTAAGTTGAAGGTGTACAGGGGGCTGATTTGACCACCATGGCATTAGCTAACATCTTCATCGTGTTACATAATTATTTCTTTTTTCTGTGGTGAGAACATTTAAGATCTAGTCTCTTAGCAACTTTGAAGTATATAATAGAGTATTGTTAATTGTAACCACTATAACCACCCACTAATGCTGTGCGTCAGATTTCCAAAAACTTACCCATCTTCTAACTGCATGTTTGTGCCCTGTGACCAACATCTCCCCAAGTCCCCGACACCCCATCAACATCTTTAAATAGAGATACAAATAAAGCACCTCAACCTTGACAAATAAAACAAAAAAATATCCAGAGTGTAACTGTTGTGGTTGTTGTAGAGTAATTGTGACTTTTTATAAAAACAAAACAAAACAAAAAAAAAAAAAACGTTCATTTATTTATTTTGAGAGAGAAGCAAGCAGGGGAGGGGCAGAGAAAGAGAGGGAGAGAGAGAATCCTAAGCAGGCTCCTCGGTATCAGCATGGAGCCTAACATGGGACTTGATTCTACAAATGGTGAGATCATGACGTAAGCCAAAATCAGATGCTCAAACTACTGAGCCACCTGGGAGCCCCAAGTGTGACTCTTTGTTTTGTTTTGTTTTGTTTTGTTTTGTTTTAATGTTTATTTATGAGAGAGAGAATGAGTGGGGGTGGGGCAGAGAGAGAGAGAGACAGACACAGAATCTGAAGAAGGTTCCAGGCTCTGAGCTGTCAGCACAGATTCCAATGTGGGGCTCGAATTCACGAGCCATGAGATCATGACCTAGGTCAAAGTTGAACGCTCAACCGACAGAGCCACCCAGGCATCCCCCAATTGTGACTTTTTAAATTTTGTATTTCTATATCATGCATTACTTTTATAAGTTAAATAATAAAAAGAGCAAATGTTACTTTGTATTATTAAAAAATAAAACTTGCTGGGGCACCTGGCTGGCTCTTAGTAGAGCATGCAGCTCTTGGTCTTGGGGTCATGAGTTAAAGCCCCACATTAGTTGTAAAGATTACTAAAAAACATGTAAATAAACTTCTAAAAAATAGAACTTGGCCTCTTGTATAGCATCTCATTCCTTTTGTTTTTTTTTTTTTGAAAGAGTTAAAGCCCCACATTAGTTGTAAAGATTACTAAAAAACATGTAAATAAACTAAAAAATAGAACTTGGCCTCTTGTATAGCATCTCATTCCTTTTGTTTGTTTTTTTTTTTTTGAAAGAGTGGGGGGAGGGGCAGAGAGAAAGAGAATCCAAGCAGGCTCTGCAATGTCAGCATGGAGCCTGATGCAGGGCTGGAACTCACAAACCACAAGATCATGGCCCAAGCTGAAATCAAGAATCAGACTCTCAAGCCACTGAGCTACCCAGGTGACCCCCATTCCATTTTTTGAAAACTCTAATTGAGGGGCACCTGGGTGGCTTAGTTGGCTAAGTGACGATTTTGGCTCAAGTTATATTTTTCTTATGGAAAAGCATTATTCTGGAAAATGCCTTCCTGAAACAAAGACTTATCATCATCTGAAAAACTTTCTGTATTTTCCTGGGATTTTATTATCCTGTGTGTTCCCTTCCAAAGTCCAACTCTGAGAGAGAAATTTCATTAGTTTTTCCTGAAGTGCTGAATTGTAACAAACATTGATAACGCTCTTAGGTCCATAGTTTGATCGCTAGATGACATGAGGAGCATTCACTATATGAAACATTCCATGGTTTATGTGATCAAGCAAAATTGCAGAAGCACATTTAAAGTTTCTACTTAGAAGTGTACGGTATTTCCACCAAGGCTCTCTTCACCATGCCAGACATCACTGAGACAGGAAAGTATACTCCCACAGCAAGGGAGTGCTAGGTTTCAGAGCTGGGGGTAGAAAATGGGTATCTGCTGGAAAGAGTACAGTCTACCACAGTCTGCCATCTTGGTCTTAAATATTAACTTTCCTTGTGCATGTAAAAGGCACAACATTGCCCAAGGAAATAAAGTTAATAGTGTCATCCAGTCATAACAGTTTCCAAGTTCAGGATCTCTTGATAGTCTTTCCCATCAGGTCCAGATGTGACTTTTCATGATCTGGAGATCTATAAACTGAAAAGACAAATTCTTTTGTTTCGCACAGTCAGCAAACAATAGTGGACAAGGTTGGCGATTCTGAAATCCTGCTTGGCAAATGATAGGAGGTGCTCCTTCCTAAGGAGAGGGAACATGTTTTGATAAGGCTTTTGTGCTGCTCACTGGAAGAAGTTCCTTTCTTGACTCTGCCCTTTGCTGTGTTCTCCCTTTGCAATACTAACATTGGCCATATCTGAAGAGGACATTAGAGAGTGTCCTGAACAGCTTTCTCAGTTGGGGATTCAAATATTTTACTTTTACATCTGTCAGTCTTTAAATTTGGACCAGTGGTTTGGTTTTTTTTTTTTTTTTTTTAAGTTTGTTTATTTTGAGAGAGAGAGCAAGTTGGGTAGGAGCAGAGAGAGGGAGAGACAGAGAGTCCCAAGGAGGCTCTGCACTGTCTGAGCAGAGCCCAATGGGGGCTCGTACTCACAAAGTGTTAGATCATGACCTGAACCGAAGTCAGACTCTTAACCGACTGAGCCACCCAGGTACCCAGTGCTTTTGTTAATGTAGATTTTAAATGTGGTTGGTGGTGGTCATAGTTGTTTTGGTTGGTTGGTTGATCTGTGTTAAAGATCAGCAAACTGTGGCTTACCAGCTGCCTGTTTTTGTAAATAAAGTTTTATTGGAACAAAGCTATGCCCATAGATTTACATATTATCTCTGGTTGTTTTCCCTCTACACTGGCTTAATAATTGAACTGAGTAGCTGCAAGAGATTATATGTCTGGCGCCCTATTTTTCTTACAGTCGACTGACTTAAAGAAACCTGTTGACCTACAGACCATTTTCTATTATGATTTGTCTGATTGCTTCCGAGTAGTTTATGTAGCTTGTTTGACCTCTGTATTCCTTTAAACTAAAACTTAGATCTGCTTTACTAAATGTAGTTTCAATTTTTTTTGTAGTTTCAAACTTTTTAAAAAAAAATTTTAATGTTTTTATTTATTTTTGAGACAGAGACAGAGCATGAGCAGGGGAGGGGCAGAGAGAGAGGAAGACACAGAATCTGAAGCAGGCTCCAGGCTCTGAGCTGTCAGCACAGAGCCCAACGCGGGGCTCAAACTCACAGACCATGAGATCATGACCTGAGCTGAAGTTGGATGCTTAACCAACTGAGCCACCCAGGCGTCTCTCAAACTTTTTTATCAAGAAAAATTACAGTTGTGACTAGGTACTTCATATTGCATTACATCAGAAGGCTGTTATTCATGGTTTTGCCTAAGAGATCTACAGCCAATATCAGGAACAGGGTATACCGTACAAGAAAGGAGTCAAAGGCCCAGAGATAGTAACGTTAAGAACATACATAATACAAGGGAGACCTGTATGGTTCAGTCAGTTGAGCATCCAACTCTTGATATCAGCTGAGGTAGTGATCTTGCAGTCATGAGGTTGAGCCCTGTGTTGGCTCCACGTGCAGGCCATGGGGCCTGCTTGGGATTCTCTGTCTCCCTCTGTCTCTCTGCTCCTCCCCTGCTCACACTCGCTCTCTCTCTCTCTCTCTCTCTCTCTCAAGATAAATAAACATAAAAAAAAAAAAAAGGAAGAAGAATACATAATACAAGAAGTAGAATCAGTTGGTGTGTTCCGAGTCCATGAAAATAGTCAAATAATAGAATTGAGGGTGTAGACAAAAATCAGAGAGTCTGAATGGGGTAAGTAATCAAATGATCTGATTACAGATCTGATGGTGGCTGATAGAAACCGAGTGGCAGTAGGAAGAGAAGACAGGATTTGGGGGTTAAGTCAATTTGCTCCCTTCACTTTAACTACTTTTATCATCTTCATCCTAGAATTAATCCAGAAGGGAGCTGGATGAGAATTCTGTGAAGGAGTATGAATGTCAACACTTAGAAATGAATCCACAGTAGGGGGCGCCTGGGTGGCTCAGTCAGTTAAGTGTTCAACTTCAGCTCAGGTCAGGATCTCGTGTTTCCTGGGGTTCAAGCCCCACCTCCTGCTTTGAATTCTATGTCTCTCTCTCTCTGCCCCTCCCCCGCTTGCACTCTGTCTCTCTCCCAAAAATCAACAAACATTAAAAAAATAATATAAATAAATGAGCCCACATTAGAGAAAAGTCATTATTTTCCTGACTCCCCCAAACAAAATTCATACCAATGTGACCATTAATTTGCACTGCAGTTGACATTTTCTGAATTTGTCACCAAGTATTCCCAGGAAACTGTTGTGTATGTGAGGAGTTGGAAAGTTTTTTTTTTTTTTAATGTTTATTTCTGAGAGAGTGCACAAGTGGGGGAGGAGTAGAGAGGGAGGGAGACATAGAATCCAAAGGAGACTCCAGATTCGGAGCTGTTAGTGCAGAGCCTGACGCAGGGCTTGAACCCCTAAGCCATGAGATCACAATCTCGGCCAAAGTTGGATGCCCAACCAACTGAGCTACCCAGGTGCCCTGGAAAGTTTATTTTTAAAACTTTTTTTTAAATAAAAATTTTTAGGGGCGCCTGGGTGGCGCAGTCGGTTAAGCGTTCCACTTCAGCCAGGTCACGATCTCGCGGTCCGTGAGTTCGAGCCCCGCGTCGGGCTCTGGGCTGATGGCTCAGAGCCTGGAGCCTGTTTCCGATTCTGTGTCTCCCTCTCTCTCTGCCCCTCCCCCGTTCATGCTCTGTCTCTCTCTGTCCCAAAAATAAATAAACGTTGAAAAAAAAATTTTAATTTAAATAAAAATTTTTAATGTTTATATTTATTTATTTACTTATTTACTTAATTTATTCATTTAGAGAGCATGAGCAGGGAGGGGCAGAGAGGGAGACACAATCCGAAGCAGACTCCAGGCCCCAAACTGTCAGCACAGAGCCCAATGCGGGGTTCGGACCCACAAACCATGAGATAATGACCTGAGCTGAAGTCGACGCTTAATTGACAGAGCCACCCAGGTGCCCCTGGAAAGTTTATTTTTTAATAAAGGCTCTAAATCATGGCACTTCTTTGTCCATATTCATTTCTTAAACACAGTCATAAAGGAAAATGAAAAATGTTTATTTATAAAAGTAACCCAGAAAGTCTGTCTTTTAAATGACTTCAGAATGAGAATCTGATGTAGATATTTACATAGAAACTTGCTTTTTCTCTCTGTACTAGAAATCTAAGCTTCTGCTGCTTTTGAGCTTTCTACCTGTATTGAGGTCATTGACAAAGTTGTAAGATGGTTAAAGTGTACAACATGATTTGATATACATCGTGAAGAGATTCCCACAGTTGGGTTAACACATTACCCCACATATTTACCTTTTTTTTTTTTTGGTGAGAACATTTTAAGTTCTACTTAGCAAATTTCAGTTACACAATACAGTATTACCTACTACAGTCACCACTTTTGAGCTTTAAGAACACAGTATCTGGTTTCATCAGTGGTGACTTAAAACAATTTTTTAAAATAAAGTTTATTTGTTTTGAGAGAGAGGGAGAGAATCCCAAGCAGGCTCCACCCTGTCAGTGTAGACCCTGATGTAGGGCTCCATCTCACAAACCATGAGATCATGACCTGAGCCAAAGTCAAGACATGGATGCATAACCAACTGAGCCACCCAGGTGCCCCAAAACAAAATTTTTTTGGCCTAGGCTTTATTTTTATTTTTATTGGATTTAGGTTCACTGCAAAATTGAGAGAAAGTAGAGTTCCTATATACTTACTGCTCCTACACATTCACAGCCTTACCCACTAACACCATTCCTTCTAGCCTGGTATGTTTGTTACAACTGAACCTATATTAACATGTCATTATCCCTCAAAGGTGGTACATTGTATGGATTTTAACGTGTATAATGACACATACTTATATTACGGTATCATAGAAGAGTTTCACTGTCCTAAAAACCATTGTGCTCTGCCTATTTGTCCCTGGCAATCAATTATTCTGTTACTGTCTCCATAATTTTGCCTTTTCCAAAATGTCATATAGTTGGAGTCATTCAGTATGTAAGTTTTCAAATACCATCTTTTGCTCCCACCAGTGATGTGTGTGAGTGCCTCTTTCCCTACAGCCGCCCCAGAATGTGTTACCCAAATTATGTATGTTGACCAGTTGGATGGGTGAAACTAGTGTTTCAGCATAGTTTAAATTTTATTAGAAGGGCCCATTTTGGCGCTTGGTAAAGTATTTTTAAAACTCTTCCCAGATTCAGAAGCCGCCAACCTAGGTCATCAAAACAAATTTATCACTGTACTTGAAGTCGTTTATGGCTACATTACCTACAAAATTATGTTAAATGGCCACAACATATTGTGTATCAGAAATTATAACAACATAAAAATTAATGTTCACAAAATTTCATGTAATTTTGAGGGAATGATACTGAAGAGTTATGTTTAGTCGGTTAAGTGTCTGATTTCGGCTCAGGTCATGGTATCACTGCTGGTGGGTTCAAGCCCTCCCCTCCACGGCTGTTGGGGATCTGTGCTGGCAGCGCAGAACCTGGAGCTGCTTTGGAGTCTGACTCCCTCTCTCTCTCCCCTCCCCCGCTCACACTCTGTCGCTCTCTCTCTGAAAAATAAACAACAAAAAAAAATTAAAAAAGAAAAATGAACTTTTGAGTTCTCATACTGGAATCAGGCAGCAGTTTAATATCAGGACTAATGGCAGAGAAAACAAGACCGTATCAAGTAACGCCAGTAAGGCAGAGAGTAAGAGGTTGCCTTGTATAGTCCTCGAAATGCCTACTCTTTCTGAGCTTGCCACTAACTCCCAAGTTTAACGAACTCGTTAGTTTTAGGATGCCACATGACTTTGTATTACCTATTTGGTTTCAGACTAAATTTTGGATTCTACTTAAAATAGAAACTGGCTATCTGGAAAGGAAATGGCCCTAGTTTACTCATAACCCGATGAGCAAAACAAACCCAACATCACAAACCTTCGCGGGCAAAACAAAACAATGGAAAGCACGTGGGGCAGTTCCTAGGCGTGAATTGAGGCGGGGCGGGTCGGCGCCCAGCGTGGGCTGGCTACGCAGTGGAGGAGGATCCGGCGCGAGCGCACGCTCGCCCCTCCTCCATGACGCCACAGGCAGGCCCCGCCCCCCAGCTGCCCAGGTCTCCTGTTATCTCTGCGGCTAGCAAGCGCCCCGGAAGCTGCCCCATCTCGGGGTCATGATGGGCAGCAAGATGGCGTCTGCCAGCAGGGTCGTTCAGGTAAGGAAATTTGGTCACTTTTCCGCACCGTGGGCGGTAGGGATGGTGCTGATTATAGCAAAAGCGCTGGGAAGAAAAGGCGGTGGCGGAGGCTGCGCGGTGACCGCGGCCCTGGGTAGGGCCAGCGGCACCGCCCGAGGATATGTGTGAAAATTGGACCTAGAACCCAATGAGTCGGGCAGTGAGCCGGAGACCAAAGCCGAGGGTTCGAGCCAGGCCGCGGGAGTGCTGTGTATGAGCACGTAGGCAAAGAGCTGCTGCGCGGTCCCTAGACTGTATCCTGCCAGGACCTCAGTAGCCCTCTTAGAGGAGTCTGCGGGCTAGGCTGCCCTGGCAATAGTCTCGGCCAATCGGCGTCTAGTATTGCCTGCGGTGTCCCACATCAGCCAATCGGAAGGAAGGCGTTAACGGCGCGTAGAAGGAAGCGAACCGTGCATCTGACCCGGTGTCCCTTCAAGGTCTTGGGAATGGCCAGAGAACTGGCCCCGCGGGCGGAGTCCTCACCCCAGGCGTATTCTCCCTCACCAATCCGAGCGTCTGGTTACAGGCTGGATGGGGACAATTGGAGGGGGGGAAATATATATTATTTGTTTGTAATACATGTTTTGTTGTTACCCAAGTTTTTTTTGTTTTTGTTTTTGTTTTGCCCTGAGTTTGTATTGGTAGCTGGAGGAACTTTGTTAATCCACACATCAATAATTAACTCCTGGTAGCTTCTGTATTTGCTTCTTCAGTTGTGATCGCTAACTTAAATAGGACAGGTAAAGTTGGTATATAAAGGGACACAACCTCCACTTTTGTGGCTGTTTTACACAATCTCTTTTAAATTCCGGAAGTGTACTGTATGGTTTTTAACTTTGATATAAGAAGTGCATTTCCCTTTGTACAAATACATGTCTTAAAAAGACCTTTTCTTAAAGTTGTTTCAGTCAGAAAGATAATCTTAAATCCTAGCCTTGGGTCCCATTGCATAATGATTCTATTACTCATTCAGTAGGTAGATATTAAGCATTAACTAATTAAAGATAATATGAGGATTAGGAGAACTTTGGGCAAAGGACTGGTTGGTATCCGTAATGTATAACCATACATGTTCATAATACATAGCTCAATTTTAAAATGGGTTAAAAAGTTGAAATGGCACAAAAGAAGATACACGAGTCTGTGAAAAGATGTGGAACTTCATTGCTTACCAGGAAAATACCAATTAAAACCAGGAAGTACTACTACATCTACCAAAATTATTCAGAGTTTAAAAACTGTCAGTACCAAAAGTACTGATGACAGTGTGAAGCATCTGAAACCCTCATCCATTGTTGTTAGGGGTATAAATGGAATAGCCACTCTGGAAAACTTTTATTAGTCTCCAGTAATTAAATATAGCTTCCCTGTGATGCAGTTTTACTTATAGGTTTATACCCAAGAGAAATGAGTGCGTATACCTACAAAGAGACTTAGATAAAAATGTCTGTAGCCACTTTATGCCATAATGACCCCCAAACCAGAAAAAATCCAAGTGTCCATTAGGAGGATAAACAGATTGTGGTAGATTTATTAAAATGGAAGAGTACACAGTAATGAGCTACTAACTACTGATAAGGAAGAAAAAAAGATACTGTGAGATGCGCAGTAAGGAATGGTCTGTCTTCCTCTAACAGAGCTGCAAAGACTTGTACTCATATCCATAATACAAAGTGGTTTTTGCTAACATTATGCAATAATTACATATAACCTTAGCAAAATTTATTGAGTACTTCTGTGTCACGTCTGTACTCAGTGCTGAGACTATAGCACCAACAAGCCAGACATGGTGCCTCCATAGAACTTAGAATTTGGCTCTTAATTCATACCTTAAAGAAAGAGTAGTATTTCAACAAACTGGCACAAACTGATGGGAATTCATAAGGCATGGTGTCAATATTCAGTAGAGAAATTTGGCTCGACTATAAGGTATTCAGAAATAATTTTAGTAGAATAAGTTATAGGGGCGCCTGGGTGGCTCAGACTTTCACAGGCAAATCCCTGGTTCCTCCAAACATCGCTGTAAATATATGTACTCATTTGCTGAGTCCTACAATAGATTCAAAATGGTTTCAAAATTGCTATATTTATACAGCTACCAACACCAACATATTAAGTAAAAAGTTCAAGTTTTCTTAGTACTGTATTTATTATTATCATTGCCTTTAGATGACAGTACAGAGTATAAGTACTATGAAAGTTATTTGGATTAGTTCCTTTTTTCCCCCCTTAGTTATGTTACCCAACTGATACACAGGTAGAATTGCTTCTTTGGGGGTGCCTGGGTGGCCCAGTTGGTTAAGTGCCGACTTTGGCTCAGGTCGTGGTCTCAAGGTTCGTGAGTCTGAGCCTCACATCAGACTCACTGACAGTGTAGAACCGGCTTTGGATCCTTTATCTCCCTCTCTCTCCGCCTGTCTTCTGCACACACACCTGTGCAAGCACCTGCACACACTCTCTCTCTCCCTCAAAATAAACATTAAAAAAAAAGGAATTGCTTCTTTGTGTTTACATTTAGAGTCTAAACATTTTTTTAATGTTTGTTTATTTTTGAGAGAGGAAAAGTGAGTGGGGCAGGGGCAGAGAGAGGGAGACAGGATCTGAAATGGTTCTGTGCTGACAGCAGAGAGCCTGATGTGGGGCTCGAACTCTCAAAGCATGAGATCATGACTGGATCCAAAGTCAGACACTTAACCAATTGAGCCATCCACATGCCCCTACATTTAGAGTTCCAAAGCAAATTTTGGGGCGCCTCCATGGCTCAGTCATTTGAGCGTCCAGCTTTGGCTCAGGTCATGATCTCATGGTTCATGAGTTTGAACCATGTCTCTGTGCTGACAGCTGAGCCTGGAGCCTGCTTCAGATTCTGTGTCTCCCTCTCTCCCTCTCCAATTCATGCTCTGTCTCTGTCTCTCTTTCACAAATGAATAAACATTTAAAAAAAAAATTTTTTAAGTAAATATTGAGGTGTCTGGGTGGCTCAGTCAGTTAAACGTCCAGTTCTTTATCTCAGCTCAAGTGTTGATCTCAGGGTCGTGGGTTCAGGCTCTGCACTGAGCCTGAAGCCTACTTAAAAAAAAAATTTTTTTTTTAATTTAAAATAAATAAAAAGCAGATTCTGAGAGAGGAAAATTTGAGCATAAGTATTAGATGATATTAAAGAATTATTTTTAATTTATTGTGGTAAAATGTGTAGAGATTATGGTTTGACAAAAATCTTTTTATGTTAGTGATACATATGGAAGGTATTAACAGGTTAGAGGAGAGGGTTGGGATTTGTTTAATGGAGGAAGGGGTGATGAATTAAGATTGTCGCTATTGCTGTTGAAATTGTGTAATGTGTTTATCAGGGTTTATTTCATTTTTTGTTTATTAGGGTTTATTACAGTACTGGCTCTACTCGTATATTTAGGAAAATGCCTTTTAAAAAAGGGGACACCAGGGGCACCTAGCAGCTCAGTCAGTTAAGCATCCAGTTCTTGATTTCAGTTTAGGTTGTGATCTTGCAGTTCATGGGTTTGAGCCCCAAGTCTGGCTCTGTGTCCACATTGAGTAGATTGCTTGGGATTCTCTCTCTCCCTCCCTCTCCTGCTCCCCTGCTTTCTCATACGCATGTGCTCTGTCTCAAAATTAATAAATAAACTTAAAAAAAAAAAAAAAAAAACAAAGAGGGCACCAGTCTGGAAATTTAATCTATAAGGGCATATTATGTCATATTTTTAAGTGTGCGTAAGCATTGTTGAAATGGATTTTTCTCTCTTGTGTACGTATCATCGTTTAAGTGTGTGTATCCATACTCACATACCTATACAGTTAGTCCTGTCTCACAAATGGTCTCTGTTCACACTTGGCAAATGTTTCCTCAACATTTACTGCATACCTGGCAGTACTGCAGAAGTGCTAGTTCTCTGACTCTGCCTTTTGCAGGAGATTAGCTGTCCTCTAATCATTGGCTCATTGATCTAGGAACAGAAAAGTACTTCAGAATACCTGGAGTAAAAGATGTAGAAGACAGAGCTGAGAAGTGAGGCTGGAGAGGGAGGGAGAGGCAGATCAGGGTGGGCCTAGTGAATGCCAAATATGAGCTTGAAGTTTATCCTGAAAGCTGTTGGACATTTTTAAAGCTTTTAAATGGGGTGTTGATAGCATATGGATAGAACATTCTTTGAAGAAGATTGGCTGTGAAAAGGAAGAAATAGTTACTAGAGGGAGAATTGGGTTTCATTTTTGTTTTGTTTTGAGAGAGAGAATGTGTATGAGCAGAGAAGAGAGAGAGGGAGAATCCTAAGCAGTCTTCTTGCCCAGCATGGAGCTGGACATGGGGCTCAGTTTCACAGATTGACACACAGTGTGACATTAGAGTTTTGTTTTTTACCATTAGACTTGACTGTGAACTTATGCTGAGGGAGACAACTCTATTCCAGAATTTTCTCACAGGAGCACAATTATAGTGGGGTTTTCAGGCCAGTCCCAACAAGCCTATTTATTTCCGTATTCATATGAAATGTATATTATGTAGTGGGGTGCCTGGGTGGCTCAGTTGGTTGGGTGTCCTACTTTGGCTCAGGTCATGATCTCACAGTTTGTGAGTTCAACCCCTGGTCAGGCTCTGTGCTGACAGCTCAGAGCCTGGAGCCTGCTTCAGCTTCTTTGTCTCCCTCTCTCTCTGCCCCTCCCCTGCTCTCACTCTGTCTCTCTCTAAAAAATAAACAAACATTAAAAAAAAATTTTTAAATGTATTATATAGTACATATATACAAATATTTTGGAGATAAACATACAGCTCAATATCACTAGTTACAGAGCAACTTCTAGATTACTTTAGTTGAAAATAGTACTGTTCATTAGAGTCTTAGCATTGTATATTCAGAAAATTTCATGCTGAAAGGTCCATTTAAGTTTCTCTCTAGCAGGGGTGCCTAGGTGGCTCAGTTAAGCGTCTGACTTTGATTTCGGCTCAGATCATGATCTCTTGGTTTGTGAGATTGAGCCCCACATCGGGCTGTGCACTGATAGCACAGGAGGGCCTGCTTGGGATTCTCTCTGTCCCTCCCATGCTCGTGCACTCTCTCTTTCTCAAAATAAACAAACTTAAAACAAAGTTCCTCTACAGCATTATCTAGAATTCTAGGGGTAAAACAGCAATACCCTGCAAATATCTGGGTTTTTTTATTAATTTAATTTAATTTAATTTAATTTAATTTTTTAAATTTACACCCAAGTTAGCGTATAGTGCAACAATGATCTCAGGGGTAGATTCTTTAATGCTCCTTACCCATTTAGCCCATCCCCCCTCCCACAACCCTTCCAGTAACCCTCTGTTTGTTCTCCATATTTAAGAGTATCTTATGGGGGTGCCTGGGTGGCGCATTCAGTTAAGCGTCCGACTTCAGCCAGGTCACGATCTCGCGGTCCGGGAGTTCGAGCCCCGCGTCGGGCTCTGGACTGATGGCTCAGAGCCTGGAGCCTGTTTCCGATTCTGTGTCTCCCTCTCTCTCTGCCCCTCCCCCGTTCATGCTCTGTCTCTCTCTGTCCCAAAAATAAATAAACGTTGAAAAAAAAAAATTAAAAAAAAAAAAAAGAGTATCTTATGTTTCGTTCCCCTCCCTGTTTTTATATTATTTTTGCTTCCTTTCCCTTGTGTTCATCTGTTTTGTATCGTAAATTCCTCATATTAATGAAGTCATATGATACTTGTCTTTCTCTGACTAATTTCGCTTAGCATAATGCCCTCTAGTTTCATCCGTGTAGTTGCAAATGGCAAGATCTCATTCTTTTTGATTGCCGAGTAATAGTCTGTTGTATATATATGTACCACATCTTCTTTACCCATTCATCGATGGACATTTGGGCTCTTTCCATACTTTGGCTATTGTTGATAGTGCCACTACAAACATTGGGATACATGTGCCCCTTTGAAACAGCATACCTGTATCCCTTGGATAAATGCTTACTAGTGCAGTTGCTGGATCATAGGGTAGTTCTATTTTTAATTTTTTGAGGAACTTCCATACTGTTTTTTCTTTTTTTTAGATGGGATTTTCTTTAAAAAAATTTTTTTAATGCTTATTTATTTTTGACAGAGAGAGACAGCATGAGTGGGGAAGGGGCAGAGAGGGAGGGAGACACAGAATCCAAAGCAGACTCCAGGCTCTGAGCTGTCAGCACAGAGCCCGACACGGGGCTCAAACTCACGGACCGAGAGATCATGACCTAAGTCGAAGTCGGATGCTCAACTGACTGAGCCACCCAGGAGCCCCAAGGAATCTCCAAACTGTTTTCCAGAGTGGCTGCACCAGTTTGCATTCCCACCAGCATTGCAAAAGAGATCCTCTCTCCACATCCTCGCCAACATCTGTTGTTGCCTGAGTTGTTAACGTTAGCCCTTCTGACGGGTGTGAGGTGGTATCTCATTGTTGTTTTGATTTATATTTCCCTGATGATGAGTGATGTTGAGCATTTTTTCATGTGTCAGTTGGCCATCTGGGTGTCTTCTCTGGTGAAGTGTCTGTTCATGTCTTTTGCGCATTTCTTCACTGGATGATTTGTTTTTTGGGTGTTGAGTTTGATAAGTTCTTTATAGATTTTGGATACTAACCCTATCTGATATATCATTTGCAAATATCTTCTTCCGTTCTGTCGTTTGCCTTTTAGTTTTGCTGATTGTTTCCTTCTCTGTGCAGAAGCTTTTTATTTTGATGAGGTCCCAGTAGTTCATTTTTGCTTTTGTTTCCCTTGCCTCCGGTGACATGGTGAGTAAGAAGTTGCTGAGGCCAAGATCAAAGAGGTTTTTGCCTGCTTTCTCCTTGAGGATTTTGATGGCTTCCTGTCTTACATTGAGGTCTTTCATCCATTTTGAATTTATCTTTGTGTATGGTGTAAGAAAGTGGTCCAGGTTCATTCTTCCGCATGTCGCTGTCCAGCTTTCCCAGCACCACTTGCAGAAGAGACTGTTTTTATTCCATTGGATATTCTTTCCTGCTTTGTCAAAGATTAGTTGCCCATACCTTTGTGGGTCTATTTCTGGGTTCTTTATTCTGTTCCAGTGATCTGAGTGTCTGTTCTTGTGCCAGTACCATACTGTCTTGATGATTACAGCTTTGTAATACAGCTTGAAGTCCGTGCAAATATCTGTTTTAAAATCAAGGGGTGCCTGGGTGGCTCAGTGTGACTTTGTCTCGGGTCATGATCTCGCAGTTTGTGAGTTCTAGCCCCACGTAGAGCTCTGTGCTGACAGCTCAGTGGGTGGAGCCTGCTTCATATTCTGTCTCCCTCTCTCTCTGCCCCTCCCCCACTCACACTCTATGTGTCTGTCTCTCTCTCTCAAAAAATAAACATTAAGGGGCGCCTGGGTGGTGCAGTTGGTTGGGCGTCCGACTTCAGCCAGGTCACGATCTCGCGGTCTGTGAGTTCGAGCCCCGCGTCGGGCTCTGGGCTGATGGCTCAGAGCCTGGAGCCTGCTTCAGATTCTGTGTCTCCCTCTCTCTCTGCCCCTCCCCTGTTCATGCTCTGTCTCTCTCTGTCCCAAAAATAAATAAACGTTGAAAAAAAAAAATAAATAAACATTAAAATAAATTACAATAAATGAATGAATAAATAAAAATATTCGCAAATACGTGTTTCCATGGGTTTAGAAAAAAGACTAAAAGGGCCAACAAATGTTTAATCTGGTTTTTGTGGGTTTGGGGATTATAGACTGTGTTTTCTTATTTGTGGCTTTTCACCATTTCTTCCAAAGTTTTTACACAGAGCATGTGTTACTTTATAGTCGGAAAAAGCTTTTTTTTAATTACCTAATTTTCTTTCTTCCTTCCTTTCTTTCTTGCTGTCTTTCTGTCTTTCTTTCTTTTTTTCTTTTTTTTAAGTTTGTTTATTTACTTAGCTCATGAGCAGGGGAGGGGTAGAGAGAGAGGGAGAGAGGGAATCCCAAGCAAGCTCTAGGCTGTCTGCACACGATCCCATGAACTGTGAGATCATGACCTGAGCCAAAATCAAGAGTCGGACATTCAACTGACTGAGCCACCTAGTCACCCTAAATTAGCTAATTTTCAATATGCTTTCTATCCTGTTCTGCACTGCTAGATAATTGGCCGTGGTAGGAAAACAACATTCAATATAAGTCAGGACACTTCTAATTCTTACCCAGCAGCAGGGTAATATATGTCATACAACATAAAATCTGTGTCATCTTTTTTCATAGGGTTGTTTTGAGGTCAGTTGGTAGTATAGTAAAATGTCTTCTAATGTGTAAAGTCCAAAGGTATTATGAAGAGTAGATAAGATAAATTAAAAGTTCATAGACCAGCTTTCCTAGTTGGGGAAGATAAAATAGTAATATTCAAGTTGCTGTCAAATATTAAGTTATTTTGTTTTAACAAAGGTATCTATGAAGTTCAGTACATTGTTTTTTTTATAGAGTTAATGAGTTTAGTGCTTCATCTTTTTTTTTTTCCCATATATTTTATTTTTCCTTTAGGTAGTCAAGCCACATACTCCATTAATAAGGTTCCCTGACAGAAGAGACAATCCTAAACCCAATGGTAAGTTGTGTTTTAGACTTTTTAAAAATTAGGTACAGATATATTTATACGTGAATTTCTATTATAGGCATTATTTCACATTTTAAAATCAGGGAGACCATTATAGCTTAGATCAAAACAGTTTATTAAGTTGCACATGCAGAAATTAACTTCTTATTACCTCCATTTAAAAAGGTAGTGACTCAGTAGAACATGTCTTTGAACTTTTTTTAAGAGTTTTTTTTGAAGTAATCTCTACACCTACTGTGGGGCTTGAACTCACAACCCTGAGATCAAGAGTCGCGTGCTACACCAACTGAACCAGCCAGGCACCCCTGTCTCTGAATTTTTTTTTTTCAATGTTTATTTATTTTTGAGACAGAGAGAGACAGAGCATGAACAGGGGAGGGGCAGAAAGAGAGGGAGACACAGAATCCAAAGCGGGCTCCAGGCTCTGAGCTGTCAGCACAGATCCCGACGCGGGGCTCGAACTCACAGACCGTGAGATCATGACCTGAGCCAAAGTCGGACGCTTAACTGATGGAGCCACCCAGGCGCCCCTGTCTCTGAATTTTTAATGATATTGTGATTATACAGGGAAATTTTTGTTCTTTGTTTTCTTCTGTCCTTTATTTAAAAGATTCTCTCATGCTTACATTGGAGAGGTTGTAAGGCACAGTAGCCATTCTTATATTTTTCTCCTAGCTAACCTTTTCTTTCATTGACTGATATATTCATTTAGTCAATAGATACAGACTGCCTTAGACCTGAGTAATCATTGATTATAAAGTAATTGAAGATTCTGAACAAGTCCTGTTTTCCCCTTATCCCTCACTTTTAGCAAATCCTTTGTCTCTGTTTTTAATTAATTCCAGTATAGTTAACTTACAATGTACAATATATTCAACAATTCTATACATTACTCATTGATCATTATGATTGTCCCTGTTTTTATTATAAGATATTTAACCTTTAATTCAGGGAGGAGTGGAAGAATTTTTATAGGGATATTTTTAATTTAACTTATTGTAACTTTTTTTTTTAATGTTTATTCATTTTTGAGAGAGAGAGACAGTGTGAGTGGGGGAGGGGCAGAGTGAGAAGGAGACAAAGAATCAAAGTAGGCTCCAGGCTCCTAGCTGTCAGCACAGAGCTCAACGCAGGGCTCGAACCCATGAACCGTAGGATCATGACCTGAGCCGATTTTGTAGGTTTAACCGACTGAGCCACCTAGATGCCCCTAACTTATTGTAACTCTTAAAGAATTAAGATATAGGGGTGCCTGGGTGGCGCAGTCGGTTAAAGCGTCCGACTTCAGCCAGGTCACGATCTCGCGGTCCGTGAGTTCGAGCCCGGCGTCAGGCTCTGGGCTAATGGCTCAGAGCCTGGAGCTTGTTTCCGATTCTGTGTCTTCCTCTCTCTCTGCCCCTCCCCTGTTCATGCTCTCTCTCTGTCCCAAAAATAAATAAATGTTGAAAAAAAAAAAAAAGAATTAAGATATAGGTGATAAAGGGGGCACCTGAGTGGCTCAGACAGTTACGTGTCTGACTTCAGCTCAGGTCATGATCTCATAGTTCATGATCTCGAGCCCCACATCGGGCTCTCTGCTATCAGCTCAGACCCCACTTCAGATCCTCTGTCCCCTCTCTCTCTGCCCCTCCCCTGCTCATGCCACCCCCCCCCAAAATATATAAACATTAAAAAATATATAGGTGAATAAAGAAGTATAAAGGTATTGAGAAAACTTCTCTTCATATACCAACTTTCTTATTCCCTATTATATTACCTGTAAACACCACCATATGACAAAACTTAAGTGTGTAGATTATTCATATGGGTTATACTCTACTACCTAGAAATTTAATATTTTATAAACTTGTTCAGTTTAATAATTCATTAACTTAAAGCTTCTTCCTTATTTGTTTTAAAAAGAACTTTTTGAAATTATTTATAGCTACCCAATTTATAGCTACTCAATAATACATTTTAGAATTATACCCAGCATTTGAAGAATGACTTGATTACTCAATAATAGATCATTCAAAATAGTATTTTAAGACACCTGAGCAATTTATTTCTCTAATTACATTTTTTTTTCAGTATCAGAAGTTTTGAGATCAGCAGGACTACCATCTCACTCTTCTTCAATTTCACAGCATTCTAAGGGAAGTAAATCACCAGATTTGCTGATGCATCAGGGTCCTCCAGACACTGCAGAAATAATAAAAACATTACCTCAGAAATACAGAAGGAAGCTTGTGTCTCAAGAAGAAATGGAATTTATCCAAGTATGTCATCGCTCTTTATCATAGTACTGTGCAAAACACCTGAACATTTTTGGCTTTTGGAATTTCATATGCTTGTTCTTTCCATTCCTTGTCACTGTGGGTCCATAGCTAAGACCAAGATAGTCAGGTAGGACAGGGTTATGAGAAATAAACCATGTACAAGCCCTCAGTAAAAGTACCTGAAGGAATATATATGTAGAAGTATAATATGTTAAGTAGCAATAGCTATAACCACATGAAAAAAAGCTCAGTAGAGTCCTTGGTAATTTTTCAATGTGAAGGGCTTATGAGGCCAAGAAATTTGAGCATCGCCAGTCAAGGTCAACCTTGTGTTCCTTCCTGATCAGAAATTGTTTACAACATTGATACAAGTGCCCAAGAGCAATGAAAAACCGAAATTGTTATTGAACACCTGATGATCATTTGCTTAAAATGGTGTAAATTTATATAATGTCCATGAAAAGATTTCTTCTGTAAATTTAAACCTAATCTTTTTGCTTTATTTTTTCCTTTTCAGCGTGGAGGTCCGGAATAATCACTGACAGTGTGGCTGCTGTTTGCCATCAAAGGAATAGTCTTTACAATAAAGGACTTCCAAAGTGGCACATGAGAAGCTACATTAAACAACTTGAATAAATATTCTGTTAAAAAAAATGAAATAGAAAATTTAGATGGACACTTGTATCTCCTAATATATGTATGTTGGTCAGCTTCTCCACAAGCTTACCTAATTGTTTATATACTTATTAAAGTATACATTTTTAAATGTAGCCTATTAATTTACTCTTGATTATCAAGTATTATCAGTGTTGAGCTATTAAAAGCACACAATATCTAGTAAACTGTCATAGGTTTCCCATAATTTCACTTTTGTTTCAGTTTCCTTCCTTCCTTCCTTCCTTCCTCCCTCCCTCCCTCCCCCCCTCCCCTCCCCTCCCCTCCCCAGCACATACATAACTGGGGGAATGGCAGAGGGAGAGAATCTTCAGCAGGCTCCAAGCTCAGTGTGGAGCCTGATGTGGGGCTCAGTCTCATGACCATGAAATCATGACCTGAGCCGAAATCAAGAGTCAGAAGTTTAACCTACTGAGCCACCCAGGCGCCCCTCAGTTTCTTTTTAAGACATGGAAAGATTTATCAGATAGAATTGCTGCTTTTGGGAAGTGATTTTCCTGAAGTTGGATGAGGATCAGTGAAAGAATGACTCCATTATTTGTTCTTAATTTTCTTTATATTTTTCCATTCACAAAATTACTGGAGTATAACTAGTTTAAAAACCATACCCTACACTAAATAATAAAAATACAGCCAAGGTAAAACAGGTGACTTTGTGGTAGTAAAACTGGGAGTTAATACAAAAGATTATTTGTAACCTACATTCAGAAGAAAATGAATATAACATAGAAACATATAACATTGAGTAGAAACTGCAACTTACTATGTTATTAGGGCTGTTAAGAAAGTCTTATTCTTTGATTTATTTTACTGTTTTGTCATCATGTGTGCAAATTCTGATAACCACTAACTTTCTCAAACTTAATGTCTGAAAGCCTCTTAAAATCGACCTAGATATTTACCTAATTAAGGCAATTTATGAAACTTTAATAAGGTCTTACAATGCCAAGGGTATGTATTATTGTGAAACTAAAGCCTCACAAAGCTAAATAAATTTTCTTCCATACCTTGAATGATTTCTAGAATATGCTTTAAAGAAGTCATCCTTAATAGTAAGGGTAGCTAGTGGGCAATAGACCGAGTCAAATTGTTGAGTATCGCTCAGTTGCCTGCCAATTAAGCTTTACTTTTTCTTTCTTTTTCTTTTCTTTTTCTTTTTTTTTTTTTCTTTTTACTATTCCAGGGTTGTGGCCTAATATAAATATTGCCCATCTCAATTATCAAATATGAGACTGATATTTGGTGGTAGCAATAAGCTATTCTGGTGATTCATAACATGATTCATGATTTTTTTTTTTTTTAAACCTGTTTAGAAAGTTTTGTTAAAAAATATCACCATTCTCTTTTTTCTCTCTGTAATTTTTTCATTTCAGTAAAAGGAAGCCAAGGACAATTTTTTTTTTTTTTTGCTTTCAGAAACAGTGGGTTCAAGTAATGAAGACTGATTTGTGTACTCCTGTGGGCCAGCAGTCAGGAACCCCATACTAGAACTGTCTGAAATTCACCTTACTACAGATCCTACCATGAAAGTTGCAGTGAAAAAATAGATCACTTTTATAGAATCTGTGAACACAAGTATGGCAAAAAGGCATATTCAGTGGGAGTTGGTGTCACAGGATGAGTTCCCAACAAGGATAGTATAGAAAGAATTCTGGCTTAGCTTTAAATAGCCTGTATTTTCATTTCAGAGTGAAGCACTTAAAATGTGTAACCATCAGCAAATTGCTGAATTTGTTCAAGTTTTTCAGTTTTCCTCTCCAATACTACACAGTGTGATAGGCGGAATCACAGTAGTGTATTATGTATTACTTTGTAGCAATTGAAAACTTAATGACTAAACACCCAAAATGTAGTGGCTAAAAACAACAATAATCACTTAATAGCTCATGGTTCCTCTGGGTCTGGAATTCTGGACCGTTTGGTTTCGCAGTTGTGCTCGGTGTCTCTCATGAGGCTGCAATCAGATGCCAGCGAGGACTGCGGTTATCTGGAAGCTTGACTGGAGCTAGATTATCTACCTCCAGTGGCTCATTCACGTGGCTGGCAAGTTGATGCTGGCTGTTGGTGGGAGGCCCCAGTTCTTCCCCACATAGGCCTCTTCACAGGGCTACCTGATTGAATTCATGATATGGTGGCTGACTTACCCCAGAGCAAATGATCTATGCTTGCAAGGCAGGCAGAGCAATGCCTTTTATGATCCAGACTGAAAAGTTACAACACTTCTGTCATATTCTACAGGTCACACAGAACAGCCTGTTTCACTGTCAGAGGAGACTGCACAAGCACATTGATACAGAATGGAAGATTCATTGGGGCCATCATGAAAGCTGGCTATTGCTAATGGGTGCAAGTGCTTTCTAAACTGTATAATGCTATACAGATGACAAAAGGTATTTTATGCATACAGTGACCTAATGAAGCCAGAATATGACCTAAACAACTGCCTTTTTACCCTACTTAAAATGTCCCCAGATAGGAATTAAGTTGTCAACAGCATAGTATAATGTGATCATCAATTCATATGCCATGACATACTTCAGAGCCTCTAGCCTCACAGGTGTATCATCACATTTAGCTCACTACTTAGCTTATTGCTACTACAAGTGAGGTTAAATTACTATTAAAGTGAGGGAACTTTGGGGGAATTTTAAATTCTGTGATTCTCATATATTATTAGGTATGACTTGACACAATTAAGAGACAATGGTAAAGATGGTGTGTTTGTGTAATGTATGAGAAGTTTGCCTATGAACATATCAGAGCTCAATAAAAACCCAAGTGACAAAGACCTGGAAGGAGACCAGTAATAGTTACGCAATGACAAACAGCACTGTCAGACCCTATTCTAAGGGTTTTGGAAATGTGAAGTCATTTAAGACTTGCAGCAACCCAATGAATAGTTGGAAACTAGAAACCAAAAGGTAAGTACTTTGCCCAAGTAATAAATCTAGTGGTTGAATATTTGTGGGGCCAGTACTCAAATGCAGGCAGTCTAGATCCAGAGCAAGAACTCAACCTTTACATTACCTTGACTAAATGATGAGTGTTGGTATTTTGCTGCCTTTTTCAACTCTGAATATTCGCAACTCTTAGAAACAACAAATGCTCCAGCTCAAAACCTTGGAATTACTGTTTTGTTTTTCCTCCCCCCACAACCCATATCCAGTCTGTCAGTAAATCTTATTGGCTAGAAGCCAAAATGATACCACCTTACATAGCTTACTGCAATAATTCTTTCACAGGTCTTGATTTTTTCCTGCCCCTTTAAGTCTATACTGCTGTCAGTGTAAAGGGCCATAGTGAACTTTAAAACAATCAGATCACATTACTTTGCTGAAAACTCTACAGTGGCTTTTTTTTTTTTTTTTTTTTTTGGCAGTGTCTTTTCAGTGATGTCTTTTATTCTTTTATTTTTTTTTAACTTTTTTTTTTTAATTTATTTTTGAGACAGAGAGAGACAGAGCATGAACGGGGGAGGGGCAGAGAGAGAGGGAGACACAGAATTGGAAGCAGGCTCCAGGCTCTGAGCCATCAGCCCAGAAACGGATGCGGGGCTCGAACTCATGGACCGTGAGATCGTGACCTGAGCTGAAGTCGGACGCTTAACCGACTAAGCCACCCAGGCGCCCCTCAGTGATGTCTTTTAACACCTATTTAAAAAAAAATTTTTTTAACCTTTGTTTTTATTTTTGAGACAGAGAGAGACAGAGCATGAATGGGGGAGAGTCAGAGAGAGGGAAACACAGAATCTGAAACAAGCTCCAGGCTCTGAGCCGTCAGCACAGAGCCTGACGCAGGGCTCAAACTCACGGACTGAGAGATCACGACCTGAGCCGAAGTCGGACGCTTAACCGACTGAGCCACCCAGGCGCCCCTTTTAACACCTATTTAAAACTGCAAGCCCTACTATATCCTTTTTCCTGCTTTATTATCTCTATAGCACTGAATTCTGTGTACCGTATTTTATCCCCTTCCATTGGAAAGCATGGTTCCTTGTCTTTTTCCCTCCTGATTTCTGAGCCTGGCACATAGCACTCAATATACATTCGCTGAATAGTGAATTAATGTGTTGAAAACTTATGCGAATCAAGGTTGAGTACTGCTCACAGTTAACAAGCACCTACTATGTCTAAACTTTCTGGGTATCTGATTTACTCTTCAAAACCACTTATGATGTAGCCTATTTCCATTCTACAAAGTAGAAAACCGATGATCAGATGTCTGTTCCACAGTACAAAATTCTTCAGCTGACCTGGAATTTTTTCTCCCGGTAGTGCTTCTTTACAAAGGACTGAACTAAGAACGCCACTTGGCCAGCCCTAAGGAAATGGGTTCTCTTCTAAGTAACCTGAGATTGCGACGCTAGGCGTCCATAGCAACCGTGGCGCCCTGACGCCCTTGCGCAATTACCAGAAAGCGAGATGCGGCATAAAGAGGTCAAGCCTTCCACACTCATACATTAAGCCCATCGTAGCAGATTAAGAACATCGTAGTAGAACGCTGACCTGTCTCCGGTAGTGAAGGAAATATCTAACTTAAAACCGTACAGGGTTACAGGGTTACAGTCACCACCTAAAACATTCCGCTTCCGGGACCAGCAGGCTATAGCGAGACGCGGCGCGGACCACGCAGAAACGCCAACAGGCCTGACTCGCGCCGCTTCCGTAGGGGAAGCTCTGGTCGGACTTAGCAGCATCCAGCTCAAACCGGAAGTAGGGGCGGAGCTAGTAAAACGTCGGCTCTCCGTCAACGGAAGTGGCTGTTGCAGGCTCTAAAGTAGCTTTAAATTCCTGCTGTCTCGGGAGCTCGCCCTTTACAGTTGGAGTCGCGTTTCGTGCGACGGATGGCGGTGGACGTGAAGTCGCGAGCAAAGCGTTATGAAAAACTGGACTTCCTCGGGGAGGGACAGGTGAGGTTCCCGGGCGGGATTCGGGGGGCCTGAGCCGAGAGCGCGGAGCCGCCTGACACACTCGCACGTTTTCTGGTGGAAGTCAGAGGACTGGCCTGGCTTCTCCTTCTTTTTGGGCGAGTCTGCCCGTGTGTGTACCCTAGAGGAGAGCTCCCGAGTGGTCCTCCCTTTCTGAAGAATAGACTGGAACGGGCAGTTTATCGCCTCACCACGTTTCAAGCAGCCGCGCATCTTCAACAGCCGTGGGGTGTTTGCTTCTCCGGATCTGAAAAAGTGAAAAGGCAAACACAAAAGAGCTCCCACGAACTTAGATTGTTTCTGCTTTTCTCTCTAGTTTGCCACGGTTTACAAGGCCAGAGACAAGAACACCAACCAAATTGTCGCCATTAAGAAAGTGAGTTACCGTCTGTTATTTTTCCTGGAGTCTCCGAGCATATCTGTGTGTGTGAGCTCTTGCATGGGCTTTTTACTACTCTTGACCGTACTCTGCTCATGAGGAGTTATTTATGTCATTTTCGGGGAAGGTAGAATTTATTAATATTTTGTGTTCCAAGATGGAACTCGGGTGAACTAGTTTTTTGTTGTTGTTCCATTAGTTGAAATAAAGAGAAAGCTGTATGTTACGTTTGCTTTTTAAACTCGGACGTGGGCAAGGGGGACAAGGACTCATCTGTTGGGTCCTTAGAACTATTTTAATATCCTTATCTTCCCAGGTCACCGTTTCTGCCACACCTGCATCCATTTTGTGCATCGTCTGTATTTTCTTTCTTTCTTTTTTTTTTTATTAAGTTTATTTTGAGAGGGGGAGGAGGGGCAGAGAGAGGGAGAAAAAGAATCTCAAGTAGACTCTGTACTGTCAGCAGATTCGAACTCACAAAGCGTGTGATCATAACCTGAGCCGCAACCAAGTCCTACAGCTTAATGGTCTGAACCGCACCCCCCCCCACCCCCCGCCAGGCGCCCCTCATTTGTATTTTCTGTGTACAGATTTTCCATGTAAGGCTTTTACGAGCATTATCATTATCATTTTAAAAAATTATTTTTGTAGCTTTTTGACTTGGATTCATTCAAGAAACTTCAGTCATATTTAGCTTATTTTCTACATGTCAGGCACTTTCACTTACGTTTTTTCTTTTAGTCTTCAAAATAGCCATGTGAAATAAAGTATCCCTATATAATACTTGAGATACCTGAGCTAAGAAAGATTAAGTAACTCGTCAAGCTGACACAGATCCTAACTGATAAAACTAGAATTTCAGTCCAGGTGTTTTGATGCCAGGTTGCATGTTCTTTCCTGGCCTACTGAAATCAGTAACCCTCTGAAAGAGAGGCTGTTGTCACATTTCAGGGCCTGTTGGGGGAGGTGATCTCCACCTTCTTATTGTTCCTGTTGCTGTTTGAATCTGTTTCTCCTTCAAAATTCCTAACTCCTTTGAAGCATATCCCCCTGATTCATTTAATACCTGACTTCCTATCTCCCTTTGCAGTTATTTTTGCTATTTTTGTCTTTTCACTTTTTCTGGCTTCTCTCTGCTTCATTTCCCAATTTATGTTCTGTAATCCAGCACTGTAGCTACTCCTGTGTAAAAGCCTAATCTATTCTGACCCTTTCTAAAGTCATGTTTTTATTTCTACCCGTGGTTCGCTATATTCTAGCCCCACTGACCTTTCTGTCCCTTGAACACATTAAATTCAGTTCGTTCCCAGGATCATTGCAGCATCATATGCTGCCTTCTGGTTAGCATATTTTTCCTCTAAAACTTGGCATGACTGATTCCTAATCTTGAAAACTCACTCACATGTCTGTTCCACATAGAGGCCTTCACTGGTCACCCTTGTCGTCTTTGCCATATTTCTCCGTTATCTTCATAACATTTATCAAAATCTGAAGTCCTCTTATCTATCAACTTATTGTGTGTCTACTTCCACTCAAATAATACTTTGGTCTGTGGCCAGTAGTTTTGTAGACATTTATTAAAAATGTATTAACCTGGGGTGCCTGGGTGGCTCAGTCAGTTAAGTGTCCAACTTCAGCTCAGGTCATGATCTTGCAGTTTGTGAGTTTGAGCCCGGCATTGGGCTCTGTGCTGTCAGTGCAGAGCCTGCTTTGGATCGTGTCTCTCTCTCTCTCTCTCTCTCTCTCTCTCTCTCTCTCTCTCTCTCTCTAATGCTCCCGTGCTCACGCATACATGCTCTCTCTCAAAATAATTGGGGCGCCTGGGTGGCACAGTCGGTTAAGCGTCCAACTTCAGCCAGGTCACGATCTCGCGGTCCGTGAGTTCGAGCCCTGCGTCAGGCTCTGGGCTGATGGCTCAGAGCCTGGAGCCTGTTTCCGATTCTGTGTCTCCCTCTCTCTCTGCCCCTCCCCCGTTCATGCTCTGTCTCTCTCTGTCCCAAAAAAAATAAATAAACGTTGAAAAAAAAATTAAAAAAAATAAAATAAAATAAGACATTAAAAACTATAAGTAAAAAATAAAAATGATTAACCAGATTGATATAATTCCTTCAGTGTTAGTATATTGAGTTCTGTAGTTATCTGAAAATCCTAGTGGGGTTTGTTTTGTTTGGGGTTTTTTTTGCTTGTTTTTAACATAAGTTAGGATTTAAAATCCATCCTGTTTCTCTTTGATAGACTTTTACCCCTTGACGGTGACTCACAGTGGAATCTTCTTTTATTTATTATTTCTTTAATTTTGAGAGAGAGAGAGAGAGCAAGGGAGAGGGGCAGTGGGAGAGAGAGAGAGAAAATGTCTTATGCAGGCTCCACTCTCAGTGTGGAGCCCGATGCAGGACTCGATTCCACTACATCGGGATAAAGACCTGAGCCAAAATCAAGGGTCAGATGCTCAACCGACTGGGCCACCCAGGTGCCCCGTACATTTATTTTTTTAATATTATGTTTAAGTAATTTCTGCCACCCAGTAAGTATAAGGCTTGACTCACCATCCCAGGATCAGGAGTTACATGCGTTTCCTACTGAACCAGCCAGGTGCTCCTTTACATTTAATTTTTATTTCCAATAATACATCTTTGTGGTTTTTAAAAAAAAAATTTTTTTTTCAACGTTTATTTATTTTTTTTGGGACAGAGAGAGACAGAGCATGAACGGGGGAGGGGCAGAGAGAGAGGGAGACACAGAATCGGAAACAGGCTCCAGGCTCCGAGCCATCAGCCCAGAGCCTGACGCGGGGCTCGAACTCACGGACCGCGAGATCGTGACCTGGCTGAAGTCGGACGCTTAACCGACTGCGCCACCCTGGCGCCCCTCATCTTTGTGGTTTTAAAATAAAAGGCCAAGGCTTTTTAAGGTGCTTGACTCTTCTAGCCCTGTTTTTCACTCCTTGGAGCAATCACTTTCAACTCCTATAATTTGCCTCTGGTATTTACTTTTTTTTTTTTTTTTTAATGTTTATTTATTTTTGATAAAAGAGAGTGAGAGAGACAGAGTGCAAGTAGGGGAGGGGCAGAGAGACAGTGAGACACAGAATCCGAATCAGGCTCCAGGCTCTGAGCTGTCAGCCCAGAGCCTGACACGGGGCTCAAACCCACAAACCACGAGATCATGACCTGAGCCAGAGTTGGATGCTTAACCAACCGAGCCACCCTGGGGCCCCAAAATTCGCTTCTTTTTAAGCAATCTCTACACCCAACTTGGGGCTTGAACTCACAACCCTGAGATCAAGAGTCACATGTTCCACCTATTGAGCCAGCCAGGCACCCCTTTCTGGTATTTACTTATTTCTGTTTCATTAAATAATTTGCTTACATTGTTATTTCTTGAGACCCCCCCCCCCAAACCTCGTTTTAGGCATTCTTTCTGCTATAGATTTGATGTTTTGGACCTTCCCCTCCCAACACTCAAAATTTTTACTCGTTCATTTACTAACATTTGTGCTTAATTTTACAAAAAATGAGTATTCTGTATTCTTTCACCTATTGTATCTTGGACTTTTAAGATGTCATAGAGGTAAGTGAAATATTTAATTTCTACTGAAATTTATAAAATAGCATTGGTCTCTACCTCATCTTTTTAAACAGATCATACTGAATTTATGTTTCCCAATTTATTTAACCAATCCTGTATTAGTGGCCTTTCGGAGTATTTTGTTTACTTGCTGGCTGGCTGCCTGCCTGCCTAAACCCCCATATATAAATTTTCTTTTGCAGTTTGTTTTTCTGATTCAGCATTATTTCTGAAATCTTCTACATGGATACTGTAGATCTGGTTTATTTATGATCATTGGTGATTAGATTTCATCATATGACTACAGTAAAATTTGCCCATCCAAATTCTTGTTGATAAACATTTAGGCTGTTTTGTTGTCTTTATGTTTTCCCTTAAAATAGCCCTATAGACATTCCTATTCATGTGAGTTTCTTTAGAGAATATATCCTTATTTGAAGCCAACTATGAATTATTATTCTTTTAGGGAATATATAGCATCAGCCTCACCACATATTGTTAGATTGCTTTTCAAAGTGGTTGGACTAGTTTGACTTCCTCCCCACATTCTTATCATATTTGTATTGTCAGATTTTACAACATTTGTCAATTACCTGCATCAGAAATAGTATATGATTGTTTAAATTAATTGTTTAAAATAATTGTTTCAATTTCTCTGATTACCAGTTAGATTGATCATCCTTTCTTAGATTTATTAACTTTTTAGACTTTCTCCTATGAGTTTTTCTGTTAGCTTGCTTGCATTTTTTCCTTCCTGTTGATTTGGTGGAATTCTTTATATATTCTGGGCATTGACCCTTTGTCAAAAAATACAAACTACAGATATCATCTCCCAGTCCTTGACTAGACTTTTAGTTTATATATGGTATCTTCTGAAGTCCAGAAATTTAGAATTCTGTTCTGGTTGAATTTGTCCATTTTTTTCCTTCATGGGTTTCCATCTTGTATGCTTGCCAACCTCCAGTTTGTAAAGGATTCTATTTACTAAATATTTTAAAATACTGCTTTTCACACTTAGGTCTTTGTTCCATCTGGAGTTAATTTTTCTATTTTGTGTAATATGAGGATCCAGTATTTTTTTCCTTGCTGACCCAGCATAATTGATAGTCTGTCCTTTTCCTGGTGAGTTGTAACACGAAGTTCTGCATTTAGTTGTAATGCCATGTTCCATTATATACTTGGATCTGTTTCCGGGCACCGTACTTTTTTTCCATTGATTGATTTTTTTCCATCCTTGCTCAAGTACTATAGTGTCTTTAATTATTACTGCCTTATAAAAAGGCTTGAAATCTGGTAAGTTGCACATACCTGTTTTTCTTCAAAATTATCTTGTCTACTTTATCTGCCATTTGGGAAATTTCTGACAATCAGAATTTGATATGAATTAGATATTACATGGTGCTGAGGCATTATTAATAATTTTGTAGGTATGAAATAGCATTTTGCATATGTAAGAAAATGTCCGTATTTTAGAGGTGCCTACTTAAGTACATGGGGATGAAATGACATGAAATGTGAGGTTTGTTATAAAACATTTTAGCCAACAGAAAGGGGGGCAGAGATTAATGATGTAGTAAGTGAGGGTCACCTGAGTGGCTCAGTAGGTTAAGCATCCAACTTGGTTGAGATCATGATCTCATGGTTGGCGAGTTCGAGCCCCATGTTGGGCTCTCTGCTGTCAGCATGGAGCCTGCTTGGAATCCGCTGTTTCCCTCTCTCTGCCCTTCTACCACCTGCATGCGCTAGCATACTCTCTCTCTCTCTTTCTCACAAATAAACATTGAGGCACCTGGGTGGCTCAGTTGGTTAAGTCTCTGACTTTGGCTTCAAGTCGTGATGTTGAGGTTCTTGAGTTTGAGCCCGGCATTGGGCTCTGTGCTGAATGCTCGGAGCCTGGAGCCTGCTTCGGATTCTTTCTCCCTCTATCTGTGCCCCTCTACCACTTGTGCTTTGTCTCTCTCTCAAACATTAAAAAAAGTAAGTAAACATTTTAAAAATAATAATAATGAAATAAGTGTGGCAAAATACTGATAATTGTTTAATCTGGGTGATGAAGTAGATGACTTCATGAAACTAATATATTTTTACTGTGGTTGGAAAATGTAATTTGGGGGCACCTTCCTGGCTCAGTCGGTTAAATGTCAGACTTTGGCTCAGGTTGTGATCTCGTGGTTCATGAGTTCAAGCCCCACGTCCACCTCTGTGCTGACACCTCAGAGCCTGGAGCCTGTTTCAGATTCTGTGTCTCCCTCTCTCTCTGTCCCTCCCTTGCTTGCTCTGTCTCTCAAAAATAAAGAAATTTTTTTTAATTCAGAAAATTAATAATTTTTAAAATTGTTCTTAGCTCCTTAATATTCCATGTAGAATTTAGAATCAGTTTGTCACCTTTCTTTCTTTCTTTCTTTCTTTCTTTCTTTCTTTCTTTCTTTCTTTCTTTCTTTCTTTCTTTCATATTTGTGATCTTTATTTATTTTGGGGAGAGAGAGAGAGAGAGAAGCAGAGCTCCAGCGGAGGTGGAACAGAGAGAGAGGGAGACAGAATCCGAAGCAGGCTCCAGGCTCTGAGGTGTCAGCACAGAGCCCAATGTGGGGCTTGAACTCATGAGCTGTGAGTTCATGACCTGAGCTGAAGTCAGACACTTAAATGACTGAGACACCCAGGTGCCCCTGTCACTGTTCTTTAAAAAATGCTGTTGAGATTTGGATTTGGTTGCATTGAACTTAAAGAAAATTTATGTATTTGGTATATTTATGATAGTACTGAGTTTTGCTGTCCATGAATGTGGCATTTGTTTATTTTGGTCTCATTTTTAAGCATGTTTTAATATTCTTTTATAATTTAGTTTTGGAAGGCTTAGCACATCTGTTGTTAGATTTATTCCTAAAGTGCCTTATATTTTTTGATGCTATACTAGTCTATCTTTACGTAAAAAGTTGTGTCTGTAGTATTATAGGGAGATGTCTTTTTATGTCTTTTAATCTATATTTTTTATCGTTATCAAGAATCTTATTTTTTTAATTCCAGTATAGCTAACATACAGTGTTGCATTAGTTTCTGATGTACAATATAGTGACTCAACAATTCTATACGTAACTCACGGTTTATCATAAGTGTACTCTTAATCCCCTTAACCTATTTCACCCATTCTCCCTACCTTCCCTCTTTGTTCTCTGTAGTTAAGAGTCTCTTTCTTGGTTTGTCTCCTTTTTTATTTGAGTTTGTTTTGCTTCTTAAATTCCACGTATGAGAGAAATCATACGGTATTTGTCTTTCTCTTACTTATTTCACTTAGTGTTATAGCCTCTAGATCCATCCATGTTGTTGTAAATGGCAAGATTTCATTCTTTTCTTTTTTGTGGCCGAGTAATAGTCTATTGTGAATATATGTACCACATCTCTATCTATTATTCATCTATAGATGGACACTTGGGCACTTGAGTTGCTTCTGTAGTTGGGCTTTTGTAAATAATGTTGCAGTTAACACAGGAGTGCATATATCTTTTTGAATTAGTGTTTTCATATTCTTTAGGTAGGTAAATACCCAGTAGTGAAATTACTGGATCCTGTGGTAATTGTATTTTTAATTTTTTGAGGAACTTCTGTACTGTTTTCCACAGTGGCCGCAATCAGTTTGTATTTAGTTTTTTAGGTACAATAGCTTTTTCAGAAGTAGTTCTTTTTTATTTTGTTTTGTTTTGTTTCTTAGTATTCTTGATTGCATTTAGTCATTGTATAAAGCAGTGAGTAAGAGACTGGTGTAAGCCTGAACCTATTAATGCAATTTGTTATACTTATTTCTTTATTGTTATACTTACTAAGAGTAACAACAGTTAAACCATTTTTTGTATTCCTAATTTGTAATTTTGCTTTTTAGAAACTGTGTTCCCTAAGAGCATATTATTGGGCATATTAATAAACATGTTACTTTAGAGGCGCCAGGGTTGCTTATTTGGTTGGTTGAGCATCCGACTTCGGCGCAGGTCATGGTCTCGTGCATCTTGAGTTTGCGCCCGATATTGGGCTCACTGCTGTCAGCACGTAGCAGCCTTTGAACCCTTTGTCTTCCTCTCTCTGCCCCTCTCCCACTTGCGTGCGCCCTCTGTCTCAAAAAAAAAATACATAAACATTTTTTTTTTAATTCTTTTTGATGTTTATTCATTTTTGAGAGACAGAGACAGAGTGCGAGCAGGGGAGGGGCAGAGAGAGAGGGAGACACAGAATCCGAAACAGGCTCCAGGCTCTGAGCTGTCAGCACAGAGCCCGACGCAGGGCTCAAACTCACGAACCGCGAGATATGACCTGAGCCGAAGTCGGATGCTTAACCGACTGAGCCACCCAGGCGCCCCCATAAACATTTTTTTAAAACATGTTATTTTATGTTTATATGTTATGTATTTCCTCCCAAATAGGCTACCTTGAAGTGCTATTTTTGTTTGTTAATCAGGATGCCCTCAGTTACTTTTCCACATTTAATCTTGCAAAGATACAGGAGACATTTATTTTCTTAAGTCCATTATTTGAATGTATAACTTAAAAACTTAAAGAGTGAGGAATGGTAGGTACTTGATCCTTTTTTTAAATTTTTTTGCAACGTTTTTTATTTATTTTTGGGACAGAGAGAGACAGAGCATGAACGGGGGAGGGGCAGAGAGAGAGGGAGACACAGAATCGGAAACAGGCTCCAGGCTCCGAGCCATCAGCCCCGAGCCTGACGCGGGGCTCGAACTCCCGGACCGCGAGATCGTGACCTGGCTGAAGTCGGACGCTTAACCGACTGCGCCACCCAGGCGCCCCCTTGATCCTTTCTTATATTGTTAATTTTGCTTTTCAAATTCGTGATTTCTACTCTCTTCTTGCTTACTAGCTACATGTAAGTTGCTACATGTTTTTACTGTGGCTATGTATTTGAAGTGTTTGTATTTTATGCATGAAGTCTAAAATAATTTAACACATTTTTAGTGTTTGTTTTTTTTTCCCCCTCTACCAGATTAAACTTGGACATAGATCAGAAGCTAAAGATGGTAAGTATTTAATGTAATCTGACCAAACAGGATAAGTTTTTCTTCTCACTGAGGAAGTTCAAGTATTAGCGTTCTAAGTGGCTCTGGGTAGAGTTTTTGCAGGGTGCTATAAGAGTAGACTCAGCATAGAGACAGGATATCGGTGATATCCACCATTTGGTTGTTAAGAGTCATGTAAGTCACTCAAGTCATCTGAGTAAATGGAACATAGCAAAGTTATTTATCAGTGGCTTGTCTTACAGTCTTCATTACTGTTTAACGTGTTGTTGTAAGCAGTTTATTCTTTATCTTAGCTTTTAATTACTTTAAAAGTTCAGGATATAGCTTCATAGAAGTACAGAAAACTCACTCTGGAATAAGTGTATGGAGAAAAATATCTTTATCCCTTCCACACCCTTGTGTGCTATAGTGTTAAGTCTTATTTAGTCATCAAGAGGTAGTTTTTATAAAAAGGATCCATCATCTGTTTAACAGCTAATACCAGATCTTATTTTAAATTAGGAATTCTGTCTTTTGTTTTGGGAAAGATACTGTCTTACCACTGTTTTGCTGTTACCATCAAGAATCTGTTGCTAATATTCGTAATGTAAAAAGGAGGAAGCTCTTGACATATTGCCTTCATGTTACAAGCCGACACCTGTTATTCCAGCAGTCTTCTAAAGTGATATGCTGCAAAGTGAATACTTTTTGTCATCATTTATCATAGTCTGTGTGAAGCTAGTTTCAAAATAAAGCAGTATAAAAGAAAACCAGATGTCATAAAAATTGACAGAGTAGCCCTTATTTTTGTGTAGAATATGCATATCTATTCCCCAAAAGACTAACTTTTCCCCAAAAAATATGTTTGGAAGAAGATATGAGGCTTCAGAATTGCTTTTCACATTTTGCTCTGCTTTTTTATATAGGTATAAATAGAACAGCCTTAAGAGAGATAAAATTATTACAGGAGCTAAGTCATCCAAATATAATTGGTGTGAGTATGATCTACATTGTTTCTGGGATATGGGACCCTGCCATTTCTGAATGTGGTAGTTGTTGATTGAAGGCTCAGCAAGGTGAGTTGTTTTAGGTGAGCCTTGTAAAAAAGCTTAAAAGTTTATCATGCCGAAATGTATTTTTTGTTCTAATTGAACTGGAGGCAGTGTCTTTAAAACCGTACAACTGATGAAATAAATTTAATTTTGTCAAAAATTATTTTGAAGCCTAGAGAGCTCTAACATGCATAAGCTTGAGTAAGCTCCCTACGACTCTGTGCCATAATTTCTACCTCATAGGGTTGTTGCGAGACTAGTTAATTTATTGAATGTGTGCAAAGTACCTGGAAAATAGTGCCTGGCATAGAGATGGCATATAATGAATGATAACTGCCACTGCTATTTATAGGATTTTCTTAAATACTGAGCATGGTAATTTTTCTGAATTAGAGACTGAGGTGAGATTTTCATTAAGGATTTCTTAATTATAACTGAAAATTTTGGAGGAGAATTTAAGTAGTTAGTGACTTTTTAAAAAATGTTTGTTTATTTATTTGAGAGAGAGAGAGCATGTGAGCAGGAGAGGGGTAGATAGACATTCTCAAGCAGGCTCCATGCTCAACACAGAACCTGATGCGAGGCTGGATCTCATGACCCTGAAATCATGATCTGTGCTGAAATCAAGAATCAGACACTTAACCAACTGAGCCACGCAGGGACTCCTAGTGACTTTTTAAAAATATTAAAGTTTAGTATTTTTGTGCTTCAAAGTACTAATTCCTAGGGGCGAAAAAAGGATAAATGTCAAATTTAATAAAATAATTCAAATTTAACAGGGAAATATCAGCAGTCCAGTGCTAGTTTAAATTTTTTGAAATTACTTTGGTTGGTATAATTTTCAAGTATTTAATAGGGAATCAGATTTTGATCTTTTTTTTTAATACTGCTTTGCAGCTCCTTGATGCCTTTGGACATAAATCTAATATTAGCCTTGTCTTTGATTTTATGGAAACTGATCTGGAGGTAAGATTAAGATTCGTAGAGAAATTTTTTTCTCTCTAAATCAAAAGAGAACCTAAATGTTTATTTTCTATGTTTAAAGATACTGTTAGTCAAAGGAATGCTTAATTTTGTTGAACTGTGAATGTACTCCCCCGCCCCCACCAGAATGACAGAGAGAAAGAGAGCATTTGTGTTTGAGCACACAGGGTAGAGTCAGATGGAGAAGGAGATAGAGAATCTCAAGTGGGCTCCAGAGCCAGCTGAAAGCTCTACTCGGAGCTCAGTCTCACAACTGTGAGATCATGACCTAAGTCACAATCAGAAATCAGACGCTTAATTGACTAAGCCACCCAGGCACCCCTAAATGTGAATGTACTCTTTTTTTTCTTTTAATGTTTATTTATTTTTGAGACACAGAGAGACAGAGACAGAGCGTGAGTGGAGGAGGGGCAGAGAGAAGGATACACAGAATCCAAAGCAGGCTCCAGGCTCTACACTGTCAGTGCAGAATCCGACACAGGGTTCAAACTTACAGACCTCGAGATCATGATCTGAGCCGAAGTTGGACGCTTAATTGGCTACGCCACCCGGGTGCCCCAGTATTCTTTTTTTTTTTTTTTTTTTATGAAATTTATTGACAAATTAGTTTCCATACAACACCCAGTGCTCATCCCAAAAGGTGCCCTCCTCAATACCCATCACCCACCCTCTCCTCCCTCCCACCCCCCATCAACCCTCAGTTTGTTCTCAGTTTTTAAGAGTCTCTTATACTTTGGCTCTCTCCCACTCTAACCTGTTTTTTTTTTTTTCCTTCCCCTCCCCCATGGGTTCCTGTTAATTTCTCAGGGTCCACATAAGAGTGAAACCATATGGTATCTGTCTTTCTCTGTATGGTTTATTTCACTTAGCATCACACTCTCCAGTTCCATCCACGTTGCTACAAAAGGCCATATTTCATTTTTTCTCATTGCCACGTAATATTCCATTGTGTATATAAACCACAATTTCTTTATCCATTCATCAGTTGATGGACACCCCCAGTATTCTTAAGTGAAAGATCTTTGGAGTCATTTAGCCATATTCCCAGTGTTAGATACAGAGATTTGGATTTCAAAGCATTTTTGTTGACCAAGTTCCCTATACTTTATTGACATTATTTTTAGATAAATGAGTATCAGGTCTTTCAGAATTTCCATATTATTACAGAATATCATCTTTTTGAAAGCCAAATTTTTGTTTTTGAGAAATTAAAATGTTACGGTTTTTCTTAATATTAATTGAATCTCAGAAATTGACAATCCAGGGATGTTGAACAACTGAAAGTCTCATATGCTGCTGGTGAGAATGCAAAATGGTACAGCCAGTTTGGAAAATAGTTGGCAGTTTCTTAAACAGTTAAACACACACATAAAGTACGATCTCGCAATACTACTGCTAGGCATTCAAGAGAAACAAAAACTTGTCTACACAGAAATCAGTTGGTACACAGATGTTTAGCTTTATTCATTATTGCCCAAATTGGAAACAATCCAGTACTCACTTTTGTCTAGTGAATATATAAACAAACTGTGGTATATCTATATAATGGAATACTGTTCAGGAATAAAAAGAAATTAACTACTCAATTAAGCAACAGTATAGAGAAATCTCAAATGCATTGTACTAAATGAAAGAACCCAGGTTCAAAAGACTATGTATTATATGATTCTATTTATGTGATATTATGGCAAAGGCAAAACTAAAGGAATAGAAATTGGATGGGGCGCCTGGGTGGCGCAGTCGGTTAAGCGTCCGACTTCAGCCAGGTCACGATCTCGCAGTCCGGGAGTTCGAGCCCCGTGTCAGGCTCTGGGCTGATGGCTCGGAGCCTGGAGCCTGTTTCCGATTCTGTGTCTCCCTCTCTCTCTGCCCCTCCCCCGTTCATGCTCTGTCTCTCTCTGTCCCAAAAATAAATAAAAAACGTTGAAAAAAAAAAAAAAAAAGAAATTGGATCAGTTGTGGCCAGGATTGGAGTGGAGGGAAGTACTGGGTACAGTGGAGCCTGAGGCAGTTGGAGGTGGGAGTGAGGGTTATAGAACTCTTATCTTGATTATGGTAGTGATTACACAACTGGATAGGTTTGTTAAAACTCATGGAACTATGCACCAAAAAGGGCATATTTTACCTGAATCTGATTTCTTTTTTTGTTTTTGCAAATGGGATTGTTCTCTTAATTTTTCTTTCTGCTACTTCCATATTAGTGTTTAGATATGCAACAGATTTCTCTATATTGATTTTGTATCCTGCCACTTTCCCGAATTCACTTATCAGTTCTAGTAGTTCTTTATTTGTATTTTTTTCAATATATGAAATTTATTGTCAAATTGGTTTCCATACAACACCCAGTGCTCATCCCAAAAGGTGCCCTCCTCAATACCCATCACCCACCCGCCTCTCCCTCCCACCCCCCATCAACCCTCAGTTTGTTCTCAGTTTTTAAGAGTCTCTCATGCTTTGGCTCTCTCCCACTCTAATCTCTTTTTTTTTTTTTTTTCCTTCCCCTCCCCCATGGGTTTCTGTTAAGTTTCTCAGGATCCACATAAGAGTGAAAACATATGGTATCTGTCTTTCTCTGTATGGCTTATTTCACTTAGCATCACACTCTCCAGTTCCATCCACGTTGCTACAAAGGGCCATATTTCGTTCTTTCTCATTGCCATGTATATAAACCACAATTTCTTTATCCATTCATCAGTTGATGGACATTTAGGCTCTCTAGTAGTTCTTTAAAGACTATGTGAATCTTTAGGGTTTTCTATATATAGTATTATGTCATCTGCAAACAATGAAAGTTATTTCTTCTTGCCAGTTTGGATACCTTTTATCCAAATCTGATTTCTCAAAAAATAAAATGGGAATTTTTAGCTAGTATAACTTAAAAATCTAGGAATAAACTGTCTTTAAGTACAGTTCACAAATAATGCCATCAGAACTCAGTCTTGGACTTTAACTTAGCTCTATTTTCTGCTTTGTTGCCTTCCTTCTCAATATAGTGCCTAATTTCTCAATATAGTGGCTCAGGCACTTCAGGCTCAGATCCTTAGAGTTTATTGATCTCTAAAGAAAGAGAAGGTACTTTGTCCTTTTTCATTCTAGCAGAAGTACTTGGCCTCTTTAATTAGCTTGGCTAGGATCACATGTCCATCCCTAAACCAGTGTCCTGGATAACAGGCTTCAGTTTGGTGGTTGCCTGTGCCTGGGTCTTGTATCTAGCTCTAGAGGCCACAGGTAGTGGTCAGTCCTGTTTTACATTCAAACAAATGATGAATGCTGTTATCAGAAGGGGCTGTACATCCTGGGGCAAGCAAAACAACAGATGTTCACTATTAGTGCCTTTTAAACAGAACAGGAGGAGAAAAAGCACCAGAAGAGATATTTTTCCTAACCATGTAACTTGAAATTCTGACAGTGCTTCCTAAGGAGAGTTAGGCAGTCTTTCTTGAGATTGTTCTGTAGAATGGATAAATTGATTTTATGTCTGTAAATGATTTTATGTGATATAATTTATTTGGAATAATTGTGTATTATATACCGGCTTTGCAGGTGATAATAAAGGATAATAGTCTAGTGCTGACACCATCACACATCAAAGCCTACATGTTAATGACTCTTCAAGGGTTAGAATATTTACATCAACATTGGATTCTACATAGGGTAAGGTTTTTAACCAAGTATGATTGATTCTTTATATTTTAGTCAAGGTTTATGTAGCCAATTATTATATAAATGGTCTGAATATGTAAATTGTTAAAAATATAGCTGGACCCCATTTTATCCCACCTTCTTCCTCTGTGTTCCCTTCAGTTGTTCCAGGAGGTGGTGCTATGAGGATTCTAAAATACTATGTGAAATTTAAAAATGGAAGAGGCCCAGTTCATTTTTTTCATAGATGAAGAGCTAAGTTGCTAAGTCACCTGACCAAGGTTATATGTATTTTTTTCAAGGTCAGTAGCTGGTAACTGACAGAGTATTAGAATCTAGATGTTTGGGTTAACTCCAGTGTTCTTTGTGCTGTATTGTTGTGACAGAAAAAAAAATACAGTGAGAATCTGGATTAAATTATACAATCCTAAAATTTTTTTAGAAAAACAAAATTTCTAAGAACTCTAAAAATCTATGAAGTAATAAAATTTCTGAAATAGTTGAGTCATTGTTAGAAACATCCAGCTATTGAAACAAGACTGATAATCTAATAGGTAGATGTTCTTAGATAGTCTGTTTAGGTAAATAGCTGAGAATATATAATTTGTAGTCAGTAATCCTCATATCCTAAACTTGGGATCCCTTTGAGGTTATTGCTAATATCCTTATAGTATAGATTTTGAAGGCTATATTCCCCATCCTCTGTAAATGCATAATGTTTTTATTTACCAAAGTTCAGATGGCAGCGACTCTTTGTTGAGTTCATAGTCATTACACTAGGCTGTTCACAGCAACCTTGTAGGTAAATTGAAGCTCAGTGATCCAAGGTCTCACCAAAGTAATATAACCAACCAATCTTAATTTTTCTTTGGTAGGATTTTATATCAGTGAGAAAAATATTGATTATTATTTAAATTTGGGGTTTACCCTGTTATTGCAAAGTTTAAAGTTAAGCCAACTAAGTGTATTGTTATAATATTCTCTTGTGCCCTGCTTATGTATTGATTTAAAACCTCCATGTACAGGATCTAAAACCAAATAACTTGTTGCTGGATGAAAATGGAGTTCTAAAACTGGCAGATTTTGGCCTGGCCAAATCATTTGGGAGCCCCAATAGAGCATATACACATCAGGTTGTAACCAGGTAAGAATTTTTTAAAACACTGAAAACTTACGTTGTGTGGGATTTTTTTTTTTTTTTAAACAAGTTCTCCGTGGGCCCAACGTGGGCTTGAACTCATGACCCTGAGATTGAGAGTCCTATCTCTACCGACTGAGCCAGCCAGGTGCCCCTTGTTGTGTAGGATATTAATCACAAATGAGCATCATTTGGCTTCTTTGAAATATCTCGGCAGAGTTCAGGAATTATTGTTGGTGTTTTGCTAAAAACATGGACCTCTTTATGTTTAACCACAATGAAAAAAATACTGCCATTTTTTCAAATGGAGTTCGATTAAGTCCATTGTCAGACATTTACCTAACAAGTTTTGGGACTAATTTATACCACTTCTACATTTTAGTTAGGTTGGCTGGAACTGTAGTGGCTATTTTTTTACATATTTACCTGATGGGAGGGGGGTTGTGTTTATTTTATAGGTCATTAAGTGATTTCATGTTTTAAATCATTTCAGTATGAATAAAAATTCTCTAAAGCAGTACATTGATAACTGGAGTTTTCATGTTTTTAGTACTCATGTTTTATACTTTTTATGTATAAAAACTAAAAAAAATCAAATGAAATAGATAGGGACAGATTTTATAATTCTAGTCAGGATGTCATTTGTTAATTTCCAAGTCTATTTTAAGGATCTGAAATTTCCTCCGTGAAAGGGCTTAAAAGGATAAGAAAATATGGGGCAGCCTGGGTGTGAGTGGCTCAGTTGGTTAAGTGTCTGGCTTCAGCTCAGGTCATGATCTCATTGTGGATTTGAGCCCCACGTTGGGCTCTGTGCTGACAGCTTGGAGCCTGGAGCCTGCTTTGTGGATTCTGTGTCTCTCTCTCTCTCTGCCTCTCCCCCTGTTGTACTCTCTCTCTTAAAAATAAATAAAACATTAAAAAAAAAAAGAAAGGATAAGAGAGTAGGAATTGGAGACCGTAAGAACAGACAGCTTTTCAGAATAACTAGAGAATGTGGAGACAGCTATTGGAGCAGGTAGGGCCTGGAGAATTTTTTGTTGTTACTTTGTTTTTTAGTTTATTTCTTCAGGCTGAAGAAATAATGTTGTTTGTACATTATTGGTAAAAGTCTAGTGAAGAAGAAAACGTTGATGTGGGAGAAAATGGAGAGATTTCAGTATTCTTTAAAATAAGCAAGAGAGGGGCGCCTGGGTGGCTCAGTCAGCTGAGCAGCTGACTTCGGCTCAGGTCATGATCTCACGGTTTGTGAGTTCGAGCCCTGCATCAGGCTCTGTGCTGACAGCTTGGAGCCTGGAGCCTGCTTCAGATTCTGTGTCTCCCTCTCTCTTTGCCCCTCCGCACTTATGTTCTCTCTCTCTCAAAAATAAATAAATGTTAAAAAAAAAGAAGAAAAAAAAATAAGCAAGAGAGCAAGGTCTCTAGTACCCACAGTTGAGATACTGGTTTTAAAATAGTCCAGAATAGGGGCGTCTGGGTGGCTCATTCGGTTGAGCGTCCAGTTTTGGCTCAGGTCATGATCTCACAGCTCTTGAGTTCAAGCCTCTCGTCGGGGGCTCTGTGCTGACAGCTCAGATCCTGGAGCCTGCTTCAGATTCTGTGTCTCCCTCCCTCTCTCTGCCCCTCCCCTGATCGTGCTCTGCCTCTCTGTCTCTGTCTCTGTCTCTGTCTCTCTCTCTCTCTCTCTTCTCTCTCTCAAAAATAAAATAAACATTAAAAAAAAAGAATAAATAAACATTTCAAAACAAAACAAAAAATCCGGTATGATTTAGCTGTAGTTACAGATGGAAAGGCAAGTTGTATGAATACAATGACTATAGGTGAATCTGTAGAAAATTTTTTTTTCTTTTGAAAAAATAATTCTTTTTTTTCCCATTACTTGAATTTTTTTCAGTGAAGTTGGAAGTAGGATTATAGGCTTAGGGGAAAGGTGGTATTGAAAGTTTCAGGAGAAAGAAGGTGTCAGTCATCTAAGAGTGGAAGAGTGAATGGACCAAGGATGTGTTTAATTTCCAGTATGGAACTGATTGGTTTTACAGCCAGTTTTTCTTGAGTTATATCTGTAAACATGAATTTCATCAGTGGGATGATGTTTCGCTGAGGAGTTTTCTCCAAGAAATACTTTAATAATTTCATTTTAAATTATTTTAAAATTCATTTTAAAATTAAAATATTTCTGGGGTACCTGGGCGATTCAGTTGGTTAAACGTCTGACTTGGCTCAGGTCATGATCTCGTGCTCTGTGGGTTCAAGCCCTGTGTCAGGCTCTGTGCTGACAGCTCAGGGCCTAGAGCCTGCTTTAGATTCTGTGTCTTCCTCTGTCTCTGTCCTTCCCCTGTTCATGCTCTCTCTTTGTCTCATTCATAAATAAATAAACAAACAAAACTTAAAATATTTCTTTTTGTTCTTCAGGTGGTATCGGGCCCCCGAGTTACTATTTGGAGCTAGAATGTATGGTGTAGGTGTGGACATGTGGGCTGTCGGCTGTATATTGGCAGAATTGCTTCTAAGGGTAAGTCTAGGATTGATGTATACACTACAGTATTGTAATCAATATTCTTATAACTTGGGTAAGATTATCTTCCCATCGATAATTCTCGAAGAGGAGCACCATTCTTATAATAAAAAGCCTACAAGCCGACCAGTTAAAAAAAAAAAGCCATCTTCCCCAATGTACCTTTTGTTAATGTTGATGTGAGATGAGAAGATCTCTCATTTAAGACAATGAAGGTTTTATTATAGGTCATTTCTATGTTCTGAAATACAACTATAATAAAATCTTCATTAGGCCATAATATGGTAATATCTCTGCAGTAACTAAATGTGTTAGGATGAACTTTTGTAGTCCTGGGACATTTTTAGTTTGGGGCTGTTTAAAATTACACTTTAAGAGATGTGTAAAACCAGCCACTGCAGCTGCACTATATAACTAAACCTTGTGTGAGAAGATTATTTTAGTTCTCTTCAAACAAAGCAGACATCTTGGTCTTATAGCATTCCTCTCAACCGAGACCATCTTAAAACAAGACATCATCTCCTACCCTGGTGGCAACAAAGATGGTGCATGAGAAACTTTTCTTTAGCTATAAAGTTGGGTTTAGCCTTTCTGAATGATGACAGCAAAGGAATATTGGGGAGTCCTTCTGAAGCTGAGAGTTTTTTCCTCCTTATATTCCAGATATTCCAATCCCAGCTGTTTTCAAGTGATACGTATTTCAAGAAATGTAAACCCAAGGCACAAAAATACAGCTTTTTAGTTTCTTGAACACAGAAAATAGCTTCTATACACCAGTTACTGTTTTGTTGCTTATTTGTTTTTGAGAGAGAGGGGGCGCAAGAGAGCAAGGGACAGAGAGAGGAGAGCAAGAGACATTCCTACGAGGGGCAGAGAAAGAGAGAGAAAGGGGGTCACCTGAAGTGGGGTGAGAGAGAGAGAAATAGAAGCAGAGCTCACCTGAAGCAGAGCTCGTGTTTTTACCTGAAGCTGGACTCGAGCTCACCCGATGCAAAACTTGAATTCACGAACCATGAGATCATGACCTGAGATGAAGTCAGACACTTGACCAACTAAGCCACCCAAATGCCCTGCAAAGTTGCCTTCTTAAATATCTTTCTTAGTTTAGTGTGAGTTATATGCATCATTTTGAGAAGCTCATTCCTCTGGGTGCTTGCAGAAGAAACCCTCACACATTTAGATTTGAAGATGAATAGTAATCTGTGTGCTAGTAATGGGTCTTGTGGATCAGCTCTGCTACCCACAAAAACAAAGAATTTCCCAGAAATTTACATTTGAGGATCATTTAGTTTCCCCAAACAGTTCATTCATTACCAAGATAAAGCCAGAATTCCTTGGCCCCTAATATTATGATTTATCATTCCATTGAGAAAGTAAGTAGAGAGAGATAGCAGTTAAGAGTGAACAGGTTAACAAGAGACTCTTAATGATAGAGAACAAACTGAGGGTTGATGGAGGAAGATGGGCAGGGAATGGGCTAGATAGGAGATAGGTATTCAGGAGGGCACTTGTGATGTGCACTGGGTGTTGTAAGTGATGAATTCTACTCCTGAAACCAATATTACACTGTCTGTTAACTAATTGAAATTAAAATAAATAGGTACGCATGGGTAACTCAGTTGATTTAGCATCCGACTTTTGGTTTTGGCTTAGGTCATGATCTCACGGTTTAGGGATTGAGCCTCGCATTGGGCTCTGCACTGACAGTGCTGAGCCTGCTTGGGGTTCTCTAGCTCCCTCTCTCTCTCTCTCTCTCTCTACCCCTCCTGTGCTCTCTCTCTGTCTCTGTCTCTTTCTCTCTCTCTCAAAATAAATAAATACTAAAAAAATAAATACAAAAATAGTTTAAATAAATAAATAGATTAGAAATTGTGGACTTGGTTGGAATCACAGTTGGAGTCTTATTAGCCATTGGCCTTGTTGCTTGAAGCTTATGAAGAAATTAATGGTTCCATTTGGTGAAGAACTGTACCATTTTGCCATACTTTAGTCCTGCACAATTGAAGAAAAATGTTTCCTATTTTGCTATTTTTGAAATGTTTTCTATTTTAAATTCTTCTGTGCTCATTTAAAAATATTCATGGAGGGGCGCCTGGGTGGCACAGTCGGTTAAGCGTCCGACTTCAGCCAGGTCACGATCTCGCGGTCCGTGAGTTTGAGCCCCGCATCAGGCTCTGGGCTGTTGGCTCGGAGCCTGGAGCCTGTTTCCGATTCTGTGTCTCCCTCTCTCTCTGCCCCTCCCCCGTTCATGCTCTGTCTCTCTCTGTCCCAAAAATAAATAAACATTGAAAAAAAAAAATATTCATGGAATTGGGGCGCGTGGGTGGCTCAGTCGGTTAAGCATTCTACTTTGGCTCAAGTCATGATCTCACAGTTTGTGAGTTTGAGCCCCGCGTTGGGCTCTGTGCTGACAGCTCAGAGCCTGCAGCCTACTTCGGATTCTGTGTCTCCCTCTCTCTTTGCCCCTCCCCCGCTTACACTCTTTCTCTCTCAAAAATAAGTAAACATTAAAAAGATTAAAAAAATATATTCATGGAATTGCTGTCCACACAGTTCTGAATCTGTGGTGAGATCCTGCCATCCAAACAATTGAATGCAGTTTAGTTCAAAAGATTTGCTGTTATCAGCATTCAGCCTTTTTTAAAGTGTTGTTTTCTTTATATTATATTTTATAAACAATAAATAAGCTTATGTCCAACCAAAGTAGTCAATATTGTTTAAATCATTTTATTTATTGTTTTTAACTGTATTTTTGAGAGAGAGAGAAAGAGTGCATGTGGGGGAAGGGCAGAGAGAGAGAGGGCGACATAGAATCCAAAGCAGTCTCCAGGCTCTGAGCTGTCAGCACAGGGCCCAGTGTGGGGCTCGAACTCAAAAACCATGAGATCATGACCTGAGCCCAAGTCAGAGACTTAACCGGCTGAGCCACCCAGGCACTCCTGTTTAAATCATCTTAGAAGCAAATTGATCTGTGGTCTTAACATCCTCTGTGATTATTAAATGAAAAAGAACACATTTAATTTATGATCTTCTTATGTTCTTTTTCATAATCATATTTTGAGACAATGATTAATAGAAAATCTAAGCTGGGATATTAACTAGTGAGCAACTGTCTTATTATCTGATCTAGATAGTTTCAAGGATATCATTTTAGTTTATAAAGAAGTCTAGTTTGGGAAGAACATTTTATGCCTTACATAAGGACACTGAGCATCTTTCAGGCCTGTATTAAAGCCTTCTCTAGGGATAATATGGTGATACAAAGGTTGATCAACCAATTACTGCCTGCTCTTCTTTCGTTTCATTTAAATGATCAGGATCCAGACCTGTTGGCTTCACTCTGTCATTCTAATACTTCATTTGAGCTGTATTAGCTCAGACCACAGTTTTCATCAGTTGGTTTTGCATAGACTCATTGGTATACCAGGTGCTAGAGGCTAAAGTGTGCTAGTTATTCAAGAACTATATTGTTGATTATGCCTATTGCATTAAAACATTGCCAGACTTCTAATATTTGGTTTATGAACCCTGCCTCCCTATAAAGACATGAGAAAGAAAAAATAAATTTCTCCATTATAATTTTTTTTTTTTAAATGAATATGAACTCAGTTTAAGAAGAGATTTCATGGGGCGCCTGGGTGGCTCAGTTGGTTAAGCATCCAACTTTGGCTCAGGTCATGATCTCATGGTTTGTGGGTTAGAGCCCCACATCAGGCTCTGGGCTGACAGCTCAGAGCCTGGACCCTACTTCAGATTCTGTGTCTCCCACTCTCTCTGTTGCTCTCCCACTCACGCTCTGTCTCTCTCTCTCTCTCACAAATAAACATTTAAAAAAATAAAATGAATAAAAGATTTCATGAATGGCATCAAATTGAAAAGAACCAGAGGGATGTCCCTCTTGGTTTCCTTAATCTTAGTACTCTTGGAGTCAGCATCTCTCTTCTTTTTAGGATTAATTTGATTCTTTTTCCTAAAACTAAAAAGATTTCATTCACATGCTTAGTCACAATTGTGTGTTGGTGAAATTTTGGTATCCTCTAAGGTGTTTTAGAACAGGAAAAAACAATAAGAAGCACAGGCTTAATGTTTATGTTTGTAATATGTAGATATATTATCTGAACATTATACAGTTGTGTTAACTAAATATGGATGACTCACTAGCCCAAATTCCATATTTAGCAAATGAAAATTGGTTAAGACTATTAGCTATTAAGAATGAGATTGGAAAAGAGCCCTGATATGGACTTATATGTATTATACATAGTATTAAATATAGCCATTGAAATTACTAAATGAAAACCAGAAGTAGTTATTCATGACTAGAAAAAAAACCACACTGATTTGTTGTGGGTTACATACTGGACCCACTACCTGCTCAGACATGACAGTGCATTTCTTTTTTTTTTTAACATGTTTATTTTTTTAATGTTTTCTTTTTTTATTTTTATTTTTGAGAGAGAGCAAGCCAAAGTGTAAGCGGGAAAGAGGCAGAGAGAGAGGAAGACAGAATCAGAAGCAGGTTCCAGGCTTTGAGCCATAAGCACAGAGCACGTCTCGGGGCTCGAACTCACAAACTGTGAGATCATGACCCATGTTGCAGTAAGGCACTCATCTGACTGAGCCACCCAGGTGCCCCTGTTTATCTTTGAGAGAGACAGAGTGCAAGTGGGGGAGGTAGAGAGAGGGAAACACAGAATCCGAAGCAGATTCCAGGTTCTAATTTGTCAGCACAGAGAGCAACATGGGACTTGAACCCACAACCGTGAAATCATGACCTGAGCCGAAGTTGGACGCTTAACCAACTGAGCCACCCAGGTGCTCCATGACGGTGCATTTCTTAGTCAAATTGCTTTGATGTTTAATATAGGGAAGACATTTTCAAAATAAAGTGGTAATTATATCTTAAAGATTTTTGAGAGGGCAGGGCAACACCCCCGCTTATAAATTATCTCTAAAAATATATTTAAATGCCATGTTTGAAACTAGATGCCATAACACTATGCCAGAAGATGTGAAAACAGAAATGAAGAAAGGCTAGAAATTATCAGAAAAAGATGCCAGCTGGAGGCAGTATGCGCTTAACACACAGAATCCTGAAGTGGCTTAGTTAGTGAGAAGCACTTGTGATCATTGATGGCAATAATGAAGTGTCAGACTAAAAACTGGGGTTGGTTGAGAAACTTACATATGGAACAATTAATACCAAGGTCTCCGACACAGCCAGGTCACTTCCCTTCCTCCATCCAGACTTACACCTAACTTATCCCTCCACTAGAGATAGGTTTGTCTAAAGAAATTTAAACACAAGTCTCCACACGTAGCTGTCCTTACACATAGTGGAGGATGTGGGTGAGTTGCTAGGGTGAAAACATACAAATTACATGAAAGTCATATACTGAACAGTTAAACCTTCAGTTTAGTCCCCTGCTTAGCTCCCAGAACCCTCATAGCTTTTGTAATAACCTGTAGTAACTCTTTAACCCAGGCAAAAGATCAGAAGATCCTTTACTGGAAGAACCGAATGGTCCCAGAAGATAGACCCACAGATAACTGGCATTAAACATCCCACCCATTCTTTTTAGAGAAAGCCCAGGAGTTTTTATTACCTTACTTTTAAATATGAATGATTAGCCAATGACTACCACATAGTTACCAAGGATTTCCAGATATTTGATGAAAACATCCAGCTAGAAAGACAGACTAACCAAAAAGAAACTTGGGAAAAAGGTAGCAGAAGAAAATTAACCCTCCACCCCCACATCATCAGAGAACTAAGAGAATAGTACTATATCTGTAAAACAAGAACATGATACTCTTCCTAAGGGAACAATGTAAGAATAGGGATACTTGAACCTTTTCAAATAAGGTAAAAGCAAACAATAACAGTGGAAAGACTGGAAAAGTAAGCTCAAGAATTCTTTCATCATGTAAAACCAAAAGAGAAAATTAGCAGAGTGATCCAGGATTGATCCTAGAATATAGCAAAACAGAACAAAGTAAATGTAGGATAGGAAATTCACAAGAAAACAATCCAGCATTGATAGGTGTGAATTGACTCAAAGTGCCAAAAAGACCCTGCACAGTGAATGAAAAAAGACCCGGTTGCCTGGCTGGCTCAGTCGGTTAAGCATCTGACTTCAGCTCAGGTCATGATCTCGAGGTTCCTGAATTCAGGTCACACTTTGGGGGAGCTCGATCCCACTTGTCTCTCTCTCTGTCTCTCTCTCTCTCTCTGCCCCTCGTAGGGTTCTCTTTCTCTCCCTCTCTTTGTACCCTCACTCGTTACCTCTCTCAGAAAACAAAACAAAACAAAAAACAGTATTTAAGACCCATGCCAAGGCACATTATGAAATTTATGAGTGCCAGAGTAGAAGACAAAGATTTTATTTCCATAGAGAGGGAAAACAAAGGTTACACAGAAACCATAATGAAGGATTAGGGAAGAGAGTGACAGAAAAGAGTGTCCGATTTCTCAACAGCAACGTTGAAATCTGGAAGACTATAGAACACATTGTGAAAGAGAATGATTTTTTTTGTGTGTGTTTATTTTGAGAGGGAGTGCGAGCAGGGTGGAGGGTGTGGGTGGGGTGGGAGAGAGAATGCTAAGCAGGCTCAGCACAGAACCTAACAAGGGGCTCGACACTAAGTGTGAGATCATGACCTGAACTGAAATCAAAAGTTGGACACTTAACTGACTGAACCACTCATGCATTCTGGAAAATAATTTTCAGCATAAAATTCTGTTACCGTTTGTATTTTGAGTTTGCTCTGAGAATAAGTACAATTTATTACACTAAAAATTTTATATCTACTTCCTTTCTTGGGAATTTATTGGTAGATATGCTGTACTGTTACATGAGTAAATCAAGAAAAAGAAGTGGGATCCAGGGAGCATGAGGTTGAACAGAAAAGGGATGAATAGAATTCCCCATTTAATAGTGAAAAGAAGTTCTGAGGAAACAGATGTGTATCAGGCCCAGTGAGCAACTAGTCCAGATTGTAGCAGGTGGGATGAGAGATTCAGCAGGGTAGTCCCTGGGGAAAAAAATGGAACTAATGGACTTTGATAGATTTGATCATATAGAAATTTTATTGAATAACTGGAATCTTATCCTTCGGTACAAACTAAGTTGCCATAGGAAAACAGTGGGAAAAGTTGAAGTGAGGGGGGATAAGAAATCCTTACCTCTAGAAAAACTAAGTTACTATTTTTTTCAACCTTAGTTATTTTCAGAGAGAGCATGTGTGCGCACGAGCAGTGAAGGGTCAGAGATAGAGGGGGAGAGAGAGAATCCCAAGCAGGCTCCATGTTCAGCGAGAAGCTTGACTCGGGGCTTGATCCTATGACTGTGAAATTATGAACTGAGCTAAAAAATCCAGAGTCGGTTGCCTAACCCACTGAGCCAGCCAGGCGCCCCTAGGGAAACCAAATTATTGTACAAGAAGGGAAATTTAATACAAAGTTGGCACTGAACAAAAGTTATATAGTAATAAATTGGGGTGATGGGTCAAAGACTCATAATTTTTATTCTGAGTCTATTAATAATATTTGAACACGGTGTATGTATTAATAATACAAAAGAAAATGTTTCCAGTTCTAGTTCCAAAGCAACTCTTCCTTTAGGAGAAAAATGCCTTTTAGTATTTGTATTTTTAAACATGCAAAATCAGAGAACATAGTAAAATGAACGTCAGTGTACCCACCAGCCAGCTTAACCAGCTTTGAACACATGACCAGCTTTATTTTATTATTCTCTGACACCATACTTTTTATGCCACAAATCCCAGAAATCTGGGAGAAAAAAGGATAAATTAGTACCCTGTGTTCAGATTTCCCACTTTTTATCATAAATGTCTTTTATGGTTTATTCAAATTGACATCCAAAGTTCACACATTAGGTAGCCCATTATGATTTAAAATTTTCACATCATGGGGTATCTGCCTGGACGTATTTGAGGAGCTTGCGATGACTCTTGATCTCAAGGTCATGAGTTTGAGCCCCACATTGGGTGTAGAGATTACCTTTAAAAAATTTTTTTGGGGCGCCTGGGTGGCGCAGTTGGTTAAGCGTCCGACTTCAGCCAGGTCACGATCTCGCGGTCCGTGAGTTCGAGCCCCACGTCGGGCTCTGGGCTGATGGCTCAGAGCCTGGCGCCTGTTTCCGATTCTGTGTCTCCCTCTCTCTCTGCCCCTCCCCCGTTCATGCTCTATCTCTCTCTGTCCCAAAAATAAATAAACGTTGAAAAAAAAAATTTTTTTTTAAGTTTATTTTTGAAGGAAAAGGAGAGCATGAGTGGGGGAGGGGCAGAGAGAGAGGGAGACACAGAATCGGAAACAGGCTCCAGGCTCTGAACTGTCAGCGCAGAGCCTGACTCAGGGCTCCAACTCACAAACTGCGAGATCATGACCTGAGCTGAAGTTGGTTGCTTAACCGACTGAGCCTCCCAGGCGCCCTGAGATTACCTTAAATAAATACTTAAAAAAATTTAAGGGCACCTAGGTGGCTCATTCAGTTAAGCCCTCTCTCCCTCACTTTCTCTCTCCCTCTCTCCCTCACTTTCTCTCTCCCTCTCTCCCTGCCCTTCCCCTGCTGTCTTTTGCACATGCACATACATGCCCATGTACTCTATATCTCTCAAAAATAAACTTGAAAAAAATACTTTACATCATACCTAAACACTTATTCTTAAAAAATATAATTAAAGTGCCAGCTTGCCCATGAAACTAAGGCTATCATGACGAGTGTCCCTTGAGTACAGTTTTTACATCATTAGTCTGCAAAGTAGGAGATAGTATTTTGAGGTATGAGAAGAAAATGTTAGCATGCCTGAAAATACTTACAAAACGTTATTTAATATAAGTTCAAGTTTCTTTTTCTGGGTACACATTTCATATATATAATAGTGCAGTGTTATACATAGGAGTTGTATTAAATCTGGATCCAGTCAGAAAAAAGAAACCACACATTAATTTAAAGAGGGAAGTTTAATATAAAGAATTAGTTATAAGAAATTGGAATAATGAAGGTTGACTAATAGAAAGTTACTCTGAATTCTGAAGAATGTAGGAATAGCAAACAGAAGGAGCAACCACCCTAGGACTGAGATAGAGCACCCAAGGAAGAGGACCCAAGGACTGAGATCTAGACCTTGTTGAAAAGGGCACACACTAGGGGCGCCTTGGTGGCTCAGTCGGTTGAGCATCCGGCTTCAGCTCAGGTCATGATCTCATAGTTTGTGTGTTCGAGCCCCACATCGGGCTCTGTGCTGACAGCTCAGAGCCTGGAGCCTGCTTCGAATTCTGTCTCCCTCTCTCTCTGCTCCTCCCCCGCTCATGCTCTGTCTCCCTCTCTCCTTCAAAAATAAAACAAAAAAAAAAATGAAAAGGGCACACACTGTGTCTCACTGGATGACATAGAAGTTGCCGTGGAGCTGTGTCGGCAGAACTTGTTGGAAATCTTTTCTTTTGCATGTGGAGGAAAGCTGTTCAGGGGAGGTTTTCTGGAGCCATTCTGCTACTCAACCCTCTCTAGAGGGAAGCTGCTCTGTGCATTGGGCAATGAAGAAACTGCCCACAGTGGCAGGAACCTGTTGCTAGAGAAGCTCAGAGTACTGCAGGGGGTGTGCTGGGCCAGCGAGCTGGAACTGGGAAGCGAAAGTCTTCTTCCTATAATATTCCTCCAGCAGCCTCCATTGTCAGAGCTTCAGCTGGCAAAAGAAAAATACGTTTTTGTTTTTTGTGGTTTTTTGTGAGAGAGAGAGGGCACAAATGGGTGAGGGGCAGAGAGAGGGAGAGAGAGAGAATCCCATGAGGGTCAGAGAGAAGGAGGGAGAGAAAGAAGCAGGGCTCACTTGAAGCGGGGCTTGAGCTCATGAACTGTGAATCAGGACCTGAGCCAGAGTCAGATGCTTAACTGACTGAGCCACCCAGGAGCCCCCAAAAGGACAATCGTTAAAGACCTACATCTATTTTCTCAGAGAAGGCAAAAAGGGTGAGCTCGAGTAAATTGATAACTGGCAGAGTTAAATGCTTTTTTGGCAGTGTTGGGGGCAATTGGTAGTGGTCCACAGTAGTAGAAGTGTTGGAGACCTGGTACTTAATCTGGTCTTTTCAATGAGTTTATAAACTTTTGAAGGCGTTTAACTGTGAAAGGCCTGTTATTCACAGTAAATGCTTTTTTACTTTTCTGTATATTTACACAGATGTTTGAGAACGAATTGGAAAGTAGTGTCTAATATATAGCAAGGATTTTAATTATTTATTAGCTTCTAATTTTTAACTTGTAATCACTTACCTTTTAAAGTTCATCATTATACCTCTTCAGAGAATTAGCATGCCAAGATATTATTTAAGTTAGATTGTAATGTAAATATGTTCTGCCTGCCTGCCAGCCTTTGCTCTCCTTCACTTTAGCTAGAATAGTTTTCCTCCATTTTAGACTTTTCCTCTGACTCTTTTTCATCTTTCAGCTTTCACTGCTGCTTCCTCTAGGATGCCTTCCTTGACATAGCTAAATTGGGTTAGGTGCTATTCTGTGTGGGCTAGAATCCTGTACTCTCACTGAAAACATCATCTTGTAAAGACCCCCTTATTTGTATTACCAGCATTCCCCACATCTACCCCATAGGAGAGTGAGGACTGTCTTGTTCCCTTCTTTAAATACCTAGGGCTTAGTTAATTAGCACAGTGCCTATTACATGGTGGTTTTTTTTTTTTTTAATGTTTATTTATTTATTGAGAGAGGGACAGAGATAGGGAGAGTGCACATGAGCGAGGGAGTAGCAAAAAGAGAGAATCCCAAGCAGGCCCTGAGCTGCCAGCGCAGAGCTCGAAGTGGGGCTCGGTCCCATGAACTGTGAGATCATGTACATGGTGATTATTAAAGAGTGAATAAAATGAGCAGGATGGTACTGTTTACTTGGTTGGCAGTGTAGGACATAATGCCATATCCAGTACACCTCAAGCTACATTTTGATTTTTGTTACAGTTTAGTTTTTCTTATTAAGTTTACAGTATTACTTGTGTAACTATTACAAAACACCTTGAAATACCTGTGTCTTGCTCTCTTTCAGGTTCCTTTTTTGCCAGGAGATTCAGATCTTGATCAACTAACAAGAATATTTGAAACTTTGGGCACACCAACTGAGGAACAGTGGCCTGTAAGCCTTCATACATGTTCTTTAATGTAGTTAGGATTCTATATGTTGTTGTCGTGTAGGTATTTCTTAAAGAAATGTATTCACGTCTTAATTTACTAGTAATATATACTCTGCAAAATTTATACCAAGTAGAAAGTTAAAATTGTGGTATGGTATCCAGCCTCCCATGTACATGTTGCCCTTCCTCCATCCCAGGGTTAATCACTGTCAGTTTGGTGGAACGTCTTGCTGTGAAGATACATACATAAACATATACTTAACACAATTACATATTTTATCTTTTTCTTAATAAAAATAGGATCATGCCATGTAAACTTTTTGCCACCAACTTGATCTTTTTACCTAACGTTTGTAACTGACCTTTTTCTTTTTTATTCTGACGGTTTTCTTTTTAATAGCTGCATATTTTATTTTAATGGGTATTCATGTTTGTTCATCAACATCTTGGTGGATTTAGGGGGTATTTGTAGAATTTTCACTAATAGTTAAGATGTCTCAGTATTGTGCATATTTTTAATCCATTATATTGTCTACAAAAAAGAAATCTTAAGTTGTGAGTAAAATTTACACCAATTTGAGTTGCTAAATTGTATATATCATAGTTTAGTAAGATAATCTCACTTGACTGTTCTTAAATTAAAACTGTAAACCTTTAGATTTTCCTTCCTGTTATAGCCCCATCTCCTGGAGAATAAATAACTACTACAAAAGATAAATTTTAATCAGACTCTGCCTTCTGGTTAAAACTGATAAAATTATCTGAAGCTGAAATTTAGTGTAAGGAGTTTTTTTTGTGCTGTTACTTCCTCAACTTTCTAATTGAAAGTTTGCTATATGTACTCATTGTAAAACATGCTTTAGTAGCTATCATTTATTAAACACATTATATGCCATCATGACAGGCTTTTCATAAATTATATGTCATTTTCCCAACAATCCTATGAAGTAGGTACTGTTAGTCCCAGTTTATTTGAGACAAGTGAGGTTTACTGAGGATAAATAACTTACTTACCCAAGGCCACACAGTGTCAGAGCTAGGAGTGCAATGTGGATCTGTGTACAGTACTTTTCTCTTAGACATGATTTTCTTTTTTCCCCTCTTAGACATGATTTTTTGTCTTTTTTTTTTTAATTGTTGTAATGTTTATTTATTTTTGAGAGCAAGACAGAGACAGAATGCAAGTAGGGGAGGGACAGAGAGGAAGACGCAGAAGCAGGCTCCAGGCTCTGAGCTGACAGCACAGAGCCCAGCGTGGGGCTCGAACTCATGAGCTGTGAGATCAAGACCTCACTTGAAGTGGTTAACACCTGAGCCACCCAGGCGCCCCAGGCATGATTTGCTAAACAGTAACTGCTTTACTGATATTTTCCTTAGATTTTTGAAAATTATACTTATTTTGAGATGATTGTAGATTTTAGTTGTAAGAGATAATTGAGATATTCCTTGAACTCCTTACCCAGGTTCATACAAAGTTAGTACAATATCATGACCAGCATGCTGACGTTGATAGGATTAACATACAGGGGCGTCACCACAAAGATCCTTTATGTTGCCCCTTTTTTAGCCATACCTACTTTCCTTCCATTCCCACTCCCTCTTTAATCCCTGGCAATCACTAATCTGTTCTCCCTTCTGTAATTTTGTCATTTCCAGAATAGAACTAGAATCGCATACTATGTAACTTTTTAGGTTTGCCTTTTTTCACATTCAGCATAATTATTTGGAGATTCATCCAGGTTGTATATATCAGTAATTTGTTCATTTTTATTGCTGAATGGTATGTATGTACCACAGTGTGTTTAACCATTCACTCCTTCGTTGTTTCCAGTTGGAGCTGTTAAAAATAAAGCTCCTATAAACATTATGTGTAGGGTTTTGTTTGTTTTTGTTTTTTGTTTTTTGTGGGTTTTTTTTGTATAAAAATAAGCCTTTATTTCTCTAGACTAAATGCTCAGGAGAGCAGTTGCTGAGCTCTATGGTAGCTGTGTAGTTAATTTAAAAAACTGCTAATTTGTATTTTCAGACTGGCTGTACCATTTTATATTCTTACCAGCCATAAATGAGTAACCCATTTTCTCTGCATCCTCTCCAGCATTTGGTGTTGTCACTTTTTTATTTCAAGTGTTCTGATGGTTGTGTAGTGACAGTTCATTGTGATTTTAATTATTTCGCTAATAACTGATGGTGTTGGATATGTTTTCATGTGCTTATTGGCCATCTGTATATCTTTAGTTAAATGTCTTTTCATGTTTTTTTCCCATTTTTTCAATGAATTGTATTTTATGATTTTTTTAAGTAATCTTTGTACCTAACATGGGGCTCGAACTCACCATCCTGAAGTCAAGAGTCACATGCTCTACCCACTGAGCCAGCCAGGTCCCCATTTTGTGATTGGATTGTTTGGTTTTTAATTCTGATGAAGTCTATTTTATCAGTTTGTCCTTTTACAAATCCTTGTTTTGATGTCAAGTTAAAGAACTCTTTGCCTATCTCAAAGATTTTTCGACAAAACTATAAAAAAAAGTTAAAACTGTAAATAGTTTTATAGTTTTACATTTGTCATTTCAGTATGTGATCCTTTTTGAGTTAATTTTTGTATGAGGTGTGAGACTTTGATCAAAGGTCTTTTTTTTTTTTTTTTTTTTTGGCCTGTGTATGGTCCAGTTGCTTTAGCACCATTTGTTGAAAAGACTATCTTTCCATCGAATTGCTTTGCATTGTTGTCAAAAATCAGTTGGCGCCTGGATAGCTCAGTTGGTTCACGGTCCGACTTTGGCTCAGGTCATGATCTCCCACTTCATGGGTTCAAGTCGGGCTCTGTGCTGACAGCTCAGAGCCTGGAGCCTGCTTCGGATTCTGTGTCTCCCTCTCTCTCTCTGTCCCTCCCCTGCTTACATTGTTTCTCTCTCAAAAATAAACATTAAAAAAAAAAAAGTCAGTTGGGTAGACTCAGCAGCTGTCTGGGGTAGTGGAGTTTCCATCCTGGGACCATGGCCTAATTTGTTGGTAACCTGGAGAAGGCCCAGGTGCTGGTGGACACTTAAAGCTTGATTGGCCACATTTTGGCAGTATGCCAAGATTGAGCTGGTTCCTCTTCTCCCTGCTTAGATTCCTGGAGTTACTCAGAGCTTGGAAAAAATAGTCAAAAGAGTTCTCAAACAGCCTCACAGTTACGGACGCTCTGCTGAATGTTTTGGTGACCACTGATGTGTGGATATAGTTTTATGTCTTTGAGATCATAGGCAAGCATGGCATTGTTGACTAGAATGTTTAAAGACCAGTCTTTAACATCTGTTTATATTTGGTTTATTATTTGAATAAAATAAGACAATATATCAAAACAATGAGTTGGGCATATTTGTGGGGATCTGTTTCTGGGTTCTGTCTTGTGTTCCTTTGATCTATACCTGTCCTTCTGCTTAATGCCACAGTCTTAATTAAAGTAGCTATGCCTTAAGTGTTGAAATCAGGTAGATTGATTCCTCCACTTTTGTTGTTTTTCAAACTTGTTATAGCTATTACAGTTCTTTTGCCTTCCCACATACATTTTAGAATAATCTAAAGTGATTTTGTCAGAATTTTGCTAAGAATTCCCTTCAACTCCATATATCATTTTGAGGAGAATTCTCATCCTTACAAAATTGAATCTCCAAATCCATGAATAGGACAGGCCTCATCATTTTTTTTTTTATTTTATTTTTAATTAGTTTCTACACCCAACTTGCATCTCGAACTTACCACTCTGTTGTAAGATCAAGAGTTGAGCACTCCACCAACTAAACCAGGCAGGCACCTCAGTTATGTAGCTTTTAGTATAAGTGTCCTGTGTGTTTTGTTAGATTTTCATGTATTTGATTATTCTTTTTGAATTATTCTAAATGGCATTTTAAATTTCAGTATCCACGTTTGTTACCAGTATATAGAACCACAATCAATTTTTGTGTCTTTATCCTGTATCCTCTAACCTTGCTTTTACTCAGTAATTTTAGGAGTTTTTAAATAGATTTCTTGGAATTTTCTAGATAGATCATTTGACAGTTTTAGTTCTTCATTTGAGATGTATATGACTTTCAGTCCTTAAGTTTGAATTATAAATATTTTTACAGGACATGTGTAGTCTTCCAGATTTCGTGACATTTAAGAGTTTTCCTGGAATCCCGTTACAACACATCTTCATTGCAGCAGGAGACGACTTGTTAGATCTCATACAAGGCTTATTTTTATTTAACCCATGTACTCGAATTACAGCCACACAGGTATTTTAGCATATCTTTCTTATATTAAGAAATATGAGGATAATCTTAACTCTGACACTGATAAAATAGAGTATCGTAAGATTTTCTAACATTCTTTAAATACAGTAAAGATGTGTTTTTGTTTTAAGGAGTTATAAGTTTTATCTTGTACCTAAGCTACAAGCCCCATTCAGACTGGTATTAAACTACATCATGCATACGCAACAAGAGGGTTTACTTTTGCTTAGGAACGTATAAATATGTATTTATTTCATAATTAATTGGCTTTCAAGTAGCTTACCTACAGAAGAAAAAATAAGAATGGTTTTGTACTTGTTAAAATAATGATATTTCAATTAATGCCAAGCCTAATGCCAAAAGTGTTCTTGTTTTTTTCCCCCATGAAATGCAGTCTCGGTATGCATGCTGATCATTGTCATAGTCAGAAAATGATAATGGGGAGAAAATGGTATAGTTCCTTCTTTTTCTTTCTTAAAGATTTTATTTAATTTTATTTATTTATTTCAATGTTTATTTATTTATTTTTGAGAGACAGAGCTCGAGCAGGGGAAGGGTAGAGAGAGGGACATAGAGAATCCAAAGCAGGTTCCAGGCTCCAAGCTTTCAGCACAGAGCCCAGTGTGGGCCTTGAACTCACAGACTGTGAGATTATGACCTGAGCCAAGTTAGATGCTTAACCAACTGAGCCACCCAGGCACCCCAGATTTTATTTTATTTTAAAGTTGCTTTATTTTAGAGAGGGAGCAATCAGAATCAGGGGAGGGACAGAGAGAGAGCGGGGAGAGAGAGAATCCTAAGTAGGCTTAGGTGCTGCTGGTGCGGAGCCCAATGCGGGGCTTGATCCCACAAACTGTGAGATCCTGAGTTGGACGCTTAACTGAGCCACCCAGTCACCCCTAAAGATTTTAAGTAATCTCTTCACCCAGTGTGGGGCTTGAACTAAAAATCCTGAGATCCAAGAGTCACATGCTCTTCTGACTGAGCGAGCCAGGTGCCCTGAAAATAGAAAAAACTGTATGCTTACAAGAGACAGAAAGATAATCTGAATAGAACAGACATCGATACTGACCCTAACTTAAGGGAAATAAGAACCAAACTCAAAAAAATGAGAAGACCAAGAGTATCTGCTTTTCCAAAAGAAGGAAGAAATACTGTCCAACACAAAAACAAAAGAACATTAGATTTGAAAGAAAAAAATCCATTGTCTTTGTTTTAAAAACAAGCACAAAACAAAAAAAGGTTAGTGTCCCAAACACTTAAAATTGGGGCAGGGAGGGCTGCCTGGGTGGCTCAGTGGGTTGAGCATCTGATTTCAGCTCAGGTCATGATCTCACAGTTCATGGGTTTGAGCCCCGAGTTGGGGGCTCTGTGCTGACAGCTCCAGAGTCTGGAGCCTACTTCGGATTCTGTGTCTCCTTTCTGTGCTCCTCCCCTGCTTGGGCTCTGTCTCTCTTTTTCAAAAATAATTAAACACTAAAAAAAATTTTTTTTTTTACATTGTGTCAGGGAAGTGTAGAAATGCAACACAGTACAATGATTTGGCTTCAAAAAGTAAGAAAGACCCTGATTAAAATGAAATGTCATAAGTCTTCATATCTATGCACAATATACCAAGAATATAAAATAGATATTTTTTCACTTAAGTTTATTACAGACTACCAGATCATTGTTTAATGCATTTACTTCTATAGGCCTTTTCTTTTTGGCAGTACACGTTACCTTCATACATACATGCTAGATATTTTACGATTAGAAGCACTCTTCTCATTTCAAATAAGTACCTTATCATTAACCTTTCCATACACACACACACACACACACACACACACACACACACACACACACACTACCTTCATCATAAGAAATTTGAGATAAGGTCAGATTATCTAGAAAGTTGTTTTCATTAATAGTAAAAATCAAAATATAAAACATGTAAATAAAAATTTATAGAAAAATACTAGTTGTACAACTTATTTGGGTTATATTTTGATAGAATTTTTTACTTAAAAATTCTTTAATGTTTATTTTTTAATTTTTTAAATGTTTGTTTTTGAGAGAGAAAGCGCACGCAAGTGGGAGAGAGAACCTGAAGCAGGCTTCAGGCTCTGAGCTGTTAGCATATAGCCCAATGGTGGGCTCAAACCCACAAACTGTGAGATCATGACTTGAGCTGAAGTCGGATGCTTAACTGACTGAGCCACCCAGGTGCCCCATAATGAATTTTTTAAAATGGGTTTTGACTCATGAATATCTGTCTTAAAGTTGCAATGAGATAGTCTCCCTTTCTTAAATCTCTGATAGCTCAGGATTAGCTTAATTTACTTAGGGAACTGCTGATTTGGAAGCATACTTTAGAAATGCGACTCTCTTGAAGTAAGGAATCTCTAAATTGTCACTGCAAATAATGTAAAATAATGTTTTGAGAGGAAATGCTTGAAAAGTTTGTATGAATTTCTTTATATTCCTGAAAGGATTATTGAAAAGGAATTTTTGTGCCTATTGAACTGTACTATGCAAATAATGTATGAACTTGACAAATTTGTCATTTAGAATAAAACTATTTTTATTGGAATTCAGGACCAAAGTAAAGAAAGTATCATGTCATAGAACATTGAACAGGTATTATGTAGAAATAACCTTGCTCATTTCATTCCCAGTAAAATTTTTAACTGTGGTAAATTGTTGGATTTTAATACATTGTTACCAGCCTGTTGCGTCTTTTAAAACAATTTTAAAAAATCTGTATTTACAGGCTTTGGAATTTGAATACACATACATGTTGTGACAGACTTTGAAGTTCTTTTTAAGCAAGTTTCTGTCTTTACATGTTGAACTATAGAGCCCCTTATGTATAGAGAGCTGAATTATACATGTCTTAACTAGGGATATTTCATATTTAATATAGGCTGTTCACCTGTAGAAAAATTACAAGGTAGTCTCTTTTTCTTAAGGTAATGAAATTTTCAACCAATCTTAAACCGTTATATGTTTCTTTGTAGTAATTTGCTCATCCAAATTCTTGAGATTAATTTCATGTTGGAAGTGGGGCATTCACATAGTGTTTTTAATGTTCTCAATAATTCTGGTGTTTTGATTTTCATAAACCGTTCAGATACTCACTTAAAACCCTACTTTCTTTGGTATCTTTTCTTTAAAGGCATTGAAAACTAAGTATTTCAGTAATCGGCCAGGGCCAACACCTGGATGTCAGCTGCCAAGACCAAACTGTCCACTGGAAACTTTAAAGGAACAGTCAAATCCAGCTGTAGCAACAAAACGGAAGCGAACACAGGCCTTGGAACAAGGTAAAACTTTCATTTTCATAAGAAATGAAATGAATTCAGAAAACTCCAAGTAAGTAATGTATAGCTAGTGACAGAGGGGCAGCTAAGAAATGTAGATTGTGAGCTGTTTGCTTTTTTCTAAGTGTATGGTAGAGAATGTGGTATTTTAGCCATATTTGTTTCCATTGAAAATTAATTAAGCCAAACATTTTAAAAGGATGTGGGCACTTCTGAGTATACCTCAGCGTTGCACAAACTATCAATGTGTGCCTTATTTTCTTTATAAATTTTTATCGGTATACTACATGCTTAATGTTTAACAAGTGCTATTAGCAAATCAAAGCAAGTAAAATATATTGGATGTAGTTGGATGCAATGACTGGTTAGAATTGCCATAAGATTAAATGTGAACAACCTCATTTTTTTTTCACCTAGGAGGATTACCCAAGAAGCTAATTTTTTAGTTACAAAGATCACTGGACAGTATTTTACTACTGAAGGAAATAGTCCAAAAGGCAATTAATGGAAAAATAGTAAACGTTAAGTGAATGCTGTAGAAGGAATTTGTAAATATTCTACACATGTAAAATATGTAAAACTGGATTATTTTTATTAAATGTATTTTAAAACAAACTTAATTCTGATTTTTCTGATGAGAGTGCAAAAGTAAGATTAAATTCAATTCTCTGAAATGTAGAATTGAAAATTCATTAAGGAAACCTTAATAAAAATAATCATCAGTTATTTTGATGACCTGGCCCATCTAGCTTCACAGATTTATAGTAGTATTTAAAAATGGGGTAGTAGGGGTAGAGGTAGTATTTAAAAATGGAAGCAGTAGTAGTAATGTAGCATATACCTACGACCTAGAGTTAACAAATGTTAATATACTAAATAGGAAAAAAAAGATAAAACTACAAATGAAATTGAGGTCCCTTTAATACGCCATTCCATTCTTTTCCTTTTTGGCTTCCCAAAAGGGAAGCGACTCTCAGGAAATGAGTGTCTTTCCGTGATTTTATACTGCTATTTTATAAAAATGCATGTAGTAATATACAGTATTGTTTTGAGTCTCCAAGTTTTATATGAATGATAGGCTGTCTCATACTATAATTTATTTTTACTCAAAGCTTTTTTATTTCTTCCATGTTAATACATATATATCTAATTTATTTAACAGCCATCTAATATATAAAAATACATCTATCTTACGTATACAACACTACATTCTTATGCTTTATTTATGGACTGTTATTTTTCTTTCCTGTATAAAAATTACCGTAAGTGTATCAGCATAAAGTAACACAAATTTACTAGCTCACAGTTCTATAAGCCAGATATCTGACCTGGCTCAACAGTGGTTTTCACATAGGTCAAAATCAAGGTGTCAGTTGAACTGGACTCTTATCTGAGTTTCTAGAGGAGAATCTGCTTCTATGCTTATTCAGTTTGTGTGATTTTCATGCACATGCTTCCTGTCCTTGTTAGCTGTCAGTCAAGGCTTTTCCCAGCTTCCTAAGACAGTCCACATGCCTTATCACATGGCATTCTCCATCTGTAAGCCAGCAGCCGTGCTTAGAATCTTTGTGGTTTTCTTGTCTGCTACCAAAAAGGGAAGTCTGTCTCAAAAAAAAAAAAAAAGGTCACCTGATCGGATTATCCATATATTAAGGTCAATTTACTTGGGATTTTAATCTCTTTATAGCAGTACCTAGATTAGTACTTAAATAATCAGGATGGGAATCATAAAGTATGCATTTTCAATAATGTTGATATTGCCATATTTCCACTGTGTTCCCAATAGCTATTTAGTTCTTAAAAATGAAGAACTCTCCACACCCCACCCCACCCCATCCCAGGTGCCTGGGTGGACCAGTCAGTTAAGCATCTGACTCTTGATTTCAGCTTTTGATCTCAAAGTGATGAATTCAAGCCCCACACTGGGCTCCTTGCTGGGTATGAAGTATACTTCCCCTTATCTTACTCCATATATAAAAACTAACTCAAATTGGATCAAAGACCTAAACTCAAGACCTAAAACTGTAACAACTCTTAGAAGAAAATATAGAGGAAAGGCTTCATGACATTAGATTTGGCAAGGACTTCCTGGGTAGGACCCCAAAACACAGGCAAGAAAAGTGGGGGGACAAAAGACATAGGGCATCTGAGTGGCTTAGTGGGTTAAGTGTCTGTCTCTTGATTTTGGCTCAGGTCATGATGGGTCCTGAGATGGAGCTCTGTGTTGGGTTCTGCACTGTGTGTGGAGCCTGCTTGAAATTCTCTCTCCCCGTCCCTGTCTCCCTGCCCCTTGCTCACGTGCTCGCTCTCTCTCTGAAAAAAGAAAAAAAAAAAAGACACTGGACTATGTCAGCATTTAAAACTTGTATGTATCACAGGAGTGTTAAGCAACACAGTGAAAAGAACAGAAGAATATATTTGCAAATCATATATCTGATAAAAGATAGCTCAACAATAAAATATTTTAAAAAATGGGCAAAGGACTTGAATAGACATTTCACCAAAGATGATCTAGAAATGGCCAGTAAGCATGTAAAAGATGCTCAACATCACTAATCATTAGGGAAATGCAAGTCAAAACCACGGTGACATACCCCTTCAGACACTTTGGGATCACTACTGTATATTAAAAAAAAAAAATCATAGAAAGTAATAAGTGTTGGTGAGGATGTGGAGAAATTAGGACCCTTGTGTTCTACTGGTTGGAATGTAAAGTGGTGTAGCTGCTATGACAAACTGTAGTCTTTGCTTAAAAAAATTTTAAAGGCATTTTCATATGATCTAGCAATTTCACTTCTGAGTTATATGCCCCCAAAATTGAATGCAGGTTCTCAAATATACACGGTCATCAACACTGTATGAATGTATTTGTTTCCCCTCATCATCTCTAGCACTCACAGAACCTTTGTGATTTTTCCTAATTTGGTATCTCATTATCATTTACTTTTTTTAAAAGTCTGCTGTTGAATAGTTCCTCACATTTGCTTACCATATATAATCCCTCTTTGTGAACTGTTGATTTAGATTCTTTGTCATTTGGGGAGTATTCCAAATGTTAGCAGTTTAAGCATCTGCATTTTATATAATACACATATACACACATTAAAAAAGAACATTTCTAGCTTTTATTGTTTTTTACACTTAGATATTATTGAACATGCCCAAATCTTTGCTTTCCTTACCTTTTATTTCATATTCAATTATTATATGTATTAGTTCTGTGTATACTCTTTATCATATTCCATTGACCTGTTGGTACCACACTATTTTAAATAATGTAGCTTTATATTACTACCAGGACAATGCAATTTAATGTCTAGTAACAGTAGTTCCTCATCATTACTCCTTTTTTCAAAATTTATTTGCCAAAGTTCATCTTTTATTAATATTAAAGGCAACTAAATGTTCTTGCTTTAACACAACTATAAATGGTTTCTATTTTATATTGTTACTTCATTTTACCTGTTGTTACCTCATCTATAAGTAGTATTCAATGTAGCCATATATCTTTTTTTTTTTTTACTAGAGATCATAACTAAAGTTTTATAAAACTTCTAAAACTTCTGACAATGTAATGCATTTCCTTTGGCATAATTGTGATTATTACTAATATAGCAACATTCCCAGAAGGTATTAAAGATTTTACGCAATACCTTAAAATTCAGCATCAAAACCAAAGAATGGTATAAGTGCTAGAATTCTGCACAGTTCTGGCTCCAAAGTGTCATCACACCAACAAAAAAAGAAGCTATAAAGGTAACTAGCAATGCTTTGAATATACTTCTGCCAAAGTCCCACCATGATAACTTTTTTATTGAAGTTAACTTAAGGAAATTATTAGTTGTAACCTTTCTCTGGCAAATGAAAATCCTGAAAAATAGCAATAAAACAAGATACATGTATTTCAAAAATTATGCAGCCACTCCTAGGCATTGTTATTTCTTAGAGCATTAATTTATATTGTTGCTTAAGCCAAAGATCCCTTTAGTCAATCAAAATAGTTTAATAACTTTTTTTTCTCAGAAATCACTTTCTTGTTTTTAAGATGTTGGCAAATACTGAAAATTTAATAAAGCATACTAATGTAATTTATAAAATCCATCAACACAGAATATTAATAAATTTCTTGTAGAAAACATTTGAGTATTTAAGCTACCTTCTAAAACTTAGAAATACCCATAAAACATACAACTTCTGAAGATGTAGCAACATTTGTACAGTCCTTTTTTAAAGTATCATAATATAAACAGCTCTCAGGTCTGATTTCAACTGATTTATCTTCAAAACATGATATTTGATGGCAAAGAACAGGATCTTTTGAGAGTTCTTGTGTAGTGCTGATCTCTGTGAGGGTGCTGGATTGAACAAAGACAGCCCACAGAACTTAAAATGTGAACACTTGAAAACACAGGATCATGCAGTACAGGGAATTCTGAAACTTTCCCCCATGCATTTTTTAATGGAAAATTGTCTTTCACAAGATTTTTTTCCTTATTGTCATTTGAGGTGGTGTCTTTCTCTTCTAATGCCCGAGCAAGCATGTAACTAACTTTTCTTTGATGAGCCAGAGCTTCTTCTTTGTCATTCAGCTACTTGGACAAAAAATAAAAATATGCCAATTAGTCAAAAAATCACAGCATATAGAGCTATAATCAGACTTTTTCTCAGAATGTTCTGTCTTCAATCTGTTAAGTCAGTCAATGTAAATACATTAAGTTAATCTAGCGATACCCAAGTATTATGACTGAGGACTTTTTTTTTTTTTTTAAAGGAGGAACAGAAGTTTCCTTCTGCTGAAACTTTTGTAGGTCATCTGAAGAGAGAGGAAAAACATACACGTGGTGTGTGTGTGTGTGTGTGTGTGTGTGTGTGTGTGTGTGTGTGTGTGTAATATCAACATGTAATTACCCCTGCAAGAGGAGGCTGAAGTTCTTTATATGTGAAATTTTTAAAATATATTTATATGTGAATAAATGACTTTAACCCTCTTGTATAGATAAGTATGTTCATATAGCATGAGTCTTTTAGTTTAGTCATATGAAATAGGGATAATGATTCAAGATATAATGTGTGAGAAAGTTGCCTTGTACATTTTAAAAATTCCTGAATTAAGTAAAAGGTCTTGTCATGGACTGTATGTGTAAATGCAGATGACAGAGGTACCTGCAGTTAATTACAGGGAGCCCCCTCTTTTCAGAGGTGAAGCTTTAAACTTGTACAGGAAGAACATGGATGGGAGAAGTGGGAAGAGCATGCAGGGAATTTAAGGAGATGAAGATCAAAACTGGAGGATGGTACCTCAGCTGAGAAAAGGGCATAAAAGGCAAGTACAGAGTACTGAAGAACGGAATTTTTAAAAAAAGAGTTGAATTAATAGGAAACAAAAAGATTAGCTTAACCACAACTTCTAACAAGAGAAAGCAAAAACACTGACCAACTCTGTTAGCATCTTAAAGACTTCCTGAGGATTATCCTGGTCTTCAGTCTTCTTAGAACTGTTTTCTGAAGGGAGCATACCCAACAGTTTCTGCCCTAAGGTCTTCTTACTTCCTTGTGATGGTAATCCTAAAACTGAACATGCAAATCAACTGAAACATAAAAACCCTTACTCATATACTTCCAGGAAAAGAGGTAAGTCTGAACCAAGGATAATTCATTTGTAAATCAGTCAAGAGGTGGTTCTCTTCTGGAGAAGTCTGGTGAGTCAGGCATCAGTGTAGTGGGAAGAGAACACAGACTTGAGAGGCAGGATGGCAAACGGAGGTTGAGTGGGTCACAGCGTAAGGACCCAGAGCAATGCCCTGCCTGCCGCTCTACTCCTTGGCTCCCAGTGATAGCTTCCCTCAAGAGAGCATGCAGCCCACATTACCAGATCATCTCAGTCTTCCAGAGGAAGCAGCAATCCAGATGTGTGTGTGAAGTCTTCCAGTGTTAAATGTCAGCCACTTAACCAACATTATTTGACAACACTATGTAGACCCAACAAAACATGTCTGCAGGCCACAAGTGGTCTCTAAACCATACAAATCCTGCATTAGAGGAGAAAGACCTGGACTTGAATCCTCATTTAGCCCCGTACTCAGTGACCTTGGACAAGGTCTCTGTGCTTTTTTTCTTGAATGAGAATAATAGCCTCCATGCTTCAGGATTGCTGTGTCATTAAATAATAGAGCATAGGGGCTGGGAGAAGGGAGTGGACAGTTAGTGTTTAATGGGTAGTTTCTGTTTGGAAAGATGAAAAAGTTCTGAAGATGGATGGTCTTGATGGGTACACAACAATGTGAACGAAGTTAATGTTATTTAAATATGGTTAAAATGGGGGATGCCTGGGTGCCTTGGTCTCAACTCAGGTCTTGATCTCATAGCCATGAGTTCAAGTCCTGTGCTGGGCATGAAGTCTACTTAAAGTTAAAAATGGTTAAAATGGTAAATTTATGTATATTTTAGCACAATTAAAAAAAACAAACAAACATGTAGCCCAGGTACTGACCTAATGTTTAAAAGTCCACATCTTGAAATGTGTACACTGATGTTCTTTATAGAAAGGGTGCAGTTTTATAGCAGAAGGTACCAAAATTGTGGATTTATACAAAGAAAACATCAAGAATGCCTTTGGAATGCTCTGCAAATGGTCTAATGGAAAACTGAGAACAGATAAAAGACAGTTCCCTTTCCACCCAATCCTGATAAACCACAGCCACCGGGGCTCACTCACTGACCTCTTCCTCAAGCAACTTCGACAAAAGGAGAAAAGCCAGACAAGTTGAAGTGCTCATTAGCTTTGATGAGTGAATGAATCTGCATCTCTATTTGTAGTCTTAAAAAAAAGAAATATGCTATAACCTATCTCTCAGAACTCGTCTAAGCTGCCATATCAACAAGAAAAGTTAATGTCTTCTAAGATGTTAACCACATACAAGAAACTGACCTATGGCAACATCCTGTCCCTCTTCAGATTACTGAAATCCGTGAATAAAATGAATCAGTCTTGTCGCTAAGAAACTGACAAAGAGTAGGGGCACCTGAGTGGCTCAGTCGGTTGAGCTTCCAACTTCGGCTCAGGTCATGATCTCACAGTCTGTGAGTTCAAGCCCCACGTCGGGTTCTGCACTGACAGCTCAGAGCCTGGAGCCTGCTTCAGATTCTGTGTCTCCCTTTCTCTCTCTCTGCCCCTCCCCCACTCATGCTCTGTCTCTGTCTCAGAAATAAATAAACATTAAAAAAAAGAAACTGACAAAGAGCTACTGACACTTGTATGGACTTGTAAAGGCCTTTCGGAGATGAATCAGTTATTTTAAATTCTGCTTCCAGTCTCTTCAGGGCCTTAATGGAAAACAAAGATCAGGAGCTATATCTATCAAATCATATTTTTAATGGAAAAGTTTTTCGAGTTTGTCATTAGCTAAGAAAGGCAGTCGTTCTAGAATATAAAATGAGTATGTATTCAAGTGCTGAAATGAATATTAATCTACCTCTTAGGAAAAACCCATTTTGTCTGTCTAGCACTACCTTTTTGGCCAACTTCCATGCACACAGTGGGTGGTCTTCTGTGCAGATGACAGAATGTGGCAGGCTTTCATAAGATTGTTCTAACCATGCCTTCCCCTTCATTTTCTTTCTCCCATAACTCTTCTCATCTTCCATCAAAACAAACAAGCAATTAAATTACACTTCCAAAGGGATCTGCCTTCAGTTCACATCACAGAACACCAAGGTTGTGCTTAAAGAGAACACCTTTGAAAATTCGGCAGTCCAGCTCCTATCAAGGGCTTAGCTTAGGACCTACACATTTGTGGTCCTTGAAAGAACTAGGTATTAACATTTTCCGTCAATTCCTAAAAGACTAAGTATATGGACTATGTTTGCATATTTGCCTGGCAGAATCACCTACATTGAGTTGGACACTAAGGTTATACCTTTGGCCTTTATCAAGGGATTATTATAGATAACAGCCATATAAATGCTGATTTTATATTTATCATAAATGATTGTTGGGGATTTAGACATTACATTAGCCAGCTCAGGGATTTTTGTTGTAAGTCTCATGTCAGAAAACCATTTTAGAAATTAATTTTAGGATAGTGTGGAATGCCTCCTTAAGAGTCAGTGTTGAGAGTTAGGATTTCCTGTGTTGCCCTGACTTCCACCTGATAAACAGTCTAAATACAGAAGTCTTACGATCTGCTTCTATCTACTTTCATAGTTCTTGTTTATCGCTTCCTTTTTTATTTCCCTATATTTTATTTTCCCTATATTTTATTTTATTTTCACATCACTTGACCTGTATATTATTAGGAATATGTACTACTTGAGAAAAAATTAAAAATAGGTATCTTATTAAAAGTTTCGTTTTTAATATTCTAAGACTCATATTTCCAAAGTTCATCTGAACACAAGAAAGATTGGAATTAGGATTATTGGTTTTGACATATTAGAAAATATTTAGAAATATAGTCATCTCAGAATTTCAATATTAAAACATCTAAACCTACAAATTATATAATCTTTCTTGACTAATAAAAGATTACAAGTTGGAATTTTAAATTGAAGCAGTATGAGTTGCACTGAATAATACTGATGAATAAAAACTGATACTGAACATTTAGAGAAACTAAATTTCTAAAAAATAACAGCTACTTTGATTTTATTGGATGATCTACTTCCAACTGTCATTTTTATTCTGTTATTCCATTTTTATATATTTTGTTCACACCAGTACAATACTGAAAAATGGCCATGAACTTTTGATAGGTTTGTGAAAAAAACCTAACCCTTAACTTGTTTCATTTTTATAAAAGTATTTTATTAATATTTCCAACTTAAGATTTTTCCTCTACTCCTCCATCTCCTTTTAGAATCCTACATTTCAGCAAAGTTTAATTAGACATACTTAATGTTTGGGTTTCACTATTTTTTTAAAAATTTTTTTAATGTTTATATATTGAGAGACAGATGGAGCATGAGCAGGGGAGGGGCAGGGAGGGAGGGAGACACAGAATCCGACGCAGGCTCCAGGCTCCGAACTGTCAGCACAGAGCTAGATGCTGGTCTCAAACTCACAAGCTGTGAGCTCATGACCAGAGGCAAAGTTAGACGCTTAACTGAATGAGCTACCCAGACACCCGAGTTTCACTATTTTCATTATGACGTCTAGGAAGTTTCCCTTTAATCACATAGCACTCATAAACTTTCCCCACTAAACATGTTCTTATTTAAATGAGATAGTTGAGGGGCACCTGGGTGGCTCAGTCAGTTAAAGGTCTTTTTTTTTTTTTTAATTATCTTAGAGAGACAGAACACGAGCAGGGGAGGGGCTGAGAGAGAGGGAGACACAGAATCTGAGGCAGGCTCCAGCCTTCGAGCTGTCAGCACAGAGCCCAACACAGGGCTCGAACCCATGAACAGTGAGGTCATGACCAAAGTCAGCACTTAACAGACTGAACCACCCAGGCACCCCATGGCATCTGACTCATGATTTCAGCTCAGGTCATGATCTCACTATTCTTGAGATTGAGCCTTGTGTCTGGCTCTGTGCTGACAGCTTGGAGCCTGCTGGGGATTATCCCTCTTCCTCTTTCTCTCTGTCTCCCTCCCTAACTAGTGTGCACACACACTCTCAAAATAAGTGAACAATTTTTTTTTAAGTAGCTTAAATGAGATAGTTGAGTAGTAGAAAAGATTCTACTGTTTTATGGTTTTGGTGATCCCAATATTTCTTCTGTATATGTAACGTCCAGTGACCCCCTTTCTTCCCATAGTTGCTAAATTGTGTAATAAATCACAACTGTGATACTTTAATTATATTCTCCTTTCATTTAACGGTGCATAGTCAACTTTGATTATAATCAAAAACAACTAAAATTGTACCTGATTATTGCCATTATAATTCATATTTACCATCCTCCTTAAGGTGCTTCCAATTTATCCATTTTGTTGCTTTTTTACACATTTTATCCATTTGTGTCAATCTTAGTGCCTGGTCATTTTTCCTCATTAATTGTTGCTCAAATGCAATTCTGAATGCATCTGCCATTATGTAAGCTTCTTCTTTACTCTTCTGCAAAAGTCCCAACTAGTTTTGAAAGAAAGTTGGACAGGTGTCATATGCAAAACTAGAACAATTCTTGCCTGAATGCTAAGTAACATTAGCAAATGTAGTCTCCTGCCTAGCATGTATCTGTCAGTCTGATCTATTTCATGTGCTTAAACTAATTAGTACTTGCTGATTCCCCTCTACAGTAGCTGCCCACTCTGAACTAGATTACCAGAAATTTCCTTCCTGGTGCCCGATCATTCCTTGTTAATCCACTTCTTGGACCTTACCTCATTACCACAGAAAGGCCTTGTGTGTGACCTGCCCAACAAGTAAGAAATGCATGCCAAAGGCTGCATTTCCATTCTGCCTTGGGCCAGTCTAGACAGTATCACTGAAAATAATTATGAATGTCACCTTTTAGATACGTGCCATAACTGACCCTGACTGATCTTTGTAATCTTATGCTTGTCTTAATGAACTGCTAATTTTTAGCTGTTATTTTTCCTATGTCTGAAGACTTGAAATTCCATACCTTCAATAAAGGTAAAATACTTTTTAAATTATGGTCCATGTTTGTATTTGTTATTATAATTAACTATAATGGCAGCTGTCATTTAAGTGCCAGCACCTGCATGGTGCAGTGCTAAACATTAAATGTCTGCCTCTTCTATTTCCGCAAAACAGCCCAATAACTAGTTATTATTCTCTGTTTTAACATATGTGTCCAAACCCACACACGTAGAAAATACTAGAGCTATGACTCAAACCTAGGTCTGGCTGGTACAAAGAAAGGTCCCTTCAGTGTACCTTGCTGTTTTTCTGCTAAGCTTCATGTTAATCTCCCCATTTATCAGTGTTGTGGATCCTAGTGATTTTAAGCATGAGCTTTTTCCTCTAATTATAAATAGAGTAATTTGGAGACCATTTATAGAGAAAAGAAACATAAACTTAGGAAATATTAACTATAAACTTAGGCAGACAACTTTATGTTGCCATAATATCATGCCAAGTACTATTTGTATTTTGGAACCATGTAAATAAAATCAAGTTTGTACGTTAATTCTATCACATAAAAGTAAGCCTAAGTTCCACAGCCAGTGACTACTAAAAGGAAGCTAATTATTGCAGATATTTCCCTTCTATTAATAGAGAAAAAAAAAAGCTTTTAGTGTTTTGATAATATGGTACTTACCTCCTGTTTGAGCTTAAGAAGCATTTTCCGAGCCGACGCCGCCATTTTGGCACAAGCACAGGGACTCCCTCCGGGACCATGGCAAAGGCAGGCTCCGAGGACAGCAAGCTTTAAACCCGAAAACATTACTCCCATTACTGAGGGTCGCACTACCTAGCTGCACACAAAAGCAAGGGCACTTACACACATGCACATTTATATTCGAGCATGCAATTCAAAGAAATTGGAAAGAGAAACAAAAACAGAAGAAAATTGACAGGCGGATTTCAGGATCCAACCACAAATGAGGAAAAAATGTTACTACTTGGAACAAATCCATAAAGGAGTTCTACCTTGCTTCTTTTCTTTTTCCAAAACTTCTAAATTGGCACCAGTTTCTATGGTCTGAATCCCTGCCAGGAACTTGAAGTAATATTAAAATCTACCTTGTCGATTTGTGAATGAGCTTAGCCGGGCTGCCCAGCATTTACTCCTGCCAGCTCTCACCAGGGAGAGGTGCATGCTTAAAAATGATGAATGAATTTTAATATGTCAGGAAAATAATCATCCCTCTATTTCTAAAAAAATACTTGTGATTGTGTCATGTGAGACACAGCTAACACAGCTTATGCTAAAACTATAAAAATAAGAAATGGGGCAGGAAGTGGCCAGCACATGTCCTAGTGTACCAGAATGTAATGCATGGACCCAGTAAGGTTGAGGAACTGTCCTGGGGAAATCAATGGGCCTCTCTTACCCTCAGTCTCAAATTGCTAAGTATAGTGCTATTCTAGAACATGTCGCAGACGGTGACGGGGAAAAGGAAAGTAGAAAATCTCCCTCTTGTTCATCTTTCATACCTGCCTACCTACCTCAAGACCTGAAACCTCTGTAAAACCACATTTATCACGGCACTTGTGTTCCTGAGCTGCCATCTGCTGTTTGATCTCCAGCATGGCGAGGGCCTCCAAATACTGTCGATTTAAAACTAGGAAGGGCCAAAGAAGAGAGTGTTAGTTACGCAGTCTGACTCCGGCCTCACCTAAGCTACTGGTTACACCAACATCATACACTCACTTCTTACAAGCAGTGCATATGTAGACACTGCCTACCAGAACTGCACAGCCAGAAAATCTGATAAAATAGTGGGTATCAAACGAGATAACAGATACTTAACATTAGATGAAATGTTACTGTATTTAATGTGGAAGTGTCCAAAGTCTGGGCTTCATTTGCTCAAAGAAAATTTGTAGGATTTTCAAAGAACATACAAATGCAAATTATTTGCACTTGCTAGATCTTGAGACCACCAGATGGTGAGATCTCATGCATTAATGTCAAATGGACCAGCTATCCAAACTCTATTAGACTGCTATTATGAGTTTTCACAAGTTCTCAACCATTTTTAACAAGAGCGGTCCTACTATATCCTGGAACAGAAAATCGTGACTTCTCCCCGACTTGTTGCAGAGTGAGGTGGTAGAGAGGGAGTGGATGTGGTTATAGGCTGCTGCTTTCCTGAACTAACCTAACACAGGTGAAATCTCCCATCTGCTCTAATCACAGGTATGGAGAAGCACCATTTTCTCTGTGCAGTTCTCACCCAGGAGCTCTGCCACTATTCACTTACTAGACTACAGAAAGTGCCCCTCTCAGGCCCATGACCTGATTTAGAACTTTGTCTCCTTCAAGCCACTACTTTAAAACAGTTTCTGCTAAGAAGGAAAAAACAACACATCTCTTAAAATTATATAAAAAGTTGATGCCATCTTAATATTCTTAAAACATCTTGGAGGCGCCTGGGTGGCTCACTTGGTTAAGCGTACGACTTCAGCTCAGGTCATGATCTCATGGTTCGTGGGATCAAGTCCCACCTTGGGGTGTGCACTGACATTGCAGAGCCTGCCTGGGATATTCTCTCTCTCTCTCTCTCTCTCTCTCTCTCTCTCTCTCTCTCAAAATAAATTAATAAACTTAAGAAATATATTCTTAAGATACCTTAATATTCTTTTATTAACTTTTGTCATAAGGTGACTTATTACATAAGGGGTGTGTGTGTACACACATATAGGTAAAAACTTTCAAGTCTGTAGTCAGTATCTTGAAAAAGCAAGAGTGCTAGTATTAGCCTTAATACTATTAGAATACATTCCTACTAATGTCCCCCCCCAAAAACATGTACTTAGGTTTCTCAAATATGAGGTGCTCTGCCATTTTGTTTTACACTGAGTAGAAAAACAAAAGGATAACGGGAGAATGGGGAGAAATGCTTACTGGATACAGGGTTTTACTTTGGAGTGATGAAAATCTTTTGGAACTAGATAATTGCGCAACATTGTGAGTGTTATGAATTATTTACTTTTGAATGGTTAATTTTGATATGTGAATTTCATCTTAAATTTTTTTCATTAAAAAAACCGTAATGATGCATTTCTTGGAAGTACGTTACTTCTAAATAATAGCACTTTGTCTGTTGATACGTATGTTCTTAACATAGGACACTAAAACTGATATTTTAACATATTCTTAAGCAATCATCAAAATAATGCTCTTCACTTACGTGCATTTTCCGACTTCAGCATTTTAATTTCTTCTGTTTTCACATTCAGAGTTTCCTTGAGGACTGCATTTTCACAGTTTAGCCTGGAAAAAAAGTACCCTCCAAATAACTAAAACATTAACATTTCATTGTTTTTGTTGTTTTAATTTTTTTGATGTTTTTATTTATTTTTGAGACAGGGGAGACAGAGCATGAGCAGGGGAGGGGCAGAGAGAGAGGGAGACACAGAATCCGAAGCAGGCTCCAGGCTCTGAGCTGTCAGCACAGAGCCCGACGCAGGGCTCGAACACATGGACTGAGATCATGACCTGAGCTGAAGTCGGACGCTCAACCGACTGAGCCACCCAGGCACCCCTAACATTTCATTGTTGAATGAGAATATTTGTATCCCATAATCAGAAAACAAAAACCCAGATAAAATTTTTCCTACTTCAAAACAAGCTAGAACTTATATGTGTCACAAAACAAAAACAATTTAGAGTGTGGTAAGATTCTGGACATACTCTTAACCCTTCTGTATACTCATCTGAGAAAGAATCAGAAGTATCTCAAATTAAAAAATAAAAAATAATAAGGAGGGGGGCTGCTGGCTCAGTAGAGCATGCGACTCTTGCTCTCAGGGTCATGAGTTCAAGCCTCACATTTGGTGTGGAACCTACTTAAAATAAAATTTTAGGGGCGCCTAGGTGGTTCAGCTGAGTGTCTGACTCGTGATTTTGGCTCAGGTCATGATCTCACAGTTCTTGAGATTGGGCCCTGCATCAGGTTCTGCGCAGGCAGTGCTGAGCCTGCTTGGGATTCTCTCCCTCTCTCTCTGCCCCTCTCCTGCTCATGCTTTGCTGTCTGGTTCACTGTCTTTTTGTGCAGACTTCATAATAAAACCTCTTTTGCTAGTTCTGCTTAATTGAAGAATATCCTAAAAGGCAGTCTACTGACAGGTGCAAATCTGGGTGTTTGAATCAGAATTTTCTGGATTCTGTGCCACGAAAACAAAATACAAAAACCAAGACAACACTATTAAATTGGCATAAATTAAGATTTATGACTTTCTTGGGGCGCCTGGGTGGCGCAGTAGGTTAAGCGTCCGACTTCAGCCAGGTCACGATCTCGCGGTCTGTGAGTTCGAGCCCCGCGTCAGGCTCTGGGCTGATGGCTCGGAGCCTGGAGCCTGTTTCCGATTCTGTGTCTCCCTCTCTCTCTGACCCTCCCCCGTTCATGCTCTGTCTCTCTCTGTCCCAAAAATAAATAAAAACGTTAAAAGAAAAAAAAAAATTTAAAAAAAGATTTATGACTTTCTCTTGAGGAGGCACTTTTATGCATTGCTAGTAGGAATACAAAGTGGTACAAACCTTACAGACAAGAATTTGATAACATCTAATAAATCTACATATGAATTGACCTTTTGACCCAGCAATTCTAAGAATTTACATCAGAAGTACATCTCCCAACAACACAAAAATATATATGTCAAAGCTGTTTACTGCAGCACTGTTTACAACCGCAAGATACTGGAAACAATCTAAGTGCCTATATATGGGAGAATAGTTGAGTACACTATGGCACATCCACACAATGGAGTGGTTTCCTGGATGTATTGTTAAAAAGGAAAAACAGTGCAAAAGAATATGTACAGTCAGCTGTTCTTTGGTGTAAGAAAGAAGGAGAAATAAGAAAACAAACATATCTGCCAATTTGTGCAAACAGAAACAGAGGAATGATAAATCAGAAAACAGTAACTGGTTATCTATATAGATAGTGAGGGGAAGGAAAGATGGCAGGTTGGGAATGGGGTAGGGGCCCTGGGGGGAGAATGACATTTCTGAGTATACCTCAGAATAGTTCTGACTTTTGAAAGCATGTCAGTGTTTTATAAGATCAAAAATAGATCAGACGAGTAAATAAATCAACAAGGATGACGAAACAACTCTAAAACAGAATATAGATAAAAACAAATGAACTTAAATGAATTGTATAACCACAGAAAGAGAAAAAAAACTAAAGTCAGTTTTGAACACTTGTTTTGACTGGATCCCCTCAGGCGAGAAACAAAACTGCAAACAAATATTGAACTCTAGTTAGTAGGTTTGATTTTGCAATGGTGTGTATTAGCAATTCTAAAGCTACTTTCTGCATATTCTTTGACAACAAATAAGTAAACATTGGGTGAAAAGAGCCAGGTTTCTCACTGGAAGTTACAAATATGGAAATGAGCAAGGCTCAAATGCACCCTATGGTGGTGGGTTGCAGTTGAAGATATGGGTGTGAACTCAAGGGTTCTGAACAGAGAGCGATGAAGAGGTAGATGTATATGTCAGTGTGTGCGTGTGCATTTCCAGTCGTCCTCTCAGAGGACCTCTTAGCAATGACTTCCAGTAGCCATAAGCACACCTAGCACTAAGATCTTGATTTCTAAACACCATTCCCCGCTAAAAGGAACAAGGAATCCTTGGAAAGATGCCAATATTGTAAGCATAGTGGCCTATTACCTCTTCTACCAGAAAGCAAGAAAGTGCTCCAACAATAACAGGGAGGTGTCAGAAAGCCACAGGAGCCAGCTTGAAGGGGCTCCCATTGACTGAAGTTGGAAAACTGTATGCAAAAAAGAAATTATGATAGTAACCCATTGAATAATGCAAGAAATCATGAATCCATTTTGGTATAAACAAATGGGGGAGGAAAAAAGCTCTTAAAATGCCAGCAAATAAATACAGAAGGAATAACAGAATTAGAAAATTACCATTTGGCAACCGTCATAGTAATGACTGCTTCAGGCAGAATAAGCAGTGGATCTAAAACTAGTGGGTGAAAATCCGATAAATCACATAATCTCACAGCATCTCCCCACAAGATGCTTACTAACCAGAAGGGGGAAAATAATGGCTTTATAGTGGAAAATGAGGGCAGATACCACCCCTTAACCAAACAGTCAATATTCACATGCGAGGAATGGGACAAATCCACATTGCAGGCTCCCTGATATGATGCACTAATAACACATTGTTTCAGTAGTAATAGTGCCCCAAATGCATAACCTGAATCGAGTTCAGAAACACCAGACATCTCCAATGTAGTATATTCTATAACCACCCTGTCCTCCTCAAAAAATGTCAAGGACAAAGAAGCACTGATAAATGTTCCAGATGTTTTCCCCTTCCTTCGCCCTCCCTTACTCCTCATAGCTGTTTCAGATTAAAGGGGACGGAAGTTTAGATATGACAACCAAATGCAATGCGTGATTCTGGACTGGATCCTAGAACACAGGAATTTTTTTTCTTTTGATATAAGGGTATGTATTACTAGGATAATTAGCAAATCTAAATAAGGGCTGTAGGTTAAACAAGAATATTAGGAGGCGCCTGAGTGGCTCAGTCAGTTGAACCTCTGACTCTTGGTTTCAGCTCAGGTCATGATCTCAGGGCTTCGTGGATTCAGACCCCTCCATCGGGCTCTGTGCTGGCAGCACAGAGCCTACTTGGGATTCTCTCTCTCTCTCTCTCTCTCTCTCTCTCTGCCCCTCCCTCACTCTGTCTCTCTCAAATAAACTTTAAAAAAAATAGAGTATTAGGTTAATGTCTTAATTTTGATCATTTTACTATGGTTATGACAGAGTTATGTCCCTTTTAATTTTTATTTATTTAAGTTATTTTGAGAGAGAGAACATGGGCAGGGAAAGGGCAGAGAGAGATGGAGAGAGAGGATCTCAAGCAGGCTCCCAGCAATCAGCACAGAGCCCGACAAAGGACTCAAACTCACGAACTGGGAGGTCATGACCCCACCTGACATCAAGAGTCAGACACTTAAACGACTGAGCTACCCAAGCGCCCGAGTATGTCCCTTTTTAAAAAACACAAACTGAAGTATTTAGAATAATGAGGCCTTATATGCAACTTACTCTTAAATGGCTCAGATATCTATCTGTATCCACATATGTAACTATAAAGAAGACAGAATGTTAAAGCAAATGGGGTAAAGAGTTCTACTTTGGAGAATCTTGAAGATATACAGGATTTCTTTGTACTATTATTGCAACTTTTCTATACATGTTATCTCAGACTGTATCCACATATGTAACTATAAAGAAGACAGAATGTTAAAGCAAATGTGGTAAAGAGTTCTACTTTGGAGAATCTTGAAGATATACAGGATTTCTTTGTACTATTATTGCAACTTTTCTATACATGTTATCCCAGACTAAAAGTTAATAATAAATTAAAAATTAGGTATTAAAGCCATCTATAATCCCAGATACCAAATCAGTTTATCAGTGACTGACTTTATAATATGTGTATGTTATAATTTAAAGTTACTAAATAGAGGCGCCTGTGGCTCAGTCAGTTAAGCGTCTGACTTCAGCTAGGGTTGTGATCTTGCAGCTCGTGGGTTCGAGCCCTGCGTCAGGCTCTGTGCTGACAGCTCAGAGCCTGGGGCCTATTTATGATTCTGTGTCTCCTTCTCTCTCTATTCCTCCCCTGCTCATGCTCTGTCGCTCTCTCTCTCAAAAATAAAGATTTTTAAAAATTTAAAAATAAAGTTACTAAATTCATACTAATAAAAATTGCTTAAAAGATATATGAAAAACAAATGCCAATGATAAAATAACTTGGAAAACATGGCTCTTACATTGCTTTTTATTTTTTTATGTTTATTTTTTGAAAGAGAAAGAGAAAGCAAGCTTGGGAGGGGCAGATATAAAGGGAGAGAGAGATCCCAAGCAGGCTCCATGCTATCAGGAGAGGGCCTGACACAGGCAGGGCTCGAACCCATGAACCGTGAGATTATGACCGTAGCCAAATCCAAGAGTCAGATGCTTAACCAACTGGGCCACCCAGGCACCCCCTAAAATTTTTTGTTGTTGTTTTTGTTTTTTTTGAGAGGGAGAGAGAGAGAGGGAGCAAATAAGTGAGGGGCACAAGGAAAGACAGAGACAGAGAGGTAGAACTCACCTAATGTGGGACTCAAACCCACCAACCAGGAGATCATGACTTGAGCCAAAGTCAGATGCTTAACAACCGAGCCATCCAGGTGCCCTAGAGTTTTTTTATTTTTTAATTTATTTTTAATTTTTTTTAACATTTATTCATTTTTTTTGAGAGACAGAGACAGAATGTGAGCAGTAGAGGGATAGAGAGAGGGGGAGACAGAATCTGAAGCAGGCTCCAGGCACAGAGCCCAACATGGGGCTCAAATTCACAAACCATGAGATCATGAGCTGAGCTGAAGTTGGTCACTTAACCGACTGAACCACCCAGGCACCCCAAGTTTTTTTTATATTTTATTTTATTTTTTGTTTTATTTTATTTTTTATTTTATTGCCTAGCATTTTTTTAAATTTTTTTTTCTAAATTTATACCCAAATTAGTTAGCATATGATTTCAGGAGTAGATTCCTTAATGCCCCTTACCCATTTAGCCCATCCCCTCCAGTAACCCTCTGTTTGTTCTCTATATTTATGAGTCTCTTCTGTTTTGTCCCCCTCCCTGTTTTTATATTATTTTTGTTTCCCTTCCCTTAGGTTCATCTGTTTTGTCTCTAAAAGTCCTCATATGAGTGAAGTCATATGATATTTGTCTTTGACTAATTTCACTTAGCATAATACCCTCCAGTTCCATCCACGTAGTTGCAAATGGAAATTTTTTTATTTTTATTTTTAACATTTATTTTTGAGAGAGAGAGACAGAGAGACAGAGTATGAGTGGGGGAGGAACAGAGAGAGAGGGAGACACAGAATCCAAACCAGGCTCCAGGCCCTGAGCTGTCAGCATAGAGCCTGATGTGGGGCTTGAACCCACAAACTGCAAGATCATGACCTGAGCAGAAGTTGTGCACCTAACTGGCTGAGCCACCCAGGTGCCCCTTTTTATTTTTAATGTTTATTTAATTTTGAGAGGGAGAGCACGCCCGTGCAAGCAGAAGAGGGGTAGAGAGAGGTGGACAAAGGATCCAAAGTGGACTCTGGGCTGACAGAAGAAAGCCCAATGCGGGGCTTGAACTCATGAAGTGTGAGATAGCGACCTGAGTCGAAGTCAGATGCTTAACTGACTGAGCCACACAGGCGCCCCTAAAGTTTTTTTTTTTCTTTAAGTTTATTTTGTGAGAGAGAGCGCGTGCAAGCTTGAGCAGAATAGCAGAGCAGGGGTGGATGTGGGGGGCGGGGAGGGGAGGAATTCCAAGCAGCAGGATCTCCAGTCTCACAGTGTAGAGCCTGATGTGGGGCTCGAACTCCCAAACAGTGAGATCATGACCTAAGCCACAATCAAGGGTTGGACACTTAACAGAATGGGCCACTGAGGTGCCCCTTACATTGCTTTTTAAAATACAGTTTATAGGGGAACCCGGCTGGCTGGCTCAGTTGGTAGTGAGTGCATGCAACTCTTGACCTCAGGGTTGTGAGTTCAAACCCTACTGTGGGCATTAAACCCAATAAAATACAGTTTATTTATATTATATAAAAAGATAATACTAACAGAAAAATATGGAACAGTGAAGTGGATAAGCAGTAAGAATTTTATAATATTCACAGTTAGCTCAGAGAAGGAGAAAAGAAAGCCTAAGCTACATTTAAATTATACACACTTTATGGGGTGCCTGGGTGGCTCTGTCGAAAGAGCATGTAACTCTTGATCTTGTGGTCATGAGTTCAAGCTCCACATTGGAGTAGAGATTATTTAAATATTAAAACAATAAAAATGTAAGTAAATAAATTATACACACTTTAGAAATTTCCAAAGAAAAAGTACAGAATAAAAATATACAAACCTGTCATATTTTTGGGTCCATGATTCTTCTATATTTTTAAATCTATTCTGATCAAATTCTATTTCCCATTGCAAGACATTTATTTCCTATAGAAAGAAAATAGGACTTTTCATGGAAAATTACTACAAATAAATCATTTCAGGACATTGTAAATAGCTGAAATAAATCATTTAATCATTTAACAGAAATAGGTTAAAGAGAAACTAATTATTGTTCAAAAAGAGTTTATGACATTTAAAAACACGTACAACATGCCTCTTTAGCACTCAAGAAGAGCTTTGCCAAAGCTTACTTACTATGAGAACAATTTCACATTGTTTAGCTTCAAAATTTGCTTCTCAGAACCTAGATTCCTCATCACCCCTACCCCCAACCTATACAGACCCAGAAGCAAAATCCATTCCTGGGAGTGTGAGCCCAGGACACTCCCATCGAGGGAGGGTTCAGGAGGAACAGAACAAGACCTTCCAAGGTGACTCCTTACTACTATTTTCATGACAATGAGGTGGTCAGAAAGAGGGAGGCTCTGCCAAGCAAGCAGAGAAGGAGCAAAAGAAAAGAAAATTTATAGTAAGTGTCAAGCTTCCTACTACCTTAAAATGAGGAAATAAAAGAAATCTTAATTGTTTGCCCATGTAACAATATGTTTTGGATTATAAGTTCCAAAAGGGACAGGACTGTATAAAAAAGCACAACAAACAGACATCCATTAGTCTTGTGGTTTTTAAAGGAAATGCTATTTGAAAGCTTGGTAGTTTGAACAAGTCTACACTAAAAGTGGCAAATACCTTCTCCAAGGATCTCTTTTGTTCCATAGTTTTTTGAAGCATCACTTGAGTATGACTTGTGGCTTTGCCAAATATTGCCTAAGAAAAATAAAAATCATACCAGTATACATTAAATTTCTCATCACTCCTTTATGCACAGTAAGGTTCACATTTTTATTCTAAGACAGTAGAAAACCAGAGAATTTCCACAGAGACCACCTTTTATGGAGAATTTGATAGTTCAAAAGTCAGCAGATCTTCGCTCGGCTCTCCTGATGAATAGAGTGAATGAATGAATGAACTTTCCACACAAAGACTGGTACATGAACAAATAGAGCAGTGTTACTCATAACAGCCCCAAAGAGGAAACAATGTAAGTGCCCATTAACTGGTGAATGGATACACAAAATGTGGTATATCTACACAATGGAATATTATTAGGCAATAAAAAGGAAGAAAGTACTGACACGTGCTACACCTTGCAGGAGCCTCAAAAACATGTTAACTAAAAGAATCCAGACACATGTCGTATCGTTCCATTCATATGAAATAGAAAAGACAAATCCAAAAGACAGTAAGATGACTGGTTGTCTAAGGTTGGGGATGGGAATGGGGAGGGACTGCTAATGGATTAGAGGTTCCTTCTGGGGAATACTGGGGAAATGTTCTAGAATTAGACTGGTTAGTCTAATTAGAGATGGTTATCCAACTCCAGTAAGGATAAATTGTATGCTGAAAACAAGTGAAATTTATGGTATATAAATTTTACCTCAGTAAAAGTTTTAAAAAAATCTACGCCTTCAAAAAAGCTATTTTAAGCACAGATGCTTTTGTTTTAAAAGATAAAATCATACTACCTAAAAATTTAAAAATAACTTCTTACCATGCTTTGAAGAATTTTCAGTGCTTCTTCTTTACCCTCAAGTTGTCTCTGAGACGCCTCAAGTTCAGTTTTTAAAATTTCTACCTCCTAAAGAGAGAAGTAAGATTAGTCTACCCATCTGCAAGACGTGCAACCCCAAATGTGGATAGTTTACATGTAAGCTCAGTGTGCACTGACTCTAAGCACTTTGACCTTATAAAAGAGGTTTGAAATTCCTCCATTGTTCATAAGTGGCCCAGGCAGGCTTTACACTGAGACTCTTACTATCCAGTTGTAACTAAAAGTCCAAATCTTTTGCTTTTATCCTTCTAGACCACACAGCCAATAATCTGAAAAAAATCTTTAGAGCACAAAAATAAGCACATGATCATCCACAAAGCTATAGTAGCTATTATCGGTTGAACTGTCCTCCTCACCAAGTAAAGATATGCCCAAATCCTAACTCCTGGTACTATGAATGTGACCTTATTTGGAGACAGGGTTTTTGCAGATATAATCAGGTTAAAATGAGGTCATACTGGATTATATAGGCCTCAATCCAATGACTGGTGTCCTAAGACGAGGGAAATGTGGGCACAGACACAAAGGGGAGAAGGCCACGTGACAGTAGAGGCAGAGACTGGAGTGAAGTGGCTATGAGCCATGGAATGCCAAGATTGACAGGGGCAACCTCCAGAAGCTAGGAAGAGGCAAAGAAGGATTCTCCTCTAGACCTTCCAGAGGGAACATGGCCAGCTGACATCTTGATTTCAGATTGCTAGCCTCCAGAACTGAGAACAAATCTCTGTTGTTTTAGCCACCTATTTATGGTGCTTTGTTACAGCAGCCCTAGAAAACGAAAATGGTAGCTTTCACCAGAAGTGTCACACACACACACACACACACACACACACACACACACACACACACACACACACACTAAGATGGGCTTCCTCCTTCCCAAAAGACAGGCACCCTGCATACAAATTCCTACTGCCAGCAGGGCCTCAGAGCACCAAGAATACTTTCTGGTCTTCTGATTTCAAAGAGGTTAAAATAAGTCAGCTTATTTCAAGCCTCACGCACAGGGAAGACAGATGGAAGGAAGTTTATAACTGTTCTCTCCAGGAGCAGATTAGAGAAGTAATGAAAGATTAGGGGTGAGAGGTGAATTGGAGGGCATGTTTACGTAAAAAGCTTTCTTGAGAGATGAGGATAAGAAACAGGAGGCCAGTTGAAAGTTATGAGCTTTACACTGTGGCTCATGCAGAATATGTGGAAAGCCAACATTGCCTTCCATACAATTTTAGCATTACTTAAAATATCCATCAGTGGGCTATATTCTCATGAGAATTTTTTTTTAATGTTTATTTAGTTTTGAGAGAGTGTGTGAGAGGGGCAGAGAGAGAAGGAGACACAGAATCCAAACAGGCTCCAGGCTCTGAGCTGTCAGCACAGAGCCTGACGCAGGGCATGAACTCATGAACTGTGAGATGATGACCTGAGCTGAAGTCAGACACTTAACCGACTGAGCCACCCAAGTGCCTCATGAGAATTTTTATAGAAGCCACAGGACTTACCTCTAAAGTATCATGAAGACGTTGCTTTAATTCGACATTTGACAATTCTGAATTAGAATCTATTAAGGGGGAAAAAAAAACACTTCAATACATTCTTTAACTAGAATACAGCACATCTGTTTATAAAATATCAAATGCAGCTTTGTGCCAAGAGGAAAGAACTGTAACAAACCAAATAATGGTAAAAATAGGTAGCTTAAAACATTTCACAAATGAAAAGACACATACTTTTGAATAAAAAGACTTTAAAAAAAGGAATCTCTACTAAACTGTTGTTAACGAATTGGTTAATTATTACATGCAAAACAGTACTTAAAAACATGAATGTTGGTGAGTGAAATAAATTTTGGTGTTTGGCTTAAGTTTGATCAATACAGTGATATGAATATCTAAGAAATAACCTGAATTTAATTTCTTTCCAAGGAGAATGACTAGAAGTCTCCTGTAACTTCAATTATTCTCTCCTTAATGTGATCAATTGACACATTAAACTGAGCTTCCCAGGAGCTTCATTTTCATTGTGGTCTCACTGGCAATAGAAAAACATTAAAGTGGTAAATTACAAGCAAGAAGATTAAGAAGAAGTAAAAGGAAGACAAGATTTTTTAGAAAGAGTATTTTGAGGGACATTAAAAACTTCTCGAAACAGTTTTTTTCTTTGCTGTTCTGAACTTTCACTATGGCGGTTTCCAACGCAAAACCTAAATCTTGGTTTTACTCTAATGACAGGGGCTCCAAGGAGGGACAAGTGCCACTGGTTTGGCAATGACATGTTGCGTTGTAGTAATCCTTGTGGTAGGCAGAGCAAGGGCCCTAAAGATGCCCACATCTTAATCCCCAGAACCTGGACAGACACGGCAAAAGGGACTTTTCATGGATTATCCAGGTGACCCCACTGTACTCACAAGGGTCCTTATAAGTGAAACAGGGAGGCAGGAGAGTCAGTGTCAGGGTGAAGCAGTATGAGAAAGACTTGAACAGCCATTGCTGCCTTTGAAGATGGAGGATGGCGGCCATGGGCCAAGGAATGCAGGCGAGCTCTAGAAGCTGGAAAAGGCACAGGAATGGATTCTCCCCTAGAGTCTCCAGAAGGAATGCAGCCTTGCCAACAACTTGGCTTTAGCCCAGTAAAACCCATTTTGGACTTCTGACCTATAGAACTGTAAGATAATAAATTTGTGTTAAAATTTTTAAGGCATTAAATTTGTGGTGACTTGGAAATGACCTATTAGCAATAAGAAACCAATACAATATCCTTACCTAGGACCAGGCTAATTTGAGATAAAAGTCTATAACCCAACAACACAGGAGCTCATATTTTTACTGTTACATATTTATATCCCAGTGGTTTCCTCATATTTTTATAAAGGTATTTTAGCATCATGTACTGTTTTCAACATCTTGCTTGCAAAGCAGAACCCATCCTCTATACGTGATGAGGAATTAAAAGAATAATATATAAATAATTCCATGCTCATTTCAAGAAGGATTCTGAAAGATGGTGATAAAATCCCCATCTGCTACATGCTTTTGGCAAATCTAAAACCATGTTTCTTACATTATTTTCATGTTGTTCTAATTTGTGTCTGTTCCACTCTAGTGGGGGAAGTTTTACAACATGGATTACAAAAGATTCAGCCAGATAAAAGCTGTGCCACCATGTAGGCATGGAGTCACCCCTGGACTCCCAGCCATTTTGGAGTTGTAACATTCTATCACAATGTGTTCTTTCCTTAATAAATGGCATAATTGATTTTGGGTTATGATAAATTATGATTCATTTTTTGAGGGGCACCTGACTGGCTCAGTCAATGGAGTATGCAACGCTTGATTTCAGGGTTAGGAGTTCAAGCCCCACATTGGGTATAAAAGTTACTTTTAAAAAAGATTAATTTTTAGAGGGAGGATTTCATGACATTCCTAAAATAACCAGAAGCATACATGTTCTGCCTGGAATACTCCTTCCCCAGATAAGTACCAGGCTTGGGCATCAGTTCACTCCAGTGTTCAAAAGCCACCTCCTTAGAGAGGTGACCCTGGCCTGATCCTTGCCTGAAATAGCATGCCCTGACCCCTCCAGATATTCACAATGCCTGCATTTAACTACTGGGAGATTTATTTTTTCTCTCCTCTACTAGAATGTGAACTGTCACATGGAGACTATTTTGTTCACTAATGTTGTTCCCAGAGCCTAGAACTGCCCCTGGCACCTAACAGGTACCAAATAAATACTTGAATAAGAAAAAAAAAAAAAAAAAGATAACGCACACCACTAAATCACACACCCACAGAAGCAAGGTAGGTAATCACTGATATCACTAACATATCTGTATTAATGCAGAATAACTACTGTAGTTCAATTTGTGCAATACTTGGAAATGAAAACATGAGTTACTTTTGTACTATCACCAATCCCAAGAGGTGAATAAAGATGAATTCTCAAAATCCACCACAGTGACCTATTGTCATGTGTTGCAAGGGTGAAGGCACTGATGAAATCCACAGGGGAGAAGAAGGAGGGAGAGGGATCGAGGCATTCTTACCAGTGCTACTTTGTCGTCTGTGGTGGGAAGTGCTGGACTCTTCAGGGTGTGTATCTTGGGAGCTCTTATGCCTGGAATACTGAAAAATGGCACCACTTCTTTCTTCCCTCGTTCCTGGAAAGGGGGGAGGGCTAAAGTTCTTTCCATCCGATCTTTTTCTAGATGTAGACAGATGTGAAACTTGCACTTCATAAATACTGCTGGGCCTTCTCGCGAGGCCATACCCTAAGTCGCCTTCTGCCATGTCATCGTCCTCGGTTTCCCAGGTTGGCACCTCTGCCTCACTCGGCGGCCTCACCACCCTGCTCATCAGCCAGATGCCGTATTTAACATAAGGAAAAACAGGGTATCTGTGGTTAAGAGAAACAATTTAAAAAACATCAGTATAATAAAGTTGGGGTTTCGAGGGGAGAAGAGTTTCTTTCTCTATTATACAGGCACGACTATCCCAGTGATGCATCAGCACACAAACATCTCTTACAATCCGGTTCAAGATGTTTAACATTTAAGGGCTTTTTAGGTAGGAAATGATCAGCCTCTTATTTCAAAGACTGCAGTGAATTGTAAGGAAGCAGGAAAACCTTTTACTGAATCCAGTAATCTACTGATCAGGATAAAGCAAATCAGACTTTGCCAAGGAAAGAGAAAGGGTTTGGTTTTCACCAGGCTAGGAGCTACGAGAAATTCAGGGAATCCCTGCAAAACGGAACTTGCAGGGAGTACACAGAGCACCCTGCCCCTGTCCCTTCATGGCCTTGCGTGCACTTCAGGTGCTCATGGCTCTTATAGCCTGTCCTGTAGCCCTCTGTACTATGGGAACATCTTCTGTTTTTCTGCAGACACAGCAGGGTTTTTGTACCTGAGACGATGATAGGTGGGAAGGAAGTACCCCCTCTCTTTATCAGACTGTGTGTTCAAGGCCCTCCACTGTTTTCACAACACAGCATAGAAGTCAAAGTCCTTTCGATGGCTCGCCTCTGACTGCATGCCCTCCTAGGCTGGCCACCCTGGCTGGCTTCCCCAGCGTTCCTGGCACAGAGCTGGGGTTCCCTCTGGCTGGAACACTCTTCCCCAGACAGTTGCTCAACTGGTTCCTCACCTCCTATGGGTCTTTCCTTCAGTGACACCTCAGTGACTGATACCAGATCTAAAATTGCAAACTCCTCCTCCTCCTCCTTCCCTGATTTATTTTTCCCCTAGCACTTAGGGCCTTCTAACATACCCCTCCATATTTTACTCATTTTTCAAGTCACACCATGAAAGGCAGGAGGTAGTACAAAAGTGGGAGCCTAGCAAAGCCAAAGGTGATTCTGCCCTGCCTATGATGCCTCTCAAAAGGCCGAGCGACCTAAAACTTTTCCTCTGCCAGAGCCCAAACCTGCTTAAGATGGCCCAAAGTGGAAAGTAAGGTCCATCACTGGGATCATCACTGCATTCCCAATGCTGAAAACAGTATCTGAGACGTAATCAGAGCTCAATAAATACTTTTTAAATAAGGTGAATGAAGGAATAAAATTCCCTTCCTGTAGGGCAGAAAAATAGTCACCTCAGCAAGACTCCAACCTGAATACTGGGAAGCTAACTGCCTGCCCTTCTTCCCAGAGGAAAACATTCCAGATAAAAATGCCTTACAGAGAAATTACCACCACTGAGCCCTCCCCATGTGGAGACGAAGGACCACTGTAGGCACCTACCTGTTGGCTGCAGAGCACCTTAAATGCTCAGCCTTGTTCTCTTGTACACAGTAGTACAGGAAGAACTTTCACCACCAGGCATTTCAGAATAGCTGTTTTGCCGTAGTTGTTTAGAAATATCTCATCCTTTTCTCAAGATTCATTTTTTATTGGTTTTTTTTTTTCACCTTTATTTTTGAGAGAGAGACAGAGCATGAGTTGGGAAGGGACAGAGAGAGAGGGAGACAAAGAATCTGAAGCAGGCTCCAGGTTCTGAGCTGTCAGCACAGAGCCCTGACACAGGGCTCGAACTCACGAATTGTGAGATCATGACCTGAGCCGAAGTCAGACACTTAACAGACTCAGCCACCCAGGTGCCCCAAGATTCATTAAAAAAAATAAATAAATACATAAATACATACACACATACATCTGACATCTCTTCTAAATATATCCTGCTATTTACATAATTGCTTACCAGGACTTTAAAAAATAATTAAATCTTAAACTTGCATTTTTTAGTGAGATGTTTCTCTTATTCTTCCACTATTAAAACCACACAAATGGGGCACCTTGGTGGCTCAGTCGTTTAAGCCTCCAACTCTTGATTTTGGCTCACGGTTTGTGAGACTGAGCCCTGCATCAGGCTCTGTGCTGACAGTGTGGAGCCTGCTTGGGATTCTTTCTCCCTCTCTCTCTGCCCCTTCCATGTGCTCTCATGAGCTCTCTCTCAAAACAAACAAACAAATAAACAAACTTAACCACCCCCCTCCCCCTACACACACATAGTTGAAGAGGTTTCTGTTGTTTTTAGGGTTTAAAGTACCATATTCTTTCAGTATTTGAAAGCCAAGGCCCTTAAAGATTCGAAGACATAACATCATAAAAGAAGGTAAATGGATAGAAAGACATTCAACATCAGTAGCTGTCAGGGGATTGTAGATTTAAACTACAATGACAGTCTGTTACATACCAGTGTCAATTCTAAGTATTGCTGCGGATATAGACATACATAGTAGGCAGGAGTATAAAATGGTACAGCCACTGTGGAAAATTTTGGTAGTTTCTTTTAAACAAGTGATCCAGCAATTGCATTTTTGATATTTACCCAAGGGAAATGAAAACATATGTTCACACAAAGATGTATGGATGACTGTTCACAGCATTACTCAAATGGGCTCCAAACTGGAAACAACCCAGATGTACAACAGAAAGACAAATTGTTAAGTCGATACAACAGAATATATTCAGCAATAATGAATTTCTAATACATGTAACAACGTGGATGAGTCTGAGAGACATTATGCTAACACAGGAAGCCCATCCTCTGTGAAATTCTGGCGAAACTAATATATAACGGACAACAGATTAGTGGTTGCCTAGGGTGGAAGGCTGACTGCAGAGGGCAGGAAGGAACTTTTGGGAGGTGGTAGAAAAGTCTCGGTTTTGGGGCGCCTGGGTGGCGCAGTCGGTTGAGCGTCCGACTTCAGCCAGGTCACGATCTCGCAGTCCATGAGTTCGAGCCCCGCGTCAGGCTCTGGGCTGATGGCTCAGAGCATGGAGCCTGTTTCCGATTCTGTGTCTCCCTCTCTCTCTGCCCCTCCCCCGTTCATGCTATGTCTCTCTCTGTCCCAAAAAAAATAAATAAACGTTGAAAAAAAATTAAAAAAAAAAAAAAAGTCTCGGTTTTGACTAGGGTGATAGTTTGTCAAAACTCAGCATTCTAACAATGGTGCATTTTATATGTAAATTATGCCTCGATAATAGGTTTAAAAACTTTTAAACACACAAAATAAGGGACCTTTAACTGCATTAGGGGACAAGATGAGAAATGTGTTGATCAATTGTATCCTCCTAGATAAGCAAATTATTAAACTGGATGCTCTAAATCAGCAAGAATTTCTTTTTCAATGATATAATAATAGCACTTGTTGCTTCTTTTCTGTGTGCTAGGCACTATTTTAATGTTTTTCTTAGATTATTCCATTTAATCTTCATCTTTCAAGACAATAGCGTTATTAAATATAGACAATTAGCTAACGAGAGGTTGAACCAGATTCTGAATCCTGACTCCTAATGTAAGAGACACTGTGACACTCTTAGCTACTGCTTTCTGTCACTGGAAGAATATGAATGAGCGTTACATCAGAATAAACCACGTTTCTATCATTTATGACATCAAACAGTACTAAAAGTAAAAATCTTTTTTCCCCCAAATTTTTATAAAATCATCTTTGTTCCTTTACAAGTTTATTTCCTAAATAAGTAAGTTTTTCTATTTTTATTCATCAAGACAGACAGGAAATAATCCCTAAGGAGCTATGTTTTGCCTCTAATGCAAACTCCTGCTTATAAATGCACTCTCACACCTTTGTTAAGGAGGGTATGCTCAGGGCTAGGCAGCCAGCGGTGGAGAAAATGGAATTGGTCAACACAAAGGAAAAAAGTAGTAAGAGGAAAGAGTAAGCAATCACAGGATTAGCTAAGAATATATATGTAATTTTTTGGAAAGGTCATCTGAGCTTTATTGTACATCAATGGTCCATCCTGGAGCCTGCGTCTTAGCATTCCTGGGGATGGTGGTCCTGGGGCCAGCCCCAACCCCAAACCCAAATGCCCCAGCCCTGCCCAGCTCCCAATCCAGTGCTGGGTTAGCATGCTTTGGGAGTAGGGAGGGGTGGGGTGGCCAGAATTCTTGCCCACAAAGCCCAGGTGGGGCTTGGTCCTGGGACCCTGGGCTCCTAGGAGGTGGGACAGGGTGGGCTCTTGGGATAGGAGAGCCCCCAATCCTCTGGAGCCCAGATCCTGGCCTACACAGGGGCCCAGCCTGCTGAGTGGGGCCTGGCCTGGCAGATTCTACAGGGTGTCTGTTGGAGCAGCCGTGGATGAGAGCATGGCACTCACTCCAGCTCATTCTCCGGTGCAGGCCTGTCTCATCTACTTGCCTGGGGTCACAGCCCCCATGGCTGTCTCTGCCCAGCAGCATGTGTTGCAGGCATCACCTGGGCCTTGGGTAGCAGCAGGCTCTGGTGGCTGGGCTGCGTGGCTACGAATATTTTTTAATGTGCCACATAAATTCAGGTATCATGGTCTGGTCTTTCTAGCCTTTCTGCTATTCACAGTTAACATAATGAGCTTTCCCATGATCCAATACTCTTACTGTTTTAAAAAATGTAACTTTGGGAACTGGTGGATGTATACTCTCCCCTTTTTTATATACTTAACATTAATAAACCAAACGACTTTCAGAACACATTTCTTCTAAGAAAGGGAAAATGTTAGAAGTTACTAATGTTCCACTCAGCCAGTTTTCAATATATTCAATGTTGACAACCAGGGAGGCCCAGCAGGATGTGTGACAGAGAAGGCTCTGACTCAGGAGGTCTGAGTTCAAATTTCACTCCACCACATGCTGCTCTGTGATCTCGGGCAAGTCATTTAACTTCTCAGAGCGCGTTTTCCAATCTCCAAAATGAGTTTAAGCATTACTACTTTATAGGGTTATTTTGGGAACCATTGATATGATATATTTCAAGTCCATGTTTATTGAATTAGAGTTTGGGAGTATTAGTCCCATTGTTAAATGGGAGGATTGGACAAGATGTTTTGGTTCTTCAGGACTCTAAAATTATGGTTCTGGATCATCTTTTCCCAGTGTGTGCCCCATGGGACACTAGTTCTTTGGACTATTAAGTGTTGCTAGGAATAAAAGGGTCCTTCTGGTTTTATTTTTCTATGCTAGTAAAAGCTATGCATGACTGGCCCAAAATTACACAGGTAGTGGAAGAGCCAGAACTAGAAGCCATATCTCTGGCTCCTGGCCCAGTGTTCTGGTCGCTTGGGAAAGGCCACAGGATGAACCAATTACAAACAGTGAGCAATCTTCCTACTTTTGCACTAAAACAACTCTCTGAAAAGGGACCACTGACTTCCTAATTGCTAAATCCAAGATCTAGTCTTGCTCCTCGGTCTCCTCCACCTGTGCAGAAGCTGTGGCACTACTGATCTGCCACGCCCAGGCCCCTGGTTGACCTTAGCCCCTCAAACCCTACAGGAATGAGGAACCACCCCATGTCTGCCTGCTCAGGCTCCTTTTCCTTTCTGTCCTGCTCTGTATGTTTGGCTTCCACTATTAAACACACTTACACATTTCCAGCTGGATATCCTGCCAGCAATTCAAACACAGCTGTTCAGGGGCGCCTGGGTGGCTCAGTCGATTAAGTGTCTGACTTCAGCTCAGGTCATGATCTCGCAGTCCATGAGTTCGAGCCCCGCGTCGGGCTCTGTGCTGACCGCTCTGAGCCAGGAGCCTGTTTCAGATTCTGTGTCTCCCTCTCTCTCTGACCCTCCCCCATTCATGCTCTGTCTCTCTCTGTCTCAAAAATAAATAAACGTTAAAAAATATTTTTAAAAATAAAAATAAACAAATAAATAAAAAACACAGCTGTTCAAAAACAAACTCACTGCCCTCCCACTCCCACCCTAGATCTATCTCATCCTGAGTCCTCTAGTTCTGCAAACGTTTCAACCATGCTCCAAAACACCCAGGTCCAAAACTTTGGGATTTCTCTTTTCCTTGACCCCTTCAGATGCCAAGATGTCTAGGCGCACAAAATCTCCTGAAACCATATCCTTTGGATATTAACTTCACAGCCCTGGCTGGATTTCTTATTACCTCTTCCAGGTGAAACCAATAGTCCCCAAGTCATCCTATACACTGCTGCTCCAAGCACAGATCCAGAGATGCCCCCCCTCTTGCCCTAAAACATTCCATGGCTCCCATGCCATAAAGTGTCACCCTGTTATCTACGAGACTCATTTTTACTTCACATGTCAGCTGTCACTGCTTCCTGGACATGTTCTGTGCTTCCATTAAGAAGGACTGCACCGGGGTGCCTGGGTGGCTCAGTTAGTCAAGCGTCCGACTTCAGCTTGGGTCATGATCTCTCTGTGGGTTTGGGCCCCACATTGGGCTCTGTGTTGACAGCTTAGAACCTGGAGCCTGCTTCAGATTCTGTATCTCCTTCTCTCTCTGCCCCTTCCCAGCTTGCACTCTGTCTCTGTCTCTCTCAAAAACAAGTAAACATTAAAAAAAAAGGACTGCACCTGTGCCCAGTCCTCCTCAGGGCAATCAGTCACCTTCAAGTCTGCTGGTGCTCATCTCCACGCCAGGAACGCTGACTCCTCTGTAGTCCCCCGCAGCTCATGACAGCCACTCCCCCCAGCAGCCCTCCTGACACCCCTGAGCCAGACGTGATCTCTGAGCTTTCCTAGCTCTGTGTTGTACCTTTTAATTTTTTTTAAGTCTTTATTTATTTAAGTAATCTACACACACAACACGGGGCTTGAACTCATGACCGCTCTCACAGAAGACCCAGGCAGGCATCCCTGTACCTTTTTAATAGTCCTTTTTCCTGACATGTGTATTGCACACGCCCCTACAGTAGCTCGATGTATCCTTAACTCACTGACCTGTTCAAAGAACGGTGACAGACCGAAATGAAGAAACAGACTCCTGCCCAGAAATCTTGGACTAGAAGCATCCACACCCACTAGCCTGATACTTGCCCTAGCAAACACAATGGTCAAACAGACACCCAATTCCTGTCAGGCTTGGCAAAGAGGAACTAACTTGAGCCCTCCCTGGTGAACAATGGCCTGCTACACAACACTGCAGCATTATGTTTTTAAACTTTTTATGAAAATAATTTTAGATTTACAGTAAGTTGCAAAGATAGTGCAGAGCTCCTGTATACCCTTTGCTCACACTCCTCTAATGTTAACATTTACCAAAATTAACAAGTTAATATTGACACATGGAATTAACTAAACCACAGACTTTATTGGGATTTCCGCAGTCATTTCTACTGATGTCCTTTTTCTGGTGCTGGACACGTATTTTTAAGGCTCAATACTAATAGGAAAAAATAATAAAGGAGGAGAGGGAAAAGGCAGAAACAGATTCTTTCAAACCTATTCCTTTTTTTTTTTTTTTTTTTTTTTTAACGAGACGAGACCATTAAACTAGCGTTTAGGGGAAAAAAAGCAGCCAGTGGGCCAACTTGTACACAACCTGCCGGGTTTGCACGAATCTGCGCAGCCCGGGTCCCGGGTCCTCCCCACTCGCCGTTCCCACCAGCCCTGCCTGACCACGCGCCCCCACAACGCCCGTCGCGGGGACCCGACCAGGGGACCGGACCAGGGAATCCCGCCCGGCGCCCAGGACCCCCACCGCCCTCGCGCCCCACCTGGCGCGCTCACCTGGCGCCGAGCCTCTCCGCCGCGCGCGTCGCCGCCCTCCAGCCACGTGACCACGCGCGCCGCCGGGACCAGAAGGAGGGGCGAGGCCGCCGGAGCCGGACCCCGCTGGTTTGGTCAGCTGCCTGCGTGAGCTGGTCGGTTGGCGCGGGAGATGTTAGCTCCGTCCGGCTGCAGAGCCTGGGGTTTGCCCCCTACGAGCCACCGAATTAGAAATGTTAGCGCGGAGACCGAGAGACACAACAAGACCGCGGGCTCTCAGGAAAGGTGAAAATGAGATGGTGCAAACATGAAGTGTGTAGGGGGTAAGGGACCGAGGGATCCGAGCTGAGTCAGTTCAGCGGCGCAGGTGGACCGGGAAAGTAGGCTTTCCGTACTGAGAACGGAGGAGGGCTTTACGGGCGAGAGGAACTTCTGGGGCAGAGGCGTGGCTGTGGGAGGGAACAAGAGTGGGGCGGAAAGAGCTGCCACTGGAACTGATTCCATGGATTACTAGAGGCGGGCCCTGCCCTCCCCCCCCATCCCCCACCCTCCAGAACGTTCAGAGTCTGTAGTGATGAGGGAGCGTGTGGCAAGCTGAGGGCTATAACAGCGCGCACACACATACCCTCACACACCCTCCAAAGTGGGATATGTGTGATACTCCTCAGATGCCCATGGCTACCCAAGACCAAAGGAAAGGAAAGCAAATGGTTGACTGATCACAGTCATGCAGGACAGGAACCTCCTTCATTTTACAGATAACTTAGTAAACTGCAAGGAAAACACAATCTTATCCATAGTCTAATCTCCAGAAACCTATAGACTCCGTTTCCTGGAGCCTTAATATCACCCTCATCAAGATGAAGGGGTTTCAAGTGCTTGCCATGGTGATGTGGGAAACAAAGGCAAATGAAAAATTCCCGTATTGGTTACGGCCCACTGACAAATCCTTGAAGCAGGCAGAGTGACCTTCTTTTAGGAGCTCAGCTGCCTCAATGATGGTACTTTGCTGGGGATAAAAGGGAATCTTGCTTAACATTATCCTGCCCCCTGCCCCTAGGATCCTGTGAGTCTTCTTAAACACATAGAAATTCCTTTGCAAACCTCTTTTATCTTCCCCCCCAAGTATATGTTGGCAATTATACTCCAAGCATATGGCTCCTTACATATATTTGAAGGGTCTCATGTCTGAGGTTTTACTTAACAGTAATAAATGTTTTTCTAACAACAGCTAGCCCCTCAAGGTCCTGGAAACCTTGCTTCCAAAACACTGTCCCTAACCCCATCCCAACCTGAAGGTATATAATCAGTCACTCCTCACAACCCCAGTGCAGCTCTTTCTGCCCACGGGTACTGTCCCCGTGCTTTAGTAAAATCACATTTTTTGCACCAAAAACATCTTCAAGAATTCTTTCTTGGCTGTCACCTCCAAACCCCGCCATCACTTGAAACCCCATCAAATAGCTTCAGTGCCTGGGTGAAATGATTTTGATAGTATTTCCTAATATCAACATAATCGAAATAACTTTGGCTGGATTTAAAGATTATTCTGGATTAGAAACAAACAAGTGAACCCTTCTTTGCCTTAGTAGACTTCTTTTATTCTTCCTCTTCTCCAGATTCAGCCCATACTTCCCTTAACCACCCACTTCCCCCAAGTAAACATACCATACTTACATGGAAAACCAGACTTAGAACAAGATCAGTGCTCTGTGGATATTAGATGCTCAGAGATTTAAGATTATCTTAAGAGATTTAATGTATTTATTTTATTTTTAATTTTTATTTATCTTTTTAATTTACATCCAAGTTAGCATATAGTACAACATTGATTTCAGGAGTAGATTCCTTAATGTCCCTTACCCATTTAGCTGATCCCCCCTCCCACAACCCCTCCAACAACCCTGTTTGTTCTCCATATTTAAGAGTCTCTTATGGTTTGTCCCCCTCCCTGTTTTTATATTATTTTTATTTCCCTTCCCTTATTGTCATCTGTTTTGTATCTTAAAGTCCTCATAAGAGTGAATTCATATGATATTTATCTTTCTCTAATTTTGCTTAGCATAATACACTCTAGTTCCATCCACGTAGTTGCAAATGGTAAGATATCATTCTTTTTGATTGCTGAGTAATACTCCATTGTGTGTGTGTGTGTGTGTGTGTGTGTGTGTGTGTGTGTGTATACACTCACCCACATCTATATATACATACATCTATATATACATATATATAGATGTGGGTGAGTGTATATATATACGTATGTATATATATGTATATATAGATGTGGGTGAGTGTATATATACACCGCATCTTTTTATCCATCCATTGATGGACATTTGAGCTCTTTCCATACTTTGGCTATTGTTGATAGAACTGCTATAAACATTGGGGTGCATGTGCCCCTTTGAAACAGCCTGTATCCCTTGGATAAATACCTAGTAGTGTAATTGCTGGGTCGTAGGGTCGTTCTGTTTTTAATTTTTTGAGGACCCTCCATACTGTTTTCCAGAGTGGCTGCATCAGTTTGCATTCCCATCAGCAGTGCAAAAGAGATCTTTTCTCTGCATCATTGCCAACATCTGTTGTTGCCTAAGTTGTTAATGTTGGCCATTCTGACAGGTGAGGTTGTATCTCATTGTGGTGTTGATTTGTATTTCCTGGATGATGAATGATACTGAGCATTTTTTCATGTGTTGGTTGGCCATCTGGATGTCCTCTTTGGAGAAGTGTCTATTCATGTCTTTTGCCCATTTCTTCACTGCATGATTTGTTTTTTGGGCGTTGAGTTTGAGAAGTTCTTTATAGATTTTGGATACTAACCTTTTATCTGGTATGTCATTTGCAAATATCTTCTCCCATTCTGTCAGTTGCCGTTTAGTTTTGCTGATTGTTTCCTTCCCTGTGCAGAAGCTTTTTATTTTGATGAGGTCCCAGTAGTTCATCTTTGCTTTTGTTTCCCTTGCCTCCGGAGACATATTGAGTAAGAAGTTGCTGCAGCCAAGATCAGAGAGGTTTTTGCCTGCTTTCTGCTCAAGGATTTTGATGGCTTCCTGTCTTACATTGAGGTCTTTCATCCATTTTATTTTTGTGTATGGTGTAAGAAAGTGGTCCAGGTTCATTCTTCTACATGTTGCTGTCCAGTTTTCCCAGTACCACTTGCTGAAGAGACTGTCTTTATTCCACTGAATATTCTTTCCTGCTTTGTCAAAGATTAGTTGGCCATATGTTTCTGAGTCCATTTCTGGGTTCTCTGTTCTGTTCCATTGATCTGAGTGTCTGTTCTTGTGCCATTAGAGATTAATATATTTATAATTTTAAAGTCAATTTGTCTACTATTCTAGCATATTCAATAGCTTTGCAAACCAAAAATAGTTTTTCTTCACTTAAAACTTTGACCGATTTAAAATAGACTTCTTTAACCTTAAAAATATTTCAGAACTTTCCCACTAAAAATATTTTAACTCTGTTTTCTTTATCAGACTTCTCCAGAAAGCATAGATTTGAATGCATGCATATTAAATTTTTATTTAAAAAATGCATGAGTTTATTTTTTAAATATTTTTATTTATTTTTGAGACAGAGAGAGACAGAGCATGAGCAGGGGAGAGGCAGGGAAAGAGAGGGAGACACAGAATCTGAAGCCAGCTCCAGGCTCTGAGCTGTCAGCACAGAGCCCGACGCGGGGCTCGAACTCACGGAGTGTGAGATCATGACCTGAGCCGAAGTCGGACGCTCAACCAACTGAGCCACCCAGGCGCCCCTGAAAAAATGCATGAGTTTAAAGTAGGCTTTCATCACCCTTTATGTGCAATGCTGCTAAACTATTGCATAATAAATGTGCGGTGAATCTCTTTAAAAAAACTTCTATCTACCAATTTGAGTACATTTCATTCTTTTCAAGTTTATTTATTTTGAGAGAGAGAGAGAAAACACATGTGCACAAGTGGGGGAGCGGCAGAGAGGAAGAATGAGAGAGAATCCCAACCAAGTGCTGTCAGCCCAGAGCCCACCACGGGGCTCAGTCTCAATCTCAAAAACCAAACCATTAGATCATGAATGGAGCTGAAACAAGTCAGATAGTTAACGGACTGAGCCACCCAGGTGCCCCAAGAGTATCATGTATATTTTATATACAAATCTGTTTCATATGTGTGTTTACATTTCTCCTAATCTGTGGCTGCTGCTGTTCTTAAGTCTTTTTTTTAAGCAGGCTCCATGGCCAACCTGGGGCTAGAACTCATGACCCTGAGATCCAGTTGCGTGCTCTCCTGACTGAGCTAGTCAGGCCCCTCCAATATTAGGTGTCTTTTGAGAGGAAGAGTTTTAAATTTTGAAGTCAAATTTATTGATTCTTTTTTCTTTGGTTTGTGTTTTTTGTGTTCTATCAGATAAATCTTTGCCTAATCAAAGACCACTAAAATTTCTTAGTATGTTTTCATCTAGAAGTTTTATATATTTTAGGTTTTACACATAGGTCTCTGAGACATTTTGAATTAATACGGTATGTGGTTAAGTTTGAAGTTCACTTTTTTTTAATTTTATTAAGTAATCTCTACTTCCAATGTGGGGACTAGAACTCGCAACCCCAAAATCAAGAGTCTTCTGCTCTACCAACCGAGCCAGCCAGGTGCCCCGAGGTTCACTTTTTTGATATGTATACCTATTATTTGTCAAAAAGTTAGTTTCCCCATTGATTTTCCTTTTGCACCTCCATCAAAAATCGCCTGTATAGGCATGGATTTCTTTCTGGACTCTCTTTTCTGTTACAAGATCTGATCTATGTGTCCCTCATTGTAGTATGCCACATTGTCTTGCTTTAGTCTTTATAGCAAATCTTGAAATCACGTACACCAGGGTTGTTTTTAACTTTGTTCTCCTGCTTCAGCATTGTTTGGTTACTCTAGCTCCTCCATGTTTCCATATAAATTCTAGAATCAGCTTAGCAATTTTTCTTTTTATTATGGAACACTTCACAAATTTGCGTGGCATCTTTGTGCAGAGGCCATGCTAAAGTTCACTGTATTGTTCCAATTTTAGTGTATGTGCTGCCAAAATGGGCACTCAGCAACTTTTACTTTAAATTTTTTTTTTAACGTTTATTTATTTTTGAGACAGAGATAGAGCATGAATGGGGGAGGGTCAGAGAGAGAGGGAGACACAGAATCTGAAACAGGCTCTAGGCTCTGAGCGGTCAGCACAGAGCCCGATGCAGGGCTCGAACCCACGTACTGTGAGATCGTGACCTGAGCTGAAGTCGGATACTTAGCCGACTGAGCCACCCAGGCGCCCAGCAACTTTTACTTTAGAAGAGTATGCTGGCATTTTGATTGGGGCTGGATTAATAGATCAATTTGGGGAAAATTGTCATGTTAATAATATTGAATATTCGATATCATGAACATGGTTTATACATCTTTTTTGGATCTTTGATTTCTTTCATTTGAATTTTCAGTATGCAGATCTTGCAAATATTTTGTTAGATTTAACCTAAGTAGGTCATGTTTTTGGTACTATCGTAAATGGTATTGTTCTAATCTTAATTTCCAATTGTTTGTCACTGCTATATGGAAATGCAGTAGTTTTTGTGTATTGGTCTTATATCCTGTGACTTTGTTAACGTCACTTATTAGTTCAAGTAGTTTTTGTATGGATTCTCTTTGGAATTTCTACATCGATTATCATGTTACCTGAGAATACCTTATTTTTTTCCTTACAGTTCTGTATGTCTTTTATTTATTTTCTGCTTAATGCACTGGTGAGGATCCCCAGGATGAGCAAATGATCACTTGGCTTTTTATTCGCTAGCCTCGTGTAACAAATTATATTTTTTTGAATCCTCCCTTCCATAATAATAAATTCCTTAGACAACAAACCTCTGAATGGATTTCAAGGGTCTTTGAGTCTTTGAAAAACATAAATATGTATATCTGTATTACTTCGAGGAAGTGGGTTCATAGCTTATATCAGACTGTCAAAGGGATTTATGTCATCAAAAGTGTTAAGGAACTAAATTTTAAATAAAAGCCTATTTATACATATAAATACGTATATATAAATGATTTTCAGGATGTTGTTTTTCACTACTAAGAACTGGGATGCCTGGGTGACAGAGTTGGTTAAGCATCCGACTCTTGATTTTGGTGCAGATCATGCTCTCACAGTTTATGAGTTTGAGCCTTGCGTTGGGCTCTCAGCTGACAGCGTGGAGTCTGCTTGGGATTCTCTGTCTCTCTCTCTCTCTCAAAATTATTTATTTTGAAAAAATAAATTAAAAAAAAGTTACTAAGAACCGTGATTCTTTTTTTACCTTGGACTCTCCCCACTCCATAGGAAAGGATAAATGCTTCTTGGCAGTTTTTACCCCTATGACTTTTTTTTCTTAAGATTTTTTAAAAAATGTTTATTTTTGAGAGAGATAAAGAGCAAGCAGGGAAGTGGCAGAGAAAGAGGGAGACAGAGGATCAGAAACAGGCTCCGTGCTGACAGCTGAGAGCTGATGTAGGGCTCAAACTCATGAACCCCGAGATCATGACCTCAGCTAAAGTCAGACACTTAACTGACTGAGCCACCCAGGGACCCCTGACCCCTATGACTTTTTGTTAGAAACTAACAAATTTAAATGTTGGTAGGGATTGGTGGTAGAACATTCAAAAGAAATACAGATGAAGTGAGGCAAAATCCCTTTTAAACGCCCACAAAAATAAAAAATATACCAACAAGAGTGGGCATAAGGAAAACAATCAGTGGTTATACATACTTCAAAGCTTGTTAAGGTACTCACGAGGAACAAAATATATCTTATTAAGAAGTCTTATTTACAGAAACATAAAATGATTTAAAATTTAGAATACTTTTTATCTCCTTAGGTTTGTTTTATTATTTTTTTATTAAAAAAATTTTTTTAATGTTTTTTATTTTTGAGACAGAGCATGAGCAGGGGAGGGGCAGAGAGAGGGAGACATAGAATCTGAAGCAGGCTCCAGGCTCTGAGCTGTCAGCACAGAGCCCGACGTGGGGCTTGAACTCATGAACCGTGAGATCATGACCTGAGCTGAAGTCTAACGTTTAACCGAGCCACCCAGGTGCCCCTCCTTAGGTTTATTTTAAACCAATCTACTTAAGTTAAAAACCAAACAAGTAGGTTGAATAAAACCAAAGACAAACAGTAAATGGGGTTATTCCTACAACCTTCTAATAATTGTAACAACATGTTAAAGCACTATCACTAGTTTCAAATAAAAACCTAGAGCTGAAATGAGTATATTAATATTTAATTTAATTATATTAATATTTAATTAATATTTAATTAAAATTCCCAAAAGGTGTATAGCTCTGTATTAGATTCCCTTTTAGATAATAATCTCACTTCTGTTGAAGGAAAATCTTTGAGTCAGTTTTACTGTTAAGCTAATTAGCAACCACTTGATAATTTAGTGAATTCTAGTAATGAAAAAAACATTGTCTTCTCAAAACAGCCATTAATATTACTAAAAATAATAACAGTATGTGCCAAACACTGTTTATTTAATCCTTACAATAGCCCTATGATGTAATTATCCTCATTTTATATGTGATTTGACTGGATAGCACCTATGTGCTATTATCTTAGTCTGAGTAATTCTCTTCTCTATCTCTATACTCATTCTTCAAAGCCCTGCATCCTATAGCATTTATCCTTTTCTGATATTCATAGTAGGAAACAGTTATCTCTTTTATTCTCTATGTTAGAATCTCCAGTAGGGCATTTGCCACAGTCTACCTGATTTGTCTAAAGGGTCCATTTGTATGTATATCTTCCTTGTATACTAGGTTATGATCATCTGAAGGTCAAGAACTTGAGGCTTTCCCCACCAGTTATTTGGTTGGAGTCTTAAATGTATATAATAGGCAATATGATTATTAAAATGAATGTACTAAATGTTCTTTGCTTACAATTTACTCAGGAATTTACTGGACAGATAAACTTACTCATGTGCCAAGTTCCATGTACATTAAGCAGTATAACTTAATGGGTAAGAGCCTGCTAAGATAGACTCCTGACTCTGATACTTCCTAGCTGTGATCTTGACTGGGTCACTTCATTCTGTGCCCTGTTTCCATCACCTGTAATGGAAATAATAATACCTACCTCAGATGGTATCATGTGGATTAATAGAGTTCACTTTTGAAATGTATTTAAGAGTGCTTGGCATGTAAGATACATGTAATATATACATGTAATATACATGTTATTATTTCTTACCCTTTTTTTTTTAAGTTTATTTATTTTGAGAGAGAGCGTGTGAGCAGGAGAGGGGCAGAGAGGGAGAGAAAGAGAATCCCAAGCAGGCTCCTTGCTGTCAGTGCAGAGCCTGACGTGGGGCTTGATCCGATGAACCATGAGATCATGACCTGATCTGAGATCAAAAGTCAGAGGCTTAACCAACTGAGCCTCTCAGGTACCCTTCTTTCTTACCATTCTTGGCAATATTGTAATAGTAAAAAGCTGGAAACAACCTAAAAGTCTATCAGTAAGGGACAGATTAAACCAATCATAGCACTCCTATATGGACTTATGTGCAAACTTTAAAAAGATTAGGGATCCAGGGGTGCCTGGCTGGCTCAGTTGGAAGAGCATGTGACTTAATCTCAGGATCGTGAGCTCAAGCCCACATTGGATGTAAAGATTACTTAAATAAAACTTAAAAAAAAAAAATTAGGGATCCAAAGAAGATGACTAATAGGTACATCAGTAGTCATCAGGGAAATGTAAATCAAGACTAATATGAAATATTACTATACATGCACAGGATGGCTATTAGATGAACAAGTGTTCATCTAGCAGGTACTGGCATGGATGTGGAGAAATTAGATCCCTACTACATAGACAGGGGGAGGGGAATGTAAAGTAATGCAACCATTTTGCAAAACAGTTTGGTCTTTTCGCAAAAAGTTAAACTCAGTTGCGAAAGGACCCAGAAATTTCCCTCTATACACAAGAATTAAAAACCTACATCTACACAAAAAACTGTATACAAATGTTCATAACATAATTCATAAGACCCAGAAAGGATACAACCCAATTGTGCAAATGATGGAATGGATAAACAAGAGGTGGTACATACAGTGGAATATTACTTGATAAAAAGGAATCAGGTACCTACCAGTAGAGGCTGCAATATGGATGACCTTGGAAACAATATGCTAAGTCAAAGAAGCCAGACATAAAAGGCTACATATTGTATGATTCCATTTATATGAAATGCCCAGAATATGCAAAACCATACAGACAAAGTAAACTAGTGATTCCAAGGGGCTAGGAGAAGGGAAAAATGGAAAGTGACTGCTAACAGTACTGGACTTTTTCTAGGTGGGGTAATAAAAATGTTACGTATGGAATTAGATAGTGATGGTTGAAGTATGATGATTACACAATCTTGTGAGTAGAATAAAAGCCAGCTAGTTGTGCACTTTTTTTTTAAGTTTATTTTTTGGGTGAGAGTGCAAGTGAGCAGGGGAGGGGCAGAGAGAGAGGAAGAGAAAGAATCCCAAATAGGCTCTGTGCTATTTAGCGTGGAGCCCAATGTGGGGCTCGAACCCACAAAATGTGAGATTGTGACCTGAGCTGAAACCTAGAGTTAGACACTTAACTGAGCCACCCACGCACCCAATTATGCACTTTAAAGTGACAGATTTGGGGCACCTGGGTGGCTCAGTCAGTTAATCGTCCAACCCTTGATTTCGGCTCAGGTCATGATCTCATTGGCATGAGATCGAGCCCCACCCCATGTTGGGCTCTGCACTGGGTGTAGATCCTGCTTGAGATTCTTTCTCTCCCTCTCTGCCCCTCCCCTGTGCTCTCTGATTTTTTTTGTTTGTTTGTTTTAAAGGTTTATTTATTTCTTTAGGGGGGCAGGGGCAGAGAGAGGGAGACACAGAATCCAAAGCAGGCTCTAGGCTCTGAGCTGTGAGCACAGAACCCAACGCGGGACTTGAACTCACAAACCGCGAGACCATGACCTGAGCCAAAGTCGGACACTTAACCGACTGAGCCACCCAGGGCCCCCATGCTCTCTCTTAATAAATAAACAAACAAGTAAATAAATAAAAATTTAAAAAAACACATAAAGTAAAATTTTATCTTAATTTGAAAGAATAGGGAGGTCTGTATGTTATGAGATGATATACTCTCCAAAATATATTAAATGAAAATAAGAAGATACAGAAGAGTGTATATGCTACCACATGCTTAAAGCAACTAAAGTACACAAACATACATACTTTGCAGGCATAAAATCTCTCTAAAAGAGACTTAGGAAACCAGAAACATTACTTCTTAAAGGGAGGGGATGGCTGAAGAATAAGGGGTGGCCTGGAAGGGAAACCTACCTTTCCAGTATACCCTTTTGTACCTTCCAGTTTTTGTAGAGTATAAGTATTACCATTTCTTTGTGTGTGTGTGTGTGTGTGTGTGTTTATTTGAGATGGGGGGAGGGGTGAGGGTGAGCGGGGGAGAGGGGCAGAGAGAGAGAGAGAGAGAGAGAGAGAGAGAGAGAGAGAGAGAGAATCTTCAGCAGACTGCACACTCAGCATGGAGCCCTACACGGGGCTCAATCCCATGACCCTGTGATCATGACCTGGGCTGAAATCAAGAGTCAGAAGCTCAACTGACTGAGCCGCCCAGGAGCCCCTGTGTGTTTGTTTTTTAAGCAAAGAAATAAAAATGAAAAACTCTGATGTTTTATCTTCAGTCTTAACTTTTACTTTAAGGGATCACTTTTACTTTATTCTGCAATGAACTTAAAAGATAGCCACCCATGTGGTCAGATTTATTTATTCTTTAGCTGTTGAAGCATTTAAAATGAACAGTTTTTACTATCAATCCTTAATGATATTATATATACTATACTTGAGACTTTTGCTTTCTCATGGAGAAAGAAAGCCCACACATAAACCTTTAGGCCATCCATCTATTAGTCTTGCAGCTCAATTTTAATAAAAAAGCTTTACCGACAATTGGGCAATTTATTCAATATGGCAGAGATATAACAAGAGTGGTTGTAAAGTGGCTAGTAGTCTTGTAAATCAGGAGCTATGATCCTTAATCCACTGCTCAATCCACTTCAATATCTGATTGATGTTATCCTCTAGATCTTCTGGTTTATTGCTGGGCAGCTGATGTACTATTTCTTCCTTGTAGGATGCTAATGCTTCTTCATAAAGAACTTGAAAAATTTCACACTGAATATTATCTTTTAGTTTCTTCTCATTGTAACCCCTAGAAGGCAGTGAGAAGATTAAAAAACAGCAAAATGAATGGCATTAACTGGAGTTTTAGGAACACAAGAGAAACCGGACATTTTCAAATACATGAAATATCATGCAAAAATACTTCTTGTAGTCTATTTATTTAAATAAAATAGACTGGCACCTGTATATATGAGACTTTTTTTAGTTATTTATTTTTTTGATGTTTATTTATTTTTGAGCAAGAGACAGAGAGTGAGCAGGGGAGGGGAAGAGAGAGAAGGAGACAAAGAATCCGAAGCAGACTCCAGGCTCTGAGCTGTCAGCAGAGAGCCTGACATGGGGCTCGAACCCATGAACCATGAGATCATGACCTGAGCCAAAGTCGACTGAGCCACCCAGGCGCCCCAATATGAGACTTTTTTAAATATATAAGGTTTATTGAGAGACAGAGAGAGAGAGCATGAGCAGGGGAGGGGCAGAGAGAGAGGGAGAGAGAGAAAATCCTAAACAGGCTCTGCACTGTCAGCAAAGAGCCCAAATGCAGGGCTTGATCCCATGAACCTGAGCCCAAGTCCTATGCTTAACCAACTGAGCCACCCAGGTGCCCTGAGAGGCTTTTTTGACAAGAAGTTAAAACTAATATCCAATGTTTAGGTTTGTCTTAATTTCAGCCCCCAAAATTTGTCATCCATTCCATTAGCAAACATATCTACCTACCTCAAGCCAGATATTGAGCTATGAGATAAATAAGAAGTGTAGAGCTTTGGTCCTAGATTTCAAAAGAAATTAGAGGAATTAAGATACAGACAGATAAAACAACGAGGTAGTGTATAAAAATGAAATACTTATGGGGGGTCCCTGGCTGGCTCAGTGGGTGGAGCATGCAACTCCTGATCTTGGGGTTGTAAGTTCCAGCCCAGTGTTGGGTGTAGAGATTAGTTAAAAAATAAAATCTTAGGGGTGCCTGGGTGGCTCAGTCAGTTAAGTGTCTGACTCATCGTTTCAGCTCAGATCATGGTCTCACAATTCATGAGATCGAGCCCCACGTTTGGCTGTGTGCCAACAGTGCAGAGCCTGCTTGGGATTCTCTGTCTCCCTTTCTTTCTGCCCTTTCCCAGCTCACACTTGCCCTGTCTCTCTCAAAATAAATAAACTTTACAAAAAATAAAAAATATTTAAAAAAAATTAAATACTTATGATAGGAACACTATATACTAATTGGGTACTTGATCATACAGATAGATGTATCTGTGCTTTACCAATTACAAAGATGTAAAAAAAAATTAACTTACATTATCTTTAGGCAGATATGTAAATTAGCCAACTAATTAATTAGCTAATGAAAAAGATTTTTAAAAATTCATATTAGTTCAACCTTGTAACAATCAAGAGTAAACTGAATTACTTATGGGGTGCCTAGATGGCTCAGTCAGTTAAGCATCTGACTTCAGCTTGGTCATGATCTCACGGTTCGTAGGTTTGAGCCCTGCATCTGGTCCTGTGCTGACAGCATGGAGCCTAAAGCCTGCTTCAAGTTTTGTGTCTCCCTCTCTCTTTGTCCCTCCCCCACTCACACTCTGTCTCTCTCTCAAAAATAAACATTAAAAAAAAAAAGTAAATCGAACTACTGAAGGATGATTAACTGTATGAAAACATAACCAACAGAATGAGAGAAAATTTTTGCAAATCATATCTGATAAGGGATTTGCATCTAAAATACACAAAGAACTCATAATTAAGAAGGAAGCATAACCCAATAAAAAACTGGGCAAAGTGTCTGAAGAGCTATTTCTCCCAAGAAGACAGACAAATGGGCAATAAGTACATGAAAAGATGCTCAATATCATTAGCGATCAAGGAAATGCAAATCAAAACCACAATGAGATACTACTTCATACCCAATGGGATGGCTACAATGAAAAGACATAACAAGTGTCCATGAGGATGTGGAAATACTAGAGCCTTCAAACACTGCTCTTAGGAAGGCAAATTGGTACAGCCACTTTGGCTAAGAGTCTAACGGTTCCTCAAAAGGTTAAACATGGAGTTTATTTTATTACCCAGCAATCCCATTCTTAAACTTCATATCCAAGATAATTGAACACAATGTCCACATAAAATCACAGGCACAAATATTCACAGCAGTATTATTTACAATAGCCAAAAAATGGAAAAGACCCAAATGTCTATATTCTGGTAAGTGGATAAAAACGAAGTATTGATACATGCTGCAACATAGATGAACTCTGAAAACATTATGTTAAATAAAAGAAGCCAGACACAGAAGATCATGTACTGTAAGATTTCTTTTACATAAAATGTCCAGAATAGGCAAATCCAAAGAGACAGAAGGTCAATTACTGGTTGCCTAGGGCCAGGGGACTGAGAGGAAATATGGGGAGTGACTGCTAATCGGCACAGGTTTTTGGGGAGGAGGGAGACAATGAACATTTTCTAAAATTGGCTGTAGTAACGGATGCATAATTCTGTGAATATACTAAAAACAAATGTGTATACCTCTAATGGGTGAATTGTATGTATGTGAATTTAGCTCAGTAAAGCTGTTATTTTTTTTAAGGTGATTGATTACTTTGTAACTTTTTCAATGGCTAAAAACAAGAACAAGCTCTCTCAAATTTTTTCATATCTTAGTCTTTGGCTATTTATATAAAACAGAAATCTTTTTTTTTAAGATTTTATTTTTAAGTAATCTCTATACCAAAGGTGGGGCTTGAACTTACAAGCCCAAGATCGAGCACAGCATGCTCCACTGACTGAGCCGGCCAGGTGCTCCAAAACAGTAAATTTCTTCTTTTACAGATTTTAAGTAATCTCAACACCCAATATGGGGCTTGAACTTAAAACCCTGAAATCAAGAGTTGCATGGTCTACCAACTGAGCCAGCCAGGTGCCCCAAAACAATCATTTTTAATAAAAAATTTAAATTGTTTGGTTTGCAGAAAGGAATGTGTACCATATGGTCTCCATTACTTCTCTGTTAAAACACTGTTAATGTCGTTTCTCTGCCTAAAAAAGACGATTACGGTTTTAGGTCTAGCTCCAACTTTCCCCATATATTTGCTACTATACTCCTTGGTATAAGGATTTTACAAGTATCCTATGCAGTGACGGTTAGTCAGAGCTGACTACTGTCATTGAGAACTACGAATTCTAAACCTGAACTCAGGGAAACTTTTGAAGTGTTCCTTCTGAGATTGCCCCATAAATCCTCTAGAACCTCCATCTTCCTACAGCTTGACTCAAAAGACAGTGGAAAAATGTTTCCCATAAAAATTCCTCTTTTTTGTTTATTCTGGATTAAGTCTGATGTTCTCTTGGAGGGACCAACTCAAAATATATTTTAAAGGTTGGAAATGTTGATTTATCTTGTCAGTTTTTCATAAACTTTCCCATTCATGTTGTGCGGATATTTTGAGTGGGTAATGTACATTCAGCAGTCAGAGTGTTATTGGCTTGGTTGTTTTCCCAGGAAGGTTTTACATTAAGGAAACATCATGACTAAATAGAGTTGCTGTGACAGTATATTTTATTTAATGAAACTGTCAGTTGCAGTATTCATTTACTCAGTTATAAACTATTACCTGTGTTTTACAAATGCATCTTTTTCTCTTAGCTTCAGAGCATTGGTACCATACAGACTTGGTTTATAATGAGAGACCAATAGTCACATATTCGAAAGGAATCCTTTATCATGGTTGTACTGGCTAATTTCAGGAATCTGAATAGAGGGTTATATCATACTTTAAGAATTCAGTGTTTTTCCTTTCTTACCTTGTTTCAAGTCTTTTGTACAATACACTGTTATCTGCTCGCAGCACAAAAACTATATGAAACCAGCGTTCAGGGAAGAAATCACAACCATGGTAATCAACAATAACTCCACCTTCACTCATTTGGTTTTCTAATTCATCAACTACCTGTAAGAAAGGGACAAAAAGAATGCTCCTTTAAAAAAAAATGAGGTCAACTTTCCTATTAAATTTTTAGAAGTATACTTTATAAAAAACTTGTACTTACTCTATCTTCATCTAAAATGGGGCAATCATACTCTTCATCATAGCCATCATATAACTGCCCTAAAAGAGATTTACACTGGCTTATTAAACTAGTATTTTATACGTAACTGTCAGTAACTTTCAATTAATTTTAGACTTTAGGAAAGGAAATATACCATCAATTACTCTTTGAGAGACTAGAGAGGGCACTAACACACAGCAGATGTCACACGGACACCAAATGTAAAGAGCAATGCTGATTAAATCAGAATTTTACCTAGAGGGAAACTTGGATAGCAATATATCTGATACAATTTTAGCTATCAAAATTGAAACCAACTAAAAAAAAATGAATGATTTCAGAATTTGTGGGACTAATAGAAGAGGACTGCATTATTTTTGTTGAGCTATTTGGTGGGAAGAGGGGACACAGGGATACAGACACTCGCACACATTAACAATAGATTATCAAATATTTTAGGCTAAGGAGATGGAACTTAGTAGAAGCAACAGCAGATTCTCAATTCTAAAAATGAGCCCTCAGTCACACAGGTCCCATCTTCGTGGGGTCTGGGAAAGGAGAGTCAGTTTGACCCAAGTGCTCCTGAACAGTATTTTTACTTCCAGATTTCCAGGATCCTCAAAACCCATGAGTTGAATAAACATTTCAGAAGGCAAAACAAGAATGATGGGCAGTTATAAAGAAGGCAGATTTAAATCTCATGTAAGAATTTTCCAACAAATCAAAGCTGGCTTTCAAAGGAAGTCTTGCTTTAGAAGATGAGACATAATCCTATGCTCACCTAAATCTCTAAGAAATATGTAATAAGGCTTAGACCATCCTTTGAGCCATCTCTAAGAGCATGCTATAGTCCTCCCACATCTTTCCCTCCAATATTTTGGCCCAGGTTGAAATTAGGTTAAAATGAGCATGAGTTCTGAAGTAATAAAAGGGTAGTTCTGAGGGTCAGTGGGAGGCACTGAGACAGTTGCAACTTTTTGTCCTGCCAGGACAGTGTATGGACTCATTCTGGCCATGTGAGCACCTCTCAAGCACCTCCCTGTGCCATCTGCTTCCCTGGATTACTGCGCAATTACCAGATACTCTAGCTAAAAAAATTAAACTGTCTTGGTATTGGGAAAACTGGATAATGATTTACAAATAATCTAAATCCTGTATACTATAAACTGGATTAAAGAGCCAATTGTTAAATTCAAAGACAATTAGTGGAAAATTTAATCTGTAAAGGAATGATTCATTTGAGTTTGTTCATTTTAAAACACATAAAATGCTAAATCTCTGTTCAGTGAAAAATAATGTAGCAATAAAAACAACTACTGGGAGAAATTTTTGTAGTAGGACAAAGGCCTGAAATGTAGATTACATAATGACCTTCAAAATCAAGATTAAAAATACGTACCTTAACAAAAAAGAATTCACACACAATGAAAATAATAAACATGATGAAAAAATGTTGGACTTTCCCAGCTATTAAAGAGATATAAACTAAAATTACCCTTTTTATGCCTGTTGCATTAATCATATATGTATATAATAAATTGGAAATGTATTTCAAAAATAACTTTAGGGGTGACTCAGCTGAGTGTCCAACTTCGGCTCAGGTCATGATCTGATCATCAGTTCATGGGTTTGAGCAGTGCGTCCTGCTCTATGCTGTCATCATGGAGCTGGCTTCAGATCCTCTGTCTCCCCCTCCCTCTGTACCTCCCCACTCACACTCTCTTAAAAATAAAGAAGACATTTAAAAAATAATTTTAAAAATAAAAATGTCATACCCATTCATAGATTTCCTCTACCATTTAATTTCTAGCCAGAAAAAATTTTAAGTGATAAAATAAACATTCAACAATAGGAAAAACTTAAATCTCGGTTTACTAGTTTGATGAAATATTATTAAAGTTAAGAAATTAAAGTTAAGAAAATAAATATTAGTATTATGTAGTATGGACTAGGTCACACATGATAAATGCTTATGACACAAAGGGTAAAACATAAAAAGCAGAAATCAAAGTTGTAATAGGGCCAAAGATCAGAAATACAAAAGATGGAAATAAATTAGGATTTGGAGTACTTTTTTGGTGTATTATTTTTACAATGCCACAAAATCTAATACCTACTGTTGATTCCATACTATGTAGGAATCTGCAGTAGATAAATACTGAGGTTCCTTCATATTTTAAATCCTTAACTCTCAAGACTAGTGAAACCGTTAAAAAATATGCTATCTAAAATAGAGACAACCACTGCAATGTTGAGTCAGAATTAAAGTCTTTATACCGCAATGCTGAAATGCAGGATTTCTTAAATCATGTTAATGTAGTTGAATAGTGTAATCCAACCTTTAAAACATTCATTTCAAAAAACACCTATCAAATACCTACCATGTACAAGTGCCTGTAGGGATAATAAGGATTTAATAATGAGCACAATGATCAAGAAGGCAAACGTAGTCTTTCCATTAAAGAGTTTACAATAAAATTAGAGAGGACAAAGTAACCTGGAAATTATAATAGGATAATACTTTAAAAGTGGAACAGTAGGGAAGGCTTCCTGGAGAAAGTGACTTTTAAGTGGAGACTTGAAGCAGGTACCTAGGGAAAAAAGGTAGGGATGACTATTTTCAACAGAGAAAAACAATATTCAAAGGCAGAGAGAATTAAGAGGGCAAGACTCAAGGGAGGGAAAGTTTCTTAGACTATGTATAAAATAGGTGATAAAGGGTCAGGTAAATTGAGGCCAGATCAAAAAGGGTTGCAGAGTTAGACTTAACCTAAGGCAAAGTAAAATCATTAAAACATTTTAAGCCTGAAATGACAGGATCAATTACAAATTTTTAAAAATTATTTTGGTTTCTCCACAGAGAGTAAGTTAGAAGGAAGCAAATCCAGAAACAGGGATACCAGATCAAGGCTACTGCAGAATTTTAGGTGAGTGATAATTATAACCTGTACCATAGGGAATGGAGAAATGGATTCTAAAGTTCATTTTAGGGGCGGCTGGGTGGCTCAGTCAGGTAAGCATACAGCTCTTGATTTCACCTCAGGTCATGATCTCATGGTTTGTGAGATCAAGTCCTGCATTGGATTCTGCACGGACAGAGCAAAGCCTATTTGGGATTCTCTCTCTCCCTCTCTCTCTGCCCCTCCCCGGCTTGTGCTTGCTCTCAAAAAAAAAAAAAAAAAAAAAAATCCTTTAAAGTTCATTTCAAATTTCATGGGGTCCCTGGTGACTCAGTCAGTTGAGCATCCAACTTTGGATCAGATCATGGTCTCTGAGTTCGGGAGTTCGAGTACCGCGTCAGGCTCTCTGCTGTCGGTGCAGAGCCCACTTGGCATCCTCTGTCCCCCTGTCTCTGCTTCTCCCCTACTTGTGCCCTCTAGCTCTTAAAAATAAACATTAAAGGGTGCCTGGGTGGCTCAGTCAGTTGAGTATCCGACTTCGGCTCCAGTTATGATCTCACGATTCGTGGGTTCGGGCCCGTGTCATGCGCTGTGCTGACAGCTCAGAGTCTGGAGCCTGCTTCGGATTCTTTGTCTCTCTCTCTCTCTCTCTAGCCCCTCCCCTGCTCATGCTCTGTCTGTCTCTGTCTCTCAACAATAAATAAATGGTAAAAAAAAAAAAAAAGTTTAAAAAAAAACATTTAAAAAAAGTTCATTTCAAATTTCTGAAAAAAACGGAAAAACGTATGCTACTTTATTATTTTTTTATGTATGCCACTTTACAAAGTTTCAGTTGGAAGTCAAATTTAGAGCTAAGTACAGGATCCTAATCTAGAAACGATAAAAAGGCTTGAATTGATTAACCTACCAAAAGCTTAGAAAATTCAATTTTCTCAACAAAGTTTTATGATTTAAAGTTAGTTGTAAAAAACAAATTGTGGGGCCAAAGTTAAATGGCTTAAGTTCTTACCTCAAAAGATCTTCCTACCTGTTGTTAGTCAAGCAATAAAATCATTACATTTTAACTGCCCTCCTAGAGTTTATACTCACATGAAAGCTGTTCTTTAATGATGTTGGATGCTAACTATTTCGTTGCTATTGCCAATATTTAAAACATTTTCAGATTTCTTACTTTGTACTTTTTTTTTTAAGTAAGCTCCATGCCCAATGTAGGGCTTGAACTCACAACCCTGTGATCTTGAGTCCCATGCTCTACAGACTCAGCCAGCCAGGCACCCCCTCCCCAACCCCCTGATTTCTTACTTTGAAAAATTTACATTTACCTCAATCCAACAAGAAGCTTATAACTGTAATGCAATTAGTACAAGAAGCTAATTGGTTTAGAAAGATATAGGGCTTTGATACCTGACCTTTTATGTAGAGAAAAGCACAATAAATCCTACTTAGAGGTTAGTGAGCACCAAAGATGTGACACTTGAGTTGGGTCTTTCTCTTTTTTTAAGAATCTCAAGCACGATCCACGCTTAGTGCAGAGCCTGGCACAGGACTCCATTCCACGACCTTGGGATCATGACCTGAGCGGAAATCAAGAGTCAGCCACTCAACTGAGTCACCCAGGCGCCCCCCTTGAGTTGGGTCTTTTAAAGAGTTGTTTAAAAGGCAGATTAAAAAAAAAAAAAAAAAGGCAGATAAGGGCATCTCCAGGTAAAGGGAATAGCACTTGTAAAGACCTGGAGGTCAATTCCCAGTGAGGAACAAGTGCACTGTGCGCAGAATGAAGGGAACCTAGGGGAGTGGCTGCAGGTAAGGCTAAAGGTAAACTCAAACCAGTTCATAATCCATACATTACAGATGATGGACTTTATCAGAAAAAGTTCAAGTCTTGTTTATTCCCTCTCCCTCTTCTTTATAAAGGACATAATAATGGCATAGAAGAGGAAAAGATACTAAAGAGTAGGAGATTTAGGAGAAATGGGCTTGAAAATAGGATAGGGATACCATAGGGATTTTTCAGGCAAACCACCAAGATTTACAGGGCAAGTGGATCTGTGTTAGCATGTTTGTGTTTCTATGCGAGGGGAACAAGAATCAAGCATGAGCAAGTAGTCAGGATTTCAGAGCATGTGCTTCTTAAATGTTTTAGTTTGTGAAAAGGTCTGGCAACTGTCAAGAAGGTGATTACCTTTAGTAGGATCTTGAAAAAAAATTTTTTTTAATGTTTATTATTGAGAGACAGAGACAGAGCATGAGCATGGGAGGGGCAGAGAGAGAAGAGGAGGCACAGAATCCGAAGCAGGCTCCAGGCTCTGAGCTGTCAGCAGAGCCCGACACGGGGCTCAAACTCACGGACTGTGAGATCATGACTGGAGTCGAAGTTGGACACTTAACCGACTGAGCCATCCAGGTGCCCCGAAACTGGGCTCTTTTAAAAGGGAGTAACTAGTCCAGAGTGAATGAGATTACTAAAGGGAGGGGCAAAACTACAATACAGCTGCAGTGAAATTATGGAGGAAGACGTGTATGTAGGAGGATCACATGCAGACTGGGAGACAGCAGTGCTGGAGGGGCCACCAGGGAGGTTAGCTTCAGAGCCTTCCGGGGTAGCTTCCAGTGGAGGAAAAAAAATGGGATAAAGAGGTTAGAGCGGGGATAGCAAGCATTTTCTGTAAAAGGCCAGATAACAAACACTTCATGCTTCGTGCGCTAGTCTTCAGCTAATGTGGTTTCTATAAAAAACAGCAGTTTGTCGGGGCGCCTGGGTGGCGCAGTCGGTTAAGCGTCCGACTTCAGCCAGGTCACGATCTCGCGGTCCGTGAGTTCGAGCCCCGCGTCGGGCTCTGGGCTGATGGCTCAGAGCCTGGAGCCTGTTTCCGATTCTGTGTCTCCCTCTCTCTCTGCCCCTCCCCCGTTCATGCTCTGTCTCTCTCTGTCCCAAAAATAAATAAACGTTGAAAAAAAAAAAAAAAAAAAAATTTTAAAAAAATAAAAATAAAAAAAAAAAAAAAAAAAAAAAAAAAAAAAAAAAAACAAAAAAAAACAGCAGTTTGTCAACTCCTGGATTAGAAAGAGATCAAGATTTTAAGTGCTGAGGGCTCAGCTATGCATAACAATGTTCCAAATGGACCCAACGTTAATAGAATTATATCACTTTGTCTAGACATATGGGGATCCTGGGGTTTATGACCAGAGGCTGAAGACTGATAAACTTGTGGCAGGAAAATTAAGGACGCTGTTAAGTAATTAAGTGATTGCATAAGGGAAAGTAAGAATCTGAGACTGGAGTAACAGGGTAAAAAAGCATTCTTAGCCATACCATATTTAGGACTCCCCATTTTATTAAGCTTAATCCTTACCAAATTTTTCCTACCTTGGTTCCACATGGCATAAGTCTCTTACAAATGATATAGCAACTCAACAGGTTACTAGAATGGCAATAAATTCTATTTAGACAGATTTATTTAAAACAAGTGGGTTGTTTTTGGTCTTACTGCTTTATAGCAGGGTTCTCAATCTCAAATACTGACGTTTTGAGCTTGATAATTCCTTTATGGGAACGGAGGGTTATTCTGTGAATTGTGGGATGTTCAACTGAATCCCTGGCTTCCACTCCAGTCCTGACTACTGAAAGTATTCAGAAATTGCCAAAAGTCCCCTGAAAGGCAAAAATCACACCTAGTAGGGAACCACTCCTTTACAGATGATTACATGGTTTCTCTTAAAATATATCACTATTTGAGAAAAATGAACAGGTAGGGTCTCAGTATATTTTCTAGTTAAGATTTTCAGATATATTCAAATAGCATCTGGAGAAAAGAACAATCTGGTACATTATGAAAAACCCTATAGAGTACTTTATCTAACACCATGTTAAGAGAGACCAGAAATCCTTTATCTGGCGTTATGGGAGAAGTGGGGGAACCCAAGGCTTGGATTCTATCTTATGAAACAATCTCATCAATAAAATACAGAGGACATTTGGGACTATATACTCCATTAGGTGTACATACACTGGCTAAAAGTGTTGAGTACAAGTACACGAGGAACCAATTGTCTAGTGTTATTATTCCTCTCATACTATTCGTGATAAATTATATAGCAACTTCATTACATTTAGAAATGTTAAAGTCAGTGGGTAAGAGAAACTGAAGACAAGACTGAAACTGACAACTGTATGGGACTGTGAAATCACTTGTCAAATTCAACAGGCAAAGAAGAAAACCAGATTTTATATAGGTATAAAATGGGGAGACTGACTAGCCTTGTACAACAGCAAATAAATACCTAAATTTTATGAACTATAAATACCTGGATTAAAATATCACCATGAGTGACATCTGGATGGCTCAGCAGTTAAGCATCTGATTCTTGGTTTAGGCTCAGGTCATGATCTCATGGTCATGGGATAGAGCCCCATATCAGGCTCCAGGTTGAGTGTGGAGCCTCTTTGGGATTCTCTCTCTCCCTCTCTCTCTCTGCCTCTTAGTTGAGTGTGTGCGCATGCACTCTCTCAAAACACTGAAAAAAAATATGAGCATGATACTTATAGCATCAAGAATATGACAAAGCTAAGATGTACAAAACTGACCTGCAAAAAAGGATACTGGGGAAAAAAAGGTATTGCGGGGGAGGCAAGTGAGCAAGGGGCAGAGAATCCCAGAAGCAGCAGGAGCGGGGGGGGGGGGGGGGCAGGAAGGGGGAGAGAGAGAGAGAGAAGGAAAACGTGGGGCTCACCTGAAACAGGGCTCATGCGACATGGGGCTCAAGCTCACCAACCATGAGATCATGAGCTGAGCCGAAGTCAGATGCTTAAGGACTGAGCCACTCAGGTGCCCTACTGGAAAAAATTTTTTTGCAATTTTAAAGTTGAACGATAATGGGAGACCCATCAAAGGTCCTTAAATACAACCAAAGAGATAAAAAAAATAGGACCTAGGAAGAAGTTAATAATTGACAGATTATTCATCAAAACAGATGAAGTGGTCTCTCCAAAAGAGACATAGTTCTATGAGAGTGACTTATACACTAGGGATCATACTGTGGTCTAAACATCTGAACACACCAGAAGTAACACTCTAGTGGTAATGAATAGGCCACAACAACTTCAAGTTGTTTTAAGGGTTATTCCTGTTGGTGACACAAAGAAAACTGCTTCTAAAAACATAATTGCCAAAGTACCAACAAAGTAATGAACTTTATTTTTTACACTTGAAGGCTGATGAAAAACCATTACTAATCCTATTAAAGAAAATCCAACAACTCAGAGAGGGTAACTATATTTACTCATTAAATACAATTTACATGTTCTACAACACAACATGAAAACACCCAGCATGCATGTTTAATCTCAGTACAATGGATTCAAGACCAAGTACACATGTTACAAGCATCAAAGCTAGATTACAAATTATCATAGTCATCATCATCGTCGTCGTCATCATCATCATCATCTTCTCGTTTTCTTTTCAATGCATTTGCTGATTCATTGGCAGTATTTTGTGATGACACCATGTTAGTGGTTATGAGAATGTTCTTGGACCCAATTAATGATGGATTAATTAGAACATTCTGAACTGCAGATGTTGCAGGAATTGATGCTTTTACAGTTGGGGACTGTGAAGTGGGCATTTGTACTGTAAACCTTTGCCCTGTGAGGGACATTGGAGTCCCTACTTTAGTTGACACAGACATGGTTTGTGGGGTTGGCGTGCCAAGCGTGGGAGTACTTGGTCTGCTAGTAACTGAACCAACACTTAACCGCGGAACTGTTATTCTTCCCGCAGAAGTAGATGCCTTTTTTTGTAAAGACTTAAGTCTATAGTTTGGAGCAGTCAAGCAATATCTATCAGGTGGCAACCTGGGGCCTGAATATGGCTTGATTAAGGGCAAAGGAGTTTGATTTCTTTGCCTTGCAATATCTAATAAAAAATCTCTTGGGGGAGGAGAGGTAAAAGACTGATCAGCACGACACTGGATTGCCAATCGCACATCATCTGCATCAACAGTAGCTTTCTTAGCATGGCTTGAATAAATTTTTGCATCATCTAGAATTGTGGTCACATATCGGAAGGCAAACTCCAACATCTGATTTATAACTCTTGGCTCATATTCTGTAATCCCCATATCCTTCAGGATTTGTGCCATCATCTGTGCATCTTTCGGCATGCTCTTGGGAGAAGCCATCTTGCCAGAATCCATGATATCCGTTGATCAGACTTTAGATCATTTGAAAAAAATATGTACATTAGATCAAACCTGAAATAGTTACTTTAGTAGCAACTGTCAGGAACTTTCTAAATTTTAAATACTGTTAAAATTGTGAAAATATATTTAAAATTTTTAAATATTAAATCTTTTTAATTTTAATGAGGCACACTTAAAAGTCCCCTTTACTTAAATTTATGGAGTTTCCACCCTATCCAAATCATTACAGGATATACAAAAATGAAGACACAAATAAGGAAGTGATAAAAGACTGGGGGGAAACGGTAAAATAAATAAAAACATTTATCACTTCAGAATAATGTTCAGTTGTGTGCAGGCATGCAACTATCAAATGAATCTAAGAAAAAAAAGAACAGTCATGTCCTACTGACTGAGTTCAAAATAATGTGTCCTTCCAGTGAGAGCAATATACTATCTCCACAGATACGCTTAGTAGTACCCACACTTCTATGTGTTTGTCCATCTCAAAAACATTCTCCCCAAATCCCATCTCTTCATGGAAACATTCCCAATTATCACCACTCAAAAAAAAAAAACAAAAACAAAAAACCAAAACAAAACACAACAACAAAAAACTATTGGCCAAGAGGGCAGGGGAGGATGGGATGTAACAGTCAAAACAACCAGAACACAGTATTATACACTTATTTTCTCTTTCTATGGGTCCTCAACAGAGCATCAATTCCTTAAAAGCACTGTCTCTGCTTTTTGTACCTCTCACAAATATAGTACTAACTCCATTATCTACTCTCTTTAAAAAAACCAAAAAACCAAAAAAACAAAAACTAGCACCAAAGTATCCCTTACCTTCTCGAGCTAAATCACCCACATTAATGTATTTCAGTCCTGATCTTGATGCAAGTTCTTTGCCTAGGGTGGTTTTTCCAACCCCTGGTGTACCTGTAAGACAAGCCACAGAAGAATACTGTTCATAAAATACTTGTTAGACTTCAGCCACCTATATACCCTTCTTAAAGTGCTTAACAACTGAAATGAAAAACTTCCTAATTAGCAATCCTCTGTGAATTACTATACACTATGACCTAATCAAAGTTACTCAAAGCCTGCTGGATAGCAGAATCTTGCCAAGTATATCTGATCTATCAGGAGTAAGGCTTGGGTGATTCTGATACCAATGCACAGACTGCCTGCCACCATAACAGATACTCCAATAATAACACTACTGATCTCAAATTACCATCATTTATTTGCTTTCATTTTTAAAAAATGAAGAAATTATTCATGGAAAAAATTTAACCAGTATGAGGGACAAATCTCATTTCCACTACTGGCTCCACTACCTCTTCCTTAGAGGTAACCACTGAAAAGCAGTTTCTTTTATCTTTCTCAAGAAATCCTAACGCATATGTATTTTTTTTTTTTAATTTTTAACATTTATTTATTTTTGAGACAGAGAGACAGAGCATGAACGGGGAGGGTCAGAGAGAGGGAGACACAGAATCTGAAACAGGCTCCAGGCTCTGAGCTGTCAGCACAGAGCCCGATGCAGGGCTGGAACTTACGGACCGCGAGATCATGACCTGAGCTGAAGTCGGCCGCTTAACCGACTGAGCCACCCAGGCGCCCCTCGCATATGTGTTTGTGTATACACACGTGTATTTATATATATGGCAACCCATATGTATATACACATATGTGCATATGTATATATATATTACATACGTGTTACACGCATTTTTATATAATAAACACACCATACGTTCATTGACTTTCAGATAAATAGCAGTACTAGGCATTGTTCTTCGCTTTTCCTTTTTTTTACATCATCTTATTTCAAAATAATCAAATGTGTAATTTTCAGCACAGAACAGGTTAGAGCCAGTGAAGTTATAAAACTTGGTCATTATAATAATTAAAGATAAAAGACAAATCATGCCTCCCTTTACAGGACAAGAACTTTTACAAGTCCACTGTAATACACCAAGTTTGAACCCTGGACTATCCTGTGTTTGTTTGTTTTTTCCTGGACTACTGTGTTGTCCATAAAATGTTCACCTTTAGGTTTTTGACAGTACGGCTGGATACTAAAATACCAGGACCCTGGCTGACCCCAACAGTTCAGAAGTTGTAGTGTCGTCCCCTAAGGAATCATAATAGGTAAACAGATTACTATCTGTAGCTTTCAAAAACTGACAAGACGTGGGCGCTGTCAACAAGATTATGTTTTGTTAAATAATAAACTTCAACTGCTTTGTTGCCAGGAAGAGCGTCTCAATTTTTGTGTTCCAACACCATCTACATCCATTTGACTTTTGCATGAATGCCCCATGATGCTATAACTACAATTTAATAAACATTTAAACAGCTAACAATAGTCTCTAAAATCATAATGCGAAAGTTCAGTAGGCCTCCCGTATAACAAGCGCCCTGCATACCGGTACAAAGACCGAGAAGGGACGAATCTATCATCCCAGGAACTTTAGTGCATCTAAACAAGAGAAACGATCAGGGATGCTCAGGAGGTGCCTTTTCTTTTTGAAAGGAAAAAAACAAACAAACAAAAAAACAAAAAAAAACCAGAAAAGAGCTTCTGACGCTAACTCAACGTACACAGCAAGTTAACCAAACTACGTCACAAATATCCGAACCCTTTTACCCAAAAGTGATTATCAGACACCAAGGAAAATGAAACATGGCCAAGAAAGGCCTAAGGACGAGGCATCCAGCATTAAATACAAAATGACTGCCTTACATTATCTCGCTTAAAACTCTAAACACAACCCTACCAAAGAAAAAAATCAACAGCCATTTTACAAACAAAAACCAGATTCCCAAAGATTCGGCAGAATCAGATTTCTTGCCAGAAAAGGGACCAGGACAGGTCTCTCTCTCTCTCTCTCTCTCTCTCTCTCTCCCTACCTCACCGAGTGACCTCAGGCCAAAAGAATAACGTTCCCCGCCCCCACCCCGCCTCCCGCAACGGTCGGAGGACCAGGTCTAGAGGCCGGGACCACAGCCACGCCGCGCCGCCCTCCACTAGCCTCGAAACACCGAACGGCACGGCCCCCTTTCTGGCGCCCGACGCCCCACAGCACTCAGGTCCGTAGCCTGCCCGCAGCCCAGCGCCTCCCCGCCGCGAGCCTGACCGGTGAGCAGGATGTTCGGAAGCAACATGGTCCTCACCGCGCTGTCTCTGGGCGCCTTGGCTCACGCACTCTACGCACGACAGGGAGGAGCTGAAAGGGGCGAGCTGCGGCTAGCGCCAGCGGCCTCGGGGTTCTCAAGGCCCTCCGCGGCGCTCGCGGCCCATCTCTACCGCCTAGTCACTGAACACTGGTTACCTGGCCTTCTATAGCACGTTTTCAGTGCAGTGTCCCAGGCTGGGGCACAGGTCAGGTCCGCGTTCCGGGTCAGGCAATGCGGTAGATGCCTAAGTCACAGGCGCCGTTGGCGGCCGCCCTTCTGCCTGTGTCGCGGAAGCGCCGACGGCTCTAAAAGGTCCCCGGGAGGCGGGACCTCTGAGAGGCTCGCCGCTGAACCCGGGTAGGGCCAGGTGGTTGCCCTTCCGCTGGTGGAGAGCTTGGGCTCCTCCGCTCCTCTCCGCCCACGAGGGGGATGCAGCTCCCGGAAAGTAAGGCCGCCGCGGCTGCGGCTGTAGTATATATATGTTCTAGAGACTCGAACCCATCTCTGCCTTAACGCCTCCCCGAGCTCTCTTCGCTCCTCCTCCCGACCTGCCCATCCCATTTGGAGATGAGAGGGTGGGGGTGCAGAACTCTGGCCTGGGGTCGGGGCACGCGAACGCATCTCGGCTGATTAGTAGCTTTGACGTTTGACGAATGTCTGGTCTTAGTATCTCCCCGCAGTGTGTGTGGCGCGGGGTGGGAGGGTGAGTAGGCCAGAAATATTCTTGAAGGTCTTTTCTACCTCTGACGTCTCATTTCAGGAAACTGGCATCCATCATCTGGGACAGTTACTTTTCTTTTTTAAAGGAGGTAATTGTCAGTCTTGTTTCCAAAGAGCGACCAGAGTCCTGACCGTAAAAACAGTCTGCATCTTTTATTTCGACCTGCCAGCTATATTTATCCAACAGGTGTTTTTTTCCACCTATGTATCTCTGAAACTCCAAAGCAAAAACCCCTCTAATCATGAACAATTTGTGTGTGTTGGGGGGGGGGGGGGAGGTGTACAGTTTGTTTTATCGTGTATGGAAGCTTTTACACATATAAACTGTGTACATCCAAACCATAAAGCCCAATACAGTTTCCAGTTTATAAGCTTGCAGACCTTAAACTTTGCTTCTAGCTAATTTAAAATTGGTGAATTCACTAGTTTATATAAACATTAAAGAATTATTAAAGTCAGAAAATACAGTGTTACCTGCAAATTTCCTAGTATGTTCAATTAAGGAAAACAGTTACAGTTATTATACAGTTAGATTTAAACTCTTTTTCCAAAATAAGTGGAAGTATGAATTTGTTATATGGTCAGTTTGGTTTTTTTTTTTTAATTTTGTGGGGAAAAAAAACCTGCAGTGGTAATTTAAAATGAAGGAAATTTTAATTTTCAGCATAAGAACACAAATAGAATTGTCTGATTTTTTTTTTTTACTGACAAAATGTGAAGTATGTGTTTTTTCTGTTTTCTCTAATATATTATTGAGTACATGTGAAAGACAACGCTTAACACAAGTAGTTTATTTGACATTGTTGTAGTAATTGAAAGTACACTTTGTTGTAGCATTTTGACTTCGTTATATATATTTGCTATGTTGTCTTTCACTAGTTTTTGAACTTCTCTTATCCTGTTGATTACAATGGTATATGTCACCATACCTCTATTTTACAGTTTTTCCTATTTTGAAATTTTTTTCTTTTTTTTTTTCTCTAGGTGAAGTATACTTTAATGTACTACAGGTTGTATACTACGGATGGGAACTATTAAAGTTTATAATGTCAAAAACTTTTCTTAGACCAAAGGTATCTTCCACAAAGGTATGACACACTAAAATGGCCATGTAATAATTGTCCAAAAAGAATGGTAAATTTTGTGTATGTTCTTAATGACTTATTATTGCCATCAAAGTAACAATGCCCAGTATGTGATGTAATTAATGATCTAAAAATTGTGATAGTAAGTTGTGAAGTGACTAAAACCACAATTTTAAAAAAGTGATTGTAGTCTCAGTTGCAAAGAAAAGCCTGAAAACTCTTAAATGAAAGGTCAGTAGAAGAAAAAGAAATATATGAGTCTTAGTTGGTGTTAAGCGTAACAACAAGCCGTGCCTCTTAGAAACCTTAGTTCTCACTAAGGCTATTGGGCAGAGTAGGATGGGGGTCAGGTGGTATCATACTCATTTGCAGGGTACCTATTTTCTAGTGGTGGGTCTTATTTTTCTTTGATCTTAAATAAGTGACTAAACTTTGCTCTTTCTCAGTCTTTTTTTTTTTTTTCCAGTGGATGGGAGTCCACATTTATATAAGAAATAAAACTGTAAAATGTATAAGTAACATGCAGATCAGAACTATGAGATCGGGGTGCCTGGATGGCTCAGTTATTTAAGGCTCTGATTTTGATTTCGGCTCAGGTCATAATTTCATGATTTGTGAGTTTGAGCCCTTGAGTGAGGTTCTCAGTGGCAGTGTAGAGCCTGCTTGGGATTCTCTTTCTGCCTCTCTCTCTGCCCTCCCTTCCTCCTGTGCTCTCGCACAGTCGTTCTTTCTCTCTCTGTCTCTCTCTGTCCCTCTCTCTCAAAAATAAATATACATATAAGAAAATAGAATTAGGGCGCCTGAGTGGCTCAGTCAGTTAAGCACCTGACTTCAGCTCACATCGTGATATCATGTGGTTTGTGAGTTTGAGCCTGCATTTGGGCTGTCTGCTGTGAGCGCAGAGCCCATTTTGGACCCTTTGTCTCCCTCTCTCTCTGCCTCTCCCCTGATCTCAAAAATACATAAACATTAAAAAAAAAAAAAAAAAAGAATTGCGAGATCAGATTTGCTATCAAAAGGTTTACTATAGCAAATGATATTTTTACATACTCTTAAAATACAAGAAAAGAGCCAAAATTGTAGTGCCACTAACAGTCTTGAGGAAGAGGAAATGAATTAGGTGGCTATGACTGAATTTTTTTCCCACAGGTCTTCATTCCTTTACCCACTGGTGATAATATTCCTAACTTTTTGTCCTTAACGTGGGAGTGAAGTGTGACTTTCATTCCTAAAATACTTCTAAATCTCAACTTGCATTTCCTTAGCATTGGCTAATATGTGGTACACAACTATGGCTGATTATTCAATGAAAATGTACCCTAGGTTTCCCCTTGTTAGCCAGCCAGGGAATTTCAAAAGCCAGTACTAAGCTAGGTTTTTCTAGATTTACGCTGTAGGAATGTTAAGAAAATTCATCTTAAAAATTTTAGTTACTAAAAAGAACTTTTTAATACTCCCAAATACTTTTAGGTTTTGTTTTTTGTTTAACGTTTGCTTATGTTTGAGAGAGCGCAAGAGCATACAAGCCAGGGAAGGGTGGAGAGAGAGGGACACAGGATCTGAAGCAGGCTCTGCGTTGTCTGCATAGAGCCCTTCGTGGGGCTCGATCTCACGAGTGTGAGATGATGACCTGAGCCGAAATCAAGAGTTGGACGCTTAACCAACTGAGCCACCCAGACACCCCTAAATATTTTTAGGTTTAAATTGCTTAATTCGTCATTTTTCTCTGTGTATCCTTACAAAGGATTCTAAAGAAAAGTTAATGATAAAGGGAACTGTAGAGAGACCAACAGTTTCTAGAGACCAGAAGCACATGAAATAGAACTCACTGATTTTCCTGTTCTATTATCCCAATTCTGTTTTCCTAGACAAATCTAAGAAACAGATCATCCTCCTTGGAAAGCCTGCATCCCTTTATTGAAAATAGTATTTGCTTTACAGGCTAAAGAGAAATATAATCAAGTCATAATTAGAAATTATTCATAACGGGGTGCCTGTGTGGCTCATTCAGTTGAGCATACGCCTTCATTGCAGGTCCTGATCTCACGGCTCATGAGTTGGAGCCCCACATTGGGCTCTGTGCCGGCAATGCTGCGTCTGCTTGGGGTTCTCTCTCTTACCTCTCTCTCTCTGAACCTCCCCAACTGGTGCTTTCTTTCTCTTTGACAATAAATAAACTTAAAAAAAGAACAAATTATTCATAGCATCAGGATTCTTAGACTGTACCTTCATAAAAGTTAAAGCTGATAAGGATTATTTGGATCAGTATGCAGTGGTTCTCAGTTTGTGACTGTATTAATCTGGTCAAGGCAGAAGTATCACTCTTCTTATGGTTAAAATATATATATTTTAACATTCTATTTCCTTATTTAGTTTTGCTTCTTTTTTGGTACTTAATTTTAATATTCTTGTTTTAGTCTACCAATAAGTTTAAGAATAATCAGTCTATTCTATACTGGGAATATTGTAATTAGTAAAAAGAATTATGTTTGTATTCTATATTCCTTTAGATGGCATTCATCATTATCCTGGTTAAGTGGACAAGTATGCATTTGTACCTAGCATGAAGTGAAAAAATAACTAATAGATATAAAGCCAGATTTACTTAAAGAATTAAGGTGTGAGATTTTTGTTTGAGATAGCTTACTTACATAGGGAATAGAAGCAGAAAATATAATATTTACATTTCTTTTTTTCAGGTAACAGATTGGGTAGACCCATCGTTTGATGATTTTTCAGAGAATACAGGCATCTCTATTACTGCCCCATCATTACATGTGAATAACGCAAGTCACAGAAGAAAAAATGTGCCTTCCAGATTAGAAAGTAGCAGATTTCCAGCTAGAAAAAGAGAAAAGCCACGGTCTTCAGAACAGATTTATGGTCCAGAAAATTCAAAAGACTATTTATCGGAAAACGAACCATGGGTGGATAAATACAAACCAGAAACTCAGGTACTAAGTGGGATACAAACAAGTGTACGTAATTTAATTTCAGGAAGGAGAGGAATGTGCATTTTCAGATGATTACTCATAAAAATCTGAATGAATGAATTAGAAAAAAACAATAGTTCCTAGGTTTTTTTTAATGTTCCGTTGTTTAGCATTTCTCAAGTTCTTCCGAAGTTGAACCATTGCTTATTTGTCTTAGATTTAATTTAACCCAACATAGAATTGATCTGTTTATTTTTTTCTTAAGTATAACACCTCCCTCTGTTTATTCCCTTCCCAAAATGTATTTGAGGATTTAAAAAAAATTATAAAATTCCAGACCTGCTCCAAATTTTCATAAAAAGGTATCAGCGTAAGAACGGAATTTTTCCATAACAATATAAAAAATTAAGTGTAATAACAAAGACTTTTAGTTACCTCGTGTTACTTGTTTGCTGTTTTTTTTCATTAAAAATGCTTAATTTAGATTAATGTGTACTAATGTACCAAAAATCCTTGGGTTAAAATTGTTTATTTTAAACTTGAAATTTTTAGCATGAACTTGCTGTGCATAAAAAGAAAATTGAAGAAGTTGAAACCTGGTTAAAAGCTAAAGTCTTAGAAAGGCAACCAAAACAGGTAATTTAATAAGAAATGTGTTTTAAAATATATTAACATCAAATGTTTCTCCGATTTATGGTTGGTTGCAAGAAGTTAAACTTTTAGGATGACATTGTTCATTAAGTCCAGATCACATACAATAAGTCTTTGGTTTACTGCTTCAAGCTTTACTAAAAGACTCAGACTTTGAGTTTTCTCCTTTACTTATACCTTTCTCCCACTTATGTTCTCGTAAGTCATCATAAAGCATAATAAACCGGTTAGGGTGCTAGCATTTTTAGCATATCTGATCATCTCATGCTGAAGCAAGAGGCAAATTACTTACTAGTTTTTGTACTAAATATAGCCTGAAACAGTCATTCATTTTAAAGCTAATTTTTTTGTTTCACTTCCTAATTCTGTAATTACTCTTGGCTTCCAAGCTAGAATATTCTTTCTCTCTCTCCTTTTTTTTTTTTTTTTTTTTTAATGTTTGTTTATTTCATGAGAGAGACAGAGTGTGAAGAGGGGAGGGGCAGAGAGAGAGGGAGACACAGAATCCGAAGCAGACTCCAGGCTCTGAGTTGTCAGCACAGAGCCTGGTGTGGGGCTCGAACTCACAAACCGCGAGATCATGACCTGAGCCAACCGACTGAGCCACCCAGGTGCCTCTCTTTCTCTCTTTTTTTAAACTTACTTTTTTTGAGATTTTTTTCAAATATAAAGGAAGGTAGAATAATAAATGACTACTCATACGCCCATAAAGTACCCATCATTTTCACTCTCAAGTATTTTAAAGTAAATTATAGATAAGTGACATTTCAGTCAGATTTTTAGAAACATCAGTATGCCTCTTTTTTTAAAATAAACATTTTCTTAATTAACTATATGTACCATTACTCTAACAAAATTAGTTATAATTCCCTAATGTTATCCAATGCTCATTTCACATGCACATTTATCCGTTTGTCTCCAAAATGTCATTTACAGCTGATTTGTTACAACGAGGATCTAATTGGGGAACACCCATTGCATTGGATTGTTACACCTCTTAGGTCCTTTAAAATCTAGAACAGTACACTTCACTCTCTCATTTTCTCTAAGACATTGTGAAGAGACCAGGCCCGGTGATACACAGAACTCTCACATTCTAAATTTGTCAGATTGTTTCCTCTTCATGATGTCTAACTTGTTCTTCTATCCTGCATTTCCTGTAATCTGGAAGTTTGAATTAAGGGCTTGATTAGACTCAAGTTGAACATTTTTGTAAGAATATTCTGTGTTGTATGGTGTATGTTTTATGTTGTACCATATGAGAAAATATGTTTGGTTTTCCTACTGTCTTTGATGTTAAGTTTGATCACTAAATTAAGGAAATGATAGTAAAAAAATATTCATTGTGAGAAAAGTTTCCCTTGCAACTGCCATATAATCTATGGGGAGAAAATTTGACAATGTTCTATGTCCAGTTCCCCAGCAGCCTTTCACCAAAATGCTTTAGCATCCATTTGCAGTCTTTGCTTGAATCAGTTTACTTTGTTAAGATTGCAAAATGGTGATTTTTAAATTCTACTTTTCTGTAATTGTTAGCTGGCAGTTTTCTATACAGAAGTTTGCCAACGTTAATTGGGGCTATGTAACTACGTTTAAATACAAGTCCAATTGGAAACACAGGATAGATTTTAATGGATTGCCTTTAATTTTCAACTTTGAGATGAAAGGGTTTGTGTTTTAGTTGCCTCCAGTGGTAACAGGTCTTTCTCTTTTGAATTGAGGTTTTTTCTGTCTGGTCTGTGGATCTAACCATTTGGTTTAGTGTTGAGATAATGTATTTAAGGTGGATTTGCAGTGTCAGCATTGGTATTCCTCTGCTGGCTCAAAAAATCTCCCCTCTCTCTTTTGTGAGTACAGATTCTTGGGCAGTTTCCCTGACACACTTCTTACATCCAGGCATTTTCTTAGCTGGGCTAATATTTACATCTTTTTAGTGTTCACTATGTTGTCTCACTTACCAATACTTTGATAATGTAAACATTATCATGTGCTAAACCTACTTGTGTTACTGTTAATACTCTAATGAACTTAGGTATGTGTGTGCATATGTTGGTATTTTGGAAAATATTTCCTCTACAATTTTAAAAGCTTCTTCCCTCTAAGAAGTTAGAGTGTTACCAATCATACACTCTTTATTATACAAAAGTCCAATGATGTCAGTAATTACAAGACATTTTTATTCAAAAAAAAATTTGGTGACTTCTAGATTTTTCTGTGGGCAAGCTAAAATTATTTTTTCTTAAATTTATTATAAGTACTTCAAATATCTGCTGAATATAATTTTTCAGGGCAGCATCTTTCTTTCCTTCAAAATATGGTAAAACTATTACAATGTGATGAAAATGTACATAAGGGGATATAGTCAATAATTAATAACTTTGTATGGTGAAATGATAAGTAGACTTATAGTCATCATTTTATAGTGTATAAAAATATCAAATCATTATGTGTACACTTGAAACTAATAGGTTATGTCATTTATACTTCAATAAAAAAAAGAAAAACTCTATTTTAGGTGATGGGAACATTAACACACAAGTCTTTATGCTTTAGTGTTCTACCTACCCCCACTTCTCTTACTAGAAGCAAAGCTTTTGCTATGTGGCTGTGCTCACTGTGTCAAAAAACAAGACACTTAACTTTATTACATAAGAAAAATACATGGGTGCCTATGGGTTCCTCTTCTTTTTTTAAAAGTAATCTGCTTGGTGGTAGTCAGTTCTCATTACTTACATTAGGCATGTCCTGTAAAGTTACTAGAAACAGCGAATACTGAACCATAGTTCCTGAGAGAAATAAGTAGTTAGGTTCCTGCAGAATCTTCCTCTGGCCATATTTACATCAAGTCATCAATATATAACCTTGTTTTATATTTGTTTTGGTTTAAAGACACCATAGTTAACATACATATGTGTGTGTGTGTGTATATATATATATAATTTACATTTTTTTTTTTTAATGCTTATTCATTGTTGAGAGACAGAGAAAGATAGAGCTCCAGCACGGGAGGGGCAGAGAGAGGGGGAGACAAAGAATCCAAAGCAGACTCCAGGCTCTGAGCTGTCAGCACAGAGCCTGACGCAGGGCTTGAACTCAAAAACCACGAGATCATGACCTGAGCTGAAGTCAGATGCTTAACCGACTGAGCCACCTAGGTGCCCCATATTTTTCAATCATTAAAATCATGGTCGATAGATAGCACTATAATTCATGCACTTATTTGTTTTAAAAAATGGGACTGGTTCTCTTCTGGGGCCAAGTACAAGAGTCGTTTTTATACTAGTTAGTAAAGGTAAACAGTTGAGTAAGGATTACAGTCCACCAGGGAATTAGGAAATCTTCCCCTGATATTTTTTTAGATTTAACTTTTTTATCAGATTGATAATATGAGGAGATATTACTGTGACCTACAACCTCTAGTCTGTCTTTAGAGTTCTAATTCTGGAAAAGATGTTTCTTAATACACATTTCTTAAAAAATTTGATATCCAAACAAAAATCTTCCCATAAGAATATTATACTTATTTAATACTAAAGTGTATAATTGAAAGAGAGGTTTGTATTAAGATTGGGTTTTTGAATTCAGGTAACCTCTAAAAATATTTGTTTCAGACATTACCTGCTCAATCTAATTGACATTTAGTTGTTTTAATTTAGTTGCTAAGTAGACCTTAGTAGGGACATAATGCAAGAATGGAAGAATTATCAGAAGCTCTACTTAAATTTTAGGAAAAAGACTATCTTATTTTATAGTCATAAAATACTTATGATTTTATACAGTTGGTATAATCCAGATAGCATCATTGTAAAATTTAGTCACGTTATACCAGAAATTTAGTAAATATTTATAGAAGTAATTAATATTTAGAAAGAAAATTCAAACAAAATACTCTCGCATTCCAGGTGATTTTGATTTTTTATTAATGTTTGTATTTGGTTTTAGGGTGGATCTGTTTTATTAATAACAGGTCCTCCTGGATGTGGGAAAACAACAACTCTAAAAATACTATCAAAGGAGCATGGTATTCAAGTACAAGAGTGGATCAATCCAATTTTACCAGACTTCCAAAAAGATGATTTCAAGGAGATCTTTAATTCTGGTAAGATTTGCTGTGAAGGTAGTGGAAATAGTGGGAAAAGTCTATGTTTAAAGGAGGTTTGAAACTCCCCATCTGGGGTGCCTGGGTGGCTCAGTCGGTTACGTGTCCAACTTCGGCACAGGTCATGATCTGACGGTTTGTAAGTTTGAGCCCCACGTCGGGCTCTGTGCTGACAGCTCAGATCCTGGAGCCTGTTTCGGATTCTGTGTCTCTCTCTCTCTCTCTGCTTCTCCCCTGCTCCTGCTCTGTCTCTCAAAATAAATAAATAAACATTAAAAAAAAATTAAAAAAAAAAAAAAGAAAGAAAGCAACTCCCCGTCTATATTCTTGAGATTCCCAAGATTTTTGGGTATATGTTTTTAGAAGAAATTATGTGTTGTCACTCATATGCTAGATTGACATCTGACCACTATTAATAACTTCATAAAATAAGAATAGCAATCAAATGAAACCATATGAGAGCATTTTCTTTGATACTTCCCAGTTTTAGAGAGTAGTAATTTCAAGAGAAGGGGGGAAAGTTGCCTCCAGTAGAGGAGAATGGGATTGTTTGAGGATTAAGTCTGATCAGTTGATTCATAGCACACTCATTTGGAGTGTCTTCATTTTACAGGCAAAGACATAAATGTTTTTACCAGTTGGGTGACTATTGTACTGACAGCTGTATTCTGAAGTTATTTAATTCCATATTACATTCATTGGTATAGAAAATTCATTGTGGTCGATGATGACTCTTGTCTTTTGAAATGTATATCTTATTTTGAATTTGAACAGTTTTGCCTAATTAGAAAAAAATCTACAATTTTGTGAGCTCCTTCAGGTATATGTGAATGTATTCAGTAACATATATATGTATATTAAGTACATATGTGTGATGCTGATGTGTGCATAATTTGTTGAGAGTAAAAATGTTGAATGTGTTTTCTTTCAGAATCAAGCTTCCAAGTATTTCCCTATCAATCTCAGATAACAGTTTTTAAAGAGTTTCTGTTAAGAGCAACAAAATATAACAAACTACAAATGCTTGGAGATGACCTGAGAACTGATAAGAGGATAATTCTGGTTGAAGTACGGACAAATTTTGAGATCCTACTAACTACTGAGTAAATAATTACAAGATATATCTTACTGATAGTGGCGTTAACTCTCTGCATAGTATTAATCGTGGTAAAATATAATGTAAAGGCTCTGTGATAGCAGAAACCTCAGGTCTTTTCCAGTAAACTTGAGTAGAGTAGCTATCAGTTGATGAACTTTAGAATTTTAATGATGTAAGTGTGGAAAAAGCAAAAGAAATAATTTGAAGGGTGCCTGGGTGGCTCAGTCATTTGAGCATCTGACTCTTGATTTCGGCTCAGGTCATGATCTAGCAGTTCGTAAGTTCGAGCTCGGTATCAGGACTGCGCCGACAGTGAAAAGCCTGCTTGGGATTCATATTCTCTCTCTCTCTCTTTCTCTCTCTCTCTCTCTCTCTCTCTCTCTCTCTCTCTCTCTCTCCCCCCCCCCCACTCCCTCCCTCTCTTCCCCTCCCTCCCTCCCTCCCTCCCTCTCCCTACCCCTCCCCTTCTCACTTTCTTTCTTGCAAAATAAATAAACTTAAAAAAAAAAGGAAGGATTTTAGAAAGTGGTGTCTTAGTGAAAATACTGTAACTAGTAGTGACCTTAAGAAATTTGAACTGAAACTTGGGTTTCCCATTGATGCATTTTACTGGATAGGACATCAGCTTTTTCATGTTTTCCTTAATTTCTATAAAAGTTCTAGTTACAGTACGTTGAATAGGTGACATTTTTTCCTAATTTGGTAAATATAAATCTGAAAATTAATTTACACAAGAATAAAACTAAACTAGTATTTATCATTTTTCAATAGGATTTACCTAACCAGTTTTATCGAGATTCTCATACTTTACATGAAATTCTCAGGTGAGTTTCAGTGAAGTTTTCTCAAACTTTGAATTAAATGGCAATAGCTTAAATTTCAACATTGCTATACTTTATTTTAGGAAATATGTGCATACTGGTCGGTGTCCTCTAATATTTATAATCTCTGACAGTCTCGGTGGAGATAATAATCAAAGGTTACTGTTTCCCAAAGAAATTCAGGAAGAGTGTGCTATATCAAACATTAGGTAAGAATGAAATTCTTGTTATGCTCACATTCACAAGTTATATTTTTAGGTAATCATCTAACCCTTATCTTTCTTTATAAAACTTTTGACAGTTTTAACCCTGTGGCACCAACAATTATGATGAAATTTCTTAATCGAATAGTGACCATGGAAGCTAATAAGGTAAATCTCTTTAAGAACTGATTAATCTGAATCTTACATTTTATTTATAGAAAGTGAAACTTGCAGAGTTAGAGACACATATTATTTCAGTTTTTAGAATTAAAATATTTTATTACATTTGTAAGGCCTGTCATTTTAGGAAAGGCAGGAAATAGTTTTAGAAATCCAGGGGTGCCTGGGTGGTTCATTCAGTTAAGCGTTTGACTCTTGATGTTGGCTCAGGTCTTGGTCTCAAGGTCATGAGTTCAAGCCCTTTGTTGGGCTCCACAGTGGGCGTGGAGCCTACTTAAAAAAAAGAATCTTTGGGGCGCCTGGGTGGCGCAGTCGGTTAAGCGTCCGACTTCAGCCAGGTCACGATCTCGCGGTCCGTGAGTTCGAGCCCCGCGTCAGGCTCTGGGCTGATGGCTCAGAGCCTGGAACCTGTTCCCGATTCTGTGTCTCCCTCTCTCTCTGCTACTTCCCCCGTTCATGCTCTGTCTCTCTCTGTCCCAAAAATTAAAAAAAAAAAAAAAAAAAAAGAAACGTTGAAAAAAAAAATCTTTAACCTTTTTCTACTATTAAATCTCACTTTCTCTTTCATATTGAAGTAAATAGTTCTTTCCTTTGCTTAGTATTCTAAATTGTGTCAATTATCAAGAGACTGTTTCCTGGCATTTAGATACTTAGTCATCAACAGTCCAACTCTACATTTATCCTGTTGTCAGTTTTTTTTTTTAATCTAACATTTTTATTGTGGTAAGAAACATAAAATCTACCATCTTAACCATTTATTTTCTGATATTATGGAATATACTTGACATAGAACATTCATAAGTTTAAGGTATACAACACACTGATTTGATACACTTAACATATTGCAAAATGCTTACCACTGTGGCATTACACAGTCCCACCAAGTCGTGTCATTACCACTTCTTTTTTGTGGTGAGAACATTTCAGATCTACTCTCTTAGTACCTTTAAAATATTTAATATGGTGTTATTAACTATACCGTCTTAACCATTTTTAAGTGTACAGTAGTATTAGATATATTAACGCTGTGGTGAAATGGCTGTTGTCATTTTTTTTTAAATTACAATTCTGTTTTTATTTGTGGAGTCACAGTTACATTTTTTTATTGTGTATGCAGTTGCAATGTTAACTTGAATTATTCAATTCGTTAAAAGTGAGAGTTTCAGAACCAAGGAATTTCTGTGATTTAATGTTTTTCAATGACAAATAATGATGTTTTAACTGTAATTATAGTTTTATATTATTTGTATACCTTATCAAATAAAAACAGATGGGGTTTCATAGGAGCCAGTACCATGGTAGTTATTATTTAAATGGTAAATTGTTTTTTCCTTTTAAAAAAAAAAATTTTTTTTTTAATGTTTATTTATTTTTGAGACAGAGAGAGACAGAGCATGAATGGGGGAGGGTCAGAGAGAGAGGGTGACACAGAATCTGAAACAGGCTTCAGGCTCTGAGTTGTCAGCACAGAACCCAACGTGGGGCTTGAACTCACGGACTGCAAGATCATGACCTGAGCCGAAGTCGGACACTTAACCGACTGAGCCACCCAGGCACCCCTGTTTTTTCCTTTAAGGTACCGAATCAGTCAAATTAGTTTCATCAGTCAAACAATTGGTCTAGTGTGTAAAACTAAAGTTCAAATTTGTCCTTTGACCTTATTGATGAATTAATCATCAGTTGATTTTCTGACTTTGAAGTTGACATTTGTAGTTCTGTGTGGTCTTAAAATCTCTATTTCTGGCACAATCCAGTGATTAAAATATTATGAAATCCTTGGGTACAGAACATTCAGCTCTTTTGAGCTATTATATTAAGAAGAAAATGTAAAATGTTAATAATACCTGTTAATTTAGTGGTATGATTAGTAGACTTTAAGGTATTATTTAATGTTATCATTACTATCACTGCCCATATAAAAATAGTATGTATTAACTATTCCCAAACTTCATTACCATGCTTGTATCTATACAAACTATTTTAAACAGATTTATATTTCTTCCCTGTGGTTTTTATGGCTTTTAAACCAAAACCAGTGTTATTGACCAAAAGGACAATCTAAAATATTTGAAACTATTGATTTGGCAGAATGAGCTTTGTTGGTGTGCAAATAAATATAAATGGAAAAAGAAAAACCTCCAGAAAAAAAATTGGTGTAGACTTTTTTTTCTGTAAAATAAACTAACTTTCTGATGAGTTTGGGAACAAAAAATCAAATAAATCATTGGTTCCATATAAGAAAACCTTCTTAAACTGGTTTGTACATCTGTAAGGCAAGAGGAATTAACCTTTGCTTAGCCCCTGATCTGTGACATAAATTACTCTGAGTTATTTGTCTTTGGAATTTTTCTTTTCTTTCTTTTTTTTGTCAAGGAAGTGATGTTTATTTTTTTATTTTGTTATTTTGTTTTAAATTTACATCCAAAGTAGTTAGCATATAGTGCAACAATGATTTCAGGAGTAGATTCCTTAATGCCCCTTACCCATTTAGCCCATCTCCCCTCCCACAACCCCTCCAGTAACCCTCAGTTTGTTCTCCGTATTTATGAGTCTCTTCTGTTTTGTCCCCCTCCCTGTTTTTATATTATTTTTGTTTCCCTTCCCTTATGTTCATCTGTTTTGTCTCTAAAAGTCCTCATATGAGTGAAGTCATATGATATTTGTCTTTCTCTAATTTCGCTTAGCATAATACCCTAAGTTCCATCCACGTAGTTGCAAATGGCAAGATTTCATTCTTTTTGATTGCCGAGTAATACTCCATTGTGTATATATTTCACATCTTCTTTATCCATTTATCCATCGATGGACATTTGGGCTCTTTCCATACTTTGGCTATTGTGGATAGTGCTGCTACAAACATGGGGGTGCATGTGTCGCTTCGAAACAGTACACCTGTATCTCTTGGATAAATGCCTACTAGTGCAATTGCTGGGTCTTAGGGTAGTTCTATTTTTAGTTTTTTGAGAAACCTCCATGCTGTTTTCCAGAGTGGCTGCACCAGCTTGCATTCCCATGTTGTCATTTTTAATGCATCATTTTTTCTATCTTTGACATCAACATTATGTTAAAATAAATCGATGGAACTTCTCCCAGCAGCATGGTTCTAGGGGGAGCCTACTACTACAAATCAACTAGATCTTAAATGAAACATAATAAATTTTTTTGCACCACTTGGATCATAGAAACTGAGGGAAATCTTCAAGAGAGAGGTTGCTTTGAGGATCAAACAAAAAAATGTATGTATGAAAAGCACTTAACTGAATAAGTAAAAACTATTAATAGTGAAAAATTATAGGCAGACTCCAATAATAGAGGGAGCAGTTATTATGATGAGGTGTCATGTCATTAATTAGTGTTTTGAGAATATTTAGTGATATGGGAAAATACGAATTAATGTATTTTAACTTAATGTCAAGTTAAAAATACTAAGGTGCAGGGGGCACCTGGGTGGCTCAGTCAGTTAAGTGTCTGACTTTGGCTCAGGTCATGATCTCACGGTTCATGGATTCGAGTCCCACATCAGGGTTTGTGCTGACAGCTCACAGCCTGTAGCCTCTTTTGGATTCTGTGTGTGTGTGTCTCTCTCTCAGCCCCTCCCCTGCTCATACTCTGTTTCTCTCAAAAGTAAACATTAAAATAATAATAACAATAATAAGGTACAAAGTTATAATGCTAACAATAGAAATTACATATTTAGGGGCACCTGGGTGGCTCAGTTGGTTAAGCGCCCAACTTTGGCTCAGGTCATGATGTCACACTCCATGAGTTCGAGCCCCACATCGGGCTCTGTGCTGACAGCTCAGAGCCTGAAGCCTGCTTCAGATTCTGTGTCTCCCTTTCTTTCTGCCCCTAACCACTCATGCTCTGTCTCTCTGTCTTAAAAATAAAATAAAACATTTTAAAAAAATGAAAAAAAAATTACATCTTCAGCTTTTAATATGCATCAGGCACTAAGCAAAGTATTGTTATATACCTGATCTTATTAAACCTCATCACAACTGTACAAAATTGGTACATAATCCCCATTTTATGGATGAAGAGACAGCTTTTGGGGGGAAATGACTTGCATATCTCACAACTATTAAGTATCAGATAGGTTTGAAGTTTTGTTCTCACTCCAGTTTACTGTGCTAAAACAAAATAATTTTCAGTAACAGCAGAATGCATGTTATACTTACACCCATACATACTAGAAGAAACGACATAAAAATGCTGAGTGTGGTTAGTTCTGGATGGTAGGATTACTTGTGTTTTTTTAATGTCTTTTTGAAAGTAAATCTACATTCTGTACTAGGAGCATAACTACAAATTATTATTTTTAAATACTTTATTTACTAAACATCAAGAACTAATAAAAATAGTCAACATATAGCACCTTACCACATTAACTCAAAAAAATTTTTAGGACTAAATCATCAGGGGTACCTAGGTAGTTCAGTTGGTTAAGCATCCTACTTTGGCTCAGATCATGATCTCATGGTTTGTGAGTTCGAGACCCGCATCGGGCTCTGTGCTGACACCTCAGAGCCTGGAGCCTGCTTTTGGATTCTGTCTCTCTCTCTCTCTCTCTCTCTCTCTCTCTCTCTCTCTCTCTCTCTCTCTCCCCCCCCCCCCCCCCCCCCCCCGCTTGCCCTCTGACTTTCTCTCTCTCAAAAATAAACATTAAAAAAAAAAAGACCAAATCATTAAATTGCAAATGGCATTCACTTTAATAAGTTGTGTTGGAATAGTAAAAAATATACCATGGGGGCGCCTAGGTGGCTCAGTTGGTTAAGCGTCCAGCTCTTGGTTTGGGCTCAGGTCGTGATCTCACAGTTTGTGAATTTGGCCCTCGCATGGAGCTCTGTGCTGGCGGTGTGGAGCCTGCTTGGGATTGTGTCTCTCCTTCTGTCTCCGCTCCTCCCCCGTTTACTCATTCTCTCTCTCAAAAATAAATAAACTTTTTAAAAAAGAGAGAGAGATGGGGCGCCTGGGTGGCTCAGTCGGTTAGTGTTTGACTTTGACTCAGGTCAGGATCTTGCAGTTTGTGAGTTCGAGCCCCATGTCAGGCTCTGTGCTGACAGCTTAGAGCCTGGAGCCCGTTTCAGATTCTGTGTCTCCCTCTCTCTGCCCCTTCCCCGCTCATGCTCTGTCTGTCAAAAATGAAGAAACGTTAAAAAATTAAAAAAAAAAGATAACATGACTTTTTTGTTGTGTAGTTAACATGTTGTACTTTAAATAGTTGACCTGCAAGAATGTTAGAACTAGTATACTTGGGGCACCTGAGTGGCTCAGTTGGTTAAGTGTCTGACTTTCGCTCATGTCATGATCTCATAGCTCATGAATTTGAGCCCCTCATAAGGTTTTGTGCTAACAGCTCAGAGCCTGGAGCCTTATTCAGATTCTGTGTTTCCTTCTCTCTCTGCCCTTCTCCCACTCGTGTTCTGTCTCTACCTCTTAAATATAAATAAAAATTTTTTTAAAAATTTCATTGTATTTAAGATTTTTAAGTTTAGTTTTTATTTTTTTAAGTTTACTCATTTATTTTTGAGACAGTGAGTGAGCACAAGTGAGTGGGGGAGAGGCAGAGAGAAAGAGAGCCAAGCAGGCTCCCTGCTCAGGGTACAATCTCACAAATCTGTGACATTATGACCTGAGACAAAGTCAAGAGTTGGACGCTTGACCGACTGAGCCACCTAGTGCCTCAAGATTTTTTAAGTTGTCTTGACACCCATTGTGGGGCTCGAACTTACAAGCCCGAGATCAAGAGTCTCGTGCTCTACTGACTGAGTCAACCAGGTGCACTTAAAACTAGTATACATTGAGTTTATTGTTGATACGTTACATCACAGGAGCAATAACCAGCACACTTTAAATCCTTCAAACTTTTATAAAATCAATTGTTAGGATGCTGTCTGGGGTCTCCAAAGATGATAATGATGTTATAGGAAGATTAAGAGTTTAATCTCTGGAATTCTGCACCTCAGTTAATCAAGAAAGAGTGTTGACATCTTTTTTATTAAATAATGTTTTATTTTTATTTTAGAGAGCTCGAGCAGGGGAGAGGCCCAGAGGGAAAGAAAGAATCCCAAATCCCAAGCAGGCTCCATGACCAGTGCCGAGCCTGATGTGGGGCTTGATCCCAGAACTCTGGGATCATGACCTGAGCTGAAATCAAGAGTCAGATGCTCAACCGACTGAGCCACCCAGGTGCCCCTAGTTATAAGAAAGAATGTTGAATATCTTAGGTTTTTTTTTTTTTTTCAAGTTTAAATAGATGTTTCTTTGTTTTTATAAGAAAAAAGGTCTTTAGTCTTTTCTTTATTATTAAGTATGTAAATTGTGATCACACATTTCAACCACAGTTGTATATGCAGAGTAATTAACATCCATGGTATTTCCTTCAACTACCAAGGATCATGATTTTAAATTATATTTCCTTTTTGGCAACTAATCCATACTAGAATTTTTCAAAAAGAAATACTCTTAAAATAATTTTAAATAAAATAAACGTATTCACAATAAAAATGAAGTTAATCTGGAAGAGAAATTCACAGGCATGAGCAAGAAAATTTTATAAAGGAATAATGAAGAGAGACTTGCTCTGTAGGTATTGGAGCATAATATAAAATTATACATATCACACCTGCATAATATTGGCACAGTAATAGACAAAAAAGAATAAAATGAGAAGAAACACAGAAATAGATGAGTATGTGTAAATGGCAATTTTCTGTATAAGAAAGTAGTATTTTACGTTACTGGAGAAAGAGGAGACTATTAAAATTAAGTAGTATTTGCACAATTGGATATCCATATGGAAAGACATAAGGTTGCATCTTTATACTATGCACAAAAATAATTTTTAGGTAGACTGAAGTTCTGGGGTGCCTGGGTGGCTCAGTTGGTTGAGTGCCTGACTCTTGATTTTGGCTCAGGTCATGATCCCAAGGTTGTGGGATGGAGCCCCCCACATGGGGCTCTGGATTGAGTGTGGAGCCTACTTCAAATTCTCCCTCTCCCTTCTTCTCTCCTCCTCTCCTCTCCTCCTCTCCTCCTCTCCTCCTCTCCTCCTCTCCTCGTCTCCTCCTCTCCTCCTCTCCTCTCCTCCTCTCCTCCTCTCCTCCTCTCCTCCCTCTCTCTCTCTCTCTCTCTCTCTCTCTCTCCTCCTCTCTCCCCCTCTCTCTCTCCCTCTCTCCCTCCCCTGCATGTGCATCCCTCTCTCTCCTGCATCTCTCTCTCTCTAAAATAAAAGAAAAAGAAAAAATACTGACTTTGGTTTGGAGGAAAGTATTCCTAAGCAAGAAACAGAAGTCCTAAAAACACTGGATTTACTTCAAAAAGCTTAGGAGAGGGGCTCCTGAGTGGCTCAATTGATTAAGCATCAGACTTCGGCTCCGGTCATGATCTCATGGTCCGTGAGTTTGAGCCCCGTGTCGGGCTTTGTTCTGACAGCTCAGAGCCTGGAGCCTGCTTCAGATTCTGTGTCTCCCTCTCTCTCTCTGCACCTCCCCTGCTCATGCTCTGTCTCTCTCAAAAATAAACATTAAAAAAAAAAAAGCACTTAGGAGATGACAGAAGGCATGATAAGCTAAGTTAAAATACAAGCCTTGGAATGGAAGAAAATATTTGCAATTTATGTAACAGATAAAGCATTAACACCTGAATATAGTATGTATTATATATGTAACATATATACATATAATGCAATATATATTGTATGAATATATAAAATTTTATATATATATATATATATATATGCCTCCAAAAAAAGGTTAAGAACAGAAGCCAATACTCAGAGTACTACAAATAGCTAATAAACATGAGAGGTGTTTAGCCCTACTAGTAATCAAAGAAATTAATATTTAAATATATTTTTAAATGTTTATTAATTTATTTTGAGAGAGAAAGCATGAGTGTGGGAGGAGCAGAGAGAGAGAGGAAGAGAGACAATCCCAAGCAGACCCCACACTCTGCGCAGAGCCTGACACAGGATTTGATTCCACAGTTGTGAGATCATGACTTGAGCCAATATCAAAATCAAGGGGCACCTAGGTGGCTCAGTCAGCTGAGTGTCTGACTTCAGGTCAGGTCATGACCTCATGGTTTGTGGGTTCGAGCCCCACGTTGGGCTCACTGCTGTTAGCCTATCAGTATAGAGCCCACTTTGGATCCTCTGTTTACCTCTCTTTCTTACCCTCCCCTGCTTATGCTTTCTCTCAAAAAGTAAAACATTTAAAAAATTTTAAAAATCAAAATCAAGAGTCGGATGCTTAACTGACCGAGCCACCCAGGTGCCCCCCAAAAATTCATATTTAAACCAGGTGCCATTTTTCATGTATCAGTTTGCAAAACATTTAAGAAATCACAAAAAGGATTGCCAAAGAAGGAGAAAATAGGCACTCTCATATACCATTGGTAGAAAAAATAAAATTGGTAACTGTTAGACTTTCGAAGGCACTCTCCAGGCAGAGCCTTGACGCAGAGTGCAAGATCATGACCTAAGCTGAAGTCCGATGCTTAACCGACCGACTGTGCCACCTAGGCGCCCCAAAGGCATTCTCCTTTTACAGAAATATTTGTGCTGCTGACAAAGATAAATTTGTGGTGAAAAGTGGGAAACAATGTAATGTCCCTTCATTGGGGAAACTGGTAAATTATAATATACTCATAATGTTTTTTTAAAGTGAAATACAGTTAAAGGTGCTATTATAGATCGCAGAGAATGGTATTAAGTAAAAAGTCATGTCATAGAATAATACATGTAGGGGCACCTGGGTGATTCATTCAGTTCAGTATCTGACTCGTGATTTTGGCTCAGGTCATGATCACAGGGTTGTGGGATCAAGCCCTTTGTCAGGCGTGGAACCTGCTTAGATTCTCACTCTCCTTCTGCCCCTTTCCTGCACTTGGGCACTCTCTCTCTCAAAGATAATGATAATAATAATAATAGTAATAGTAATAATAATAATAATAATAATAATAATAATACATGTAATATGACCCTACATGTATTTAAAAGTTAACTATGTTGGGGTACCTGGGTGGCTCAGTCATACAAAGCGTACAACTTTTTATTTTGGCTCAGGTCATGATCTCTTGGTTCATGGGATTGAGCCCCGCATTGGGTGCCATACGGCATGGAGCCTACTTGGGATTCTCCCTCTCCCTCTCTCTCATTGCCCCTCCCCTGCATGAGCTCGTTGCTCGCTCTCTGTTAAAAAAACAAAAACTTTAAAAAGTTAACTATGTCTATACATACTTTTAGGTTCTCTATGTACTTAGAGATATTTTTACACAGAAAGTAGTCTGGAAAAATACTGACTAGAATATTAACAATTGTGACAAAGTTTAGGATATGGGGAGACTAACCTAGAACAGTAAATTTTTCATAAAGACTTCTGAAACAGCTTTGATTAATAAAAATATATTCAAAGACAATAGGAAAGTACTATTTTTTGTGTTTTAATCAGTTTTTACAAAATCTGAAATGGGTGATATATGAGCTGTCACATGAATTTGACTTAAGTCTTGTTATCAGTAAACCATTAGGGTTTCTTAAGGTGAGAAGGAAAGAGAAATGTTTCTGGTCTTATATTTGGCCTGACAAGGGAGTGATATTTGTACATATGTATGTACATATAGTTGGAGAGAGTCTCAAAATACAATCTAGCCCAAATAAACAAGTAAAATTATTTTATACTCTTGAAAATTTACCTTAATCTATGATAAGTCATTGACCTTCCTGAGCAGACTGGTGTTTAACAAGGAAGCTTTTTAGCCTCCAGCTTTGAAAGATTCTAATTTATTTTTATTTAGTTTAGAGAATGGGCGGCGGGGCGGGGGGGGGGGTTGTTTTAGAAAAGGGTTTTTTAAACTGTAATTTTTTCATTTTAGAATGGAAGAAATATTACTGTCCCTGACAAAACTTCCCTAGAGTTGCTCTGTCAAGGATGTTCTGGTGATATCAGAAGTGCAATAAACAGCCTCCAGTTTTCTTCAAAAGGTAACTATGAAAGAAAAATTCTTACAGTATTAGGTGACTTACTCTTAATTGTTCATGAGATGAAATCAAATTAAATATATTTTAATAACTGATACATATCTATCTCCATCTATTTTTTTTGAGATTGTTTCATAAAATCATGTATGTACATGTGCATACAATAAACACACCCCTGTGAATATGACATTGTATGTATCCATATACCTGAGACAAAACCTGATTTATTTATGTGGTTTACTACTTTACTTTTTAATTGTTTTTTTTGTTTTGCTTTAATTTTAATGTTTATTTTTGAGAGCGAAAGACAGTGTGAGCCAGGGAGGGGCAGAGAGAGAGGGAGACATAGAATCCGAAGCAGGCTCTAGGCTCTGAGCTGTCAGCACAGAGCCCGACACAGGGCTTGAACTCACAAACTGCAAAATCATGACCTGAGCTGAAGTTGGACGCTCAACCGACTGAGCCACCCAGGCGCCCCTTTAAAGTTAATTTGGATGAGACTTCCTTTTTCTGCCGTTTACCAGTGACTTAGTCTTGCAAATGACAATCATTTTGTGCTTGCATATTCTTACCTTTTATATGAGAACCTCTCTTACAGAGTTGTGTGAAGAATAAGTGAGGTCGCACTTGTAGTGTTTATTCCAGTGCTTGATACATATTAAGGGATCAGTAAATGGTCAGCTGTTAATGAATTTAATAATATTGTGCTGATCACAAAAGTAATCAATTACTTTTGATTTTTAAATTACTTAAAAAAAATTTTTTTTAATGTTTATTTTTAAGAGAGAAAGAGCGTGCACATAAGCAGGAGAGGGCTGAGAGAGGGAGACACAGAATCTGGACTAGGCTCCAGGCTCTGAGCTGTCAGCACAGAGCCCTATGTGGGGCTCGAACCCACAAACCATGAAATCATGACCTGAGCCAAAGTTGGACGCCTAACTGACCAAGCCACCCAGACGCCCTTACTTTTGATTTTTAATTTATGTAAGATACATTTAATAAATTGATTTACTTCATTTTAAAAATGGTGCATAGTCATGCTACGTTAAAAGAGATAGCACATAGGGGCACCTGGTTGGCTCATTCAGTTCAGCATCTGACTCTTGAGTTTTGCTTAGGTCATGATCTCACGGTTTGGTTCGTGAGTTTGAGCCCTTTGTCAGGCTGTGCGGAGCCTGCTTTGGATTCTCTCTCCCTCTCTCTCTCTTTGCCCCTCCCCGGCTCAGTCTAAAGAAAAAAAAAGAGATAATACATGATTTATTGTGCATGGTCTTTCATCAGAAAACATTTAATAAGTCACCACATTGAGGAATTGACCTTGAAAATTTAAAAGGCATCTTTGGAGCTCTCAATCCACCTGAAATCCTAGTATCTACCTACAAGTGTAGCCTGTTCATTAGTTTACATCTCTGTTTTTCTTTTCTTTTTAATTTCTTTTTTCAATGTTTTATTTATTTTTGAGAGTGAGAGTTGGAGCAGAGGAGGGACAGAGAGAGAGGGGAACAGAAGATCTGAAGTAGGCTCTTTGCTGACAGCAGCAAGCCTAATGCAGGGCTCGAACTCACAAACTGAGATCGTGACCTGAGCCGATGTCACTCAACCGACTCAAACAACTGAGCCACCCAGGCACCCCTACATCTTTGTTTTTCAAAATAACAATAGAGAAAAGTAAATAGGCAGCCTAATACAACTGAAAGTAGAATTCTGCTTATTCCTGTAGAAATGTAAATGTTGCTTAGGTTCACTTAGGTTCACTTAGGAATTACAGGTTGGGAAGGTTGAGGTAGGCCAGTTTGAGATCCTGACTACTATTTATACCATTATTATTCTGAGCTCAGAAGTTTTAAAGGGAAGAAAATAATATTTTTTGAATGGGTCAGGAACTGTATGAGCAATCATATATTTTTACATTTAATTTTTGACCAGCCTAATGAAATAAACAATAATAAATCAATTCCAGATCCTATGTTTTTTCTGCTCTTTCAGGCTACTTTTTTTTTTTTAAGTTTATTTATTTGTTTTGAGAGTGAGTGCACTGGTTGTGGGGTGCGGCAGAGAGAGAGGGAGAGAGAGAATCCAAGCAGGCTCTGTGCTGACAGGCTCTGAGCTGATGCAAGGCTCAATCTCACCACTGTGAAATCTTGACTTGAGCTGATATCAAGAGTTGGATGCTTAACTAACTGAGCCACCTCCACACCCCTCAGGCTACTTTTCTTAAGTGATGCATTCTGAGTTTTGAACAGACTTACCAATGAAATTTCAACACAGGCATATTCGTAAATTGAAGACTGCCCAAATCAGTGTTAAGCATCCACTGCAGAACCATACTGCCTGGTTTCAAATCACTTACCAGATGACCGCGAGCTAGTAACTTAAACTCTTTATATGTCCTGTCTTTTTTTTTCTTTTTTAACATTTATTTATTTTTGAGAGACCGAGCAAGACAGAGCATGAGCAGGGGAGGGACAGAGAGAGGGAGACACAGAATCTGAAGCAGGCTCCAAGCTCCGAGCTGTCATCACAGAGCCCGATGTGGGGCTAGAACTCATGGACCACAAGATCATGACCTGAGCTGAGATCGGAGGCTTAACCGACTGAGCCACCCAGGCGCCCCTATATGTCCTATCTTCAGTGTGTATAATAGTAGTTCTCCCCTAATCTCAAGTGTTTTGAGGATTAAATTGGTTAGTACATATCATGAACCAAGAATAGGACCTTGCACTGTGAGAAATCAAGATGATAGGCCTGTATTAGTGTCATTTCAATGTGTGAAAATTTGAAATTTTTGTCATGAGATACTTTTAGATGACATTTTATTTCATTTTAATAGTTTAGTAACCCAAAGAGGACTGTTACTTAGTTCACAGATTTTACGTTATTGTGTATTAGAAAAGTATATTTTAATTAGAATATTTAGTGTAACTGTACCTAAAATGTTCTCAGTTTTGTTTTCCATATTTTAATTTTATTTCCAATATTGTCTCTTGGGTGTATATTATTTAGGAGAAAACAGTTTTTGGCCAAGGAAAAAAGGAACATCTTCATTAAAATCAGATGCTGCGCTGTCAAAATCAAAACGAAGAAAAAAAACAGATAGGGTTTTTGAAAACCAGGAGGTCCAAGCTATTGGTGGCAAAGATGTTTCACTCTTTCTCTTCAGAGCTTTGGGGAAAATACTGTATTGTAAAAGTAAGAAAATCTTATGTTTTATTAAAAATCTGTTAGGTATTCGTCCTACAACGGAAATAAAATACCAGTTTTTGAAAATGTCATGTATTTGGCAGTTAGGGCCAGGTCTGACACTGTTTGGCAAGGCCTGAGACACAGTAGGTAAATGTATTTAGGTACAGTATTTTTGGACTGTGGATGGGATTAAATGTAAAAACTACTGTCTGTAAATCTTTAAAATTATAGTTTTCTGAAGGTAAACTATGTATCAGTTCCTCTAGAATTTTAGTGGCACATGTTGGTAGCCCAACACCAGAACCCTAGACAAGTTGTCAGGTAGCGTCAGGCTTCTTTGGATCTCCTTACATTTCTCTTCACTAGCTGCTCTCTCCACAACCAGAGATGTTCCATCGCCTTTTCTGTATTTGATGCCTGCTTCCCCTCCGACCCTCCATCTGCATCACCCATCACCCAGCTCCCAAATTGCCTCTTTTTTCAATAAAATCCCAAACTTCTATTTCTTATGTAGAAAATATCACTTCTTAGCTGATCCTGAAGGAAGAGAATTAGGATTGGGGTCTGGGGGGGTGGGATCTGACCTGCTTTTATGTAGATTAAAGTAATTCATACAAAATTTTGAGGGAAACTGTTGCCTTAGTTTATAAATTTTTTTTTAATGTTTATTTTTGAGAGAGAGATAGAGTACAAGCAGGGGCGGGGCAGAGAGAGGGAGACACAGAATCTGAAGCAGGCTCCAGGCGCTGAGCTGTCAGCCCAGAGCCTGTCGCGGGGCTCGAACTCATGAACCATGAGATCATGACCTGAGTCAAAGTCGGACCCTCAACTGACTGAGACACCCAGGTGCCCCTGCCATAGTTTATAATAGTTTTATATGTTATACCACAAAGTAAATAATCATAATGGACTATTGAAAAAAGTCCTTTGTGTACAATGGCTTCAATTTTCTCTCAGATGTTCAAATCTCATGTAAATTAACTGCTTCAGTGGGTCACAAGTAGTATGTGAACAGACATTCATTTAAGCTTTGTGTTTATCATGCCTGTTATTATCTGAGATTTTTTTCTGGTTGCCAAAAGCCCAGTTGTTTTAAACCACTGTTTTTATCTTTCTATAACACTGAGTGCCTCTTATACCTGTTTTCCATCTTCTTACCTCCTTGCCTCTTTCTCTTCTGTTATCTTTCTGTATTTCTGCTTCATTCTCTCCTCACTCCAGGCATCCTTCTTGTTTTAGGCTATTATCTCTCAGTTTCTTCTTTCCAGGTGGTTGAAAATTTGAGATTTCTAAATGGAAAATTTCATGCCACCTGAAGATGAACCTGGCATCACTTAGGTGGAAATGAAGACACCCTCTGTCCTTGGATCCTCTTACCTCTGAACCTCAGTGGCTATTCCCACTGATACTTTCCCTTCTACACTTTCTTTTCCTTCTCAACATTCATTTGCAGCTTCCTGCATCAGGGAACAGGGTCTGTGTTCTCTTGTGCAGAAAGCAACCTCATCCTACATCGTAAATAAAACAGTAAAGATCTCTATATTGAGAATGAGGATCAAAAGAAAGCAACTCAGAACTGAAATGGTGAAATGCAGAGTGCTTTGAGAACTGGAATATTTTAATACTAGAGAAGCCATAATTCAGGCATCAGAATTCTAATTTGAGTTCTTAAGAATAGTGATAGTGAGGCTACTAACTATATACATATAGTAGCAAGGCGCTGTAGTAGTGAGGCAACTTACATAGGTCTCCAGTTGCTTTGTTTTTATTTTTAATATCTTACTTAGTATGTTTGGTATCATGTGCCTAAAGTATTGGAAAAAATCTTCAAATGAGTGGTTCTGTATAACTTTAAGGTGATGTTATTTTTAATAATTCCAGAATTTTTTTTTTATAGGAGCATCTTTAACAGAATTAGATTCCCCCCGTTTGCCTTCACATTTATCAGAGTATGAAAGGGATACCTTACTTGTTCAACCTGAGGTAAAATCTTTAATAACATATACTACTTTTTCCAGAATATATATTAGTTACATTTATGGAAATGTCCGTTTAACCACAGAATTTTCACCAAAATAATATGTGTATGCTTCTTTTTATAGGAAGTAGTAGAAATGTCACATATGCCAGGAGAGTTATTTAATTTATATCTTCACCAAAACTACTTAGATTTCTTCGTGGAAGTAGATGATGTTATGAGAGCCAGTGAATTTCTGAGTTTTGCAGATATCCTCAGCGGTGACTGGAATGTAAGACCATTTGACTTAACCATTTTTGTTTATGAATGTTTCCTCCAAATGGAGAAAGTTTGCTTTTATTCCTCATTATTGGACATCTTATGTAACTTCTTAATAACAATGATAAAATTATTTAATCCAACTCAGTGTTTCTAATGACACCGGTTAATCTGATTTTTTTGGTGATAATATAACACTAATTTTTTCTGAAGTTATTTTCTGATTATAAAACTAATATATTCAGAAATTTTGACAACCATTGAAAAGTAGATAGGGAAGAAGTGTGTTTTTTATACTTTCTTTTACTTTTTTAAACAATTTTTTTCATAACTTTCAAATTATTCACTATAAAATTTATATTTTTTTCTTAACATTTTAACACAGCTCTGATCAATGTAATAGCCACTAGCCACATATGGCTATTTACATTAGGTTAAATTTAACTTAATTTAAAATTCAGTTCCTCAGTCACACTGGCCACATTTCCAGCATTCCATAGCTGCATTTGGCTAGTACCACTGTGTTAAACAGCTAGATACAAAATGTTTTTGTTACAGAAAGTTCTTTTGGACAACATTGTTTTAATATGTTAATATTTCTGTTATAAATTTGAAATAGTATTAATTAAAATTGGAAAAGATACAGTGAAAAACATGTATGATATGGTTTCTGTATTTAGAGTTTCATTATTCAGCAGTTGTGTTTGCTTAATTTTTCTTATATTTTTTATTTTAAAATTTTCTAACCTGTAGACGAATGGAAGAATAGTATGATGAATGCCTATATACCCTTAGCTTTTGTTCACCAATTTTTCACATTTTGCTACATTTGCTTAATCTCTATGTGTTTATACACTTGTTTTGGCCCAATAATTGGAAAGTAATTGCAAACATCATGTCACTTAATACTTATCCATGTGTAAGGACCTTGCCCTATTATAACCATAATAGCTTTTATCACACTTAAGAAAACTAACATTGGGGCCCCTGGGTGGCTCAGTTGGTTGAGCATCTGACTTCAGCTCAGGTCATGTTCTTACAGTTTGTGAATTTGAGCCCCGCATCAGGCTCTGTGCTCACAAGCAGTTAAGAGTCTGGAGCCTGCTTCAGATTCTGTATGTCCCTCTCCCTCTCCCTACCTCTGCTCATGCTCTGTCTCCCCCAAATAAATAAATATTTAAAAAAAATTTAAAAAAAGAAAACTAACATTCATTCAGTAACATATTGTCATTATTTCGATTTCCCCGGTTGTCTCAAAATGTATTTTAAGTTATTTTCAACACCCATATCCAAGATCCATAGTTCACACATAGTGGTTGATTGTTATGTCTCAGTTGAATTTGATTTAGGTAATTTTGTAGCTTATTATTTTCAGGGTTGTGGTAATGTTGGAAAAAGTGAACATTAAATAAATATGGTTGGTGGTTTTTTGGCATCAGCAAGATGAATAGCACTACTTTATAAATCTCTCATTTTTGTTATTTTACATTTTGTCTTCTTTTTTAGATGCGCTCCTTACTCAGGCAATATACTACATCCATAGCTACGAGGGGTGTGATGCATTCCAATACAGCACGAGGATTTGCTCATTGCCAAGGAGGAGGATCAGGTTTTCGACCCTTGCACAAGCCCCAGTGGTTTTTCATAAATAAAAAGGTAAAGAAAAAAAAAAAGAATTGTGTACTTTTAGTAGGTAAACTTTATGGCATGTGAATTATATCCCAATGAAGTTGTTACTTTTTTTTTTTTTAGTTTTGAAAAAGTGTTTTATTAGTAGTAAAAAATAGTTGTTAATTCCCACAATTTTCTTCAAATTACATTAAGACATAAAAAGGACACTCTTCTTGAATACCCAGTTATTATTTTTAAGGAAAAAAAGCACTCAAAATTTGAAAGCTTATATTTTATTTATTAGTTGACTAGTAGTGAATTCAAAATATCATTATAATTATATTTTAATGTTTATTTATTTCTGGGACAGAGAGAGACAGAGCATGAACGGGGGAGGGACAGAGAGAGAGGGAGACACAGAATAGGAAACAGGCTCCAGGCTCTGAGCCATCAGCCCAGAGCCTGACGTGGGGCTCGAACTCCCGGACCACGAGATCGTGACCTGGCTGAAGTCGGACGCTTAACCGACTGCGCCACCCAGGCGCCCCTCATTATAATTATATTTTAATTTTAATTGAAAATAGGGGCATCTGGCTGACTCATTTTGAAGAGCATGAGACTCTTGATCTCAGAATTGTGAGTTCAAGCCCCACATTGAGTCTAGAGAAGGAAGGAAGGGAGGGAGGGAGGGAGGAAGGAAGGAAGGGAGGGAGGAAGGAAAAAGAAAAAAAAAAAGAAGAGAAAAGAAAATAAAGAAAAGAAAGCAATCCTGGCTTCTAACCATCTGGACAGATTATTTTACCTAATGTACACTTCATTTCCACAGCTTTAAATGCATTGGATTGAATTAGAAGTTAAAAATAGGCGGTCCCACAAGTTGAATACTACACACAGAGATTTTTTTTTCATGAATTTCCAGTCTTTAAAAATGAGTATAATAATTCAAACTCAGATATGGATTTCTGGCTCAGAATGTCTGGACTCTCCTGAAATAAATGCAAAATAAGGCAACACTGTCCTATATTTTTACATGGCAACAATCTGGCCGAGCCAAATAGCATCTCCCCCTTGAAGATGGGAGTGATGGGTACCTTCCCCAGCTGCTTCACTGCACTGATTTATGTACCTGCCTGTCTCCTAAAGCATCTGAATTTGTGACGCAGAACTGCATCATCTCTAAGATATCTTCCAGTTCTTTTTAAAAAAAATTTTTTTTAATGTTTATTTATTTTTGAGACAGAGGGAGACTGAGCGAGGGAGGGGCAGAGAGAGAGGGAGACACAGAATCTGAAACAGGCTCCAGGCTCTGAGTTGTCAGCACAGAGCCCGATGCGCGGCTCGAACCCACGAACCATGAGATCATGCCCTGAGCCGAATTCAGATGCTTAACCGACTGAGCCACCCAGGTGCCCCACATATCTTCCAGTTCTTAAATCATATGGCGAAATAGGAGCCTGTAATTCATTACCTAAGACATTTTTTCCAAAGATTTCTTGGGGAATTTCATGACTTGTAACGAATTTGTATCCCTTATTGACTTGCTTTGCTATTTATAGCACTTATATTAATTTTGCCTTATAGTTACATATGAATTGTTTGTAAAACCATAAGCTCTTTGAAGGCAGATTGTACTTGTGTCCTTATCAGCCTAGCATTGTACCCGTGTTAACTAAAGAATACTAATTCTTTAATTGAGAACAGTATCCTCACATAATTTGTGATGTATGCTCATAAACAGAATTCCTTTGATTTTTAAGGTTTATTTTCCTTCTACCTTAAGTCTCTTAAAAAATTCTTGTTGCTGTTATGTCAAATATGAAATAGTTCTATAGGTAAAATGCTTTATTAGATAAGGCTAGAACAATTATAAAAAACTAATCAGGTAAACTCTTAAAAGTATGTTTGTGGTATGTATAAACACATTTTGTGTTACAGTAAACTTCATTTGTCTAGGAATACATCTCCATTTGTTTTAATTTTATTTTTCATTTCATGTTCCCCCCCACTTCTATACAGTATCGGGAAAACTGCCTGGCAGCAAAAGCTCTTTTTTCTGACTTCTGCTTACCAGCTTTATGCCTCCAAACTCAGCTGTTGCCATACCTTGCTTTGCTAACCATTCCAATGAGAAATCCAGGTAATAACATGCGTTTTTGTTTAATCCAAGAAGTAGTGTTTTGTTAATTTGAGAGAGAGAGAGAGAGAGAGCGAGCGAGCAAGCGCGAGTGGGGCAAAGGGGGAGAGAGACATATTAAATTTTTTTTTTTAATGTTTATTTACTTTTGAGACAATGTGAGAGACAGAGTGCAAGCAGGGGAGGGGCAGACAGAGGGAGACACAGAATCCGAAGCGGGCTCCAGCCTCTGAGCTGTTAGCACAGAGCCTGACGTGGGGCTCCAACTCACGAACCGTGAGATCATGACCTGAGCCGAAGTTGGATGCCTAGCCGACTGAGCCACTCACATGCCCCGAAAGAGAGATAATCTTAAGCAGGCTCCATGCTCAGTATGGAGCCCCACATGGGACTTGATCCCATGACCCTGGTATCATGACCTGAGCCAACATCAAGTTGGACGCTCAACCAACTGAGCCACCCAGGCGCCCCCAAAAGTAGTGTTTTATAACCTTATCTTTTTAAAGTCAACTCATTGCTACAATCTAGTGAGACTAAATTTTTTTTCCATTATTTTTTGATCTAAAATTAACACGTTTCAGATTTGGAAAGGAAGAAAGAATTCAAATAATAATAGAAGTTAATAAAAAGAAAAACTAATAACCACAGGTAATTTCTTTTGAAAGATTGATGTAAGTTCTTCCTGACGTTTTTCTGTGCATATGCAAATATTAGGCATATGCTTTAATTGGCATATATCACTTACCATGGATAGCACTCCATATGTTATAAATTAGTATTCAGTCAGCTCCGCAGACTGGGAAGTCCAAAATCAAGATACAAGCAGATGGTGAAGGCCTCCTCCCTAGCTTATAGATGGTCATCTTCTCGTATTCTCACATGGCAAAGAGCAGAGCAAGAGAGAGGTCTCTGTGATGTTCTTTTTGTAAATGTCAGAAATCCAGGATCATTTTATACTTTCTCTGCCCTAGTACTAGAATCAGGAATTCCAAGGAGCCCTGGTTCCTCTTAGTGGAAATGGTATTTAGAATTTAGGATCTGGGAGCACCTGGCTGGTTCAATAGGTAGAGCGTGTGACTCTTGATCTAGGGGTTTTGAGTTGAATCCCATGCTCGGCGTAGAGCCTACTTAAAAAAAATTTAGAATCTGTCACTAGGTATGATCATTGGTATTGGAGTATCATTGTGTCTATTCTTTTTCAATGGAACAAAGCTAGGAGATTGTGTGTGTGTGTGTGTGTGTGTGTGTGTGTGTGTGTGTGTGTGTGTGTAAGTTCTTATGTTTTTCTGTGCATATATGTGTGTACCATGAGTTCACGCCCGTACATTCATTTTCAGCCTAACACTACAGAGTTTATTTTAACCTTTCCCAATTCAGTAACTCGTACTGGTTTAGACAGCTTACATTGAAATTATCTGGAAAATCATTTATCCACTAGTTAAAAATTCAGATTATAGGATCACAATTCATTTTCCCATATGAAAAAGCTGTTTTTTAAAAAATCCTGATTCTGTTCTGGAGTGTATCTTTAAAAAGGTAAATATTGGAGCGCCTGGGTGGCCCAGTCAGTTGAATGTCCAGCTTTGGCTCAGGTCATGATCTTGTGGTTCATGAGTTCAAGCCCCACGTCAGGCTCTGTGCTGACAGCTGAGCCTGGAGCCTGCTTCAGAATCTGTCTCCCTCTCTCTCTGCCCCTCCCCTGCTCGCGTGCGCACTCTCTCTCAAAAATAAATAAACATTAATAAATAAATAAATATTTATGAGCCCTCATAGTGTTGCATTTACAAACATTGAAAGGTGTATAAAATTCATTCAAAAATAAGATGTTCTGGGGGTTCTTGGCTGCTCAGGTGGTAGAGCATGCAACTCTTGATTTTGGGGTCATGAGTTCAAGCCCCAAGATGGACATGGAGCCTACTTTAAAAGAAATTTTTTTTGGATTTTTGTTTTTATCATTTTTTTCCCCATTTACTGTGTCATTTTAGAAGTTATTTCTTTATATTTTTTCTGCTCCTATCTCTGTCTTTTATTCTGGTCCTCCATTAGTGTTTGTTGGTGTGCTTAAAGATATCCCACTTTCTTCTGCCAACATTGGTCATTTGTTTTCACTCCATTTTCTCTGATTGTGCAATCTTTATCAGTCTCTGTTCAAGTTGACTGATTCTTTTGCCAGTTCAAATCTACTATTGAACCCCTGTAGTGAGTCACTGTTCTGGGTGAGTGCTCAAGTGGGGGTAGTCTCTGATCATCTTGGCTGAGCCCCTCCTAGCGTGGACCCTCCTGGCCCTATGAATGAGCTTGGGTGAGGGCCAGTGGCAGTTAGAGGAGGAGGCAGTATTCTCGGCCTGCTGTGCTACTAGGATAGAGCTTCCATGCCAAGGGTTGGAGAAAGGGAGTCCCGAATTCTAGGCTGGCCACAGGAGGGAGGAAGTCCTATGGGTTCTTAGCCGTACCTGACCTGGAGTGAAGTCTCTCTAAAGCTGAGGAAGTGAAGGGGTGGGTCCTGGTTCAAATGCCACACTCTTGCTGTTAGATTTTCCTGAAAAAAAAAAAATGTTTCTTCACAGCATAAAATTTATCATCTTAAACCATTTTTAAGTATATAGTTTACTAGTGTTAAGCTTACTCACCTTGTACAACCAATCTCTAGAACTTTGTCATTTTGCAGAATTGAAACTACACACATTAAATGCTAACTACCTCCTACTCCCTGTCCACCACCTATCTTCTCTCTCTGAATTTTATTTTTAATTTTTTAATGTTTATTTATTTTTGAGAGAGAGAGACAGAGCATGAGCAGGGGAGAGGCAGAGAGAAAGCGACACACAGAATCTGAAGTAGGCTCCAGGCTCTGAGCTGTTGGCACAGAGCCCGACGCAGGGCTTGATTTCATGAACCATGAGATCATGACCTGAGCCAAAGTCAGATGCTTAACGCACTGAGCCACCCAGGCGCCCCTGTGTCTGAATTTGACTACTCTAGGTACCTCACATAAGTGGACTCATGCAGTATTTGTCCTTTTGTTACTGACTTGTTTTACCTAGCATGTCATCAAAGTTTTTATTATAGCATGTGTCAGCATTTCCTTTTTAAGGCTGAAGAATAACACATTGTATATACCACATTCTGTTTATCCATTCTTCTGTTGATGGACACTTAAGTTGCTTCCACCTTTTAGCTATTGTGAACAATGCTGCTGTTAACATGGGTATACAAATTACTCTTTAAGACTCTGCTGTCAGTTCTTTTGGGTGTATACCCAGAAGCGGAATTGCTAGATCATGTAGTAATTCTGTTTTTAATTTTAAGGAGCTGCCTTACCATTTTCCACAGCATTTATACCATTTTACATTTCCACCAACAATGCCCAAGGGTTTCAGTTTCCATACATCTTTACCAAACCTTTTTTTTTAAATTTTTTTATAACAGACATCCTAAAAGATATGAAATGGATCCCATGGTTTGATTTGAATTTTCCAAAAGATTCGTGATTTTGAGGTTTCTCCTTCCTTCCTTCCTTCCTTCCTTCCTTCCTTCCTTCCTTCCTCCCTCCCTCCCTCCCTCCCTCCCTCCCTTCCTTCCTTTCACGCAAGGGGGAGGGGTAGAGGGAGAGGAAGAGAATCTTAAGCAGGTTCCAAGCCTGGCATGGAGCCCAATGCAGGGCTCTATCTCATAATCCTGAGATCATAACCTGAGTGGAAATCAAAAGTTAGACATTCAATCAACTGAGCCACCCAGGTGCCCTAAGTATCCCTTGCTTGTTGGCCATTTACATATCTCCTTCAGAGAAATGTCTACTTAAAGCTTTTTTAAAATCTCTGTTTCAGCTCAAATTTCTTTTATCCAAGATATTGGAAAGCTTCCTCTGAAGCGACACTTTGGAAGGTAAGCTGTTTTAATTTTCGAAGAACTGTTACTGAAATGTCCACTGAATGTTATCTACTTATTCAGTATACAACCAATAAAAATTTATCTGTAATCTTCCAGTTAACAAATCTTACGTATTTGGAAACCTCTTTTAACCTTTCCTCCCAAGATGTTCTTAGTTTATTTTTTTTCCTAATATTTTTTTAAAATATTTATTTTTGAGAGAGAGAGTTGGGGTGGGGAGAGACAGAGGATCCGAAGTGGGTGCTACACTGACAGCAGCAAGCCTGATGCAGAGCTTGAACTCACAAACTGTGAGATCATGACCTGAGCTGAAGTTGGGCAACTGACCAAGCCACTCCAGTGCTCATTAGCCTATATTTAAAGCCTGCAGGAACCAGGAACTACCACAAAAGCACTGTCTTTTTTAAACTTCCTTATTTTAAAAGATTCAGACAAATAAAACCTAGATGTAGAGAGGTAAATCTGTATCTGTGCTATTCATTTTATTGCAAAATGACTGCTGGGCTGATATCAGTGATTAATACACCTATATTTCATTTCTTCTTAGCTTATCTGTAAGATCAAATTATGTGTTCAGGCATTTAATTATTTATTAATGTTTTATTTTACTTTTTATCTTACTTTAGAGAGAGAGAGCACAGATGGGGAAGAGGGCAGAGAGAGAGAATCCTAAGCAGGCCCCACTCTCAACTTCAGAGCCTGATGCAGGGCTCAGTCCCACGACCCTGGGATCATGACCTGAGCCAAAATCAAGAGTCAGATGCCCAACCGACTGAGCCATCCAGGCACCCCTGTACTTAGGCATTTTTTAAAGGTTTAAAAGGGCTTTTTAACTGCTCTTATTGGTTCAACTACTTGATCTATCTTGGGAGACAGGATTTGTCAGTGCTACTTACTACAGTGACTAGTACTTTATCTTTCATTCATTGTGACCATATTTAACCTTATCATTGATTCATGTTGACAATATTAAATATGAATATTTAGCTTGACATTTAATATTAATATTTAATAGTTCTCTAGTTTCCTGTAATCCAACCTACACCTTATTTGTGTACATTTAGCTGATTTCCAACTTTATCATAGCTTTTCTTGTAGCTTAAATCATTGCTGTTCCTAGGTCATGTAGTAATTCTGTTTTTGATTTTTTAAGGAGCTTCCTTACCATTTTCCACAGCAGTTACACCATTTTACATTTCCACTAGCAATGCTCAGGAGTTTCAGTTTCCACATATCTTTGCCAAGTCTTTTTTTTTTTTTTTTCTATTTTTTTTATAACAGACATCCTAAAGGATGTGAAATGGCATCAAATGTTATTTACATAGGATGTATTCCTAGAAATGAAGTTGCTGGATCAATGGTCATACACTTTTTTGAAGCCTTTGCTCTATATTACCAGATTGCTCCTAAGAATATTTTGCTAATTTTATGTCCCCTTACAGTGCATAAACATATTCTTTTCTCCTAACTCTTGACACTTCTGGGTTTTTGTTACTTACTTGGGGCACCTGGCTGGCTCAGTTGGAAGAGCATGCAACTCAATCATGAGATTGTGTGTTTGAGCCCATGTTAGATGTAAAGATTACTTAAATAAATAAAAGATAGGTAGGTACGTAGGTAGGTAGGTAGATAGATAGATAGATAGATAGATAGATAGATAGATAGATAGATGGTTTTGGCCTGTCTTAAAGATTATAGTACTAGTTCATTATTTTAATTTCATTTTTTAAAATTATTGATTAGGTTGAACAATTTGTTTACTTACCATTTGTACTTTTTTTTATGTAAGTCGTCCGTGTTTTATACCCATTTTCTATTCTGTATTTTCTTTTTAATTTGTAAGAACTCTTTACAAGTTTTTGTATTATAAGTTGTAATGATTTATTCACATTTTGTCATTTACCTTTGTATTTTTGTTTATATCATTAAATAAGCTAAAGGGCCTGGCTAAACAGTGAGCACAGTGAAAGTAGATGCAAAACTAGAGGTGGCTTCATAATCATCACACATATGGTGTAATTTAAAGGCATCCCCTTATTTGGTTATTATTGATGCCTGCATTATGAATCTGGCAGGTTGAAAATGGAAGCCCTGACGGACAGGGAGCATGGAATGATAGACCCTGACAGTGGAGATGAAGCCCCGCTTCCCGGAAGGCAGCCTGCAGAGGAAGCTCTGGGTGAACCCACTCAAACCACTGAAACTGAAACATGCTGTCTTCCTTTGAGTCAGAATAGTGGGAGTGAACTGCCTGCCAGCCAGCCTCAGTCCTTTTCAGCGCAGGGAGACCTGGAAGATGAAGAGATGATCATAGAAGACTATGAGAGCGATGGGACATAGAAACCAGCCTGCCCATCATATTGCTACTGGGCAGATTCATTTTCCTTTTATTCAGTGGTACCTGAACAGAGATAATATACTTTTCAAGTGAATGACAGTTCAATTCTTCACCCTCGTATTTCAGCACAAGAAACTGACTTCTCTGTCATTTTGAAGTAAACAGAAGATCAAGCTTCAAATAATACCTTAATTTTGTTTTCTCTAGTATTTATTGAGTCTTGTGAGTGGTGCTGGGAGTAGGTCAGTGTGTATGAAGTGTGTTTGAACATTATGCCAAATATCAAACAATGTGAAGGAATGATTCTGAATATTAAAACTTGATGGGGCTGTAAATACAAATTATAAAAGTTTAGTATGCAGTGATGAGTGTAAATAAACTTTGTGCCTTATCCACAGTTTCTCTATGGTCTCTAACTTCTCAAATACCATTTTTATATGCTGTACACTGGACTATTTTAGATACTTTATGGAAAGTAATTTATATCAAAATTAAAATGTTGAATTTCTTTTCGTTTCCTCTTTTAGTATTTCCTAACATGTATTGTCGGCAAGGTATCATTGGGCATAATACATGAATCTCCTTTATGCATTGTTAACACTTTTCAGAAAAGTAAGAGAACCTTGCAAAGAGAACTCTGGAGGTCCGTGAATCTCACCTTCACTACCTTTCCAAGCCATGTATGCGCATGCGCGGCGCGGGTTTGTAACAGCAGCTCTGAGGTGCGGGGGCGGTCCCCGACCCTCCCTGGCTCCTAGTGGGAGTCCGGTCCCGACAAAGCCGGGCGGGGCAAACGTGGCTCGGCTCCGCCCCGGGAGCTGAGCCTGGTTTCGGCGCGGCGGGCGGCGAGCGCGCTCTTCCCGGTGGCCGCGCAGGTGAAGGGGCGCGAGGGGTGGGGCCTACGTGATCCGGCCGTGGGCGGGGAGGGCCCGGCGGCCCCCGGCAGGTGCGCGGGCCGGGAGGGCGAGGCCGTGGGCTCTCAGCGCTCTCCTGGTCCTGCTGCGCTCTCCTTTCAGCCCCGCCATAACCTTCGGCCGAGACCAGACGGCGGCGCGGAGAGAGGTAAGGGCCACGGGGAGAGCGGGGCCAGCGCGTCAGGAGGGCCCCTCAACTAGCGCGCTTTCATCCAAGGGACACAGGTGCGCCGCGAGACGCGCCCCGCCGGCAGCGAAGGCGCCGCCCTTCCCTGGCGCGGGGACCCTCCTATCCTGACCGGGGCACCAACTTAGTTCCGGCCGCTTTGGGGCGTCATCTCGGAAGACTGAGAATGGGTTTTCCCTGGGACGCGAAGCAGGAGCGCTCCTTGGGGTAGTTCCCTGGGGTGGGCAGAGCCGAAGACTGAACGGGATTCTGGGACCGGACGCGAAACGGCAGGCTCAAGGGAGACCCCAGCGAAGATGCTGGGTGTCCCATGGCACTCACGCGTGGGTTAAAACTCTCAGGGAGCTTTCCCAACCCCTAGGAAGAGCAGAAACATCTCTTGGGCCCAGCAAAACTTTAAAGCTGGCTAAAGCGATGATTCTCTTTTTGGAGAGGCTACCGAGTTCGGTTGCCGTGTCACTTTCCTGGGGGAAACTATTTCTCCTCCCACCGATGTGGCGTTCAGAGCTGTGAGTTCCAACAGAATGGAGTCAGGGTCCAGGGGCTTGACCAAAACAAAGACCCACTGTGCCTCAGCATGCTGAATCCAAGTGGGCTCTCAGTGACACCCTGAACCATACAGGAGGGGTAGCCAGATAACTAACGTGATAAAATACCGCTGACCATTCCCTTCTAAAATCACGTGTTATGTTAATTGCATGATTCTTCAAATTTATTGTTTTTGTATTTTATTTAAACGTGAATGAGATAGTCTAATTCAAATTAGCCACTTTGCATTGATGAAGACAAGGTAAACCCATTACAATGAAGCACACTTTTTTTTTTTTTTACCTGTGTGTTAAATTAAGCAAGGATATCCTTTACGTGGGTATGTATCAGGGGCCCATGATGGCCCCTGGGTGGGTTGAGCGTCTGACTCTTGATTGCCGCTCAGGTCATGATCAGGTTGTAGGGTGGGATCCAGCCCCGTATAGGGCTCCACACTCACTGTGGAGCCTGCTTAAGATTGTCTCTTTCTGCCCTTCCCCTGCTTGCGCGCTCGCTCTCTCTCTCTCTCTCTCTCGCCATAAATAAAACTTTAAAAACTATTTAAAAATGTAAACAAGGTTAAAAAAAAATTTTTTTCTATGTTTTTAGACACAGATGAACTAAATGACAGAGAAAAAAATAATCCTTAATTGATGTCATTTATAGAGCTGCCACTTTGGGCACCATGCTGGGACTTTCAGAGTTAATTCTCTAAAATTGGAGTACCCCAGGGATGTCTGGGTGGCTCAGTTGGTTAACCATCAGACTTGTGCTCAGGTCATATCTCACTGTTGGTGGGTTAAGCTTCACCTCAGGTTCTGTGCTGACAGCCCAGAGCCTGGAGCCTGCTTCAGATTCTGTGTGTGCCTCTTTCTCTCTCTGCCTCTCCCCTGCTCATGCCCTGTCTCTCTCTCCCACTCTCCCTCTCTCTCACTCTCAAAAATAAACAAACATTAAAAAAAAAAAATTTTTTTTAAGGGTTGTATTCATTTTTCAGAGACCTTGCATGAGAGGGGGAGGGGCAGAGAGAGAGGGAGACAAAGAGTCCGAAACAGGCTCCAGGCTCCAGGCTCCAGGCTCCAGGCTCCGAGCTGTCAGCACAGGGCTTGAACTACAAACTGTGAGATCATGACCTGAGCTGAAGTCAGACGCTCAACCGACTGAACCACCCAGGCACCCCTAAAAAAATTTTGTTTAATTGGAGTGCCTCACTAAAAGACCCAGAAATTTAGAACTCTCCATTTTCACCTATTCCTTGGGTGATTGTATCTAATCTATGGTATTACTTACCTTTCTGTGTGTGTACTGCCTACTGGATGTATCTGCCTGGATTTTTTTTTTTTTTTTTTTACATTTTTTTAATGTTTTTTTTTTTTTTTTTTTTTTTTTTTGAGAGAGAGAGAGGGGCAGGGGGAGAGGCAGAGAGTGAGGAAGACAGAGGATCTGAAGCAGGCTCTGTGCTGATAGCACAGAGGGACTGGAACCCACAAACCCTGAGATCATGATGTGAGCTGAAGTCAGAAGTTAACCGACTGAGTCACCCAGGCGCCCCTCTCTACCTGGATTTCTAATGGGTATCTTCAAACTCTTCAGACTGCTTATACCCAGCGTTAAACTGGAGGGGTGGAGAAATGTTGCGTATGAAATGATCTCGTGTCTGAGATTTGCTTCAAAGCAATCTATTGGCAGAAGGAATAAGTAGGAGGTATAGAGGAAAGAAGATTGGTCATAAATTGATAATTATTGAAGCTGGTTGATGGGTACATAAGGGTTCATAATGCTATTCTTTCCACTTTTTATTATGTTTGAATGTTTCTATAGGAAAAAAAAATTAATTCCTGTATTTAAAAATCTGACTTCTTTTTATCTCCATTGTTATCACCGTGGTCCTTTGGACTAACTCTGTTGCCTCTTAGCCATTCTCCCTGTTTTCTCCCTTGTGTCCTGGAGCGTACCCTTGACATAGCATCCAGAGTGATCCTATTAAAACAAGTCAGATCCTGGGGCACCTGGGTGGCTCAGTGAGTTGAGCGTCCGACTTTGGCTCAGGTCATGATCTCACAGTCTGTGAGTTCGAGCCCCGCGACGGGCTCTGTGCTGACAGCTCAGAGCCTGGAGCCTGCTTCAGATTCTGTGTCTCCCTCTCTCTCTGCCCCTCCCCTGCTCACACTCTGTGTCTCTTTCTCTCTCAAAAATAAAAATTAGGGGCGCCTGGGTGGCGCAGTCGGTTAAGTGTCCGACTTCAGCCAGGTCACGATCTCACGGTCCATGAGTTCGAGCCCCACGTCGGGCTCTGGGCTGATGGCTCAGAGCCTGGAGCCTGTTTCCGATTCTGTGTCTCCCTCTCTCTCTGCCCCTCCCCCGTTCATGCTCTGTCTCTCTCTGTCCCAAAAATAAATAAACGTTGAAAAAAAATTTTTAAAAATAAATAAAAATTAAAAAAATAAAATAAGTCAGATCCTGTTGCTTCTGTACTCAAAATGCTCCATTGGCTTTTCATCTCACTTCCAATAATAGCCAGAATTCTTTCCAATGGTTTTCAAGACCCTAGTGATTCAAATGGACTTAATTCTACTACTTACCCTCTCCTCTCTGTTACTACTTGCTGCCCCATTGTCCTCCACGACTTAATAATTCTTGAACTTGCTGAGCACTCCCACCTCAAGGCTTTTGCAGTGGCTGGACCTCCTGCAGCCTGGACCTCTTCCCCTGATAACCTGTCTGGCTTCCTCCTTCACATCCTTCATTTGTGTATTCAGATGTCATATTCTCTATGGAGACTTCCAATGTCGTTCTATTTAGAATTATAATATCCTGCCCACAAAGTACCTTCTCACCATTCTTAGTTCCTTAACATCTGATCAGATGTCTTTCACTTCCCTTATCTATCATCTTTTATCCCTTCATTGAGATTTAATTTCCATGAAGGCAGGGATTTCAGTTGGTTTTGTTCACTGATACACTTTCAGTGTGCCTGGTACATGGTAGATGTTTGGCAAATATTTGTTGAATGATAGGTCTCCATTTTACAAAATAAAATAAAACAAAGCCTTAGTGGAACCCTGGGTGGCTCACTCAGTTAAGCATCCTGCTCTTGGTTTCAGCTCAGGTCATAATCTCACGATTTGTGGGTTCAATCCCTGAGTCAGCGAAGAGCCTGCTTGGGATTCTCTCTCCCTCTCTCTCTCAGTCCCTTCCTGGCTGTCGCTTGCTCTCTCTCTCTCAAAATAAATTTAAAAAATAAACTTAAAAAAACAAAACAAAACAAAGCCTTAGGGGGTGCCTGGGTGGCTCAGTTAGTTAAACGTCTGACTCTTGATTTCGGCTCAGGTCACTATCTCATGGTTTGTGAAATCAAGCCCCACATCAGGCTCCCAAGCTGACAGTGTGGAGCCTGCTGAAATTCTCTCTCTCTCCCTCTCTCTCTCTCTGTCATTGCTCATTGCTTCTCTCTCTCTCTCTCAAAATAAATAAAGAAACTTAAAAAAAAAAAAAAAGCTGGGGCACCTGGGTGGCTCAGTTGGTTAAGCATCTGACTTTGGCTCAGGTCATGATCTCATGGTTCATGAATTCGGACCCCATGTTGGGATCTGTGAGCAGCCTGGAACCTGCTTCAGATTCTGTGTGTCTGTCTGTCTCTCTCTCTCTCTCTCTCTCTCTCTCTCTCTCTCTCTCTTAAAAATAAACATTAGGGGGAAAAAAAGCCTTAGGAATTTCTAAATGGTTCAACACCATAAAGGCAGGATTCTTCATTTAAAATTTGAGACCTTCATGGTACCAAGTACAATGCTATATGGCCGGTGAGTCTTTAGCAAATACTTGCTTTATGAGAGAGATACTTGCTTTAGCAAATACTTGCTTCATGAGCAATATGAGGGAGAAATTCATTGTGTCTTAAACCTAGTAGTTACATTAGCAGAAAGTGTCCTCCTTTTTTTATATGTGTCCAGGTCATTGATTGAAAGAAATCAAACAGGTTTAGTGAAAGTGCTTTTTCTGTGCTTTATTTTTTAGGTGGCTCAAACCCCCTCTGAGATACTTTCTGAGTGTCATTATGACAACAGCAGATCACCTTGAGGTGGCTGCACTGGAAAGAGTGACATACATGATATACATGGCTGTTCTGTGTTGTACTTTCGGGGAATCTTAAGCTTTGGTGGCTTTTTTTTCCCTCTGAGTTTTCAAATTTCAAAATCTAAGGGGCTCCTGAGTGGCTCAGTCGGTTAAGCGTCCGACTTCGGCTCAGGTCATGATCTCACGGTTCGTAAGTTCGAGCCCCACATCCGGCTCTGGGCTGACAGCTCAGAGCCTGGAGCCCGCTTCAGATTCTGTGTCTCCCTCTGTCTACCCCTCTGCTGCTTGCACTGTCTCTCGCATTGTCTCAAAAGTAAATAAACATTAAAAAAAAAATTTCAAAATCTAATACGAAGTGTTAATATTTTAGAGTGGAAGAAGCAAGTCCCCTACACTGACTTCCCTGATTTAAGAAAGAAAGGTGCTCTTCACTCCTTCTGTTTATCAGACTGCTTCTCCCAGGCCTTTCCAAAGCAGATTTGAGGTAATGAAAATGAAGAGAATTTGCTGACCCGTCAAACTTTGGTATGCCCAAACTATTAAATATTTTGATTTAGATGTTTGAAGAAAGGATTCTATTTGGGATGTGTCAGTATCCTGTATTGTTAAAATTTGGTTTCTGTTATGGTGTTTACAGTCCGTTGTTCATAGGGCTTGTAAGGTAAGTTAGACTTATAAATGTTTTAATTCAGAACTAAGATTTTAAATTTTGATTCCCCTTAAAATCATATAGAACGATGATAATATCCCTGGCTAGTATGTTACATATGTTTAAAATATACCTGTTTATATTAGCATTTTTACATATCATGATCGTTAGACATGATCATATTGGTTTCCTAAATATGATCATCTGCCATTAAGTGGATAAAATCAGCATCATTGAAAGAATAAGTGATAACTTTTTTCTTGGCCACAGGTGTAAAAATCACAAATGTCGTCCAGTGATGGAAGATGCAAGATTCGGGACAGGCACTATGATGAGGTCCCAAGGGACTCACCCTATCAAGATGGCACCATAGGAACCCTCCAGACTCTTCATGACAGTGAGCTGGCCGTGAGCGCTGATCCCTTGCCACCACCCCCTCTCCCATTACAGCCACCATTCGGCCCAGACTTCTACTCAAGTGACACAGAGGAACCGGCCATAGCGCCAGATCTCAAACCCGTAAGGCGCTTTGTCCCTGAGTCCTGGAAGAACTTCTTCAGAGGGAAGAAAAAGGACCTGGGATGGGATAAGCCGGTGTCTGACATCAGATACATCTCCGATGGAGTGGAGTGTTCACCTCCATCCTCTCCAGCAAGACCAAACCACCGTTCACCCCCCAACTCCGACAAAGATCCTTACGGAGGGTCAGAAGGAACCTTCAGTTCCCCGAAAGAGGCTGAGGCAATGTTTCCCCACGACCCCTACGGTTCACTAGGCCGCCACACACAGACAGCCCGAACGTACAGTGAGAAGGTGGAGGAGTATAACCTGAGGTATTCCTACATGAAGTCGTGGGCAGGCCTGCTGCGAATTCTGGGTGTGGTGGAGCTGCTCTTGGGAGCTGGTGTCTTTGCCTGTGTCACGGCTTACATTTACAAGGACAGCGAGTGGTATAACTTGTTCGGATATTCACAGCCCTATGGCATGGGAGGCCTCGGTGGCCTGGGCAGTACGTACGGGGGCTATTACTACAGTGGCCCCAAAACCCCTTTTGTACTCGTGGTTGCTGGATTAGCTTGGATCGCCACCGTTATTATTCTGGTTCTTGGCATGTCCATGTATTATCGGACCATTCTTTTGGATTCTAACTGGTGGCCTCTGACCGAATTTGGAATTAACGTTGCCTTGTTTATTTTGTATATGGCTGCAGCCATAGTCTATGTGAATGATACCAACCGAGGGGGACTCTGCTACTATCCATTATTCAATACACCGATGAATGCGTTGTTCTGCCGGGTAGAAGGAGGACAGATAGCAGCGATGATCTTCCTGTTTGTCACCATGATTGTTTATCTCGTTAGTGCTTTGGTTTGCCTAAAGTTATGGAGGCATGAGGCAGCTCGGAGACATAGGGAATACATGGAACAGCAGGAGGTAAGGAACTTCATAATCCTTCATTCATTTTTAATTTTTTTCCTGTTATTTATCCCCTTGTTAAATATACATAGTTCTTAAAACAAAAATTTTATAAAAGGCTTTTTTAGGTTTATGTTGTTTATTTTGAGAGAGAGAGCATGTGAGTGGGGTAGGGGCAGAGGGTGAGAGAGAGAATCCCAAGCAGTCTCCCTGCTGTCAGTGCAAAACCTGACACAGGGCTTGATCTCATGAACCATGGGATCATGACCTGAGCTGAAATGAGGAGTCAGGCATTTAACTGACCGAGCCACCCACGTGCCCCCCCCCCAACCTTTTTGTTTTAATGATCTGAAGTTCAAGAATCCTACCTCATTGACTGACCTGCTTTGGGTGGGATCACCCACTCTGGCGTGTCACTGTTCTAGAACATTGCAGGTAGGTACCAGATGTGTAAATACAGTATATAGTTTGTCGACTGCATTATGTCTGTGATGCTTAAGGGGAAAAAACAGCTACTGATTCTTACAACTAAGAATAAGACCATATTCAGTACAATAAATGTCTCCCCGTTAAAGTAAGTTTAAGAACAGTGTTGATTCTTTAATATGGTAAAGCTTAACAAAAAAAAAATAACTTTTCAATTATAAGGAGAAAGTGCTTATTTACATGTTGTGATGAGTGACACTTTATTCCGGTGACTTAAATAAAGTGAAGTAAGAATACAGTGAACTGGGGGCGCCTGGGTGGCTCAGTCGGTTAAGCGTCCGACTTCGGCTCAGGTCATGATCTCAAGGTCCGTGAGTTCGAGCCCCACATAGGCTCTGTGCTGACAGCTCAGAGCCTAGAGCCTGTTTCCGATTCTGTGTCTCCCTCTCTCTCTGACCCTCCCCTGTTCATGCTCTGTCTCTCTCTGTCTCAAAAATAAACATTAAAAAAAAAAAAAAGAATACAGTGAACCGTATTTGATTTTTTCAAGTATCAAGAGGCTGAGTGGTCATGAACATACTCTGAACACTTCCCTGGGCATTTTGATGTTTCATTCTTACTTTGGGGAAAAGAGTGTTCCCAAAATTAGAATGGGAGTCTGGCACTTGTTTTTATTTGTAGGATTTAACTAATTAAATAGAAGAAGGAGGAGAATTAATAATAATAATATAATAACAATGCCTGAGGGATAAGATTATATAGAAGCCATATTTAAAATTTTTTGAACAGGAGCATCTGGGTGGCTCAGTTGGTTAAGCCTCCTGCTTTGGCTCAGGTCATGATCTCACAGTCTGTGAGTTCGAGCCCCGCATCAGGCTCTTTGCTGACTGCTTGGAGCCTGGAGCCTGCTTCAGATTCTGTGTCTCCCTCTCTCTCTGACCCATCCCCATTCATGCCCTGTCTCTCTCTGTCTCAAAAATAAATAAACATTAAAAAAAAAAAAGTACTCAGTAACCTATTTATTTACTCACTGATCTGTGTATTTTGTGTTTACTCTTTTGCATGAATCTTACACATAAAACTTGACTAATTTTATAACAAGTACCTTGTGTTTGTACGATGAACCTTAACATGTTGCAATGTGATCCATACTCTCTCATCACAATATATTAATCTTACTGGAACTCCACATAGAGTCAGGTTGTTTCTTTTTTTTTTTTTTTTTAATATTTATTATTTATTTTTGAGAGAGAGAGACAGAGTGTGAGTAGGGGAGAGGCAGAGAGAAAGGGAGACACAGAATCCGAAGTAGGCTCCAGGCTCAGAGCTGTCAGCAGAGAGATGATGCGGGGCCCGAACCCACAAACCGTGAGATCATGACCTGAGCTGAAGTCGGACGCCCAACCGACTGAGCCACCCAGGTGCCCCTAGATTCAAGTTATTTCTAAAGATTTATCTTAGCACATTAAGCATATTTCTTAATTTTACATCTGTGTATACAAAATAGAGAATTTCAGATTCAATCAGTATGAAATCCAGATAGTGAAACACCCACATTTCCTCATAATTTTATGTAAGTTTAATAACAACAGAGTTCTTAATGTTGTTTCAAAATTCTTCATGAATAGGATTATAATTATCGACATGATATATTCATTTCTTTTTCCTTTCTCAAAACTTGTTCCCATCAGACTTTTTCCAATGGTTGATGAGACTTGAATTACCCCTGCTATAGAAGGTGGTCCCAGTTTGGGTGTTGCTGTGACCTCTTAATAGTTAGAAGCTATTCTGGCCTATGGGTTTTTTCTGTTAATTTTATAACGGTCTCTGTTTCCAGCTCTTTAATTGCACAAGGTATTGGGAGCCAAGAATAAATAAAATCTCTAGGTAATTCAAAGCACTTTACCTGATAGTCTCTATCATGTCTGTACTCCAACCCTGCTGTCTGTTCCTGGCTGACTAGAGGTTATCGTTATCCCTCCTCTGGCTCTTCTCCAGCCAATCGAAAGTCGCCCAGGTGAGGGGGAGGAGCATCTGTCAAGCAGAGAACTGACCTCTGTGAAGTTGAGATTGGGCTATAAATGCAAATGGATGAAAATATTAACACAGTAGCCTCACACACCTTTGAAAAGTCATTTTAACTCTTTTTTGTTCCAGATAAGTGAGCCATCGTTGCCATCAAAAAGGAAAATGGTAAGAATAAAGTTCACATTATTATTTTATGTCTAGATTTGTTAAATACTTCTCTCTTATCTGTTTACCTGCAGAGTAGATCATCTGTCTGTGAAAGTGTGTCTATTACATTGAGTTCCTAACTGAACATGGAGTTTAACTTTCAACTTTTTTCTCATAATGAGAGGATCAAATTAGACATGCACATGGTGTTTATTGGGCAAAATTATGGCTTTTATAGTTTTTATAGTGTCTTTTCATTTTGTTAGTTGAACCCGTGAACAGTTGATTCTCCTTATATGTTTAAAATTTAATTTTTTTAAGTAAAGGAGATTCTGTCAAACTTTTTTTAGTCTCTTTAAAGTTCTTTGACATTCTTTATTTTTTTTTTTAATTTTTTTTTTCAACATTTATTTATTTTTGGGACAGAGAGAGACAGAGCATGAACGGGGGAGGGGCAGAGAGAGAGGGAGACACAGAATCGGAAACAGGCTCCAGTCTCCGAGCCATCAGCCCAGAGCCCGACGCGGGGCTCGAACTCACGGACCGCGAGATCGTGACCTGGCTGAAGTCGGACGCTTAACTGACTGCGCCACCCAGGCGCCCCAAAGTTCTTTGACATTCTTTTCTGACCTTCTCATCTTGTTTTCAGATGCTAAATTTTGTTGTGTCAGGAAGAAAATTCCTATTCCAGAATTTACTAATAGTGTGACAATAGGCAAGGTATTTAACTTTCCATGCCTTAATTTCGTCTGTAAAATTGGAATAATAATAATAATAATTTCTACATCACATGTTTGCTGAGAGAATTAAATGAGATGCTATTATACTTATATACACATATGTAAAAACCTAACATATTATCATAATTTTACCTCATTGAAAAGTCCTTTTTTAAAAATATTAGGTATTATTTCTAAGCAAGAGGTTGAGAGTCCAGACTTTGGATTTGTTTGTTTCTTTGAAAAGGGAGTATATTTACTTGGTTCAAAATTCAAAAGGCTCTCGAGGGCGCCTGGGTGGCTAGGTTGGTTGAGCATCAGACTTTGGCTTAGATCACGATCTCATGGTTCATGAGTGCGAGTCCCACATCAGGCTCTCTTCTGTCAGTGTGGAGCCTGCTTCAGATCCTCTGTACCCCCCTCTCTCTGCAACCCCTCCTTCCCTCCCTCTCTCTCTCTCTCTCTCTCTCAAAAACAAACAAAAAAAATTCAAAGGGGTCTTTAATACAAAGTCTTCTCTCACTCCTCTGTCTCAGCTTCCCAGCTCTCCCACTTGGAAGGAACCAGTGTTATCAGTGCCTTGTGTTTCCTTTCAGATATCTGTTTATATTATACATACATATTACATATATACACATATGTAAAATGTATGTATATTTGCTTAACTCCCCCTTTCACACTGCCATCCCATACACAGTTACATATGTCCCTTTTTTTTCACTTAACAATATGTTTCTTGAGAAGTTTCCTTATTAATACATAAAGAATTTCTGCATTCTCTTTTTATAGCTATATATATAGTATTGCATTATATGGATGTTACATAATTTACCTAACCATAAATGACCATTTATGGAACGCCTGGGTGGTTCAGTCGGTTAAGCGTCCGACTTCAGCTCAGGTCATGATCTCACAGTTCCTGGGTTCAAGCCCCATGTTGGGCTCTGTGCTGACAGCTCGGATCCTGGAGCCTGCTTTGGATTCTCTGTCTCCCTCTCTCTATACCCCTCCCCTGCTTGTTTGCTTGCTTGCTCTCTCTCTATCTCTGTCAAAAATAAATAAACATTAAAAAAATTTTTTTAATGACCATTTAAGTTGTTTCCAATCTTTCTCTATTAAAAACAGTGCTGCAGTGAATAACTGTATACATCCAAGTATATGCTTGTACATACTTCCTTCCAGATATGCGTAAGTGCACCTGAAAGATAAATTCTAAGAAGGAAATTTCTGGATTAGAAGAAATGCACGTGTTTATTTTGACTACCAAGTTGCCCGATAGAAGTTTTGCCAATTTGTACTCCCAGCAGCACCACGGGCTACCTCACACCTTGACCAACACACTGTGTTAGGAAATTTGTTGACATTTGTCAACCTGATAGATGAAAAATGATATCTAATATAGTTGTAATTTACATTTCTCTTATAAGGAGTGAGATTGAGCATTTTTAATGTATTATGTTTGCTTTTCCTTCCCTGTTAAACTGTATCCTGTCCACTTTTTTACTAAGTTGCTAATTTATACAAGTCCTTCAAGTGAATGCATTTTAAAAATACCTTTTATAGGTTTTTGGGGTTTTTTTTGAAGTTTATTCATTTTGAGAGAGACAGATACAGTGTGAGCGGGGGAGGGGTAGAGACAGAGGGAGAGAAAGCAAATCACAAGCAGGCCCTCCACTGTCAGCACAGAGCCCGATGTGGGGCTCCAGCTCACAAAATTGTGAGATCATCACCTGAGCCAAAACTGAGTCAGTTAAGTAACTGACTGAGCCACTCAGGTGCCCAGGATCTTTTTTGCTTTTAAAGTTTATTTATTTATTTATTTTAAGAGAGAGAGAGCATGAGCAGGGGAGGGTCAGGGAGAGAGGGAGAGAGAATCCCAAGCAGGCTCCGTGCTCAGCATGGAGCCAAATATAGGGCTTGATCCCACAACCATGAGATCATGACCTGAGTCTATATCAAGAGTTGGACGTTTAACCAACAGAGCCACCCAGCCACCCCTATAGGTTCTTTTTAACTTTATTCTCTATATTATAACACAAATACTGTATGAAGATGTTTTATTCACAGTGAAGTAAGGGATTTATTTATCTATCTATCTATCTATCTATTTTTAATGTTTATTCTGAGAGAAAAAGAACACATGCATACACAAGGGCAAGTAGGGAGGGGCAGAGAGAAGGAGAATGCCAGGCACGCTTTGTGCTCTCCGTGGAGATCCCACAAATAGTGAGATCATGACCTGAGCTGAAATCAAGAGTTGGACGCTGAACCACCCAGGTCCCCCTTCAAAATTTTAAAAGCTTTTAACGAATTAAACTAACAAATACTTCAGATCAGGGGTGCCTGGGTGGCTCAGTTGGTTAAATGTCCAACTCTTAATATCGATTCAGGTCTTGACTTCAGGGTTGTGAGTTTGAGCTCTGGGCTTTGCGCTAGGCATGGAGCCTGCATACATACATACATACATAAAATTGAGATAAGCAATGTAAAGCTGATGTTTATTTAATTAATAACACTGGCCCTTTGAGATTTAGGTGCAGCTTCCCTAACTTACCTATGGGCTGCCTTCCAGTGTTAGTACTGAGACGTAAATAAGTTTGACCAAATGAAGAGAGCAGTCTTCCCCGTGGAGAGTCCTCATCAGAGCGTCTTGGGCAGACCGTTGCCGGTACTCTCATTCCAGGTTTCTAGTACCACCTTAACCCTTTGGGAAGTTCTACTCCCTCAGAGGGACTGACTCCGAAACTCTTGAATCCCACCCTGGCCAGGAATGACCATCATTGCTGCCTCTCAGCCCAATGAGAGTCCTAACATAGTGCTCACCGCACGGAGAATAATCAAGTTTAAAAGGACTTTGGTTTAGAAGATGAATCAGGGTTACAAAGGCTATTTATAACGAAAAGGGGTCTACAGACTTAACTTGTTAACAGGTGATAGTGTAACGTGATACCAGAGTTAGCAAGTTAGAGTGCTAGCATTAAGAAGTATATTTCATGGGGGTGGCGCCTGGGTGGCTCAGTTGTTTTGAGGGTCAGACTCTTGGTTTCGGCTCAGGTCATGATCTCGTGGTTTGTGAGTTCAAGCCCTGCTTCGGGCTTCACACTGACAGCGCAGAGCCCGCTTGGGATTCTCTCTTTCCCGCTCTCTGCACCCCTCTCAAAATAAATAAATAAACTTAAAAAAAAAAGTGTGTTTCAGATCATCCTCAGGGACTTAATCTGTTTGTTTTGTGGGGGTTGAAGGTGGTGTGCACTTTGCAGATGTTGATTGTTAAGCAACAAGCTGGACAGGGCTGTTTAATGGGGCTGCAGTGTGACAGCAATGTGGCAATGATGGTCATTGTTTGCCATGGTGAAATTTATGGGCTTCCTCGTCAGTCCCTTTGAGGTCATGGGATTTACCAGTGGGGTTAAGTGCAGAGTGGAGTCCACCTGAAAGGTTTGGCTGAATTGGGGGGGAGTTGCCCCAGATGCTAGGGTGGTCAGCATCCTGGTTTGGTGAGAATGTGGCTAAAGCAGATTCCACAGGTAGGACAGGGTTAGGGAAATCTGCAAGCAAGTTCCAGAGTACCTCTTCCAGGCTGCCTTAGAAGGCTGGTACGCATCACGTCCAGGGTGTGTTGCAGGGTCCCAGCTCCCGAGGGGTCCTGGAATAGTCAGAAATAACCTTAGTGGAGTTGGAACCCCCATTCCTAGAACTCCTTTGAAAATGATACCAATCCAGAGGCACCTGGGTGGCTCAGTCGGTTAAGCATCAGACTCTTGATTTCAGCTCAGGTCATGATTTCACAGTTCGTGGTTCATGGGTTTGAGCCCCATGTCACGCTCTGTGCTGACAGCACGGAGCCTGCTTGGGATTCTCTCTCTCTCCCTCTCTCTCTCCCCACTTCTCCTCTCGTACATGCTCTCTCTCTCAAAATAAATTAAAAAAAAAAAAAAAGAAAAATCATACCAATCCAGTTAATTTATACTCTTTCAATATATGGTTGCTGAATGCAAAAGATGTCCTTTCATGGGGCTCTTTTCCTGGGAAATGAATCATTATGGATCTACAATTAGGTGTGCTCTAGAGGCAAACTTCCATGAGAGGGAATCTCATGACTTAATTGAGGAATCTCTATTGGACTTACCTGCTAGAAACCTTTTAGAAAAGGTTGGATCTCCAGCTTCTCACTGGGTTTGATTTCCACCAGCTTCCTTCCCAGTTCTTAGTAAGAATTGGCAGCCTACCACAGGAGAGGCAGTAGTATGATAAACAAAATAAACTTTGGAATCAGGCAAATCTGAGTTTTATTACTAGTAACTCCATGATTCTGAGGAAATTATGCACCCTCTCTGAGCTGTCCCTTGTATCCTGTCCCTTGTTTGGAGCTTTTTCCTAGACTGTAACTTCTTATTTTGTATTTTAATAAATATACTTTCTGAAAAGCAAATAAGATCATTTTTAAAAATAAATATACAGACATAAAGTAAGATCAAACAGAAGCAGAAAAAAGTTCTAATAACTCCCTAAGTGCCGAACAGGTTTTTTTCCAAGCCAGAAAAGTGAGACTCTAATCTGAGCATTGAAGGTGATGGTGTGGGTTTGGGACCGGAGCCTCTGCACCATTGTATTCTATGCTCAGAGGGAGAGAGACTCAGCATTTGGACAAATGTACACTATTTCTAACTTGGCAGCATATTCAGCCCGTTTTTATTTAAAGCATTTTTTTATTGAAGTCGACACACACTGTTAATTACTTTCAGGCATACAACATAGCGATTCAACATCTCTCTACGTTATGCTCTGCTCACAAGTGTAACTGCCATCTCTCACCATACAACACTATTCCAGTGTCATTGACTCTATTCCTTATGCTGTGCCTTTCATCCCCGTGACTTACTCGTTCCATAACTGGAAGCCTGCACCTCCCTGTCTTCTTCACCCATCTTTCCCCGTCTTCCCAATACATTTTTTAATTTGAAAAGCTTAGTAATTATAACCATAGCATTACTTACCCTGTTGCTTAATTACTTTCTCTTGCCTCATGATAAAGCTTTTTTGATATTTGCTGACGACATTCATTTTTGCTAGAAGCAAAGAAAGGTCATCTGAAATCTCGGGCCATGTGTTTGTAGTCACGGATACGGTTTGAGAGTGATGTGTTCCAGGGCTGTGGAGCCCAACACATCCATCCGATAAAAGCCTAATGAGGGGCGCCTGGGTGGCTCAGTCGGTTAAGCATCTGACTTCAGCTCAGGTCACGATCTCACAGTCTGTGAGTTCGAGCCCCGAGTCGGGCTCTGGGCTGACAGCTCAGAGCCTGGAGCCTGTTTCGGATTCTGTGTCTCCCTCTCTCTCTGCCCCTCCCCCGTTCGTGCTCTGTCTCTCTGTCTCAAAAATAAATAAACCTTAAAAAAAAAATTAAAAGCCTGATGAGGTTTTGATTCTTTGTCTTATGTGTGCTTTCAGATTCTTTTTTTTCTCAATAAGGTTTTCTGAAACTCAGGGTCAGTGACATTCACCCAAAAACAAGTTAAGAGCATAAAAACAAAAAAATTTAAAGCAGATGACAGCACGGAAACTACTGTGAAACTACTCTGACTTCTTTAAAATTCCCTTTTTATTTATTTTTTTAAGTTGTTTTTTTTTTTTTCATGTTTATGTATTTATCTTTGAGAGAGAGAGAGAACATGAGCAGGAAAGGGGCAGAGAGAAAGGGAGGTACAGAATCCAAAGCAGGCTCCAGGCTGTGAGCTGTCAGCACAGAGCCCGAAGCTCTGCTCAAACTCACTGACCATACGATCATAACCTGGGCCGAAGTCAGATGCTTAGCCAACTGAGCCACCCAGGCGCCCCTTAAAGCTCCCTTTTCAAATTAAAAAGTGAATCTTACAACTAGGTATAGGCAAGTAAGGAAAATGAATAGTTCCTGCTTGAAAAACGTGACCTAGACGCAAACAAACAACAACCGCCCTCCTATGGCCTCTCCTGCCCACTGTGACTGCCTGGGCAGAATTTATGATTTTGACCTGGAAACCCGAGTTTGGTACCTGCGGCTGCCGCTAAGCTCTAGAGAGTCACCATGCTCCATAGCTCCTTCAGTGAGCTGTGTGGGAAATGGGTTGTTAAATATTTAAAAGCTAAGAAGGGCTGCCATGAAATAGAGATCCATTTATTTAAGCCAAAAAAGGTCCCCCTAATTTAATACCATGATTCACTATCAAGATCACTATCAAGATCAAACACATTAAGAATTCAGTAGGATGAAGAAATGGCATCCCAAGCAGTGGAGAACAAAAGAGAATAAATACTAACCTCAGGAGCTGTTCCCTGAAATACTCTTGTTTAATCTCCTTTCCTTGGGGTTTCCTGCTCTGCACTTGAATTCTTGCTGTTTGGGGCCCAGTGGCCAGGCATGCCTTCTGCACCAAGATGATCTGGTTCCCCTTCCAGCTGTCACCCTGGGTGCCTTGGGCCCAGCTTCTCCTCTCCAACCCTCCCCCAATGCTGGTTTAGCAGCCTCACCATCTAATGTGTGAGCTAATCTTAAACCAAACCTCAGAGGCAGCCTCAGAGATAGGGAAATCAGGAAACAAAAGGATTTTAAAGCTGCCTGGTAAGGTAAAGAGCAAAGTTTTAAAATCCTGTGTTGCAGTTTGTTTTCAGCCAAGTTGCCCCCTGCCCAAGCTGCTCTCAGTTTAGTTCAGCAAGTTTAATTCAGCAAGTGTCTGCTGAAGTCCCAAAGAGGGGTCAGTGGAGGGGGACTTACTGCTCTAATGAGAAATCAACCGTTTCTAGCGTGCTGTCAGAATTGAGGCTTGAACAGTATGCATTTACGTAAACCTTTCTTGTGTTATTCCTTAAAACCCCAAAAAGTTCTGGGTTTTTTTTGTTGTTTTTGGGGGCGGGCAGGGAGAGCCTAAGCAGGGGAGAGGGGCAGAGAGAGACAGAATCTTAAAAAAAAAAATTTTTTTTTTAATGTTTATTTTATTTTTGAGAGAGAGACAGAGGGGGCATGAATGGCAGAGGGGCAGAGAGGAAGGAACAGAGAATCCGAAGCAGTCTCCAGTCTCTGAGCATAATGTGGGGCTCACACCCAGGAACTATGAGATCATGGCTTGAGCCGAAGTCAGACACTTAAACCAACTGAGCCACTCAGGTGCCCCCAGACAGAGAAAATCTTAAGCAAGTTCCACTCTCAGTGCAGAGCCCAACACTGGGCTCGATCTCATTACCAGGAGATTGTGACCTGAACCGAAATCAAGAGTCAGATGCTTAACCGACTGAGCTACCCAGGTGACCCCAAAATTCTGGGTTTTAATTGTGGCTTTTCCACTTCCCAGTTGTGAGGCTCTAGAAAATATACCTAACTTCTCTGAACCTTGCTTCTTTCTGTGTAAAATAGAAACCCCTCTCCTGGCATCCACAGGCCTCGCCAGCATGGTTGGTATTCTGGGCACTGCCCAGTGGGGTTCCTGAACGGTCTCTCCCCAAAGCTACATACCCATGTTAGCCTGCTCATTCTAGAATGGGTTCCCCTGGGCCTTTGCATCCCTGCTTCCCATATGTCGGTATTTTAGTGCTTGAAAGCCTGTCCTGATACTTCCTCTCTGGGCCACTTCATTTTGTGCTGTTTCCCCTCTTTTGAAATGTACCATTTTTTTACTAAAAAGGCCTCTATGAACTCTCCAGTCTAGAAACCAGAATGACTTAAACCAGGGGATCACAGGTTCAGAACTCTTGGACAACTAAAAGACCTTCACTGCCTTTCCCTTGGGTTTGCTTGTTTTCCATTTCAGGTAATGAAGACAATGTAACTTGTTTCCCTTTCTGACCTACTCAGTGGCTACTGGTAGTTCATTCATCTCAAGTTCCCCTGTCATTTTTTCTCTTGTTGTTTAAGTAGCCTTGTTCCATTTTCATCTCTGAATTTCTTTTTTTTTTTTTTCAAGTTTACTTATTTATTTTGAGAGAGAGAGAGAGAGTGCATGTGAGCCAGGGAGGGGCAGAGAGAGGGGGAGGGAGAGAATCTCAAGCAGACTCTGTCAGTGCAGAGCCCAATGCGGGCTCAATCTCATGAACCGTGAGATCATGACCTGAGCTGAAATCAAGGGTCAGATGCTTAACTGACTGAGCCACCTGGCGCCCATGAACTTCTTATTTTGAACTACATTTTGTATTCTTTTATAGCTAATTGAGGCATAAATCCTAAATAAACTACTTAAGACCCTACATTTAACATTTCATCCTCCACATTTGACATCCACACGATTGTTTTGTACTGTTACGTACTCCTGTATTGCAGTGTGCTTCCCTTTAGCCATTACAAAAGCATTCAGAACAACTTTGTGACTATAAAACCTGTAATTCTAAAGCGAAGTATTAATTTCTGCTTCTACTTCCTACTCCTTCTCCCCACCATTTTCTTCTAAGAAACAAAGTCGTGGTTTTGTTCTTCTTCTTCTGCATCTGTTTACAAATAAATGCTCTTTTCCTCCCTAACTGCAGTGTGAAATGGCCACTGGTGTTGACAGACAGAGAGACCAAGAAGCTAATTTCAAAGAATTGAGACCAGCAAAAATGAAGCCTGAGCTACTAAGTGGGCACATTCCCCCAGGCCACATTCCTAAACCTATCGTGATGCCCGACTATGTGGCGTGAGTGTCTAAGTCCTTCTTCGAGGTAGAAATGGAGAGGTTCCATTTGGGCATTTCATTTTCCTGTTTGTCTCCAAGCTAATGCTCTCTGCTTAAGATCATTTGTATCCAGGGGCACCTGGGTGGCTCAGTCAGCCAAGCGTCTGACTTCGGCTCAGGTCATGATCTCACGGTTTGTGAGTTCGAGCCCTGTGTCAGGCTCTGTGCTGACAGCTCAGAGCCTGGAGCCTGCTTCGGAGTCTGTCTCTCCCTCTCTCCCTCTCTCCCTCTCTCCCTCTCTCCCTCTCTCCCTCTCTCTGAGCTGTTTGTTCCCTGAGAGGTAGTACATTGAATTGAAGATACGGTGTGGTCAGTGAGGGAAGAGCTAAGCTGATTTCCCATTCAGTCCGTTTCAGTGAAAAAGTCACATCGCTGGCCAATTTTTTCCCGCAGAAAATACCCTGTGATTCAGACAGATGATGAACGAGAACGCTATAAAGCTGTGTTCCAAGACCAGTTTTCAGAGTACAAAGAGCTTTCTGCAGAAGTCCAAGCCGTCTTGAGGAAGTTTGATGAGCTGGATGCAGTGATGAGCAGATTGCCACGTTGTTCGGAAAACCAACAGGTCAGTACCCACAGTGCCTGGGAGGAGCAGTGAGAGAGGAAGCGAGAAATCTGAGCTTTCTTCAGGTCGATGTGGGGAAGCCATAATAACTGGGTACATTTGCTGTCTGTGTCTGGGAAAGTCATTTGAGATCTTCGAAGGGACTAGTCAGGATTACAATTCACATTATATAATTTTGTGTCTTTTGCCCTCAATTACTAAATAATTACACACAGTTATAAAACAGTCATTTTATTTTTTTATGTAAGTAAAATGTCAGTGTTCCTCAGGTCCGTACTGAATCCGTCAGGGTCCCAAAGGAGACGGATGGCACACTCCAACTAATTTGAAAAAGATTTTTTCACACAGGGGTGGGTGTAGGGGAGCTACCAGGGGTCGTGCGTTCTCCAGGGATAAGTAACAGCCAAGCGGTTACCACCCCAAGTCCAAAGAACACAATGGTAAGGACAGAGAGTTGATCTGAGCTGTTAGCTCATCCCATCAGACTGATAACCATGATTGTGACAGAGGGAACCAGGGAGGAGACGCCAGTCACCAGGGACTCAAGCATTTTCTGTAATGCTCTGGAGTTTGTGGGGGGGGAGGGGGGGTTTGCATGTTAATATTTCTGAAGTCAGGATGCCCTGATAATCAGTGGCACTTTTTTTTCTCATGTGCATTTTTTATTGAGGCAAAATTCACATATAAAATTCACTCTTTTAAAATGAACAATTCAGTGAATTTTAGTTCATTCACAAAGTTGTATAACCATTACCACCCCCTAATTCCAGACCGTTTTCATCACCCCAGAAAGAAACGCCATACTCATCAGCACACAACTCCCCATTCCCTCCCCCCTCCAATCACTAACCATTGTTAATGTACTTTTTGTCTGTATGGATTTATTTCAAACTCTTCATATAAATGGGATGATTTAATATGTGGCCTTTTGTGTCTGGCTTCTTTTCATAATGTTTTTAAGGTTCATTTATATTGTAGGAATATTCGGGATTTCATTCCTTTTTATGGTATTTATTCCATTGTATCTATATACCACATTTCATTTATCCATTTATCAGCTGATGGATGCTTTGGTTGTTTCTAGTTTTTGGCTGTTATGAATAATGCTATGAACTTTTGTGTGTAATATCCTACCCTTTTAAAAGACAATGTGTTAATCTATTATTCATATAATTCAAATTTTTAATTTTAATTTTTTTATTTCAAAAAGAGAGAGCATGAGCAAGGGAGAGGGGCAGTAGGAAAGAGAAAGAGAAAGAATCTTAAGCAGGCTCCACAAACTGCGAAATGATGACCTGAGCCAAAATCAAGAGTCAGATACTCAGTCGGCCTTACCACCCAGGGATCCTTGTAATTCAAATTTTTAAAACTCACACAGCATTTTTAACAAATGTCAAACAACTCAACGTATGTATGTAACTAATATATATATGTAGGGGCGCCTGGGTGGCACAGTCGGTTAAGCGTCCAACTTCAGCCAGGTCACGATCTCGCGGTCCGTGAGTTCAAGCCCCGCGTCAGGCTCTGGGCTGATGGCTTGGAGCCTGTTTCCGATTCTGTGTCTCCCTCTCTCTCTGCCCCTCCCCTGTTCATGCTCTGTCTCTCTCTGTCCCAAAAATAAATAAACGTTGAAAAAAAAAATTTAATATATAATGTATATATAGTGCCCCTGAAATCCATATTGACTGAGCATCTTTGTTTTGACCACAAACTTTTTTTTTTAATGTTTTTTAACGTTTATTTATTTTTGAGACAGAGAGAGACAGAGCATGAACAGGGGAGGGGCAGAGAGAAAGGGAGACACAGAATCTGAAACAGGCTCCAGGCTCTGAGCTGTCAGCACAGAGCCCGACGCGGGGCTCGAACTCACAGACCGTGAGATCATGACCTGAGCCGAAGTCGGATGTTTAACCAACCAAGCCTCCCAGGCACCCCGACCACAAACTTTTTTAAAAATTTATTTTTTAATGTTTTTATTTATTTTTGAGGGGGGGGGGGACATAGAGCGCGAGCAGGGGAGCAGCAGAGAGAGAGGAAGACCTAGAATCCAAAGCATGCTCCAGGCTGTTAGCGCAGAGCCCGATATGGGGCTCAAACTGAAGAGACGTCAGATCAAGACCTGAGCTGAAGTCAGACACTCAACCGACTGAGCCACTCAGGCGCCCCAACGATAAACTTTTAAGTGTACATTTAAATCATTTGTAATTACGAGCTCTCTAAGCCAAAATAACCAGAGTAGTAACATTTTCCCAATCCTGGAGCAATGGAATGGTGTTATCTGTGACATACTGGCACCAGGAAGGAGGAGAAATCCAGCAAATACTGTAGGTCAAGGGTCAGTTAGTACCACTTGAAAAACAAGCAAGGTCCATAGGTCCAAGAAGGACACCCAAATTTATAGGCCCTTAAAGGAGTGCAGGAAGGAATGAGCAGGCCCCAGGAAACTGGATTGGCTCAGGCTGGGAAGAGCAAGCTGGTTGACAGATAAGATGCTGAGCAATCCAGTTGTGCAGTGGAGTCTTTGAGTCTAGACCCAGTGGACTCCAGTGTATGGGCTTTGTGTGATGGGCAAGGGCTCAGGCATGTGGGTCTGCAACTGAGGGGTATAAAGTCCTAATTCTGGTAGGGGCTGAGACTCGGCCTTCCCATGATATTTCTGTACAGTATCAACAATAGTCATTTCCTCTGGTTTGTACACAGCATGGCAAGTAAGTAACCAGATGAAAAGGCCACAGTCTCAGTGTCTCCTCTAGTTCTTATCTAAAGTAGAAATATTAGGGGCACTGGGGTGGCTCAGTCGGTTGAGCGTTCAACTTCAGCTCAGGTCATGATCTCGCAGTTCGTGAGTTCAAGCCCTGTGTGGGGTCTGTGCTGACAGCTCAGAGCCTGGAGCCTGTTTCGGATTCTGTTTCCCTCTGTCCCTGCCCCTCCTCCACTCTCACTCTGTCTGTCTGTCTGTCTGTCTCTCTCTCTCTCTCTCTCAAAAATAAATAAACATTAAAAAATTTTACAAATAATAATAAAATAGAAATATTAATTGTATCACAAAATTTAACATCTCCTCGGCCACAGGCTGAGCTTTGCCATGGGTGGGGGCCTGCCAGGTCTGTTCATTTCCCACCAGGTCCCCAGGGAGGGGCGTTTCCAAGCACAGTGGGCCCATTTGCAGGCACACGTTCTCTCACAAACCTGGTTGTGTGCCCTTGAAAAATTAATCACATAACTTTTTTAAGCCCACAAAATAGAAATAATGCTCAAAATAATCTCTCTGGTCCTCACTGTCTGAAATTCAGTTTCTGTGACAGAGTCTAGGAGAGGTTTTGCAGCTCTTATCTGTGCTGTGTCTCCAGCACAGCACCCCTGGCCCCAGGCAGCTAGTTTACTTCCAGGCCAGGACCCATTCATACAGGTGACAGTTGAATTACCAAGGTCATCTCGATGCTGGCAAAGGATGAAAACACAATTGAAACTCATACAAAAGACACTGAAGAATCAAAATGTATTGCAAAAAGGATATGGGTGGGTGATGAAAAAAATGTTCTCGGGAGGCTTTTAGAACTATAAATTATTATATTTTCTCTTTTATGTATTAGGTTTACAGTGTTTGACAACTCTAAAGCACTGGTTTACACAGATAAATGAGGGCATTGTTCTAGTAATCTGTTCCCTTTGGTTCAATCCATTAAGTAACTTCATATTTACTATAAAACTTAAAGTTAGAAGGAACCTTCTATTAGTTATTTTTGAAAATTGAATAGTCTCAACCTCTTAGTCCCGGTGTATAATATAGTTATTACATACCGAGCACTTTATAAGTATCATTTCAAATAAGTACAGCTTCTCACAACCTTATGAGGTCCTTGTGGTTATTATTTCCATGTTCCCAGTAAGGAAAGTGAGCCTCAGGATGAGTAGCTTGCTCAGGGTCAGACACCTGGCAAGCAGTGGCCCTGAGACTCAGTTCTGGTTTCACACAGGCGGGGGCCTTTCTCTCTCTTCACCCCTAGATCCCAGTGTGTGGTGAGTGGTAAGCCCTCTAATCTGTATCCATTGAATTGAATTTTAGTGTGTGAATATTTTCATTATAGTCTTAGATAAAAATTATTTTTTGTTCTAATCCCCAGTGTACTTCTGAGACATTCTTGAGATATGATTTGAGTAAATCCTGGTGTTTTAATTCAAGTATACAATATATTATTTTTAGGAACATGAAAGAATTTCAAGAATCCATGAAGAGTTTAAGAAAAAAAAGAATGTGAGTAAAACCATTTTCTTCTTCAAAGTATTTTCTCATCCAGGTGCCGTGGTGAGTTGACAGACCTTAGATTCTCTCAGCTAAAGTAGTTCTTTTTAAATTTTTTTTTTTGTTTGTTTATTTATTTTGAGAGAGAGAGAAAGAGAAAGAATCCCAAGCATGCCCTGTGCTGTCAGTGCAGTCTGACCCTGGGGTCGATCCCACGAGCCTGGGAACATAACCTGAGCCAAAGTCAAGAGTCAGACGCTCAACCAACTGAGCCACCCAGGCGCTCCTCTTTTTTCTAGTATTTGTTAAGATGGTACTTACTAGAGAACATGAGTAGCTCCTGAATGTCTTCTGTTACATCCTAGTTTAGCAACCTAGGGAAATGAACACCCGATATAGAACTTTTCACTGACATTTCCTTCAAAAAGATTAAGTTATTTTATGTTTGTCACTCCATCCTTAACTTAATTGCACAGAGAAGTAGAGCCTGGAGAGAGCTTTTATTAATCTTTTTCTGCACTTATTATTTGCTCCTTGATATAATTTAAACTACCAAAGTTAAAGTTGTCTCAGCTCTCTGTATTTCCCACTCAATTTTGCTGTGAAACTAACACTATTGTAAAAAGTAAAATCTATTTTAAAAATGTAGAGACATGCTCTTCTTATCAGGAAGATTTTGAAATCTGTTGCAGAAACTCTCCCATGAAGGGTCATTTTCTGGATGATAATGTCTGTTTCTGTGTTCTTCACTGAGGAAACTGGAGGCTGAAATAATGGCTGTGTTTCTTTTTCAGGATCCTACATTTCTGGAAAAAAAAGAGCGCTGTGATTATCTAAAGAATAAACTTTCTCACATAAAGCAAAGAATTCAAGAATATGATAAAGTAATGAATTGGAATGTACAAGGTTATTCTTAACCTTGTTTGAAACCACTTTTTTTTTTTTATATTAAACTTACTATTTATTTACTGTCTTTTTCATGCTAGTCTACGATAGAGAAAAGCATGTGCTTCCGGCATCGGCTTTTAATTGGTGTAGCCAGTCAGCCATGTTATGATAGTATGATTCCACTTGACACATTTCAAAACAGATTCGGATTTACCAAGGGTAAGAAATGGTATGTTCATCTGTGTGCATTTTATATTTATCTTGTTAAAAGTAGCTTAGAGATCATACCCTTGCAGTGTGATGGACACAAAGAGTATCAATTCTGGTGCCGCATTTTCCTTTTTCACTCAGGCCACGCCTGGGATTTCTCTAGGACACATTTCTCTTCCAGCCCAAGTGTGATTTCTTCTCTTGAAAGGGATTTGAATCTGAGATCCACATTTTTAAGTCTTATGATCTTGGGCAAGTTCCTTAATCTCTCTGTGCCTATTTTCTCGTCTGTAAAAATGGAGCTAATAATAGTGCCTCCCTTGTAGGGTTGTTATGAGGATTAGATGAGTTAATATTTGTAAAGCACTTAGAATAGACCCTGGCACATTATACGCAGTACCTTAGAGTGTATGAAATCTGTAGCAGTGATTGTGACACGAACAAACTAGCAAGGAAAGGTTTTTAATGGGCAAGTTCAGCCAGCTAACCGCAAGTCCCACGTGTCTCATGAATTTCTTTCTTTGCTGTTAATAACTCTTAACCACGCGTAGCCTTAAGCGGATGCTTCCTTGTGGATCTGTGCCCATTGGGGTCCACCACATCTTTCCTCTCGTTCATCAGTGTCACTGGGCACATATGTCCACATCCCCACAGCCCAGCCATTCCTGTATACATTCAGTGTGAGGTATGTGTGACCATTGTTGCGTTTTCTGTCCTGTTTGGGTGTCCCTCTAAGGCCCCATGATCTTACTTTTACTTGGGACCTCCTTTTGACTTATTGTGATGTTTGGTCTTCCTAAGCATTATCTTGGCTTTGGGGCTTTATTCATGAAAAATGTTTTGTTTTTATCAGTATGAACAGTGGACTACCTGAAAAAATGTTTTTAAAAAATCACTGTTATTATTGCTATTCCACAGCATCTATCTTGGAGATACTTTCCTAGGTGCAGAAGTACAATTTCTGCTTAACGTAGCTGCCATTCAAACAAGTGATGTTCAAAGAATTTACTAAAGTGATGAAACCAAAGAAAGCATGTGGAAAAGCAAGAGGCTTAAAAACTGTTGCATACTAAATGGACTTCCTAGTTTTTCTTTATCATTGAAATCTTAGTGTTTATTGTTAATATTTTAATTCCATGGCTCTCAGACTATGCTTTAGGCCCTAAGCAACTTAGCAGGTGACACCTAGGGAAGAGTGAGGCCCCTATAAAGTCCCCTCAACTGCAACAACTTCACCTGTTTTACATATTGGGACTCCATGTTAACATTTCACTTAAGATGCATACCAGTGCTTTAAGAAGAGGAAAAGTAACATGAAATAATGCCATTTTGATAGATTATAAAGATTTGTATTGAAATGAAGTGTTAGATTTAACTTTGTGAAATTTAATTTAACTCTAATTATAAATGTTAACCTTTGAAAAACCAATGTTGTCACACTGACTTTTTAATTTTTTTATGTCAATACCTGGGCATATTAAAATTTCAATTACTTGTTTTTTGTGTGTACCCTTTATTTACTTATTTTTAAATGTTTGTTTATTTGAGAAAGAGAGCACAAACAGGAGAGGGGCAGAGAGAGAGGGGGACACAGGATCCAAAGCGGGTTCTGTACCGATAGCAAGAGATCCCAACATGGGGCTCAAACTCAAAAACTTTGAGATCATGACCTGAGCCAAAGTCGGACACTTAACTGATTGAGCCACCCAGGTGCCCCATGCATGCCCTTTATTGTTTGCTTTTCTAGCATTCCTGTGTTGACTGGGCATGTTCTTGAAAATGTTTTCCATTATCAGAAAATAAACTGGAAAGTCATTGAAAACCTGTAGGTCATGATGTTCAGGTGACAGTTTCCTCCTCCCCCATTATTTGCAAAAATTCAAAGCCAAGGCCACCGTGCACCACAGGCTGAGTGGCTTAAAATAACAGAAATCTATTGTATCACGGTTCTCCAGGCAGGGGCTTGAAATCCAGGTGTCAGCAGAGCCAAGCTCTCTCTGAAACCTGTAGGGAAATCCTTCCTAGCTCCTGGTAGTTGGCTGGCCATCTTTGGTGTTCCTTGGCTTATGTATTAATCATCCCAGTCCTCCGCCTTCACATTGCCTTCTGGTGTCTCTGTCTTCACGTGGCTATCTTCTTAGGACACTAGTCATATTGGATTAGGGACTCATCCTCTCTACTATGCCCTCATGTTAACTAATTGCACCTGCAAAGACCCTATTTCCAAATAACGTCACATTCTGGACATACCAGAGGTTAGAACTTTTTGGGGGTAAGGATACAATTTAACCCATAGCAGTCATTTTTGGCAAGTTGTGAGATTCAGAAGCAAAGATATTTTCCAGTACATTTTATTTCTTCCAGATAACTTTAACATGTATTCTAATTTGAAACTTAATATAAGAATATGTCAATATATCTATAAACATTTTATTTTAGAGAGTGTATGCACACAAGCAAGGGAAAAGGACAGAGAGAGAGAGAGAGACAGAATCTCAAGCAGGCTCCACACTGAGCACAGAATCTGACACAGTGCTGAATCCCACAATCCTGGGATCATGACCTGAGCCAAGATCAAGAGTCAGATGCTTAACCAACTGAGCCATCCACATGCCCCGAGAATATGTCAATATATTTAAAACTTAGAAAGAAGAAGGTATGTATTCTTCACTCATTCATTTGCCAGTTATGTGCCAAATGCTTTCATTGGCCAGATGCTACTCTAGCATTGAGGGTACAGTAGTGGGTGATACAGAAAACCCAAGACTTTTGTCTAATGGGAGATACGAATGAGACAACCAGGGCTTGATAATGAAATACACGTTTTTGTTATGTGCATTTCTAGAAATGGTTTGTGTAGTGAACTTGATACTGAGATGCACCAATGTTCAAAAGATAGACAATATAGGAAAAATATATAATTATTTCTGATTCTTATCTTTAAAAAAAAACAAACAACAATTGTAGGGGCACCTGGGTGGCTTAGTTGAACGTCTGACTTGGGCTCAGGTCAGGATCTCACAGTTCATGAGATCAAGCCCCACACTGGGCTCACGGCTGTCAGCACAGAGCTTACTTTGAATTCTCTGTTCGCCTCTTTTTCTGCCCCTCCCCAACTTTCTCTCTCTCTCTCTCTCTCTCTCTCTCTCTCAACTAAATTAAAAAATTTTTTAAATAAAATAAAAACTATTATAGAATAATTTTTTAAAGAAAAAAAATAGTGTAAAAGCTAAGAAAATAAAAGTCCCACCACTATTGGGGTACCTGGCTGGCTCAGTCAGTAGAACAGATGACTCCTGATCTTAGGGTCATGACTTTGAGCCCCTTGTTGGGTATAGAGATTACTTAAAAAAATAAATAAAAGTTGGGGTGCCTGGGTGGCTCAGTCGGTTGGGCAGCCCACTACGGCTCAGGTCATGATCTCATGGTCTGTGAGTTCAAGCCCCACATCGAGCTCTGTGCTGACAGCTCAGAGCCTGGAGCTTACTTCTGATTCTGTGCCTCCCTCTCTCTGCCCCTTCCCTGCTTGGTCTCTCTCTCTCTCTCTCTCTCTCTCTCTCTCTCTCTCTCTCTCTCTCTCTCAAAAATAATAAAAAAAAAAATTAAAAAAATTTTTTTTAAATAAAAGTCCCACCACTATCAATTCTACTACCTGTCAATATATACTGTTTGGAACATATCCTCCCAGTCTCTCTCTTTTTTTTAATGTTTATTATTTTTATTTATTTATTTATTTTTATTTTACATTTATTTTTGAGAAACAGTGAGACAAAGCGTGAGCAGGGGAGGGGCAGAGAGAGAAGGAGACAGAATCTGAAGCAGGCTTCAGGCTCTGAGCAAGCAGTCAGCACAGAGCCTAATGCGGGGCTCGAACCCACGAACTCTGAGATCATGACCTGAGCCAAAGTTGGATGCTAACCAACTGAGCCACCCAGGCCCCCCAATGTTTATTACTTTTTGAGAGAGTCACAGAGAAAAGGAGAGAGAGAATAGCAAGCAGACTCCCTGCCATCAGCACAGAGCCAGACACAGGCTCAAACCCATGAAACATGAGATCATGACCTGAGCTGAAACCAAGAGTTGAGCACTTAACCGACTGAGCAAACTAGGTGCCCCTCCGGTCTTTTTATGATCCATATAATCATTTTTACATTGTCTACATTAATACTTTAAATGCGTTTTTAAAGAGGAGTATCTGAGGGGCACCTAAATGACTCGGTTGAGCGTCCAACTTTGGCTCAGGTCATGACCTCACGGTTTGGGAGTTTGAGCCACTGCTCAAACTGCTTTCAGCATAGAGCCCACTTTGGATCCTCTGTCCCCCTCTCTCTCTCTTCCCCTTCTCAGCTATCATTTTCTCAAAAATAAACATTAAAAAAAAGAAAAGAAAGGCGCACCTGGGTGGCTCAGTCAGTTGAGCGTCCAACTAGAGTTCAGGTCATGATCTCACGGTTTGTGGGTTCGAGCCCCGCGTCGGGCTCTGTGCTGATAACTCAGAGCCAGGAGCCTTCCAATTCTGTGTCTCCCTGTTTCTCTGCCCCTCCCCTGCCTGTGCTCTGTCTCTCTCTCTCAAGAATAAGCATTAAAAAAGAATTTAAAAATCAATCAATCAGTAAATAAGAGGAGTATCTGAAAGGCTGCACCAGCAAAGGATAGAGCGACTCTCCTATACTAGAGAAGCTGGGAGTGGTCTCAAGGTAAGGAGGGTGCAGCCCAGTAGATGCAGAAGGTAGACTTTTGAGCTTGTCACAACCGAGACTCCATTACTGACTGTGTGATCTTAACCACTGAATCTCTCTAAGCATCCTCCTCCTTACCTGTGACATGGGGATACAGTTACTGCTTAAGGAAGCAAATGTGAAAATTTAATGGAATAATATATGTGAAATATTAGGAACATGCTTGCTCAGTAAATGGCTGGGTATTCAAAACACACTTTTCGTTGTGTTAGATGGTGAGTTGACTATTTTAAAGGTACAATATCAAAGTAACTTTAATAATAACAATAATAAAAGGCTTTTTCAGGAAGGATGTAAGTGCTACATGTATTGTAGAAAATGTACAAAATGAAGGTAAGCTTATACTCTTCCTCTGGAACACACACAAATAAAATTGCCCATATTTCTACCCCTGCTTACCCCCAAGAGATAGTTCCTGTTAACATTTTGGAGCATAGCCCCCATCTTACTGAGGCATGTACTTACATATGTATATAAAGGACAGCTTTAGTATTTACAAAAAAAATTTTATTGTCTATTATGTTGTGTTTTAGCATAATAAACTAGATCATTTATTTTTCTAAATTTAGGGTTTTTATGCTATTTCATTTTAATACAATTCAGTTACATAATTGTTTTAAAGTTATTGATGTTCATATTATAAAAAGCATGGAATGGGAGTTAAATCTAGGTTCAAGCTGTGTGGCCTCAGGCAAGTCACTAAACTCCTCTGAGCAATGAGAGCAGATGGGATTAAAAAAATAACCTCAAATCTTAGTATAAATGAAAATTCTCTATGAAAATGCTTACATTTAATTTGACTTTTTTTGGCTCTGATAATATAACCAATAAGAACTTTTCATTAGGCAAAGTACAGTTCATTATTAATAACTTGAGCTATTAATGAGTACATTTATATAACCAGGGCTTCTTTGGAAGTCTGTATATTCTAGTGCAGACTACTATCTCCACAACGGCTTTTGATGCATTCAGATGCCAATGCGAAAGGAGGAAAGAAAGGCTGGAGACCAGGGAATACGTTTTCCAACTAACAAGATACAGACTGGACACCTTACTTTTTTTTTTTAATTTTTTTTAATGTTTATTTATTTTTGAGAGAGACAGAGCATGAGCAGGGGAGGGGCAGAGAGAGATAGGGAGACACAGAATCTGAAGCAGGCTCCAGGCTCCCAGCTGTCAGCACAGAGCCGGACATGGGGCTCGAACTCACAAGCTGCTAGATCATGACCTGCGCTGAAGTTGGATGCTCAACTGACTGAGCCACCCAGGAACCCCCTTTCTGTATAAAGAAGGGAAAAAAGGCTACCAGATAGGAGAAGCTTATCACAGACCCCACCTCCAGGTATGTATTTAAAGACATAATTCTGTTTGCCCTGTAATTTGTTTAATGGCTAAGCCTGCCATTTAGTTGCTTTGGAGAAACTACAATTATTGCAACATGTCCCATAGTAGGCATTTAACGGGACAGTTTGAATTATAAGTAGCACACAAGGTTTCTCTTTTCACAACAAACACCCTTTTGTACTACCAATTAAAATGAGAAATATGTGTATATTTTTTTAAATGTCTAAAGGAAGTATAACATAAAATGTTATATCAGTTTCAGGTGCACAACATAATGATTCAACAGTTATAAACATTGTGGAGTGCTCTCCATGATAAGTGTAGTCACCAGCTATCATCATAACAAATTTATTACAATATTATTGACTACATTCTCTATGCTGTACTCTTCTTCCCAGTGACTTATTTGTTTTATAACCAAGTTTGTACTTCTTAATCCCCTTCACTTATTTTGCCTATCCCTTCACCCCCCTCTCCTCTGGCAACCAGCAATTTATTTTCTTTATTCGTTTTTGTTGTTTGCTTGTTTTGTTCTTAGAAATCATGTGGTATTTGTCTTTTTCTCACTTGGTACATTTAGTATAATACCCTCTGGGTCCATCCAGGCTGATGCAAATGGCAACATTTCATTCTTTTCTATGGCTGAGTAATAACTTCATTGTATTATCTATAAACATATCTTCATTCATTCATCAATCTGTGGATCCAGGTTGCTTTCATATCTTGGCTGTTGTAAATAATGTTGCAACACACATACGGGTGCATATATCTTTTCAAATTAGTGTTTTCACTTTCTTTGGATAAATACCCAGAAGTAGAATTACTAGATCATATAGTACTTCTATTTCAAGTTTTTTGAGGAACCTCCATGCTGTTTCCACAGTGGCTGCACCAATCTACATTCTCACCAGCAAGGCACAAGGGTTCTCTTTTTTCCACATCCTCATCAAAGCTTGTTATTTCTTGTCCTTTTGATACTAGCCATTCTGACTGGTGTAAGGTCATAGCTCATTGTGATTGTGATTTGCGTTTCCCTGATGAGTAGTGATATTAAGCATCTTTTCATGTGTCTGTTGGCCATCTGTATGTCTTCTTTGGAAAAATGTCTATTCAGGCTTTCTGTCCATTTTTAATAGGATGATTTGGGGTTGTTTTTGGTGTTGAGTTGTATGATTTCTTTACATATTTAGGATATTCACCCCTTATTGGATATATCATTAGTAAGTATCTTTCTCCCAGTCAGTAGGTTGCCTTTTCATTTTGCTTATGGTTTTCTTTGCTGTGCATAAGTTTTTTAGTTTAATGTAGCCCCAGTGATTTCTTTTTTGCTTTTGTTTCCCTTGCCTGGAAAATATATTTTCTGAGACATATCCGGAAAAATATGGCCAAGGTCAATGTTCGTGAATTTGCTGCCTATGTTTTCTTCTAGGAGTTTTATGGTTTCAGGTCTCGCATTTAGGTCTTTAATCCATTTTGAGTCTATTTTTGTGTTTGGTGTAGGAAAGAAGTCCAGTTTCATTCTTTGTAGGTAGCTGTCCAGTTTTCCCAGCACCATTTGTTGAAGAGACTGTCTTTACTCCAGTTGCATATTCTTGCCTCCTTTGTTGTAGATTAATTGACCTTACAAGCATGAGTTTCTCTCTGGGCTCTGTATCCTTTCCTGTTGATCTATATGTCTAATTTTTGTTCCAGTACCATACTGTGTGTGTGTGTGTGTGTGTGTGTGTGTGTGTGTGTGTGTGTGTGTGTGTGTGTTAGAGAGACAGAGAAAGTGCGAGTTGGGGAGAAGGGCAAAGAGAGAAAGAGAAAGAATCTTTAGCAGGCTCCATGCTCAACATGGAGCCCAACTTGGGGCTCAATCCCATGACCCTGGGATCATGACCTGAGCCAAAATCAAGAGTTAGATGCTCAGCCTACGGAGCCACCCAGGTGCCCGTATACTGTTTTGATTATTATAACTTTGTAATATGGCTTGAAATATGGTATTGTGATACCTCCAGCTTGGTTCTTCTTTCTCAAGATTGTGTTGGCTATTCAAAGCCTTTTGTGACTCCATACAGTTTTTATGGTTTTTTTTGTTCTGGTTGTGTAAAAACAACACATATTTGTAATCATCATTTATGGGAAGATTTGAATAGGAGGATTCAGCAGTCAGAGTTCTTAGTTAGAAGCCACAGAAAGCAAAGCTGGTTGATTTAAGAAGAGGGGTTTATTAGCACCTGCTGTCTAGCTTACAGCATTGTTGGGGTGGCTGTAGAACTGCATTGGACACTATGTGACAGCCTATGCATTGTCCACAATGACACCTAAAACCCCATCTGCTGAGAATAGCTCTCCATGCCAAATGTACCACCAACTCTGCTGGAAGCACTCATGACTCAGATTCAGATAATTCAGAGTGAGAAGCGGATTGAGGCAACTAGGTCACTTGCCCCACTCCGGTTACAAAGGAGACTGGGATGACAAGGGCCTTTGAGCTTCAGTACGAGAGCTGGGCCTTCCAACCGAGATTCATCACTCGGGGAATTCCCCAAAAGTATGAAGGGATTTGGATGCTGACAGCTAAAGGAAAACAAATATCACCTACCCAATAGTAGTTGTCCTAACTGTGAGTGTAGTTAGGGATTTAAATTACTCACTTATGAATAGTCCAGATACAGCCAATGCCAAAACATCTTTAGCCTTAGCACTTCTGAGAGAAAAGGCAGGGAGGGTCCCCACTAATTTCCTAGACATAGGAGGTGTGTTCCTTGACTCCGGGCTTGAGATTCAGAAAGCATTATCACCCAAAAAACACTGCAGTGCAATAATTTCCTGGCCTTACCAAAATAAGTCAGGTTTTCCTATTATACGCTCTTAAACACCCGTGCCTCTTATTGAAATGCATATAAATGTTTACCAAGAGACACGTACAGGAATGTTCTTAGCAGCTTTACACATAATAGCCCCAAACTGGCAGTAACCCAGATGTCCATCAACATTAGTGTAGTAGAAATGAGAATAAATTATGATATAGTCATAGAATACTACAGAGCAGTTAAAAAGAACAACTTGGTATTACATGTAAAACATGACACAGCGTTGAACAAAAGCCAGACCTGAATGCATACTGCACAAGCTGATTTATATAAAGCCTCCAAACATGCAAAATTAAGCAAGGTTGACCTACAAAAATGGATCACATCAGAAGAGCCAGTTAGTAACTGGGAAGGGGAATGAGAAAGCATTCTGGGGTATGAGAATGTTCTATATACTGTTCTTGATGGTAGGTACATGGGTGTATACGTATTTAAATATTTATTTCGCTCTACCCTTGAGATTCCTTCACTTTTTTGTACTTAATATTTGTTCTATATCAATAAAAAGTTATTTTAAAAATTTAATCTCTGCTGGTGGAATTCAGAATAGAGGTTACCTCTAAGAGATGGTTATGTCTGGGGAGGGGCATGAAGGAGCCCCCTAGGGGTTATATGTTGATCTGGTTGATTACCTGGGTATCTACATAAAAATTCATCAGCTGCACAGTTAAAAGTTAGTTCTTTTTTTTTTTTTTTTTAATGTTTATTTATTTTTGAGAGAGACAAAGACAGAATGCGAGTGGGTTAGGGGCAGAGAGAGAGGGAGACACAGAATCCGAAGCAGGCTCCAGGCTCCAAGCCGTCAGCACAAAGCCCGATGCGGCGCTCGAACTGACAAACCGCAAGATCATGACCTGAGCCGAAGTCAGACGCTGAACCGACTGAGCCACCCAGGTGCCCCAAAAGTTAGTTCTTTTTAACTGTACATATGTAATGCCTCAAACTTTTTAAGTTTTTTCGTTTGAGAGAAAGAAAGAGTATGTGAGCAGAGAAGGGACAGAGATAGAGGGAAAGAAATTTTCAAGCAGGCTCCTACTGTCAGTGCAGAGCCTAATGCAGAGCTCAATCTCATGAACCATGAGATCATGACCTGAGCTCAAATCAAGAACCAGACACTTAATCAACTGAGCCACCTAGGTGCCCCTATAACTCCTTAATTTTTGATAATATGTTTGAAGAAAACTATGTTTCCAGTTTATTTCTTTTAAGGTTTATTTCTTTGTTTTTGAGAGAGAAAGAGCGCGCGCATTCGTGAGCAGGGGAGGGGCAGAGAAAGAGGGAGAGAGAGAATCCCAAGGAGTCTCCATGCTGTCAGTGCAGAGTCCGATGTGGGGCTCGAACTCATGAACAATGAGATCATGACCTGAGCCAAAATCAAGAGTCAGGCACTTAACCAACTGAGCCACCCAGGCGTCCTTGTTCCCACTTTAAAACATCAATATAAATTTAGGAACACAGTCCTTTCATACTTTGAAAACTGCTTAGTGTTCTAGTGGTCTCTGGAGAGTATTTATAGCTATGGCAACACAACAGTCTTAGAACTGTTGGTTTAATGAGTCCTGCTTGAAATCCAAGATTGTGTTTGTGACTTTGAACTAAATCCCACATCTGAGATGGCAGATTATGACCATTTTCTTTACCTTTTCCTTTATGAGCAGCTCAAACACAGAAAGTTACAAACGGATGAACCTGAAAATTATTTTTACCTGTTGAAAGGCTTGCACTCTAACGTGTTCATGCCTGCGAATTATCTTTGTGCATAGAGCCAGAGGCTGAAGGATTTATGACTGGTGAGGAAAATACTGTCTCTTAGTAATGTGCAAAAAACAGCAGCCCTTCCCTGTTTAAATCTTGTTCGTGATCAGGAAGCCTGCCAATGTGGTTAATATTCAAGGGTACTCTGAAAATTGTTCTTGCTGAAGGGCAAGCCCAAGTTAAACAGTGGGACAAATGTATGCACAACTACCTTCAAAAGTATGTGGACGGTGCCTGCCATGTGATCGAGCCACCCCGATGCAACAGTGTGATGGAAACAGTCTGTTGCTGTTTATACAATGAGTGGTGATATCCAGGATTTTCTTAGAAATCCTTGGGATTAAGAGTTTGAAATCAGAGAATATGGAGAGATTACATACTGCACAAATGTTATTGTAGGTGTCTGATGTCAACATGCCAATGTCAGTGAGTATTTCTCATGAGTCACTTGCACAGTATCACTCCTCCTCTATAGGTTGCTCTTTGATTTTCCCCTATGCTCACGATGAGAAATTGGTACTGAACGATTGGACTGTGGAAACTCCTCTTCGTCTTTGTGACCCTCAAGTCTGTATCAGCTCACATCTGGGCTGGAACAGCTGCCTCCCTCGTCTTTCCACCTCCATTTTGCAATGTTAGTTGAATATGACTTGAGCACCTCCCATACACAAAGTGGATGCTTTGCTTACACAGCTTGTGAAAACCATGGATTTTTCTTTCACAGAAGTCATTCGTGTGCCATCTGCTCATGAACTTTGTTGGAAGCAACAAAGTAGAGTAGAGTGACTGATGGCTGAGAGTACTAGCTATGGAACCAGACTGCCTGGGTCCAAATCCTGGTGATGCCACTTACTTGCTATTTAACGTTAGACAAGTGACTTCACCTCTCTGTGCCTCAGATTCCTTATTGTGTAATGGGAATAACACCGCTGACCCCCTGAGGCTTTTGTGAAGATTAATTGAACTAAAACATGTAAAACACACTTAGGACAGTGTCTTAGCACACAGTAGCCGACAAAACATTTGCAAATTATTAGCAATTTTTCATAAAACATGCTTTTTTTCTAAAGTATTTATGGTAACGAATTCTCTTTGCTTGTGATAGGGCAGGAGACTGAGGGATGTATAGCAGGTGGGTAAAATGCGGTTTATTAGAAATGTGAGAGGGGTGTCTGGCTGGATCAGTCAGTGGAGTGTGCAACTTTTGATCTCGAGGTTGTAATTTCGAGCTCCATGTTGGGTGCAGAGATTACTTTTAAAAAAATCGTAAATTGGGACGCCTGGGTGGCTCAGTCGGTTAAGCGGCCGACTTCAGCTCAGGTCACGATCTCACAATCCATGAGTTCGAGCCCCGCGTTGGGCTCTGTGCTGACCGCTCAGAGCCTGGAGCCTGTTTCAGATTCTGTGTCTCCCTCTCTCTCTGACCCTCCTCCGTTCATGCTCTGTCTCTCTCTGTCTCAAAAATAAATAAACGTTAAAAAAAAAATCGTAAAAGAAAAAAAAAAAGAAATGTGAGAAAGACACCAGTCCTTCCCTATTTTGTGATAACCATGAAACAGAATGCTACAGAGCAATGAAATAGAATGAACCACTGCTACCTGCAAAATATGATATAGCATTGAACAAAAACCAGACAAGAATACATACTACACAATCCCATTCACATAGAGTCCAGAAGAGGCAAAACAAAGCAATGGTGATATAAGTCAGAATAGAATTATTATTTTTTTCTTTTTCCCTAAAGCCCAATGCCTTTAATTCTAAACTTTCAGAGAATAGGGACCCTGACTCCATCATTTTTGTGCCTCTGCTTGGGCCTCTATAGTGGTTGGTCTAATTATCAGAATTACCAGGGATGCTGTTATTAATTTCATTTCCTAGTTTCCTTTCTGGGATTTTCCAACTAGTCTGGAGTAGGGACCATGAATTTGTACGTGTTATGTCCAGTCTGTGAGGATACCCAGGGGAGAAACCCAGGGACCAGATACTCCAAACTCCTCTCCCTGCTCTCGTGTCTTGCTGGTGCCTCCCAACGGCCGAGCCCAACCGGAAGGCAAGACAAGGAGCCTGATGATGTCATCTTCCCAGGTCAGCCCCTTGGGCCCTGGTGCAGAAGGATGGAGAGTGGGTTTTGGGGAAGGCATCCAGCACCTGTGCTAACTCACTGAACGTGAACCAGCAACAACTCTGTTATTGTCCCATTTTACAACTGAGGAACCTGGGGCACAGAGGCAGATCCTCAAGTTTTTCTCACTAACAATGCTCACTTCTACCTACAGGTAGGATTTGCACCAAATCTCATAGGGTCTGAATGCTCCCATTGAATGCCCAGCTCATTTTAGCTCCTTGATCTTCACATCTTCACCCTTCTTCTCCTTCCCCACTTATAGTCACAGCTTGTTCCATAAATATATATAATGTTGGGGTCATTCAAGGAAGCACCACCCAATTCTCTCATTCTCTAGAGTAATCAGCAGCCCAAGTTCTATGTCTTGTATTCGTTTTCCATTCCCTAGCTAGACTATCAGCTGTAGGAGGGCAGAAACAAAGTCTTACATGATCTGTATCCCACACCCCTTAGCAGAGCAGAACACATGGCCCATACTCAACAAATTCGTTTTGTTTTGTTTTGGTTTGGTTTTTTAAAGTTCATTTATTTATTTTGAGAGAATGTAGTGCAAGTGCGGGAGGGGCAGAGAGAGGGGGAGAATCCCAAGCAGCTCCACACCATCAGCGCAGAGCCCGGCACGGGGCTCAAACTCATGCAACTGTTAAGATCGTGACCTGAGCGAAATCAAGAACTGGACCCTTAACCCACTGAGCCACCCAGGTGTCCCAACAACAAGTTCATTTTGATTGGTTTGGTTGGTTAATGATTATTAGCTGAATAACAGATAAGCTATTTTAGCATTGGAATCTTCTGGCCTAGAGGTAGAGAGAAACAAATATTTTCATTCATAGCTGTTTAGAGAAGTTGATAAACTGTCAAAATGCCCGTAGCCAAAATGTCAAAATTTAATACAATTCTTTAAAAAAAGCATTAACTTCTAACTTGGCAATCTCACTTCTGGAAGTTCATATGAAGAAGAAATTGACAGATATGTGCAAAGATTTACGGACAAGTATGTTTGTCTCGATGTTATTTATAATAGTACACATCCGGGGCGCCTGGGTGGCTCAATCAGTTGAGCGTCCGACTTCCCTCAGGTCATGATCTCGCGGTTTGTGACTTCAGGCCCCACGTCGGGCTCTGTGCTGACAGCTCAGAGCCTGGAGCTTGCTTTGAATTCTGTGTCTCCCTCTCTCTCTGCCCCTCCCCTGCTCATATTCTGCCTCTGTCTCTCAAAAATAAATAAATGTTAAGAAAATTTTATAATGGTACACATCCAGGTGCATATACATTGTGGGAGACTGATAATCAGTCAATGCTCAGAGCAGGCAGAGTAGTGGAACTCTGTCTGCCCCACAACTTGGGAGCAAGGTTTCAGGAAGACAAGCTACAACCTCCACAGCCATCAGCCCCAAACAGCAAGGACGGAACCAATGACTGCCAGCTTCCATAATTTTGCCATCCCTCCCCCACGTTCCAATTTAGGACCCATCACAAAAAGCCAAATCCATTCCCCCTAACCAATCACATGGTGCCCGCTTCTAATTAGTCCACCTCCAGTTTCCCATGCCAACGACCTCTGATCAGGGCATGCCTGAGACATTTCTTTCCACTATAAAGCCTTCAATTCCTTTGCTTGCCTTTGAACCTCTGCCAAACACAGACGATGGTGGATGACTTCCTCGCTGCAACAAGTTCTGAATCAATAGCCTTTGTTCTCGTTTGGGTGGTCTTCGTTTATTTCCATAACTGGTAACAACCCAAAGGGTCTGATGATAGAATATTTAAATAACTTATGGCATATCTGTATCATGGAATGTTACACAGTGATTTAAATAAAGTTTTTTGAGGAAAGTTAAGTCAATTGGTAGCATGCTCATGAAATAATATTGGGTAAAAAAAGGAAGCATGTAGGTAATTGGTTCTTCTGAGTTGGTGACACTGTATTATTTTCATTTTCTATTCATGTCTTTCTATAATTTCCAATTTTCTACCTTGAATATCCATTTATTTTTGTAATAAGAAACGTTTAACTTAAAAAATTATCTTTGGCGTGCCTGGGTGGCTCAGTTCATTGAGTGTCCGACTTCATTCAGCTCAGGTCATGATCTCACAGTTCCTGAGTTCAAGCCCCACATCGGGTTCTGTGCTGACAGCTAAGAGCCTGGAGTCTGCTTCAGATTCTGTGTCTCCCTCTCCACTCTCTGCCCCTCCCCCGCTCACACTCTGTCTCTCTCTGTCTCAAAAAAAAAAAAAAAAATTTTTTTTTTTTTAATTTAAAAACACCCAATTATGCTCTTACCCCTTGGAACTGGTTTTGGAAATGCTATTTTATGGCAATATTGCAGCCGACAGAGTTATTTTAAGAGGCAATGTAAATATTTACTTTTGTGCTATAACCTTTGCCTTGTTTGTAGTCTAGTTTAAGTCAAGACAAGAGACAAGCACTTAAGTTTCTAGATAGTTGCATGAATATTACAAATAGCTAAAGCACCATGCTGACAAAAATGGACCTTTTCAAAATAGCAACACAAAAATTGGTTACATCTAAGTTTATAGAAAGCAATTTTTATCTAGCTATTTCATAATAATTATTCAACATATATTCCAAACAAGAAGGAAAGCAATTTAAAAATTCTACCAAAATAAACTTAATAAAGCTTTTAGATAATTGTGAATGAATGAATAGCTTTTTAAATTTCTGGGTTTTATTAACCTATAAAATAACTATTAAGAAGGGACTGAAATCATAATATATTTGAATATCATAAATACATTTAATTTAATACATTAAACTGTAAAAAATATACAATTTACATTCAGAGAAAAGTGGTGTGGATTTTTCTTATTGAAAAACAAGAGGGAACAGAAAGCAAATATTTACTTATTAAATCTTTGCCGGGAGGAGGCTGACAAGTGGAAAAAAGGTTGTAAATGTTTGTTTTTGTTTCCACTTAAAACACCAAAGTTTGCTATTTTGCCAGCTTTGAAAGTCTGCCTTTTCTTTTCTGAGGGGCTGGGGTGGTAGAAATTGGAGGCTATGGCCTACCAGTTCAAAAGACCCGGAGGGGTGTTATTTCCTTTTCTTCCCAAGTTTCAAAATCTACGGGCAGCTCAACCAGTTCCCAAGGATAAAGAGAGGATGTGACGTCACTACTTTTATTCTCCCCCCCACATCCAGTTCAGGACCAGGTATTCCCTTCTAAATATTTCTCAAAACCCTTGCCTCCAGATTTATTTATTGACCATCTACCGTGTGTCAGGCTACCCCTGGGGTTACAGCAGTAAGTCAGACTCTGGTGGAGAACCCAGGAGAGCTTACACTCTGGTTGATTCCTCCCCACTGAAGACAAACCAAACAACCGCACCACTTCCCATAGCACCGATCATTTCCCCTCCTAACTTGCAGCGCACACACGTGTCCCATTTTACAGACGAAGACACGGAGGGCTGGAACAGCTACCTAACGTGCCTTAGGTCACAGTCATGAAGGGCTAGAATTCTTTACAATTTTTATCCATTCTCCATCCACAAAGTATGGATGGTCTACCATCAGTCTGCCTCTGTTGGGCGTATCCTCTGGGTATAGTGGTGAAGAGAAAAGAAAAAGTTTTCTGCTGTATGCAGTTTGTATTCTAGGTGAAGCAAGTAATAAATAACAATAGTATCAGAGAAGGATTGTCCAAGGGAGTAGCTGCATGGGTACTTAGAAATGGGGGTGAGGCAAGCCCACTTAAAAATTTTTACTTATTTACTTTTTTTAGTTACAGTGTAATTAGCATACAGTGTTATATTAGTTTCAGGTGTACATACAGTGACCCAACGATTCTATACACTACTCTGTGTGCATCACAATAAGCATACTTTTAGGGAAGGCCACTTTTTAAGTCTCCGTAACCTCTGTAAATTTACCTTGTGTTTTCTACCTCTGTTTTCCCAGAGTGCATAAGAGCAAAACCTTTCGTAGGATCAGACCAGTTTTCTGATCAAGCAAGAAAGGAAGCTGGTATATTGGCTTCGCTCAGCTACTGCAACAAAGTTCCACAAATCCAGGGGCTTGAAGCAACAGAAATTTATTGTTGCAGATTCCGGAGTCTGGAAATCTGAAATCAACATGTCAGCTGGGCCATGTTCCTTCTGAAACCTGCACAGGAGAATCTTTCTTTGCATCTCTTCTCATTTCTTGTGGCTTGTGACAGTCCTCGGGATTTCTTGGCTCTGCTGCTGCAGCACTTCGATCTATGTCTCTGCGTCTCTATCTCGGTGTCTCTGCTCTTCTCATAAGGACACTAGTCATGCTGTGTCTAGGGCCCACCTCACTCCACTGTGACCTCATTTTAACTGAACTATATCTGCAAGGTCTCTATTCCCAAACAGGGTTACATTCCAAGGCACTGGGGTTAGCACATCATCTGTTACCATGAAGACATATTTTATTTTCATAGAGTCAGATTTATTGGTCTTTTGGGTGTTTTAATTCTTTCTCAGAAAGACACTCCCTACTTTGAGACTAAGGGAAAATGCTTCCATGGCTTCATGTTTTTGTCGTCATTTTTTATGAGTAATTCTTTGATCCGTCTGAAATTTGAGTGTACAGTATCTCGACATATGTCTGTCTTCACAGCAATGCCCCATGTCCCCTATGCCCCCTCCCAACAGACACAAAAAAAGCAAAAGAAAAATGACAGAGGACAAACCAGGAAAGCAACCTGTGACTCGCAATGCAAAGTATATTTTGAAAGCCAGTGTCATTAATATATAGAGTCCCTATAAATCACCAAAGATGAATGATACAATAGAAAATTTGCAAAGGATTGGGATAGTTCACTGGAAAAGAATACTTAAACATACGGAAGGATGCTGAGCTCACTGATATTAGATAATGCAAATTAAAAGTATGTCAAAATGCTATTTTGTCATGTATCAGAGTGCCAAAGATTTCATAACCCACTTTGACCAGAGTTTGGGAAACCGTCATTTACATTTTTAGCAAAAGGAGTGTAAATCGTTGCATCCAGTATAGGTGGCAATTTGGCAATACCTATGGAAATTAAAAATGAACTTATTCTTTGAGTGCGTACTTTCATTTCTAGGAAAAAGATGCCAGCACATTCCTGGGGTCAGTTGTTTGGGTGACTGGCTCTTGATTTTGGCTGAGGTCATGGTCTCGTGGTTGTGGGATCAAGCCCTGTGGGAGGCTCCTTGCTGAGTGTGGAGCATGCTTGGGAATCTCTCTCTCCCTTTTTCTCTGCCCCTCCTCTGCTTGCATGTGCTCTCTCACTCTCTCAAAATAAATAAATAAATATTAAAAATAATAAAATGGCAATATATTTTAAACAAAACAATAAATGTCAATATTATATCACAACATGATACCATATAATACACTAGTGGTATCATCAATATTCTTTTCCTCATACAGAAACTGAGGTAGATATTTGCTGGGTACATAACATAAAATCACTCAGTATTTACTTGATAACAGAAGAATCTGAGCTTGCTCACATGATTTTATACTGTCAAATAATATCTTATAAATTTAAAAATAACCCAGCGGCCTCATTACACTTAATTTGGATTCCAGGTCATAAATTATACAAATAGCACAAACTCATGAAAAACACATAAACACTGAAGAGTCATAGTGTGGGCACATTTCTAGGAAATTACAAAAAACCATCTGATTCAGCCGCAGGGGTATAAAAGAGTTCTATTAGAGTATTAAACCATACAGATCTTAAAATCCAGTTCTTGAAAATTGCGGCTTCAAAATCCTATTGACACGAAGAAGCTTTAAAAAACAATATGGTTAGCAAAGCAACATAGCAAATTGACAATAATAAAGCGAGACTAACCAAAATTGACATTTACGGGAAAGACTAAGCCAACCTAGTACCTAAAGACCAGCCTGAGTCAATATTGATAATGCAACCTTAACAAAGCCTTCCAGCTGGAAAACAAAGGAATTCCAACTATCTGGGTAATTGCATAGTGGGAGTTCGGCAAAGTTGCCGGCAACTCAACTTCTCAGCATAACGCTGAATCGATTACTGTGTAAAACCTGAGTCAAGGGCCAGTACTTTATGAATAGCAAAGATGCGTTACCTTTAATAACTTCTGTAGAAGGCTATTGGTAGTGCTTGGCGTTATACAAAAATTTACTCCTGAAAAAGATAAAAGGAACTCCTGCATTTTTGAACACAGGAACCAAGGAAAGGGCTTCCAATTTGGGATTAGGGGACAGCCCCATAGAAGGTGCACTTGGAGAATGAGAGCACACCCTGAAAGGGTGTATAATGTGGGGAGAGGGGGTGGGAGGGGAGGACAGGAGAAGAGGGTTGACTCTAGAGACCCTTTGAGAAGGGTGAAGTGACCTACATTTTGTCAGTAAAAACAGAGCTCTTTTGAGGCAAGTTTGGAAGGAAGTGAGGCTAGGCAGGGTTTGAGAATGATGCATGTGCTGGTATTAGCAAGTGGAGTGCTCTTTGGGATTCATAGCAGTTTGAAAAGCATGTTTAGTTCTCCTGAGCTGGGGATGAGGCAATATGTTTAACAATTCAACAGATACCATTTTTACCTTCACAACAGATACTTTTCCATGCATGAAGTCCTTATCCTTTCTTAAGCACTTTTACGTAGCTTATCTCAGGACCGACAGACCCCAACAGAGTCAAGAATTCTGGGGAGGAGAAGGGAGTTCCAGAGAGGCTGCACTAGGCTGAACCGGCCAGAGAATCTTCGGAGAAAGAGGTAAGGTTGGAATTGAGCCCTGAGTTGGGTTTACAAAACAGGATGTGTTAAGTCTCACCTCTGAGATAGTAAGACTGACTGAATCTACTGATTGAGAGAACGGAACAGGCCAGGAATTGACTTGGCTTCGGGGCTCCTTCTCAGCCCATCCCTCTGTCCTCCCTGTTTCTCACAGCATATTAGTCTCATCTTCTATTTACACACTTGTGTGCAATGAGGAAGATGGCTCCCCTGCTGTATGCAGTACAGTTGTGTTGAGGGGTCACAGGAGGAGACTGTCTTCCAGCCATCCTCAACCACATCTCTGGGAAGCCTCTGATAGACCTTGATTGGGCCATATGTCCATCTTTGAACCAATGACCACCTCTCATTAGCTGGCTGGCCTCGCTGTCCTACTCCCCCCTGTAGGCTACAGCACTGTGACAGCCCTATCAGACCTCACGAAAGTGGCGGAAGGGTAAGTCTTCAAAGGAAAAGCTGCGAGTTCTTAACAGAGGCTGGACTTGCAAAAACAGTAGATGTCCATGACATTCGCCATGCCTTAACTATTCTTGTATTCCCCCTGAGACCAAGCGCACAGAACCAACTTAGTGTTAAATGTTGAGTGAGTAACTACTTAGAGCATTTATACTTTCAAAACCTCTTCATGGACATTATTTTATTGTCACCGGTAAAGACAGATTGAATGACTCACTTAAGGTTACACAGCTGGTTTCTTTTCTTTTTTTTCTTAATCTTTATTTTTGAAAGAGAGGGAGAGCACGAGCAGGGGAAGAGCAGAGAGAGGGGGAGACACAGAATCCGAAGCGGGCTCCAGGCTCTGAGCTGTCAGCACAGAGCCCGACGTGGGGCTCGAACCCACGGACCACGAGATCATGAGCTGAGCCGAAGTCCGACCCTCAACCGACTGCCCGGGCGCCCCTAAAGTTACATAGCTGGTTTCTGACAGAGCTGAGTTTGTAACTGGGTCCCCTGGCTTCTAGTCCAGTTCCCGGAGGAGGTCTTCCTCTCTTCTACTCTCTTGCTGTCATGACTGATGACGAAGGGGAAGGAAAGAGGAGAGGGACATTTTGGTCATGGTGTCACACTTTTTAGAAGGCTTGATGCGGTTTTGTCCCTAGAAGTCCATGATAGTGGTAGGTGACCAGACTACCTCTTTCAGCCTAATTATAGGTTTGTAGAGTGGATGACTGTTGCCGTATGTGTACTATTAATTCATTGAGTTGTGGCATCTGCCAAAGAAAACCTCACTTATTGTCTTGCTTCTAAGGCTAATATTTGTCCCTGTGTTTGATGACACTTTGATGTGCTAACACTCTGTCATGAAGATGGCTCCTTAAAAGTAGTGCAGTGTACTGGAAGTAACGAAGGATGCACACTCAAGCCGTTGATTCCCAACTCTGGTACTTACAATCTTGGGCAAGCCGGGAAACTTCCATGAGCCTCACTGTTCCATAAAATTGGCTAATACTAACATCTATCTGCTATACCTACTTCACAGGTTGTGGTAAAGATAAAATGAGGTTTTGTTAGTACAAGTACCTTGGTAACGTGTTTTGAAGGGCTCTGTGAAATTTGTAAGGTATACATTTCACATTATTTTGTCTTATTTTAAGAACAAACATTAGCACAAGTATCTGTATAACCAGTTGTGTGGTCATTACTGCTGTTCACAGGTTAGATACCTGGTTTTCTTCCCCTTCCAGACACATGGAAGACTGTGGCTGGGTGGGACCACATGTCTCGTTCTGGCTTGTATTGTTAATGAAAGTGACTTGCATCACTTCTGAGTTAAAGCATTTGATTGTCAGTGTGAGACCCTCTAGAATTTTCTTTTCCTTTATTATATTTAAATTTTATGCATCTAAAAAATTTTTTTTAATGTTTATTTATTTTTGAGGAAGAGAGAGAGACATTGTGTGAGCAGGGGAGGGACAGAGAGAGAGAGAGAGAGAGAGAGAGAGACAGAATCTGAAGCGGGCTCCAGGCTGTCAGCAGTGAGCCTGATGTGGGGCTCCAACTCATGAGCCATGAGATCATGACCTGTGCCAAAGTTGGATGCTTAACTGACTGAGCCACCCAGGCGCCCCTGTTTGGTAACCTTTTAAATGGTGGCTCCTTTGGGTGCTTGGCTGGCTCAGTTGGAAGAGCATGTGACTCTTGACGTCAGAGATTGGGTATAGAGATTGGGTTGGGTTGGGTATAGAGATTGGGTATAGAGATTGGGTATAGAGATTACTATAGAGATCTATAGCTGGGTATAGAGATTACTTAAATAAAATGTAAAAAAAAAAAAAAAAAGAAAAAAGAGAAGAAAAGAAATGGTGGCTTCTCACGTTGGGCATAGAGATTACTTAAAACGTAAAAAAAAAAGAAAAAAGAAAAGAAAAGAAGAGAAAAGAAAAGAAAAGAAAAGAAAAGAAATGGTGGCTTCTCTGACAGCCTGGGTCCTAGAGTAAGAAAACTCTGAAGCAGTGCCCTTAGCCAACTCTCTTTAGATGTGGAGCGTGAGCAAAAATAAACCACTGGTTTTAGACACCAAGATTTTATTAGGGTTTTGTTACTTCAGCATAACCTAGACTCTGTTCATTGAATCACCATGATTGGCTTGGCCACTTTGGACATGGATCTTTTGGTCAGTGTCAAGGAAAGTTTGTGGACATGTCTGTTCAGTAAAGGAGGCAAAAGAAATTAATCTTGCCAAGTAACGGTTTTATCACTTTTGTGAGTTCTTCCTTAAGGAAAAGGGTGTCAACAGAGTGAGGCCCCTCATCCCATCATTTGTATGGTAGGCAAGGAAGCCACAGAATCAAAAGATCCCAGTCTGATTTCCAAATTCACTTTTCACCAGTTCTGTGACCTTAATCAAATCACTTAACCTGCTGGGGCTTTATTTCCTTATCTAGAACATGAGGGTGATAATACTCACCTTTGAAGGGTTGCACATAAAGTGGCTAGCCTTATTCCTGGCACAAAAGAAATATTCATCAGTGGACATTTACTAAGTGCCCATATTGTCTATATCAGGAGAATTTCAGCTCAATGCAACAACAACAAGCAATTGTGAAGTGGTTTAAATAAAAGGCAATGTTTTATTGCACATGACTGGAAATCCAGAGTGGGCTCTAGGCTCTAGGTTTCCTTGGTGGTCCTGGATCTGCCTTATCTGGGTGTAACTTTGATTTTTAGGTTGATTCCTCTTGTGGTTGTAAAGATGGCCGCCAACAGCAGTGGGGGCAGTGTGTCCAGCTTCCTGTTGATGGGCTGAGATGTGAGTTCCTGAGTCAATCACTGCCAAAGGGACTAGGATTATCTTTAGCCATTAAGCCACTCCCCAGGAGCTGGGGTGGAGTCAGCGTCTCCGGAAGCCTTTGGCTGCATGGGGAGGATGAATATAAGACTAAAATTGACATTCGGTGAGACAGAGGAAACTGGGAGATATTTGGTTATATTCAGTATTCATGCATCAAGCATTGCACTAACTATTGTGGACACAAGGACCTCACACTTTGCTATCAGGGCAGGCATCTAAAAGACACAGCCCTATGACGGCATGGATTGGGTCAGAAAGACATATATTTTATATCCCCACTTTATCCTTTTTTAGCTGTGTAATCTGAAGTAAATTTTTATCATTTATGAAACTGAGTTTTCTTATCTATAAAATGGAGTTAATATTTAACGTGTGATATTGTGTTGCTTGATAGTACCTTCTATTTCTTTTCTTACAATCTACAAAACGTACGGGAGCACAGAAAGAAAGGAAGTTACCTACCTGCAGCCGCGTTCCGAGTTCCTGAGTCACAGTTTGACACCAAGCACAGCTTCCAGGGGACAATTGTGGATACTTGGAATAATATCTACTTATTTCTGCTTTTCTTTTTAATTTAAGAGAGAGGGAGCAAGCATGAGCAGTGGAGAGGGACAGAGGGAGCGAGAGAAAGAATCTCAAGCAGGCTTCATGCTCAGAGCAGAGCCTGACACGGGGCTCGATCTCACGACTCTGGGATCATGACCTGAGCCCAAATTCAGAGTTAGACGCTCAACCCACAGAGCCACCCAGTTTCCCCTGTAAGGCTGTATTTGAACTTGACCTGATTTCAATAAAAACAGCCAAATTGCTACACTGAAAATTCTTAAAGCTCAAAGCAACTTTGGTTGTTTCAAGTGGTGCTGTGATGACCTAATATTGTGCATAACTCCTCTTGTATGGAAAGGAACAAATATTTGATATCCATCTTCATTGTTTGCTGTGGGTTGGTTTCCTGTTATTTTTTTCCCTCTGTCTAGAGGAAGGGAGTAAAAGAAACTTCCTTGTTAACTTACTACTGTAAGGAACATGTTTGGAAAAAAAATAAGCCCGGAGGGCAAGAGTAGAGTTTCTCATCAAGATTATTACCAGCATAATTCAACCTCAATAAACCTAAGGACAGTTTATTGATGCATTGACTGTTGTTCATTTACTCAAAGTAACAAAAGTGCAAAGTACCAGAAAGAGGCGCCCACTGGGAGTCCAGGCGAGTCAGAAGGCAAGCTCACCCTCAGTCAGTGTGCAGTCTAGAGGATCCACACCCTCCTATAATCCAAGTTAGAAAGGAATTTAACACGGAGCAGCCAAAAGATTTGATAAATTGATTTTGGAATATGTGCAAAATTGGGAGAGGCCAACCTTTTTATTTTTTAATTAAAAAAAAAATTTGGGGGGGGCGGTGCCTGGGCGATCAGTCGGTTAAGCATCTGACTTTGGTTCAGGTCATGACCTGTGGTTTACGAGTCTGAGCCCCATGTTGGGCTCTGTACTGACAACTCAGAGCCTGGAGCCTGCTTTGGATTCTGTGTCTCCTTCTCTCTCTCTGCCCCTCCTCTGCTGTGCTCTGTCTGTCTCTTTCTTTCTCAAAAATAAATAAACATTAAAAAATTTAAAAGAAAAAAAATTTTAAGTGTATTTATGTGTTTTGAGAGAGGTGGAGGGGCAGAGAGAGAGGGAGAGAGAGAATCCCAAGCAGGATCCTGTCAGCACAGAGCCAGACTTGGGGCTGGAACTCACAAACCGTGAGATCATGACCTGAGCTGAAATCAAGAGTCAGACACTTAACCCACTGAGCCACCCAGGTGCCCTGATGCCAATTTTTTTTTAAAAAAAGAGGAAAAATTAAAGAAGTTGTTGTTGTTGTTGTTGTTGTTGTTGTTTTTAATAGGAGAGGGGATTGCTCAGTCTTGAAGCAGTGGCAGTATTTTAATATATGAACCTGAATGCAAAGGTGAAAGGAGAACATTCCAGGTAGAGGAATTAGTGTGAGCAAAGGGCAAGTCACAGACACACAAGTGGGAAGCACATGGGCAGGCAGGTGAGGAGTTGCAGTGAGTCAGAAAAGAGAGTGTTCTTATCTTTACCACTCATACAGCACTTATCTGTCCTTTTTTTTATTATTATTATTTATTTTTATGAGGTACACCTCATCTCCTGGGCTATGTGAGGGAAGAAGGCTATACAGAAGTATGCTTTCCTTTCTCCCCACATCCCCCGCCCTCCCTAGTAAATAAACAATCAGCTCATATATTATTCAGGTAAGGGCGTTGGTTGACTTTTTAAAGAAAACACAGAAAAAAAACTGTATCATAAAAAATAAACTTTTCTTCCTGTGAGGTCAGTATGCCAATGACGTAGAATGTTTTCCACCTTCTTTTCTTCACACTTGAAAGTTCTTTTTTTTTTTTTTCTTGATGGCACCAGATAGTGTTGATACGAATACTTGATGATACTAGAAGATAACATTAGGCACCGACTGGTGCAATACTGGAGTCAGGCAAGAATCAGCAGTGGACCCTGAAAGCCTTCCTTGGATGAAAGGTTGTTGGAGAATAAGACGGCCAAAGCATCACCGCGTGGAATACTTACTGATTACAAAGGGAAGGTACCACCTGATTCAAAGTTAGCACCACTCGTTCTGGGACAACTTCATGGCATCAGCCTCCTGATGTGATAGAGAATGCAGTCCACAACATCACCCATATAGTATTTGTGCCAGTGGTGTTTCCTCTAAATCTAATAGTTGGCAGCGGGGAGGAGGGATACAAATCCAGATAGTGAGACATTCAACAGGACAACCAGATTCTTTTAAAAAATGACAGTGTTGGGGCACCTGGGTGGCTCGGTTGAGCGTCTGACTTCAGCTCAGGTCATGATCTCACGGTTCGTGAGTTCGAGCCCCGCGTCAGGCTCTGTGCTGACAGCTCAGAGCCTAGAGCCTGCTTCAGATTCTGTGTCTCTCTTTCTCTGCCCCTAACCCACTCGCATTCTGTCTCTGTCTCTCTCAAAAATAAATAAACATTATAAAAAAATTTTTAAAAATGACAGCGTCAGGGCGCTTGTGTGGCTCAGTCGGTCGAGCATCCGACTTTGGCTCAGGTCATGATCTCGCAGCTCGGGAGTTCGAGCCCCGCATCGGGCTCTGTGCTGACAGCTTGGAGCCTGCAGCCTGCTTCAGATTCTGTGCCTCCCTCTCTCTCTGCCCCAACCCACTCACATTCTGTCTCTGTCTCTCTCAAAAATAAAAAAACATTATAAAAAATTTTTAAAAAAATGACAATGTCATGAAAGACAAAAATGGTAATGGGACTGTTGAAAAGTTAAGGAGACGTAAGAGACATGACAATGAAAGGCAAGGAATGATCCTTGACTGATTCCTAGATTTAAAACAACAACAACAAACCATAAATGACATTTTTGGAACTGGAGCTATGTGGGTATGTCCTACATATTAGGTAGGATTATGTATTAATGTTCATGGGGTAGGGGTGTCTGTTAATGGTATGGTGGTTGTTGTGGTCTGAATGTTTGTGTCCCCCCCAAATTCTTACATTAAAATCCTAGCCAACCTGATGGTATTAGAAGGTGGGGGCCTTTGGGGAGGTGATTAGGTCATGAGGGCAGTCCCTCTGTGAATGGGAATAGTACCCTTCTTTTTGTGTGTGTGTGTGAAATGAGTCTTTTTAAAAAAAAAATACATGAAATTTATTGTTAAATTGGTTTCCATACAACACCCAGTGCTCATCCCAAAAGATACCCTCTTCATTACCCATCACCCACTCCTCCCCTCCCTCCCACCCTCCATCAGCCCTCAGTTTGTTCTCAGTTTTTAAGAGTCTCTTATGCTTTGGCTCTCTCCCACTCTAATCTCTTTTTTTTTTTTCCTTCCCCTCCCCCATGGGTTCCTGTTAAGTTTCTCAGGATCCACATAAGAGTGAAACCCTATGGTATCTGTCTTTCTCTGTGTGACTTATTTCCCTTAGCATAACCCTCTCCAGTTCCGTCCAGGTTGCTACAAAGGGCGATATTTCATTCTTTCTCATGGCCACGTAGTACTCCATTGTGTATATAAACCACAATTTCTTTATCCATTCATCAGTTGATGGACATTTAGGCTCTTTCCATAATTTGGCTATTGTTGAGAGTGCAGGGAATAGCACCCTTCTAAGAGAGACCCTAGACAGGGATCTCACCCTCTTCACAACACAAAGAGGAAACTGCTGTCTGCAGCCCAGAAAAGGGTTCTCACCGGAACTTGACCGTGCCGGTACCCTGATCTGACTTGCATGCTCCAAACTGAGAAATAAATTTCTGTTGTTTATAAACCACCCAGTGGATGATATTCTGCTATAGCAGCACAAACTGACCTTGGCTGTGTAGGAGAATGTCTTAGTTCTTAGGAGCACATGCTACAAAGTATGTGCGGTGAAGTGTCACTGTATCTGGAAGTAACTTTTAAATGGCTGAACCAAAAAAAAGTATCAATGAGTATAAATGATTGAGTTAAAAAATGCCATGTGTAAATTTAGTGTGTGTGCTCACGTTCGCATGTGCCATGGAGAGAGAGAGAGAGAGCACGCGAGAGCGCAAATGTGAACAATTTTAGCAAGTGGTGAATTTAGGTGAAGGATAGAGTTCACTGTGCTATTTTCTTGGCTTTTCTGTAGGTTTGAATTTTCCAACACAGCAAGGTAGGAAACAATGAAAACCTATCTTTTCCCCAATCATCAGAAAGACTACATGCTTGATCATTGAGAAATTTTAGAAAACCTGGAAAAAGCATGAAAAAGAAAGTAATCATGTGATTATTGCAGAAGTTCCCTTACCGTCATCCCTTCTAGGGAAGCATCTTGTACCGCTCAGGCACAGGGGCCAGACTTTCTAATTAAGATGCACGTAGGAAGATGAACAGGAGTTGTTTACATTTCTCAAGATACTATCAACTGGTTTCAGATCACCCTGGCTCTTTCTCAGGTTTAATCCTGTCTATTCAGAAGCTAACACTTCAAAGATAAATAACTCAAGTGTTACCAAAATTATTAAACAACAACAACAACAACAACAACAGGAGAAGGCTTAGGAGGACACTTAAAACTCCACAGAATTCTAAAACATAAATTCGTTACTACGAAATGCCTAAAACCCTCCAAAGCCTTTCCGTTCAGTTAGATGAAAACACACACTCAGGTGACCTGGCCTCTGAGGGCTGACTTCCACCTTCCTCAGACTTCACCTCCCACGGGCTTCAGGTCCCCTTCTCCTGGCCTCCTGTTCTTTGAATGTCTAAAGTGGCCCTAGATTTTGCCTTGGGATATTCTTGGCCCAGATCTCTGCACAGCTGGCTCCTTCTCATTAAAGTCTCAGCTCAAATGTTGCCTCTTCGGAGCAGCCATGGGTGTCCACTCTATTCTAGACAGCTGCCGGCTGCCTCTCCCAGCCCTCTCTGTCTCCTTAGCGTGTTTCACTTCTTTTTTTTTTTTTTTTTTAATTAATGAAGTTATTTAAGTAAGCTCTACACCCAACGTGGGTCTCGAATTCACGATCCTAAGATCAAGAGCCACACGCTCCACCGACTCAGCCAGCCAGGCACCCCAGGTGCTTTTACTTCAAGTCACTCATCACTATTCGAAAGTATCTTGTTCATTTTCAGCTCAATCGTCTTTGTTGCAAGTGTTCTCCCAACTAAAGTATCAGCCTCCGTGAGGGACCCTTTCTTCTCTTGAGTCCATCTTATCTCCAGGGCTCGGAACAGGGTCTGGTGTATAGCCTGGTACCGAGTAAATATTTTTTGAGTGAATCAATATTCCCTTTCGGGTACAGTTCGCAAATGTGCCACTCAGACCACACCCTGTGTGGGTTAGTGTAAACATTTCAGGAGCTGCACTAAGTTTCCCTTTGTAGCTCCTGAAGGTTCTCCTAAATCATCTCTAAATTGAAGTCAGAAAAGCTGTCAGGCAGAAGCCCCTGTCACAGATAAAAGAATTGTAACTCATAACCAACAAAATGTTAAGAGAAGCTTGTGGTCTGGTAAGAGTATGTCGGTTTCAAACCAACCCTGTTCAAATGATTTTTCTAGGGTTAGGATTCCTTGTGATAAGTAACAGGATTATTATTAGTACTTTTCAGAGTTTGGGGACATAGAAGGTAAAGAGCCCTATGAAGTTAAAATGACATATAAGAACACAGTATTTGCAGTATTTGGTTAATGTTTATTTTTTCCTCTTCCTTTTTATAAAAAATTTTTTAGCTTAAAAAATTCAGGAAGATCAGTTTCTGAAAAACCCTGCAAGGCCAATTTTCCACTGCAATGGATGACTGCTACAGTTAAAAAAATCAGCCCCAAATCTCTTTCTCTGCATCATCCGCATAATTGTGGCAGCATTCTGTCCCAGATTGAAACCCTCCCTCTCCTTTTCCAGATGATAGTCTCGACTTCCTCTGATCCTGCCCCAAATCTCTGTCTGCATCACCTACATAATTGTGGCAGCATTCTGTCCCAGACTGAAACCCTCCCTCTTAGATGATGGTTTCAACTTTGATCCCAGGAAGTTCTTTTCTGCTTGTGTTTGAGGAACGTTATTCACAAAACAAAACTAATGAAACATAGGTCTCCAACCAACTTTAAAAAATGGCTCTAATCTCTGTTCTTTTATTTATTTATTTTTAAATTTTTTATGTTTATTTATTTTTGACAGAGAGAGAGAGAGAGAGAGAGAGAGAGAGAGAGCATGAGCAGGGGAGGGGCAGAGAAAGAGGGAGACACAGAATCCAAAGCAGGCTCCAGGCTTTGAGCTGTCAGCACAGAGCCCGATGCGGGGCTCGAACTCACAGACACCAAGATCATGACCTGAGCTGAAGTAGGACGCTCAACCGACTGAGCCACCCAGGCGCCCCAAATCTCTGTTCTTTTAAATAAAATTTTTATTATAACATAAAATTCCCATAGAAAGTGCATCAAACATACATGTACAGTTTAGTAAACTGTTGTAAAGCTAATAGCCATGTAACCTGCATCCAAGTGAAGAGAACAGAATATTGCCAGCACCCCCGGTACATCTTGCTCTTCTCTTCCACTCTTATTTTCTTTTTAATTTTTTTTAATGTTTATTTTTGAGACAATGCGAGAGACAGAGTGCAAACTGTGGAGGAGCAGACAGAGGGAGACACAGAATCTGAAGCGGGCTGCAGGCTCTGAAGTGTGAACCCAGAGCCTGACACGGGGCTCGAACTCACGAACTGTGAGATCATGACCCGAACCGAAGTCGGAGGCTTAACCGACCAAGCCACTCAGGAGCCCTTTTCCACTCTTATTTTCTTAAGAAAGATGATGATTTCTTTGCTTTTCCTTGTAGTTTTGCCACTAATGCATAGAATCCCCAAGTGATATAGCTTAGTTTTGCCTGGTTTTGAACTTTATATCAATGGAATCATACTGTATGTTTTTAGTGGGGGTGGGCTTGTTTGTTTTGTTCAATATGTTTGAAAGATTCACCATGTTATTGGAAGAATCTCTAATTCATTCATTCTCATCCATAACACTCTTTTTTTTTTTTAATGTTTATTTTTGAGAAAGAAACAGCACGAACAGGGGAGGAGCAGAGAGAGAGGGAGACACAGAATCCAAAGCAGGCTCCAGGCTCTGAGCTGTTAGCACAGAGCCCGACATGGGCCTCGAACTCACAAACCCTGTGATCATGACCTGAGCTGAAGTTGGATGCTTTACTGACTGAGCCACCCAGGCGCCCCAATAAACACTCCATTTTTTAAGGGTTTGTTTGTTTGTTTGCTTGCTTTTTATAACAGCACCATGAAATCTTTCTATGGGCGGGGAGTTTAAAGGAGTTTGGGTATTTTTTGGAGAAAAAAGGCAGTCCTGGAGTATAGTGAAACTGTTAAGATATTAGTTCTGGGCTTGGATTGCCTGGGTTGAATCCTGACTCGACAACTTCTTAGCAGATATTTTAAGTAAATGAAGAAATCTTTCTGAGCTTTACTTTTCCCAGAATGAGGGAAACAATAGTACATCCTAAGATTGTTTTAAGGATAAAAAAGTCCGTAACACAGCACAGAGCCTGGCACAGGAATGATGGGGTTTGCAGTTACTCAAGTTCTACTCGAAGCTCCCTTTCTGGTGCTCCCTCTGTTTAATCTTTGATCCCTCCAGAAGGATCTTGCTTAATACATAGGAATTGAGGAGATAGAGTTTTACTCACCAAGTGTCATCATCCTCTCAGAAATTGCCTTCCTGGTGACTTTCCCATGAATTTCTCCATAAATCTGTCCAAGGAATCCACCCTCCATGGACTAGGATCCTCCCCATTCCTGATTGGGTGGGGAGCCTAGAGGCTCCCCATTCCTCCATGGACTAGGATCCTCCCCATTCCTGATTGGGTGGGGAGCCTAGAGGCCCTTCAGGCCAGGCCCTCAGCAACTCCTTAGTTGCCCTTGATCAAATACCAATCACTGAATTCATTCACTAAGCAGGCGAGGCAGAGAAGAAATTTTCTAACCTCCACTCTCTTCTCCTTTGAAACCTAGTATCAGGGATCTAAGCCTTAAAATGCTGTGAAGCAATACGCTGTTTTTATAGTAACAAGCTATCTGAGAGATGGGCACGGCTCCACAGGCATGTTGGAATGAGGAATCAGGGTTGTATTCATTTGCTCATCCAACACATATTTTTGGAACAACCATGTGACCGGGACTGTTTCGGGCAGACAGGATACAGCAATGAGTTGTTAAAACTTTTTTTCAAAGTTTATTTTCATTTATGTTGAGAGAGAGAGAGAGGGCAAGCAGAGAAGGGGCAAAGAGAGCAGGAGACAGAATCCCAAGGGGGCTTTGTGCCTATGAGTTTGCAAACTGTGAGATCTTGACCTGAGCCCAAATCAAGAGTCAGATGCCTAACTGACTGAGCCACCCAGGCTCCCCAGTGACTTGTTGAATTTATCGAGACTCAACATGTGGCCCAGCATATGGACAGTCTTGGTGAACAGACCATGTACTGCTCAACAATCTTAGGAACAGATAACTATTTACCATCATCCCATCTTTACAGTGGAGAAAAATGAGACTGCTGTAGTTTAATTTCCCTCAAGGATCAATCTTATCTGGCTGCTATGTGGCAACATTGAGATTTGAACCCAAATTTCTGACACCATATTCTGAGCTCTGAACTTTCTTCTTTACATATAAAAGGGAAGAAAAATAAAATTTAAAAACCTTATCATTCACTTGACTGCACGTAAGATCAACAAACTTATAATCATAGGTCTTCCGAAAATAATATTTACTTTGTTTCTGAGTCATGAGAATTTTCATCAAATATGTTCAACAGTGTAACCATAGTCAAAAAGACTGAGTTGTTGGGAAGGAATATTTGATTTAAAATATTATTTAATTATTTTTCATTACAATTTTTAATTAATTAAATTAAATTAAATTTAAATTAAATTTAAATTTTATTTTTTATTTTTTTTAATGTTTATTTATTTCTGAGACAGAGAGAGACAGAGCATGAGTGAAGGAAGGGCAGAGAGAGAGGGAGACACAGAATCAGAAGCAGGCTCCAGGCTCTGAGCTGTCAGCACAGAGCCCGACGCGGGGCTCGAACTCACAAACCATGAGATCATGACCTGAGCCGAAGTCGGTCTCTCAACCGACTGAGCCACCCAGGCGCCCCTAAATTTTATTTTTAATTAAAGCTTTAATACAATTTAGGATTATATAACATGATTACACTGAGCACGGCATCATGAAACATTCAACAATCTATTTTTCTATTGAAGAATGATGCATTCAGCTTTTCAGGCTGGCTTTTCTTTCTGAACCTTTTCAACTACTACCTACTATGCACACCATTAGGAAACAGTTAAAAGAACAAAGTTTTTAGATTTTTCAGTGTTGTAAGCGTTGTTTGGGAAATTAACCTGAATGCCATACAACATTCCCAACATAGGGGCGCCTGGGTGGCGCAGTCGGTTAAGCGTCCGACTTCAGCCAGGTCACGATCTCGCGGTCGCGGTCCGTGAGTTCGAGCCCCGCGTCGGGCTCTGGGCTGATGGCTCGGAGCCTGGAGCCTGTTTCCGATTCTGTGTCTCCCTCTCTCTCTGCCCCTCCCCCGTTCATGCTCTGTCCCTCTCTGTCCCAAAAAATAAATAAAAAACGTTGAAAAAAAAAATTAAAAAAAAAAAAACAAAAAAAACAAAAAACATTCCCAATAGACATTTAGCTTAGTATTAAATTGGACCCTATGAAATTGCCATTTTGCAGTTAAAAATGTAGATAAAACTCACCAATTTCGTGTAGTTCAATTTAATAAATCTGGTTATTTCATCTGTGTGAGTACAGCAGTACCTAGAATGTAAGCTCCGCTAAGACAGTGATTTTCAGGTTTTGTTACTACCGTTCACATGGTAGGCCCTCAGGAAATGGTTGTGAATGAATGAATCTGGGAAGCAAATGAAATACGGCAACTAACCTTCCACCCTCACACATGCCTTTGCGTTCTGTTTAGTGTGGGAGTAAGAAAAGTAGCATTCGATGCATAAGTCTCTTCAAATGATAAAATGCTTAAACACCTAATTCACTCAAGAGAATCGAAAATATGCCCACACAAACACTTGTACATGCATGTTCATAGCAGCATTATGATAATAGCTAAAAAGTAGAAATAAGCCAAATGTCCATCAAATGATGAAAGTTTAAACAAAAAGTGGTATATCCATGCAATGGAATAGTATTCAGCCACAAAAAGCAATGGAGTACTGGTAGGTACCACAACACGAATAAACCTTGAAAACATTATGCTAAGAAGCCAGACACAGAAGGCCACGTATCGTATTACCCACTCATATAAAATGTCCAGAATGGGTCATCAATAGAGACAGAAAGTAGGGTAGTGGTCGCCAGGGTCCTGGAGGCAAGAGGGAATGGGGAGTGACTGCTAAGGGACACACAAGGTTTCTGGAGTTAGAAAGTGGTGGTAATTGTGTAACCTTCAGAATATACTAAAAACCACTGACTTGTACGCACACTTTAAAATTCAGGGTGAATTGTACGGTATGTGAAATATATTTCAAGTTTTAAAAAGTGGGGGAAAAAAACCTCTAGGTTCTTTTCTGAACATATCAAAGTACACTATAAAATAATAGATGTGTGTTTATAAATCTGAGAGTATTAGGAAATGTTCCCTTGTTTAATTATAAACTGAATGGAATGTTTGGCGATTTCAGTAATCTGACAGCGAACATTAAGAGGATTAACCTGACTTCCCCAGTGTTAACACCACCAATTTAAGCTGCATCATTCAAAAACTACATGCTCATGCTAAAATAATTGTAGCAATAACTTCCACACACACACAAACACACACACACCCCAATTAGAGTAATTATCCATTAAGGTTGTCATCATTTCAAATACCTTATATTTATATAATGCTTTTACTTCCTTAAGTATTGAATTGTGCCTTAAGATCTAATGTATGGGAGAGTCACATCTCTAATCACTTAATTAAAGGCAGAGAAGTGGGTGAGATTGGACAAAAATTAATTAGTAATGCTGACATTCCAGATTGGAACACAAAGTGAAGCAGGAATTTAGGAAACCTGAATTCTAGCCTTCAATGTAGGTTAAATTGCAAGAACTAAAATTGCAATATTCTGGAATATAATTGAAAAATATATATATTGATGGGCGCCTGGGTGACTCAGTTAAGGGTCTGACTTTGGTTCAGGTCACGATCTCACAGGTTCATGGAGTAAAGCCCTGCATTGGCCTCTGCAGTGGTAAGGCAGAGCCTGCTTGGGATTCTCTCTGCCACTTCCCCACTTGCAGGCTCTCTCTCTCAAAATAAATAAACTTAAATTAAAAATATATATAGATACAGATATGCTATATACATACATAAAAGGATACACAGTTTTGTGTAGACTATGAACTTTCCTAAGTGAACTCTCCTTTGGAACCAGCCTCCAGATCAAGAAATAGAACACAGTACACAGAACTAGGGCCTTCAATTTTTTATTCTTTTTAAAATTTATTCATTTTTGAGAGAGGCAGAGACAGTGCAAGTGGGGGAGGGGCAGAGAGAAAATCCTAAGCCGGCTACCCACTGCCAGTGCAGAGCCCTATTCCAGGCTCGAACCTACTAACTGTGAGATCATGACCGAGGCCAAAGTCAGAAGCTTAAGGACTCAGCTATTCAGGCATACCCCCCCCCTTTTTTTTAAGCTAAAAAAATATTAAAATAGTTTAAATCCCTTAGGGGGGGTGCAAAGGACCTTGAGCTGGTAATCATGTACACTACCGCATGCACTTTATTTTTACAGCAAGTTAACCAACGAGATCCTACCACACTTTGAGTAATGGTCTTTTATCTGGCTCCAGAGATTCAGAACCGGTTCCTTAATTTACAAGTGACTTTTGCAAATCTCCCATTTCTGGCTGCTTTCCAACAAAATTTTAACCAAATTTTAGGAACAGAAAATTGTTGGGTAAGGACATGCCTTTCGTGTCAGCGTGTGAGCACCCTGGGACCTCCTTCAGAGTAAAACAGTCCTCCTCCAGACCTCCCTCCGCCTCTCGTCGGCTGTTCTACCCCAAGCAGAGGAGCTCGGTGCGCGCCGCAGGACGGTCCAGGACCACCCCCACCTTCTGGGAGCCGGGGCCCCTCCTCTGCGCTCGGTCGCCAAAGCTGCGCTGTGCCTTTAATTGGGATCGCTGGGAGGGTGTGCGGGGAAGGGCTGGTTCCTCCCGCCTCCTTCTCCACCGCTCCCTTCCCCCTCCCATCCGAGTTTCAGGTGAATGGGTCACCGAGGGAGGAGACGGCCACGACACACAATTCCTCGCTGGCGTCCACCCACACCCCCGACCTGTCCTTCCCCGGCTGGAGGCCGCGGGACTCCGGGGAAAGCTAGCCAGAGCGCCCAAGAGCCCGCGCTTGGTGTAACAGGTGAGACTGGCCAGTGCGCGGCCCCAGACCTCCAGCACCGGCCAGGCGGTGGTGCGCATGCCCGGGGGCAGGACCGCAGGGGTGGGGGGGTGGGAGGAGGAGAAGAAGGAGTGGAGGAGGAGTGGAGGTGGAGGACCGACAGAGTTCTTAGTCTAGTCCCAGTCTGCTGGCGGGCGGCCCGCACCTCGTCAGGTGCGCTCGCCAGGTAAGCGCGTTCCTTGGCTCCCGCGGTCCTTGGTGGGTCGTGCGGGGCAGCAGTGAGTAGATGGGAGTTGGGCGCGGCGCCGGGGGTCACGGTGGCCCCAGAGTCCCCCAGGGGATCGTGGCTCCGGTCTGGTAGGGGAGGCGCGGCGGGGGAGGACGCCCGGCGCCAGTTTCGGTGGCGGTTTCGCCTCTGGGCTGGGACCGGCGGAAGCCGGAGGGGCGCGGGTCCGCGGAGAGAGTAGCCCTGGGCTACTTTGGCGGCTGCCTCCCCCAGCGAAGGGCCACTTGGAGCCGCCGATCAGCTCTTTCGGCGGAAACACTTACAGCTCCTCGAGTCCAGGCGGCGCGGGCACCTTCTCGCTTTAAAGGGGGGCGGGCGGGCGGTTCCCGAACTGAGGGAGCGCAGAGCGCGGCTCCCGGGACGGAGAGCTAGGAGGTTCTCAGGGCGTGGGGCGTGCGCCCGGCTCCTAGGGGTCCTGAGTGTAGGGCTGGAGACTGGGGGTCTTGGATCCCGGCGGCGGGGAGGGACCTCATCGATTCCGCCCCGTTCACTCTTTGGGTACCGAGCGGGGAGAGGGGTGACGGGTTTAATCCGTGAAGTATTCCTAGAGCTCTGGGGTGGGCCGATCCGCTCTTTGGAATCCAGCTAGTGCGAGCGGTGCGAGCGCGCGTCGATTTAAGCCTGGGGGCGGGGATTTAATTTCGAGCGAGGCTGTACTTCGAGGGAAGCTGTTCGCGCTTGGGATCCTCACCCGTGACCCGCAGGCCGCCGCCAGGTGGGCGGACCTGCCTCCGGGCGGTCCCTGCTGACCGCTCGCTGCGCGCACCGGCCAGGGCGCAAGGACACGGACTGCCGCGGGCTTAGAGACTCCGGGGAAGGGCCGGCGCGCACGCTGCCTGCCGACATGTTCCCTGCGTCGGAGGAAGTGTGCGGGGAGAGCAGGGTTGAGGGGTCAAAATGGCCTCTGCTCCTTGGGGCTGGAGGAGCACCTCCGAGCCCCTGTGCCCCAGGTGAAGCGACTAACCTGGAGAAGCCACGGCATCCTCGGGCTGGCTGGGCACACTGCCCATTTGGGAAATGACCCGGGGCGGGGGAAGAGGCAGCCTTCCAGGTTAGTGTGTGGCCCTCACGCACAACAGGTGTATTATTGGGATCCCTGGAAAAGGTGAAACCTTCCTTTTAAGGCACTTCTAGTGATTCCCGCTGTGATTGGAAGCTAGTTCTTTCCAGGCGGAGGTAGATTTCTCAAGCTGTCAATTCCCAGTATAACAGTGCTTCTCTGGCACGGTACAAATGAATATTTTCTCTTTCTGGTATTTTAAAATAGACATTGTAGGGGCGCCTGGGTGGCGCAGTCGGTTAAGCGTCCGACTTCAGCCAGGTCACGATCTCGCGGTGGGTGAGTTCGAGCCCTGCGTCGGGCTCTGGGCTGATGGCTCAGAGCCTGGAGCCTGTTTCCGATTCTGTGTCTCCCTCTCTCTCTGCCCCTCCCCCGTTCATGCTCTGTCTCTCTCTGTCCCCCCCAAAAAAATAAATAAACGTTGAAAAAAAAAAAAAAGACATTGTAAATGGTGGAGCCACAGTAATGGCTGTCTCCTCCAAGCCGCCTTTTTGTGTAGTTCTGCATTTCTGTAGTTACCAGGTGCCTCTTTGGTTAAATGATGGAGAGGAGGATGGCGAGATTTGTGCAGCTTCCAGGCTGTTCAGGGAAATGATGGGCAGTGCCTCCTAAATGCTGGGCTAAAAAGAGTTCTGTGCTTTGTATCCTTTAATGATACTATCAACTCTGGAAGGTAAGTCTTACTAGAACTCCATTAAAAATTTTTTTTTTCAACGTTTTTATTTATTTTTGGGACAGAGAGAGACAGAGCATGAACGGAGGAGGGGCAGAGAGAGAGGGAGACACAGAATTGGAAACAGGCTCCAGGCTCCGAGCCATCAGCCCAGAGCCCGACGCGGGGCTCGAACTCACGGACCGTGAGATCGTGACCTGGCTGAAGTCGGACGCTTAACCGACTGTGCCACCCAGGCGCCCCAAGAACTCCATTTTAAAGGTGAAACACCGGTAGAGGAAACATGTTGCAAAGTTTGTGGCTTGAAACCTGCTTCAACAAATCGGGGAAGGTATACTGGACAAGCAGCAGTCCTGGATATTCCAGCACCAGAACGCTCTGGGGTTTTTCTGGAACTCTCTACCTTTGACTGGTCCCTATGGTCTCATAGAATATTTCCACATCTTGTTTGATGTGAAGATAAACTTCTTGTTTTCTTTTAAAGGTAGTGTTGGAATTACTGCCCTTTAAAAATTGAGAGATTACTTTTAACCACACAAATTAACTGATAGAAAACCTTTCACCTGCCTAGGAGCCTGCCAGAAGGGAAGTTTTCTTCACTTGCATTTTAAGGTTTACTGGATTAGATTCCCTAGTGGGCTTTTTTCTTCCAAGTTATTATTTATGGATGTACTGAGGTAAAAAGACAATGAGGATTTTTGTTACCCTTTTTGTTTTAGCTTCTAGGCTTAGAGCTGCTGTGTGATTTAGTGCTTCCTAATCTCGAATATGGTACGAATTGCCTGGGGATCTTATTAACATAGATTCTGATTCATAGGTCAGATGTGGGGCCTGGAATTCTGTTTTTCAGCAAGCTACAAATGATGTCCATGGTTAAGTGTTTGACCCTTTACTCTCCCTTTCCTTCAGACTGTAAACACTTAACTAATTTGGTTGAATGTGAAGGAGTCTATTTAGTGGCTGTTAGCATTGTGAACTTGAAGGCGTTCACAGCTGTATTGAAATCCCAACTCTGATATGGGTTGTTGGTTTTATAAATCAAATGTTGATTGACCATCACTTTGTACCAGGGACTGTAGGGATCTGGAAGAAGAGTGATGGTCATGATAGACATCTGGGTGCTTGTAAGGCCGGTGTTCCAGTTGAGGTGGAGATGGTGGAGATTATTTAAAAAATAACAAAGAAGAAAAAATAATAATTAGGGGGGAAATTCGCTCTGAGAATAAAATAGGCTTGGTGGGTGGAGTGAATAGCAGGGACGGAGCTTCTGAAGAGGTGACATTTGAGTTGAAAGCTGGACAGCTAGTTCCCACCATGTACAGATCTAGACATTATAGACAGGAAACTGACAAGATCAAGGCCCTCCTTGGATCGATGCCTTTAATTGAGGCAGTGATGCTCCAAATACATGGTGTGCTTAAAGATCACCTGGAAGGGGGGGGTGCCTGGGTGGCTCAGTCGGTTGAGCGTCCGACTTCGGCTCAGGTCATGATCTCGTGGTTTGTGAGTTCGAGCCCCACATTGCGCTCTGTGCTGACAGCTCAGAGCCTGGAGCCTGCTTCGGATTCTGTGTCTCCCTCTCTCTCTCTGCCCCTCCCTGCTCACGCTGTGTCTCTGTCTCTAAATAATAAATAAACGTTAAAAAAATTTTTTTTGTAATTTTTTTTTTAACGTTTATTTATTTTTGAGACAGAGAGAGACAGAGCATGAACGGGGGAGGGTCAGAGAGAGGGAGACAGAGAGAGGGAGACACAGAATCTGAAACAGGCTCCAGGCTCTGAGCTGTCAGCACAGAGCCTGACACAGGGCTCAAACCCATGGACTGCGAAATCATGACCTGAGCCGAAGTCGGATGCCTAACCGACTGAGCCACCCAGGCGCCCCCCCCCCAATTTTTTTTTTAAATCACCTGTAGGAGCACCTGGGTGGTTCAGTTGGTTATGTGTCTGACTTCAGCTCAGGTCATGATCTCTAGATTTCATGGATTCGAGCCTCGCATTGGGCTCTGTGCTGACAGCTTGGAGACTGCAGCCTACTTCCGATTCTGTGTCTTTCTCTCTGCCCCTCCACATTCTCTCTCTCTCTCTCTCTCAAAAATAAATGGACGTTAAAAAAAGTATTTGTTTTTGTTTTTAAATCATCTGGAGAGGGGTGCCTGAGTAGCTCAATTGGTTGAGTGGACGACTTGATTTCGGCTCAGGTCATGATCTCACGGTTCATGGGATGGAGCTCTGCATTAGTGCGGAGACAGCTTGGGATTCCTTCCCACCCCCCACCCCTGCCTCGTTTCACTGTTTTCTCTCTCTTTCTCTCTCTCTCTCTTTCTCTCTCTCTTGCAAAATAAATACACTTAAAAAAATCATCTGTAGATCTTACTAAAAATGCCCCTTCTGATACAGAGCTAGTCTGTTTCAAAATATGCCTAATTTTAAAATTTTAGACAGTTTACTAATTGTATGCCAAAATATAATAATTTAATACCAGGCACAATTTTAAAAAACTTCTTAAAGGCAAATTAACTCTTGCTGCATATGATTGAAAAGGAATAGGCTCTCCTTAAATATGATAAAGTTTATCTTTTACTTACTGACAGTTGCTTCAAAGAATTTTTCAGGGGGATAGCATTTTCAGGCTTTCTCTTCTTCCTCTTATGCTTAGGTTTCTATGAAGACAGCTTTGGCCAGTAACCATTTTCAAGGGGAGAACTTTTTAAATATTTTAACATTAATCAGCTTTACATATTTTGTAAGAGTCGGCTGTTTGCCTTATGCTTTCGACTTTTACTCAGCTGTTTGATTTATGTCCCTATCATTCACATGGTACGGGTTCTGTGATGGTGACCGATGAGCCCCTTAGGCCAGATCCTGTGTCCTTTTCATTCATTTTGTCCTTCACTCAGCATACTTTTACTGAGCAGATGTTAATATTGTTGTGCTGGGCGTTGGGTAAACAGTCTCTTGGTCCTTTTTTTCTTTGGCTGTGGCCTTAAAGCACAGTCCCGACTGCCTTAAAGGAGACATTAGAATTCCTCCAGTCCAGTCCCCCTACAATATCAAACAACTTAAGCTTTGCATACATGGCTTGAGATCACATTGTTATTTGTTATTTTTGAAGGGTGTGTGAAGTTAGGGTAAGGGAGAGGCTTCCTAACATTGACATGGAATCTGACCCTGTGGTATCTTTTTTTCAAAGAATGGTTTCTAGGACTACAAAGACAGCTGTGCAGATATTTGAAGGCTGCTGGAGTGCTCCTTCTAATGTTGATTGGTCCAGGCCAAACATTTCCTGTTTTATCATTTGTCTTAAGACATGGTTTTTCTTTTTCTTTTTTTTTTTTTAAAGTTTATTTATTTTTGGGACAGAGACAGACAGAGCATGAACGGGGGAGGGGCAGAGAGAGAGGGAGACACAGAATCGGAAACAGGCTCCAGGCTCTGAGCCATCAGCCCAGAGCCCGACGCGGGGCTCGAACCCACGGACCGCGAGATCACGACCTGGCTGAAGTCGGACGCTTAACCGACTGCGCCACCCAGGCGCCCCAAGACATGGTTTTTCTAGTTCTTTAACACTCTTAGTCACCTCCTGGAGAGGCACCTGCTTGGAACATGATGTACACATTTCAAGGTTGTGCAGAGGTTTGTTTCTTTTTCATAACTGTATCATTCCTAGATCTAAGCACTGTCTGTGCCTACTGCCAAAGTTCCGGATGGCTTGTTAACTTTGATGAAATTCTCCCCAAGGAAACACACTTCCAGAAATTGAGTCTAGGGGTGCTTGAGTGGCCCGACTCTTGATCTCAGCTCAGGTCATGATGTCACGGTTAATGTGTTCGAACCCCGCATCGGGCTCTGCACTGATAGTGTGGAGCCCTGCTTGGAATTCTCTCTCCCTCTCTCTCTGCCCCTACCCCACTTGTATGTGCACATGTGCTCTTTCTCTTAAAATAAATAAACCTAAAAAATTTTTTTTAATAAGATAAAAATTGAGTCTACATTTGTAAAGTGATTTATTCATGCCACTAATATTTGAAAATGGAGACAAAGTACCTAAAATGCCCAAACACTGAAATTTCTCACCTTCAGGGTAACCATCTTGCTGTGAATGGTTTTGCTCATCTTCCTTAATATATTGTCTTAATTATAACACCCTAGAGGTCAAGTTTGTCCCCAGCCCTTTGGCATAGGGGGGTAGTAAAGTTCAAGGAAGAGAAGTAGAATTTGTCCTCTCTGATTGTGAGCTGTTAAAACCTCTAGGGGACATAAACGCTCCATTCTTCATCCTATTTAGATTCTGTTTTTCAGTCCCAGAGGCATCTGCCTGAGCGTGCTGTCTGTGCATAGGGATGTGCTCAAGATCCTCAGGCTTCATCTACCAATCTGGCAACCTTCTCAAAAAAGTAAATGAAGTTCATATGCCATGATTTGTCCTTGATAAACTTCCTAAAATTATTTGCTTCACAATATAAAATCTCTGGTATCAGAGGATATTTGATAACAGAACTCTGAATCCAGAAAATGGCAGTTTGGAAAGGGATTTTTGTTGTCACCGTTTCTGACAAAATGTAAACTTCAGCCTGAGCCTGGATTAATTTAGAAGTTTCAAAAACTACCATGGAGGGGGCGCCTCGCTGGCTCAGTCGGTAGAAAATGTGACTCTTGATCTCCAGGGTCCTGGCTTCACGCCCTACATTGGGCATAGAGGATACTTAAAAAAGCCAAAGCAAAACAAAAATCTACCCTACCGTGGAGCCTGGAATTTTTGGCCTAGTCTTGAAGGAGTAAGCCCTGGCTATGAAAGGGGTAAGAAGGTCAGTTTGTCAGTATTTGACATTCAGTTTCACAACTAGAGTCCTACATTAAATAGTGTTTAAATTCCGTTTTTCTTAATATTATTTTTCTGAACATCCGTTAAGCCAATCTGGACTTTCACTCTCCCATAACACTGTAACGTGCTAGTGGCCTCAATTGCCCATTTTTATGTACATTTGGGTGCTAGTCATAGGTCTGTGTATGCTTAGGATTTGTGTACCTTTTTGTATGTGAATACTTCAGTAAAAACAGTTTTTTAAAGGAAAAACATAGCTGTGTTTGGAAAATCATGCTAATGGTGTTGGTGTTCCTAACATTCACTCTATTTCTCTTTAAGGTTTTTAGCTGATGTACGTTTGGGCATTATTTTCTTCTGAGAAATGTGGAATTGACTGTCCTTAAGGATGTGGAAGATAGTTGCCATTGATATTAAAGAACAAAATTTAGAGAGTTTGAATTTATTTACTTGACTAACATAATACCTTATTTGCACTTGCTTTTTTGGAAAGGAAAAACAATACTAGACCCTTGAATATACTCAGATTGTAGATCTTGCTCAAGTGACCCCTCCCACTCCCACTTCCTGCCCTCCTTCTTCGGGTCTTGGTCTTTCTTCTCTGCTTGGCCCCGTCTTGGGCTCGATCATGTTGTCAACCCTAATAACTCGATAACTGCCTGTTGTGGTTGCTTTTTTCTTTGTGTGTGACCTTCTGTAGTACTTCCACAGACTCCCATGGTGTAGTGTAGACACTTAATAAGTACTTGTCGATTGAATGAAATTGCCTCTCAGGTATGTAGGGATTGTGCTCTGAGGAATTTTAGAACAAAATCATACTGCTTTTCTCGTAGGGCAGAAGACTCTTTAATATAACACATAATTAATGTTTCCCCCCTTTCTGTAAACATTATGCACACTTTTGAAGACTTGGAAAATGAAAAGGAAAAAGTGTCCACAATCCTACCATCCATAGATGTATTGTGTAATAATTGGTAGTGATAAAGGCATACTTTTAAACCAGATTACGTTTCAACATTGAGGGACTAGTATGTGCTAGACGCAGCTCTGTATCCACTTTCCTATGCATTCTCTTCTGATATGGCCTTTCAAAAGTAATATGAAACAATAAGTTTTAAGAAGTTTTCTTTTTTTATGTTTCTTGTTCTTGGAAGGGACTGTTTTGAAAATTACCAATTTTTTTTTCTTTCTATAATTTATTTTATAATTTACATCCATGTTAGTTAGCATATAGTGCAACAATTTCAGGAGTCGATTCCTGAATGCCCCTTACCCATTTAGCCCATCCCTCCTCCCACAACCCCTCCAGTAACCCTCTGTTCTCCATATTTAAGAGTCTCTTATGTTTTGTCCCCCTCCTTGTTTTTGTATTATTTTTGCTTTTCATCCCTTAGGTTCATCTGTTTTGTATCTTAAAGTCCTCATATGAGTGAAGTCATATGATACTTGTCTTTCTCCAATTTCGCTTAGCATAATACCCTCCAATTCCATCCATGTAGTTGCAAATGGCAAGATTTCATTCTTTTTAATTGCCGAGTAATACTACATTCTGTGTGTATGTGTATATATATATATATATATATATATATATATATATACACACACACACACACACACACACACCACATCTTTATCCATTTATCCGTTGATGGACATTTGGGCTCTTTCCATACTGTGGCTATTGTTGACAGTGCTGCTATAAACATTGGGGTGCATGTGCCCCTTTGAAACAGCATACCTGTATCCCATGGATAAATACCTAGTAGTGCAATTGCTGGGTCATGGGGTAGTTTTGTTTTTGATTTTTTGAGGAGCCTCCATTCTGTTTTCCAGAGTGGCTGCACCATTTGCATTCCCACCAGCAGTGCAAAAGAGATCCTCTTTCTCCACATCCTCGCCAACATCTGTTGTTGCCTGAGTTGTTCATGTTAGCCATTCTGACAGGTGTGAGGTGGTATCTCATTGTGGTTTTGATTTGCATTTCCCTGATGATGAGTGATGTGGAGCATTTTTTCATGTGTCGGTTGGCCATCTGGATGTCTTCTTTGGAGAAGTGTCTACTCATGTCTTTTGCTCATTTCTTCACTGCATGATTTGTTTTTTGGGTGTTGAGTTTGGTAAGTTCTTTATAGATTTTGGATACTAACCCTTTATCTGATAGGTCATTTGCAAACATCTTCTCCCATTCCGTCCATTGCCTTTTAGTTTTGCTGATTGTTTCCTTCGCTGTGCAGAAGCTTTTTATTTCGATGAGGTCCCAATAGTTCATTTTTGCTTCTGTTTCCCTTGCCTCTGGAGACATGTTGAGTAAGAAGTTGCTGCGGCCGAGGTCAAGAGGTTGTTGCCTGCTTTCTCCTCAAGGATTTTGTTGGCTTCCTGTCTTCCATTTAGGTCTTTCATCCATTTTGAATTTATTTTTGTGTATGGTGTAAGAAAGTGGTCCAGGTTCATTCTTCTGCATTTCCCAGCACTACTTGCTGAAGAGACTGCCTTTATTCCATTGGATATTCTTTCCTGCTTTGTCAAAGATTAGTTGGCCATATATTTGTGGGTCCATTTCTCAGTTCTCTATTCTGTTCCATTGACCTGAGCGTCTGTTTTTGTGCCAGTAGAAAATTACCAGTTTTTACCTGTGCTGTAAAAGCTTTGTGAAATTTTTATTACTACAACTTAGCAATGAAAGTTAATATTTGTAAGCCAGTGATATGCAGTGCTTGGTGCTGTGAGGACGACCAGGCTGAATGATTCCTATGCTTAGTGATTTTCTGTACTCAAGGAATTAATGATCCATTGTATAAAGATGGCAGTGAGAAGGACAAGAGAAATAATCATGGTGTGACAAGTTACTTGAGATTGGTCTCATTAGTTTTTTTAGCAATGCAAGGAAACTCTGAGCTCAGTAGTAACACCCTTACCCTACTTACTTTGCTTAGATTGCCTTATCTTGGAAGCTACGGGGCAGCGCTCATCCTGAAGATCAGGTGATCCTTGGTATCAGCCATGTCATCGAGGCCTTTTGAAAGTCCACCTCCTTATAGACCTGATGAATTGTAAGTAATTCTTTAGTTGTTGTTTTTTTTTTTTTTTAAACTGTCACATGTAAGAAATGTGTATAGTTGAAATTTTCATCTGTTAAGTGTTTGCTGTTAAAAATGTCTGTTTAGGGGCCCCTGGGTGGCTCAGTCGGTTAAGTGTCCAACTTCAGCTCAGGTCATGATCTCACAGTTTGTGGGTTCGAGTCCTGAGTCAGGTTCTGTGCCGACAGCTCAGAGCCTGGAGCCTGCTTCAGATTCTGTGTCTTGCTACTCAACGCTGTCTCTCTCTCTGTCTGTCTCAAAAATAAATAAACATTAAAATATATATGTGTTTATAAATTTAAATCAAAACAAAGGTTATCAAGTGAAAGTTTTCCTCTGCCGCTTAACTTCCAGGATGACAGTTTTTCTCTGCAGAGGCAACTATTGTCACCTGTTCCTTCTTTCCTCCCTTCCCCTTCCCCTTCCCCTTCCCCTTCCCCTTCCTTCCTTCCTTCCTTCCTTCCTTCCTTCCTTCCTTCCTTCCCTTCCTTCCTTCCCTTCCTTCCTTCCCTTCCTTTTTTTCCTTATTTCCTTTCTTTCTTTGCAAGAGAGAGCAGGTGCACACGTGAGTGGGCAAGGGAGAAAAAGAGAACGAGTGAGAGGGAGAGAGAGAATCCCAAGCAGATTCCACACTCAATGCAGAGTCCAGCTTGAGGCTTGATCCCACAACCCTGGGATCATGACCTGAGCTGAAATGAAGAGTCAGACACTTAACTGACTGAGCCGCCCAGACACCCTTATCTCTTTCTAATGGTTGCTTCTAGATAGTTTAAGCTTATATTTGTGGGTATATTTATTCCTTTTTGTTTTTTCACAAATGGTGCGAAGCTTCTTTATTAATGCCCTGTTTAGGTGACTAACCCTAAACTTGACTCCTTGTCAATTTTGTAGTAATAACTTTTATTGACATACGGTTCACACACCAAATAATCCACCCATTTAGAATGGACAGTTTAGTACTTTTAATATATTCACAGAGTTGTACAACTGTCACCACATCAATTTTAAAACATTTTCATCACCCCGATCAGCAGTCATTCCTCATTTCCCTCTAGTACTAGGCCATCAGCAGTCCACTTTCTCTTTCTAGATTGTTCCATGTTGGACATCTCATACAAATGTAATCACACAATATGTGATCCTCAGTGGCTGATTCTTTCACTTGGCATAATGTTTTCCACATCGTTAGTTTTTTTCTTTTCTTTTTTTTTTTTTTTAAAGCCACCGGAGAGGTGGATCTTTTTTTTTTTAATTTTTTTTTCAACGTTTTTTATTTATTTTTGGGACAGAGAGAGACAGAGCATGAACGGGGGAGGGGCAGAGAGAGAGGGAGACACAGAATCGGAAGCAGGCTCCAGGCTCCGAGCCATTAGCCCAGAGCCTGACGCGGGGCTCGAACTCACGGACCGCGAGATTGTGACCTGGCTGAAGTCGGACGCTTAACCGACTGTGCCACCCAGGCGCCCCTAGTTTTTTTTCTTTAAAAAAATTTTTTTTAAGTTTATTTTTTGGGGGAGAGAGAGAGAGAGCGAGCGAGCACAAGCTGGGGAGGGGCAGAGAGGAGAGACAGAATCCCAAGCAGGCTCCACACCATCACCGCAGAGCCCAATGTGGAGCTTGAACTCACAAACTGTGAGATCATGACCTGAGCCAAGATCAAGAGTTGGATACTTAACTGACTGAGCTCCCCAGGCACCCCATCCACATCATTAGAGTGATTCTTGCCATTAATAAACTCAAGAAGCAAAGTTGAGGGTTCTTGCATCCCTATTCATTTGGGGGTTTCACCATGAAAAAATTTAAATTTGTTATCAGACTTTGATAGGGATTTCTTCCTGTAAGTAGTTTGTAGCTTCAAGTCTTTGATAACTGTAGTAGGAGTTGTGTTCCTATTACATTGCCCCTATAAACATGGGTGAGATATAACACACACACAGAAAAGGGCACAGAACGTGTGATGATGATGAGTAAGATAAAGATAAAGCAAAATCATCACGTAGGTCACCTCCAAGTGCATCCTTGTCTCCTCTCCTTCCCCTGGAAACCACCGTTCTGACATGATTATCACTTGATATTCTCTCTTTCTTTTTTTTTTTAAACATCTAAACAGTACATTTTAGCTTTACTTGTTTTTAACCTTTTTTTTTTTTTTTGCTTCAGAGCAATGCTACAGAAATAAAATGTGAATGATATATGTAATTTTTTGTTTTTTTTCTAACCGTATTAATAGTATTTCGCTTAACCCAGTATATTTAAAATGTTATGTCAACAGGTGATGTAAACACTGACTCATGAGGCAGTTTATATTCCTTGTTATTACTAGATGTTATATTTTAGAGCAGCTTTACATTCACACCAAAATGGAGAGGAAGGTACAGAGATTTCCCATATGCCCCCTGCCCTTATACATACATTGCCTGTCTCAGTATCCCCCTTCAGGGTGGCGCACATGTTGTAATTGACGAACCTTCATTGACAAATCATTGTCACCCAAAGTACGTAGTTAATATTGGGTTTTCTCTTTATGGTGCTACGTTTCTTTTTTTACACTATGATCAGTTTGGACTGGCCACATTTCCAGTGGTCAGTGGATCGTGTGGCTAGTGGCTGCCATATTAGACACAGCCCTGTAGCATTCCGTCCTGTGGATATGTTACAGTTACCTGTTCCACTCTAGGTAGAAATATACACTGTTTCCAGTTTTGGGTTATTCTCAACAATGTTTCTGTGAATGTTAACAACGTTAATGGAATTTTAAGTGGTGTAATCATCTTTTTTTTTTTAATGATATAATCATTTTGAGGGGGGGGGGTGCCTGGGTTTCTCAGTTAAGTGTCTGACTTTGGTTCAGGTCATGTTCTCACAGTTTGTGGGTTCAAGCCCCGTGACAGGTCAGAGCCTGGAACCTGCTTCAGATTCTGTGTCTACTTCTCTCTCTTCCCCTCCACTGCTTGCTCTCTCTCTCTCAAAAATAAATAATAAATATTTAAACAGTTTTTTAATGATATAATCATTTTGGAAAACACTTCGACATTGTCTTATAGAGCTGAAGTTAAAAAAAGAAAAATTTGACTCAAAAATTCTCCCGGATATATACCTTAGAAAAATAAGTGCTTTTCAGGGGTGCCTGGGTGGCTTAGTCTGTTAAGCGTCGGACTTCGGCTCAGGTCATGATCTCACGATTCATGGGTTCGGGCCCTGAGTCAGAGTCTGTGCTCACAACTTAGAGCCTAGAGCCTGCTTTGAATTCTGTGTCTCCCTCTCTCTCTTTTCCTCTCCCGCTCATGCTTTGTCTCTCAAAGACAAACAAAAATGTCAAAAATTATTTTAAAAAAGAAAAGAATAAGTGCTTTTGTGTATGAGGACACATGCTCAATCATGTTCAGAGCTACATTGTTCACAACAGCCCCAGATGGAGACATCCCAAATATTCAAGTAGAATGAGTTATGGAGTTTTCATATGTGACGTTTTCAAAGACCATCTTATCAGTGTTCTTTCTAGTTTGCATTTCCTTGCATTCAAGTGGTTAGCAGCACCCAGTAGTAAGATATCTTGCTTTGCAATGAGAGAAGTGGACCAAGAAAATAATGGCAAAAACAAAAGGGGGTGAGGTCAGTTGAGCAATTGAATTTTGTTCCTGCAGGACCCACATTTCTTACATTCAGCATCCACAGATCAATGTGCCTGTCTCCCGTGATGTTTATGATTGTATTACTGAAGTTTGCAAAGTAGTTGTTTTTTTTTGTTGTTTTTTGTTTTGAGAGAGAGGGCGAGAGCAGGGGAGATGGGCAGAGGGAGAGAGAGACAGAGACAGAGAGAGAGAGAGAGAATCCTAAACAGGCTCCACGATCAGCACAGAGCCCGATATGGGACTCAATCCCACGACCTGGGATCATGACGTGAGCCAAAATCAAGAGTCGGACACTCAACTGACTGAGCCACCCAGGCACCCCTGCAAAGTGTCTTTATAAAGATCTAATTAGACATCACCTTGATGAGTCCTCTTTGCATATTTGATTTACTTCGTAGCTCTTAACCATAACTAACCTTTGAGGGGTCTGGATTGAGACACTGCTGTTCGTTGTTGTATCCTCAGTATCTAGCGTAGTGCCCAGCGCACATCACCCTGGTGGCTCCAGTTAATAGCTATCATGTGAATAAACGCATGAATGTGCTTTCTCAGGTAGGAGAGTGAAGCTGCCAGGAATTGGACATGACCCTGGGTAGGCCACCTTCGGTGTCCTGTTTGAATGCACTGGTCTCAAATTCCACAAGCAGTAGCGTTGACATCCTTATTCTAAACTGCTTGGGCTTCCCTCCCCAGGAATCACAGTTTAACTGGTGTGGCATGCTCTGTCTAGGGATTGTACCCACTCCCCAGGTGATTCTAATATGTCAGAAACTTGAGAACCTCTACTCCATAGAAATCCACTCCATAGAGTGGTCATTCTCAGTGCACGTTTCCCAGACTGGCTGCACGAGCAGCAGCTTGTCCTTCCTGCAGAATCAGCACCTTGGGGTTGGGGACCAACAGTCTTTGTTTTAACAAGCCCTCCAGGGGATTCTGACGCACAGAAACTTATTGTTCACTGGGTGTCTCAGTAGCTTCAGACTGCTGTAACAAAGTAGTACAGACTGGGTGACTTATTTTCTCTATTAAAAAAATTTTTTTAATGTTTATTTTTGAGAGAGAGAGAGAGAGAGAGAGACAGAGCATGAGTGAGGGAGGGGCAGAGAGAGGGAGCCACAGAATCCGAAGCAGGCTCCAGGCTCTGAGCTGTCAGCACAGAACCCGATGCGGGGCTCACACTTCACCGCGAGATCATGACCTGAGCTGAAGTCGGCCGCTTAACCGACTTCGTGACTTATAAACAACAGTGCAGACTGGGTGACTTATAAACAACATAATTTATGTCTCACAGTTCTGAAGGCTGAAAGTCCAAGATCAGGTGCCATTGTGGTCAGGTTCTAGTGAAGTCCGTCTTCTGGGTTGCAGACTGCCAGCTTGTGGTTGTATCCCCTCGGAAGGTAGAAGGAGTCTCTTTTGTAAAGACGCTGTTTCCATTCTTGAGGGCTCCATCTCATTACCTAATTAGGCCACCTCCTAATAGCATCACATTGGAGTTTAAGGTGTTGGCATTTGAATTTGCGGCAGGGGGTGGGGGGAGGCATAAAGTGTTGTTGCTTGTAGTGGGGTGGTACTAATAATAGTTTTATTTGCCAATGGATAGTTTAAATTATTCCGAGTACACGGTATGTTCTTTCTACTTACCTCCAAATGATACTAACTTGAAACTGTTTTCATGTGTATTTCAGCAAACCCAATCATTATGCACCAAGCAATGATATGTATGGTGGAGACATGCACGTTCGACCAATGCTGTCTCAGCCGGCCTATTCTTTTTACCCGGAAGATGAAATTCTTCACTTTTACAAATGGACCTCTCCTCCAGGAGTGATTCGGATTCTGTCTATGCTTGTTATCGTGATGTGCATTGCCATATTTGCCTGTGTCGCCTCCACGCTTGCCTGGGATAGAGGCTATGGAACTGGCTTAATAGGAGGTGGTATAGGCTACCCTTACGGAAGTGGCTTTGGTACCTACGGAACCGGCTACGGCTATGGTTATGGCTACGGCTATGGCTACGGAGGCTACACAGATCCAAGAGCCGCAAAGGGCTTTCTCCTGGCCATGGTGGCCTTCTGTTTCATTGCTGCATTGGTGATATTTGTTACCAGCGTTATCAGATCTGAAATCTCTAGAACGAGAAGATACTACTTGACCGTGATAATACTGAGTGCTGTCCTGGGCATCATGATGTTCATTGCCACAATTGTCTACATAATGGGAGTCAATCCAACTGCCCAGGCTTCTGGGTCGCTATACAGTTCACAGATATATGCCATCTGCAACCAGTTTTACACGCCTGCAGCTGGTGGACTCTACGTGGATCAGTATTTGTATCACTACTGTGTGGTAGATCCCCAAGAGGTATGGGTGGTTTCCTCCCTGCCCTGCTTTGGGTAGAGGCTTTTGGGAGGCTTAGTAGAATCACTTTGGGACCTTTTAAAAGGTATTTATGACAAGGCTTCACTTCCTTTGAAGTCAGAATCTGGAGAGGGTCTGGTGTCATTATTATGATACTTTTAATACCAGATAGTTCATCCATTTAAAGTTTGGTTCAGTAATTTTTAGTATATTCAGAGTTGTGTGTCCATCCCCATAATCAGTTTTAGAACATTTTCGCTATCCCTGAAAGAAACCCCATAACACAATTAGCAGTAATTTCTCATTTCTCTAACCCTACCCAGACCAAGGCAACCGCTAATCCTATTCTATAGTTTTGCCTATTCTGGATAGTTCATATATAGAGTCACACAATATGAGGTCTTTTGTGATTGGCTTTTTTTAAGACCTTATTTATTTAAAGTTTGTGTTAGAGAGAGAGAGAAAAAAATGTTAGCGGGGGAGGGGCAGAAAGAGGGAGAACAGAAGGATCTGAGGCGAGCTCTCCCCTGATAGCAGAGACCCTGATGTGGGGCTTGAACTCACAGACCCCGTGATCATTACCTGAGCCTAAGTGGGAGGCTTAACCAAATGAACCACCCAGGCACCCAACCTTCTTTCCTTTTTTAAAGTTTTATTTAATCTCTACACCCAATGTGGGGCTTGAACTCAAGACCCTGGGATCAAGAGTCATATACTCCCCTGAACGAGCCAGCCGGGTGTCCCCGTGATTGGCTCCTTCCAGTTCACATCAATGTAAAATTCTCAAGGTTCATCCATGTTATATAGCATGTTGTGTCAATTCCTTTTTGTTGCCGAGTAATAGTCGATTGTATGCCTGTATCATTGTTTATCCATGCATCAGTTGATGGATATTTGGGATGTTTTCACATTGATTGTTTGGAATAATGCTCTGAACATTTGTGTACAAGTTCTTATGTGAACTCATGTTTTAGTTTCTCTTGAGTATGTACCTAGGGATAGAATTGCTAGGTCTTATGTTGTCTCTGGGCCTTTTTTTTCCTTTTTTCCTTTTTTTTTTTTTTTTTTTTTTTTAATGTTTATTTATTTAGAAAGAGAGAGAGAATCCCATGCAGGCTCCACACTGTCATCTCAAAGCCCAACACGGGGCTATATCTCAACGAACATGATCTGAGTCGAAATCAAGAGTCAGACACTTAACTGACTGAGCCACTCATGGACAGTGTCTCTGTGTTTTATCTCTTGAGGAACTGTTTTCCCAACAGGTTGTACTGTTATACATTTACTAGAAACGTATGATGATTGCAATTTCTGCGCATCGTCACCAACATTGTGTTTTGTCTGCTTGATTCTGTCCATGCTGATGGGTGTGAAGTTGCTCATCTTTTTTTCCTGATGGATTTACCTTTTTTTTCCCTTATCTTCTTGTTTTGTTTTGTTTTCCCCCTCCTTACACTGACTCAGTAATTCTCATTCTTTTACCTGAATGAGTCACTCTTTTGGGGTTACATCATCTCCAGTAACTCTCATTATTTTGAAGACTGAAATGTTTTCACCCCAAATGTAGGTTTTCGGAATGTTTGTTGACTTGCGAATGTATGTCTGGTAAATAGAGCTGAGGGCTGATATTCCTATCTTACCACACCCCCCGTCTCTCTTAGTCCTCTGAATGCCCCAAACTTGTATTCACTGAAAAAGGATATCACTGTTAGATGGCTGCAAAGAGACCCACTTGTTACCCATTAGCAGAATCCAGGCCAGGGTCCAGGTACCTGCCTAATTTCAAGCGTCGGCAGGCCAGTGGACCACTCAACATGCTTATCAGACACTGGGAGAACTGTCACGGGGAGGGATTCCTTGTCACAGGGCCCTTTCTTGTAAGTGCACAGAAGACTCCCAACAGAAACCACCTGCCAGACTAAATGAATCATTTTCTCTAATTTATAGCTTGGTTAGATCATGTCTGCATAATTTATGGTAAGGTAGATCCTCTATAGACTGGAAGTTACATTCAGTATAAAAAGATTTGCCGAGCATGTGTTATGAACAAGATTATAAACATGATTGGGTATTTGAAGCTACTTCTGAGAGGGGCGCCTGGGTGACTGCGTCGGTTAAGCCGCCGACTTCGGCTCAGGTCATGATCTCACAGCTCCTGAGTTCGAGGCCCGTGTCGGGCTCTGTGCCGACAGCTCAGAGCCTGGAGTCTGCTTCGGATTCTGTGTCTCCCTCTCTCTCTGACCCTCTCCTGCTCACACTCTGTCTCTTTCTCAAAATAAATAAACATTAAAAAAAAATTTAAAGCCCTTTAGAAGTATACCAGTGATTGAGTTAATTTACTGGCCATTTTCATCTGTTGGTAAAAAGGCCACTTAGTGCTCAAGCTTTGGAACTAGATTTCTATCATTTAAAATGGGGTGATGAGAGTACCTAACTTTAAGCCTGTTCTGAGTATTGAATCAAGTCACATATGTATTGCTAGCCTCCACCCAACTGACATGGGCTACATTATATATTTCTAAAATGTAACTATTTGTATCAGTTTTATATCACACCACAGATATGTAAGTGCAGGGCCTTAGGTATTTTTGGATAGTGCATTAGGATAAAGTAAACAATTGAAATCTAACTGTGTCAATATCTTTAATCTCTTTTTAGGCAATTGCCATTGTCCTGGGATTCATGGTTATTGTGGCTTTTGCTTTAATAATTTTCTTTGCTGTGAAAACTCGAAGTAAGATGGACCAGTATGACAAGTCGAATATTTTGTGGGACAAGGAACATATTTATGATGAGCAACCCCCCAATGTCGAAGAATGGGTAAGTGTTGTTAAAAAAAAAAAAAAAAAAAAAAAGAGCATATGTCTGGTATTTTATTAACCCCCCAGGTTTCTGTCTCTAAATTTGACTTTGAGTGCTTTGTGAAACTCTGTTCTTAGAATTATTGTCTGTATATGTTGCAAAAGTTGTGCTCTCATGTTTTGCTCAGACCTCTGAGAAGGTGGTACGATAACTGGAAATTGTTTCACTACAAGGTGAAAATCAGATTTCCATTTTTTTTTTTTTTTTAATTTTTTTTTCAACGTTTTTTATTTATTTTTGGGACAGAGAGAGACAGAGCATGAACGGGGGAGGGGCAGAGAGAGAGGGAGACACAGAATCGGAAACAGGCTCCAGGCTCCGAGCCATCAGCCCAGAGCCCGACGCGGGGCTCGAACTCACGGACCGCGAGATCGTGACCTGGCTGAAGTCGGACGCTCAACCGACTGCGCCACCCAGGCGCCCCAGATTTCCATTTTAAAGAAGTGTACCTAGGCCCTGAAACCAAATGGCTTCTAAAGAATTGTGCAGAAAGGACTTGGCTTTTGCAAAACAAAACACCTCTCCCCTCCCCTTCTATTTTCCTTCTTGTCATTTTGGAGGGAAACACTTGGGCGGGATGCTTGCTGTCTCTTGGCTCAGGATTGGCAGTGGTGTTTTGGAGTCGTAGCAAGTGGCATATGTTTAAACTTCTTCCATGGATAACAGCCTAGCAAATTACAGTGACTGATTCTGCATGGATACTTACCTAAGAGATACTTCCGTGAAGCAGAGAGAGACTGGAGCGATTCCCTTTTTGTGTATACTGTACTGTTATTCGTACGAGTATGTGTTAATATCTCAGAAATAGGTGTTCCTGATACCTGACCTGTCTTTAGAGATGTCTGCAGTGAGACTTTATTTCTCAGAAGTCCTGTTAGAATGCAGTTGGGAGCATCCTCAGAAACCCCCATCATAGGTTTCCTGGAGCAGATTGAAGTTTTGCCGTGAAGGGGAGGTGTGAATCCTGGACACGGGTTCCAGGGTAGATGTGTTCTGGACCGAGGGAGTGGAGTAAAGAGGGCTCAGGTTGGGTTCTGCTGGTCAGGGGAGGGATAAAGACATGGCTCATCTCGAAGGCCTCTTTAGCTCTGGCGTTCTGTGTGTCTGATTTGAAGAAACGTAGACGAGATTTTCTTCTGGTTAGTTAAGGAGCCACAACGAAACTCTTTTGAAAATCAGCAGGTGTGGTAGGGTTCCTGTGTTCCTGAACTCTCCTTGAAGCCTGCTTGTTCTCTTTTTCCTCCTCCTTCCCTCCCACCCCCAAAAAGTGTGAAGGTGTTAAGGACTGTTTTCTTTCGACCTTTAGCTCCAGGCAAGGCCACCTGTAGATGGAATAGGACTGTCTATTGTGAACTGTGAAGTAAATGTTTCTCCGGGAGTTTCTGGGAGTTTCTGGGCGTGTCAGTTTTCACTGGCTGTTGGATTTGTTTATTTAAGGTTTCGAGAGCCTAACAAAAAAAAAAAAAACTGACTTAAGAGAGACCAGTGCTGGTAATAGTAGAGTTCCAGTGAACTTTGGCTTCTCATCTGATCTTACTGTCAGGAGGTTTTAATCAGTTCTGGGTGCTTTAGATAATTGGGCAAAAGATAGCCTTAACAGTTTATGGAGGTGATAATGATGGTGAAGCAGAAAGCACTTTATTTTTTAGATTTTTATTAAAAATTTTTAATGTAATTTTTAATTTTTTATTTTTATAAAGATTTTATTTTTTATTTTTTTAAATAAAGAAATATTTTAAGAAAAGTTTTAAGAAGTTTATTTATTTTATTTTGAGAGAGAGAGAGAGAGAGAGAGCACCTGTGGGCAAGTGGGAGAGGGGCAGAAAGAGAGGGAGAGAGAGAATCCCAAGCAGGCTCCACGTGGAGGCCACCTGGAGCCCGATTCGGGGCTTGAACTCACCATTCATGAGATCATGACCTGAGCCCAAATCAAGAGTTGGGTGCTTAACTGACTGAGCCACCCAGGTGACCCAAGATTGTATTTTTAGGTAATCTCTACACCCATTGTGGGGCTCGAACCACCATCTGGAGATCAAAAGTCGAATGGTCCACTGACTGTGCCAGCCAGGTGCCCCAGCACTTTACTTTTAAAAAAGCATTATTTGGGGTATATGTATTTATTTTTTATTTAAAAAAAATTTTTTTAATGTTTATTTATTTTTGAGAGAGACAGAGCATGAGTGGCAGAGGGGCAGAGAGAGAGGGAGAGACAGAATCTGAAGCGGACTCCAGGCTCTGAGCTGTCAGCACAGAGCCCGGTGTGGGCTCGAATTTATAAACTGTGAGATCATGACCTGAGCCGAATTCGGACGCTCACCCGACTGAGCCACCCAGGTGCCCCAAGGGTCTACGTATTTTTAATATAAAAATAATCTTTGCTTAAAATAATGGTAAAAAACTCTAGCATTGATTATTTGTATTAAGGATTAAAATTTGAATTCTTGTTGTAGAGAACTAAGACCAGATACTCCCCATATAGCTACTAATGTTTTTTGTTTTGTTTTGTTTCTTTTTGGTGGGGGAGAGGGGAAGAAAAACTTACCAGAGGAACAATTAATTAGCTACTGAATATTAGTTTACTCCTTCCCTATATGTTAGGGTAGGTTTAGATGTTCATTATTTTATTAGATCTTACTGCCTTTCCTGGATTTTAAAATCTGTAGTATCGGAACCTTTGAGCAAAGATGCCTCAAAAGTTGAGCCTTAAGAGTTGTAAGCAGGTTTCAGCTCTTACGTATTATGTGTGGGGAAAATGTGCAACTCGCTAATTTCCTGTCTCTGAATCTCCAGTACAATGGTTTCTCTGCCTTCCTAGGGAATTTTCGAGTTGTTTTTTTTCCCTTCCCCTTCTGGATATCTTGTACTTTGTAAAATAAGCAGGCCATGTTTGCACATTGTTTTGGGTGTTAACCTGGTCCTTTGTAGTCAGTCAGTCACTTCAGTTTGTACCAACGTTGTAGATTAAATATTTGAAGGTTCTTTTAATTAAATTTGCACGTGTTTATTTTTTTCTGTTATGTCCTCAAATTCCAGATGTAGTTGGTACTTTTTCTGAATTAAAGTGTGTATATGTGTGTGTGTGTGTGTGTGTATTTTTAAAATTTATTTTATCTGATGGGTAACTAGAGATTTTGAAATACAGTGAGCTATAAAGAAAATTCTTCCACCCTTAGTTACAGTTCTCATGTATTTTCTGTCATACCCCAGCCTCTCCTGCACCTTCTTAATCTGAATCCGAAGAAGTAGGACTATGTTCCCCATCAGTGTAAAATCCTATTTTTTTAATAGAATTTTTTTAAAAGTTTAGTTATTTTGAGATAGAGCCTAAGCACGAGCAGGAGAGGGAGAGAGAATCCCAAGCAGGTTCCTCACTATCAGAGCAGAGCCCAACACAGGGCTCAAACCCACAAACTGTGAGGTCATGACCTGAGCCTAACTCAGGGGTCGGATGCTTAATTGACTGAGCCATCCAGGTACACTATGTAAAATCTTACATTTTTTTAATGTTTATTTTTTTATTTTATTTATTTTTTAAAATATTTATTTATTTGAGAGAGAGAGAGAGAGCACAAGCATGGAAGGGGCACAGAATCCGAAGCAGGCTGTAGGCTGCTCAGCTGAGCTGTCAGCACAGGGCCTGACATGGGGCTTATCCACGAGTTCATGCCCTGAGCCACAGTCGGACATTTAACTGACTGAGGCACCCAGGCGCCCCTAAAGCATTAATTTATTTTTGAGAGAGAGCAGAAGCAGAGGAGCGGGAGAGAAGAGGACAGAGGATCCAAAGTATGCTCTGCGCTGACAGCAGAGCCTGATGCGGAGCTTGAGCTCATGAACCTCGAGATCATGACCTGAGCCAGTCAGATGCTTAACTGACTGAGCCACCCAAGCACCCTAAAATCCTATTTTTTGATTTAACATTATATTGTAGGCTTTTTATGACATCATTAAATATTCCTCAAAAACATTTTTGATACTCTTAATTTTATTGAAGTACAACGTATATCTTACACAGAGTAAAGTACAGCAGGTACACTAATTGCGTGGCTTATGATCATGAGATCATGGTCGTGATCAAAGAGATCAAGACATAGTTCATTCCGGTGTCCGTGGTTTCCTCATGCCTCTTCTCAGTATCCTCTAGAGAGTGGTGACCTCTGTCATTTCTGTCACATCAATTGGTTTTGCCGTTCTTAAATTTCATATAAATGAAATTATGTACTGTGTACTTTTGTGCTCACTGAACATATTGTCTGTGAGATTCATTTAAAAAATTTTTTTAATGTTTATTTTTGAGAGAGAGAGAGACAGAGTGTGAGTGGGGAGAGGGGCAGAGAGAGAGGGAGACACAGAATCCAAAGCAGGCTCCAGGCTCTGAGCTGTCAGCACAGAGCCTGATGTGGGGCTCAAACTCACGGACCATGAGATCATGACTTGAGCTGAAGTCGGACACTTAACTGACTGAGCTGCCCAGGCGCCCGAGATGCATTTATATTGTTGCATCTATCAGTATGATACTGTTTTAATTTTTGTATTTTTTGGCAAAATAGAAACTTTCCTAAGTATCCCCTTTAAAAAGATCCCTTGGTCAGAATTACAGTGAAAAAAAAAGGTTTTCCCAAAGAGGTGAAAGACATCACTGATGATAAAAATTGAAGATGACACAAAGAAAGGGAAAGACATTCCATGCTCATGGATTGGAAGAATTAATATTGTTAAAATGTCTATACTGCCCAATGCAGTCTACACATTTAATGCAATCCCTATCAAAATAACACCAGCATTTTTCACAGAATTACAACAAACAATCCTAAAATGTGTATGGAACCACAGAAGACCCCAAATAGCCAAAGCAGTCTTGCAAAAGAAAAGACTGTATACAAATCACAATTCCAGACTTCACATTGTATTACAAAACTGTAGTAATCAAAACAGCATGGTACTGGCACAAAAATAGACACATAGATCAACAGAACAGGATAGACAGCCCAGAAATAAACCGTGATTATATGGTCAATTTATCTTCAACAAAGGAGGAAAGAATATGCAATATGAAAAAGATAGTCTCTTCAACAAATGGTGTTGGGAAAACTGGACAGCTACGTGCAAAAGAATGAAACTGGTCCACTTTCTTACATCATACACACAAATAAACTTGAAATGGATTAAAGACCTAAATGTGAGACCTGAAACCATAAAAATCCTGGAAGAGAGCACAGGAATCAATGTCTCTGACATCGGCCATAGGAATATTTTTCTAGATATATCTCCTGAGGCAAGGGAGACAAAAGCAAAAATAAGTTATTGGGACTACATCAAAATAAAATGCTTCTGCACAGGAAAAGAAACAATTAACAAAACTAAAAGGCAACCTATGAAATGGGGTAAGATATATGCAAATGACATATCCAATAAAGGGTTAGTATCCAAAATATATAAAGAACTTCTAAGACTCAACATCCAAAAAACAAATAATCCAATTTAAAAATGGGCAGAAGACGTCAAGAGACATTTTTCCAAAGAAGACATACAGATGGCTAACAGACCCCTGAAAGGATGCTCAGCATCACTCATCAGGGAAAAAGAAATCAAACATGAGCCATCACCTCACACCCGTCAGAATGGCTAAAATCAACAACACAGACAACGGATGATGGTGAGGATGTGGAGAAAAAGGAACCCTTGTGCACTGCTGGTGGGAATGCAAACTGGTGCAGCCACTGAGGAAAACAGTATGGAAGTTCCTCAAAAAGTTTAAAACAGAACTACCCTAGGATCTAGCAATTGCACTCCTGGGTGTTTGCCTACCTAAAGGATAAGAAAACACTAATTCTAAAGGGATACATGCACCCCTATGTTAATAGCAGCGTTATTTCCAATAGCCAAAATACGGAAGCAGCCCAAGTGTCTATTGATGAATGAATAAGGACAATGTGGGATATATATATATATACAATGGAATGTTGTTCAACTATAAAAAAGGATGAAATCTTGCCATTTGCAATGACATGGATGGAGCTAGAGTAGACAGTATAATGCTAAGTGAAGTTATTCAGCCAGAGAAAGACAAGTGCCATATGATTTCATGTGGAATTTAAGAAATAAAACATGAGCAAAGGGAAAATAAAGAGAGAGGCAAGGCAAGAAACAGACTCTTAACTATAGAGAACAAACTGAAGGTTACCAGAGGGGAGGGTGGTAGGGGGATGTGTTAAGTAAGTGATGGGGATTAAGGAGGGCACTTGTGATGAGCACCGGGTGTGTATGAAAGTGTTGGATCACTATATTGTACACCTGAAACTAATAGAATACTATATATTCACTAACTAGAATTAAAATAATAACTTAAAAAATAATAAATAAAAATTTAAAAACAGGTTTTTGAGGAAATGTCTCCTTGCCATCCTTGTGTGCCCATTTTCTCTTTTTTTAGGTATCTTCCCCTCCCCCCACTTCCCACTCTTCTAGGTACTCCTCTTAGTTTTTTATCATGCGTTTCATGGTTTTATTTTGCAAAAATAAAACCAAAGAAAAATAGACTCCCTGCTTATTTACGCAAAAGTTAGTGTAGTGATCACACCATTCTGCTCGTACCTTGCCCTTTTTGCTTTACAGTGTATCCTGATGAACTTTCTAACCAGTTTTTAAGGAGCTTCATCCTGGTATGGATGTACCATGATTTTATGTCACCAAAGTCATTGATGGTTACATTTGCTATTTAGTATTACAAACAATGATATGATTTAAAATCTTTGTTTACGTTGTGTACATGTGTACACAATCTTCTCTAGGATAGATTTCCCAGAGTATCCTACTAATACTCAGTAATATTACTGAGTCAGAGGATATATGTGTCTATAATTTTGATAAATATTGAGAAATTGAGTACTGAAGTTGCCTTTTAGAGGAGTTGTACCACTTTATACAACATCAGTGATGTATGAAATTCTGTCCACACACCTTTTCTAGTAACATTCCATGGTACAGGTTATTTGGCCAATCCCTGCTGTTATTTTTTTCAATTTTTGACGTTTTAAAATAATGACTTTTGTTTGTGGTGGTTTGCAAGAAGTTCTTAATGTGAAAAGAGTACATATTTATTGTAACAAAACACAAGCAATACAGGAAAAAGGAAGAAAGGGCACCTGGTTGGCTCAATTGGTAGAGCATATGGCTCTTGATCTCAGGGTAGTGAGTTCAAGCCCCAAATGGGGCATAGAGCCTAATTAATTAATTAACTAATTTAAAAATTTTTAAATGTTTTTTTGTTTTTGAGATTGGGAGAGAGAGACACACACAGAATCCGAAGCAGGATCCAGGCTCCTGGCTGTCAGTACAGAGCCTGACACGGGGCCCCATCTCATGAACTATGAGATCATGACCTGAGCCAAAGTCAGATGCTTAACTAACTGAGTCACCCAGGTGGCCCAAGCCTACTTAATTAAAAAAAAAAAGGGGGGGGGGGAGTTCCCACCCCTCTCCCTCTGTTTCCCATTGGGGCAGTGACATTTAACAGACAGATTTATATCCTGTTTTTATTGTTACTGATGTCATACATTCTAAGACACTCCTTTGTTCCCTCCAATGTAATTTTTTTGAGATTAGGGACTTCTTACTGTTGTAGTGTGGATGCTTCTCCTCCCCCAAGTCCTCGTCTTAGACTCCCTCCATGTGTACGGTCGCAGGCACAAAACCAGTACAGTGTAGTAGAGTGGGTGTGAAGTGTGGAGCCAAATTGCCTGGGTCCCAGTCCAGCCCTGCCCGTTGAGTTTGTGAGGCCTGGCAGGGTCTTCCGTGTCTGTGCTTGAGCTTTCCCATCTCTAAAATGGGGATGGTAATTGCATCCACCTCATGGGTTTGTTACAGTGAATTAACTTTGTAAAATCCTTAAAATAACTAAGTCTGTCGGTACAGAACCCATGTACCTCATTGCTTTTAGCAGCTGTAGGGTATTACACCGTATGAGGATACCATGATTCATCCCCCCTGTTGATGGACATTTTGATTGCTTCCGGTTGTTTGCTCTTGGAGATAACGGTGCAGTGAACATTCTTAAACGTGTCTTCATGTGCCCTTGCTCGTGTAAGATAGATTTCTCCAAGTGTTCGTTGAGTGTACAAGTTTTGTATTTTGTTAGGTGCTGCAAAATTGCCGCATCGTGAAAGGCTGTTTAGTTCTCCTGACAGTATGTGATGTGAGAGTGCTCATTTCTCAGCATCTTTGCCCTGCCCTGGCCATTACCAGTCTAACGTTTACCAATATCCTAAGTGACGATTGAGTTGTATTTTAACTTTAAAAATTCTGTGATCCAGCATGTTTCCTCTGGAGTTTTTCATATTAATGCTTCATCTAAGACCGGGCCGGGGAAGGGCCCTGATGAGGCCTGGGTCGGGTCACCATCTGCACACCAGTCTGCTGTGCTCCAGGGAGGGCTCTCATCACATAATATGGCAGATGGCATTTCCCACAGTTACTGTGTGGCATAGGGAGATGGTTTCTAGAGAAACAGGGCTCTGGAAACAATACGTACTACATGAATTAATTGTAACTGCCCTCTTATTTTTGATAACATCTGGACATGTAGCCAGGTTCACATTCAGAGTGCCTTTGGAAGAGCTTAGGATGACTTCCTGAGCAGCTTTGAACGTGCCTGCTTCACTCCAGTGCCCCTCTGTGCTCTGTCGGCTCCTCCCAGGAGGGTGTCGTGCTGCTCAGATCCCTTTGGGCCCCTGCTTGAGCTGGGATTCTTACCACAGGGCAGGGGACAGTGTCATGGGGGCACACTGTTCAGCCATGGTGCCAGAGCCACGGGAAGGACTAATATTCATTAGCCTGTGAAAATGAGTATTTCCTGTTGATCTTTGTGCTCAGATCTCTCCCCCCACACACACACTTTCCGAAGGTCATAAATATAAATACCAAGACATACAGACTCATTTTTCTTTAAGTAAATACTCATAAACGGAGCCTGGTCTTGGGAAAGCATACGCCAGTGGTAATTATTAAAGCGTTGATTGTAAGAGGTGTGCACTTGAGGTTAGTTTTCATTGATACCTACAGCGTTCCGGTGCAATAGTAACAAAGTTAAGAACCTCAGTTTCAGGCGCTCCTGGGAATGACTTTTGATTTGGCTTTGGTAAAGTGAAACGAATTTGAGGGAGGTCTGGGACCTTAGGATGAGGTCCTCCAGTCTGCCTCAGTGACCTTACCTGCAGGCAGCTGTGGGTGTGCCAGGCGGACACGCTAATTAGATGGCAGCCAGGGTGGTGACTTAGTGGGTCAGGAATAGGCCGCTGTTGTTTAGACGACTTTCTCAGGGCTCTCGCCGGTGTAGTACATCAACTGACTCGGGTTTGAGCTTCACATTTTAATTTTGGCAACAAAGCTATAAAGAAAAAAAAATCACAGCAAAAGAAAGGAACCAGCATTTCCTAAGTAACCATTATAGGCTAGCCACTTTATACATGATTATTATCCTAACTGCAATCCTGACGGTGTGGGCGCTCTTCTTGCAGAAGGAGAGACTGAGGTTTGCAGAGGGCTCCAGCAGTTTGACTCAAACCTGACATAATCAGCAGGACAAGGATTGTATTTGCCTTATAACTTGTGTTTTGGGGTCTGTTGTTTTTCCTCTGAAAACCTCTGAGCTTTAGTTTTCTTTGCCAGCAGAACTGGGGAAGATACCACTTAGTCAAACTGACAGATTAAAATGAGGTGTATATGTGTAAGGTGCTTATCTGCTACAAACCAGCTTAGCCATTCTCAGCTAGTATTTCCTGCACGGCTCCTAATTTGCACCCTTTTCCTTGTCACGTCACTTGATCTGTTTCAGAAGCAAGAATAGAGTAAGTTTGGAGAGAGAACATGCCATTGACTCACTTCTCCATTGTTATCAAGTAGTAAATGAAGTCTGTTAAACAAGATCCTGTTTTTAAGTTGGAAATACTTAAGTTTAAAGGCTAATAACTTTGTTATCTGGGTAGTTTTATTTCTAGAAATTTTTAAGGTTTTTGACATGGTGATGCAACATTGATGTAGTATTGTTTTCAGCATTTCACCTGTCAGGATAGAGAGGATGATCTGGCTGGTTGTAGGGAAAGGGGGCAGGATCCTGATGTACATCTTGGCCCCTGTCCTTTATGGTCAGCATTGGGTGGCTTTTGGTTTCCTTGGACTCTGATGAAGGAAATCACTTTGCCCTGAGGTGGTTTTATCTGTTCATTTAATAGGTTCTTCATATGTAAATGAAAATAAAGGTTTCATCTGCAGACAAGCTGATGTGGTCATGATTAAAGGGCTTAGGTCAGGACCAGCACATAGTTTATTAACACACAGTAAATTTTATTTGACGTTTATTTATTTTTCAGACATAGAGAGACAGAGCATGAACGGGGGAGGGTCAGAGAGAGAGGGAGACACAGAATCTGAAACAGGCTCCAAGCTGTCAGCACAGAGCCCGATGCGGGGCTCGAACTCACGGAGTGTGAGATCATGACCTGAGCCGAAGTCGGTCGCCCAACCGACTGAGCCACCCAGGTGCCCCAACACACAGTAAATTTTAGCTGGAGTGAAATTGTCAGTGTTTGTACTGAGAGCTGGAATAAGGAAGCTTGGGTAAGAGTACCCAAAATATAAATACTTTTAATGTTGGTTCACTTTAACTTAATCCTTTCCTTATTTGTAAGCTTGCCACAAATAAAATAACAACGACTTTCCTAAAGGTCGCAGGCGGGCTCTGCTTGTTATGTCCCTGCACACCGAGTGGGGAGGCAGGTGGGTGTGGGGCAGGTGGCTGGGACTAGCCGGTGGTGGTAATCAGCATCAGACATCTAAAGAAACTTGAACGCCTTTTTAATTTTCAACCAGTGCCAGCATTCTTTAATGTACCAGTAGTCCTATGGGCTGCCGACTCTCAGGACATTAGGTTCTCACTGCGGGAAGGATGGTGCTGTTACCTGTGGCCTTACAGGGGGCAAAATGGAACAAAAGTGGAAGTGGCCTATCCATCTACTGACCTAGCACTCAACAGCGTGGAGTACAGAAAGCCCTGTCTGTCCCAGCACCACCGTCAATGGAAACGGGGTGGCGGATGGGCCAAGGCATCCTGGAGAGCCGGTTTAGAGAGTTGTAATGAATGGCGAGGTAGGTGGTAGAGTCTGTGGCTGTCTGAAAGCAGAGATTCCTAGGTTTCCAGCCCCGCTGTTAATGCTAAGTTAGCAGTAGGTATTGTCCATGGCTGGAGGAAAGTTGTGTCCTCCCTCGGCTGTTCTTAGCAAGCATCAGCATCACCTGCAGGGCTGGTGAAAACAGCCTGTTGGACCCCACCCGCTGTGGTTTCTCATTTTCAGGACTGGGGCATGAGAATTGGTGATTCTAACAAGTTCTCGGGCCAAGTTGATGTTACTGGTCTGGGGACCACGCTTTGAGAACCAAAGCTGCAGCTGGCACACTGCAAGCCCAGAGAGCTGTTGAGTTAAGGCGAGGCCTTTTCCAACCCATGGCATACTTAGAAAATGGTATTGTCGTACAGAGCAATAGAGTAAACTGAAAGGGGATTTGGATCCCCACACGTGGACTGACCACAGGCTCTGAGGACCAAGGTGTTCTGTGCCTTGTGGCACACCTGTTGCCGTGTGCCGGCACAAGCTACGTGCCTATTAAAATACAGTCTGCGCCAGGATTTCTGTTACTAGGACAAGAGGGCCTAGAAGGAGATCACAGACTGAGTGTAAAGTTTCTCCACTGCACCCCCTGCCGAAGCTCGAACAACTCCTTGACTCTGAGGGAGCTGCAGAATTCATCTTGGCTGGTATATGTTATTTCCCTGTGGGCAGCGTGCATTTGGGTAGGGGACCTTGTGCTTGCTAAATCCTCAGTGCCGTGTGATTAACATACGTTAATCAGACTGTGCTCAAGCCTCGTCCATCCGTGATCTCTTCGTTTGTGGGATTTGTACATCTGGGAGCATCGCCTTCAGGCAACCTAGAGTGGAAAAACCTTTGAGGGTACTTTCCCGAGGCAATTTTGAGGTTCCTGTGGAGGGAGCATCTGCGAGTATAAAATAACAGCAAACAGGAAAAACGAGTTGGACCACTTACTGTTCTGAGAACTTGTAGTGCAAGGGAAGGGGGACCTCAGGTTGTAAAGACTGGCGATGGTACTTTGAGATTACAGTGCTCTTCTCTCTGATGTCTGATGTGTTTCTCCACTTTTAATTACCAAGCAGGAAAAGCCTTTCTGTTTCCCTTTTTGAGGGTGGTGTTCCTACGCTCTGTTCTAAACAAAGGCACCTGGTGATAAAGCACGTATTCATTTTAGGTTGTATTTTGTGTTTCTTGTGTTTTTTTTTTTTGTTTTTTTTTTTTTTGAGAGAGACAGAGCAAGCAGGGGGAGGGGGGACAGAGAGAGAGGGAGAGAGAGAAACAATCCCAAGTAGCCTCCACACTGTCAGCACAGGGCCCGATGTGGGGCTCGAACCCATGAACTGTGAGATCATGACCTGAGCTGAAACCAGGAGTTGGATGCTTAACCGACTGAGCCACCCAGGTGCCCCAGCATGTATTCTTTTTAATTTTCAGGTCAGTTTAATCCATAGTAATTTTGTGTCGAAAGCTGCTCTAACAGTGTTAGTCTAATTGGTGAGTAAAACTTCAAATGGATTCACATCATATCCCATTAGGGTGTGGTGAGGAGTTAAGGCATTGAGAAGAATGGTTCCTTTTGTTACAGGGAATAGTCAGTACCTCAAGACCGTGAGTATGTTATGCCAGAAAGAGCTGGTTTTGGAGTCAGGCGGACGAGGGTTCCAATCCTGTCTCTACCATGTGACCGTGAACAAATTAATTTAACCTTAGAGGCTCAATTTCCTCATCTGAAAATGGAGATAACCCTATCTCACCAGGCCGTGGTGAGTAATAATGTCAGGTTTCATAGGCACATGATCGATACTTAAATGCAGAACTTTCCCTTTTGTTCTTAGAGGTAGGTGACTTTTGTCACATTGCTACCACCAGCTGGATGCAGGTCTAGCCTGATATTTTCTTGTGTTATGTGATCGAGGAATGAAGACAGGACGAAGAGAAAAGTGGGGGATGGCTGTCATTGCGCCTTTTTGGTTGTACTAATTCCAAATGACATTAATTTGCTTGGAGAGAAGTGTTTCCCTAAACTTAGTTTTGAGAGAAGGTTTTCTTTCTTTAAAAAAATATTATTTTGGGGGCACCTGGGTGGCTCAGTCAGTTAAGAGTCTAACTTCGGCTCAGGTCATGATCTCACAGCTCGTGGGTTCGAGCCCCATGTCGGGCTCTGTGCTGACGGCCCAGAGCCTGGAGCCTGCTTCAGATTCTATCTCCGTCTCTCTCTGCCCCTCCCCAGCTTGTGTACTGTCTGTCTGTCTCCCCCCACCAATATAAGTAAACATTAAAATAAATAAATAAAAAAAATTGTTTTTAATGTTTTGTTTATTTTTGAGACAGAGTGTGAATGGGGGAGGGGCAGAGAGGGAGGGAGATAGAATCCGAAGCAGGCTCCAGGCTCTGAGCTGTCAGCACAGAGCCCGACCCGGGTCTCGAAACCATGAACATCGAGATCATGACCTGAGCTGAAGTCGGGTGCTCGAACGACTGAGCCACCCAGCTGCCCCTAGAAAGTTTTCTTTCAGAGTGACCTAAAAGTTTTTTGACCTTTTTATGCCATCTTTGACTTCAAGGATTCGGGGTCAGGAGGCTGCTCAGGAGTCCGTATAGGCACAAATGAGGGTGGAGATGGCTTTGTGAGGTGAGGAAGTCACAGTGAGGAGGACAGGTGTTTGGAGCTCAGCTGTTCTGGAGCCTCGCTCTTTGTGTGCCTCTTGACACCCCATGGGGATTTAGGATGTTTTCATGAACTCTCCAAGGAGTGTTAGATGTCATTTGTTACCAAGATTTTTTTTCACAAGTGTGTGATCAGAGCTCTTCTAATAATTAAATTTGGAATAAAAATTTGTCCTCATTATAATGACCTCTTGTGAAGATCTTTTGAAATTATTTGATTTCAGTGTATTTCATTTTGACATTTCACAAGCACTTTAGTTCTTTCTTGATTGGAATATGAATCTCAGTGAAATCTGCCCTGTGTATCACGCTAAATTAATTCACTGTATTCTGTAGACATGGTCTCTGTGAGTACTTGTGCTTTTTTGAAGTTAGTCTCAATAGTGAGTCTGAGTCATTCTTTTGGTTGGTTAGGTGTGCTTTTTCTCCACAGCCTCTTAGCGTGTCTGTGTTTCTTTCTGGTGTCTTGTTTTTCCCTTTTTTTTAATGTTTATTTTTGAGAGAGAGAATGAGTGGGGGAGGGGCAGCGAGAGAAGGGGACAGAGGATCAGAAGGGGGGTCTGGGCTGATGGCAGAGAGCCCAGTGCAGGGCTCGAACTCAGGAACCGTGAGATCGTGACCCGAGCCGAAGTCAGGCGCTTCACCGACTGAGCCACCCCAGTTGTTTTTCTCTTTTTGGAAGTCTGGGGTGGGGTGGGGTGCCACTGCCAGCACCTCGTCAAGTAGAACCCAGTTAAGGGAAGCCAGCTGGGCCCCGCTGGGTGGGTTTCTGCTGCCTGCAGTGTCCCTCCCCCTTCACTTAGGTCTCCTCCCCACCGGAGGGCCCCCGGGGTGGGAGTCTGCTGGATGAGCCCTCCTGCCTGGCCCGAGAGTCCACTGGGCTTCCGAGCCGCATCTCTAGCCTTGATGGACTCTCAAACTTTTCTTTCCCGTCACTAATTAAAAGACAAATTTTATTTACTTAACGTTTCACTCCGCTTTCTTTTGACCCTAATGTCTTAGAGCTTTTCTTTTTTTTTTTTTTAATTTTTTAAAAATGTTTTATTTTTGAGAGACGGAGAGACAGCATGAGTGGGGGAAGAGCAGAGAAAGAGGGAGAGACAGAATCCGAAGCAGGCTCCAGGCTCTGAGCTGTCGGCACAGAACCTGACGTGGGACTCGAGCTCACGAGCTATGAGATCATGACCTGAGCTGAAGTCGGATACCCAACCGACTGAGCCACCCAGGCGCCCCTTTTCTTTTTTTTTTTTTTTAGTTTTTTAAAAATGTTTTATTTTATTTTTGAGAGACAGAGACAGCATGAGTGGAGGAAGAGCAGAGAGAGAGGGAGACAGAGCTTTTCTTAAGTTATTGGAGGAAAATTGTTCACAGTTTGCTCTATAGCATTAAGCCTCATTTTTCTCTGGTTCTAAAGCTTTAAAAATTTACTACAGTCATTAGAATGATTGGTTTTGTTTGTTTGCTTGTTTTAAAGAACTTTTGCTAGGGGCGCCTGGGTGGCTCAGTCCATTGAGCATTTTTGGCCTGGGTCATGATCTCACCATTTGTGAGTTCAAGCCCCACGTCGGGCTCGCTGCTGTCAGTGTAGAGCCTGCTTCAGATCTTCTGTCCCTCTCTCTGCCCTTCTCCCCCCACCCCCTTAAAAATAAATAAAACATTAAAAAAAAAAAAAAAAGCAAGTCACATCATCAGGTTTTGTGGGTGGGCTGGGCACCCTGTCCGTAATACAGTGAAGCTCAGAAATCCATTTGCTCACCCCAGGAACACAGGCTGAAGACTCCTTGTGTAAATCACTATCACCTGGTCAGGCCCTACTGGGGCTTCCCCCCTTCTGTCCTTTGAAAGCAGCAGGTTTATACTCACTTGTCATCGGTAATATGAGGAACGCAGTATTTTTGCTTCTTTGGGAAAAATGAAGTATAAACAGGAAACAAATACCTTACTCCTTGTTTTTACAAATACATTTCACCTCGGCCTCTAGATGCTCAGGCTCCTTTTTAAAGACAAAGACTGCTGCTTATTCATCTTTGGGCCTGGCTGGGGATTTTTTTTTTTTTTAATCTGCAATGCATCATAAATTTGCATGCCCTTCTTGCAGCGGCCATATTAATAATTAATCTTCCCTCCATTGTTCTAACTTGAATATGTGTTCTGGCAAAACAAGCGCGCTGCCTTGGAATTTTTTGTGCATGTGTGTAAAAAAAGGTTTAAGACATGGGAGCCCTGTGCTGGAGGGTGAAGTTGGTCAGGCTAGTCCAGTTCTGCGGACGCTAAGAGATAAAGGTCAGCTCAGAGCAGCCCCATTTGATAAGACGTTCGAATATACACAGTGTGGAAGTACAGCAGTAATAAATAAGGTAACCTTTAGGCAACAACTCTGGGCTCCTGATTTGTGCCAGGTACCGTGCTGGGCTCTGGAAACCCGAAGGGGAAGGTAGGAGGCTGCCCAGGTTGCGATGGTGGATTTTCACAGAGGCTTTCACATGAGTGGCGTATTTAAGTCCCACATGACCATTTACTCAGTGTAGGTCCTTGGGAAAGTTGTCATAGTTTCCTCATTTCTAAAAAGGGAAAAATAGTACTTACCTGTAAGGCCGAGCCTACTAAACCATCTGTCAGTTCGTTGTTTGGCACATTGTAAGCAGGCAGGCAGCGGTGGCTTTAAGAAAGCGCACTGCCCCCTGGAGTTAGAGACCATGGGAGCAAGCCATCAGACTGTGTGGGGGCAGTTGTTCCGCAGTGCATGAGTGCTCTGGTGGGAGGCTTGTGTGCACAGGTGTTCAGGGAGCTAGGAGGACAGGTGGGTGCCTCTCCCAGCAGAGACATGTGTGCAAAGCCTCCAGGGAGTAGTGAGCCAAGACTTGAAGCCCAATTAAGGATTAGCTGGCAAAGAAAGGGGAAGGACATTCCATTCCAGGCTGTAAGAAGTTTACAAGGACACCCAGGCATCTTTTTTTTTTTTTTTTTTTTTTTTAATAAAGTTTTGGTTTCAGCTTTGCCAGAGTCAGTAGAGCTTTGCAGTCTCCGTTCAGGTTGTAAAGGGGGAAAACCTGGAAAAGGGTTAAATGGGTTTTTAAGAAAAGGAGGTCGTTTTAAATTCTGATGAAGTGTCCAGAATAAGAATAGACCTTTGACTTGGCAGTGCATGTGCCTGTGAAGCTTGGCTGATGGTGTCAAGTCCTAGGGAATTCAGTGGGAGCCAAGAGTGGTTCCCACCTGTCCCTGTCCCTGCTGTGGTGACATCTAAGCACACTCCTTGCAACCTACCCACTGGTTTCCCAGTTGCAGACAGACTCCACTTTCAGAAGAAAATAATTCCATTCTTTTCTTTAAACAATCAAGAATACCTTGTGTTCTGGGCGCCTGGGTGGCTCATTCGGTTAAGCATTCGCGTCTTGGTTTCTGCTCAGGTCATGATGTCATTTCGTGAGTTCGAGCTCTGCATCAGGCTCTGTGCTGACAGCATAGAGCTTGCTTAGGATTCTGTCTCCCCCTCTCTCTCTATCCCTCTCCACTCACACTGTCTGTCTCTCTCAAAAATAAATAAACTTTAAAAAAAGAATACCTCATATACTTAAAGTGATGCAATAACACATACCTTTCCTTGGTAGGAAAGGAGGAGGTCATGTTTTGATGCTATGCATAATGGAAAACAAAGCGTAAAGTGTGTGTGTTTCAGGGAAATACACTGTCTTGATGCTGAACCTAATTGCAAGGATTTATAATAGCAAAATAATCCCATTAAAAGTCTGCTGTCACCTTCAAATACTTACAAAAATTCTTTGTTTAGATCCAGTAGCTTTAATTTCAGAATCCAGCATCTTGTGAGTTTTTACAATGCTCATCAAGGTACTGTGCTAAATATGAGACCTTGTCATCCGATTTGATTGTCAAAAGAATGTTATGAAGTAGGTAGTTTCTCCCCCCACCCCGAGTTTCTTTTTTTCTTAAAGTATAATTAACATACAGTGTTACATTGTACAACATAATGATTCAACAATTTTGCACTTGACTCCATGCTCCTCATGATGTGAAATCACCATTTGTCACCAAGCAAGATTTTTCCAGTCTTATTAACTATACCCTCTATGCTGTGTTTTTCATCTTTGTGACTTATTTTGTAACTGGAAGTTTGTACCCCTTATTCCTCTTGAATGTACTTATCCCCCCAACCACCTCCCGTCTAGCAACCAGAAGTTTGTTCTCTGTATTTAAGAGCCTGTTTTTTCTGTCTTTTTTCTCTGTTTTGTTTCTTAAATTCCATATATGAGTGAAATGATAAGGGATTTCTCTTTATCTGACTTATTTCACGTGGTGTAATATCAAGTCCATTCATGTCGTTGCAAATGGCCAGGTCTCGTTCTTTTTTATGGCAGAGTAATATTATTCCATTGTGCATATATGTCACATCTTCTTTACCTGTTCATCTGTCAGTGGAGATTTTGGTTGCTTCCGTGTCTTGGCTATTGTAAATAATGCTGCAGTAAACATAGAGGTGCATGTATCTTTTCAAATTAGTGTTTTTATTTTTGTTGAGCAAATAGCCACTAGTGGACTTCCTGGATCATATGGCCTTTCTGTTTTTAATTCTTTGAGGAAACTCCATACTGTTTTTCAAAGAGGATACATCAGTTTGTATTCTCTCCTGTAGTGCACAAGGGTTCCTATTTGTCCACATCCTCGCCAATTTCTTATCTTTTTGTTATTATTTTTTGGTGTTTTGTCTTTTTATTACTTCTGTTTTATTTTAGCCATTCTGACAGGTGTAAGGAGATACTCATTTTGGTTTTGATTTGCCTCTCCCTGATGATTTGTGATGTTGAACCTCTTTTCATGTGTCTGTTGGCCATCTGTTTGTCTTTTTGGGAAAAATGCTTAACAGGTCCTCGACCCATTTTTTTTTTTTAATTTTTTTTTTCAACGTTTATTTATTTTTGGGACAGAGAGAGACAGCATGAACGGGTGAGGGGCAGAGAGAGAGGGAGACACAGAATCGGAAACAGGCTCCAGGCTCTGAGCCATCAGCCCAGAGCCTGACGCGGGGCTCGATCTCACGGACCGTGAGATCGTGACCTGGCTGAAGTCGGATGCTTAACCGACTGCGCCACCCAGGCGCCCCTAGACCCATTTTTTAATCAGATTATTTGGTTTTACTTGATGTTGAGTTGTGTAAGTTCTTTATATATTTTGGATATTAATCCCTTACTGGATATATCATTTGCAAAAATCTCCAATTCAGTAGGTTGCCTTTTTGTTTTGTTAATTGTTTCCTTTGTTGTCCAAAAGCTTTCTATTTTGGTGTCGTCCCAGTAGTAGTTTATTTTTGCTTTTGTTTGTCTTACCTCAGGAAATATATCTAGAAAAATGTTTTCGTGGCTGATGCCTAAGAGATGATTGCCTATGTTTTCTTCTGGGAGTTTTATGGTCTCACAATTGGGTCTTTAGGCCATTTGAGTTTATTTTAGTGTATGTTGTAAGAAAGTGGCCCAGTTTCATTCTTTGGCACGTAGCTGTCCAGTTTTCCCAGTGGCATTTGTTGAAGAGACTGTGTTTTCCCCATTGCATATTTTGGCCTCCTTTGTCGTAGATTAATTGACCATATAAGTTTGGGTTTGTTTCTGGACTCTCTGTTCTGTTCGATTGATCTGTGTATCTGTTTTGGTGCCAGTACCGTACTATTTTGATTACTTCAGCTTTTTAGTATATTTTGTAATCTGGAATTGTGACACCTCCAGCTTTCTTCTTTCTCAAAACTGTTTTGACTATTGGGAGTCTTTGTGTTTCCATACAAATTTTGGTATTATTCTAGTTCTGTGAACAACGCTGTTGATATTTTGATAGGGATTGCATTACATCTATAGATTGCTTTGAGTAGTATGGACATTTTAACAATATTGGTTCTTCTGATCCATGAGCATGTAACATCTTTCCATTTGTTTGTGTCATCTTCAAGTTCTTTCATCAATTTTTTTTATGGTTTTTGGAGTACAGGTCTTTCACCTCTTGGGTTAAATTTATTCCGTAGGTATTTTTTATACCTGTTGGTGCAATTGTAAATGGGAATGTTTTCTTAATTTCTCTTTCTGCTACTTCATTATTAGTGCATAGAAATGCAACATGGGTGACTGGGTAGCTCAGTTTGTTAAGCGTCTGACTCTTGGTTTCAGCTCAGGTCATGATCTCATGGTTTGTGAGTTCAAGCCCCACATCGAGTTCTGCACTGACAGTGTGGAGCCTGCTTGGGATTTTCTCTCTCTCCCTCTGTCTCCACCCCTCCTGCTCACTTGCTTGCTCTGTCTCTCTCTCAAAATAAACTTTTTTTTTAAAAAAAGGAGTGTTTAAAAAAAGAAAAAGAAACGCCACAGATTTCTCTATAATGATTTTGTATCTTGCAACTTTACTGGATTCATTTATTCTAGTAGTATTTTGGTGGAGTCTTTAGGGTTTTCTATATGTACAATAATGTCACCTTCGAATAGTGAAAGTTTACTTCTTACCAATGTGAATGCCTTTTACTTCTTTTTCTTGTCTGCTGCCGCTACGACTTCCAGTACTATGTTGAATAAAAGTGGTAGTTTCCCTATTTCTTGAAGAAAAGGGACAGACTTTCTAGAACTTGTCGTTGGCAGATCTAGAGTGAGCTCAAGTTAATCTCATGTCATTGTTTTCATTACCAAGCTAAACCAGTAATTTCCTCCTTAGTTTTGAAAAGTTGCTCTTTTTCACATTACTAATTTTTGTGGAGTTACTTTTAATTTTTCCCACACCTTATTTCTATTACTTTGTAACAACTAAGTGACTTACCTGGGTTTCTCAGTAATTATTTGCAGAGTAATATATAACAACTTAAAGATTGGAAATGAAACAGAAAGTGTTGGATCTACCACCTGAACTCCAACAGTCAATATTGGGAATCTAGGGGCATCTAGCTGGCTCAGTCAGACGAGCATGTGACTCTTGATCCCAGGGTTATGAGTTCAAGCCCCATGCTGGATATAGAGATTACTAAAAAAATAATAAATAAATAAACTTTGTAAAAAATGTTGTGAATCTAATTGGCAATGCTTACTGATATTTAAATTTTTCTCTGACAGATCCTTTGGGAAATCTTTCACGTTAACAGTGCATAATCTCAGTGTGTGTTACCTTCTAGGACAAATTCACTTACACGTCAGAATGGAATAGGTAGTAAAGTAGAGAAGGAAGGCAGTGATCGTGGACTCTACTGTGTAGGCTATTAAGAATAGAGGCATTGAGAATGTATGTTAAAGGAAAATAAATCTCTTATTAAAGAACTGTAGCACCTGGTGCACCTGGGTGGCTCAGTTCATTAAGCATCCGACTTTGGCTGTGGTCATGATCTCTTAGTTTGTGAGTTCGAGCCCTGCATCGGGCTCTGTTCTGACAGCTCAAAGCCTGGAGCCTGCTTTAGATTCTGTGTGTGTATGTGTGTACGTGTGTGTCTGTGTCTGTCTCTCTCTCTCTCTCTCTCTCTCTCTCTCAAAAATAAAGATTAAAAAAACAAAACAAAAAAAGAACTATAGCAGAAATCATCAGTTTAAGCTTCTTAATTTCTTCTGTGGTTTTAACATTACATATTTAGTGTGGATGGGTTAAGAGATCTAGTGTCTTTTGGGGCGCCTGGCTGGCTCAGTCGGTTAAGCATCCGACTTCGGCTCAGGTCATGATCTTGCAGCCTGTGAGTTCGCGCCCCGCGTGGGGCTCTGTGCTGACAGCTCAGAGCCTGGAGCCCGTTTCAGATTCTGTCTCCCTCTCTCTCTGCCCCTCCCCCGTTCATGCTCTGTCTCTCTCTGTCTCAAAAATAAATAAACGTTAATAAAAAAAAAAAAAAAGGAAGAAGAAGATCCAGTGTCTTTTGTCCAATATTAGTGGTTTTCCAAGTGTGGTGCCCAGACTACAGCATAAACATTACCTTAGAACTTGCTAGAAATGAAAATTCTTGCCTAACCCAGACCTAGCCTAGAAAAAATGAGATTAGGGGCATCTGGGTGTCTCAGTCAGTTAAGCATAGCACTCTTGTTTTCAGTCAGGTCCTTATCTCCTAGTTCAAGGGTTCGAGCCCTGTGCATCAGGTTCCACACTCACAGTGTGGAACCTGCTTGGGATTCTGTCTTTCTGCCCCTTCCCTACTTTGTGCATGAGCATGCTCTCTGTCTCACAAAAATAAATAAATAAACTTAAAACGATGAGATTAATCTTTCTAACGTGGGGTGGAACAATTACCATGGATAATGATTCTGCCTAATCACATCAGGATAAGAGTCAGGTCATTGTGATTTTTTTTTTCCTTTTTTGTAATTCATTCTGGACTTGTTAAGCTAACGAATTGGCATCATTTGTGTGTTGGTAACAATACTGATTTGATTGTTTACACTAACAAGGTAGTCATTACAGGTTAATAGTATTTAATGAGCCCAATAAGTATTAGGTAATTTTATATCTGATATTTTTCTTCCATTTCTTTCCCCTTTAAATTGCAGGCTCAATGATAATTGTATCTCTTGGGTTTGTTTCTGTAGGTTAAAAATATTTCTGCTGGCACACAAGACATGCCTCCTCCCCCTTCTGACTATGTGGAAAGAGTGGACAGCCCCATGGCTTACTCCTCCAACGGTAAAGTGAATGACAGGAGGTCATATCCAGAGTCTTCCTATAAATCAACACCGTAAGTAGCAGCTTCCTTCTTCAGGTAGAATGAGTCTAAACAAAAATGAATATTTGCTGGTGTTGATAAATCAGTTCTTGTTGTGCCATTTGCCTTAAAAAACAAACAACACAAAACAGAAAAACACTTTCCCAAAGACTGGAGACTGATGTTGGCCTTGTTGGTGGAGGCTTGCAGCTCCTTGGGAGATGAGGGGAGAGTGGCTGTGAGTTGGTGGGGTCTTTTTCCCCATCTAAGCTGAAAGTGCTTCTTTTTTCTCTCGTTGGTTTAATAGAGAAAGGGTAAGTTGGTTTTTTTTCCACTCTAAAAACATGGTTCTCTTTCTGATTCTGGTTTTGAGGTTGAGGTGAGGGTCAAGGACGTTACTGATAGTGGAACTGTGTGTGGTTGTGTCTATCCTTGCCTGTCACTGTTAGAGCTCATTTAATGGAAAGGGAAGATTGCTGGTTGATCTACCCTTAGCCACATACATTTTTATTAAAGGAGCAGACCTTGTTTGAATTCAGGAATTCTGAGATCTCACTTGCTGTGCTAGATCCTTCATGTCCTGGGGGATGTGAAACTGATGAGGCCTCCACGTTTAGAGTTACAAGTAGCGTAAAAAACCTCACAGTGAGTTTCTGGCCCAGAGTAGCTGCCATTATGGTTACTGAAATGGTATCTCCATGGTGGTTTTAGTTTACCCTAAAGCCTGATTCTAATTCATCCTAATGACTAGTGAAGGAGGGGTTTTGGAGAGACTGTTACTGACTGGATGTGATTTTTGCCAGGGGATGATAAATTGCTCTTCTTTTTTTTTTAAGATTTTTTTTTAATTAAAATTTTTTTTTTAATGTTTACTCATTTTTTGAGAGAGAGACAGAATGAGAATGTGGGAGGGGCAGACCAAGGGAGACAAAGAATCCCAAGCAGGCTCCAGACTCTGAGCTGTCAGCACAGCACCCCATGTGGGGCTCGAACTCAGGAACTGCAAGAGGATGACTTGAGCCAAAGTCGGACACTTAACCAACTGAGCCATACAGGCACCCCTAAAGATTTTATTTTATTTTATTTTATTTTATTTATTTATTTATTATTTTTTTTAACGTTTTATTTATTTTTGAGACAGGGAGAGACAGAGCATGAACAGGGGAGGGTCAGAGAGAGGGAGACACAGAATCCGAATCAGGCTCTAGGCTTTGAGCTGTCAGCACAGAGCCCGACGCGGGGCTTGAACTCACGGACCGCGAGATCATGACCTGAGCCGAAGTCGGACGCTTAACCGACTGAGCCACCCAGGCACCCCTAAAGATTTTATTTTTAAGTATTCTCTACACCCAGCGTGAGTTGCATGCTCCCCTGACTGAGCCAGCCAGGTGCCCCATCTTCTTATATATGTAATTCTAGAACTCCAAATTCCTTTGTAGACTGAAAAAAAACAAAGAAAAAAACACCTTTCCTTTAATTGCTTTGATTGTTTTATGTTAAAGGTGTATCTGCTGGAAAACTTTCAAAGTTTTATCCATAGCTCCCTGCCCCACCTCCTTTTAATGGGCCAGTTTATATAGAGATCAACCCTGAGTGTGCGGTAGTTTGGACGCCTAGAACCCCTTAAGGTGACACCAGCAGCTGAGTTAATTATGGACTCAGTTTGAGACAGTAGGTTTTATTATTACCCTGGAGTGGAATGTGGGAAACACACTGTCAGTTTGCCTTACCCTCGACACATGTTTTGTTTTGGTCTTCACAATTGACCCTCCTGTTGCTATCAGTTGTGAATGATTTGGAGAAGGAGCATTTTCTGTGTTCTCCTTCTGTGTGGATTTTGACAAAAATCTAAAACACTTGAGGCTGTGAGGGGCAAAGGTATACCCAGTAGAGACACGGTCCTTTTAAAAGTTTCAGGCTAGGAGTTGCGTGACTTCTGTGCATACATGAGAAATATTTATAATGCATCTTGTGGCCAGCTCTGTCTCTAATTGTAAAGCCTGAATGGTTACATAGCATTCCACATGCTGTCTTTTCATGAAAACCAAGATATTTTCACAGGTTCATTTGGAACCATTGAAAAATCTTAGCTTAATTCTTGAATAAGCCAGTACCTTTGTAATGTAAAATCTTAAATGGACAGAAGGATAGCTTTTGTCCCCAGCTACCTAGTTCCTTTTCCTAGGAGCAGCTGGTGTTACCAGTTTCTTTTATATAACCTTCCAGAGGCTATTTTAAAATAAATGTGCTGGCCAAATGTACATTACTTATATTTTCCTTTAAAAAAATACAAGCATAGGGGCTCCTGGGTGGCTCAGTCGGTTGAGTGTCCAACTTTGGAGCCTTCTTCACATTCTGTGTCTCCTTCTCTCTCTGCCCCTCCCTCACTTGCACCCTGTCCCTCTCCCTCTCTCAAAACATAAATAAACATCAAAAAAGAAAAAAGAAAAAGAGAATGGCATGATCTAGAAACTCAGAGGCTAGCAAGGCTCCTGTTGTTCTGTGGGCTTTATTGTTGGTAGAGCAGAACAGTCAACCACATTTTCCAGGCTACGCTAACTGAACTTCCAGTTAGCCCTCTTTCAAAGCTTACATATACAACCTGTTGAAAGATTCTTGATTAGCCCTTTTTGGATCATTGTCTTTCCTGAGGCCAGGGAGATGGAGTTCTCTGATGGACAAGGCTTAGATATTCCCCCCGATAATGGTGACAGTTCTGAAGTACCATGTACATCATGGACATTATGCTCATAGGACACTGATGTTGATCATGCATTGTTTCTCTTCCCTCGCTGATACTGGGTGTCATCAGAATTCTTGTGAAGGTGTTTTCAATTCATTAATGATCCTGAACACCTGCCAGGTACACAGTAGGGTAGCTGCCCCTGGAATAGCAAATCCTTGTTGTCATGGAGGTTGCAATTCAGGGACAGAAGATAGTGCACAGTAGCGACACTGAGAGTCAGGACAAGATAGGAACACCAAATGCATGTGAGAGGGTGTGTGTGTGTGTGTGAATAAAACAAATGAATAAAAAAGACAATACAAAAAGGTGAACTTCTGGACTTGGATACTGAGTTGGATACGAGGGAAAGTACACAGTTGGTTGCCTCTTCTGGGGTATGCAGATTATGACCTAACAGGATTTGTATCTAAAAGTGGGTTCAAGGGCACCTGAGTGGCTCAGTTGGTTAAGTGTCCGACTCTTTCTTTCTTTTTTTAATGTTTATTTATTTTTGAGAGAGAGAGAGGGAGAGACAGAGTGTGAGTCAGGGAGGGGCACAGAGAGAGGGAGACACAGAATCCAAAGCAGGCTCCAGGCTCTGAGCTGTCAACAGCCCAACGTGTGGCTTGAACTCAAACTGTGAGATCACGTCCTCAACTGAAGTCGGACGCTCAACTGACTGAGCCACCTAGGCACCCCTAAGCGTCTGACTCTTGATTTCAGCTCAGGTTATGATCTCATAGTTTGTGAGTTCTAGCCCCACATCAGGCTCTGTGCTGACAGTGCAGAGCCTCTCTTCCTCTCTCTCTCTCTGCTTCTCCCCTGCTTGTGCTCTCTCTCCCTCTGGAAATAAACTTAAAAAATAAAAGAAATAAAAAAGAAATAAAAGTAGGCTCAAAGATTATTGGCAGTACAAAAATTCCCTAACTCTTGAATTTATATATATTTGCTAAGCATTTTGTTTTTAGGTTTTATGCCATATCAAGTAAGTTATCCTCTAGAGTTTCAAAGTATGTAGGAGAATGGGAGGTGGAAAGCTCCCAAAGTCGGGATTTATAATATAAGTATCTAACACAATTATGAGAGGATGCCCATTTTAATGTTTTAGGTTTTGTTCTTTTCTAATTTGTTTTGCTTTTTAGTTTTCTCCTCCTCTAGTCCCTACTCCCTCAAATAAGCCTTCTGCATTCCCACAACGAGGAGCATAATACGAGGCAGTTTTGGCAGAGTGTCTAGGAACTTGTTACTCATTGACTCATGGAGAAAGTCACATTTTCCCTCCTTTAGATGTAGCGTTAATATAGCACCCTAAGCCTCAGGAACCTGAATACATTCCAGCAGAAGGAATAAATCACACCACCACCCCCAACTATGCACACACATCCCAAAGCTTTAGGATTCTACAAGAAGTTACTAAGTGTGATTAGAAATCTGAAGACTTTGGGGCACCTGGGCGGCTCAATCGGTTAAGTGTCTGACTCTTGGTTTCAGTTGAGGTCATGATCTCACGGTTTGTAAGATTGAGCCCCGTGTCAGGTTCTGTGCTGACAGCTTGGAGCCTGCTTGGGATTCTCTCTCCTTCTCTCTCTGCCCCTCTCCCACTTGTGCATGCATTCACATGCACACACACTCTGACTCTCTCAAAATAAACATTTAAAAAAATCTGAAGATTTTGACAACAGTTAGTATCAAGCAGTTCTGGATCACCTAGAAAGTAGAGTACACCTCATAGATGAAGCTCAAGATTATAGTTTCTGTCAAGGTGCCTGGGTGGCTCAGTTAAGTGTCCAACTTCGGCTCAGGTCATGATCTCATGGTTTGTGGGTTTGAGCCCCGTGTTGGGCTCTGTGCTGACAGCTCAGAGCCTGGAGCCTGCTTCGGATTCTGTGTCTCCCTCTCTCTCTGCCCCTTACCCACCCCTCACATCCCCCCCCCCCCAACACACACACACATTCACTCTCTATCTCTCTCCATCTCTCTCTCTCTCTCCCTCTCCCTCTCTGTCTCAAAAATAAATGTTAAAAAAAAAAAAAAAGATTATGGTTTCTGTAAGTGGAAAAGCAATAAGAAAACAAAAGTCTTAAGACATTTTTACTAGTTGATTTGAATAGCAGGCCGATGGTGGAAAGTCTCAGGCATGACCTTTGTGTTCTTTCATTGTTCTTCTTGACCTTCTTTAGCTTTGCTATCAGGGAAAGTTAAGTTTCGCATCGCTGTTACTCAGAAGTGCTTTACTGTTGCCACAGCTCTTGGTGTTTTATTCCACGTTTGGCTTCATATTTATGCTTGCAGCACAAACATTTGCACGTAAAATTCCAATGTGGGCGGCGCCTGGGTGGCTCAGTTGGTTAAGTTTCAGACTGGTGATTTCGGCTCAGGTGACAATCTCACAGTTCGTGGGATCGAGCCCTGCCCTGGGCTCTGTGCTGACAGCTTGGATCCTGCTTGGGATTCTCTTTCTGCTCCTCCTCCACTCTTGCATGTGTGCACTCTCTCTCAAAATAAATAAGCATTAAAAAAAAAACAAAAAACAAAGGGCGTCTGGATGGCTCAGTCGGTTGAGCGTCCGACTTCGGCTCATGTCATGATCTCATGGTCCGTGGGTTCGAGCCCCGCGTCGGGCTCTGTGCTGACAGCTCAGAGCCTGGAGCCTGTTTCAGATTCTGTGTCTCCCTCTTTCTCTGACCCTCCCCTGTTCATGCTTTCTCTCTGTCTCAAAAATAAATAAATGTTAAAAAAAAAAAATTTAAAAAAAAAACAAAAAAAACAAAACAAAACTGATGCAATTGGGAAAATAAGTCTAATGATAACACTTCCAGGCCATTCAGTCTACATGGCTGCAGGATTAAACATAGCAGTTGTTTAAATTTTTAGTCTCTTTAGTTTTTTCAAGGTTGTATCTTGAAAAGAAAGTTGATACACAGGAGTCTAAAATTAGTATTACAATATGCTTACCTCTGAGAATCAGCTTCTGAAAGTAGATGTGTACGTGCATTTCTCTTGACCGTTTACCATTCCGTGAAACTGGAAGAACCTGTAGAAAAGAATCCTGAGCATTATTTTCCTGCCTGCCTTTTGTGGAGTAAGTCCCTGGCACAGGTCGGGTGAACACCTCTTCCAGATCAGCCAGGGCTTCCTCAAGTGCAATCTTAGATCCATCCTGCTTAGGAATGTTTACACATGGGCTCCCCTTACATCGGAACCTTAAAGCTACTGGTCTGTCTCAGAGGATCTGAGCTGGTGCGAAACTGAACACGGGAAACTGGGGATCTGCTTCGTGTTGGGAACATGAGCTGCTTACGTGAATGAATGCACTTATGTTTAGATGTCTCTTACTGCTTACTGTGGCTGCTCCTTGTGATTACAGCGCACTTGCTGGCAAAGAGCTGTGGTGTACCTATGACCCCTGAAAACCGATGGCTGTTTTGTTAGGGTGCCTGAGGTGGTGCAGGAGCTTCCAGTGACTTCACCGGTGGACGACTTCAGGCAGCCTCGCTACAGCGGCAGTGGTAACTTTGAGACGCCTTCAAAAAGGGCACCTATGAAAGGAAGGGCGGGAAGGTCCAAGAGGCCGGAGCAGGACCACTATGAAACAGACTACACGACCGGGGGCGAGTCCTGCGACGAGCTGGAGGAGGACTGGATCAGGTACGGGGTCACCTCGTGTTGGAACCACTCGCACATCTGATGGGTCGCCTGGGCCAGTCAGCTTTGGGGTTTTGCCTGCCACATTGGAGTTGGGTGGTAGGATTTCGTTCCTGCACAGCCAGGACTGGAGATGGTATTTCAGTAGGTTCTTTTCTTTAGTGATCTTTTGTAATAAAGATTGACGTAGAGGGGATATGTTTGGCTCCATTGCGTCTTAAAAACACTCTCAGTGTCTTTCACAAAATGACTGATGAACTTCACTCTTTACTTGTACCAGTAGTCACCCAAGAAAGGTCTTTCAAATAAATAAAACACAGGTATGGAGGAACTTTTGTTACTGATTATATAATTCCCAGACCAGAGCTATGGCTTTGTTTTGGCATTTACTTTTAAGTTAAGGTTTCATGGGGAGACCAGAGATTCTTTTAAAAGTTTAATCCAGAGGACTTTGGCAAACGGTTTTGTAAACAATTAAGTTAACAATTTAGAGTTCTGGCCAAGGTTGTGGTTAAGTTCCTTTGTGTGTTGGTGGTTTAGTTATACTTCATCATCACTAACTATCCTCATGTATGGTGTATAGCCCTTTTATGCCCAAGTGTCCTGAGAAATGGGACACGAATCAGAAACATTTGTGGTCTGGATGGTGGTCAGTCACAGCGTTGCTTCTCGAGCTGTGAGAGGTGGGTGATGTAGCATAGCCTGACATCGCCTCCCTCGTGGTTCTCATACCACACCTTCCCTTCTTCCCACAAGAGTTCTTGGCCAAGAGGCACCTGGGGCGCTCAGTAGGTTGAGTGTCCGGCTCTTGATTTTGGCTCAGATCACGATCTCATAGTTTGTGGGATCAAGCCTTGCTTGGGATTCTCTCTCTCCTCTCTCTCTCTCTGTCTGCCCCTCCCCCTGCTCACGTGCTCTCTCTCTCTCTCTCTCTCTCTCTCTCTCTCTCTCTCTCTCTCTCAAAATAAATGGATGGACTTAAAAAACAAAACAGAACAAAAACAGAGTTCTTGGCCACGTTCAGTTGTCTGGCTATAAAATACTTTCCTAACCTGTTTCATGGAAGATTTAAATGAAAAGGTTTTTTTTTTTAATTTTTTTTTAATTTTTTTTTTTTAATGTTTATTTATTTTTGAGACAGAGAGAGACAGAGCATGAATGGGGGAGGGTCAGAGAGAGGGAGACACAGAATCTGAAACAGGCCCCAGGCTCTGAGCTGTCAGCACAGAGCCCGACGTGGGGCTTGAACTCACGGACCGTGAGATCATGACCTGAGCCAAAGTCGGCGGCTTAACCGACTGAGCCACCCAGGCGCCCCCTAAATGAAAGGTTTTAAGAAATTGTTTTCTTGTTTCTCTTTTGAGCAATCATTTAATTTCTCCCCTCTGTAAAATGAAGATAGGAGGCCAATTTCGGTGTAAAAATTGAAATTCCATATTGCTGTGAAGTTCCTACATCTTGTGAAACAAGTCAGAGTGTTTCCTCAGTGGATTATTAGTGAAGAGCATCACCTGGAAATGTAAAGAATGGCTAGTCTCTTGAGAGATACAAGGGATACAGAATTGCATGTATCGCCAGATTATTTGTACAAGGAGCATGCATTTTTCTAATTGTACATTTTAATGTCTGATCTTACCATCAAAGGTTTTAAAATAAGCCATTTCTGTGGAGGAAAACAAGTTAAGTTGGAAAAAGAAAAAAGAATCTGAAGACTATAGTTGGTGGCAGAAAACAACCAGCTACCAGCCAGTTCTTCTGCTGCCGTAGTAATGGGAACGCACTTTGTGTTCCAGTATTCCAGTTTTCACACTTTAAATTCAGGGGTGCCCAGGTGGCTCAGTCGGATGAGCGTCCGACTTCGGCTCAGGTCATGATCTCACGGTTCATGAGTTTGAGCCCCGTGTCGGGCTCTGTGCTGACAGCTTGGTGCTTTTAGGCTGCTTCGGATTCTTGTTTCTGTCTCTCTCTACCCCTCCCCTGCTCATGCTCTGTGTCTCAAAAAAATAAATAAACATTTTAAAAAAGTAAGATTTTAGACATACTCTATTGTCACATGGTGTTGTATTTTCAGAATAAATAAGTTCCTATGACTTGAACCTCAAATTTCATAAATGATTTTCAATTTTATTTCTAAAAATTATATTAGCATAGTATTTCTTTTCTAAGTAGGCTTCACGCCCAATGCAGAGCCCAACATGAGGCACAATCTTGAGATCTAGACCGAGCTGAGAGCAAGTCAGGTGCTCAACTGACTGAGGCACCCAGGGACACCCCTAAGCATAGTATTTTCTTTTTTAATTTTTTAATGTTTTTATTTATTTTTGAGACAGAGTGTGTGAGCGAGAGTCAGATGCTTAACCAGCTGAGCCACCCAGGTGCCCCTTTTTAAATTTTTTTTAAGTTTGTTTATGTATTTTGAGAGAGAGAGAAAACACAAGTAGGGGAGGACTGGAGAGAGAGGAAGAGAGAGAGAGATTGCCAGGCAGGCTCTGCACTGTCAGCACAGAGTCTAATGCGGGACTCAAACTCAGGAACTGTGAGATCATGACCTGAGCCAAAATCAAGAGTCCGTCACTCATCCAACTGAGTCACCCAGGTGCCCCTAAGCATAGTATTTTTAAAACCATAACTAGTGATGTAGAAGTATAATCATTCATTCATTTTTTTTTTTAAGTTTATTTGGTTATTGATTGAGGGAGAGAGAGAGTGCACATAGAGGAGAGGCAGAGAGAGAGAGAGGAGAGAAATCCTGAGCAGGTTCCATGCTGTCAGCTCAGAGCCAGATGCTGAGCTGGAACTCCCAACCCATGAGATTATCACCTGAGCCCAAACCAAGAGTCGCTTAACCTTTTTTAATGTTTATTTTTGAGAGAGAGGGGGCGAGTGCGAGCAAGGGAGGGGCAGAGAGAGAGGGAAACAGAGGATCTGAAGCAGGCTCCTCGCTGACAGCAGAGGGCTCAGTGCGGGGGCTGGAACTCAGGAACCGTGAGATCATGACCTGAGCTGAAGTCAGACCCTTAACCAACTGAGCCATTAAGGCGCCTCTAAGTAGAATCATTCTTAAGAGAACTCACTTGCTTCTCACCTTCCTCTCATAAGCAAGAAAAAGAAAACAGGAGAATGTCACTCTCACGTCCCACCAGCTTTATTGTCTTGGCTGAAGAAATACTGGATTTTATGTCTGCTTGAGTCAAAAGTAGTCATTTTCTCACTGAATTTTTAGGGAATATCCACCTATCACTTCAGATCAACAAAGACAACTCTACAAGAGAAGTTTTGACACTGGCCTGCAGGAATACAAGAGCTTACAGGCAGAACTTGATGAAATCAATAAAGAACTTTCTCGTCTGGATAAAGAGTTGGATGACTATAGAGAAGACAGTGAAGACTACATGGTAAATTCAAACCTGATAATTGTATATTATATATTATGTCATTCTAATTTATGAAGATACAGTATCCTTTCTATTAATGTTGATTCAGATTTTGCTAGTAATTTTTAAATTGATTGATTGAGAAATAATTGAAGTCCAGTCTCAGATGAAAGTCTTTCCAAATTGAAGAGTGTACTAATGTAGTTAAGTAAGAAATAGAAAACAAAAGGCTATGTACATATATCCCTTCCTGTTTAAAATAGCTGGATTATTTTTTCTATTTTATTTTTTTTTTAATTTTTTTTTCAATGTTTATTTATTCTTGGGACAGAGAGAGACAGAGCATGAACGGAGGAGGGGCAGAGAGAGAGGGAGACACAGAATCGGAAACAGGCTCCAGGCTCTGAGCCATCAGCCCAGAGCCTGACACGGGGCTTGAACTCACGGACCGCGAGATCGTGACCTGGCTGAAGTCGGACGCTTAACCGACTGCGCCACCCAGGCGCCCCTTTTTTCTATTTTAAAACACTGTTCATTCTTTCTGTAAACTATTAAACATTACAGAATTGGGTACAGAAAGATAAACTACCTTAAATTCTGCCTCCTGTCACCAAAATGTTTGTTTAAATATCCCCTTCATGCACAAGTGCACCTAGACACATACCATCTTTGATAAAAAGTTATCTTTTTTTTCCCCCCGGCTGAGGTTACGTTTGTCCATGAAAGTTACTCTTTCCTTTTTAATCCCCCTTTCCATACTTTCATAGTGAAGGAAGTCACTATGCACAGATCACACCTAAGAAATGGAGAATTATGTTCCAGCTCTTTAAAGACCGTGTACCTACACAAATTATTTGGAATTCTTGTGCATGAGAGATTGGTTACTTCCTCCCATTTACTTAATCATTCACTTATACCAGTATTGACTCATAGATATATCTATTTTATACGTTGTGTTATAATCCAATACTACTTTACTTTGTTGCTCAAATTATTTATGTATAATATAACACGTTCACTTAACGATATATGTAATATGCATACACGGGGTAGTTACTGGGAGCTCAGACCAGTTTCCTAACGGGGTATAACCAGATGAGAGCTACACTTGACAGAAGATCTCTGTGGGGTCAGCACGGCCCATGGACCCGCATGGGGAGTGTTGAGAAGCAGCAGAACCATTACCTGTCTATGGGAATGGAATGTGAGGAATAGGTCTTAAATTCCTCTGTCCTGGCTTCCTCCAGGCTCTCTTGCTGACTATATGAATAACAGCTTTAAGGACCTAAAGACTTCATTATTTTAATTTCCTGTATTTGGGGTATTGTTGGCAGTTTTAGCTCCAGAATATATCATCAGGAATGTCATTTTTGAAAGAGAAGATTCCCCCCTAAACATATTCTATTGTGTTTCTCCTTGATAGGCTGCTGCTGATGAGTACAATAGACTGAAGCAAGTGAAGGGAGTAAGTATTCCAGATTGTAAGATTCTTTCAGAGAGAATGTTTCTAGTATGTGTTTTTTATTTAACCTTTGGAATGACTGTGAATACCTAGTCACACAAGCACTGATTATGACAAAAGGCCTTATCATTACAAGGTGAAAACTGTACCTGAGAAGTTAGGACCTTAATTTCAGTTGTTTGCAACTATAGCCAATACTGATTTTTTAAGATTATTTTATTTTTTTAATGTTTATTTATTCTTGAGACAAAGAGAAAGAGAGAGAGAGAGAGACAGAGCACGAGCAGGGGAAGGGCAGAGAGAGAGGGAGACACAGAATCCGAAGCAGGCTCCAGGCTCTGAGCTGTCTGCACAGAGCCCGATGTGGGGCTTGAACCCACAAACCACAAGATCATGACCTGAGCCAAAGTCGGACGCTCAACCGACTGAGCCACCCAGGTGCCCCAAGCTTTTTTTTTTTAAAGTTGAAGTATACATACAGAAACTTGCACAAATTTTGAGTGCACAACTTGGTAAATTTTCACCAACCACCATATACCTTTGTACCTGGCGCCCAGATGAAGAAATATATTTCCTAGTTTCCTAGGCAACCCCCTCTGGAACTCCCCTCCAATTTTTACTCTCCCCACAGATAACTACCATCCTAATTTCTAACATCATAAATGAGTTTTGCCTATTTTGAACTTGATGTAAATGGCATCTATAGTATGTATTTTTCATGTGTAATGTCTTTTGCTCTTTTTGAATACCCATTCATATTTTTGTGTGTGGCTATGGTTCATTTATTTTTACTTGGTAAATAGAAGACAATTGGTTCATCCATTCTTTCGTTAGTGAGCCTTTGGGTTATTCCTAGATTATGGCTTTTATAATTAATGCAACTTCAAACATTTTTGAATGTGTGCACATCTGCACACATATGTTAAGGATATATTTGGGAGTGGAATTGCAGGGTCATTGGGTCTGTCTGTCTAACCTTGGCTTAAATAGTGTCAAACAGCTTTCCTGGATTGCCAGTTTATATTCCCACTGAAGTGTGCATATTCCTTTTGCTCCATATCCTTATAAACACTTGGCGTTATTAATCTTTCTTGATTTAAAGCTTTGTTTTTAAAGGATTTTATATTAAAATTTTTTGAAGTCACAAAACATTGTAATTTTAAATGCAAGAGTTTTATATAGTGGGGCGCCTGGCTAATTCAGTCAGTAGAACATGACTCTTGATCTCGGGGTTGTGAGTTTAAGCCCCATGTTGGGTATAGAGATTACATAAAAAATAAAAAAATAAAATGAAAGAATATATACTAAAATTTCCTGTCTTTTTACCCATTCCTCCTTTTCCAAGTCAACTGATATCGCCAGTTTTTGTTGTACTGATTTTTTTTTAAGGATTTTATTTATAAGTAATTTCTACACCCAACATGGGGCTTGAACCTACAACCCAGAGACCAAGAGTCACATGTTCCATCCACTGAGCCAGCCAGGCACCCCTGTTTTACTGATTTTTAAAAAAAAATTTTTTTTTTTTAACATTTATTTATTTTTGAGACAGAGAGACAGAGCATGAACGGGGGAGGGTCAGAGAGAGGGAGACACAGAATCTGAAACAGGTACTGATTTTTTTTAGATGATGTGTTAGCAGAAAGGTGAGTCAATTTTGGGGGTCACTTTATAAATCACTAGAAATTAGTATATGTTTTGTAAAACTCAGAAGATATGACTAAGCAAAAAGAATCCATTGCCTGTTTGGTCAGAATGGTCAGAGAAACTGCCAGATCACTGTGCATATTACTCTATTCAACACCCCAACAATTTCATTTGACTAACATTCTGTGGTTTTTTGGCTCACCTCTGCCTTCCTAGCAGCTAACACAACTTGTTTTTATTTTGTTAAGTTTACTTGGCTTTTTTTCCCCCCCAAGTCTGCAGATTACAAAAGTAAGAGGAATTATTGCAAGCAGTTGAAGAGTAAATTGTCGCACATCAAGAAGATGGTTGGAGATTATGACAGACAGAAGACATAGAAGGCAGATGATACCACATTGTTTGAGAGGTTAAGAAGTTATTTGACATCTCTGCAATGTTGTCAGAAGGCAAAATGACTGGATTCTAACCCAGGAAGACAAACCTTTGTCACATTACATACTTTTGGTGGCTTTACTATCATCAGTTTAATATCATCAGTATTGAAGCATTTTATAAGTAGCTTTTGATAATCAACTGGGCTGAACACTCCAATTAAGGATTCTGTACTTTAAACTTCGGCTCTTATATTAAGGACTGACTATAGGTTGAGGTTTTTAAACCTTGAAGGCAGGTCCCATGGTGAACTGTGCTATGAATTTGCACACTCAGGCAGTGTTTTCTTAACACCTAAGTGCACGCACTGGTTCACATTGGTGATCTCATCCATTCCTCCCAGAAATCTGTTTTCAGAACTGTTATTTATAATCATTTCTTTTCAGGTAGGGAGACTGGGTCCCTGCAGTGAAGGCTCTGAAGTGAATCTGCCTGTTTCCTGGCTTATAGTTTTGGTTAAGTCTGTTTTACGACTTGACTCCATTAATTAAAGTCCCTCGGCCTTTCCCTTAGCTCCTGTGGCTAGTGCATTCTCTCAACCTCCCTATTCATTTTTTTTTTTTCTGTGTATAAGTGGTTAAAAGAGCTTTTCATTGTTGTGTGCTATCCAGATAATAAAGATCATGTAAAAATAACACATTGTGAAACTTAAAAGATTGTAAATACATACAGGTATTCACTTTTTAAAAATCACAGTTTAAACCTGGTTAGAATTTGGTTGTGTATTTTAAAATTCTTTTAAATCTTTTATGGTTTACATGTGTGTTTGTTTCCTTTTTTTAAACCAACTAGGCTTTTTCATTATATCAGAATATCTGATTACATTGCTAATTCGGTTGTGACTTGGATCGTGTCTCAAGAGAATATTCAAGTTCTGTACATATTTTGTAAGGTATTAAACCTGGTGTTTTCTTTCATATACTTGTTTGACATCGTTCGTGCTGTTGATATGAAGATGTGGAAAATTACACTCAGTTTTATCTGAGTATATAGTTTATTGCATTAAACTATATTGGTTGCTGTGCTGGTTGCTGAATTTCCCAGTCTTTCGGTTATAAGAAGGCTGATTTGTCTGAGAATACAGCACAATACAACAAAACATCAAATTCTTTCAGATGGTGCCCTTGGTCTCACCACTTTTTTTTTTTTTTTAATTAAAATTTTTGTTAGTAAAGTAAAATTAGCTGATAGTAGTGGGCATATAGCTAGCCAAGTTGATTGTTTTTATCTCCCCCCCCCCCAGGTTTAGAGTGGTTTTTGTGAAAATTTTGGAAGAATAACCTTTAATCATTAGTATGCAATTCAGACATTATACCCAAGTCTGAATCATTTTCCAAAGATAAACCTTAAAATGTTTCTTTTATAACATTGTTCATTTCTTCAAATTGAAGAAATTCTTAATTTTCCATGTGCTGTACATACTTATTACAAAAGGTAGTAGTTTATAGTTTTCGTGCCTTTTGGATTCACACCAAATGGTAAGGACTCTTTTGAGGAACTTAACTCATTTTTATGCATGCTAAAATATAAATCTCTTTGTTCTTGGAAGTTCGTGTACTTAGATTATGAAGATGGCAAAATTGCCAGTGTTCTGACAAAATAGTACTGTTCACCTGAATGCAGAAAACCAAATAGCATGAGTTTCCATTGTAAACTTGTGTCATAAGGTTGAACTTTGAAATAAAAAAACAAGAAAGTCATTTTTCAAATGTGCTTAAAGACTGCTTGGTATTAACCAGCTGGATGTAACTTTAAAGAAGCACCCAGGCATATTTCTAGTTTGGAAAAAGGAGATTTAGGTTAGACGTCAGAAGTCTCTTCCATGTCTGACCTGAGATTCTTAAGTTTGTTTTTTTTTTTTTTTTTTTTATGAAAAAGAGCATGTGTGAGTGGGGGGAGGGAGAATGGGTGAGGAGGGGAGAGAGAGACAGAGAGAGAGAGAGAGAGAGAGAGAGAGAGAGAGAGAATCCCAAGCAGGCTCCACTCTGTCAGTTCAGAACCCGATACAGGGCTTGAACCCTCAAGGCATGAGATCATGACCTAAGCGGAAATCAAGAGGCAACACTGAACTGAGCTATCCAGGTGCCCCTCTGACCTGAGATTCTTATGTGTGCTTCTGTCTTCTATAAAGAACATTCCATACATTCTGTTGTGAAAGGATGTGGTCGTTAGTAAAGGTTAATTGCATACAGTGATTCCCTTACGTAGGTGATTCTGTGATAAAAGGCAAAATCAATAATTTCTCTTTATCTTGAAAAATTTAAAGAAGTATAGAAAATGAAAAATACAAATATCCAGGGTGCCTGGGTGGCTCAGTTGGTTAAGCATCCAACTCTTGGTTTCTGCTCAGGTCGTGATCTCACGATTTGTGGGTTTGAGCCTCACGTCAGGCTCCACGCTGATAGTATGGAGCCTGCTTGGGATTCTCTCTCTCCCTCCCTCTCTCTGCCCCTTCCCTGCTCGCTCGCTCTCTCAAAAATGAATAAACTTAAAGAAACACATATATCCACCACCAAGAAATGACAGTTGTTAGTTTTGTCATATATGCCTTTTATTTTGTGAAATAAATTTAAGTCTATTGGTACTTATACTAAAAGTTACATTGTATACACACGTGAAATTATCACTTATTCCTTATATCATTCTATTGACCTTATCATTTCTCATTCTCATTTTACAGGAAAGAAAAATAATGTTGTAGATTAGTCCACTGTCACATACTAGCAAGTGATTAAACTAGGATTGGAAGCTTGGTCTGTTGAAAATAATAGGCTCCGTACCCCTGTTCTAGGTTGCCTGTCACTAAATTAATGTTTTGGGTAAGAAGCGATTGGTCTGTATGGTGTTAATAAAATTTCGTATTTTAATTGTAAGTGCATTTTAAGTACTTTGAATTAATGTAAAATGCTTCATATGAAATATCTGAAGTATCTGTAAAGATCTGAGTGGGTGTGTGTGTGTAAAGAAGGGTAAGAACAGTGGCACCTGGGTGGCTCAGTCGGTTAGGTGTCCAACTCTTGATTTTGGTTCAGGTCATGATCTCACAGTTCATGAGTTTGAGCCCTGAGTCAGGCTCTTTGCTGACAGCTTGGAACCTGGAACCTGCTTCGGATTTTGTGTCTCCCTCTGTCTCTGCCCCTCCCCCACTCACGCGCACGCGCGCGCTCTCTCTCTCTCTCAAAAGTAAATAAACATTAAAAAAAAAAAAGACGAATGAATTAGATACAGGGGTGTATTATCCCTTCTGTGTCTCATATTAACATTTCTTTTAATGAGAATAGTTTTCATAAAAATGCCCAAGTAACTTGGGTAGTTTTTAGAAAACACTTAAAATAATGCCACTTTGTGGTTAGAGAAAAGCATGGAAACATAACTGATTTTGTGTGTGTGTGTGACTGCAACAAAATGTAGGCGTCTCCCCAAGATTTGTAATTGCTGCCACAGGACCAGCTCGCTCTTCCCTGCTTGGGTTGTTGTGTTCTTGCTTTGCCCTCCAGCAATTACTTGACCTTGGACACATTATTTACCCTTCCTCTCCTTCAGTTTGCTTATTTGTGTGAGAGCTATTTGTACCTGATCTCATAGTTGTTATTAAGGTTCATGTGGGACTTAGCTACAGTCCTTGTCGGACAGTAATAAGTAAGGGCTCTTATCTCCCAAAGCTGGAAGGTGATGCTTTAAACAAGCTTTTAAAAAGCAAAAAGTGATGGGGCGCCTGGGTGGCACAGTCGGTTAAGCATCCGACTTCAGCCAGGTCGTGATCTCGCGGTCCGTGGGTTCGAGCCCCGCGTCGGGCTCTGGGCTGATGGCTCAGAGCCTGGAGCCTGTTTCTGATTCTGTGTCTCCCTCTCTCTCTGCCCCTCCCCCGTTCATGCTCTGTCTCTCTCTGTCCCAAAAATAAAATGAAAAAAAAAAAAAAAAAGTTGAAAAAAAAAAGCAAAAAGTGTTTTAAGAATGTATGTATCATCCCAATCCCTATATGCTTGGTCAGTGCTGGGTGCTATAAATTAGGCTATGAATTTATAAACTTAGGCTATAAATTAGGCTGTTATAAATTAGGCTATAAATTCTTTTGAATTCTAGACAACTGCATTAGGCTTAGCCACAACTTCATAAATAATGAACAGGTGCTTTAAAAGATAGATTTACAGGGGCGCCTGGGTGGCGCAGTCGGTTAAGCGTCCGACTTCAGCCAGGTCACGATCTCGCGGTCCGTGAGTTCGAGCCCCGCGTCGGGCTCTGGGCTGATGGCTCAGAGCCTGGAGCCTGTTTCCGATTCTGTGTCTCCCTCTCTCTCTGCCCCTCCCCCATTCATGCTCTCTCTCTGTCCCAAAAAATAAATAAACATTGAAAAACAAAAATTAAAAAAAAAAAAAAGATAGATTTACATATCAAAATAAGGACTATTAGGGACTGTTAAAAGCAGTTGTGCAGGTTTTCAGTGAGTCTTTCTCTGGAATGATTTAGGTTCTATCTAAAGGTATTGGAGGGGTGCCTGGGTGGTTCAATCAGTTAAGTGTCTGACTTCAGCTCAGGTCATGATCTAATAGCTCCTGAGTTCAAGCTCTGTCCTGGGCTCTGTGCTGACACCCAGAGCCTGGAGCCTGCTTCAGATTCTGTGTCTCAGTCTCTCTCTCTCTCTGTCTGCCCCTCCCCTGCTCGTGCTCTCTCTCTCAAAAATAAACATTAAAAAATAAAAATTAAAAAAAAAAAAAGGCATTGGAATAGGCAGGCTCACCTCTCCCATTCTCCAAAGTTGTACACCCTGAATTTCAGCTTAATAACATGGGCTGAGCTCTTCATAAATTTCTTAACTCAGTGGACTGTGTCCAGGTACCCATGGGCAAAGAACTGTTTCATTCTTCACAGTTGTCCCCGAGTTTTACTAGTTGAAACATTAGGCTAGGTTAGATCCATTTCTTTATTCTACCCATTTGCACACAATTAGAATATTACGTCAGTCATAATTATGGCAAGAGATTATAATCCATGGATTTATGCATTTTTTGTTTTGCCTTAGTACCACTCCTACTTGAGTCAAGATCTACGAATAAAATCTATACAGTTGTTTAAATGATTCAGCCTCCTCTCCACAAATAAGCTTTAAATTTATTGGGAACTCCTGTTCTTTTCCTAGTTTTTCATTAAAAACAAAGGCCTTCCTTAGGGGATCCTGACTGGCTCAGTCAGTAAAGCATATGACTGTTGATCTCAGGGTCGTGAGTCCAAACCCCACATTGGGTGTGGAGCCTACTTAAAAATTTTTAAAAATGCTTTTTTAATTAAAAAAAGTTGTTCCCAGACTGATGGATAGTGAACATACACAGGATATATACTTGGGACTTGGGGGTGTGGCCACTTGTCCCAAAGGAATGCATCCTGTCTTGGAATACGATGGCCAACGGGAGTGGAGGGAAAGAAAAAGGAAAAAGTGGAGTTAATGGAAGGGAGCATAGGGGAAAAGTAAGAAGGGCAAAGAAGAAGTCCTGAAGAGAGTCAACGATGTGGGGGATGCAAAAAATGGCACTAGGGTCAGCAGTGCTAATTTCTCCTCTCCTTTTAATTTTTTTGAAAAAAATTTATTTTATTGTTTTAAAATGTTTACTTTTGGAGCACCTGGGTGGCTCAGTCAATTGAGCATGTGACTTTAGCTCAGGTCATGATCTCACAGTTCTCGAGTTTGAGTGCTGACAGCTCAGAGCCTGGAGCCCGCTTCAGATTCTGTGTCTCCCTCTCTCTCTGCCCCTCCCCCACTTGCATTCCATCTCTCTCTCAAAAATAAAATGAGACATTAAATCTTTTTTTTTAAATTTTTTTTCAACGTTTTTATTTATTTTTGGGACAGAGAGAGACAGAGCATGAACGGGGGAGGGGCAGAGAGAGAGAGGGAGACACAGAATCGGAAACAGGCTCCAGGCTCTGAGCCATCAGCCCAGAGCCTGGCGCGGGGCTCGAACTCACGGACCGCGAGATCGTGACCTGGCTGAAGTCGGACGCTTAACCAACTGCGCCACCCAGGCGCCCTAAATCTTTTTTAAACAAAAAATAAGTAAACATTAAAAAATACTTTTAGAGAGAGAGAATCCCAAGCAGGCTTTGTGCTGTCAGCACAGAGCCCGAGAGCAGGGCTCGAACCCATGAACTGGGAGATCATGACCTGAGGTGAGATCAAGAGTCGGACACTTTACCACCTGAGCCACACAGGCGCTCCCTTAAAGATTTTATTTTTAATCTCTACACCCAATGTGGGGCTCAAACTCACAACCCTGAGATCAAGAGTCACATGCTCTACCAACTGTGCCAACCAGTCACCCCTCTTCCTCTCCTTTTTATAATTTTTAAAAAGTTTTTATATATTAATTTTCAGAGAGAGAGAAAGAGAGGGTGAGCAAGTGAGGGGCAGAGAGAAAGGGAGAGAGAGAGTCCCAAGCAGGCTCTGCACTGTCAGCACAGAGCCCAATGCTGGGCTTGAACTCAAGAACCCTGAAATCCTGACCTGAGCTAAACCAAGAGCCTGGTGCTCCGTAGACTGAGCCACCCGGGTGCCCCTCCCCTTTTTAAAGCCAGTACCGAAAATAAACGGTAAGGCCTTGTTTTCTGGGGGTAAGTAAAAATGCTGGTAATGGAGTTTCCCCTGTGTGATGTGTAAGCCCTGTAGGGTAGGTAAAGGTATCCCCATTTTATAGGTCAAACTTAGGTTGTGACTTGCTTGTGGTCACCCTGCTAGTGTGGCGGACGCTGATTTTAAATCCAAGTCTGTTCTTTCCACTACTATGCAGGATGCCTTGTGTTTATGTTTTTGAGGGGCCAGAACACAAGGAAAGATTTTGGTACCAACAAAGCACCAGAGGGGAAGCATATACTGATGGGGAAGTAAAGAAGCCCCAGCACGTACAGTTCCTTTCTATTATTCCTCTCCTGTGGTAACTGTTTTCCGATGCTCTAGATGTGCCTTGCCTCTCCATTTCTCAAGTGTGGGAAATGCTAGAATCAACTGGAAAAAAAAAAAAAAAAGCCAACCTCAAATAGGTTACTAAATGTATTATATGTTGTTTTGCTGAGGACCCTAGCCCAGGAAAGTGTTTCAGATGGCTCAGAACTGCTCTGAAACTTTTAGCTTTACCGGAGATTATACATAAAAAGGGTAAGGAGTTTACACGCTTGCGAGCAGTTCTCTGATGTATAATTACGTGTCACAAGGTATAATCGTTTCGGTTGTAAAAATTAAGGTTTATGGATTTCCACATAGACACGTGGAAAACCCTTAGGTCATCTTAATACATTGTGTTTCTAGCCTATTTGTTCAAAAATATTGGCTGTATGCCTCTGCTTAACTGGTTTTCCTGTTCTTGTTTTGGTTTCTCCTCGAGAAGGTTGACATCAGTCGTCTTTTTTAAAAAAAAAAATTTTAATGTTTCTTTATTTTTGAAAAGGGGAGAGGGGCAGCGAGAGAGGGAAACACAGAATCTGAAGCAGGCTCCAGGCTCTGAGCTGTCAGCACAGAGCCTGATGCGGAGCTCTACCTCACGCACCCTGAGATCATGACTTGAGGGGAAGTTGGACACCTAATCGACTGGGCCACCCAAGTGCCCCATCAGTTGCCTTTTTTAAGGTACTGCAGTTTTCGTGCACACTGGTAATTCCATATGTATTAGCAGGCATCTCAAACATCTCAAACTTGTCCAAAACTGAACTGTCCTTACCACCCCTTCACCCTCTCAGTAACTACAACTCTAACCTTACAATACCTCAACTGAAAACTGGGTCTATGGATCCTAACACCCATCTGCTCTGTTGGAGCAGAATCCAACAGATTCTAGAATCCAATCTTCTCACTAGCTGCACTGCCATACTATACTAGTTCAAACCACTAACATTCCTCCAAAACTTATTAAAATGTTCAGAGCTCCCACCAGATTTCAGCAGTGATCACTCAACCATTTCCTCACCCAGTCCCTGAAACACATCATTGTGTTTCCACCTCGGGACCTTAGCACTTGCAGTTCTCTATGTCTGGGGAGGTCTTTCTCTAGGTATCAGCATGGTTAACTCCCTTTCTCATTCTGGTCATGGCTCAACCATCTTCTCAGCGAGGGTTCCTCTGACTAGACTATTTTAAGCTGCCACCCTTTCCCCCTTCCATGCTTAATTTCTATTGGCACTATCACCATTTGATACAGTATGCTTTTCTTGATAAATACCTTCATGGTAGAAGCAAAATTCCAGGACGGCAAGGATTTGTTAGTTTTTCACTGCTATTTACTCAGTGCCTAGAACTGTCGCAGGCCCACAGTAGGTGCTCAATAATACTTGTTCCATGAACAGCAGGAGCAGCGGGGTCTTCCCAGAAAACCGTTGTCCAGTAAGGTTCTGGCCCAGCTGCTGCTGCTGCTGCTGCTGCTGCTATTAGAGTCATTCACGCCAACCTTTTAGAAATAATATAACAAAAATCAAGCTCGTCAGATCCGGGGTAGACGGCGATCACTTTTCCCGCCTCTTTGTGACTAACCGCTGGAAGTGGGGTTAGAGGCCCTTCCTCGCACCCTAAGTCAGCTCCAGCTACGTGTCCGCCCACGAGGGTCCAGCACCAGCACCGGCTCGAAGCAACCGGAACGTTTCGTCCGTCGCCGCCGCGCACAGGGGAAAGATTTCGTCATCGTCCTTGGAGCGGACTGGGCGGGGCTTCCGGGTAGAGCGGCATTCTACGAGACCGGTGAGTCCGCGGCTAGAGCTCCTAGAGGAGCCAAGGTGGGCACCGGCTGTTTGGGGAGCGCGGCAGCTTGGAAGGCTTTCGCGTGCGGGCGCGGAGGCTGAATGGTTCCGAGCAGCCTCGTAGGGATTCGTGAGTGGGAGGGAGCGTATGGAGGGGGAGGAGGGCAACTTCCGTGTGGGAGCTGTAAAGAAGCGTGTGGGTCTGTAGTCCAGGGAATGGCTTTCCTTCCTTAAGGCAGAACGCGAGTTTTGGGAATTGTGGTCGTGGGTCCGAGTTTGACCTACCTCCAGCTATGTGACCTCGACAGAGTTTACCAGCCTTTTGACTCTTCGAGTTCCAGGTCTGAACACAGGGCAGTGATCACCCGTGCCTGGCTCGAAGCGCTTGGCAGGGTTAGGTGTGAGTAAAAGCTTCATAAATTGGGACGTTTGGTGCAGATCTCATTTGTTTTTGGAAGCATTCTGAGCTCATGTGCCTGGAATCACACCAACAGGCTTACGCTAGGAGAAATAGCTTTTCTGGGTTTGGATTCCCATGAAACGAAACAACTTTTGGAGATGCTGACCGAAGAGGTCACTAAGTACATCTTTTGCCAGGATGCGTAACTTCTTTCTCTATGAATAACATGCATTATAAACATCCAGCTTCCCTTGGAATATCAGCAGTTACAGGGAGCTTAATACCTCTGTAATTTCCCATTGCACACAACTCTAAGTCCTTGTATCCAGTGAGCCAGAAGTGTTCCTGTTTGCAGTCTTCTGCTTGTCAGTTCTGTTTCTCAGCTTTCAGAGAATTAAAAGTAGAAACTAAGAATAAGATAACAGTTTAAATATTGATAGGATGGTTGGCAATAGTGACAGTTCTAAGAATTTGAGTTTGAAAACATCAAGAACACTATGTAAACTTTGATTTTTGTAATTCACAGTAATTCAGAAACTTTGATGGAGGATCAAAATGTTCAGTTTAGTCGCCATATGCTGTTTCTACATGGACCATTAAGTTTACAAGCACCAGCATAGTGTGTTAAAATAACACAAATGTTAGAATTAAGTCACTTGTCATTATTTCATGCAGTCTACCTAGGTTCATACTATAGTAGATCACCAGATTCCATGAAACAAGTAGATCTCTTCCAATGCCAGGGAGTGATTTGTGACTTAAATGAGAGACATACAGAATTTTAGCAAATAATACCTGATAATAGCAGATGCCTCAGAAAGCACTGATGCCACAAAAGCAGTTTGCAACTTGTCAATAGATTTTAATTCCAGAAACCCATTTATAGATCAGTTCTTTAGATCTTAAAATGTATTTTTCTATAGTGTAAGTGGAGGGGTGCCTGGGTGACTTAGTGGGTTAAATGTCCAAATTCCACTCAGGTCATGATCTCTCAGTTCATGAGTTCCATTCCCACCTGGGGCTCTGTGCTGACAGCTCAGAACCAGGAGCTTGCTTGGGATTCTGTGTCTCCCTCTCTCTCTGCCCCTCTCCTGCTCACACTCTTTCTCTCTCAAAAATAAATAAACATTAAAAAAATTAAATATATATAATATATAGTGTGAGTGGGGTGTAAGGTCTTGCATATGATCCTGCATATGATCCTTATTACAGAAATTAATTTTTCCTCTGCCAGTGGTGGGATTTGTTTTGTCCTTAATGTCTTCTTGGCCCTTAGGATTCCTTTGATCTTTCATTTATGAAAGAAGGAAGCTGATAGTGAAAGTGTAGGGTAGGCATGGAGATTCCACTGGGGAGGAAGGGAGTGTACAAGTGACTAGGATGTTTTATTACTTGGTTATGGTTAATAGATTACCCCCCTATTACCTGTTTTATCCCTGATTATTAAAGAAATACATGCTTATATGAAAAATAAAAAAATATGGGGATGCCTGGGTGGCCTAGTCCATTAAGCATCCAACTCTTGATTTTGACTGAGGTCATGAGCTCAGTTTGTGAGATTGAGTCCCGTGTCGGGCTCTGTGCTTTTAGCCCCCTCCATGCCCCTGCCCCCACTCGCGTGCATGTGCTCTCACTCTTTATTTTTTTCAATAGTTGAGATAATAATATAGTTTTAATATTGTGTCCTTTTTTGAATTTTGAGCCATAAGCCTTTACCATTTATAAATAATAAATTTCAGGAGTGCCTGGGTGGCTCAACTGGTTAAGCACCGACTTTGGCTCAGGCCGTGATCTCATGGTTTGTGGGTTCAAGCCCCCCATCGGGTCCTGTGCTGACGGCTTAGAGCCTGGAGCCTGCTTTGGATCCTGTGTTTCTGTCTATCTCTGCCCCTCCCCTGCTCGTGCTCTGTCTCTGTCTCAAAAATAAAATGAACATTAAAAAAATTATAAATAACAAATTTCATTTTATTTTTTATTTATTTATTTTTATTTTCTTAATTTTATTTTTTATTTTTTAAAATTTACACCCAAATTAGCATATAGTGCAACAGTGATTTCAGGAGTAGATTCCTTAGTGCCCCTTACCCATTTAGCCCATCCCCCCTCCCACAACCTCGCCAGTAACCCTCAGTTTGTTCTCCATATTTATGAGTCTCTTCTGTTTTGTCCCCCTCCCTGTTTTTATATTATTTTTGTTTCCCGTCCCTTATGTTCATCTGTTTTGTCTCTTAAAGTCCGCCTATGAGTGAAGTCATATGATATTTATCTTTCTCTAATTTCGCTTAGCATAATACCCTCCAGTTCCATCCACATAGTTGCAAATGGCAAGATTTCATTCTTTCTGACTGCCAAGTAATACTCCATTGTATATATATATACCACATTTTCTTTGTCCATTCATCCATTGATGGACATCTGGACTCTTTCCATACTTTGGCAATTGTTGATAGTGCTGCTATAAACATGGGGGTGCATGTGTCCCTTCAAAACAGCACACCTGTATCCCTTGGATAAATGCCTAGTAGTGCAATTGCTAGGTCGTAGGGTAATTCTATTTTTAGTTTTTTGAGAAACCTCCATACTGTTTTCCAGAGTGGCTGCACCAGCTTGCATTCCCATATTTATTTATTTTTAATATGATTTATTGTCAAATTGGCTAACATACAATGTGTAAAGTGTGCTCTTGGTTTTTGGGGTAAATTCCCATGGTTCATCGCTTACATACAACACCCAGTGCTCATCTCAGCAAGTGCCCTCCTCAATGCCCATCACCCATTTTTCCCTCTCCCTTACCCGCCCCCCCCCACATCAACCCTCAGTTTGTCCTCTGTATTTAAGAGTCTCTTATGGTTTCCCTTGGTCCCCCTCTGTTTGTAACTATTTTTCCCCCTTCCCTTCCCTTCCCCCATGGCCTTCTGTTAAGTTTCTCAAGTTCCACATATGAGTGAAAACATATGATATCTGTCTTTCTCTGACTGACTTATTTCACTTAGCATAATACCCTCCCAGTTCCATCCACATTGCTGCAAATGGCAGGATTTCATTCTTTCTCATTGCCAAGTAGTATTCCATTGTATATATAAACCACATCTTTAGCCATTCATCAATGGATGGACATTTATGCTCTTTCTGTAATTTGGCTATTGTTGAAAGTGCTGCTATAAAAATGGTGGTACATGTGCCCCTATGAATCAGCACTCCTTTATCCTTTGGATAAATTCCTAGTAGTGCTATTGCTGGGTCATAGGGTAGTTTTATTTTTCATTTCTTGAGGAACCTTCACACTGTTTTCCAGAGCGGCTACACCAAGTTACATTCCCAGCAACAGTGCAAGAGGTTTCCCGTTTCTTCACATCCTCACCAGCATCTGTCGTTTCTTGAGTTGTTCATTTTAGCCACTCTGACCGGTGTGAGGTGGTATCTCATTGTGGTTTTGATTTGTATGTCCTTGATAATGAGTGATGTTGAGGATCTTTTCATCTGTCCATTGGCCATCTGGATATCTTCTTTGGAAAAATGTCTATTCGTGTCTTCTGCCTGTTTCTTCACTGGATTATTTGTTTTTCGCACGTTGAGTTTGGTAAGTTCTTTATAGATTTTGGATACTTACCCTTTATCTGGTATGTCATTTGCAAATATCTTTTCCTATTCCATAGGTTGCCTTTTAGTTTTGTTGATTGTTTCCTTTGCAGTGCAGAAGCTTTTTATCTTGATGAGGTCCCAATAGTTCATTTTTGCTTTTAATTCCCTTGCCTTTGGAGACGTGTTGAGCAAGAAGTTGCTGTAGCTGAGGTCAAAGAGGTTGTTGCCTGTTTTCTCCTGTAGGGTTTTGATGGTTTCGTCTTGCATTTAGGTCGTTCATCCATTTTGAGTTTATTATTGTGCATGGTGTAAGAAAGGGATCTTGTTTCATTCTACTGCATGTTGCTGTCCAGTCCTCCCAGCACCATTTCCTAAAGAGACAATCTTTTTTCCATTGGATACTCTTTTCCTGCTTTGTCCAAGATTAGTTGGTCATACATTTGCGGGGCCTATTCTGGGTTCTCTATTCTCTTCCATTGGCCTATGTGTCTGTTATTGTGCCAATACCATACTGTCTTGATAATTACAGCTTTGTAGTAGAGATTAAAGTCTGGGATTGTGATGCCTCTGCTTTGGTTTTCTTTTTCAACATTGCTTTGGCTATTAGGGGTCTTTTTTGGTTCCATACAAATTTTAGGATTGTTTGTTTTAGCTTTGATAAGAATGCCGGTGCAATTTTGATTGGGATTGCATTGAATGTGTAGACTGCTTTGGGTAATATTGACGTTAAATAATACGTATTCTTCCAATCCATGAGCATGGAATGTTTTTCCATTTCTTTGTGTCTTCTTCAATTTCCTTCATAAGTTTTCTATAGTTTTCAGCATACAGACCTTTTCATCTTTGGTTAGGTTTATTCCTAGGTATTTTACAGTTTTTGGTGTAATTGTAAATGGGATTGATTTCTTGATTTCTCTTTCTGTTGTTTGATTATTGGTGTATAGAAATGCAACTGATTTCTGTACACTGATTTTGTATCCTGTGACTTTGCAAAATTCGTGTATCAGTTCTAGCAGCTTTTTGGTGGAGTCTTTTGGGTTTTCCATGTAGAGTATCATGTTATCTGCAAAAAAGTGAAAGTTTGACTTCTTTGCCTGTTTGGTTGTCTTTCATTTCATTTTGTTGTCTGATTGCTGAGGTTAGGACTTCCGACGCTATGTTAAACAACAGTGATGAGAATGGACATCCCTGTCGTGTTCCTGATCTCAGGGGGAAAGCTTTCAGTTTTGCCCCATTGAGGATGATATTAGCTGTGGGCTTTTCATATATAGCTTTTATAATATATAAGGTAATATAAGCATATATTAGGTATGTTCCTTCTATCCTGACTTTCTTGAGGGTTTTTATTAAGAAAGGATGCTGTAATTTTGTCAAATTCTTTTTCCACATCTATTGACAGGATCATATGGTTCTTATCCTTTCTTTTTAATGTGATGTATCACATTGATTGATTTGCATGTATTGAACCAGCCTTGCAGCCCAGGAATGAATCCCACTTGATCATGGTGAATAGTTCTTTTGTATGCTGTTGAATTCGATTTGCTAGTATCTTGTTTAGAATTTTTGCATCCATGTTCATCAGGGATATTGGTCTGTAATTCTTTTTCGTGGGAGTCTCTGTCTGGTTTGGGAATCAGGTAATGCTGGCTTCATAGAGTGAGTACGGAAGCTTTCCTTCTGTTTCTATTTTTTGGAACAGCTTGAGAAGGATAGGTATTAACTCTGCTTTAAATGTTTGGTAGAATTCCCCTGGGAAGCCATCTGGCCCAGGACTCTTATTTGTTGGGAGATATTTGATAACTGTTTCGATTTCTTTGCTAGTTATGGGTCTGTTCAAATGTTCTGTTTCTTCCCGTTTGAGTTTTGGTACTGTGTGGATGTCTAGGAATTTGTCCACTTCTTGCAAGTTGTCCAGTTTATTGGCATATAATTTTTCATAGTATTCTCTGGTAATTGCTTGTATTTCTGAGAGGTTGGTTGTAATAAGTCCAGTTTCATTCATGATTTTATCTATTTGGGTCCTCTCTTTTCTTTCCTTTTCTTTTTGAAGTTTCTTTTTTTTTTTAATTTTTGGGTTTTTTTAATATTTATTTATTGTTGAGGGAGAGAGAGACAGAGCATGAGCAGGGGAGAGGTAGAATTCAAAGCAGGCTCCAGGCTCTGAGCTGTCATCACAGAGCTCGATGTGGGGCTTGAACTCATGAACCGTGAGATCATGACCTGAGCCAAAGTTGGATGCCCAACCAACTGAGCCACCCAGGTGCCTCTTTTCTTTTTGTGAAGTCTGGTTAGGGGTTTATCAGTTTTATTTTTTCATAAAACCATCTCTTAGTTTCATTGGTTTGTTCTACTTTTTTTTTTTTTTTTTTGATTCTATATTGTTTATTTCTGCTCTAATCTTTATTATGTCTTTTCTTCTGCTGGGTTTGGGGTTTCTTTGCTGTTCTGCTTCTAGTTCCTTTAGGTGTGCTGTTAGATTTTGTATTTGGGATTTTTCTTGTTTGTTGAGATAGACCTGGATTGCAATGTATTTTCCTCTTAGGACTGCCTTTGTTGCATCCCAAAGAATTTGGACTGTCGTGTTTTCATTTTCATTTGTTTCCATATATTTTTTAATTTTTTCTTTAATTGCCTGGTTGACCCATTCATTCTTTAGTAGAATATTCTTTAACCTCCATGCATTTGGAGGTTTTCCAAACTTTTTCCTGTGGTTGATGTCAAGTTTCATAGCATTGTGATTTGAAAGTGTGCATGGTATGATCTCAATTCTTTTATATTTATTGAGGGCTGTTTTGTGACCCAGTATGTGATCTATCTTGGAGAATGTTCCATGTGCACTCAAGAACAATGTGTATTCTGCTGCTTTTGGATGAAAAGTTTTGAATATATCTGTTAAGTCCATCTGGTCCAGTGTGTCATTCAGGGCCATTGTTTCTTTACTGATTTTCTGTTTAGATTTGTCCATTGTTGTAAGTGGAGTATTAAAGTCCCCTGCAATTATCACATTCTTATCAATAGGATTGCTTATGTTTGTGATTAATTGTTTTATATATTTGGGTGCTTTCATATTGGGTGCATAAACATCTATCATTGTTAGCTCTTCTTGATGGATAGACCCTGTAATAGTGATATAATGCCCTTCTTCATCTCTTGTTACAACCTTTAGTTTAAAATCTAGTTTGTCTGATATAAGTATGGCTGCTCTAGCTTTCTTTTGACTTTGAGTAGCATGATAGATTGTTCTCCATGCCCTCACTTTCAATCTGAAGGTGTCCTCAGGTCTACAATAGGTCTCTTGTAGACAGCAAGAGAGATAGTAAAAATAGCAAAAATAGATGAGTCTTATTTTTTTATCCATTCTGATACCCTAGGTCTTTTGATTGGAGCATTTAGCCCATTTACATTCAGCATTATTATTGAAAGATAGGGATTTAGGGTCATTGTGTTATCTGTAGGCTTCATGCTTGTGGTGATGTCTCTCGTCCTTTGTAGTCTTTGCAACATTCCACTTACAGAGTTCCCCTTAGGATGTCTTGTAGGGCTGTTTTAGTGATGATGAACTCCTTCAGTTTTTGTCTGGAGAAACCTTTATCTCTCCTTCTATTCTGAATGACAGCCTTGCTGGATAAAGGATTCTTGGCTGCATATTTTTCCTATTCAGGACATTGAATATTTCCTGTCACTCCCTTCCGGCCTACCAAGTTTCAGTAGATAAGTTTGCTACTTCCCTTATGTGCTTACCCTTATAGGTTAAGGCCCATTTGTCCCTAGCTGCTTTCAGAATTCTCTCTTTATCTTTATACTTTGCCTGTTTCACTGTGATATGTTGTGTAGAAGATCGATTCCTGTTATGTCTGAAGGGAGTTCTCTGTGCCTCCTGGATCTCAATGTCTGTTTCCTTCCCCAGATTGGGGAAGTTCTCAGCTATGATTTGTTGAAGTACACCTTCTGCCCCTTTTTCTCTCTCTTCTTCTTCTGGAACTCCTATGATATGGATATTATTACGTTTACATTTTCATTTTTTTTTTAATATGAAATTTATTGACAAATTGGTTTCCATACAACACCCAGTGCTCATCCCAAAAGGTGCCCTCCTCAATACCCATCACCCACCCTCTCCTCCCTCCCACCCCCCATCAACCCTCAGTTTGTTCTCAGTTTTTAAGAGTCTCTTATGCTTTGGCTCTCTCCCACTCTAACCTGTTTTTTTTTTTCCTTCCCCTCCCCCATGGGTTCCTGTTAATTTCTCAGGGTCCACATAAGAGTGAAACCATATGGTATCTGTCTTTCTCTGTATGACTTATTTCACTTAGCATCACACTCTCCAGTTCCATCCACGTTGCTACAAAAGGCCATATTTCATTTTTTCTCATTGCCACGTAGTACTCCATTGTGTATATAAACCACAATTTCTTTATCCATTCATCAGTTGATGGACATTTAGGCTCTTTCCATAATTTGGCTATTGTTGAGAGTGCTGCTATGAACATTGGGGTACAAGTGGCCCTATGCATCAGTACTCCTGTATCCCTTGGATAAATTCCTAGCAGTGCTATTGCTGGGTCATAGGGTAGGTCTATTTTTAATTTTCTGAGGAACCTCCACACTGCTTTCCAGAGCGGCTGCACCAATTTGCATTCCCACAACAGTGCAAGAGGGTTCCCGTTTCTCCACATCCTCGCCAGCATCTATAGTCTCCTGATTTGTTCATTTTGGCCACTCTGACTGGCGTGAGGTGATACCTGAGTGTGGTTTTGATTTGTATTTCCCTGATAAGGAGCGACGCTGAACATCTTTTCATGTGCCTGTTGGCCATCCGGATATCTTCTTTAGAGAAGTGTCTATTCATGTTTTCTGCCCATTTCTTCACTGGGTTATTTGTTTTTTGGGTGTGGAGTTTGGTGAGCTCTTTATAGATTTTGGATACTAGCCCTTTGTCCGATATGTCATTTGCGAATATCTTTTCCCATTCCGTTGGTTGCCTTTTAGTTTTGTTGGTTGTTTCCTTTGCTGTGCAGAAGCTTTTTATCTTCATAAGGTCCCAGTAATTCACTTTTGCTTTTAATTTCCTTGCCTTTGGGGATGTGTCGAGTAAGAGATTGCTACGGCTGAGGTCAGAGAGGTCTTTTCCTGCTTTCTCCTCTAAGGTTTTGATGGTTTCCTGTCTCACATTTAGGTCCTTTATCCATTTTGAGTTTATTTTTGTGAATGGTGTGAGAAAGTGGTCTAGTTTCAACCTTCTGCATGTTGCTGTCCAGTTCTCCCAGCACCATTTGTTAAAGAGGCTGTCTTTTTTCCATTGGATGTTCTTTCCTGCTTTGTCAAAGATGAGTTGGCCATACGTTTGTGGGTCTAGTTCTGGGGTTTCTATTCTATTCCATTGGTCTATGTGTCTGTTTTTGTGCCACGTTTACATTTTCATTGAATCACTTAGTTCTTTAATTCTTCCCTCGTGGTCTAGAATTTTTTTTCTCTCTTTTTCTCAGCTTCAACTTTTTCCATAATTTTATCTTCTATTTCACTTACTCTCCTCTCTGCATCTTCAGTCCTTGCTGTCACCGCATCTAGTTTATTTTGCACCTCATTTACGGCATTTCTTAATTCATCTAAGAAATAGTTCCTTGATCTTTGCAGCAATAGATTCTCTGCTGTCTTCTATGGTTTTTTCCAAGCCCAGTGATTAATCTTATGACTATTATTTTAAATTCTTGGTCAGATATATTGTTTATATATGTTTTGGTCAGTTCTTTACCTGTCATTTTTTCCTGGAATTTCTTTTGAGCATAAGTCTTCCATTTTCGTCATTTCGGCTAGTTTTTTTGTCTCTTTTGTGTTTTAAAAGCTTGTTATGTGTCCTGCACCTGTGAGCAATACTGTATTAAATAGTGGTGCTGCACTGTCCAGGGCCTGGCCGTTCAGGAGGTGTTTTTTGGAGTGTGTTACTTACTCTCTGTTGTTGTGACTGTGGTTTTTTTATGTTCCTACTCATAGTGATGTTTTGGGCCCTCCACCAGGTGTGCTTTGATTTGTTCGTTGAAGTATCCCTGGAGAAAAAAACAAAACAAAACAAAAACAAAAAAAACACAAAACAACAACAACAAATACCAAAGGGGGGGGCGGGGTTGGTGGAAGAGGCCTTATCCCATACAAAGAGAGAAACAACAGGGGCGAAGAAGAAGAAGAGAAAATAAAATTGACCAGTCAGAGAAACTATATGGGTTAATCCAGAGAGAGAGGGAGGAAAACAGAAAAGGAGATATAGAACAAGTATAAAGAGAATAGATCAAATATGTCTGCTTAGTCAAAAAGAATGAAATCCTGCCATTTGCAACTACGTGGATGGAACTGGAGGGTATTATGCTAAGTGAAATTAGAGAAAGACAAATATCATATGACTTCACTCATATGAGGACTTTAAGACACAAAACAGAGGAACATAAGGGACAGGAAACAAAAATAATATAAAAATAGGGAGGGAGACAAAACAGAAGAGACTCTTAAATATAGAGAACAAATAGAGGGTTACTTGAAGGGTTGTGGGAGGGGGGATGGGCTAAATGGGTAAGGGGCATTAAGGAATCTACTCCTGAAATCATTGTTTCACTATATGCTTACTAATTTGGATGTAAATTTTAAAAAATAAAAAATAAAAAATAAAATAAAACTTTAAAAGTAAGAAGGTAAAAAAAAAAAGAAAAAAAAAAAGTCTGCTTAAACAAAACAACAACCAGAATAACCAGACTAGAGGAGGGAAGAAATAAGAAGGAGAAAAGGAAGAAAAAAATACATATGTATAATAAGAATTGTCCAAGAATTAAATCAGAAAATGCAAAAACACTGAGTGCCTTGGAATCTCGGTGGCAGCACTGGTCTGGAAGAGGGGTGTCTGGTTCATCAGCACGTCAGTTCTGCTCTAGTAGATAAGCAGTTACCAGGCGTGGAGGAGCAGGGTTTGGTGTGGGTGGGTCCTGCCTCTACTGTGGGCCTGCTATTGGTTCCCTGAGGCCCCACCTGTGGCCCGCCAGTTTGTCCCCATGGGCCCCTGGAGATGGCTCTGTCACTCTGCAGCCCAGACTCTTGGAATTCAAAGTCCTTTGGTCTAAACACTGCTGTGTTTGACAGACAAGGGATCTTCGGGTCCCCCTCCTTCTCTGCCATGTTGGATCTGTCAATAAATTTCATTTTAAAACTTCTGATTATAATGGGGTGCCTGCCTGGCTCAGTCAATAGAGCATGTAACTCTTGATCTTGAGCTTGTGAGTTCCAGCCCCACACTGGGTGCAGAGCTTACTTAAATTTTTGATAATGAGAAAATTCACACACAGAAGTGGACAGGTAATACAGTGAATCACCATGAATCCATCACTCAGCTATAATAACGATCATTTGCAGCTAATCTTGTTTCATCTACTCCTTCACTCATTTCCCCTAATTCTGTGGCCTTATAACTATGACACATCTATAATGCATTTTTGTTTTTAAAAATTGTAAAAAGATGCTTATCTCCATTGGTGCCAGATTTGTGCGTAAATGTTTGTATTTTTTCCTAAGGATGGGAAAAAGTTTCATGAGAATTTTGTGAAGTATTTTCAACAACAATTAGTGAATAAATTGCTAAGAATTCAATGATCTTGCATTCTCTGTTTTTATTTATTTTTTACTTTATATGTTTGCTTCCCTCTCTTTACTTTTCAAATTGAAATGTATGAATTTGGTGGCAAATATTTTTAGAAAATTCACGATCTAGTGATTTTTACAGGATATTGAATAATACATTTAAGAGAAGCAATGGATGACGAACCTGAAAGAACTAAGCGATGGGAAGGAGGCTATGAAAGGACATGGTGAGTAGGGCGTTCTTGTTCTCTTTCTCTTTTAAACATTGTTTCTCAGTGTTGTTTTACGGCTTTATCTCTCTTCCAGTGACTGTTTTTTTTTTTTTTTTTAATATTTATTTGTTTTAAGTTAATTTATTTTGAGAGAGGGAGAGCTCGAGCATGAGTAGGGGAGGGGCAGAGAGAGAGGGAGACATAGAATCCCGGGCAGGCTGTCAGTGCAGAGCCCGACGCAGGACTTGAACTTACTAACCTGTGAGATTATGACCTGAGCCGAAATCAAGAGGCAGACCCTTAACCAACTGAGCCAGGCACTCCCCAGTGATTGGTTTTTCTAACACATTTATTAAAATATATTTAACACATGTTTTCACCACCCCAGTAAGATCCTTCATGCCCATTTGTGATTAATTCCATTCGTACCTCTAGCCCTAGGCAACTACTAATCTACTTTCTGTCTCTATGGATTCGCCCTTTTAGATATTTCATATAAATGTAATCATATAATATGTAGTCATTTATGTCTGGCTTCTTTCACATAACAATATTTTCAAGGTTCATCCATGTTGTAGCAGAGATCAATAATTCTTTCCTTTTTATTGCTGAATAGCATTATATTGTATACCATGTTTTTATTCCTCTATTCACCAGTTGATGGACATTTAGATTGATTACAACATTTGGTTTTATGAATAATGCCACTGTGAATGCTCATGTGCAAATCTCTGTGCAGATATACATTTTCATTTCTTTTGGATTAATAAATTTTCAGCTTTTCTTTTCTAATGAGTCATTATTCCTTATAGGGAGATTCTTAAAGAAGATGAATCAGGATCACTTAAAGCTACAATAGAAGATATTCTCTTCAAAGCAAAGAGAAAAAGGTATGTAAACTGTTTGTAAGTGTGTTATAAAAGGTAAAACTGACTCCTTTAAGTCTTTCTCTCCACCTATGCCCACTCTTTAGTATTTCATTATAGCTTTGTTCCAGGGAAACTGACCTTTAAACTCTTGAATAGGGGGAAGGAACCAGCAACCTAGCATCTCAGCAGGGAATTGGGTCTTCAGGGACTATCCAAATGCCTGTAATTATGTGGATCCCCTAAGTTAATAATTTATTTCACTAAAAAAATTCAGGTTACTTGAAAAGTTATATTGATTTTCGGGGTAATAAAGGACATTCTATTAAAATGTTTGCATAATTTTAACAGAGTGTTTGAGCACCATGGACAGGTTCGACTTGGAATGGTATGTTAATTTTTTTATATAATTTGTTTTATTGTTTATTCATTTTAGAGAGAGAGCGAGTGGAGGAGGGGCAGAGAGAGAGGGAGACAGAGTATCCGAAGCGGGTTCTTCACTGACACAGAGAGCCCGTTATAGGGCTCGAACTCATGAACCGTGAGATCATGACCTGAGCCAAAGTCAGATGCTCAAACAACTGAGCCACCCAGATGCCTCTATTTTTTTTTTTCTTTACCAGGACAGAACTAGCTGGGTTACAGAAACATTTTGTCTTGACAGAATAAACAATACTAAGTCAACAGACCTTTTAAAAGAATATATTAAAAATATAAGTTAAGAGGGCTCCCTGGGTGCCTCAATTGGTTGAGTGTCTGACTCTTAATTACAGCTCAAGTCATAATTTCATGGGTTTGTGAGTTTGAGCCCCTCCTTGGGCGCCATCTTGGGTATGGAGCTTGGTTAACATTCTCCCTTTCCCTTTGCCCCTCTCCCCCGCTCGCCCACACATACCCCGACTCTTAAAAAAAAAAGTGTGTGTGTGTGTGTGTGTGTGTGTGTGTGTGTGTGTGTATAATATGTAAATAGTAAATGACATTTTTATTTCTTGGTCAAAAATGTTTTTGAAAATTGTCTTCATTTTTGAATTGTCTACCTTTTTTTTGGTAGATGCGTCATCTTTATGTGGTAGTAGATGGATCAAGAACAATGGAAGACCAAGATTTAAAGCCAAATAGATTGACTTGTACTTTAAAGGTATAGTAAAATCATTCTTATTTATACTAAATGTGGGAAAGGACACTGAATTCTAAAATAAAAAAAATTTTTTTTACTATAATAGCTTTGTTAAGATGGAATTCACATACCATAAAATTAACTTATTTAAAATATACTGTTAAAGTTTTTTGTAAATTTACAGTTGTTCAACATTATTACCACAGTCAATTATAGAGCATTTTTATTATTACTAAGAAAAAAAAAACCCCGTACCATTTAACAGTCACCCTCTGTTTTCCCCCAATCCATCTCAGGCCGAGGCAACCACTAATGTGCTTTCTGTCTCTGTAGATGTTCTTATTTGGAACATTTCATATAAATGGAAACATACAACATGTCATCTTTTGTGACTGACTTCTTTCACTTAGTATAATGTTTTCAAGATTTATCTGTGTTGTAGCATTTTTCAGTACTTCATGTCTTTATTTTTGCCAAACAATATTCCATTATATACAACACTGGGTTATTTCCACTTTTGGGGGCCTTTATGAATAATACTGCTGTGAACCTTCATGAACAGATTTTTATGTGGATCATCTTTTCTTTTCTAATGCTTAATTTTAGCCTGGGTGTTTTGTATTTCATGCACTTTTCCGTGACCTAAGAGAATAGCAGCTGGGATGGAGTGGTGTGCACGCAAGGAGGGAGCTCAGCTTGGGTGGCGTGCAGGCTGTGTTGGGTTTCTGGGGATCTGTTTTTCTCTTCTGAGATTATGTTGTCCTGTTTCTTGTTTACTCTAACTAATGGGCAAGGAAGGGAGGATGTAATGCATTTCCATGAGGAGATATTCCCATACTTTGAACTCTTCCCCCCAATTAAGCCTGAAGTTTGAATTGTTATCTTCCGACAAGGAAAGTCTGTTTTTGATTTCTTTCCCTATGCATTCATAATTTCTGGCAGAAGAGGGAAAAAATAAGAATACTTCTTCTCTTTTTCCCAAAAGCAAGTGTATTGGTGAAATTTCGCGGGACTTGTATGAGTCATGAACGGGGCTGCAGAAGAGTAGGGTGAGGAAGAAGCCATTCTTCTTCAGAATCCTCTGCTCCATTTTTTGTACACAAGTTCTTAAAATTTACTAGATTAGATTTGTCCTTTACCTTCTCTTTTAGTGAATTTGTGTGCGCTTATTCCAATATTAGTCAGCTCTCTACAGTTTAATATCCACAGCATTCTCTCTTTAACATACTCCAATTGGAATGTTGTCTTCACAACTACATTTTAAAGGTCCACTATAACCTCCATGATGTGAAATTCAGTGCCTTTTTATCTTTATCAGAAACTGAAACAGTTGACCACTTCTCCCTGAAAGGTGTCCCTCTTTTGTTTTTTGGTTAGTGTGTGTGTGTGTGTGTGTGTGTGTGTGTGTGTGTGTGTGTGCGCGCGCGCGCTGTAAGTAAACTCTACCCCTGATTTGGGGCTCAAAGTCTTGACCCCGAGATCAAGAGTTGCACTCTCTAAGGACTGAGCTAGCTAGGCGCCCCGCCCATTCTTCTTTTGACTTTGGTTATAGATAGTCTCTTGATTTGCTTCTCAGGCTCCTCTCCAATTTTCGAATGCTGGAGTGCCCTGGAACTAGGTCCCTCTTTTTCTTTCTATCCTCTTCCCCTGAGTAAATATCGTACATTCCCATGAAGAAATGTTTTTAAAGAATGTAATTTTTTTTGAGTTATAAACTATAAGTAGAAGTGCTACCACATCATTTTGAAAAATGATACGCCAAAATGGCTAATTATTTATGCTCTTGATTTCTATCCTCCTACTCCAGTCAGCATCTTGCTTTGTCGGTCAGTTATCCCTTTTCCTTACCGAATTTTCACTGTCTCTGGACTTAATTCAGATCAGTCCCCTCAGCTTATAAACATATTCAGATTATTCCTAATTTGTCAAAACCCATCCCCACTTCTGCTCATTCTCCTGTGTTTGGCTTCATTGGATCTTTCCATGTTTAGATTGTTTCTGTCTCACCATCTACCATTTTAAATTCCGGCTTATTTAGTGTTGTGATTTTTATTTTTAATATTTTTAAACTTATTCTCATTTAATATTTTTACTCAGCTTTTTTTAAAAATCATAAAGTGATGCTTGATAAATAGGTTTCACCAAACATGTTCTGTATGGTTATTATTTTGCCCTTATCTAGTGTTTTTGTTTTCTTTAAACAGTTGTTGGAATACTTCGTAGAAGAGTATTTTGATCAAAATCCTATTAGTCAGGTATGTAGATAAGTGGTAGAATTCACAATTAGATTCCTGATATTACTGCCAATTATAATTTATTTTTAGAACATTGGGCGTACATTCTGTGGATTATTAAGTGATCTAGATTGTGTACCAGTTTCTGGTACATTTGTCAATGAAAAGTAAGGTAACTCTAGAAATTAAATAATGTACAGTGAAATCATAGCTAAATTTATGTCAAAAGCAGCATGAGAAAAAATTTCTCTTATTTCTTTTGTAATTACTAATTCAGGTTATTTACATTCTTATCAAGAAAAAATAAATTGTTAAATTAATGATCGTTTTTGTTTTTATTTTGAGATTGGAATAATTGTAACAAAGAGTAAAAGAGCTGAAAAACTGACCGAACTCTCAGGTATGCATAAAATTACCTTCACAGGACTCAAGGACTTGGCTCTATTTACTCAACCTTGTTTGTAACCCTGTTTATAAGGTTGCCTAATAAGTAAAATGAAGACTCCTTTTATACTCTCATTGTGAAACACTTAATAAACCCTCCATTAAACTCTTGGTATTTAAGATGAACTGTTTTAAATTGAGTTCTGTACAGTAATGAATACTACTGCAGTGAATGTAAATGTTTAAGATTCATACAGTCTTATCTCGAAAGAATTAAGATAAAATTATTGTAACCATTCTAAAAATCCACTTAGTCTTAAAATTAATTTTTTAAAAGTTAAACCTCTAGGGGCGCCTAGGTGGCTCTGTCGGTTGGGCGACCTACTTCAACTCAGGTCATGATCTCACAGTTCGTGGGTTTGAGCCCCGTGTCGGGTTCTGTGCTGACAGCCCAGAGTCTGGAGTCTGCTTCAAATTCTGTGTCTCCCTCTCTGTCTCTGCCCCTCCCCTGCTCTCATTCTGTCTCTCTGTCTCTCAAAAATAAATAAACATTAAAAAAAATTTTTTTTAATTTAAACCTCTAAAGAACAAAGACTAAAAATTGAATTGTAGATATTGTTAATTACTCAGTTTTTCTGCTTATATGGCATGCCTAACTGAATTTTATCATCTTAAAAGTTAGTTCAGGAGGGGAGCCTAGGTGGCTCTGTCAGTTGGGCGTCCGACTTCGGCTCAGGTCATGATCTCACAGTTTGTGGGTTTGAGCCCCGAGTCGGGCTCTATGCTGACTGCTGACAGCTGACAGCCTGGAGCCTGCTTCGGATTCTGTGTCTCCCACTCTCTCTGCCCCTCCCCTGCTCACACTCTGTCTCTCTCTCTCTAAAAAATGAATAAACGTTAAATTTTTTTTTTAATTAAAAAAATCCTCTCGATATTCTGATAGGCCTCTTGGGGGCACCCTTTGTCTCTCTGATTAGAATCACTGTTATAAACCACACTTTGTCTCTCTGATTAGAATCATTGTTATAAACCACACTGACAGTAATCTAGTAGGCTTTTTTCCTGTACTCACAATATAGTAGGAGATGAACAAAATATTTTGTATGGTATGGTAGAATGAGAAGTGGATGGAGAGCCAGGAAATGTAGGTTTAAGTTCTGGTCATGCCACTTGGTAGGTGTTTGTCTTGTGGCCAATTATTTAACTTGTTAGGTTTGTTTCTCACTTATGAAGAGAGGAATTTGGACCTAGTGAGGTACTTTGCATTTCTTTCTTTCTTTCTCTTTCTCTTTCTCTTTCTCTTTCTCTTTCTCTTTCTCTTTCTCTTTCTCTTTCTCTTTTTCTCTTTCTTTCTTTCTTTCTTTCTTTCTTTCTTTCTTTCTTTCTTTCTTTCATGACTATTTATTTTGAGAGGGGGAGAGAGAATGCTAATCAGGGAGAGGGGTAGAGAGAGAGGGAGAGAGAATCCCAAGCAGGCTCCATGTTCAGCATGGAGCCCAACACAGGGCTCAATCCCTTGACCTTGAGATCGTGACCTGAACCGAAATCAAGAGTTGGACGCTTAACTGACTGAGCCATTCAGGTACCACTATTTCTTTTTTTTTTTTTTTAATCTTTATTATTTATTTTTGAGAGAGAGAGTGTGTGTGTGTGTATGTGTGCAGGCAGGGGAGGGGCAGAGATAAAGGGAGACAGAGAATCCCAAGCAGGCTCTGTGCTGACAGTACAAAGCCTGCCTCAGGGCTTGAACTCAGGAACTCAGGAACCGAGAGATCATGACCTGAGCCAAAAATCAAGACTCAGGTGCTTAACTGACTAAGCCATCCCAATGCCCTGGTAATTTTCATTTTTTAAATTTTATGATTACAAGAATAAATACTTGAAAAATATATTAAATAATGGCAAATGCTTAGTATTTTAAAACCTGTTTAGATAAATAAGAACACCAAGAAGCTCCAAGGAGATGAATGGACAAAGAAGACAGATAATTCATACCAGAATAAAAAGAAAAACTAAATAGCTGTGTCATGATCTCACGGTTTATAAGATTGAGCGCCGTGTCAGGCTGTGCACTGGCAGCATGGAGCCTGCTTGGGATTGTTGGGATTGACTCCTTTTCTCTCTTTGCCTCCTGCCTCCACATGCACTCTGTCTCTCTCTCTCAAAAGAAATAAACTTTTTAAAAAAATATTTAGGCAAACAAATGATCAAAAAACAAAGCAAAACCACTCAACAACATTTAATTGTTTTATGTATTTTCAATGAGGAGAATGAAGTTTGAGAAGCAGTATACTGCTTGTTGAACCACGGAGAAACTGACTGGTACTTATAGTGCTTATGGGCTGATTAATTTTTTAACATTTTTGGGAAAAGCCATAAAAATGGTTGTTCCTTGTAATTTATACTTAGGAAACATTATGAAAGAAGAAAAAGCCTCATGTTACAAATATACTAGTGACAAACTGGGAAGAATTGTTCAACAGTATGGAGGTAGTTGGATGAATTATATGATAAAATCAATTTAATAATGTTTTGGTTTTCATTAAAGTGAAGACCGTGTTGAAATAGAAAATGTCTAACTATATTTCATTGACTCTCAGATTACATCATTTATAAGATGCCTTTATTTTATGAGCCATCAAGAAGGAAACACTCTAGCAGTTAAAATTTGACATAGTATCTGATGATAATGTAAATTGTTCATACCAAAAAAAGAAAAAAATTATATTTTACACTAGCTCCTTGATAATTTGACATGTCTGATAGCTATTCTCAAGAACTTGGCAATTTCTCCTCACTTTATATGTACTGCTTGGTATGAAATAGACCATCTTTTCAGATGTTACTTCAGTAACAGAAGATAACACAGCTATGTTTATTTGTGGAAATCTTCCTTTCTTAGGTCATATAAAATTCCTTTTTTATCCCCTGAATAAAAATAGGAAATTACAGTCATTCTTCTCTCAATGCATTTTTGCTTCACTAATAATAAATTTATACTTCACTGCTCTGTTCTTTGCCTTTCTACATAAAAATATCACCTTTTGCATTATAACCTTTTTTAGAAACACTTTATGTTATGTTACATTACATTATGTTAGAGAGAGAGCACAGGCAGGGGAGAGGGGCAGAGGGAGAGAGAGAAAGAATCTTAAGAGGCTCCGTGCTCTGTGCAGAGCCTGATGTGGGGCTCAGTCCCACAACCCTGGGATCATGACATGAGCCAAAATCAAGAGTCGGATGCTCAACAGACTGAGCCTCCCAGGGCCCTAGAAACACTTTAAATCGCAGTTAAACTGAACATGAATAGGACAGTGTATGTAATGCAGTTGGTACAATGTATCAGTAGCCATTCATAGGTTCACATGTAACCAAGCAGTGATGCTGCCTGGCTGCCACTGGTTGTAAGACACAGTGTGATTTCGGAGACGTTAAAATGCTAAAATGTATGAGTTTCTAAAATGATGAAATAAGGAAAAAAGTAAAAAGTTGTGCACTTTAATAATATTTAAAGTATGTGCTAATAGGGCGCCAAGCTGGCTCAGTTGGTAGAGCATGCGACTCTTGGTCTCAGGGTCATGAGTTCAAGCCCCATGTTAAAAAGAAATGTGTGTTGGGGCACCTGGGTGGCTCAGTTGGTTAAGCATCTGACTCTTGATCTCAGCTGAGGTTTTGATCTCAGTTTTGTGAGTTCAGGACGGTCATGGGCTCCTTGTTAGATTTGGAGCCTACTTAAATTAGAAAAAAAAAATGTGTGCTAATAGATAGAAGCAGATTATTTTTATTCTATTTTTCAATATGAAGTAAAAGTTTATGTAACAAACATTCCTCATAAAAGAGTCACTTGCTATAAAAATGTAAATTGAGGAGATTCTGTTCTTTAACAACATGGATAAGTAAATTTAGGGAAAACACAAATTTCTATAATGTATAATAAAATTTTATTATAAGTAGATTATTACATTTCTATTTTAGGAAACCCAAGGAAACACATTACATCTTTGAAGAAAGCTGTAGATATGACCTGCCATGGAGAACCGTCTCTCTATAACTCATTAAGCATGGCTATGCAAACTCTAAAGTTGGTATTTTACATTTTTTTAATTTATAATTCATTTCAAGCTTTTTGAGTGAATTGAGATGATAATGTTTTGAGTGTGTCCATAAACTGAGCTGTAACGAAACTCTTCTTAAGAGAAATATCTAATGTCATTTATGATGTTTAGTGTGGTATTGATTTGTAATTTTTATTTTACATTTTAGCTGGTAAGATAGATTCTTAAAGATTTTAGAAAAATATAACTACAACTGTAGCAGTATTAGTACAAAGAAAATGTTGATGGAAAATGTTTTTTTGAAAATTGATTATATATGGAATTTAATGTGAAATTAATTGTGAGTTTGGTGTACATTTATTTATTGACGTTTCTTATTTTGTAGTATATCTGCAAATCAATAGCACACTTTTCCAGCAAGTTCAAGTATGTGGAATGTAGCTAAGACCCTAATAGAAATATTCAGTTAGTATTAGCTCATATATTTTATTCCTGGATTGTCCGTCCTGGTTTTTGTACTTTTATATAATAGATATTTTTCTAGTTTTGAAGTAGGTGAGGAGGTAATACCCATATTAAAGGTAGGCACAATAGCAACATCCACAAATGAAATCAGCCCAACAACGAAGATAAAAGGAAGAAAGCTAGAAATAACTGACAAAATTGCCCCCCAAAAGCATAAAAATCTGTTTAGTAGAGTGGAAAACAGCTCATCACATCTTAAAGTCCCATGAATTATTGTGTAATTGATACACAAAAATTACTGTTTGTGAGTATTGTGAGTCTGAATCAAATATGAGGTTAAATTATAGCCTTAAAAAAGAAGTATGTTGGGGTGCCTTGGTGGCTCAGTTGGTTAAGCATCTGACTCTTGATTTGGCTCAGATTGTAAGATCAAGCCCCATGCTGGGTTCTGTGCTGGGTTCTGTGCTGGGTGTGGAGCCTGCTTAAGAGTCTTCGTCCCTCTCTCTCATGCTCTGTCTCCCTCAGCTCCTCCTCTGCTTGCTGTGCACTCTCTCAATAAATAAATAGATAGATAAATTGATCAATAAGTCAATCAATAAGTGTAAAAAAGAAGTATGTTACTGTTGTCAAGATACACCTTAAAGTCAATCTATATGGTATTTTCATACTTTCCAATGCACACTTTAGATTTTGTCTGAAATGAATCTACTAGTTTGTAAGCTTCATGATGTCAGGAATGTTGTTCAGTCTTGCTTATTACTCTATCCCCAGAACCTAAAAACAGTATTCAGTCAGTATTTATGGAATGAATAAATGAATCAATTTTTTGTGTAGCTAATTTTAGAAAAATTTACATTGACGTAGAGTATACTCGCAATTCATTCCTTTGCGGTGTTAAAACAATAGTCTAAATAAATAAACCACATATACTATTTTTTCTAGGTAAATTAATTAATCTACTCCTAATTGGAATATGTTTTATCTTTCTGTAGACACATGCCTGGACATACAAGTAGAGAAGTGCTAATCATCTTTAGCAGCCTCACAACTTGTGACCCATCTAATATCTATGATCTAATCAAGGTAGAATCAGTACATTTCTTTATAATAAAAGCCAGAGGAGAATTCTGTAGTGAATTTATTACTAGTTTTCAGAAACTTGTTTTTCAAGCACATTAATTCTTGCATGTTTTTTTTCTTCCCCCCCAAATGCTCCATTTACATGGATTTTATGAAGACCCTAAAGGCAACTAAAATTAGAGTGTCTGTTATCGGATTGTCTGCAGAGGTTCGGGTTTGCACTGTACTTGCTCGTGAAACTGGTGGTATATATCTAAAATCTTCAGTATTTATTCATAATTACTATGTAAGAAATAACAATTGATTAATTAAATTAGGATGTTTTCAGGGCGCCTGGGTGGCTCAGTCAGTTGGATGTCCAATTCTTGATCTCAGCTCAGATCATGATCTCACAGTTCGTGAGGTAGAGCCCTGCGTGGGGCTCTGCACTGGTAGCGTGGAGATTGCTTGGGATTCTCTGTCTCTCTCTCTCTCTGGCCTTCCCCTGCTCTTTCTCTCACTCTTTCTCGAATTAAATAAATAAACATGGGAAAAAATTATAAATTAGGATATTTTCAAGCTACTAAATTTGAATCACTTCATGTCCTGAAGTCTGTAATATGTATAGTCATCTTAAATGTATTATTGATTCTGTAAGATATCATCTCAAAATGCAGGAACTTTTTAGTAGTTATGGCAGTATTTAGAGGAAGTGTTATGACTCTTGAAATGCTAGAAATTTCACTAATGTGTAATACTTTGTAAAGATCTTAGGGGCGCCTGGGTGGCTTAGTTGTTTAAGTGTCCGACTCTTGATCTTGGCTCAGGTCATGGTCTCACTGTTTATGGGATCGAGCCCTGCATCAGGCTTTGCCTGCTTGGGATTCTTTCTCCCTTCTTTTCTCTCTGCCCCTTCCTTGCTCAACCTCTCTCTCTCTCTCTCTCTCTCTCTCTCTCTCTCTCTCTCTCTCTCTCTCTCTCAAAATAAATAAATAAAACATTTAAAAAAAATAATAAAGATCTTATAACTGGGCTCTAATTAAATTGTAATTATAGTTATTCCTAGAGAAGTCAATTTAGAGATGTCAGTTAAACGAGGTTTTTGAAAAATGATGATTTAACTTAAATACTTAATTTTGAAAATGTACATTTTCAGATGGTATAACTTACAGAATTATGTAGAAATTACAATTGATACTCATGTCTGGAAAGCTGATTTTTTTTTCTTTTACTTTTCGTCTTCCTAGGCACATACCATGTTATCTTAGATGAAAGCCATTACAAAGAATTGCTGACACATCATGTCAGTCCTCCACCTGCTAGCTCAGGTTCTGAATGCTCACTTATTCGTATGGGTAAGTGTTTATTTTATGTTGTTGTAAAATAAATATTTAAAAATGACTGGGGTCAAATTAGACTTGCTGTTTTCATTTGTACAAGTTTATTTTAATGCTTAAGAATTTATTTCTTTTAAATGTTTTATAATTAGAGAAAATTATCCTGTTGAAGCAATCTTGGAAAGTACAAAGAAGTTAAAAGAAAACTAAAACCGGGGTGCCTGGGTGGCTCAGTCGGTTAAGTGTCCAACTTCGGGTCAGGTCGTGATCTCACAGTTCATGGGTTTGGGCCCTGTGTGGGGCTCTGTGCTGACAGCTCAGAGCCTGGAGCCTGCTTCGGATTCTGTGTCTCCCTTTCTCTCTCCCTCTCCCCCTTTCACTCCCTGTCTTTCTCTTTCTCTCTCTCTCTCTCTCTGTACCTCAAAAATAAATAATAAGACATTAAAAAAAATAATAAAACCATCTGTTGTCCTGTCACAACAGCCATTACTGATTTTGTTTTATTTTTAAAGCTAGAAAGGTACAAAGACACTGCATTTATAGAAAAATTCTTATTGTGGATGGCTCAGAGCCTGGAGCCTGTTTCCGATTCTGTGTCTCCCTCTCTCTCTCTGCCCCTCCCCCGTTCATGCTCTGTCCCAAAAATAAATCTCTCTCTGTCCCAAAAATAAATAAACGTTAAAAAAAAAAAAAATTAAAAAAAAAAAAAGAAAAATTCTTATTGTGTTAAGAAATTTAAAAGATAAGCTACAAAATTCTTTGTACTGTTTGATCAAAGCTATGTAATACAAACTGCAAACACAGAAGGTTGCAGGGAGGGTACATCACATTGTTTAAAAGGGATTTTGGGGGGTTGCACCTGGCTGCCTTAGTTGATAGAACCTGTTAGTCTTGATCTCAGAGTTATAAGTTTGAGCCCCACTGTAAGTGTAGAGATTACTTAAAATCTTTTAAAATAAATAAAATATTTTTTTAAAGGGATTTTTTTTCAAGAAAAGAAGAATGATGGGTTTTGCATCGTCTGAAACAATTTTTCGTTTTCTTATATTTTCCAAAACTTTTATAGTGAACACTTATCATGTTTACAATGGAAAAAGGCATAAACTTTTTAAGTATGAGAAAGGATTTCTTTATACATTTTTTTAAAGTTTATTTATTTATTTTGAGAGAGAGAACGAGATGGGGAGGAGCAGAAGAGAGAGGGAGAGACAGAATCCCAAGCAGACTCTGCACTATCAGCATGGAGCCCGACGTGGGGCTTGAACTCATGAACTGGTGAGATCATGACCTGAGCTGAAATAAAGAATTGGATGCCTGACTGAGCCACCCATCCTCTGTCTCCCTGCCCCTCCCACGCATATGTGCTCGCTCGCTCTCTCTCTCAAACATTAAAAAATAAAGTTAAAAATAAAAATGTTTATTATTTATTTTGAAAGAGAGAGCATAAGCAAGCACTTGCAATTGCCGCTGGGGAAGGGTCAGAGAGAGAGAAACACAAGCAGGCTCAGTGTTGTAGCGCAGAGCCCATGGGGCTCAATCCCAGGAACCATGAGATCATGAACTGAGAAATCAAGAGTCAGAGGCTTAAGTGACTGAGTCACCTAGGTGCCCTTTGATGTTTTTTATTTTGTTGTGTTTTAAAAAAAATTTTTTTTTAATGTTTATTTATTCTTGAGAAAGCGTGAGTGGGGGAGGAGCAGAGAGAGAGACACACACACAGAATCCAAAGCAGGCTCCAGGCTCTGAGCGCTCAGTGCAGAGCCTGATGCAGGGCTCGAACTCACTGACTGTGAGATCATGACCTGAGCTGAAATCAGCTGCTCAACTGACTGAAGCACCCAAGCACCTCTTGTTTTCTTTGCTAATATACATTTTTTAACTGTTAGTGAGATGGAATGCTTTTCTGTCTTTTTTTAGTCCATTTCTAGTACTGGTCAACCTCTCCTGTTTCCTTATCAGTAAAATGATGTGTCTATCTTGTGTGTTGCAACAATTAACGTAATACACTTAAAGCATACAGAATAATACTTGACATAAACAGTTAATATATTTTAAATGTTATGGTTGGCTAATTTTTTTTTTATTTACCGATAACATTTCTTTAGCCCATTTTAAAGTTATTTAAACTTATAATAATGTATTCTTCAAATTGATTTGTTAGAGCCATTTAGGAATATCAACCCATTTTTGTCACATGCTGCAAATATTTTTTCATTTGGACATTTACCTTTACCTTTACTTGTTTTGATCTGTAGATAGACTTAAATTTTTTATGTAATGAAATATGTTTTTTTATGGTTTCTGCTTCTCTTGGACTTGTTTTCAGAATTTAAAAATATGTATGGAGGGGGACCTGGGTGCCTCATGTTAGCCGCCAACTCTTGATTTTAGCTCAGGTCATGATCTCATAGTTTCGTGACATTTAGCCCCACATCGGGTTCTGCACTGACAGCATGGAGTCTGCTTGGGATTTTCTCTCTCCCTCTATCTCTACTCCTCTCCTGCTTGTGCTCGCTTGCTTTTTCTTTCTCTCTCAAAGTAAAGAAATAATCATTAAAAAAAGAAAAAAGAACTTCCTTAAAAAAATATGTATGGAAAGCAAATTACATGGGTTTGGGCATACCAAAATTTTAAACATAGAAGTATATTCTTATATAAAATGAAAGTGGACAGCTGTGTAATAGACTTCTCAATGGTGTCAGAAGTATTTAAAAATTACAAACATTTTCTTTTTAAAAAGCACGTGTTGTTACTGAATTAGAAAATTACAAACTTTAGAATCTACGGCCATATGTATGGACTGATCTTTCCCCCATATTCTCAACTTTTAATTTTTTTATAACCTGGTATTACTATACATACTATAATAAGCCATTCTAAAAGTCAGGAGAGAGAACTTTTGTACAACTTTGTGGGCTTTCTGGTAGGAACATTTTTAGCTTCCTAGTCCTAGAGTTTTGCTATGTGCTTGGAAAAAGAAAGTAATACATTTTCTTCTATGAAGGATTTCCTCAGCATACCATTGCTTCTCTGTCTGATCAAGATGCAAAACCCTCTTTCAGCATGGCGTAAGTAAAAACTTTGAAACTGTCAGTGATGATGTTTTTACGTTTTAAATTCCTTCTATAAGTTATAAGTTAAAAAAAGAAAACGCTAAAATTATATGGGCTTGCAGTGTATTGGCTTTTGTAAAAGGTTACCTTCTATATAGCTATAACAAGGAGCGAGGACTATCTCCTTTACTCCTGTGGAGTAATCTTCAGGATATATTATTAGATAAAACAGCAAAGTAGAGAAAAGTGTGTAGTATACTGCCAGTCCTCTAAGATGAAGGTGGAGATTTGACTGGATATACAGTATGTTTATATTAATGATAAAAAGACTAATTGAAATAAAAAGTAAACACTAAAAAAATGTTTACCTGGGCAGTGTGTAAAGAAAGGCAAAGGGATGGCCCCTAGACTTTTCTGAACATACCTTGTTTTAACTGTAGAACTTTATATTTTACATAATTATAAAGCAAAGTTAAAATAATTCTTAAAAATCACAAGTAAGACTTGTGTCTCCAGCTATAAAGGTACCATAGGGACTGAATTTATTTTCTCCCTCCTGCCAGACAAAACATATAACACAATGATTTTCAGACATGGACAAGAGACAGTGCAGGTAAATGATCCCTCAAAGAAGGGAAACAAATGAGGTGAGCCCTGTGAGTGCAGCTTACTGCCTAGAAGAAATATCTAGGCTGCATTGTAGGAGGGGAAACCCACACAGAGCCTAGAGGTCTTGATCAGTTGAAGAAACAAAGTTCAGAGTTTGGGGAGGCTGAAATGGCTATAATTTTCTAGGCACAGTACTAGAAAGTAAAGGGCTGGACAGAGAACTCTTGGGATCGCAGGGACTTCCCTGGAGTCATCAGCTGAGTTATGGTTATCCCACTCCTATGACTGCTACTAGAGGCCCAGGAAAGAACCACTGAAGAGGAACAGGCAGCATAGTCACTGGAGCTCACACAGGGCAGGGAGTATTTCATGTTCTCACAGTCATTGTGGAGAAACCTTTTAACAATGGGCATTGAACAGTGTTCACAGCAATGGAACCAAATTAATTCCAGACTAACAGCTATTATGGACAGCCTAATGAAATAAAAAGCAAGTTTTGAACAGATCAAACTATTTCCAAGTATATTCTAGAATATTCTATACTTCATTTCCAAGTACATTCTAGAAAAAGCCCCAGTATATTTAAGGGAATACCAGAAAAATCCAGCGCCTAAAACAAAATAAAATTCATAATGCCTGGCAGCCAATCAAAAATGACCAGGCCTGCAAAGAAGTATGAAAATATCACCCATAACAAGGAGAAAATCATTGAATAGAAACATATCCAGAAACAACACAGTTGATGGAATTAGTGGTTAAGGTGTTAAAACAGCTATTACAAAAAAGACCCAAATCAAAGTTCTAGACACAAATGTCTGAGATGAGAAATACCCTGGATGGGATTAACAGCAGATGAGTCCCTGAAGAAGAAAACATGAGTGAGAAGAAGAAAACATGGGGTGCCTGGCTGACTTAAGTCAGTAGAGCATACGACTCTTTATGTCGGAGTTGTGAGTTTGAGCCCCATGTTGGGTGTAGAGATTACTTTTTAAAAAACCCAGAAAACAAAGACATTAATGCACACTATTCAAAACAAATGCAGAGAGAAAAAAAAGTAAAGAATGAACCTTGTGTAAGTAAACTATGAAACAACTTCAAGATTTTACAGGGTAGGATACTTTCTTTTGCTGTAACCATTCACATTGTCATATATCATTTTAAAAGTAATGTTTCCTCCCACAGGCACTTGGATAGCAACACTGAGCCAGGACTTACATTAGGAGGATATTTCTGCCCACAGTGTCGAGCAAAGTACTGTGAACTTCCAGTTGAATGTAAAATCTGTGGTAAGAAATGAACTATCCTTTATCCAGTAAATTAATCTTTAATAGCTTCTTACATATATTACTATTAAAGTAAATGTTAGTATTAAGCTCTGCCTATGTTTCTGGATTTAATCTGTGAGAAGAGTATATATATATATTTTTTTCAACGTTTTTATTTATTTTTGGGACAGAGAGAGAGCATGAACGGGGGAGGGGCAGAGAGAGAGGGAGACACAGAATCGGAAACAGGCTCCAGGCTCTGAGCCATCAGCCCAGAGCCTGACGCGGGGCTCAAACTCACGGACCGCGAGATCGTGACCTGGCTGAAGTCGGGCGCTTAACCGACTGCGCCACCCAGGCGCCCCGAGAAGAGTATATTTTTTAATTGAATGCTCAGTACTTCATTTCTAAGAATAACCATGGCATTCTAGAACAGTTTTCTGATTCTCTTTCTGAAATGAGTATGTTCTTTAAAGGCATTGCAGTAGAGCTGGTAGACGTTTTTGCAGCTCTTACTTTCTTTTTAAAAAAAAAAATTTTTTTTAATGTTTATTTTTGACAGAGAGAGAGAGAGACATAGCATGGGTGGGGGAGGGGCAGAGAGAGAGGGAGACACAGAATCTGAAGCAGGCTCCAGGCTGTCGGCACAGAGCCTGATGTGGGGCTCAAACTCACGGACTGCGAGATCATGACCTGAGCTGAAGTCCAATGCTCAACCGAATGAGCCACCCAGGCGCCCTGCAGCTCTTACTTTCATAAAAAAAAAATTATATATATATATATATATGTATATACACACACACACACACACACACACACACACACACACACACACGGAGAATGAGGAATTGAAAGTAATAGAATTGTAGCATTTTGTTTCATTTATAAGTTGGCTAATGGCCAAGAGAGGTCACACAATTAGTGACAGAAGTAAGACTCCATCCTGGAATCTCCTTTTTAAGAGACATGTAAATAAAGAAATGAATACCAGCAGTCCTAAAAAAAAAAAAAAAAAAAATACCTTGAAAATATTTAGCCTATCATTTCACATTTTAGCCGTTGTCTGATTTTTTTTTTTTAACATTTATTTATTTTTGAGAGAGAGACAGAGCGTGAATGGGGGAGGAGCAGAGAGAGAGGGAGACACAGAGTCCGAAACAGGCTTCTAGCTCTGAGATGTCAGCACAGAGCCTGACACGGGGCCCAAACTCACGGACCAGGAGATCATGACCCGAGCTGAAGTTGGATGCTTAACCGAATAAACCACCCAGGTGCCCCTCAGCCATTGTCTTAATGAGGTTTGGGCTATTAAATATGACTCTGTGTTTTATTTGTTAGGTCTTACTTTGGTGTCTGCTCCCCATTTGGCACGGTCTTATCATCATTTATTTCCTTTGGATGCTTTTCAAGAGATTCCTCTAGAAGAACATAATGGAGAAAGGTATATGAGTTTTGATTAATTTATATCTATTATACGTCGTAATGTTTGAATGCATTGTTACTACATATAAAAAGATAGTCATATTAATTTGGGCAAGATTACTTCTGATACAGAGAATAAGATGGTAGAATGCCTTCGTTATGACTGAATTGACTCATTATTAGAGAGATCTGGATTTCCAGAAATTAATTTTCCTAAACCCATCTGTATATAGTAAGTGTAGTCATATGCTGATATATCAGCTCTCCAAAACAACAAAAAAGCCCTGATTTGTAGCCTTAGCCAGTTTCTGCGGTGTAAAACCAAAGGATTTTGGCACAAAAACAGACACATAGACCAATGGAATAGAATAGAAACTCCAGAACTAGACCCATAAACATATGGCCAACTCATCTTTGACAAAGCAGGAAAGAACATCCAATGGAAAAAAGACAGCCTCTTTAACAAATGGTGCTGGGAGAACTGGACAGCAACATGCAGAAGGTTGAAACTAGACCACTTTCTCACACCATTCACAAAAATAAACTCCAAATGGATAAAGGACCTAAATGTGAGACAGGAAACCATCAAAACCTTAGAGGAGAAAGCAGGAAAAGACCTCTCTGACCTCAGCCGTAGCAATCTCTTACTCAACACATCCCCAAAGGCAAGGGAATTAAAAGCAAAAGTGAATTAGTGGGACCTTATGAAGATAAAAAGCTTCTGCACAGCAAAGGAAACAACCAACAAAACTAAAAGGCAACCAACGGAATGGGAAAAGATATTCGCAAATGACATATCGGACAAAGGGCTAGTATCCAAAATCTATAAAGAGCTCACCAAACTCCACACCCGAAAAACAAATAACCCAGTGAAGAAATGGGCAGAAAACATGAATAGACACTTCTCTAAAGAAGACATCCGGATGGCCAACAGGCACATGAAAAGATGTTCAGCGTCGCTCCTCATCAGGGAAATACAAATCAAAACCACACTCAGGTATCACCTCACGCCAGTCAGAGTGGCCAAAATGAACAAATCAGGAGACTATAGATGCTGGCGAGGATGTGGAGAAACGGGAACCCTCTTGCACTGTTGGTGGGAATGCAAATTGGTGCAGCCGCTCTGGAAAGCAGTGTGGAGGTTCCTCAGAAAATTAAAAATAGACCTACCCTATGACCCAGCAATAGCACTGCTAGGAATTTATCCAAGGGATACAGGAGTACTGATGCATAGGGCCACTTGTACCCCAATGTTCATAGCAGCACTCTCAACAATAGCCAAATTATGGAAAGAGCCTAAATGTCCATCAACTGATGAACGGATAAAGAAATTGTGGTTTATATACACAATGGAATTCTACGTGGCAATGAGAAAAAATGAAATATGGCCTTTTGTAGCAACGTGGATGGAACTGGAGAGTGTAATGCTAAGTGAAATAAGCCATACAGAGAAAGACAGATACCATATGTTTTCACTCTTATGTGGATCCTGAGAAACTTAACAGGAACCCATGGGGGAGGGGAAGAAAAAAAAAAAAAAAAGAGGTTAGAGTGGGAGAGAGCCAAAGCATAAGAGACTGTTAAAAACTGAGAACAAACTGAGGGTTGATGGGGGGTGGGAGGGAGGAGAGGGTGGGTGATGGGTATTGAGGAGGGCACCTTTTGGGATGAGCACTGGGTGTTGTATGGAAACCAATTTGTCAATAAATTTCATATAAAAAAAAATAAACATAAAAAAAAATAAAAAAAATAAAACCAAAGGATTTATCCAGAAGGTCTAATACTGTGGTCTAATGTTCTTTAGCTATTTCTTTCCTAAAGGATATTTTCTACTTTTGAAGGACAGAACTTGGTGGATTGAAACGGATTGCCAAGTGCCTAACATAGTTAGGAAATATAGACCCACACTAAAGTTTATTGTTGTGAAATTTTAGAATATGCAGCAAAATACTAACTGTAAGCATTTCTGGAGAGGGAAAGTTAGGTTACATAATCTGGAATTAAAATTATTTTGCTTTTCAGCAATACTGGATGCTGCCAGGGAGCAGTTTCCATCAAAATTTGGAGTGACAATTGTTACCAACCTAAATTATATACCTGGCAAACCTATCAAGTAAATGTAGGTAGAATAAAGACATTTTCAGACTTGTAAGGCCGCAAAACAAGACTTTCTGGGGAAGCTGTGGAAGAGATGGTTCAAAGGAACTGAGAAAGAGAATAACCAGAAGAGAATAGGAATATTTATCTAAAGAAAGCCCTAGGATGATGCTAAGGGGAGATTACAGAATGACACTTGTGTATCAGATATGGAGAATAAATAATCCAATTTGGAGAAGGTCTGAATGCTCCAGCCAGGAGAGATGTCACCTGGAGGACGAATTCCTGATGGAGGCGAACATAGAGAAGGCTTTGAGACTTGTCAGGGAAAGGTTGGGGTTGAGTTGGTGATAATTACATAGAAAACTAAGGTTGTCGGGGCGCCTGGGTGGCGCAGTCGGTTAAGCGTCCGACTTCAGCCAGGTCACGATCTCGCGGTCCGTGAGTTCGAGCCCCGCGTCGGGCTCTGGGCTGATGGCTCAGAGCCTGGAGCCTGTTTCCGATTCTGTGTCTCCCTCTCTCTCTGTCCCTCCCCCGTTCATGCTCTGTCTCTCTCTGTCCCAAAAATAAATAAACGTTGAAAAAAAAATTAAAAAAAAAAAAAAGAAAACTAAGGTTGTGGACCACAATATAGTTATTAACTCCAGGAAAAAAAAATATTTTTTTAAGTTTATTTAGTTATTTTGAGAGAGAGGGAGAGAATCTGCTCTCAGAGTCCCATGCAGGGTTCTGTCTCACAAACCGTGAGGTCACGACCTGAGCTGAAATCAAGAGGAGTCAGATGCTTAACCAACTGAGCCACCCTGATGCCTCCAGCAAGAAAATATTTTTTTAATGTGCTTTATTATTATTTTCTAAATGTTTATTTCTGAGAGAGCACGAGCAAGGGCGGAGGGGAGCAGAGAGAGAGGGAGAAACAGACGCCACAGCAGGCTCCAGGCTCTGAGCTGTGAGCACAGAGCCCAACGTGGGGCTCAAACCCATGAACCACCAGATCATGACCTGAGCCAGAGTCAGAGGCTTAACCAACTGAGCCATCGAAGTGCCCCAAGAAATATTTTGAAAAAAAGAAGAGTTTTATTACATGACTCAGCTGAATATGTTTATGTAGTCATAATAAAATGAAACATTTAATATTGTTCTATTCAAAATTATTTCCTTACGTAGAAAGAATTGAGAATTAGTTGTGTGTATACATGCTGTTGGTTCAAGAAGGTTGAAAGAGAATTAAATTCTCATCTCCCATAGTAGGAGGTCTATGGCCAATGCCAGAAAAAAACGAGATCTCACTCTAAGCGTAGGTAACTATTAAACAGTTAAAAGTTTTGCAAGTGGGGAACTGGAAATGAAGTGGGGGTGGATGGGGAGAGGGCCTCTATTTTTTTGTAGTAAGGTTTTTTTTTTTTTTTTTTTTTTTTTAAGTTCATTTATTTATTTTGAGAGAGAGAGAGAGAGAGAGAGTCAGGGAGGGGTAGAGAGAGAGAGGCACAGAGAGAGAGAATACCAAGCAGGTTCTGCACTGTCAGCATAGAGCCCAACACTGGGCTTAAAATTCGGGAACCACGAGATCATAACCTGAGCCAAAGTCAGTTGCTTAACTGACTGAGTCACCCAGGTGCCCCAAACTTTTTCTTTTCTTTTTTTTTTTTTAAAGTCTATTTATTTATTTTGAGAGAGAGAGAGAGAGAGAGAGAGAGAGAGAGAGAGAGAGAGAGAGAGAGAGAGAGAGTCAGAGGGAGAGAGGTAAAGAGAAGCCCAACCAGGCTCCATGCTATGAGCATGGCGCCCAGCACAGGGCTGGAACTCACAAACCTTGAGGTCGTGAGTCTAAATCAAGAGTCAGATGCCGGAGCCACCCAGGTGCCCCCATTTTGGGATCTTGTAACTCTTTAAACCATTCCTTGAAAATTAAGCACTTAGGCATCCACACATAAATTAATTTCTCTTCTGTCCACCTAGAATTGTACCAGCTGTCTGCTATCTTCAGGAGAGTTGCAAAATAGTCACTCAGATTATTTTCTGTAGGGCTTAATTCCCTGGCAGAATCCCAGTAGGAAAGGTGTGTTCATATTTAACCCTGATGAAAATAAAATTAAAAATTTCTTACGACTTTAATTTATTTTTTATTTTTTAGCCAAAACAATTTTTTATTGAAGTATAATTGACATAGATCCTGTTATTTTCAGGTGTACATCATAGTGATTCAATTTTCTTTTCCAGTTTATATATAATTATGTATATAATTGTATAAAATATAATGACGTACATATATATTTTTTCAAGCTACCTAACATAGAGTGTATATGGTGTGCTCTTGGCTTCGGTTGTAGATTCCTGTGGTTCATCACTTCCATGCCACAGCCAGTGCTTCCTCCCAACAAGTGCCCTCCTCAGTACCCATCACCCATTCCCCATCCCCCACTCCCTTCCACCCTCCATTTGTTCTCTTTAAAAGTCTCTTATGGGGGCACCTGGGTGGCGCAGTCGGTTAAGCGTCCGACTTCAGCCAGGTCACGATCTCGCGGTCCGGGAGTTCGAGCCCCGCGTCGGGCTCTGGGCTGATGGCTCAGAGCCTGGAGCCTGTTTCCGATTCTGTGTCTCCCTCTCTCTCTGCCCCTCCCCCGTTCATGCTCTGTCTCTCTCTGTCCCAAAAATAAATAAACGTTGAAAAAAAATTAAAAAAAAAAAAGTCTCTTATGGTTTGCCTCCCTCTCTGTAACTATATAGATATATATTTTTTTCTTTCCCTTCTCCCATGGTCTTCTTTTAAGTTTCTCAACTTCCTCCTATGGGTGAAAACATGATACCTGTCTTTATCTGAAAAATTAAAAATTTTTTAAGGTAGCATTTTGCTTTGTGAGATGACCTTGGGACTATAGAGTTTTCTTAAATTATTGGTATTCTTGATTCTGTCTTTCTCATAAAAGTCATATATAAAGATAATTACTTATTAATTACAGGATTCTTTTTACTGAGATTTTGCCGAACTGTATTAACAAGTGAGTTCCTAACAAATAACTCTTAAACTTTCTTTTTCAGATTTTGTTATGGATGTCAGGGGGAATTAAAAGACCAGCACGTAAGTTCATGTGCTTTCTAAATGCTAAGTATTGTCTAAGAAATACTGAGGAAATAGCATTAGAAGTTTACAGTATATTATTAAAAACCAGGCTCTTATCAGGTTATCCCTCAGAAGGGATAACAGTAGGTAGAGGGTAAATGGAAGTAAATTAGTTTAAATAGGGGCACCTAGGTGGCTCAGTTGGTTGAGCATCTGATTTCAGCTCAGATCATGATTTCACCAGTTCGTGAGTCTGAGCTCCGCATCAGACTCGCTGCTGTCAGCACAGAGCCCTCTTCAGATCCTCTGTCCCCCTCTCTTTCTGACCCCGACCCCCCCAATCATGCTCTCTTTCTCTCTCTCCCAAAAATAAATAAAATTTTAAAAAATTAGGTTTTTTTTTTTTATAACTCTCCATTCTAATTTTCCTGTAATAATATTTTAGTACTTTAAACTGTCTTTAGTTTGCAAGCTAAAATGCATTTAGATGGAAAGTATTAAAAGTTTTTTCTCCATACCTTACTTTAGGCTCTGTCACAGTGTACTTTGAAGTTACCGTTTAAGGTGGTTTCAGACCAGAGGTTGTTCCCCAATTGTGCCAATTAGAAAATATTTTCAAAAATTTTGAAGGGTGCAATTTGAATGTATACACTGATGTAAAGATGCAGATAAGATCAGTGTGTAGTTTTATTTTTATTGGTAATGTGTCCATATTTAAAACTGTACTTTATACACTATATAAAATATTAGTTGGCAGGATTGCTTGCTTGTTTTACTCTCATATTTGATAAAACAATTTTATTAATTTTTGCGTGCCTCTGACATTGGTAGCTTCATCCTCATTATAACCACCATTGAATCTTTTGACTTTTTTTTGGATGGGGAGTGGGTTTGATTTTTACAGTCTTTTTGCTAGAAGCTATGATGCAGGGAACATCTGGTACATATTTCTTTCTGCATATACACAGTGGTTTCTCTGGGGACTCAGAACAGAAATTGTTAGGTCAAAGGGTATTCATATTCAGCATTCATATTTGACATTTTAATATATGCTCCCAGACTGTCCTTCTGAGGGTCTGAACTTAGACTATGCTGTTAAATGTGCTTTTTTTTTTTAATTTTTTTTTTTTTATTTATATCTAAGTTAACATATAGTGCAACACTAATTTCAGGAGTAGATTCCTTAATGCCCCTTACCCACTTAGCCCATCCCCCCTCCCACAACCCCTCCAGCAACCCTCAGTTTGTTCTCCATATTTATGAGTCTCTTCTGTTTTGTCCCCCTCCCTGTTTTTGTTATTTTTGTTTCCCTTCCCTTATGTTCATCTGTGCTGTATCATAACATCCTCATATGAGCGTAGTCATATTGATATTTGTCTTCCCCTAACTAATTTCACTTAGCCTATTACCCTCTAGTTCCATCCACGTAGTTGCAAATGGCAAGATTTCCTTCTTTTTGATTGCTGAGTAATAATATATACACACACACACACACACACCACATCTTTATCTTTATCCATTATCTTCTTTATCCATTCTTTATCCATTCTTTATCTTTATCTTCTTTATCCATTCATCTGTCGATGGACATTTGGGCTCTTTCCATACTTTGGCTATTGTTGATAGTGCTGCTATAAACATTGGGGTGCATGTGTCCCTTCAAAACAGCACATCTGTATCCCTTGGATAAATGCCTAGTAGTGCAATTGCTGGGTGGTAGGGTAGTTCTATTTTTAGTTTTTTGAGGAACCTCCATACTGTTTTCCAGAGTGGCTGCACCAGCTTGCATTCCCACCAACAATACAGAAGAGATCCTCTTTCTCCACATCCTTGACAACATCTGTTGTTGCCTGAGTTGTTAGTGTTAGCCATTCTGACATGTGTGAGGTGGTATCTCATTGTGGTTTTGATTTGTATTTCCCTGATGATGAGTGATGTGGAGGGAGCATTTTTTCATGTGTCAGTTGGCCATCTGGATGTCTTCTTCGGACAAGTGTCTGTTCATGTCTTTTGCCCATTTCTTCACCAGATTATTTGTTTTTTGGGTGTTGAGTTTGATAAGTTCTTTATAGATTTTGGATACTAAGCCTTTATCTGCTATGTTGTTTGCCTATATCTTCTCCCATTCTGTTGGTTGCTTTTTAGTTTTGCTGATTGTTTCCTTCACTGTGCAGAAGCTTTTTATTTTCATGAGGTCCCGATAGTTCATTTTTCCTTTGATTTCCCTTGCCTCCAGAGACGTGTTGAGTAAGAAGTTGCTGTGGCCAAGATCAAAGAGGTTTTTGCCTGCTTTCTTCTCAAGGATTTTGATGGCTCCCTGTCTTCCATTTAGGTCTTTCATCCATTTTGAGTTTATTTTTGTCTGTGGTGTAAGAAAGTGGTCCAGGTTCATTTTTCTGCATGTCGCTGTCCAGTTTTCCGAGCATCACTTGCTGAAGAGACTGTTTTTATTCATTGGATATTCTTTCCTGCTTTGTCAAAGATTAGTTGGCCATACGTTTGTGGGGCCATTTCCAGGTTCTCTCTTCTGTTCCATTGATCTTAGCATCTATTTTTTTTTTTTTAATTTTTTTTTTCAACATTTATTTTTTTTGGGACAGAGAGAGACAGAGCATGAACGGGGGAGGGGCAGAGAGAGAGGGAGATACAGATTCGGAAACAGGCTCCAGGCTCTGAGCCATCAGCCCAGAGCCTGACGCGGGGCTCGAACTCACGGACCGCAAGATCGTGACCTGGCTGAAGTCAGACGCTTAACTGACTGCGCCACCCAGGCGCCCCTCTTAGCATCTATTTTTGTGCCATCATTTGACTGTTTTTAAGAACACATCTTTACTTGTATACTTTTTGAGATTTAGTAATTTTTTTATCTGTGTATGGTGCTGCCTTGGTAATTTTACTCCATGGCACAAGTATCCCTATATGTAATACTGATAGAATTATAGATTTTGAAATTTTGTCTTATTGGTGTCTTTTCCCATATTAAGTAGTTCAATAGTTAAGTAAAAGGGGAATATGATTTGTGCAGTGTGAGGTCATTCCCTAGCAATAACTAAATCTGTGTTATAATTTTGTGCTTTTCTTTTTATTTTTTTTTAAGATTTTTTTTTTTTTACTTTTTTTTTCAACGTTTATTTATTTTTGGGACAGAGAGAGACAGGGCATGAACGGGGGAGGGACAGAGAGAGAGGGAGACACAGAATCGGAAACAGGCTCCAGGCTCTGAGCCATCAGCCCAGAGCCTGACGCGGGGCTCGAACTCACAGACTGCGAGATTATGACCTGGCTGAAGTCGGACGCTTAACTGACTGCGCCACCCAGGCGCCCCTAAGATTTTTTTTAAGTTTATTTATTTTGAGGGAGAGAGGGAGAGAGAGAATCCCAAGCAGGCTTTGCACTGACAGCTGTCTCATATCAATTAAGTTATCTTGAGGGAGAAAGAGAGACAGGGAGAGAGACAATCCCAGGCAGTCTCTGCCATGACAGCCCAGAGCCCTGGGTGTTTAATCCGTGAGATCATGACCTGAGCTGAAATCAAGAGTCGGACACTTAACTGACTGAGCCACCCAGGTGCTCCCATGCTTTTCTTTTTATTCGCATCAGAGAAATGACCACTCTAAGCATTTGAAACCAGCCCTGCTTTCAAGTTCATGTGTCTTCCCCAGACATTTACATAAAATGAAGCAATTGACAGTGTCTTACAATACAACAGACTGTAATGAGTCAAAACAAAGTAATTTTCTGATTTCTAAGGAATAGGGTTTTTTTGGAAAAATAATCACCTGAGATTTGAGAATAAATAGTACAGTGGAAATAATAGGTGGGCGGGGCAAATTGATAAGGATAATTGCAAATTGATAATAGAAGAGCAAAGCAGTGTGAATGTCTTCTAGCTATGCTGCACTTAACTCTGGGAAACTATTTTTTAAATTCTCTTTTCTTCTTTTCACTGCAGGTCTATGTTTGTGCTGTGTGCCAAAATGTTTTCTGTGTGGACTGTGATGTTTTTGTTCACGATTCTCTCCACTGCTGTCCTGGCTGTATTCATAAGATTCCAACTTCTTCAGGGATTTGATTCCAGCATATAGTGCACATTGTATGTGTTAAAAGGACATCTGCAACTGTAAATGAAATGATCTTTTGAAAGAAGTTCCAGTTAAAATATGAAGACCAGTTTGAAAGGAAAATATGATTTAAGAAGCTTTTTGCCAAGAAAATAAGGGATTGGAGCACCTGGCTAGTTCCGTTGGAAGAGAATGAGACTCTTGATCTCAAGGTTCTGAGTCCGAGCCCCATGTTGGATTACTAAAAGATAAAATAAACTTAAAAAAAAAAAAGTAAAAAAGAAAATGTAGGATTTTATTACATTTTAAAATTTATGTCTTGTCATAGAAATGCCCAGATTTCAATAGTACTTTACTCAATTTTGTTTTCTATTATTTTGAGTTAACAGTGTTTTCAGTCATTATACATTATTGTATTTAAATTATTTACAATTATTAAATTGATATGACAGTTTTACTGCCTTATAATTAAAGTAAATGAAGAATCTATAGTTTATTTTTATTCAATTTTAGTGTAAAAAGAAAAGTATAAGTGTGAATTCACTGAGATTCGTCTCACATGAAGCAGTAGTTAGGGGCGCCTAGGTGGCTCAGTTGATTAAGTGTCCAGCTTCGACTCAGGTCATGATCTCGCGGTTCATGGGTTCAGGCCTTGTGTCAGGCTCTGTGCTGACAGCTTGGAGCATGGAGCCTGCTTTGGATTCTGTGTCTCCTCTCTCTGCCTCTCCCCCTCTCACATTCTGTTCTCTCAGAAATCAATAAATGTTAAAAAAATTAAAAAAGAAAATTAAGGGGCACCTGGGTGGCTCAATCGGTTAAGCAACTGACTTTGGCTCAGGTCATGATCTCACGGTCCGTGGGTTCGAGCCCCGTGTCGGGTTCTGTGCTGACAGCACAGAGCCTGGAGCCTGCTTCGGATTCTGCATCTTCCTCTCTCTGTTCCTCCCCTGCTTGTTTCTGTCTCTCAAAAATAAACGTTAAAAAAAAAAAAAATTAAGCAGTAGTTAGGAAATCATTACTGCTACACCCACCTGAGGGGTTTCTTTAGGCTTAACTAAACAATTAGAATATAATTGCAGAATTCATGCATCTAAAATTATTTATAGCTATGACCAAAAGGGGTCTTTTTTTTTTTTAATGTTTTTTTATTTTTGACAGAGAGAGAGAGAGACAGAACATGAGTGGGGAAGGGGTAGAGAGAGAGGAAGACACAGAATCGGCAGCAGGCTCCAGGCTCTGAGCTGTCAGCACAGAGCCCGACGTGGGGCTCGAACTCATAGGCCGTGAGATCATGACCTGAGCCGAAGTTGGATGCTCAACCGACTGAGCCACCCAGACGCCCCAAAAGGGGTCTTTTTAAGTTTAAGCATTCAAACTTAAAAGATTACCATGGCCACATGTAGCACCGGTATACTCAAAAGAGATAATAAATGGGAACAGCGGGCTGCCAATAGGACAGTGTCCAGCAGTCCTTCTTAGCACTAGAGGTCCTGTAGCAGTTCACCCAAAACAGTTTAGGTGCAAGGTGATGAGATCCTTCACAGGCCTCAAGGAGCCACTATCTCTAAGTACAACTTCCAGGGTCCCCACAAGGGACATATTAGTCTTAAGAGATACCACACTCAGAGGAGCCCAAAGCTTGAGGTTCCCATCCGATGATTTATAGTGCATTCAGTCCAGATACAGTTTAGTAGCCAGGAGTCCTTTATGTCACCAGAAAGTTGGCTAGAAACAGTTGACATTCCTACCTTCATCAGTTACCATGATAACACAGCCAGAAAGCTTAACTGAAGGGGACATTCACATGCAGGGAAAGAAAAGGCCTTCCTTCACTTTCATAAGGTAAGCCTACTGCATCCTTTGTAATAGTTGGTAAAGGATTTTACCTAATGGAATATATCTAATACCACCATTTTGTTGGATATGAAACTGGTTTACCTTTTTGCTCAGGCTAATGAAGCCAAAGTTGTGTCTGTTCCTGTTAGCCTCATTCAGGTTCATACCCAGGGATTATTCAACAAAATCCCTTTCAACTTTCCCAGTGTTTTTACTGGAAAAACTTAGGTGAGAATGCATGAAGAGGTCTGTATTTCAGGTTCAGTATAGATGGACCATTATAGGGAGAACTCTTCATGGTATACCCTGTTGAGAATTATTAAGGTTTCCATAGCAAAGGTATGTTTATTTTAAATCTACAAACTTTACTCTAGATTGTCACTATGATATTTATGATTTTATAAAAGCAATTCTTAGTGAAAAAAATTATCAGTAAAAATGATATAATCCTACCTTAGAGAGTCTATTCAATAAATCTTGGGGCACCCACATGACTCAGTTGGTTAGGCATTCAACTCTTGTTTTGGCTCAGGTCATGATCTCATGATTCGGGGGACTGAGCCCTGTGTTGGTCTGCGCTGACAGTACAGAGCCTGCTTGGGATTCTCTCCCTCTCTCTCTGCACACCCCCCCCCCCCCCCCCGCCAAATAAATAAAACTTCAAAAGCTAAAAAATATCTTGAACTGAGCCCAGGAATATGCATTTTGAATAGTGTGCACAAACACTCACGAAGACATAATGTGACCAAATGAAAGTAATAGATCTTTCTCCCCTGAGTCTTATTACTCTCTGAGCCTATCCCCAAATTGTTCTTTATGCAGAAATAGATTTCAGCTATAGGTAAACTGCTGTCTTCCTTCTGTTCTGTCAACAGAGGTTATCTGTAGCTTATAGGAGATTCCTTAACATGATCACAGTATTGTATCCCCCTCACCTGATTTAGAAGAAAGGCCATCAGTCTTGAAAAGTTACTAGACATATGTTAGAGATACACCCTCACTACCTTATATAAAAGGAATATTCAGTGCCATCTTTTTTTTAATCTGCTTTATCTCTCTACATGGTTGCATTTCCTGTGCATACTTGGTAAGGGTAAGGTGAATATTTTAGTTAGGCTTAAGGAGGAATTTCTGTCACAATTATAGAGAAGATATTGGCTTGTTGGAGATGACAGAAATAGGGGCGCCAACTGGGTGGCTCAGTTGGTTAAGCATCTGACTCTTAATTTCGGCTCAGGTCATGATCCTGGGGTTATGGGATCGAGCCCCGAGTTGGGGGCTTATAATTCTCTTAAAATTCTCTCTCACTCCCTCTTTGCCTTTTCCCCTGTTCATGCACACTCTCTCTCTCTCAAATAATAATAATAATAATAATAATAATTTTAAAAAGATTACAGAAATAGAAATGGTGGGGCGCCTGGGTGGCGCAGTCGGTTAAGCGTCCAACTTCAGCCAGGTCACGATCTCGCGGTCCGGGAGTTCGAGCCCCGCATCAGGCTCTGGGCTGATGGCTCAGAGCCTGGAGCCTGTTTCCGATTCTGTGTCTCCCTCTCTCTCTGCCCCTCCCCCGTTCATGCTCTGTCTCTCTCTGTCGCAAAAATAAACGTTGAAAAAAAGAAATAGAAATGGTGATCTAAGACTTAGTTCCGGTCTTTCCGTGTTGGAACTTCACAGTATACTATGATATTGAAGGAAACTATTTAACATTAGAGATCTTTCTGAATGGTATGGATTTCTCAGTTCTTTTATTGAATTAATGAGAAAACTTTTTAATACATAGCATTCGTTATGAAAATTAGATTCATTTTAAATACTTTTAAATGCCTACGATTTACTTCATATATTTTTTAAATGTTTTAAATGTTTATTTATTTTTGAGAGACAGAGTGTGAGTGGGGGAGGGGCAAGGAGCGAGGGAGACACAGAATCCGATGCAGGCTCCAGGCTCCGGGCTGTTTGCACAGAGCCCGATGCAGAGCTCTAACCCATGAACCATGAGATCATGACCTGAGCCCAAGTGGCACATTTAACCAGCAGAGCCACCCAGGCACCCCTTACTTCATATTCTCTTTTATTTGGCCTGACAATCTTTGTTTTTTTATTGAAACATTTAGTCCATTTACACTTAATGTGCCTGCTGATATATTTGGATTTAAATTTACCATCTAACTTTGTGCTATTTGTTTAAACTATTCCATCTTTATTTTTCTTTTCTTGTCCTTTTTTGGATTGACACTTTACCATTTTATGTTTTTCCTTGTCTAATGTGGAAAGTGTATACTTGTTTTTATTCTTTTAGCATTTATCCTAGAATTTACAATACATACCACTGTTCAACTTGAGTCCTCTAGAAAGTAGAACTTGAGGCAGAAAATGAAAGTATTAGGAGGTATAGATTCAGGGAAGTGAGGGTAGGGAAGAAAATGGAAAGTCCTGATGTGATGTGTTCCCACAGTGGCCAGGCTTGGTCATGAGCTGTGAAGAGTCACCCAGCGTGCAGTGTTTACTCAGAGTGCGTGACTTCTCCAGGAGGTTTATAAGAAGAAACTGCCCCTCCGAGCAGTTCTTCAAAGGGAGGAAGGAGGGCAGTGTGATTTCCTAACTTCTTCCATCTGACATTTCCCGTTGGCCAAGGCTTGCCACACAGAGTTGTCACTTGGTCCATCGGCAACTGCTTAGAAAGCCAAACCTCCTGCTCAGTGGTGTGGCATTGCAGCTAACTGTGGAAGGTGGGGGAACCTCGGGTCAGATAGGCTTGGTGTACTTCAGTTTGGAGGCAGGCAAGAGCCCAGAAAGAAGGAAGCAGCCACGGGAATGTAAAGGGGCATTAGAAGTTTGTGTTCAGGGACGCCTGGATGGCTCAGTTGGTTAAGTGTTCAACTCTTGATTTCAGCTCAGGTCATGATCTCGCGGCTGAGATCAAGCCCCGTGTCAGGCTCTGCTGACAGTGCAGAGTGCTTGGGATTCTCTCTCCTCTCTCCCTCTCTCTGCCTCTCCCCACCTCATGCTGTCTCCCCGCTTTCAAAAATAAATAAAAAGTTTGTGTACAATATTCATTCATAACATGAGAATCTAAAGTTGATATGGGCCTTTATGCTCCTCACAGATAATACAGTAAACCTCATTTACCTTCTTCTTCATTTCTATGTTATTGTCATTGTATATATAATTATTTCCTTCGTTTCATAAAACAATATTTGTTTTAATCAGTCGTCGTTTATTAAGATCTAATTACATATTTACCAGTTTCATGGCTCTTCATCTCTTCTTACATCTCAGATTTATTTAGGACCATTTTCCCTCAGTTACATCCTTCAGAATATACTGGTGCTCGAAGTACACAGTGTGCTAACTCCTACTTATGTCAGGAAGAAGGAAAATTCAGATGATTTGTGTTAGTGCAAAGAAACACTAGAAAACAATAGAGAAAATCAACAAACCTAAAGTTGGTTCAACAAAATTGACAGATCTTTAGCTAGATTAACCAAAAAAAAAAAAAAAAAAAGAAGAAGACTCCTATTACTGAGATCAAGAATGAGAAGCCCCACAGTGGGCATAGAGATTACTTTAAAAAACAAACAAAAAACAATATACGTTAAGATGCCTGGCTGGGTCATTAGGTAGAGCATGAGATTTGATCTCTGGGTTGTGAATTCAAGCCCCATGTTGGGCCAAAAAAAAAAAAAAAGAATGAAGGAAGAGATATCTCTCTGCACCTTAGGAAAGTAAAGATTGTAAACGAGTACGGTGAACAGCTAGGGCAATGAGTGAATGTTAATGGGCATAGAGCTACTTTCTGGAGTGATAAAAATAATCTAGAATTGTGTGGTGGTAATGATTGTTCAACTCTGCGAACCTACTGAAAACTGATGAATTGTACACTTTGAATGGGTAGGTCGTGTGGTATGTGAAGTATATCTCAGTAAGGGGCCTTTAAAAAATAAAACACAGGGGCACCTGGGTGACTCAGTTGGTTATGCATCGCATCGGACTTCAGCTCAGGTCATGATCTCATGTTCGTGAGATCAAGCCCTGCATCAGGCTCTGCACTGACAGATTCACTTTCCCTCTCTCTCTGCCCCTCCCCAACTCACGCATTCTCTCTCAAAATAAATACACTTAAAAAATAGGGGTGCCTGGGTCGCTCAGTTGGTCGAGTATCTGACTTCCACTTGGGTCATGATCTCGTGGTTCATGAATTTGAGCCCCACATCAGGCTGTCCACTGTCAGCAAGGAGCCTGCTTCAGATCCTGTCTCCCTCTCTGTACCTCCCCTGGTCACTCTCTCTCTCTCCAAAATAAACACTTAAAATAAATAAAACACTGGAAGAATACTTGTCTGGGGTGAGGGTCTAGAACTGAGTAGACAAACACAGGGAAGAGAGTGAGAATTATTTTTCAGTATTTTTACACAGTTTAAGTTTTTGAGCCCTGTAAACAAATTATTCAAAAATAAAATATATGGAATCCTGGGAAACTGTAATGAAGCAAATGAAAATAAAGTAATGTAGTTAAATGTTAGCTGTTAGTTGAGGGCCTGAATAATAACGCAAAAGCGGTCATGTTCATCAAATAAGGTAGGAAGTGTGGAGCTGGAAGTTGGAAGGGAACTGGAATAAAATTTTATTTGGGTCATTGGTTCAAGCAATACATTTTCCATATGGCAATATACCCTTGAGGATAACTATATCCATGCAAGATGAAGAAATGAGTAGATTAAAAGCCTGTAGGTCCTGTGTTCAAGGACTGTATGTGACCCAGTGTATATATGAATACATGCTGTACTCACAGTGTGGAAACTGTGAAGGGACAACAGGGCCACAGATGCTCCGAATGGCAGTCAGAAGGAGAACCATAAACATTTTGCAACATTTCTCAATCCTTTGTAACTTCCTCAAGTTTGCGGCCATATCTGTGTTCAGCTGTCTGTATCTCTGTAATGATTGGCTAATACATAACAAGAGGAATGGTTTCATGGTGGTGACACAGGGTATGTCCAGATGACAGAAAGTGGGGTGGTAGAATCTTAAGGCCTTTAGTGGGTGCAAGAGTTCATGAGAAAGGGTGAGAAGTTGGAGTCCCGGGAACCTAGCAAGGAAGAAGGGGTCAGAAGACATTGGCACACTTTTGGGAAATAGTCTTAGGAGTGTCCTAATACCCTCTTTGGATCTGGTTTTATAAGAATAAAGGGTTCATTATATTCTTTCCATGTTCTCTAATCTCTGGGGCCTCCAGTTATGAGGTTGACTGGGGACTCTCCTGGGGTTTTCATGGGACTTAAATTCTTTATTTCACTTGACTAAATTGCTATTTGAGTCACACCTCGGGTCAGGGCCCTGGAAATAATACACAGCTTCTTGATTTATAAATTCTCTAAATAAACCTTGTACACCTGCTGCCTACCTGATGGGATCGTAGGCATTAGGACGTAGACACCAAAAAAAGGACACAAACTCTAACCCTGTGGATTGGTGGACCTCCCAGCCTAAGAGGCAGAGCTATGAAGAAGTCAGTGTGAAAGTGCTAATAATGAGTTCTCCTAAGTTTTAAGTGTTGACATCTAATTTTTTTTTTTAATTTTTTTTTCAACGTTTATTTATTTTTGGGACAGAGAGAGACAGAGCATGAACGGGGGAGGGGCAGAGAGAGAGGGAGACACAGAATCGGAAACAGGCTCCAGGCTCTGAGCCATCAGCCCAGAGCCCGACGCGGGGCTCGAACTCCCGGACCGCGAGATCGTGACCTGGCTGAAGTCGGACGCTTAACCGACTGCGCCACCCAGGCGCCCCGACATCTAATTTTTAAAAAGCACACAGGCTATACGATGTATAGAATTGGTGAATCGCTACTTGTACACCTGAAACTAATAAAACGCTATGTTAACTGTACTAGAATTAAAATAATTTTTCAAAAGCCACACAGGCTAAATAACACTTATCTATTGGCCTGTCTCAATCTTACCGTAAGGGCAGATAATCTTTTAATTTTCAGGTATCTGACTTTCCTGAGATGTGCCTCTCTTGGGATAATTCAGTTCCAATTTTAGGTATTAAGAATCGACTCTTTGGAGGAAGAGGGATGTTTCAAGGACCTCTATAATCAATGATTCTAAGGGCGGTTCCTGGACCAGTAGCATGAGCATCACCTGGGAACTATAGACAGGCATATTCTCAGGCCTGTCACCAGCGTTGGGAATGGGCCTAGACATCTGTGTCTCAGCAAATCCTCCGGGTGGCTGTGATAAATGCTAAAGTAGGAAAAGCACTGCCTCTCACCATATTGTAAACATGCACAGCGCTTAAAAACAGGTCCTAATAATAGAATTCTACTGACTTTTAAGGCTATGCAGAGTTCAGTGTCACTGGGAGTAAATGGGGACTTCTTTCAACTGATAAGGGATATCCACTAAAAATCCACATCAAATATTCTTTTTTTTTTTTTTAACACTTATTCATTTTTGAGAGAGAGAGACAGAGTGTGAGCGGGGGAGGGGCAGAGAGGGAGAGAGACACAGAATCCAAAGCAGGCTCCAGACTCTAAGCTGTCAGCACAGAGCCTGACATGGGGCTCAAACTCTTTAACTGCGAGATCATGACCTGAGGCTAAGTCAGACGCTCAACCAACTGAGCCACCCAGGCACCCCCCACATCAAATATTCTTAAGGGTGAAAGTTTAGAAGAATTCCTAGTGAAGTCAAGAATAAGGGTGGGGTGCCTGGGTGGCTCAGTCAGTTGAGGGACTCTTGATTTCGGCTCAGGTCATGATCTCACGGTGGATGGATTCGAGCCCTGCATCTGGGCTGACGATGTGGAGCAGCCTTTGGGATTCTCTCTCCCTCTCTCTCTGTCCTTCCCCTGCTCACACTCTTTTTCTCAAAATAAATAAACAAACTTAAAAAGAATCTTATAAAACGTAAGATAGGATATCAATTATCACTGTTTTCAAGCAACATAACATTGGGGTGCTTGGGTGGCTCAGTCGGTTGGGCGTCCGACTTTGGCTCAGGTCATGATCTCGCAGTCTGTGAGTTCGAACCCCGCATCGGGCTCTGGGCTGACAGCTCGGAGCCTGGAGCCTGCTTCAGATTCTGTGTCTCCCTCTCTCTCTGACCCTCCCCCGTTCATGCTCTGTCTCTCTCTGTCTCAAAAATAAATGTTAAAAAAAAAAAATTAAAAAAATAAATAAATAAAGCAACATAATATTGAAGCATATAATCCATGTGACAAGACAATGAAATGACTGTAAAAGACCAAAGTGTCATCATGTTGAGAAGATACAAATATCTACTTCCAATATACAAGAGGATTTACACTCATACATTTAAAAAAAAGTTTTTTTAACGTTTATTTATTTATTTATTTATTTTTTCTTTAATTTTTTTTTTCAACGTTTATTTATTTTTGGGACAGAGAGAGACAGAGCATGAACGGGCGAGGGGCAGAGAGAGAGGGAGACACAGAATCCGAAACAGGCTCCAGGCTCTGAGCCATCAGGCCAGAGCCCGACGCGGGGCTCGAACTCCCGGACCGCGAGATCGTGACCTGGCTGAAGTCGGACGCTTAACCGACTGCGCCACCCAGGCGCCCCAACGTTTATTTATTTTTGACAGAGAAAGAGACAGAGTGTGAGCAGGGGAGGGGCAGAAAGAGAGGGAGACACAGAATCCGAAGCAGGCTCCAGGCTCTGAGCTGTCAGCACAGAGCCCGACGCGGGTCACAAAGTGTGAGATCGTGACCTGAGTTGAAGTTGGACACTTAACCGACTGAGCCACGCAGGTGCCCCATTACATTCATATCTTTAAAACAGACCAGAAAGAGTCCTGTACATCACCAATAAATATTTGAAGATAGAATTTTAAGTTAAAAAAAAATCCAATCCATAGAGGCAACAAAATCTATAAGGTGCTACAATAAATGTAATGTGCAGTGGGCAAGACGCACACAACATTATAGATGAACAGTAAGGTCGATTGGGGAAAGTTTTATAGGCAGAAGGGTCAGCGGTGTGGACAGGTTCCACCGACCTCTGGACTACCTATAAGAGGAATTGTTGGTTCAACAACAGCGGGATGCACCACGGAAAGTGCTTCAAAAGAGCACTGTCCCTGTAACATTATACATGCTATTAGAAAAGCGAGGAGGGGCTGGTGAATACCTGGTCATCTAGTCAACAATGATTGCTTCTTAGCTGGGAAACTGACCCTGTTGGATCAGAGCTTAGCCAGTGAGTTCACATTCCAATGACGCGGGTAACAAAAGCCTCCCTAACTCAGCAATTTGCTCAACTACCAAAAAGGGTAGGGAATGAGCTTTCTGGATTACCTAGGTTTGCCTGTCCTTAAAATCTAGCCTCATGGCAGCATAACATAGCGTTAAAAGTGCAGACTCCATAGCCAGACTATCTGATTCATCTGAACCCCTATGTGCCTGAGTTACCCCCTCTGTAAAATGGAGATCATAATCATACCTACTTCCTTTGGACTGTTCAGGGGATTGGATGGACACATCTAACATGCTTAGAGCTGTGCCAGGCAAGTACTAGACCTTAACAAATTCACCTGTTAAATTACCTACTTAATAGACCTATTTATTTTAGACCTTAGTAAATTGCCTATTATTGGTAATAGTTACACAGTCTTGCTGAGATGATGTTAAAAAGTATAAACCCTCCAAAATTAAGAAAGCAGGAGGGGACCATCCGTGCACAGAATATTTTAACAAAATTTTGGAAGGTGGGAACGCCACTGGGAGTTCCCTTGGGAACAGCACACCGCTGTAGTAATCAATGAATAGGCCGAAGAAAACCACAGCCTGAATGTACCCATAACCTGTGGGAGAGTATGTCCCCTGCAAAGAAGACTGGGGACCCAAATTGCCAGGTGAGAAGGGCAGGAATGACAGGAAGGGCTGAATGTGGAGGGACCAATTTAAAGGCCAGCTCCCTCTACTGCACCATTAGGTTATTTGTAGCCAGGTGTTAGCCCCAAGGCAAAAAATCAGATTCTTCTCTTAAAAAACAGAGAAAAACAGAGAAAAAATGAACTTTGAGGAGTTAGTGTGGGCACTGTCACCCCCAAAGAATCCTTCCAGAACCGACCATTTGATGCTCAAGGAACATCTCAAGTGAGCTTTCTTTCAGCTGCTAGCTCTGTCCCTACAGGTAACTGGAAATCATTTTCTGACGGGTTTCTCTGACATTTAAGGCTGGCTTGGCTGGGGTAAATCTTGGTTTTCCAGACTGTTCTCCATAAAGTAAAGGGCTTAGGTTCAAATCACACTCATGTGACTTAATTGGATTTTTTTAACCCTGACTCTGACCAATCAGCATTTAATTTGCTTCATTCTTAAATGTGAAACCGAAGACCAGGATACATTTGAGGAAAGCTGATGATGTGAAAAATAGACACCAAGATAAATGGTAAGAACCTTGGAGGAAACAGATAATGCAGGAGACGGATGAACTTAAACATCAGTATTGATAAAGTTAATTTGTAGCGAGGGACCCACAAAATGGAGATGACCCCAGGGGCCCAGGCCATGTCACAAATCTAAACGTAAGTCAGGGGCGGCTGGGTGGCTCAGTCGGTTGAGGATCCCTCTTTGGTGCACAGTTTGTGAGTTCTAGCCCCGCATTGGGCTTCGTGCTGTCGGCACAGAGCCTGCTTCGGATCCTTTGTTCCCCCGCTCCTCCCCTCTCTCATGCTCTCTCTCAAAAATAAATAAAAACATGAAACCAACAACAACAACAAAGCCTAAGTCAGCCTGCACTTACAGGAAACACCTGTCAAGGAAGCCTAACGATACCAGTCACAATCCTTCAGCTCAGCTTTAGCCACTTTAGCTCACTGTAGAAAACAGAGCCTGCCAGCCTTACAAGGGAAGCGTCGACCTCCTGGCCAGTCATACCGTTTCCATGTTAACTCTTCTCTCTAAAGCTGGCGCCAGCGCAAAATCCCTCGGGCAGAGCCCGCTAGCTGCTTGTGAGGTCCTGTACTCCCCCGTACGTGGATTCTGTTCCCTTGAATAAAGGACATCAAACTTGTTCCTAGATTGTTTTAGTTTTGTCATTTGATAGTATCAGAGAAGAGACTGAAAAGGATTGCATTGGTTTAAAAAATTAGATGTGAAAACAAGGAACCGTCACCACAAGAAAGAGCTGTGGGGAAATAGAAGTAGAATGGCTGACACTAAGGATTGTTGTGGGAGAATTGAAAGAATATAGGAGAGGAAATCTCCAGGAAGTAGAGCAAACTAGTAAGAGAGTGTTTGAGGGAAAAGGAAGTTAAGACTTAGATTTCCAACTGAATGGGGATACCAGGCAGAGTGAAAAGAGAAAAACAGTAGGAAGTTTAGGAAATTAAAGATAATCGCCCAGGGCTGTTGGGAGCTCCAGCTGTTCAGAATGAAAAAGCCCGCTGGGTGCTCAGGGCAATGAATGTAAAAGCGCCCACACCTAGACAATATCCTAAGAATGTTTATAACCCCAAAGATAAAAGAAAATCCTCAGAGATACCAGAAAGGTGGAAACTGCCATCATCCCAGAAAGAAGATTTATACTAGCATCATAAGCTTTCATTAATCATGAACTATTTAGAATAAAATACTTTCTGCTGTGGGACTTGGCAGGTTTTATTATTCCTTTCGAGTCCTGACCTAATGCCTGTTGACTCACAACCCTGGAACACTGACCGGTAACTTCCCAGGGAACTGCGCAATTTGAGTTTTGGTTCCTCAAATGTTTTCTCAGTGCTTCCCATTAAAGGGCTAGCGCAGAGGCTCAGCCACACACTCTCCTGCCTTCTGAGTGGGACTCCGGACAAGCCTCTCAGTAAGTAAATGACCTTCTCTGACCATGGTGCTTTGCTTCCACACCTCACCTCGCAGTTCTCATGTTTCTCTCATTCCTGTTTGTCTCTTGGGAGGCCAGAGGACAGGCACTAGGGTCACACAGATGGGTTTGAATCCTAGCTGCGCGACACAGGAGCCTCCCTGGCTCTCTTAGCTCTTGCTGTAAAAGAACAGGAAAGCTGGAGAGGGCTTCGGAGGTCTCTTCTGCCCAGAAACAGCCTGGGGACCAGCAAAACTGACTGGTGAACTTTGTTGTCTACGTACAGGACGACTGCGGACCAGCTGGTCTCTTGCAACCCTGTACTTCCGTACCCCCGGAGAGATAGGGATCCGAGATGCTGCATGTTGGCCAAACCTGAATGAAATGTCCAAAGTGGTGATGAATGTAGTCAGTTGTGTGCTAGGGTCTGAAACAGACCGGTGGGGGGGGGGGGGGGCGGTGCAGCTGGCGTCAGCTTGTTTCTGGTTTTGGGACCGGTCACGCGGCCTAGTTTTGGTCACAGGACCAGAGGGGTCTCTAAGACTCCTCCTCAGATGAGATTATGGTTTCTCTAAGAGCTATCTAGGTGGTTCATTATCTAAAATGAAGAATGTCCTGTGCAACAGAGAAAAATCCCTAGGTACTGATCCTGGAGTCTGAGTCCCTCTCTCGTGTAGACCTGTTTTTAATTTTTTTTTTTTCAGTATTTATTTTTTGGGAGAGCACAGGTGAGGGAGGGACGGAGTGAGGGAGACAGAGGATCTAAAGCAAACTGCTCTGACAGGCTGACAGCGGCCAGCCCGACATGGGGCTCGAACTCAGCAACCGCAAGATCATGACCTGAGTGGAGGTCAGACGCTTAACCGACCGAGCCACCCAGGCGCCTCATGAATTTTAATTTTCGTATCTTATCTTTCACTGTTGTTAAAGCCTTATGTAACTATACTGTGTAGAGTCTTGTGAGTTTTTTCAGTTAGCCAACCGTGGGTGATGGCTGGAGACAGGGCACTGTGATTGCATACTGGAAACCCGTGGTTCCTCTTTTAAATTTAAATGATGGCTAAGACTTTGGGAGAGAAAAAAAAAAAAAAGAATGAAAAGTGGGAGAATGAGAAAAGAATGAAAAGAGTTCAAGCCACAGAGGCCAGGCTGGCTGCTGAGGCATCAGTGGCTTGATTTCAAGTAGGAGAACTATTGATGGTGTTATGCCCAGAATTCGTGATCCCCAAAGACCACTAGGGAGCCGAGTCCGATGCAAAAGCAAAGAGCCTTTGTTTGAGCTAGCTCGAGCTCAATCCCCTACCTGCACCGACGCAGCGGTGAGATACCAGGGAAAGAGAGCGAGTTTCAAAAGGACAAAGGTTTTATTGGGGCCTGGGGGCAGTTGGTGAGGTAATGGCTATGGCCTCAGCCGATTGGCTGGGGAAGGGTCCGGCAGGTGAGGGAGGGTTTACTCGAGGGGAGGAGGTGTGGTCAAGGTGAAGGACACAGAACAAGATGGAGTCAAGGGGAGGAGGTGTGGTCAAGGTGAAGGACACAGAACAAGATGGAGTCGGCTGGCGTAGGCCCGCCCTTTCAGATGGGAGGAAGAGCAGAGCAGGGAGGGACCGGTGGTAGATCCTGAACCAGAGCGAAGAGCTAAGCTATTCACACAAACTCAGAGAGGAAGTCCTCCAAGAAAACCATTTCTTGGCTGGTTTGGGCTGCTTTGGCAAAAATGAAAGTAAGAGCCTCAGGCAGCCGAGCCCACCAAGGTTTGATCTGTTCATTCTGGGAAGGGATGTGATGGCAAAGGAGAGTTGGGGAGATATTTCTTTTGGTCATAATGTGACTCTCATCTGCTAGCCACCAAAGGGACTGTACAGGGCAAAAGAGAATTGAAACAAAGGGGCGATTCTGTCGAAACCTCGGTAACCTTCTGGTCTGGATAGACCTTCCTGGATAACCTCCGCGGAGACAAATTTCCTGCACGAATGACAAAGGAGCTCTTCCTTGCACTGGATCCGGCCTGCCAAGTGAAGGGCATGCTTGCTCTTAATCAAGATCCTCAGCTGCAGCTTTTGCAGAAATGTGGGTAGATTGGCAAGTTCTTGATCAGCTGAACCGAGTAAAGGCAGGAATGGGTGGGAAGTGCATAAGCCCACCTTGCAGAGCTGAACCACCCAACTTCATGTTGGGTTTAACAGAAGGTTAACAGGGATTAACAGAAGATTAACAGAAAATTAACAGGGATTAACAGAAGACTCCTGAGGCTCCCAGAGTGTGGAGAATGCAAGCAGGCATGCTGCGGCTTGTTATACGATGGTGCTATGGGAGCCCCTGTTTTATGCCTTTGACCTAAGTGGTGTCTTACCGCAGCTGCTCAGGTGGAAGTTCATCAACCTGCTTTTCTTTCCTTTTCAGAAAATGGCGGCCCAGGAGGCGGCCCAGGAGGATACGGTTTCCGGGTTTGATTTTGCTTTGCTCCCGGAGCTGTCTCCTTTTCTAGGCATAGATGCAGTTCAGTTCGCCAAAGAAATGGAAGAAGGATTTCAGAAGGAACGAGAAAAAATGCAGAAAGGCTTTAACTCACACATGCGCAGTGAAGCAAAAAGGTTGAAGAGTTTTGTGACCTATGAGCACTACAGCTCATGGACGCCACAGGAGATGGCAGCAGCTGGGTTTTATTTCACTGGCATAAAATCTGGGATTCAGTGCTTCTGCTGCAGCTTAATCCTCTTTGGTGCCAGCATCCACAGACTCCCCATAGAACTTCACAAGAAGTTTCGTCCACGTTGTGAGTTCCTTTTGGGCAAAGATGTTGGTAACGTTGGCAAGTATGATATAAGAGTCAAGAATCCAGAGAACATGCTGAGAGGCGACAAAGCAAGGTACCAGGAAGACAGCGCCAGACTCGAATCCTTCCAGAACTGGCCATTTTATGTGCAAGCGGTATCCGTGAGGGACCTCTCAGCTGCTGGCTTTGTCTTTACAGGTAATTTTTTTTTTAATGTTTATTTATTTTTGAGACAGAGAGAGACAGAGCATGAACGGGGGAGGGTCAGAGAGAGAGGGAGACACAGAATCTGAAACAGGCTCCAGGCTCTGAGCTGTCAGCACAGAGCCCGATGCGGGACTTGAACTCACAGACTGCGAGATCATGACCTGAGCCGAAGTCGGCCGCTTCACCGACTGAACCACCCAGGTGCCCCTACAGGTAATTTTTAAAGTCATTTTCTGAAGTATTTCTCTGGAGTTTTGCGTTTGGGTCCCATGTTGGAATTGGAACATTCTGTGAACTTCTCCTCAGTTGTTAAATGAGTTACATGAGGCATAAGTTGTGTTTTATTAAAATTGAACCCTTGTAACTTGAACACACTGTACAAAGCATCAAGTTAATTTGCAAAATGTATTATAAAGTAAGGAAGTTACTTTTCCTTAAATTTGGACCTCAGACAATGCTGGTTGGGTTCTCACTGCCCTCGTAATAAATCACGAAGTCACACTGACCACAGTTTTCTTACCCGTTCCCTGGTTCTTCTATGATCTTTAATTCTTTTTTTTTTTTTTTTTTTTAATGTTTGTTTATTTTTGAGACAGAGAGAGACAGAGCATGAACGGGGGAGGGTCAAAGAGAGGGAGACACAGAATCTGAAGCAGGCTCCAGGCTCCAAGCTGTCAGCACAGAGCCTGACTCGGGCCTCAAACCCACAGACGGTGAGATCATGACCTGAGCCGAAGTCAGATGCTTAACGGACTGAGCCACTCAGGCGCCCCTTTCCTTAATTCTTTTAATGGCTGCAGTATTGGGAGGGGGGGGGGGGAGTTGTTTGCTTTAATTTTAAGGCTAACTTTAATGTATAGGGAGAATTGCACTCTAGAAAACTGCACTATGTTTGAAATCTCCTGGCCATGCCATAAATGTTAGGACAAGTGTGAATGACAATTTTGAAAGCAGCAATCATTTACTAAGTATGTGCTTGATGCTGAGTTCAAATTCAGCCTTAATTCTAATCCAACAACTTGCCCCTTCCCCACGTCTCACAGTTGAGTTTATTAGGCTCAAAGAGTTTAAGAAATGTGCTTTAGTCTCCACGGAAACTTCAGGACGGAACTACAAGTTACAGCTTCTAATGGTACCTTACTTTATGAGTGCTGGTGTTTCTTGGCTTCCTGACTCCTTCCCTGAGAGCTCAAAGAGCAAAACACCAGCCCTTGGAAGGAATTGGGGCGAGTGCATGAGCAGCTGACCGTTCTGTATGTGAAGTAGGGCTGTGGCTGAGGGGTAGGGTACCCTAACTGCTCCCTTAGGGGAGCAGGGCTGTGTGTGGGTAGAGATTCAGCCTGCAGGGGGTGTGAACAGACAGACATGCAGCAGTGCCTTTTGCTCATGCACCAAGCAGTCAGCTCCTGGAAACTCGTCTTCTGCCCTACCCCATGGAGCCATTGCTGGGCGATCTAAATGTGTCCTTCGCATGTAGGTAAACGGGACACTGTGCAGTGTTTTTCCTGTGGTGGATGTTTAGGAAACTGGGAAGAGGGAGACGATCCTTGGAAGGAACATGCCAAGTGGTTCCCCACGTAAGTAGATAAATATATTTTTCCTGTAATTATCTTTGCTTTTTTTTTTGTTGTTGTTGTTGTTGTAAGGCAAAAGACAAGTCATCTGGAGTAGCGTCTTCAGTCTTGATCGTTTCCTATCCGATATTGGAACATTTCAGAATTTATTCAGGAAAGGCTTGATTACTTTGTGGAAAATGTGAATTGTATCATTTAAAATCATTTTGGGGCACCTAGATGGCTCAGTCGGTTGAGTGGCCATCTTTTGGTTTCAGCTCAGGTCATGATCCTTGGGTTGTGTGTTGGAGCCCCGCATTGGGCTCCACACTGAGCGTGGAGCCTGCTTAAGATTCTCTCTCTGTCTCTGTCTCTCTCTCTCTGCCCCTCTCCCCTGCTTGTACTCTCTCTCTCATTAAATAAAAAATAAAATAAAATCACTTCTTTTTTTAATGTTTATTCTTCGAGAGCACATGCATGGTCATGCATGTGAGCAGGGGAGGGGTAGAGAGAGGAAGAGAGAAATTCCCAAAATTCTGTGCTGACAGCCCAGAGCCTGTCATGGCATTCAAAGTCACCAACCCTCAGATCATGATGTGAGCCGAAACCAAGAGTTGGACACTTAACTAACTGAGCCTCCCCAAGCGCTCCATTATAAAACCACTTCTTAAAGGTTGTTTTATTATATCAGAATCCTATCTGTTTGGCAAAGTAGTTCCAGATCTGCCTTAATTAATAAAGAATAATTTGCATGGGGATGATGTAAAATAGTGTATAAAGGAAGTTGGAAAGTAACACCATGTTTAAAATCTTACTACACATGGTTCCATGTACTGCTGAATATATACCTCGTGCAAATGTTTTATTTCAAAAACTGAAAAGTTTTGATTACAATGTTTAGTTCTCTGCTTAGAAAATGAAGTATGTTTCAATTATCTTTAATGCTATATTGAGTAGTATTTTCTACATGACTTTACATCTCCCACATACGGATTTATTGCTTAAAACCTTTTTTTAACTTTGATGTTGAAAATTTTTAACGTTTATTTATTTATTTTTGAGAGAGAGGTAGAGAGTGAGCAGGGGAGGGGCAGAGAGAGAGGGAGACAGAATCCCAAGCAGGCTCCCTGCCATCAGCACACAGCCCGATGTGGGGCTTGAACCCATGAACCATGAGATCATGACCCGAGCCCAAACCAAGAATTGGATGCTTAACCAACTGAGCCACCTTGGAGCCCCTGATGTTGAAAATTTTAAACAAAAGTAGAACAGTTGGGGCACCTGGGTGGCTCAGTTGGTTAAGTGCTGGATTCTTTTTTTTTTTTTTTTAATGTTTATTTTTACTTTTGAGAGAGAGATGCTTACTCTTGTTTACCAATTACAGATGTGAATTTCTTCAAAGTAAGAAATCCTCAGAGGAAATTGCACAGTATATCCAAAGCTACAAGGGATTTGTTGGTGTCACGGTAATTTATAACAGCAAATATTTTCTCAAGTTGGCTTTTGGTTACCTGATACTTTGTGAATTAGAAGCGGGGCAGGGGCGGGGTGGGGGGGGGGGGGGGAAGTGGCATTCTTTTTTTGTCATCGGCTCCATTTGTTTCTTCTTCCCTTCTTTCATTTCTCCTACCTCTCTTCTGGTCGATTGCAGCAAACCACATTGTCTTGCTGAACTACAGCCAGTCTTACCCTCTTTGACTGGAGTCACCCTCACCCCCACCCCACTTCCGCTTCCGATGGCTGCCCCCACCTGAATGCCTGCATAAGATATTCACACCTGGGACCCCCAGCCCAGCTGGCCTCAGAGCTGCTGCCTCCCAGCTGGTTACTTTATACTCTATTAGTAAGGATTCCCTAGTGTCCAGTCACTTCCCAAATTGGCTTAAACAAGAAAAGAGTGCATTGGCTAAGAGGACTCAGAAGGTGAGAACCCTGGAAAGAAGATGGCCTGAAAGGGAGGAGGAGTGTTTGCTCAGAAAGAAATCTGGGTGCAGTTTCAGGATTGGTTGCTTAACAGCTAACCACCTCACTGAATCCTGTTTTCCTCCATATAGCTTATACTGCCTCATTAGTCAAAGTAAATCTGTGCAATGTTACTATAACTCTGATTTTGAACTGGATCTTTGGAAAACATGACCCTGAGAAGGCTCCCTGTTGGCTGTAGATAAACACTCACAGGTGTTTTTTTTTTGTTTTTGTTTTTTGCACTGCATTAAAAAATTCCAACATCAATAGAGATGGAAATTAGGAATGATCCCACAAACCTGCCGCAACCCAATGAAACTATGGGGGGGCGGGGGAAGGAGAGTTCTAACCACTTGTGATTCATAGATCACTGTATTGTCTAAGTCAAATAGTGGATAACTTGAATTTTAATTTTCTTCAGGGAGAACATTTTGTGAATTCCTGGGTCAAGAGAGAGTTACCTATGGTGTCAGGTAATATCCCAAAGGCTTTGCTTATTTCTTCCTTTGCTTTTTTTTTTGTCATCTTTTTTTTTTTTTCATTCTCTTCCTCACATTGTGGTGTCATAATCATTTTTTTTAATGTTTATTTTTGAGAGACAGAGGGAGACACAGAATCTGAAGCAGGCTCCAGGCTCTGAGCTGTCAGCACAGAGCCCAACGTGGGGCTCATACCCACAGACCACGAGATCATGACCTGATCCCAAGTCAGCAGCTTAATCAGCTGAGCCACCCAGGCGCCCCATGGTGTCATAATAATTAAAAAAAAAAAAAAAAAAAACAACTATTTTCATAAGAGATTTCTAGTCTTCGGGAGTGACTTAGTTTTTTTTTTGTTTTTTTTTAATGTTTATTTTATTTTATTTTATTTTTTTAAAAAAATTTTTTTTCAACGTTTATTTATTTTTGGGACAGAGAGAGACAAAGCATGAACCGGGGAGGGTCAGAGAGAGAGGGAGACACAGAATTGGAAACAGGCTCCAGGCTCTGAGCCATGAGCCCAGAGCCCGACGCGGGGCTCGAACTCACGGACCGTGAGATTGTGACCTGGCTGAAGTCGGACGCTTAACCGACTGTGCCACCCAGGCGCCCCTAATGTTTATTTTTGAGTGAGTGAGACAGAGACAGAGTGCAAGCAGGGGAGGGGCAGAGAGAGGGATACACAGAACCTGAAGCAGGCTCCACTCTGGGCTGTCAGCATAGAACCCGATGTGGGGCTTGAACTCAGGAGCTGTGAGATCCTGACCCAAGCTGAAGTCAGACACTTAACCTACTGAGCCACCCAGGTGCCCCTGGAATGACTTTGGTTTTTTTGTTTGTTTGTTTGTTTGTTTGTTTGTTTGTTTTGGCATAAATGAACATACGACAGAGTTGGGTCTTCGACACTTTCTTTAGAAAAATTTCCTAAATTTTCTGGATAAAACACTTCTGAATATCTTCTTAAATGGATCAGTGTTAAGAAATTAGGTGTGAGATAAAAGAAAATACATAAATTCCCCCAGTTCCTGGCACCTAGAGCCTAAAACCTTTAAGAAGTGATCAGGGGCACTTGGATGGCTCAGTCGGTTAAGTGTCCTACTTCTGCTCGGGTCAGGTTCTCTGTGAGTTTGAGCCCCGCATCTGGGCTCTGTGCTGACAGCTTGGGGCCTGGATTCTGTGTTTCCTTCTCTTCTTACCCCTCCCCTGGTCATGCTCTGTCTGTCTGTCTCTGTCTCTCAAAAATAAATAAACATAAAAAAAAAAAAAGAATTTCTAAGTGATCACAGCACTGAGAGGATCTTTTGTTCTAATGAGGTGGGTGGCTCTTGGGTGCTGTGGGTGGGATCCTGGATGGGGGCTGCTCATTAGGAAGGCCAAACCACCTTGAGAAGCTTGGAATTTTCAGCCCTTCGTCCCATTCTTCAGAGAGAGAGAGAGGAGGGGGCTGAAAGTGGAGGTAATGATTAATCAGGCCTACATGAGGAAGCCTCCTTAAATAGCCCAGCAGTATAGTGTTCAGAGAGCTTCCCCGGGGAGAGAATATACCCATAGCCAACTCCCCGTGGGACAGAGCTTCTGTACAGAAGCTTCCCACACACACATACACACTGGGCCTATGTATGTCTTCATCTGGTTGTCCATGTGTATCCTTTATCATCGCCTTAAAGAAAGTGGTAAGTAAGTGTTTCCCTGAGTTCTGTGAGCCACTCTAGCAAATACAGTGGTGTGGGAGCAGTCTTGTGTGGCCGAGCCCTTAACCTGTGGGATCTGACGTATCTCTGGTAGAGTTAGATTTGGGTAAATTGTAGGACACCCAGCTCGTGTCAGAGAATGGCTTCAGGGGGCGGGCGTAGGACCCTCACACATCTGGTGTCAGAAGGGTTGTGAGTGCGATAGTTCTGTGAGAGCAATGGACACATAGGAAAAGATGGGTTTTTCCAAAATACTAAGTAATATTCAGATTAAAAACGAAGTTAATGGCAGGATCCTGTGTTCAAAGGTAGAACACCAAGGCAAGCTTTCATCTTAAACACACAGAACCAAATTAACATAGGTTAGTTTTCTTTTTTCTTAATTTTTCAAACATGTTTTTATTTATTTTGAGACAGAGAGTATGAGTGGAGGAGGGGCAGAAAGAGGGACACACAGAATCTGAAGCAGGCTCCAGGCTCTGAGCTGTCAGCACAGAGCCTGATGCGGGGCTGGAACTCACGGACTGTGAGATCATGACCCGAGCCGAAGTCAGACGCTTAACTGACTGAACCACCCTGGGGCCCCCATAGGTTAGTTTTCAAGTCCTCACAGGGTACAGAAAGAAAACAGGAACGCAACCCCAGGCCCAGTCCAAGGTGGGAAGTCCAATGGAGACTATGTCACAGAGTGGATACCCCAAAGGGTATCCTGCCTGCTCTTAAGGGAGATAACAAGGAAAACTTGATATTCTCGAATCTTGACGCTAAGCTGGGGAGAAGGGAAATCTCCTCTAGCACTGTCTTGTTTTATTTTGATGGTAGTTGATGAGGGAGCCTGGGGCGAGCTGAGGGCAAAACACAGGCTGGCACCTACACCCCCTGACCCCCAGGTGGGTGATATGTGATATTCCTCGGACACTCCTGTGTTTAAAGAACACCAAGGCAAGCTTTCATCTTAAACACGCAGAACCAAATTAACATAGGTTAGTTATGTTAGAGGACAGACGAAAGGGGTATAAGTGCTTGCCATGGTGATGTGGGAAACTAAGGCAAATGAAAAATTGAGTTCCCTTACTGCCTACAGCCCATTGACAAGTCCTTGAAACCGGCAGACTGACCTCCTCGGAGCTCAGCTGTCTGATGATGACACTTTGCTGGGGGCAAAAGGGAATCTTAGTCTAACATTATCTCAATCTCGAGGATCCTGTAAGTCTACTTCCTTTACCTCAACTGCCCCACGATGTATGCTGGCAATCATCCTCCAAGCTTATGGCCCCCCTGATAAGCATCTGCAGGGTCTCATGACTGAGATTTTATTAAATATTAATAACTGGCATTTCCCTAGCAACAGCTAGCCCCTCAAGGTCCTGGAAACCTTGCTTTCAAAATACCTTAGAGATTTAGTCTATCCCTGACCCCCTCCTAACATGACGGTATATAATGAGTTACCCCTCACGACCCCATGAAGCTCTTCCTGCCCATGGGTCCTGTCCCCGTATTTTAATGAAATCACCTTTTTGCACCAAAGATGCCTTCAAGAATCCTTTTTTGGCCGTCGGTTCTGGACCCCCCCGCCATCACCCCAAAACTTCATCAGTAGATGATGAAGAGATCCTTTTGAAAGTTTTTATTATCGAAAAATTTGAACCTACGCAGAAATGAGACGGTAGTATTTAGCCACCACATATCTACCAGTGCTTCAGCGCTTCGACATGTGGTCAGTCTTGCTTCATCGTAACCATTCCATCTTTTCCAACCCCTCCTCCAATTGCACTGAAGCAAAACACAATGCATCCATATTCCATCTCTAGATACAAAGGGGTAATTTGAACACTGATAGTTGGAATCTCAAAGCTTGCTGATCTCCCCGTATGCCTTTTTTTTTTTCAAGCGTATTGCAATGACAGCATCTTTGCTAATGAAGGACTACGACTGGATTCTTTTAAGAGCTGGCCCCACGCGTTCCCTGCAGGAGTTTCAGCTCTGGTCAGAGCAGGTCTTCTCTATACAGGTGAGTCGCTAGTTTCTGCCAAGCTCTGGTCTTGCTCTTTCTTACGTCCACTTAAACTCCATTGATACCTTATGGTCCTGGACTTGTGTTTATCTAGACTCAACAGTCTCTGCTTTTCTTTTTTAAATGTTTATTATTTTGAGAGAGAGAGAGAGAGAGAGAGAGAGAGAGAGAGCGCTCACAGGAGAGGGGCAGAGAGAGAGAGAGGGAGAGAGAGAATCTCAAGCAGGCTCTACACTGTTAGTGCAGAGCCCAACATGGGGCTTGAACCGTGAACCATGAGATCGTGACCTGAGCCGAAACCAAGAGTCGGATGCTTAAGTGACTGAGCCGCCCAGGTGCTCCTACAATGCCTTTTACTTTCTACACATTATTCTCCAACCCTCACCCCCTACGAACCTTGGCTTCCCTGGAAACTGTCACATGACCTTTGTACTTCCCTCCTGCTTCTATCTCTGTAAACTGAATTTAGTAGTCATGTGGCCATACCTACCTATAAAAGGAGCTAGGACGTTGGTTCTTTTTCCTGGATGACTAGCAAAAAGGGGGGTTTCTGTTACCATGGAAGAAAGAGAGATACTGGGAGTGTGGATAGCAGCCTTTGCCATACTCTATTTGGAAGAGAACATCAGGAAATTCTTGGGTTTTAGCTAAGTTTTTTTTTTAATTAAAGTTGATTTTTTTCGTCATCTCTACACCCAACATGGGGCTCAACCTCACCACCCCGCAATCATGAGTCACATATTCTTCCGACTGAGCCACCTAGGCTCTCCCAGGAAGTTCTTCTTTATGATTTCCGACCATGTAGCATCTGCTGTCAGTTGGTAATGTTCTCTGTTTAGTTGTTGGTCCTCAGGCAGCTCCACTCTGTAATCCAGAGTGGGTTGGTTCTCCTCAGCAAAATATCTGTATGAGTACAGCAAGGTGATCAGAGAAAAGATAGTGTGCCCTTCCTAGATATCTTGCTGGCCATTGCCTTTTTTTTTTTTTTTAAGTGACCTCTAGGCCCAATGTGGGGCTTGAACTCACAACACGAGGTGCAGGCTCTACCAACTGAGCCAGCCAGGTGCCCCTTGCTGTCCTTCTTTAGACCAAACACACACATGGAGTGATGATAGCAGAGGTCCATGCAGATCTCGTGCTGAGCGGTCAAGTAGGTATCAGAAATATCACAGGGCGTTGTGGGGTACGGGAATGCTATGGTCACTTTAGCAGACCTATTCCATTGGTACAAAAAAAATTTTTTTTAAGATTGCACATTAAAAAAAAATTATTTATTTTTGAGAAAGTGGGAGACACAGAATCTGAAGCAGGCTCCTGTGTCTGAGCCGTCGGCCCTGAGCCTGACGTGGGGCTCGAACTCTTGAACAGTGAGATCATGACCTGAGTGGAACAGAGGCTCAATCGACTGAACCACCCAGGTGCCTAGTACAGAAAAATCTCAATGCCTCACATTCTTAAGCATTTAAAAAGACATTCCCCACCCCACCCCCGCCGCCACCCAGCCCCGCTTTCTCCATACTCTATTCTTTCTCTTGCCAGTGTCCTCAAAGATCCTCTGCCCAGTGTCCTCACCCTCTTCCTTTTCAAACCTCCAGCTCTCCCCACAAATCTGAGTCCTCTGACCCTTTTAGGATTTTGCAATCTCTAAGACCTTGTAGTTTTGTCCAGATACAAAGGGGGGGTTTTCTTCTGCCCTAGCTTTGCGGTGCCTACAAGGGTCCAAGAGTAGAAGGAAGATGATGGATGTTCCATTTCTATTTCAATCATTTGGTGGGTTCTAATACTAATTTCCTTTCAGAGAAATAATTTCATAAGGCGACTTGATGCTGCTTGTAGTGAAATAAACCAGGGAATCATGTAGTAAGAGGCACTTGATTCTTCATGAATTTACTTATATACGGGCTGCTACATTTCCTCAAAGATTTTTCCCCTTGAGCTCCAAATACATTCTTTCTGTCCTATTCCTTAAAGAAATACTTACTGAGTGTTTAATAAGAAGTGCTAGGTATTTTTCTAGGTCAGTGAGATTCATGAGTGAGCAAAACGGACAAAAATCTCTTGCTTCGAGGAGCTATAATTCCACATTCTGATTTGCAAATCTCTCTCTGCATTAAAGGAGGATGGGACAGGGAGAGGGTGTTCATCAAAGTGCCTGGTACCTTAGGAGCATTTGGTTCGTTAGTTGATTACTCTGTTGGCCAAGAGAAGAGTCCTACATAGAATATCACCTTGCTGGTGACCCCACCTGTGACTCTGTCGCAAAATCCGATTGGAAATGCGAAGAGCGTTTCGCTCATAAAGGCTTCGTGGTTGTTATCTGTGACAGTTGACAAATGCACATACGAGTGGATGGAACTTCCTTACTTTTAGGCATGAAGGACATCGTCCAGTGTTTCTTCTGCGGAGGATGTATGGAGAACTGGAAGGAAGGTGATGACCCACTAGACGATCATGCCAAATATTTTCCCAAGTGAGTGGAATGAATGTTTAGTGTCTGTGAATTTGGATGCACGTTTAATAATTCTCCCCGTCCCCCAGTTTTATTTTCTAAGTCTTCACCCACCTCTTGGATTCATGTTATGTAGCATAAGTGGTTATTTCTTTCATCCTCTTGCTCTCGTGGCATCCCTCACATGTAGAATTCCTTGCTACATGTGTAGTTCTGGTTAGAGCAATAATTTTTACGTTACATGTTTTTATTATCATGACTATATAAATGCTGTGCAGAGCTAAACCTTGTAGTAAATGAACACTTACTTTCCCTCCCTGTACAACTTTTTTTTTTTTTAATTTTTTTTTTAACGTTTATTTATTTTTGAGACAGAGAGACAGAGCATGAATGGGGGAGGGTCAGAGAGAGGGAGACACAGAATCTGAAACAGGCTCCAGGCTCTGAGCTGTCAGCACAGAGCCTGACATGGGGCTCGAACTCGTGAACTGTGAGATCATAAACTGAACCAAAGTCAGATGCTCAACCAATCGAACCACCCAGGCACCCCCCACATTTTAAAATATTTATTAAATTTGCTTAGTTTTTTATATATAGTTAGTTCATCTTCAAATTCTCCCAAACGTTTAAACCTCCAATCCTTCATTTGGACCTACAAGATACCCCAGCATTTTCATTTTCTTGAAAGGGTCTGTCCTGATGTCTTCTGACCTGATCCAGTATGAACTACTTGTCCTGTAGGCACCTGGGATCCCGGGATCTTCCCTCACATTCATCCTGGGTATTCCCATTTCTTCCCTCCTGTGTTGTAGCTCCCGCTTGCTGGATCTAATGCCATCCTCTTGGTTCATTTACTAGTGCAGAAGATTATGCATATATTTATACTCCAAACCCCACACTTGTGTTTGGGTAGTTTAGCTAGTTTTAGTACTCTAGGTTGGAAGTCCTTCTCCTTCTGAATCTTAGAGGCATTGCTACATTTCCTAATAGCTTCCAGTGTTGCTGTTGAAAAGTTCCATGCCTTTCTAATTCTTAATCCTGTGAGTGCAAACTACTCTACCCCTCTCTGGAAGCTTTTAGAATTTTCTGTTTGTTTCCAGTGTTCTAAAATTTCATGAAGAAATGAGGAAATGCCCATTTCTTTAATATTTCTTTTCTGTGAATTTTTAAAAAAATTTTATTTTAGAGAAAGAGAGTGTGAGGGAGGGAGGGAGGAAGGGAAGGAGGGAGGGAGAGAGAGAGACAGAGAGAGATTGAGAGGATTAATTCCAAGCAGGCTGCACGCTCAGCACAGAGCCTGATGGAGGGCTCAATCCCACAATCCTTGGATCATGACCTGAGCTGAAACCACAAGTTGGACACTCAACCCACTGAGCCACCCAGGCACCTGCAAGAAGAAATAGGTTCTTTTCACTTGGTAATTAGTAAGAGTTTTCCCAGAAATACGTATTAATACATACAGATCTTCAAATACTTCCATCTAATTCTAAGATTCTAAAGAGGATACTGCTTCAAACAGGTTTTGACAGGAGTAGTTGTTGAGTTCTCCTTTATTATTTGGATTTAGTATCTAGTAAACTGTTGGGAACAGTAAGGACAATTTTTTTTATTAAAAAAGTTTTTTTTTAACGTTTATTCATTTTTGAGACACAGAGAGAGAGCATGAATGGAGGAAGGTCACAGAGAGAGAGGGAGACAGAATCTGAAACAGGCTCCAGGCTCTGAGCTGTCAGCACAGAGCCTGACGCGGGGCTCGAACTCACAGACCGCGAGATCGTGACCTGAGCCAAAGTCGGACGCCCAACCGACTGAGCCACCCAGGCGCCCCAGTAAGGACGTTCTTAATTCTTGGACAGATAAGTGAGGATGTAGTCTAATATTATTTAGAACATTTCCGGGAATCTATCAGACTCCCTTTTCTTCTTCCTCTTTTTTTGAAAAAAAATTATAGTTGATACATAATACGTGAATTTCAGGTGTACAACATAGTGATTGAACATGTTATGTAGGCTATGCTCATCACAAGTGTAGCTTCTTTTTCAGCTGAAGTGCAGTTGACACACTGTGTTAGGGGTTTCAGGTGTACAATGTGGTGCTGTGACAGTCTAAACCACAACGTAGCTATCATCTGCTGCCATCTGCCTTTTTTATTTTCTAATTTTTAATTTTTTTTATTGTTTATTTATTTTTGAGAGAGTGCAAGCAGGGGAGGGACAGAGGGAGGGAGACACAGAATCTGAAGTGGGCTCCAGGCTCTGAGCTGTCAGCACAGAGCCGAATGCGGGCTGTGAGATGACTTGTGAGATCATGACCTAAGCCCAAGTGGGATCCGTAACCAACTGAGCCACCCAGATGCTCCTATCTACCTTTTTTGGAAAAAAAAAAAAAAAAAAAAAAAGGAGCAAACTAGGATGCCTGCACTAGAGTACCTAAAATATTTACGTATGATTTAAAGGACTGTAATAAACCAATGAATCCATCCGTAAAGTTATGAAATGGAACATTACTAATTCTTTAGAAGGTCCCTCTGTGCCCACCCTCCCCAATTCTGATATCCTCATCCTTCCAATCCAGAATTAAACATGATCCTGAATTTGGTGTTGTTCCTTTGCTTCTCTTTATGGTTTTATCAACTAAGTGTATATCCTTAAACATATTTAACCGCCTGTTCTTCAAGGTCAAATACATGTAAACATACTGCATGGTTGTTGTGTGATTGTTTTGTTTCATATGGTTTTTGAGACTGATCCATAATTACATGTTGAGCTGTAGTTCACTTGTCTTCACCGCTGTGTTCGTATGTTATTTTATGAATATATAAGATTTATCCATTTTTTTCTTGATTCAACACCTGGCTTGTTTTTGAAGTGTTGCAAGTAATGCCACTGGGAACATTCTTGTATGTATTTCCCAGGGCTCGCGTTTGTTACTCTAAAATACATAACAAACCATAAAATTGCAGGGTCATAGGTTTGTACTTTGCTAGGTTATGCAAAACGTTTTTCAAAGTCGTACCAATTGATTTTCCCACGAGCATAGATGAGTTTCCACTGGTCTGCTTCCTCACTTGGTATTGCCCAAATTTTAATTTTCATCAGTCTAATTACTGAAGATATTTAGCATAATTTCATATTTTCTGTATAACTGCCATGTTCTTTTCCTTCAAGAGAATGTGTCTTGACTATTCTTTGCCCTTGGCTCTTTCATAGAGAATATATGAAATGTTCTTCCCTATCCTTCATAATATTCCTTATTTTTAAGTCATTATCTAATATAGACCAGCTTTACTGTAATCAATTGTTACATAAGTCTTTTTTGAAATCATTTTTTTTTTTTTAACTTGAGAGAGACACACCACACCAGTGGAGGAGAGGGGCAGAGGAAAGAGAAAGAAAATCTTTTTTTTTCTTTTAATTTTTTAAAATGTTTATTCATTTTTGAGAGATTGAGAGAGACAGAGCATGAGCGGGGAAGGTGCAGAGACAGAGGGAGACACAGAATCCGAAGCAGGCTCCAGGCTCTGAGCTGTCAACACAGAGCCCAACGTGGGGCTCGAACTCACGAACTGTGTGAGATCATGACCTGAGCCGAAGTCAGACGCTCAACCGACTGAGCCACCCAGGCGCCCTGAGAAAGAAAATCTTAAGCAGGCTCCACACTGAGCATGGAGCCCGATGTGGGACTCTATCCCACAACCTTGGGATTAGGACCTGAGCCAAAATTAAGAGTTGGACACTCAACTGACTGAACCACCCAGGCACCCCTTTTTTGAAATAATTCTACTTTTATATCTATGACTTGACATTTAAAGTGAGTTTCTGGTAGGCATAGTTGTGTCTTTGATTTTTTTTTTAATAGTCTAATATCTGCTTTCTAATGGGGGTGTTTAAAAATGTATATTTAATGTCATTATTGATATGGCTAGATTTAAATATACTATTTTGATACTTGCTTTCTATTTCTCCCATCTTGTGTTGACTTTCCTTCTTTCCCAATTGTTTGGAATTGGTTTTAAGTATTCTGTTCTATCTACTGTTGGCTGATTAGCTGTGCATCTTTATTTTGGCCTTTTACGGCCTGCTCTAGAATTGACAGTATGCATGTTTAATACATTACAGTCATCTTCAAATACTATTATAAGACTGGACATAGAATGTATGAACCATATCACAGTAGACTCCTGTTTCTCCGCTCTTACGCTTTGTGCTTGTGTTGTCCTATGTTTTTACTTTCCACATATATGACAAATCTCACAATACAGTGTTAGGTCTTTGCTTTCACCTGTTACCTTTTAAATACATTTTAAAAGAAGAAAAAAAAATATTTTTTTTTATTTACCATCCAAGTCAAACATCCAAAGCACTCTTCGTTCCTTTACGTCCATTTGTTACCATTTTGCTTTTACGGAAGAACAGTGCTGGTCTGCTGGCTACCAAGTGTATTGGCTTTGTATGAAAAAGTCTCTATCTTATCTTCCTTCAGAGTCCTTTCCTTGATGGTTTTGTCAGTATAGTAACCTTGGACAGAAAAATTAAAAGTCCTACTTGCTGATGGGGCCCCCTGGGTGGCTCAGTTGGTTGAGCGTCTGACTTTGGCTCTGGTCATGATCTCACAGTTAGTGGGTTTGAGCCCTTCGTCGGTCTTCTGCACTGTCGGCACAGAGCCCGCTTCAGATCCTCTGTTGTCCTATCTCTCTGCCCCTCCTGGCTTGCGCTCTCTCTCTCAAAAATAAATAAATATATTTTTTAAGAAGTCCTGGTTGCCGTTTACCTGGAACTATCCTTTTATTCCTGGACTCCTTTCCAACCATGTAGGAAAATAAGAATGTATTATCCTTTGTTTTGATTCTGCAGCATGAGAATGAGCCTGAGACAGTTGGTTGTTCCTAGTTATCCAATTTATCTAGTCACTTCTATAGTTTTCATGTGTCCAAGGTAATCATTGTAGAACTCTTTCGAAATTTCCCCCTGGGTTCTTCAGGCAAACATCATACCTGGGTTTAAAGGATATCTACACCCAGTTTGATGATGTCTGGCAAATAGCTTTTGTTTCACATTTTTATTTGAAACAAATTTAAATTCTACATTCTAGTTAACATACAGTGTAATAGTGGTTTCAGGAGTAGAATTCAGAGATTCATCACTTACATATACCACCCTGTGCCCATCATAACAAGTGCCCTCCTTAAATTAATATCCATCACCCATTTAGCCCATCCCCATCCCCATCTCCCCTCTAGCAACCCTCAGATTGTTCTCTGTCATTAAGAGACTTATGGTTTGCCTCCCTCTTTTTTTTTCTCCCCATGTTCATCTGATTTGTTTCTTAAATTCCGCATATGCATGAAATACATGGTATTTGTCTTTCTCTGACTTATTCACTTAGCATAATACATTCTAGCTCCACCTATGTCATTGCAAATGGCAAGGTTTCATTCTTTTTGATGGCTGAGTAACATTTCATCTTCTTTATCCATTCATCAGTTGATGGACGTTTGGGCTCTTTGCATATTTGCCTACTGTTGATTGTGCTGCTATAAACATTGGGGTTCATGTGCCCCTTTGAATCTGTACTTTTGTGTCCTTTGGGTAAATACCTAGTAGTGCAAATGGGTTTTAAGTATATTTGTGGTTTTTATCTATGTTGATGGAGCTCTTTAGAAAATAAACTTTTGATTTGAGAATGACTTTAGATTTAGAGATCAGGTACAAAGATAAAACAGAAAGTTCTTATATTCCCACACCCAGTTTCTTAAATCATTGTGGTATGTTTGATTTAACTCACATTGGTATGTAGCCAACATTGGTACATTACCATCAATTCCAGCTTTATTTACATCTTAGCAGTTTTTCTACTCAGGTCCTGTTTTTTGTTTTGTAAGTCATAGATGGAGTTTTCTTCTCTGTTTTTGAATCTTTAGGTCCATTTTAGTAAGTTTCATGGATGAGTATTAAATGTGCACTCATTCCTCCAAATTTACTGGCTGTCTGCATTGTTATTTTGTGAACCATTTGCATTGCTGTTGCTGAGAACCATTCTAAATGTTTAATTTTTGCCGTTAAATACTTGATAACAGTGGGGTGCTTGGGTGGCTCAGTTGGTTGAATGTACGACTCTTGATTTCAGCTCAGGTCATGATCCCAGGGTTGTGGGATCTAGCCCCAGGTCTGGCTATGTGCTGGGCGTGGAGCCTGCTTGAGATTCTTTTGCCCTCTGCCCTGCTCGTATGCATGTGCACTCTCTCTCAAAAAAGAATATCAAAAACAGAAAACACAGAATTCTATTACAGTATATTTGAAAACCTAATGCAAACGTTTAATTGCATACAACTGTTTTTATAACTTTTAACTTTGTGCTTAGTTGTCAGTTTCTCCAAAATCTGAAGTCCTGTGCAGAAGGGATTCCAGACGATCACAACCACTGTGAACTTTCTGAATTAACGGTAACGAACATCACCTTGTGAATTTTAACAGCATGTGATCATGTGATAGAAAAACATTTTTTAAGTTTGTTTGTTTGTTTGTTTGTTTGTTTAGGGAGAGAGCTGGAGAGGAGCAGAGAGACACTGAGAGAGATTCCCAAGTGGTCTCTGTGCTGTCAGTGTAGAGCCCCGTGTGGGGCTCAGACTCACTAATTGTGAGATCATGACCTGAGCCGAAAGTGAGTTAGATGCTTAACTGACTGAGTCACCCAGGCACCCCTAGAAAATGGTTTTTGAACAGGAATTGCCCATCCTAAATAAGGAAATACGTTCTACAAATACCTATTAAGCACCTATCGTGTGCTAAGTATAGATGAGGATGCTATAATAAATAAGACTTAGCTTCACAAAATGTAGAGTCAGTCCCTTCTACTTTGGGGCCCAGACTCTTAGACTTAGATCTGATTAGCATCCAGGCTACCTGGATTCCCTATGTGATCTTTATTTGGAAGACCTTAAAATTTGACTTGGCCTTTTTCTAGGGCTCAGAAGATAATATTTTTCTTTACAAAAGCAAATGACCAACTGATAAATCCAGATCATAGGTTGGTCCCTTTAAACTGAGAAATCCTACACTGTTCTCTGAGATCAAAGTCACTGTTAACCTAGTACAGATGCACCCACCTCTTCTTTGAGGCTGTATGTTAGATCTTTTATGTCTTTCATTCTACGAAAAGAAAACAAAGTAACTTGATCTGCACTTGATGGAAAAATAAAACTGAAGAAGAAAGTCTGGGGATATCTCAGTAACTTATTTTGTAAGAAATACGATCTTCCAGATACCAGGTATGTATATTAAAAATGTGAATAACTATGGTCAGAAGCTGCACTCAGTTATGTTTGGAGGGCCCCTCTCGTTGCACACGTTGTGGTTCTTTTTGTCTGGAGAGGAACCACTGCCCGATTCACCCGTAGCATGTGTCATACATGGGCCACCTAGGAGACACTTGAGGGTATTTGCAGATCATTTATTGTTTCATATTTGTGCTGCTCTCCCCTTCAACCGGCATAAACATCTGGGCGGGGGCGGCGGGGGGGGGGGGGGCTTTGTTTAGATGTTTGGTCCCCAGCTGTGACATGATGCCCTACTGTCTTACATAGAATTTGATTTAACAGAGCATTTTATTTTCAAAGGACACCACAAGTGAAAGCTATGGTGAGGATTCAGCAGCAGTTAGTTCTGTAGTACCGGGTAAGGATTTCAAAGCGACACAGGGGATGATACGCATGTGTACCTGTATTTGTGTGTAGCAGATTGGAAGAGAGAGAGTACATCTTTGCAGCTCTGCCTTTTTTCTTCTCTCCACAGCAGCGGCCCAGGGTGAAGCCCAGTGGCTTCAGGAGGCGAAGAATCTGAGCGAGCAGCTGAGAGAATCCTATACCAGTGCCAGTTTCCGCCACATGTGTTTGCTTGAGGCCTCCCCCTCTCTGGCCACCGACCACTTGCTGGGTTGTGATCTAGCCCTGGCTTTAAAACACATCAGCAGTCCTGTGGAAGAGCCTGTGGTGTTGCCGGAGGTCTTTGCCAACTTGAACTCTGTCATGTGTGTGGAGGGCGAAGCAAGTAGTGGAAAGACAGTCCTGCTGAAGAAAATAGCTCTTCTATGGGCATCAGGATGCTGTCCCTTGCTGAACAGGTTCCAGCTGGTCTTCTATCTCTCCCTTAGTTCTACCAGACTGGACCAGGGGCTGGCCACCATCATTTGTGACCAACTCCTAAAAACGGAAGGCTCTGTCACCGAAACGTGCCTGAGGAACATCATCGAGCGGTTAAAGAATCAAGTGTTATTCCTTTTGGATGACTACAGAGAGATGTGCTCAGTTCCCCAGGTCATAGAAAAACTAATTCAAAAAAACCACTCAAGGAGCTGCTTATTGATTGGTGTACATACAAACAGGGCCAGGGACATCCGCCGATACCTAGACACGATTCTGGAGATAAAAGTGTTTCCCTTCTATAATACCATGTATTTATTACGGAAACTCTTTTCACACGATATGAGTTGTCTGCGAAAGTTTATGGTTTACTTTAGAATGAGCGAGAATTTGCGGGGAATTCACAAGACTCCTTTCTTTGTAACATCACTGTGTGCTAACTGGTTGCAGTATCCTTTGAACAAAGCCATTGATGGTGTGGCTGTTTTCAAGTCGTATATAGAATGCCTTTTCTTAAAGCACAAATCTGAAGCTGAACTTGTCAGAGCAACCGTGTCCTCTTGTGGCGAGCTGGGCTTGAAAGGTTTGTTTTCATCTTGCTTTGAGTTCAGTGACGATGACCTTACAGAAGCAGGAATTGATGAAAGGGAAGGTTTAGTCTCGTGCCTCTTGAGCAAATTCACAGCCCAGAGACTAAGACCGGTCTACCAGTTTCTAAATCCCGCATTCCAAGAATTTCTTGCAGGGAAGAGGCTGATTGAACTTCTGGATTCTGACAGGCAAGAAGATCAAGATTTGGGACTTTCTTATTTGAAACGAATTAACTCATCAGTGACGGCTGTAGGTCTCTACAGCACTCTTTTGAATTACCTCTCCTGCCACCCTTCAACAAAGGCAGGGCCAAAGATTGTATCTCATTTGCTTCATTTGGCAGATAGTAAAGAGTCATTGGAGATAATATTGAAAAACAATAACTACTTGAAGCACCATCCAGAAATTTCAGAGAAGTTGGAATGTATGAGGTCATTGTGGCAGGTATCTCCAGAAAGTTACTTTTCCATCATTTCAAACCAGTTACTCTCTCTTGCCTTAAAAATTGCTTACCAAAGCCACACTGTTGCTGCCTGCTCTCCATTTATTTTGCAGTTCCTTCAAGGGAAAACCCTGAATTTGGATGTACTTAATTTACCGTATTTTTTTGACCACCCAGAAAGCCTATTAGTGTTGAGGAGCATCCAGGTCTCCATAAGAGGAAATGAGGTACACACACTAGATTTGTCAATCTTGGAAACATGCATAGACAAATCACAGGCACCGACTGTTGATCAGGACTGTGTTTCTGCCTTTGAATCTGTGAGTGCGTGGAAGCAGGATATAGCTGAAAAAGAAGAAAACATAAAGCACTTTCAGAACCTGAGACTCGCGAAACTACCAGACATCAGTTCTGGCTACTGGCACCTTTCTCCAAAGCAGTACAAGATCCCCCTTCTGGAAGTGCATGTGTCTGGAGGGGCCACTGTGAACCAGGAGATGCTCAGGGTTCTCACAGTCATTTTCTCAGCCTCGCAGTGCATCGAACTCCATTTACAAAACAGCGGGGAATTTATGGCCGGCATCAGCCCTGCTCTGGAGCAGAGTAAGGACTCTGTCACCAAGTGCTCAGTGTTCTGCCTGGAGCTGAGCACAGCAGAACAGGAATTGCTTCTCACCCTGCCTGCCCTGGAGTCTCTTCAAGTCTTGGGGACAAGGCAGGTACCAGGTACACCTGAATATATCTTAGCTGACTATTCTGATGTGTAATTTTATTTTCTCACTCTTAGTTTTAGGTTGATGGAAACTTCTGAAAGCATGAGACCATAAATGCTGGCTGATAGAATAGATATAAGATAATCCTTTGACAAAAAGGGAATTAGATGACAAAAAAAAAAAAAAATAACCATTGACTAACTATTTTTTCAATAGGATTAGTGAAAGACCTCTGAATAATAGAATGCTTTTTGAATAATTGACATAAAATTAAAATATTAACCAATGAAAGCTTTTTTCTTAAAGTTTGCTTATTGATTGATTGATTGATTGCACATGGGGGAAGGGGCATTGGGAGGGAGAGACAGATCCCAAGCAAGCTACGCACTGTCAGATGGAGCCCAACTCGGGGCTCAAACTCAAAGTGAGATCATGACCTGAGCCAAGGTCAAGAGTCGGCCACTTACCCGACAGAACCATGCAGGTGCCTCCCCAGTGAAGGCTCTTAATAACCAGACACAAATTACTTACTCGTAAAAGGATAGGGGAGCCTGGGTGGCTCAATTGGTTAAGATCTGACTTCGCCTCAGGTCATGATCTCACGGTTCCTGAGCGTGAGTCCCACATGCGCTGAGCTTGAGCCCACTTCGGGTACAAGAGGAGCCTTGCTGCTCTTTCTCTCTCTCTCTCTCTCACTCTCTACCTCTTGTGGGATTCTCTTTCTTTCTCCTTCTCTCTGTCCCATGCTCACTTGTGCCCTCTAAATAAATTCATTCATTCATTCATTCATTCATTCATTCCATGTACCATGATGCTTGAGAATTACCCTTACCCTGCCTGCTTAACAGAAGAAAGGGCTTGTACCCTCTCGGAAATAATCGCTCTCATTTGTGTCCCCTGTCACTTGTGTAAGCAATATTTGAGAGGTTTCAGTGTCGCCTTTGCATTTATTCCTAGGTATTTTATTCCTAGGTATTTATTCCTAGGTATTTTAGACACTTTTGTAAATAGTATTTACGTTGTTTTTGTTTTTTTTTTAATTTTCTGCTGCTAGTATGGCTTTGGTTTTCAGCAGTTTGTTATATGCCTAGGTGTGCTTTACTCTGTGTTACCTTGCTGGAGGGTCACCGAACGTTATTAGGATCTGTGGGTAGATATTTATCCTCAAATTTAGAAAACAACATACTCTTTTTAAAATGCCTTTTTATGGTGAAATATTCCTAACACTTAACGTTTTAACCATTTTTGAGTGCACATTTCAGTGTCACTAAGTACATTTCCAGTGTTACACAACCAGCACTTTTATCCATTTCCAGAACGTTTTCATCGCTCCAAACGGTAACTCTGTACCAATGAAACAGTGCCTCCTTCCTCCACCAAGCCACTGATAACATCTATCCTACTTTTCATCTCTATGAATTTGTCCATTCTAGGTATTCCATAAGTGGAATCATACAACATTTTGGCTTTTTGTGTCTGGCTTGTTTCACCTGGCATATTTTCGAGATTCATTTGTATTGCAGCCTGTATCAGAACTTGCTTCCTTTGATAGCTAATCTTCCCATGTATATATCATGTTTTGTTTATCCATTCATCTGTTGATGGACGCTTGCTTTGTTTCTTCTGGCTATTGTGAGCAATGTTGCTATCAACATGGGTGTACAAATATCTTTTTGAGATCCTACTTGCAATTCTTTTGGATATATACCTAAAAGTGGGGTGCTGGATGATGTTAATAATTCTAATTTCTTTGGAACCTCTAAACTGTTCACTACAGTGGCTACACCAGTTTATATTCCCACCAGCAATGTATGAGGGTTTCAGTTTCTCCACAACCTTGTCAACGCTTGCTGCTACATATATTTTTTTTAATTAGAAAGTCATCCAATTAGGTGAGAAATGGTATCCCGTTGTGGTTTTGATTTGCATTTCCCTAATGACTAACAGTGTTGAGCATCTTTTCATGTACTTACTGGTTATGTGTCCTTTTTTGAGACAGGTCTATTAAATCTTTGCCCATTTTTTTTTTAATTTTTTTAACATTTATTTATTTTTGAGACAGAGACAGAGCATGAGCAGGGGAGGGTCAGAGAGAGAGGGTGACACAGAATCCGAAACAGGCTCCAGGCTCTGAGCTGTCAGCCCAGAGCCCGATGCGGGGCTCGAACTCACGGACTGCGAGATCATGACCTGAGCCGAAGTTGGACGCCCAACCGACTGAGCCACCCAGGCGTCCCTATCTTTGCCCATTTAAAAAATAATTTTTAACACTTATTTATTTTTGAGAGGAGAGAGGGAGAGACCGACAGACAGAACATGACGAGGGGAGATGCAGAGAGAGACGGAGACACAGAATCTGAAGCAGGCTCCAGGCTCCGAGCTATCAGCACAGATAGCTTGAACTCATGAACCATGAGATCATGACCTGAGCCAAAGTCAGACGCTTACCCTACTGAGCCACCCAGGTGCCCCATTCCTTGCCCATTTTTTTAATTGTGTTATCTTTTTGTCTTGAGTTGTAGGAGTCTTTATAGAATAACTAATATTGTAGTTAGTGAATCTTTAATGGACATAGGGTTTGAAAATATTTTCTATTTTGGAGATAGTCTTTTCATTGTGCCAATAATGTCTTTAAATGCACATAAGTTCTAAATTACTGTTTTTGATAGCATATCTAAGAATCCATTGTCAAAGCTAAGGTTATGAAGATTGACTCCTATCTTTTCTTGTGGTGACGGTTCCATTTTGAGTTAGCTATGTATGGTGGTGGGAAGTAGGGTCCAACACCATTCTTCTGCATGTCGAAATTCTGTCATTTCAGCACTGCTTGGGAAGATGGCTTACTTATTTTTGTGCATCCAGAGTAGCACAGGGCTTCTCATAGAGTAATCAGTAGACACTACAAAAAGCAGCATGTTCATATATGTGCTTTCTAGAAACAAGAATGTTTTATGATATATGGAAGGTTTTTATTTGAAAATAAGAAAATAGATTGCTGACTCAAAAGGACAGTTTCAAATTTTCCATTTGGAATTCCTTAGATTAATAATGGCAAACTGTGTGCTGATTTCTAGGTAAACTTCTTACTAATTTGGACAAGTTCCTCTGCCTGAAAGAACTCTCTGTGGATCTGCGTCATCAACAAAATGTTTTTGCACTCATTCCTGAAGAATTCTTCAATCTCCGCCACATGGAGAAATTATTGATCCAAATTTCAGCTGAGTATAGTCCTTCTAAGCTAGGTAAGGATGGCACTTTGATTGACGTGTTTTTGCATCGTTTGGAAAGGCAACTTGGCCAATAACTAAGAGTTACAGCTTTTGTAAATCTCAGGTTGTAGCCTGTATCCATAATGAATTGTGGGAATAGCACTCGTCCTCATTAAGAAAACAGAGAACTGTAGGGGCACTTGGCTGGCACAGTCAGTAGAGCCTGCAACTCTTGATCTTGGCCTGAGTTTGAGCCCCATAGTCAGTGTAGAGATTTAAAAAATCTTTAAAAAGAAAGCAGAAAGGTATTTGAAATTATTGAGCCCTTACTATACACATCCTAGCAATTGTTTTTTCCTTAAAACTTTTAGCGTTTTTATTTTTGAGAGACAGAGACAGTATGTGATTGGGGAGGGGCAGAGAGAGACACAGAGACGCGGGGCTCAAACCCACCAAAGGTGAGATCATGACCTGAGCTGAAGTCATACGTTTAACTGAGCCACCAGGTGTCCCGACATGTTAGGAATTGTTCTAAACATTTTACAAATATTAACCCATTTAATCTTCAGACCCTTCTATGAGGTAAGGTACTATTAATGTTACCTTAAAGCTAGGGAAATTGAAGTATAAAGAGGATAAGTAATTTGCTTGAGGTCAACCAGCTAAGGAAATGGTAAATCTGGTAAATCTGGGATTCTAGGAGTTCTGATTACTCCTAAGTCTGCGCTTTTAACCACTGGTAAAATGTCTCTCCAAACTATTTGGGAGAATTATTTTGATTTTATTTAATTTGCTCTTAAATTTCAACTTCCAGATCTTCCAGACTGGAGTGGAGGAGGGGGAATCTGCTGATGGGTAGCAATTGGAAGTATTATTTCCCCTTTTCTCACCAGCCTATGCTACTGATTGAACAACTTGTGCAGCCATCTTTCCTAAATGCATCTTGTAACAAAATGACTTAGGTGTCCTCAATTCCTAGTTTAGTGAAGACTGAGCCCTACATATTGAAGCATTGTAAATCTCTGTGGAATTAACAGGAAGAGTTGCATGCTATAAAATTCTTTGAAGCTGAAAGTGGAAGTGGTAGTTTTCTTGTATTTGTCAGTAATTTTTACATCAAACTTAGGTTTGCATCAGATTTGTCACGGCTGTTATGTTTCTTTGTATCATATTCCTACTGTGTAAATGCCGGTCACATGCAAACTTAAGTAAGACATTAGCATGTTAAAGCCTAAGGTGACCTTACTGAGTCTAAACTCTTAGCTCTTATTTTATAAAAGAGAAAACTGATCCCCAGAGAGTGTCAGTAACTACCCGTCCAAGTTAACATAACTCACTGGTTAGTTGCAGAACTTGAACCTATAAGTGGCCCAATTCTTGGATCATTACTTCATGGTGCTTTGTTCTAACTCTGTATTGTTGAAACAGAATGATACGGCTAATTCTGAAAGAAATTTGCAATTTTCTCTAATTTCTGAAATCTTTGATATTTTATAGTGAAATTAATTCAGAATTCTCCAAACCTTCATGTTTTTCATCTGCAATGTAATTTCATTTCGGATTTTGAATCTCTCATGACTGCACTTTCTTCCTGCAAGAAACTCAAAGAAATTAATTTTTCTGGATCATTTTTCACACCCATCCCATTTGGTAAGACCTAAGATCATAAAATTTTGGTTTTAGATGCATCTGTATGCACAGTCATTTTAGGCACTTTTAAAAGGTAAATTTTATTAAATATGTACTTGAGGTCAAAGAATTAAGCTATTAGATCTGATTTTAAATGAATTTTCAAATAAGGTGTATTTGTTTCTGGAAGTTTAAATATTTGTAGTTATCAGAATTATTTCCTGAGCTTTAATTATTTAGTCATACTAATTAATAAAATCCGAATTACTGTATTGATTTCAGTCATTTAAAAAATACTCTTTACATACATTTGTTGGTATAAAAAATGTAGCTGACATACCTATTTGTTTTCCCTTTTATAGTCACTGCTTTGCCAAATTTTATTTCCCTGAAGATACTAAGTCTTAAAAACCAACAATTTCCTGATAAGGAAACATCTGAAAAATTTGGTATGTTTGCAAAATTGTGCCTTTTACTTTTTATTCTTCCCCTGAAATCCTTCTTCTATTTTGTGTAAGCCACAGCAGATCACTATAGGTATTAGCGGCCCTTACTCATTTGGAGGAAGGGGCAGGGCTGCTCAGCTTTGAGTCTCCAAATGCCTGATCTCACTTGATCTCATTCAATAGTCACTCATTCGTAGAGTGACTTATTTCTTTGAATACATGTTTGGTCATTACAGCATGATGCAATTTCATTGTCAGGGACCCATTCCAAACCTGCTAAATCCCTGTTATGTCAAAGGTTTTTGGAATATAGATAAAACTATCTTTTCAAGGTTAAGAGAACTTTGTGAAAACTCAGAATTAACAAAATGGTAACTATCGAAGTTGCCTAAATACTTACTCAATTTTTTTATGATTACAAAAGGAATGTGTGCTCATGGAAGAATTCTAATAGATATTAAAAGATAAATGCAGGCATATTAGAAACTTTGAGAGTTCATTTGAACAAAAATGGATTTGAATCAGGCAGTGTCCAGTGAATGAAGGACATAGCTCTGAAAGGCTGAACCAAACGAAAGATTTTTTTATAGGCATAAGGGAGCAGGAACAGGGAAGTTATAGTAGACAACAAAGCAGGTGCGTTGGTTACTGTAAGGTTACTTTCCTTTAGAGGGGATGGCAGAGTTCTATTGGGTAGATTACCTAACCAGTGCTGATCTGGCGATTCCTGATTGGCTGGTTTTAGATTCCATTTCTGGGACAGCTCAAACTAAAAATTAAGTCTTGGCTTAGTGATGTGGGGCTAGGCAAAAGCAACTCATTTGGGGCTTTTTTCTTTTTTCTTTTAACACAGGAAAATATAAGAGGAGGCAGTGGAGACAGGGAGTATAGAGCAGTTGTGCTTCTCAAACATTAGCGTGATCACCTGGATGTCTTCCTCTTCCCTTGTCTCCTCTTGCCTTCCTTTGCAGGCAGCATGTGGCTGGGGGAGGAGCAGGAAGACTGAGTGGGGCAGAGGCAAAATTGAGGGGCCAAGGAGGTGGCTGGCATATACAACAAGTTGATTAAATAAATAATACATTAAGTATAATGAGAATCAAATTTCCTCATGGTTGGAGAAGGAATTGACAAATATTGAAAGGAGAGGCTAGGAAGAACTTTAAGGTATTAAATTAGATGTGGAAATACTGGTGTGGACTCATGGTTTTTAATGTGTGTATATATATATATGTATATATATATACACATATATACACGTTTATATATGTATATATATACACATGTTTATATATACACACATATATATATGTGTGTATATATATACACACGTATAGTGAGCTACATATCTCTATATACACACATATACATAACTCGGTCAACTGAGATATTAAAAAAGATCCTAGTATTAATGAGTGCCCCAAATGCCAGATCTTGACTCCTAAATACTGGCCTCCCTAAAAGGAACCACGGTCTTTAGAGAAATGGCTGATAGAAGAACTGGATGGAACACAGAATTTAAATCCCAAGCTTGGAACACTGTTGGATGCTAGAAAATGTTAAAAATATTTCCAAGTCTAAGGTCTTAGAAGGAGATCACTTTCAAGTGATCCATAATGTACCAAGCCAAGGTGGGGTCGAAGTGCAAAGGTATAAGAGTAACGGACTGTGAAGCTTTAGTGCTGGGAGGCAGAAGTAGAAGTCACTGAGGATGATATAGCAGGAGATAGGATTGAAAGGAAGGTGGCTGAAGCCATTTAAGAAGCTAGGAGAATATCCTGGAGGCGAGTAGAAGCTTGAGTCTAAAAAGGAAAAGGAAGTATCGTAGGCATTCTGGACCTCAGTGCAGGACAGATTGGTAGGGGGACGGTGGAGGAATTGTTGACTGGAGGTAGCAGTGAGGATCAAGGTGTAGGCTGACCCCTTTCTCTTGCCCTTTGGAGAGGAAGAGGAACAGCCTCCATGCTACATGGGGCCTCCTGGACTATGCATGATCTTGAGGCTATACATTACCATTATTTGGTAACACATTATTTGGTAACCTTTTTTGTCTCTTCTGATAGCCTACACCTTAGGTTCTCTTAACAACCTGGAAGAACTGGAACTTCCTACTGGGGATGGGATTCAGCAAGTGGCCAAACTGATCATCCAGCAGTGTCAGCATCTTCAGTTTCTTCGAATTCTCTCATTGTGCCAGATTTTGGATGATGACAGTGTGATGGAAATTGGTGAGTTAGCCTTAGATAAATGGTTTCAGCTTGCAGAAAAGCCAGTGTTAGTGTTCAAGCTTTCTCTTGCAAAATGTTGATAGCCTCCTGTTTGAGACCACACAGTGCCTCAAGTCTGTTTTGACTTTGTGTTCCTGATACCAGGCCACATATCCTCCATACACTCCTTTTTATAGCGTTTTAAAAACTGAAGATTACACATACAGAAAAGTACACAAATCCTAAGTGTACAGCTCAATAAATTATCCAGTAAACATACATCAACATTTTATTAACCATACTTGGTGGTTAACCATACTTGGTGGAAATCACCCAGATTACAGAGTATTGCAAAGATCACAGAAGCCTACTTCCTGTGTGCTCTGACAACATTCCCCTCCTTTCCACAGGTGACCATTAGACCCCTTTTGTTCACCATAGATTAGTTTCACTGTTTTAAACTTTTATGTAATGGAATCCCTCCCAGTATGTACTTTACCTTTTTTGGCTCACCTTTATATTCATTGCATATTGCTACATGTGGCTAGCGTTCACGGATTTTCATTGCTATGTATTATTCTACTCTATGACTATATATACTTCAACTTACCCATTCAACTGGGTATTTGAGTTATTCTCAATATTTGACTAGTGTGAATAATGCTATGAACATTATTATGCATGACCTTTGATGTATGTATGGAAGTATGTTAGGGGCGGAATATGTGTCACATGGTATAGACAGATTTCAGTTTTCCACAGTTGTACCAATTTACATTCCTACCAGCGGTTGTGTCACATTATGGCCTGTACTTGTACTGTCAGATCTCTGAACTTCAGCCATTCTGATGGATCTGTAGTAGTATCTCATTGTGGATTTTTTTATGTTTTATGATGGGTAAATTTCAGCAACTTAGGTTTTTTTGCTTTTTTTTAGAGAGAGAGAGAGAGAGAGAGAGAGAGAGAGAGAGAGAGAGAGAGAGAGAGAGAGAGAGAGATGAAGAACAGGGCAGGGGCAGAGAGGGAGAGGAACAGCATACCTGTATCCCTTAGGTAAATATCTAGTAGTGGAACTGCTGGGTCATAGGGTAGTTCTCTTTTTAGTTTTTTGAGGAACCTCCATACTATGTTCCAGAGTGGCTGCACCAGCTTGCATTCCCACCAGGAATGCAAGAGATCCTCTTTCTCCATGTCCTCGCCAGTATCTGTTGTTGCCTGAGTTGTTCATGTTAGCCATTGTGACCGGTGTGAGGTGGTATCTCATTGTGGTTTTGACTTGGATTTCCCTGATGATGAGTGATGTTGAGCATCTTTTCACGTGTCGGTTAGCCATCTGGATGTCTTCTTTGGGCAAGTGTCTATTCATGCATTCTCTCTTTTTTTTTTTTTTTAGCTGACTGGTTTACCAATTTATTGCTTTCATTTCTTTTCTTACCTCTGTTGTCTTCTACAGATAGGTTTTTGTCCTAACGTCTTGAGATGGGATAATTTCAGTGCTTTTGGCTTTAGCTCCATCTCACAAATTTTACATGTCATATTTTCAGTCTTACTTAGTTCAAAATATTTATTTTTTGGCCACACCAGGTATTTAGAAAGGTACTGCTTAACTTCACTGTTAAGAAAGAATATACATTATATGATTTTAATTTTGAAATTTGTTGAGACTTGTATTATGGGTCAACATAACATAAAATCACACTAAAATGGTCAATTTTAGTAAATGCTCCATTTCACTTGAAAAAAAAAAGTTTTCTGCGGTTCAAATGAAATGTTGAGGGATGCCTGGCTGGCTCAGTGGGAAGAGTATGTGACTCTTGATCTTAGGGTCATGAGTTCAAGTATGCTCACATTGGGCATGGAGCCTACTTAAAAAAAAAAAAAAAAGTTGAAATTATTGTTCAAACGTTTGATAATTTTACGGATTTTTATTTGCTTGTTCTAACTAGGACAGGGGTGTTAAAATCACCCCAATTAATCTTCTTTTCCCTTTAGTTCTGTTTTTACTCTACATATTTAAAATATATAGGTCCATACATATTTAGGATTTAAATCTAGCTACATAGAGATTTAGAATTGTTAAATATTCCTGGCAGATCAACCCTCTTTATTTCTAGTAAAACTTCTTGCCTTATTATCAGTCATTTCATCATACATTAATACAGTTGCTCCGGTATGCTTTTGGTATTTGCATCTTGGCTTTTCCCTTCCTTTTAATATTTTCATGTCCTTCTATTTAAGGTGTGTCTCTTGTAAAAATCTATAATTAGGTTATTTTTCTTAATTTTTTTAATGTGGGAGACAGAGGCTCTGAAGTGGGCTCTGTACTGATAGCAGAGAGCCTGATGTGGGGTTCAAATTCACAAACCATGAGATCAGGACCTGAGCCAAAGTCGGCTGCTCAACCTATGGAGCCACTCAGGCACACCCCACCCCCCCTTTTGCCTTCGTTTTTGACATTTGTTTCAGAGAGTATGGAATTTGATTTTGGTGCTCATTTTCTTTCACATTTCTAGCTCCCATCATTTCTTTTGCTCGGCAGGCAGTCTTTTTTTGTATTTGAATGTAAGGTTTATCTGGCCCTGCTTTAGTGGCTTTTAAGATTTTCTTTGCTTTACATTTTGCCATTTGCTATGAACTGAATTGTGTCCCTCAACGATCCATGTGTTGAAACCCTAACCTTTGGAGACAGTCTGCTTGAACAATGACAACACAATACCCTACAATGGTAGTTGTACTATGTTGTGCTTAGGTGTGGATTTCTTTGTATTTATTCTGCTTGGGGTTTATAGACCTTGAAGCTGTGGCTTGGTGTCTTTAGCCAGTTTGGGGAAGTTTTTGGCCAACATGCACATAGCTGCTTCCCAATTCTTTGTCATTTTCTTTACTCTCCTTCTGATAGCAGAACTCAACCTAATTTGGGGTCATAGGATCAGGAAAAAGAGTTCTATAGAGAACTGAAGAAAGAATGGCCCAGACACATTTGGGAGGGGAGAGATTGAGAGAGCATTTCAAATAGAGGTAATCATTTGCATGGATTAAAGAGAACCAGGCATATTTAAAGATAGGCAGGAATTTGTTGTGAGAATAGACTGGAGAGGAATGTAAAAGCCCGACTGGAGAAAGCTTCACAGGATGCGTTAGAAAGGGTGAGTCTCGGGGCGCCTGGGTGGCTTAGTTAAGCATCTGACTGGCTCAGGTCATGATCTCACAGTCTGTGAGTTCGAGCCTCATGTCAGGCTCTGTGCTGACAGCTCAGCCTGGAGCCTGCTTCGGATTCTGTGTCTCCCCCTCTTACTGAAATGAAAGTCCTTATGATTCTATTTTCACCAACACTTTGCTTTTATAGCCAAGGTAGCAATCGATGGAGGTTTCCAGAAACTTGAGGACCTAAATCTTTCAGTCAATCACAAGATTACAGAGGAAGGATACAGAAATTTCTTTCAAGCACTGGACAACATGCCACACTTGAAAGAGTTGACTATTTCTAGGCATTTTACTGAATGCATCAAAGCTCAGGCCACAACAGTCAAGTCTTTGAGTCAGTGCATGTCACGACTGCCAAGCCTCATCAGACTTAACATGTTAAGTTGGCTCCTGGATACAGAAGACATCACACTGCTTACTGCCATGAAGGAAAGACATCCTCAATCTAAACGCTTATTTATTCACCGGAAATGGGTACTGCCATTCTCTCCAATTGTTCAGGAATAGGAGATGTACCTAAAAACTGAATTACAAATTTGTGTCAACAATTCTAAAAACTTCCCTCTCCAAAAACATTTTATTAAGTCTTGCACACAAAAGGATATTTACAGTAAGGCATGTTAAAGAAAACCCCAAAACCACTACCAGAACCTTTGCAGTCTCTGAATGATTCTCCCCAACTAAATAGAAATCAATTCTTCAATCAAGTTTATACACCTAACCCTCCATAATCGAGGATCAGCATCCGGTTTTCAGACTCACTGTGGTAAGGAGGATAAAAACAGCTATGGGAATGGAGTGTGAGGTACACAGATGGGTCTTAAAGCCACAATACGGAAGAAGTATTCAAGTTACATATAATGTGAATTTCAAGCCTTTACCACCAGTCCAGTTTAATCTTTTGTGGGCCAAGAGATACGCCTTAATACTTCTAAGATTTGTTGGGTATATTAATTTTGGTATAAGAGGCCCATACAAGGTAGAAGTAAGATTTACGGGAAAAAGCTCCTAGCACAGAGGCTTTTGATTCAACACTTACTGTATCAGCATAAAGTACAAAATAGCACTTCTAAGATTCAGACTAAAATGGAGAGGGCACAGCCCTCGACATCAGGTTTGTTGAAACGCAGCCCAAGAAGGTTTGAGCTTTGGGCATTTGGCTGACAAAGTGGCTTAGAGGTATTAGAGGCAGCCATTCGTGTGGAGGTACTGCGTTAGAAAAACCACGCATCGCGTGGATCTGCTAGAAGAACACACTGGAAGCAGGGAAAGAAGTCTCTTGCTCCTACAGTGTCTGACCACTACTCTCTACTGACAAAGCTTTATACTGTGCCTGCTGCGGGGACAGGTCGTTACAGAGTGAAGATCTATTACTGCAGAGAAGGGCAATAAAGGCTGGATTTGGACACGAGAAGCAACAACTTGATAAACGATAAAACTATTACTTATTAAATAGCTTAGACCTAAAGAACCTTGTTAGATTTAAGATTGATAGGATGCACATAAATATTTATAGAAAATGTCTTACATGATCTAGAAGACACAGGGAACCGGCTAGTGATTGACTTCAGGGAGGGGGCCAGGATAGCAAGGGAATAGGAGGAAGGTCTGATTCTTTTTTCTTTGCAGATCTTTTGTACTATTTGAATTCTGTACCGTGTATGTGTACTATTAAAAATGGTATTTTAAAAACTAAGAGAACTCCATGCAAATACCTCTCCAAACCTTCTGATAAGGGCTTCTACTTTAAAGCAGCGCTCTCCAAGTATGGCCTGAGCCTGTAGAGCCTCTGAGCGAAGACTATTTTTTACATTTTTCCAATAAAAAAATAACATACATGCGACAGAGACCATGATCAGTGGCCTGCAAGGCTAAAATAATTCTGGCCCTTTACAACGAATGGAATACTTCCATGACAGACTGTTTTTAGATTGTAAGATTACCATGCCCTTTTATTCCTGTATATGTTAGTCTCCACATGAGGCCCAGGCCATCCCTCATTGCCCTGACCGTCACCCTCATGTTTCTAGACTTCTCCCTTTCTGATCACATGTTCCAACACTCTACCACTCTCTAAATCCTTCCACTGTACCCTACCCACATGAGAAACATCCTCTACCATTCTCAACTTCTTATCCAAACAATACCTTCATCTTCTTGTTCTAACTTCCCCTTTCTCAAATTTTTACCATGACTCACAGTAAGAAATTTCCTATCAACAATCAACACATTTATAAACATGTACACAAATGAACCAAGATTCACAAAAAACTCTAAAAGCTGTATGTGATTTTACTAATATGATTTACTAATATTCAGAAATAGAAAATTCCTTGAAAGAGTTGTCTATACAGTGTTTTATTCAATTGTTCTTTCTTACCTTCTCTCCTGCAAGGCTTTTCCTTTCTCCATAGCACTGGAAGAGCTCTTAATGAGGGTCACCAATGATCTCTGCAATGCTCAATTCGATAAACACTAGTCTCCATCCTTGACTTATTCACAGCACCTGACCCAGCAGTAGCTTGATGCCGCTGGTCACTCCCTCCTCTCAAGTTTCATTTGGCTTCCAGGGCATTCCTTCTTGGTTTCCTAACCAACCTAGAATTCTCTCAGCCTCCTTTACTGCTTTTTCTCATATCTGACCTCTAAACACTGATAGCTCTATGTAAATGCACTTGCTTCGTGATCTGGTCCTGTTGCATGGCTTTAAATTCCAAGTCTATGCTAACTTACCTATTTTCAGCTCTATCCCAGATCTCTCCTCTGAACTCTGGACTCCTATCTGACTCCTGTTAATGGGCATCTCAGATTTGACCTGTCTTAACCCAATTCCTGTCTTTCCTTTCCCACAAGTACTCTTGGTTACTTAATTTTTTTAGAGTGCATGCAAGCAGGGGAGGGGGCAAAGGGAGAGAGAGTGAATCCTAAGCAGGCACCATGCTCACCTCAGAGTCCGACACAGGGCTCAACCCACGACCCTGGGCTGACGACTAGAGCAGAGGTCAAGAGCTGGGACACTGAGCCGATTGAGCCACCCTGGCAACCCTCCCACAAGCACTCTTTATGCTGACTTCTCCATGTCTTTAATTCTAGCTTTGTTCTTCCACTTGCCTAGGCCCAAAATCTTGGGGGGTCATCCTTGATTTCTCTCTTTCATACTCTACATGTAATCTACTGGCAAATGCTGAGCTTTACTTAGCATTTGTCAATAGATCCCATCACTACTGACCACAGGTCCTAGTCAGCCTGCTTCCTCCCTTGAAACTTATGGCCTATTTTCTATTAAAAAAAATTTTTTTAAGCTTATTTTTCAGAGAGGCAGAGGTAGCATGAGTGGTGGAGGGGCAGATAGAGAGGGACAGAGAGAATCCTAAGCAGGCTAAGCGTAGCCAGTACAGAGGCTGATGTGGGGCTGGAACTCACAAAACCATGAGATCATGACCTGAGCTGAAACCAAGAGTCGGACGCTTAACCAGACTAAGCCACCCAGGTTGCCTGTAAGGTCTATTTTCAACACAAAAATTGCAGTCATAAGACTCTTCAATACATTAGATCACGCTATGCCTTTGGTTCAACACCTTCCAATGGATCCCAGATCAAAGTAAATACAGTGGTCTATATTTGACCTGACCCCTGACTACCTACCTCTCTTACCTCTATCTTTTTAATCTCTCCTCCTTGCTCACTTCCATTCCAGCCATACTGGTTTCTTTTGCCATTCCCTGAACAGACCAAACTTATTCTTAGGGCCTTTGTGCTTGTCATTTCCTTTGCCTGGGAGGTTCTCTATTTATGCGAATGGCTCTCATTTTCTTCACATCTCTGCTCCAATGTCAGCTCAATTTCCCTCATCATTTGTTTTGTTTTTTTTAACTTTTTAAAATTTTATTTTTAATCTCTACACCCAAATGGGGTGAACTGACAACCCCGAGATCAAGAGTCGCATGCCCTACTGACTGTGCCAGCCAGGTGCCCCCTTGATCATTCTTTTTAAAAAAGCATCCACAGGGGCCCCTGGGTGGCTCAGCAGGTTAAGTGTCTGACTGTTGATTTTGGCTCAGGTCATGATCTCATGGTTCACGGGATCAAGACCTGTCCTTTCAGCGTGGATCCTGCTTGGGATTCTTTCTCTCCCTCTTACCTGTTCTCCTGTGCTCGCTCTCTCTCTGAAAATAAAAACAATAAACAAAACAAAGCATTCACATTCCACTTGCATTCTGCCTAACCCCCTTTCCTGCTTCATTTCTGTCTATGGCATGTATTACTATTGCCACCTTATACATTTTGTTTACTAGTGTTCCCCACCAATGTAAGCAGGAACTTTCATCTCTTTGGCTTACTGTGGTCTCCAAGCACGTAGAAGAGTACCTAGCACATAAACAAAACTGAATAAATAATTCCTGAGATGAATGATTTGCCAGAACCTGCAACCACTTTCCAACGGCATTAGGTATCAAAAGACGTAAGATGCAAAAATGTCACTGAAAGCAAATAAGCTACCTTCATAACTGAATTTAACCTGCCACACCTACTTAGGCAATGAAAATATTCAGAATGTATAAAATACTGGCTGTCATGAAAAATAAAAATTTACTCACCGATACCAGAAAGCTTAAGCCACTGAATATCCCATTCTGTGAAGCTTACTTACCAGGAATTGAATGTTCATTTTATTCAACAAATATGTACTGGGTAGCTACAAATAGGTTAGGCATATTTAGTGTTTCCAGGCAAAATCTCTGAAAGAAATAGAACTTTTTATATTAACTCTGCTCCCACAGCTAAAAGGACTAGGAAGAATCCCTGGTGCATGGATACCAATGCTTACACTCAACTGAAACAATAGGATTTTCTCCCTCTCCTGAGAATTTGAAGTGACACACACATAGTCAAATGGATGGTAGACGGAACCACAAGGTAGTGATGAGGGCAGAAGAAAGAGCTTGGACAACCATGTTAGGCAATGGGCATGATGAAAATGTGAAGGAAGCTAGATGAAAGAGAGGCAGATAGGTGAGAGAAAGAGGAGAGGATAATGACAATATGACTTCCAAGAAACGGATCAAAGCCGTGGTTCCTGACTGGCGAGGTCTACTCCTGTGACACTCAGCTTCAGAGAAGCTGTGTTTCTTAAGCCTGGATTATCAGCAACACTGTTTTACAACTGGTTGTGTCTTTACAATACTACCTTTTCTCCAAATAAGTCTGACTAGTTCTCTCTATCCATTACTAGATTTCCTTCACCATATATATTCTAAAAAAAAAAATACTCATACAGTCAAGCTTAAAAAAAATTTGTCATTTATTTTTAAAGGCATTAATAAAAAGCTTAACATACTTACTAAGAAAGTTACAATATACAAATATGTTCAGTCGATATTTTCACAGATTGACTTTTCTGCACTATGTGTGACTTTGAGTTTCTTTTAGTTACTCACATTTCCACTGTTGAGTTATTCAAACTGATTATTCTCTTGAAACACATGGCTGGTTATCGAAGCATGAGTCACATGCAACATAGGGCAATGCAGATGGCTATGCCACCCAACCAACTGTTCATGAAGAAAAACATGAAATTTTATTCACATCAACCATGGCGCATCAAAATACCATTCTCCTTGGGAGAGAGCTGCACCTGAATTTGGAGAGAAAAAGTCCAGATATGATTATGCAATTTAAAAACTTATTTTCTTATAAAATAAAAAAAAAGGAAAGCAATACACTCACCATGGTAAATAAAACTAGAACAAAAGTATGCTAATATAGACTTTATGCAACACTAAATTCAATCTTTATGGGATAAATAATTAGACTAATTGTGATATTCATTTGGAAGAGTAAATGTGAAAGATTAAAAAAAATTTAAGGAGCACTGGTATTTCATCTGTCCTAACAGACTTTTTTTTTTTTTTATTTTTTAAACGTTTATTTCTTATTGAGAGACAGACAGACACACAGGGTGAGCAGGGGGAGGGGTAGAGAGAGGAGAGACACAGAATCTGAAGCAGGCTCCAGGCTCTGAGCTGTCAGTGCAGAGCCCGACATGGGGCTCGAACAAACTGTGAGATCATGACCTGAGCCGAAGTCAGTAGCCTAAGCAACTGAGCCACCCAGGAGCCCTGGTCCTAACAATTTCTTTTTTAAAGTTTATTGAGAGAGAGGGGCACCTGGGTGGCTCAGTCAGTTAAGCATCTGACTTCAGCTCAGGTCATGATCTCGTGGTCTGTGAGTTCAAGCCCGGCATCAGGCTATGTGCACAGAGCCTGGAGCATGCTTCTGATTCTGTGTCTCCCCCTCTCTCTGCCCCTCCCATGCCCATATTCTGTCTCTCTCTCTCAATAATAAATAACCTTAAAAAAATAAAAAAAAATTTTTTTGAGAGAGTGAGTAAGCTCGTGTGCAAGTGGGGTAGGGGCAGAGAGATAAGGGGGAAAGAAAATCCCAAGCAGGCTCCACACTGTCAGTGCAGAGCCTCACATGGGGCTCGATCTCACGAAACATGAGATCATGTCGTAAGCTGAGATCAAGAGTAGGATGCTCAAATGACTGATCCATTCAGAGCCCCAAAAGTACTGTGCTTTTATGGACTCCATGAGAATCAAAGAAATGATAAACTAGAACATAGTAAAAATGTATCTGAAATCTAGAATGAGTATTTATAAGATAAACATATTCAGGTTTATGGATACTAATGAACAGTTAGCTGCATATAAACAATGTTATCTACTTGGGCACCTGGGTGGCTCAGTTGGTTAAGCGTCCAACTTCAGCTCAGATCATAAGTTTCATGGTTTGTGGGTTTGAGCCCCACATTGGGCTCTGTGATGACAGCTCAGAGCCTGTATCCTGCTTTAAATTCTGTGTGTGTGTCTCTCTCTGCCCCTGCACCACTAGAGCTCTGTCTCTATCAAAGATAAATACACATAAAAAAAAAAAAAAGTTTAAAAAAAAAAAAAGAATGTTATCTGCTTTAGGGTGTCTGAGTGCCTCAGTCAGTTGGGCATCCAACTCTTGGTCTTGGCTCAGGTTATGATCTCATGGTTTGGGAAATTGGAGCCCCACATTGGGCTCTGCGCAGACAACGTGGAGTCTACTTGGGATTCTCTCTCTCCCTCTCATTGATTGATTGATAAATAAAACAATAAATAAAACGTTATCCACTTTAGATACACACAGACATACACGCACATGAATGAAATACTGGGAAAAGATGGAGTAAAAACTTGGGTTTGCTGTATGTAAATTCTCAATGAAATTGCTAACAAAGTTATTTTCACTCTCTCTCTGTTCTATGTAGACTGCTTGTAAACTGACTTGAAAAGAAATGCATTCAATTCTCATTATTCATGGTAGTTACGTTCTAAAAAGTCACAACAGGGGGTGCCTGGGGGGCTCAGTCAGTTAAGCGGCTGGCTCTTGTTCTTGGCTCAGGTCCTGATCTCAGGGTTGAATTAGAGCCCTATGTCAGGCTCTGAGCTGACAGTGTGGAATCTGCTTGGGATTCTCCCTCTCTCCCTTTTCCTCTGTGCCTCCCAATCTCTCTCTCTCTCTCAAAAATAAATAAATAATAAAATTAACACTGTTGTTTAAAGTAAAATAAAATAAAGTCACTAAAAACAATAAATTTGTGAATACTAAGCCAATGCTCCTACAAGAAATACAAGGCTAGGTTCAGGCAAGCCTCTGGTCACATTCTTATCAACTGACCAATTCCTAATCTTTTAAAATGTGTCTTTCTGATGAAAGACACGTTACTTAATATATATTGATGTTACAGGTGACTTTTTTTTTTTTTTTAAGTAATCTCCACGCTCAACCTGGGGCTCACATTCACCACCAGGAGATCAAGAGTCGCATGCTCTACTGACTGAGCTAGCCAGGCTCTTCTAACATACTGATGATTCATTAACACTGAAATTACAGTCAGTGGTACTAAGTCATGCCTGAATGGGGCTTACCTAACACATATAATTTCCCTGTCAGGCACATCACAGCCTTCTTGCACTTGGGAACACAAAGCACAATGTCTGGTGTCCACTTTAAAGAGTGAAATCAAAAGGCGCAGACACATGAATAATGTGGCACTAAAAAGACTGCACAAAGAATGCTTGTTTAGAGCAGGAGATGACACATGAAGACAGAGCACTGCTCAACCTCAGCTGAGAGTATCTGTGTCAGAGGATTCAAATTTTTTGCCACTCTGCACTTGTCCATGAATGATGGCGAAACCACTGTAATTCTTGACTTGGGTATGATAGATAAATTTTGGCAAGCTGGCAAATTTGCAAACACAGTCTGTGAATGAGAACTGACTGTAGATAAACTATGAAAAACAATTTAAAGGAAACACAAATATCTAAAACGATAAAGGGAAAATAATCACACAGATAGAGGAGAGCAAACATTTCTGTCCAAATGACAAGAACCACTACCACCAAAAAGGAAGGTCAAATAAATGATAAACTAGAAAGCAAGTATTTGCAAATCCTATCACAGAGAATTCTTGGAAAACAAAAAGGAAAAACATAGATCCCAGTTAAAAAGTGGGCAAGGTGATACTCATAGTTTCCAGTAAACATAAAACAGAGCTCTTAAACACACAAAAAGATGAACTTTACAATAATAAAATCAATAAAAAAATTATAAATACAATTAGAGGACTATTTCTAACTATTTGATCATGAATGATCCAAAGGTTTCACAGATTACTGAATAAGAATGTGGGAAACAGGAGCTCTCAAACAATGTTGGTGAGAATATAAATACAGTCTCTACTGAGAAGCAACATGGAAAAAATCTATTAAAATTAGATGGAGGGTTCTCTTCAATCTAGCAGTTCTAATTCTAGAATCTAAATCCAGATTAGAATTATAGATTCTATTTAGAGAATTCTAAAGATGTGTTCATACATCTACAGAAAGAATTATGTAAAAGAATATAACTATAGCATTAAATAGCAAACAATTGGGAACAACCTAAAATTCCATCCATAAGAGCTCAATTAAATTAGTACAATTCTGTATACAAAAATATCATGCAATTTTAAAAAAAACATTAAAAAAACTTTTTATACATTTATTTATTTTTGATAGACGGAGAGAGAGCACAAGTGGGGGAGGGGCAGAGAGAGAGAGAGAGAGAGAGAGAGAGAGAGAGAGCGAGAGCGAGTGAGCGAGCCGAAGCAGGCTCCAGGCTAGGAGCTGCCAGCACAGAGCCCGACATGGGGCTCGAACTCACAAACTGGGAGATCATGACCTGAGCCAAAGTCGGATGCTTAACTGATTGAGCCACCCAAGCGCCCCAAAAAACAGAATATTTTTATATCCTGGCATTGAGGATTCTCCAAAAAAATTCTGAAGAAAAAGCACTTACCTAATAAAGAACACTGTATGAATCACCTATAAAAATGAAAAATTTAAAGAGTTGGAAGGAGTAATCATGAAACATCAGATCTATTTCAACTATATATTAATTTTACTGCCAATAAATGTACACAGCACAACACAACCAAATAAAAACGAAGGGTTTTGTTCTGTGAAGTCTCCCTCACATTCTAGTCCCTCTTCAGAGATTACTTGAGTACAGCCCTGAGGCGACCCATCAATTCACATAGAGACATGTATGTAAATGCGTTTACATAAATGGCAGGTAGCATAACACATTTCTGCCTCTAACTTTCTTCATTTAAAAATATTTTACTATCAGATTGCTCTATATAACAAGCAACAATGTAATTTTTTAAAATAAAATTAAAAGAATGATAGAATACAAGGATCCCCATGCTTCTCCAGAGTTTCAGGCCACTGCTGTTTACCAAAGACTTACACTAGCAACAACTATTTTCACTAAACAAAAACGTCTGAGGAGGATTTACCCTGTTATGAAAAAAGGCAAAGGGGTGCCTGAGTGGCTCAGTCGGTTAAGCGTCTGACTTTGGCTCAGGTCATGATCTCACATGATCTCATGGTTTTGTGGATTTGAGCCCCGAGGAGGCCGGAGCCTGCTTCGGATTCTGTGTCTCCCTTTCTCCCTGCGCCTCCCCCTGCTCTCACTCTATCAAAAATAAAAACACATTAAAAAAATAAAGAAAAAAGTGATGTCAAGGGAGGAAACATGTATCGTGCACAAAATGCTATGATGGTATCCGTATCAAATATAGATGAATATGGAAAAGTGTAAAATAATACATGAAAAAAGAATACTGTGATAGACACACAGCTTAATTAATTTAAAAACAGTGAACATTTTTCTTACATACTTTTCAAACATAAATAGAAAAAGGAGTACAATAAACATCAATATGCACACCATGTACATGCAACAGCCATAAATGCATGCACACACACATTTTGCTAAATCATGTTTTTAAGTTTATTTATTTGGGGGAGGGGGGAGGGGCAAAGAGAGAGGGAGAGAAAGAGAATCCCAAGCAGGCTCTTGGCACTGTCAGCACAGAATCTGATTTGCTCAAGCCACACCCCTGGGATCATGACCTGAGCTGGAATTAAGAGTCGGATGTTCAACCAACAGAACCACCCAGGCACCCCACTCCCAAGACTTTTATAGATGGCTCTTTCAACCAGATTCCAACCAGGGATACCACATTGCATTTGGCTGTTGTCTTCCAAGTCACTTTTAATCTAGAGCAGTTACTCCATGCCTTTTTTTTCACTTTTTTTAATTAAAAAAAATTTTTTTTAATGTTTATCTTTTGAGAGAGAAAAAGAGAGAGAGAGAGAGAGAGAGAGTGTGTGTGTGTGTGTGTGTGTGTGTGTGAGAGAGAGAGAGAGAGAGAGAGAGAGAGAGAGGCAGAGAGGGAGACACAGAATCCAAAGCAGGCGCCAGGCTGAGAGAGAGAGAGAGAGAGGAAGGGAGGGAGAGGGGCAGAGAGAGAGACACAGAATCCAAAGCAGGCGCCAGGCTCTGAGCGGTCAGCACAGAGCCTGTTGCGGGAACTTGAACTTGCGAGCCGTAAAATGATGACCTGAGCCGAAGCTGGACACTTTACTGACTGAGCCACCCAGGTACCCTTTTTTTACTGACTTTTTGAAGAAAGGAGGCCAGTTATCTACTACAGCATTTCGCATTCTGGATCTATCTGATCATTTCTTTTGTGAGGAGGTCATTTAACTTGCTGCTCTAGCCCACTATTTCCAGTAAATGGGAAGCAGATCTTATAGGCTTGATTAAATTCCAGTTACACTCTTTTCACCGAAACACTTCACAGGCTATTTTGTGTATTTCACACTGCATCATATCAAAATCAAGTCTGACTGTCCCATCACAGTAGTGCAGTATCACCAGTGATTCTAAGAATCTCTTTACTGTAAAGATGGTTTTCTTTCCACACCACTAACCAAGTATTTGCTGAGATGATACTTTGACATCATGATGATTCTAGAGAGCACGTAGCTCAATCTTTTATCAAACTGTTTTGACATCAAATGCATTTAATATTACTATATGTAGAAAACCCTCAAGACTGCACTAAAAAACAACTAGAACTGATAAATGAATTCAGTAAAGTCACAGGATACAAAATCTGTTACATTTCTATACACTAATAATGAGCTAGTAGAGAGAGAAATTAAGAAAACAATCCTGTTTACAACTGCACCGAAACCAATAAAATATCTAGGAATAAAATTAGCTAAGGAGTTTAAAGACCCGTGCACCTGAAAACTGTAAGACACTAATAAAAAAAATTGAAGATAACACAAATGGAAAGATATTCCATGCTCATGGAAGAGTTAATATAATTAAAATGTCCATACTACCCAAAGTAATCTACAAATTCAATGTAATCCCTATAAAAATACACATTTTCCATAGTACTAGAACAAATAATCCTAAAATGTGGATAGAACCACAGAAGACAAAGAAATCAAAACAATCTTGAAAAAGATGAATCAAACTGGAGGTATCACAATCTCAGATTTCAAGATACACGACAAAGCTGTACTGATCCAAACAGTATGCAACTAGCACGAAATCAGACACATAAATAAGTGGAACAGAACTGAGAGCTCAGAAATAAAGTCATGCTTATATGGTAATTAATCTTCAACAAAGGAGGCAAGAATATACAATGGGGAAAACTCAATGTCTTCAACAAATGGGGCTGGGAAGACGGGACAGCTATGAATGAAACTGGACCACTTTCCTACACTATAAACAAAAATAAAATCGATTAAACACCTAAATGTCAGACCTGCAACCATAAAATTCCTAAAAGAAAACATAGGCAGTAATCATTTTTTTTTAAACAAAGACCCCTGTGGGGTCTTTTTTTTTTTTTTTTTAATTTTTTTTTTCTTCAATGTTTTTATTTATTTTTGGGACAGAGAGAGACAGAGCATGAACGGGGGAGGGGCAGAGAGAGAGGGAGACACAGAATCGGAAACAGGCTCCAGGCTCTGAGCCATCAGCCCAGAGCCCGACGCGGGGCTCGAACTCCCGGACCGCGAGATCGTGACCTGGCTGAAGTCGGACGCTTAACCGACTGCGCCACCCAGGCGCCCCTAGGCAGTAATCATTTTGACATTAGCTATAGAAACGTTTTTCCAGATATGCAGCCTCTGATAAAGGAAATAAAAACAAAAATAAACTATTGGGATTACACCAAAATAAAAAGGTTCTGCACAGTCAAAGAAACCAGCAAAAATGCAACCTATCAAATGGAAGAAGTTATTTGCAAATGATGTATCTGATAAGGGCTTAATATCCAAAATACATAAAGAATGTGTACAACTCAACACCAAAAAATTAAATAATCCAGCTGAAAAATGAAAAGACATGAATAGATATTTTTCCAAAGAAGACATACAGATAGTCAACAGACACATGAAAACACGCTTAACATCACTCATCAGGTAAATGTATCTCTAAACCAGAATGAGATACCCCTCACACCAGTCAGAATGGCTAAAATCAAAAACACAAGAAATCGTAACTATTAGTGAGGATATGGAGAAAGAGGAACCCTCAAGCACTATAGATGGTAATGCAAACTGTGCAGCCACTGTGGACAACAGTATGAACATTACTCAAAAAATTCTCAATGGAATTACCATATGATCCAGTAATTCCACCACTAGATGTTTACCCAAAGAAAATGAAAACACCGATTTAAAAAGATATATGCATCCCTGTACTTACTGCAGCATTATTTATAAAAGTCAGGATATAGAAACAACCCAAGTGTCCATCGACAGATGAATGGATAAAGATGTGATGTGTACACACACACGTACACACACACACACGTACACACACACACACTGGAATATTACTCAGCCATAAGAAACAAAACTTTGCCATTTGAGACAACATGGATGCATCTAGACAGTATAACGAAGGTTAACTAAACTAAGTCAGAGAAAGACAAATACCATATGATTTCACTCGTATGTACAATTTAAGAAACAAAACAAAGGATCAAATTAAAAAAAGAAACAAAAAACAGACTCTTAAATATACAGAGCAAACTTGTGGTTGACAGAGGAGAGGTGGGTGGTGGGATAGGTGAAATGGGGAATGGGGATTAGGAGTACAGTTGTGGTAAGCACTGAGTAGTGCGTATAACTGCTGAATCATTGTGTTGTACACCGGAAAGTAAAATAACAATGTTAACTGTACTTGAATTAAAAATAATTAAAAACATATTTAATAGCTTTACATTAGCTTTTGTTTTTTTAACATTTGATTTTTAAAGATATGTTTTCCCCAAACTGAAATTCATATAAAAGTAAGATTCACTTTTATGACGACAGTAGACTTACTTCTTAATTGAAATGTGAGCACCTTCCTTCTTTCTGGTTTTGTTTGAAACCCTGTAAGAAAACAAAGGAATTTTAAAGAATAGCATACACATTTTATACAGATATGAATAAACACTTTGTTTCATACAAGATGTTTTACTAATTCTATTTAACAAAATATCAGAAAATAAGTTTATGGCCTTCAAATGTGCTTTAAAAGTGATCCTAAAGAAGAGCGCCTGAGTGGCTCAGTAGGTTGAGTGTCCGACTTGGGTTCGAGCCCCACATCTGGCTCACTGCTGTCAGCATAGAACCCACTTGAGATCCTCTGTTATGTTCTCTCTTTGCCTACCCCCCGTTTGTGCTCTCAAAAATAAATAAAATCTTTAAGTGTTCCTAAAGTAAACAATTATTAGGCTGTAGTTAAGAAATTTTCTTCTTTGGGGGTGCCTGGGTGGCTCAGTTGGTTAGAAGTCCGACTTCAGCTCAGGTCATGAGCTCGTGGTCCGTGAGTTCGAGTCCCGCATCGGGCTCTGCATTGACAGCTCGTTGCCTGGAGCCTGCTTCAGATTCTGTGTCTCCTCCTCTCTCTGCCCCTCCCCCACTCAAATTGGATGTGGAAACGTGAAGCAGAGTGAGAAAATATGGCTAATGCCAGGCCTGTGGCTTGAGAAATTGGTGCTGGTGCACCAATGTTATCGCTTACTGAGAAACATAAAAGGCTGTGGGAACAGAGGTGTAAGAAATGACACGTGAAGTTCTGTTTCGGCTGCAGTTAGTTTGAGATGTTCCTAACAGATATCCACACGGTGAGGGAAAAGAGGCAGCTGCATAAGTAAGTCTGAAAGTCAGAGCTTATACCTGAGAAGTACCACCACAAACATACCATTTTAAGTCAAGGAGCAGAGGTGAGGTCACCTAGTGAACATTTATAATTAAGAAACAGGGACTGTGGACCATGCATAAGGATTCTACTTGGATATTCAGAAGAGGAGGAAAAGTTGTTAAAGGAGTATAGAAGGGACAGCCAAGTAGAAATGCTCAAAACTAGTAGATGATATGGTGTCACTGAAGGCAAGAGAAGAAATGTTTCCAGAGTTACACTTGGGAACACAATTTATACACAAATGTGTAAAATGTACACAAATATGTAAAAATGTTGCGGAGAACTAACTAAGGTCAAAGCAGAGAAAAGACCACTGATGTAGCAATCTTCAGTAAAATCTCAGCAGAGTGGGGAAGACAGAAGCGCACCTGATAGGACTGAAGAGGTGCAGTGAGGTAAGGGAGAGAACTAGAGATAACTCTGAAGAAGTCTGGCTGCACTTTGCAACTATGTGGATGGAACTAGAGGGTGTTATGCTAAGTGAAATTAGTCAGAGAAAGACAAATATCCTATGAGTTCACTCATATGAGAACTTTAAGAGACACAACAAATGAACACAAGGGAAGGGAAGCAAATATAATTTAAAAACAGGGAGGGGGACAAAACATAAGAGACTCAAATAATTCGGATGTAAATTAAAAAATAAATACATTATTAAAAAAAATAAGTCTGGCTGTGAAGGCAAGGTGAAAAATGATGTGATAGACAAGTTCTAGAGAACGTAGTTGAAGTAAATGGTCACTAAGTTTAGCTAAACAGAACTAAAACGGTCACCAACATAGACTGATGAGTAAGACAAGCAAACTGCTGGCTAAATTCTTAGAATATGTCTGTAGATGAAGAAAGATGAACATAAAAATAATACATTTCTTAGCAGCACTCACACATACTGGAAGGCAGACAAATAGATATGATAGACTACTGTCTATATAATAGACTACTGTCAGTGGTGACTTATGGAAAAGGGTAAGAAATAGGCGTGGCTTAGGTCATCAAAGGGATTTTTGTCTTATCTTTGATTTGCTCAATTTTTAAAATGTAATGTATTCATGTATCATCTGTAATCAAGAAATGCATATATTCTTAAAGGATATAAAACAACGTAAATGGCATGATGAGAACAATATAAAAAACAAACCATGTAAAACTCCAGAGACAGGACAATAAAATGCAACAGATGGCTCTGGATTTAATCCTGGATCAAAGAAAGCAATCTTGGGGGCACCTGGGTGGCTCAGTTAAGCGGCCGGCTTAGGTTCATGTCAGGATCTCACAGCTCTTGAGTTCAAGCCCCAGCACTGGGCTCTGTGTTGACAGAGCAGAGCTTGGGGCCTGCTTCAGATTGTGTCTCCCTCGCTCTCTGCCCCTTCCCTGCTCACGCTCTGTCTCTCTCTCTCCTTCAAAAATAAATAAACAGTAAAAATTTTTTTTTAGTAGGGGCACCTGGGTGGCTCAGCGGATTGAGTGTTCAACTTCAGCTCAGGCCTCGCAGTTTGTGAGTTCGAGCCCCACGTTGGGCTCTGTGCTGACAGCTCAGAGCCTGGAGCCTGCTTCAGATTCTGTGTCTCCCTCTCTCCCTGCCCCTTTCCTGCTCACACTCTGTCTCTCAAAAATAAATAAACATTAAAAAAATTAAAAGCAAATTTTAATTTTAATTTTTATTTTTTTTATTAAAAAAAAAATTTTTTTTTAAATGTTTATTTATTTTGGGGACAGAGAGACAGAGCATGAATGGGGGAGGGGCAGAGAGAGAGGGAGACACAGAATCGGAAGCAGGCTCCAGGCCCTGAGTCATCAGCCCAGAGCCTGACGCGGGGCTTGAACTCACGGACCGCGAGATCGTGACCTGAGCTGAAGTCGGACGCTTAACCGACTGAGCCACCCAGGCGCCCCTCAAATTTTAATTTTAAAGAAAGCTACTTTTAATTCTCTTGTAAGGGACATTGGTGAGACAACAGGCAAGATTCAAATAAGGCCAAAAAGGGGCGCCTGGGTGGCGCAGTCGGTTAAGCGTCCGACTTCAGCCAGGTCACGATCTCGCGGTCCCTGAGTTCGAGCCCCGCGTCAGGCTCTGGGCTGATGGCTCAGAGCCTGGAGCCTGTTTCCGATTCTGTGTCTCCCTCTCTCTCTGCCCCTACCCCGTTCATGCTCTCTCTCTCTCTGTCCCAAAAATAAATAAACGTTGAAAAAAAAAATCAAATAAGGCCAAAAGATGAGATCACAGAATTATATAAATTTTAATTCCTGATTTGATTACTATACTACGGTTGTATAACATTCTTAATTTAGGAAACATACTGCATTTAAATGTAAAGGGGTATAATGTTTGCAACTGATTATCAATTATTTCAGGGAAAAATACATATACACATAAACAAAGAAAAAAAAAGACAAACAAGTATGAAATAAATGAGAATAATAAACCTAAAGTGGTACAGGGGCACCTGGGTGACTCAGTCGGTTGAGAGTCTGACTTCAGCTCAGGTCATGATCTCATGGTCTGTGAATTTGAGCCCTTGGACCGAGCTGACAGCTCAGAGCCTGGAACCTGTTTCAGATTCTGTGTCTCCCTCTCCCTCAGCCCCTCCCCAGTTTATGCTCTCTTTCTCCTTCAAAAAATAAATAAACATAAAAAAAATTAAAAAATAAAAGAAACTTAAAGTGGTACAAAGGTGACACTTGGGGACAATTAGGTGAAGGATACATAGAAATTCTTGTACTATTTTCACAACTTTAAGTCTGAAAGAGATTTTTTTTTTTTTTTAAGTTACAAACAACAACAAAAAGCACTTGTATTTTGGTTTGGTTATCTGCCAAAGGTAAACTTTCACACACTACATGACCTAGCAATTCCACTTCTAAGTGTATACCCAAAAGAAATGAAAATGTACATTGACACAGAAACTTGTATACGCATGTTCATCACAGCAGTATTCGTTAAAGCCCCAAAGGAGAAATAACCCAAATGGAAAAAATGAGGTACACTCAATGGATTATTATTCAGCAATAAAAAATGAAGGGAGAGAGGGAGGGAGAGAGGAGAGAGAGAGGGAGAGAGCTCGAGAGAGATTATGCTAAGTGAAGAAAGAAAGACACAAAGGATGACATTTAGTATAACTCTATTTATTTGAAGTGTCCAGAAAAGGCAAATCCACAGAGTAAGTTAGTCATTGCCTAGGCCTAGAAATTTTGAGGAAAATGGGGTACATGTTTGTTTTCTTACGGAAGGAGGGTAGATAATGAAGATATTCCATAAATGACTGTAGTTATGGCTGTGTAATTGTGAATATACTAAAAACCCAAACCAGTGACTTGTATACTTTAAAAGGTGAATTGAATGCCATGTAAACTATATCTCAATAAAACTTAATTAGTTAAAAAAAAAAGTCACAGGCAATGCTGTTTTCCAAACTGGAAACAAGCTACATATCCATCAATGGTTAAAAGAAATAAACAGATTATAGAATATTCATGCAGAAGAACACAACAGAGCTACGACTATACACAACAATGTATATTACTCTCATAAACTGCTGAACAAAATATGCCAGCCACAAAGGAGTGTATGTATAATTCCAAACCATAGAAGTTCAAAAAAGGACAAAAGTACTCTATGACACTAAACGTTAGGAAAATGGTCACCCTTGGCAAAGGGATTAGTAATGAGTGATTAGAAGAAGACATAAGGAGGCAGTAGCTTATATTTTTTTTTAAAATCAAGCTGTTCACTTCTAATATATGCACTTTTCTGCATACATCTGTTTTTTTTCTTTTTTATTAGCGAGGGGGAGTGGGGGAGTGGGGGAGTGAGGGAGGGAGGGAGGGAGAGGGGGGGGAGAGAGAGAGAGAGAGAGAGAGAGAGAGAGAGAGAGAGAGAGAGAGAGAGAGGCAGGCAGTGCAAGTGAGCGAAGGGCAGAGAGAGAGAATCCCAGGAAGGAACAAGAAGGGGAGAAGGAGAGGGGGAGAGAGGGAGAGGGGGAGAGAGAGAGAGAGAGAAGCAGGGCTCATCTGAAGCAGGGCTCCAGCTCATCTGATAAAGATGGGACTAGAAATCATGAACTGTGAGATCACAACCTGAGTCAGATGCTTAAAAGACTGAGCCAACAGGCGCCCCCACCCCCGCTTTTTTTTTTTTTTAAGTTTATTGATTTACTTTGAGACAGACAGCATGAGCAAGAGCAGGGGAGGGGCAGAGAGAGAGGAAGAGAGAGAGAAACCCAAACAGGCTCTGCAATGTCAGCACAGAGCCCAACGCAGGGCTCAACCTCACAAACTGAGATCATGACCTGAGCTGAAATCAGGAGTCCGAGGTTTAACTGACTGAGCCCAACAGGTGACCTCTGCATACATATTTCAATACAAACACTATAAACACCAAATAAACCATGAACCTCTGTATAATATGAACCTGAAAATAAGTCAAAATATGGTCTATCTGGGTAAAAGAACTCTCTTTCCTTCCAAAAAACTGAAAAATAAATATAAATCACATCAGTAGTTTACTTATACACTATATGTAATATTTTTCCAAATATTTCATAATGAAAAATACACTCAGAGAAATACAAAGTGCAGAAAAGGGAAGCTTATTATGTTAGGTAATTGGTCTCAAATTATAAATGGTTAACTTGTTACTTTCCATCATCTTTCTAGTCATAAAAAGGGGAACTTCATCATACTATACAAATATACCAAGTTTATACAATGACTCAAGAATACTTTTTATTATTTTTATTTAATTTTTTAAAAAGTTTATTTATTTTAGGGCGCCTGGGTGGCTCAGTCGGTTAAGCGTCTGACTTCAGCTCAGGTCACGATCTCACTGGTTGTGAGTTCGAGCCCCGCATCGGGCTCTGTGCTGAAAGCTCAGAGCCAGGAGCCTGCTTTGGATTCTATGTCTCCCTCTCTCTCTGCCCCTCCCCTGCTCATGCTCTCGCTCTCTCTCTCTCTCTCTCTCTCTCTCTAATAAATAAACACTAAAAAAACAATTTTTTTAAAGTTTATTTTAAGAGAGAGTGGAGTGGGGGGGGACGGAGGGAGGGAGGAGTGTGTGTGTGGGGGGGGAGATGGAGAGAGGGGGAGAGGGGGAGAGGGGGAGAGGGGGAGAGGGGGAGAGGGAGAGAGAGGGAGAGAGGGAGAGAGGGAGAGAGGGAGAGAGGGAGAGAGGGAGAGAGGGAGAGAGAGAGGGAGAGAGGGAGAGAGAGAGGGAGAGAGGGAGAGAGAGAGGGAGAGAGGGAGAGAGAGAGGGGGAGAGAGAGAGGGAGAGAGGGAGAGAGGGAGAGAGGGAGAGAGGGAGAGAGGGAGAGAGGGAGAGAGAGAGGGAGAGAGAGAGGGAGAGAGAGAGGGAGAGAGAGAGGAAGAGAGGAAGAGAGGAAGAGAGGGAGAGAGGGAGGGAGAGAGAGAGACACAAAGAGAATATCCCAAGCAGGATCCACACCACTAGCGCGGAGCCAGATATGGGGCTCAAACCCATGAACTGTGAGACAGTGTGACATGACGAGAAATCAAGAATCAGATGTGTAAGTGACTAAGCCACCCAGGTCCCCCAAGAATAGCTTTTAAATAACATTAATGGGGGCACGTACAGATGATACATTTAAAAAAATCATACCTTTGAGTCAGTTGTTTATTTATATCTTCCATATATTAACCAAAATTTCAAGTAGTTATAATATCACATCATAATGTCAGCATGGCATAGTAGCTTCCTTTCAAAAATTTAAAAATTTCCTGAAAAGTCACAATACATGTGTGAAACAGACTGATGTGTAAAATGGTACGTATGGAGCCTCAGTTCCTAAGGTCCAGTTTGGCATGTATCACCTCAGGCCTTCCTCTATGCACAAAAGAACCTAACACCTTTTGTCTTTATTTCTTTTCTCAAGCTATTATTCTTTCTTTTTCTATTTCTTTTTTTTTTTTTTTAATTTTCTTTTTTTTAACGTTTATTTATTTTTGAGAGACAGAGCACGAGGAGAGGAAGACACAGAATCCGAAGCAGGCTCCAGCCTCCGAGCTGTCAGCACAAAGCCCGACGCCGGGCTTGAACTCACAAACTGTGAGATCATGACCTGAGCCAGTCAGCCGCTTAACCGAGTCACCCTGGCGCCCCTCATTTTCTATTTCTTGCAATACATTTTGTTTTATATTAAAACACAAAGACAAATGAGACTGGAAAATAATTTAAAAGAGTGTCATTAAATTAGAAAATGTATAATCAACATAACCTAAGAACAGGAACAAAATTTTATTTTTATTTAAATTTTTTTTTTCCAACGTTTATTTATTTTTGGGACAGAGAGACAGAGCATGAACGGGGGAGGGGCAGAGAGAGAGGGAGACACAGAATCGGAAACAGGCTCCAGGCTCCGAACCATCAGCCCAGAGCCTGACGCGGGGCTCGAACTCAGGGACCGCGAGATCGTGACCTGGCTGAAGTCGGACGCTTAACCGACTGCGCCACCCAGGCGCCCCTATTTTTATTTTTTTAAGAGCGAGAGAGACAGAGTGAGTGAGCAGGGGAAAGGGGCAGGGAGAGAGAAAGAATCCCATGTTGGCTCCATGCTCAGCACAGAGCCCGCCACGGGGCTCAACCCCACAACCATGAGATCATCATGACCTGAACTGACATCCAGAGTTGGACATCCAACTGACTGAGCCAACCAGGCGCCTCAACATGAAAAAATTTTAAATGAACTATAATTACACTTAGCAGGGACAATTCAAGAGAATGTAAACCTTAAACACAAGTTATATATATATGTATTTTTGAATGTATTTATTTATTTTGAAGTAGAGACAGAACGCGACCAGGGGAGGGGCAGAGAGAGGGAGACAGAGAATCCCAAGGAAGCTCTGCACCTTAAGCGTGGAGCCCGATGCAAGTAATGAACTCATGAACCAGAGATCATGACCCGAACCAAAATCGAGTCGGATGCCCAATGGACTAAGCCACCCAAGCACTCCAACAGTTGTATGTTTTTAAACTTTATGAGGTAATTTCAACCTTTATGATCTGCCAAACATAACAAACCACTTTTTAGTCACAAACAAAACAAGGTCACATAACCACAAAGTGATTGTCAGGAAAGATGCTGAATGATCACTTACCATATAGTAACCAGTATGATAGCCACTCATGTACCAAGAGATTAACATACTTCCCAAAGCATCAGCATCATCAAGAGAATCTGGACATATGGGAGGTGGTGGGGGAATTATCTGGAAATGGAGAAAGATATAAAGTCAATAAACAAAAACTGAAGTCTGGACATCCATTTTACATAGAGAATGCTGGATGTTAGCTCTATCTTTCCCTACATTTCATGCCATTACCTATTTAAATTTTTTTTTTTTGTAAAGACATTTTGAGGAAGCCAACCGGTAACAACAGGCCAACAAAATTAAGATAAATAAAAATCAAAAGATAAAAGATCACATAAAATGTTTAGATATTTTGTTTTGATTTTCCAACTATTATTCTGTTCCATTATGAAGCTATGGGTAAAAGACCAAGTATATATACTTTAATGGTTTTCCTTAAAAAACATCCAGGGGCACCTGGGTGGCTCAGTCAGTTTAGTATATGACTTCGGCTCAGGTCATGATCTCGTGGTTCTTGGGTTCGAACCCCACATCAGGCTCTGCGCTGACAGGTCAGAGTCTGGAGCCTGCTTCGGATTCTATGTCTCCCTCTCTCTCTGCCCCTCCCCTGCTCGTGCTCTGTCTCTCTCTCAAAAATAAGTAAATGTTAAAAAAAAAAAAAATTAAAATACAACACAAAACAAAACATCCAAATAGCATTTCAAGTAAAGGTCTTGAGTAGAAAAACTGAGCGGCTCCCACTGAAACACATGGAATTTGCCACAAAGTATCTTGTATCTAGCCTACTGTTGATATCTCAAAGTCAGTCTACCGTTAGAAATTGGGACAGACCATGTGACACTAAATTCCAAGCACATCTGGAAGCACATTAATCCTTGTATACAGTGTAATTAAGTCCTTTAAAATAAGAGCTTCCTCCCTATAGAATGAGATATAACTTCTAAGAGGAAGGAAGCATGCAACATAGGGCTCAGATATTGGGGTAATAAGAGGACTAAGTCTGGATAGCAGAAGGACATTTAAAAAAGTAATCCAAGTTGGTTGGTTGGTTGATTGATTTATTTATTAGAGTTTTTATTTATTTATTTTGAGAAACCAGAGGTCGGATGCTTACCTGACTGAGTCACACAGGTGCCCCCAAAACCCTGAGGTTTAGTTCAAAGGTTTACACATTAGAATCTGGCTGTAGGGATGGTATAAAATGACACTTCCATGTCCTGCTAAATCCCTAACTATGTATGAAAACAAATTTTAATCTGAATTCTTTTACACTTACTGGTGGTCCAGAAGGAAAAGGAGGCAACCAGCATGATAGGAAGTGTGGTGGAGGTGGTGGAGGTGGTGGTGGGCCATTGAACTTTAGACCAGGCTGTAAAGAACATTTCAAAGGAAGATTAATTTATCAATTTAAATATGAAAAGAGGAAAAGGATTCAATGTCTTAAGAACCTAAATAACCACCCAGAATGATACATTATACATATCAAAAGAGATGAAACAGGGGCACCTGGGTGGTTCAGTTGGGTAAGGGATAAACATAAGCTTCCTACTCTTGATTTTTGCTCAGGTCATGATCTCATGGTTCATAAGATTCAACCCTGTGTCAGGCTCTGTGCTGAGTGTGGGGCCTGCTTGGGATTTTCTCTCTCCCTCTTTTTCCACCCTTCCCCCGGTTCTCTTTCTCTCTCTCTCAAAAAAAAAGATGAAATAGAATTTCATATACCAAATGGTGAATTTAAACAAGACTCCTAAATCTAGATTTTCCTCATTTCCTTTCATATCTAAACATTCAGAAAGTAAAACCAAAGTAAAAAGATTGCCAATTACCTCAGAAATCAGAGACTGTGTATTTAGCAAGATATTTCAATCATAAAAAAGACTGTATCTGCCACAATGTCGTTAATTGTGTAACCTTTTTATGGATGTCCCCTGAGTTACATATACTAACATAAGCATATATTGTAAAAATTAGTAAACCTCTCATTTAACAAGAAAAGTCAGCTCCCTCAGACCAATGAAGTACAATATGTAGATAAATTAAGAGGTCTGATCATTCTAGAAATTGTGATATAATGCAAACCTCTTTAAGAAAGCATTCACAGGGGTGCTTGCGTGGCTTAGTCGGTGAAGGTCTGACTCTTGGTTTCTACTCAAGTCATGATCTCACAGTTCGTGAAATCAAGTCCTGCATCGGGCTCTGTACTGACAGTGAGGATCCTGCTTGGCATTCTCTCCCAGTCTTTGCCCATAACCGACTCACGCATGCTCTCTCTCTCAAAATAAATAAACATTTTTAAAAATGGTAAAGGGTCACCTAGATGGCTCGGTTAGTTAAGCAACAGACTCTTGATTTCAGCTCAGGACATAACCCCACCGTTTTGAGTTCAAGCCCGCCTCAGGTTCCACACTGACCACACAAAGCCTGCTTTGGATTCTTTCTCTCTGTCTCTTTCCCTGCCCCTCCCCTGCACACACACACACACACTCTCTCTTACACTCTCTCTCTCTCTCTCTCTCTCTCTCTCTCTCTCTCTCTCAAAATAAGTAAATAAGTAAAAGGTTAAAAAAAAGGCACTCACAGAAAATCTTCAGAAAAAGCTTTAATAAGTCAACACTGATTTTTAATTTTATTATTATTATCGCCTGAATACTATAACCTACAGTGAAGGGGTGCCTAGATGGCTAAGTTGGTGGAGCGTCCAACTTAGGCTCAGTTTGTCAGTTTGATCTCCACATCAGGCTCCTTGCTGTAGGATGGATCCTCTGTCCCCCTCTCTCTGCCCCTTCCCCACTTATGTGCGTGCCCGCTCTCTCTCAAAAATAAACAAACAAACAAACATTAAAAAATTTTAACTTCCTTGGTGTGCCTGTGTGGGTCAATCAGTCAAGCGTCTGAATTCCGCTCAGGTCATTATCTCACGTTTCATGAGTTTGAGCCCCTCATCTGGCTCTGCGCTGACAGCTCAGAGCCTGGAGCCTGCTTCTGCTTCTGTGTCTCCCTCTCTCTGCCCCTCCCCCGCTCATGCCCTGCATTTCTCAAAAATAAACTTAATTAAAACAAATTTTAAAAAAAGAAATCATTCATCTTCTCTAAAAAAAAAAATTTTTTTTTTAACCCCCAGTGAAGAAATCACTCCTTTATACAAAACAACTGGACAGGGACACACCAACTTGGGTTCCACGATATAACTTAAAAAAAAAAAAAAAAAAAAAATTTAATTTTTTTAATGTTTGTTTTTGATAGAGAGACAGAGAGCAAGCAGGGGAGGGGCAGAGAAAGAGGGAGACACAGAATCCAAAGCTGGCTCTAGGGTCTGAGCTGTCAGCACAGAGCCCGACGTGGGGCTCAAACCCACAAACTGCGAGATCATGACCTGAGCCGAAGTCAAAGGTCCAACCGACTGAGCCACCTAGGTGCCCCAAAATCTTTTCTGTTTAAGTTGATTTGCTACTTACAGCCAAGAGACCCAGAAAGGAAAAGGGCATTTACATTTTACTCTACAAAACAATCCAGGGCTTCAGGATTTAATGTATTAGATGCTTCTGTATTAGATGTAATTATTGTGTTTCTCACCAACTGTTATGTATCCTAACCAAATGACATGGAGAACCAGAGCATAACACCCTGGTGACAGTAAAATACCACTATACTTTCTAACGTAAATTCATGAGATTACTAGTCTAATACCCAATCCTCCATAAGAACAGTTGGGAAAGGGGGCGCCTGGGTGGCGCAGTCGGTTAAGCGTCCGACTTCAGCCAGGTCACGATCTCGCGGTCCGTGAGTTCGAGCCCCGCGTCGGGCTCTGGGCTGATGGCTCAGAGCCTGGAGCCTGCTTCAGATTCTGTGTCTCCCTCTCTCTCTGCCCCTCCCCCGTTCATGCTCTGTCTCTCTCTGTCCCAAAAATAAATAAACGTTGAAAAAAAGAACAGTTGGGAAAGTCTTTCAGTGTAAAGTATTTTGCATTACTATTTTATTTCCTTTTCAAAGAATTTTCAAGTGTGAATTTATGATATCTACAGAAAGCTACAAAACTTTCAAGGAAAAGCTAAAACTCATCCAATGGAGGGGTGGAAAGTTATAAAATTATTAACTGTTTCCTGGGAAAACTTTTCTGGGCAGAAATGTACCTTTGCCGGTCCCAGTCCTGCTCCTGGCATGGGGGGTGGTGGAGGCAGAAAAGAGTTCCACGAAGTAGCTTTTGACTTGACGTTATTTGATTTATTTCCAGGAGACCTGCAGGAGTTCTCACTTTCATCTGTTGAAATTTGACTTTCATTTTCATTCTTTAAAAAGAAAAAATATACATACTTTTGTTATAAAGGTATCATGGAAAAAAGTGAATACTTCAGGGGATCAAACAACTTTGATTTTCTCATCTCCTCTCTGCCTCCAAGAATTCTTTTTTCTTTCCTTTTTATTTTTATTTTTGGTATCCTTACCTCCTGAGCGTTCTGTTCTACATTATTATCCACTGCAGAGGCTGGGGAAAGTAGATCAGACACATTTTGCTCCTCCCTATTTCCATATCCAGTGTAAACCACAACGCAGGTTTCTCTCTTAAAATCAATTGAAGCAATGGTAGCTGGGTAAACGCAGCCGTCTTCTGACCAAATGGCAGAACACTTGTCACCAACTTTCCACTATAAAAGAAACCAAAGATACACACCCACACGTATTTCTTTTGAAGAGGATAAATTGTAATCTTGTTTAGGTGGGGTAAGGTAGGTTGTGAAGTGGATAGTCTCTAGGTAACTGATCTGGAAGGCAGAATGATCTTTGGCTTGGGGCCAAAGACACATAAATCTGAATTTCCAGTATCAATATAATTTTGCTGTTTATATAATCATGCCACATATTTACCATGTAATATGAATTCTGCCAACTATATAATCAATTAAGACAAGTTTGTTAATCTCTTTAAGTCTCAATTTCCTCATCTGTTAAGGAATTACAATAAAATCTACCTCATCTGTTTGTTGTGAAGAACAGAAAAGGAGGGAGAATGTGTACAGGGTCCTGCACATAGCAGGATTCAGCACATAGCCAGTGCTTATCAAATGTTAGCTCTCTTCCCCCTTGGTAATGATAAAACTAAGGGGACTGACAAGGCACCAAAATATTTAGCTTTCAGGTCTGTTGTTTTAAATAGCAGAAATGATTTTACCTAGAATTTTTGGTTCCTGGGTATTAGTTTTAGGGTTTTTGAAGGAAAAAAAAAAAGCACAGCCATTTCCCAGTTTTACAATGCCAATGCAGTTTAAGGCCCCGAGGTGCTCATCCCAAGTGGCCGTGGGCTCCTGTAACCCACCTCCCACATAAAGTAAACACAATTTTCAACATATTATTTACATTCCCACCTAACTCACTATACTTTTACTGACATGCATGTTCCTCAACAATAGAAAGTTTCACAGCTACTTTAGAAGTTTTATGATTACATGTCAGTGGAAAACACTATACTAATCATGTAAGTTAAATATATTTTACACTATTATTGAAAACAGCAACAAGAAATTCTTTGAAGTTCAATCTCAATGTTTTAAAATAACCTGCTTCAGGGCTGCTGTGGTATTCTTTTTTTGGCTTTTATTCTTCTTAGCAGGTTTTCTTTTAGGTGTGCCTTTTGGTTTATCTGAAGCTTCAGAAATGTCACCATTCTTTAGAGCATGCTGTGAAAATATGAAGAACGATGGACATGTTACAGGGTCATACTTGAAAAAAAGTGTAACAATATAACCCAGTAACTACCAGGGCCTCAAGGCCCCATCAACTCAGCCTCCACTTCCTCTTTTTATCATCCCACATGCTACAGCAACTATGCTGGAAGGCATCATATATCTGGTTATCAGCTCTAGGGACCTTTTTAATCAAGTCCTCACTCTCAACCTTCCTGTAAAGTCAGATTCTGATGATCATTTGTCTTGATATTCATGACATTTTGGGTGATCTAACAGTGTAGAGCTCCAATGCTTTATTACCTCTCTAATCAAGTCTTAAACTTGGGCATTCCCAAAAAAGAACTGTCCATCCTTCTTTACCTGTTTATGATCATCTATCCCTATTACTTCAATTATAACCTCTATGCAGAGAGACTTCTCTTTTTTTTTTATTATTAAACAAAAAATTTTTAAATTATTTATTTATTTTTGAGAGGCGGGACAGGGGCAGAGAGAGGGAGGGAGACAAAGAACCCGAAGCAGGCTCCAGGCTCTGAGCTGTCCGCGCAGAGCCTGATGTGGGGCTCCAACTCACGAGGTGTGAGATCATGACCTGAGCAGAAGTTGGATGCTTAACAGACTGAGCTACCCAGGTGCCCCTTATGCAGACAGACTTCTAAATCTACTATCCAACTGACATTTCTTCTTCATTCAATGCAACATTTCCAATTACCAATTTCATATCTTCACATTTACTTCAAAAAACACAGTTTAAAATTAAACTGTTTTTCCCCAAATTAAGTTATTTTCCTCTACTCACACTACTTCCCTCTGCAATATCATCAATCCCAGCCAACAATGAGCCACACTTTAATCTGCATTTTACAGAACCTGCATTAGTGTGCTTCTACCTTAAGGGTATATTGAAAAGGATTACTGGAGTGCTTGGGTGGCTCAGTCAGCTGGGCCCCTGATTTCAGCTTAGGGCATGATCTTATCACTCGTGGGTTTGAGCCCTGCAATGAGGTCTCCACTGTCAGTGTGGAGCCCGCTTTGGTTCCTGTCTCCCTCTCTCTCTACCCCACCCCAGCTAGTGCTTTCTGTCTCAAAACCAAATAAAAACATAAAAAAAAAAAAAAAAAAAAAAAAAAACCCTAATTAAAAAAAAGAGAAGTATTACTGAGAAACTTGAATTCAGTTTTAAGGATAACATACAGGTCTGATCTTTACCTCATGCAGTAAGAGTGACTAAGGGAAAGAAGTGGACTTCGTATTTGGTGCTCTGTATGAAGATATGCTCTTTGTCTGGACTACTGATGGCTCTTGCATGGTGCTCAATAAAGCTAAATACCTCACACAGCAGAGAAAGTGATGATGTTGGGCAACTGTGTAAATGTCTTGCTGGGGCCACAAAAACAGACTACATCTCCTTAAAGAATTGAATATTCCTGCCGTCAGGAACACCTGACTTGATAACCAACTCAGGATTTGGGTTAGGATTAATTTAATGTAAGTAAAGCACCTAGAATAGTGCCTAAAATACTGTAAACACTCTACAAGTACTAATTATAGCACTACTGACATTTATCATTATTATTTCAATGAAGGCTTGTTAAATGAAAATTATAATTTAGACTGCCCTTCTACTAATCTGAATTAGACGATTTCTATAGTCTGATACAATGCAAACACATTAAAAGTAATTAATGTTTAAGATTCTACTTAAATTGGCTTTGCTAAAGGGATGACATACAGAGAGCCTACCTACCAACTTCTAAAGGAAGATTATCATCTAAGTCAATTAGCCAATGATATCTATTGGCCTTCAACATTAGAACGGAATAATATGTAATTCAACACTTTAAGTATGTTATCAGTTAATTTTGTCCCAAATGAATAACATGAGGAAATAAGGAAAAGAGTATTCATACCTTAAATGAAGCTACAGCTTTATCATAAGCTTTTATCAACGCTGTATCATCCCAAATGTCAGAATCATCACTCTGGGAAGGGTAAAGAACAAACACAATTCATGTTTAAATGGGTTTCATAAAAAATGTAGGTTAGATACTGTCAGGAGCCATCCTACGCCACACATGAAGTTACACTAAAAACAGGTATTTTAAATCCTAAACAAAACTAGAGGAAGCCTACCTCCTTACAGAGTATGTGACATTACCCCCAAAACTAGGCATATGTAAATATTCTAAAAGGAGTAAACTGAATGCTCTATAATTGAATTTCTATCCACCAACCATAAGTGGATCTGTTCAAAGATAACTATGTTTCAAACTTTTCTAAGAGCTGATAAAAGGTTTACTTTGGCAATGTGGGAAAACATCTGGCTATTAGCCTGACTTTGTTATACAGACTATGGTAATGCTATTCCGACCAAAGAATCTGAGGTCCAAAGAATATTCTTTTCCCCTTGACCTTGCACTATGTCTAGATTAAGCAAGAATTCTCAAAAGGTTTTAAGTTACAAATTACTAGTAGTGATTAATAAATCAATTTTCATTTTAAACAGGAGTGGTATTAAGTAATCTGGAAAAGACTGAAGTAGCATTTAATTCTATTTTTATTTAAATTTAATTCAATTCAAAAACATATTCTTGAGCATATCCACTATCTCTTACACACTCATTTCTGAGAGGTATATGAAATCACGCTACCTGCTCTCTTCAGCGATGGTCTAAATAGGAATTTAAAACATAGTGTCACAGAAAATCAAAATAAAAAAAATACAAAACATTTATGGTGAGACATTACAGACAATAAATGTGTGAATTAAAAGAAATAGATTTTCTCTGGTTCAAGAGGCCGACTTTGGAAGATGCTGAATTCACCTGCTCCCCACCAATGCACCAGATCTATAGCTACATACGGAACAACTTCCTCTAGGGTAAAAAGACAAAATCAAAAATACCCAGAAACTAGTTGAGCAACTCCTACACATTAGGCAAACATGAAAAAACAAATCCCTACAAAGAAGGGAAGCTGAGACACAGTTTTGCCATAAACCCCTTCCCAGTGCAGCAACCCATTATAGGGAGGAAACTCAAAACTCAGAGACTCTCCCTGAGGAGAAATGAATTTGAACCCCAAACTGGGCACTTGAACTTTTAAGACCTGTACCTGAGATAAGCCCCCAAGACATCTAGCATTGAAAACTATGGGGATTCGCATTCAAAGACCTACAGGAAAATAGCAAACTGAGAAAAAGCCATTAAAGTGCTCCAATGCCTGGATTTAATTGCCCAAGGCAGGTAGTGCAGAAACAATGGAGTAAAAGGCACACAAACTTTATGTGAAAGAGACTCATTTGCTTATTAAAGTGTTAGCCTGAGGGGCAGTCTAATTTAACACACACTTGCAGGGCCCTGGTGGGATATTCTCAAAGCACACAGGCTAGTGGGCACCATGTTTCTGCTCCTGCCTCGCTCCAGACAGACAATGCCATCTGTGTGCTCTCCCTCTTCTGAGTTCCAGAGCACTTGTGTGTCCTAGAGGGTAGCATTTGTTTACATGCACTTGGTGCCCCAGTTTCCACACCTGGTGTCCCAGGCTTTTGCAGCTGTTGCTCAGGAAACACTCCGTAACCATCTGTCCATGGTAACTAGGGGGCTTTCCATTCCTGGGTTCCATAAGACTATTCACTCTCTGCCTTATTCCAGCTTACTGTTATCTCCCAGAAAGAAGCTTATGCACTCTCTGGGTACCCTGATTATTGCAAGTGCTACCCAGGGGATATGTCCAGATCACCTGCTCTGCAGGCTGAGCGGGCTTCTGCTTGCATTCCCACAAGACTGTATATATTTACGTACTTTAAAAGCTGCTGCCCAAGGGTCTGGCTCCCCAGTCATACTGAATCAAATTGTTGACTGAGATCCTCCTCCTGGGGCACAGATAGGTCTTTGCACACTCTCAACTACTGGGAACCACTAAAATTAAAATAGGCTGCTTGGATAATCACAAAGATTTGAGAAACAACCAAGAGCTAGTGCAGGGTTGAACGTTAAAGTTCATCTTCTACAAGATACTCCTTGAAGTCTGGCAGAGGTGGCTATTATCTAATGCACAGAAACCAACTCAGAAAGTCAAGCAAAATGAAGAAACAGAGGAATATGTTCCATAAAAGGAATAAGGTAAAACCTCAGAAACCATTTCTTAAAAGTAACAGAGAAGTGATTTACCTGATAAGGAGTTCAAAATAATAGTCATAAGCATGCTTATCAAGCTCAGGAGAATGAATGAGCACAGTGAGAACTTCAAGAAATAAAAAATAAAGAAAATGCCAAAAAGAAAAAAAGTCAGGGGCGCCTGGGTGGCTCAGGCAGTTGAGCGGCTGACTTTGGCTGAAGTCATGATCTCACGGCTCATGGGTTCGCACACTGCATCAGGCTAGCTGCTTTAAGAGTGGACCCTGCTTCAGATCCCTGTCCCCCTCTCTCTGCCCCTCCCCACCTCAAAAATAAACAAGCTTAAAAAAAAAGATTAACTACCCCCCCCCCCGCCCTTTCCCCCCTCCGGTGTGCTCTCTCTCTCTAAAATAAAAATTAAAAGTAATAAAATAATTTTTTAAACCATGTATGGTGTCAGATGTTGACTAGACTTATTGTGGTGTTTGTTTTCCAAAGTGTACAAATACTGAATAATTATGTTGTACACCTGAAATTAATACAATGTTATATCTCAATTATACCTCAATAAAAAAAGAAGAGAAAAAGGAATGGCTGGTGGATGATCATGGAGCAAACAGGCCTAGGAAATAAAAATCAGAAGGATGAGGACAGGTAGAAGAGAAAATAGAAAGCATTTCAAGAAAGATCAGGAGCCAAAAAAAAGGCCTAGAAGCAAAAATAAACCCACTGACTGTATGGTTTCACTTGTGTGAGATATCAAAAGTAGCCAATCACAAAAACAAAGTAGAAAGTTGGGGTTGGGGGGAAGAAGCAATGCTTTTTAATGGGTAGAGTTTCAGTTTTGCAACATTAAAAAGTTCTAGGTATCTACCGTACAATAACATGAATATATTTAACGCCAAATGCACAGTTCAAAATGGCTAAAATGTAGGGCACTTTGTTGACTCAGTTGGTAGAGCATGAGACTCTTGATCTTGTTCGAACCCCACGTTGGGTACAGAGTGGATTTAAAAAAAATGGCTAAGATGATAAATTTTATGTTATGTGTGTGCTTTTAAGCCACAATTAAGGGACACCTGGGTGGCTCAGGTGGTGAAGCATCCAACTCTTGATTTTGGCTCAGTTCATCTCACCGTGGCCAGAGTGGAGCCTGTTTGAGATTCTCTTTCCCCCTCTCTCTGCCCCTCCCCCATGCTTGCTTGCATTCTCTTTCCCTCACTCAAAATAAATAAACATTTCTTAAAAATAAACCACAATTAAAAATAAAAATAAAACAATGTATTTTGATCACTTAGACTACAAGTCCAACTAGAAGAATCAGGTTCATTCTACATAGTAGCTGAAGATAAGTTTAGATACATATGTTGATGATGAGAGGACAAGTTACCAAACACCTTCAATTAGTATCTTGGATTTGGTATGTTAGTCAATTAATGAGTTCCAAAGAAGCCTATAATAAAACTTCTTTAGTTGCAAAACTAATTTAGGTGGCTCTCCTGTTAATCTCCATTATACAGAGAAACAGCTAATCTCATTTTTTGATAAAAACTAATTAAAAATCATTTAATCATTCTGTAGATAAGGAAAGTAATCACAGAGGTAACTGATTGTTCAAGGTTACACTTCCACTTAGAAAGGGAGATGTTCCTTAGAGATTTGATACAGCCTGAGTTAGCAAACAGTAGAAATTAAGGATAATGAAGACATATTTTTTTAAAAAAAACACAAAATTACAAGACACATCAGTGCTCCTGCAACTGCAAATGGGGGCCATCTGTCTGGCTTAGTCAGAGGAGCATGTGAATCTTGATCACAGAGTTCTAAGTCTGAGCCCCAGGTTGTGTATAGAGGTTACTTAAAAATAAAATCTTAAAAAAAATATCCTGCAAAAAGTACTACTGATAAAGGAAGATGAATTCCATTGTTTCAATACAAGAGGGCATTCTTTTTTTTTTTACATGTATTTATTTTGAAAGAGAGGGCAAGAGAGGGCAAGCAGTGGGGGGGGGGGAGGGAGGGAGGGAGGGGGGGGGAGGGAGGAAGAGAGAGAGAGAGAGAGAGAGAGAGAGAGAAGGAGGGAGGGAGAGAGAGAATCCCAAGCAGGCTCTGCACTGACAGAGGGGCTCGAACCCATGAACCAACCATGAGATCATGACCTGAGACAAAGTCACACACCCAACCGACTGAGCCACACACGTGCCCGCAAAAAGGCATTCTTAAAAGTAAAATACAAAGCAACCCAAACTCCTCACATGGCAATGATTATGTTCAGATCAAGGAAACAAGAGATTTCAAAATGAAAAGATACCTAAGATTTTATACAAAGCTATTAGAACAAAAAATATTTCAGCTAATAAAACTTCCCAAATAACAATCACAAAAAGAAGCAAACACCCAATTGAAATTAAATAAAGTAGCATCTGCAAACTACCCTGAATCAAAAAGTTTATAAACTAAGATGAGAAAACAGGGCAAAAGGGCAAGATTTGAATTGGGAGTTAAAATCAAGATAGAAATGGGAGAAAAAGTAACATTGGCTACAAAGTATCCAAGGCAGAATATATCTGACTGAAAATTTAGGGAGTACCAAAGAAAACACATTAAAAAAAAAAAAAGAAAATAAGTGTTAAATACGGATAACTAGCAAAGAATATTTAATATATGTATAAATGTATATACAAGTACCTGAAGAAAAAAAGCTAAAAATCAAAAACAAAATAAAATCTAAAAAAAATCTCAATGCCTCTAAACAAAAAGACCAAGTCAGGTACAAAATAAAGAAAATTAATTAGTGTAAGATTTTTCCCATAGAAATTTGTGGGAAAAAGTATGAATCAAGGATTTTGTGATATGGCCTAGCTGACCTTTGAGCAGGGAAACTAAGTTTACAATGTTGAAGAATACTATACTCACTAATCTTTCCAGAGAAATCTACTGAAAATAAGCTTCAACCAACCAAGTATGATCAGGGAAAACTTGGGTTAACAAAACAAAACCCAACCTTAGCAATTCTAACAGAAAAGTAAACTACAGTTGACCCTCGAACAACTGTGGGGGAGGGAGGCTAGGGGTGCCGAAAACTGTAGTTTTCATATATATATTTAGTATTTATTTTTGAGAGAGTGCAAGTGGGGAAGGGGCAGAGAGAGGGGGACGGGGGAGAGAGGACAGAGGATCTGAAGCAGGCTCTGTGCTGTCAGCAGCGGGTCCAAGGTGGGGTTGCAACTGGCTAACTGCAAGATAATGACCTGAGCTGAAGTCAGATGCTCAACTGACTGAGCCACCCGGTTGCCCCAGCTTTTTTTTTTTTTTTTTTAAGCAGGCTCCATACTCAGTATGGAGCTGGAACTCATGACCCCAAAATCAAAAGTTGCATGCTCTACCAAATGAGCCAGCCAGGTACCCCCCTGTGTACAATTTTTGACTCCCCAAAACCTTAAGCATTATTAGCCTACTGTTGACCAGAAGCCTTATAAATAATATAAACAGCCTATTAATATATGCTTGATGTATTATACACTGCATTCTTACAATAAAATAAAGAAAATATTAAAATTCTAAAGAAGAGAAAATACATTTATAATACTGTACTATATTTATGGGGAAAAAAATTCACATATAGGTGGACCTGTCCAGCTCAAACCATGGCTGTTCAAGGGTCAATATATATTAAATTGACAAGCTGTAAAACTCATGTGGAAATACAAAGGACCTAGAAAAAAATCAATTCTGAAAAAGCAAAGCAAAGCTGGAAGATTTACATTATCTTACTTCAACAAGTACTGTGAAGCTACTGTAATCAAAAAGTGTGCTATTAAAAATAGATTATTATTTAAGTGTGCTATTAAAAATACAGAAGGAGTACATGCACCCCAATGTTTATAGTAGCACTATCAACAATAGCCAACCTATGGAGAGAGTCCAAATGTCCACTTACTGATGAATGGATAAAGAAGATGTGGTATATATATACAATGGAGTATCACTAGGCAATTAAAAAGAATGAAATCTTGGGGCGCCTGGATGGCTCAGTCGGTTGAGCGTCCGACTTCGGCTCGGGTCATGATCTCACAGTTTGTGAGTTCCAGCCCTGCATCGGGCTCTGTGCTGACAGCTCAGGGCCTGGAGCCTGCTTCAGATTCTGTGTCTCCCTCTCTCTACCCCTCTTCTGCTTGTACGCTCTCTCAAAAATAAAAATAAACATTAACAAACAGTGAACAAACAACAGATCTCAGCATTTTGCCAAAGAAAATAGTATATTGACAGCAAATAAACATATGAAATGATCATTAATTGATGGCTCAATTAGTTAAGCATCCTTTTTGGCTCAGGTCATGATTTCATGTTTCATGAGTTTGAGCCCAGAATTGGGCTCTGCTGTCAGCATGGAGCCTGCTTCAGATCTTCTGTCCCTACCTCTCTCTACCCCTCCACTGCTTGTGCTCTCTCAAAAATAAACATTTAGGGGTACCTGGGTGGTTCAGCCAGTTAAGGGTCTGGTTTTGGCTCCGGTCATGATCTCACGGTTCCTGGATTCAGGCCCTGAGTTGGGCTCTATGCTGACAGTGTGGAACCTGTTTGCAATTCTTTCTCTCTTCCTCGCTATCTGCCCCTCGCCCACCCTCCATTTCTCTCAGAATAAATTAACAAACCTTAAAAAAAAGATGACCATGGGAACGCAAGTTAGTGTAGCCACTCTGGAAAACAGTATGGAGGTTCCTCAAAAAACTAAAAATAGAACTACCCTATAACCCAGCAAATGCACTACTAGGCATTTATCCAAGGGATACAGGTGTGCTGTTTCGAAGGGGCACATGCACCCCCATGTTTATAGCAGCACTATCAACAGTAGCCAAAGTATGGAAAGAGCCCAAATGTCCATCGATGGATGAATGGATAAAGAAGACGTGGTATATATATGTAATGGAGTATTACTCAGCAATCAAAAAGAATGGAATCTTGCCATTTGCAACTACATGGATGGAACTGGAGGGTATTATGCTAAGTGAAATTAGTCAGAGAAAGACAAACATCCTATGACTTCACTCATATGAGGACTTTAAGAGATAAAACAGGTGAACATAAGGGAAGGAAAACAAACATATAAAAACAGGGAGGTGGACAAAACATAAGAGACTCATAAATATGGAGAACAAACTGAGGGTTACTGGAGGTGTTGTGGGAGGGGGGATGGGCTAAATGGGTAAGAGGCACTAAGGAATCTGCTCCTGAAATCATTGTTTCACTATATGCTAACTAATTTGGATGTAAATTTTAAAAAATAAAAAAATTAAATTAAAATAAAAGATGACCATTTCAAAATTAACAAGGATGTGGAAAAAGTGGAACCGTCATACACTACTAGTCAAAATATAAAATGGTTCAACCACTTTGAAGAAGAGTTTGGCACTTTTTTTTTTTTTAAGGTCTGACTGGATTTATTCAATGGGTAGCATCCCATTTAACAAATAGAAGGGTGCTCCCAAGGCAGTTTTTTTTTTTTTTTTTTTTAATGTAGGCTCCATACCCAATGTGGGGTTTAAACTCACCACCCAGAGATGAAGAATCTCATGCTCTACCGACGGAGCCAGTCAGGCACCCCCCAAGGCAGCTTCTTAAAAAGTTAAAACACACCTACTCCATGAGTAGACTTCCAACAGAAATGAAAACTTATGTCCACACAGTCTTCTCCACTAATATTCACAGCAGCTCTATTATTAACCTTCCCCAAATGAAAACAATCGATGGCACAAAAACAGACACATAGACCAATGGAATAGAATAGAAATCCCAGAACTAGACCCACAAAAGTATGGCCAACTAATCTTTGACAAAGCAGGAAAGAACATACAATGGAAAAAAGACAGTCTCTTTAACAAATGGTGCTGGGAGAACTGGACAGCAACATGCAGAAGGTTGAAACTAGACCACTTTCTCACACCATTCACAAAAATAAACTCAAAATGGTTAAAGGACCTGAATGTGAGACGGGAAACCATCAAAACCCTAGAGGAGAAAACAGGAAAAGACCTCTCTGACCTCAGCCGTAGCAATTTCTTACTCGACACATCCCCAAAGGCAAGGGAATTAAAAGCAAAAATGAACTACTGGGACCTTATGAAGATAAAAAGCTTCGGCAGAGCAAAGGAAACAACCAACAAAACTAAAGGGCAATCAACAGAATGGGAAAAGATATTTGCAAATGACATATCGGACAAAGGGCTAGTATCCAAAATCTATAAAGAGCTCACCAAACTCCACACCCGAAAAACAAATAATCCAGTGAAGAAATGGGCAGAAAACATGAATAGACACTTCTCTAAAGAAGACATCCAGATGGCCAACAGGCACACGAAAAGAAGCTCAACGTCGCTTCTCATCAGGGAAATACAAATCAAAACCACACTCAGGTATCACCTCACGCCAGTCAGAGTAGCCAAAATGAACAAATCAGGAGACTATAGATGCTGGCGAGGATGTGGAGAAACGGGAACCCTCTTGCACTGTTGTGGGAATGCAAATTGGTGCAGCCACTCTGGAAAACAGTGTGGAGGTTCCTCAAAAAATTAAAAATAGACCTACCCTATGACCCAGCAGGAGCACTGCTAGGAATTTGCCCAAGGGATACAGGAGTGCCAATGCAGAGGGGCACTTGTACCCCAATGTTTATAGCAGCACTCTCAACAATAGCCAAATTATGGAAAGAGCCTAAATGTCCATCAACTGATGAACGGATAAAGAAATTGTGGTTTATATACACAATGGAGTACTACGTGGCCATGAGAAAGAATGAAACCTGGCCCTTTGTGGCAACGTGGACGGAACTGGAGAGTGTGATGCTAAGTGAAATAAGCCATACAGAGAAAGACAGATACCATATGTTTTCACTCTTATGTGGATCCTGAGAAACTTAACAGGAACCCATGGGGGAGGGGAAGGGAAAAAAAAAAAAGAGGTTAGAGTGGGAGAGAGCCAAAGCATAAGAGACTGTTAAAAACAGAACAAACTGAGGGTTGATGGGGGGTGGGAGGGAGAGGAGGGTGGATGATGGGTATTGAGCAGGGCACCTGTTGGGATGAGCACTGGGTGTTGTATGGAAACCAATTTGACAATAAATTTCATATATTGAAAAAAAAATAAACTCTTCAGCATAAAAAAAAGAAAACAATCGAAACGTTTATGAAGTGAATGCATAAACAAATTCTAGTATAATAATAAAATGGGATACTGCAGCAATAAAAAGGAATGAACAACTAATATGTACAACAAAATGTGTGAAGCTGAAAACTATGCTGAGTAAAGGAAGGCAAACAAAAGATTTAATGTTTATAAACTTCTAGAAAATGCATACTAATCGGCGACAGAAAGTGTGATCCAGCAGTGATCAGGGAACAGCAGATGAGAGAAAGGAGAGTAGGATTATAAAGGGGTATAAAGAAATCCAAACCAGCCCACACACTGAGATCATGTGAAGCTCTGAGAGGACAGGAAGAAACAAAACGGCTTTCAATCTCTAGCTGCTCAGTCCTGGGCTACGGTAGCTCCAAGTCTATGTGAATGCAACCACGTGAAAGATCTAAAGGACAAGTGTCCAGCAAGGCCGTCACAAATTCTTGACCCACAGAAACCACGACAGATAATAAAATGATAATTACTATTTCAAGGTACTAAGTTTTGGGGAGTTTGTTAGATAACAAGAGACACCAGAACAGACCATCAGCACTGCTTTTATATAGCTGTTTCTTGGTCACCACTAGTATGTCTCATGTTCTCCTATCTCCGACAATTGTCAACTGCTGAAACTTCTGCTGAGATCTCTTGAGTCATCAGCAAACCCTGCTCCCAATATCTTTAACCTCTTCTCTGAATATTCCCTTTACCTCCTTGCTTTAAAATCTAACTTTTCCCAAAGATGCCTCTTTCCTTGCAGGTATCTCAAATGAAATGTCTTCTCCATATCCCTCAAATCATCATACCACAGATGGGGAAGCAATCTTACTTGCTCCTTACACCCACTTCCAGATTTTTCCTCTCTCCTTCCTTCCTAAAAACCCTCAGTTTCAAGAAGCCTGTTACTAGACTCCATTGTCTGCTATTCCTCTTTATGTAATCATTTACAACCATCTGAGCCACGCTTCCTCACTCCCGAGATTTAGCGTTGTCTCCAACTCCTGCCGTTCTTGGTTATTAAAAAACCCACACAGCTGATTCTGCCAATACCCTAACCGTCCAGGTCCTTAAACTCCTCCATACTAATGATCTTGTACACCACCCAATCGCAGTTACTAGCTTCTATGGTTAACAATAACCGAACCTTTCCATAAACTCAGTTTAAAGAATCCTACTCTCTATGGGGCGCCTGGGTGGCGCAGTCGGTTAAGCGTCCGACTTCAGCTCAGGTCACGATCTCGCGGTCCGTGAGTTCGAGCCCCGCGTCAGGCTCTGGGCTGATGGCTCAGAGCCTGGAGCCTGTTTCCGATTCTGTGTCTCCCCCTCTCTCTGCCCCTCCCCCGTTCATGCTCTGTCTCTCTCTGTCCCAAAAATAAATAAACGTTAAAAAAAAATTTTTAAAAAAATAAAGAATCCTACTCTCCTTGGACAGAAGACATGAACAGACATTTCTTGGAAGGTGATAGAGGGCCAAAGACACATGAAAAGATACTCAACATCACTCATCATCAGGCAAATGCGAATCAAAACAATGAGCTATCAACTGACATGTCATATTAGCTAAAATCAAAAACACAAAAGAAACAAGGGTTGGCGAAGATGTAGAAAAAAGGAATCTTCACGCACTGCTGGTGGGAATGCAAACTGGATCAGCCTCTATGGAAAACAATATGGAGACTCCTCAAAATATTAAAAACAGAACTACGTCCTCACCTGCTACAAAAATAGAACCATCCTATGATCCAGTAAATTGCACTGCTGGGTATTTACGAAAGAACACAAAAACACCACCCTGAAGAGATATATACACCCCTATGTTTATTTTAAAAATCAATTTATCTTATAACTGTACTCTTTAATTCCAATCCCTTATATCCCCTATGTATGTGTGTGCGTATATATTTATATATATACATATATGTATATGTGTGTATATATTTATATATATATGTATAAATATACATATATATACATAATATAAATATAAATATATTATATATATAATAAATATAAATATACATATATTATATATATATGTATAAATATATACACACATCTTCTTTATCCATTCATCTATCAATGGATACTTGGGCTGCTTCCACAGTTGGCCTATTGTAAATAGTGCTGCTATAAACACAGGGGTGCATGTATACTTGTGAATTGGTGTTTTTGTATTCTTTTGGTAAATACTCACTAGTGCCATTGCTAGATCATAAGGTAGTTTTATTTTTAATTTTCTGAGGAACCTCCATCCTGTTTTCCACAATCTGCATTCCCACCAACAGTGCAGGAAGGTTCCTTTTTCTTCACATCCTAACACTTGTTCCTTGTATTTTTTCTTTTAGTCATTATGCCAGGTCAAGTAATATCTCATTTTTTGAAGTAAACTATGTGCCCAATGTGGGTTTTAAACTCATGACCCTAAGATCGAGTCACATGTCCTACCAAATTGAGACAGCCAGGCACCCCTCATTATGGTTTTGGTTTGCATTTAACTCGAGTGATGCTGAACATTTTTCATGTGTGTTAGCCACCTCTATGTCTTTGGGGAAATGTCTTTTATATATATATATATATATATATATATATATATATATATATATATATATATGAAATTTATTGTCAAATTGGTTTCCATACAACACCCAGTGCTCATCCCAAAAGGTGCCTTCCTCAATACCCATCACCCACCCTCCCCTCCCTCCCACCCCCCATCAACCCTCAGTTTGTTCTCAGTTTTTAAAGAGTCTCTCATGCTTTGGCTCTCTCCCACTCTAACCTCTTTTTTTTTTTTTTTCCCTTCCCCTCCCCCATGGGTTCCTGTTAAGTTTCTCAGGATCCACATAAGAGTGAAACCATATGGTATCTGTCTTTCCCTGTATGGCTTATTTCACTTAGCATCACACTCTCCAGTTCCATCCACGTTGCTACAAAAGGCCATATTTCATTTTTTCTCATTGCCACGTAGGAAATGTCTGTTCAGTCTTCTGCCCTTCTTTTTTTTGGTTTTTAAATTTTTTTTTAAGCTCAACATCCACCAACCTGGGGCCTGAATGGAGGACTCTGAGATCAAGAGTCATGCACTCTACTGACTGAGACAGCCAGGGGCCCCTCTTCTGCCCATTTTTAAATTGGATTATTTGTTTTTTGGGTGTTAAGTTCTATCAGTTCTTCACATATTTTGGATACTAACCCTTTATGGGCTATGTCATTTGCAACTATCTTCTCCCTTTCAGTTGGCTACCTTTTAGTTTTGATAACCATTACCTATGCTGTGCAGAAACTTTTCATTTTAACGGAGTCCCAGTAGTTTATTTTTGCTTTTATTTCCTTTGTCTCAGGAGATATATTTAGAAAAATGTTATGACCAATGTCAGAGATTTCACTGCCTGTACCCTCTTCAAGTTTTTATGGTTTCAATTATCATATTTAGGTCTTTAATCCATTTTGGGTTTATTTTTGTGTATGGTGAAACAAAGTGGACCAGTTTTGTTCTTTTCCATGCGGCTGTCCAGTTTTCCCAACACCATTTGTTGAGATTTTTTTTAAGTTCTTTTATTTGAGAGACAGAGAGAGTATGAGCAGGGTAGGGGCAGAGAGAGAGAGGGAGAATCTCAAGCAGGCCTTGAGCTGTGCACACAAAGAGCAACACGGGGCTCGAACCCACGAACTGTGAGATTATGACCTGAGTCGAAACGAATTGGACACTTAACCAAATGAGCCACCCAGGCACCCCTAAGAGATTATCTTTCTCCCAATGCATACTCATCTCGCCTTTGCCAAAGATTAACTGACCATATAATTGTGGGTTTATTTTTTGGGTCTTCTGTTCTATTCCACTGATCTATGCATGCATGAATTTTTATGCCAGTACCATACTGTTTTAATTGCTACTTCTTTGTAACCTAACATGAAATCTGGAATTGTGATACCTTCAGTTTCGTTCTTGTGTTTCAAGATTGCTTTGGCTATTCGACGTCTTGCAGTTCCATACAAATTTTAGGATCGTTTTAGTTCTGCGAAAAATACTGTTAGTATTTTCACAGGGATTTCATTAAATGTGTAGACTGCTTTGGGTAGTACAGACATTTTAACAATATTTGTTCTTATAACCCATAGCATGGAATGTCTTTCCATTTCTTTGTCTTGAATTTGGCTGGCATTTCATTCACCTCTAAGCCAAGCTATTATTTACAATAGCCAAATTACGGAAGCAGCCCAAGTGTCCACTGATAGATGAATGCATAAAGATGTGGTATACATACACAATGGAATATTACTCAGCCATCAAAAAGAAAATCTTTTCACTTGCAACGATGTGGACGAAGCTAGAGAGTATAACGCTAAATGAAATAACTCGGAGAAAGACAAATACCGTATGATCTCACTTATATACAGAATTAAGGAACAAAGTAAGAAAAGGGAGGACACCTGGCTGGCTTAGTCAGTACAGGATGTAATTCTTGATCTCAGAGTAGTGAGTTCAAGCCCCATGCTGGGCTTGGAGCCTATTTAAAATAATATAAATTAAAATAAAATACTTTTAAAAAAAGAAAAAAGAGAGACAAACCAAGAAATAGACTTAACTATCAAAAACAAACTGATGGTTAACAAATGCGAGGGGGCTGGGGCGGGGGTGGGGGGGGGGGGAGCACTGGTGAACTAGGTGAAGGGGATTAAGAGTAAATTTACCATGGTAAGCCCTGAGTAATGTATAGAAATTGTTGAGCCACTATGTTGTACAGCTGAAACTAGTTTAACATTGTATGTCAAGAACACTGGAATTAAAATAAAAAAAAAACTAAAAAAAAAAAGAATCCTACTCTCCAACTATCACCTAACCTCTGCAACTTACTTCTTCTATCTGGATGATGACAATCATTCCACTTAACTAGAACAAAACAGCGATCTTCCACAAATTTTTAAACTTTTACTATCCTAATGTCCTCCCTACCTTTCTTAGCCAGCTTAAATTCCATGGTCAATTACTAACATAATTACCTTGTACCCCTCCCTCCCTCCCTCCCTTAAATCCACTTGGTAAAACTACAGCCCTATTATTTTCAACACTTAATTCACTATGTGCCTGCCCTCACACACCTGAATTCAACTTAGCTGGAGAAAAACACAATCAAGCTGTCTAGTATCTTTTAAACTCATGACCAAAATCTCAAGTAAACCTGTCATGTTGCCTAACAACACTTCCACTACGTTTCCCTAGTCCAATACTCCTCTACTCTCCCTACTTTCCACCCACTTTCTACTTTCTTTCTGCTCAAAACTCCAACACCTGCTTCCCCTCACTCCTAGTTGATGACCTTATTTCTTTTACTGAGAACAGCCACAATCAAAAGACAGCTTCCACAAATCTCTCCATCCACACAAGTCTGTGCCCACGTAACTGTCACATGAACTGTCAATGTTTCTAACAAAGGCCAAATCCATCTTCTCTTATCTACTCTAGAACACTGCTGCGACACTTCTCTTTTGCCCCTTGTATGATCAAGTTTTCCATCCTTATTCAATCTTTCGTACCAGACCAAAAAGCGTTGAAACAGATTTCTATCATCTAACAAAAAAACCAGTTAAGAATCTTGTTTATTTTACCCTCCCCTTCATCTATCGGCCAATTTGTCTACCTTCTATTTACAAAACTTGAAATATTTTTTTTAATTTTTTTTTAACGTTTATTTTTGAGACAAGAGAGAAACAGAGCATGAATGGGGGAGGGGCAGAGACAGAGGGAGACACAGAATCGGAAGCAGGCTCCAGGCTCTGAGCCATCAGCCCAGAGCCCAACGCGGGGCTCGAACTCACGGACCGCGAGATCGTGACCTGAGCTGAAGTCGGACGCTTAACCGACTGCGCCACCCAGGTGCCCCAAACTTGAAATATTTACTTACAAGTTTTGCCTTGACTTTCTCCTCTCCCCGTTCCAAACTCACTCCAATCAGATTTCACCCAAGGCTGAGCTTCTCATTTCCCTCCCTTATAAACCTATTCCACTTGCAGTCTTCTGACCTCAGTACATCTCAGGAAAAAACAATTTCATCTTTTCATGACTGCAGGTCAATCTTGGAATTCTCTTTGATTTTCCTCTCTCAAACCTCCATTGTCGAATCCATATGCAAAAACCCGTTGCCTCTGATTTCAAATTATAACCGGAAAGCAAGTACCTTGCTCTCCATCGCCAGCACCTCGATGTCAAACTGGCACATTTCAATAGTCTCCTCCTTGGTTTACCTGCTTCACCCCGGCCTGGCCCCGCACACTCCCCAGTCAGAAACAATGGACAAACCAAGGCAAAATCAAGTTCAGGTAGCGAATCAGTTCTAACCCATCAGGGTGCCCAAGCCGCAAGAGGAAGGAGCCTGTAGCTAAAACTCCCAAATGAGGAAAGCCGCAGAAACCTGTGGAATACCGCCCCGCAATCAGCGAACCCGACCGGGCCAGCCCAGCCGCGGAAGCCCCTAGCGGGACGCTCGGAGCGAGCCCAGTGAGCCTGTCTGAAGGCGATGCCGTCCAAGATCTCACCTGGCCTGTGCCACGCCGGAACAGCACCGAATCCTCCTGCTCGGGGACACCGCTGCCTCCCCCCATCGCCATGGCGAGCCTACTGCCGGGTACACGGCGTGGGCTCCGTCTCTCTGAAAGTGACAACTTCCGCCGCTGGAGGCTTCTGGGAGCGGAAGAGTACGGTGTCCTGGAGATCGGCCACGAGGCCTGGGAGACTCCTGGTGCTTTCTCTAGGAGTCGACTTGCTCTTTCCTGTGTTCAATTCTTTGGTTTCACATTTTCCTATGTTGGTAGAATGATTCCCACCAAGGGGTTTTTTTTTGTTTGTTTTAAACAATATATTTTTTAAACAATAGATTTACATAGAAAATAATGTTCATTGCAAATAACATAGAAAACATGGGTAATACAAAAAAATAAGGGGCGCCTGGTGGCTCAGGGGTTTGAGGGTATGGCTCTTGATTTCCCCTCAGGTTATGATCCCAGGGTTTTGGGATCCAGCCCTGTGTTCTGCTCAGTGCTGAGCCTGGAGATTCCTGAAGATTCTCTATCACTCTGCCCCTCTCCCGTACTCCTGCATGTACTCTCTAAAACAAACAAAAGCCCAGATGTAACCAATGATGATGATATCGCCACCATTTAAAAAGTGCTTTACAGAGTTTTTTATTTTATTTTTTTAGAGAGAGCACGTGAGCCGGGGAGAGGGGCAGAGGTAGAGAGAATCTTAAGGCATCTCTATGCTCAGTGCAAGGCCAGACAAGGGGCTCAACCCCAGCACCCTGGGGTCATAACCTCAGCTGAAATCAAGAGTCCCACGCTCCACCTGCTGAGTCACCCAGGCTCCTTTGTATTTTATTTTCACGACCCAATAAACGACGGGTTATTATTCCCATTTTAAAGATAAGTAAACTTACTGTGGTACTTGTATACTATAGACTACTACTCAGCAATTAAAAAATAGGAATAAGGATCTCCCGAAATGCTTAGACTTGATTTGGGGGTTGTGAGTTTCAGCCCTACAATGGGTTGTAGAGATTAGTTAAAAAGAAAAATCTTAAAAAAAAAAAAAAAGAAAGAAAGAAAAAAATCTTTTAAGAAAGAATTAAGTATTGATATACGAGGAAAAGAAAAAAAAAAAAGGAAACAGGCACAGAGCATTTACACAGCTGCCTGGATTCCAGGTAGCAGAGTTCATTCCTTTAGCTACTTATCAATTTTAACATTTAAGTTAATATCCATTCTCCCAAGTGTTCTTTGGTAAATTTTCAAACTTTAAAAAAAAAAAAAAGGTCAAAATAAAGAAAGGGGACTGCATCAAACTTTCATCCTTTGCACAGTGAAGGAAACCAACACAAGGAAAAGACAACCTACACTGAATGGGTGAGGACATGCTCACGTATGATCTGATAAGGGATTAATATCCAGAATCTATAAAGAACTCCTAAAACTCAATGTAAAAAAACCAAAACAGCGATCTAATAAAAAAAATGTGCAGAGGCCCTGCATAGACATTTTCCCAAAGAACACATACAGATGTCAATAGGTACATGAAAAGATGCTTAGTATCACTAACCCTCAGGAAAATGCAAATCAAAACCACAATGAGCTATTACCTCACAGGTGTCAGAATGGCTATTATCAAAAAGATAAGAGAGAACAAGTGTTACTAAGGATGCAAAGAAAAGAATTCTCGTGGACTATTGGTGGGAACATAAATTGTTGCAGACACTAGATGAGCGGTAAAGATATGTTTACACACATGCACAATGGAATATAGTCATAAAAAGAATGAAATCTTTACAACAACATGGACACACCTAGAGGATATCATGCTAAGTTAAATGAGTCCGAGAAATACAAATTACCGTATGACTTCATTTATACGTGGAAACTAAAAAACAAATGAACATAATAGATTTATAGAGAACTCACAATTGCCACAGGATGGGGGTAGGGGGAGTATGAGGATAAAGTGAAAGGGATAGAGAAGAAAAGTGGGATCAAATGTTGTCTAATGTTTAATGCTATGCTGCGTTTTTTTTTTTTCCTGTCTTTACATGGGTCAAACAGATCTTTAAATCTTAGTAGGCATTTACCATTTACTTTTCCAGATTATTCATTAATTAGGATTGCCAGATGGATTCCATGTATATATGTATTATAATTTTCTTAAAAAATATATCTACCCAAGGAAGTTTGAGGGCTCCCCTTTGGCTTCTATCAATATCAGAAACAGATCTATTTTTTAAAAAGCCACTTAGATTTTTCTCAATTATAAAAATTCTCATAATGGCATTAAAAAAATTTTATTTAACAAAATTTTTTTTTACATTTTTATTTTTGAGAGACACAGGGAGACAGAGCACAGGTGGGGGAGGGGCAGAGAGCAAAGGAGACACAGAATCCGAAGCAGGTTCCAGGCTCTGAGCTGTGAGCACATAATCCGACCGAGGGTGCCTGGGTGGCTCAGTCGGTTAAGCGTCTGACTTTGGCTCACGGTTTGTCAGTCTGAGCCCCGTGTCAGGCTCTGTGCTGTCAGATTGGAGCCTACTTCGGGTTCTGTGTCTCCTTCTCTTTCTGCCCCTCCCCCACTTGTGCTCTGTCTCTCAAAAATAAAAATGTAAAAAAAAATTTTTTTAACGTCTAATTTTGAGAGAGAGATACTAAAAAAAAATTTTTTTTTTAACGTTTATTTAATTTTGAGAGGGAGAGAGAGAGAGAAGCTCAGAGAGAATGGGATAGAAGGTCCAAAGTGGGCTCTGTGCTGACAACAACAGGCCAAAGCAGGGCTCAAACTGACCACCTGGAGAGCAATAGTCACATGGTTCCTCCGACTGGGCCAGCCGGGCACCCCCTCACAATGACATTTGATGTAGAAATTTAGACAGAATTTGCAAAGAGGTTTTTGTCTTTATATTTTTTGAGATATAACTTATATACCATAGAATTCACCATCTTAAAGCATACACTTAGTAGTTTTTAGTATACTTGAAAGGTTATATAGCTGCCACCAATTCCAGAACATTTTCATCACCTTAAAAAGAAAGATTAGCAGTCACTCTCCATTCTTCCCTCCTTCCAGCTGCTCACCACTACTAATCTACTTTCTGTCTTTATGGATTTACTTGTTCTGGATATTTTATACAAATGCAATCTATGGCCCTTTGTGTCTGGACTTTTTCACTTAGCCTAACGTTTTCAAGGAAAAATTAGCATTTTAATACATTTAGAATGGCAGGTTCTTTGTTGAAAAAAAGTATTTTTACTTACCAGGATCCTCAACAAAAATGAACCTATGGCATTTTTGCTCTCAAAGAAAAGATGATGTTCTTTTATTCCTGATGGTGACATCCATAATTGAATTACTATATTTTACAAAGTTATTTCATATGATAGACAAAGCAATCAAAGCGCTGTGTAGTGAACTTCCAAAGGAAAACCATTTCACCCGATTTGAAGGCACTTATTTAAACATTAAATTTAACATCAGGAACTGGAATAGTCTTTGTGTATATGGAATTTCAATACCAAAATCCTACCTTCCAGGACTCTTGGAAATTGCCCTTGAGCAAATAAAGAATTCAAATGATTAGTGACCAGGCTTCCAACTTGATTTTCCAATTTGAATTTCAAATGGGATAGTGCATAAACAAATGACAAGGCCAAAGCCAATTAGTTCCTTAGTGTTACATCATCAGGGTCTAGGGGCAGGAGATCATAGATGGGTCTGTGATTTTAGTACAAAACGGCTCACTGAACTGTTAAAGCAGCAGAACGTTAAAAATTACAAGTGATGTTTTGGAAGAATATTTGAATGATGTAATAGACAAATGGTAGTGTAATTCATAAAGGGATAGATAGAATTGGCCATCCAGTATATGAACGTTTGAGTCCCCACCCTCATATCCTATATCGAAATACATTCTGGGTGATTTTTATAAACTTGGGATGGGGGAGATCTTAAGATAGAAACAAGAAACCATGCAAGTACTGAAAACTTGAATACCTTTTGGGAGTCAGGTGGGTAATGTAAATGAGTTAAGGAGGAATAAGCAATAAGAGGTTGTGGGTACTGTCATCAGTAAAGTGGAGCCTATACCTCCCCACCTCCCACTCACTCCACTCAATCTCTGCCCAAAGGTATTCAAGTTCACATTTAAAAAGTTTTGACAAATGGGGTACCTGGGTGGCTCAGTTAGTTATGTGTCTGATTTTGACTCAGGCCATGATCTCTCAGTTCATCAGTTCGAGCCCCACATTGGGCTGTCTGCTGTAAGCCTGGGACCCTTCAGAGGATCTGAAGATCCTCTGCCCTCCTCTCTCTCTCTCTGCCCCTCCCCTGCTTGTGCTCTCAAAAATAAACATTAAAAATTTTTTTTTAGGTTTTAACATGTCAGCCAGGATAAGTCTGCTGTCAGTCTGCACCCTTACTTATAAAGAAACTACACTTATGGTAATGTAATTACAAGCAAAATAAAATGAAACTACAAACAATAGTGTGGAAAATATTTGTAACCTATTAAAAACAACTGCAGAGAAACAGACAAGAACAAACTATTCCTTGAAGAAAAAAAAATGGCCAATAAATATGAAAATAAGCCTCAGCTCTGCCCTCAGCTGGCCTGATTTCACATCCCTAACCTGCCACTTACTAGCTGGGTAACCTTGGTGGCGATTCCTTAATTAAAATCTCAATTTCTTTATCTATATAGATATAATAGTACTCACATGTGAAAGCTAAGTAAAATAAAAAGCATAAAGCAGAGAAAATATGAGTACATCAGAAGAGAAAATCCAAATGCCCAATAAACATGGTAAAACATTCAACCTCTGCAGTCAAGAAATTGCAGGGCACCTGGGTGGCTCAGTCCATTGAGTGTCTGACTTCGGCTCGGGTCATGATCTCGCAGTTCGTGCATTGGAGCCCCGTGTTGGGCTCTGTGCTGACAGCTCAGAGCCTGGAGCCTGCTTCAGAATCTGTGTCTCCCTCTCTCTCTGCCCCTTCCCTGCTCACACTCTCTCAAAAATCAACATGAAAAAAAATTACCAACTAAGATACCACTTTTCCCACTCAGGATGGCAATATCAGAGATTAATATTTGATGTTATCAAGGGCATGGGAAATGGAGAGCTATTCTCATGGGAAATATCTGCTTAAAATTGCAAATGCATGGCATATACCTTTGTACTAGGAATCCTACCTTTAAGAATCCATTCTTATAGGAATAAAAGAACTATTACATAATTAAGTATGACTATATTACAGAATTGTTTTTAGTGGCAGAAGCTCACAAACATCCTCAATTTCCTTGAGTAAGGAAGTTACTTGATAAATTACTATACCAAGGTTAGATTTATAGGGACTGACCTGTAGGCATAGCTTAAAAAAAAAAAAAATCAAGTTACAGTAAGTTTTCCACTTTTATTTAAAAAAAAAAAATTCCCTGTAGTGGGTTGAATGGTGGCCCCCAAAATGATATGTCCACCAGATACAGCTATTGTGATTTGACCTTATTTGGAAAAGGGTTTTGGTAATGTAACTAAGGAACTCAGGATGAGATCATCCCAAATTAGAGTGGGCCCTAAACCTAGTGACAGGCATCCTTATAATAAACAAGAAGAAACCTGAGAAAAGGCTATGTGAAGAGAGACATAGGAGTTATGGTGCCACAAGCAAACCAATGCCCGGAGCTACTAGAAACTGGAAGAGGCAAAGATTTTCCCCTCAAATCTTCAGAGGGCTTATGGTCCTGCTGATACCTTGTTTTTAGACTTCTGGCCTGTAGAACTGTGAGAGAACAAATTTCTATTGTTATAAGCCACCAAGTTTGTGGTAATTTGTTGTAGCAACCCTAGTAAATCCTCAATATCCGTTATAGTTATGTTTACGAATGCTTAAGCGAGCACTGAGGAAAACTAGACCACAGTTTTATGTATCTTATGTCCCAGCAAATTTTCATTCTTAATATATAATAAGTAGAAGTAAGTCATGACTAAGAAAATATATATAAAAAATGTTTATGACAGAATCATTCTTAAAAACTTCAAACTAAGAGCAAACCAAATGTCCATAAAAAGTAGAGTGGATAACTAAGTTATGGTGTATTTATGTAACAGAATACTACACAGTTCCATGTTTAAGATAGAACTACTGATACATAAAAGACAAAGCATTCTCAAAGACATAATGTTGAACAAATGAAGTCCAACTCCCATGAGTACATACTGGGTGATTCCACATATGTAAAATTCAAAAACATGCAAAATGATCTATAGTGATTGTCACAAAGCAGCCTGCTAGAAATGTCCATGTACCTTATTCTTGGTACAGTCTATGTAAAAGCCAATAAAAATAATATACTTACGATGTTCTTTAATATCATTTCACTGGGATAAAAGCCCAGGATTGCAATTACTGGATTATACACTAAGGGTATATTTAGTTTCTTACGTCACTCATTTATGGCTAAAGTTCTTTCAGTCTTTTTGTTACATTTTCCCAAATTTTTAATCATGAGCAGGCGTTGAATTTTGGGGGGTTGAAAGCTGGTGGAGATAACAGTGTATGACCTTCATCATTTCTCACACTTCAGACATTTCCTTCCCACCTTCACCATTAACCATATCATGTATCTGTATTTTTTAATTTTAATCTTAGCCTTGCAACAAGATTAGTGGACTCTACAAGTCTGCCCAGAGTCTCTTCCCTCCTTTCTGGCAACAGAACCCCACATTTGCTAGGGGGACCATCTGCTCCTCACTGGATGAAGTCTTGGTTATACCATCATCTTAGGCACCTACCCTCCCTTTGCTGAGGGGTAGGCATGTAACCTAAACAAGTTCATTTGGAGGAACTCTGAATGGCATTATGACTGAAAATAATTGCCCAAATTTCAATCTGATAGCAGCGTTGTGGGGAAAAAAGCTTCTCATGGTACCTGGAGCTATCCCCACTGTTGACTTTTCCCAAGGCTTCCGTCTTCAACTTTTCCTTGGACTCTGGAGTCTGTCATCCACTTAAATATTCATTGTGGTTATTTGTAATTAATGATTCTGTTTGCAACTAGAAATTTCAATATACCATCAAATCACAGATCTGATGTGCTTCTAGGTCTTCAAGCATACCAAAACATAACTCTATGTTAAGTGTTTATTCGTAAGCCACCCTAACAGTCATCTTTAGTACAATAACTTGAACAATACCTTCTCCCCCCACCCCAAATTCCAAGTCCTTGACAAAATCCATCATGCAATATAGGTCTATAAAAACAAAGTATTCAATAGGATTTTGTCTTGATTACAGCCAGGTTGGTAGACTATTTCTTAGAAACTAAAAAACTGTAAAAAACCTTTTTTCAGTAATACTGAAGGAAATGTTCCTGCATGGATGCACCAGCAAGCAAAGTCACGTCCAACTGATAAAGTAGCATGAGTAGGATGTGGTATGGAAAATATTTCTATAAAAGCTCTATTAATCAAAATCAAATTTTAACATTTCAATTTTCCTGGGCAAATAGCCTAACAGCAGGCTACTCTGAACTTTTTCACGTGTGTTAATTTAGTGGTAAAAGGTTTTTGTTTTTAAGAAGCAAAGTTCTGGGGCGCCTGGGTGGCACAGTCGGTTAAGCGTCCGACTTCAGCCAGGTCACGATCTCGCGGTCCGTGAGTTCGAGCCCCGTGTCAGGCTCTGGGCTGATGGCTCAGAGCCTGGAGCCTGTTTCCGATTCTGTGTCTCCCTCTCTCTCTGCCCCTCCCCCATTCATGCTCTGTCTCTCTCTGTCCCAAAAATAAATAAACGTTGAAGAAGCAAAGTTCTAAGGAAAAGCCTGTATGAAGTTTTAAACTTTGCTGTAATTTATGGGAAATTCTAATGGAAAATTATGATTGACAAGTCCATAAAAATAATTCAGTTTTTCAATTCAATTCTCATGGTTTTTTTTCTTTTTTTTAAATAGGTCCTCATCACCAAAGGCAAATAGGAGTTTCCCTCAACAAGTTGACATGCTCTGTGCTTAGGTTTTATCATTGCTAGTACCCGACACAGATGGTAAGACGTACCAATCTCATTATCTAAACCGCCAAAGTCAATTTTATATTAGGTTTCCACGTGAGGGATATTTTCCCTTCCGTAGCTTCATGAGGTATGATTGACAGTATATTTAAGGTATACAATATGATTTGACATACACATATTGTCAGAGGACATGCTTTTTTAAGGTCAATAGTTTTCAAATAGCTTATAGGCTCAAAGCTACCAGCAGGACACATGCCTTGAGTAGAAAGAAGAGCTCTTTTCATAAAGGCACAACTTGAAAATACAACAAGATTCTCACTTTATACAAGTGAGTAGACTCTTCCCATCTATGAAAACATGCAGAAAAAGAACAAAATATACTTTTTATTTTTAAAAAAAAAATTTTTTTTTTCCAACGTTTATTTATTTTTTGGGACAGAGAGAGACAGAGCATGAATGGGGGAGGGGCAGAGAGAGGGAGACACAGAATCGGAAACAGGCTCCAGGCTCTGAGCCATCAGCCCAGAGCCTGACGCGGGGCTCGAACTCACGGACCGCGAGATCGTGACCTGGCTGAAGTCGGACGCTTAACGACTCCGCCACCCAGGCGCCCCCAAAATATACTTTTTAAAAAGTGAGAAAAATAATGTCAGTAATCAGTATTCCCTGCAAGCTTTACTTTTCAAAAACAACCTATAGTGTGTTAAGTGGGTAACAATTTCTTACACACACAACTAACAGAAAAGGCATTCAAAAGGAGTCAAGCAGCTGATGAAACTGACCTGTTATCACCTTGGGCAGGAGTGGCTGCTACCTCTTACATTTCAGCAGGACTTAGGAAGATTGCTAACAACAATCCAGTACCTCCTATTAAGGATGATGCAAGACAGCAACTTTAACGCCTAGAAAAGTGTTCCGTGGCCTTCGGAATTTAAGTTACATTTTAAAGTTGGCACTACTTTGTCTAAATTTTATCTTGCTTTAGCAACATACCAAAAGAATTATCTAAAGTGAATATATAAATTTACTTCACTGACTGAATGCAATTATTCATCTATATTTTTCCTTACTCTCTTCTTCTTCAGGTATTAAGGGAAATACCTTGACCAGTAACCCTCTTAGGCTGGAGCCTGCTTTGGAATCTGTCTCCCTCTCTCTCTGCCCCTCCCCAGCTTGTGCTCTGTCTCTCTTGATCTCGGAAATAAACATGAAAAAAAAAGTTTAGCTATTTAACTTACCCTGCTTAAATATACTACAACCAAAGAAACTAAAGTGTCAATACATTAGAGCAATTAAACTTCATTTCTTCCTGTCACGTAACTTTTGTCGGCTTTGAGGAAACAGTCATGTTCAAGTAAAAAATGAAACCCTTTATCTTAACAATGAATTCATTCAAGTAAATGCCAAATAATTAAGATTCAGTTTTGAAATCTTAATCATTACAACATAGAAATCTTCCTTATCCTAATATCCATGTTCTTTTACAAATTGTACTTTTCCCTAGATTTATAAGGATTAACTGATTAAGAAAAGTTTACATTTTGATACTTTTTATTTATTTATTTTTTTTAAATAAAAAAAAATTTTTTTTTCCAACGTTTTTATTTATTTTTGGGACAGAGAGAGACAGAGCATGAACGGGGGAGGGGTAGAGAGAGAGGGAGACACAGAATCGGAAACAGGCTCCAGGCTCTGAGCCATCAGCCCAGAGCCTGACGCGGGGCTCAAACTCACGGACCGCGAGATTGTGACCTGGCTGAAGTCGGACGCTTAACCGACTGCGCCACCCAGGTGCCCCGATACTTTTTATTTTTGAGAGACAGAGAGACAGAGCACAAGTGGGGAAGGGGCAGAGAGAAAGAGGGAGACACAGAATCTGAAGCAGGCTCCAGGCTCTGAGCTGTCAGCACAGAGCCCAACCTGGGGCTTGAACCCAGAAACTATAAGATCATGGCCTGAGCTGAAGTTGGACACTTAACCAACTAAGCCATCCACCCAGGCACCCTGATTTTTTATTTTTACTTTTTTAATGAGACAGAGTGCAAGCAGGGGAGGGACAGAGAGAATCCAAAATAGACTCTATGCTGCCAACACAGAGCCTGACACAGGACTCAAACCCACAAACCTTAAGATCAATGACCTGAAGTTGGTCGCCCAACCAAGATATTGGTAGAGAGAGAAGGAAACAATCCCAAGCAGGCTCTGTGCTCGATCCTAGGAACCTGAGATCATGACCAGAGCCGAAACCAAGAGCCCCTCTTGGTGCCCCTCTAATTCCATCTCTCAGTAGAGAGCTCACTTGGGATTCTCTGTCCCTGTGTCCCAAAATAAAAAAAATTAAAAAAAGACACGGATGGCACAAAAACAGATACTCAGATCAATGGAACCCGGAAGAGAGAATCCAGAAATGGACCCACAAACATACGGCCAACTAATCTTTGGCAAAGCAGGAAACAATATCCACTGGAATAAAGACAGTCTCTTCAGCAAGTGGTGCTAGGAAAACTGGACAGCGACAGGCAGAAGAATGAACCTCGACCACTTTCTCACACCATACACAAAAATAAACTCAAAATGGATCAAAGACCTAAATTTAAGACAGGAAGTCATCAGAATCTGCGACGAGAAAGCAGGCAAAAACCTCTTTGATCTTGCCCACACCAACTTCTTACTCAACACGTCTCTAGAAGCAAGGGAACCAAAAGCAAAAATGAACTATTGGGACCTTATCAACATAAAAAGCTTCTGCAGAGTGAAGGAAACAATCAGCGAAACAATCAGCAACAGACAGAATGGGAGAAGGTATTTCAAAATGACATATCAGATAAAGGGTTAGTATCCAAAATCTATAAAGAACTTATCAAACACCCAAGAAACAAATAATCCAGTGAAGAAATGGGCAAAAGACACATCTCCAAAGACATCCAGATGGCCGACACATGAAAAAATGCTCAACATCACTCATCATCCAGGAAATACAAATCAAAACCACTTGAGATACCACCTCACATCTGTCAGAATGGCCAACATGAACAACTCAGGCACCAACAGATGTTGGTGAGGATATGGAGAAAGAGGATCTCTTTTGCACTGCTGGTGGGAAAGCAAATTGGTACAGCCACTCTGGAAGAGTATGGAGCATCCCCCAAAATTAAAAATAGAACTACCCTACGACCCAGCAATTGCACTACTAGGTATTTACCCAAGGGATACAGTATGCTGTTTCAACGGGGCACATTCACCCCCATGTTTATAGTAGCACTATCAACAAGCCAAAGTATGGAAAAAGCCCAAATGTCCATCAACGAATAAATGGAAAAAGAAGATGTGGTATATATATACAATGGAGTATTACTCGGCAATCAAAAAGAATGAAATCTTGCCATTTGCAAACATGTGGATGGAAGTAGAGGGTATTATGCTAAGCTAAATTAGAGAAAAACGAATACCATAGGACTTCACTCCTGTGAGGACTTTAAGGCACAGAACAGATGAACCCAAGGGAAGGGAAACAAAAATAATTTAAAAACAGGGAGGGGGACAAAACAGAAGAGACTCTTAAATATGGAGAACAATCGGAGGGTTACTGGAAGAATTGTGGGAGGTGGGATGGTCCAAATAGGTAAGGGGCATTAAGCAATCTACCCCTGAAATCACTGTTGCACTATACGCTAACTTGGATGTAAATTAAAAAAAAATTAAACAACTTTTCAAATTAAAATTGTGAAAACAAAAAGACATGGAAACTACTCATTATGGGAAAAAAAAAAAAAAGCAAAGGATACAGCTCAGAGCCTAACAAGTGCTTTGTATTCATAAATTATCAGTATGTAGAAAATCTGGAGATGGGATTTCAGAAATCAGACCCATCAGCAATCTTTGTGGATGGGGTGCCTGGGTGGTTCAGTTGGTTAAACGTCAAACACTGGATTTTGGTTCCAGTCATGATCTCATGATTTGGGAGATTGAGCCCCTGCTTGAGATTCTCCTCTCTCTCTTCCCTTTTATCATAAAGTTGACTTTAAGACCTACGTTAAGTTTATGACAAAGATTCTAGATTTAAAAGAGATTATGTTAGCTTATCACATTACCTCTTTGTTAGATAAACCCTCACTGCTGATAAAAAAATAACATTCAACAATATGTCTCATGCATAGTTTTTGTTTTATTCTTTGAAGAATGGTTCTGAAACATCACACTAAGTCAGGCTGAGAGGTAAAGTTTAAATAGTTTTGTAAGGACGTGTTGTAACATAGGACTGCTTACTCCACAAAATTTTAATCAGAGCTTATGATACACCTTGTTGGCAGTAGCACCCAGGTTTTCCAAATAGTCATCATTTTTCTCTCGTCTGCATAGACTTCTTCTCATTAGCTGCCTTCTGCTTTTGTTGCATTATCTCAGAGTCCCTATAATGGGGGAAAAGGCTGTAAGTTGTTACAGAAAAACTCATTTTACATTCTCACTTGTTTTCTATACACAACCCATTAAGCATATTAAGATACAATTTAAAAGAAGATATAAAAATTCATGTCTTTGTTTTCTTGGAGACAGAAGAAAAAGAATGGAAGGGCTTTGAAGCTGGATCTTATTTTGAAAACCATCCCTGTTGTTATGGTCTTGGGCAAGTAACCTCAAAGATCTTTCAAAATCACGACACTACTTACCAGGGTTGTTCTATGGAATAGCTACCAATGTATATACTGGCCATTAGGCAGCTACATACAGAATAATGGCAATTACTCTTGGTTGTCAACACGAGACCCTTATTTTAAAAAAATGTATTTGGGGCGCCTGGGTGGCGCAGTCGGTTAAGCGTCCGACTTCAGCCAGGTCACGATCTCGCGGTCCGGGAGTTCGAGCCCCGCGTCGGGCTCTGGGCTGATGGCTTGGAGCCTGGAGCCTGTTTCCGATTCTGTGTCTCCCTCTCTCTCTGTCCCTCCCCCGTTCGTGCTCTGTCTCTCTCTGTCCCAAAAATAAATAAACGTTGAAAAAAAAAAAAGATTAAAAAAAATATACAAAAAAAAAAAATGTATTTAATGGCTTTGTAATCAACACCTACTATCTGTTCATGAGTTCCAGCCCTGCATCAGGCTCGTTGCAGACAGATCAGAGCCTGGAGCCTGCTTAGGATTCTGTGTCTCCCTCTCTCTCTACCCTCCCCCTCTTGTGCGCTCTCTTAAAAATAAACATTAAAAAACAAACACAAAAAGCTTATGTAGGAGTATGAAGGAAAAACAACACACCTACAAAGAAAAAAAAAAAGCAATATTTACTTTTCTGTTTGAAACCAAGCTCTGTTGTGCTTGCTGTAACCTCAGTAATGTTACTGAAGTTCAGAGCATCAGTTTCCTGTTCTATACATTGAGGCTAACATTCCTTCTCAGGGTGATGAGTAGAGGTAAAATGCACATAGTACCTAGAACAGAGCTTTCTAACAAGTGGATAATAATTCAACAGTGACTATTATTTAACCAAGCTAGACTAGATCTAGAGATCTAGACACCTTCACTAAAAATTCCAGGTTCACTGATTTTTACTATATTCACTTTTACTCCAATGTGAGTAAAGAGAAATTTAAGACAAACCTTATCACTTTAATACCACGGAAAGCATCAAGTGATAATTAGCCCAATGTGGGGCTTCAACTCATAACCATGAGATCAAGAGCTGCATGGTCCACAGACTGAGCCAGCCAGACACCCCAAAACACTGATCTTTAACTCCGGTTGCACATCAGCATTACCTGAGCAAATTTTTAAAGTTAGGTTTAACTTACAATAAAATTTATCCAGAGCACCTGTTATGCCCAGCCCCAAACCAATTAAAGAAGGACTGGAATTAAAGCACAGGCTTCAGTAACACTCAAGGCTTCCCACGTGTTTCTAATGTGCAGGCTTGAGGACCACAGAGAAGCCCTGCTAAAGCATGTGCAGTCAGTCACTTCTTCACCCGACCTCCAAGTTGTACATAGACAAAATTAGAGGGTTTTTTTTTTTTTTGTCTCCCATTATACCATGCTTTTATGTGTTCTGGAAGGCCTAACAGTGGGGAAATAAACTACTTGTTACCATCTTAAAAACAGAATGCCTATTTGCAATGATGGCTGCTTCTCTTTGTTCTTCCTCTTTACATACTACCTCAACCCTACACGTGCTCCCCTTAAATGGGAATTTAAAACACTGACATTTATTAAAGACCTCTAATAATTTAGAGACCCAACTTTCTAGTTGTGGAAGCACTGACTTTCTCAACAAATTCTGCTTGGAGAGTTCTAGAATTAAGGAATCTCCTGGCCTCAAAGCCATTCTTTTTTTTTTTTTTTAATTTTTTTTTTCAACGTTTTTGTTTATTTTTGGGACAGAGAGAGACAGAGCATGAACGGGGAGGGGCAGAGAGAGAGGGAGACACAGAATCCGAAACAGGCTCCAGGCTCTGAGCCATCAGCCCAGAGCCTGACGCGGGGCTCGAACTCACGGACCGTGAGATCGTGACCTGGCTGAAGCCGGACGCTTAACCGACTGCACCACCCAGGCGCCCCTCAAAGCCATTCTTAAAACAACAAAAATTGGGGTGCGTGGGTAGCTCAGTCCATTAAGCATCAGACTTGATCTCAGCTCAGGTCTTGATCTCAGGGTTTTGAGTTCAAACACCTCATTGGGCTCAGTGCTGGGCAAGAAACCTACTGAATAAAACCTTTTACAAAGCAAAGCCAAAACACATGCTGGCTTTCATTAAAAAACAAAACAAAACAAACCCCCCAAAGCACAACAAAGTAACTACAGTGCAATTGTGAGGTATTTGTTTACTACTGTAAAAAGGCAGCAGATTGATGAAGTTGCAAGGGTTTAAGTACACATATCATTTAAAGCCATCTTCTTGGTGAGAAATTTTAAGCTGCGCTCTGAGAGTATTTCTGTATTATTACAAAATTACAATTAATTTTCTATTATTTCTTACATAATTACGTATCAAGGCTGTGGACCTGCATTTTCTCCAACCCAATGGATCTTCAGAAATGAATGTAGCTACACACACTTTGTGTCTCTTTCATAACATTTATCACTGTAATTGAGTCACCTATCATCCTGACAAGGTTGAGTCGGAGGTCTGCTTCGAAAATGTTGTATCCCTAGCACCTAACAGTGTCTTTCATATGAGAGGCATTCCATTACTTTGCTAAATGAAGTTCTTATGGCTGTGGTGGGGAAGCAGAAGATTCATCCAGGGATTGGGATGACTGTAGTCATATAGTTATAGCATGTGCAGCACAGCTGTTCATCTGTGACCCCTACTATGCAAGCTAAGCTTAGTTCTACCCAGGATTTAAAAAAATTCTTTCCATTCTTAAAAGGAAAACTTCAGAGATTTGACAATTCAATTACTATCACTTACCTCTGCTTTCTCTGAGAGGTAGTCAAGCTATCCTCTTTTCTTTTTCCCTTGCTAATTTCCTGGGATTTCTTCATGTTTTTCTGGCGGGCAAGTTCTCGCTGATTTCCGCCTGCAAAGTTAAACAGTCATGCTCTTTTCCCATCTCAAAAATTAATACCAATTCCGTTAAAAGACTTATTTAAATGCATCTGAAGTTAGCTTTTTATTTTTTAACAGGCCAGCAGAGCACTGCACTGAACAGAGTTCCCATAGTAGCCGAGGAAGAAGCTCAAACACAAACACTTCAAGTCTTAAGAGCATTATCATACCAATTCAGGTGTTCAATTAATGTAAATACCAGATCACTTATAGTCAGCACTCCACTCCTGTGTCTATATGGGTCAGTACGTTCCAAATTAAGGTCTAGCTTTTGAGGAGTATGGAGAGAATGATAGATACACAGGGAACACAGCTCCACAAGTTGGCCCATCACAATTCCACTGTTAAGCGGGTAAACGCAGCGGTTCGGGATGCATTACCTGGAAGGGGCAAACAAAAGAACTAGGGAGGGGACTCAATCGGAGCTTCCTCTCCTTCTCAGGCCTTAGGACCTTAAGGACCAACTATAAACCACTTTCTGACCAAGCCCCGTCCCGGGGCCGCCGTCTTCACACACCTCACCTCCGGAGAGGTGTTCTTTACCCTGTAAACTCGCACTTGGCCGGCAGGCACACGCCCCACTTCTCAGGCGGGCCCGAAGCTAACCGTCCCTCTCCCTCAGTGGGCTGAGAGAATGGGGTCCCCGCGCCGTCGGACCTAAGGGAATACATCAGCCGGCTCCCGCCTCCTCTCCAGCCGCGCCTACGGACCTCGGCTTCCTCTGCAGACGCTCCCCGCCGCGTCCCTCACCCGTCCGCATACTCACGGGCCATGCCGACACCCGACCGAACCCAAAAGAGAGCCACTCGGAGAAGCAACGGCCTTCTAACGCTCTCAGCGGTCGTCCCCTCCCGCGGCTCTTGAAGGCTGAGCCCGCGCCGGCCCTCAGCCGGGCTACGCCTCTGTTCCTTCCATCGCCCCGCCCACCGAGGCCCGATCGCAGCCTCCAGCGAGTCGGGCGGCTGACTGCGCGTGCGCCGCTGGGCAGGCGGGGCGGTCCTCGCGGTGGGTCCCGGGATGGCAGCTTCTGGAGTTCAATCAGGGCTCGCGTCCCCTCGGTCACGCAAATTTGGTCGAGTCTAGAAAGCAGGTCCTGCGTCTGTGGATTTTCCCTACTGTGTACCGAGCCCTCGGGGTTGGCCAGCCCCCTCTTTTTGGTAACGACAAAAACAAGCGCCACTATATCTAACTTCTAGACCGAGAACGTTAGCATTCATTAATCTCCTTGCAGAAGCGGGAAGGGGACAAAACCTATTAAGGGTTAACTCAATATGCAAAACACAGTTTTGGCTCTTTACATATTTTTTTTTTTTTATGTCAGCAACAAATCTGTAAGTAGGCTTCATTGTTCCTATTCTGCGGAAGAGGAGATTGAGACTCTGAAACGAGGAGCGACTGTCCTAACAGGTAGGGACTCTTAGAAGTGAGATTTATAGTGAAGATGGACTTTAAATCTGTTAATTTCCCTTTTAGTCTCATTGCCTTTGTCGCGGTGGACAGTACCGAAGGAATTTTAGGTTAATGGCTCTGTGCTTGGGTTGTATGATAGGAAGGGAATAGCAGGGGATGCAGTTTTATCTCCTATTCACAATAACCTTGGAACGTGGGTAAAAGCCGTGGAGCATTTGCCATTGCTAGAAACATGTGCAAAGATGCCTGAGGTTAGTTTGATACTTGGGTTTTTCATCTCTCCCGTTACTTATTACAAACAAACGTGTAGAGTTACTCTGTACATCCTAAAATCAACTTTTTATAAAGGTTTTTATGTTGGAAAATTTCAAACATCTACAACAGTATGGAAAATACTGCAAAGCATTCTCAAGTATATGTGACCAAGCTTTAACAATTTTTATTTTAACTCCTAAAAGTCACCTATTTTACAGAAGGTAGGACAAAGTGGTGAAGACTTGGAGCTCTGGAGATGGGATGTCTTGGTTGAAAGCCCAGCTCTACCAATGAGTAGATGTGTGAACGTGGGTGTGTTATTTCATTGCGGTAAAGCTTCCATATTAAATGGGAAGGTAAATGTACCTCTTTAATTAATTGAATTAATGTATGTGAAGTACGAAGTGTTCAGTATATGTTAGCATTCAATGTTAGCTATTATCAATCTTTTAACCTCAGAGAGCCTTGTGTCACTCACCCTAAACCCCACCTGTCTTCAATACTGTTTATGAGCCAAGCATCTGATTCCACTTAAACAACCTCTTCTGGAGTAAATTGAGCAGGGGGAAAAGATTGACTTGTGTCCTGGGTCATTGTGAAGAAGGGAGGGAAGCAATTTGGGATTGGAAAGTAAGTGGAAGCGTTATTGTTTGTGTTTGTAGTCTTAATTTACAGTCTAATTGACCTTTTTCTTTGCGGTTGAAAATATACTTTGTGAATGGTAGGGATATACTCAAGAGATATTGGGTGTGTCTGCTAGAGAAAACTGAAGACTTTTAAAATTACTCTGATGCCTTTAAGAATTTACTCCACAAACTTGGTTGTGTAACATATCTTAAGACTTTATATTTAATAATAAAATTAGATCTGATTCTGTTCCCTTATTTATAGTAATGACAAATTAAATCCTTGTTATTAATTGCCTTACCTACAGAATTGTGGGAGTGGCCTAGATTCTTAGATGGAACATAACATTTTGGGAAAGGCAATATCTTTATACCAGAATATACTGGGCAAAGCTAAATGGTCCTAGTAGTGGCTCCAAGATTCGTGAGACATCTTCAGTAGGGGGCTCTTTGTCAAGTTCTTGACCTTCTTTAGGTGTATCTGAAGTCCTGTTTCCTTCCCAGATTACTGGAGGGAGCCTACAGAATCCACAGACTTCCATTTTCTTTCCAGTCTTAGAGGAATCTCTTCTCTCTAACGTGCTTTCATCCCTCTTACTCTCAAAAACGCTTCTCTTTCTTCTTCTGGATGACATAGCAACCTCTTTAATTAATTAAAGATTTTATTCTTTTGCCTTTAACATAGCAGGATGTCCTTGTAGAGTTTTATTCTTGAAAAAGGAAGTTGGGCCTGGCTGTTGCAATGCGTCAGGGAATTAAAAAGCTCGCCCATACTGTGTACAGCCAATCTCATCTATGGCCATTTTTCTTCTAATCATATAAGTCTTCCCTAACCATATTACCTAAAGTAAGCCAGCCTCCCAATAATCTCTTTCATAATACTCTTTAAATTTCTTTCATGCATTTAATACACTTTTAATCTTGTTCACTTGTTTTATTTTTTCTCCCCAACCCAGAACACCTTATTTATTGCTCTAATGCTACCTCCTGAAGCAGATTATGAATACATATATTAATTTACTATATAACTATATAGTTAAATTTTTAAAGTGTTTATTTTTGAGTAGACACAGAGTGCCAATGGGGGAGGGGCAGAGAAAGAGGGATACCTATATTCGAAGCAGGTCCCAGGCCCTGAGCTGTCAGCACAGATCCCTACACAGGACTCAAACTCACCAGCCAGGAGATGATGACCTGAGCCCAAGTGGGATGCTAACCGACTGTGCTACCCTGGAACCCCTATAACTATATAGTTTTAACTATAAAACTTTTTGAACACGTACATTAAAAAGTATACAAAGGTATACGGTGAATGATCTTCATGCCACGACATGTTTCCCGTAAACCTAGTTCCCCTTACAGGAGATAACTTACCAGTTTCTTCATACTTGAATTTGTAATCTATGTTCTACTCAATTTAGAATTTCTAAGCCCTGGGGATGTGCTGGCGAACAGGCACTACTCTACAAGACCTTCTTCTTCTTCTTTTTCAAGTTTTTAATTATTTTTCATAATCTCTACCCCCAATATGGGGTTCGAACTCATGCCCTGGTATCAAGAGTGGCAGGCTCCTCCGACTGAGCTGCTAGCCAGGCGCCCCATGATTTTAATAGTCTTATAAAGGGTCTTGGGTCTTAAAAGGGTCTTATAAAAAGTCTATAGAGGGTCTTGACTACCTCCTTTCACTCGTTTCTGTAACTCCTAGGGACGCTGGGAGAGGGGAGAGCTGACCACGGAACATCTCAATTTCCGGTTCACTAGTAACTCTGTAGTTTGACAGTTACCATGGCTCCGGGCGCTGTGCGTCTTACGCTTTTCCTAGGCGCTGGCTGATGGCGTAATCAGTTCCGGCGCCCTACGAGGGCGGGGAAGCAAGGTACTGGGGGAAACTTAGCAGGGTCATGAAGAAGAGGCGGCGGCGGGAGGAAGGAGGAGGTGGCGGGGGTATGAACCTGCGGTAGCTGCCCGCTGGGCTGGTGGTGTGGCCGTGTGGAAAGGACGTAGTTCTTAATCCCTTCTCCCGGCAGCAGCCGGGGCTCGGGGCTGAGAGCGGCCGTGGGGCCGCCTCCCCGGGCCCCCTGGCTCCGCCATGTTCCGCAGGGCACGCCTTAGCGTGAAGCCGAATGTCAGGCCTGGTGTAGGCGCCAGGAGCTCCTCCGCTCCCAACCCCCAACGTGGACAAGAGGCTCCCAGGCCCCCGGATCCTGCAGCCGCTTCTTCCCCGAAGCCAGCGGAGTCTACAGATGTGCCCCCGGTGGATTTCGGGGGAACGGAGCCGCAAGAAAAGCCTCCCAGGAGCAGGTAAGAGCATGCAGAGAGGAGCATTTTCATCTGCCCCGCCTCTCTGGGCCTGTCACCTGGAATATGACCCCATGAATTTACTTTAGGAGTATTCTGTCGCTTGCATTGAGTCTTACAGTTGAGACTCTATGAACCTACTCCAAACTGCAGTTTGTCACTCTGGCCACAGGGTGTGGCACATGTGGATTTTGTTAAAGGTCTGTAGTTTCTCCGGGTGGGAATCTTGTCTTCAAGTGGTGGTGAGAAGAGTCCAGGTGTAACAGTCTTAACGTGAAATTTACACGTGGTAATGTTAGAGAGCTTAGATTACTTTGCCGTAGTTTTTTTTTTTTTCTTCCTTCTGGAGCACTTTGCAGGGGTAGGTACTTTTTTAGATTTTCAAAAAAACATTGATATAGTCTTAAAAGACCAGTGTTACATTGGTTATGCTGAGTTGTGTCAGTGGGGAGGAGATATGGCTACTTGATTTGATTCCAGGGCGTGCCCCTTTATAGTGGCCATGTTTTCTGAAGGGAAAAAGCATGTGCTAATACCACATTTGGAGTCAGGATTTTTTTTTTTTTCCTTTAAAAAATTTTTTTAAATTTAATGTTTGTTTATTTTTGTAAGAGCGGGAGAGGGGCAGGGGAGAGGGAGACACAGAATCTGAAGCAGGCTCTGAGATGTCAGCGCAGAGTCCAACACCCAGCTGGACCTCACAAGCACAGAGCCCAACGCAGGGGCTCGAACTCACAAACCGTGAGATCATTACCTGAACCTAAGTGGGACTCTTAACCGACTTAGCCGCCCAGGCGCCCCAGGATGTTTTTCGTAATTTAACAGTTTATCAGACTTTGCCCAGGCAGAATTTGCTTATCTGTAAAATGGAAATAATATTCTCTGATTTGGAGAGTCAAGTTATTGTGGAGTTTAGAAAAAACTGACAAACTCTTGAATAGGACATGGCAGAATAGTTGTCTACAAAAAGTTATCTTTTTAAAATAAAAGCAATGGTAGTAAATAACAAAGTAGTTAAAATTAAGCCATGTTGGGCTACTAATGGTCTCTGTTTCTGTAATACATATGCGAGGAAACTAATAAAAATGGATCCGATTAAATGACAATGAGATGGTGTAAATTCTTTGTATGCTCTAACCAGAAGGTGAAAATTTTATCCTTTTCTTTTTGGCCTAACTTCCTCTGTTGGCCTGAACTGGTGCTGGGTATAGGATGTTATTTTGCCAGCTTATTGATACTTAGTAATATCCATGTTTCTTATATGAATATTTTTTCAAAATTTCTCCTCAAAAAAGAAATACAAGTAACAGTCACTGTTAATAAAGTTTGCAGAGATCCTGTTAACTACATACAGATGCACGATGATTGATAATTTAATAAATTACTGTGATTCTGTAGTCTTGAGACATTAGAGGTTGGGAATATTTGCTTTCTTAGAGTTGGCATTTAGGGAGTATATTTGATTTTTTTTTTTTTTTTTTACTATGTGTTTTTTTGCGGGTCTTTGCAGCTGTATAAATCTATAGGGTGTATGTTTTGTCCTCAACGATTCAACATAATTGAATGAAATGCACAGATGCATGTATCATTACAAAGCCTGATCTCGGTGTCATAAGTTTGGGCCCTATGTTGGGTGTAGAGATTACTAAAAAAAAAAAAAAAAAAATTAAAAACATGGAGCTATCTTGCAAATAACCTGGAAAGGTTATTCTATAGGTTTAGGCATTTTCTACTTTTACATAAAACTAATAACATGAAAAATGTAGACTGCTTTTAATTCTTACACCCTCTCTCTTCTTGACTTAATTTGCTTTCAGGCCATTCCTGAAATGTGTATATCCGATCTGAACCATATCTAATATGTATTCTGGAGTGACCAAGTACTTTTTTAAGTTAGGAGTTTGATAGCTGTGTAAGTATTCATACCAGACGAAAGAGGAATGATTTCTACCTCAAACAGTATTTGATTGGATTAATGTAGCTCAATGTATATTCTCAAATACTGTAGTAGAGATATTTTAGAAATTTGATGTTTTGTGTGTTTGGTTTGACTCATCTCAGGTTGATAAAGTAATTTATAATTTAGATCAGGTAGGGGGATGTCAATATAGATTATAAACTTAGTTTTTTTTAAATTTTTTTTTTCAACGTTTTTTATTTTTGGGACAGAGAGAGACAGAGCATGAACGGGGGGGGGGGCAGAGAGAGAGGGAGACACAGATTCGGAAACAGGCTCCAGGCTCTGAGCCATCAGCCCAGAGCCTGATGCGGGGCTCGAACTCACGGACTGCGAGATCGTGACCTGGTTGAAGTCGGACGCTTAACCGACTATACCACCCAGGCGCCCCTATAAACTTAGTTTTTGAAAAAATAATTGTCGGGGCACTTGGGTGGCTCTGTCGGTTAAGCGCCCGACTTCATCTCAGGTCATGATCTCACGGTCCATGAGTTAGAGCCCCGCATTGGGCTCTGTGCTGACAGCTCAGAGCCTGGAGCCTGCTTCAGATTCTGTGTCTCCCTTTCTCTCTGCCCCTCCCCCCCTCTCCCTTTGTCTCTCTCAAAAATTAATAAAGATTAAAGAAAAAAACTTAAAAAAAATAAAACAATTGTCAGTTATATAGTGATTCAAAGTAGGGTAATAGAGTTTTAATTTGTAACTTGGCCTTTTGTTTTTCTTGAACGAGTTAGGATGAGCATAAACTTATATGTTCTAATGCACTAAGGGGCTTGATGTTTGAAAAAGATCAGCAGTCTTTGTTAGAATTTATGCATCTGTTAAAATTTTAGTAAAGGGGTGCCTGGGTGGCTCAGTCGGTTAAGCGTCCGACTTCGGCTCAGGTCATGACCTTAAGGTTCACGAGTTCGAGCCCCGCCTCAGGCTCTGTGCGACAGCTCAGAGCCTGGAACCTGCTTTGGATTCTGTGTCTCCCTCTCTATCTGCCCTTCCTCCACTCACACTCTGTCTCTCAAAAATAAATAAACATTAAAAAAAAAATTAAAAAAAATAAAAATTTTAGTAAACAAAGTTTTTATTGAAATCTGTCATGAATAATGTGTATCTCAAGTCGTTGATTGTTTTAATAATGAGATTTTACTGGTTTAGATTTTTACCAGGCTAGTTTTTAAAACTAGAATATGAAAGATCCATGGTGTCCTTTTTTTTTTTTTTTTTTTTTTAATTTTGACAGTGATGAAAAGACTGACAATGAGAATTATGTTGAAGAATCCAGTAAGTCTTCCTCTGCTGTTTCACAGAGAAGAAAGCGAATATCAAGTACTACTCTGGTTAAGCCTGGTGTCAGTGTTCCTTCAGAATCTCATCCCTTATCTACAGTTAATCAAGAAGTTCCACAGCCAAAGCCTATTTCAACAAAAGAGAAACAGCCATGTTCAGACAGATACCGAATATATAAAGCCCAGAAACTAAGAGAAATGTTAAAAGAAGAATTGAGAAAGGAGAAGGTAAGGGAGAAAAATCACATTTGACTGTTCCTACTAGGTTTCTGTTTTTATGTTAGGCATCATTTGGAGGAATAATATCTGTAGTATTTAATGGAGCATAACCAGTTAATGTTCCTTATTTTAATAGAAGATCCCCTTTTGTGAATTGAATGATTAATAAGCGCGATGGACTTAATAAGCTATTTTTTCCGCTACGTTAATTTTTATATTCATCTATATCTTTTTTTTTTAATTTTTTTTTAATGTTTTTTATTTATTTTTGAGTCAGAGAGAGACAGAGCATGAACAGGGGAGGGGCAGAGAGAGAGGGAGACACAGAATCCGAAGCAGGCTCCAGGCTCTGAGCTGTCAGCACAGAGCCCGACGCGGGGCTCAAACTCACGAACCGTGAGATCATGACCTGAGCCAAAGTCAGATGCTTAACTGACTGAGCCACCCAGGCGCCCCTCATCTATATCTTTGATTGATTTTGGTGAAGACCAAAAATAGAAGGTTTGTTTCTACACACATAGAAAATATACAAAGCATATTTATAAAATAAACTTTAAGTATGATTTTTCGTGACATGAATAACATTCATTTGAATTAAGACAAACTTGAGCAAAATGAATTGGTAATATTTTATAAATTGACAGTATGGAAATTATAAATGGGAAAAATTTGCATTTATGTGTATAGTAAAGCCTATCTTTTTAATCTTGAAGAGCGATTATTTTTCCAACATTGCACTGTACCAATAGTGAAGCATGTAAGCTCTGCAGTTAGATACTTAAGATTTGAATCTTAGAGTCATCCCTTAGTATGTGTCATTGGGCAATTTAATTGATTTTTCTGTATGTATCCTCATCTGCAAAATAAGACTGATGATAGTATGTATCTCATTGGAGGGTTGTAAAGATTGGATGAGTAAATATATGTAAAACACATTTAGACTAGTGCCTGGCAAACAGAAGGAGCTTAACAAATGTCAGCTTTTATTATTACAAAATCCCCTTGTTAATTCAGAGGAAGGCACTTAGTATGGTGCTTTATATTATTCTATCATCTTTGTGTAGTAGATACCACTGTTTTACGCAGGTGGAAACAAGTTTAGAGAAGTTATTTGCTTTGTATCACATATCAGTGGGATTTGAATCTATGTTGTTTAAAATCTAGGTCTCTAAAGATGTTCTATAGAATCTGCTTAGGTAGATTTATTTTCAGGAATTAAAAAATTAAACATTTGCTTTGAGAATTTTGTAAAATTCACAGAAATCTAGTTCATTACAGGGTAAACAAAAACTATGTATTTATAAGTGCTTAGCAAACTATTATAGTTAGAAGGCATTAGTAAGTATGATTTTATACGTTGAGCTTTTATCCAGACCTAGACACTTTAGTTTTTAAAATTCCTTGATGTGCTACACTGTTTAATAATGCAGTTTATGAAGTTTGTCCTAAAATTGGGAATAATCATGATAAGAATAATACTAAATCACTTGCAATGAATATAACAGTGGGATATACCTTTGAATATAGTACATGTGAAATTCTACATTTATAAAAGAAAAGTGGATCTTTGTGTGTGTTTGTGTGTCCAGAAACAATGGAAAAACAAATATGCCATAAATGAAAGTCAGAAGCCACCAGATCGTTCAAAAATGACTATGAGAGATTTCATATATTACCTGCCAGATAATAATCCAATGACGTAAGTAAATTTTTCTTGTTGTCCTTTCTTTGGGTATGTTGTGAGTTAAGTATCACTTTTAGAGTACAAGTTCGTGTTTTCCAAAAGTATGTTGGCAAAACTTATAGCAAATATGTTTTTTCGATAGAATTTTTAAACAACATTTAGTTGTATTTCAGGTAACTGCTTTCTTGGTTGGGGTGGTGCCCTTTTCCTCTGAAATTAAAAATAAGTTTCCTTTCTTTTTATTTTATTTTTAACATTTATTTATTTTTGAGACAGAGAGCATAAATGGGGGAGGGGCAGAGAGAGAGGGAGATACAGAATCGAAAGCAGGCTCCAGGCTCTGAGCCATCAGCCAAGAGCCCGACGTGGGGCTCGACCTCACGGACTGCGAGATCGTGACCTGAGCTGAAGTCAGACGCTTAACCCACTGAGCCACCCAGGCGCCCCCAAAATAAGTTTCTTTTCTTACATTACCAAAATGTTATAAAACTAAACAATTTTAATCAATACTGCAGTTTGTGTTTCTTGTACACTATACCCTGATTCTAAAGGAACGTTGTAATTTTTATGCTCTACCTCCTAATTATTTATAGTGGATATTATTTATCTTCTAAGAACAAAGCTTCTTTAGTAAAGTTAGCCTGAGGAGGCAGATGGTTTATAATAAATCTCATTGTTATGTTGTTGATGGTTTAGCAGGTGGATGCAGGAGTGTAGCTTTTTTCAGGTTTACCAGGTCTTTGGCTTGCTGCCAAAGGGCCAGAAGCCTAGGTGGTAAGTTGTTTGACATGTAGGATTTGGAGATAAGCCATGTAGGTTGCTTCAGACAGGAGGACTGGGAGAGCCTCCCTTCACTAAGGAATTAGAGAGTAAAAACGTTCCTACCTAGGGCATAGCAGGTTTATATTTGATGACAAGGTTTTTGACTGAGAAATTGACTCTTGGGCCACGCCGTTATTAATAATAGTGTTACGGTTTATCATATAAAAAAAATGCAAGTTAAAATAATTTCCTTCTTGCCAATGGGTAGAATTGACAAGATATATATTGTTCATTTAAAAATATTTTTTATATTAAATATTAAATTGTCTCACATTTAAAAACAATTGTTGTTTGTTTATTAGTTCTTCACTGGAACAAGAAAAGAAAACTGAAAAATCATTGACACCAGTCCAGACAAGAGAGTAAGCATTTTATCTTAGTGTTTTTTTAAAATAAGTTATTTGATGGGTACAGTTTTTAAAAAAAGAAATCAAATGATGCTTTTTGTTATAGTCAAATTGCATGTGATAGGAATGTTTAGATAGAATCACTAGCAAGAATAAAACTTACTCTCTGATTTAAATCAAAATGTAAGGCGGCCCATACTGTGTATTATATATGGAAATGGCCAATGGTGTTATTTTAATGAAACCTTATATTTTATTTTTATTTATTTTAAAAATATTGTTTTGTTTAACATTTATTAATTTATTTTGAGAGACAGAGTACGTGTTCATGATTGCGGGGGAGAGGGGCGGAGAGGAAAGAGAATCCCAAGCAGGTATTCCCAGAACTATCAGCATGGGGCTCCATCTCCACAAACTGTTAGGTCATGACCTGAGCTGAAATGTTGGATGCTCAACAGATTGAGCAACCTGGGGACACCTCAATTGAAGCTTTTAGAATTAAAAAGGATTTTGTTTTGTTTTAGAATAGCATAATAAAACAGTACAAAAATCAAATGGAACGAAAGTGTACTGAGAAGTCTTCCAACTCTGTTTTCCTGTCATCTGGTTCCGCTGCCTGAAGGCAACAATTGTTACCAATTTTTTAATGTATCATTCTAATTCTATTCTGTGTCTAAACAAATAAACGTGTATATATATTTTTTTCTTTCCCTTTTATAATTTAAAAAAAAATTTTTTTTAATGCTTTTATTTATTTTTGAGAGAGAGACTGAGTGCAGGCGAGCAAGGGGCAAAGAGAGGGAGACATAGAATCCGAAGCAGGCTCCAGGCTCTGAGTTGTCAGCGCAGAGCCCGATGTAGGGCTTGAACCCACAAACCGCAAGATCATGACCTGAACTGAAGTCGGATGCTTAACTGACTGAGCCACCCAGGCACCCCATAGTCGGGAAATTTATAAACACGTCCTTAACATGTAGTATCTTTACTTAGGGTATAGGGAAAATTGGAAATCAAATGAAGGTTGGATTCGAAGTAATTTATTTCAGAAGTTGATAGTCCTCAGGAGATCCTTCTCCTGGATATATGAATTAAGCTATCTTTACATTCAGTAGGCAAGAAGGTAAAAGTACTCCTGATGCTGAAGGTCATGAAGAAGTAGAAGAAGAAGTGGATGACGGGCCATTGCTGGTTCCTCGAGTAAAAGTGGCAGAAGATGGTTCCATTATTTTGGATGAAGAAAGGTAAGTTAAAAAAAAAAGAGATTGTGGTTTCAAATATAAGAACAAATGTGCTTTGTCTAATGAGAGAGATTGAATTTCTGCATCATTCATGGTTACCTGACCATATAAACACTAATGTTTATATTTTTTAATGCATGTTATAAATAGAAAGATGAGTTAGATTGATTTGTAATTTTTAGCAATTTTTATGCTGTGTTTTTTTATAAGAAGATGGTACTGCTGATTCGTCATCCATTAACCTTCCACAATTGTTTTACTAACTTTACTGGTAATTGGGATGAGCTCCTGAACTAATTATATGCTGGTCTCTACTGATGATACATTTCAAAAATTGGCTCAGTCTTGAAGTCAAAATTCAGGTTTTCTTATTATTAACTAATACCATATTTTGGTGTGTGGTTATAACTAATGAAAATGCAACAAATGAATCAGGTTTAATCAGGGTTAATATTCTATATAACTTTTGTTATGACAAGGTTTAAATTCACATTGTAGTTTCTCAGTTAAAATATTAAAATTTTCAGATTTGGCATTGTGGAATTATTTGTCCAAAGTGTGTTTTTAATTTAATTTTTTTTTTGTTAAATTTTTTTTTTTTCCACATTTTTATTTATTTTTGGGACAGAGAGAGACAGAGCATGAACGGGGTAGGGGCAGAGAGAGAGGGAGACACAGAATCGGAAACAGGCTCCAGGCTCTGAGCCATCAGCCCAGAGCCTGACGCGGGGCTCGAACTCACGGACCGCGAGATCGTGACCTGGCTGAAGTCGGACGCTTAACCGACTGCGCCACCCAGGCGCCCCCAAAGTGTGTTTTTTAAAAAAGAAGATAAATTCACGAGTAACTAAATATAAAAGAGGGATGTAAAGTAGTCTGACAGTTCAGTATAAAAATCTTTTTATAGCATATAAAATTCTACGATAATGAAACATAAATGCAGTACTTTTAATAATTGTGTGTTTTTTGCCATTATTTTGTGATGATCATTTTACTGGTCATTAAGTAGTTAAAGCATTGTAATGCTTTGTTTACAGGAATGTAGAACAAAAACATATGATACTTATGTTTCTCATCTTCTCTTGGGTTTAGTATGATAAGGTAATATGTGTTAAATGTAGGGGACATACAGAAGTTAATAAAATATAAGTAATTTTTTGGTGGCCCAAAGATAATGTGTAAATTTTATATTGCTATTCATGATTTCAGAAGAATGTTGGCATTTAATTTTATTACTTGGCAATCACATTTTAAGTGAAAATTAACAATCTTGGAAAATATGCATACCTCAAGTATATATTATTATACTTTTGTTCCGATTCTGTCATGGCACATTTCAAAATATAACTATTCAAATATCATGTATTATTTTCTTTCTTGTTCTAAGTGCAAATGTATTTAAAAGTGTGTCTCTTTCAGTTTAACTGTAGAAGTTTTAAGGACAAAAGGCCCCTGTGTTGTTGAGGAAAATGACCCCATATTTGAGCGTGGTTCTACAACTACATATTCCAGCTTTAGGAAAAACTATTATTCTAAACCATGGTCAAATAAAGGTAACTAATTTTCATTTTAAATTTTGTGGATATTTACTTGAAGTAAAGTGAATTATTTTCTGTAAGTAATAAAATGAAAACCATGTTATTTTCTGTCTAGCTAATTTTATTGGAACTGACCTCTGCATCCGTTCCCCCCCCCCCCCCCCCCCCCCCCCCCCCCGCCACTTATTATGGAACTCCATCTCTGGCTTTATCTTAGTGATCTTTTAGGAATTAGCATTATGGTAATTTGGGTAGAGTAGTCCTCTCTGTCAAATCCCTGTATAAAAAATAACATGGAAAACTGTTAATATTTCTAATACTCATAATAATGTTCTATCTTAGATACTGTTGTATAACAGAGCTTCTAAGGGTCAAAATTGTGCTGTTAAAAAGCATATACTACTTTTTTTTTAAGTTTGTTAATTTTGAGAGAGTTAGTGCAAGCAGGGGAAGGGTAAAGAGAGAGGGGGAGAGCGAGAATGCCAAGTAGGCTCTGCATTGTCAGCATGGAGGCTGATACAGGGCTTGAATTCATGAACTGTGAGATCAGGACCTGAGCCAAAATCAAGAGTTGGTCACTTAAACGACCGAGCCACCCAGGTGCCTGAAGCTTATAATACCTTTTGAATGGTATCGCTTATTCTTATAAAAAATAATGCAGGTTGTTTTTGGGGAGAAAATGAAACAGAACAGAGTAATTCAGGACAACTAGAAAGATTCTATACTTTCCTCCTCTGTATTCCCCAATCCTATTTTATTGAGGTTACTTGTTTTAATAGTTTCTTGTGTGTTTTTTTGGTTACTTTCTTTCACATACTACTTAGTGCACCTTAGTTGCTTATGTTAAAGCAGTAATATAGTGGCTGTGACTGATGGTTTTCTTAAGAACACTTTGAGACCAGATAGGCAGAATGTTGTTTTCTTCTTCTTCCTCTTCTCTTTCCCCTTCTTCCTCCTTCCTCCTTCCTCTTTCTTCTCTTCTTCCTCTTCTTCCCCTTCTCTTCCCTCTCTTCCTAATTTTAGCTTCTTGGTATGACTTTATAAATTTCTTATGTTTCTGTATAAAAGTTTAGACATTATTTTAGATGCATGAAGTTCTTAGCAATAAAATTGACTAAAGATTTCCTGGTCTTTAATAAAAGACTATTAGATACTCTCAAATTTATTTTTAACTCAAAATATATACTTCATGTAAGATTTTTTTTTCCTCTGAAATATTGGGATTAATTTTCATTCTTTCTAAATCTTTTATTTTTACAGAAACAGATATGTTTTTTTTAGCCATCAGCATGGTAGGAACTGACTTTTCTATGATTGGACAACTTTTTCCTCACAGAGCAAGGATAGAAATTAAGGTAAAGTAAACCCAATACATTTGTTGATTGGAAAAGGACCAAAAATTGCTAATACTATTTTTTTAACTTTTGTTTAAATCTCAGTTCATCCTTATTCATTACTAGTTTTGAGTACATGTGTCCTTTTTTACAGCTCAGAAAGTAATGCAGTATTACTGAATTCTAATATGAGTACAATCTCCTTACCTTTAGTGTATTATCTATGTCTTGCTCACTTGTAGAATGGATTTTAGGGAGTACCCATAAAACCACTAAATCTAAGATAAAAGAAGCATTATGTAACGAAGAGGGAAGAATAAATGTATCAGAAAACGTATTTGGATTAAGGGTAGCTTTTGAACAGAGTGTATTGCTTAATTTCCTAGGAAGGCATGAAGAGAGGCATGCTAAATTAGATAATTCCCATGATCTGATCTAACTGTTGCTTTCTTAGGCTACCTTAACTTTGTGGACAGGGCCATTATTAACAAGAGCAGTGATGTAAATTAGTGCTTTACTATGCCTAACAGAGTGAGTAGTATTCTCTATTTTTCCCTTTGTGAGAAACTTAGTTACAAGTTTCCTGGGATGGAGTGCATATGAGTGCACACTATGTAGGCTGTCATGCATTTTCAATTAAAAAAAATTTTTTTAATATTTATTTCTGAGACAGATACAGAGCATGAGTGGGGGAGGGGCACAGAGAGAGAGAGGAAGACAGAATCCGAAGCAGGCTTCAGGCTCTGAGCTGTCAGCACAGAGCCCAGCATGGGGCTCGAACTCACAAACCATGAGATCATGACCTGAGCTGCAGTCGTTCGTTCAACTGACTGAACCACCCAGGCGCCCCTATGCCTTTTCAATATATTGTGAGCTCTTTTTTTATTAAAAAAATTTTTTTTAAATTTTTTATTTTATTTTTGAGAGAGAGAGACACACACAGAGCAGGGGAGGGGCAAGAGAGAGATAGAGACAGAATCTGAAGCAGGCTCCAGGCTCTGAGCTGTCAGCACAGAGCCCAACGCGGGGCTTGAACTCAGACTGCAAGACCATGACCTGAGCCGAAGTCAGACACCCAACCGACTGAGCCACCCAGGCACTCCTATAGTGAGCTCTTTATTCAACCATGGTTTTTTTTTCTTCATTAATTAAACTATCAGGAAAGACAGATGTTTTGTTCTTGTGCTACACTAGGCATGGATCCATCACCTGGGGACCATTATATGGTGTAATGGTTATTCTATTTCTGCAAAAGAAGAATTGTTTATATAATCTATGTTTCTTTTCTAATGTTGATCTTTGATATAAGGAGAAGAAAACGTTAAAGTATGTGAAGGCTAGAAATTGTCTAGGGGAGCTCTCTGATCTGAGTAATTAATGATAAATTTGTCACTAAACTATTTCTCCCCAAAATTGTTTAGACTCCTCCCCTAAGTTTAGTGTAGTTCTAACAAATCTTTGGGCAAAATTTAGAAAAGTGAAAATTTAGACTAGTGGATTGTATTGGTTTTCAAATATCAAACCAGACTTGTGTTATTCTTTCTGATGTTGGATTTTATTATAGTTTCTTGAGAATTTTTTTTTTTTTAAGGTCATAGAGAGTGCATGCATGTGAGCCGGGGAGGGGCAGAGAGAGACGTGATCAGGGGATCTGAGGGAGGCTCTGTGCTGACAGCAGCTAGCCTGATGGAGGATTCAAACTAATGAATTTATGAACGATGAGGTCACGATCTGAGCCAAAGCTAGATGCTCAACTGACTGAGTCACCCAGGTGCCCCTCTTGAGGATTTTTTGCATCTTTGTTCATGAGGGATATTTTGAATATTTATTTATTATTGATTTATTTTTGAGAGAGGAGGGGGCAGCGAGAGAGAGGGAGAGAGAGAATCCCAAGCAGGCTCTGCACTGTTAGCACAGAGCTTAATGCGGGGCTGGAACTCATGACTGAAATGATCTGAGCTGAAATCAAGAGTTGGACACTTACCGACTCAACCAGCCAGCCGCCCTATGAAGGATATTTTGCAACTTTCTTTTAATGCCTTTATCGTATTTTGGTACCAGGATTATGCTGGTTATAAAAAATGAGTTGGACAGTGTTTTTGTTTTTGTTTTTTTTCTTTTATCTGAATGAATTTAAGATTAATACTATTTCTCCTTTAGTGTTCAATAGAATTCAACAGTGAAAACCTTCAGACCTGTAATTTTCTTTGAGGAAGGATTTTAAGTTCAGTTTCTTTAATACATATAGGTATATTCAGATACTCAGTTTTTTTCTTGTCAGTTTTGATGCTAAGTTGTTGAATTTATAGGCATGAAGTTTTCATACTGTTCAGTAATCATTTTAATTTTTATAGGATATTTCTCTTTGATAATTGACGTTTTCCTTTTTTTTTCTTTGTCTTGCTAAGGGTATTTTGACTTCCCCAAATCTTTCTAATGAACCAACCTGTAGTTATAAGTTTTTAATTGTGGATTTTCATTTTTTTAACTCTTCCACATTTCCTTCTATTTATTCTGCCTTTAATTATATTCTTCTTAAGATGAAAATTTTGAACATTGATTTTTAGTACTTTTTTTCTAATTAGACATTTAAAGCTATACATTTTCATCTGAGTCCTGCTTCAACTGCATTTCATAAATTTTGATAGGTTGCTTTCAGTGTTTCTCAGTTAAAAATGTTTTCTACATGTATTTCTGTTATTTAGAAGTGCGCTTAATTTCCAAATATTTGGGACATTGGTAAATATTTTACTGTTTTGTAATTGTTTTATTAATTCCATTGTGAACATCAAATATATAAGCTGTAAGATTTCAGTCTTTCTGAAATTTATTGAGATTTATTTTAAAAACATGTTATATTCATCTTGGTCAGTATTTCTGGTGCACTTGAAATGAGTGTATACTCTGTTGTTGGATATGTTGTCTAGTTCTAGTAGTTAACGAAGCAAAGAATTGACATCTGCCTTCATGATCATAGATTCGCCTCTTTCTGTGTTTGTATTCAGTTTTTGACGTATATTGACTTTCTTGTGTCATTCACTTTTGGGCACAGTAATGGGTACATTCACTTTTAGTGTGCTGCTAAATTGATCATACAGCAATTGTCTTTCTCTGATTTGTATCACTTAGTATAATGCTTTCCGTGTCCATTCATGATGTTGCAAATGGGAAAATTTCTTCTTTATGGCTGGATAATATTCCTGTACACATACATATGTACCACATTTTTTCTTTTTTTTTGTGCTTTGCTTTTGTAATTTTTATCTTTAATTTACTTCCAAGTTAGTATATAGTGCAACATTGATTTTAGGGCTAGATTCCTTATTTCCCCTTACCCATTTAGACCATCTCCTCTCCCACAATTCTTCCAGTAACTCTGTTCTCCGTATTTAAGAGTCTCTCCTGTTTTGTCCCCCTCCCATTTTTATATTATTTTTGTTTCCCTTCCCTTATGTTCATCTGTTTTGTATCTTAAAGTCCTCATGTGAGTGAAGTCATATGGTATTTGTCTTTCTCTGACTAATTTTGCTTAGCATAATACCCTCTAGTTCCATCCACATAGTTGTAAATGGCAAGATTGCATTTGTTTTGATTGCCGAGTAATGCTCCGTTGTGTGTGTGTGTGTGTGTGTGTGTGTGTGTGTGTGTGTGTGTGTGTGTACATACCACATCTTCTTTATCCATTTATCTGTTGTTGGACATTTGGGCTCTTTCCATACTTTGGCTATTGTTGCTAGAGCTGCTATAAACATTGGGGTGAATGTGCCCCTTCGAAATAGCATACCTGTATCCCTTAGGTAAATATCTAGTAGTGCAGTTGCTGGGTCGTAGTATAGTTCTATTTTTAATTTTTTGAGGACCCTCCATACTGTGTTCCAGAGTGGCTGTACCAATTTGCATTCCTGCCAGCAGTGCAAAAGAGATCCTCTTTCTCCGCATCCTCTCCAACATCTGTTGTTGTCTGAGTTGTTAATGTTAGCTATTCTGACAGGTGTGAGGTGGTATCTCAGTGTGGTTTTGATTTGTATTTCCCTGATGATGAGTGATGTGGAGCATTTTTGCATGTGTCGGTTAGCCATCTGGGTGTCTTCTTTGGAGAAATGTCTGTTCATGTCTTTTGCCCATTTCTTCCCCTGACTATTTATTTTTTGGGTGTTAAGTTTGATAAGTTCTTTATAGATTTTGGATACTAACCCTTTATCTGCTTTGTCGTTTGCAAATATCTTCTCCCATTCCATCAGTTGCCTTTTAGTTTTGCTGATTGTTTCCTTTGCTGTGCAGAAGCTTTTTATTTTGATGGGGTCCCAATAGTTTATTTTTGCTTTTGTTTCTCTTGCCTCTGGACATGTGTTGAGTAAGAAGTTGCTATGGGCGAGGTCAAGAGGTTTTTGCCTGCTTTCTCCTCGAGGATTTTGATGGCTTCCTGTCTTCCATTTAGGTCTTTCATCCATTTTGACTTTATTTTTGTGTATGGTGTGGGAAAGTGGTCCAGGTTCATTTTTCTGCATGTCGCTGTCCAGTTTTCCCAGCACCATTTGCTGAAGAGACTGTCTTTATTCCATTGGGTATTCTTTACTGCTTTGTCAAAGATTACTTGGTCATACATTTGTGGATTTATTTCTGGATTCCGAATTCTGTTCCATTACTCTGTTTTTGTGCCAGTGCCACATTTTCTTTATTCATTTCTCACTGGACACTTGGATTGTCTTGGCTGCAGTGAACAATGCTGCAGTGAACTTGGGGATACATACATCTTTTCAAGATAGTGATTTTGTTTCCTTCAGGTAAATATGCAGAAGTAGAATTGCTAGATCATGTGATAATTTTATTTTTTAATATTTTTGAGCAACATCCATACTGTATTCCATAGTAGTTGCAGTAATTTATCCAGTCTGACACTCTTTTAGTTTAATTTTATTATAGGTTGTATTTCTGAGAGAGACCAATTCATGGTCATTGAATTCTTACGTTGACCCTCATTTAAAAAAAAAAAAAAGAGAAAATGTCTGTTGTACATTTCCATGTAATAATTTAGTTCATTTACCTTTAATGTAATAACTGATATGATTGGGTTCAAGTCTATCACCTCACTATTTTCGCTTATCCATCTGTTTTTTATTCCTCGTTTCCTGCCTTTTGGATTATTCAGATAAATCTTAGTATTCTTTCTTATTTTCTTTATTGTACCGTTTTACTCTTTACACTTTATACTCCATATGTAATAATCTCTTACAAGCATATTCCATCTACCCTTCATCCTTTGTGCAATTATATATTTCACTTTTATATACTATAATCCAATTTTACATCGAACTTATTTTAGCTTATAGTCTTTTGTCTTTATTTTTAATGTTTATTATTTTTAAAAAAAAAATTTTTTTTTCAACGTTTATTTATTTTTGGGACAGAGAGAGACAGAGCATGAACGGGGGAGGGGCAGAGAGAGAGGGAGACACAGAATCGGAAACAGGCTCCAGGCTCTGAGCCATCAGCCCAGAGCCCGACGCGGGGCTCGAACCCACGGACCGCGAGATCGTGACCTGGCTGAAGTCGGACGCTTAACCGACTGCGCCACCCAGGCGCCCCAAATGTTTATTATTTTTGAGACGGGTGGGAGGGGAGTGAGGGAGGGAGACACAGAATCCAAAACAGGCTCAAGGCTCTAAGCTGTCAGCCCCCATTGTCTTGTCTTGAAAGGAAATTGAGTAGAAAAGTAGAAAAAAGAAACTAGCCTTAATATTTAGCCACCATTTTCGATGCTTTTCATTTCTTCGTGTAGGTTTGGATAGGAGATTTACTGTTGAAAAATTCTCTCAGCTTTGATTTATCTGAAAGTCTATTTCAGCTTGCTTTTTGTTTTTTTTTGTTGGATATGCAAGTGGTTTGATAGGTTTTCCTTTCAGTGTTTTAAAATTGTCATTCTCTTGTCCATTGGCCTCCAGTGTTTTTGATGATAAGTCAGTCATATTTTTTGTTTTTATTCCCCTGTATGTGATAAATTGTTTTTCTCTATTTTTGAGAGGTTTTAACTCTGGTGTTCAGCAATAGGGTTATGATTTTCGTATGGATAGTTTCTTTTCAATATTTTTTCTACTTTGTCCTTTTCCTCTGGGACTCCGCTTATGTCTATTAGCCTGCATAACATTATACTTCAGGTTAAAGCTCTGTTCTTTTTTTTTCCTGATCTTTTTTCTCTATATCACTTGGTTAGTTTCCATTACTGTGTTCACAGGTTCACCCTGTCTTCTGCTGTCTTCGGTCTGCAGATACGCCCATTCAGTGAATGTTTCATTTCTCATGTTACATATTTTTCATTTCTTTAATTTCCATGTGGTTATTTTTCTTAGTTTCCTTTCTTCTGAGATTTCCCTGTTGATTCCATATTTTTCTTTATTTTATTTTATTTTATTTTATTTTATTTTATTTTATTTTATTTTATTTTATTTTATTTTATTTTATTTTATTTTATTCTTTTCAACGTTTTATTATTTATTTTTGGGACAGAGAGAGACAGAGCATGAACGGGGGAGGGGCAGAGAGAGAGGGAGACACAGAATCGGAAGCAGGCTCCAGGCTCCGAGCCATCAGCCCAGAGTCCGACGCAGGGCTCGAACTCACGGACCGCGAGATCGTGACCTGGCTGAAGTCGGACGCTTAACCGACTGCGCCACCCAGGCGCCCCTCCATATTTTTCTTTAAATCATTGAACATATTTATAACATGTTTTAACTTTCTTGCTTGTTAATTTCAGCATTTAGATCATGTTGAGATCTGCTTCTGTTGACTATTTTCTTTGTGCATCACATTTTCTTGTCTTCTCATGTCTTATAGAGTTTTGTTGTTTTTTTTTTTTTTTTAAGTTTATTTGGAGAGAGAGAGAGCACATGTGTGTTAGCGGGAGGGGCAGAGAGAATGGGAGAGAGAGGATATACAGAGCCCGACATGGGGCTCGAACTCCTGAACCATGAGATCATGACCTGGGCCAGAACCAAGAACCAGATGCTTAAGTAGCTGAGCCTCCCAGGCATCCCTTGTGGAGGTTTTTTAAAAGATTTTTTTTTTTTAATGTTTATTTTTGAGAGAGAGCATGTGCGGGAGCGAGAGTAGGGGAGGGGCAGAGAAAGAGGGAGATTCGGAATTCAAAGCAGGCTCCAGGCTCCAAGCTGTCAGCATAGAGCCTGATGTGGGGCTCGAACTCACAAACCACGAGATCATGACCCAAGCTGAAGTCGGATGCTTAACTGAACTACCTAGGCGTCCCATGGATTTTTTTTTTTTTTTTTTTTTTTTAACATTTATTTATTTTTGAGACAGAGAGAGACAGAGCATGAACGGGGGAGGGGCAGAGAGAGGGAGACACTGAATCGGAAGCAGGCTCCAGGCTCTGGGCCATCAGCCCAGAGCCCGACTAGGGGCTCGAACTCACGGACCGCGAGATCGTGACCTGAGCTGAAGTCGGACGCTTAACCGACTGAGCCACCCAGGCGCCCCTCCATGGATTTTTTTTAAACTGAGTACTGGACATTGTGGATGATATGTTTGATAGTGTCTAGATTATGTTTGTTGGTTTCTTTCCTTTAAAGAGTATTAAGTTCTAAAAGGCAGTTAATATTCTCTCAACTCTCCTTGTTATTGTCAAGGCTTGATTTTAGGCTTTATTAAGGCAAATCTAGGCTAATCCTTTTTCTAGGTTTTTTTATCTGAACCATAGAAAATCCTTTGAATTAGTTTTCTAAGTTCTCTGAGGACCATCATATTAGTACTATTCGAGATGCACAGAAGAGATGGTATAATTCATTACATATCGTGAATGCTTTAGGGCATTAGAATTTAATTCTCATGCTAGAGCCCTGAGTGAGAAAGCCTGCTCTAAGACTGTGGTCCTTATCTCAAAGCGGTGACTTTTCTGGTGTCTAAAGTAAATGTTTGGGTATTGACTAATAAGTCTTTGCTTTTGTGAGGGCTAGAATTCTGTCAGCTTGCTCTGTTATGTAACTTCTAGTATCTTTCTTTTCTCATTCCTGGAGTAGTTGTTTTCTACTAGGCCTTAGGCTGTTGGTATGTGGAACCCAGATATAGACCAAGCACCCATGGACTACTTCCACTAGGCTTGTGAGACTCCTTTTTATATAGCTGTCTTCTCTCTACAACCCCTAAATATTCTCTAGCTCTTGAGAGCTCTGCTCTCTTTGGCCTTTATCTCCTCTTCATTGTTTAGGGAATTTAGCCCAGAGAGCCATGGTGAACATGGGTACATCTTAGATGTTTCCATTCTCTCCAGAAATGTGAAGTTGTAGTTTTACTTTTGCTGTTGTCCATTGTTTGCAAACAGTTGATTCATTTATTTGGTTCAGTAGTAAAGTTATTTTTGGTGTGGTTCGATGTGTTGAGTAAGCCTGTAACCAGTTACTTCATCAGAGTCAGTGGTGGAAATTATGGGATTTATTTTACAATCATGAAATTTAGTTTTCAGTAGTTCCTGCCTGTAAATTCAAGGAATAATATCAATACATTCTTTACAAATGTTTTAAATTGTTCTCAATTACGTTCCTCATTAGGTAAAATATGGTATAGTATTGTTTTAGAATTGAATAATGCCTAAAGCTTATTGGCATTTCTCTTAGGATGTTCAATTTAGTGGTTATATAGCCTCTCATTTTTATGGAGGTAACTTTTGAGGGGATGTTTAAAGAATAATATGATCTTTATGGGAGAAAGATAATGATCCTTGAAAACTTAAGTGTTCTTTACTTGGGAATGAGTTTTACGAAGAAAATAAAGACTAGAAAAAAAAAGGATAAACTGTAGATGAAAAAATGTTGAAGGCCTATGAAGTTTTTAAAATATGGGCAAGGCTCACCTAAAGAGTTTAAAGACGCGTGTGCCCTTGAATCATAAACAGTAAGGAAAGCAAGACAGAACTTTAAATAAAGTCAGGTCAGTGGTTAGGTTCTTTCAGAGGGAAGAAGGGGGCCATGAAGCGCTTCTTTGTTTTGTGATTTTCTCTATTTTTTCTCAATACAAAGTTTGATTTTTGTATTTTCAATAAAAGCTTTTAGACTGATCTATAAAAGGGAGAGATTGGTGATTATGCCCTCTCCCAGGATGTAATTGCATGATTTGATAATCTTACAAACAAGCTTATACCTTCACACTTCCTAATGACCTTAGTTAGGATGGATTGAACCTTAAACTTTAACCATCTCCATCTTAATGGAGGTAATCTGGAGTGCTACAGGGAATGATGATCTCTGGTGCTCAGAAAAGCATGAAGAAATGTGCCTTAATATAAAGAAGTCTCTCTTTTTTTTTAAACGTTTGTTTAATTTTGAGAGAGCGTGCACACACACATGTAAGCGAGGGAGGGGCAGAGAGAGAAGGGGACAGAGGACCAAATGGGTCCTGTGCTGATGGCAGAGAGCCCAATGAAGTCCCTAACCCTGAGATCATGACCTGAGCCAATGTTGGATGCTTAACCGACTAAGCCACCCAGGTGCCCCAATATAAAGAAGATTCTAAAGATAAACTTGGCCTGACTCAAAAATTTGTTTTCTCACAGTCTCTCTTCTGTGCCATAAAAAAACATGAGAATAGTAATATGTTTAACTTGATATGAATATATTAGTTTTTAAAGAGTTAATATTAGTTGGCTTAATTGACTACAGTTTGATTTGTTACCAGGCTAGTTAACTTAATTTTTTTCTATCCTCTGTAACTCTAGCTTCCATTGCTGATTTATGCTGTTGATTATAAGGAGGTTCAGGGAGCTCAGTGTAGATAATCATCTCTTTTTAAAAAGCTGAAGGTTTAAGTAGCTTGCCTGTTGGCAAAGATGTTATGTACAAGAGAATCATTTGTTATAAGAATTTTATTTATTTTTGTTTTAGAGAGAGAGAGTGTACAAGCCGGGGGGAAGGGCAGAGGAAGAGAGAGAGACAGACAGACAGACAGACAGACAGACAGAGAGAATCCCAAGCAGGCTCCATGCTTCGTGTGAGGCCTGACTCAGGACTTAAGCCCATGACCCTGGGATCATGACCAGAGCCGAAATCAAGAGGCAGACCCTCAACCAACTGAGCCACCCAGGCAACCCAGAAGTTTTATTGTAATGCTTATTTTTTAACTGTAATCTTCACTTTTTTAATGGGATAAAATTACTATAGGTTTTTGTTTTCTTTTGTTAACAGAATAAATTTAAACGTGAAGAGAAAACAAATGGATGGAGAATAGACAAAGCCTTCCGTAAGTATTAAGACCTCTTTTATGACATATCACTTGGAGATCTTAAAAAAGGACCAGTTTGGTTCTGGTGTGTTTTAGATTTGTGTTTTCTCTTTATTGTCATAAGAAGAATGAGACTGGACATTTTTCTCTTGAGCAGTGCAGGTCTGGCAGCTGATAACAGATCTATAGACAAGGGATTGGTAAAACATTAAGAAGCAAGTAAGCAGAGTTCTGAGTTCCAGAAGTTATAGAGGGACTGAAGACACCTTTTCTAAGTGTTTTTTTTTTTTGTTCTGAGTCAACTCTATTCAAGAAGGAATTGTTTCTGGAAGAACTAACAGTATAGATGATTCCTTCCAGTGGCCAGTCATTCATTCAGTTAATAATAGTAAACTTCTGAGAACTGTTTAATGTTCTAGGCATTGAGGATATAATGGTGAGCAGAGCAAATGAGAAGTCTGCTTTTAGAGCCTTAAGTCTAATTAGATGTGGAAAAGGATAAAGTCAGTAGTCACCGTTAATTGCAGATAGTGATTAGTTTCTAAGAAGAAAAAAGGGAGTGAAGAGTGGATATGTAGAATTGGTAGTCAGGGAAGTTTTGTCTGAAAAGGTGGCATTTGAATTTATACCTGAAGGGATGATACCTATTTTTCAGCTTTTAAGTAATTGCTTTCCTGCAGTTAACATTTTTTCTTTTTGAGTCCAGAGAAGAATATCAAGGGATCTGTACAAAAAAAGCAAAATTAAATGTATTGTTTAAAATAGTACCTGTAGAGGCACCCAGCTAGCTCAAACAGAAGAGCATGCAATTTTTGATATTGGGATCAAGCCCCATGTTGAGTGTAGAGATTACTAAAAAAAAAAAAAAATAAACTTAACAAACAAGAGTTTAAAAAAAATAAAAATAAACCTATATTCCTTGTCTGGAAGATAATTATCAATGTTTCATGATAAATGTATTCACTATCCTTTTGCTCTAGTGCTAATCTTTGGAAAAAACCTGAAAAGGGGATTGATGTCATATAGCATGTGTGTTTACCTTACGAGGAGACCCTGAGATGAGTGGAGTCTACTCACAACGTTGTATTGGGTCTTTAGGGATAGCACTTCTAAGAATAGCTCCTGGAAGATCTGGAGTATTTTAGTCTTAAACTTCTATTTTGGAGAGGTGGTCATGAAACTGTTCATTATGTTCAGTGCATTATAATCAGAAAAGAATTCATAAATCCATAAAGTCTTCATGGGGTATGGAACCATTGTTAAGACCATTTTAATAGATTATTTTATTTTACTGAAAAAATTTTTAATGTGTATTCTTGAGAGAGGGAGAGAGGTGCAGAGTGCAAGTTGGGAGGAGCAGACAAAGAGAGGGAGACACAGAATCCCAAGCAGGCTCCACACTGTCAGGACAGAGCCTGACACGGGGCTCGAACCCACAAACTGAGAGATCCTTATCTGATCCGAAGTCAGATGCTTAACCGACTCACCATCTAGGCGCCCTGTAATACACAATTTTATTATTGGCTGATTTGGGTGCTTTGTAGTGGAAAATTAGAAAAAAATTAAACTGCAATTTTTAAAAAAAAAATTTTTTTTTTCAATGTTTATTTATTTTTGGGACAGAGAGAGACAGAGCATGAACAGGGGAAGGGCAGAGAGAGAGGGAGACACAGAATCGGGAACAGGTTCCAGGCTCTGAGCCATCAGCCCAGAGCCTGACGCGGGGCTCGAACTCACGGACCGCGAGATCATAACCTGGCTGAAGTCGGACGCTTAACCGACTGCGCCACCCAGGCGCCCCTGCAATTTTTTTTTTTAGAACTTATATTTTCAATTTCTCTGAGAATTTTTTTTAAGTTCATTTTTTTTATTTTGAAAGAGAGCGTGTTCAGGGGAGAGGTGAAGAGAGGTGGCAGGGGAGGATGGTGGAGTAGAGAATCCCAGCAGGCTCTGCACTGTTAGTGTGGAGCCCATTGTGGGGCTCGAACTTACAAACCTTGAGGTCATGACCTGAGCTGAAATCAAGAGTTGGGCACTTAACCAACTGAGCCACTTAGGCGCCCCATTTTAGTTTTTTAAAATTTAATTTAATTTATTATTATTATTATTTTAATGTTTATTTTTGATAGAGACAGAGCACACGTGGGGGAGGGGCAGAGAAAGGGAGAAACAGAATCCAAAGCAGGCTCCAGGCTCCGAGCTGTCGGCACAGAGCCCGATGTGGGGTTCAAACCCACAAACTGCGAGATCATGACCTGAGCCGAAGTTGGACGCTTAACCGACTGAGCCACCCAGGTGCCCCCATGGCTCTTTCTGATATAATGACATTGATGGGTATTTAGTGAGAATGGTCCTGATCAATATTCACTTGCTTCCCTTTTTGCTGATATTTGGAAGATTAAATAGTGAAAGGGTTGTGATGAAGAGAGGACATGAGGTAGAGAGGCTTTGAGGAGTTAGTCATCTGGTCTTTTCTCAAAGTTGATTTGTAATGTACATACAGTGCAATTTATAGTTTGAGTTTTGACATAGGGTATACTTGTGCAACCACCACCCAAAACAAGGTATGGAATATTTTCATCGAACAGAAAGGCCCCTCTGTCCCTTTGTAGTCAGTCTCCACAGCTATCCTGATGCAGGGCAACTGCTATTTTCATTTGAATCACCATAGATTAGTTTTGCTTGTTCTAGAACTTCTTATTCATGGAATCATACAGCATGTGCTCTCTTATGTCTGGCTTCTTTCAGTCAACATTTTGAGATTTACCTATAATATTGCTTGTATCAGTACATAGTTGTTTTTTTTTGTTTTTTTTTTTCAACGTTTATTTTTGGGACAGAGAGAGACAGAGCATGAACGGGGGAGGGGCAGAGAGAGAGGGAGACACAGATTCGGAAACAGGCTCCAGGCTCTGAGCCATCAGCCCAGAGCCTGACGTGGGGCTCGAACTCACGGACCGCGAGATCGTGACCTGGCTGAAGTCGGACGCTTAACCGACTGCGCCACCCAGGTGCCCCTGTTTTTTAAACTGATGTAACTTGTTCCTATTTATTGCTCAGTTTTCTTTTGTGAGTCTCTACTACAGTGACTAGAGTTGGTTATCCATTCTCCTAATAAGCCCATTTGCTTTTGATGTATGGTACTTAACTTGAAAATTCTTTTTCTTTTTTTAAAATATAAACTTGTGGGTTCTTTTTCTCTTTTTTTTAAACAGAGGAAAAGCGCCCTTTTGACTTCGATTTTTTTGCTCATTTGCTTCAGAAAGTTCTTGCTGAAGAAGAGAAAAGAAAACAAAAATCTGTTAAAAATCAGAGTTCAAAGGAGAAGAAATCTTCTAAACCTCGGAAAAACGTAAAAGGTATTTAAAAGAAACCGTGTTCTATTATTTAATAGTGATACACTTGGAATATTGTCTCTCGAGTCTTTGAGTATTCCTCTGTAGTTCGGGTAGTTGAGATCATCAGGGCATCCATTTGGGGAGACTTGATTTTTCTTCAGTCTTTCAGTTATCTGGCCTAAAATAGCACTTCCTTTTAAATTTAATAATTTGCATGGTTGGGCTATTTGACGTCTTTCTTGCTTCTAGAGTGTTGTTGTAGCTAATAAAAGAGCACTGGAATTTGGGGGTGTCATGTTTGGTTACTTACTATCATTTTCCTTTCTAAAACAAACCTGACACAAAGTTCTAATGTTTAAAAAATGGAACTCTGATACTTTTGCTTGTGACTGAATTGCATTGTTTGAGCACAGTTTATTTCTCAGGGTTAGTGTTGATTGGTGCTAGGTAGAAACTTGTGTATATATAGGCATTTCTATTTTTAGGCAAATATTTTCTTGATTCTTTGAATTCTGATCTAGGAGGATAATGTTTAGTTACATCAAGTACTTTATTTAAAAATTTTTTTTTTTTTTAATTTTTTTTTTCAACATTTTTTATTTATTTTTGGGACAGAGAGAGACAGAGCATGAACGGGGGAGGGGCAGAGAGAGAGGGAGACACAGAATCGGAAACAGGCTCCAGGCTCTGAGCCATCAGCCCAGAGCCCGACGCGGGGCTCGAACTCTCGGACCGCGAGATCGTGACCTGGCTGAAGTCAGACGCTTAACCGACTGCGCCACCCAGGCGCCCCAAGTTACATCAAGTAGTTTAAAGAATCATGGAACTATGGGGAAATTTTTATGTTAGGTTGTTCACATCCCAGACCCTATCCACATGTTTTAGTCACTTGGAAACAGCCCTGGAGATCTTGTTAACTCTCCCTATGGTCTCACAGTTTAAGTATTGACAGATGTAGGACTCAAACCTAGGGCTGTGAGAGCCTGCTTTGGGGGTCTGCAAGACTAATGCGAGGTTGGATTATTTGCTAGGAGACTCAAAAGATGCAGTGTATGGTTTTACACCAGCTGAGATTTCTTACAGTGAAAGGCTACGGAACAGAATTAGCAAAGGGAGAAGATACATGGCTCAAAGTCTAGGAAAATCCAGGTACAAGCTTACAAGAGTCCTCTCTCCTAGAGTCCCACAGGAAGTGCTTCATTTCTGTAGCAACAAGTTAATGATGAGATAGATAAAAAGTTGTCTGCCAGCTTTCTTGTTAGAAACTGAGGGTCCAAGGTTTTTATTGGAGGCTAGCAATGTAGACACCCTCTGCCTGGCACATATCAGAATTTGGAACTCCCAAAATGAAAGCAGTTGTTCAGCGTAAACCATAGTGTTGGTACAGACGTTTTAGGCACACCGGGCCACTTTTGTCAGGCTGGTGTGAATTCTCCCCAAACCTATGTTTCCAGACACAGCCTAAGGGTCAACATTTTAATCAGGCCTTTCAAGGGATGGCTGCTGCAGCCTGCCTGCTGCATTAATTGTCTTCTGCACAGAGCAGTCCAGCATTTCTTTTCTTGGAACATGATGTCTCTATCTTTTTAAAAACAGTGTTGGTAAGTATAAAATTATTACATTTTTTAGTTTTTTTTTTTTTTTTACCTTTTATGGCCCTGGGAAACTAAAATAGATATATTAACATGATTATTATGTTATAGGTCATATCATAAATAACATGTGTTTTATTTAATGTGAGAACTTTTTATAGTTTTTTATAACAAGTCTCAGAATTTAAAAATTGCTGATTATTATTCTGATAGGAAATCCAGTGTTCTCAGTTGTAAATTCTTGTTTTGACTTTTTTTTTTTAACAAATTAAATGATGTTAATTTTATTATTTTTTAAGATTAGGGTTTTTTTTTTGTTTTTAAGACTAGATATTTTTAGAGATGTCTTGATCAACAGTTGTTGTGAAGTTTGCTTTTGGTTGATGTCTCCATGGTGATTTCTCATTTCTTTTTTTAAATTTTACATATTTTTATCTTTTGATGCAGTTGACTATTAATATGTCTTCATTAAAAGGGTATTTTAAAAATTGTTTAAAATTGTTTAAAATATTGTCTAAAAATTTTTTTTTTTTTTTCTTCAACGTTTATTCATTTTTGGGACAGAGAGAGACAGAGCATGAACGGGGGAGGGGCAGAGAGAGAGGGAGACACAGAATCGGAAACAGGCTTCCAGGCTCCGAGCCATCAGCCCAGAGCCTGATGCGGGGCTCGAACTCACGGACCGCGAGATCGTGACCCGGCTGAAGTCGGACGCTTAACCGACTGCGCCACCCAGGCGCCCCTGTTTTTTTTTTTTTGAGAGAGAGAGAATCTTAAGCAGGGTCCCTGTTCAGCGGTGAGGCCGAAGCAGGGCTTGATCCCACAACCCGGGATCATGACCTGAGCTGAAATCAAGAGTTGTATACTTACCACCCAAGCTACCCTGAAAATATTTGTTAGAAAGGGTTTTCAGATGCCCCTGAAAATATTTGTTAGAAAGGGTTGTTCATTGAAAAACAAATAATACAGAAAATGGCGAATTCTCTTTCCTACCCTGCCTTCAAATCAAATTGTCCAGATTTTCTAGGGATAACTGTTAATAAACACTTCTATTGAAGTATATGTGTGTCTTAGAGGATATGTAATTGTTTTTGCTTAATAAAAATGAGATCATAATCTATATGTTCTCTGCAACTTGAGTTTTTTGTGCAAAAATACCTTTTGAAATCTTTTACATTACTACTTACAAGCCTACCTCATTATTATTTGTTATGTGGATTTTTATACCATAAATGTGTTACAGCTTCTTTAGTCCCAATTGGGTATTTTAGGTTGTCTTCAAAGTTTTGCCCAGATATCCCTGAGTATTTATCTTCTTCATCTTTAAGATTTTTCTGTAGGTTATTTATATGTTTATAACAGTATCTTTTATTTTCAAAGCAAAAAAAGTTGCCAGTGAAGGAGGAAATGATGATCCAGATGAGTCTCTGAGCAGCAAAATTTCAGATACAGAACAGTCTCAAAAGGACGCTCAAACGGGTGAAGAAGAACAACAGTCTCAGACTTTACCAGAACAGGATTCAGAACAGATTGCATTAGAAACAGACCTAAATCAAAAGAAAAGAAGAAGAAAGAATCAGGATGAAACTGGTAAACAGGAAGTAAAGAATCTTTCAGGAAATGCCACTGTTCAGTTAGATCATTCTAAAGGAGAAAAATACATAAGTAAGTTTCTTACATGTATTGATAGTCCCTATATAACTTGAGAAGACATGTACTGTCAGGATGTATGTAATTTAAATGCTTCTGAGTAGCAGTGATTAATAACGCTTAAATTCTACAAACTGCCCAGGAAATTTGGGCTGATCTATAAAACACAGTTAAAATTTATACAGTTGTGAGTTGACTAAATTTTCATAAATGTTCTAAAATTAAGATCTCTGCCTTGGATATTGGAAATTGTGGAATAGATTAATGATTTGTAGGAATAGACTGTTTTATGTAAATTCCTGTGTGCTTTAAAAAGTGGATGTTTTCATTTTTTTAGAATAACATGCATTTTGTATTCATAGATAACAGTCAGTCTTTAAGGCCTGAGATGAATGAAGATGAAGGCAATAAGGAACAGAAGCTTTCTTGCATACAAAATATAGATGACATTGTGGATTTATCCTCCAGTGAAAAAGTTGAGAAAAGAACTGATCCTGTGCTTTTATCGAGGTATTCTCTATACCTTTACTGACTTTGTCTACATCTTCTGTAAGTTACTGAATGGGGAGTGTGACATCTCCAGCTGTAATTATGAATTTGCCTATTGTTCTTCCGAGTTCTATTTGTTTTCATGACTTTTGAAGCTCTCTTACTAGGTGCGTACATATTTAGGATTGTTGTATCTTCTTGGTGAAATTACCCTTTATCATTTGTGGATATCATTCTGATACTGCTCTTTGTTCTGAAGCTTAACTTTGCTACAGCTGTCTTTCGGTTAGTGTTTGCATGGGCTTATCATTTTTTGTAAAGATTTTCTCTTTATTTTTGGTTTTTAGTAGTTTGAATGTGTATATCCTGCTGAGTTTGTTTTTTTAAAATGTGGTAAAAAGCATGTGAGATGTGCTGTCCTAACAAGTTGATAATTTCTTTTTAGTGTCATTCATTTTTGAGAGAGAGAGACAGAGTGTGAGTGGGGGAGGGGCAGAGAGGGAGACAGGGAATCCGAAGCAGGCATTAATCAGGCTCTGAGCTGTCAGCACAGAACCTGACACGGGGCTGGAACCCACAAACTGTGAGATCATGATCTGAGCCAAAGTCAGACACTTAAGTGTCTGAGCCACCCAGGTGCCCTGGTCCTAACAAGTTTTTATTTTTATTTTTACTATTTTTATTTTTATTTATTTATTGATTTATTTTTAATGTTTATTTATTTTTGAGACAGAGAGAGACAGAGCATGAACGGGGGAGGGTCAGAGAGAGGGAGACACAGAATCTGAAACAGGCTCCAGGCTCTGAGCTGTCAGCACAGAGCCCGACGCGGGGCTCGAACTAACGGACCGCGAGATCGTGACCTGAGCCGAAGTCGGCTGCTCAACCGACTGAGCCACCCAGGCGCCCCCTAACAAGTTTTTAAATTGCGTAGTAGAGTATTATAAACTATTAGCAAGGTGTTGTACATAAGATTTCTAGACCTTTTCATCTTGTATGACAGATACATTCTATAAATTGAGTAACAACTCTGCTTCCATTTTAACCCCAGTCCCTGGCTGCCATCCTTCTACTTTCTGTTTCTGTGAGTTGGGTTTGTTTAGATACATCATATAAGTGGAATCATACAGTATTTGTCTTTCTGCGATTGGCATATTTCACCTTGCATAATGTTTCGAAGTTTCACCTGTGTTGCAGCATGTGACACTATTTCCTTCTTTCTTTGTGGCCAAATAATATTCCATTGTACGTATATATCACATTTTCCTGTTTCACTTCTCTCTCCATGACCATTTAGATTGTCTCCATCTCTTGGCTATTTTATTTTCTTAATAAGTTATATTGCTTTTATGTTTTTTTGAGAGAGAGAAAGCATGCACATGTACAGGGGAGGGCCAGAGGGAGGAGAGAATCTTAAGCAGGCTCCACCCTCAGTGTGTAGCCTAACACAGGGCTCAGTCTCATGACCATGAGATCATGACCTGAGTGGAAATCAGGAGTTGGACACTTAACCCACTGAGCCACCCAGGAGCCCCTCTGTGCTATTTGATTTGATTTGATTTTTTATTAAAAAAATTTTTTTTAATGTTTATTCTTTTTGAGAGACAGAGATAGAGCATGAGTGGGGAGGGGGCAGAGAGAGGGAGACACAGAATCCGAAACAGGCTCCAGGCTCTGAGCTGTCAGCACAGAGCTCGACGTGGGGCTCGAACTCACAAGCTGCGAGATCCTGACCTGAGCCGAAATCAGATGTTCAATCAACTGAACCACCCAGGCGCGCCCCTCTTTGCTATTTTAAATAGTGCTATGATAAATTTGGGGATGCAGATATCTCTTTGAACTCCTGTTTTAATTTCTTCTAGATGTATACCCAGAAGAGGGATTGCTGAATCATAGGATAGTTCTATTTAAAATTTTTTTTTTAAGATTTTACTTTCTTTAAAATACTGTCTACCCCCAGCGTGGGGCTCAAACTCACAACCAGGAGATCAAGAATCGCATGCTCTACTGACTGAGCTAGCCAGGTGGCCCTGTATGTTTAATTTTTTTGAGGAGCGTTAACACTTGTTCATAGTGGCTGTGCTATTTTACATTCCTGAGCCAGCAGTACACAAACATACCAGTTTTCTGTAAACTGGTTTTCATTACCAACACTTGTTATTTTGTGTTTTCTTTATTTGTGTTTGATAATGGTTATTCAGACATTTGAGGTGATACCTCATTGTGGGTTTGATTTGCATTTCCATGATTAGTGATGTTGAAGATATTTACATATCCCTGTTGGCCTTTTGTATGGCTTTGAAAAAATTCTGTTCAGTCCTTTTTCATATTTTTTAATTACGTTATTTTCTTTGAATTATAGGGATTTAATGTTTTTTTTAATGTTTATTTTGAGAGAGAGAGTGTGTGTTCTTGTGCGCGCATAAGCTGGAGAGGAGCAGAGAGAGAAAGAGGGAGAATCCCAAGCAGTCTCCACGCTGTCAGTGTGGAGCCTGACGTGGGGCTATATCTCATGATGGTGAGATCATGACCCAAGTGGAAATCAAGAGTCAAATGCTCAACTGACTGAGCCACCCACTCACTCCTAGGCATTCCTTTTATATTTTGGGTATTAAATTAACAGATAAATGGTTTGCAAATATTTTCTCCCATTCCACAGGTTGTCTTTTGACTTAGTTGATGATTTCCTTTGTTGTGCTGAAGGTTTTTAGTTTCATGTTCCACTTGTCTGTCTGTGGTAGTTTGTTCATACAATTCGGAAGGTTAATACTTTCTTTGAAGCTGAGTCATGGCTCTTGGGTGCTTAATTTTCTAGGTGACAGACATCTAAATTATGGTTTCTGAGACACAACTTAATTTCATAAACTACACACAAAAAATACTGATGCCTTTTAGAGGACAAACAACCCTGTAATGACTGTTAAGATCCTGTTTTTTTAAAACAGTGAGCTGATTCTAAAATTATTATCTACACAAGATTGAACGGTCATGAGTGGTAAAGACAATTTGAAAAACAACAGTTCTGGAGAGGAAATATATTAATACTTTAAAGCTAGAATAATTATCCTGATGATGAGTGATGTTGAGCATCTTTTCATGTGTCTGTTGGCCACCTGGATGTCTTCTTTAGAAAAGTATCTATTCATGTCTTCCATACATTTCTTCACTGGATTGTTTTTCGGATAAGTTTGTTAAGTTCTTTATACATTTTGGATACTAACCCTTTATCTGATAGGTCATTTGTACATATCTTCTCCCATTCTGTTGGTTGCCTTTTGGTTTTGTTGATTGTTTCCTTTGCAGTGCAGAAACTTTTTATCTTGAGGAGGTCCCAATAGTTCATTTTTGCTTTATTTCCCTTGCCTTTGGAGACATGTCGAGCAAGAAATGGCTGCATCTGAGGTCAAAGATGTTGTTGCCCGTTTTCTCCTGTAGGGTTTTGATGGTTTCCTGTCTCACATTTAGGTCTTTTATCCATTTTGAGTTTATTTTTTGTATGGTTTAAGAAAGTGGTCTAGTTTCATTCTTCTGCATGTTTCTGTCCAGTTCTCCCAGCACCATTTGCTAAAGAGGGTGTTGTTTCACATTTGGATACTTTTTCCTGATTGATGAAAAGACTGTCGTCATCACTCATCATTAGGGAAATGCAAATCAAAACCACATTGAGATACCACCTCACACCAGTCAGAGTGGCTAAAATTAACAGCTCAGGAAACACTAGATGTTGGTGAGGATGTGGAGAAACGGGAACCCTCTCGCACTGTTGGTGAGAATGCAAACTGATGCAGCCTTTCTGGAAAACAGTGTGGAGGTTGCTCAAAAAATTAAAAATAGAACTACCCTACAACCCAGCAATAGTACTACTACGAATTTATCCAAAGGATATAGGAGTGCTGATCCATAGGGACACCTGTATACCCTAATGTTTATCGGAGCACGCTCAACGATAGCTAAATTATGCAAAGAGGCCAAATGTCCATCACCTAATGAATGGATAAAGAAGATGTAGTTTATATATACAATGGAATACTACTTGGCAATGAAAAAGAATGAAATCCTGCCATTTGCAGCATTATGGCTGGAACTGGAGGGTATTATGCTAAGTGAAATAAGTCAATCAGAGAAAAGACAGATACCATGTTTTCCCTCACGTGTGGAACTTGAGAAACTTAACAGAAGACCATGGGGGAAGGGAAGGGGAAAAAATAGTTACAAACAGAGGGGGAGGGAGGCAAACCATTAGAGACTCTTAAATACACAGAACAAACTGAGGGTGGGTGGGGGAGAGGTGAGGGAGAGAGGCAAATGGGTGATGGGCATTGAGGAGGGCACTTGTTGGGATGAGCACTGGGTGTTGTATGTAATTGATGAATCACGGGAATCTATCCCCAAAACCAAGAGCACATTGTATACACTGTATGTTAGCCAACTTGACAATAAATTATATTAAAAAAATAATAAAGCTAGAATAATTAAAACAGTGTGTTACTGGCACAGGAACAAATGTACTCAGCAGAACTGAATGTAGTAGAGCTTGGGAAAAAAGATTTAGTAATCTGGTACATGGAAGAGGTAACATTAGAAATAAGTGGGTGGAAAAAAGAAATTAGTGGGTGAAGAGTGAATGAATTATATTATATTCATTAGATGGTGCTTGGGTGTAAAAAAGATAATATCCTTATTTCACCTTTGCTAACTTTCTGATAGATTAAAGGCTACATATATAAAACAAATCTTTAAAACTTTTAGAAGAAGGTGTCGGAAAATATCTTTGTGATATCAAGGATTTCTTAAGATATAAAAAGCAAAACTTTAAAAGATAAAATTGATAAATTTGACTGCAGTAAACTTAACTTTTTTTGACAAAGGTTTCATAAAGAAAGTGAAAGGCGAGCTGCTGTTGGGGAGGTTTTATGTATGTCTAACCAGAAAGGAATATATAAAGAGGTTTTGCTGATCAGTCGGGAAAAGACAAACACCCAGTAGAAAAAATGAGGGAAAAAATATCTGGCTAAATGCTTTATGTGTTGAAACTGGTTAGTACATGGCTATCATTTATGTTGTTGTTAGTTGAAATATTTCATAATACGGTAGTCCTCTCTTTGCATAATGCAGTGTTAACTGCAACTTATGTGTATTGGAGCTATGTCCTCGGATTATAAAACTTTTGGTTAGCAGGATACCATGCGAAGCAGAGCCTAAGTGTATAAAATTTTAATGAGAGAAAATTCCTCAATTTTACTATGACTTTACATATAGATTTGATTTGTCAACCCCATGTATGTAATTAAAACTTTTTAATTTTGTGACTTCTCAAGTGGTTTCCCAGGCCTGTTAATTTGCGGTTACTACTTTCTCTGAAGGTAGAGTTTTTAACAACATGGTACAAGAAGGATCATAGAAAAGCCGAAATATTTATATTGATAGTTCCAAACTATGAAGTATCATTTTCTAAAGTGGATTTATGTATTTAAAAAAAATCTTTTAAGTAGCTATTATAAGACATGTATTACTAAAAATTTCTTTTCCCCTGATGTGTTTTCATTTGCTTAGTGGTCAACAAGATGCCATGCCATTAGCAGCTGAGACTTCAGAATCAAGCCCTTCAGATTTGCCTTCATCAGAAGTTGAAATTAGCACACCAAGTGAGGTTAATAATGCTGAAAGTAGTTGTACAAAAGAAAGCAATGTTAACCTAAAAAATAAATCATTGTAAGTATTTTACGTGGTAAGATTTTAAAATTTAGTTTCAAAATTTCATGCGTTCTTATTTAAGAAATTATAGTGTTGTTTTCTTTAAGGATTAGAAAGGGACTGTAGACCATTTAATATATAATTGTACCATGGTCTAAGTGTGACGTCAAGGCTTATCACTTTATGTTTCATTACAGAAAGATTCTCTTTTTTTTTTTTTAATTTATTTTTTATTTTGGATGTTTTTTATTTCTGAGAGAGAGTGAGTGAGTGAGGAAGGGGCAGAGAGAAGGAGATAGAGGATTCTAACCTGGCTTTGTGCTTACAGCAGTGAGCCCAAGGTGGGGCTCAAACTCACAAACTGAGATCATGACCTGAGCAGAAGTTGGACACACTTAAATGACTGAGCCAATTAAACTTAACTTGGAACCCTACTGTTTGGTTTATTTATTTAATTAAAGAAAGAGAGCATGAACGTGTGAGGGGCAGAGAGAGAATCCCAGCCAGGCTTTGCTCTGTTAGCACAGAACTTGATGCAGGGCTCGATTTCATGAACTCTGAGATCATGACCCCAGCTGAAATCAAAGAGTTGGACGCTTAAATGACTGAGCAACCCAGGCACCCCTCTTTGTTTTGTTTTGTTTTAAGGCTTATTTACTTTGGACAGAGAGAGAGCGAGAGCACAGAGCCTGTCAATGACCTCAGTCTCATGACTGTGAGATCACTATCCGAATGGAATCAGGAGTCGGGTGCTTAACCTACTAAGCCAGCCAGGCACCCCAGAAAGATTGTCTTTCATATCTGATGTGTAGTTAAGATAGGAGCTTTATGCAAAGTGGTGACTTATGATGAAATTCTAAAATAATTTGAAAGGCTAAACATTTGCTGTGATATACTACTTTTACTTGGTTTGAGTCATTTTTCAAAGCAGTAGATTTTTGATATTGATGCCTTTAAGGATATTATATTTCCTTGTATGAAAATAGTGACTAATGTCTTCACTAAAAACAGAATAAAAGCACCAAAAGAATCTCCTTTTGAAGAGAGGTATCTCAAAAATTCAGACTTCCTTTTTGTGTTCTTCTAACCCTTCACATAGGCTTAAAAGCTATTTAGTTTCTGAATTCTTATTTTCGATAAAGCACAGTCACACTGAGAATTAAACTTTTTTTAAATAAAAATTTAGTCTTTGAAATAGGCATACTATTCTATGTTTGTTTTTTATTTATTTCGAGAGAGAGAAGAGAGTGCTTGCAGGGGAGGAGCAGAGAGAGAGGAGAGAGAGAATCCTAAGCAGGCTCCTCGCTCAGCGCAGAACCTGATGTGGGACTCCATCCCACAAACCATGAGATCATGACCTGAGTCAAAATCAAGAATCAGATGCTTAACTCACTGAACCACCCAGGTCCCCTCTTCATTAGTTTTGAATGGCTGTGTAGTGTTTTGGTGTATAGATGAATTATAGTTTATATTATCAGAGCCCAGCTGATGGCTATATGGGTTGTTTTTTCAAATAACACCACAATGGTTAGGGGCACTGACCCCTGGGCAGTTGAAAATCCATGTATAACTTTGACTCCCCAAAACTTAACTACTAATAGTCTACCGTTGCCTGGAAGCATGATAACATAAACGGTTGACCACACATATTTTGTGCATTGTATGTATCGTATACTGTATTCTTACAATTTAAGGTAAGCTAGGGAAACAAAATGCTTTAAGAAAATCATAAGGACGAGGAGCACCCCTTGATTTCAGCTCAGGTCATGATCTCACCATTAGTGAGTTTGAACCCCCTGTTGGATTCCATGCTCACAGTGTGGAGCCTGCTTGGGATTCTCTCTCTCTCCTTCTCTCTGCTCCTCTTCTGCTTGTGCTCCTACTCTCTCAATAAAATAAATAAACTCTAATGTGGTGCCTGGGTGAGTCAGTTGGTTGGGCGTCTGACTTCAGCTCAGGTCAAGATCTCGCTGTTGATGAGTTCGGACCCTGAGTCGGGCTCCACACTGACAGCTCAGATTCTGTGTCTCCCCCTCTCTCTGCCCCTCCCCTGCTTGCGCTCTGTCTCTCCCTCACTCAAAAATAAACACCAAAAAAAAAAATTTTTTTTTCAAATCATAAGGATGAGAAAATACATTTATTGTACTGTACTATATTTATTGAGTAAAATCTGTGTATATGTGGACTTGTACAGCTTAAACTTGTGTTGAAAGGTCAGTTGTATGTATTCGTAGGGTAAATTGCTCAAAATGGATTCGCTTATTCTCATGTGTATGTGTCTGTGTATATACATGTACACACTTAGGATTTTGAGAGATACTTCCAAAATATTCTTTGTAGGAGTTAGACTAGTTTATATTCCCACCAACATTGTAAGAAATGTCTCCTTTTTCAGAAAATGGTGTTAAACTTGGGTTTTTGATGGTCTTGATATTATAAAATATGTAAGTATAGTATCTCCCCCCCCCCACTCTTCCTTTTTTTGGCAGGGGTATGTAATTTGATTTCATTGTTTTTATTGAGTTTTTTATTTTAAAGTTTCCTAACCTAAGGAAAAGTCAAAAGAAGTAAACAATGAACGTCTCTGTATAATTCCCCTTAGATTCTCTGATTCTTAATGTTAATTTGTGCTTGCTTGCACATGCATGCACACTCTACCTCCCCTCACCTTTAATTTGTAGTTTTCTTCAAACTTATTTTTATTTTTTCTTTTTTAAAACTTTATATAGTTTGTCCATTTTTTAATTTTAATTTTTTATTTTTTAAATATTTATTTTGGGGGGAGCACAAGTGGAGGAGGGGCAGTGGGAGTATCACAGAGGATCCAAAGAGGGCTCTGCGCTGACCAACGAGCCCTATGTGGGGCTGAAACTTGTGAACCGTGAGATCGTGACTTGAGCTGAAGTCAGACCCTCAGCCTACTAAGCCACTCAGGTTTCCCTGTCCGTTTTTTAAGAAGTTACTGATGATACTGTTTTGTGGGAGTTCGTTATATTTTAGGGAGACTAGTCTTATTGTATGATTTGTAAAACATGCTTTCTCGGTTGGTAGTTTGACTTTTGACTTAGCCATGTTTTGGCTATGTAGAAATTTTTTGATTTTTATGTTGTCAAATTTCTCAATTTTTTTTTTTCTTTTGTAGCTCCTGAATTTTTAGTTAAATTTTATAAAGGCTTACCCCACCTCAAGTTTATAAAGAATTCATCCGTGTTTTCTGTATGACTTTAATTCTGATCCGTTTGGAATATATTATGAGTACAGTGCAAGAAGTGGAGCTAATTTTATTTTAGTCCCCAGTGTTAGTTTTGCCATCATCATTACTTTGATATTATTTCTTCTTCTTCTTTTTGTTTTTTTTTTTGAGAGAGACTAGGCTCAAGTGAGTGAGGGTCAGAGAGAGAGGGAGTGAGAGAGAATCCCATGAGGGGCAGAGAGAGAGAGGGAGAGAGATGAGAGGCTCACCCGATGTGGGGTTGAACTCACAAATTGTGAGATCATGACTTGAACCCAAGTGAGAGGCTTATCTGACTGAGACACCCAGGTGCCCCACTTTGATATTATTTCTGACAACATGTTATTCTGTATTTCATCTTCACTATTTTGAAAAGCTACCTTTATTATATTCTATCAAGTGTTTTGGAGTCACTTCTCAATTTTCTTTTATGTTTCATTTATCTGTTTATTTACATGTCAGTACCAGTGTTTTAATTATTGATGCTATAGAGTTTGTTTTTAACATCTGGTAGAATATGTTACCTCCTCATTGTTCTTTTTCAGTCTTCTTTGATACTCTTATTGTAAGTTAGTTTAAAGGTCTTCTTTTTTGGCCCTGAGTGGATTTTTAAAGAATTTTATTTGACTGGGCCTGCATGTTGGTATAATTTAAATAATGTTCATTTTTTTTAAACATAAAAACTACATTTTTTAGGGAAACTGATCAATCAGGAAGTGTTAAACTGATGGCAAGAAGACAACTGCAGAGACCTAAACCCAATTTGTCAAGGGCAGTTGGGAAGAAATCTGTTCTTTCACAAGGTAAAACAGATGCAGAGAGCAAGAGTTTACATGCCGAAACTTCAGTGGAAAAGGTATGGAATAAGAGACTTCATGGAAATTAAAATTATGAAAATTTTCCCAGACTGGGAAAAAATTTGTTTTGGTTTATAATGACACAGTAATGTGACTGATACTAGAATGAAGTTACAAAGACTTACACATTAATATTCAATGTGTCTTCCTAGTGTCCTATTGATGCATTTTCTTTAGAAGCTAGGGCATATCATTTTCAAACATCCTCAGTAGTGACAAATCTGTTTTTTGTTTACATAAGATTTTTATTCAAAATATTTTTTAATTATTTATTAATTTAATTAATTTAAATATTTATTAATTATCCTTTGGTACCTAACATTTCATAAATGTTTTTTCATATTGTGTTTTGAAGATACAGTCTTTAGTGACTTTGTAATTTTCTGTCAATGGGTACACCTGAATTTATTTAACCATTTACTCATCATTGGATTTTTTGTCTGTTCACGTTATTTAGCATTTTATATAATGCTCTTGTGAAAATTCTTGGAGTTTGTCTAAATATTTTCTTTATAGAGTCTTAGAAATGGTATTACTGAGTCAAAGACCATGAATATTTTTAAGGCCTTTGATTTCATATTGGGGAAGGGCTTTCCAGAAAGGATGTACCAATTGTTGTTTCTGCCAGTAATATGTGGAAATATGTTTTATAATATAGCTGTATCTATCATTTTTAAAACTCTTATAGTTAGAACAAAAAATGATATTTCACTGTTTTAATTTCCATTTATTACAATGTTTGGACTTTTTTTATGTTGTCAATAAAATGTAAAAAAATTGAATTCATAGAATCAAATGGAAAAGGATAAAGTGAATACATCTGACATTGCTGGAATGGAATATACAGAGAAAGTGAACCCAGAAACTGAGACTGTGTCTAAGTAAGTATTTAGAAAGTAGAATAAAAGTAGTAGCTTTTAGGAATGACTGTAATAACATCTGTACTGGATGATGTCTGAATTTTGTTTTCATTCAGAATACTTAAGTCTTTTTTTAACTAAAGGTGTGTTGAAACATTTTCATCATGTTCCTTATGCTACTGGAGAAATAAATTATGATAAGGATCCATTGAGTTACGACTTAAATTTCTTCCTCAACTTATTAACAAGATTTTAACAAAGTCTTGTTAGATGAATTAATGGTTAAAAGATACATGTTTCTGGATAATTTTATTTATAGCAGGAGGTTTCAAAAGGGAATATTTAACTTGGAATGCAGATTCAGAGTAGCCCCTGCTCTAATATGCATCTGAAGTATTATAGTCTGGACTGTACATTTATTCCATAATCTATGTCCAGTGCCCTGGAAGTGTACATTACATACAAACTAGTATTTTTATTTTTATTTAATTTTTGAGAGAAAGTGCACATATGTGTGTGTGCAAACTGACAAGGGCCAGAGAGAGGGAGAGAATCCCAAGCAGGCTTCGCGCTGTTAGTGCAGAGCTGTTGTGGGGCTCCATCCTACAAACTCTGAGATCCAAGACCTGAGCTGAAATCAAGAGTCAAACACAAACCGACTGAGCCACCCAGGTGCCCCTACAAATTAGTATTCTTAGTGGGGAATGGTATTCCATGTCTGTTAGGGACAGATTTTTCCAGTTTTGTGAGGGTATGTTTTTTATAGTCAGGCTTCCAAAATTATGTCTGTTCTAAAGGATGCTTGTAATTTTATATTCCAAACAGTTTACTTATTCATACATGGGAGAGGGGAATACTGCAAACATATATATGACTTCAGGATGACCATAATTTTATTCTTTTGTAGTTGTTCTAGTTTGAGTGAAAAAATTGGTGTTCGGGACGATGATCAAACAAAGGCTTTAAGACCGGCACGACTAATGAGGGGCCGACTGCAAAGGCCAAAGCCAAATATATGTAAAGCTGCTGAAAGAAAAGAAATTCTTACATCACAGGAAAAAATTGGGGCCAATGTAAAAAAGAATGAAAGTGAATCCTGTATTGCTAGAGATGTAAGTACTCTGATTCTGTGCAGTTTTTTTGTTAAACAAGTATTTAAGTCCCCTTTTAACCCCCTTCCCTTAAACTGTAAGACTGTACAGTTCTGTACATTGTTTATAAATTTAAATCCAAAATCTCAGAGCTAATAGCTTTGTCACTTGTGATGCCATTGAACTCTCTGCAATCCATATTTTGTGCATTTACATAATGGAGCATGTTTAACTTGCACCCCATCACTCACATATTTGAATTACACTTCCTTTTTGAAAATATGACTAGGTATGTGACTTTTAACTCTGACTTAAACAAAGTAAAATGGTAAAAGCTTCCTACTAAAATATAAGTCCAACAACTAAAGATTATTAATTTTTGAATTTTTTATACAATAACTAGTCTTTGTGTTAAGAGTAAGAGTTAAGATCCTAGTCTGAGGTTTGAATTTGTTTTGTTATAAATCTCAAGGTCTATACTGTAATAATAGTAATCAGAACACAGATCCCAGGGATAATTCTAACAGATGAGACTGAAGTGCAGTAACTTGCTTTCTAATTAGGAGGAAAAGAATGGGGGCTGTGAGATGAGCTAGAAGGTATAGCTTATGAAATTTTTTAAGGTCTCTAAAGAGAAAACATTAAAAAATGTCCCTTGAATATCATTTTATAATTTTGAAATGTTTACCATTTTCCTTGGTCTCAAATCAGGCAAAATTTTCAGTGCAGTTTTTTATAGATGGGTGTTTCATTGTGAACCCTTAAAAATGTTTTGTTATTAAGAATCCTGAACAGGTAGAAGATCAGTCATGTAAAAATTTTGAGTTTCAAGACATCACGTCACAATCTGAGAAAGAAGATAATTTTTTTCAAATGAATGTTAGTGAGTGTCTAAGGTAAGTATCCTCTTATTGGTTATGTAATGTTTGAATTTTTTTGTTAAGTTTTAGAAATGTTTAATCAGTTTTTTAAAACAAAAGCAAATGAGACTGATTTGTAATCTGTGTATCAAATTGCTTAATATTTACAAATATAACCTCACTTTTCAGGGCAATTCAGGTCATAGTTTTCATGTCAGTTTCTCAGTTATTGGTGATTTGATGAGTTGCTTACTCATAAATTAGACCTTGAGTTAACATGATTGGCAGTATCACTTAACATGCATATTAGATTAAATATCTATGTCCAAATGTGAAATACAACTTACTTCCTTATATTTGTTTCTTTGGAATTAGAGCCACATATGGCCTTTAAGATTCACGTAAATTTTATGTAAAACCCATATGTAGAAACCTGTACTTCTAGCCACTGCTCTCTTATATTTTTTCTTTCCCCTCTGGAACATACCCAGCAAAATTGATGGAATTGCTAGCATACTTTAGAAATTGTTTTCCCTTTGGAAATATTCAGTGTACACAAAAGTAGCAAGAACAGAATAATGGACTCCTATGTACCTACTGTCTGGTTTCAACTATTACTAGCATTTTATCTGTATGTTTAAAGTTTGGCTTTTCCTAATACTTTCTTGTTCACATGATACTTGCATGTGGCTTTTTGAGATGCTGGTCAAATCTGGCCATAGAAATGTGCTGCTTAACTCTTATGGCAAGGCATATGTCTGGATAAAGGGTAGTAGGGGCAAAGAGGTGGGAGTAGCAGACACCAATTGGCCTAGCTCCAATGTAGGGAACTGGAGACTTTTTCTGGATGATGTAGATGACAATTACAAGGAGACTGTTCAGAGCCAGTTGGCTGCTAATCTAACTGACCTTATCGATAGATTTCTCTTTATACATGTCTCTATGTGAGTAGATACATTTATTTTAAAAGTTTACAATTTCAAAACATGGGTTTTTCCCCCCTCTCCTTTAATTTTTTAAGTTTTACCCAGAGATTCTTGAGGCTTCCTTCGTATTTTACTTTTTTATTTGAGAATTCCTGGTGTTTCAGTAGTAGTTTCTCAACCATCCTCTCTTCAGTTGGCAGTATGGTTTAAAATTTGATTGTGTGTCCTTTTTTTTTTTTTTTTTTTAAGTATTCAAGAGGATAATAAAGTCCCAGTTCTGAAAACTCGGTTACAGAAACCAAAGCCAAATATAGGAAGAGGAGCTAGAAGGCGAGAAGTTTCCTCAAAGGAAGAGGTATCAGAGGAGATAGTTGCTTCGGGACAATTGACAGCAGCTTTGGGAGAAATTAAGAGAGTGGAAGAAACCTTACCAAGGGAGAAGATATCACTGGAGGCTAATAGTACTAAGGAAATGGAGTCACATTTTAAAAAAACTAGGAGAAGAGATGTCTCTCCCATAGAGCAGATAGCAGAAACGATTGACAACACTGTGGAAATGGAGACAGATTTGAAAGAAACTAGAGGAGAGATTTCCTCAAGGGAGAATATATCAGAGGTGTCTGATGTCATTGAGGAAAGAGTGACAGATGTGAAAGAAACTGGAAGAGAGATTTCCTCAAGGGAGAATATATCAGAGGTGTCTGATGTCATTGAGGAAAGAGTGATAGATTTGAAAGAAACTGAAAGAGCAGTTTCCTCAAGGGAGGATGTATCAGAGATGTCTGATGTCACTGAGGAAAGAGTGACAGACTTGGAAGAAACTGGAAGAGAGGTTTCCCCAAGAGACACTATATCAGCAATGTCTGATGTCACTGAGGAAAGAGTCACAGACTTGGAAGAAACTGGAAGAGAGGTTTCTCCAAGGGAGAATATATCAGAGGTGTCTGATGTCACTGAGAAAAGAGTGACAGATTTGAAAGAAACTGGAAGAGCGGTTTCCCCAAGAGACAGTATATCAGAGATGTCTGATGTCACTGACGAAAGAGTGACAGATTTGGAAGAAACTGGAAGAGAAGTTTCCATAAGGGACATTATATCAGAGATATCTGATGTCACTGAGGAAAGAATGACAGATTTGGAAGAAACTGGAAGAAGAGAAATATCCTTACAGGAAGATGCCCCAGAGGAGGTCAGCACTACAGATGAAGTAGAAACAGGTTTGGAAGAAACTGGAAGAGAGATTTCTGTAAGGGAGAATATACCAGAGGTAATTGATGTCACTGAGGAGAGAGAGACATCTGTGGAAGAAACTGAAAGAAGAGAAATAGACACACAAGGAAAGGCCTTACAGGTCAAGACTGTAGGTGAAATGGAGACAGATTGGAAAGAAATTGGAAAAGAAACTTCCCTGAGGGCAAAGGTACCTGTGGAGATCAGTGCCTTAGGGGAGAGCGAGATTGATTTGGAAGAAACTGGAGAAAAAGAGCTTTCCCTGATGGAGAACGTACTAGGAAAGACAACTGCTATTGAAGAAACAGAGGCAGATATGAAACAAAGTGGACGAGCAATTTCCTTGAGGAATCCCAGCTCAGAGATTAGTGCTACTGAGGAAATGGTTGCAGATTTGGGAAAACCTAGAGAAATGGACATTTCCCTAAGGAAATATGAAGCAGAGGAGACCAGGACCTCAAGACAAATGGAGACAGACTTAATGCAGAGCAGTAGTGGTGGCTGCAGCACTGTGCCTTCACTAGATACCAAAGTATGTATTTTTCTGTTTTTGGGAAAAACTATTTTTGAGTACTTTTTAGAGAAAAATTATCGAAATAAAAACCGTGATTATTGCTCTTAAATCCCTCAAAATTTAAAATCTCTGAAAGCTTAAACTCTTCCCTAGCCCTAAATTCTGTGTTTTAAGACCTTAAAGAAACTATATATCTTTTTAAAAAAATAATTCAAAAAGATTTAATTGTGGAGAAGTTACCATTCTTAATGTCAATTCGAAGTTACTTTTATTTATTTTTTATAAAAAAGTGTTTTTAAGGTAATTTATTTTGAGAGAAAGCGCCCATGTGTGTCCACACGCATGAGTGAGGGAGGGGCAGAGAGAGAATCCCAAGCAGGCTTTGAGCCGTTAGCACAGAGCTTGACTCAGGCTCTATCCCACGAACCTCGAGATCATCACCTGGGCCGCAGTCAAGAGTCAGATGCCCAACCAGCTGAGCCACCCAGGTGCCACTGAAGTTAATCTTTTATTTAAAAAAATTTTGTTTTTGTTCTTGTTTTTTTTTTTGTTTTTTATTTTCTATTTGAAAGAGACAGAGCAGGAGCCAGGGGAGGGCCAGAGAGATGGAGAGGAATCTGAAGGAGGCTGCAGGCTCTGAGCTTTCAGCTCAGAACCCAACAGGGCTTGAACTGAGGAGCAATGAGATCATGACCTTAGCCAAAGTTGAACGCATAACTCACTGAGCCACCATGCACCCCCAAAGTTATTCTTTTACATAAAAGGAATATAGGGAACTGGAATATAGGGAGTTTGTGCTAACTCTAGAATGAACATACATTGGAATTATTTCTTTTGGCCACATCTTTCTCAGTTATTTCCTTTTATTAAAAGTTTGCAATTCGGGTACCCAGCTTGCTCTGTAGGTTGAGCGTGTGACTCTTGATCTTGGGGTTGTGAGTTTGAGCCCCAGATTGTGGGTGTAGAGGTTACTTAAACATTTAAAAATAAGTTTTCTGTTACTCGAGGTTCATGCTTTTGTGACATTTTCCATTTGTGCTGATTTACTGTGGATGATTTCCTTTGATTATTCCTCCAGAACATTAGCAGTGAAGTACTATCCATGGTACTTACACCTGAGGCAGAAAAAAGAAATTCTGAAAAGGAACTATCAGATCACTTGAGTAGTTTGAAGACTTCCTTGCAGACTTTGGAACTCGGTAAAACCGAAGACCAGGGGATGCAATCTCCAGATGCTCCAGAGCAGTTTTCAGATAATAATTCAAGGTACAAATATATTGGTCTGTGTGCTTTTAAAGAAAAAGTATCTAAAGTTATATTTTCAGATTCTGTGAAACAAAGGTTTTAAAACGTATCATCTATAGTGTAATGTTGCAGATTTCAAGCTAGTTTTGGGATGACTGGAGGTGAGTTTTGAGGTAATTGTGATAATCTATTGAGAGAATTACTAACATCAGAATTGTATGTAACAAATATTCCTAAGTCAGTATGGGTGTGACAACGTGTATTTCCTCTGTGCAAAGGTGATATTCATAGGCTTATACCTAGATTGTACACCTCCTGTTGTTTTGGATCTACCATATTGTTCAATTTTTTTTCCTGTTAAGAATTGGAATTCATGTTTACTGCCAGTTTCTAAAGTTGTCCTAAGTCTCTGGTCTCATTTGCCCCTTCATCTCATTCTAAAATTTGATAATCCTTATTCCAAAAGCAAGTCTCTTCCTCAAGAACAGAAGCCATTTGAAGTTAAACCAGCACCTTTTGTGAGAAGTCGATTCAAAAGACCAAAACCAAACTTAGCAAGAGCAACTTTAAAGAGAGAGACTACGGAAGCAGGAAAATATGTACCTGGGAAGAAATTGGAAACGGATAAAGCTGAGACTGTTGTGTTACAGCAGAGCAGTGAACAGATGAACACTGTCCCTTCTCAACATGTGAGTGCTGTGGAAGGTGGAGGGTTTTTATTTTAGCTGTTACGGTTACTGAACTAAAGCAACTGGGATTAACGTTTCACAAATATTTTCTCCTGCAGTTTCTGTTGTATGTGACATTAGTGTTGCTGTACTTAATGTGCCTCATTATTCCATGGGTTTTTTTGTGAGAATCTTGAATCTTTCATGGTGGGCAAGTGTGTCATGGAAAGACATTTAAGGGGGTTGGGATGCCAAGTTCTGACCTGCATTCATTATGTGACCCGAGCCAAATGGTGGCAGCTCATTTCTTCATAGGAAAAATGAGATTGATGGTCATTTTTTGTTTCATTCTGTTGTGAAGGGTGAAATACAAAGTTGAAAGCTTGATAGGAGTTAAAAGTAAGTTAAAAGTAAGTTTAGTTTACTTTGTTAACTTGGTCCATAACAAATTAAGATTGTGTGATATAACATCAGAAACTTTGAAATGAAGTGTTAACACTCATTAGTTGACTGTTCTAAACATAAAAGTAGTTTTTTGGCCATATAGATGGCAACAGGTATATGAAAAGATCATCAGCATCATTAATCATCAAGAAAATGCAAATCAAAACCACAATGAGGTATCACCTCACACCAGTCAGAATAACTAGTACCAAAAAAGACCAGAAATAACAAGCGGTGGCAAGGATGTGGAGGGAAAGGAATCCTTGTACACTGTTGGTGGGAATGTAAATTGGTGCAGCCATTGTGGAAAACCGTATGGAGCTTCCTCAAAAAGTAAAAATAGAATTACCATGTGATTCACTAATTCTAGTATGGGTTATTTACCCAAAGAAAGTGAAAGCTCTAATTCCAAAGATACAGGCACCCCTGTGTTTGTCATAGCATTATTTACAATAGACAAGATATGAAAGCAACCAAAGTGTCCTTCAACAGATGAATGGATAAAGAAGATGTGTTATATGTATGTATATATAAATCCACAATGGAATATTGCTTGCCATTTAAAATAACATGGATGGACCTACAAGTCTATTTTGCCAAGTGAAATATGCTGAGAAAACTAAGACAGAGAAAGACAAATAGCATATAATTTCACTTATATGTAGGTTCTGGAAAATAAAAAACAGAAACAGTCATAAAGACAGAAAACAAACTGGTGGTTGCCAGAAGAGAAGGGGTAAGGGAGATCGACAAAATAGGAAAAGGGGATTAAGAGGTACATACTTTCTGAGCCACCTGGCTGGCTCAATCGGTAGACCATGCAACTCTTGAGGTTGTAAGTTTGAGCCCCCGGTGGGTGTGGAGATTACTTAAAATCTTGAAGAGGTACAAACTTTCAGTCATAAGTAACTCAGGGAGATAAAAAGTACACCATAGGGAATGTAGTTAATGTAGTGACTACACCTTTTGGGGTGATTATCAAGCAGTGTATGGAGCTGCTGAATCACTGTGTTGTATGTCTAAGACTAGTAACATTGTACGCCACCTATACTTCAATAATTAATAAAAAACTAGTTAATAAAAAAATGACCGGCGCCTGGGTGGCTCAGTCAGTTAAGCGGCTGACAGCCATGTGCTGACATCTCAGAGCCTGGAGCCTACTTTGGATTCTGTGTCTCCCTCTCTCTCTGCTCCTCTTCTTCTTATTCTCTCTCTCTCTCTCTCTCTCTCTCTCTCTCAAAAATAAACATTGAAAAAAATCAAAAATAAATAAAATGACAAAAAGTGCTTTTTTGAAATAAAATTCGTCTTTTATGTTTTCAAAATAGCTTAGTTCTTACTGTGCTTAAAAATTTGTACTTTTGGGGTGCCTGGGTGGCTCAGTTAAGCGGCCAACTTCGGCTCAGGTGATGATCAAGCGGTCCATGAGTTCGAGCCCTGCGTCGGGCTCTGTGCTGACAGCTCAGAGCCTGGAGCCTGTTTCAGATTCTGTGTCTCCCTCTCTCTGACCCTCCCTTGTTCATGCTCTGTCTCTCTCTGTCTCAAAAATAAATAAACGTTAAAAAAAAAAAAGTTTAAAAAAATTTGTACTTTTTCTTCCTGATCTTATATTTTTAAAAGGTGTATCTTTTTTTATTGGTAATTTTATCTGATTATAAAAATTTCAGATTGAAAAAATATGTAATCTAAAAAGTGAGAGTCCTTTATAATATTCCATTTCTCCCTCCCAAGTTAATCACATAGCTATTTTGAATGTATCCACATAGCCTTTTCTGTATAGATACTTTTTTATATAAATAATAAAATGTTGTGGGTATTTTTATTATTTTGCAAAAATGGCACCCTAGCTTGCCTTCTCATTTTTTCACTTAACACCGTATTGTGAACATATTTTTGGATCATTATATAGAAATTTATCTTCTAAATGGCTTTGCACCGTTGCATTATAAACAAATTATAATTTATTTATTCAATACCCTACTGATAGGTTTGTCTTATTTCTAATTTTTTGTTTTCTTGCTTTTCTGGGGGGCTATTAAATTGCTATAGCAAATGTCCTTGTATGTAATTTTCTACATACTTACTTGAGTGTTTTTATAAGATAAGTTTCTAGAAGTAGAATTTCTGGGAATTAAAATTTTTGGTAGATACTGTTGTTTTCTCTGCAGAGACTTGACCAATTTATTTTGCTTGGTAGTGTATGAAAGTTCCTATTTCCCTATGCTTTAACCATACCCTTGATGAAATTTTTTTGTCTGCCTTCTAGGATGTTGCTTCCCTAATGGCAGCAGGAGAAAAAGACAAATCAGGTCACAGTCAGGAGGAGGTTGTGATATTACCATGTATACAGACTGAAAAGGACCTTTCACCTTCAAGTTCTTCTGGTCCTCAAGAGGAGTCTCAGCCTGTGCAAGCCCAGGAAAAGGAATTAGTTGTTTCTATGGGGTAAACAGTGATAGTTCTTTGAAAATATAAAATATTAAAAAGAAAATCTAAAATAGAATTCCTTCAAATATTTCTCCAGTGTTTTTGAGATGTGGTAATGTATTTTAAAAGTGAATACCAAAAATACTTCGTTTATTTTTATTCATATGGCAGACTGCCTAAAATAGAAAATCACATTGAATTCTACACCTTTTAATGCTTGACTGCTTATTAGATTCACTATTAGCTGCTTAAGGTTTTATACAAAGCATTGCATTAAAAAACACGTGTGTATAAGATTTATATTAATTATCTTCTTAAAAATTGTGGTAAAAGACATAAAATTTACCAGTTTAATATATTTTTTTTTTATCGTCTAATGGCATTGAGGACATTCGCATTGTTTTACAATCTTTGTCACATTTCTCTCTAGAACTTTTTCATGTTTGCAAGCTGAAACTCTGTACCCATTAACAAGACCTCCCTAACCTCCCTCTTCCATTTCCTGGCAACTACCATTGTGCTTTCTCTCTGTCTGTGAGTTTCAGTCTTCTAGGTACCTTATATAAGTTCATTACCTTGTGAAAATTAAAATAACCTTTTTTTTTTAATAAAAGAAGATTTATGTATCATCAGAAAATAGATTTTTCTCTAATGTTACAAAAAGTTTTATAGTTTATTAGAGGAGATTCAAATTTTGTATTTTTATGGTAGTTTTCATCTTTTTACATTTCAATTCCCTCTCTTTGTCCTGGTCTTCTTTTCTAGGGCTCATAGTATAAACAGTTCCCAGCAAGAATCCAAGGAAAGTGTTGTCCCAACCATTCGAACAGTAAGGGGCCGACTTCAAAGACCCAGACCAAACATAAGAAAGACTGGACAGAGGCATATAGAAAAAGGTGAAGCCAAAGGCATAGTTGAGGAAGAAAAAACAGTAGTACAGAAAGATGAAACTAAAAAACTATTGACTGTGGTGAGTTATTGTTATATAATTAAATTGAGCCTTTTAATGCATGTTAAAATATGAAATGACAGTTCAGACTTGGCTTAGAGTATAGGCATCTGACACTCTAATCAATGAATATGTAACATAACCTAATTCTGTTCCAGATTTCCTATTCTGGATTTTTTTAAAGTGAAAATGGATATATATTTTTTCCTTTTTAATGAACTCATTCATTATGAAATGGGTTCAGTCATTTCATAAATGTTCAGTCAGTATAAAACAACATAATGACTCTCCCAGTCTTATTACACTGAGGTAACCACTGAAAACCTTCTGACATATCTTCCTGGGTATATCTCCATCCATGCATGTGTGTGCACTTATGTAAATTTAAATAATAAATTCGTCGGGGTGCCTGGTTGGCTCATTTGGTAGAGCATGTGACTCTTAATCAGGGGATGTAAGTTCTAGCCCCACAGTGGGTGTAGAGATTACTTAAAAATAAAATAATTTTTTTAAATTATAAAATTACTGTGTGTTAGTTTTATCACTTAGTTTTTACTTAATATGTTGACTTTTTGCATCAAGAAATATGGAGACACATCATTTTTCACTACTGCATGACATCCTGCTGTTTGAATGAAAATTTAACCAATCTCTTACTGATGCATCTTGTGATATGAATCTAAGTAGAATAATGCCCTTTTCAACAGATCTTGTGCTTTTTTTTTTTTGTCCTTTTGATTTGTCTACCAAGGGAAAATCTAGATTTAAAGTGATTATAATCCTTGTTTGAACCCCCCTGCACCCCAAAAGACTGTGCTTTAAAAAAAAAATTAATCATTTTTGGTGAGGTTGTTCACAGCAGATAACTATTGTAGTTTTTAAAGCATTTTGTAAATGTAATAACTGCAATAAATGAAACTTTCTCTCTGAATTAGGACTTTGGTTTTGGGCAGCAAACAACATTGCATACCTAGTTTGACTCTTCATTTTGAAAAACTCAATACCTTTCTTAATGATTGAACAATTTTAGGAAGTATGTTCACTTGTTGAAAAAAATCATCTTGTTTTGTCATTTTAGCCAAATTCTCCAGTTGGAACTGAAATTGAAGTTGTAGCCTCCAAAGTTTCTGAAGGTAGACTACATGAAAACCAGAGTCACATGGTTCTTGTAGACCCTCTTCATGTTAACAAAGTAAATGTTTTAGATGAAAAGATGAGGTGAGTTTGCTTTTAATCAGAAAACCATAAAACTTTCTAAAGATGAAGATTGGATAACTTCACATCGAGAACATTTTGTTAAAGGATAAATAGTTAATTATGAAACTGAATATTTTAAGTATGCTTCTTCAGATAGTATAAGAATTGCATGATTGATACTCTCATAATTTATAATTTCTGCACAAAGCTTGGTGAACCTCATTATTTTTTACTTTAAAATTCAATTTGTTAGTAAACAGAAATTCTTAAGTTCTTTGTATGTTTACAGTTTATATCTTATTGAAATTCATAAATAGGAAGTTCAGTGAAGTATATATGTTGTATTTAGAACTGTGTTCTAAGCCAAATGGTGAGAATGTCCTTTAAAAGAGTTAACGCTAGAAAAGTGAAGATATTTTAGTACCACCACTTCTTTTTATTACTTGCAGTCTGCCTTATTATTACTGATACTACTTTTTAAATTTTTTTTTTAATGTTTTTTTTAAATTTATTTTTGAGACAGCATGAGCAGGGGAGGGGCAGAGAGAGGGAGACACAGAATCGGAAGCAGGCTCCAGGCTCTGCGCTGTCAGCACAGAGCCCGACGCGGGGCTTGAACTCATGGACTATGAGATCATGACCTGAGCTGAAGTCGGACACTTAACCGACTGAACCACCCAGGCGCCCCACTGATACTAGTTTTTAATTAGTGGTGATCAGAGAATGTTTCATTGCACGGGTGCTGCTGGAGAGAAGACCCAAAGGAAGTGAAGGAGCAGGTCCAGATGATGTATAGGGGGAGAGAGAACAACAACTTGAAAATACTGCAGGCAAGAGCATGCCTGACTTGTTTGAGGAACAGCAAGGGGAGCAAGTTTGAAATGGGTAAAGAGGGAGAGAGCAGTAGATGTAAGAAAGATAGAGCCCAGACGAGGGCAATGGCAGATTATATAGGACTGTTGTAAGGAATTTGATTTTTACTTTAAGTGAACCTTTAAACACTAGTGACCTTCAAGATCAGTGTTTCCTAATGCTCTCATTTATAATTGAGTAGGTTGACCTAGAGGATTTAAATGGCTTGTTGAAAGTAACATTGCCAAATTAGTTTTTAAAGTTAAATTTTCGGGATTTATGACTTTCAGACTAGCAAATTGACATAGTTATATAGGCAGACCTTTCTGTATAAAGAAAGAAGCTTTACATGTTTCAAGAGATATTATGTGGAGCCTTTGTGTTTTTTAATGAGAGAAATCAAACCTTTTTTTTTTTTTTAACTTTTTTTATAGATCAGGCATTGGCTGTTTTTTTTTTTTTTTTTAATGTTTATTTATTTTTGAGAGAGCCAGAGCATGAGCAGGGCAGGGGCAGAGACAGAGAGGGAGACACAGAACCCATCTGAAGCAGGCTCCAGGCTCTGAGCTGTCAGCACAGTGCCTGATGTGGGGCTTGAGCTCATGGACCATGAGATCTTATTTGAGCTCAAGTTGGATGCTTAACCGACTGAGCCACCCAGTGCTCCCCCCCCGCCTCTTTTTTTTTTTTTTTTAATTTTTTAACGTTTATTTATTTTTTGAGAGACAGAGTGAAATAGGGGATAGGCAGAGAGAGGGAGACACAGAATCCAAAGCAGGCTCTAGGCTGTAAGCTGTCAGCACAGAGCCTGATGTGGGGCTCGAACCCACGAACCGTGAGATCATGACCTGAACTGAAGTTGGATGCTTAACCAACTAAGCCACCCAGGCGCCCCAGAGAGAAATCAAACTTTTAATTTTCCTTTTTGGAAACCCATACTCCGGCCCACAGCCCCCTGTTTTTGAAAAACCTTTTTCTATTTGTGAAATTTATTCCAGCTGTTTACTTTATCATGAATGGTAATTTCTTTAGGGTATGTAATGTTAATAGTTTTAAAGTTAGGTTATTCTGAAGTCCAGTATTATCTCTTTTGACTTCAGTAGCATTTTATCATTACTTGCATTTGTAAAATCACACTTGACTGTCAATAGCTTAAGTTAAATACAATGTTTTCCTAAATACGTTAGCCTACATTGGAATGTATTTAGCCACATTATAACCCTGTTAGAATTTCTTGTGAACTTCCTAGGTGTTTGACTGACCAAAGAGCTTAGCAGGGTTGGGACATTTAGAAATGTAGTTAACTACTTTCTCTTCTAGATAATTTAGTAGAAGTATTACTCAAAATTAGTCTTTAATACAGATCTTTCAGAGAACTCCTGATACTTAAGTTTCTTTATAATATCTAGGTTTATGTTAATTTTAAACTTCCCAGTTCAGAATTCAGATCCTTGCTAGTTATTAAAATATTTTCCAGGAAAACCTAGGATAGGTGTTTAGGGATTGTCTTGGGAGCTATTCGTACTCTATTGAATGTTAAAACCTTGTCTTTGTCTGATTTGGCAGATACACATGGGTTATATTGAGATCATATGAATCTGACTCTTAGTAAATCCTTTTCCATTAGCTGATAGGTTTCTGATAGGAGAATGGACTCTGGCTTTCAAGCCTGGTCTTGGGCCAGAAGGACCAAGGATGTAACCGTTGTACATTTGTCCATGTTCAAGTACTGGCTTTTTTTTTTTTTTTTTTTTTTTTGTATTTGGTTATTTCTCTGAAAATTACTTAAAGTACCATGACACTACACATCAGAATCAATGAATGAAAGTAAGAAAAGATTGTTATTTTAAAAGTATTTTCCAGATTATACAGAAACTGCAAGTTGTAAAAGCTTTTATGTTCTTTATATCATCATGTGTGCTTGGTTTTAGAGCCAATTTATATATAGTCCTTCGAACATAGAATTGGCTTGTGTTCAAAAGTGTTTGACATAGCAGCTGTTAAATCAACAAGGAATTGTGATTTTGGTTTTTCAACATGATTTGTACTTCGTTCTAGACCTGAACCTAAAAGGTATGTTCCTAGTCCAGCACAGTTGACAAGAAGGCAATTCCAAAAGGCTAAGCCAAATTTGGGAAGAGCACATGGTAAGAAGGAGGAACTAGGTATAGAAAAAGACAGAACAGATCAGAGTGAGGCAAGGAAGCCAGAAGATAATTTGCTGCAGCCAGGAGATGATACCCAGCTCCTTCAAAAAGTAAGTTTGAAAAAAAACTTTTTATCATTTCCTCTGTTTTGTCAAGATCGTGACGAAGAGAATTTATAGAAAAATACAGTTTTGTCTTTTGTACTGTAACCAATTTTATAAAAATTGAGCTGCTTTCCAATATTAAAAAATTTAGAAGCTAGCCATCGTGTGTGTGTGTGTGTGTGTGTGTGTGTGTGTGTGTGTGTGTGTGTAAGTTTAGAGCTTTAGGTCCAACCCCCAAATCAAATTACGATAGAGATTGTTTGCATGGTAACATTAGCTGTTCTTAAATTTAAGGAAAAGGCTGAGTTTCTGACATCATTGGAGGTTTCAGCAAGAAAAGATTGTATAGATTCCAAAGAGGCTATTTTGGCCAAAAAAGATACCCAATCAGAAGTTGGACCATCAGGAAGTGTTGGAGAAAAAACTATAGTGGATAATTCGGTGTCTTCAGTTGTTGAAGAGCAGTGTGTCAGTAAACTAACAAGGTAAAGTTTTATTTAACAAATGTCTTCAGAATAGGAAATAAAAATAACTTTTTATGGCTGTCCTACCTTGATGGTAGAGTGAAAAAAGATGGCTTGTTAACAGAAGTGTAGATAATTTTTTATTGACAGATCTGTTTCTTAACCACTCAAGTTTTTTTTTAAACTTTTAAAATAAGAGAGAGAGTGCACACATGTAAGCAAGGTATAGGGGCAGAAGGATATAGAGAGAATCTTAAGCAGGCTCCACACTCAGCACAGATCCTGATGTGGGCCTCGATCCCATGACCACAGCCAAAATCAAGAGTTGAATGCTCACTCGACTGAGCCATCCAGGTGTCCCTACCTATGATTTTTATTTACTAAAGTTTATCTTTTTTTGATGTTCTTAGGAAGACTTTTCTTTCCTATGTTTAAAATTTCTGAATGTTGAGTATATTAGACATGAGCAGAAGTCTGATAAAAGAATAGTGTGTATTACCTAAATAATTAAGGTGCTGGTTTGAATGGGGTCGCAAATTAAAGTGAAGGGTACTCATGTTCTACAGTTTACAGGGAAAGTGGAAAGGAACTTAAGTTCTAAAAAACAACATCGTTCCATGGGTTTTCTGCCTTCTCTTTTTTCTTTTTACCTAGTCTGTTTACCCAGTACTGTATACCAGTATCACTTTTTGATCCTATATTCTGTTTTATTGGACCATTTTCTTTTTCTCATTTTTTTCTAATAATTTCTAGAAATTATCATTTAAATAGCAAGGAAAAAATGGTCCAGAATTAAAAACTTACCATGAAAAATGTGTAGGTAGATAAACGAAGAACAAACTCTGAATAAGGAACTAGTAGTAATAGTAAATTTATTTCACAGCATAAGTTTTTGACGTAATGGGTTGTGGGAGTTTTCATTTTAATGCCTTGAACTGGGATTTCATTCTAAAATTTGGTTTCCGTTAAAATTATCTTTATCCTTGTGCATGTAATGACTATTGTTATTTTGATTATACATCCAGCCCTCCACAACTATTGAAAGAATCAAGTTACTCTAAAATTGCTCTGGATCGAAGAACAACGATCTCTTCTGCTTCTGAGAACGAGGTGGATCATGGTGGAAGGAGAATGCATCGAAAGATCAAACCAAATGTCACTAGGGGCCGTGGATCAAAACGAATGCGAAGTAAGACCTCTAGGAAGGAACCTCGTGCTTCCAAGTCCACGCTGGTGACTCTTCGGGCTTCTCAGGAAGAAGATGAAGATGATGCTGAAGATTTTGAGCCTGATTATGAAGAAGACAGTTACCATCTTGCTCCAGAAGAAGTAAACAAAGCTCCAGTGTTTGTTCCCATTGGTCTCAGATCTCCCGAACCTGTTACTGCTCAAATTGAGGAAACGATGGAAGAGGTATTTTGTTTTTTGAATCTTGGAACTTTGTCTTACTTGTTTTTTTCTTTCAGTGTATCATTATTTCTTCTTAGTGATTATTAGGGTTTGAACAGTTCATTTGCTAAATAAACCCTGCCGTATGTAATTTGTTTAAGCCCTGGTAGATATTTGAAGGAACCAATAGAAGGAGGCTCCTGTATTACTGAACTTCTATAATCTAGGCCTGCCATGAGGTGGCCAGTGTAATAATGATAGAAATCTGATTTCACTTGAATGTGGAGGCTACTAAATTTACTTTCTGATTAATTTTTCCTTTTCATTTTGGCAGATGTTTTAACTCTCTGGTAGGCTCAGGCTAAGCTCTGGTTGGTAGAGAAGGTAGAAGGGACACCTTTTTTTTCTTTTCTTTTTCTTTTAAATGTGGTAAAGGATCCCTGAGTGGCTTAATTGGTTGGGTGTGAGACTCTTGGTTTTGGCTTATGTCGTGATCTCACAGTCGTGAGATTGAGCCCCACGTCAGCCTCTTTGCTAGGCATGGAGCCTGCTTGAGATTCACTTTCTCCCTCCCTTTGTCCCTCCCCGCCTTGTACTTACTCCTGCTCTCTCTCAAAATAAAAAAATTAAATTATGAAAAAATTGTAAAATACACATACCCTAAAATTATCTTAGCCATTTTAAAGTGTATATAGTTCATTGGTATTAAGTGTATTCATATTGTCGTGCTACACCATCACCACCATCCATCCACAGAGCTTTTTTCATCTTGTGAAACTAAACCTGTACTCATTAAACAATAATTCCCCATTACCTCCTCTCCTCTCATTTATGGCAAGCACCATTCTACTTTTGTCTCTGTGACTTGACTCTAGGTACTTCACATAACTGGAATCATAACAGTATCTGTTTTCATTGTGATTGGCTTATTTCATGTAGTATAAAGTTTTTAGTGGTCATTCAGATTGATATAGTGTGCATGTATCAGAATGCCCTTTTTTTTTTTTAAAGATTAAAACAATTTTTTTTCTTTTTTCTTTCTTTTTTTTTTTTTTTTTTTTTTTAATTTTTGAGAGAGCAGAAGCAGGGGAGGGGCAGAGAGAGAGGGAGACAGAGAATCCCAAGCAGGCTCCACCCTGTCAGCGCAGAGCCAGATGTGGGGCTTGAATTCAAAAAGCCATGAGATTATTACTTGAGCTGAAGTCAGATGCTCAACCGACTGAGCCACCCAGGGGCCTCCAGAATGTTCTTTTTTTAAGGCTGAGTGATATTTCATTACATATCTATACCACATATCTTTTATCTTTTCATCTGTCAGTGGACAGTTGGGTTACTTCTACCTTTTGGCTATTGCAAAGAATGCTGCTATGAACATGGGTGTACAAATACGTCTTCTAATCCCTGTTCTCCATTTTTTGGGGGATATACCTAGAAGTGGAATCACTGAATAACATGCTAAATTGTACATCGGATGCTTAACCGACTGAGCCGCTCATGTGCCCCAGACATCTCAAAAATCTTAAATGTTTTACTTTTGCCAAGTTGATGTCGTCATTTTAAGAATTGCTGTATTTTTTAATTGTGTATGAACGTGGATTATTTCTTCAGTTTAACACACTTTATTTTAGTTGTTTGTTTTGCTGAGTATAGTATGCCAAAATGAAATAATGAAATTTCATTTTGATAGCTTGAAATAACTGTGAATGCACCTGATGTAGGATGTATAGCTGTTGTTGAGCATCCAGTCTCCACAAATGTGACTACTCAGCAAATGAAACAAGAAGAAAATTTGAAGGCATTATCTATGGTAAGCATCCATTCTAATATGTTTTGTCTTTAACTCTGTTTACTTTTAAAAAAAATAGAAGTTTATTTTGAAAGTTTTAAGTTTATAAGCCATTCTTACTAATTTCTCTCATGCAGGGAGCTATAAGTATGAATAGTAGAAACTGGTAAATAAGCCAAAGATTTTATATTTCACTCACAAAGCATTGATTTGTGTATGTTTGTGTGAGTCACTCTTAATATCCTCATAAACTTAAGTTAAAGTTCTTTTGCATTAAATCTGTATTCAGTATAAATTATTTAAAATATATTTAGTTCCTTTTTGTTTGATACTCTTCCTTGTTTTTGCAATTCAAGTCTGGGAATTATTTATTAAATTTTTTTTTTTTTTTACAGTTTATTTATTTTGAGAGAGAGAATGTGCTAGCAGGGGAGGGACAGACAGACAGGCAGAGAGTGAATCCCAAGCAGGCTCCACACTGTTAGTGCAGAGCCCGATGCTGGGCTCAGTCTCACAAACCTTGAGATCACGACCTGAGCTGAAATCAAGAGTCGGACACTTAACCAACTGAGCCACCCAAATACCCTCACCTTTTCACATTTTTTAAATTACTGGTCTGTGTGTCTTTTTGTTGAGTTGTAAGAAATTTTTAAATAGTAAGGATATAAGTTCCTTATCAGATATACGATTTCCAAATATTTTCTCCTGTTCCGTGAGTTATCTTTTTAATTTTTTTAAATTAGAGCATGAATAGTGGAGAAGGGCAGAGGGAGAGAGAGAATTCTAAGCATGCTCCATGTTCAGTGTGGAGCACAGTGAAGTGTTTGATCCCACAACCCTAGGATCGTGACCTGAGCCAAAATCCAGTGTCGGATGCTCAACTGACTGAGCCACCCAGATGCCCCTGTCTTTTCATTTTCTTGATGGTTCCCTTTAAGTGCAAACGTTTTTAAATGTGATAAAGATCGTTTTATGTCTTTTTTCTTTTGTTGCTCAGGCTTTTGTTGTAATATTTAAGATATCTTTGTGAAAGCCAAGATCTTGAAGATTTACTCCACTTTTTCTTCTAATAGGTTTACAGATTTTACTGTAGTTTTACATTTAAGGCTTTAATCCATTTTGAGTTAATTTTTTATATGGTATGCGGTTAGAGTTCTTCATTCTTTGCACATGACAATACAGTTGTCACACTATTTCTTTGAAAAGACCATTCTTTCTTTATTGAATTCTCTTGCATTCTTGTCAAAAATCAATTGGCTGTAGATGTATGGATTTTTTTTCTGGATTCTCAGTTCTATTCCATTTCCTGTCTCTTCTTGTACCAGTGATGCTCGATTGATTACTGTTGCTTTGTGGTAAGTTTTGGAATTAGGAAGTATAAGCCATCCTACTTTATTCTTTTTTTAGGATTGTTTTAGCTATTGTGAGTCTCTTGTAATTCCATATGAATTTTAAAATCATCTTGTTATTTTCTGCTCGACATAATCTAAGATTGTGATTGGGATTGCATTGAATCTGGGCATCACTTTGGGGGGGCTAGTCCCATATTAACAGTTTTCTAATTCATGAACATGGATATTTGCCCATTTACTTAGATCTTCTTGGATTTCTTTCAATAGCATTTTGTAGTTTGCAGGGTATAAACTTTGCACTTCCTTTGTTAAATTTATTTTCAAGTATGTTGTATCTGAGGCTCTTGTGAATGGATTGGTCTTCTCAATTTCACTTTCAGGTTTTTCATTGCAAGTGTATATAGAAATACAATTGATTTTTGTATGTTGGTCTTGTATTTTGCAACTTTGCTGAACTAATTAGTTCTAATAGATTTTTAGTGGATTCCTTAGGATTTTCTATTTACAAGATCATGACATGTGAATAGAGATAGTTCTACTTCTGCCATTCTGTATTAGTTTCTCAGTGCTTCTATAACAAAATGCTATCAACTAGGTGGTTCAAAACTACAGAAAGTTATTTTCTCAGTTTTGGAGGCTAGAATTCCAGAATCACCATCCCCCTTCTGAAGACTCTGAGGGAAAAACTATTCAGGCCTTTCTCCTACCCTCTGACAATTGCCAGAGATCCTTGTCATTGCTTGGCTTTATGGCAGCACATTTCCAACTTCTGCCTCCATTGCCACATGGTGTTCTTTCTGTATATGTGTCCTGACTTTTCTTCTAAAGACACCTGTTGTATTGGATAGGGCCAGCCCTAATGCAGTATGACCTCATGTTAGCCTGATAACATCTGAAAAAGCCCTGTTTCCAAACAAAGTTACATTCATGGTACTCAGCTTAGGACTTCAACATATCTTTCTCAGAAACAGGATTTGACTTAACACTTCTCCGTCTGGATATCTTTTATTTCTATTGCTTGCCTAGTTTCCCTTGCTAGAACCTCCAATACATATTGAACAAAAAAGTGGCAAGAACGCATACTTTTGTCTCATTCCTGGTCTTAAGGGAAAGCATCCAGTCTTTCACCATCAAGTTTGATGTTAGCTTTGGATTTTTCATAGGGTTTTTTTTTTTTTTTTTTTTGAAGTTTCAGTCTATCCTTGGTTTGTGTGAGAGGATTCTTAGGAAAGGATGTTGGCAGTTTTCATATGCTTTTTATGCATCTTTGGAGATGATCATGTGATTTTTGCTTTTTTTTTGTACTGATAATGATGTATTACATTCATTATAACAGGATGTCAAATCAAAAATTGCATCCTACTTGGTCATGGCATGCAATTTTATGTTGCTGGATTTGGCTTGCTGGTATTTTATTAAGGATTTTTATGTGCAAATTCATAATAGATAATTCTTCTGTTTTCTACTATGACTCTGACCCCAGATTCTTGGGTCAGGAGCTAAAGTCCTGATCCTCTTAGAAAGAAAGGCCTTCTGCTGGGACTTGCAAGGAGAAAGGAGCCTTATTTTCTTGGCTGCAAATGTCTGAGGTGGAGTCTCTGGTTCATTGAGCTGGGAAGAAGGAGCGGGGAGAGAGTCTTAGTTGAGATACCACAGGCTCTTACTTTGTTACCTTATTTTCATCAGTTGCTCAAAAAGAGGTTTCTGTTGCCTTTATGACCATTTCCAGAGGCTTTAAATGTTTGGTTTTATTAAATTTTACCAGTTTCACTGGGGAGAGGGTCAGCAGAGCCTTATGATGTCATGCTGGACATAGATCTTGTAACCTTTTTATTTATTTTTTTTAAGTTTATTTATTTTGAAAGGGAAAGAGAAAGTGGGGGAGAGGCAGAGAGAAATGGAGACAGAATCACAAGGAAGCTCCACATGACATTGTGGAGCCCAACAAGGGGCTTGAACTCATGAAGTGTGAAAACATGACCTGAGCTGAAATCAAGAGTCAGATGCTTAACTGAGCCACTCAGGTGCCCAGATCTTGTAACTTTTTAATTTATTAAAATTCATTTAAGTTTTAAGCCACCTAGTTAAAAAAAATTGGTGAGATTCGTCAGATTTTGGTTTCCATTGGATTAAAACCAGTGACAAATATGACTGAAGTTGAAAGATTATGAAAGTGAAGAAGTGAAGTAAGCCTAGTAAATGCACATGGTAGATGGAATATGATTAAAGTTAAAAAGAAAAAGTAAAATAAGTAGCAAGAGACAAAAGAATTTGGCTTTTAAATTATTTCTGTTGATGAAATATTCTGAATAATTATAAAGGGAAAGCACAGTTTCCTCTCCTTTGTAATCAGAAGCATAGAAGAACTGTAAAACCATAGTGCTTTTTGAGACATAGAACATATATTTGGGAAAATACATAAGGCATTGCTTATCTTTTCCTCTTCTAGGAAATGACCACAGGTGAACATACCCAAGATGAAACAGGTAACTGTTAATAAGGAAACTGCCGGAACTACCTGGTTAACACTAGCAGGGTGATTTAAAATTTTTTTTTTAAATTTTAACTTAATTTTTTTTAGAGGGAGAGAGCCATGAGTGTGCATGTGCAAGTGGGTGAGGGACAGAGAGAGAGGAAGAGAGAATCTTTTTTTGTTTTGTTTTTTAAATGGTGATTTATTTTGAGAGTGTGAGTGAGGAAGGGGCAGCGAAAGAGGGAGAGAGAGAATTCCAAGCAGACTCCACGCTGTCAGTACAGAGCCTGACATGGGACTCGATCTTATGAACTGTGAGATCATGACCTGAGCCCAAATCAAGAGTTGGAAGCTGCTTAACTGACTGAGCTGCCCAGGCACCCCTAGTATTGGTATTAGTTAGTAAATGAGTCCTTGCTGGGAGTTGAACAAAAAGTTTCCACTATTGAATGTTTTATCTCCAGGAGAAACTTGGATTCTTGGAATAATTACTTTATGAAGTGAGTTAAGAGTTAAATGTTTAATAAAGAAGTATTATTTCCCCTGATCTGCCCAGGTTTACTTTCTTCGAAGGTAACTTAAGTTATTTAATGGGAGGGAGGCATTTTCAATGAATAAAAGCTAATAATGCATGATTTCTTTTTTTTGTAGTAATAAAATACTACCCTAGTAAGGAATTAGTGGTATGGAAGATATTGAAACTTGTTGCTAGAGGATAAACACCTGCATTAAAAATGTTTTCTAAGCAAACAATCGTAAATTTCCAGATTCATCCTTCTGTTTTAATGTTGTTATATTTTCTCACAAGGTACCAATGATGGAAGCACTGAAGCTGCTATAACTTTACTTACAATGGGAGATCTAGTGTTGCAGTCAGAGATTGGTACAGAACAGAGTGATGGTAAGAATGAAAGATAAGGCCTACTGCAAAAAACCTTTTAAAATCCAACTTCTAAGAAATTATACCCACAGTTGAGTAATAAGTCAGTACTTTTACATTTGAAGTTGGTATAATTTTGTTGTTTTTCCAGAAGTAAGTAATATGTGTGCATTGATGCACCCACCTCAGCCCATTTAGATGTAGTGGCCACCATTTCAAGATAGTACACTTGGTTTATTGAAAAAAGGTTGTATTTCTGGAATAATCCAGTGAGTCCTCCACCTTTCTCATCATAAACATTGGTTAATTGAGATCACTGATCACTTTATACAGGTTTCTTTAGCCAAAGGAGCTCCTGCTTTGGATAGTCTTCACAATTACCTGACAGTGGAATACAGTATCAAGGGACAATAACAGTCAATGACATAATTTAGTTTGGACTGTTTCGTTAGTTTGAACTGAGCCAAAATATATGTCCACCCAGATTTTTAATATTTTAGGCTGGCCTTAATGGAGAAGCTATGGTCTTTACTCTCTAAGCACCTTCTATTTTAAGTACATTAAATGGATAGTTACATTAATTATTTTCCTGTTAATTATTGTGCCTGGACATGAGTGGGTTGCCATTTTTACTATATATTATTCAGGGCCTATAACTATATATTTATCAACGAATTCTCTGGTCTGTGTTTCTTACATGGCTCATTCTCTCTCTCTCTCTTTTTTTTTTTTTTTTTAAAGTAAACTGTACACCCATCGTGGGGCTCAAAATCACGACCCTGAGATCAAGAGTCACATGCTCTAATGACTGAGCCAGCCGGGCACCCCTATATGGCTCCTTTCTCAGTGATAGAGCATTGCTTTGGAGCCTGTCACAAATCTCTAGAACCTAAAATACAGGTTTTTAAAAATTGTAAATGAAGGTGATAATATCTTGAAACTTATTTGAGGCTATGTAGTTACTGAAGGCAAAAAGATTCGTTTTTACTTATAATAGCACAAAAATTTTAGTGTGTGAGAATTATTAAGCCTATAGTTGTTTAATGTTGAAGGATTTACTTTCTTTGGATATCTACTTGTATTGGGTCAATTTTAATTTTCTGTTCTTTTCTGTAATAGGAGTATGTGTACTTCTTGATGTTCATTCAAAGGATAAAAGCTGTGTTCCTTTTAGCCCAGATAATGTAAATCACAAAATTGTTCGTGAATGTCAGGAGCTTTCTTCACCTGTCAGTAGTACATCTCCTTCACCATTAGAAGAAAACAAGATTGTATTGGAAGAGCAAAGTACTAAAGAAGAAATTGGTTTAGTGGAGGAAGTAAAGGAAAATGCTATATCAACCAGGTTTAATTTGCTTTATTTTTTTTCCTTTTTTTTTCTTTTCTTTTTTTCTTTTTTTTTTTTTTAAGTAGGCTTCATGCCCAGTGTGGAGCCCAGTGCAAGGCTTGAACTCATGTCCCTGAGATCAAGACCTGAGCTGAGATCAAGAGTTGGATACTTAACTGACTGAACCACCCAGCCCAGATGCCCCTATTTTGCTTTATTAAACTCTTGAGTTTTACTAGAAAATAAGAGTGCCGGGGTGGCTCAGTTGATTAAGCATCTGACTTTAGCTCACGTCATGATCTCATGGTTTGTGAGTTCAAGCCCTGCATCGGGCTTTCTGCTGTCAGCACAGAGCCCACTTTGGATCCTCTGTCTCCCCTCTCTGCCTCTCCCCTGCTTGCACTCTCTCTCAAAAATAAATAAGCATTTTAAAAAATTACGAAGAAATTTATTATAATAAATATATTTAAGTCAACTATCGATTAATTTATAATAGCTTTTGAGTAATACTTGTGTAAGTGTAAATTTCACTGCTAATTTTTCAGCCTTTAAATATTTCTATTTATTTATGTATTTTAAGTAGGCTCCACACCCAATGTGGGGCTTGAACTCATGGACCTGAGATCAAGAGCTGCATGCTCTACTGACTGAGCCAGCCAGGGACCCTTAATGGTTTGCATATTAAAGTTAATGCAATATGTGCATCTTTGAAGCTTTAATGAGATAGTTTTATGTAACTATAGTCTCTGCTTTACAGACACGGTCCAGATTCTCTTTCCTTCTCCAGACTTTCAGTAAAGTAACTTTAACATTAAAAAATGAACACTTAACAGAGATTGTGGCACCTGAGAAGGTGGCACGTAACTATATAAGAGTAGTGAAGAAGGTGAGAGAGCTAATTCTGACACAGTTGGTGAATTTCTCTCTCTTCCCATCTTTCTTTTTCTAGGAATACAACCTCTGATGTGACCAGTAATTTGAGAATGAGAAGTAGATTTGCCAAGCCTAAGCCAAATCTTAAGACTTTAAGGACCAGCAGGTTTGGCGTTCATCAGGAAGTTCCCAATTTGTTTGCAAGCCAAGGAGAAGTAGTAGAAAGTCAAAGAGGTAAATGTGTTTCCCTTAAACAGCTACAAAATTACTTTTATAGGAGAATTTGCATTAACATTTCAAGTAGAATATTTGGTTGTTAAAATTATTTTAATTTACTATTAAGAAGTTCAAAAAGTAGAATGACTTATAAAATAAATACCAATAAACCCATCAACTGGCTTCAGTAATTATTACCATTTGCTCTATAGATGACCCTTACTAACACAGGTTTGAATTGCATAGGTCTACTATACATGGATTTTTTTGATAAACAGTATAGTACTATAAATATATTTTCTCTTCCTTAGGATTTTCTTAATATTTTATTCTAGTTTTATTGTAAGAATTTGGTATATCATACATATACAAAATATGTTAATTGACCATTTATGTTACTGATAAAGCGTCTGGTCAACAGTAGACTATTAGTAGTTAGGTTTTTTGGAAGTCAGTAGTTAATATGCGGATTTTTGACTGCATGGGAAGTTTATACCCCGATCCCCCCCATGTTATTCAAGGGTCAAGTGTATATATTTGATCAGACATTTTTTGTATGTGTGCACATGGAATATTCACATAAACATTTTTAAAGGTAGATATACATGAATGTGGCAAAAAAATAAGACAGTGTCTATAAGGTACAAAATTTAAAAAACTTCTTCCTTGGTTCCCAGTCCCCTAATCTCACTTGTAGTGGTAAACTGCCATTAAGTTTGTAGACTTCCAGGAGTGTATTATACACACAAGCATCTAAATGTGAGGCTGTGTGTGTGTACATACATGCATCCACATATGTATACACATATGTATATAAACACATGTATATTCCTTTCAGAAAGAATAAAAATATAAGCATACTATATCATATATAGTGTTCAGCCCTTAGGAAAAAAACAATTTTACTGAGATAATTCTATGTAATACAGTTAAACCCTTTGAAGGGTACAATTCAGTGGTTTTCATATATTCACCAAGTTATGTAATCATCACTGTTAGCAGGCACTCCCATTTCCCCAAGTTCTAGGCAATCACTAATCTTTTTCTGTCTCTGTAGATTTGCTTATTTTTGATGTTTTGTATGAGTGGAATCACATAAGTGGTCTTTTGTGTCGATGTCTTTTACTTAGCATGTTTTCACAGTTCATCTATGTTGTAGTATACGTCAAATACTTCATTTCTTTTTCTTGTCAAGTATTCCATTGTATAGCTGTATTACATTTTGTTTATTCATTTATCTGTTGTTGGGCTTTTGGGTTGTTTTCTGTTTTTTGGCTCTTGTAAGTAATGCTGCTAAGAACGTTCATGTATAAGTTTTTGTGTGGACATATGTTTTCATTTCACTTGGATTTACATCTACAAGTAGAATTGCTGGATAATATGGTAGTTCTATGTTTAACCTTTTGAGAAACAGCCAAACTGTTTCAAAAGTGTAGCAGCATTTTTTAATTTTTTTTGCTTATTTTAGATTTTTTGTTTTATTTTTAAGTAATCTCTACCCCCAACATGGGGCTTGAACTTGTAACCCCCAAGATCAAGACTTACATGCTCTACTGACTGAGCCAGCCACACACCCCAACATTTTGTATTTTCACCAACATTGTGTGAGGGTTTCAGTTTCTATTCTCTCAGACCCTTGTTATTAGATATTCTAGTTATCGTGAAGTAGTATCTCATTGTAGTTTTGATTTGTGTTTACCTGATGACCAATGATATTGAGTATCTTTTCATGTGCTTATTTATGTATCTTTTTTTTAGAGACATGTCTATTCAGATCTGTGCTCATTTTTAAATTGGGATATTTGTCTTTTTAAAATCTTTTTTTTTTTTTTAATGTTTATTTTTTGAGAGAATGTGAGCAGGGGAGGGGCACATAGAGAGAGGATCTGAAGTAGGCTGTGCTCTGAGAGCGGAGAGCAAGATATGGGTCTCAAACTCACAAACTGAGATCATGACCTGAGCCGAAATCAGATGCTTAACCAACTAAGCTACCCAGGTGCCCCATGGGATTTTTCTCTTTTTAATATTAAGAGTTCTTTATATGGTAGCATTCTTTTTAAAGATTAGTGTATTGAAAAAAATCTGTCTATAGGGTCACATAGGGCTCTTTTATTTTTTTAATGGCCTTACTACTTTGTGATGTACTTGTTGAATCCTACTGCCACTTCTTTTTCCACCTCCCCTCCCTACCAAAGGCCCAACCCCTTTAGGTGCTAGTGAGAGCAGGAAAAACTGTATGCAGTAAGCTGTCTAGATTGTATAAAATCCTATAGGTAGAAGATCTGGATGGTTAGCAACATCTTTTCCCTGTTTGGGGGTTCCTGGTTTTTGGTATTTCCTTTCAACCACCAGTGCCTATGGTTCAGTTAGTTAATTCATTACTTACTCTGGGTTCAGGAATACCCAGAAGCTCTTTCAGTATGCAGGGTGAGGTTACCTTACTTACTTACTTATTTATTTTATTTAAAAATGTTTAATGTTTTATTAAATTTTTTTTTGATGTTTATTTTTGAGAGAGTGCAAGTGGGGGAGGAGCAGAGAGAGAGACAGAGAGAGACAGAGAGACAGAGAGAGGGAGAGAAACAGACACAGAATCCGAAGCAGGATCTGGGCTCTGAGCTGTCAGTACACAGCCTGAAGCGGGGCTCAAACCCATGAACTGTGAGATCATGACCTGAGCTGAAGTCAGACAGTTAACTGACTGAGCCACCCAGGGGCCCCTAAAAAACTTTTTTTTAAATGTTTGTTTATTTTTGAGAGAGAACGTGAGCAGGGGAGGGGCAGAGAGAGAAGGAGACAGAATCTCAAGCAGGTTCTGTCCTGTCAGCACAAAGCTTGACATGGGGCTTGAACTCATGAACCGTGAGATCATGACCTGAGTCTAAGTCGGATGCTTAACTGACTGAGCCACCCAGGTGCCCCTAAAAATTTTTTGACTGTGGTTGACACACATACATTAGTTCCAGTCATAGTACGTAGTGATTCAACAAGTTTGTACATCGTGTTCTGCCCTCCAGAAACATACCTACCATCTCTCACCATACAGTACAATTACAGTACCATTGATTATATTCCTTATGCTGTGCCTTTTATTCCCATGATTTATTCATTCCATAATTGGAAGCCTGTATCTTCCACTCCCCTTCACTTTGCCCATCCACCTACTTCCCTCTGGCATCAATTTTTACTTGGTATTTATAGGTCTGATTATGCTCTTTGTTTATTCATTGGCTTTTTAAAGATTCCATAAATGAGTGAAATCATTTGTTGTTTGTCTCTCTCAGTCTGACTTATTTCACTTAGCATAATACCCTCTATGTCTGTCCACGTTGTCGCAGATGGCCTGGTGTCGTCCTTTTTTTTTTTTTTAATTTTTTTTTAATGTTTATTTATTTTTGAGACAGAGAGAGACAGAGCATGAACGGGGGGCGGGTCAGAGAGAGAGGGAGACACAATGTGAAGCACGCTCCAGGCTCTGAGCTGTCAGCACAGAGCCTCATGTGGGGCTCGAACTCACGGACCGCAAGGTCATGACCTGAGCCGAAGTCGGCCACTTAACCGACTGAGCCACCCAGGCGCCTCCCCGTGTCATCCTTTAATGGCTGTGTAACATTCCGTTGTGTGTGCATGCCACATCTTATCTGTTCATGTATTGATGGACACTTAGGTTACTTCGGTATCTTGGCTTTTGTAAACAGTGCTGCAGTAAACATAGAGTTGCTGCACATATCCTTTGAATTAGTGTTTTCATTTTCTTTGAATACCTACTAATGGAATTTATTGAATGATATGGTAATTCTAATTTTTAGAGCAATATCCATACTGTTTTCCATCATGCCTGTATCAGTTTACATTCCCACCACTAGTACGCAAAGATTCCTTTTTCTCTACATCCTGAGTTTATTTTTGTGTATAGTAGAAAGTGGTCCAGTTTCATTCTTTTGTATGCAGCTGTCCAGTTTTCTCAGTAACATTTATTGAAGAGACTGTCTTTTCCCCATTGTATATTCTTGCTGCCTTTGTAATAAATGGACCATATAAATGTGGATTTATTTCTAGACTCTCTGTTCTCTTCCATCCATCTACTTTTTTGTGTGTGGGCCAGACCATACCATTTTGATAATTACAGCTTTGTAGTATATCTTGAGATGTGGGAATATGATACCTCCACCTTTGTCTTTCTTTCTCAAGGTTGCTTTGACTATTCAGTCGTGTGATTCCATAGAAATTTTAGTATTATTTGGTCTAGTTTTGTGAAAAATGTTGTTGGTATTTTGATAGGGATTTGAACGTAACTCTTTTATATAGAAGTCATTTTATTCTTCTTTGTGGAGCAGCTCCCTCCCCAACATTTCCCCCAAGGTGGAGCTAGACCTCATATGTACCCACCTCTAAACTTCTTTTGTATGTGGGTTTGTGATTATATTGCTGTCATCATAGGGTGGACCTAAAATTGCTGTGACAACCACGAGTGAAAAATGTGTAGTGTAGCATTCATTAATCCTCTGTTTCAAAAATCTCACTGGCCAGGATCACTCTTCTGCCATGTGAATAAGCTTAAGTTTTGGATTAAGAGAAATTTGGAAGAGTTGCTATGTACTGATCTGTCTTTGAGGAGAGAACATATTTCTAATGTGGAGGTTTTAGCTGTACTGTTTTGGACTGTATCTTAAGTTTGTTTTTTGTTTAAGAAACTGAGAAAAATGGTTCTGAAGCAATGGAGGAATTACAAGATAAAAAATTTGAATCACTTACAACAGCACTGAATAAGGAGCAGAACATCTTGGCATGTGAACATGGTATTGAAGAGATGACTATTTCTCAAGAAGCAAACCTAACTGAAAGGTAAGAGGGAGGAGATTCCGGAATTTTGTTTATATTCTCTTTCAGCTACAGTAATTAGCTATAGCTTTAGGAATTTGATTGGCAAAAGGGGGGGTTCTGTTGCATTAAATGTGTTTTAAAAATTTGGACACCATTAAATAATCTTTGACTCATTTAGCTCTAAACATTACTCTGTGGTTGTCCACTTGGTTTCACATTCAAAACTGTAATACATACTCTGAAGATCTAATATATACTAATTTCTCTTTCAGAAATGATCAAGAAGAGGAATCTCAAAAGGTTCAGTTATTTTCAGTTGATCCAATTGTTTGCTCTGAAACAAAGCCCCATACGCTTGGTTCAGATATGGGTCTCGGTGAGAGTTGTATCAAAGAGCCCGAGAGAGAGGACTCCAATGGAGACACTGTGCTTACACTTAATGTGTCAGAGGTAAAATAATGTAAAATATATCATGGGGGGGCTGGGTGTGTTCCCCACTTAAAAAAAAATTAAGGTGTAATTTACATAGAATAACCTTCACCCTTTTATGTGCACTTCTGCAAGTTTTGGCAAACATATATAGTTGTGTAAACACATGAACGGTTCCATCATTCCCCACATTTCCCAGGGCCCTTTTTTAGTCACCCCCTTTTACCACCCCCACTACTTGGTGATCACTGATCTGTTTTCTTTCCCTATAGTTTTGTCTTTGCAAGAATGTATTGTGGTATATTTTTTTATTAAGTGTATTTTTAGTCTTTGGAGCATAGATAAAATAGCCAATACATAGCTTTGCCATAAAAATTTGGAAAAAGGAAGTGTTTTGTATACAGACTATTTACCTCTTGCTTGCTGGCCTCTGAGTCTGGGAAATACATTGCAGGTGTTTCCTTGAGATATTATTATATGTTCATTGCTGTGTGAGATATTGGACAGACAAAGTTATGGGACTCATATGAGTGAATGCTTAGGCTCTGATGGGTGCTATGAAAGCAAGTTGCACAAGACTCTTAAAGGAGTGGTCCTCAATCCAATCCAGTAAAATCAGTATCTGGAAATAAGGTGTAGGCATTTGCAGGATTTTGTTTTTTTGTTGCTGTTAAAGGTTCTTGAGTTATTCTAATGTGTAGCTGGGACTGAAAGAATCCACGTGGGTGGCTTAGTTGGTAAGTGTCTGACTCTTGATTTCAGCTCAGGTCATGATCTTGTGGTTTGTGAGTTCAAGCCCCACATTCTGCTCCATGCTGATAGTGCCGAGCCTGCTTGGGATTGTCTCCCACTCCCTCCCCCTGGCCCCTGGTCTCAAAATAAATAAATAAACTTACAAGAAAAAAAAATCCTGGATCTAGAAGAACGGGTATGAATTAGCCAGTTAAAGGGAGAGGAACATGTGTAAAGAACAGGTGTGAAACAGCATGTCATATTCAGGGACTATAATTAGTTATGAGTGGAATATAAATGAAGAAGTAGTTAGAGTGAGGTTGGCAGCCTGGGAACAGATCATAAAAAGAAATTTTTATGGCTTGTTAAGGAGTTTGGATTATATCCAAAGTTAAGGGATTTTCCCTACCCCCCCCCCCCAACATGTTTGTTTTTACTTCATATTTTGAAATAATTTCAAGCTTGTTGAAAAGTTTCAAAGATCTTACATAGAATTCTTACATAGAATCTTTACTTAGATTCATTAGTTATAAACATTTTGCTTCATTTGCTTTTTCTCTGTCTTGTTCTCCATCTCTATAGATACATACTTTTAAAAAACTGAACCATTTGAAAGTTGCAGATGTGAGACTTCACCCATAAATACTGCAGCTTATATCTGATATGAACGAGGATGTTTCTTATAGAGAAATGATACTCTTGTCATACTCAGTATTACCATACTATCTAATATTGATTTAATAACAATATGTAATACATAGTTCCAGTCAACACTCTCACATTGCATTTAGTTGTGATTCTCCTTATTCTCTCACTGTCTCTCAGTGTTTATTTATTTATTTTGATAGAGCAGGGGAGGGGCAGAGAGAGACGAAGACAGAGAATTCCAAGTAGGCTCCTTGATGTCAGTGCAGACAGAGCCAAACATGGGGTTCGATCCCATGAACTATGAGATCATGATCTGAGCTGAAATTGAGAGTTGGAGGACGCTTAACTGACTAAGCCTCCCAGGCACCCCTCTCCTTATCCTTTTTTTTTTTTTGAGAGAGCATGTGCATCTGTGCGCACATGTGCAGGAGGGACAGGGGAGAGGAAGAAAAAGAATCCCAAGCAGGCTCCATGCTGTCAGCGCAGAGCCTGATGTGGGACTGGATCTCATAACCGTGAGATCATGACTTGAGCTGAAATCAAGAGTCAGATGCTTAACTGACTGAGCCACCCAGGCACCCCTCCTTATTCTGTTTTAATCTAGAGTAGCCCTCCTGCCCTTTTTCCTCTTTTGTGAATTTGACATTCCAGGCTAATTCACAATCGGGGTTTTTGTTGTTGTTCCCTGTTATTAGATTCAGGTTAAATATTTTTTGGCATGATTATTACCTAGGTAACGTGTTCTTCCTTTTGTATACCCTTATTAGACATGTAATGTCAGTTTGTCCCATTATTGATGATGTTGACTAATTACTTGGCTAGAATGGTGCCTGCTAGATTTCTCCATATAACAGCATCTTTTCCACATGGCGTTAGTAATTTTTCATATGACACCCAACAGACTTCTACCTAGTAGTTTTAGTATCAGTTGATGCTTACCTGAATCAATTATTGACATTGTTGGTTACAAAACGTTTAAGTTTTAAGATTTTAAGCAGTAGAGAATTATAGTAAGAATTGTATTTTAGAGATTACGTTGTTGGCAGTTTTGTGGAAAACAGATTGGAAGGAGCTGTGTTGGAGGCAAGGAAACATTTTGCTTCCATTCAGATGTCATCTAATAGCACAGTGGCTGCTATTATAATGGGGAAAGAGAGAAGGTTGAAGGATTTGAATCTCTCTTTCCTGTTGCTTCAAAAATAATTTGATGAAATTCTCATTTTTAACAATTTACTGGGAATTTCTTTGTGTATATGTATGTTTATTTAAAGGAATCAAAAGTTACTGGTACTACTGGTTTCAAAACATTTGGAAAATTATATATGGTTAAATAGTTGTTGAATTTTGAAGCAGTCACTCTTCCTATATCCGATTGTCTGGAAAGCTTTTTAAAACTAAAATTTGGTTGATCTCATTCTTGAATTTTAATTAAATTTTTTTTAGTGTACACCAAGTAGTTTGCCAGAAGTTCAACAGGAGAATGTAATCAGTTCTCAAGATTTAACAGGTATGATAATCTGCTTTGATAAAGCATCATCAAACTGAATAGTATGGCTTTTCCTTCCATATCCCATTTGATTATGAAAAAAAACTAAAACAGTTTTTAAGTCTGCAATGGCCTTAAATTATGAAGTATTTTTTTAATGGTTTATTTATTTTTGAGAGAGAGAGAGAGAGAGCGAGCATGATTGGGGGAGGGGCAGAGAGAGAGGAACACAGAGGATCTGAAGTGGGCTATGTGCTGACAGTAGCTAGTCTGATGTGGGGCTTGAACTCACGAACTGTGAGATCATGTCCAGAGCTGAAGTCAGATGCTTAACTGAGCCATCCATGTGTCCCAAACACTTGAAGTATTTTAGGTGTAATTTTTTTTATTCAGAATTATACATCTCCTCTATAGTGAACCATCTTTATCCTTTATGAAATTCCTTTTTATTTTTGTGGGTGTAATTTACTTTTTATTCTTGTGTATAAGTTGTCTTGAGACTTTAGAAATGTAATAAATTAATGATTTTCCATTGTTTCATGGTTCAGCTTTTCATTACTAACTTTTAAACTTTGATAGTGAATCTAGTTGCTAACGTACATCAAGGTGGTGAAGATGAACAAGCATTCATTTTAACTCTGGTGGAAATCCCAACCAATGCCATAGAAGAATATACTGATACCACTGCCCAGTTAATGCCAAACCCTTTACTGCCAGCGCCCATATTGATCAAGTCCGTGAATACAGAAGAAAGGAGTGACATGAGGTAATGAATGACCTCAGCTGTTTTCTTTTAAGTTTTTGTTTAAATTCCCGTTATTTAACATACAGTATAGTTTCAGGTGTATGGTGATTCAGCACTTCCATATAGCACCCAGAAGCTAAACTATTTTTGCTAGGAGGAAAGGTGCTTTATTACTCAGATAGTATTGACTGAATAAGCCATTCACCAACATTATTTGTATTTGTCCTTATTTAGTAATTATGTGATAAGTTAGAGAAGATATCATTGATTTTATATCTGATAAAGCTGCCATTTAAGTGTGTAATACTTTTGTATGAAACTTGTTTCGTATCTTAAGTATTTTGAAAGCTAAAAAAAATTTAGCAGTTTGGGTTATAAAATGCCATCTGTTAAAGGTGTGGTTACTTTGTAAGCATATATATTTTAAATTCTGAAATAAATACGTTCATAGAAGTTGCAAAAATAGTACAGAGAGATGACATTTTTGTATGTTTTTAATACTGTTAATTCTTTTCTATAGAATTGTTGTATTTTAACGGTCATTGGTTAAGGCACTTAATGGTCAAGTAGCATTAGATGTTGAAGCCTTTCATGTTTGGAAGAGGGATTTTAGGGGTGCCTGGGTGGCTCAGTCAGTTAAGCATCCGACTTTTGATCTCAGCTCAGGTCTTGATCTCAGGGTTGTGAGTTGAAGCCCTGCATTTGGCTCCACGCTGGCTCCTACTTAAAAAAAGGAAGAAGGATTTTAGATTGAAATTTTAACTTTACAGACAAAGAAAACACTATTTTTGTACCTTAGATTTAATTCAGTATTAGAGAATTTGTGAGTTTTATAGAGTTGTGAGTTTTTAAATACGAATAGACGTCAAAACTAACATTTTTGTGAGCTTGGCCATGTAAATATTAGTTACTTGAAAGTTTTTTGGCAGCTGTCATCAGGATAGCTGAGCCTTTAACCTTATTAAGTAACTTCTAGTTTGCTGATTTAATATGTATGCATTTCCTATGCAGTATGAGTTTTCCAGTAACTTCAGTTGGTCAGGATGCCATGTGTATATCTGATTCTGGAAGAGAGGATTCTGAAAAGCTTCCTGCTAATTTGGATCTTATAACTAGGAAGAGATTTCATTGTACGCTTGATGAAAGTGACCATGTTCCTCCTGCCAAAAAAAGTTCACTCACTTCAAGAGATGATTGTCAAAATTATACCTCTGAGGTAAGATAGAATTATCAAGCACATAAGATGGCCATATTACAACAGATCCATTTGTTTCCTTTAAACTCTTTAAATAAAGATAGTTCTAATAGTTTTCACCATAAATAACCCAGCTAAAACTGGTTTTAGATAATCACTTTTAACCAGTTCTAGGTGAAAATTGATGGACATTCATCAGGAAACCCATTCCCAGTTGTGTGTCATTGGCTAAAAATAAGGCCAAAAGCCTCCTGTAGATCTGGATCCTGCCTCTACCATTTAACAGCTGTGGGACCTGAGTCAAAATAGGTCATCTCTGTGAATGAGTTTCCCATTGTGTAAAATTATTACAGTAATATCATCACTACCGGGATCATAATGCTTAAAGCTATCCATTGCTCCTAGGAAGAAGACCCAGGACCTCAAAGGCCCTCTATTTGTCTGGTCCATTTCTGTCTCTGGCCTCACCTTGTGTTTGTCTCTCCCTTACTCTCTGACTATATTGGCCGTCTTTCAGGTTCTTGAATGCATCATACTTCTTTATATCCCAGGGCATTTGTTTTATTATCTCCTCTATATGAAACATTGCCTTGCCAGACATACACACTTCTTTAGCCTCCATCACCACTACCTCAGGGACTTGGCACCCTCTTGTTTTTGTTTCTGATACTCATGATAATTTATCTCACTATGTAGCTACACTTTGGAAAAGTTAATTTAGAATCTATATTCTCAATGGGACAGTTGAAGACCAGTCATCCTTAGATAGCAGACAACAGAGGCAATGTATTCTTTTATATCTGATAGGTGGAAGATGGTATCCCAGAATGTTTTTCATTTCTCTTATTACAAGTAAGGTTGAACATGTTTCATATGCTTAGAGCCATTTGTATTCTTTTCTCTGTGAAATGATTCTATATTCTTTAGCCATTTTTTAATTGCATTGTTGATCTTTTTCCTACAGATTTGGAGGAACTCTGTGTAATGTATGTCCATGAATGAGTTGCAAATATTTTTTCCCAGTGTGTCTTTTGACTCTACTTTTTGAGTTTTCTTCCCTTGCAGACATTTTTTGGTTGAATTTTTCTTTTTTTTTTAAGATTTTATTTTCTAGTCATCCTTACACCCACCATGGGGCTCAGACTTAACAACCCTGAGATCAAGATTCACATGCTCTACTGATTGAACCAACCAGGTGCCCCTGACTTTTTAATATGAAAATTTTCAAGCATTTAAAAAGGTAGACAGGGTAGTATAATGCCTCCCCATGTACCAGTCACCCAGTTTCATCAATTTATCATCATTTCTTACAGACATTGTTTTGTTCAAAAGTGTATTTAATGACTTGGGGAAAGGATCATAGTACATTGCTATGTGCAAAGCCAGGCCACCAGTTTATATTATGCCATTTAAAAATGATAGATGTACGTTGATGTGACTGTATAAGAACAGTATAATGTCTCGGACTTATTTGTGATTTTTCTTTTTTTTCATGATTTTTGTTTTTTGACCTTTGTTTTCAGCTTTTTAACAATGAAAAATTGCTTGTAAAATGTCATAATTGTAAATTCTGGAATACACATACTGCATTCAGATAGACATGCAAACAATTTTAATTTTTCTGTAATCATATTTATCAGTATTTTTATGTATGGCTTCTAGGGACTGTGTTAGATAGATATTGAAAGTCCACTTTGAGACTTAGTAGAAATTCTTAGAGTTAATATTACTGATTTGTTTAGAATTTATTTTGCTGTTAGGGAGAGTGAAACCAACTTCATTTTCCCCAGGTGCCTGCCTAGTTGTCTCAGCACCGTTTTTTGAATAATTTATCTTTTCTCCACTGATTTAAAATTCCATTCTTATCACATATTAAATCCCATATGTATTTGTGTATATTCCTAAACTTTCTTTTCTTCTACTTTTAGATTCACCTATTTATTCTTGGGCCAGTATCCCACTGTTTTATATATAAAACTCTGTTTATATAAAAACTCTAGTTTTTAAATGCTTTACTGTCTTAAATGGAAGGTTTCCTTCTCCTTCCACATCGCTTTATTTTTTTCTTTCCTTTTTTTTTTTTTTTTAAGTTTATTTATTTTTGAGAGAGATAGCACACAAGCAGGGGCGGGGCAGAGAGGAGAGAAAGAGAGAGAGAGAGACAGACACAGAAAGAGAGGGAGACACAGAATCTCAAGCAGGCCCCGGGCTCTGAGCTGTCAGCACAGAGCCCCAGAGCCCGACACCGGGCTTGAACTTAAGAGCAGTGAGATTATGACCTGAGCCAAAGTCAGGGGTTTAACAGACTGAGTCACTCAGGTGCCCCTACTTTCTTATTTTTTCTTTTCAAGTTTGTATATATTCTATATTCTATATATTCTATATATTCTATATTCAAGTTTGTATATATTTCTTTTCAAGTGTGTATATATTCTAAAGTTTGGGTTTTTTTCAAAATTTTACTTAAATTTTAGTTAACGTATAGTGTAATACTGGTTTTGGGAGTAGAATTTAGTGGTTCGTCACTTAAATAAAACACTCAGTGCTCATCTCAAAAAGTGCCCTCCTTAATACCCATCTCCCATTTAGCCAATCCCCCCCCCCCCCACCTCTCTCCGTCAACCCTCTGTTTGTTCTTCTTCATAAAGAGTCTCTTATGGTTTGCTTCCCTCTCTCTGTTTTTACCTTCCCATATGTTCATCTGTTTTGTTTTTTAAATTCTACATATGAGTGAGATTGTACAGTATTTTTCTTCCTCTGACTTATCTCGCTTAGCACAATACACTTCTTCAGTCGATGGACATTTGGGCTTTTTGCATAGTTTGGCTATTGTTGATAATGGTGCTGTAAATATTGGGGCGCATGTACCCCTCTGAATCTGTATGTATCCTTTGTGTAAATACCTAGTAGTATACTTGCTAAGTTGTGCAGTAGTTCTAGTTTTAAATTTTTGAGGAATCTCCACACTGTTTTCCAGAGTGGCTGCCCTAGTTTGCATTCCCACCAGCAGTGTAAGAGGGTTCCCCTTTCTCTGCAACCTCATCAACATCTGTTGTTTACTGCGTTGTTAATTATAGCTCTGCTGGTAGGTGTGAGGTGGTATCTCGTCATGGTTTTGATTTGTAATTCCATGATGATGAGTTATATTGAGCATCATTTCATGTGTCTGTTAGGTATCTGGGTGTCTTCTTTGGACAAATTTCTATTCATGTCTTCTGCCCATTTCTTAACTGGATTGTTCATTTTTTGGGTGTTGAGTTTGATATATTCTTCATAGATTCTGGCATATTACCTTTTAACTTTATCAGATATGTTACTTGAAATTATCTTCTCCCATTCCATAGGCTGCCTTTTAGTTTTGTTGATTGTTTCCTTCATGCAGAAGCTTTTTATCTTGATGAGGTCCCAATAGTTCATTTTTGTTTTTGTTCCCTTGCCCATAGCATTGTGTCTAGTAAGAAGTTGCTACGGCTAATGTCAAAGAGGTTGCTGCCTGTGTTTTCTTTTAGAATTTTGATGATTTAAAGTCTATATTAATTTTATAATTAGCTTGTTCAGAGCTTTAAAAAATCCTATTGATGCTTGTTTTAGGATCATATTAACTTGACCACTTAAGATAGAGAAAATTGATGTCGTAATTGTGATGTTGAATTTTTTTTCTTTATCCAAAAACATGGTATGTCTTTTCATTTGTTTAATTATTCTTTTATGTTTTTTTAGTGGTATTTTCATCTCCTCTTCATTTAAATTCTCCATTTCTTATTAGGTTATACCTAAGAATTTTATCTTTTGTTGCTACTATCGTTGAATTCTTTTCTATCCGGAGAGCTTACTAAATTCCCCTCATCGTTTACAGTAATTTTTCTTTTGTTTCTGTTGGGGTTTCTAAGTAAAGTCATATTATCTGCAAATAAAATTTTAATTCTTCTCATCTACTTTATATACCTTTAGTTTCCTTCTCTTTTCTAACTATATTGGCTAGTATAATTTAAAAAAAAGTCATAAAATAGTCTTGATAGTAGATACATTTTTCTTACTCCTGTCTTAAATGGGAATATTTCCAGTGTTTATGAAGTGAGATGCTGGTTTTTGAATTGTAGTAATTATAGTTTATGGTGTTAAGAAAATGTCTTTTTATTCAATGTAAAGTTTTTTCCAAGTATGAATATTATTGGACACTTGCGCTACAAACAGAGAGATGATGATAGTATTTTTCTCCTCAGTTCTGTTGAATTATATTAGATATCATATATTGAATCATCTTTGCATTCCTGAAATAAACTCTGCTTGATTATTATGTTAGTCTCTTGATGTGTTGCTGAATTATGTTTATACTATTTCATCTGATATTTTTGTACTGGTTAATTTGAATCAGTATTAGCCTTAATTTATAAAAAGCATTTGGAAACTTTCCCTCTTTCACTGTGCTCTAAAACAGTTTAAAGAATAGGAGCAGTGTCTTTTTTATAAGTGTTTGGTAGAGTTTCCATAAGCCATCTTTTACCCTCGAGCTTTCTGGGAGATACCTGCTTTCTTTAGTTAGAAAAGAGGGTGGGAGGCACCTCGGGGGTTCAGTATCTGACTCTTAATTTTGACTCAAGTCACGATCTCATGGTTGGTGAGATTGAACGCCCATGGTGGGCGTTGTGCTGACAGTGCAGAGCCTGCTTGGGATTGTCTCTCTCCTTCTCTCTCTGCCTCTCTGCCATTTATGCACACTGTCTCAAAATAAACATTAAAGAAAAAAATAGAAAGATTGACTTGATACATGGATTCAATTTTTTTTGTAATTTTTTTTTAAAACAGGGGTGTTCAGAGGAAATAAGTGTTGAGGAAACAGGTGAGTGAAATAAATTTTAATGTGATTACATTTTGTTATTTTTGGATATTTTTGATGCATCTATTCAAATTTGGAATTGAAGGAGAGTCTTGCTTACTTTCTCTAAGTATTTTGCTTTTATTATTAGAAGTTTTTCTTCTTAGCTGAGATCTTGGATTTGGCACTTTCATAGACATAAGCTACTTTCATCCTGTAATAACAGAAAACCATATGGCTACAGAATTTCCTGTAAAAGCTTAACAACTATATTTCAGGAATTACAAAGCTGAGCATAAAGGAGTTTTTATGGTTCCTTAGGTTTACCCAGAGATTAGAAAAGACATATATATATATATATATATATATATATATATATATATATATATATACACACACACACACACACACACACATATATATATATATATATACATATACATATATATATACACACACACATATATATATATATATGTGTATATATATATATATACACACACACACACACACAGAAAGCTTTTCTAGGTAAAAATAGGTTGATATGACTATTTTGTATCTGAATACAGAAACTGTTACCATAGCTTTGTACCAGTTAGAATTCTTAACAGTCCTGATAACTTATATATTAACTTATAATTTAGCTTACTCTTATTAGGGTAGGTTTATGATAGAATGTCCTGATTTTTTTCCTTCAAATATTGCAGTTCAACTGGATATATAAATTTCAAGATGGATGCTTACCATTTGTCTTTGTTTTTTGAAGGGGAGTCTTACAAGGGACAAGATACCTTCCCTACCTCAGGAAGCACACATACAACTCCAGAACCTCAGAAAGAGCAACTTGAACCAACTTTGCAGTGTATAGGATCTCAGTCTCTTGATGAAATAATAGACACGCATGCAGAAACGAGTACACCTCAGTTACCTCAGAATGAGATGATTGTCTCTGATAAGGAAGAGGGAACTGGTGCTGCTTCAAAGTCTGAACAAATGGGTAGCATCACAGCAGCTTCAAAAACCCCATTATCCAGGTACCATGAGAAGCTCTTTAACAAATGCTCCTTTCCATTTCTGTCTCTCAAAGGACAAATGTAACCTCTACACAACAAATATAACATAAAGACTAAGTCTAGTACTAAGGATGATGTTTTATAAACATATTCCTCTGTCAGTAATGTAAAGGGGAGGAGTTTTGTCAAAGAAAATTCAGTAATGTCAACATTTTTGCAAGACTCCAGACAAATACACCATTCTGTATAACAAGAGCTTACCTTTAGATGCTGATACTAACTTTTAGGTAGAAAATCTGCATAGGTAGCTACTGGTATGATGGAATAAATAATGATCAGAATAATAATGACACTTAGTAGACGTGCTGATGCCACTAAGGTGGTATATCACATGTGCCATTTTAGCATTAAAGGAAAGAAGTTGGTATTAAGAATGTGTCTTCCTGGATATCTTTGAATATGCTTACATTTGCATTTCTAGACCTGGCAGAAGACCCCTGGGATTTTTGTCTTTAATATGTTCAAAGAATAGTTTGGAGTCTGATGAACCTACTCATGTTTATAATAAGAAACGCCTAAAGCCTTTTATACCTACACTAAGACAGAATTTGAAAAGATCAAATCCACTCAATGAAAGCCAGAAAAAAACCCAAGAGTCCTCTGATCTGCTTCCATCTCCAAGTGTTGTTGTTAATACCGAATCTGAGAATATTGGCAGTTCACCAGCTCAGGTATGTGATAACTGTCATATTTTATTATTTGTATAGAATGGGTTAGATATCAGACTGAACTAGGAAGAACATGGCAATTGTTATTTTCTTTTGGATGTCAGAAATTATGTCAGAGCATCGCTTGTCCATCTCCTCCCCGTCATACCTCATTATAAGGGTAAGAAGGTAGGTGTTGAATTAAGTTACAGCTCCTTTAGTACAGATCTATTAAGCTAGTCATAAATGGACACTTAACTGATATTCCTTTAATGCAAAGAAGTTTTTTAACCTGTGGAAGCAAAACAAAGCAGTAGTTTCATTCTGTTTGCTTTTGGGGAAATGTCCTGGCACCCATAAGAATTCAAGCAATGGTGCGGTGGCTGGGTGGCTCAGTCAGTTGAACATCTGACTTTGGCTCAGGTCATGATCCCACCGTTCATGTGTTTGAGCCCCCTTCAGGCTTGCTGCTGTCAGCACAGAGCCTGCTTTGGATCCTCTGTTCCCCTCTTTCTCTGTCCCTCCCCTGCACTCTATTTCTCTCAAAAATAAATAAACATTAAAAAAAATTTAAAAAATTCAAGAAGTGGTAAGATTAGAATTTGTATGTTTCATTTCTCTATATTCTGAAGCTGTTCATATGGCAACTACTGGGATGGAAAAATTCATGAACTTGCATCAAAAACTTTGGAAGAATATTGGGGTTGGTTACTTATGAACTCAACACAGGAAAGCTATTGGATAGCATGAGCCTCAAAAAGAGTACTTTTATAAAAACCATCTTTAAAAAATTTTTAAATGTTTTATATTTCCTAGAATTATTTTCTGAGACTAATATTTTATGAGTCTTTATTATTGCCAAATTTCTTTGGAGAACAGATATTATAATTACCAGCAATGTAGCTATGCCAGTTAAATTACATTCTTGCCAGCATTAGATCTTACTCTTCAAAGTAAATTTTTTCTTAATTTATGCAACGGTAGAGGGTGGAAATGACATTTCATTTGTTTAATTTGCATTTCTTTAGTTATTAGTGGCTTGGTTGTTTCCCATACATTTACTACATTTTCTCTCTCTCTCTCTTGCTCTTTTTTTTTTTTCTTCCTGTTTTGTTCATATCTTTTGCTTATTTATAGCTTTTGGGATCTTAGTGGTTTGCTTACCAGTTTATGTCAGATCCTTAGGTAACAAAGCCACGTACCTTTAGCTCTTTGCTTCAAGTAATTTTTTCAAATTCATTTATTTTTTAAAATTTTGGAGGTTTTTTATGATGAATTCTAAATACCTTTTACATAAAGAGGAATCACATTTTGCATTTCTGTAACTTTCTACTAAGGCAGCAAGGTTGGCAACATTAGACAGATTAATGGGAAGAATGTTCGTTGGTTTCTGTGCCAATTATCTGGAAGCCACTGCCTTCAGAGTCTGGACATGACGTCAAATACTGGGGAAGCAAACACACATTCACACATTCAATAACTGCCGTGACAGATGGAGACAGAAGACATTGGGAGCAGACAGAAAGGCTGACTTTCATCAGATGCAGCATTTACTAAACTCCAGGCACTTGGACACCACGTTCATGGTTCCTACCATGTTACCCAGCAATGTGTAAAAATGTAATGACTCACTGAGCACTTACTATACTCAAGAGTCTTGTCAAATACCTTCTTTTTTACACAAACATCCTTGTAAGATAGATATTGATGGTATTACTCCCACAGGCCCAGAAGGTTAAGTGACAGAAGGGCCCAAGTTCCACGGCTTCCATGAATTAGGTTAAGAATTTACTGAAATACTTTTTAACTACTTCAACAGCACCAAGCTGCCTCCAGGTTATATGGTTTATCCCCTATTAGTATCATCATTACTCTCATTTACTTCATGGGTTTTTTTTTTACTTTATTTTTGAGAGAGAGAGGCAGAGAGAGAATCGCAAGGCTCAGCCCTGTCGGCGTGGAGCCCGACGTGGGGCTCAAACTCACGAAATCATGACCTGAGCCAAAACCAAGAATCAGACGCTTGGCCGAGTGAGTCAACCAGGCACCCCTACTTCCTGTTTTAAAATACAATTTTCATTTTTAGTAAAATATATTGTCAATAAAACTTTAAATTTCTACCATAAAAAAAAATAAATAAAATTTTGGAGGTTTTTTAATATGCATAAGTTTTATTTTTTATTTTTTTTTACGTTTATTTTTGAGAGATAGAGTGTGAGTGGGGGTATGAGTTTTTCCCCAAGGTATAAAATGTTCAGTAATCAGTTTTAAAACGAACTCTGTTCATGGTTATTGACTTTGGTATAGAGTGAGGCAAGACTAATTCTCAAATTGCTATTTTATTATTTTTTGTGAATAAGTACTATATTCTACAGGTTTTCAAATTCATAATCTACAAAAAAAGTTTACAAAGTTTCTGACATCTGTCCTTTAGCTTCCTTGTTTCCCCTTTTTATAAGTGTATGCTGTTAATCAGCTGTTGGTTTACTTTTCCAGAGATGTTTTATGTGTACACAAATATAAACATTTTTCTTCTTTTTGTTTCATGAATAGCAGCATACTGTTCTTCCTTGCTGTTTTCACCATAACAGTCCGTCTTAAAGATCTTTGCAAAACAGTATATAAAGAGCTTACTCCTTCTCTTTCTCAGTCTCTCTCTCTTTTTTAAAATGTTTATTTTGAGAGAGAGCGTGGGTAGGGGAGAGGCAGAGAGACAGGGAGAGAGAAAGAGAATCCCAAGCACTCTCCACTCTCAGTGCATAGCCCATCGCAGAGCTCCATCCCACCAACTGAGATCATGACCTGGGCTGAAATCAAGGATTGGACGCTCAACCAACCTGACCCACCCAGGCACCCCATCTTTTTTTTTTTTTTTTTTTTTTTTTTTAAATCTAAATTAAACTTTTTATTTTGGGATAATTGTAGACTCACATGCAGTTTTAAAAGACAATACAGGGGCGCCTGGGTGGCGCAGTCGGTTAAGAGTCCGACTTCAGCCAGGTCACGATCTCGCGGTCTGGGAGTTCAAGCCCCGCGTCAGGCTCTGGGCTGATGGCTCAGAGCCTGGAGCCTGTTTCCGATTCTGTGTCTCCCTCTCTCTCTGCCCCTCCCCCGTTCATGCTCTGTCTCTCTCTGTCCCAAAAATAAATAAACGTTGAAAAAAAAAAATTAAAAAAAAATAAATAAATAAAAGACAATACAGAGATCCCATACACCTTTTATCCATTTTTCCCCAATGTTAATGTCTTGCAAAAGTATGGTACGGTATCACAACCAGGATAACAACAATGCCACAGTCAAGCTACAAAAGAGTTCTGTCACCGCAGAGATTCTTACCGCAGAGATTCTTTGTGTTGCTGTTTATAGACACACTTCCATTGCACTCCCTCTACTCTCCTTAACTTCTGGCAACCTGTTCTACACCATTAAATTTGTCATTCAAAGAATGTTATGTAAGTGGAATGTTGTATACAGTTGTGTAAATGGAATCATACCTTTGGAATTAGCTTTTTTCCCCACTCAGCATAGTTCCCTAGAGAGTCATCCAGATGGTTTTATGTATTTGTTCCTTTTTAATGCTGAATAGAATTCTCATGTTTATCCTTTCACCAGTTGAAGGACATCTGGGTTATTTTCAATTTTTGCCTATTATGGATAAAGCTGCTGTGAACATTCATATGCAAGTTCTTGTGTGGATGTAAGTTCATTTTTCAGGAATAAGTGCCCAAGAATGCCCTCATTATTTTTAATGACTATATCATACTCCATTGTTTGCGTGTACCATAGAGCAATATTGGTCTCACACTGGTAACTTAGGTTATTCCTAATGATTTGGTAGTTCACATAATGTGGTAATATCTAACTTAGAAATGAGTGATTTTACACTTTTATCCATAGGTTGAATTCCTTCCTAGAAATAGAATTGCTGATCAAAAGGAATGATCATTCTTTTGACAGATATTACTTGATTGTCTTCCATAGCGAATATATCCATTTGTATTTTTATCAGTAGTATATGAGAGGGCCTTTTTCCTCACGCTAGCACATAATCAATTTTTTTCACTTATGACATTCTTCATAGATTTAATGAGTATATATGAGTGAAGTTGAGCACCTCTTCATGTATTTGAATCACTTGTTTTCTCTGAACCATCTGTTCGTATGTTTGGTTTATTAGTCTTTTTCATATTAATTTGTAGAAGCTCTTAAAGAAAACCTTTTGTGACAAAGGTTGTACATGGTTTTGTTTTGTTTATTGTTTGTTTTTTTTAACCTGTATGTCCTTTATCTTTTGATTTTGTGTATGTAGTTTTTGCCATGCAGATGTTTTTTATTTTTACATAGATGAATTTATCACTCTTTCCTTTTATGGCTTCTTCCTTTCTGGTCATTTATAAAGACACTCCTTCTCCCTTAGTCCAGGATTATGAAAGTGTTTTCCCATGATATTTTAGAGTAGATTATTTTTTTCAATGTTTATTTTTGAGAGAGACAGAGTGCAAGCAGGGAAGGGGCAGAGAGAGAGACACAGAATCCAAAGTAGGCTCAAGGCTCTGAGCTGTCAGCACAGACCCTGACACAGGGCTCGAACTCAGGATCATGATCTGACTTGAAGTCAGACACTTAACTGACTGAGCCACCCAGGAGCCCCTACATTTACATCTTTTAATTAATCTAGAATTTATTTTGTTGAGGATATAGGTTTGACTTTTTTTCCCCCCTGAGATGGTTATACAGTTGTCCAACATAATTTTAAAAATAATACAATTTTCCTTTTTTTTTTTTTTTGAAATGTCACTTTTCTCAGATACTAAATTTCCACCTGTATGTGTTGGGGATATTTCTAGTCTTTTCATTGATACATATATCTGTTCCTATGTCTTAATTTGTCATAGATTTCTAAGTATGCTAATTTTTGATAGGATTGCTTTAATTTGTAATGTTTCCTTGAATACTGTTCTGTTTTGTGGGTCTATTTTTTTCTATTTAAAAAAATTTTTTTTAATATTTATTTATTTTTGAGAGAGACAGAGCACGAGTTGGGGAGGGACAGAGAGGGAGACACAGAATCTGAAGCAGGTTCCAGGCTCTGAACTGTCAGCACAGAGCCCAACGCAGGTCTCAAACTCACAAGCCGTGAGACCATGACCTCAGCCGAAGCTGGCTGCTTAATCAACTGAGCCACCCAGGCGCTCCATGGGTCTGTCTCTTCTTATGCAGATTATTAAAACTTTTCCTTGCAGATTTGATAATGTTAGTTTTTTCTATATTAAAATTTTTTTTGTGGAAATTAGGGTAAAATAATGGACCTTGTGTATACTGTAATTAATCTAATCATGCCTGCTGTTTTATGTTGAGTACAGTTTTATTAAAACTAATGCTTGAAAGGTTACCTTATTCATAAAACTCTTACTATGTTTTGTATTGTTTCCCTAATATAACAGCATAGAAATGAAATTATTTGGTCAATGAGCATGAACATACTTAAAACTCTCACTGTATTGCTTTGTGGTAGTTTAAACTGATAGGGAAAAGCAGTATCAATTTAGACTACCACTACCAATATATAAATGTTATATTGCATGCTTATTATTATTTTTTTTAATCTTTTTAGGTTTCTTATGATCGTCCCTTACCAAAAGAGGAATGTAAAACTGGCCAAACCCGGGCACCTGAAGAGGGGCCAACCACAGTCTCTGAATATTTTTTTAGTGATATATTTATTGAAGTGGATGAAACATAGTAAAAGTCTTTTTTGTTGTTTTTTTTTTTTTTTTCAAAGTCTAGGATTTCCAGAGTCAATTATATCACCTAAGCAGTATTTAGAAAAAAGCATCAATGGCTGTTTTTCTTTAGATTGACTTTAAATATTTAATGAGCTTGATTTGAAGCTTTTATAATCATTGGAAAACATTGCTGAGGTTCCTTTCATTCTGATTGATTCAGCATTTTGGAAATACAAAGCAATTAAGACTGCTTCTGAGACAGAAAAAGCTTCTCTTGTTTACATTTTTACTCTTCCTGTGCTGAACATACATGGACATTCTGGAGTGTTTTGGATAAATGTTTATGTATAAATCACAGTGCCCAAGTATTCGGAGGTGGATTGTATTTAACACTTAGTGAACTTTTGTAAAGGTTTTTTTCTGGGGTCTTTTTTTGGGGGTGGGAGGTTTTGTTTTGTTGTCGTTGTTGTTGTTCTTTGTTGGTTTTGCTGAAGGCCTTTTCAGTTGCCTCTCGGTATATGAAAGCATATTGTGAAACTCCACTTTAGTATGGTAAATGTTAAAAACTTTTCTATTTTCATCTATTTGACTGGAAAATATGTATTTTTCTAATTGATGTTGATGTAACATTAGTCCTAATTGAACAAGTAAGTAGTATTTAAACTTATTATTTATAAAGACGAAACATCAAAAAGTTTATTTATTTTTAAATTGTTTATTTAAAAGAATATTCAGTTTTAATTATTTTCACCACTCAGATTATGGGTAAAGAAGGCATTGACAAATTTATGTTTGTCCCTTTTCCCTCTTTAATTTTAAAGATATTTAAAGTTATATCACTAAAGTATTTGGATAGTATATGTTTTGAATACATTTTTTTCTCATAGTTTAGTATATTGAATTTGTACTGTGAATTTTTGGTTTTTGTTATTTCTTGGATAATCTCAGGATTTGATTGGGGGAAAAACCCTTAATTTATGAGGGAGATTTACATACAAAACTCAATCCCCTTTACACACACATACGCTTATACACATTCCTTTTTTAAAAAAACTGATTTCTTGATAGTTTTTTTTCCCCCATTAAATTTTGCTTAAGGAACACTCAGACCTTTAAGCATTGAACATAATTATGATGTTAAAGCAGAAAATAAGAGAATAAGATTTTGTTCAGTGATTATCATCAGTATTAATTTAAGGGTTGTTTTTAATTTTGAAATTTTGTTATTTAGATATGTAATTCCATTATCCACCCAAGCAAATCTTTGGTGGTTGTTCACATCAAACTTCTTAATAGCAGATTTAATCTTCTATTTGAAAAGCCTCAGAGCAGGAGTCAAAATATTTTCCAGAAAATATTTTTGAACTTGTGGGCCAGAAGGAATCTGTGGCAACTACTAAACTCTGCTATTTCAGTGTGCAAATAGCCAGGGGACACTTAAGTGATTGACATGGCTGGATTGGGCTTTTAGTTTGACCCCTACGTTGGACAGCAATTTTCATACCTTAAGGTGCTGACATCTTTATCTTATCTATGAAATATTCATCATTGAAGTTATGAGTTGTGCATCACAGTTAAAACTGTGTTGATTGATTGCATTACAAAATGATCAGTATTTCAGCTGGGAAAATATTTTAATGTCTAGATAACTGTATATTGAAAAAAATTGTGGCCAATTTTTGAGTTCATTAGTAAAATCGGATATGGCTCAACAATAACAGCTTATTCATTGCTTTACAGTGAAATTTACAATTTAACTTTTTTGTCATAAAGGAGGATCTATAAATCTGGGTGGAAATTCTCAATAGGTATGCATTAATTTGTGTGATTAAGATGTCACAAAAATCATGGTATTAAATCACATTGCCATTTTAATGCCCTGTTTTTATAAAATTTTTTAAAGTCTCATATTCTGAAAGTTTCATTCAGTTAATGTTAGTTTCAGTGTTAAGTTGCCACAGTTAAACTATTATTTTATCCCTTGTGTAATATTTATTTTTTAACTTTGCTAACATCTGTCTTGTACATCTATAATGAATTGGTTTTATGGAAGATATAATTTCTTACTGTATAAGAAATAATTTTATCTTTGGGCATTCATTGTATTAGAGAATCAAGTCAGCCAGCTAAATTGTCCTACTATTATATCCTTAAAACTAATCTGGGAAAATGAGAAAACGTAATCAGTGTCTTTACCTTACAAGGTGGAAAGAATTAGTCACACCTATATTTAATCTGATTCATGTAAAGATGATGTTGTGAAGAATTGTATAAATCTTAAAAGAGGTATGAATAATGGTTTTGTTTTCTTGACTTTTCCTCCTGAAAACTTAGGTCTTAGCAAGCAATCAACATGATGGTTTAAAAGCCTAATTGTTGGTAAATGATTGAGGCACAGATAAAATTATGAATATCCACTGTTGACCATATTATTTGAAATAGAAGTGACCATGTGTATACTCTCTTGCTTGAAGGAGTTTTTGACAAAAAGCAATATCTGTCATTTGTAAATTTTCTTGTTCTAAAGAAAGCAGTTATGTTCTATAGGTATAAATTATGTAAATAAAAGTTATTTTATACTATTTCGGTTGTGTTTTTATTAGTAACTGAAAGATATTAATGTTTAACCAAAACTTGTCAGTTTTTCACCTACAGCTTTCTTCCTTCCATAAAAATATGGTATACCTGGAAGAATTAATCTTTTATCTGATATGCTTGCTGTGAAGGATATTTTTTTGATCTTGTAAGAATAAAGAATATCCTTTCCCCTCATTCCCACTTAGGACATGTGGAGAGTTGCTTTTTTGCTTATATAATGAATTTTTAGGTACAAGAACTCTCAACTCTTTCACTCTTTTTTCTCTTCCCATTTTGTTTTCTCTGTAGAGAAAGACAAATGGGAAACTTTAGTCCTGAACATAATATAATCCTGGACTTCTGAAGTGGATATTGGCAAAATCTTAGCTGGTCAAAAAATTTGGCTGAGAGAAATATTTGTAGAAATTTTCCTAAAGTCTAGTAGTCTAGTCATTTCTCCAGATAGAATTTTTATATTGAATTTGGTCACATCATCAAAGAGCTATGTATATGGGCCGCCTACATTGTTTTGTCTGCTTGAGGTTAGGGATATTATGTCAAATAGTGCAAAAGCCTAAAGAAATTGTTATTTTTACTATAATGATGTTACAGACTTTTAAAAAGTTTTATTACCCAATATCCTACTTAGAATCTGTAGGAGACATTTGACTTCAGTGCCAGGAATAATTGGGCTTCTGTTCAACTGGTCTGATATTTTATGTGGGCTGTGTGTATCCTTATGTTGTTTTCTTTATCAATGCAAAGCTAAATTTGTGGCTAAAATTCTGACTTTTTACTCTCATTTCCCCCTGCCTGGATTTTTAAAAACTCACTTTTTTAAAACAATAGGTTACCATTTATTATGCTAGGCACAGTACTAACCTTTTAATATGCATTATTTCATATTAAAAAAATTATTGTACATGGCTTAAAAAGTAAAGTAGTGCTAGATTTCAAACTAGCTATTTCTTCTGTTATTACATATTTCTAAATATGGTTATTCTGTTAATCTCTTATTTATGAATATTAGGCATTGTGAATTGACTTAGCTTTCTTGGGACCTGGATGGCTCAGTTGGTTGAGCGCCTGACTTCATCTCAGGTTGTGATCTCATGATTCATGGGTTTGAGCCCCACAATAAGGCTTTGCACTGACAGCATGGAGCCTGTTTTGGATTTTATGTCTTTCTCTCTCCCTCTCTCTCTGCCCCTCCCCTTCTGTCTCGCATGTGTGCACGCTCTCTCTCTCAAAAATGAAAAGAGTATTAGCTTTCTTAAACTCTCCCTTCCATGCCTTCCCTCTTAATATGTTACAATTATGGGTTAATCCATATTCAATATTGTTATTGTATTAATTGTAATTATTCAACGCTGTACCACATTATGTACTAAAGTGACATTTATGATGCAACCTTTTGTTTTTCTTGGAGTTAATAATTGCTTCAAAATGCCTCTCCATATAATTTTCCACGTGGCCAAACTGTCAGATAAACAGTTTGCTTTTTTTCCTGGAAAACTTTATGGACGTCTTTCTTCCTACTGTAACTGGTCTAGTGGCTTCATAGGTCTTTATGTGCAGTACAGCTGTCATTGTGGTACTGCCCTTCGCCATTTCTCTATGAACTTCCTACCCTTCTTTCCTGGTTTAGATTCTCTGTAGTGCCCATGCCATTGTCTTTCTTGATTTTTTTGGTGGGTATATCCTCCACTGTTTACGGCAAGAGGATACATGGGTGATAATATTATTTAAGACATTTCGTGTCTGAAATTTCTTTATTCTATTCTCAGGCTATGAATAAAAATCCTGAATAATTTGAAAATGCTTTTCATGTCATTTTGAAGGCATGCTCCATTGTCTTCCAGTTTGCAGTTTCCATTCTGATTCCCTATCTATCCTTTGAAAGTGGCTTGCCTGTTTACAGTTTTATGACCTGGTATTGTTCACAATAATGAACTTTGGTGTAAGCTTGCCTTCCTTTCCCGCCCCTAAATTCATGCTGCTGGAAACTTAATGGATCTTTTTAATGGAATCTTCATTTACCTCCCTTCTGGGAAATGTTCTTATATTATTGTTTTGATAATTTTGTCCTTTTCATTTTCACGGTTCTCATATCTGCAGTTTCTATTAATCTTTTTTTTAATTAAAAATATTTTTATGGGGGCGCCTGGGTGGCGCAGTCGGTTAAGCGTCCGACTTCAGCCAGGTCACGATCTCGCGGTCGGTGAGTTCGAGCCCCGCGTCAGGCTCTGGGCTGATGGCTCAGAGCCTGGAGCCTGTTTCCGATTCTGTGTCTCCCTCTCTCTGCCCCTCCCCCGTTCATGCTCTGTCTCTCTCTGTCCCAAAAATAAATAAACGTTGAAAAAAAAAATAAAAAAAAATATTTTTATGTATTTATTTGTTTTGAGAGAGAGAGAGGGGGGGGGAGGGAGTACACACACGGGAGGGGCGGAGAGAGAGGGAGAGAGAATCCCAAGGAAGCTCTGCACTGTCTGCACAGAGCTGACGTGGGTCTTGATCTGAAGAACCATGAGATCATAACGTGAGCCAAGATCAAGAGTCAGATGCTTAACCGACTGAACCACCCAGACACCCCTGCAGTTAACAGTTTTAAGGCACAGTTTACATTTAATAAGATACACAGATCTGAAGTATTCACTTTGAGCAAGGACAATGCATACACCTTTGTAACTACCCTGCAAAACAAACATTTCCATCATGCCAGGAAGTTCCCTTAAGCTCTTTCCCCTCTGTCACCTAGAGATTAGTTTTGCTTGGACTTAAACTTTGTGGAATCACACACTGCCCGTTTTTTTCTATCTGGTTACTTCCGCTCAATGTTTTTGGGATTCATCCCTGTTAGCAGTTTGCTTTTGCTGCTGAGTTTTATTCTATTTTATGAGTATACCACATTATACGAATACACCATAATTTCCTGTTCATTTTCCTAGGGGACTGTTTATATATTCTTATGCAAATCTTTTTGTAGACATGTTTTTATTTCTCTTGTGTAAATCCATACTAGTGTCACCTCATTTGTTACATTTCTAAGTACTTGATGTTCTTTTTTTTTAAAGATTTTTTAATGTAATCTCTATACCCATCGTGGGGCTCAAACCCACAACCCCAAGATCAAAAGTCATATGCCATACCAAGTAAGCCCGCCAGGAGCCCCAAGACTTGATGCTCTTTGATGACATTATAAATGTTTTTAAAACCATTTATAAATGGTGTTATAAATGGTGTTTGTTTTCTAATTGTTTATTGCTAAAATATTAAAACACGATTTTTGTATTATAATAAAGATTTTAACAACAGTTTTCTATAGCACCCATTCATAGTCTTAAGGTTTATTTTTTTTAAATTTTTAAAAAATATTTTTATTTATTTTTGAGACTGGGAGAGACAGAGCATGAGCAGGGGAGGGGCAGAGAGAGAGGGAGACACAGAACCTGAAGAAGGCTCCAGGCTCTGAGCTGTCAGCACAGAGCCTCATGTGACTGTGAGAAGCCTCATGGACTGTGAGATCATGACCTGAGCTGAAGTCGGACGCCCAACCGACTGAACCACCCAGGCGCCCCCATAGTCTTAAGGTTTAAAAGCAACCCTTGGGTCTATTAAAGGAAGCCTTTCAATATTATAGCAATGCTATTTGCCTTTAGCAAACAGTTAAAAACTCAATTATAGTAAGATACACAAGTATAAACCACTAAAACTTTAGATAAGTATAACCCTAAGAATAAACAAGTTAAATGCCAATCAGGAAATAATTGCTAACCTCTCATTTATCTAATAAATTTATCTAGCAGAGTATCTTGTTTCCTTATGACATTTTCCCATCTTAATTTCTCATTAAGTGACTAATTAAAGCTTGTAATCTCTAGCTTTGATTACATTTCTACCAAATTTTAAATTGGAAATGAGGCTTAAAATTTTATTTCCAGGGGTGCCTGGCTGGCTCAGTCAGTTAAGCGTCTGACTCTTGATTTTGGCTCAGGTCATGATGTCACAGTCATGAGATTGAGCCAGTCACGAGGTCAAGCCTCACATCAGACTTTGCGCTGTAGCTGGGAGCCTGCTTGGGATGCTCTTCCTCTGCCCCTCCCTTGCTCATGCTGACTTGTTCGCTCACTCTGTCTCTCAAAATGAACATTAAAAAAAAATTTTATTTCCATGTTTCCTTCCCTTCTACAGATTAAAATTCTTGATTTCATATATTTATTTCCAGAAGCTTTTAAAATTTTTTTCATAATCCTGTTCTTGTTTCATGAATGCCACATATTTTCATTTCTCTAAGGATGTTGCAGTTTATTCTGTTCCTTTTACTACTGGTTTCTTCTGAGGTTTTCTTGGTTGAGGTGGGTATCTTTTTTTCATGCTGAAAACTTTCCTCAAATGCCTGTTGATCCTTGGCTATCCATGTATATGTTAGAGAAAGTTTCTAAAATGTTGATTGGGAGCTTTTACAAGCTTAATGGATTATAGATAGATAGGACATGCCAATTTGGAGGTACACTGTAGATGCATTATTTTCTAAGGAATTTTTCCATTGGGGAACTTCAAATGTCACTGTTGATCTTTTCTGTTAAGTGTTAAGGTTTCTCTAGACTTCTATATAAACTTTTATTTTTTTTTATTTAAAAAAAAATTTTTTTTTTCAACATTTATTTATTTTTGGGACAGAGAGAGACAGAGCATGAACGGGGGAGGGGCAGAGAGAGAGGGAGACACAGAATCGGAAACAGGCTCCAGGCTCTGAGCCATCAGCCCAGAGCCCGACGCGGGGCTCGAACTCACGGACCGCGAGATCGTGACCTGGCTGAAGTCGGACGCTTAACCAACTGTGCCACCCAGGCGCCCCCTATATAAACTTCTATATGGACTTGTAGATAAATGCTGGTAGCCAGCATTTGAGACCTTGGAGGAAAAAAGAAGGTGGGGAACAGGGTTTTCTTGATTTGGCCTCCAAACTTTTAATCTTTTTGATTTCAGTCTGGCACTTCACTCTTGTCTATTGTCCCTATATTTGAAATTTCTGAGATGGCAATTTCTCCAGAAAATTTCTCCTGGGCAAAGTGGGAATGGAAACCCAGGGTTCTAATTACTTCTAATACAGATTTCCAAGTAGTTCCACTGTTTCTTGGTCTCCACCGCTTCTCACATCCATCCACACCTTTCTCTGTTGCTGGTACCACCAATTTCTGAGCCTTGCAGGGATTTCTCGGAGGCAAACTGACTTGTTACTTGTTTTTATCTTCCACTGCAAGCACTTAGATTTCAGCTTCCTTTTTTCTGCTAAATTTATCATTCCTATTTTTGCTTACTGTCTTCACATGTGTCCTAGTTTAACTGAAGGTGGGATATGAATTCTTTTTTGTGCTCCTTTGTTGCTTTGGGATCATTTATGAGAGAAAGAGGTAAAAACATCTTTATTTCCATTATGAAAGCTGAAATATCATATTCCCTAAAGTAAAAAAGTAAACAACACTATGAACAACTCCACACCAACAAACTGGATAACCTAGATGAAACGGGACAAATCCCTAGAAACAAAACCTACCAAGACTACATTGCAAGGAAATCGAAAACTTGAGAAGTGCCTGGGTGGCTCTGTCAGTTGAGAGTCTGGCTCTTGATTTTAGCTCAGGTCATGATCCCAGGGTCATTGGATCAAGCCCCGTGTTGGGATCCGCGCTGAGTGTGAAGCCTGCTTAAGATTTTCTCTCCTTCTGCCCCTCTCCTCTGCTCGTGGTGTCTCTCTCTCTCTCTCTCTCTCTAAAACAAACAACAACAACAACAACAACAACAACAACAACAAAACAAACTCCAGACAAAATTTGAATAGATATACAGTAAAAAGATTGAATCAGTAATCAAAAACAAACTCCAGACAAAAACGACTTTGTGGCTTCAGTAATTCTACCAAACATTTAAAGAAGAACTAATACCAATCATTCTCAAACTTCTACAAAAAATTGATGAGAACACTTCCTGATGCTTTCTGAGGCCATTATCCTGATTCCAAACCCAGACAATGACACAAGAACCTTACAGACCAATACCCTTATGTATGTTGATGCAAAATCCTCAATACAATACTGGTAAACTGAATTCAGCACCATAATAAAAAGGATTATACACCATGACCAAGTGGGGCTTATTCCTGGAATGCAAAGATGATGGTTCAACATACCAAAACTGATCAATGAAATATACCACATTAACAGAATAAAGAAGAAAAAAAGACACACATGATCATTTCAAATGAAACAGAGAAACATTTCACAAAATTCAACACTCATTCATAATAAAAACAATCAACTAAGGATACAAGAAAACTACCTTAACATCATAAAGGCTGCATATGAAAAATGCACAGCAAACATCATACTCAGTGATGAAAGACTGAAAGTGTTTCCTCTGAAGATCAGGAACAAGGCAAGAAGGTCCACTTTTGCCACTGCTATTCACATAATGCTGGAAGTCCTAGCCAGAGCAATTAGGCAAAAATGAGAAATAAAAGGCATTCAAATTGGAAGGGAAGAAGTAAAATGATCTCTTTGCAGATGAGAAGTATGCAGAACATCCCTAAAGATCCACTCCCGCCAAAAAAACGTTGTTAGAATAAATGAATTCAGCAAAGTAGCAGGATACTGTTAGAATAAATGAATTCAGCAAAGTAGCAGGATACAAAGTCAACACACAAAGACCAATTGGATTTTTATACACTAATAATGAACGAGTTGAAAAGGAAATTACAGAGACAATTTCCATTTGCAATAATATCAAAAATAATAAAATACCAAAAGCATAAAATAAGAATTAACCAAGGAGGTGTAAAACTTGTCCAGTGAAAACTACAAAACATTGCTGAAAGAAATTAAAGACACAAATACCTGGTAACACATTCCATGTCCATGGACTGCAAAACTTAATACTGTTGTCAATATATTTAAAAAAAAAATTTTAATGTTTATTTCTGAGAGAGAGAGAGCGCGCTAGCATGTGTGGGGGAGGGGCAGAGAGCAAGGGAGACACAGAATCTGAAACAGGATCCAGGCTCTGAGCTGTCAGCACAGAGCCCGATGCGGGGCTCAAACTCACAAACTTTGAGGTCATGACCTGAGCCAACCAGGAGCCCCATTAAGATGTCAATATTATCCAATGTGAACAGATTCAATGCAATCCCTATCAAAACCCCAATGACATTTTTTTTCAGAAACAGAAAAACCCATACTAAAATTAATACGGAATCTCAAGAAGCCCACCCCAAAAAGCCAAAAACAAAAACGAAACACCTGAAAGAGAAGACAAAGCTGGAAGACTCATATAAGACCCAGCGCCAGAAGAGCAATGGACACAGGAGACACTGAAGAAATATTTGCTCAATGAATGAATAAATATGTATCTCCTTTAAAGAGTTTTGTTTCTCAGGACAGCTTAATTGCCTGTTCGGTTTCCAGCTCTCCTATAGGGATAAGATTTTTCAAGTGCCAGCCCCCCCCCCCTTTTTTTTAAAATATGAAATTTATTGTCAAATTGGTTTCCATACAACACCTAGTGCTCAACCCAGTGCTTATTCTCAGTTTTTAAGAGTCTCTTATGGATTGGCTCTCTCCCTCTCTAACTTTTTTTTTCTTTTCCTTCCCCTCCCCCACAAGCCCCTTTCTATTAAGAGGGGAAGAAGAAAACAGCACGAGGAAAACCAACAGAAGCGATTCCCAAGATACTGAACCTCACCTAGCCAGCACAGCGAGCAGTCAGGAGGGGCGGCAAGGGGAAGGTGGCTCCGCCTCCGGACCGCGGAACTCCCGCGCTCGCGAGGGGACAGGACCTCGCGGTGCTGCGCCTCTGTCGCTTATTGGCTGAGTTCGGGGGGCGTGGTGCGCAGCGTCGACCTTTTACGGCTGGCGAGCCCACGCACGTGCCGTGGCTGGCCTGAGACTTTGGGGTGTTTCAGGCGGGTTGGGCTGTAAGGACGCGAGCTGAGCTGTACCCTGAATTAGGGAAGCCGGCTGGGAAATAACCAACTCTGAACCTGCGCGGGCCGCTCTGTTGCGCTAGTTCTTCGTTCCGGGCCGGCTGTCATGTGGGCTTCCCTGAGGTTAGCCCTGCGGCCGTGCGCGCGCGCCCTTGTCCCCGGGCCGCGCGCTTATCACGGGGACTCGGTGGCCACACTGGGTACCCAGCCGGACTCGGGTTCTGCCATCTACCAGGTAGGCTGCGCGAGCGCTCCGGCGGCCCGGGCCTGGAAACCCCTGACTGAGCCTGTGACTCCTCTTCCTGTGTCTGCCAATGTGGGCCGGACAGGACTAAACACTGGCCGGACAAGGAAGCCGGTGAACTGTGGACACACTTTAACAGCTCTGTTCTTTTCTCTGGAGCCTCCAGTCATGATTCTGGGACACAGTAGGGGTCGTGAAGTTTGCAGAGGAAGATAGTTCCAAATAAAATATATCTTAGTTCACTTTTAGCACTGGCGCTGTATTTTGTATCTCTGAAATCACTGGTTCTCAAAACCTGACTTAGCATTGTCAGCCGAGGAACTTGTTGAATATACGGCTGCGTTAAGCCCCGGCCTGGATCTTTGGGGTCTCTGGGGTGGGATCCTGGTGTTTGTCTTGTTAGTGAAGTCCTGAGGGCTTGGCTAAGTCCAGTTTTGGGAACCACTTGCCTGGTACAGATAGGGTTGTGCTTACCAGACTTTAGTTAAATAGTTGGTTATGTTAATAGAACATACTTATCGCACGCTGTCTTTGAATAACCCTTTCTTGGAATTGGGAGGTATAACAGCGTCACAGAAACAGCTTGTGAAATTTCAAAGCCGGGAGATTCCACCCTATCCCATGGTTTCTGAGGTTATACAGATAACATTTAAGTTGTACAAGTAACTTTCAGAAAAGACATTTTAAACAGTTTCCTTACATCGAAAGAAAATAAGCAGGCTGAAGCAAACAGTATCCAGTGAGAGGGTTCCTAAAGTCTAGATTTTCTGGGGTCGGGAGAGAACTGTTTAATTCAGAAATATTAAGTGGTTTCTTTGGTTTAGGCAGTATGTTAGGTACTTGGTATAGGTCATAATTTTGTGGGGAAGGTGAACAAGAAAGCATGTACTTACAGTGCATTGTGGTAAGTGGTATCTAAAACTTGAAAAAGGTGGTTACAGAAAGCCACAGATACAAAGTAATGAGTGAGTTGGATCTTGATTGTTGTTGGGTCAGAGCTGGCCAGGTTCAGGGTGGAGAAGGAGAGGCAAGTCTGTACAAACTACGGAAGTTATGAGAACATAGATAACCAAGTTCTGAAAGCATATAGAGGGCATGAGGACTTAGAAGTAATGACTAGGGAATGGAATTGATGGAGTCGATGAATTCATGGAGTAGATGAGATTAAATAGTGGAGCGTCTTGCATGCTGAAGCCACCTTCGGATTTCATTTTGCAGGCTGTCTGCTAAGATATTTAAGTAGGGAAGTGGCAAAATCCTATGGGATGTGATCGAATCATTAGTGTGGTGGCAGTATGGAGGAGAGGCTTGTTTCTGTTTTGAATATGACTTCTTGGCTGGGTGTTCTTCTGGTTGCTGTAGGCTTTTGACATTTTCCAGAGTTTCTGTAAGGTTATTTTAGCCAGTTTTTGGTTGTTTGAGCCTGTCTCTGTGGGAGAATGAGGGCCTGGAGCTTCCTGGTCTGCCATCTTTTTGGCTTTAGGTCCAGGCCTGTGTTTTGTTTTGTTTTGCTTTTTTAATGTTTATTCATTTTTGAAGGAGACAGAGACAGAGTGTGAACGGGGAAGGGGCAGAGAGAGAGGGAGACAGAATCTGAAGCATGCTCCAGGCTCAGTTGACAGCACAGAGCCCGAAGTCACGAACTGCATGATCATGACCTGAGCCGAAGTTGGAGGCTTAACTGACTGAGCCATCCAGGCGCCCCGAGGCCTACATTTTTGATGGTGGCTGTTAGCTAGGGGTTTGGGGGTATAGGCCTGAGCATATAACTTCTTTCTCTGTGTAAAATGTTTAATGTTCTGGTCCGGTCTGTGCACTAGTAATTAGAATACGGGAGTAGTTGTGGTATGATGGGAAAGGTCTTAGTCTAGTATTTCATGTATGTTAAAAACTAAAAAATAACATATTTCCATGGAGAGGAAAAAAAAAAAAACAGGAGGGAAATAAGCTAAAGTGTTAACAGTGGCCCTGTGAGTGGGCAAAGACAGTGTGGCATAATGGTTTAAGAGCAGGTTCTGGAACTAGTGAGCCTTGGCTTAAATCCTGGCTCTACTACTTGTTAGCTGAGTGATTTTGGACTAGTTACTTAACCTCTCTGTACCTCAGTTACCTCAATTGTATAATAGCATTAATAACTGTGCATATCTTATAGAACCATCAGGACAATTAGTGGCTGCCTGTAACATTGCCTGGGACATAATAAGCCCTCAAGAAGTATTAGCTCTCGCAACTTTTCCTTCCCTCCGTGATGTCATCTCAGGATCTGTTTAGCCAGCTTTTCGCTTCAGTAATGCTGTATAGCAAACAATCCCAAGATCTCTGTGTCCAAAAGAACAGATATTTATTTTTTGCTCTGGGATCAGGGTTGGTTGTGGTGGTTCTTCTCTGGGCAGCATACCAGATTCAGGTCTGCTGTATTTGTTTTTTATTCCCAAACTCAGACCGAAGGGGCAGTGGCTGCCGAGGGATGCTTCTCTCATAATGGAAGGCTGGGGTTCAAGACGGGACTATGGAAACACTGTCCCTCTTAGAGCCTTTGCTTGCATTTGGTACACTGTCACCCTTGCCCACATTCCACTGGTCAAAGCAAGTAAAAGGGACAGACTCATAGACTGTGGGTGGGGACAGATAATCTCACACTGAACCTTGGCAAGGATGAGAGGGACAGAAGAATTTTGAATAAGTAGTACATTCTGTCTCATGCTGTAGAGGTTGCCACATAAGCTCCACCTATTATGTCTGAGTTCAGGGACAAAGAGGAGGAAGGGAGAGTAGGTGAAAGGACACCCTCACCTGTTTGTTTTCTTTTTAAGAAGGCTTTCTACAAGTCATGCCTAACAACTTCTGCCTCTATTTCATTGGTTAGAATTTAGTCACATGGCCACACTTGTCTACAAAAGGAGGCTACGATGTTTTACTTTTCCAGCAAGGCATGTTGTTACCTTGAATAAAACTGGGATTTCATCATTAAGAAGGATGGAAGAATGGATATGGATAAGCAGCTCTACGTGTCTGCCACAGATAAACGGTAGAGAGAGAGTGGATGTGTTCTTACGTTGGATGTTAAAAGATTTCACTTAGGTGTATCCTTGTCTTCTGGGGCCACCAGCTACAAGTAGTAAACTTTAAGGCAAACAAAAACCCACAAGAGGGGAACAAAAAATAAAGCCATGCCTTGGGTGGGAGATGGCACCTAGGAGCCCTGGCCACAGTCTGGTTTCTCTCTGTCCAGTTTTCCTAGTGACTAGGAATCCAAACTGCCTGCTGTCACTTCTCATGGCCATATGCTTCAGAAAGCCTTGGCAATTGGTGACAATTTCCTTTATTTCTTAATTGGAAGACTGGCTTAGCTAGGATAAAGATCCCTTGTATAAGTAGCTTTAGGTTTGATTGACTTTGTTCTAAATTGGTCAATGTCATAGGCTATAGCAATTGTACCTTGGGTTTCAGCCCACTTTAGTAGAGAATTACTTGTTTTCTCTGTGTGTATGGAACTACTCATCAATTCTGAACTTTGGTGCCTGTGGTTTGCAAAGTTGACAGAAGACTGGGAGGTAGAATGCAGGTGGAGGGGCATCAGCTAATTATTATTTTTTTTCACTTTAAAAAAATTTAGAGAAAGAGGGACAGAGGGAGAATCTTTTTCTTTCTTTTTTAAAAATATTTATTTTAGAGAGAGAGAGGGAGAATGCAAGTTGGGGAGGGACAGAGAGAAAGGGAAACACAGAGTCCAAAGCAGACTCCAGGCTCTAAACTGTCCTCACAGAACCCAATACAGAGCTCAAACTCATGAACTGTGAGATCCTGACCTGAGCCAAAGTCCGACGGACGCTCAACCAGCTGAGCCACCCAGATGCCCTGCAGAAGGAGAATCTTAAGTGGCAAGTGGAGCCCCACTCGGGGCTTGATCCTACAACCCTGGGATCATGACCTGAGCCCAAACCAAGAGTCGGATGCTAGTATTTTCTTCAAAATAATTCAGGGTGGGGGCAAAAATAAAAAAACTTGGGCCATTGTGGATAATTGTTGAAGGACTTTGGCTACATTTATTATACTAATCTTTTTTGCTTTTGTATATGTTTGAAAATTTCCATGAAACAAAGTTAAGTTTCTTCTATTTTTAATTTTTATGTTGATTTATTTTTGAGACAGACACAGAGCATGAGTGGGGGAGGGGCAGAGAGAGAGGGAAACACAGAATCTGAAGCAGCCTCCAGGCTCTGAGCTGTCAGCACAGAGCCTGACACGGGGCTCAAACTCATGAACCATGAGATCATGACCTAAGCTGAAGTTGGACACTTGACTGACTGAGCCACCCAGGTGCCCCTAAATTTCTTTTATTAACAACAATGACAAACCCCATTAAAGAGGAGCTGAACATGTTAGAGAAATCCCTGCCCCTTCACTTTGCCATACTGTAACCTGTCTATTCATTTTCTAGTGCTGTTGAGCTAAATAAGTTAGGACTGAGAAGGAGATAGTATGTCATAATGACTGGACGGACTTGTTTGAGAATTAGCTGCAAATAATGTCACTGGAAAAACTTTTTTTTCTTCATCCTATCAATTTTAAACTAACAATATAAGCTTACTCCAAGGTAAATGTGTTAGCTTTTCACATACCTTGCTGAGACAGTAGGTATTCAGATTTTTTTTTCCCATTAGCACCAAATTCCTTTTATTGAACTTGGAGTCACATGTTGAACAATATATGTGGCTTCTCTTTTCTTTCCTACAGTGTATTTTTCAGATTATCTTTTAACCTGACTACTAGAAAGTGAAGAGACACAAGGGTTAACAGTTTGGATGAGGTTCTTTTTTTTTTTTTTAATTTTTTTTTTCAACGTTTATTTATTTTTGGGACAGAGAGAGACAGAGCATGAACAGGGGAGGGGCAGAGAGAGAGGGAGACACAGAATCAGAAACAGGCTCCAGGCTCTGAGCCATCAGCCCAGAGCCTGACGCGGGGCTCGAACTCACGGACCACGAGATCGTGACCTGGCTGAAGTCGGCCGCTTAACCGACTGCGCCACCCAGGCACCCCAAAATTTTTTTTACACTTATTTATTTATTTTTTTTTTTGAGAGACAGAGACGAAGTGTGAGTAGGGGAGGGGCAGAGAGAGAGGGAGACACAGAATCAGAAGCAGGCTTCAGGCTCCAAGCTCCAAGCTGTCAGCACAGAGCCCGATGCGGGGCTCGAACCCACGAACCGTGAGATCATGACCTGAGCCGAAGTCGGATGCTTAACCGTCTGAGCCACCCAGGCTCCTCCATTGGATGAGGTTCTTTTTCAGAAATTCCTTAAGCTCAACAGTGAGCACATCTTTTGTTGAATAACCTTAGAATCACATGCTGAGAGTGGCAGAGAGAGAGTGAAATTCCAAACAGTGGAGCATTTGAGAAGGCTGCCTATCCTCATGAAGGCCCTTCACCATCGTGGGGATTCTTGAGATCAAGGTTTCTAAGTGGCTGCTGGCTGGCTCAGTCAGTAGAGCGTGTGACTCTTGATCTTGGGGTCATGAGTTCTGGCCCTATGTTGGGCATAGAGCTTACTTAAAAAAAAAAAGGTATCTTACACATTTATGAGGTGGATTTTTAACCTTAGAATAAAGGTAGAAGTGACAAGTTAGACTTTAAGCACAAAACCAGCAAAAAATATTTACTTGTTGCAGTAAAACAATCTGCTTTCCTTTCCACTTAGCAACATAGTAATCAGATCTTTTCCTCACCCTGTGTGTTCAGCAGCACCAAGTGGGTGCGCAGGGCCTGAGACCAGAGTAGCACCCAGCCCTGAGCCACAGAGCTGCAGCGCAGGGTCGGGTGAGAGAGTCCATAGAGAAGATGCCCTTTAGCTACAGATAGGAGTTGGCCACCAACTCCGTCCCCCGGAGCTTCCTTACCACCGTTTTGTTCATACAAGGAGGTCTTCCCCTTACAAATTCCCTCTGCTGCGTCTCTCGCAGACGACAAAGGAGTTCAGGACGCAGCTCCTGCTTACTAGCAGTAGTTCTCAGCCTAGGAGGCTGTCAGTACCGAGGTTGGATGTTAGGTTTTGAAAGGCTGCTCGGTCTCCTCATACACGTCAGGTGGCATTACACACGTTGCTCTAATGCCATCTCTTGGTGATGGGCTGAACAGACACGCTCCAGTGCAGAGCTTTGTTTCTGTCTGAGGCAATTCATGAAGTTGGGAGTTTCTGACTTTGCTAACTGTGAATAAGAAGGATCTCTAACCTAGGCTTTGTAGTAGAGCGAAATTCTCAGCTTCCACTGCCTCATGCTCTTAATATCAGCAAATACTATGGTAATCTGAAAAAATTCTGGTGATAAAAGAACCCTTTGCCTATTACCAAACCCCCCTTTTGGTAGGTTTCCAATTTGCCTTGAGGGTAACTCAGAAATGGAGACTATGGGCCAGTGTTCCTCTGTTTTTGGTTGGATATTTAAATCGCTTGGGGAACCTTTATGGTGCTTAATGCCCAGGCCACATTTGTAACCAATGACATCAGAATCTCTGAGGGTTTATTTTTATTTTTCAGAGCTTCCTAATGATTCCAATGTCTGTCAAGGTTGGGAAACAACGTTCTAGGCGAGTTACGGAGTTCTGTTCCCACAGGTTGTCTGCCGTAGGACAGGGCTCGGGAGACCTAGCAGGGAAGTCATCACAGGGCTAGCAGGCAGAGATGGTTCTGAGGTTGGGACCTCCCTGATCCAGGGCAGACGTTCTTTCCCTAACAATCTGCTGCTTCTCCCTTTTTTATTTTCTGCATTTTGCAGAGCAAGAGAATGTAGCGGAAACCTTGAGCTTGGGAGCTCTTAGAGCTGTAGAAAATAAATAATAGAGCTCTGTTGTAAACACGGTATATTCTTCTAATTTTGAACAGCTGGCAAGCTGCTTAGTATTGCATCATGTAAAAGGAATTAGATCATCAGAGATGTTAAAGACATCGTGGGGAGCAAAATGTATTAGTGGGTTAAACTCTGAATTTTCACAAAAACTAGCTACTTAATTCTTGGTCTAAAGTAATATACTGATCAAACAAAATTTACAGAAGGTGAAAAACTAGGCCCTGTACCCTTTTCCACCTCTCACAGTTTATATTTTCTTGTATGTTACTCTAGAAAATTTCTAAAGACGTGCAAACATAGAGTTTTGTTCCTTTTTATTTATTTATAAAAATTTTTTTTTAGTGTTTACCTTTGAGAGGGGGGGGGAGGGGCAGAGAGAGAGGGAGACAGAATCTGAAGCAGGCTCCAGGCTCTGAGCTGTCAGCCCAGAGCCCAACACGGCACTCGAACTCGGAACCCATGAGATCGTGACCTGAGCTGAAGTCAGACGCTTAATTGACTGAGCCACCCAGGTGGCTCTTGTTCCTTTTTAAATATAAAATAGGATCTGTTGTGTTTCCTGGGCTCTGTTTTTAAGTGTAATTTGTCAGTTAGCAAGTGTTTTATTTTAATGTTTACTTATTTAAAAAAATTTTTTTAATGTTTTATTATTTTTGAGAGACAGAGAGAAAGAGTAGGAGAGGGGCAGAACAAGAAGGAGACACAGAATCTGAAGCAGGCTCCAGGCTCTGAGCTGTCAGCGCAGAGCCTGACACGGGCTTGAACTCACAAACTGTGAGATCATGACCTGAGCCGAAGTTGGATGCTTAACCGACTGAGCCACCCAGGGGCCCCTTATTTATTTATTTTGAGAGAGAGTGAGCATTTGAGCAGGGAAGGGGCAGAGAGAGAGAGAGAGAGAGAGAGAGAGAGGAAGACCAAAAATCCCAAGCAGCTTTTGCAAAGTTAGTGAAGAGGGTGATGTGGGGCTTGAACCCACGAACTGTGAGATCATGCCTTGAGATGATATCAAGAGTCAGATGCTCAACTGACTGAACCACCCAGGTACCCCCAAGTATTTCCGCATTGGTTGGAAACTTCTTAGGGCAGTGATTGATGGGACAGAAAAAGGAAGATGACATTTTAATTCTCAAAGGGCTTATATTCCTTAAAATAGGAAAACAAATAGAAATGAATTAAGTTTGGTTAATGCTGAAGGAAGAAAGATGGTAAATGAGTAGGAGTGACCAGAAATGAGAGGTGTTACAGATGAGAGGGAACACGAATTGATCTCTAAAGAGGGGTAATATTAGGATTGATGGACTGGAGAGGGAAGGTGGTAGTGAAGGGGAGCTTGGGCAGAGGTGCAGAGGCAGGAGTCATCCTTTTCATCTGATGGAGTGACCACATGGAGGCCACATGGGTAGGTGTGAGGCCACATGCGGTGACACATGATGTTCACATTAGCCCTTACTTTGGTTAAAAAAAAAAAAGATAATTGCTTTCTAATATTACTCTCCCTTTCTTTGCTTCTGTTTTAGGAAAACTATGAACAGATGAAAGTACTTGTAAATCAGCTCCATGAACGAGCACAGAAAATAAGATTAGGTAAACACTCATTTATTCTTCCTTTTATGCTTTTAATGAAAATGTTCCTTGATAGTTATTGGTTTTAGGAAAAACCAGTAGCAGTAAGCTTTGACTCTTCAAGACTGTTCGTTGGTGTGCTGACATTTCATTTTTTCCTGTTGTCAGTTTTTTTGCTCTTACAGCATTGCCATTATGTGGGAAAAAGTAAAATTTCAGATTCATCAATTTAAAAAGTTTTTTTATGTTTATTTATTTTTGAGAAAGACAAAGCATGAGCAGGGAAGGGGCAGAGAGAGAGGGAGACACAGAATCTGAAGCAGGCTCTGGGCTTGAGCTGTCAGCACAGAGCCAGATGCAGGGCTTGAATCCACAAACCAGGAGATCATGACCTGAGCCGAAGTCAGATGCTCAAACGATTGAGTCACCCAAGTGCCCCTCAGATTCACTAATTTTTAAAGTATTTCTGCTTAAAGGTTTATTTCAGCCACAGCATCCATTAAAATTTTTGTTTTACCTGAAGCAACTGAAACCTTTTCATTAGTTCATTAGTTATATTCATCCTATATACTAATTTTGCGTAATTATGAATTTTCTGCTTTGTTATATAACTTGTAAATAATGTCTATGTGGGTTTTTTGCTGATTAAATAAGTGATATTTCCTAAGAACTTGGCAAATTGTTATTATTTTCTATTTTCAAATTGTGGACATAATAGACATCCTTTTGCTTGGAAGAAATTGCATCATGGGGAATGTAAACTATTAATGTATAAACAATTACAGCAAATTCTGCTGTGCCATTATTGGTCAATGCAAAAATTTACTTTAGAAGGCTTTGTGAGTTGAAACTAAAAGGTATTTCCAAAATAAGTTTTTTTTTTTAATTTTTTAAGCTTATTCATTTATTTTGAGAGAGAGTGTGTGTGTGCCTGCTTGCACATGTGAGCAGGATAAGGCAGAGAGAGAGAGAGAGAGAGAGAGAGAGAGAGAGAGAGAGAGAGAGAGAGAGAGACTCTCAAGCAGGTTCTGGGCTCATAGCACAAACGTGGGGCTTGAACTCACAAACCATGAGATCATGACCTGAGCAGAAATCAAGAGCTGGATGCTTAACATACTGAGCCCCGCAGGTGCCACTGTAAGTATTTTGATAGATTCTGAAGTGCTTAGCTTTATAATGCTGCGTGATAATTACTTTACCAATATGGAAAAGCACAAATAGTTTTGGTGGTTAAAACAGGGGACTTGTAATGACCTAAAGATGGTTTTTGAAGACTTTTAAAATGGAAGTTAACTCCATGCATACAGTTCTAACAATGCATGTCACAGTTGAAGTGACATTTGTGCTGTGCAGGCAGAGGCAGACAGATGTGTTGATTAAAAGATGCTTGGGGTGCCTGGGTGGCTCAGTCACTTAAGCATATGACTCTTGATTTCAGCTCAGGTCACGAACTCATGGTTTGTGAGTTTGAGCCCCGCATTGGGCTCTGTGCTGACAGCATGAAACCTGCTTGGAATTCTCTCTCCCTCTCTCTCTGCCCCTCCCCTGCTGGTGCTCATGCTGTCTCCCTCCCTCTCTCTCTCTCAGTAAATAAACTTAAAAAAAAAAAAAAGATGCTATAGGGGTGCCTGGTTGGCCCAACTCTTGATTGCGCCTCAGGTCATGATCTTGGTTGTAGAATCCAGCCGAGTGTGGAGCCTGCTTGGAATTCTGTCTCTCCTTCTCTCTCTGCCCCTCCCTCACTTGCACGTGCATGTGCTCTCTCTCTCTCTTTCAAAATAAAGAAACATTAAAAAAAAAAAAAGCCACATCCTGTAAACTGTAGAATGCTTCCTGATTTCAGGGATGTTAAAAGTGTGAACAAAATGTATGTATTAGAATGAATGCAATATGGTAAACGAGCTAGGAGAAGGGCTTTTCAGTCTCCAAGTCTGTGGAAATGGAGATAGTGCAGAATCTTTGAGAATAATCCTTGGAAAACTAAGATGCTGTGTCATGTTGTTTTTATGGCTATCCACATATCCCAAGTCCGTTTAAATGCCAGAGGAGCAGGGCTCTGTAATCTGAAAATCTGTTTCAAGGATAGCCCTCTTTCTGATTTTTCCTAATAAAACTGGAAGTCACCAACTGTTCCAAATTGCCAATTCATACTCTAGGCGGAATTAACAAAGAATGGTTTTATCTTAAGTACTTGGAAAACAAATGTGTGTGTTTCTTATCACTTCTTTGTCATTCTACCTTCTCTGGCCACCTCTCCCTTGCTAGTCCTTTAGTGAGTATTTAGGTCACCTGACTCTCCAAAGACCCTCACCACAAGACCTGGCTTTCCTTTCATTGCCTCAGGTGCATTTTTCTTGTAATATTTATTTTTAAACAATATTATTAAGGTATAACTGACATACAATAAACTGCATTATTTAAAATGTACAATTTGGGTTTTGACATAGGTATATTCCTTGTGAAACCGGCACTACAACCAAGATCATAAACGTGCCTCTCCCAGAAATTTCCTGTGCCCCTTGATAACCCCTCTCTCCTGCGCTCTCCTACACCCAGACCCACCTTAGTAGGGGAAGTCAGGTCCTCTGAGTGGTTGGGAGAAAGAGAAGAGCGGTTTGACTTCATTACACTATTTTGGAACTAAATCTTTGCCTCCTAGAATTATTTTCATTTTAAAAGGTTAAACGTGTAATACAATTTTCTTGGTAACTTTAAGGCAGATTTAATCTTAAAAATCTGCCATCTGCCTCTTCAGGGAAAAAAAAAAAATTCCCTTGGATAGAGGAAAGAGGCCTGGTTTGAAAAACAAGGTAATACTTGGAAGCTTGTATGAAGTAGGTAAGAGCTTGTTTTCTCCCCTAAAAAGCCCCCAAAGAAATAGCTTTTTTAGATAACTGAACACTTCATGAGCCCCAGAGTGGCTTAAGCTGAAAGTCGTGGGCACCAGTGAAAATAAACCTATTAAGGTACTGTATGATCCTTCCCTTTCTGGTCTGATGCCTTGGGTTGCTGAGAGTGGGTTATCGATATTCACGAGATACCGAGCCCGGCAGCCGTCAGTCTCGGGGAGGGTTGGTGTGCTGTTCACTTCAGGCAGCCTCACCCGGTTACCTCCGTGGGCTCTTTGACTACTGTAGTTTTCTTGCACCGGAGCAACTTGAGGAAACACAGAAGCCAGTCTCTGAGTGAAGATACTAACAGAAGTGGACTTCTTAGTTGGCATGTTAAGTGTGCAGCTCTCTCCCATTTGGAGACAGTGTAAAAAGTTATGGGTCACCTACCTTTAGGTAAGTCTTGCTGCACTCATCATGGAGGTCATTTCTAAAACAGTGCTTTTCGCCTGGGACAAATGAAGCTAGGACTTTTTCAAATTTCACATAGTACGTAGCAGAGCGCTAGGTAGTCGTAGGTATTGAACAGATGTGGAGTTGAGGCAGTATTGGCAATGCATGAGTTGCAGAGAAGATGCTATATTATTTCTTTAAGCAATTACCAGTGAATTCAGAAAATGTATGGTACGCTGTGAAATCAGAAATCGACTGATTTTTTTTTTTAAATGCAAGTTTATTTACTTCAGAAAATAAAGCTTGTGAGTTGAATGGAAGATCTGAAAATTAGCTCTTTCTGAAAAGATACGTTGAACTTTTAAAAGTGCTGTATTTTGGGCTGTTTTATGTTTTTCTGGCCTTAAATTACTGGGAGACCTTATATGCTATCAATCTAATCTAATCATGTTTTTATCGCAGGGGGCAGTGAGAAAGCCCGAGAACGCCACGTATCAAGAGGAAAACTTTTAGCCAGAGAAAGAGTGGACAGTCTTATAGACCCAGGGTTGGTATAGCCCAAGTGCTAACTCAAGTGTTCTCTAATCTGTGGTACTTTCTTAAACAGTTTTATAAATAAGTGATTTAAAATTCTGATTCTTACTCTAAGATTCAACAACAAATGTTTATTGAGAGGCTAAGTGTCAGGCACTGTTATAGGTGCTAGTGATACATGAGTGAACAAAACCGACACAGGTCCTTGTCCAACTGGAGTTTACATTGTAGCAGGAGGAAGTAGAAAGTAAATGACAAATGTAAGTTCTGCGGTATGTTAGAAGGTGATAAATGTCATGGGAAAACGAAAGACCGGAATAAGGGAGGAGGGTCAAGTTGTAGTTTTAAATAAGGTGGTTAGGGTAGGCCTCCTTGAGAAAGTGACATCTGAGCAAAGATTTGAAGGAGTGAAGAGAGAGAGCCCTGAAATACAGTGAAAGAGTGTTAACAGACAGAAGGAATAGCCATTGCAAAGGCCCTGAGGTAGGAATGTGCAGGATAAGCTGATACGCTCAAGAACCGAGGATGCCAATGTGTTTGGGGTAGAAGGCATGAAGGGGAGAGTGGTAGGAGGTAGGGTTCCATTCCATAAAACCTTGGAGGTTAGTGTAAGAGTTTTGGCTTTTTTTTTTTTAAGTTTATTTTTATTTTGATAGAGTGAGGGGTGGGGGGTGGGTGGGGAGAGAATCCCAAGCAGGCTCTGCACTGTCAGCGCAGAGCACGATGTGGGGCTTGAACTCATGAACCATGAGATCATGTCCTGAACCAAAATCAAAAGTCGGAGGTTTAACCGACTGAGCCACTCAGGCACCCCAAGAGTTTTGGCTTTTATCCAGAGAGGAATGAGGAGGCTCTTGGGATTTTGAACATGAAACTATTATGATCTATGTGACTTACATCTGAAAAGAGTCATTCTAGCTGCTGTTTGGGGAGTAGAAAGTGGGCAGCAAGGCTGGAAGCACCAAGATGAGTTAGACATCCCTGGCAGTGATTCAAAGGAGGCATGATATGACTTTGAACTTAGGATAGTAGTACTAGAGGTGATGAGAATGTCCTGTCAAGATAGAGCTAACCCAGTGGGATTTCCTGAAGGATTGGAGTGGAGGGAATGCAGGTGGAGAGAAGGGAATGAGGACTCCAAAAGTTTTTTTTTTTTTTAAGTTTTATTTTTATTTATTTTGAAAGAGGAGCACAGTGGGAGAGGGACAGAGAGGGAGAGAGAATCCCAGGCGGGCTCCACACTGTCAGTGCAGAGCCTGATGTGGGGCTCAAACCCACGAACTGCGAGATTATGACCTGAATAGAAGTCAGACACCTGACTGACTGAAAAACTCAGTCCTTTTTTTTTTTTTTTTTAATTTTTAAAGTTTATTTACTTATTTATTTTTGAGAGAGACAGAGAGAGCAAGCAGGGGAGGGGTGGTGAGAGAGGGAGAGAATCCCAGGCAAGCTCCACACTGTCAGTATGGAGCCCAATGTGGGGCTCCAACTCACGAAGCGTGAGATCATGACCTGAGCTGAAACCAAGAGTCGGACGCTTAACCGACTGGGCCACCCAGGCGCCCCCGAAAGTATTTTTTTATGACATACACCCATATTCCCAACCTGGAGACAAAAACACTGTTAACACCAAGTGTGCATCCTTCTAGACTGTTCTTATGTGTATGTGTAACAGACACTTTTTTTTATAAGAAAAATGGAATCATACTAAATGTGGTGTTTTATAACACCCTTTTTTCCCCTACTTAACTAGATCTTGAACATTTAAGTAAGTGAAAGGTGGAGTAATAGCTACAGTGGTGTGGAGCCTGGTCCCTGGGGTTAGATTGCTTATTAAAACCCAGCTCTGCCACTTACTAGTTGTGTGACTTCAGACAAGTGATTCAGTTTCTTTTTTTTAGTTTCCTCCTCTGTCAGTGGGGATCATAATAGGATTCACCTCAGGAAGTAGTTCTGAGGTACAAGTGAGTTAGGTTTCTGAAGGTCCTGAAAAAGAGCTGGGCGAAGGGTAGGGGCTTATATAAGTGTTACATGCTATTCTCTTTCTGTACTAATAAACACATTGGTATAACATCCTTTAAAATAGCTACTTAGTGTTCTATTTCATGGCTATACTGTGTAAATCCTCAAACTACCCACACTAGATTTTGTTTAAATATTTTTCTTTTTTGTGGATTTTATATATGTTCAACATGCATGCTTGAAACATTGGCTTGTTAGTCTTTTCCACGTATAACTTTAAATATGCATTTTTAAAAAATAACTTCAATTCAGGCAATATCCTTTCTTCCCTGCAGGTCTCCATTTCTGGAATTTTCCCAGTTTGCAGGTTACCAGTTATATGCTAATGAGGAGGTGCCTGCTGGTGGCATTATTACAGGCATTGGGAGAGTATCAGGGTGAGTGTTCTACTTACACTCCATAATGTGGGGCAGGAAAAGATTGAGGGGCACAGTCTTCTAGCTCTCACTGCTTTGCATATGAACTTGCAAGTTTTGTGCTATTTATATTATGTAGGGCTGAGGCTTCCTGCCCAGACATGTATTAGATTTATCTGTGGAGATTTAGAGACAAAGACTGAAGGGGAAAAAAAAAAAACAAAACAAACAAACAAATTCTGGGGCTCAAATCCAAATCTTCCTACATAATCAGAATCTGCAGGCGTGGGCTTTGCTTATATCGTTTTCCAAGGCTCTGTAGGTGATCTCTTGGACATCTCTGGTGAAAACCACTGTCTTAGAGGAGTCATTCTCTAATTGTGCTATTCAGGTAGCATCAGCATCACCTGAGAACTTGACAGAAGTGTAGATTACTAGGTCTTCGTAAGAAGTATTAAATTAAATTTTGAGGGTGGGTCTGGCAATCTGTTTTTTTAAAAATTTTTTTTTTTTTTCAACGTTTTTTATTTATTTTTTTGGGACAGAGAGAGACAGAGCATGAATGGGGGAGGGGCAGAGAGAGCGGGAGACACAGAATCAGAAGCAGGCTCCAGGCTCTGAGCCGTCAGCCCAGAGCCCGACGCGGGGCTCAAACTCACGGACCACGAGATCGTGACCTGGCTGAAGTCGGACGCTTAACCGACTGCGCCACCCAGGTGCCCCTGGCAATCTGTTTTTTAACAAGCCCTCCAAGATTCTGGAATGCTAATATTTGAGAACCACTCTAGACTTGGGGAATCTAGATTGCTAGAACTTAAATTTACTTGCGTATATTTATGTATGGTCTCACATTTACCATCTCAAGTTAGCATGCCAGGCATTGTAGTAAACACTTCCCACTGATTGGTTGTTTTATTTTACTTATGTATTTTTTGGGGGAGGAGGAGAGCTAGAGCACACATGTGTGTGGGGGAGTTGCAGAGGGAGAGGGAGAATCCTAACCAGGCTCCACACCCAGCATGGAGCCCAGCGTGGGGCTCTATCTCTGCTCTATAAGTGTGAGATCATGACCTGAGCCCAAATCAAGAGCTGGACACTTAGCTGGCTGAGCCACCCACATGCCCCAGTTGTTCTAATGATCACCACAGCTATGTGAGAATGGGTATTACATTCTCATGGGCATCCCTGTTCTGCAGGCACGGAAGCCTGCTTGGTAAGATCATAACTGGCCCAAGATCAAGACCCTGGCAAAGTCCAGCTTTGACCTCAGGTGGATGGACTCAGCCTGATACAGTTGCATTTGACTCCGATGCTGGTTTATTGTGTGTATGTTCTCCCACTTTCTCCCCATGATTTGTGCCTTCAGGGGAGGTACGGCCATAGCCATTCACCATTGTTGCTTCACCTTCCTGTACCCCCACAACTCTTGCACTCTTTGCCAGTTATGGTCTGCTTAATATTTACCCAGTGTGGAGACACTTTCTTTTTGTAGTCTTAGGGGACGCTTAAAAATAAACCTTTCATAAAAGGATAAACTTCATGCAGAGTTAAACTAAATTCAGTATCATGAAATACGTAATTAAGCAGGATAGTTACTGATAATTATGTCTCCAGTCATAATGACAGCAGGTTAGAGCATGCTCTTTCACCTTTCCTGTGCATATATTAATATCTTATTATTTGTGCTTTTATATTTTTCATTTTCTTTCTTTGTGCCTTGTTCTCACTTTATCACGTTTTCAGCTTGGAAGGAAATTGAATTACACTTAAAAGTTGTGTGGGTTCAGGAGTTGTCAGCCTCCATTAGAATCCTGGCTTTAGCATTTTGTAGCTGTTTGACCTTTAGCAAATTGCTTGACCACTCAGTGCCTTGGTTTTCACATCTGGAAAATATGATTCATTATAAATTTTTTTTTAATGTTTATTTATTTTTGAGACACAGTGAGAATGTGAGTGGGGAAGGGATAGAGAGAGAGGGAGACACAGAATCTGAAGCAGGCTCCAGGCTCCGAGCTGTCAACATGGAGCCCGACACGGGGCTTGAACTCGTGAACCGCGAGATCATGACCTGAGCAGAAGTCGGATACTCAATCAACTGAGCCACCCAGGCACCCCAAGATAATATGATTCATTATAAAATGGAATAATCATACCATCTACTGTAGAGGGTTGTCATGGAACAAGAGAAAGAAGCAAGAAAGGAAGAAAAACACCTCTTTTCCTTAAGAGATGCATAATACAAGTGTACTTTTGCCCCTGAGAGTAGACAGACTCATGTAGATGAGAGTAGAAGCTCTGTTTCCTGCAGCAAGGTCATTGGTAGCTTCAGCCTGGAGCTTTTCAGAGCCAAATCCATTCATACGGTCATTAAAAACTTTTATACCTTTATTGCTTTCTTATATATTTTTGAGTAGTGCTGCGTCTTATTGATTTAGGCTCCGTGATACGTTCTGAAGTAGACCCCAAGAAATTTAATGAGGAGACTTGTATGGAATTTTATTTATAAACCAGCTTAGAATCAAGGATTCCTTGCCTGAAATATATACATATAGCGTATATATATACACATATATGTATATATATATATATGTATATATATATATATACATATATATATGTATATATATGTGTATATATATATATACATATATATATACATAGCCTATACTCAAGCCGTTTTCTCTGAATCATGTGGTCTTCACCTGATTCTTTGACTGGCTTTTGCTCTCCATTCATATTTCCCCTGGAGCAGTGCTTAGGAGCATGCATTCTAGAATCAGACTGCCTAGAGTCAAATGCTGGTTTTAACTTGTTGGTTGGTAACATTGGGTCAGTTGCTTAACTTTTTTGTACCTGTGTCCTCATCTGTAAGTGGGATATCTCACATACCTAAAGCCTTGAAAGAGCACCTCGTACATCATAAGTGACACGTCAGTATGGGCTGTTACTGTTATTTTTACCATTCCTTCACCATTATACCGTAACATAGCCCCATCTCAATTACTTTGTTTTATTATATATTTTACCTTGTTTTATTATGTGTTCTATAGTAACTAATAATAATAAATATTGTATTACTATAATAGTGTGATTTGTAGATAGATGTAGTTAGGCATTCAGATGACCAAAATTTGCTTCTCATATATATTTGGTCTTTGTCCACAGTTCCTGGCTCATAGCTCCCCAAAATCCTTGGAAGTACTGAGAGTGGTCATGGTGAACTTTGTTCTATCAGTGAAGGTGGCTTTTGGACCCCACCCCAGGGCAGGGCCTAGTTGTTCAGAGAGCCAACTGTGTGATTAGAGGTTTGGAACTTCTCTGCCGTACTTATTCCCCCAATCCCCACCTTTGGGGAAGGGAGAGGGGCTGGAGATCGAATCAGCTAATGGCCACTGAATTACTCAGTCGTGACTAGGCAGTAAAGCCTACATAAAACCCAAGAGGACTGGGAGCTTCCTGGTCAGTGAGCATGTGGAGATGAGGGCAGAGTGGTGCACCTAAGAGAGGACACGGAAGCTCCCCGTCCTTTCCCCATACCTTGCCCTGTGCATCTCTTCACTGAGTGTTAATTTGTGTCTTTTATCATGTCTTTGATAAAACGGTGAACTTAAGTTAAGTGTTTAAGTGTTAAGCATTCTAGCAAGTTAAAAGAACCTAAGGTGGAGGTGGTTGGAACCTATAGTCTGTAGCTGGTTGGTCAGGAAGCACAGGTCACAGCCTAAGCTTATGATTGCCATCTGAAGTGGGGGGTGGAGAGCAGTCCTGTAGGAGTAACCCTTAGCCTGTGGAATATGATGCTGTTTCCGAGCAGATCATGTCAGAATTGAGTTGAATTCTCAGACACCAGCAATACCCCCGCAGAGTGTCCGAGAATTGTTTGATGTTGAATGTGGGTGAACCCTCCCCCGCACATTGGGACTGGAAACCCAGAAAGAATTGGTGTGTGTAGAATTACCTTGTTTTATTACAGTGTCATAGCACATATAGTCAGAAATTACCTAACGGATTTGTTGTGTGTTTTTGCTTCCCCTAACTGATCCTTTCCACTACAATGGGAGCTCTGTGACATCAGGAATTTTGCCCTTCTTGTTCACTCCATGTCCTTAGTTTCTAGAAAAGGACAAGGCATATAGAACACACTTAAAAAATATTTGTTGAATAAATGAATGGATGTCAGGGGTTATTTTATAGGCCAAGTTATATCTCTTGTGGTTATTTCCAGAATGAGATAATTAAGTTGTATCACACTTACAGGATGATGCTCTGTTTTTGTTTTCTTTATTTGGGGGCTTGGTGTGGAATCCCCCTTACTCTACAGTGATTTCAAGTAGGTAAAGACAGGGAGCAGAAGACAGCTTGGTTTAATTCCACTGCACATTTTAAACCATGTAGTCAGAAGTATCCTCCCAGACACCAACTTTCAAGTCGTTCTCTATGCACATCAACAACAGGGTTTCATACTGAGCGTATGCATTTTGCCCCACGAGACTCCTCTCCATGGGAGTCTGGCCAAGGAAAGACTTACCTTTTCCCTAGACTTACCATGCTGGCCAAGGAAAGACTTACCTTTTTCCTAGAGCTGTGCCAGTGTTAGATATTATGACTGAAAAGGTTCACTCATTTACTAGGTGTAAAGTAGCAGTTCATTGTGATTTACACGCACCTTTCTTACGTAAATAGTGTGGTTGTATATATTGTCACCACTCTTTCTCTGGCCGATGCTAGATGCCCAAACTCGTTTAAGAAAAAAAGAATTTATTGACTCTTAGCTGATAAGTGTGAACATAGCTGGATGTCGGAGCTCACACGGTGTTATCAGGTCACAGGTGTGTTTTGGTTTTATTCCCAGGCAAGCTTTCTAAACCCAGAGGCAGGGCTAGCCAGAGACATCCCAGTTTCTGTTCTGTAAGGTCAGTAGCTGAGGTAGGAGAGCCCCAAAGGGGTTAGGCTTGGGGTCCAAGCACTCCCCCCCTTTTTTTTTTAAGTACTTATGTTTTATGTTCAAGTTCAAATGATCCTTTTTTCTGATATTTATTTAAGAAAACTTTTTTGAACTTAATGTTTATCTTATTGTCTTGTGGTTCGAGTTAGGGGTCCAGTCACCCAGCTCTCTTCTTAGAATCCCACTTAAATTCCTTAAATTAGATAATCCAGAATAACAATAGCTAACATTTATCCAGTGTCCACTATGTGCCAGGGAATATTTTAAGTATTAAATGAATATTTTTTTATTAAAAAAAATTTTTTTTAACGTTTATTTATTTTTGAGACAGAGACAGAGTATGAACAGGGGAGGGGCAGAGAGAGAGAGGGAGACACAGAATCTGAAATGGGCTCCAGGCTCTGAGCTGTCAGCACAGAGCCTGACACGAGGCTCGAACTCACGGACTGTGAGATCATGACCTGAGCCGAAGTCGGACACTCAACCGACCAAGCCACCCAGGCGCCCCTAAAAAAATTTTTTTAATGTTTATTCTTGAGTGAGAAAGAGAGCACGAGCAGGAGAGGGTCAGAGAGAGAGGGAGACACAGAATCTGAAGCAGGCTCCAGGCTCTGAGCTGTCAGCACAGCGCCCAATTCGGGGCTTGAACTCACTAACTGTGAGATCATGACCTGAGCCAAAGTCAGACACTTAACTGACTGAGCCACCCAGGTGCCCCAAGTATTAAATGAATGTTAAATCACTGAAATAAGTATGAGTATTATCCTTATAAAATAGATACTACTGTTATCCCTATTTAAAATTTTTTTTATCACATACAAGTGAGAAAACTGAGGTATATGAAAATCAGCTTTCTTGAGGTCACTCAGGAGTAAAAGTAAATGGGGGCCCACGCCCCTTGCTGAGCCACACTGTGGACTTGGGGTAGAAGGAGCTGGTTCTTTTCTATACCTTTGAAGATAGGCTTTGGGGGCCAGTGTCACTTGAACCACATGGATTAGGTAAGAGGCAGTGTCTGAAAGAAAGTTTGGTTCTGTTGCCAAAATAATAGATTGTGGGTATACAAAACCAGTAGATGTACAATGCAGTCTTTTTGTGGACTAATTTTATTTTTTATTCCGTAACATGTCTGTGACCTTTTTTGTTTGTTTGTTGATTTGTTTGTGAAAGAGAAAGAGCATGCACAGCATACACACGTGAGCTGGTGGGGGACAGAGGGAGGGAGAGAATCCCAAGCAGGCTCCATGTTCAGTGCAGAGCATGACGTGGGGCTCAGTTCCATGTTGCTGAGATCATGACCTGAGCCAAAATCCAAAGTTGGATGCTCAACGTGACTTAGCCACCCAGGTGCCCTTGTGACCTTTTAATAAGCAAGTGAGAGTGGCTCTGTCTCTTGTGGCTCTGTCTCTTGTTCAAGGTCACATGTTCAGCAAGTGGCAGAGCCAACATTTCACCATAGCTTGTCTGACTCCATAGTCTGGCCCCTTTCCTGAATCACAGCTTCTTAAGCTTTTTTAGGGCACCAGCCCCAGGGCGGGGCAGAACAGTGCACCCTGGAGGTGTGAGATGATAGCCTCAACAACCTGCCAGAGCATAAATTTCCTTTGAAATCTAATTTGTTTACTAAAGTCATGAAAAATTGGCAGTCCACTCTAAAATGCTAACTGTAATGTGGAAAGAAGCTTTGTATCAATAAAATAGATGCTTTAAGGAGAGGAACCCTTTTATCTTGTGGGGAGCACTGCTGGCCACGTACCCTAATGCGAGCAGTCCGTTGCTACCTGAGGCTGCTGTTCAGTTGCTGTTCTCTACTTTATTTTCAACAGGGATTCAGTGACTCACTTTTTAGAATTCTAGAGAATATAAAGTGAGGTTTTAAAACATATCATAAATAGGAGTGCCTGGCTGGCTCAGTTGGTGGAGTGTACAGCTCTTGTATTTGGGGTTTTAAGTTTAAGCCCATGTTGGGTGTAGAGATTACTTAAAAATAAAATCTTAAAAAAAAAATCAGAAATATAAACAAGATTACATTTTTTATTTTTATTTTTTAATTTTTTAAAATGTTTATTTATTTTTGAGACAGAGAGAGACAGAGCATGAACGGGGGAGGGGCAGAGAGAGAGGGAGACACAGAACCCGAAGCAGCCTCCAGGCTCTGAGCTGTCAGCACAGAGCCTGACACGGGGCTCGAACTCACGAACTGTGAGATCAAGACCTGAGCCGAAGTCGGACACTCAACCGACCGAGCCACCCAGGTGCCCCAAGATTACATTTTTTTTTTTTTCAACATTTATTTATTTTTGGGACAGAGAGAGACAGAGCATGAACGGGGGAGGGGCAGAGAGAGAGGGAGACACAGAATCGGAAACAGGCTCCAGGCTCCGAGCCATCAGCCCAGAGCCCGACGCGGGGCTCGAACTCACGGACAGCGAGATCGTGACCTGGGTGAAGTTGGATGCTTAACCGACTGCGCCACCCAGGCGCCCCAAGATTACATTTTTTTTAAAGAACCCACTGTTGTTCACTCAGGTTTCCTTCCGGCTTCCCGGCAGGGTTGAGCAGTTTCCCTTACAGGTGGTCTGCAGTCACCACTCTGCTCTTCCTGTCCTCCTTATGGGCGTGGCACTCAGCTAAGTGGTTCTGGTGAGAAAGGGCACCACCGATGATGCACTTTAATATGTTTTCAATACACTATTTTATCTTATTTTTTACTTTTTTCAAGTGTGGTTTTTAAATTTTATTTTGAGAGAGGGAGGGAGAGAGAGACTCCCAATCAGGCTTCACACTGTCAGTGCAGAGCCTGGCGTGGGGCTCCAATTCACGAACTCTGAGATCATGACCTGAGCAGAAATCAAAAGTCAGACACTCAGCTAACTGAGCCACCCAGGTGCTCTCAATATGCCATTTTATAGTTTGCATCTATTGTTGCTTTAAGCAAGATAGATACTGTGTTTTAAACTTGTTTTAGTTTTTTGAAAAGCATGTGGTAGTAATATTTAAGAACTTTTGAAAATAAGAAAAATAAATTCTCTTGATGGATCAGTTTTCATTTTTGCAAATTACCATCCTAAAAGGAAACTTGGTAGTTTATTATGAGAAATTTCTCACCCTTGAGATTTGGATTATTTTTGTGTGTATATTTTATTATTGTTTCGCTAGGATCATTTCATTGAAAGAACCATTACGAAATGTGGCTGAGGTTGTTAGTTTTTCACTGCTAATAGAGGACCAATGACTCTTTAAAAGTCAAGTATGAGTTTGTAAACTTGTTAAAAGTAATGATATAAATGAGTATGTGGACTTTGATTAAAGCTTGCTTTCATATCATGAGATCATCTGCTAATGACTGTCATTGGTGATATGTGCTAGAAGTTGAAGGTTGCATTGGAGTGTCTTACAATGAAATGTACTTGGCGTTTTAACTTTGAAGAAGTCTCTCTTATTCTCTTTGTGATGAAATTTCTGTCTTTCAGAGTAGAATGTATAATTGTTGCCAATGATGCCACCATCAAAGGAGGGACCTACTATCCCGTGACTGTGAAGAAGCATTTGCGGGCACAAGAAATTGCAATGCAAAACAGGCTCCCCTGCATCTACTTGGGCAAGTCACAAGAGTCGTAAAATGAATTATTTTTAGGTGGTAAAATGCAAGAGTGTTTACAGGGTTATATATGATGTCATCATTTTTTTTTTTAATTTTTTTTTTTCAACGTTTATTTATTTTGGGGACAGAGAGAGACAGAGCATGAACGGGGGAGGGGCAGAGAGAGAGGGAGACACAGAATCAGAAACAGGCTCCAGGCTCTGAGCCATCAGCCCACAGCCTGACGCGGGGCTCGAACTCATGGACCGCGAGATCGTGACCTGGCTGAAGTCGGACGCAAGACTGCACCACCCAGGCGCCCCATCATTTTTTTTTTTTTTTGACAGAGTGTGGGGGAGGGACAGAGAGAGAGTCGGACAGAGGATTTGAAGCGGTCTCTGTACTGACAGCAGAGTCCCATGTGGGGCTTGAACCCCAAGCCAGGAGATCATGACCTGAGCCGAAGGCGGACTTAACTGACTAAGCCACCCACACCCCCCCATCATTGGGTATTTTTAAAAACTGTTGGTTTCTTCCATAATTACAAAAGAAATGCATGCTCTTTGCTGAAAACTCAGGAAGAAAATGTGAACAAGAACTACCCATAACAACATCACTGAGGAATGGTGACAGTATTTTCTTTTTTTTTTTTTTTTTTTTTAATTTTTTTTTTTAACGTTTATTTATTTTTGAGACAGAGAGAGACAGAGCATGAACGGGGGAGGGTCAGAGAGAGGGAGACACAGAATCGGAAGCAGGCTCCAGGCTCTGAGCCATCAGCCCAGAGCCCGACGCGGGGCTCGAACTCACAGACCGCGAGATCGTGACCTGAGCCAAAGTCGGACGCTTAACCGACTGAGCCACCCAGGCGCCCCTGTGACAGTATTTTCATGTATGCCAGTTTTTTCTCTACATAGGTGTAGATTTTTTTTCTTCTATATATTTTCTTTTTGTCTTAACCTTAATGAGTTCAAACTGTGAGAAAATAATAGTTAATATTTATGGATCTCTTAAGTGCTAGGTACTAATTTAAATGCTTGAGTATGTATATAATTTTCAGCAAATGCAATTTAAGAAATTTAATTTTTAATGAAAGTAAATTTATATTTGAAATTAAAATACACTTAAATCTAAGGGTATTTCAAAAGGAACATAAAAGCAAGGCAGTTTAAAATTGGCACTGCCTGGATAATGGTTTAGTTTGGTGAAATACCAGCATATATATATTGTTCATTTTTGCAAGTGTTTGAACAGGTACTGACTTAGAGATTTTTTTCCCTGCAAAAGTGCATTTACCTGGGTGACTCACAGTGTGAACTTTGTTTTGCCCATACAGAAAACAGCAAATGAGGCCCTACTGTTTACAGGTGCTGTGCCAAACACTGTAGGTAACGGAGTAAAGAGTATTATGTTGTCCCCATCTTGGGCAAGCTTAAATGCACCAGAGACAGGATGTCATGTACTAAATAACAACAAAAGACATGATGATTGTAGGCAAGAGTGGTGGACATAGGACTAGCTAACTTTTCACAGCATTGCTATTTGCACTCACTCTGTGCTGAACTAAGTAAGTGCTTTATATACATTATTTCATGTCACCCCAGGAATAGCTTTCTGGGAGAGCTACGTTGTTACTTTGATTTCACAGGCAAGGAACAGGAGCATAGAATGGCTAGGACATGCCGGTAATCACACAGATATGAAGTAACCAAGCTCTCTTCCAAATTCAGCTGACCTTCTTATCCCCCACTCAGCCCTGCAGTATAAACAGTCCCAGAGACACTATGTGACAAACTGTCACATGAATTCTGCATGTGGCTTTGCATTGGTTTAAAAGAAAGAAAGATACTTTTTTTTTTTTTTTTTTTTTTTTTAGCTGAACTGGTTAAAAATTTGCCGTGTTCCTGGGGCTTTAGCTGGTCCTCAAAGGAGAGAATGTCCTAAATATTTCAAGCGGAATTTTGCACAGGGAGGAGAGCCTAGTGGATTTGATGAAAACAGTGAATTTTTTGGCTGCGTTGGGGGACTGGAGAAAGATGCTGTTGAATAATTTAGAACGGTGATAGGGCAAGTTTTGTGTGAATGTGATGAAGAACTGTTGCTGTCAGTGGTACACGTCTTCCTGTGTACAGCATGTTTCGTTCATTCAGACGTACTTATTTCTGTTATTTCCCTTGTCTTCAGTTGATTCAGGAGGCGCAAACTTACCTTGGCAAGCAGAAATATTTCCAGATCGAGATCACTTTGGCCGTATATTCTATAATCAGGCAATTATGTCTTCTCAAAATATTGCACAGGTAACTTCTCATTAATGAAAGGTATTGTTTTTTTGCTCCAAATGCCTTTGCCAGCTAGATAGCCTGAGATGATTTAAAACAGAATTTAACACAGAATGTAGATTCCCCCCCCCCCCCACAGAAAGTGCCTTAAGGTCAGATTATTCTCTTAATTATGGGCATGCTTTTATGTTTTAATAAAGGCTGTTCACTAAAGGAAAAGAGTTTGTCAAAAGAAAGGACACTGAGTATTTGTTTTTTTTTAATTTTTAAATTTTTTTACATTTATTTATTTTTGAGTGACAGAGCATGAGCAGGGGAGGGACAGAGAGAGAGGGAGGGAGACACAGAATCCGAAGCAGGCTCTAGGCTCTGAGCTGCTAGCACAGAGCCTGATGCGGGGCTCAAACCCACAAACTGTGAGATCATGACCGGTGCCGAAGTTCAACGCTTTACCGACTGAGCCACCCAGGTGCCCCATTAGTTGCTTTTTTAGGACTACACTTTGAGACATTCTGGTGTCTAAATGAGGAGACATGAGCAAAAAAGATTGTTGTAGCATTGTCCTAGCAAAAGTTAACAAACGACCTAGATGACCATTATTGGGAGATGAATAATACCATTTGTAGCTGTTAAAATGAATGAACTAGAGTTGAACTAGAGTTGCACGCATCTACATAAATAGTCTGTAAAAATAATAGAATAAATGCATGGTCATTTGCTTTGTATGTAAATGTTAAAACCATCAAAAAAATCTATTACTTTGTCTTAAAATGTACATGGGAATCATACACGGAGCTTTAGGACAATGGATACCTTTGAGGCGGGAGGGAGGAGAAAGGGGGGCAGGCAGGAGGTTTCAACTATTTCTGAAATATTTTATTTCCTTAACACAAATCTGAAGTAAATTTGGCCAAATGTCAAGATTTGTTAAGAGTGGATATTAGGTTAAAGTATTTATTATTTTGTAATCTTTAATCTGAAATACTTCATAACACCGATGCTTGTGCTTTGTTTATATTTTGTTCCTGGATTTCTTAAGTTTGTAGTGTTTTTAGTAATATTCTAATGAATTAGCCTTTTCTCACAGATCTTTATTTTCTATTGATATAGTGCATTGTTGGCATTTATTATATGTTTTATGTTATGCAGTGACTTTGTGCCTTATATATCTAAATAGAAACTTTAGCTTTGCTCACTTGTGCACAGAGGGTCCTTGCATTACATGATATGTAATTCTTACCGTGGCGTTTGTTTTATAGGGGACATTGGCCCATCTAATCTGATATTATAACTTGTATAGTTGTACCAACCTTAATCTTATATTAGTTTCCTAGGGCTGCCATAACAAATTACCACATACTGGGTGGCTGAAAAATAACAAAAATTTGTTCTCTCAAGTTCTAGAGGCTAGAGGTCTGAAATGAAGGGGGCAACTTCACTGGGCTCTCTCAGAAGATCCTGTCCCTCGCCTCTGCCAGCTTCTAGTGGCTCCAGGTGTTTCTTGGGCTTGTGACTGTATGACTCTGATCTCTGGCTTGTTTGCCTTCTCCCCTGTGTGTCTGTGTCTTCTCTCTCTTATAAGGACGCTTGTCATTGGATTTAGGGCCCACCCATGTCATCCACAATGATCTCATCTCAAGTTCCTTACCTTAATTATGTCTGCAAAGACTCTTTTTCCAAATAAGGTCATAATCAAAGGTTCTAGAGATTCAGGTGTGGACATATTTGGAGGAGGTGGGGGCATCAGTCAACCCACTATAGACGTGTCAGCTGGCATGCTTATTCTTTGCCCTGTCTTTCCATTCGTGTAGCTTGTAAATAATCAACATGTAACAAATATTTATGGTGGACCTACTGTAACCAGGCTCTGTTGGTGAATAAAACCAGGTATGATCTCTTCTGTGGAACCTAAAGCTTGAAGTGCTTTAAAAAACAGGTCTTTTTAGGGGTGCCTGGGTGGCTCAGGCGCTTAAGCTCTTGATTTCAGCTTAGGTCGTGATCTCATGGTTTGTGAGTTTGAACCCCGCTTTGGGCTCCATTTTGACATTGTGGAGCCTACTTGGGATTTTCTGTCTCCCCTGTGTCTCTGTCCCTCCCCTGCTCGCTCTCTGTCTCAAAATAAATAAATAAACCTTAAAAAAATGTCTTTTTAAAATTAAAAGTGTCCATATATTTTTGAGTAAGTAGTACCTGCCTATGATTAAAAAATCTGAAGTGCCTAAAGGGCATTTGAATGCTTTCCTTTTTCCTATTTTAGTTTCTTAAAAATGTTAACATCAGTATTTCTTTGAGCCACTTCTCTTAGCATTTCTTTTCTCTGTTTTACTCCAGTAGGAAGTTCAGGGTAAAGATTTACCTCTTTTAGAAACCTCTTGGAATTTGAGGAAAATTTCCAATTTCTCTTGTGTACTAGTTTCCATAGTGCCTATTCTGATCTTTTCCCCAGTAAAGGAGCCCTAAACCCGATGTCTGCACTGTAGCTGTTGCTTCATACTTAACTGAAGAAGTCAGGCTGTGTGCCAGCACTCTTGTACTAAAAACATTGTGACTTTGCCTTCTTTTATCCTAGAAACAGTTGTCCCTCTTCCTCTCCAGGGCTAAGCTTTTCATTTATAATCCTAATGCCAACCCCTCCTTTGTGCCTCATCATTTGTTCCTCTTCTCTCTCTTACTCTAATATTTTCTCATCCACTTTTTTTTTTCTCACAGTCAATAACTGTGTTGACTTCTTCTGTCTTTTTTGTTTTATTTATTTCTTTTGAGAGAGAGAGAGAGAGAGAGAGATTGAGATTGTAAGTGGGGAGGGGCAGAGAGAGAGGGAGACAGAGAATCCCAACCAGGCTTTGCACTGTCAGTGCAGAGGGGATTGAACCCACCAACTGTGAGACCACCACCTGAGCTGAAATCAAGGGTCTGATGCTTAACTGACTGAGCCATCCCATGTGCCCCAACTTCCTCTGTTTTTAAAGGAAAAAGAAAAAGCACCAAAAGCCGTGACAAAAGAAAAGGACCTTTGCTAGCTTCTTCTGTTCCCTGAAGCTTCCCTCCTTCCCTGGATCAGCAGACTTCTTAAAACCTGACCTAGGACCTTTGTTCCTGACTGCTCACTCCATAAAACCTACTGCCTTTGGAGGTCCTACTAGCCTCCTAGAGACCAGATTCTTTTTTTTTTTTTTTTTCCAACGTTTATTTATTTTTGGGACAGAGAGAGACAGAGCATGAACGGGGGAGGGGCAGAGAGAGAGGGAGACACAGAATCGGAAACAGGCTCCAGGCTCTGAGCCATCAGCCCAAAGCCTGACGCGGGGCTCGAACTCACGGATCGTGAGATCGTGACCTGGCTGAAGTCGGACGCTTAACCGACTGCACCACCCAGGCGCCCCTTTTTTTTTTTTTTTAATGTTTATTTATTTTTGAGACAGAGAGAGAGCATGAACGGGGGAGGGGCAGAGAGAGAGGGAGACACAGAATCCAAAATAGGCTCCAGGCTCCGAGCTGTCAGCACAAAGCCAGACGCAGGGCTCGTACTCACGGACCGTGAGATCATGACCTGAGCTGAAGTCGGACCCTCAACTGACTGAGCCACCCAGGCACCCCTAGAGACCAGATTCTTATTCCACATGACCTCTTTTGTTCCCTTTCCTGAAATCTTCCTTAGGCTTTGTGCCACTGGTTTTCCGTATTCCCCCAGGCTCTCCGTTTAATCCTCTCCACCCAGGAACTTGTCCTTAATGGTTTCATAAACTCTCATGACATCCCTTTCATATCCGTGATCTTTCCTGACCTCTCTCTGCACCTTGGGAGGTTCTGCTGTCTTTGTGGATTTCCCTTTGGTACTTAGGGGCTCCAACTAGACATTGCGCACATTCACTTCTCTACTGATGGTTCTTTCACCCGTGTCCCCGTTTGCTCTTGATGGTACTTCCTTCTTGAGCTTTTCCCTAGGATTGAAACCTTGGTGTCATCCTTGACTCTTGCCTGCTTTTTCCCCTACCTGCCCCTACCTGATCATTTTGGTAAAAAAAAAAAAAAAAAAAAAAAAAGTGTGTGTGTGTATCTATATATAGATATATAAATCTGTCTGTCTATATATTTCTCATCTTTGTATCCCCAGGAACTCCTCTGGTGCTGGACAGATAATCAATACATAATAAACCTTTGACAAAGACCTGTCGATTTTTATCTTTGGATTGGCCCTCTCAGCTCCATTCCTACTGCCATCACCATGGGTAGTTCGGGCCTACATTACTACTTAGAGTGTGGCACTAGCTTCACCTGTCTTGTGTTCCTGACTACCTAGTCTTTCCTTTTCTGTCCACTGTACATGTTACTGTAGCATTACTCTTTATCTGGTTCCTGGCTCAAAACCATAATTTATACAAAACAGACTTCAGACTTATTAGCCTGGTACGTAAGACCCCTTGTGGTCTAGTTCCGATCTTATGTTCTGGCCTTACTGCCCACTGTCAGTCTGAACCACTCACTGTTCTTCATATGTACCATGGCCTTTCATGACTGCTCAGGTCCATGCTGGGCCCTCTCTTCCCCATTCCTTGCAGTCTAAGTCTCCAGTCCATTTTCCAAATGCATCTCAGATGCCATCTCTTGCAGGAAGGCTTCTCTTTGAGCTATACCTTAATAATGACGTTTATTCCTTTTATCTAGATATATCCTAATTTCCCTCACTAGACTCTAAGCCTCTTGAGATAAGAGACACCATCAGATAAATCTTTATATCCTCACACATTTCCCTGAGAAGGTACTTAGTCAATATTTATTTAAAAAGTGAAACTCTTGGGGTGCCTGAGTGGCTCAGTGGTTAAGCGTCCTGACGTCAGCTAAGGTCATGATCTCATGGTTCATGAGTTCGAGCCCTGCATTGTGCTCTGTGCTGACAGCTCAGAGCCTGGTGCCTTCTTCGGATTCTGTGTCTCCCTCTCTCCCTCTTCCTCCCCTGCTTGTGCTCTGCCTCTCTCTGTCTAAAAAATAAATAAACGTTAAAAAAAAAAAAAGAGTGAAACTCTTTATGACTATTCAAGTGATATCTGATGTACTGAGTATATCTTACATTTTAATGTATGTTTTATTATTTACTGAGGCCTTGGCTTGGATGGATAAAAACAAGTTCTTATACTTTATTTTTTTTTAATTTTTATCCATATACTTTATTACATGAAGCAATCACTTGTTTAACTCCAGTTATGTTACATGTGCATTTTGATAGGGAACTCTAGCTTCTTTATTTGTTCAGTTCCTTCTTTCCTCCCCAGTGTTGGTTTTTATTTAATGTTATTAACCTTGCCCATTATAGGTCCACTTATCCACTTATTTCTAAGATACATGTCTCTTGACAATCATATCTCTGTTATTTCCTGTATCTTTGCAGTGGTAAAAATGTAGACAGATTTTTACCAACCTGGAAGGTTTAAAATTTTTGTTTTTGCTCTCAAGGAGAAAAGGCAGTTACATAAGACACCTACCTACATCTGTATTCTCTTGTCATCTTTCCCTCCTTTCTGGTGTATTTTAGAACTTGTTTTTTTGTTTTTGAAGTTTAAAGACTTGGCATACAGGTGTCTGGTGGTCTTATTGGAGTCTCATGTTCTGAGGATACCTCACCTGGGCTTTCTCTGAACCCATGCCTGATGTCTTGATGATCTTGGAAACATTGCTTCTGTTATTTTCTGTATTGTGGCTCCACGTTGCTGGCTTTTGAAGTGTGAGGCATATAATTCTCTTCAGAAGTGGGATCTTTGTTTTCTTAGGTCTCACATTAGCATTAATTTTTAAAATTAGTGGACGGTGTGCCTGGGTGGCTTCGTGGGTTGAGCGTCCTACTCTTGATATTGGCTCAGGTCATGATCGTGGGATCAAGCCCTGCCTTGGGCTCCATGGGAAGCATACAGCCTGCTTAACATTCTCTCTCCCTCTGCCTCTGTCCCCTGCTCACGTGTCTCTCTGTCAAAAAAAAATAATAATAATTTAAAATAATTTAAAACTTAGTGGTGGTCTGGTCTAGCTGGATCTTTGCCCTGCTGCATCATCCTGTTTGCCTGTAATCCTTTAGTGCACCAGGAACAAAATGTTTCCACTGTGACTAACAGTGTATTTCTTCTGAAATAGTCGTTATTCACCTAGCCATGTGGAGGTGCAGCTCCTGTTTTTCCTTCACGTGTCTGCCTGTTTGTTCTTCTTTTGGAGATGTACTTAAAATTATTTCAGGAGTCCCTGCTTCCTTCTCTCCTTCCCTGTCCCCACTTCCACCCTCTTGGCTTAGCTCATTATTTTTGAAATTTATTTTCTTTGCTTTAGATCATGGTAATTGTTTTGAGGGACTTAGTTAAGACAGGCACCGTATATCATTTTTTTTTTTCCGTTCAGAAAAGTTGGTTTTCTTACTTTTTAAATATTTATTTATTTATTAAAAATACTTTTTTAACGTTTATTGATTTTTGAGAGACAGAGAGAGACAGAGCATGAGTGGGGGAGGGGCAGAGAGAGAGGAGACACAGAATCTGAAGCAGGCTACAGGCTCCGAGCTGTCAGCACAGAGCCCAATGTGAGGCTCGAACCCATGAACTATGAGATCATGACCTGAGCCAAAGTTGGACGCTTAACCAACTGAACCACCCAGGCACCCGAAAGGCGGTTTTATTAAAGCACACAGATAAGACCCATGGGCAGAAAGAGCTGCCCATTATTTTAATTTTTTTATTTTTATTTTTTCATGTTTATTTATTTTTGAGAGAGAGAAAGAGTGCGTGAGTGGGGTAGGGGCATGAGAGAGGGAGACACAAAACCTGAAGCAGCCTCTAGGCTATGAACTGTCAGTGCAGAGCCTGATGTGGGACTTGAATCCACAAACCATGAGATCATGACCTGAGCCAAAGTCAGATTCATAACCCACTGAGCCACCCAGGTGCCCCAAGGGCTGCCCATTATTTCAAAAATGCATTTCAGTTGTCCATGTTGTCAAATAGGGCCTAGGGAACAAAATCACTGATTGCTTTGAGGCTGATAAAAAGGAAGAAACAGGATATTCTGGATAAGGTGGACTTTTTGTTTTCTGTGCACATTTTATCCTATCTATTTAGCACAGATAAGCATGAGTACTTTAGAATCAGTGGTGTGATCGGTCAGTATAATTGATTGTGATTTAAATTTTGGAGAGCTAATGAACTGATATGTGAATTTTCTGACTTTAAAAAAAAAATTTTTTTTTTTAGATTTACATCCAAGTTAATTAGCATATAGTGCAACAATGATTTCAGGAGAAGATTCCTTAATGCCCCTTACCCATTTAGCCCATCCCCCCTCCCATAACCCCCCAGGAACTGTCTGTTTGTGCTCCATATTTAAGAGTCTCCTATGTTTTGTCCCCTTCCCTGTTTTTATATTATTTTTGTTTCCCTTCCCTTATGTTCATCTGTTTTATCTCTTAAAGTCCTCATATGAGCGAAGTCATGTGATATTTGTCTTTTTCTGACTAATTTTGCTTAGCATGATACCCTCCAATTCCATCTACGTAGTTGCAAATGGCAAGATTTCATTCTTTTTTGTTGTTGTTGTATCTTTTTTAATTGTAAAGATTTCATTCTTTTTGACTGCCGCGTAATACTCCATTGTGTGTATGTAGGTGTATATATATCATATCTTCTTTACCCATTCATCCATCAATGGACATTTGGGTTCTTTCCATACTTTTGCTATTGTTGATAGTGCTGCTATAAACATTGGGGGTGCCTGTGTCCCTTCGAAACAGCACACCTGTATCCCTGGATAAATACCTAGTAGTGCAGTTGCTGGATTGTAGGGTAGTTCTATTTTTACTTTTTTGAGGAACCTCCGTACTGTTTTCCAGAGTGGCTGTACCAGCTTTCATTCTTACCAACAATGCAAAAGAGATCCTCTTTTTCCACACCCTCGCCAACATCTGTTATTGCCTGAGTTGTTAATGTTAGCCATTCTGACAGGTGTGAGGTGGTATATCTCATTGTGGTTTTGATTTGTATTTCCCTGATGGTGACTGATGTGGAGGGAGCATTTTTTCATGTGTCGGCCATCCGGATGTCTTTGGAGAAGTGTCTATTCATGTCTTTTGCCCATTTCTTCACTGGATTATTTGCTTTTTGGGTGTTGAGTTTGATAAGTTCTTTGTAGATTTTGGATACTAACCCGTTATCTGATATATCATTTGCAAATATCTTCTTTCATTCTGTCAGTTGCCTTTTAGTTTTGGTGATTGTTTCCTTCACTGTGCAGAAGCTTTTTATTTTGATGAGGTCCCAATAGTTCATTTTTGCTTTTGTTTCTGTTGCCTCCAGAGACGTCTTGAGTAAGAAGTTGCTGTGGCCAAGATCAAAGAGGTTTTTGCCTGCTTTCTCCTCGAGGATTTTTTGACTTCCTGTCTTACATTGAGGTTTTTCATCCATTTTGAGTTTATTTTTGTGTATGGTGTAAGAAAGTGGCCCAGGTCCATTCTTCTGCATGTCACTGTCCAGTTTTGCCAGCACCACTTGCTGAAGAGACTGTCTTTATTCCATCGGATAGTCTTTCCTGCTTTGTCAAAGATTAGTTGCCCATATGTTTGTGGGTCCATTTCTGGGTTCTCTGTTCTATTCCTTTGATTTGAGTGTCTGTTCTTGTGACAGTACCATACTGTCTTGATGATTACAGCTTTGTAGTATAGCTTGAAGTCTGGGATTGTGATGCCTCCTGCTTTGGTTTTCTTTTTCAAGATTGTTTTAGCTATTTGGGGTCTTTTCTGGTTCCATACAAATTTTAGGATTATTTGTTCTAGCTCTGTGAAGAATGCTGGTGTTATTTTGATAGGGATTGCATTGAATATGTAGTTTGCTTTGAGTTGTATAGACATTTTAACAATATTTGTTCTTCCTATCCAGGAGAATGGAATCTTTTCCATTTTCTTGTGTCTTGTTCAATTTCTTTCATAAGCTTTCTATAGTTTTCAGTGTATAGATTTTTCACCTCTTTGGTTAGATTTATTCCTAGGTATTTTATGGTTTTTGGTGCAACTGTAAATGGGATCGATTGCTTGATTTATTTTTCTGTTGCTTCATTGTTGGTGTACAGGAATGCAACCGATTTCTGTGCATTGATTTTATATTCTGCAACTTTGCTGAATTTATGAATCAGTTCTAGCAGTTTTTTGGTGGAATCTTTTGGGTTTTCCATATAGAGTATCATGTGACTTTTATTTTTTAAATGGAGGCTCTGTAGGTAGAGGAAGAAAACAATGTGATATAGGCAGTATTTGCTTTCCACATTAACTTGACATTGAAAAAGAAGAGAGATTTAAAAACATATTATACTTAAAAATATATATATATTATACTTTTAATGGCTTTTCCATCAAGCAACTGAAACGTTTCCCCCCTGTAAGTTATATTACATTTATCACCGTGTACCTTTGAACTGGATAGTCTTCTGCAATTTCTCAGTGGAAGGATAGAGGTCTAGAGTTCACACAGCTTTTCAGAATTAGGTATAAAACCCTTTGACTCTCTCTCAGAGACCCTTTCTGTAGGGCAGCCTGCTGACCTACAATATGTAATTTGGTTTTGGTGCAATGAGAACCAGTCTCTCTTTGTTTAGTCAAGACCTGGAGGGTAATGAAATTTTGTCTGAAGTTTTTGCAGACTCTTACTTCTGTTTTGTAGAATCTCATTTCCTTTTTTAAAAGAGTTTTTTATTTTTTATTTATTTTATTTTATTTCTACTTTTTTAAGTTTATTTTGAGAGAGGGGAGGAGAGAGAGAGAGAGAGAGAGACAGAACACAAGTGGGGGAGGGGCAGAGAGAGAGAGGGAGAAGAGAGAGAGAAGCCCAAGCAGGCTCTTGCCACCAGCGCTGGCTCCGATGTGGGGCTCGAATTCATGAACTGTGACCTGAGCCAAAATCAAGAGTTGGATGCTTTACCAGCTGAGCCACCCAGCGCCCTATTTTTTATTTTTTAAATAGGCTTTCTGCCCAGCACAGAGCCCAACATGAGGCTTGAACTCACAATCCTGAGATCAAGACCTGAGCTGAGATCAAGAGTCAGGTACTCAACTGACTAAGCCACCCAGGCGCCCTGCATCTCATTTCCTGTTACTCAAAATTTCTGTTTGTGCCTTCTGTGGTAGTGATGGCAAGCAGTGTTATAGTCAGTTACACATCCTTCTTAGCCTTCTTGCTGCTTTCTTGGTCTTGATTTAAGTCTTGAGTCACCATGGACCTCCTCACCCTGTGGGAGAGACCTCTTGGCTTGTCCACATTGCAGGAAGCCCATGGGTGACTGGGTGGACTGTAGCCTCTCAGTGGAGTTCTTGGGAGTTGTCCTGTGTTCTGATGCACATGAGAGTCACTCTAATGTCTCCCCTGATTTGGTGCATGTGTTGTGCCCCCAACACAAGCCTATATATACCGTGAGTGTGCTCAGTATACGTTATGTTCACACATCTTACTTATGTCCTTTTAATGTCCTCTTAATAGAGAAAGCAGCAGAATTTTTTTCCCTGGGGTCTACATCATTTGTCCAGCATGGTTCAGCGTGAGATCCTTGTTGTACCCCAGACAAATGCTTTGGGAGAGGGAAAGCCATTAGAGCTGTTTGGCCCTGGGGTTCCTATGCTTTGTGGGAAGAAGGAGCAGACGCAGTGGCAGGGCTCTTTTTGATGGACATTCACCCTGTTCTGCAAGTAAGTGAATGGCTTAGAATTAAACGATGAGAAGAGGAGATTCTGTGACGGTGGTGACTTCTCTAATCTAGGTTCTTTTATTTAATTTTTCTTTTATCAGAATTTGCTTTAGAGATGCTAAGTTTAATGTCTATGAGATACTTGTGACTAGCGTGGCCTGTTTCTTTTTTTTTTTTTTTTTTACATTTATTTATTTTGAGAGAGAAAGAGAGCATGTGAGCAGGGGAGGAGCAGAGAGGAAGAGAGAGAGAAAATCACAAGAAGGCTCCACACTGTTGGCACAGAGCCCAACATGGGTCTCAAACCCACAAACCATGAGATCATGACCTGAGCTGAAACCAAGAGTGGGACACTTAACCGACTGACCTACCCAGGCACCCCTAGCCTGTTTCTTATTGATAAAATTTGAGAATTTTGATTCTTATATACTTAATAATTCCAGCTCTTTTTAAAAAAAATTTATAATAGCTTTATTAAGATCTAATTCACATACCATACAATTCACCCATTTAATATGTACAGTTCAGTGGTTTTTAGGATATTCCTCGAGTTGAGGCAATTCTAGTACATTTTCATCACTCCAGGAGGAAATGCCATATCCATTAACAGTCACTGCTTATTTCAATCCAGTCTCTCCAGCCCCTTGCAAGCACTCATCTGACTCTATGATTTGCCTATTATTCATTTCATTTGAAAGGGATCATATAATAAGTGGTTTCTTTCATTTAGCAAAATGGTTTCAATGTTTACCCATGTCTTTTGGTTTTTCATTACTCTCTGGGATGGTACAGCATTCTGTTTATGGACTGTCTCCCATTTCTGCTATAGGGGAATGGTTTACTGAAGGGCAGCAACAACAAATAACTTTTTTTTTTTTAAGTATTTTCTGTTTTTTTTTGTTTTGTTTTTGATGTTTATTCATGTTTGAGAGGCAGAGACAGAGTGTGGGTGGGGGAGGGGCAGAGAGAGAGGGAGACAGAATCTGAAGCAGACTCCAGGCTCTGACTGGTCAGCCCAGAGCCTGATGGGGGGCTCGAACTCATGGCCTGAGCTGAAGTTTATTCATGTTTGAGAGGCAGAGACAGAGTACAAGTGGTGGGGGGGGCAGAGAGAGAGGGAGACACAGGGTCTGAAGCAGGCTCCAGGTTCTGACCTGTCAGCATAGAGCCCTGTGTGGGGCTTGAACTCATGAACTGTGGGATCATGACCTGAGCTCAAGTCAGACGCTCAACTGACTGAGCTACCCGGGTGCACCAACAGCAAAGTACTTCTAAGCAAAGACCGACCCAAGGCTTCAGATGTGCTTCACTTGTAGTTACTTTAGATGCTTTTTGATCTCTGTGATAGTTATCCATTGCTGCAGAACACAGTACCCCAAAACTTGGTAGTTGAAAGCACCACTTTTTACCTCACAGTTGCTCTGGGGCACAACTCTCAGTACAGCTGAGCCGGATCCCCTAGCTCTGGGTCTCATGTGGCTGCAGTCTTCTTCAGTCACCATTAGTAAGGGTCTGCCCCGGCTTGCTCACGTGGTTGTTGGCATGATTCAGTTCTTTGCAGGTCTCACTCATTTTCTTGTAAGTTGTTGGCCAGAAGCATGTCTAGGTTCCTTCCCAAGTGGGCATCCGTATAGAGTAAGTTACCACATGTCAGCTAGATGCATTAGGGTGAACAGGCAGGTGGGCAAGAGAGGGAGCCAGCAAGGTGGAAGACAGAGTCTCTCATAACTTGATCACAGGAGTGACACTTGCTATAATCTATGTATTAGAAGCATGTTACCAGATTATATAGGATGTGGATACCAAGAGTCAGAGATCGGTGGAGGCCATTATCAGCTCGTGCAAGAGAAGTGGATTGTTGGTTTCCTTGGCTTTGGAAATGCTTTGGAAAAAACCGCATCTGAAATGCCCTTAGGAATATGGCAGAATTCCCTAGCATAGCTGCACTAATAATTTGTTAGCGATTCACTTGTGAAACTTTTCTACCAAACTGGTAGGTCTTTTCTCCCCCTGAGATGGCATGATGGCATTCAGCTTCATTTCCCTCATTTTTATCTTACTACCTTTTGACAAACAGACTCTTCTTTCCTTGTTTACCAGCCACCCTGCCTCCTATCCTTGGTCTCTGAATATTTGCTGACAGTTGCTATTGCTTTCTTTTGCTTTCAGTTTGTTTTCATGGAACCCTGCTATGCCTGTTTAGTTCTTCAGGGCTTTGAAATTTGTCCCTTTTTAGATTTTTACTTCACTGTGACTCTTCTCTATTTCCTTGACTTTTATTTTTTTGGTACTGAGATAGTTTGAACTGTATCTGCTGTTCGTGTACAGAGAGCAGGCTGATAAGGTGAAACTGTGTCCTTTACTCCTGATAGAACCTTAAAAAAAAGCCCATAAAATATTTCAAAAATGCAGAAAGAACAGAGAATAGTACAGTAACAGAATGGAACACTCATGTACCCTCCATATGGATTTATGAAGTGTTAAGATCATTTGTTTTTTTCCCTCAGATTTTTAAAGAACTTATTAACAGTTGGTGTATTGGTTCAAAATGCTGTGTCGATGGATGTGTTGGTTATTTGCTATCTTCGTTTTCATGAACACTGTCACAGTGAATGTTTCCGGTGCTTCTTTCCTTGTTCAAGAACTTTTCTAGCCATAGATACTTCGAAAATAAACTTCTGATTGATAAGCAAACACAATGCGTGATAAATACTTGTAATATGTTGGCAGTGCAATTTTGCAGCCATTTTTAATAACATACATGAAATAGGGAAAAATACTTTTTGTGACTGCCATTTAGATGGAAAAATGTTAACTTGTGCTGTCTTGCATCTTTGGATTGATACTAGTGTAGCATTTTCATTTCAAAGTGGGTATTTGTATGACTGTAAGAAAACTGATAGAATGGATATTGGAATTAGTAGCAAAAACTGCTTTCATATGGTAATTTAAGAAAATAGCCATTACATACTTTTCAAAATTTTCTCTGATATTATTTATGCCTACTTAGACATAATCAGCCAAACCCATATTTATTATTCTTTGTGTCTTATTAATCTGTAAGTAAGAGTTGTTTTTAAAGCTTTATTATTGAAAATTTTAAATACCCATAAAAGCAGAGAAAATAATACTGCGAATACTCAGGTACACATCACCCAGGTTCTACACAATTGACTTTCTTTTGAGCAAGATTTTCAACTTTGATGCTAACATTAGTTTTATATTTAGAACGTACCATATTCATTGTTACACAAAATATTAACACTCGGAGAATTATTTCACTATTTCAGTGAGGAAAGTGGTAGTTGTTGAGAAGACTTATTATTAGTTTCAACACAGTTTTGCTAATGTTTGGGTGGCTTGTGGAGTTTCTCCTCTCAATTGAGTCGATCAGGCTAATGGTCTAAATGGCCAGTCTTCTCTCTCACAGGGAGACTGTCCATAAGTTTTGTAAAAAATGTGATCTAAGCTCTTCAGAATGCTTTGATAGAAGTAGTTAGGAAACTATTCCAAACATTCAGAGGACCATTTTTAAAAAGAACTGTAGGGACCAGCTAGTAATATCTCCTGGTACTACAACGTTTATGGAACTGTAGATCCAGAGACTATAATTAACTCTTTGAGCCTTACCTCAGGGGTTTCTTGTCTGCTTGCATTGCAGATAGCAGTGGTCATGGGCTCCTGTACGGCAGGTGGTGCTTATGTGCCTGCAATGGCTGATGAAAACATCATCGTACGCAAGCAGGGCACCATTTTCTTGGGAGGACCCCCATTGGTAAGAACATAGTTTTGATTGATTGATTGATTGATTGATTGAAGTAAAATATACATAATATGAATTTTACCATTCTAACCATTTTTAAAGACACAGTTTTGTGGCATTAAGTGTATTCACTTTGTTGTGCAACCATCACCCCCATCCACCTCCAGCAGTATCTCATCTGCTCTAACTGAAAATCTGTACCCATTAAACACTAACTCCCCATTCTCCCCAACCTCGACTGTCCCTGGCTACTCCAATTCTACTTTTTCTATGAGTTTGACTGCTGTAGGTACCTAGTACAAGTACAGTCATACAGTATGTATCCTTTTGTGATTGGCATATTTTACTTAGGATAAGGTCCTCAAGATTCACTATGTTGTTGCATATGTCAGAACATATGCAACCTTTTTAAGGCTGAGTAATAGTCCATTGCATGTATATACCATTTTGTTTATTCAGTCATCCATCAGTGGGCTTTTGGGTTGCTTCCACTTGAGGGTGTTGTGAATAATGCTACTGTGAACATGAGTATACAAATATATTTGAGTTTCATGCTTTCATTTCTTTTGGGTATATGCTCAGAAGTGGAATTGCCGGAGCATGTGATAATTTTGTGTTTAATTTTTTGAGAAATCATTTCTTTTTATTGCTGAATAATATTTCATTGTATGGATAGGCTGCATTTTGTTTATCCATTTATCAGCTGATAGTCATGTGGGTTGTTTCCAGTTTTTGCGTATTATGAATAATGCTGCCGTGCACATTCACATCCAGCTTCTTTTATTTACTTATTTTGAGAGAGAGAGCGAGCGCACACATACACACATATGAGCAGAGGAGGGGCAGAGAGGGACAGAGAGAATCCTGAGCAGGCTGTGTGCTGTCAGCATGGAGCCCGACACAGGGCTCCAGCCCATGAACTGTGAGATTATGACCTGAGCTAAAATCAAGAGTCAGACACTTAACTGACTGAGCCACACGGGCGCCCCCACATCCAGGTTTTTGTATGGATATGTTTCCCTTTATAGTGGTTATATACCTTTGAGTACAGTTGCTAGGTCACATGGTAACTCTGAGGTTAACATTTTGAGGAAATACCAACCTGTCCAGAGCATATTTTATATGCCTGGCAGCAGTGTGTGAGGGTTCTGATTTTTACATTTCCTTGCCAACAGTTGTTATTGTGTATGTGTTTGATGATAGCCATCCTAGTGGATGGTACCTCATTGAGGTTTTGATTTGCATTTCTCTAATGGTTAATGATATTGAACTTCATTCATGTACTTGCTGGTCATTTGTGTATCTTCTTTGGAGAAATGTCTATTCAGATCCTTTGCCCATTCTTTTATTATTTTTTTAAAGTTTATTTTGAGAGAGAGAACATGCACGTGGGGGAGGGGCAGAGAGAGAATCCAAGCAGGCTCTGCCCTGTCAGCGCAGAGTCCAAAGTGGGGCTTGAACTCATGAACCGTGAGATCATGACCTGAGCTGAAATCAACATTTGGACGCTTAACCAGCTGAGCGACCCAGGGGCTCCAAGATCCTTTGCCTATTTGTAAAATTGGGTTGTCTTTATTGAGTTGTAAGAATTCTTTATATGTTCGGTATACAAGTCTCTTTTCAGATATGTGATTTGCACATATTTCCTCTCTATGGATTGTCTTCACTTTCTTAATGGTATCTTCCTTTGAAGCATGCACAGTTTTAATTTTGATCAAGTCCACTTTATGTATTGCTTTTCTCTTTTTGCTTGTGCTCTTGGTGTCACATATGTGACGGCTTTGCCTATATTGCAAGATCATGGAGATTTAATACTTCAGTTTCTTCTCAGTTTTATAGTGTTAGCTCTTTTAGGTTTGTAATCCATTTTGAGTTCATGTGGGTAGGATTTAAGGAAGGAGTCTGACATTGTTTTGTATGTGGATACACAATTGGCACAGGATCATTTGTTGAATGGCTGATGAAATAAACTTACTTCTTTTTTTTTTTTTTTTTGAGTCAATTCAGTCAACATGAATTTCTTGAGCACACTTTTTTTTAGAAAGAGAGAGAGTGGGGAAGGGGCAGAGAGATATAGGGAGAGAGAGAGAATCCCATACAGGCTCCATATTGTCAGCGTGGAGCCTGACAAGCGGCTCAAACTCACAAACCGTGATATCATGACCTGAGCCCAAATCAGGAGTCAGAGATATAAGTGACCGAGCCACCCAGTGCCTTACTTATTTTTTCTTTTACATAAGTTGCAGTACTGTTTGACTGAGGGTCAACAACAAGCCAATAAATTGTTAGGTGAAAAAAAATAGCAAGGTGCTTGCACATATGTCCACTTTTTTGTAAAATGGGGAAATTATACATTTATGCATATATATAATGCATGTATATGCATATAATGTGTATGCATATAGAAACTCTAGAAAAGATACAGTAAACATAGTTTAAATGCAGAGGACATGGAACGGGGTGGGACAGACACTTTTGACTTTTTTTTTTCTGCACATAAACATTTTGAGATCTTTAGCTCTCTGAGCCTTGTGAAAATGTTACTTTTCAAAAAGGTTAAGTTTTTATAAAAAGGAACAATGTAGAATAGCTATGAGAGGTGCTCTAAATTTCTAATACTAGCAATCTTTATGAATCACTTGTAGGGCCAGCTATATAATTTGCAGACCTCAGTGCAAAATGAAGATACAGGACCCCTTGTTCAAAAAGGAAGAAAAAAATACTGTTAAAGGTACTAAAATATAAAACATTTTCCTTCTGTCGTACCTTTGCCTGTCACGGTGTTTTTTATTTGCTATTTAAGGACATGTTCTCTCCAACATGGAATACACCCTTTCCCTGGCACTCGTCCTTCCAGTGGGCCCACCATTCAACTCCTGATGGACATATGACCTCCAAGGGTATACAGCCTCTGCTCTAGGATGTGCTTGGTATCCAAATGGGCAGAGGCAAAAGGCTGTCCCCTAGCTCCCACCTCCACTGAGTCATCTGCTAGAGAATACACCTCAGCACTGCCAGCCCAGGATCGTGCCGGTGCTGCTGTGCTCCACCCTGAGATGCCAGGGGGTGCATGCCTGACCCCTGATCCTCCCTGTGCCCATACCAGGCCCCCACTGGGGGCAGGTGTAACAGTTGCCATGCGGGGGCAGGGAAGAGCAGATAGGGCAGAGCCCAGTGCCCAGGCATCAGTTGGCAGGGAAGCAGGGAGCCAAGAACCCTTTCCACCGAGGTGGGGGGAGGCAGACCAGGCAAGAGTTCTGAACCCCAGCACATAAGCCCCATCACTGTTCATTTACAGAACACAAATTCAAAGATAAAATTAGAAAATCTGGGGCACCTGGGTGGCTCAGTTGGTTAAGCGTCTGAATCTTGATTTCAGGTGATGTCATGATCTCATGGTCATGGGACCTACTTAAGATTCTCTCTTCCTCTTCCCTCTCCTGCTCATGTGCATATTCTCTCTCTCTCTCTCTCTCTCTCTCTCTCTCTCTCTCTCTCTCAAAAAAAATAAATAAATAAAATTAGAATTCCAGTAGGTAACTACTGAGCATTAAGCCCTAAAGCACAGGGCCCTTCGGCGAGGGGGCTCCTGCACACCATTACCGGTCACTTGCCTGTGATGTAGGACTGAGGAGTGGATTACGTAATCCTAGACTCTTCCCCATTCCCTCTTTGATCAACTCCATTCCAGTGTTGTTCAGTAATGCTGTCTTCACTCTGCTGTGCTTGTGTCACAGTCTGGTCCCAGACTTCAGAGGGATAAAGGGAGGGTAGGTGAAGACACAGGTGATTACTATATCTTAGAAAAATGTCCCATTATTTAAATGAATTCTAAGAATGTTATTAGGTAAGAGGAAGAATGTCAAGGATATTCTAGAACTGTGATATCCATCTAATGGAATATTATTCAGCCATAAGAAGGAGTAAGTTCTGACATATGCTACAACATAAACCATGAAAGCATTATGTCAGACACAAAAGGAAAAGCATTGTGTAATTCTGCTTCTATGAAATATTTAGAATAAGCAAATATGTAGAGACAGAAATTAGATTAGTCGTTGCCAGAGACCAAGAGGAGGGTGGAATGGGGAGTGTCTGTAATGACTATGGGCTTTCATTAGGGAGTGATGAAACTTCTAGAATTAGGTGGTGTTGATGGTTCCACGTTCTTGTGAATACACTAAAAACCACTGAATTTTATTCTTCAGGTGTGAATTTTGTGGTATGTGAATTCTATCTCAGAGAGTAAGTTTATTGCTTTAAAATTCGGTAAAAAAAAATCATCTTTGGTTTTGGAATAGTAACACAAATTTATTTTAAAAAGTATGTTGAAAACAGCTTATGCTTGCTTTGATGTGAAAAACGTGTATTTTCCAAATGGTTGTGTTCATTTTTAATAAATTTTATTGAGGATCAGGTAAGCCTGAAGAGCTTCCATTTTATATGTAATAAAAGCCTGAGGTCATTATTCAAAAGGCTTCTGATATCAATTATTCTTTAATATTTTTCTAGTTATATATGATACCTATCGTTGGGTAATGAGAGGAGAGAATTCATTCAAAATTTACCTTTGTCTAGTGAAGGGTATACACTTTCAGTAGTTCGTATGTGTTTTTCCTTAAAGAATGAGTAAAGATGGGACTGACACCTTTTTGGGACTGTAGGCAGCATGAGAATACTGGAAGAACACTAGCTGTTTTTAAGAGAAAGCTTTGTCTAATGTGCAGTTGCAGTGTCCTCCAGTCGGTGGGTTCAGATTTACCCTGTGCCTCAGCCAGGAGCAATGAGGCAGCCAAAGTCAGCAGTTCTCTTAGACAACTCGACTCTGATCTGTAGTCTCCCACTGAAAGACATGGTTACAGGTTTAAAAAAAAAAAAAAAAGCAGCAGCAGCCTCATCCGCTTCAGGGTTCTAAATTTTGACACTTGTTTTTCTGAAAATTGAAAAAGATTTTGTGCATAATGTGGGGTTGCGTTGCTATAGCTTTTAGTCACTTAAAGTGGCTGGAAAAATGCATAATAATAAGACCAATTTTTGAAGGATCTTTTTGTTCTTCGGTCTTCTGAACTTAATGTTTAGTAGATTGACCTGTTTTTGATTTTTATCATCTTTGCACCTGTCCCAGTATCCGACATGTTGTGGGTGGGTGTTCAGTAAATATTAACCAATGACGAATCCTTATTTTATCAGTTGATATTAGTCAGAACCCTGGAAATAAGTAAATAGAGCATAATGGTTATTTATTCCTTTTTTGCAACTTTAAATATCCAGACACCTCTTATAATTAGTTATTGTCTGGGCTGAATGCTATTTTACAATGAATATTTTGGGAAGAAGAGAACCAAGAATTTAGTCCTGTGGGTGGAATAATTGGAGGTGAAAATTTTAGTTACTTTTCCCTGTGCAATAATATTTTATTTAAGACAGAGCTTTTTTTTTTTTAAATGTTTATTTATTTATTTTGAGAGAGAGAGAGTGTGGGAGCATGAGCAGGGTGAGGCAGAGGGAAAGGAAGAGAGAGAATCCCATGCTATTATTGCAGATCCTGACACAGGGCCCGATCCCACAAACTGTGAGATCATGACCTGAGCCAATACCAAGAGTCGGATGCTTAACTGACTAAGCCAAGACAGAGCTTCTGAGGTAGGGAGTAAGTCCTTGCTACGTTGCAGTTTAGATAAATATTCATTATTCTAATAAAAACATGTTTCTATTTGAAGAAAAAGAAATCAGTCAACCCAAACAGGTAGGAATCAATAAGCAGTTCCTAAGGGATCAGGTTGGCGTTTAGCACTAAATAATTTTTCTTTTTTTTTTTTCTGTTAGAATTTCTCAGGCTGTAATTAAGTCATTCGTAATTTATTACTTGAGCTTCTTTCTTTTTGGTCATATTCTGCTGAATCTTAGATATGGTTAATCTTAGAGACTTTTTTTTTTGCCATCTTAAGGGTATTGTACCTTGAAGAGTTTGTGATAGTTACTGGAATTTTTCAGGATAGCCAAAAATGGCATTAATTCATTAAATTTATTGAGCATTCAAAGACAAATACATCACAGTTCCTGTTATCAAGGAACTCACAGTATAGAGGAGACAACAGAGACATGTGCAGATTATTGACATACGATCTGATAGGTGCCCTGTTGGAGGTGTATGTGGAGTATTCTTGGACCACAGATGAACAAGCACTGTTCTTTTAATTGCTGTGGAGACTCTTTAATGATGAAGAGGCCTGGGCAGGTCAGGAGAATCCACATAGAGCAGCTGGGGTCTAAAGAATGAAGGGGGATTCCTCAGGTACGTGACAGAGAGCAGGGAGCCCAGGTAGTGGGAACAGCATATGCACAGACACAAATGCTTTGACATGCATAGGTTAGGAGAAGGAGAGTGGGCTTTCTCAGGCCAGAAATACCTCGATTCAACTCAGGTTCTGTCACTTGCTCAGGGGCTGTGAGGAAATTCTCTGGTGACTCTGGGTTCAGATTTTTCATCTGTAGACTAGAGACCATTTTATGCAGGTTTGCTAGGTGGGTGGAATAAGAAAACAGAATCTTAGCTCTGTGGAAGAAAGAGTGTTAGCCATAGTCAGGTTAGAAGACTTGCATGGTAGGTAAGCATTCGTATTTCTCCAATGGGCAAAACTCACCCCTGACTTTTATCGCTGCTGTAGGTTAAAGCCGCGACTGGAGAAGAGGTCTCAGCTGAGGATCTTGGAGGTGCCGATCTGCACTGCAGGTGAAACAGAGGCCGTTGTTTCTTTCCAGGATTCACTGTTGCCTGTTTGTCCGTTTAAGAGAAAGTTTAATTATTTTTTCTAAGAGTTAAACTTGCCAGATCTGACCACAGTCCATTGGTTCTTGAGCTGCTGTTTTAGGGTTCAGTTCTTTGAACTGTAGAGCTGCATTTCTAAGCTAGAACATCAGCTTTTCCATTGTAGCCTAGAAAGACTGGAGAGACAGGTTTCTCATTTCTTTAACAAACATCCATTAAGCACTGGTTATGTGCCAGACACTGTTACAGGTATTCAAGATAATAAGGTAGACATTGTCTTTGACCTCAGAGAGCTTATTAACATCTTAGGGAGGTGGGTGATGATAAGTAATTGCCAAAAAATGATATAAATGTGTACATGTGATAAGGTCCACAAAGAAGTATAGGAAGGGCATATAGGAGGTGGATCTAACCCAGTGCCGTGCAGGCATTAAGACTTTGTGAAATTAATATTTGTTAAGTGGAGCACAATGTGCTGGATGGTGAGCTGTGATTCAACAACAGACCACGAGGGAAATTGAAATGGACAAGTGTATTACTCACAGAACCTGGAAGAAGTACACGGCATGCCTCGAGGGACCACGCTGGGAGCTGTTGGCAGAGCGCAGACAGAGGCAGAACCTGAGCACATGTTTTTCTTAGGGTCCATGTTGGAGCACTTTGGGGTTCCCAGTCTAGGGCTAGTTTAGTCCATTCAAACCCAAAGATGGGAGTTTCGTTCAGTTCCATATGGGTCTTCTTTAAGGAGCACATAAGGCATGCAGGAAGGAGCTGGGAGGCAGGGAGACTGTTGATCACGAGGGTCGCTGGGGGAGTCATATCAGGACTTACACGTGCTTGTGCTCTGTGGCTGCTGTCCAGAGCATGTGCTCGCATGAGCGTGCTGGAGTGAGTTTAAGGTTCCTGCAGGCCACTCAGTCAAACGAAGTAGATGCTGAGGCAGCCATCTACCATGAGGTAGCTTAGCTAAACTCTCAACAGCAGTAAGTGCATAACAGCTGGTTCTCGGCCGGGGGGGGGGGGGGGGTGGGGAGCCCTACTTTGTGGCACCTGCCAATGCCCCTGGTGTAAATTATCCCACTGAGGCTGATTGCAAGGTCCTGAGAGGACACCACTGAGTGTGGAATCAGGAAGAGGTGCACACATTTGGCTCTTGTGAGTCAGTAGTGAGCTGGCTCCATCATGTCACTGGTCTAGTCATTTCGGGTTACAGTTCAGGGCTAAGAAGACTGTCTACCTCCTAGAGTTTTGTGAGGATTGAGATGATAACATATAAATTGCTTGAAATAGTACCTGAAGTAAGTACCTATAAATGTTAACTGCCACTATTTTTGTTGTTGTATATCATAACCTGTCATTAAAGAATTTGGACTTTTTTTTAAAGAGAACTTCAAGGAGTTTTAAGGAGAGATATGCTATTATGAAATATTTCATCATAAAAACTCCCCCTGGCTGTAAAACAGAGAACATTTAGGGATTTGGCATGAGTCTACCTGAGGGACCAATTCGGGGGGTTTTATCAGCAGTATAGGTGAGAGATGCTGGTGGCTATGGTGGTCATGCACGTAGGGGGAGTGACCAGGTTCAAGCTTCCTTGAGACAGAACTGAGGAACTTGCTGATGGATGTCATATAAGGGGTGTAGGAAAGTGGGGTAACATAGGTGATAACTTGACATGGTTTCATTCCTGAGACAGGGAAGATGGGAGGAGGAGGAGGAGATCTGAGGATGGAGCAGGGGTATCGGGTATTCCTCTTGGACTGGGTAAGTTAGAGGCGCTTGAGACATCCAAGTAGGGATGCTGGCTGAGCAGGCAGTTAATTGATAAGAGTCTGCTCCGCAGATCAGCGCTGGAGATCTTTAATTGGGAGTTGTCAACATAGAAGTAGAATTTAAACCCATGGGACTAGTTGAGCTAGCTCACCCCAAGATGGGGGTAGATAAAGAAGAGGGCCCAGGACCATACCCTAAAGAAGCCAGGTATAAATTGCAGGTAGACCTCGTCATCAAGCTCCCTGGCTTGGCAGGTGCATGAACCCCTCTTTGTGCTGCCAGACCTCAAATCCAGAGAGGCAGGAGGCTACGGGAGCAGTCTAGTAGGTAGGAGAAAGAAGACAGGTACAGCATTTCTACTTTCCTGTCAATAGCACCACTGCGCCTTAAGAAAAGTTGGGGAAAGGAGCTACATTTGCCTCAGTTTTTCCTTCATTCCCTTCTCACTGAGAGCTTACTGTGGTTAGATTGATGGCACTCAGTGTTGTGAGTAACACAGAAAAATTTCAGGCCTGGTCTCTCCCCTCAGGATTAATAATTTCATTACGTAGATAAGAGAAACCAAAGAGCTAAAAAGCAATTACAAAATGAATATGCTACCTTGCTTCCAGCTTTCCAACTCGAGGCAATAGGAGGAGTGGTTAAGGGAGCGGTGTTGTGCTTAGGACACCTAAGTTGTGTGTTCTGCATGCGTGGAACAGAGCACTCGTTTCTTTACGGTGAGCACATGCGTGTAAGCAGACTTGCTGTGGTCCTCTCTGATCGATAGCATGGGCCGTTGCAGGCAGACGTTAGTGTGGGAGGAGGAGGGAGGGAGGCCGTGGCAGGCAGCCGGGAGGGAGGAGCACGCCAGTGGAACAGGTGGGTGGAATACAAGGTGGACTGCCACTGTTTGTGGTTGCTTAACGGGAGAAGGAAATGAAGATATCATTGGACGAGCAGTAGTATAAAAATTTTTTTGATTTAAAAAAAGTTATCTGGTGCCCATAAACACTGTAGGCAGTATGCCAAGTTGGGCTGTAGGTTCCAGAATTCATCTTCTGTTTGCCTTACTTACTGCTGTTGTGACTGGACCAACTACGTACTTCCCTGAGCCTCATGTCTTCATGTGTAAATGAAGATAATAATAGTTCCCACCTCCTAGCAGTGCCTGAAGCCTGCTAAGCACCCTGTTGCTACTAGCTATTATTACTAATAATAACCTGTTTATTTATTTATTTTTTTAATTTTTTTTTTCAACGTTTATTTATTTTTGGGACAGAGAGAGACAGAGCATGAACAGGGGAGGGGCAGAGAGAGAGGGAGACACAGAATCGGAAACAGGCTCCAGGCTCTGAGCCATCAGCCCAGAGCCTGACGCGGGGCTCGAACTCACTGACCGCGAGATCGTGACCTGGCTGAAGTCGGACGCTTAACCGACTGCGCCACCCAGGCACCCCAATAATAACCTGTTTAAAATCATGAGATAATGATTAAGCGGTGATGGCTTGGTTTTTGTTTTTTTTAACAGTGTAATAGATTGCTTTGGGTTTTCTCTGTCTTTGTAAATACATATATTTAAAAAAATTTCTAATGTTTATTTGTTTTTGAGAGAGAAACAGAGCACAAGTGGGGGAAGGGGCAGAGAGAGAGGAGACACAGAATCTGAAGCAGGCTCCAGGCTCTGAGCTGTCAGCACAGAGCCCGATGCAGGGCTCGAACCCACAAACCACGAGATCATGACCTGAGCCAAAGTCAGATGCTTCACCGACTGAGCCACCCAGGTGCCTCTTTGTAAATCCATATTTAAACCTTTAGTCATCCTGAGGAGTTAATTTGACATAAAGACTTTCATAATATAGTGTCTCATCAAAGGTTTCCCTTTCCTGCTGTTTTCATGAATACTAGGCAGTTTTGAAAAGAAAGCATTTTATTTTAAATATTTACTGATTTGGAAGTAGTTCCTTCTGCTGCTGTTTGCTTACTGAATTATTACAGTGCAGCTAGAAGTCAGCAATTATAGCTGGCATTATGTATGAAGCATTTAAAAGATATGGTTGTAAAATGTCATATTAAGTTAAAAAAACTGAAGGGTCTAGTATCTGCAGTGTGTGTGGGGCTGTAGGACTAAACACGGTCTCTATGCTCATTTGGAAACACCCAGTCCAGAGGTAGAGAGTGCCTTGGAACCACCATGAGAACCCATTTCTAAGAAATATCTATCAAGGGTTTGGCATTTTTTCCTAGACAGGACATCACAATTATCACAATTTAGTTGTAGCAGATTAGTCCTTACTCATAAAATGAAGAAAAATTTTATTTTTTTCAGGTACATATTTTTGTCTGTGTTTATCATCATTTTAGTTAGTTTAAAAAATTTTTTTTAAGTTTATGTATTTATTTTGAAAGAGAGCAGGGGAGGGGCGCAGAGAGAGGGAGAGAGAATACCAAGCAGGCTCTGCGCTGCCAGGGTAGAGTAGGGTAGAGGTGAGATTGTGACCTGAGCCAAAATCAAAAGTTGGACACTTAACCGACTGAGCTACCCAGGCACCCCTTATTTATTTATTTTTTAAAAGATTTTATTTTTAAGTAATCTCTCCATTCAACGTGAGGCTTGAACTTAATACCCCCAGATCAAGAGTCACATGCTCCACTGACTGAGCCAGCTAGGTGCCCCTACAGTTATTTTTAATATTATATTACAGAGTCATATCTACCTGTGAGATAACAAGCCATCTATCTAATCAGAATAAAACTAATAGAGCAAGCCCATGCATCATTCACACCGAACTTGAAATTGAGTGGGAACTTCAGTGGCCCTTATCACACTTCTATTATCAATACCCAGTTTTACCATTGATCCAAGGGACAGGGTCTTCAAGCCTTTGTATGTTACCTATAGCAGCTTACTCTTAGGGTGTAACTTTGTAAGGTGCTCCTCAGCTGTCTCTCTGAAATGAGAGACCATAGTTGGCATCTTTGTTAGGAGCTTAGTTAGTGACAAACACTTTGTTGTTATGGACTACATTATGCCGTCTGTGGTTGTTGAACTTTAATCATATACAGCTTTGTTTGAGGTGCATGGGAGCAGCATTAAATAGAAGTCCTCATCAGCAAGGCTCTCTGGTCTAGTAGAAGAAGGTCAAGATTAAGAAATAGAAGGTGTGGATTCTTATACAGCTACTGCTGGTCCTAGGGCAAGGGACTTAATTTAAGTATACCTCAGTTTTTCCTGTTTGTGAAATAAGGATAATACCGTTCTGCCACGGCCATTGTGAGAATCAAATTAGATGACATGTATTGAAGTATTTTGGAAGTGAAATGATGCTATCCTTAAGTGAGAGAAGATATTTGGGGTTTAAGATACTTCTTTTCCTTTTCCCTGTTCTGATTATTTTAGTGTGCTTTACTCTGTAGAAAGTCTGGAGTATCCGACTACTATGCTTTGGATGATACTCATGCCCTTCACATAACTAGGAAGATTGTGAGGAATCTAAATTATCAGAAGAAATTGGATGTGAGTTGGTTATGTTCTTCTGTTTTTTATTTTATTGAAAAGCATTTTGACTTATGTTACCCTGAATAATGTCTTTTAACAGGTTGATGTGGTTGTTTTGTATTTCTGCAGGTTTCCATTGAGCCTTCTGAAGATCCTTTGTTTCCTGCTGATGAATTGTATGGAATAGTTGGCACTAACCTTAAGAGGAACTTTGATGTCCGAGAGGTGTGTGGAGTGGAACTGTGAGCTATAAACCATGCTGTCAATCTCATTATATCCATTTGTAAGGCTGCAATCTGTTTAGATAGGTTGGTGCCTTAGAGCCTACTGTAGATCTCAGTAGGGAGTGACATATAAGGGAAAGATCTCTTACTAGAAGAGAGAGGGGGATTAAAATCCTCTTAATGGTTGGGAAGTTTTCATTGCACAGTGATGAAACTTGCTTTGTTCAAAAATAGGACTCATTATTCCTGTGGAACTTAGGAATGATGTAGGTTAACTTCATAATTTTCAGCTGTTTCTTTTTAGTGTTCTGATTTTGGGAAGTGGATGCAATGTCAGTAAGTTGTTGAAAGGAAAAAAACAGTACCGTTTTAAATCAGTATGACATTAGCAGAGATTAGACTTTTGATTACAGTTGAAGCTGTTGCTATGGTTACAGATTGTCGACATGGTCTTCTTTGGTCTAGATTGACAATTTTTAGTGCTTGCGTATAGCATGTAGTCTTTTATTTTGTTTGCTATCTGACAGAATATTTTTTAAATTAGGGAATTATCTTTTTTTTCAAATTAGGAAATTATCTTACTATCAGATTCTGTGCCTTAGTTTTCCCCTTGACTATATCCATTTAGCAGTTGATGAACATTTGGGCTCTCTCCATATCTTATCTATTGTTGATAATATTGCTGTCAACATCGGGGTGCCTGTGCCCCTCAAATCAGTATTTTTGTATCCTTTGGATAAATACCTAGTAGTACAATTGCTTGGTCATAGGGTGGTTTTACTTTTAATTTTTTTGAGGAACCTCCATGCTGTTCTCCAGAGTGCCTGCACCAGTTTGCATTCCCACCAGTGGTATAAGAGGGCTCCCCTTATCTTTTTGTTTTTCTTTAAACCGGATGAGAAAAGTGAGGCTCAGAGGACTTGAGGTAGCCAGGCTGTGACTCTGGTTTCACAGCTGTAGAGCCAGGAATCAGGGCTGGGTCTTCCTCTCAGCACTATTTGCTTAGGTTCATCGCATCCTCACAACCTTGTCCCACCTTTGCAGAGGTGAGAACTGAGACTCCCTCCAGGACATTCAAGTCCTGTTGATCCCTTAGGTTGGAGGCTAAGTCTCCTGACTCTGAGCCTATCCCGTGCTTTGTGGTTGAATCCCTGACCCTCAGCTGATACTTTTGAGCAGCTCCTGGAGCTCTGAGTCCAGCGTGCAGCCCTTACAGTCTCTCTGCTTCTCTGCTTTGTAACATGGTGCTGTTGCTCTGACCACGCAGTGTAAAACCAGGGCCCAGAATGACTTCAGGGTATCAACCATGCATCTAAAGTGAAATTCTAGTGAGAAGACTTGCTGTGTAGGGTGAAATTCTGTGAAAGTAACAACTTAAGCATGAATTTGTTTTCCTTATGACTAACGTTAATGCAAAAAATTCTTTTTAGTATAATATCTCAGGGACACTGTTATTTTTCTTCTTAGGTCATTGCTAGAATCGTGGATGGAAGCAGATTCAATGAGTTCAAAGCCTTATATGGAGACACATTAGTTACAGGTATAAAGGCAAAGAATTGAAAATGTGAACATTTTCTTTTTTTTTAAAGATTTTATTAAAATTTTTTTAATGTCTTTTTTTTTTTTTTTTTTTTTTTTTTTGAGAGAAATAGAGTAGTGAGTGGGGGAGGCGCAGAGAGAGAGGGAGACATAGAATCTGAAGCAGCTCCAGGCTCTGAGCTGTCAGCTCATAGCCCAGTATTGGGCTCGAACTCCCGAACCGAACTATGAGATCATGACCTGAGCCAAAGTCAGATGCTAAACAGACTGAGCCACCCAGGCGTCCCCTTAAAGATTTTATTTTTAAGCACTCTCTACACCCATCATGGGGCTTGAACTCACTATCCCGAGATCAAGAGTCACATGCTGTACTGAGTCAGCCAGTTGCCCCTGAACTTTTTCTATTACTTTGAAAATAAGTGATGTTTTATCTCCAGGTGTTGATGCACTTGGTGTGAGCTTTGTTATTTAGAGCAGGACAAGTATGTGGGTCTGTATTCAAAAGGAGTTATTTTGTGAAGATGACTTGGAGCTGAACAGCTTCGTAGATCCAGAGGGTTTAGTATGATGATGGCTGGATGCTGTGGTGCAGGACCTTGTCTGTGACTTGGTGGAATTCACTGTGTAAAGACCCGTTACCACAGTAAAATCAGTGGGAGCATTTGTAGTTCTTTTTGTTTGGATAATTTGGTTTTTTTTTTTAATTAAAATTTTTTTTAACATTTATTCATTTTTGAGAGTGAGAGAGACAGAGTGTGAGTCGGGGAGGGGCAGAGAGAGTGGGAGACACAGAATCCGAAGCAGGCTTCAGGCTCTGAACTGTCTGCACAGAGCCTGATGTGGGGCTCAAACTCACAGACCGCAAGATCATGACCTGAGCTGAAGTCGGACACTTAACCAACTGAGTCACCCAGGTTTCCCTTGTTTGGATAATTTGTAATTATTTTGAAAATTTCAGCACTGTTTCCTTGGTTCTTTAGTCTCTAATTCAACTGGGAGGTTTTATATAATGTCCTTCCTAGAAGGACCTTCTCATAGCCTCTGTGTGGGTCTAATGTCAAATCATGTAAACACTAGACCGAGAATACAGGACAGAAAACCACGTCTGAAAAAACAAATAAGTCTATTTATAAAAGTTCATTCATTCATCTAAAGTGTTAAGTTTGCAGGCTCTGGAAGAAAAGCGTTTGAAACATAGAGGCTAGACCCATAATAATCTATCTTGGACGAATGGCAAAACGAATTCTCTGAATTTTATTTGGTCTTATGAAAGCTAGAAAATGTAGTAAGTAATGTGAAGGCAACATATCAGAGTGAAAAAAAAAATAACTCTAAAAAATCCAAATTGCAAATCTACGTGGAGGCTTAGGATAAATCACAACACTTTCTCCTGGTGTGATTTATGAGCAATAAAAGCGTTCACACTGGGAGTGGAATTTATGTTTTTGTATTGAGGTGTTTAAGTGATTAAGAGACTTTTGTTTGATATATAGACAGGATTTGTGGCCAAATAGTTCCGGATGTAACGCTCACTGTGCAGCGGTTTGAAACAAGTCAGAGCTGTTTCTGCTTCTTTTCCAAAGATGGATGGGCTGTCCTTGTCATCTGTTTTTACCAGTTTGCCCCTTACTTGCTCAAAGACCTGTGGTACCTTTGTCCCGTAGAATACTGAGGGTATATGTAATTCCTCTGTCTTGAATTCAGATAAGATTGGAGAAAGGGAAGGGGAAGTGAGAAGTGAGAAGGAGAAGAGGGGAATGAATGGAGGTTGGTGACAGGAGGAAGTATTGGGGGGAGGAAGAACAGATTTCTCTGAGGATCAGGTATCCCTGGCAGCTCTTAAGAGTTTCTTCCTGCCTCTGCACCTGCCTAGGTATGCCCTAGTAGTTTCTTGGACATTTTGCTTTCCTGTTTGGCCCGAAGGAAGCCGGTGAAGGCACTTCCTCCGTGTCCCTGATATAGTGGGGCATGTGCCCATGGGCTTGGAGATCCCAAGCCAGGCTCAGGATGGGTTGAAAGTCTAAATAGCTCACACAGGGCAGTATACCTTAGGAGCAGCACCACACTGCCAAGAGATGTGCAGGTTCCCAGCTGGTTTTGTGGGGGTGGGGCACAAAAGTGGAAGCGGATTGCTAGACCTTTGGAGAAGGTCACCCCTTTGCACTGTCTCTGTAAGTGGCATTGCCATTTAAGAAATGCAGCATAGGCTTTTGGCTGGGATTTTAGGACTGAAAGATTAAGAAAACCAAGACAACGCCAGAGTAAAGAACAAAAAAACAAGTTTTTAAAAATTCAGTGTTCTGGCATATCAGCAGGTTGACACTCTCTCTTATCCATTAATTTTCCTTCAACAATTTTTCGAGCCCCTGCTTTGTGTCACACACCACTTTGTGTCGCACACCACACGCCGAGCGTCTCAGCTGGCAGCCGGTGTATCTTGAGCTTGAAGACAGAGCGGGGTCCCCAGGCGCTTTGGGAGAGTGCTTTGTCAACAAGCACTGTTTGTTGGCTCTTGGGTTCCAAGTGTTTGATACCTATTTAGAGTCCTCGTTTGGCTTGTTGCAATTCACTCTTGGGAAGATCTCTGTAGTTTTTCAGGTTTACAAAGCCTCCTGAAATCCCCTCAGGTGTCTCCCTCACATACTAATCGTTTTCCCCCTTTTTCTTCTCCCTTTGTGTCTGTGTGTATGGAGAGTGGGTGTTTGCAGCGGTAGTGGGACTGGTGGTGAGGAATAAAGGAAGCTTTTAGAGAAAATGAAAGTGCAGTGGTTCATTGTGTGACCACCGGCCTCGACTGTGCTCCCGCTTTTGAAAGCAAGTTGGCCTGGGTGTTACATGTAAGCCAATTTAACAATAAATTATATTAAAAAAGAAAGAAAGAAAGAAAGGTGGCCTTTGCTGAGTTTATACCCTTTACCTCAAGGTCCTGTCATTGCCACAGGCACTTTCAGGCAAGCCAGTCACCTGAGAATGACAGATAGCTCTGAACATGGGCCTTTAAAGGGCTCTCCGCCTGTGATTTGTTCCATTTGTTCCTCTGTCTGGTACTTAGTAGGCACTCGGACATGCGTTACACAAATGAATGGGCAACACCCTACCCCATCATCGAACCAAACCAACCAGTCAGACAAAGTGATAACTTTACAGGTAACACACTCCTTTCAAGGAAGCAAAGAACCTAGATTCTCCAGTACTTTAGAAAGAAGAAATTGTGACATGAGCTGTTCTGTACCCTAGACAGAATCCCCACGTTTTAAACTTTGATTTGAAATTAAAGAATGTGTAACTATGTCTGTTAGCTGTGAATTAAAAATCCTGTGGAATACATAAATCTTTTTTCAATTTTCTTTTGAGGATTTGCTAGAATATTTGGATACCCTATAGGTATCATTGGAAATAACGGAGTTCTCTTTTCTGAATCTGCAAAAAAGGCAAGTACTGTTAAACATGTTTCAGGATTTTCTGTTTTAAACTTTGAAGGTCAAGTAATGAATGAAAGTTTATTGCATGAAAACTTTAAAATATTTAACCAGATGCCTTAGTAGGCAGAACACTGTATGTGCATGTGAGCATGTGTGTGTGTATGTTAGTGTTTGAAACTGTTTATATGGGGGTTTACATTAACATGTTTTATCTAGAGCATTATTTAAACAATGAAATGTTTCAGGGAAGTTTTGATACGACGCTTGAACTGTAAGTGCTGTGGATGACATGTATGTATCCTCAGGCTGTAGGAATACTTGTTTTAAAAGTGCTTATATTGTTTTAATTTTTACTAAAAGTTTTTTTCTTAATGTTTATTCATTTTGAGAGAGAGAGAAAGAGCTCAAGCGGGGGAGTGGCAGAGAGAGAAAGAGAGAGAGAGAGAGAGAGAAACAGATTCCCAAGCAGGCCCTTCCCTCCCAGCACAGAACCCATCCTGGGGCCCCATCTCACAAACCATGAGATCATGACCTGAGCTGAAATCAAGAGTTGGGCAGTTAACTGACTGAGCCACCCAGGTGCCCCTCTGTTTTCTTTTAAAGTGGAAAACTAAGGAATTATAGTGAGGCTCAGGAATTCCCACTGACAAGCACTTCTAGTTTTTTGAGTTTCACTTGCTGTTTAGAATGTTAGTGATTGACTTCATCCCTACAGCTGTGAGCCAGTGATCACACACATGACTGCAAACAAATGTAGTACAAACCATAGTCGATGTCCCATTGGCCGTGGGTCCACACGGGAGTATTATTGTTACTGTTACTGTAAGGTCAAACTAGCTAAGCACAGGGTACACTTTCCTATTGCTGACCCAGGTATGGTGTTTGTAGGATGCATGATGGCTACAGATTTGTTCACCCCCCTTTAAAAAGATTACCTCATTTGCTTATAGGGGGCTCACTTCATCCAGTTATGCTGCCAAAGGAATATTCCTCTGCTGTTCCTTCAAAACATTACCGGTAAGAAAATAGCTTAATCAGTTTTGTTGCATTATTCCAGAGATTAACTGTCCAGTAGGACTCAGATATTGGGCAGTGTAGACATAGAGCACTTCCATTATAGCAAAAAGTTCAACTGGATACTGTTTGGTAGAGTCTCTTCAAGGGTTAACACTTCATGAATCTAAAATGAGATGTTTATCCCTATTTGGATAAAGCAGTTTCTCAGTTACATGTATCACAGTCAGAGGGCCTCCCTTTACTCCTACACACGCATACCTACGCCCCTTCCTCCCCCACCCTGGCAGGGCGCTATTCTCTCCCAGAAATACTGATCTCACTACCAGAGAGTGTTGTCTGGCCCATCATCTCTTTCCTAGCACTTTGTTTTCCATAAAGGATTTCAAGCACATGCTATGCTCCTTCCTTTTCCTCATCTTTTATTGTGTGGTTAATTCTACCTGAAGTGACATACTAGAAAAGGTGTATGTACATCCTGAACAATAGTCTGAGGATTTGAGTTTGGACTCCAAAGAATGGTAAGATCAGTATCCCCTCTCTGGATTTCATGTTTCATAGATGATCTTAATAGGGTGGATGAAATGATTTTTAAGGTCTTCTGTGGTTGTAGAGTCCTTTTTCCTACAATTCTCTGTTACTTATCTTGTTTGTGGAACAGTGCCTAACCTATAGGGGGCACTTAGATATGGTGGTTAGCTGGAAGCCCCCCTCCTCCTGTCTTCAAAATGATCCCTGGTTATCTCAAGCTCAAAGGAAGGAGGGCTCTTAGTTAGTCATTAGAATCAGGCGAGCCTTCACAAGAAAAAGGAGTTTGGCTCCTGCTAGTCAGCAGGGCATTAAACAGTCCTGTGCAAAAACATCTTGATCTGGTGCTTCCCTTAAGTTTATGATAGTTGATTAGATGGATTTTGAGAGGCGTTATGTCCCAACAGCAGCCTGAGAGAGCACTTTGTGGCAAACCTTGTGGAAGGGCAGATAAAAAGAATTCTGAAGCTTCAGGGGACCTTGTTTCTAATAATTTGATCATTTATTAACCACCAGTAAGTTAAACCTTGTTCTTGGAAGTTACACCTACATTTCTGTTCTTTGGTTTTTCGGTTGGGTTGGGCGCAGAGTGCAGAGGTTGTGTTTGATTTTGCAATCTTGCATTTGACAGTCCTGTGTGACATCCATGGAGATACACATACAAAAGGCAGTTGAATAAATCTATTTTTATTATTATTAAATATATTTTTAACATTTATTTATTTTTGAGAGATAGAGTGTAAGTGGGGAGGGGCAGAGAAAGAGGGAGACACAGAATCTGAAGCAAGCTCCAGGCTCTGAGCTGTCAGCACAGAGCCTGGTATGGGGGTCCAAACCCTTGGACCATGAGATCATGACCTGAGCTGAAGTCTGATGCTTAACCGACTGAGCCACTCAGGCGTCTTAGCAGTTCAAAAAATCTTGAACACAGAGGACGTGTGTTGGCTGCATATAAATATATAGGCATCCTCAGAATATGTAGATGTTATTTAAGACTGTGGGAAGAGATGAGAACACCCCCGAAAGAAGACAAGAGGGCTCAGGGACAGTCTTTGAGGACAGAACTCTGATTTTTTCCAAAGAGATGAGAGGAGAGGAAGGAAGGGAGCATGATTATGTTGTTTTTTATGCTGGGAAGGATTAGGAGAAAGACAATTGAGGTGACACAATCTTTTTTTTTTTTTTTTTTTTTTTTTTTTTAATGTTTATGGTATTTATTTTGAGAGAGAGAAAGATAGTGAACAGGGGAGGGACAGAGAGAAAGGGAGACAGAGAATCCCAGGCAGATCTGTGCTATCACCTAAGAGCCTGATGTGGGGCTCAAACTCATGAACTGTGAGATCGTTACCTGAGCCAAAACCAAGAGTCAAACACTTAACTGACTGAACCACCCATGCACCCCGTGGAATCCTATTTTTGAAGGCAAAATCATCTCCAGGGAATAGAGAAGCGGTAGGGTGCTGGGTGAGGGATGAGAGCTTGAAGGTAGCTGATATTTGAGCTAGCTACTGTGGAATATTTCAGGAAATCAAGACAAGGCAGGAAGAGGTGCTCTGAGCTATTGCGAGGGCCCTGTTCACAGGGGTCCCAGGGAAGCACAGTGTGCCTGGCAAGGATGAGGGCTGTCCTGTCAGTACCGCTCTGTCTGCAGCTTGGACAGCTGTCCCATAAAAACTGAATGGAATCGGATGACTTGATTGCCGGGGACTTGCAAAACAAAAACAGTGACAGCCAGTTAGGCAAGTGAGTGGACGGTTGGGGAGGGAGACGCATGAAGCCTGGCTTGGGTTTTGTGAGGTGAGCAGGAAGGAGCCCAAGGCCTGGAGGGCCCAGTGCAGCTGCAGAGCCGTCTCCCATGGCCAGGAGCTTGAGGAAGCACAGGAATGCTGTAGTTGCCGTGAAAAATTCTTCCACCATGCTATTGAGTCACTGGCGGGGGGCTCTTACCATATTTGAAACATCTATCTTTTTATTTCATCCAAATTTTAAAGCAGTGTTTCAGAAGGAACAGTTTATGTATTAAACCAGGTCAGGACATATGGAAGCCTTTGTAGTTCGGCTTGCTACAGCATTTCGTCCTGAGCTTGCTGTGTCACAGTCCTTCATCACTGACTGCTGTTTGGGGAGAATTTTTGACGGTAAACTCCTGGCATCCTGATCTTGTTTGAGAGCTGTGTGTGCATCCAGATGAACCATTTTAATGGTTTCAATAAAATGAAAATTTTAGAAGTGATTAGAGCAGTTTTATTTTATCTTTAAAAAAATTTTTTTTTAATGTTTATTTATTTTTGAGAGAGAGAGAGTGTGAGTGAGGCAGGGGCAGAGAGAGGGGGAGACACAGAATCCGAAGCAGGCTCCAGGCTCTGAGCTGTCAGCACAGAGCCTGACGCGAGGCTCAAACCCCTGAACCACGAGATCATGACCTGAGCCAAAGTTGGACACTTACCCGACTGAGCCACCCAGGCTCCCCTTATTTTATCTTTTCAAGCAAACTTTTTGGGGGTGTATATTTCGCATGTAAATATTTTGTTACAGTGAGAGGCTTTGTAGTAAAATACAATTTGACAAGATGTTGGATTTGACTTCTGCACATAAATTCCCTTACATCCAGAGGCTCTTTTTCTGTTCTTTTCCTTAGGATTTATGGTTGGTAGAGACTATGAGGCGGAAGGAATTGCCAAGGATGGTGCCAAGATGGTGGCTGCTGTAGCCTGTGCCAATGTGCCTAAGATAACTGTCATCATTGGGGGATCTTATGGGGCCGGAAACTATGGGATGTGTGGCAGAGCATATAGGTAGGTGATTGTCAGGGTTTTCTCTGAAGAAAGAATCACACTTCAAGTATATTTATAAATGGTCAGTTTGTTACAGGTTTAGTTGAAACATAGAATGGCATTCACAAATTTTGATCAGTTATACCGTAATTTGTATCATCTGGAGGAGTGAAATGAAATTTAAGACTAAACGTGCTACTTGGAAGAAATCCACAATGGGAATCAGGAAATATTTTGCGATGGCTTATAATGTCATAATTTATGTGATGCAGCTAAGGTCTTGCTTTGAGGAAGGTGTGTACTAGACGTAAATATACATAGACTGGAAAAGAAAGGCTGAAAATCCCTGAGCCAGGCTGCCAGCTCAAGAAGTGTGAAGAAGAACAGCTTATTCAACACAAGAAAATAGAAAACAGGACACAATAAAGAGCGAACATCGTAAAGATAAAAGAATCAGGAAAGCCCAGACTTACTTGTTTAAAAAGGTTAACAAATTTGGTCGTCTCCTAGTAAAACTAAAAAATAAAGCAAAAAGACTTTAGATCGGGAATGGAAAACAGGACATAAGCACAGGTAATAAGGGGATATTTTGAATATTTTTATGCCCAATAAGTTGACATGAAATGGACAAATAAAATTTATCAAAACAGACATCGGAATCATGTGGAGAACTTAAGAACCCAACTACACTCAGCACACACCTCTGGAGATTCGTCTGGGGTAGGTTCCAAACGTGATTTTTAAAAAAAATGCCCTTGGAATACACAGCTGGAATGAAGAACCACTAATTTAGGAGGTAATCACAGGCCTGTGAAAACCTCTGTGTTGTACAGTGAATTAATTTGATCATTTTTCTTCCCCCCCTACAGCCCAAGATTCCTCTACCTGTGGCCAAACGCTCGTGTCTCAGTGATGGGAGGAGAACAGGCAGCCAATGTGTTGGCCACAGTAGCAAAGGACCAAAGAGCACGTGAAGGGAAACAAGTAAATGCTGTTTTTTCTGTGTCTGTGGGTTTGGCTGAGCGAGGGAGCAGCGCACCCAGAACTCCTCAGTGTTCACGGGTTAGGGCCTGGCTTCACTTAGAAGATGCTGACTGTCAGCAATTTGGACTTCCATATGCTCTATCTCTCTTGTTAGAGCTACTTTATTGGAGGTTGCTTGTTGTAATTTTTCAGAATTTCCAAGAAAATACTCGAGAAACTCAGACACTGGTCTGAGGCATAAGGATCTTAGGTTCTTAGTCATTTGCAGTTAGTGAGATTTAAATAAATGCGATTTACTTCTTTGATTTTATGACCTAAAGCAGCAGAATTTTGTTTTTTCCAGTTTCTCTCTTAGATTGTCCTTGAGTGGGAGGGCCCGGTCCTTTAATTGAGGATGGAGTAACATTATTATACTGTGCACATATAAATGAAAAATGGAAAGGTCACTGGAAGCTTGATGAAAGGCAAATCAGCAAGTGGCTGCTTTTAGTTTTCTAAATGTTAATAGTAGGTACTTTTAAGCGATTGTTTTTTAGGCCTTGACAGCAACATCACACAAAAGGTACTGACTGAGTACTCCACAGGGTATAGAGTGCTCAAGCACCTTAGAAGGTTTACATGACTTGGAGAAAATGTGAGGTTCTTGCCCCTTGAGTAGCTGACAGTCTGGGGGCGGACAGCTTATAATCTGAGGGTTGAGTGAACAACAGAATAATTTATTAAGGCAAATTCTTCTTTGCAAGCAGTTGTTTTGAAAATGGATTCTTTTGTTTGTGTCTCAGAGATTCTTCTGAAGTTGTGCATTAATTTTTATTAGTTATACTACTACTTTGCATAAGCCCCGAACCTTAAAATGATTGATGCATGTTCTTGGAACTGTTTACGTGACCTGTTTTATCGTAACAGGGCATAACATGGAGGAGGCCCTGCCTTCTAAGGTTCTCATTCCTGCCAGTTAGGATCATCTGGTCAACCGCCTAGCTTATGGAATGGGGATAAGATAAGCATGAGGGGTGGCTCTTGCCTCCCTGAATGCATCCTACTCATGCTTCACATCCTCAGTTGTCTTTTCCAAGCAGCAGGAATTCTGCAGACTTAAACTGAAGTTTTCTATTCATTTCCGTACTGATGAGTATCCAAGTGAAATGAGAGGTTTACTCTTGTGTTTGTTGTGTGTTTGTGTGTTAGGCATCAGAGGTGTGAAATTCTACCTGATATTTTAAAGACCTAGCTTTAACCCTAGCCCAGTATGGTAGTCTTTTATTAAATAGTTGTTCTTTGATTGATATACAAATATATGAATTCATTTATTCTTATGTATGAAAGGAAAGTATAGGATTTTAGTGGTTCTCTCCCCAAATTCTTGACATATAAGTGATACTAAACTATGAAAGTACATAAAAGAAGGTTGGATTTATTTGAAATAAGTCATTTGTTTTGGTGTGAAATACTTTTTAAGTTGAAAACACTTTCCAGGGTTTCAAAATTGGTCTGCATAAAGATTTTTGCAACTGAATTAATTATCGCTTGTTTCTGGCAATACTGGTGGGCAAGCCATTAAATTTTTAATTAGAGGAAAATATCTCTGAGCTATTTGGGTTTATTCAAGTGGTGGTTGATATTTCACCCATTTAAACTTTAAAATTGTTTTAAATTTGTCTATTTTGAATGAAAATCCCCTACGGGGCACCTGGGTGGCTCGGTTGATTAAGCATACGAGTCTTGATTTCGGCTGAGGTCCTGATCTCATGGTCATGAGATGGAGTACCACTCTGGGCTCTGTGCCGACAGTGTGGAGCTTCCTTGGGATTCTCTCCCCTTCTCTCTGCCCATACCCACCACTCCCTGTTTCAAAAAACAAAAACAAAAACAAAAACAAAACCCACAACAATCTCCTACTGGTCCACATCCAACAGAAGCTGCTAAATGTAAAATTGCCCTTTTGTTACATTTTGTATAATTCACATCCCTTGTTAGGCCCTGCTAGAATACTCTATCCCCTTGGGTTTGTTTTTGTTTTTCAAGTTTATTTACTTATTTTGAGGGGCGGGGAGGGCAGGGGAGGGACAAAGAGAGAGAGAGAGAGAATCCCAAGCAGGATCCGCACTGTCAGCGTGGAGCGCATTGCAGGGCTCGATCTCACAAACCATGAAATCACAACCTGAGCCAAAATCAAGAGTTAGATGCTCAACCAACTGAGCCACTCAGGTGCCCTGCGATCCCCTTGGTTTTGAACCTTACACTAAACCGCCTCAGGAAGTTGTCTCTGACAAGGGAGATGTAATGGTGGACCAGTTTGACACTCATGTCTCAGGTGAGATCATGTGTACTAAAGTATCACTTGTCATCTATATATGTCACTGTGCAGATGGTGGTTGTGACCTTATTACTCAAGAAATGGTCACCCCTTTTTTCTTGAGGTTCTCTTGAGTGGATCTGTTGCTTTAGTACAGTGGATTCATTCATGGTCCCTTTTCTTTCAGTTCTCCCCTGCGGATGAAGCAGCTTTAAAAGAGCCAATCATTAAGAAGTTTGAAGAGGAAGGAAACCCTTACTATTCCAGTGCAAGGTGGGAACCAGGGAAAAACTACCTTCTGATACCTCCTGATGGGTGCATCTGGGCTGTAAGGGCAGCAGCTTTACAGAGATACAGGCAGTTGGGTTGGTCTGGCCTTTGTAGGAACCAGTAAACAACTTTGGGCCGCACATAATTTTGTATTATTGTCTCTATAATGGGAGTACCTGCTGCGGAAATCCCACCCCTTCTCCCAGGCTGGGCTATGGACCATTACCTTTGGTCTGATTCCACAACTCTCCACCATTCTTTCCACCACCACCCCCCGCCACGCCTTTTTTTTAGTGTTTATTTTATTTTTGAGAGAGAGATAGAGAACACATGAAAAGGGAAGGGGCAGAGAGAGAGGAGAGACACAGGATCAGAGACAGTCTCCAGGCTCTAAGCTGTCAGCACAGACCTGACACAGGACTTCAACTCACTGTGAACTGCAAGATCATGACCTGAGCCGAAGTCGGCACTTAACCGACTGAGCCACCCAGGCGCCCCCTTCCTTCTCCCACTTCTAAATGAGGTGTCTGGGCCTGCAGGGGATAAAAAGTTAAGAGTTATAATCCTGGCTGTATCATTTTCAGGAATTCGTTCTTTTATAGTTTTTGCTTAAATACGTGGATTCCTGCCATGCCCCTGTCTTTATTTTGTTTTTACTCCTCTTTTATTCAATGTTTATTTATTTTTGGGACAGAGAGAGACACAGCATGAATGGGGGAGGGGCAGAGAGAGAGAGGGAGACACAGAATCGGAAACAGGCTCCAGGCTCTGAGCCATCAGCCCAGAGCCTGATGCGGGGCTCGAACTCACGGACTGCGAGACCGTGACCCGGCTGAAGTCGGACGCTTAACCGACTGCGCCACCCAGGCACCCCATTTTTACTCCTATTTTAAAGATGACTTTGGTTGAACTGTTGAACATGTTTTGGCACTTGATAACGAGTGTGCTTGTGCACTGAGGAGGTGATTACTCACAGCCAGGGTCTGCGTGTCAGCACCAAGTAATCACCTCACACACCATTGCAACTCTTGGTTCTGTTTGTTTCTTACAGCCTTTAATGAGGTCATAAATCATCGTGGCCTGCCCGGGCTGCAGACTTGCTGCCATGTGTGCATTCAGACCTCTGTTTTCAGCAACTTTAATGTTCTTCATTCTGAAGAATAATCTAAGCTTCATATCTTCCTTTTATCCCTTGGGCATATGGAATAAAGAAAATAACTATTTGTGTCTTTTAAAATTAGGTTATGGTGTGATTTGTGTCATTTACTGGGGAAGGCAAACTGGAGAGGAAGGAGAAAAGAAAAAAATTAGAATCCGTTTCAGTCATCAGCACATCTTTCGTGGCGGGTACTGCTCCTGGCACTTTGGGTACAGAGGCTGAACATACTTATTTTCAAGAGCATATAATTACTTTCGGAATGAAAATGGTACCATTTGGCATTTTTAAAAAGCCTATTTCTCTTCTTGTTAATATGTATTTTTGTAAGCCGATTTGCAGGGCTATTTTGTTGTGGGTCATTGATTCATTTAATTAAGATGAAAATATTTTATAGTCTTTGAGACATAAACATGTTCTTGTTACCATCACTTAAACAGACTTAGATAGTAGCCAGTAGAAGCAAAGAGGAAATAGAAAACCCTAAAAAAAGGTTTAAGAGAAAAGAGTAAATGGTAAGCTCACATACAGTTTTTTTTTTTTTTTCAATATATGAAATTTATTGTCAAATTGGTTTCCATACAACACCCAGTGCTCATCCCAAAAGGTGCCCTCCTCAATACCCATCACCCACCCTCTCCTCCCTCCCACCCCCCATCAGCCCTCAGTTTGTTCTCAGTTTTTAAGAGTCTCCTATGCTTTGGCTCTCTCCCACTCTAACCTCTTTTTTTTTTTCCTTCCCCTCCCCCATGGGTTTCTGTTAAGTTTCTCAGGATCCACATAAGAGTGAACACATATGGTATCTGTCTGTCTCTGTATGGCTTATTTCACTTAGCATCACACTCTCCAGTTCCATCCACGTTGCTACAAAGGGCCATATTTCATTTTTTCTCATTGCCACGTAGTACTCCATTGTGTATATAAACCACAATTTCTTTATCCATTTGTCAGTTGATGGACATTTAGGCTCTTCCCATAATTTGGCTGTTGTTGAGAGTGCTGCTATAAACATTGGGGTACAAGTGCCCCTCTGCGTCAGCACTCCTGTATCCTTCCTGTATTCCTAGCAGTGCTACTGCTGGGTCATAGGGTAGGTCTATTTTTAATTTTTAGAGGAACCTCCACACTGTTTTCCAGAGCGGCTGCACCAATTTGCATTCCCACCAACAGTGCAAGAGGGTTCCCGTTTCTCCACATCCTCTCCAGCATCTGTAGTCTCCTGATTTGTTCATTTTGGCCACTCTGACTGGCATGAAGTGATATTTGAGTGTGGTTTTGATTTGTATTTCCCTGATGAGGAGCGACGTTGAGCATCTTTTCATGTGCCTGCTGGCCACCTGGATGTCTTCTTTAGAGAAGTGTCTATTCATGTTTTCTGCCCATTTCTTCACTGGATTATTTGTTTTTCGGGTGTGGAGTTTGGTGAGCTCTTTATAGATTTTGGATACTAGCCCTTTGTCCGATATGTCATTTGCAAATATCTTTTCCCATTCCGTTGGTTGCCTTTTAGTTTTGTTGATTGTTTCCTTTGCTGTGCAGAAGCTTTTTATCTTCATAAGGTCCCAGTAGTTCATTTTTGCTTTTAATTCCCTTGCCTTTGGGGATGTGTCGAGTAAGAGATTGCTACAGCTGAGGTCAAAGAGGTCTTTTCCTGTTTTCTCCTCTAGGGTTTTGATGGTTTCCTGTCTCACATTCAGGTCCTTTATCCATTTTGAGTTTATTTTTGTGAATGGTGTGAGAAAGTGGTCTAGTTTCAACCTTCTGCATGTTGCTGTCCAGTTCTCCCAGCACCATTTGTTAAAGAGACTGTCTTTTTTCCATTGGATGTTCTTTCCTGCTTTGTCAAAGATGAGTTGGCCATACGTTTGTGGGTCTAGTTCTGGGGTTTCTATTCTATTCCATTGGTCTATGTGTCTGTTTTTGTGCCAATACCATGCTGTCTTGATGATGACAGCTTTGTAGTAGAGGCTAAAGTCTGGGATTGTGATGCCTCCTGCTTTGGTCTTCTTCAAAATTACTTTGGCTATTCGGGGCCTTTTTTGGTTCCATATGAATTTTAGGATTGCTTGTTCTAGTTTCGAGAAGAATGCTGGTGCAATTTTGATTGGGATTGCATTGAATGTGTAGATAGCTTTGGGTAGTATCGACATTTTGACGATATTTATTCTTCCAACCCATGAGCACAGAATGTTTTTCCATTTCTTTATATCTTCTTCAATTTCCTGCATAAGCTTTCTATAGTTTTTAGCATACAGATCTTTTTACATCTTTGGTTAGGTTTATTCCTAGGTATTTTATGCTTCTTGGTGCAATTGGCTCACATACAGTTTCTTGTTTGTTTTTGTTTCTACATCAGATTTTGAGTGAAATGCACAAGGACAGTTGAAATATTAAACTTTGAAAAATAACGTATCTCGTGTGAGCCATTCATTTGTTTTTCAGCCCTGGCTAAGTCATCTCTTGAGAAAGACTGAATCGTTTATTGTTTTCATACTTACATTAGTATTATTATTTTAATAGGCTGTATTCAGGGCAGGGGAGCAAATGGCCCAGATCTATTTATCTCTGGAAACAAATATCAAAAAACACTAAGGTGTTTTTTTGTTGTTGTTGTTAATTCATAGATGTTTAGGCCTTTGTGTTAAAACACTTGGTGGCAGGGGCGCCTGGGTGGCGCAGTCGTCGGTTAAGCGTCCGACTTCAGCCAGGTCACGATCTCGCGGTCCGGGAGTTCGAGCCCCGCGTCAGGCTCTGGGCTGATGGCTCAGAGCCTGGAGCCTGTTTCCGATTCTGTGTCTCCCTCTCTCTCTGCCCCTCCCCTGTTCATGCTCTGTCTCTCTCTGTCCCAAAAATAAATAAAAAACGTTGAAAAAAAAAATTTAAAACACTTGGTGGCATGGAGTCAGCAGTTTTCTTTACAAGATGAAAGGATTTTCAAGCCAGTTCATGGCACCTTCCTTGGATTTCATGAATCTCAGCCTACCAGTAAACTTGTGCGGTCTGTTTTGGCTCTACCATGGTTGGCTCTGCCTTTTCAGAGACCTCTTTCATTATCTGCTACCGTGGATAATGACGTTCTGTGTTTCTCTCAGTCCTTCATTGTTACGTGTGCAGCATGCCAGTTTCTTCTGCTCAGTTCTTTTTATAATCAAAACTTTTTCAGGCATTTGATTAGGGCCTTTTACCTGGAGCACTCTTGTTAATGACCATCACGAAGCAGGCCTGGCTTTGCTGTGCTTGCTGCGTTATTCTGCTGTTGGCGTCAGAAGGGGGTGTAATCAACTGACCTGGTTACACATGACAGGAGTGGCCTCTTCCTACTGGCTGTTGCTACTTCAGGGTCCCCATTATGAATGTTTTATGAGCAAAGATTTGATTCATGGTGTGTCGATCTAAGTATGGTTTAATAATTAATGCTATTGTCTAGATACTGAAAGCAGTTTGTTTAAAGAAAGCCAAACAGCCACCTACTAATGACCTTTAAAAAACAGTATTTCTCATTCATCTTTTTTGTAAAACTGAGGTTGTCAGTGAAAAGCAGATTTGTACTTCAGAGTTTCTTTTGAAAGCAGCTTAAAGCTATTACTTACTTTCCTATTGTAACAAAAGACAAAGAACTTACATTGCAGATACTTTAATAAAATAGTGAAGTCTATTCAGTCATTTTTGTAGTTTCTTAAAAGTTTGGGAATTTGGGGGAGTACACCTTTTCCAGTAGAGACTTTGGTTTGAGATCATTACCTGGGTTCATGTGTCTCTCCATATTAATAACAGGAACACATCAACTTGTATATTTATGTGGGCAGAAGAACAGGAAACATTTTCCTAAAATAAGTAAAAGTATTTGAAAATCAAGGATTATTTTGTGGTTTCTGGAAGCAGTTCCCAAAACCATAGCTCACTCTGACATTCTTTGAGGGCCTGGGATCAAAGTCCTGTCATTTTTCTTTGGGAAGAATGTAGTTTCAGTTGTGAGAATGTAGTACCCAGAATCTCATTGGTAGATCCCCATGGTACCTGAAGAAAAACCTCAGCATTTCTGGGCATAAATTATATAAATGGTAGTTTGGTGGTAGATTCCTAATAACTTTTGCTTTGTTCTTTTATCAGGCTGTGGGATGATGGGATTATTGATCCCGTGGACACCAGACTGGTCCTGGGTCTCAGTATTAGTGCAGCCCTCAATGCACCAATCCAGAAGACTGACTTCAGCATCTTGAGGATGTAACTGGAGTGTGAAGCATCTTCCATTGGATATGTACCAAAATTGACATACCAGTAGCCTTAAAATTTTAGACGTTTCCCACATGTGGCTATTATGGTAAAATTGTTTTCTTAACACAGTGCATCGTACTTTTCTACATTAAACAGAAATCAGTGAAGGTATTTATTTGATAAACTTCAATTCCTTGTCTATTTTCTTTGAGAATCTTTTCTGTGGCTCAGCTTTACCACCCATAAACTGAAGAGAATAACTTAAGTTATCCTTTCTAACCCACAAGTAGCATGAAAGTCCCATAACCTATACACTGCAGGTATGTTTGAGATTATTAACAGAAAGTCATTTTTCCTCTGAAATGATTGTTTTGCTGATTACACATGATGATATTTTAACACACACAATTTTTTAAAAGCATCAATTACTCATCTTTGTAGCCACTACTCCTTCCCTTAATAGTCACACTTGTCTGCATTTGGGGCTCTCTTTTCTACCCATTCTCTCTCCATCCTTCTCCTCATTGCCTTCCCCTGCCAGTACCCTCTCCAAAGTTTACCTCCATGTTGCTGAAACCAGTGGGTTCTTTTCTGACTTTATCCGACTGAATTCTCTGAAGCATTCAGTGCAGTTGAACACTTCTTTCCCGCAGTGCTGGCCTTAGCTTCTAGATCGAAACTTTAGATTTTCTGCCAACCTCTTTGGCCCTTCTTGTTCTGTCTCCCTTGCCCTGCCCCTGTTCCTCTAGTGATTTCTCTCCTACTCCCTTTACTATTTGTCCTGATTTTTCATTAGCAAAACATGAAAGTATCCCCTTGTTCTTTTTTAAAAAATTGTGGTGAAATACACAGAACATAAAATGTATCGTTTTAACCACTTTTAGGTGTACAGTTCTGTGGCCTTAAGTCCATTCACATGGTTGTGCTACCATCACCACCATCCATCCATCTCCAGAACCTTTCATCATTCCAGACAGAACTCTGTTATTAAATAGTAACTCCCCATGCCCTCGCTCCCCTCCTCTGGCACTCTGCTCATTCTTTTTTTTTTTTTTTTAGTTTTTTTTAGTTTTTTAATGTTTTTATTTATTTTTGAGAGATAGCGCTCGAGTAGGGGAGGGGCAGAGAGAGAGGGAGACAGAATCCGAAGCAGGCTCCAGACTCTGAGCTGTCAGCACAGAGCCTGAAGTGGGGCTCGAACTCACGAGCTGTGAGATCATGACCTGAGCCGAAGTCGGACGCTCAACCAACTGAGCCACCCAGGCCCCCCTGCTCATTCTTGAATGTGTATGTTACTCATGGTTAGGTTTATTCTCTCTTGGTCATATCAGCCCTTCTTATGGCTTCAGAAGCCATCTAAATGCAGATAATTCCTGTGTCAACATTGTTCTCCTTGAGCTCTAGACCTGTGTATCTTAGGGATCTACTGGATGTCTGCACTGGTGGTCTTTTAGGAACCTCAGATTCAGGCATCAGGGTCAATTGATTTTGCCTCCTCACTATCTCTTAAATTCCCCATTATCTTTGTCTTTCACTTCCAAAGGCCTTAGAAGTGGTCTACCTGCTTCTAGTCTTAGCTAGTCTTGCGTCTGCATCCCTGTGAGGTAGGATGACCATTCTAAGTGCACACCTGGTCATGCTGCTCCCTTGCTTCAGTGTCTCACAGGTTCCCTGTAGAAGTACTAGACCCCTCATGCCCTCCATGATCGTGACCATCACATCCCCTCTTCTGTCTCATCTCCTTGACTCTTTCCCACACACGGTGCTCCATCTGTTCTAGACTTCTAGCTCCTCGAACCTACACAGTCCTTCCCACTTTAGGGTCCACCACCTAATGTTCCCTCTGCCTGTACTTTCTCTGAAGCACTTACCTTTTGTCTCCGTGACTTCTCTGGGCTGGGTTAGACACTATCTGCTCTTGAAAAGCACCAACCATTTTCTCTGTCTTAGGTATTTATGAGAAACGTAAATATTTCTTTAATATTTCCTTCCTGCTAGACTGTAAGCTCCCTGAGAGCAAGGATCTCCTGTTTAGCCTGCATCTCCATTCCCTAGCACTTGGAGATGCTCACATATTTATTGAATGGTTGAAAAATCCAAATTTTAATTGATGTCCTCAGGCCACATTAAAATTAATGATTAAATGATATAATATAACTATCAAATGGTTTCCTAATAAAATTAATATTTCAGACATTGTGCGTGATGTTCATTTTAGGCAGCATTTGTGTATCAGAAGTCAATTTAATTTTTTGAGATGTGTACAGATAAATGTGTAAAGATAAGTGTTGGACTTACTTAAATAAATTTGCACTTTAAATAAGTAAAGATAAGTAGGTTGCATTTTTGGGGCACCGGGTGGCTCAGTCAGTTGAGTGTCCGACTTCGCTCAGGTCATGATCTCTTAGTTCATGAGTTCGAGCCCCACATCGGGCTCTGTGCTAACAGCTCAGAGCCTAGAGCCTGCCTCCAATTCTGTGTCTCCCTCTCTCTCTGCTCCTCCCCCACTCATGCTTTGTCTCTTTCTCACTCTCAAAAACAAATAAACATTAAAAGAATAAAAAAGGAAGTAGGTTGCATTTTCAGAAGGATGTTGGAGGAGGTCCCTGAGAGGATGTGACTGACTGCTGGTTCACCTGCTAACCAGACCCGGCAGCGGGAGGCTCCACAACCCCTCCCCTTTCCTTGGAACATTCGTCCCCGCGTACTGTTCCTGTAGTGGCCGTCCTTTCAAGAACACAGCCTTGAGAGACAGGTGTTGTTGAGAGCATCTGAACCCAATTAAGGCCTCTTTATAAACAAGGCTTCTTTACAACGTCTCCGCACGTTGGTGTGGAGACGCCCTGGTATTGTGACGGGTGCTGACCACCCCCAGAGCACATCCCCTCACCTACCAACGTGGCTTGGCCCACTTCTCTCATCCCTCGGCCTCCCTCTTCTGGGGCTGGTTTTTGAACCAAGAAAGAAACACGGTAAGTATTTTAAAATAGTGAATTATATTTTCAGTTAAAAGTTATGTTCGTGTCAGAAGACAACAAAGTTTTTCTTAATCAAGAATAGGTAATGTTTCTTTGCTAGGAACCATCAACAAGTCAAAGATTGATGGTCTTTTTAGGAGTGTTTTGGCCTCTCAAAAAAATCACAGTCATCACTCACACCGCGCTTAAGATAATTAAAATATATTGCATAGTTTATCCAGTAAAAATAACAGTTTTACCAAAACAAGCAGCAGTTTTTGTCTGCCCCTTCCCAGCTTTACAGAGACGCAGTTGACATATAACATGTAAGTTTAAGGTGTACAACATGATGATTTAATACATGTGAATTGTGAAATGATTACCACAGTGTGATTACTTCTTAACACGTTTGCCTCACATAACTTTTTTTGTAGGGAGAATGTTTTTCTACATTTCAGTTATTATAAATAAGAGCAACTAGGGTAACATGAATAATTTAGAATTTTAAGAAATATACAGCTAATTAATCTCTAAATTAGCCCTCTGTGTACTTAAAGAATAAAAGAGACAAAAGTATTTTTCAGTTTTCAAGGAAAAATTGAAATTAGAATTTGTCAAGCTTTTTTTTACACTGCCAGAAGGCATTGTTGAATGTGCTAGTGAAAAAAATGTATCTTTTTGGGGAGAGGTCACATAGTCCTTGTTAATTCTGAAATGTGTTCGTTGGTGTTCTGGAAGGATGATTGTTTACTGTTCTGGCCAAAGCCAGTTCTTACAAATCCTTTAATTATTGGTTCTGAAATTCAGTATTTAGAAAAACAGCAGGAACATGATAATCATGGCCTCTGGGTATTTCTAACAGTTCTCTATAAATGTTAGAAATTAAATACAATCACTAATAATGATGGTTTTTATTGTTTTGACAAAAAGTCGACCACAAAACACTGAAAATAATTTTTTTATATTTAATGTGCCTCAAACTCTCTTGCATCTGAAATCAGAATGTTAAGGATCAAGTTGCTTTTGGAGCTAAATGAAAATTCTCTCCACTTTTGACCTGTCTAGGCAAATGTACATTCCAAGTGATGTTTGCAATCAAGCTAATTGATAATCCACTCTGGGACGCTTGAGAGGAAACAGGCCCAGATACTAATCATCACACTGACATATAGGTGTGAGCAGATGGGGGACCTGTGGTTGCTCTCTCTGTAGTTCATTATCATGGAATGAGTACTGATGCTACCTGTCAGGTTTGGTACTTCTTACAAGCCACTGTTCCAGATACCCACTGTGTAACTTTTTGGTGGCTGAAAACAATACAAGTTCATTCTGTTAGAGTTGCAGGGGTCAGAAGTTTAAAATCTAGGGGGCGCCTGAGTGACTCAGTCGGTTTAGTGTCTGACTTCGGCTCAGGTCATGATCTCAGAGCTGTGGGTTTGAGCCCGGCGTCGGCCTCTGTGCTGACAGCTCAGAACCTGGATCCTGACTCAGATTCTGTCTTCCTCTCCCTCTGCCCCTCCCCCGCTCTCTCTCTCTGTCTCTCAAAAATAAATAAACGTTAAAAAAAAAAAAAAGGTTAAAATCCAGGTGGACACAGGGCTGCATTTCACTCTGCAGGCTTTGAGGGGAAAATCCGTTCCCTTGCCTTTTTCAGCTTCTAAAGTCTGCCTGCCTGCTTTGTAAACTTTTATTTATTTATTTAAAATAACTTTAATTTTTCTAATGTTTATATATGTGAGAGACAGTGAGTGGAGGAGGGGCAGATAGAGAGGGAGACCCAGAATCCGAATCAGTCTCCAGGCTCGCTCTGAGCTGCCAGCACAAGAGTCCAACATGGGGCTCAAACTCACAAACTGTGAGATCATGACCTGAGCCAAAGTTGGACCCTTAACTGACTGAGCCACCCAGGCACTCCTGCTTTGTAACGTTTTTATTTTTATTTTTTTAACGTTCACTTATCTTTGGGAGAGAGAGAGAGGGAGACACAGAATCTGAAGCAGGCTCCAGTCTCCAAGCTGTCAGCACAGAGCCCGATGTGGGACTTGAACTCAGAAACCGTGAGGTCATGACCTGAGCTGAAGTCAGATGTTTAACCAACTGAGCCACCCAGGTGCCCTGCTTTGTAACCTCAATACAGACTTCAGTATGATATCAAACACCTCTGTGTTAGCATTCTAGAGAGGCATTTAATTGACTCAAGAGGAGAGTTGACCACAAGGCAGGGGCAGTTTTGCTTTCTGTAGCACCCAGCATTTCAATGTGTCTGGTGGCTTTTTCTTTCACAAAAGTGACCCAAATCACAGGTTTGCGGTACTCCTTATGTTAAGGAAGAGAAGTGTCTGAGGGAGAACAGAGTCTTAGAAGATCGTGATTTAACAGAGAACTGACTGAAGAGAAAACGATCAGAACTACTTGTTAGAAGTAAGCTGTAGAGATTTAATGTGTAATTTAGCAAGTGTTGATTGTACTAAGTGAACAGGTAACAGTTTTGGAATAGTTAGGCTAATATCAAGAAGTTTCTGTAGGAAACGTATTTTACATTTTTTGATAGCTCTATCGTACTCTTATGTTGTAGGATAATTGAAAATAACATTTGTTTTAAAATTATTTGTAATTTAAAATCCAGTACCGTTTTTTGTAGAAAATTTAGGGACAGTAAGGAAAGTGAAAATTCTCTAATTTCACCACTCAGAGATAGCTGCTGTTATTACTGATTTCTTGTAGACTGTACTATTCTCTTTTTTTCTATCTGTGGGAATTTCTTTTCACAAAAAAAGTTATTCTGTAATCTCCATTTTCTCTGAATGCAATATACATGTATTGACATGTTTCCATGTTGTGTAATATTTCACCTACAGTACTTGTGATGTTGCCTGATACGACATTGTATGGACACCTATTTAATTTAACCACTCCCCTATGGTTGGATACTTAGGTTGTTTCTGGTTTCTCACTATTATAGCTAATGCTGCAGTAAATATCCTACAGTTTCTTTACATAACCGTGATTAGTATAAATTCTTAGAAGTGAAGTTGTTGAATCCAGGTGTCTGTGGACCTATTGCTGAATTCTGTTCTATAAACGTGTATTTATGGTGCAAGGATTGCTGGGCACGGTAATGACTCTGGTGCTTTCAGATGCTGAAGTAACCTCCGGTAGAATTTAATTGTTTAGGAAACTAGTGTTTTCATTAATTTTTAAAAGTTGTGTCTAGGTAACGCTGTGACATTAGTAACAAGTTGTGAAGACTTAGCATAAATGCACGGGTGGTGTCATTGTTGTGGAAGGACTGGGAAAAGATGGGAGAAGGCCCCTTGAGTCCTAGTCGCGCTACAGAAGAATTATGTGAACTTGAGGACGATGGGAGGGGACCAGACTCAGTCTCTCTGATCCCGCAGTTGTTTTCCTTCTCTCTCCAGTTGCTCAAGCTTTCTCTCTGCTTCCCTAGATCCCCTTTACTTCTCCTAGTATTGGGGTAAGTGGGCTGGGAGGGGTGAGGACTGGAGGCAGGGGAAGATCTTAGAAGGAGGGGATTTAAGAGAGAATTTAAAGAGAAAACGCGAGCAGATCTACTTGTTAGAAGTAAGCTGGAGGAAAAGAAAAAGGGGGTGTGCTAAGAACTTTTTTTTAATTGCTATTATCCTGCACTAAGTGTGCGCCAGCTGACTTGGTGAGAGTGAGGTGGAGATCACCTGCCAGGAGGATGCATTCTTCAGCTTTGTCAGTTTATTTTATTCAAATGAACAAACATTCCCTGAAGGCTTGCTGTGTGTCTGGCTTTGGGATAGAATACAAAGTAAACACAGCGGTTAACAGAAATAAGTGTCTAAGTGCATACACGTACACAAGTAAGTACAGCATGGCCCCTTCCTTGTGTAGCCATAGGTCAGTGACTTGGGAGGGTATTTTCACCTGCTCAGTCCCCCTCCGTTGTCTTTTAGTAACTGCACTGTTATATCCCTTTGGGAACTACCCCTCTCCTATGCTGTCTTGGCAAGTGTCAAGCAAAGAGCCCTGGTCTCTAGCCGAGAGCCGGACACTTCACTGAGGCCTGGCCAAGCTGACTTAAGCCATTGGATTCTTGAGCAGAGGGAGGAACATGGAAGACAACCAGCCCTGAGTTGTTCCAGTGGCTTGTCAGACAGAGGCTGTTCGTTCGTTCTTGCTCTGTATCACTGGCACCACTCTGGTTACTAATACTCTGGGTGTGAAGTATCCTGGCATCCTGTTTTCTTGCAGCAATTTCTTTTATTTTTTTTGTAATGTTTGTTTATTTTTGAGAGAGAGAGAGAGAGAGCGCGTGCGCCCAAGCAGGGGAGGGGCAGAGAGAGAGAGAGAGAGAGAGAGAGAGAGAGAGAGAAATGCAGAATCCCAAGCAGGCTCAAGGCTCTGAGCTGTCAGTGCAGAGCCCAACATGCGGCTCAAACCCATGAAGTGCAAGATCATAACCTAAGCCAAAGTTGGACACCATGCTCAACCGACTGAGCCCCCCAGGCCACCCCCCACCCCCAGCAATCTTTTTAAAAAAACTTGTCAGAGTCAGCTCCAGTGCTGTAGCAGCAAATACTAACCGGTAGCATGTCCTGCAAGACAAAGGTTAAAATAAGTTCCTGTTTTCAACTTTGATGAAAGCTTTACTGCCTACATTTTAAAGAAGACTTTTCAGGGGTGCTTTTTGGATGGCTCAGTCAGTTGAGCGACTAACTTCAGCTCAGGTCATGATTGATCACATGGTTCATGAGTTTGAGCCCTGCATTGGGCTCTGGGCTGACAGCTCAGAGACTGGACCCTGCTTCGGATTCTGTGTCTCCCTCAGTCTCTGCCCTTCCCTCACTGGTGCGTGTGCACCGCCCCCCCCCCCCCCCCCCCCCGCCCCTGCCACACACACTCTCTCTCTCAAAAATAAACATTTAAAAAAATTGTAAACGTTGAAAAAACTTTTTTTTAAAAATAAAGAAGACTTTTCAGAAATGAACCCAGTGGGATGTTGAAAGTAAGCAGTGCATCCACAGGAAGGATGTGCCTTCTCACTGCAATGAGTATGGATCAAGCATTAAAATTGCTACAAGGGAAACTCAATTTATTGCAACCTTGTGATCACTAAAATGTGTCACTGAGCAAGATTTTAGGTTACTTTTAATCGAAATCTAAAAAATCTGACCGTCTTCCATTGGAGATCATTTAAAAACAGCCATTCCAAGAGCCTGGAAGGCTTTTTAGGTACCTGTTGGGTAGCCTTTTTCTCATAGGAATGCTAAACACATTGTCTATAATCTCTTTTGAAGTGTTAACAGGTTGCTATTATTATGTGGGTGGTGGCAAGTACTTAGGAGGTTCATGTTTTTATTTTGGAGCTATTGGTATTTTCATTTTGTCTTAATTTTGATGTGGCCTTTCTTCCAACCTTCTGTATCCACCATGAGGGACCTAGGAAAGACAACCAGAGGATCAAGTGCCTAGTCCAGAGCACTGCAAAGTGTTCGAACTGGGTCATAATTTAAATCCATAGTAGAATGTATTCAGCATTCCCAGTAAGAGAACTAGAATTGCTTACTGGACATAGAGCTCAACTTGGAATCAAGGGATTTGGGGTCTTCTTCAGAGGGTAGTACTAACTACTTGTCTAATCTTGGACTGGTCTTTCCTTGTCTCTTAAATTTCCTTGTCTCTTAAATCTGAGCTGTCAGCACAGAGCCTGACACGGGGCTCGAATGCACAAACTGTGAGAGCATGACCTGAGCTGAGGTCAGGTACTTAACCGACTGAACCAACCAGGTGCCTCTTTCCTTGTCTCTTAATACAGGATGGGACTTGATTAGTTTCACATTAGAATCAACTGGAGAGATTTTTAAAAATGCTTAAATCAGGGGTTCTTGGGTAGGATTCTAAGATCGATCTGCTTTGGTGATACTATCACCCTTGTATATTTTTGGTTAGGTCGTTGTATATTTCTCTTTCTCCCTCATTTTCAGCGTGGGATGAATTGTTCTAACTTCTTGAATCCTGATTCATGGTCCAGACTGAACATTAGAATCACCTGAGGAACTTTGCTTACAAAAAATCCTGACCCCCTCCCCAGACTCCAGATAAGTAAATCACACTCTTTCAGGTTATCTTTTTAAAGCATATTTATTATTTTTTGAGAGTGAGAGAGAGTGCACAAGTAGGGGAGGGGCAGAGAGAGAGGATCCCAAGCAGGCTCCAGGCTTTGAGCACGGATCATGACCTGAGCCAAAATCAAGAGTCGGACACCCAACTGACGGAGCCACCCAGGTGCCCCAAGACTCTTTCAGGTTAGGATGCAGGCATCAATAATTTTTAAAGCTCCCTTAAATGATTCCAGCGTGCATTTAAAGCTGAGAGTCACTTCATAGGGTGAGGCTACCTCAGAGGATTTCAAAATGGAGCAACTAGCTATTCATTTCAAGACCTTTGCATGCATTTAAAATCTTAAGTTTTAGGTTGCATAAACATTTTTTTAAAATTTTTTTTAACGTTTATTTATTTTTGGGACAGAGAGAGACAGAGCATGAACGGGGGAGGGTCAGAGAGAGGGAGACACAGAATCTGAAGCAGGCTCCAGGCTCTGAGCTGTCAGCACAGAGCCTGACGCGGGGCTCGAACTCACGGACCGTGAGATCATGACCTGAGCTGAGGCTGGCCACTTAACCGACTGAGCCACCCAGGCGCCCCTGCATAAACATTTTTTGAAGGTACAGTTCACAGCCAAGATAAAGGTGTGCCTTATTTCGATTTCTGCTTGTACCTCATTTTAGGCTAAGTGCTGATAGTGCTTAAATAGAAGTTTCTGAGATTTATCCAAAGTGATGGAAAGAAAGAAAATCAGAGCCAAAACAAAACAAGCAGAAGCAGAAGCATTTTTACATAATGGAGCTAACAGCAGCTGACATTTTGCTTCCACAGAATTGTTTTCTGAATCATCTCTTTATGCCTTGGTGCCTCTGTTGTAACTTCTCAGCGGATTAAACAGAGCGTTGAAGTCTCTGAGGACCTCTGTCAGTTCCTCACTCTCAACCAAGCTTAACCAGATAAAAAGGAGAATAATTATCAACATGGATGGTTGATAACTTGAGATTACATTTAAGACATTTTTGTTATTATGGCAAAATATATATAACCTAGAAATTTCCATTTTAACCATTCTTTTTTTTTTTAAACATTTTATTTATTTTTTTGAGAGAGAGCCTGAGCAGGGGAGGGGCAGAGAGAGTGGGGGACAGAGGATCTGACACGGGCTCTGTGCTGACAGCAGAGACAGATGTGGGGCTCGAACTCACGAACTGCGAGATCATGACCTGAGCTGAAGTCGGACGCTTAACCGACTGAACCACCCAGGTGCCCTTCCACTTTAACCATTCTTGATGTATACAGTTCAGTGGCATTAAGTATACTGCTGTGCAGTTACCACCACCACCCAGCTCTAGAACTTTTTCATCCTCCCAAACTGAAACTTTGTGCCCATTAAACACTAACTCCCCATTCTTCTCTTTCCCCAGTCCCTGGCAACCCTATTCTCCTTTCTGTCTCTATGAATTTGTCTATTCTAGGTATCTTCTATAAAGTGGAATCAGAAAATATTTACCCATTTGTGTCTGGCTTATTTCACTTAGCGTCTTCAAGGTTCATCCAGAGATTATTTTCGATGGACTATATCCACATCACAATTGAGTTAGGTCCATAAAGGCGTCAGTCCTGTTTTACTTGGACGTGCAGGTGTTGGAGGACGTTCCTATCTCCCTGGGGCCCTCAGACTTTCATGTGGTTCAGCTGAAGTGGTTTGCATTTGGTCCTTTTCTCAACAACGGCAACCTCCTAGTTGCTCAGTCTGGAAACTCGGGTGTCATTGTGCCTCTTACCTCTTCCTTACCTCGATAATCCATTGCCCAGTACATTTTATTGTTTGTTTTTTGAGAGAGAGTGCGAGCTTGAGTGGGGGAGGGGCAGAGAGAGGGGGACTGAGGATCCGAAGCGGGCTCCTTGCTGACAGCAGCGAGCCCAATGCCTGGCTCAAACCCACGAACCATGAGATAATGAACTGAGCCGAAATGAGTTGCTCAACCGACTGAGCCACCCAGGTGCCCCTAAATTTTATTGTTTATACCTCTCAAAGACCTCCTGAATCCTCCTTTTTTATCACGCAACTGGCTTCAAGTCAGCTCTCCGTCTGTTCTTCTTGGGGATAAGTGTTAGAGCCTCTTAGCTGGTATCCCTGGTTATCACTGCCATCAGTCATAATTTTATTCATTCATTCAACAAGTATTAAATTACATGAACACTTCTTGTCAGGCATTGAGCTGACCTCTTAAGTTACAGTCTTGGGCATAGCCATTTGGGCCGTTTATCTCCCAAGATATGTCTGCTTGATTTTACCCAAGCATGTCTGTTTCTAGAGTCCAACCTTTCCCAGTCCACTCAGTGCCTTCCAATAAAGGATTGAATAAAGATTCAAAACTTTTTGCGGGTGAAATCAAGGGTTCAAAACAACAAGTGGAAATTTAAGGGGACAAAGTACATTCTTACATCTAAATTCAGGAAAATAGCTTATGTATAGAACTAAGGAAACTTGGCTTTGAAGCAGCTCCTATGGGAATAAAAAAAAAAAAAAAGACCCTGGAATTTTGTTTATCAGCAGGCTTGACAGAGGTTAACTGTGATGAGACTTTCTTAAAAGAACTAGCCGCATTTTAGGCTACACAAATTAAAATAGTATGTTCTGATCATTGGTCACAATAATGCTTATAATTTGGCCCGATCTTTGTCTGCAGCTCTATAAGCTGTACTCTGTGAAGAATATTAACAGACCAGAAGGCATGCAGGGCATTGGTTCTGAGCCCTGAGATCTGGGCCTTGCCTGTACTTGAGGACAACGTAAAAAGTACAGGTTCCTGGGATCCACTCTTGGATATCTCCAAGTCATTCTCATGCACATCGTAGATTGGGCACCACTGAGGTGGATGACATGAGCAGCATGATTTAGGAAATAGTGAAGGAAGTGGGTATTTAGCTTCGAGAGGGCTATGGGAAGACGAAATAGGTGTTCGCAAGCTTTGAAGGGTTGTCATTTGTAAATTGAAATGGCAAACTGAGGGGAAGGTGTAGAATGATGAGAAAAGTTTTAGTAATAATTTACTCATATTGAGAGCAGTGTGCTTATGGATCTGCCATCCCAGGAAAGATTAAAGAGGAGCCCCATGTCAGGGATGCTGTACAGCAGCACTTCAAACTTTAATGTGCATGTGAATCACCTGCATTATTAAAATGCAGATTCTAATCTAGTAGGTTTGGGGTAGGGCCTGAGATTCTGCATTTCAAATGGTTTCCACTGATGCCAGTGCTTCTGGTCTGTGGACTACACTTTGGCAGAAGGCTGTAGGGGATGCTGGCACCGGTTGACCAGATGACCTAGATGATCTCTCAGGTCCGAGTGGGTATTCAGTAAAGGTTAATCAGTTGAAGATGGAGAAAGCAAGTTATCAGCCCTACCCTGGAATCCTTCGGAACTTACGGTGTGGAACGTGTTTTAATTTATCCCTTACATTTCTCTAGAAACTAGGTATTAAAGATGAGCGATCAAGAGCATCAGCTTCAGAATCACATAAACTTGGGTTTCTGTCTTGCTTTCCCCATTAATAGGATTATAAATCTGGGTAAGCAACAACCTGAACCTCATTTTCTTCCTTTCTAATAAACTCTCACAGGTTTTTATGAGCACTTCATGTATTAATGTATATAAAGTGCTTAATGTAGATCACGTGCTTGATAGGTGCTCTCCATGATTATTTTTATTAACATATCCATCTATCCATTCGTTGTCATCCTTCCTACAACTCCTATATCTTTGGAGGCCTCCTGAGAGCTCTGCAAATGTAGAGCATCCAATGAGCTCTCAGAGCACAGGCATTCTCCCCAGATATCAGTGAGATTACTGGAAATACTTCTTATGTGTGTCTCATGTCTTTTCTGTTGGCTTTTTTTTTTTTTTCTTATCCTCACCTCCCCAGGTTGGGAGCTAAATAGTTTCTCTACATCTTTTGATCAAAATTTTAATTGAATATAATTTGATTTCCTGATCCTATAAGTCAGGAAAATTTTCAGTTTAGACGTTAAAATGGATGCTACTGGGTGTTTGTCCAGCATCTGTCCCCCTCTTTTCTCTCGTACAGAACTCTGATTGTTGTTGTTGTTGTTGTTGTTGTTCTTTAGTTATTCATACTTACAAGTGCATCCATGTGCTTCAGGGAAGCCTGTCGGCTTCCTATTCAGCTCCTGGTGGGCTTGACTGGTTTAATGGGTTTCTCGTTCTCTTTTCCAGGGACAAGCCCAGAGGTTGGTATGGGAGGAAATCTGTGGAGGGGTGGGTGGTTCTAGGAGATATTTCTTTGTCCCAGAGAAAAGCCAGAACATTTGATCTCTTTCTTCTTCCGGACATTGGCATATGGGGATGTGACTCTGGATCTGTGGAGCTTTGCTGCATTCCCTGAGAGGCTGAAGCTGTTATCGAGGATGCCAGAGCATGATGCAAGGGTCCGGGTCTTCGGTCACATCATTGAGCCACAGAACCACCATTCTGAAGCTGTTCCTTCTTCTTCTTATCCATATGGTCTACATAAACGCGTAGGATAAAATTTAATGGGGAATACTTTAAAACACAATTTGTAAATTCAGGATCATTTCAAAGACTGAGTATGTTCAACTTTGATGACCCCCTCCAAGTGTCAAGTGCACATGCCAGCAGGGAAGTGGGGGCATGGAGGTGTCTGCAGGGTGCCAGAGGAGACGCGAACTTGCCATTCAGATCCCCATTCTGTCCACACCATTATTACCTGGCTCTTAAATCCCAGGCGTCTGCCCTGACTCTTTGGTTGTTAGCGGAAGTTCCTCTCCTCTAATCATCTAGATTGGGTCTTAGTGTAGTATGAGGCCACATGTAGGTCTTTATATCCCAAGGTGATGGAGATAACTGATGGAATAATGAATAAAAGAAAAGGCCTGTATTAGTGTGCTGCCTGTGTGAGGGTTTAGTGTATGTATCCTCACTGCTGGACCTTGAAATTGCAGTCGAAATAGATTCTGAACTGTTCAGCTCTGGGAACCATGAGTGTGGAAAGTTTCCCTCTGACCAGTCTCCATACAGCCCTGTGCCCTGCCCCTCCTGTAGGCCCCTGATATGCTCTTTAAGCAAAAATCTTTATTTTTTTCCAGTGTTCTTGACAAGAAATTATATATATTTAAGGTGCACAACATGTTTTGATAAATGTGTACACTGTGGAGATGGTTACCACAAACGAGCTAATTAACATTCATTACCTCACGTTCCTTTTTCTTTTCTTTTGCATGTAGTGAGAGCACTTAAGATTTACTCTGTAGCAAATTTCCAGAATACAATACATCATTATTAACCATAGTCACAATGCTATACATTAGGTCTCTAGAATATATTCATTTCTAACTTAAGTCTGTGCCCTTTGACCAACATCTCCCCATTTCCCCCCCTACTCCTCAGCCCCTGGGAACCACTATTCAACTGTTTCTATGCGTTCAACTTGTTTAGATTCCACATATGAGATCATGCTGTGCACTCCTGAGATAGCCAATCCCCCTGACCTTTTCTAAAAAACCCTTTTTAAAAATATTTATTTATTTTTGAGAGAGAGAGAGAAACAGAGAGCGTGAGCCAGGGAGAGGCAGAGAGAGAGGGAGACACAGGATCTGATGCAGGCTCCAGGCTCCGGACTGTCAGCACAGAGCCCGGTGAGATCATGACCTGAGCCTAAGTCGGATGCTTAAGCAACTGAGCCACCCAGGTGCCCCTAAAAACACTTTTTGATTGTACCACTCTCTTAAGTACTTGTGTTGGCTCCCTGTCACTTAGGGTTGAAATTTAAATGTCTTTCCTTGGCATCTCTGAGTGTTCTGGGCCTGGCTTAAATTCTTCAAAATTAAAAAAAATCAAATAATATTTAGAAACGGTTGAAAAAGAAATAGAACAAAGGGGCTTATCATAGTCCACATGTGTCATCCATCCTCATTCCACAGAGACAGGCACTTCTAGCCAATTCTGTTTTGTTCTTTTGGTGATATCCCCCCAAAAAGATATGCTCGCCTATCAATTTCTTTTCTTTTCAACTTTAGAAGTTGTCTATTTAATTCTTGCTATAAGAAATCAGAACTTGAGCGCATTTACACAGCCCCTTATCCCTTCAGAATAGTTTGTCTGCCCTTCCTCCCCACAGGTTCATCATCTTTTATCTACAGTTTAAAATTTTTAAGTGCTATGAAATCTGAAGTCTTTTTATATCTTTTTTCTTGAAAGTTTGGTGTCAAAACCCATTTAGTGGTAAATCCAGTCTCTCTGTAAACTATCTCGTGTGTGGTTAATTGTGAGGAAGCATCCACTGAAGCAGATAGCTTCAGGGAACAAGTAGCTGCTGTACTTGACCATTGTGGCAGCAGTGACGACTAAAAAGGACAGTAGCCTGGGATGGATTCTTCTGGGTCTTTCAGATCACTTAGAGAAGGAAAGTGATGAGATTGGATGTTTAAATTCTCAGCTCTAGTTAAAGAGAACCAGAGAGAGTCTACAGTGGCTATGAATTATTTCTTACAGCTACATAGCCAATCTTGCTGAAAATGAAACACAAACTTTCACTGAATTCGTGGCCTTGCCATGACTCTCTTGGGAGACTTAGGACATTTACTGAGAAGGAATAGGACCTTAAGTCTTAGAATGGGGCCATCTGATGGGCTGAGATGGAACTGACAGTGGTGACTTCCCCAGTTACTCAGAACTTGCTTTGTTGGTAGAAGATGGCTGTTTTTCTGCATCTGGGTAGACTAGCCTTCTCTAGCTTGGACACTAATCCTCTTACTTGGGGAAGCTGCCTTACAAGAGGATGCCTGTTGTCCTTGAGTCGCCCCAATCTCTTCTTCTTGTCAGTAGACCCATAACTGGGGAGACCAGCACAAAGTGTGCCATGGGAGGAAATCGCTAACCCTGTAGAGGAATTGCTGGGTTACGGTTGAATGGATGCAAGATGTGAGGTGCTGATACTTACTGCATCCTCCTGGAACTTGCCTGTTTGGCCTTTGCAGGAGGCGGAAGAATCTTGGAGGATGACCATAGACGATTGGAAACTTCACTTCAATTTGATCTGTTTTGTCGGGTATGATATACATACTGGAATAGATTAATGCAGCCCCTGGTAACTGGCATGCAGATACTGGCTCACAAAATGCTATTTTCTCTTTACCAATTTGCAAGTATCACCGGGAAGCAGTTTGCTTTTACTGAGCACAACCAATGGTATATTTCAGTCTTGCTTCAGGACTATGCCACCTGTCCTGCTCTCTGCCACAATGAGAGTCCGCACAAGGCTTGGACGTTTTGATACTCCATACAACATGACCGTGGATCCCTATTTTTGATGACTATGTTAGAGCTGATGAGCAGGAAGGAGCAAGGACTTAAGATGCCTTAATGAGACCTGTGTGGACCACAGGGTGGGAGATGCAGCCTGTGAACATTTAAAGGTCTGTCTGCTTAGTGAAGTTTCTGCAGGGGGAGGAGGAGGTCCAGTTGAAGCAGCTCCTAAAATGTGAAGAATTTGTTGCTGTATCTTTAATGGCCCACCAATAAAAGGAGGCACAATATCTGGTAGGCCTTTGGGATTTTGGAGGGAACCTATGTGAGCATGGTGTTTCTACTCCTTTACCTTATAACCTTTCAGTTTGGGATGGATAATAGAGCACGAGAACGGTAATCATCTGATTGCAGAGTCTACCATGCATGGGAGACTGCTTGGTGAACTGAATTTCAGTTAATTTCCAGTTGATTTGTGCCTCATTCGTACTCTTCCTCCTACACCCGGAGAGGTTAGCTCAGTGTGCCGGGCAGTGTGAGAGGGCTGGTGACTCAGTGCCACGGGGGCAACCCTCCACCAGGGGAGGATGAAATTTTTTCTATAAATATTTTAGCTGTGAGGTCTGTTTTACATCCGCACGGGATTGAGCCCCGGCTGCCCATAGCAGGAACCTTCATATTAACCTGCACTTGATAGCCTTTTCTCCCTTTCTTTCCCTTCTCACTTTGCGCTCTCCATCATTCTGCTTTTTTGGGGATGCGCCCCCCCCCCAATAAACTACCTGCACACAAGTCTTTGTCTCAGGGTCTGCTTTGGGAAATTCCAACCTTAGCCGGAGGTCAAGGGCTCTGTCCTTAGTGGCCGTTACTCTGTGCACGGTGTGGCTTCCTCTGTTCCACTGCATGGGTCAGCGTCCTTTCCAGTGCTTTCATGCTCCATGAGCTCTTTTGCACATCCACTGACAACCTCTGCTGTTGACGGTTTCTTCCTTTGGGGCTCCTTCCTCATCTGACTAGGAGGAGGCATTTATGCTGGCTTCTCTGGCCTTCTGCAGGCGAAGCCTGCCTGATGCCTGTAACCAGATTTCCTGTTCCGCTGTATTCGCCTGTAACCCTATAGTCAAGGAACCCTCAGATCTGTTTCCCTCCTTCCCTCCTTTGCACACATTCTCCCTCTGCCTGGCGTTTTATTCCTCTTGTCTGACTGATGAACTCTCATTTCTTCTTCAAAGTTCTGTTCAAATGGGAGCTCCTGTTCTATCTCCTCTAATTTCCCCTCTCTCTTCAGGTAGTTGATAATTGTGAATTCACTGTCTGTCTCTTTGCTTGGTTGTGCGTTCTGCAGGGGAAGGACCGTACCTCTTGTTCATCACTGTACTCCCAGGCTCTGGCACCGTGCCTGGCCTGGCACAAAATAGGTGCTTGATAATATCTGTTGAATGAACAGGTGAATGTGTTCCTTAATGGTAAGGAAGTTGACGTGGCTGGACGCGGCACACATAGCATGGGGAGTGGCCCACAGATGAACCTCTCCAGGGCAGTTGTAGGGGAGCTAGCTGCTTATCTCCAACTACCCTTGGTTCGAAGATCTTGCAAGATGAAACTTTGGGGCAGTCAAGGGGAGCTTGTGGGGGCAGCAGGTTGATGGTAGAGACAGGAGCACGAAGTGAGGTTACTGTGTTTTGTCCCAGAGTCTGTCTATTGTCACCTTGATATTGTTCCTGGAAGGAAGTTAATTTCGTGAGATCTCAACCCCCCACCATTCCTTTACCTGAGGTTGTATGGTATGGAGATGAGCTGGAGCTGAGTCTTGGGCATGCTCACTTGTTAGTTTTATCTTTTAAAAATTTATTTATTTATTTTGAAGGTGGGGGGGCATAGAGAGAGGGAGAGAATCTGCTGTCAGTGCAGAGCCAATGCAGGGCTCAATCTCATGAACCGTGAGATCATGACCTGAACCAAAATCAACAGTCAGATGCGTAACCACCTGAGCCACCCAGGTGTCCCCCTCAGTTGTTAGTTTCATAATTTGGGGGCAAGTTACTCAAATTCTCTCTGTCCCAGTTTCATAATCCGTTAAGTGAGTATATATTATATATTTATTTGTAACATACTGTTTATTATATTTTGTAAGTATATGCTATATGTAGTCACTTAGAGCCCATAGAGGGCATGTTGTAAGCCTTAACTGTTAGTTGTTAATAATTACCCAGTGACTAATGTAAGATTTTAGGTCCGGTGGCTTCCCCACAGTCACAAAGGAAGTCTGGGGTGGGTCTAAGGATAATAACCGTACATTTAGAGATTCAAAGACTTTTTAAAATCTGAGTTGCCAGAGGCCTGTGGCAACTGGCTGCACCTCACTGAGCAGAAGGATGTGCCAGAGACACTCAGAGCTATGCCTGTATCCAGACAGCAGGATGGGATGAATCAGAAAGTCTGTTTGATTTCCGTCACTGGAGCCCTGATATGCATTTGGCATCAACAGCTGGATGTTCCCTAAAGGGCTCATTCAAGCCCAAGTCACTGTGTTTTTGTCTCTGTGGACACACGGATGCAAAAAGGAACTGAGCTTAGAAAAACTGATCCCTTGGTACTGAAAATGCCAGTGCAGTTCCACTGTGGTTATTATACATCAAACTGTATTAAAAAGTGACTCTGAAAATACTTCTTCAATAGTGATAATGGTAAAATGGAAACTCGGGTGATTAATGTCAAAGCTTCAGGATCCCAGCTTCTCTGGTTAGGCCTTGGGTTTATGAGGAGGAAACTTGGATTTCCTCTAGTTCACTTCTCTCTGTGGACTATTTGTCGATGTCTGGTTTCTTTAGCAGTTTGAGCAGGTGGATTTGGATGCCTCTATATTTTGAGTTGAAAGGTGGGACTAAGGAATTAGACCAGAGTCAAGTTGTTAAATGATATTTTTATTTCTGGAACAGCAGCAGTTGGAAATAGTGGAAGAGTCTGCCTGAACCTCTCAGGGATGGGTCGTTCCTTCCTTGAAATACCAGTTGTGGCTTTGAATTGGGCATTTACTGCCATTTCATATTTTTTGTTTAAAAATTTTTTTTGAGTTTATTTTTTGAGGGAGAGAGAGACAGAGAGCAGGGGAGGGGCAGAAAGAAAGGGAGAGAGAGAGATTCCCAAGCAGGCCCTGTACTGTCAGCACAGAGACCAATGTGGGGCTCAAACTGGTGAACCATGAGATCATGACCTGAGCTGAAATCAAGAGTCAGACACTTAACTAACTGAGCCACCCAGTCACCCCGATATTTTTTGTTTTAAATATTTAGTGGGTCAGGGGCACCTGGGTGGCTCAGTTGGTTAAGCGTCCGACTTCAGCTTGGGTCATAATGTCACAGTCCATGAGTTCGAGCCCCGCCTTGGGCTCTGTGCAGACAGCTCAGACCCTGGAGTCTGCTTCAGATTCTGTGTCTCCCTCTCTCTCTGCCCCTCCCCTGCTCACATTCTCTCTCTCTTTCTCTCTCTCTCTCTCTCTCTCTCTCTCTCTCTCATAGATAAACACTAAAAAAAAAATGTAATGGTTCTAGGGTTTACAGTGCACATCTCATCACATTTTCCTTCAAATCACATTACACTGCTTCATGAATAACATTAGAGCCCGACAACAGTTTGCTTCCATTTTCTCCTGCCATCTTTTGTGCTATGACTGTCATGCCTTTGAAATTTACATTTGTTACAAAACCTACAGTCCATTGTTAGTCTTTTTGGCTTTCAATGAGTTATTTTTGCAGACTTATAAAGAAAAAACAACAGAAAAGCTGGTTACCCACATATTTACCATATGATGCTGTTCACTCCTTTGTGCAGATCTGGAATGATTTCCTTCAGCCACAGAACTTCCTTTAACATTTTTTGTAGTGTAGATCTGCTAGCAACAGATTGCCCCAGCTTTCATATTTCTGAACATGTCTTTAATTCACCTTTGTTGGCGGGGGGGGGGGGGGGGAGCGGGGGGTTGTACAATAATTGTTGGTCAAATACGTGCATTGAGAGAATGAAATACATACAACTGCTTGAAATAATGCAGCGGGGCCCCTGGGTGGCTCAGTCAGTTAAGTGTCCGACTTCAGCTCATGTCATGTTCTCATTTTGTGGGTTCGAGCCCTGCATCGGGCTCAGTGCTGACAGTGCAGAGCCTGCTTGGAGTTTGTTTCTCTCTCCCCCTCTCGCTTGCGTGCGTGCTCTCTCTCTCTCAAAATAAATAAATAAAAATAAATACAATACAATACAATACAATAGGGACTCCTGGGTGGCTTAGTCAGTTCAGCATCTGACCTTGGCTCAGGTCATGATCTCCCCTTTGGTGAGTTCGAACTCCACATTGAGCTCTGCAGCCAGAGCTCAGAGCCTGGAGCCTGCTTCCCATTCTCCGTCTCCCTCTTTCTCTCTGCTCCTCCCCCATTTATGGACTCTCTTTCTTTCTCTTTCAAAAACAAATAAAATATCAAAAAATAATGCAGGAAAAAAAATAAAGACGTTTGGTCTTTCTTAGGTGGAAAATGGCAGTTTTTGGACATGGATATACATATAATGTCATTTTTTGAATCCAAATTCTATGTATATTTAATCATAGAATAACCCTGGAGCAGTATACCTGGGAATGTAAACAGTGGTATGTCAGTGATATGTCCTCTTTTTGCATACACTGGCATTTTTCTGAAGTTGCTAAAATGAACCTGTATCCCTTTTATCATAAGAAAGTAAAATGTGTTTGCTTTAACCTATTTGGCTTTTTCCTTCTGATCTCACACTGCTAAAATGCACAGCTTAATAAAATTTGCTTAAAAGTAAATGTCATTTAAGCTGTATCTTAATGCAAATGTTAATAGGTAAGAATAAAATTGGGGCGCCTGGGTGGCTCAGTCGGTTAAGCGTCTGACTTCAGCTCAGGTCACGATCTCGCGGTCCGTGAGTTCGAGCCCTGCGTCGGGCTCTGGGCTGATGGCTCGGAGCCTGGAGCCTGCTTCCGATTCTGTTTCCCTCTCTCTCTGCCCCTCCCCCGTTCATGCTCTGTCTCTCTCTGTCTCAAAAATAAATAAAAGTTAAAAAAATTTTTTTTTAAAGAATGAAATTAAACCATGTGTGTGTGTTCTGGGCTTTGCAAATATGAATGATGGGGAGAAATGGGTACCTTTTGTGAGACTCTTGGGAAAACTGAAAGGGCAGCACACTGACTTCTTATACTCCTCCAAGTTGAGGAGATCTTTTTTTTTTTTTAATAATTTAACTTTTTTATTTTTAAAAATTTACATCCAAATTAGTTAGTATATAGTGAAGCAATGATTTCAGGAGTAGATTCCTTAATGCCCCTTACCCATTTAGCCCATCCCCTCTCCCACAACCCCTCCAGCAACCCTCAGTTTGTTCTCCATATTTATGAGTCTCTTTTGTTTTGTCCCCCTCCCTGTTTTTATATTATTTTTGTTTCCCTTCCCTTATGTTCCTCTGTTTTGTCTCTTAAATTCCTCATATGAGTGAAGTCATATGATATTTGTCTTTCTCTGACTAATTTCACTTAGCATAATACCCTCCAGTTCCATCCACGTGGTTGCAAATGGCAAGATTTCCTTCTTTTTGATTGCCAAGTAATACTCCATCATATATATATACCACATCTTCTTTATCCATTCATCCATCGATGGACATTTGGGCTCTTTCCATACTTTGGCTATTGTGGATAGTACTGCTATAAACATGAGGGTGTATGTGTCCCTTCGAAACAGCACACCTGTATCCCTTGGATAAATACCTAGTAGTGCAATTGCTGGGTTATAAGGTAGTTCTATTTTTAGTTTTTTGAGAAACTTCCATACTGTTTTCCAGAGTGGCTGCACCAGCTTGCATTCCCACCAACAATGCAAAAGAGATCCTCTTTCTCCGCATCCTTGCCAACATCTGTTGTGGCCTGAGTTGTTAATGTTAGAAATTCTGACAGGTGTAAGGTGGTATCTCATTGTGGTTTTGATTTGTATTTCCCTGATGATGAGTGATGTTGAGCAATTTTTCATGTGTCGGTTGACCATCTGATGTGTTCTTTGGAGAAGTGTCTATTCATGTCTTTTGCCCATTTCTTCACTGGATTTTTTTTTTTTTTTTTGGGTGTTGAGTTTGATAAGTCCTTTGTAGATTTCAGATAAACCTTTGTCATTTGCAAATATCTTCTCCCATTTCGTCAGTTGCCTTTTAGTTTTGCTGATTGTTTCCTTTGCTGTGCAGAAGCTTTTTATTTTGATGAGGTCCCAGTAGTTCATTTTTGCTTTTGTTTCCCTTGCCTCCAGAGACATGTTGAGTAAGGAGTTGCTGAGGCCGAGCTCAAAGAGGTTTTTGACTGCTTTCTCCTCGAGGATTTTGATGGCTTCCTGTCTTACATTGAGGTCTTTCATTCACTTTGAGTTATTTTTGTGTATGGTGTAAGTGGCTCAGGTCCATTCTTCTGCATATTACTGTCCAGTTTTCCCAGCACCACTTGCTGAAGAGACTGTCTTTATTCCATTGGATACTCTTTCCTGCTTTGTCAAAGATTAGTTGCCCATATGTTTGTGGGTCCATTTCTGGGTTCTCTGCTCTATTCTATTGATTTGAGTGTCTGTTCTTGTGACAGTACCATACTGTCTTGATGATTACAGCTTTGTACTATAGCTTGAAGTCTGGGATTGTGATGCCTCCTGCTTTGGTTTTCTTTTTCCAGATTGCTGTGGTTATTCGGGGTCTTTTCTGGTTCCATACAAATTTTAGGATTATTTGTTCTAGCTCTGTGACGAACGCTGGTGTTACTTTGATAGGGATTGCATTAAATACGTAAATTGCTTTAGGTAGTATCGACATTTTAACAATATTTGTTCTTCCTATTCAGGAGCATGGAATCTTTTTCCATTTTTTTGTGTCTTCTTCAATTTCTTTCATAAGCTTTCTATGGTTTTCAGCGTATAGATTTTTCACCTCTTTGGTTAGATTTATTCATAGGTATTTTATGGGTTTTGGTGTAACTGTAAATGGGATCGATTGCTTGATTTCTCTTTCTGTTCCTTCATTGTTGGTGAATAGGAATGCAACCGATTTCTGTGCATTGGTTTTATATCTTGCAACTTTGCTGAATTCATGAATCAGTTCTAGCAGTTTTTGGTGGAATCTTTTGGGTTTTCCATATAGAGTATCATGTCATCTGCAAAGAGTGAAAGTTTGACCTCTTCCTGGCCAATTTGGATGCCTTTTATTTCTTTGTGTTGTCTGATTGCAAAGGCTAAGACTTCCAATACTGTGTTGAGTAACAGTGGCGAGAGTGAACATCCTTGTCTTGTTCCTGACCTTAGGGGGAAAGCTCTGTTTTTCCCCATTGAGGATGATATTAGCATTGGGTCGTTTATATATGGCTTTATGATCTCAAGGTATGCTCCTTCTATCCCTACTTTCTTGAGGGTTTTTATCAAGAAAGGATGCTGTATTTTATCAAATGCTTTCTCTGCATCTATCGAGAGGATCATATGGTTCTTGCCCTTTCTTTTATTGATGTGATGAATCACGTTAATTGTTTTGTGGATATTGAACCAGCCCTGCATCCCAGGTATAAATCCCACTTGGTCATGGTGAATAATTTTTTTAATGTATTGTTGGATCCGGTTGGCTAATATCTTGTTGAGGATTGTTGCATCCATGTTCATCAGGGAAATTGGTCTATAGTTCTCCTTTTTAGTGGGGTTTCTGTCTGGTTTTGGAATCAGGGTAATGCTGGCTTCATAGAAAGAGTTTGGAAGTTTTCCTTCCATTTCTATTTTTTGGAACAGTTTCAAGAGAATAGATGTTAACTCTTCCTTAAATGTTTGGTAGAATTCCCCTGGAAAGCCATCTGACCCTGGACTCTTGTTTTTTGGCAGATTTTTTTATTACTAGTTCGATTTCCTTACTGGTTATGGGTCTGTCAAATTTTTTATTTCTTCCTGTTTCAGTTTTGGTAGTGTATATGTTTCTAGGAATTTGTCCATTTCTTCCAGATTGCCCATTTTATTGGCATATAATTGCTCATAATATTCTCTTATTATTGTTTTTATTTCTGTTGTGTTGGTTGTGATTTCTCCTCTTTCATTCTTGATTTTACTTATTTGGGTCCTTTCCTTTTTCTTCTTGATCAAACTGGCTAGTGGTTTATCGATTTTATTAATTCTTTCAAAGAAACAGCTTCTGGTTTCATTGATCTATTCTATTGTTTTTTTGGTTTCGATAGCATTAATTTCTGCTCTAATCTTTATTATTTCCTGTCTTTTGTTGGTTTTGGGTTTTATTTGCTGTTCTTTTTCAGCTCCTTAAGGTGTAAGGTTAGATTGTGTATCTGAGATCTTTATTCCTTTTTTAGGAAGGCCTGTATTGCTATATACTTTCCTCTTATGACCGCCTTTGCTATGTCCCAGAGGTTTTGGGTTGTGGTGCTATCATTTTCATTGACTTCCGTATACTTTTTAATTTATTAACTGCTTGGTTAGCCCATTCATTCTTTAGTAGGATTTTCTTCAGTCTCCAAGTATCTGTTACCTTTCCAAATTTTTTCTTGTGGTTGATTTTGAGTTTCATAGCATTGTGGTCTGAAAATATGCACGGTATGATCTTGATCTTTTTGTACTTACTTAGGGCTGATTTGTGTCCCAGTATATGGTCTATTCTAGAGAATGTTCCATGTGCATTGGAGAAGAATGTATATTCTGCTTTAGGATGAAATGTTCTGAATATATCTGTTAAGTCCATCTGGTCCAATGTGTCATTCAAAGCTATTGTTTCCTTGTTGATTTTTTGATTAGATGATCTGTCCATTGTGAGTGGGGTGTTGAAGTCTCCTACTATTATGGTATTACTATTGATGAATTTCTTTATGTTTGTGATTAATTGATTTATATATTTGGGTGCTTGCACATTTGGAGCATAAATGTTTATAATTGTTAGGTCTTCTTCGTGGATAGATTCCTTGATTATGATATAATGCCCTTCTGCATCTCTTGATACAGTCTTTATTTTAAAGTCTAGACTGTCTGATATCAGTATGGCTACTCCAGCTGTCTTTTGTTGACCGTTAGTATGATAGATGGTTCTCCATCCCCTTATTTTTAATCTGTAGGTGTCTTTAGGTCTAAAATGCATCTCTTATAAACAGCATATAGATGGGTCTTGTTTTCTTATCTATTCTGTTACCCTATGTTTTTTGATTGGAGCATTGAGTCCATTGACATTTAGAGTGAGTACTGAAAGATATGAATTTATTGCCATTATGATGCTGTAGAGTGGAGTTTCTGGTGGTGTTCTCTGGTCCTTTCTAATCTTTTGTTGCTTTTAGTATATATATATACTTTTTTTTCATCTTTTCTCCCCTCAGAGAGTCCCCCTTAAAATTTCTTGCAGGGCTGGTTTAGTGGTCACAAACTCCTTTAATTTTTGTCTGGGAACCTTTTTATCTCTCCTATTTTGAATGACAGCCTTGTTGATAAAGAATTCTTGGCTGCATATTTTTCTGATTCAGCACACTGAATATATCCCACCACTCCTTTCTGGCCTGCCAAGTTTCTGTGGATAGGTCTGCTACAAACCTGATTTGTCTTCCCTTGTAGGTTAGGGACTTTTCTTCCCTTGCTGCTTTCATGATTCTCTCCTTGCCTGAGTATTTTGTGAATTTGAATATGACTTTGACTATGAATTTGACTTGTTGATGGTCGGTTTTTGTTGAATCTAATGGGAGTCCTCTGTGCTTCCTAGATTTTGATGTCTGTGTCTTTCCCCAGGTTAGGAAAGTTTTCTGCTATGATTTGCTCACATAACCCTCTAACCCTATTTCTCTCTCTTCCTCCTCTGGGACCCCTATGATTCTGATGTTGTTTCTTTTTAATGACTCACTGATTTCTGTAATTCTTAAATCTTGCTCTTCTGCCTTAATCTCCCTCTATTTTTCCTGCTTCATTATTCTCTATAAGTTTGTCCTCTGTTTCTCTGATTCTCTGTTCTGCCTCGTCCAACCTTGCCGCCACTGCATCCATCCGTGATTGCAGCTCAGTTATAGCATTTTTAATTTCATTCTGGCTATTTTTTACTTTTATCTCTGCAGAAAGGGATTCTAATCTATTTTCGACTGTAGCTGGTATTCTTATTGTCGTGATTCTAAATTCTGGTTCAGACATCTTGCTTGTGTCTGTGTTGGTTAAATCCCTGGCTGTCGTTTCTTCATGCTCTTTCTTTTGGGGTGAATTCCTTCGTTTTGTCATTTTGAAGGGAGAAAAGGAATTAATGAGGTAGAAAAATTGAAATTAAGAAAATTAAAATTAAAAAGTATTAAAATTAAAAATTAAACATTCACACACAAAAAAATCAAATAGATGATGCTAGATCCTAGGTGTGTTTTGGTCTGGGTGTAAAAAGTGGTTTGACAGATTAGAGAGACAAAAACAAAAAAAATCAAAAAAAAAAAAAAGGAGGGGAGAGAAAAACAAAAAAGGAAATCGTTTGAGAATTTGAAAAAATGAATACACTAAATTAGACTAAAAACACAAAAGTAGAGAATATAGTAGAAAAAAATTATAGAAAAATATTTTTAATAAAAATTAAAAAGGAAATATGAATTTTTCACTTTCTGTATCTAAGAAAAAAGAAATGAAAACAAGAAAAAGATAAAAAAAGAAAAGACAAAAAAGAAATGGTTTGAAAATTTGAAAAAGTGAATACACTGTAGTAGACTGAAATAAAATGATGGGAATAAGATAGAATTTGAAAAAATTTACATAAAAGCAAAAATTATAGTAGTAAAAATTAAATACAAATATTTTTAAAAGAAATTGAAAGTAAAAATGAAGTTTTTCTGCATTCAAGAAAAAGAAAAGAAATGAAAAAGAGAAAAAAGAAAAAGAAAGAAAAAAGAAATTGTTTGAAAATTTGAAAAGGTGAGTGTACTGAAGAAGACTAAAATAAAATGATGGAAGTAAAGTAGAATTTGAAAAACTTTACACAAAAGTAAAAAATACAGTAATAAAAATTAAAGACATATTTTTAATAAAAATTGAAAATAAAAATGAGTTTTTTCTCTTTCTGTATTCAAGAATGAAAAAGAGAAAAAGGAAAAAGAGAGAAAAAAATTGAATAGATAAACCTGCTAACAGATTGAAGTAGGACTGAAATTGCTTTGTTTTCCCCTAGAGGTCAGTCCTTGTGACTCTTTATAGTCCATAAATTAAGCCGGCGGTGAGGTTTGTGTTCTTGAAGAGCGAAGTTGGCCCACTTGGGCAGGGCTTGGTGTAACAGTTCCGCTCTCCACTAGATGGCGCTGCTAGCCTACTGGGGTGGATTGTTGCGGTGCTCATAGGTGCGTATGCGTGGAAGCAGTGAAAAATGGCGCCATCCAGCCACCCAGTCTGTTCTCCTGGATCAGCAATCATGCACCAGTCCTCCATCTTCAGCTCTCGTCCACTCCCCGGTTTTCCATTCTCCGTGACCAGGTTCCAGGCAGTACCTCTTTCCCAAGTTTTGTCTCAGTTGCGGCTGTTTTCCCTGGCCCCTTACTTCCGAAGGACTGTGGCTTTGACCCACTCCGCCTCTCTGCGGGAGGGTCTCTCGGAGCAATGGCCGAATGAGCAATGGCCGAATGTCAGCTGCATCCAGGAACACCCACTGGACCCTGCTGTTGCCGGTGCCCTGAGACTGCAGCCAGGTGCCAGCCCACCCCCTCCCCCCAAAAAAATTGTGAGACAGTGTAGCCTCAGTGTTTCAGGGACCATGGAAAATCGCAACACACATCTGGCACCAGGCTTCACCCTCAACAACCTTGCCCCAGCACCAGTGAATGTGGCTGCCTTCTGGGGTCTGCTGGGACCAGGTAGTTTCAACAGTCTCTCCAAATGTCCTTCCAGCAGTGGAACCACTTTTCCCCGTGTGGCTCGAGAACCTCCTGGACCCCACTCTGTTCCTGAGGATTCACCCTTCCCACCAGAGCACCGCTAGTATCAAGCTGCGGAGTTGCAGCCTTTGGGCTCCCCTTGTTTACAGTCTTAATGAAATTTAAACCCTCTCCTTTCTCCTTTCTCCCTTTTTAGTTTAGACACTGCAGCTGTTTCCAATTTTCCACTTTCTCTCCAGCTGCTTTTGGGGCGGGGTGCTTTTCCCACATTCTTCCTCCCCCTCCCCACCCCGTCTCCATCCTCTCTCTGTCCGCAAAAGAGGTTCCCTACTTTTTGGGGCTTCTTGCTCCCCAAGTTCAGCTCTTCGTGTCACGTACCTGCTGAATTCTGTGGTTCAGGCTGTGCAGATTGTTGTGTTAATCTTCCGATTGGTTTTCTAGGTGTATAGGATGGTTTGGTGTTGGTCTGGCTGTATTTCACGGATGCGAGACACACAAAAAGCTTCCATGCTGTTCCGCCATCTGGGCGGATCCCCAAGGAGGATACTTTCTTTTTAAAGATACTTTATTTCTTTTTAAAGAAATAAAATATTAGAGTCTGAGTTCAACCTCTCTTCTCATTTGTCCCTCTCCATGTCTTGTTTCCCCCTCTTTCCCAAATGAACCCCTTTTCAGGAGTTGGGTGTACTTTCTTCCAGTTCACTTAAAAATTAATTCACTTCATATATTTACGTATCAGTAGCCCATAGTAGGTATTATTGTAATGTATGTGTGCTCTTAAAATTTTCACAAATGATGCCTTACGTAAAATTTTGTATCCCCCTTCTTTCCCACTCGCATCTTATTTTGGCATGTGTCCATTTTTATTCCCATAGGGATATAGACAGCAAAGCGCTTAGGATCACAGGGTCTGGAGTCAGGCTGCCTGGGTTGAATTCCAGTCCTACCATGCCTAGTTATGTGACTCTGGGCAAATTTCCTGTCCTCTTGGTGCCTTCATTTCTTTATCTGTGAAACGTGGGTTCTAATAGTCTTCACTTTATTGGGTTGTTGGGAGGATACCTTGAACTAAAACGTGTAAAGCACTTGGAGCAGTGCTGGAAGTGGAAAGTGCTAGATAACTGCCAGATAACGGCCGTTTGTTGTTGCTGTTGTTATTAAAGATGCCCCTGGCCGTCTGTATCTAGGATAAAGATGTTGAGCTGTTGTTGGTATTGGTAATGTAGATTTCCACTGAATCTCTCTCGTGTTCTCCAGTAAGAATTACCAACATTGCTGCATGGAGGTTGACTTGAAATCGTTAACTGTATAATAGAAATATTTCCAGATATTCTTTGTAGGCACTTAATAAATATGAGCCATTGTGATTATCTAGATCACTTCTTTCAACTCTTGTGGAATATTCCACCATATCAGTGCATTTCCTTAGGGGTGGAGATATAGGTTATTTCCTGTGTTTTTCTATTAAAAACAATACTGCAATATTCGTCCATGTACATGGTTCTTTATGCATATGTGGGAGAATAGAGTTGCTGGGTTGGGATCAAAGCCAAGTCTGTTTAATGCCAAAGCACTGCATCCTGTATGTATGTAGAGACAAACTTAATAAATTTTGAGAGTGGTGATGACCTATGGCTAATGGAGAAATTCCCCAGGGGATGAATATTGTCCCTCAGAAATGACAGCCATCCAGAGAGGCTTGGGTGGAGGAGACATTGAAAGTCTTCTCATTCCATAAATGAATCTACACTGAGCATTTACTTGAATGTGATACATGTGAAGACCAACAGGAAAAAAAAGAAAGAAAGATTGACAGGGATATTGTCCAATGAACAGTTTTATTGCTCTAAGAATTAGAGTTTATTAGAAAAAAACTTTAAAAATTGTATCTCTTCAATGGACATTTAAACTTTTTTTTTTAACTTTTTTCTTTTTAATGTTTATTTTTGAGAGAGAGAGGTAGAGTGTGATGTGTGTGTGGGGGTGGGGGTGGGCACGGAGCAGAGAGAGGGAGACACAGAATCCGAAGCAGGCTCCAGGCTCTGAGCTGTCAGCACAGAGCCCAATGCAGGGCTCGAACTCACTGACCGTGAGATCGTGACCTAAGCCAAAGTCAGACACTTAACCGACTGAGCCACCCAGGTGCCCCAGTGGACATTTAGTTGTAGACATTTGTTGCAGACTTGAAAGAGTGGTGATTTGTGAGGACAAGAAGCTTTGAAACATTATTTCTTTTTTGTTCTGACATAGCAAGTCTTATTACTGAGCCAAGAACCATTTAATTGTCTGCATATCAAAGAGCTCAAGGAATTATTGGATGGTGTGACTAAGTTTTAGACAAGTGGTGGAGTATTTCAAAATGTCAAATTAGTGAAGAATTGTAGAGAAGGGGGAAGAAAGGGGCAGACAGAAGAAAAGAGGACTTCACTGGGGGTGGGGTGGGGGGGCAACAGCAGAACATTCTGCTTTGATGGAATCAAGTCCAATATCCAGGAGAGAAGACTGGCTGTTCTCTTTTTAAAGTCTGTTTCCAGGGACAGACTGCAATCTCCCGCATTCGGACCTTTCTTAGCTTTCAGCAGGCTCAAAAAGAAATTTGGCAATTCAGGTTTAGCTACACTTCCCCTTCGTCAGGCCTCTGAGGACCCAATGGCAGCCCCGGAGGTGGTTCTAGAAGCTTATGATAAAGCCTCTCTCAAGGCCTGGAGGGCGGAGAGAATGGTACAGACGGTGAGCCTTTTCCTTGGTGCCCAGTTCCCTGCTTGGGCTTCCTCTTCTCTCCGCAGGTCCCTGGCCCTCTTACTCTTCATCATTCCAACAAATGTACCAAGACATGTGCAGGGGTGCTGGAGTGCTCAGCTGGCAAAATTGTGCCCTTGGTAGTTGGCTCTGTCCTTGAGCAGCTTGCCTGGTTTTGTCGTCGCAGTCTGTCCTCCTTCTCCTTATCTGGGCAATGGTGCAAATGACAATGCTCACTGCACAGAGCTGCCGTGCATTGTGGGTAAGGCTCAGCGCCGGGTCTGGCACATGCTACCCCATTATGGTTCCTCCGCCAGGAGAACACTTCAATATGCAGAGGAAGAGGGAAGGAGCTTTGCTTAGGGAAATTTAGGGCATTGCTTTGGCTTGTTCCTATCCCTGACCCTACCCCTAACCTTAACCCTCATCTCTGAACTAGTTTGAGATAGAGACAGTCACAGACAACAAAGAATAAGCATTCCCGCTAAGTGGATTCCTTATTCTTTTGAGTTGGTGGGGGTGGAGGCCCCACTCCAGGCAGGCCAGTTCCGGTCAGGAGCAGCTGAGGCTCTAACCTAATCCCCAGTATCCTTTCCTCTGTGTCCCCACCATTTGGGAAGTTTTCTTGATTGACTTCAGGGCTAGCCAGCCAATTGAAACAAAGCAGAGGGCAGAACCTGTCTCAGAGATGTGGTTAAAGATAAAGAAAACCCGACTATGCTCTTTGATAAAGCATTTTAAGGAGGGCACACAGCTTACAGGCATTGTTCTGTCTGTCTGACCCAGTTGTAATGAAGTCTAATCATTTTCCTCTTACCTCCCTCTTTTCTCTCACCTGCATTGTAGACAGTATGTATCCAGAATGATCATGTCCATCACCACTGTGATAAGGATCATGATTTCAATGACTGACAATAGACGATAAATTCATAACAATATCCACAGATATGTTTACCACAAAACTCCTTGGTTTCTATTGCTATGTACTTCAGTTTAAAATAAATCATTTAGAAAAAGGGAGAAAGTTGATGGTAAACTAAAAAGAAATAATGCAAAATATGAATTCCAAACGTGCAGCAAACTTCACAGAATTTTACACTAAAAAAAAACCCCAGTTAAATAGATAATCCTTTTAATACTAATCACTGATATATGAAAGACCCTGGGAATACGAAGTTTATGAAAGAAAGAAAATTGATAGATCAAGGAATGGCAGACAAATGATACTTTGTGAGTGTTAGGTGTGTGTATCCCCTCTTGATTAAATAGGTTTTAACCTAAAATCAGGGTTTTATAGGAAAACATAACTGAAATCCCTTCTCATCCATTCTTTGAGAAAGAAGTGTCGTGGGTAGAAAGCATGTGGGCTTTGAATCGGCTCTGCTTCAAATCCTGGCTCTGCCACTTGCCTGACTGTGTGACAGCAGACACACTGTGTTCTCCCTGAGTGTCCCACTTCCCAGAAGTAAACCTTATAGGTTGCGCTGTGTGTTCTAACACCCTCCCTCCCTCTGTCTGTGTCTGTCTGTCTGTCTCTCTCTCTCTTTCACACACACACACACACACACACACACACACACACACACACACAACTATTTAGCTATGGTCTGTTCGCCCAAGAGTCATCTACATGCAGGTTCTAGCTGATTGATTACTGACTGCATAAACATCCAGTGAATATGTTCTAAACCATTCCTGTGGTTTTTATAAATGGCAACACTATCAAATTACATATGGGAATCCTGGTCAGTATTGTAAACATTTCTAAGTCTTTATTTACTTGATCTTAAAAAAAATCACTATCTCCAGGGGCACCTGGGTGGCTCAATTGGTTGAGCGTCTGACTTTGGCTCAGGTCATGAACTTGCGGTTTGTGAGTTCTAGCCCTGCGTTGGGCTCTGTGCTGACAGCTCAGAGCCTGGAGCTGCTTCAGATTCTGTGGCTCCCTCTCTCTCTGCCCCTCCCCAACTTGCACTCTGTCTCTCAAGAGTAAATAAAGATTAATTTTTTTTTTTATATCAGTCTCTCCGTGATATGTAACATTAAGCACTCATCACTTATTTGATCTCCACACAGTGCGTCTTTCTATGAATTGTATATGATTCTGACTGTCACAAGAGTGAACTCTTCCCTGAATTTGCTACTCCGTTTTTTTTTTTTTTGCAATTACTAGTTTTATGCAGCTATCATTTGTTCTGTCAAGAGCCATTGGGATTATGAAGGGCTTGAAGCAGCAGAGTATGGAGGTCATAAGCGTGGACTCTGAAATCAGACTGCTAGGGTTCAAATGTCAGCTCTGCTACCTATTTGCTGTGTGACCCTGAACAAATTACTTAAGCGCTCTGGGCTGCGGTTTCCTCATCTTCAGAAAAGTGAGATAATAACACAGTGTTATTAGGAGGATGAAGTGAATTCATCTTGATAGGGGCTGACCCTGTTCTGAACTGTAATTGCTATGAAAGTCTGAAAGAATGAAATGGTTAATTTCGCTATTTAAAATGGATAAATAAAATACTTAATAGTATATTGATAACTACCAAGATACTATTAATAACGTAGTAGCTATTGAAATATTAGTAGAGTATATGTTATTCTTGAGACAGCTTGTAAGAGAAATGTACGTTAAGCATCTGACACACGGTAGGTATTTAGCAAATGGTAGCCAGTCGTTGTTATTCCGCCGGGAAAAAAGCCTGTGCTGGATTGTGTTGAAAGGGCACTCATTAGACTCAGTTCTGTGTATAGAGCGTTGAAAGAGCCGCTTTTTAAAAGTATGTTGTTTTCAGGTTCAGTCAACATGTGGTGACTAATGCTGAGTACCGTTAATGTGTCAAAGCCAAGCCATCGTTGTCCTGTGGGATGGGAGTCCCGTGGGGCAGAGAAGGTAGTGGCGGGTGAGGGTCCTGAGGTGTTTGTGTTCCTACTTTTTGCTCCCCTCGCTGCTGCAAATCTTATTTTGAAGCAGCAGGCTTGAGAGCCAACTGCCTCGGGCTGCTGGTGATGAGGCAACCTGGATGGGGGCAAGGGGAAAACAGCGTGGCAGTGGATGGTGGATAGACGATTTCGAGCTGGTTAACTGTGCTGGGTTTCTCAGTGATCCCTTACTTCAAAAGCATAGTTATGGTGGCAAGAAAAACTGCAGCAGCCATGTGGCGAATGGCTCAGATTCACCACTCACAAGCTGTGTGATTACTCAACCTCTCTGAGCCTTAGTTTCCTTAAATAAAAATGGGAGAATAATTCCTGACCCTTGTTTAAAAATTTTTTTTTAATATTTATTCATTTATTTATTTTTTAGAAAGAGTGCAAACAGGGGAGGGGGTGGACAGAGAGAGAGGGAGACACAGAATCCAAAGCAGGCTCCAGGCCCTGAGCTGTCAGTCCTGAGTCCGATGTGGGGCTTGAACTCATGAACCGCAAGATTATGACCTGCGCCCGAAGTTAGTCCCTCAACCAGCTGAGCCACCCAGGCACCCCCTGACCCTCATTTAAATGAGAAATGCCTATCAGCTGCTTTGCTCAGTAGTGCCTGGCCCAGAGTAAGGGCTCTGTTAGCTTATGTTATTAGCATACGTAGAGAAATTCTGATAGCCACATCCATCAAGAGCACTTACGCATCTTTACTTCTGGGCTGCTGTTGAATAAGAAGCTCTATTTTATCCTAAAAATCAATTAGGTTACTATCCCCCACCCCACCTCTTCACTATACAGTTGTAAGTGGTTTTTTCCATTTCTCCAATGCTATATATTTTAGAACAAAAATTTCCCCAGTGGATGCAGCTCTAAAGGAATAAGCTCCCTGACCCAGGCTTAGTTCAGGGAAATGGTCCTTGAGATGCAATCAGTGGGTATTATCGACACTCATTTCAGCTCAACCTGTCTGATCCCTAGGAAAAGAGATCTTAGCCATTTCGTTCCGGAGGCATGAAGTCTGTATTTTCCGGATCTTATGACTAAGCCTGTGCTGTGTCACATTGAAAGGTTGGTACTGGGTCATGTATGATGTCACCTAGAAGTCCACAGTCACTCACTGGCACTGTTGGGAACTCTGGTCACATCCATTGTCCTGGTTGGCAGCAGCAAGGCCATCCCTGGGAGACAGGTGCCCTAGAACAAAGGCTCAGCATAGACTCCCTTGGGAAACAGCTTAGGCCTAAGGGACCAGGAGTTCAAGATCCTAAAATAAAGTCAAATTGTACTTCACAAGAGATGCTTTTGGGCAGTTCAAGTCTCTCTCTCTCTCTGTGGAACCCTGGATGTGCTTATCTTGCGTCTGTGTGGCAGGAGGGGTGGGGCGGGAACAGATTTATATTTCTCTTCCATAGTTTTCCCAAAGGCTTTCCTGGGGAAGGAAGGGGAATGCAGAAAGGCAGCTACTAAGGAGTTGACCCTGAGCTATTGCTCAGACGTGCCAGGGGTCTATGGGAGGATGTGCACCTGCTGAGTCATGACCAGGTGAGGGGTGGCTGCAGAGGAAGGGGCGAGTGGGGCGGCCTGCCCCGAAGGCTGACTTTCCTCTCATTTCCACATTCAGAACTGTTCACTGCCTTGGACGCTCTGTGCCTGGCACTGTTCTCCCCAGACCAGATCCTTGCCCTCATTGAGTTTACAGTCCAAGGGGGAAGATGAACATCTAACAAAGAAACAAATGAATCAATTTCAGGATAATGATAAGTGCTACCAAGGAAATGGAATTCTGTGATAAAGGATAACATAGGGCAGCTATTTCGAGTGGCTGGGAAGGACTATATGAGGGGACATTAGAGCAAAAGGTCTAGAGGCTGAGAAGAAACCATGCAGGAGTAGGTGGAGGACAAGGGGGGGTGGCAGGAGATGAGATTAGCAGAGGCCTGCAGCCTAGTAGATGCTCACAAAACAAGTGACTGAGGACGGGGAGGGTGGCAAGACCAGATCCTTCTGCATCTTGTGGGCCATGGAAGGAACTAGGAATCACTCTAAGTGCCAAGTTAAGGCTTCCAGGGATCTAAGCAGGGGAACAAGAAGACTCAGTTCATGTTTAAAAACAGATCACAGTAGCTGCTGTATTGGAGAATGGGATTTGAAAGGGGCTAGAGTCACAGCTTGTGAGTTCCAGTGTAGAGAGTTCTGTGAGGTCCTCCTCTGTAAGCTCATCTCACACTGGATAGTAATTGTTTGATGTTCCCTCATCTTGCTCCCAGCAGCATAGTCATTGCTTAAGGGCAAATAAGAGTTTGCAATTCTCAGGTTCAATTGTTGTTTATGGTTAGATAAACTACAACGAACCTTTCCAGAAAGGCATGCAGGTCCTTAGGTTTTAGGTGTTAGCATACTGTCCCTGAGAATGTCTGCTTTGAAGAGGTTGTCAGGAAGGAGAAACTTTTCCCGTACCCTCTTAGGCTCATTGAGTGGGGGCCTGAAAATCTAACTGGCAATAGATACATTAACAGGAAAAAAGGCACACAATTTTTATTACTGTTTACCTGCAAGGAAGTTCACAGAAAGCAAGCGAAACTCAAAGAACCAGTTAGACTTGTGAGCTTGTATACCCTTCTTACCAAAGGAAAAGGGGTTTGGGCTTTAAGGAACAATAAATTGTGAGGAAGTGACTAGGAAATACATCAGGGAAACTAATGGAATATAAGGGCTATTTTATTAAAGTTTGTTTCTGCAGTTTCATGTTGGTGCTGGCTGTCCATCATTCGTGATAAAGGTCATTCCTCTTCCTGGTATAGGAGGTAGTGAGCGACACCATCACAAAGGGAACTTTGTGCTTTGTTTTGAAGCAGAATTATCCTGTATCTGTTGATTCTCAATTGCTTTCAGCTCAAAGTCTTATCTGAATAATCTTTATGCCAAAGTGGCACATTTTGGGGTAGCATATCTTAATCTCTTTCAAGATCCATGTAGATATAAACTCCTCATATAAAATAATCAGTTATATTTGTTAATAGCCATACCCACTACACTCCTGGGCCAGGGAATCCGAATCACAGGTGGATGTCTTAGAAAAGAGATACAGAGCAGAGAAATATTAATAAAATCTGTCTAACCATTGATGGGATGTCATCCCTTCGGCAAACTTGATATACAGCCTTAACACTGTGGGGAGTTCAGGCAAAAGTCTGTGTATTGTTTTAGATTTTCCTCCTTGGAGCCTTAGTAGAGTAGTTGGAGAAAGAAGTCCCTACATGTTTGTGCAATTAAATCGAATATAGACAGATGTTGTGGAGGATGGTAAGCCATGACTATAGCTGCTTTTTAGAATGCAATGCCCACCAAGATGGGTAATGTGATTTCAGAACTAGCAGTGGGTGCTGCAGGCAAGATGAGGCTCTGCAGAAAGAGGCTGGGAGAAAGTGCCTTAAGTGACATTTTGGTCTCCTGGGTGCCATTTCTGTGTCTGAAGAAGATGAAAAGATGCTTATCACACGGCCTCTTCCCTAAGGGTTATTATGTCACCTGACCATGTCCAGACCTCTCAGCTGAGGTGTTTGTACATTCTGATGTGCTGAGCAGCAGGTGAAAGATTAATACTGTGAAATGCTTGAAGTATTGTGGAAGGGTGGGCAGAATTCAGAGGGTGAAAGGGACCACTAGAGCCTTGGTGAGATGCTGGAAGGAAGAAAAGCTCTGATGGACGGAGACATTTGCCACCTGTGTGCACATGTGTGGAAGGAGTGTGTAGTTGTAGTCGTTGTAGGTAAACAAAAGGAGTTTAGAATTAAAGCAGAGGTGCCTGGGTGGCTCAGTTGGTTAAGTGTCTGACTTCAGCTCAGGCCATGATCTCGCAGTCCATGAGTTGGAGCCCTGCATCGGGCTCTGTGCTGACAGCTCAGAGCCTGGAGCTGCTTCAGATTCTGGGTCTCCCTCTCTCTCTGCCCCTCCCCTGCTCATGCTCTCTCTGTCTCTCTCTCTCTGTCTCTCTCTCTCTAAAAACTAAATAAACATTAAAAAAAAGAATTAAATCTTGTATTTGGAAGAAATTTCCATCAGTAAGAATTTTGAGATACTTTAGATTATCAAGGCATGAAAATGGATGCCTTTTCTGACTGAGAATTTATCTGGTGCAGTCTATGTGTTGGGTGCTCTAGATTCATCCTGTCTCACCGTTGCAACTCTATGGGGGAAGGTTTATTGTTGTTGTTGTTTTACTAAATTTCAAATTTTAATTTCAGCGTACTTAACCTACTGTGTTATATTAGTGTCAGGGGTACAATATAGTGAATCGACAATTCTATACATTACCAGTGCTCATCATAAGTGTACTCTTAATCCCCTTCACCTGTTTCACCCATCCCCCCACTCACTTCCCCTGGTAACCACCATTTTGTTCTTTATAGTTAAGAGTCTGTTTCTTGGTTTGTCTCTCTCTCACTCTTTTCTTCCTTGGTTCATTTGTTTTCTTAAATTCTACGTATGAGTGAAATCATACAATATTTGTCTTTCTCTGGCTGACTTATTCAGTTTAGCCTTATACTCGTTAGCTCCATCCTTGTTTTCGTACAAATGGCAAGGTTTCATTCTTTTTTATGGCTGAACAATAAATATTCCATTATATATATCACATATTCTTTATCCGCTCATCTACAGATGGACCCTTGGGTTCCTTCCATAATTTGGCTATTGCAGATAACGCTGCAATAAACAGAGGGGGTACATATATCTTTTGAACTTGTGATTCTGTATTCTTTGAGTCCTTTCCAGGGGGGCAGTTATTGGATTATAGGGTAATTCTATTTTTAATGTTTTCGAGGAATCTCCATACTGTTTTTATGGGGAAGGTATTTTTATGTTCACTTGATGGATGTGAGATCTGAGGCTTGGAAGATGGTTTGGTTTGCCCAGTGCTGTACAGTGGGTCAGGGTCTGGCTTCGGTACCTTTGCTCTTTCCCACACACCATATTCTCTGATTGGTGATCTTAACAAAAAGGATCAACAAGGATCTTTTGGGGGTTCAGTTATTCCCCTCCTTACTTCTGTTGAGTTTCCTCCAAGGTCCTGGACCCAATGGCACATTCTTGTCTAAGGCCTGGTGAAGCCTCTCAGGGTTTGGGTCACTCATCTTGGTTATAGACATATTCCTGGGCCCTCCTGGAAACTGGAGTCTGTCAGTTAAATACATATACATATAAATGATGATGCAGGCCGGACTGACAGGAGGCCAGTGTTTACCAGGACAGGCAGTCATGCTCTGCAGGTGTGCTTTCTTTCTTCAGTTTTGCTAGCTTATCCCAGAGGGAAAGAGATGCCCAGGTCATCTGAGTGCTCAGTGTAGGAAATGCTCTGAGTGGAAACCAAGGCTGCTGCCTTGTGTACTTTCAAAGAATTCCATTTTAAATCAGTTGTTAAAATTTTAAAATCAGGAAGTTTCATATAAAAATCCAAATTTCTAGGACCCCTGGGAGGCTCAGTTGGTTAAACATCTGATTTCGACTCAGGTCATGATCTCACAGTTTGTGAGTTTGAGCCCCTGTCGTGCTCTGTGCAGACAGCTCAGAGCCTGGAGCCTGCTTTGGATTCTGTCTGTCTCTCTCTGCCCTCCCCACTCACACTCTGTCTCTCTCTCTCAAAAGTAAATAAACATTAAAAAAATTTAAAAAAATTGAAATTTGTATCTCCTCTTGAAAAACTAAGGGGCGCCTGGGTGGCTCAGTTGGTTAAGTGTCCAACTTTGGCTCAGGTCATAATCTCATGGCCCGTGAGTTCAAGCCCCGCATTGGGCTCTGTGCTGACAGCTCAGAGCCTGTGGAGCCTGCTTTGGAGTCTGTGTCTCCCCCCCTCTCTCTCTGCCCGTCCCCTGCTCACGGTTGGTCTCTCTCTCTCCTTCAAAAATAAATAAACATTTAAAAAACCCTATAAGGTCTACCACTCTCTGTTGCTTTGTACCTGGCCCTCTTTGGGCCTTACCTTACTTGTTGTCCCCCATAGACACCTAGATTTACAATCCGTAAACTGGAACAGAGCAACTGATCCAAATGCCCAGTTCAGTGAATTAGGCACCGGAAGGGCCATACTGATCACTGAGAGTGAGATACCTCCATCTTACACCTGGGGAGCTTTTAAAGCACCCTTGCCTGGGCACCACCCAGGCCAATTGAATCAGAATCTCTGATGGTGGATATTGTTTGAAAAGCTCACAAGGTGGCCTAATTAATTTTCAGCCCAGTTCAGAAACTCTTTTTAGGGTTTCCACATAAATAACACTCGTACCTTGGGTCTCTGCCAGAGAAATGGGCTTAGGAAGTCTGGAATGCAAGATTGGTTTTCACTTATCTCCCAGCACCTTTTGGGCAGCTCATTCACTTATCTTGATTTACTCATATGTAACTGAGGCTTTAGGGCATTTATGTCCATGCCTCTAGAGCTTGGATGTGTTTTTACAAAATCCTGGAGAAAGAATAGACAAGAAAGAAACAAAGAATTATTTCAGAGTTTCCCTTTGAAATGCTTGGACATCAAGACTATCATATGGCAAATATTAAGGAAACAGGTAATGGCATTTTGAAGCTACTTGCTCTTTTTTGTATGCCTGTGCTTTGGAAAAAAAAAAACCAATGATAAAAAAAGTACAACAAACTTGACAGTTTCCTTTGAAGACTTTTTCATCCTCCGAGGAAACATTTCATTAGCAAGCCCTGGGAGAGATTGGTCTCTGTGGGTATCTGACGGCTGCCATGGGCAAAGCTATAGTTGTAGTCCATTCCAACCTCTCCCTCACCCCTAGCAAAGGCTGTGTCCATCAGCGATGCCTTTATCCAGGGCTACCCTGGTCATCAGTGCAAATGGCAGAAAATGACATTTGCATCTGGGCAAAAAGCATCATAAATGCTAATAGCTGTGGCTTGTCAGGGTCTCTCCTAGTCAGTGAAGCGTGGTGGGTTTGTATCTGCATAGGGTGAGATCTTTGCTCTTCCCCTAGCCAAAGTGCCCTTAAAGCCTTGTTTGATTTTCTGGGAGAAGATCTCCAATGGGATGCACGGGAGGACCTCAGTCCAGAGTTCACAGTCTGTGTAATGAAAGAGAGTTTCAATCACAATGGGAAAATCAAAACTTGCACTTGGAAACTCAGCCTGACATTTTTTCAGCTTCCAATAAAAAATGATTTGGTTTGTCAGGGAACCATGGGGATCTTGACCTTTAGGGAATATACTTTTATACTTGAAAATTTTCTAGATTTTAGTTTTTCTTTCTCTTTTCCCCCCTCTTTTCTCACCTCCTCTTCTAAAACAATGATAAAATTGACAAAGTAAAATGGAAGGACTAGCAAATAAGAATATACTGGGTTTTCGGATTATTTAGGTTCCACTTCCTTCCCACTTGCTTGTGGACCCGGATCCAGTTACTTAAATGATCAGTTTTATCACCTACAAAATGGGGAATACATCCCCCTGTCCCATTATCCTGTCCAAAGTGGATAAAAGTGAGTCTTTCATTAAGGTTTAATTACTATTAAGCTTACTATTTTGGGGGCTTATCTCTGCACGTCAAGTATTCTTGGAAGGGCCCTTGGGGCGTGCTCATAAGACTTTAATTGAGGGGACAGTGGAGATATCTGTTGATCTGAGCATGACTGGACTTCATCTTTCCATCCTGGCTCACCTGTCAAGCTGTTTGTGTTTTATGAGAGAGGGTATTAACATCCTGAAAAGACCTGGCCTTGGAGTTTTTGGTGGGCATCATATGCACCCTGAAACCTCACCAGATGATGCAAAGAGCCCCTAAGCAGTGCTTCTTAACCAGGAGGTTGTATCAGAATCACTTGGGGAAACTTTTTCAAGCTAGCTGAGCTCCAGTGCCCTCCTCCACAGATTTTGGGGGTATAATATAAGCATATGTAGCTTGGCAAACAAAAATTTTTAGTTGATTCTGATACTTCTTCCTCAGGTTGGGTACCACTTCTCTAAGGATAAATTAAAGGGTCTGTCTGGCTTCACCTCTGATGCACAATGTTCCAGAGATAGCCTGTTTGGAAAATGTCTTTCACCTGATGAGTTGAGATTGAAGACAGAGGAGTAGGGGCATCAGCATTTCTGCATGATGCCTCAGGGTTCCCCTGAAGAAGGAATAGCATGGCTATTTCCTTGCCAAGAACAGTTTCGCCTTCTTTTCCACCCAAACAATTCTACCCTTCGGGTTTAGCTCATATTATGACCCACCTTTTTTATTGCCCCCAGCCTAACAAGCTTGTCTTTCTGCACTTTTAATTCACTCATTATCTGGATGATTTATGTGACAATTCAATTAGCAACTGATGGCCTAGCTTCTGTTTCACTTGAATGCAATTTGTCTTGTATTGCTATTTAATTTTTCTCTTATCACTGTCGAGCAGAAATAGCACTGATCTCAATTTTCATTCTGGCTTTACTTCTAGCTGCATAGCCTAGGCAAGATATTTAACCTTTCTGGGCTTCAGAGCCCATTTATAAGATTCTCTTTCTTATCTCACCACTCAAGCTTAGGTTCTTGAACAATTCTTGTTCATTTACTTTTATTTTTGTTGACAATCATTGTGATAGCCACTTTCTAATATGGTTCCCATTAATCCCCGACTCCTGATATTCACTTCCTGCCTGTTAGAGTGGGAAGGACCCAGTGAATAGAATATGGCACAAGTGATGAGATGTCACTTCTCTGGCTTCTTGCCAACAACCACTGAGTTATCTTGGAAGTGGATCTTGATTCAGTTGAACTTTGAGATGACTGCTGCCCCCGTCAACACCTTATGATTACAGCCTTGCACTGACCCTCAAAGAGATGATTTAGCTAAGCCATGTCTGGATTCTTGACTCACAGAAATAGTGAGATAATAAAGACATGTTGTCTTTAGCCACTAAATGTTATGCAGCATAGATGACTGGTCCTATCTATGAGATGAGTTGATGGGTATGGTAATCTATCTACCTGAGTTGGCCTGGGTAAGCTAAATTATGCTGCAGTAACAAATGACCCCAAAAGCTCAGTGGCTTACATCTGCAAAGTTTATTCCTTCCTCACACTATATGTCTACTGAAGGCTGGTAGCTGTGTTCAACATTTTCTTCCCTCCAGAACTCTCCATAACAGGCTGACAGAGCTACCTCTATCTGGAACATTGCCAATCAGCATGGAAGGGGAAAGAGAGCAGTGCAAAGTATGCTTTGGTTTTTAAAGTTTCCACATGAAAACAATTCCTCATACTTCTGCCTGTATTTCATTGGCCGAAGCAAGTCACATGATGTTGAAAAGGCTATGTTTTTGGTGGAGTCCAAAGTATAGTCCTTTCTGGAGGACTAAGCATTTGTGAATCATAACACAGTGTAACACATAACATTGCATAGTGTGTCAGAGGGAGCGGGAGCCACAGATAGCTGTGATGTTTTTCACAGCCTCAGATGAATGGGCATAGAGGCCTTGGGGCCTGTACGAAAGGAGAATATGATTGAAGATCTGTGTTTTCTAGAGAAGGGTTGAAAATTAAGGGAGTATTGGGCACTGAGGAAAATTGAGGTGTTTTTTTTTTAAGTATTCCCATAATCATCATTATCTCCATAAGGTCCACCTAAAACAGTGAATACTCTATGGCAAAAGCAGCTTTAAGACATCCCCCAGTCTGCACACCTCTTCTGATTGGATTGCCTTTCCTAAGATCTTTAAACTTCTTTTGTATAGAAATAGAAGAGCTTCATTTGTCAATAATCCCATTCATAAAGTTAAACTGGATTTCCAAACAGCTGTCTTCCTGCAGTCAGTTGTTAGGAGAGGAAAACTTGACAGATGACCTTGAGCAAGTCTGCCATTCTCTGGGCTTCACTCTTCTCAAAAAGTTCCACTCTAATCTCACCTTCCGGTGTAATAACCACAGTCCGTGTGGGCTTTCCGAAAATATTAGGGGAGCTTAAGAAATGATTGCTACCCCATCCATCTCAGAGAACTTGTGAGGCTGGCTTTACAGAGAAAGTTTGATGGGAAGTGCAGAGATCTGAATGTCAATATATCGAGCTTGCAGAGCAGGAGAAGCTGGGCCTGACTTAGCTGGTAATCCAAGCCAGCATGATGGATCTATCGTTAAAACCAGAACCAGATTAAACTACTTCTGATGCACAGTAGAGAAATGTCAGGGCCAGAGATCACCTGAAAAATAAAGGAGAGACTCACTGAGGATCCTTCTTCCTATAAAATATACTTTTGCCCTCAGGCCCTGCCTCTTTGGATCATGCCAGATGTTATTGTTTTTCTCCTGAGGTTATAGTTTATGTCAAAAGGAATAGATTTCACTTTAGTGATTTCCTAAGGAGGCATAAAGTCCCAGAATCATGATTGTAAAAGTGACCTTAAATGCCATCTAAGCCAAGCCCTGCCCAGCACAGGAGTCACTTCTTCATGTCTGTGATCTGGGACTGTTGATCAGAAACAGGTTTTAAATTTCCCAAGATTCTTTAGGATTTGATCCTATCCCAGTTTTCTTTCCATATTGCACCATAGGGAGTGTGTGGGAAAAGCACTGAAGAAGTCTATAACAAGGATGTGGAAGCAATACCCTTCCTTTTTTAAAAAATATAACTTACTGTCAAATTAGCTAACATATAGTGTATACAGTGTGCTCTTGGCTTCGGGAGTAGATTCCCATGATTCATTGCTTACATGCAACATCCAGTGCTCATCCCAAAAAGTGCCCTCCTCCATGCCCATCACACATTTTCCCCACTCCCCCCCCCCCCCAAATCAAACCTCAGGTTGTTTTCTATATTTAAGAGTCTCTTATGGTTTGCTTCCCTCTCTGTTTGAAACTATTTTTCCCCTGCCTTCCCCCATAGTCTTCTGTTAAGTTTCTCGAATTCCATGTATGAGTGAAAACATATGATATGTCTTTCTCTGCCTTACTTATTTCACTTAGCATAATACCCTCCAGTTCCATCTACCTTGCTGAAAATGGCAGGATTTCATTCTTTCTCATTGCCAAGTAGTATTCCATTGTATATATAAACCACATCTTTATCCATTCATCAATGGATGGACATTTAGGCCCTTTTCATAATTTGGCTATTGTTGAAAGTGCTGCTATAAACATTGGGGTACATGTGCCCCTATGAATCAGCACTTCTGTATCCTTTGGATAAATTCCTAGTAGTGCTATTTCTGGGTCATAAGGTAATTCTATTTTTAATTTTTTGAGGAACCTCCACACTGTTTTCCAGAGTGGCTGCACCATGCATTCCTACCAACAGTGCAAGAGGGTTTCTGCACATCCTCTCCAACATCTGTGGTTTCCTGAGTTGTTAATTTTAGCCACTCTGACTGGTGTGAGATGGTATCTCAGTGAGATTTTGATTTGTATTTCCCTGATGATGAGTGATGTTGAACATCTTTTCATGTGTCTGTTGGCCATCTGGATATCTTCTTCTTTGGAAAAGTGTCTATTCATGTCTTCTGCCCATTTCTTCACTGGATTATTTGTTTTTCAGGTGTTGAGTTTGGTAAGTTCTCTATAGATTTTGGATACTAACGCTTTATCCGATAAGTCATTTGCAGATATCTCCTCCCATTCCATCGGTTGCCTTTTAGTTTTGTTGATTGTTTCCTTTGCAGTGCAGAAGCTTTTTATCTTGATGAGGTCCCAATAGTTCGTTTTTGCTTTTAATTCCCTTGCCTTCAGAGACGTGTTGAGTAAGAAGTTTCTGTGGCTGAGGTCAAAGAGGTTGTTGCCTGTTTTTTCCTCTAGGGTTTTGATGGTTTTCTGTCTTACATTTAGGTCTTTGATCCATTTTGAGTTTTTTTTTTTTTAATTTTTTTTTCAACGTTTATTTATTTTTGGGACAGAGAGAGACAGAGCATGAACGGGGGAGGGGCAGAGAGAGAGGGAGACACAGAATCGGAAACAGGCTCCAGGCTCTGAGCCGTCAGCCCAGAGCCCGACGCGGGGCTCGAACTCACGGACCGCGAGATCGTGACCTGGCTGAAGTCGGACGCTTAACCGACTGCGCCACCCAGGCGCCCCCATTTTGAGTTTATTTTTATGGCAATACCCTTCTTAGTGACAGACCAAATTTTGCACTTGGCAAAAAATCTACCATTTTGCAACTAAAATGCCCTTAATTGTTGGAGGAAATGTTGAGAGAGGCCAGAGCTTGTACCCCAGAAATCCTACTCTGAAACTGACTACCTGTGAAACAAATTTCCCCCTCTCTGGCATACTTTTTTCTTAATATGAGGGTGATAATGGTGTTTCTAAATAGTAAATTGGCAGTGCTTTTAAACTGCTTGATGAATTTATTCTGTAATAAGTGTGTAATTGTTTGAATGGTCACCTAGTTAGTGTCTAAATATTATCTTTTATTTCATAGCACCTAACTTTCTCCTTCTCATCTGTGTATCGAGCACCATGTTAAATACTGGGAATACCAAGAGTATTCGAGGGTTTTTTTTTTTTTTTTTTTTGTCTAGCAAGTGAGATAGACATATGATAACATAATATAATGCATGTTGGGTGTTTTAATAAGTATTGTTTAAAGATTTATGGAAACAAATGTAAGGTGAACCTGTTGGTATGATTGCTAATGGATGAGGAAGGTGTCAGATAAGATAGGTCTTGAAACATGAGCTGTTTAGATGTTCACAGCCTGGGAAGGACATTCCAGGTGTAGTGAAGGGCATGGACAAAGGCAGAGGTATGAACATGCAGACGTGTATGGTAGTCTGTTCTAGGCACGTGTTAACACTGCACTTCTTAGTCCCTTTTACATTGGTGGAGCCATGTGACTAGTTCAGGCTAACGAGTTACAAACAAGTTAAACAGCACTTCTGGGCCAGAGTTGTTAATAGATTGTTCAAGATTACCCAGAGCTCTTCCTCCCCCGACTGCTCACCGCCAACACCCCCCCCCCCCACCCCCACCCCCGAACACAACCAGCAATGTCAGACATGGTGGCTGTTTGGTCATTCTAGGTCCCTGAGACCATGATGAACATAGCACTTCATTAAACCCGATGCAGATGTGAGACGAGTGAGAAGTATATCTCTTTTTTGTCATGTCACTAAAATTTAGGAGGTGTTTGTTATAACAGCATAACCTAGTGTATTCCTCTCATTTAGTGCAAAGGTAAGAAATAAGTGTGGTGTATCTGCCAAATAAAATATAAGATGCCTGATAGAACTGGTTGGAAGTGGAGGAAAAGGAGATTGGAAATATGGGCAAAGATCAAACTATGAGAAACTCTGACACCATGCTGAGAAGTTAATTTAAAAGTATAGGCAATTGGGGCGCCTAGGTGGCGCAGTCGGTTAAGCGTCCAACTTCAGCCAGGTCATGATCTTGCAGTCCGTGAGTTCGAGCCCCGCGGTTAAGCGTCTGACTTCAGCCAGGTCAGGATCTCGTAGTCCGTGAGTTCGAGCCCCGCGTCAGGCTCTGGGCTGATGGCTCGGAGCCTGGAGCCTGTTTCCGATTCTGTGTCTCCCTCTCTCTCTGCCCCTCCCCCGTTCATGCTCTGTCTCTCTCTGTCCCAAAAATAAATAAAAACGTTGAAAAAAAATTTTTTAAAGTATAGACAATGAAAAGCCATTGAGGGATTCAAATTACTCTCTATTAGGTCATATAGTTCATCTCTTTGGGCATCCCAGTCTACTGCTTTAGTTCTC